>NW_024467122.1:8300000-10707805 GCF_017591425.1 Ochotona curzoniae
TCTGATTCATCCCCCTGCTAATGGGCCTGAGAAATTGGTAGAAAATGACCCGAGTGCTTGAGCCCCTGTACCCACATGGGAGACCTGCAAGAAGCTCCAGGCTCCTGACTTCACCCTGGCTCAGCCCTGGCTGTTGCGGCCATGTGGGGAGTGAACCAGCAGATGGAAGTTTCTTTCTCTCACGCTTCTCTGCCTTTGTAACTCTGCATTTTAATCAACAAAAAATAAATATTTTTTTAAAAAGAAAAGGGATTCTACTGTGAAGACAGGAGGAAGAAGTGCCTGTGTTGTGGTGCATACCCGAACACTGCATACGCCTCACCCCGGATCAGAAAAGTAACGCTACAGTGAAAGGCAAATCCGAAGTAGGATCAACTCTAACTGATGTGATGACATTTGCAAAAGAGTCATATTTCTTTTTAAGTTGTAAGAAAATGTTTGTTTACTCTTATTTATTTGAAAGAGAACAACATATTGAGAGAGGCTCTTCATTCACGGGCTCAGTGTCCCAGATGCCGGGAATAGCCGGGGGTGAGCCAGGCCAAAGCCAGGAGGCAGAAACTCCCTCTGGTTTGAGACCCCAGTTATTATACCATCAGCTCCTGCCTCCCAAGGTGCTCAACTGGGTGCCTCCCTGGACTGGAAGCAGAAGTAAGATTGGAACCTTGGCACTTCAATATGGGATGCAGGTGTCCCAGGCAGTGGCTTAACCTGTTGTGCCACAGTGGCCACGATGAAAGAGAAATATTTGAAGCTTTGATAATTCTGAGTTCATGTAATTGTGATAATTACTTTTCTGTAGGACTCAAAAAGTAGGGTGCTTATTTCTGTTTTCCAGATGAAGTGATTTACCTTGGGCCAATATGATAGACAAGAGGGCAGCTAACTCAGCCTGAACTCAGGTTGAAATTGTGCAGTTTTAAGTGGTTTTTTTTGTTTCTTCTTCTTCTTTTATTCTGAAAGTGAAGCAGCCCTACAGCGCCCATCTGCTGTTCACTCCTCAGATGCCCACAGCTGCTGGCGTTGGGTCGGGTGGCAGCCAGGAGCTGGCAGCTCAGTGCAGGTCTGTCACACCGGTGGAGGGACCTAGTTACTTGAGCCATCACCTGCTGACTCTCAGGGGGTGCATTAGCACGAGGTAGAGAAGAAAGTTGAGTATAGCATTTGCATATGGGATGGGAGTGTCCCAACCCATGGCTTACCTGTTAGGCCAAATGCCTGTGTCTTAGGTTTCTTCTTCTTGCTTTTAAAAAAGATTTGTTTGTTTTATTGGAAAGGCAGATTTACAGAGAGAAGGAGAGACAGAAAGAACTTCTGTCTGCTGATTCACCCCACAAGAGGCTCACAGCAAACCGGAGCTGAGCCAATCTGAAGCCAGGAGCTTCCTCAGGTCTCCCACATGGCTACAGAATCCCAAAGCTTTGGACCATCTCCCACTCGTTTCCTAGGCCACAAGCAGGGAGCTGGTTGGGAGGCAGAGCAGCTGGGACAAGAACCAGTGCCCATATGGGATGCTGGCACTTGAAAGTGGAGCCTATTGAGCCACAGTACCAGTCCAAATTTTATTCTTAATTTGAGGACATTTAGTTTCAGATTTGCTCATAAAGTAAGCCCTTATTGACATTTTATATTGCATTATTTGGAGTTACACAGCCCATCTGCCTAGGAAATTAGGGCTGCCTCCAGCTAATCCTCTGCCTTGCTGTGCCGGGATCCCAATGGGCTCTGGTTTGAGTCCTGGCTGCTCCAGTTCCATCCAGCTCCCTGCTTATGGCCTGGGAAAGCAGCAGAGGATGGTGGCCGGAGCTGAGCTAATCCAAAGCAAGGAGCCAGGAGGTTCTTCTGGGTCTCTCACATGGATGCAGGGACCCTAACATTTGGGCCATCCACACAGCTCAGGTGTGGTGTTGTGCTTCTCTCAGCCCCACCTGGAGGGGGCACAGGAAACCAGCTGGTCCCGTGATGTTCACCTTGGTTGGTCCCCCATGAAGTTGATCTTGCTCACCTGGTCACGTGGGCGCTGCCGCCTGTGGTTGGTATTTTGTGGGGGATATTCCTAGGCTGCGTGAGTGTTTCCCATCATTTTCTTTCACTAGCCATGGCCTTCATTGACAGTCCTAGGTCAGCCACCCCATTGCGGGTGCCAAGAAGTAGTCAACTTTCCTCGTCCTTTCTCTGTTTGTTAGTTGGCGTTCTACCATTAGGCTGTCCCTCATCCTTCTATTGTGGCTTTGTCTATTTCTTTCCCTTTTTTTTTGAAGTCTTTAACATTATATACTAATGGGATATTAATATGAAGAGGACAGATCTAATGTTCATAGATGGAGTGCTAAGAACATTGTATTTCCTCCCTTCCTTGCATTACCTTCTAATTTTTGAGGTAAAACATCAGCATGGATAAGATTCCTGTGTGGTTTAGTGGGTTATAAACTATTGTCATTTTCAAAGGTATAGTTATTTATTTTTTGAAATTCAAGGTTTTAGAGAAAGAGATCTTTCTTCTCTTGGTTCACTCCCCAGATGGCTTCAGTGGTTGGGGCTGGACCAGGATGAAGCCAAGAGCTCCTTCCAGGTCTCCCACATGCAGGAGGCCAAGTAGTTGGCCATCTTCTGCTGTCTCCCAGGCACATTAGCAGGGCGCTGGGTTGGACGTGGAGCAGCTGACACAAACTGGTGCCTCCGTGGAGTGCTGGCATCACATATGGCAGCTTAACCCACTACACCAGGACTCTGGCCCTTGTTGCTATCATTATGTATTTTGGTGTTGAGTCTGCAGCAGACTTAGGAACCTTCAGGCTGGCTCCTCTGCCAACCTGGCACATCCTGGCCCACTGGGGAACATGTTCTTGTTTTCTGCCCTGCGATCCAGGCTCAGTTTGTGCTGATGCTATCTGTGTTTTAGGGTGAATCATTTCTCCTAGGAGGCCCCGCTCCCCCAGGCAGGGGAGAGACACGGGGGGCTCCTTGGACTCGCTGTGTTGGTGTTTTCTGCTTTGGGGTTCTCTCAGTAGCCAGAGGTGTAAATGTACAACATCATGCCTGCGGGCGGTCATCTCCAGCCATCTCCGTAACCGTCTGTGTCCAGCAGCCTTGCGTTCTCACTGCATTTCCTCACCTGTGGGGTCTTTGTGGCTCTTCTCCCTTTCTGTGTTCCTGTAGTCAGAAATCCCCGACGCCACTTTCATGTGCTTTCCTGTTGCTGAGTTTAGTCTTTGCCCGTTGTTACCAGTGTGCTTAAGGCACACTCACACCCCTGTGCCCACCATTCCTGGCATGCACTGGGCTTTTGTCTCTACTGTTAGGGCGTATGTATTTTGCTGTTAGGGTTATTTCGACTTTGCCCTTGACTGCTGACGTGATGCTACAAGTGGAAAATTCCACACCTGACCTCATGGGGCTAGGTTACAGTTGAAGTTCAAGCACACACCCCACAGTTTATTCAGCATCCTCAAGGAAAAGCATGCAACTGGCATATTGTTTATCAGTGGCATTTAAATTTAGAGCCAGGAAATATGATGACGCCCAACAGATTGCTCACGTGACTAGCTGAGATAGTGTCGCATCTCCTTTCTGATGGCTCCACGCACGCAACCCTTGTTTTGTAAACAACATTAGTTAAAATTTTAAATAAAGTTAAACTCAGACTATGCAGCTGAGGTGTACATGCAACATACGTGGATTGTATGCTTAGATTCAGATCCTTTCCCCCAGGATATCTCATTATGCAGAAGCAAGATTGAAAACTTTAAAATCTGAAATTTGTAATACTTCAGATTTTAAATAACGAATGTGTTTGGACTTGTTGAACAGTGAGGAAGGTTAGCACGAGTCCCCCCAGGAGCACACGTGTGGGGCCACAAGCAAGTGGGAGAATTGGGCTTGTGTTTATGGAGACCTGTCTTAGGCACTATTTTGTGATGAATACTCCTGGAAGGAATGATGCCTGGTAATGACTTTCGTAGGATAGAGTCGTACTTGGTCTAGTTCACAAGCTGACCAAAGAAGAACATTGAATTTGCTGATATTTCAGCAAAATCAATTAGGTAAAATTCATTTTTTAATTAGGAGTCACAAAAAAATTGTAAAAACTTTATGACACATTTAAAATCTTCAGACTTTGATGCAGAGTGTAGGATTGTGTGAACCCCGCAAGCAGAAGTGACAGCTGGTGGAGAGAACTCACAGTGGCACAAGCATTTGATGTGGATAGAAGCCAATGCATTGGAAATTTATCTTGAATTCATTTAGATGAAGAAAAATTCCAGAAATATTCAGTTAAAGGAGAGTATTAGAAACAAATTTTCATGCTTTTGAGGAAATTAAACATGGAATTAAATTGGCTTCTTGAAATTAAAATAGTATGCTAACAATAGTGTTAGAGTAATTCTGATTCATATATTCATATAACACTATTTATTAAAAATGAAGTTGAAAACATCTTTGGTACCTCTGGAAACTCTGGCCACAGAATCCCTGGGGTTGGAGTTTCGGCTTCGCAAGGCCAAGAGCTTGCTTTCTAACTTTTTTAGAGGTTTATTTGTTCATTTGAAAGGCAGATTGTATGTACAGAGGAGGAGACGGAGAGTGGTCTTCAGTCTGCTGGTTCTTTCCCCAAATGGCCTCAGTGGCCAGAGCTGAGCTGATCTGAGGCCGGGAGCCAGGAACTTCTTCCTGGTCTTGGGCCATGCTGCACTGCTCTCCTAAGCCATTAGCAGGCAGCTGGGTCAGAAGTGGAGCAACCGGGACATGAACTGGCACTCATTTGCAATGCTGGTGCCACAAGTATAGGATTAGCTGACTATGCCACCATGCCGTTCCCTGTTTGCTTTTATGTACAAACTGTTTCCACAGTCCTTGGACAAAGTGCGTGGTCCATTCATTCTGCTTGAAAGTGTGGATGCTTTTGTCAGGAAGGCTTTATAGATCAAGTTGGCCAGGATGAAACTGGGGCCCCCAGCAGCCCAGCACAGTCAGCCAGGGGCAGAGGGGCTAGCAGACAGTTCATAGGGAGTCTGAGAGGTACTGGAGGGAGCAGATGAGCCACCTGTGTGACAAGTGTGTCTTTGAACAGTGGCAGGGGAACAGGGCCGATGACCTGCTGGCAGACAGAGCCGGTCATCAAAGGAGTTGGAAAGAATTCGTCTCTCCCTTTGTTTTTACCCTGGGAGAAGGAAGATGCCGTTTTCCATGTAGACATGAAGCAGGGAGCATCACTGCTGCGTGGCCAGCACGCTGCGTGGCCAGCACGCCTGCTGTCCTGGCCTTCAGACGTGCACGCAGGTGTCTCCCTTCCCCCGTGTATGAAAGAACACATTACTGTACCATGTGCCCCGTTCTCTGCTCAGGGTGGCCAGTGGGGTGAGGGGTTAGGGGAGCTGTGTCTGGAGGATTGGTGACATTGACCCAGGGCTGTGGGGCAACAGGTAGGCCAGAGGGGGTTGAGGAATATGGATTCATAGGGGCAGGCCTTTAGCAACATTTCAGACCTCTACCTGTCATATGGAGCACCTGGTTTGAGTCCTAGCTCCTCCTTCACTGCCCACCCAGCTTCCTGCATCCTAGCAGGTGGCAGAAAATGGCTCGATTTGGGGGCCCTGACATCCGTGTGTGAGACTTGGGTGGGGATCCTGGTTCTTGGCTTTGATCTGGTCCACTAGTGTGAGCATCTGGAAAATGAAACAGCAGGTGGAAGATCTCTGTCTCTATGTCTCAAATAAAATAAAAGTAAACAAATAGGAAAAACTAAATGTAAAATATAAACACTGTTTTCATGTGTGTTGAATGAGTGGGTGAAATTTTAGTCTAGTAAAATCTTAAAATCAGACATGATCTTAGGTTGTGTCACTGCTTTTCACTCAATGAATGTAATTACTTGGTTCCCATGTTTGTGGTTGGATGGAGTGGACCATCCTGGAGGCACATGAGAAGCAGCGTGGCACATATGTCACACACACGCACACACACACACAGTTCTGGTCTGCCTAGAACACTGGCTGTGTCTGTCTCTTCCCACCACTCTGAATGACAGCTGTTTAACTCATCTGATTCTTGAGCGCATTCAGAATATGAAAATGAAAACCAGATGCATCGGGTGCTGTTGTTTTCTGGCTCTCACCACCTTCTGATAACGGGAAGGCTCACCCTTTCTCATAACTGGCAGCACTTGGTGAGGCCTGACTATGTGGGTGCTGAATAGAGAGGAGTGAGGTGTCTGTCATCTACCCTGCCCATAATGGGCTCCCGGAAGCCCACCAAGAGGGCAGAGACGGCGGCCTTGCCCTTGGGCAGGGAGACAAGAAAGCGCTGTGGTCAGGCTCCCGCCTGCTGTGACTGGGGAGTTTCAAGGCGGTTCATGCCGCAGAGCCTGACCCCTGCTCCCAGCTGCACCCCGACCCTGATCCCTGCAGAACTTCCCTGTGGTCTGTTGCTCCTGGTGTTCCACTCTGAAAGCCCTGTCAGACGTGGACAACAGGCCAGTTTCTAGGGGTCGTGACTCAGACATGTGCTATCTTGCTCTTGGGGCTGCTGTGACAGAACCCCAGGACCACAAATGAACCACAGAGGTGGATTTCTCACACTTCTGGGGGCTGCCAAGTTCCAGAGACGAGGTAGATGCAGTGTCTGATGAGGGCCGGCTTGCTCACAGGTGTCTTCCCATTGTGTCCTCACGTGGGTGAACAGCTCCCCAGGGCACCCTAAAGGAGGGTGTGAGGACCCCACTCTCAGGATCTGGTCCATTCCCAAAACCCCCACTTCCTCACCCCATTACCTTGGACCTGGGGGTTCATGTCTACAAATTTGGGGAGACGCAGGCATTCGGGCTGTGGCACACAGTGTGTGGCCAGCATGGTCCTTTCCTGCCATCTGTGGTGTCAGGTGTCTCATGCCTGCAGAGGTGCTGAGCACCTGCCTTGGGGGTGTGGATAGTGTACAGGCTTGGAAACACAGTCGGTGGCTATATCCCGGGACCCACAGACTCTGTATTGGAAAAGTGGGTGGGATGTGGACCAGAAAGGTTGGGAGCCTCAAGGGGAACTAGAGCCTTGGCTGCGGGAGGGCAGGATCCCCCACAGCAGAGGATAGCCACACCGGAAATGCCGATATGTCGCATATACCACCCCCAGGACTCAGGAGAGTCACGTGACCTTCCCCGTGCACCGAAAGGCCACACGGAGTGAAGAGCTGCCGGCACGAGGTGGCTATGGATGGTGGATGGGAAAGGTGTCATTGCAGCCGTGGCTCTCAGCAGCACCTGGGATCTGCTTGAACTGGGATCTTGAACTGGATCCTTGCTGTGACCATGGCCTTCCATGCGCAGGGGCTGAAACAGGCTACCATTTCCTGCTGCATGTCGTTGCTGTTGAGTTCACCTCATTCAGACGTCGACCTTGGGAAAGGTGTGCTTGTACTCGCTTCATTCTGACTTTTTGTGGAGGTGGGCTTTAGCATGGATGTTTGTAGCTGGGACTGTCTCACTGGCCCCTGGGTTGACTGACTGCCAGCTCTGCCTGCCTTGCCATTCAGCTGGCCACAGGGGGGCAGGGCAGGCCCACAGCCTTGGCCAAGCCATCCAGTTGGCATTCTTTGTGCTTGCAATGTTTTGTTCCCTGTTCCCTCACTCCTACCTCTCCTCCCTTGGAACTCCACGGAGTTTTATGGTGGATGGACACTAGTGGTGTGTGGGAGCTCACGGTGGGTGTGCGCTTATGCAGGGATGAACCTGGCTTGCTCTTTCCAGACTCAAGTTACTTTGGGTGTTTGGAGGGCTGGCTCTGTTTGACTTGTCGAGGGTGGGGACGGCGATGGGGGCAGTGGGTGGTGGGAGGGTGGGGAGGGGTGAAAATGAAATAAAGAAATCATGTTGTTTTGTTACCAGATTTTTTTTCAAATAAGATGATTGAAAATCATTATGTAAGACTAGCTATAAACCTGTACTCCAAAAATGGTTTTTAGTTTCTGATCATTTAAGAATTTCCATTCTGGGGCCCCGGCGCGGTGGCGCAAGTGGTTAAAGGTCCTCGCCTTGCACGCCCGGGATCCCATATGGGCGCCGGTTCTATCCCGGCAGCCCCGCTTCCCTTCCAGCTCCCTGCCTGTGGCCTGGGAAAGCAGTCGAGGACGGCGCCAAGGCTCCCAAGCTTTGGGACCCTGCACCCGCGTGGGAGACCCGGAAGAGGCTCCTGGCTTCGGATCGGCATAGTATCGGCCCGTTGCGCTCACTTGGGGAGTGAATCATCGGACGGAAGATCTTCCTCTCTGTCTCTCCTCTCTGTATATCCGCCTTTCCAATGAAAAAATAATTAAAAAAAAAAAAAAGAATTTCCATTCTGATATCATCTTTGTGTTTTGCTGTTGCATGAACTGTCTTTGTAAAACATCTGTTGTTAACTTTGTTTCTCTGGTATTGAATTCTATCTTAGATTTTAGATGTATTGCAATTCGAGAAGGAAAACCATAGCCAGCTTTTTTTTTTTTAAGATTTATTTATTTTTATTGGAAAGGTGGATACACAGAGAGGAGGAGAAACAGAAAGGAAGATCTTCCGTACGGTGATTCACTCCCCAAGTGGCCGCAACGGCTAGAACTGAGCCAATCTAAAGCGAGGAGCCAGGAACTTCTTTCTGGGTCTCCTGCGTGGGTGCAGGATCCCAAGGCTTTGGGCCATCCTCGACTGCTTTCCCAGGCCGCAAGCAGGGAGCTGGATGGGAAGCTGGGCCACCTGAATTAGAACCAGTGACCATATGGGATCCCAGGCGTGCAAGACGAGGACCTTAACCACTACACTTTCGCGCCGGACCCCATAGCTAGCTTTTAAAGCATTTTTTATTTTTCACTTTTTTCCCTTCTCTGACTGTGGACTTCAGAATTATTGCATCCTGTTAGGTGATGTGTAATCACTGGCTTTTTCATACCACTTTGGCAGGAAAATTAATTTTTGACACTTTGGAAATCATGTGACTTCAGGTAGCCTTGGTATTGCTGTCTGCATGTCAAACACTTATTTCTTTTGTAGGCTTCTACGTGAATGTGACCCTTTCTTAGTTTATTTTTCATTTTTGGTGATGATTACGTGGTTGACATGGTGGGAGTGGCCAAGGACTAGGGCATAGTGGGTGAGACCATTATTTCCAGATCTTCCCCCTCTTCACCCTGCATCTGGGGAAAGGGGCGAAATTAGGGGAGAACCCGCAAGCAGCTTCCCCGCTGCCCCAGGACCCTGCGATGGAGAATGGCCACCCGATGCCATTCCAGGGACCCGGATGTGGGCCTGCTCCAAGGGTTCTGCTCAAGTAGTTTCAGTAACTCTGGTGTGCTCTCAACTTCACTGATCCAAGGATGAAGACATTCTTCCAAGGTCCATCGGCTGACACAGTCCGCCCAGAGTCTTCAGTCACCCAGATATTTGCTGTCAGCCCTTGCGTGGGGTATTGTCCAATTTGTTCTGCCCTCCATCCTCTGTTGTGGTATAGATGACCTCTGTAGGCTCCAGTGGACTGCCACATCCGCCATGTGCAGCTGGGCATGCTAACTGCTCCATCTTAGCCACTAAGGAGGTCTCGTTCTGACACATTCACTCCAAGGTCAGACACAGATCCTACAATTCCCTCCTTGGCTGGAGTTTTGAGTCCAGCAGTTAAGTTAGGGTGATCCCCACAAAAACCTCATCTGAGGCAGTCCCAGACCTGACTCTTGTGTGTGTTTGCCCATGCAGGATCTGGATCAGTCCATCACCCATGTCAGCCTACACACACAATAATATTGCTGGGTCGATTGTGTCTCCAGCCCTGTCTGCTATGTAAACCAATGAATGCTACGGTTCAGCCCCACCCTGCCCGCCACACTTGGCCCTCACATTCACCTGCTGCAGCTTAGTGTGACCCATCATAACCCCTACCAGGCCCACTCCCAGCCCTGGTTCTTGTGCTTGCCAGTATGTTCAGCAGATTGGTCCAGTCTGTCCCTTTTCCCATTCAGCTCTCATATGCATCAGTGGGTTTTGAAACCTAGCGGAATCCAACTGATTTGACTACCCGTCCACATGCCAACAGGTGCTGCTGCCATCTGACCAGGTCTGCCCCCCGGCTCTGATTCTCATGCTCACCAGTGGGAGTTGCAGCCCATCAGAGAGGTGCCCACCATTTCACTAACAGGCCCACTCCCAGCCCCAGACCTTGCATTCGTCAGGTGGTTCTGCAGTCTTGCCTAACAGGACTTGCCCCCCAGTCCCAGCGTTTGCCTTCTGATGCTGCAGCAAAGCCAAAGCAGCCTACATTTACTCTGGCTCATACCTGCCACAGTGGATAAAATTGGTTAGTCCATCCTGGCTCTCACATTAACTTGGCTTACATGTAGGTCAACAGACATTGTAGCCCTGCCCAACTTGGTCGGCCTCATATTCCAGTTCTCACACTTACCAGTTGGAGCAATGGCCCAGCAAGGGAACCCTGCAGCCCTCCTACCAGGCTCACAGCCTCTTCCTGGGTCTCACAAGTTGTTGTGGGTGCTAAAGCCCAGTCTGGCATGACCCACCTCACCTTGGCATTAGCCAGTGTGTGCTGTACCCTGTCCCAGCCTGGCCTGCTCTCAGTTCCAGCTCATGCTGGTGGGCGCTACCACTGAACCCAATCCAGCCAGCCCCCAATCCTGGACTTAATGTGGGCTGGTTGGGCTGGGCAGCCAACTCATCCTATCCTGCATGCCAGGCTAGTTCTTAGATCTGCCAGGGTGTTATGAACTGGCCCAGCCTGGCCCACCCCCAGACCTGACCCACATGTATGCTGCCGGGTAGTATAACCTGGCATGGTCTGGTCTGCTCCACCCTTGATTCTTGTGCTCACCTGCAGGAACTGCATCCTGGCAAAGGAGTTCCCCAAGCTCCTCTATCAGGCCTGCTCCCAGTGGCAGACCTTATGCACACTGGTGGGACCTTGGCCATCTGACTTAGTTCACCTCATGTCCTGTCAGGAATAGTAGCCTTGCCCAAATGGCCCACACCCATTCTGGTTCTTGCTTTGTCTTGGGTGCCACAGCCCGACCACACTTGGTCTGTGCACAGACACAATTCTCACAGAACCCTAGCCCCGACCATCCTACACTCACCCTGGCTCTCACGAGCACCAGTGGGAGCTAGTCTAGCCCAGTCTGGCACACTCCAGACCCAATTCACACCCATACAGAGGGACACTGCAGTCATAGCCAGCCCAGATCATTGCCCCCATTCTGGTTCTCATGCTCAGCAGTGGCAACCACAATCAGCAAAGCTCCCCAACCAGGGATGTTCCCAGCCACAGATCTTGCACATTCCAGTGGGTGCTCTGACCCAGCACAACATAGCCCATCCTCCGTCCTGACCTTTGCCATTGGACATTGCAACCTGGGCTGTCTTGGCCTTTCCTCATTTCAAACTCTTGCCGGCAGGTGTTGCAGCTTAACCCTGTCCTGTCTACTCTCATCCCTGGCTCCTCCAAACCAGTAGGTGTAATAGCCTAGCTCAGCATTACCCACACTGCAGCCTGCCTCTTCTGGCCCGCTCCTCTCCAGAACCAACCCACAAACTTACTGACAAGTGGAGCTACCTTGCCCAGCCAGACCAATACCCAGGCCTGAGTCACATGCTCACCTGCAGGAGCTACATCCCACCAGGGGAGTTTCCCAAGTTCTCCCACTCCCAGACCCAGATCTCACATGTGCCAACAGATGCTAGCCCTTACCAGTGTAATCTGTTCCCTCTGTTCCAGCCTTTGCATGAGCTAGTGATGTTGCAGCCCAGTCCACCCCACACTGTATTCTTGGGTGCGGTTGCTGCAACCTGGACCTGCCTGGCCTATACCCAACCCCAGTAGCCATGAAAGGTTCCATGGTCATGCCTAGTTCAGCCTGTCACTATCCCAGCTCCTAAACAAACCAGAGGAAATTGTAGTTCCACAGGAGTGAACCCATATATCCCCCACAGAATCTGCCCCTGAGATCTGGTTCTCTTCTGTGCTGGTTAGTGCCATGACCCAGAGTAACATTACCAGTCCCCTGTTCCAACTCTTACTGGCAGGTACTGTGATCTATCCTTGCCAGGCAGGCTCCTAGTCCTAGCTTTAGCATGCACTGGTGAGTGGTTGTCAGTTGTGACCCAAGCTGTGTAACCCACCTGAGACCTCCCATGTGAACTGGTGCATCTGTTTGACCCACAGAAATCCTACAGCTTCCACCCTCCAACCCGCTTTGTCCCAGCTCCCTCACTTACCTGCAAGCACAGTGGCCTTGTCGATGGGAGTCCCCCGGAAGTCATTCCTCCTCTGCAAGCTATTCCCTCAGTGGTTTCTCCTCCACACATCTCCTTACCCTCTTCTTTGATCAATCCATGAACCAATCCCCAGTCTCACTCCAGCTGCCTGGATGCAAGGCCCCAAGTCTCCCCAGGCCCCTGCCGACAGCATCTCTTGGCCCCCCACAAGCCCATACCCCCAGGCCCCTATGGGCACAGGGCCGGGGCTGAACTTGTAAGACTGGCAAGCAGCTGGTCGCATGGTGGCTGATCCCCAATCCTGAGTCTTTCTGTACATGATGTATATGCTCCATGTGCGGCAGTGTTGGAGAGGAACTGTGTCATGTGTAATGATTCAGATGTCTTTATTCTTAAATATGTCAGGGGGATGCCGTCAGATTGGAAGGACAATCTAATGCCTGGAGGCAGGGCCATGTCTGAATTCATCTGCATTTTTCAAATGTCTCCTAGAGTTAGCATCTGGAAGTTAGACTTCTTTCTGGTCCAGAGGATGTGATTTTGGGGGAACATTCCCCTACCTGGGTGGATTCTGGACCAAGTCGGAGGACTGGTCCATGGGAGCTGATGAGTCCCACTTGTGTCCACTGGGGAAGGGCCAGAGTTCTGCCGAGCCTTTTGTTGGCCTACCCTGCTGTGATGGTTGTGTTGGGTGTGGTTCTGTGTGCTGTTTTCTGTCTCTGACTGGCCCAGTGTTGTCTGTCATAGATTCTAGGCTTGTCACGTCTGTTGCATGTTGTATTCTGATGAGTGTCTCGTGATCACTTTTCATGCTACAAAAGTAACTTTTGAGGAAGAAGCTGCTTTTGAACCAGTTGCTTGTAGCATGCTCTTCCTCTCTGTGGTTGTCATTTCCAAAGGCTGAGTGTGTAAGCTTACAGCTATGTTGGTTTCCTCAGGATTGTCTCAGATTGGTTACACATCATGAGTTTTCTTTTTTAAACCTAATTTTCAGTTCCTTTGTTTGATGATGTAGAATGAATGAGCCAAGAATTTACCCAATAGAAAACAATACATTCATAATCTTGGCAAGCCCCAATTTTCTGTTCAAGACTGTGTTTCCTAGTGTATTATTATTCCCCGTGTATTGTTATTACCTTTTGCTGCTTTTGTGTGTGTGCCTGTTTGAACGATTTCCAAATACTGTATTAGTGGAAAAATTTGATTTTGTGTTTGCACGATAGACTGACACACAGAGAAAGAAAGAGAAAAAGGGATCTCCATCTGGCTTACTCTCCCAAAGGCCACTGCTGCCAGGGCTGGCCCAGCCTGAAGCCAGGAGCCAGAAGCTCTGTCCAGCCCTCCTGTGCAGGTGGCAGGGGCTCAAGCACTTGGGCCATCATTTATTGTCTTCTCAGCAGAGTTGTGTTCTGATATGGGATGCCAGCAGCATAAGTTGAGGCTTAACATGTTATGCCGCAATGCCAGCACCCTGGAGCATACTGCTAAATCAGTGCTTGGGGCTGGCATTGGGGCATAGTGGGTAAGGCTGGCACCAGTTCATGGCCCAAGTGTTTGGGCCCCTGCCACCCATGTGGGAGACCTGAGTGAAGCTCCTGACTTCTGCCTGGCTCAGCCCTGGACATTGCGGCCAACTGGGCAGTGAACCAGTAAATGGAAGATCTCTGTCTCTCCTCCTTCTGTCTTTGGAACTCTAACTTTTTTGTAGCTCAACAAATCTTCAAAAATAAAAAGTTAAAAGCAAAATACCAGTGCTCTTCCCTGACCATATGCCCTGCCGGATTCATGCTGCATATTGCTGTAAGGGTGGAATGCGAGAGTCTGTTAAAGCATTATCTTTTGTTGACTAATGAAACTGAATGGAGGAAATTGCAAAACTGAACTCTTAACATCACCATCACTTCCAGGACATGATGAATGAGACGAGCTGCTTGTTCAAACATGAGTTTGTGCCTATTGGTATGATAGAGAATTGGGTGGAGATTGATGGAGAATGAGAAAAAGCCAGAAATGGAAGACCCAGGGTGAGAGTGACTAACATGTAGTTGGCCTGTACTGGGGTGCCAGTGTTCTGGGCACTTCTCAGTGAAGTCAGTCCACCAGAGGAGGCTCTTGGCAACAAGCGCAGTGTGGTCAGTGGGCCATGGCAGGGATATGAGTGCAGGGACAAGCGGACTCTAGCACATGTGATGGGGGGGATGAGGTCAGATGTTGACCAGCCCCACATGCAGCAGGTGGGATTGAGGGCCAGGTGTCCAACCCAGCAGGTACCTGGAATCCACATCTGGGACTGAGCTAGGAGGCAGCTGGTAGAGTGGCCAGGGCGGGGAGGAAGCTGCTGTTGGGAGAAACAGTGGTTGACCTTTTAGGTTTGGAGAGAGTATAAGAGCCCATTGGTGGCAGCTTAGGAACACTGTAAGACTGAAGTGATACAGAGTGGGCACCAGTGTCTACAACAGAGCTGCCCCAGGGAGGGCATGGCCGGGAAGATGGGCACCACCAGGCAGGCGAGGGAGTACTGAAGACTGAACAGGCCACGGTGTCCAGCAGTTAATGGAGCGTTGATGTTCTCTGAAGAAATATGTGATATTTTTTAAAATGGGAGAGAACTGTGCAGTTGCCAGGAGGGAGCCTTTGAGGACACCAAAGGGAGAGGAGCGTGGACAGAGGGCTGGACTCCCAGGCATAGGAGTAGGAGAACACTCGCAGTGTGAGGAAGCAGCCGTTGCTTTTCAAGATGGGCTTGGACTAGAGGAGTGGATCCATCTCCTGGTGAGGGAGAGTGTGAGAATGTACATATACAGGTGTGGTGCCATGGGACCAGAGGAGAGGGAAGTCCTTGTGATGGGGTGGGAACTGCCTGACAAGGCTGGCCGAGTCTGATCCTGGCCCAGCACTTGGGAAATTTGCAGCAGAGAAGCTCCTCCTGGGGTAGCAGAGGCAGCTGGCCCAGCCACCTGCAGGGAGTAGGCAATAAAAGACCAAGCAGGTCAAGAGCTGAGGGTTGATTGCAGTGATGTAGCACCAGGTGGGTGATGCACAGAGGTGAGTCAGACCGAGGTGGAGAGGCAGGGGCATGGCACAGGAGACAAGACCTTTGGCCCGTGAACGTCAGGGCTCAAGAGAGTGATGTTGGCAGAGAGCTGCAAGAATGCAGGGGTGGGCGTGGGGGGCAGGCCGTCCAGCACTGGGAGAGCCAGGGGTTTTGAGTGCTTTGGAATGATCATGGGTGATGAGGCCGGCATGAGAAATGTCAGCCCTTTCCGGGTCGTGATTAGTTCAGTGATGGCCTGGAGAACCTTCCAGAGCAGGGTGTCTGCCAGGAGCCATTTGGGTATTTATAACAACATCATTTGCACGCCATGCAAAAGCATCAGCTTAAAAGTTCATCTGCTTCAGATCGCTGAATTGCACGTCCTGCTGCAGGTGCTCTGGCAGCACCAGGCCACATGATCTTGCCAGCCCGATACAGGCTGATACCGTCGGACACTCCCCACCCCTGAAGCGGCCTCTCGAGGAAGATGCAGGAATTTCCAGGAAATACCTGACCAGAATTACTGAAAGAGTCATAAACTGAAACTCATGCTGATCCTAGAAGAGTAGAGGTGAGTCACAAGTTTAGATACCAAAAAGAATTTTAAAACCTCATTGGAATCCAAAGAGAAATCTGAGAATCAGTTAGAGGCTTGAGGGAGAAGGAAGGGAGCAGGTCTGTGGAGGCACGGTGAGCTCATTTGCAGAGTTCAGTGTTCACTGCTAAAACCACCCAGGAGATCCACAGGTGTCACTGGTGAGTATGAACACAGGGCAGCTTGATGGCGTGAGCAAGCATGAGAAAGCATCCATGGAATGTGCATGCATGTGGGCACGGCCATTTCCTTATGCCTTCCTCTCTGACAGGCACAGCTCCAGGTGCTCCTGGAGGGCCGGGATTCTGCTTCCCGCGGGTGGGCTTGCTCTGCTGTCTCCTCGGAGACTTCCACACTTCACCAGCTCATGTATTTTAGCCCACAGGAAATTCACAGCATTCTCCGATGCCCAAGTGGCCGAACACTAGAAACCCACAATTATATACACGTCATAGCCAGCCCTCCTCCATCCACTCACTGGACTCTTGAGATGCCACTCTTCCCGAAGCTAACGAGCTTTCCCTCCTCTGATGTTTGCGATTTTGAAGTGGGAAAGCCCCTGAGTTTTTGGACGGCCCGTTGGTCCGCCTTTTAGCTTTGCGTCTGCTTGGAAGGCAAGTGTTCTTTTTGAATTGGTGTGACTCAGGACCTCAGAGCCCTTTTATAGAGAAGGGATGGATGGAGGTCAGTCCGCATTCCGGTTTCTCCAGTTTGATGGGTTTATGAGGCAGTGAAGTTTCCCTCAGTGTTTTGACGCAGCCTCCTTCAGGGCAGGACTGCGTGCCACAGGTGAGAAGTGTGTGTCGAGTTTCGCAGTAGGAGGGGTTGGGACGAACACAGTGGCAGCCCAGCCCTATGAAAGCAAGCTCAATATAACTTAATACAAATACCGTGAATCACAATATCCCTTTAATCCGTGCGCTTGGAAAATCATGGGCTGGGTTAGCTCACCTTGAGAATTGTTTTGGGTTCTGTGTCTTAAACCAGTAATTAGATCTGTGACCCCAAGCAGCAGAAGTCTGCATTGCATTGACCGGCTCCCAGTATGCATCATCTGCCTGCTGTCAGTGAACACTTGGGGTATCCAAAAAATAATAAGAATAATGTAAAAAGATAGTAAACTAAACTGCTGCTTTGCTTCTCTTAAAGAAACACAACGTATCAGCTGTGTGTGTCAGTGGGAGTCCACCAGTGTTAGGAATTCCCCTTACCATTAAGGTTTATGAAGTTTCACGCAAATCCGAGGGGCGATGCTCCTGCCATGAGTGAGTTGAAACAATGACATCATGAGGACTTTTTCGTTTGTTTCTGTTTCTAGTTAAGCCTTCAGATACAGCTCAGTGTTGCATTTTGAATTCCGGTGTAGCTTGGTCCTGAAGTGGCTGAGTTGACCTTCCCTGGGTTTCCTCCTGGCTTGGGATTTCCCTGCTATGACCCAGTGTCAGGTGAGCTGTCCCCTTCCCGCTCTGCCTTCAGGCCTCTGTCTCTGCCCTTCCTCTTCCAGCATCTCCAGGCTTCCCTCTCTGCGGGGAAACAGATCTCTTCTGTCTTGAAAACCTGTCTGCCTGCCTTAGCGCCTGACTTTCTGCCAGGCTGGTTGACTGTGTGGCCTGCACAGTGTCTCTATCTCTTTGATCTATCTTCTTTGCATTCTCGGTCGGGCATTTGCACCACTGACTCTGGGTTAACATCTTGTTCCTGAAGCTCTACCACAATACCCCCTTCTCTTCCCACCCCCTGGCATGGCCCCCTCTTTTCCAGGGTCCTTGCCCCTCGTCGGCACTCCTGCTTTCCTCCCAATGGCTCTTCCTCTGAGCAGCCTGCGCTTTGGTTGCTCTAAGAATGGCCACCCACATGAGCATCCCAGCCCTCAACTCTGTCCTCAGCGCTCACTTGACCGTCCTGCCCATGGGTGGACACCGTCACCCCAGTGAGCCATCCTCACAGCACAGACTTAACGTGTATAGTACGTGTTTATGAATGGAAGAATTTCAAAATATTAACAAAGAGTATGTGAGGATGAGGAATTGTTAATAATTTTTACAACTTCCTTGACCTACTTTTAATGACTATCTATTTCAGATCTATTAATATCTTTGGAAAAGTTGTACATTTGTCATGAATTAACTCTATTATCATAAAACAGCCCAATGTATTGTTTGCAATAGTTGTAATACCATTCCAGTCTATTTTGGAATGCTGCATTAGAAATGACAGTAAGAAAAAGACTATTCTCAGAGAGGCCAAATGTGCATTTTTCACATTGGAAACAGATATGGAAGCTTTTATGTTTTCAAAAATAAAGAAGTTCTTTGGTGGGAAAGTTCTTGATTTGGGGGATTCCTTTGTCTATTCTAGTTATCAGGTCTTTGATGGTAATGTGTGTTGCTGGTGTCTTCTTAGTGGTGCTTTGTCATTTTCTGCTTCTTACTCATAATTGGAGAATGATTATGTTTATCAGTCTTTTGTGATTGTGCTATTTTACTCTCTCTCTTTAAGAACCCTTTCTGTTCCAGAGCCCAAGGTAGTTGTTCTGCGTGTGTGTGTGCATAAACTTTAAGTTTCAAAGCTTGTCTTTTATATCTGGATCTTTAACCCTGACATATGATTTTTTGAGAGCAAGAGGTAGAAATTATTCTGGCATGTTCCACAGAGAAAACCATGTCAATCATGGGTGTGGAGCATGTCCTCTCTTCTGTGCTAATTTGGGGTACCATGCCTTCCGTACCTGTGGGGTCTGCCTCTCCTTTCCCTGGCTCTGAGCAGCCCTCCCCTTGTAGGTCACCACAACTTCTTACCAAACGTGGGAAGCTGGTGAGGCAAGTGCCTTCCCACCGTGCCTTAGTTCTTTTCAAGTTGCCCCGGCTGAACTTGAACTTGGTCATCCTCGAATCTCCGTTACACATTGCATGCTCAGTTTGTCAGATTCCCCCTACACACACACACACACACACACACACACACACACACACACACACACACACACACACACACCCTCTCAGGAGTTCAGCTGCCATAATGTTGAATATATAGAATTTAAATGGAGAAAGTTCATGTCTTTGTGATTTGGACTCATTTTGTACCTGGATAGAACACATCTCTTCTCCTGAAGTCCCTTTCTGTAACGGTTTACATCTGCCTCGCAGGGCATAGGCTGTAAGTGGCTTATATTTTTGTCTTACACAGACAGGTAACTGAATGTATTATCATGTTTGAGAAACTGCAACCTTTTGTTTTAAATGCTAATGATTTCTAGATTGCCTGGGTTGTTGTGGACTTTCCTGCCATGACAAATTGTGTTATCATTTTCAACCCTTCATGCCAGCCCCTTCCATCTGACAACCACGCCCAGTCCCAGTCCGGGGCTGACAGGAGGCAGTGGCATCCACGCCTTGGTGCCAGGCTTGCATCCTGCGGTGTGATGCTTGCTGTACGTCCCCACGGAGGGCCTGTGACCACTCAGCAAAATCCTCTTCTGGGTTTTCTTGCAACTTTGCATGAGTGAAGCAGATTTTAAAGAATGCTTTCGCAATGTTACACAGTTTTTCCTAAGAGTTTCTATTATGATACGGTCCTTATGTTACTGGGACAAGTGATGCTTAGAAGTGTTTTTGTGGCTTAAGGTTTTGCCAGTTTGGGTCTTGTAACATTTTTAGGGTATGTACATCTGTCAGTTAGATGTGCATGCTGTACTTGTTTGCTTTGGTTTCTGCGTTTCCTTCACTTTGTTATAACAGTGGGGAATAACTCCTTCTGTTTCTGCTCTCTGGAATTCTCTGCATAAATGGAGATCGTCTCCATCTTGAACGGTCAGTGTAACTCGTCAGTGCCTCATCTAGGACTGGTGTCTAGGGTTTTGTCTGTTTTGAGAGTGGATTGGGGATGCATTCACTTTCATCTTCAGGTTTTACACCTCTTGGCTCAATTTTGGTGTGATGTATATCTTAAAAATTTCAACGGTGCCATGCAGAGCTGCTGGTAGCTTTCTTTATAGAATGCCATCTGTTGTAATTGTCATTTCTTTCCTGCTTCATGTTTCTCTAACCTTTTCAAAAAGCTTACTTATGCTTTTGCTGTTTTCAACAAAAAAATTTGTTTTAATTTTCATTAATTTCTGGTTTTTTAAGGTTTTGTTTTTTGGAAAGTCAGACATATAGAGAGGAAGAAAGGCAGAGGAAGATCCTCTGTTCGTTGATTCACTCCCCAAGTGGCCACAATGGATGGAGTTGTGCTGATCCAAAGCCAGGAGCCCGGAGCCTCCTCTGGGTTGCCCAGTGGGTGCAGGACCCCAAGGATTTGGGCTGTCCTCCACTGCTTTCCCAGACCACAAGCAGGGAGCAGGATGGGAAGTAGGGCCACCAGTATTAGAACTGGCACCCATATGGGATCCCGGCATGTGCAAGGCGAGGACTTTAGCCACTAGGCTACCGCACCCTAATTTATGTTTCTGTCCTTTCATACCTGACCTGTTTATTCTTTGAATTCCTTTTTTATATGATAGGTTTCTTGCATCATTCAAAATGAGATTTTCCCCTCCGTAAACTCCAGATTTGTTTTAAAGATAGATTTGTTTATTTTTATTTGAAGGATGCATTTACAGAGAGAGACAGAGAAAGAGGTTTTCCATCTGCTGGTTTACTCCCCAAATGGTTGCAATGGGCACATGTGGGCTGATCTGAAGCCAGGAGCCTCCTCTGGGTTTCCCACATAGGTGTGGGGCCCAAAGACTTGGCCATCCTCTGCTGCTTTCCCAGGCCATTAGCAGGGAGCTGGATCAGAAGCGGAGCAGCTGGGACTAGAGCCAGTACGCATGGGATGCCTGTGTTTGCAGGTGGAGGATTAGCTTATTAAGCCACTGCACTGGCCCCCAAACTCCAAATCTCTAAGGAGTGGTTTAGGCGAATTCTGTGTATTTGGTGCTTTCATCCTCACTACAGTTTAAGTATTTTCTAATATACTTTTTGATTTCTTTTCTGATAGCTTAGCATTGTGTCCATAAATTCCCAAAAAGAGACATGCAAATTGGTTGTCTTTCTGCCCTTGATTTTGTAGTCTGTAAGATAATCACTCCCTGATCTGGGTTGAAATTTACGTTATTGCCTAATAGAGTCAGCTTTTGGTTTGTTTTTAGTGAGGTCTGGGGGTCCATCCCTTGGACCTGCAGGTTTCCTTTAGGCTCATTAGTCATTAACTGTCAATCTTCTACTTGGTCAGTTTACTGAGACCAGCGGGTTCAGAGCTACTGCTGTGATGTGGCATTCTTTTTTCTGGAGATCATATTCCACGGGGGGAGTTTCCTCATCTGTTTCGTGTGTGTTGTGCATGTCAGACCTGTGACCGGCTACCTGTGACCGGCTGTGGGGTCCCTGCATCCGACGCCGTGCATGTGGTCTGCCTTTTCAGGTAGTGCTGAACAGTTTTGTAAAGTGGCCTCAACTGCTTGCTTCATTGAAAAGTAAAGTTGGAGCCAGAAACAGACAGAGAACTTCCCTCCAGTGGTCGGTCATTGCTCAGGTCATTGCTGAAGTGACTGCAGTAACCAGGGCTGGGCCAAGGCCAAACCTTGAGGAGCCAGGAACTCTCACAGGGGAAGCAGTGTCCTACATAAATGCTTAAGCTGTCACCTGCTGTGTGCAATAGCAGAAAGCTGGGATCAGGAGTGGAGCTGCGACTATCCCAGGCTGTGCAAGGTTGTGCTAAATGGCACCCTAAGCAAATGCCTGCCTTGGCTTGCCCAGTTGATAACCACTCAACAGTGTCAATATCTATAACAACACTTGTTTTCATTTCCCTTTTAGCCATTGTAATTGAGGTATACTGGTGATGCTGGAGTGTTTATTTCGCTAATTACTAATGAGGTTGAGTCTCTTCACATGTTTATTGGTTCTGCTCTGTAGTTTTTTATTCTATGCAAACCTGGCTCAGGTGCCAGGTCAGATGCCACGCCTCAGGCTTGCCTTTTATTGTTCTTGATTATAGTACGTCTCATAATGGCTACAGTCATTGTGCTAAGTTTCTTGCACTTAGGAATTTTCCTGATTTTGTTCATGCGGTCTCACCTTTTAGGACTAGACAAATGAGATCAGTGAGGATGATGTCTTCTTCCGGAATGGGTCGGTGCTTCAGGCAACCTGGGACCCTATCAGTCTGGTCTCAAGGGTAGGGATGATTGAAAACTAAACTATTATCCTGAGTTGTGGGGAGCACTCCTGCAGAGTCCAAGTTCAAGCGCTCTCCACAGGTGGCCCTTGGGCTCTGGGTTCTGTGCCTTTAGCCCGAAGGGAGCAGCCGCTTGGCTGCAGCCTGGAGTGGCAGGGCTGCCAAGGGGCAGGTGGCCCACATACGCTTGGCTCACCTCCCCTGACCCCTACCTGCCTCGATCTCGGCTGGGCCATTTGTCACTGCTGTGTTTGTTCTTCAGTGCCCCAGGTAAACACCCTTCAGCATTTCCTGTTGAGCCAGAGCTGGTCTGAATTGCCTGCTCCACCCCTCCCAGAATGTAAGCCTCTGTGGTCTACAAACGAATGTCAAACCCTTCACAGTTGAGAATTCAAAGATATGTTTATTTGTCTTCCAGAAATGTCTTTATATGCTCTTCCCTGGACTTTTTGAGGCCTCCTTAACCATCACGACTGCTGGTTTTCTCGTTACCCCTTCTGTATCTGCATGTGATATGGGTTTTATGGGATTTATTTTTCTTTTTATATAATTTATTTATTTTTATTGGAAAGGCAGATTTACAGAGGAAGGGAGGTACAGAGAGAAAGATCTTCGTCCATTGGTTCACTCCCCAAGTGACCGCAACAGCCAGAGCTGAGCCAATTTAAAGCCAGGAGCTTCTCCTGGGTCTCCCACGTAGGGGCACGGTCCCAAGGCTTTGGGCCATCCTGTACTGCTTTCCCAGCCAAAGCAGGAAGCCGGATGGTAAGCGGAGCCACTGGGACGTGAACTGGTGGCCATATGGGATCCCAGCATGTGCAAGATAAGGACTTTAGGCACTAAGCTACTGCACTGGGCCCATAATTTAACATTTTAATCTACTTAAATGGACACATTTGCTTTATTCATTCTAACTGTGATTTGTGATAAATTTGGGTATATTTCCATCATGTTTTTATTTGCATTGCATTTAGCTCATTTTTTCCCCCAGGATTCCTTTGGGACTTTAGTAATTTAAACTCTATTTCTTCTATAATATGTAATTGGTAACAATATTATCAAGAGTTCTTTTGAATTTCTGTAATGTACTAACTTCGCTTGAATCACCAGGATGATTTAATTTTGTTTTTTTTTTAATTGTCTATTCCAACAAATGCCTGCTAAAAATAAATCACCAATAAGATCCAGAGAAGATATCAAAATTAAGCACGATTGGAAAATATGATCTGAGAACAGAAGAGCTCCTGGGATGGCAGGAATTCATCGGAACCAGAAATGAAGATAAAGGAGATTAGGTAGTGAGTCATCCATTCATCATCGCACGTGGATTCTCCTCCTGCCCCACTCCCACCCCTTTCATGTTTAGTAGGTCCACAGGGCTGTCTCATGTCTTTGACTGCTTGTGAGCCCAAGGACCAAAGTGGGGCAGCAAAGCACTTTCCAGAGTCTGAACTTCGGCTTCTCAGCTCTTTTGGCTCTCTCTAGTTGAAACACTCACAAAAATGTTTTTTCTTGCCTTCACTTTATTTTGGTGTGTTTCCTTGGTTTTCCATAAGATTGGTATTCTCAGCCTGGAGTTTGTTCTGTTAGGGGAGTGGGATGTGACGTCATGAGCTCACTGCCTCCTTCCCCGATCTCAGGCTGGCTGGGCACCGGGAGGCACTGCCCAGGGCTTTGGCAGTGGCTGTGGGCTACATGGAGCTCTAGGAAAACACAGCCACACGGGGAAGGAGGAAGATGTGACCCAAAGTAGAGGAGGCAGGCCGCCAGAGAGAGCCACTAATTTTTTTTTTAAGGTGGTAGTCAAGATGGGCCTGCCCATCATAAAAGCAACTGAACTTTACCCTTTCAATGGGCAAAGTTTATGGTCTGTGAAATAGAACTCAGTAAAGCTGTAAAAGAGAAAAAATCCACCCAAGAGTTAAAGGAGAATGTGTCACAGGCCACTGACCTGCTCAGGATCCTGAAGACGCTGACTCAGTGTGACAGATGTTCCCCTGATCAGCCAACACACAGAAAGTGTGTGTGTGTATGTGTGTGTGTGTATGTGTATGTGTGTATGTGTGTTTTTGTGTGTATGTGTGTGTGTTTGTGTGTATGTGTGTTTGTGTGTGTATGTGTGTGTGTTTGTGTGTATGTGTGTGTTTGTGTGTGTATGTGTGTGTGTTTGTGTATGTGTGTGTATGTGTGTGTATGTGTGTGTGTTTGTGTGTATGTGTGTGTGTGTGTGTGAGAGAGATCTTTGTGCTATAGCTTCACGTTTATAATCATGCCCACAGCAGCAGCTAATAGGCATTTTATGTTTTTAAAAGATTTATTTGGTTAAAGTATTTGAAAGAGAAAGAAAGGTGGACAGAGCTCTCCCATCTGTCGATTCTCTCCTCAGACACCTACAACAGCGTGTGCAGGGCCGGGTCAAAGCTAGCAGCAGAGAACTCAATCCACATCTCCCAGGGGATGGCAGGCCCTCAGCGCCCGGAACCATCACCTCCTGCCTTCCAGGAGCAGGTGGGTGGGAAGGAGGGCGCAGCTGGTGCTGCAGCCCAGACTCTCCTATGTGGGATGCAGGCACCCCAAGAGGCACCCACATTGCTGTGCCAGGTGCCCACCCCACACGTGCCACTGTGTTGGAAAAGGAGGCTGTGCAGAGGACAGAAAATACCATTGGTGGACTTGCCCTGGGAAGCAGATCTGCCCCTACCTCCCACCGCTGCCTTTGAAGATGAGCAGCGTGCTGGAGGAAGCTGGGTTGATGCATTCTGGGCACCTGCCCTCCCTTCCTCCCCAGTACAACAGGCTGCCAGGTGTGCTAGTGTGTGAGGGCAGGAACGGTTCTTGTCTCAAAGACTTGGGTGCCGTGAGGCCTTGTATGCTTGCGGCTCTGCTCAAGTGGGAGAAAGGCACACACTGGAATGGTGAGGGGTGAGTGTCAGATCCTGGACTGCATGAACTCCATCTCTCAGCTGCATGCTCATCGGCTGTAAGCATAGACTAAGATGCCAAATACAGCAGAACAGTGTGCCCTGAGGAGCAGGTAGATTTTACGTATTCAGGATGCAGGAGATCCTCGGTTCCTGTAACAGAAGCCCTGAAACTGGCCATTTGCAGAGTGGCACTCACGTTCTGGAGGGTGGGAGTTCCACGAGTGTGGCACGGGCATCAGAGAAGGCCTTCACAGCATGACAGAGGCATCATGGGACAGAACGAGCATGCCAGAGAAGGCTCCCTTCTGTAACCAAGCCATTCCTGGGCTAGCCCTTTAATCCACTAATCCACAAATGGATTAATTCTTTTGTAAGGGCACAGCCCACATGACCGAAACACGTTTGGTTTTGACCCCACTTGCCAACGTTGCCAACCATGGCCGTGGAACTTCAGCACAGGTTTCTCAGGGCAGCAACTGCTTCCGGATTGCAGCCGACAGCCTTGATCGGTGGTTCTAACTGCGAGCTGCAGTTTCAACAAGCCACGGCTCAGACCCCTAGTTGTCTGCACAGGGGAGGCAGCTCTGTGATTCTTCAGAACAGGTTAAAGGAGATGTTCCAAGGAGCTGCTTGTGCAGGTGCATGTAGCCAGCATTCCCATGGGATTAGTCTGGCTGTTTACAGCCAATGTGGGAGGCTTCCTGCCCCTGCATTCCAGAGAAAGCTAAGAATGTTGGAATTCAAGCTGGGTGACTGGGTGACTATCATCCTGGAGCCCAAGCTGCCCTTGTGGGCCCAGGTCTTCACCAACATTCCTCAGATACCAGCAAGCTGCAGCAGCCCTGCAGGCCGGCCTGGGCCTAGATCTCGGCTCAGACAGCAGCCAAGAGCCTCAGCGGTGGGTTTCTAGGAAAAGTCTCTGCCTTCTGCAGGCAGGTCTGTTCCCAGGCTGGACATGGCAGCAGCACGGTGGCTCTCCAGGAAGGGGTGCTATTCAAGGAGAGCCCTGGCTGGCCCCACGTGCCTTGTATTCATGTGCAATTCTCTTGTAACATGTACCATAGAGATCACATCTTAGAGACCTGTGTTTTTTTTATTCTCATATGTAGGTCTCATATTCTTGAAAACATTTTGATGGCGTTTTGCCATTATATGGCCATATTAGAGTTTATTTTCTTACTCACCATTTAGATTTCTTGCCGTTTTCCTCAGTTATAAAAAGTATTGCTTTGCATATAAATCTTTCCCTAAGTTTTTTTGCTTCCTTACAAGAACTATGAAGAAGATAATCAAGGATTTAGGTTTTCATCTGGGCTGTGGACGTTTGTCACTTGGTTTCTTAGAGGAGCGGATAAGCCTAGGGCTGGTTTCCTGATCGTGGGCACACCCATATGACAATAAACAAATATGGTGCCTTTCACTTTAAGGATAAGTTATTCAGGTGTCAAGGATGCATACGACGTTGTTTAGCATGTGAAAGAACTTTGTGAGATATATTCCTGGTGCCCTTCAGTTTGCCCATTCAACATATACGGTTCAGTGGCACGTAGTACATTTGCAGGATAGTACACCTGCCACACGCGTCCCTTCATTACTCCAGAAAGGAACCCCACAGCCGATAGCCACCCCCTCCCAGGTGACTCTCCTCTCATCCCAACTGCTGTGGTGGGAACAGGGGCTGAGTGGGTGCCCCAGGGGTTCATGAGATGACAGCACGGTCTCCGGTATGGTGGGACCTGCCAAGGGTGAGGCCCAGGTGGATGGGACTGCTGTCCTTGGCAGGAATTAAGGTGATTCTCCAGGGACCCTGAGTTAGTTCTTGTGGGAGAGCTGTAAGGGAGCAAGCCTGGCCCTGAAGCACTTTCTGGCTCCCTGTCTTGCCATGTGATCTCTCCCGGTGCCTGCCACGATGCCATCTGTGGGGGAGACCCCGAGCAGAGCTGAGCAAGGGCAGGCCTCATGTCCTTGCATCTGCAGTGTGTAAGGCTGGTTAGAGGAAGGGCTGAAGGCCTGTTGGAGAGCGTGGTCATGAATCACAGGGGTACTTACTTTCTGTGCGGTGCCTCTATCTTCAACTTCTTACATTTTAAACATATCTGCGCGCACACACACACACTCACAGGGATGGGGGAGGGGACACGGGATGACTCAGAGCTTCAGTATGTGGCTTTCCGCCCCAGATGGCTTGCAATAGACAGGGGTTGGGCCTGGTAAGGCTGGCAGCCTGGAACTCAGTCTAGGTTGGGACGTTCACCAGTCGCCGCTCAGGGTACATGTGAATCAGCGGGCACCGGGAATCAGAAGCAGGGCTGGGACGTGAACCCAGGCATGGCCATGTGGCACACAGGCTCTTCTGCCATGGAACACTCGCCTGCCCTTCCTTGGCAATGGCCGCAGCAGTTGACTGTGAGCATACCCGGGTCTGTGTGAATGCAGATCGAAGTGTTCTAGTTCTCACTTCTCCTTGGCTGTCCCCTATGGATCTCTTTCTAGAAGCATGTCTGGGTGGTGAATGGGTGTGGCAGTGCACCTTGGACACATAGGGCATGCAGTGTCACCTGCGCCTGTCAGGGTTGCACGGAGAAGGCTCCCCCTCCCCGCCCCCAGCCTTGTTGGCTCATCACCTCCTGGTCTGTTTTTTTTAACACTTCCCATTTGAGTGGTTTTATCATTTTTAAAAATTATTTATGTTCATTGGAAAGTCAAATATAAAGAGATACGAGGAGAGACAGAGAGGAAGATCTTCCATCTGCTGGTTCACTCCCCAAGTGGTTGCAACAGCTGAAGCTGAGCCAATCCAAAGCCAGGAGCCAGGAGCCTCACGCCTCCTCTGGGTCTCCGATGTGGGTGCAGGGTCCCAAGGCTTTAGGCTGTCCTCTGCTGCTTTCCCAGGCCACAGTCAGGGAGTAGATGGGAAGTGGGGCCACTGGGATTAGAACCGGCGCCCATATGGGGGTCCCAGTACGTGCAAGGAGAGGACTGTAGCCGCGAGTCTACCGTGTTGGACCCATCTTTTTTTTTTTTTTTGCCATTTATATTTTTTCTTTAAAATGATCAGTTTCCAAATGTATTATCAGTAATTTAGGGTTTCTAGTCAAATATTTTGTCTTTTTAGTATTTCCTTCTACTGCTTTCAGTTTAATTAAAATTTTAACAGTATCCTATTTCTGTTAATTATCATTATTCTCCTGTTCACCTGTTTATTATCCTATTATCCTTTTCTTGGATTGTCTGTCACCGTTTCCCATCTGCTTTCTTCTCCTGTGTCTTTAAATAACCATTTAATTTCTTTAAAAAGTGCCACCTTCGATGTTTCTCTTCACAATATTTATTCTTCTCAAGATGGAAGCCACTTACAACCCTCAATTAGACATTTCCCTGCACACTCACCCTGGCATTGTCACACCAATTATTTCCTTTTACTTTAACTAATTTTAGAAGACTCTAAACTGCTAACTGAAGATTTTCTTAGAAGCTTAAAAAGCACAGCCTTTGCAGATATGTTAATGTGTAACCTAAGGGCTCAGCAGTTAATTTACAAATGAAAACTATGAAGTATCAAATTAATAGGTTGTAATTTCTGACTTTCAGGGTGGCTTCTCTTTTCTTACTTCCCATATTCCTTCTTCACTTTTCTTAATTTCCCTCTGTGGAAAGAAGGGGAACTCTCTTTCTTTTTATTATCCTTAGAAAATTGGCTTTTTATTCCATGCATTAGTTACTGCGAGGGAAAGAACCTGTCTTTGGAAGTGGGCGTGATGTGAACTCTGAATTACAGTTCTAGAGTTTTCCAGTAGCACAGAGGCCAGTAGGTAACATCTCAGCAAAGAGACCACTAAGAACCCAATGTAGGGCTAGCGATGTAAAGCAGCCATGAGAACAAAAGCTAAAACCTCCTAAGTAGCAGCAGGAATACCAACAAGCCAAGCAGATCTCCCAGCAGGCGCTGTTATACAGATCGGTCACATCAATATGTGTAAACAGGCTTGAGTTACTATCAACTCTGATCGCGACTGGTTAATGATCTAGCATGCCGTGTACACAGACATGCTTAAGCGAAGGCAATGTGGACGTGTTTGTACTAAGAAGATGTTCCAGACACACACAGCTTGACAAAAGACTTGCTATCAGGCAAGGTCAAATTTTTTACAAAGCCTTGTGTGAGACGGAGACATCGTATAGGGCTGAAGGCTGTAATTCACGGTGAGGCAATGACGGCTTTAACTATCTGTGCTCTAAATTACACAGAAGCAGCTTCTTAAAGCAGAAACCCCCAGAAGATGAAAGGAGAGCAGGCTCTCGCTAATGACAGGGGAGCTTAACATACCTTGCTCTGACGTACACCGGCCAAGTGCAAAGACTCGGTAATGCAGACAACCCAAGGAGGCTGTCATACGCAGAGCCTGGGCCTTGATTGCAGGTCAGCAAGGAGCCTGGTGCGACTTAACTGTCAGCAAGGAGCCTGGTGCGACTTAACTGTCAGCAAGGAGCCTGGTGCCACTTAACTGTCAGCATGGAACCTGGTGCCACGCGGCTTCTTATTAACAGGTGGTAGAAGGTCCCAAGCAGTTTTCAAAAAAGCAAAAAATAGCACATTCTAAATAAAAGAATGAAAGATAAGGGCCGATATGCAGCAGGTGAAGCTGCCTCTTGGGGAGCCTGTATCACATTTCAGGGCGTCCTTTCCCGTTCTGGACACTCCACCTCCAGTCCAGCCTTGGGCAGCAGCACGTGATGGCCTAAGTTCGTTGTTTCGTTTTACCCACATGGAGGCAGGACTGAGTTCTTAGCGCCAGGCTTTAGCCCGGCCTACCCTAACTGTTACAGATGCTTAGAGTGAACCAATGGATGGAAGCCCCTTTCTCTCCCATCACTCTGCTTTTCAAAGTATAAATAATATTCTTTAGAAATGTTAATAATAGGAATGCTAACATTTTGAATTGTGATTCAAAAATCTGTTTTATAGATGACAATTAAAATAATATAATAAAAAAACTTAAGGCTATAGGACTATATTTAACACTGCTGAGCTGTGCACTTAAAAAAATCTTTAAGGGCTCAGCCCGGTAGCCTAATGGCTAAAGTCCTCACCTTGAACATGCCAGGTTCTCAGGTGGGCACTGTTTTGTGTCCTGACTGCTCCACTTCCCATCCAGTGCCCTGCTTGTTGTCTGGGAAAGCAGTAGAAGCTGGCGCAAAGCCTTGGGACCCTACACCACATGGGAGACCTAGAGGAGCCTTCTGGCTCCTGGCTTCGGATCAGTTCAGCTTTGGCCACTGTAGCCACTTGGGGAATAAACCAGTGGACACAAGATCTTTCTGTCTGTAAATCTGACTTTCCAATAAAAATAAATACATCTTAAAAAAAAATTTTTTTTTTAGGATGAGAGTAGATACTTGGCCAACAGTTAAGACTCAGTTAAGATATCCTGGTCCCATTTGGGGTGCCTGGTTCAATTCCCAGCTCCAGCTCTGAAGTCCAGCTTCTTGTTGTTGACCAGGGAGGCAATGGTGATAGTTCTATTAAATGGGTTCCTGCTAACCAGAGGAGAAGCCTGCACTGAGTTCCTGCTGTCAGCTCCCCAACCCTTGTGGGCATTTGGAGATTGTGCCAGCAGATGGGAACTCTCTCTCTCTGCTTCTCAGATAATTTAAATATATATGTATTAAGAGTCTGGTGCAGTAGCCTAGCAGCTAAATTGCCTTGCATGCACCAGGATCCCATATGGGCGCCAGTTGTAATCCTAGTGGCCCTGCTTCCCATCCAGCTCCATGCCTGTGGCCTGGAAAAGCAGTTGGGGATGGCCCAAAGCCTTGGGACCTTGCACCCACATGGGAGATCCAGAAGAAGCCCCAGGCTCCTGGCTTCAGATCGGTGCATCCCTGGCCATTGCAGCTGCTTCGGGCATGATTCAACGGATGGAAAAGCTTCCTCTCTTCTCTCCTCCTCTTTGTATATCCGACTTTCCAATAAAAATAAGAAGAAATCTTTTAAAAAAAAACATATGCATATGAAAATGGTAAGGATTTATGGGTGGTACCACAAAGTTTTTAAAACCTAAAATAAAAGAAATTAGAACAAAGCAACCTCGTAATGGAACCAAAGTGGATGGACAGTTGACTGCTTCTTGGCTGTCGCATGATATGATAGGGGCAGAGCTCTTCGCGAGGCAGGACTGGGTTCAGCTCACTGGCACAGCGTGTCTTCCCGTGCCGTGAGACCCAAGTACGATGTCGTCCTTCCCGGTTGCTCTCCAGTGGGTAGCGTCACCTACCCTCAGAGTGAGGACTTCCTTAGAATTGATGCGAAATGCCTGGTGAGCACAAGCAAGGCTGTTGGCTCTGAAATCGTTTCTTCCTTCCAAGTTCCCATCGCTTATTAACTCCGTGAAGGAAGCTAATGAGCAGTCTTCACACTCACTCATAGGTCCATTGCTTTCATCACATTCAGAGGAGGCGCATGATGCGTAGAGAGAAAATGCAAAAAATGTAATCACAGCAATCTTTAAATTCCACTGCTGGGCCCAGCACGATAGCCTAGTGACTAAATCCATGCTCTGTAACCACCAGGTTATGGGTGCCGGTTCACGTCCTGGCTGCTCCATTTCCCCATCCAGCTCCCTGCTTGTGGCCTGGGAAGGCAGTGGAGGATGCCCCAAGTCCTTGGGACCCTGCACCCATGTGGGAGACCCAGAAGAAACTCCTGGCTCCTGGCTTCAGATTGCTTAACTCTGGACATTGTGGCCACATGGGGAGTAACCGGTGGATGGAAGCTGTTTCTCTCTGTAAATCTGCCTTTCTGATCAAAATAAATGAAATCTTAAAAAAAAAAAAATCCCACTGCTGCGGAGGAGAGCAGCTGGAAGGTAGCATTTCTCCTAAGTGCTGCGTGTTCTAAATAGAGAGTGGAGGTAATTAGTGCTTGCAGAGCAGTGGAGTGGAGCAGTGTGGACCTCAGCACACTCGGAGCGGGCACCCTGCCTAAACCGACCGGAGGACTGACAGGGCAGTTCATGGACTTCCAGTGCTTGCTGCTGGAGCGGGAGCTGACTTTGGCTTTGGACACAAAGTGACTGAGAAGAATTACAAAGCACTAAAAGAATGATAAAGTCCACGTAAAAACAAAATTTCCATGTAGCATGGAGATTGTTAAAGAGCAATAGGAATGCCCATTTATTCCAAGGTAAGAAATCCTAAAATTGTATTCATTTAAAAAAGGACTGTTGTCCTAGGCCCCTTCAAAATACCATGGAACTGGTAGTTTTTAAACAGAATCATGTGGTTCTAGAACTTTCCAAGGTGCCAGGTTCGGTATCTGGATTCCCTGTCGGCTTCCTGGATGGCGCCTTCTGGTTCTTTTTTTTTTAACAATGGTAAAGCCAAGATGGGTCTTGTAATTTTCTTTGAGAGAGTACTTCTTTTTTAAAAAAGATTTATGTATTTAATTGAAAGGCAAAGAGACAGAGAAAGCTCTTCCGTCTACTGGTTCACACCGCAGGTGGCCACAACGAGCAGCCGAAGCCAAGGAGCCAGGAGCTTCTTTCAGGTCTCCCGAGTGGGCAGCAGCAACCCAGGACTTGGCCATCCTCTGCTGCTCTTCTCAAGCCATTCACAAGGAGCTGGATCACATGTGGAACAACCGCCTCCCGTGTGGGAGCCAGCACTGCACACGGCAGCTTAGCCTGTTACTTCACAGCTCTGGTCCCTAAAATAATTTTTTTTTCATGAATCTATTATTGAGATGAACACCAAGAAAAAGAGGAAACCACTTGAATTGAACCATATAATTGAGATAAAATAGGGGAAAAAATGAGGAAACAGCTATCAATCTAAAGGAAATTTAAATAAAAAGTCCATTTTATACACCTTAGTGTAAATATACTTGAAAGTGTAAGTGAGATGGTCGACTTTATAAAAATACAGTTTTACCAAAACTGATGCCAGTGGAGGCAGAAAGGTCACGTGAAGGAGGGAGAATTGCAAAGGAGCTTCACTGAAAGCATCACACCCCGATGGGCTCAGGGAGCAGATCTGAGTTAATCCCCACGCCACTGCGCTGTTCTGAAACATGACAGGTGAAGGAAGAATTCCCGACTCTCCAAGGACTGATATTAACATCTGATAAAGACCCCATAAAAATAGAAACTGCAGGACAATATGGCTTATCAATGCAAAATGTTAGATAAATAAATTGTTAAGGTCCCTGGAATCTTGAGTCCTGACTCAAATATGAGTTTATTGCACGAATTAAGTGTGCTCTCTTAATGTAGGCACGTAGTCTATCATATCTGAGCAGAGGTAATGGGAAAGTTCATCTACGTGGTCATCTCCATGTATACCACAACGCTATTTAACATTCGTTCCTTCGAAAGGTGCTTGGTGAAATCCGCGCCAGTGCTCTCCGTGGTTCAGCATTCCCATGTGCGTGTGCATCTACGCATACACACATGCGCACACCTGTAAACCCCAAAGCCACCTTCTGACTTACTGGAATACAACCAGAGGCCTTTCTTTTAAAGTTGAGAAAGTGAGAGACAGAAAGTTTGTAAAGAGTTTGAAAATCTTCTCCCTTCGCAGATCAGTTCAATAAACACTTCGTCATGTTAAATCTAAGTTGGATCTACAAGCAGGAGCATGCCTTTCCTAACTCTCTATACAGACTGATCCTAGAAGCAGCGACACCCGCAGCGTGAGCGTGTCAGTCACTGGCGCGGCATCGCACTGGGACTCCTTGGAGGCATGGCTTCTTCCAGGAACCGAAGGAAAGGGGCTGTCGTCAACCAGTGATGAGACTTGGAGAATCACATACACACACCAAGATGCATTAATCAATACAGAATAGGTAATAACCTAGGAGTTACAGGAATATCTAATTTTTTTTAAAGATTTATTTATTTATTGGAAAGTCAGATATACAGAGAGCAGGAGAGACAAAGAGGAAGATCTTCTATCCGATGATTCACTCCCCAAGTGACCTCAATGGCCAGTGCTATGCCGATCCGAAGCCAGGATCCAGGAACTTCTTCCAGGTCTCCCACACGGGTGCAGGGTCCCAGGGCTTTGGGTCATCCTACTCTGCTTTCCCAGGCCACAAGCAGGGAGCTGGATGGGAAGTGGAGCTGCCAGGATTAGAACCGGAGCCCATATGGGATCTTGGGTGCATTCAAGGCGAGGACTTTAGCTGCTAGGCCATGCCGCCGGGCCTGGAATATCTAATTTTTTTAAAGATTTGTTTGAGGGAGAGAAAGTATGTACCTGACACCTGGCTTGCACCGCTAATGCCCACAATGCCCACAATGGGTGATGTGAGAAGCGATTTGGATATCAGCCCTGAAGACTGGCAAGACCTAGCATTTTAAATACCTAGGTTCCGTTCTCCTTCCTGTGGTGTGCAAACTTCAAACCCTTTAGGTCCAAATTTGGTTGTCTGCCAGTCCGCTGTGACCTTGTTAGCCCTGCTCCCACCAGTGTGCTATAACCTCATGGCACCGAACCCCCGATGGCTCTACCCACCAATCCCCTTCAGCCCTGCCCCTAGTCCTCACCAATCCCTTGTGTCCCACCCACAGCCCTGTTTGCCAATCCCTCCTGACCCCGTGCTCCCCATCCCCACACTCTGGTCAAAAATACAGTTTCCTGCCCGTGTTCCCTGGCTCTGCCTCTGCTCCTGTCCCTGCGGCCATCTTCCCCGCTGGAATAAAACTTACCGTGTGGTTTGCTGCGTCTGCTGTTTCGGTTTGTGGTGACAAACTGAAAAGAGCTGACAGTTGAGGCTGGGCTGGAGCCAAAGCCGGGACTCGGGACCTGAATCCAGGTCGGCAGCGTGAGTGTTGGGCCAGCCCGGTGGCACCATCACTGCTGCTTCTTGGGTCTGCTTTAGCAGGCAGCTGGAGTCCAGAGCTGGAGGCAGGAATCCACTGGGGTGTAAGCAGTCTACACGGCCTCCCTGGCTGTGGCCACCAGCTCCACATAAGCCGCCTTCAGGCAGTCCCTAACTGTTCTGGCCCTGGGAGTTGGCAGGACAGGTGCCAAGGACCGAAATGAGGGAGGTGACCCCTGGGTCACTGTGGGATTGCTGGAGAAGGGCATGTGTGGGCCTCACACAACCTCCTGCAGGGCGCTGAGCTGACGTGAAGGGAGCTGGTTTACAAAAACAGCGATTTTACCTGCAAGGCAACACAGTTTTGAGAAACAAGGAGCATCACACACATTGAGAGTCCAGAACCCGAGGCTGGGTCATTGCACGAATTGTTCACATGGCAGCCGAAATGCCCTGGAAGGTGGCAATGTCCCTTCCCTCCGTCCTGCATCCTTTACTGTGACCAAGCAGAAAGGCTTTTGAATTGAATCCTCATATGACCAGGACCCGGGTCCCTCCTTCATCACTACACAGGATCATTTTGGTCATACCGCTTTCTGTCAACCTGTCTGTTGATTTTACACCCTTGATTGCTTTCCAGGAAATTACAGGCATCAGCGTGCTTCTCTGTTGTAGTAGATTTGAGGATTCACTGAGCTGGTAGTCCTCAAACTGTTGGAAACTTCTAGAGGGAGAGTCACATGACTGCAGGTTGCAAATGGTGACTCAGTTCTTGAGTCAGCTCTGGGAGCCCAGCCAGACCAGATGGGATTGGGACCACCCTCCATTTCCTCGCTTAGCTGACTTCTCATGCCAGTAAGCGGGCGGCAGCTACCCTGACCATGCCAGACACACGCTCTGCCCAGCACATGCAAACAAGCCTCTGCTTTCAGAACAGAAGTGCCACCCACAGATAAGCAGGGAGCAGGAGAAGGGGCATGCTAAGGAAACATTGAAGAGGCGGTTTGCAGGAGGCAGCCAGAAGCAGTGCTGAGGAACCAGCGGGTGGGTGAGGGTGGACCTGTTCCATTCTTTTCTTTACATTGACTTTCCTGGACCGTTGCTGCCTCTGGCCTGGGCTGTAATGAGTTCATTGCCTCCCAAGTTCCCTGAGGAATAGCCTTGTGTTGGTACCCCATGCCACAGAACAGGACACGACACCTTGTTCTTACCCCAAACCATCCACAACCTGGGATTTTATTTACATCTGCGTGGAGACAGTGAACAGTCCCCAGGTACAAGTGGTGGGACTGTCCCTCTCGTAGGCCGTGACGTTGGCCAGGTGCCCTGCCTGGCAGTGCCTCCAGTTTGTGTCCTGGCTGCTCCACTTCTTATCTGGCTCCCTGCTTGTGGCATTGGAAAGCAGTGGAAGATGGCCCAGATCCTTTGGACCCTGCATACACATGGGAAACCTGGAAGAAGCACCTGGCTCCTGGCTTTGGATCTGCCCAGTTCGTGCCATTATGGTCATTTGAGGAGTAAACCAATGAATGGAAGATCTTGGTCACTTTTTCCTTCTCTCTGTGGATCTGTCTTTCCAATAACAGCAAATAAATATTTTTTAAAAACATCATCTCGAGTCCAGCAGAGTAGCTTAGTAGCTGAAGTTCTTGCCTTGCACATGCTGGGATCCCATATGGGCACCGGTTCCAATCCCGGCAGCCCCACTTCCCTCCCAGCTCCTTGCCTGTGGCCTGAGAAGGCAGTCGGGGATGGCCTGAGGCCTTGGGACCCTGCACCCACGTGGGGGGCCCAGAGGAGGCTCTGGGCTCCTAGCTTCGGATCAGTGCTGCTCTGGCCATTGCAGCTGCTTGGGGAGTGAATCGACAGACAGAGGGTCTTCTTCTCTGTCTCTTCTCTGACTTTTTAATAAAAATTTTTAAAATGTTTAAATGATCTCATTCGTAACACTAGCTATGCACACGTAAACAGCTGACTTCTTCGGGCCTTATTCCCATAAACTTTTCATAAAGCGTCAGTAATTTTTCTTCCACCCTAGTTTCACCCTAAGTTGGGAGTTTGTTGTGACTTGAATTTTAGCAGAATTCATGTTGCTCTCATGGGTTCTGTGTCTGAACTAATGTCTGGTCCTTCTTCGGGCCTCCAGCTGGGTCCTGTTCTGACCTGAGATAACTGCTTATTGCACTACAAAAAGATATTTGGAATCCATGCATAGCTTTCCATGAACTTACTTGAAAATGTCTTAACCAGTTTGCCTAGGGAGTTCATGACTTGATTTTTCAACTTTTGCTAACATTTTCTATGTCTACATTGAATGCATCATCAATGAGCTGTATTAGTGTATCTCATTTTTAGTTTTGTAGAACTACTCTTCTTGTTTCCATCTTAAGTATTGTGTGGCTTTCCTGAAATTGTTCTCTGACAGTAGCTATCTGTTTCCAAGGGTGAGACGCTGGGAGGCAAGGACACGGAGCAGTCCGTACACCTGTGTCCATCCCAGTACGGTCTCCCGTGGCTGAGAGCCGGAAGCACCCAGGCGTCTGTTGGGGAGTGAGTGAGTGAGCAGAGCGGAGCCCTGCTCAGCCTCCGAATGCAGGGCATGCCAAGGCGTTACTGTGTGGAGAGACTGAGGATGTAACAACGAGTGAAATAAGCCAATCACGAAAGGACAGACGCTGTCAGACTCTGCTTGTGTGAGAGACAAATTCACAGAGACAGAAGGGGAAATGGCGGCTGCCAGGGGATGGGGAGCAGACCATTGGGTGTGCGTGTTTGGCAGGAAAGACAAAATTGCTGTGGGGAGGCTGGCAGTGATGGTTGCTCAACACCGTGGAGGGGCACAGTTCCAGAGAACTGGGTGATTAAACACAGCCGAGATGGCAAATGCTATGTGTGTTTTGCCACAATTAAAAATAGTGAGTCAGCAGCAAGTAGATCGGAAGATCTTGGGCAAGACATCTCTCCCCGAGAGAAGAATCCGTGCGGGATTGGGAGGGTGCGTCATGCGCTCACTGGCGTCTCCTGACTCCCTCTTCCAGCCGGGCTGTCTGTGTCTGTGCCTGGAGCACATGGCTTCCTCCGTGCTGTCCATGCGGTCCGCTGCTGCAGCCTCTGCTCTGTCTGCACTCACTCCCCATCCTCTGAAGTGTGCCGCTGTCTTCCAGGCACCTGCGTCCTGGTTTCCTGTGGAAGAGAGAGAGGAATAGAGTGCCTGTCCTCACCCACCTTTGAAGTGAGGCTCGGACACGGGTGGCTTTTCACAGCACTGGTCGTAGAATTGTGGGCGGACAGCTGCAGTCCTGTGAATTCGCTCACCTCCTGATGAAAGCTGGGCATGCCCAGCTGCTAGCTTTTGGTTGACTTGGCAGTTTCCATGAAGCACAGCCGTCACCTGGGAGCTGCGCTCAGAACCCTCCTCTGTGGCACTGCTCTGTGTCCTAACAGGACCAGGCGTCTCCTAAAGGCATAGCCGCGATGAGGAAACTTCTAGAACCAAGTCCCAAATGTCTTCTCTTTGCCAGTTCTGCTAAAAAGGGTGAAAACATACTCCCAGTGTTTTCCCCCAAAATGAACGATTTGGCTGAGCAATTAAGGGCCATGAAAGAGCGCTGAGGGGAGCAAGTGGAAATGTGGGTTGGGGGGTGTAAAAAATGACTGCCTTGGGCGCTGTGTGATAGCCTATTGGCTAAAATCCTCGCCTTTAATACGCCTGGTTCCTACATGGGCACTGGTTCATGTCCCAGCTGCTCCACTTCCCATCCAGCTCCCTGCTCGTGGCCTGGGAAAGCAGTCGAGGAGGGCCCAAAGCCTTGGGACCCTGGACCCATGTGGGAGACCCAGAAGAAGCTCCTGGCTCCTGGCTTTGGATTGGCTCAGTTCTGGCCATTGTAGCCACTTGGGGGGTAAACTAGCAGGTGGAAGACATCTCTCTCTGTCTCTCCTTCTCTCTGTAAATCTGACTTTCCAATAAGAATAACTAAATATATACATATATATTTTGTAAAAATGGCTGTATGATGTCAAACTCACAGATTTTGAAAAATATAAAATATTTTTTAAATTTATTTTCAGTTTGGACCTGGCACGGTTGCCTAGTGGCTGAAGTCCTTGCCTTACATGCGTCAGGATCCTGTATGGGCACTGGATTTGTGTCCTGGCTGCTCCACTTCCCATCCAGCTTCCTGCTGGTGACCTGGAAGGGCAGTCGAGGATGCCTAGGGTATTGGACCCTGCACCATGTGGGCGACCCTGGGGGAGAGACCCTCCTGAATTTGGATTGGGTCAGCTCTGGCTGTTGTGACCACTTGAGGAATGAACCAGCACATGGAGGATCTTTGTCCCTGTCTTTCCTTCTCTCTGCAAATCTTATGTTTCAATACAAAATAATAAATTAATCTTTTAATTTTTTTATTTTAATTTTATTTGAAAGGCAGGGAAGAAGAGACACAGATGGGAGAACTTTTCAGTCTGTTGTTTCTCTCCCTCCAGTGGCCAAAACAGCGTAAGTTGGGACAGGCTGAAGTAAGCTGGATACCCAGGTCTCCCATGTGTGGATTAAGGATCCTCACGTTCAGGCCATGACCTGCTGCCTCCCGTGGTGGAACCTAGAACAAAGCAGCCGGGTCTGAAATCCTGACATTCCAAACCAGGATGTGGGTGATTCAAGCGGTGTCTTACCCGCTGTGCCAAATGTCTTCCCTAACTCATGAGTTCATAATGGTTTATCCCAGTGGTTTAATTACTATTGTAGAATGGCACTCCTGAATTAATTCACAAGTCAGTCTTTAAAACTTCATTCTAATGACCCTATTTTTTTTTTTTTATAACACTGAGTTGCACCTGTTCTTTTAAACGTGAGGTCTGTGAGAATCCCAACTTGAAACTGACAAAGATCTCCATGGACCGGCCTCAGGTGTAGGGATGCTGACTGGTCAGGCTAGAACCAACTGGGAGGATGCAAGGAAATTGAGTCTTGCAAGTTTGTTATCGTAGGGGTGTGAGAAGCTCCAAGCTCTGGGAGATTCCAGTTTGGCTGCCTAGCCCACGAAGCAAATGCAACTTTAATAGTGCCTTTTTTTTTCTCTCTCTCTCTCTTTTTAATTAAAGATAGAGTGAGTCAGCCTGCAGTGGATTAAATGTAAGAGAGCTCATTACCCATTCAGGAAATGCAATTGAGTCTTCTCCAGTTGCTGCGTGGTGTTGAAGCCCGTATAGAAAGATCACGTGGCCACAGGGAGCCATGCAGTGCTTCTGGGATCCTACAGGATGCCTGAGAAAGGTCCTGAAGGATAAACTGCTGATACTGTAACAACATTAAATGTGGACAGAGCTCCTGGGGCGTCCAAGGACCTTTGCAGCAGCACGCAGGTGTTTAAAAGCATCGGGTTTTACAGGAAGACGGTTCCTCTAGTGAAATCACAAAATACAGTGACCAGTTCCATGTTAAATTTTATTTCTGTATCATGAGAAACAATAAAATATATTTTAGAAAGTGAACAGTCAAAAATTTCATTTTAATAGTTGCAGCTTGAATGTATTAGCTACTGTCATACAGTAGCTTAAATTCCTGTCAAAGCAAAGGAAGGAACTGCAAACGTTATCTTCAGAAATTGCTTCGATTAGTTTTTTGAAATAACCTTCAATTTAAAATTCTGCAGTTGAAAATACAGATGATAATGGGCACTAACTTCCTGCTTCGCCAGAGCACAGCTCTCTGCTGGGTTGTTTTTTTTTTTTTTAAAGATTTATTTTTATTATTTTTTATTGGAAAGGCAGATATACAGAGAGGAGAGACAGAGAGGAAGATCTTCCGTCCGATGATTCACTCCCCAAGTGAGCGCAACAGGCCGATACTATGCCGATCCGAAGCCAGGAGCCTCTTCCGGGTCTCCCACGCGGGTGCAGGGTCCCAAAGCTTTGGGCCGTCCTCGACTGCTTTCCCGGGCCACAGGCAGGGAGCTGGAAGGGAAGCGGGGCTGCCGGGATTAGAACCGGCGCCCATATGGGATCCCGGGCGTGCAAGGCGAGGACCTTTAACCACTTGCGCCACCGTGCCGGGCCCTCTGCTGGGTTGTTGTATGGCCTCTTCCCGGGCTTGCTGAAGGAGCAAGTGGTTACGGCTTGCATCTGACTGTGGGATCCTTTTTGTCACAAGAAGAGCTGAATCAGGACAGTGATGGCAAGTGTAGGGGTTGGGGATGGCTCTCGATGCAGCAGACGGTTTTCAACATGAGAGGGAGTGTAGCTGGCATGGGGGTGTCACGGCCGGGGGTGGCTATGGTGAGGATAACTCTCCTTGCTGAATCTGTGGAGGAGAGGAGCTAAAACTCACTGGGTTTGGCTTCATTCCTGTGCTAGTTGACAGTGAGCTGCACTAAGAGCAATGCCTCATTAGAGAAGACCCACATGCCCCTTATGCCTTTATTTTAATCAAACACGTAAGTGCCCGTCCCTGTCACCAGCACTCTGCAGGAAGTCTGCGCCCCTTCCTGGCGTGCATGTCTGCCTGTTCCACCAGCCACAGCTGTGCTGCAGTTGGCATTTCTTAAGGTGGAAGGACTTAACCATACGCGGGTGGCCTGATGCAACTAATCTCTTTCACACCTAATTTGCCTGCAGTATGTGAACGTGTGTGTGGGTGTGTGTGTGTGCGCGCGCGCACTGTCTGCCTTTATCAAGCATTTCCGAAGCATTTGTTGGACAATCTTTTGTGCTTCCTCGTTTGTCCATTTCAATGACAAGTACAAAGGAAGCCTCTGTACTGACTGTACAACTGACTGCATTGTTTGTGGTGCTTGGTTGTTAAAAACAGATGTGTCCATGTGCATGTACGTGTGTGAGTGAGCTGTGTCCATGTGTACATGTATGTGTGCATGTGTGCACGTGTGTATCTCGTGGCGGAGGAGGGGAAAGAGCAGTGGCCCTAGGGTCCTCAGCCCGTGCACTGCCTCAGTAAGCAGATAGAGGGTAGGGCTGGTCTGGCAGTGAATGTCACTCGGGTGTGAGCACTGAAACGCACTCCGTGAAAATGTGAGCCTTTAGGATCCTACAGCAACTGTGATGGAGTAAGTCTAGTAGGATCTGGAAATCTGCATTTTTAAAAAACAAGATTAATTTATTAATTTATTTGAAAGGCAAAGAAAGAAGTAGACATCTTCCATTTACTGGTTCACTCCACAAATGGCTACAACAGCCACATCTCCCACATGGTTGCAGGGGCCTAAGCACTTGAGCCAGCTTCCACTACTTTCAAAAGCATGTAAGTGGAGAGCCGGGTCACAAGTGGAACAGGTAGGACTCCAACTGGAGCTGTATGAAATGTCAGCATTCTAGGAGGGGGCTTTACTGCCAAGCCATTATGCCAGTCCCAGAAATCTCCGTTTCTAGCAGGTGCATCAGGCCATTTTGAACTGAATGGAATGCATGTATATTAGTTTATTTCAATGTTGGAGCTCTAGTATGTACTGCTTAGTAATAAAAATATAGGAAAGAAGTTATATATACATTAAAAAAGATATACAGAGAGGGGGGAGACAGACAGGAAGAGCTTCTGTCCATTCATTCATTCCCCAAGTGGCCGCAGCAGCTGGAGCTAAGCCAATCCGAAACCAGGAGCCAGGAGCTTCTTCCTGGTCTCCCACATGGGTCCAGGGTCCCAAGGTCTTGGGCCATCCATTACTGCTTTCCCAGGCCACAAGCAGGGAGCTAGATAGGAAGTGGGGCCACCAGGATTAGGACCGGTGTCCATGTGGGCTCCTGGGTGCATGCAAGGCGAGGGCTTTAGCCACAAGGCTACTGCACCAGGCCTGGAAAGAAGTCACTTTTAAGATCTACAGGAGGTTTTGTTTTTTGTTTGTTGCTGAAAAATGAAAATGCTGATGAAAAATGAAAATGCTGATTTTGCTCTGGACCTAGCTTTGGGTACCTTCTGTGTGTCCCTTTGCTATTCTAACTGTGGAGTTTGGGACAAAGAGAAAGGAAAAATGGAGAAGAACCATAAGGTTCTGCGAAGTGAATGATCACTGAAGACATGCAGCTTTATTTCATGATACCTGGAGACACAGGCAGGAATGTGTTTGTTTAGGAGCAATCAGACTAGTGAGTCAATTCCTAATTTGTCAAACCTTTCAAGTCCATTATTTCCTTTTCCAAGAAAGGAACCCTGCCTGGAGACTGCCTCACCTTTCTTTCCCGAAAGTGCCAGTTCCCCCCTCTTAGGAGACACACAGAGCTCTCTGCCTGCTCGCCAACCCCTTGCCTTGCCTGAGACCAGGAAAGGCAGGCCTGCAGCGGGGAGAGGCACTCTGAGAAAGGCTTTGAAGATTGTTTTCTCATCTGCTTTTTATTTTTATATGCAGGCAGGGTCCTCTGCAGTTCATCTAATCTCTGTCTTTAGCCAGAAATACTTTGGCCCATAAAAATAGAAAAAAGTTCTCCAGCTCGGAGTGACACAGGTTCAGAGGTTAAATATTCTATCCTTTGAAGTGAAATCGCATTTCGGTTGTTGGTGCAATGATAGTGCCCTTCTCTCCTGCCTCCCTTCTCTCCCTCAACACTTTCTGGTCACCATGGAAACTTTCTCGTCATCATTAACTCCTCTCCTCTCCCTGCGTTAGTAATTGCAAGTCCAGAAATGCAGTCTTTATCAAATGCCCTGTGAGTGTGTGCACTGCACACTGCCCACTCCTCCCCTCCTGAGCTCAGGAAACCCTCATCAGAACCATCTCTCCTTAAAACAGCAACAACCACAAAAAAGGTTCCTTATTTGCTTTTCCAAAATAGATTTGTTACTCTTCTTTTTAAGTATTTAACTAATTTGCCATTTAAAAAATTATCTTTATTTGAAAGACAGAATGGCAAGTAGGGAGGGAGGGAGAGAGAAAGAAAGATCTTCCAACTGCTGGTTCACTCTCCAGTGTTGGAAACAAAGAGCCAGGAACTTCATCCGGGTCTCCCACGTGGGTGGCGAGGGCCCAAGTGCTTGAACCACCTTCTGCTGGCTTCCAAGCGCATTTCTGCTTCCTGAATGTCCACAGAACTGGCTCCTTGGAGCACCTGTTAAGTTGAACCGTCAAAGACTGGTATTGAGATGCCTCTAAAATCTCTTGTTAACTTAAATGCCGTACTCTTTTCTGAAGTACACTGCTGAGTTTTTTTCAAATGCATTGAGTTGTATAACCAAGATGCAGAAGAGCCCTGCCACCTCCCAGAATATTCTTTCATGCTGTCTCTCTGTGAGGCTTTTTCACTATTAAGAAATGTACACAGTTCTGCTTAGTTCATCCCAACACTTGAATCAGGTGTAAGTACCTGTTTGCTCATTGAGCTGCCTGTGGATCTTGCAACTGCATGCAATGAAATCCTAACCCCCAAGGTGATGTGCTGGGAGCAGGGCCTTGGGCAGAGGACTGGCTCATGAGTGCAGCCCTTGAGGATGGCATTAGTGCCCACACTACAGAGGCCCAGCATGCTCCCCTGCCTGTGCCCAGGTACCGGCAGGTGCAGTCTGCTGGGGAGGTGGGCTTTGTCAGTGCAGCCTGTGGCACTGTGAGCAACAGATGCTTCTTGTTAGGGCCACTCAGTCTGTAGCCTTTTCCCAATTCCCCACAGAGCCCCATCTCCCTGAGAACCCCACGTGTTATCAGATCCCAGGACCTGAGGCCTAGTGGAGACCAGAGATGAACGCTGGTTAACAAAATACAGTATGGGATTTGCTTTAACAATGAGACAGAGCCTGCTTCCCCTCTTCAGCTAGATTTACTAACGGCTTCCACCTTGCCATCCGTCCCCAGTTCTCATGATAGAAAGTGCTAGAAAGTGGTGAGTTAAGTGAGACACAGCAGCCCTGCCTAGCTGCCTGCTGCTTGCAGGGGAGAGAGCGCAACAGGTGAAGGTGCGGGCGGGGGGGGGGGGGGTGTTGCGTGTAACTTCATCCCTGCGTATTAGTTGCCTGCCTGTCGTCCTTGAGAGATTGGGACACCGCCTACCACTGGCGGGCTCTCGTCGCTGCACAGCTGCCTGGAGCCATGACCCGTCGCGGGCACCTGCACGTGTGTGCCCCTCCCCCTTTGCTGCCTTTGGGGCTCACATCTCTTTTAATCTCATTGCAGGTGACCTCTTGCTCTCCGCTCCCCTCGGAGTACACAGGATTCATGTCCAAGCGGAGACTCCCTCAGCTTATTCGCAGCATGTCAGGAGGAGAGGCAGTAATAAGGCTCGTATCTGGAGACTTGGAAGAGAAGTTGACATTAGTCATTCTGTATATTAATAATTATACAGGTCGATTCGTCAGCGCATGTCCTGTCTTGAGTAACCATCAGCAGAGTCCTTAGACCTGGCCCATGACCGTGAATTCTTTTCAACCCACATTCCTGTAATAAGCCTGCTCTCTAGGACCTGATGTCATTAACACGCATTTCCCACCCGCCACCCCCATCAACAGCGTTTAAAGTGTCAAGGTAGGCATCGTATCTGGAACTGTTTTGAAAGCAGCAAGGTGAAGGGAGTGGTGAAAGTGCTCAGATGCAGGGCTGTGTCAGGACTTCCTTAGACACGTTGGCAGAGAGTCAGGCATTGTAGCCATGGGCCTGGGTGCAGGAAACAGGCAAAGTCACCCTTTCCACGCCACTGTTTAAAAATATAAACAGGCTTTGATGTTCATGGAGAAAGTGGGTTTCTATGGTGTGTGATAGCATAGAGACTCTGCCCCCACTGCCTGCGATTGTTTGGCAAGGTAGATGGGTGTCAGATAGCCCTTTAGCTTTGGGGAGGTGACTCCAAGTTCACATTGTTTTTTTCTGATACAGCATTTTCTCCCATGGTTTTAAATGGAAAAGTAAACACTATCAGGTTGCCTCCAGCGTGGATCCCAGGGACAGCATCAAGCCGGTGTCCTCGCGTCCTTGTCCTCCCGGCGGCCAGCAGCACTGCTGTGGCCTGTTCCCCAGCCCTCCGTGGGGTCTAGAGGTGCATGCTGAATGCCTTCCATGATGGGCATGATGCTATTCACTCTCACCCTATAGAGACCAGATAAAGTACTTGTGCTCTGCCAGGCCTAACTGCAGTTCTCGCTGGGCAGTCGTCATCCAGAATTAGATGTAACTCCACCAGTTAGGAACACACCGGCTCCCTTCAAGAGTTCCTAGTCCAATCTGCACTTTAAAAAAAAAGGTTTATTTAAAGAGAGAAGGAGAGACAGAAGGCAATCTTCTCTGCTGGTTCACTCCCCAAGTATCTGCAATGGCCAGAGCTGAGCTCAGCAGCAGCCAGGATCCAGGAGCCTCTTCTAGGTCTCCCACAAGATTGCAGGGTCCCAAGATTGGGTCGTCCTCAACTGCTTTCCCAGTCCACCAGCAGGGAGCTGAATGGGAAACAGTGCCACCGGGACATGAACTGGCACCATATGGGATCCCGGTGTGTTCAAGGTGAGGACTTTAGCCACTTGGCTACCAACCTGCACTTTTGACCAACTTTCTCTAAGCGTAGGGGTTCCCATGTCCTGCTGGGACTTCGCTGAGCTTGAACATTGCACTTCCCGTGAACTGTACAAGTCAGGAGAGCCCGCCCAGTGGAGAAAAGCCAAGGGCGAGCTCTGGGGTGGAGTGCACCTTTCCTAGGACTTCCGCCTGCAGGAGCGTCCTCCAGGGCTCACCTGTGGAGGCTCCACTGCTCCCCAGCTCCAGCGTTTGTCTCTTGTGGTCAAGGTTGGTGAGATGGCCTCTCCAGCCTGCCTACCCCCACCAAGGTTAGGCACTTGAAAGTCCCAGCTCCTGAGCCGGTCTAGCCCCTCCAAGGCCTCTTGCAGCCTCCTCATTAGCATAACAAAGCCACTGCGGTCACTGGGGGGACATTCCACAGCCTTTGGAAGCTCCAAACCAGAAAGCTGGGACAAAGACCAGACAGATGGTTTGTTGCAGTCTAGGCTAGAGAGAGCACACTACAAGATGTAAAATCTTCAACCGTGGCTCTCACTCGGGAACCTGCTCCCGTGGTGGTGCTAAGCAGCACGTTAGTTCTGAGGCCCCTGGGCTTGTCCTGCTGAGCGGGGACCCCCGATTTCCTGTCACAGAGGAGAGACACGCCCCCACCTTGCCCTGCGTGTTTCCTTCCTTCCTGCTGCCCTTTGTCCCCAGGTTATCTGGCTGGGTAAATACCGTTTATTGCTGAGCCACGTGGTATGCTGTGACCAGGCTTCCTTCTTTCTTTCCTTTTTTTTCCTTTCTTTCTTTCTCTTTCTTTTTTTGGGGGGGAGGGGGAGATAGATTTTTCTGATCTTGAATATTTTTATGTATCAAATATTTGTTCAAAATTTTTAAAGTATTTTTAAAATGTCTTTTCATTTACTTAGTTTTCTGGATACCTATTTTTAAAAATTATTTTTATTGGAAAGGTGAATATAAGAGAGGAGAAGAGACAGAGAAGAAGATCTTCCATCTGATGGCTCACTCCCCAAGTGATCGCAATGGCCAGAGCTGAGCTGATCTGAAGTCAGGAGCCAGGAGCTCTTCCAGGTCTCCCATGCGGGTGCAAGGTCCCAAGGCTTTGGGCTGTCCTCAGTTGCTGTCCCAGGCCACAAGCCAGGGAGCTGGCTCAGAAGCAGGGCCGTCCGGATTAGAACAGGCGCCCATATGGGATCCCCGTGTGTTCAAGGCGAGGACTTTAACCACTGCACTATTGTGCCAGACCCCTAGGCACTTATTATTAGGCTTTAGGAACCGGAAAATGACAATTCTGCTGTTCTTGTTATCACACACCTTCAGGCTGTTGGTTTTCCCTGGGGACCTGCCCGGGGCTGTGTTGTGATGCACTGCACAATGTCTGTGATGGGCAACTGGAGAGCCAGCTTCCTTAAAAGTGAGTCCTGGGCACATGCCAGGATCCCATATGGGCACCAGTCTGTGTCCTAGCTGCCCCACTTCCCAACCAGCTCCTTGCTTGTGGCCTGGGTAGGCAGTAGAGGACGGCCCAAAGCCTTGGGACCCTGCACCTGTGTGGGAGACCTGGAAGAAGTTACTGGAAGAAAACAGAGACCTTCAGACAGAGGGGGATGGAAAGGAGAGAAAAGGCAAGATGGCGGACAGAGGGCTGGGGTGGGGGCTGGGACAGCAGATGGAGGATAAGATGGGGGTTTGTTTGTGGAGTGGAAATAGCAAAAAGAGGCCAGAGAGACAGAGGAAGCGTGTGGCTCCAGAGCCCTGGAAGAGGGCACTGGGGTTCCCCACTTCATGCCTAGAAAACTATGGAAAAGACAGAGAGCCGAGAGTAAAGAGGGGAGGGGCCATGCTAAATCTTGGAGTTAGGACCTCCATCCAGAACCTGTGTATTTACATCATGACCTACTGCTTTGCTTAGGTCATAAGTAGGAAGCTGGATGAGAAGTGGAACTGGTTGGACCAAACTGGTCCTAGGAAAAGGAATGCTAACGTTGAGAGTGGCAGTTTAATCCACTGTGCCACAATGTTCCTGATTATATTATCTGAATCTGAAAACATAATCAGAAAAAAATGGGGCATTATCCCACAACTCTGCGGTAGTGATTTCTAAAAAAATGTTTCGTGCGCTTGGTTTTTTTCTTTTTTCATAAAGATCTATGTAATTTTTTTGGTAAGAGTTACGAAGAGAAAGATAAAGAAATGGAGATAGATCTTCCATCCACTGGTTCATTCCCCACATCTCCACAAAGGCCAGGGCTGGACTGGCTGAAGCCAGGAGTCAGAAACTCCTCCAGAGTCTCCCACGTTGTTGTCTGGGCTGCAAGTGCTTGGGCTTCGCTGCTCTTCCAGGTGGGTTAGCAAGGAGCTGGAGCAGAGGGGAAGCAGCCGAGACTTGAGCCACTGCTCACATGTATGCCAGGATCGCAGACAGTTGTTTAACACACTGTGCCACAACGCTGGCCCCAAGTACCAGTATTAACATCCGAGAGTTTTCAAAGCTATGTCTAGTATGAATATATATATTTATTTATTAATCTCCTAGGCCCAGCGAGGTGGCCTAGCGGCTAAAGTCCTTGTCATGAATGTGCCAGGATCCCATATGGACATGGGCTCTAATCCCGGCAGCCCTGCTTCCCATCCAGCCCCCTTCTTTTTTTTTTTTTTAAGATTTATTTTTTAAGTTTTATTGGAAAGGCGGATATACAGAGAGAGAGAGACAGAGAGGAAGATCTTCCGTCCCATGATTCACTCCCCAGGCGGCCGCAACGGCTGGAGCTGAGCCAATCCGAAGCCAGGAGCCTCTTTCGGGTCTCCCACGCAGGTGCAGGGTCCCAAAGCTTTGGGCCATCCTCGACTGCTTTCCCAGGCCACAGGCAGGGAGCTGGAAGGGAAGCGGGGCCGCCGGGATTAGAATCGGGCATGCAAGGCGAGGACCTTAACCACTGCACCATCGCGCTGGGCCCCAGCCCCCTTCTTGTGGCTTGGGAAAGCAGCCGAGGACGGCCCAAGGCCTTGGGACCCTGCACCCACGTGGGAGACCTGGAGGAAGTTCCTGGCTCCTGGTTTCAGATCGGCATAGCACCAGCTGTTGTGGTCACTTGGGGAGTGAATCATCGGACAGAAGATCTTCCTCTCTGTCTCCCCTCCTCTCTGTAGATCTGACTTTGCAATAAAAAAAGAGAGAGAGAGAGATCATGTATCCTAAATATTCCTCAAGATCATATTTTTTCTTTTGAATTTTCATCTTAAATGAATAACCTTGATTTTTGGAGCAATGTCAGCTTCACAGAGAAGTTGTGTGGAGAGTAGAGACCTGCCGTACTGGCTTCTTACATCAGACAGACACATGTCACATGGCTGAACCCAAGGCTGTGATTCACCTTGGGGTTCAGCCTGCGGCCGTGCATTCTGTGGGCTTGGACAAATGTATGATGACATTTATCCATTCCGTTAGTAAAGCACAAGGCAATCGACTGCCCTGGAAATCCTCAGTGCTCTGCTGTCCCTCCTTCCCCCATCCCAGCAGCTACCGATTCTTTGACTCTGTCCGTGATTTTTCCACTTCTAGAACAGTATATAGTTAGACTCATCCAGTGATTAGTTTTCAGATTGGCTGCTTAAACTGAGTCAGTGCACTGCTGACACTCTCCTGCATTTTACGGTGAGTGATAACTTGTCTAATTTTCGCTGAGTAATGTTCTGTAGCCGCACATGGTTTATCCACACACCTGCTGAGGAACATCTTGGCTGGAGTTGTGGGCAGAGCTGTTTGATAGGGTCAGTCACATATGCTTCTTGGTTGGATATCTGTTTGTTGGCAGCCTTTACTTGTTGTGTGTTGAGTGGTTTGCCTTGACTTAAGCAGTCATCTCTGCTTCATTGGCATTTATGGAAAGAGATCGAGATTCAACTTCCTCCTACATCCTGCAAACCCTGTTGGCTTCCCCTCTGCATCCCTAGGCTGTCCACTCCCCACTGCCGCCTCCACCACCCTCGTGATCCAAGCCACCTTATGGGCCAAGCCACCTTGTGGTCCAAGCCACCTTGTGGTCCAAACCATTCTGTGGTCCAAGCTACCTTATGGGCCAAGCCACCTTGTGGTCCAAGCCACCCTGGTCTTAGGAGCCAGCTGCTGATTTTCCTGTTGCTGCTCGTCCAGTCAGCCCTGTGGCTAGAACAGCCCTTTCCTAACAAGAACCAGACCCCAGCACCACGGCCTGTATCCTGCTGCAGCATCTGGTCACAATGTCCAGAGCACTGCCTGGGCCTGGGCTTCTCCCCCTCCCCTTCTTGCCTGCCGCCATGCCCCTGGCCTCACTGCGTTATGCAGATGTCGAGCCAGGATGCCAGGCTCTGAAAGCCGGCTGAGTTCCACTCCTGTGAAAGCAGCCAAAGTTATTTTTAGCCCTCACACCCCTCTTCGAGAGGTCAAGGAATTGATCCTGGACTGTCCCTGGGTGCTTCTCTCTGCCAGCTCTGTAGCTGATTGAAAATGTTTTGTTTTCAGATGCTTCCTACAAATGCATGTCTTTATTTGGATTTTTGAAAAATCAGCTTTTCAAAGAGGAATTTCCAATTGCTAACATCTACTTAGAAGGCTGGTTTTTGCCAGAAATTCTTACCCAATTTCTGAAAAAGGACAGAAATCTTGAAAACTATAAAGGAAAATGTTTCTGATTTTTGTAAGCTTTTGAAACTTGATAAGATTCATTTTGCTGTACTGAAGACTTCACAGCTTCTGAATTAAAGCCTTTTACCCCATTGCCTTCCAGGCAGCAAGAAGATCCTTCCAGGGTGTCTGATGTATGGAGGGGCCAGTGTTTATGGGGCTGTGGGTTCGACATCCCCTGTGATGCACGTGTTTCACAGGACTGCTGGTGTGACTCCCGGCCACTCCGCTTGACATCCAGCTCCTCGCTACTACCCCAGGGCAAACAGGGGAAGGTGGCCAAGTGCTTGGACCCTGCCACCCATGTGGGGAGACCGGGTTGGGATTTCAGACTCCTGGGTTCAGCATGGCTCGGCCCTGGCTGTTATAGCCATTTGGGGAGTAAACCAGAGGATAGAAGATCTGACTCTCTTTCTCTGTAACTCTGCCTTTGAAACAATTAATAAATAAACCTTAAAAACAAACAAATGAAACCATTGCTAGAGCAGCAGGCATCCCATGCTGATATGTCTGAGTTTACAGCCCAGTTACACTTCTGATCCAGCTTCCTGCTAAGGTGCACTCTGCTGGCTCAGGGGTCCCTGTCCCCCTCATGGGGGGCCTGAAGTGTGTTCTAGGCTCCTGTCTTTGGCCTGGCCAGTGCTGGTGGTCATTGGAATCTGGGGGTGTGAATCAGCAATTGGGATGTAACTCCCTGTTTTACTACTCTGTGTTTCAAATACATTGAGAATAAATATAAATTTTGAAAAGCAAAGACAATCTTAACATAGGTAAACATTGCTCAATATTGGGATGTTTGATCATGAGTGAAAACTAAATTTTTTAAAATCTGTGACCTGCATGATTTGTGCCTCTAGAATATTCTTCCTGAGCATTCTGTGGGCCAGGGATGGGGACCGTGAAATCCTTTGGTCTGGTCCTGCCAAGGCAACTGCAGGCAGGACTTGAAATTCAATCACTCTAGAGCAGAGTAATTTTTAAGTTGATTAAGTTGATAATTTTGTATGGGTCACAAATGATGTTATAAATATTCAAATGGCCCTTCGCTGAAAAAAGGTTCCCCACACCAATATAGATCTTGGGGAAAAATGATGCATGGACCAGTTGGAAATTTTTGCTGCAGGCGAGTTCATCCTCTGAGCCAAAAGCCACCGAGTGTGGGGAGATGGGACATGCAGAGGCGTGGGGCTGATGTGCTCTGTGATGCCCTGGGCTGTGTGGACACAGTCCCTGGGCTCCCCTCTTATCACTCAGGTGCCTGTTAGATCAGAAAGAGCCTTTTCTTCAATGCGGTTGTTAATTGGATTGTTTTCCCCGAGAAGTGAATGGTGTCTAACATACCTGCTCCATGGATGGGCTTTTTCTGTGGTTCTTAGGTTTCCTCTGAATAAAGCTGTCACTTGCGGGGCCAGGCCAGTGATGCCTTAGTTAGTGCCATTTATTAAGTAAAGGAAGTTGACTTATGTTCAAAAAGGAACAGTAGGAAAGAACAGTTCTCATTTGCCTGATTTTTAATTTTAATTTTTTTCTGGAGATATGGAAACATATTTTGACAGACAGATGCGTGCGCGCACACACACACACACACACACACACCCCGGGGTAGCAAGAGGGTAGGGAAGAGACAGCAGACTGATAAAAGAAGCACAGAGAGTTCCTCTCTACTGGCCTACTCCCTCACAGCCCTGGAACATTCAGGGTTAGAATGGAGTTGGAGCTGGCAATGCACAACAGGATCTGGTCTCCCATTGGGTGACAAGCTTCTAATGATTTGAGACATCACCACAGCTTCCAGGGTCTTTATTAATAGCAAGCCGGAGCCAGGACTTGAACCCGGACACTGTGGTGCTCGAGTGTCTAGTGATCACTCCTTCGTGATGGTTTTGTAAAGATGTCCCGGACAGCGCTGGGTCTCTCACCCCGTAAACCTAAGTGAGGATGGTTTTTCTTTAAATGAATCTGATTGATTGCCACATAATTAGCTGTGTGTCTTTCACCTTTCACGTGTTGATGACTGCTGCCTGCAGCTGTAATGTAGTTAGAACAAAGTGCCGACTGATGACATTGAGTGTACCTGACATTTTCCCAAGCCGTTGAATCTGTAACTTTCAAATAACCCCAAGGGGAAAAAAATACAGTGGGAAGCTTCTAAAAATGACATTCCTTTCAGAGGAAAGGCTTTAAAAATTACATTTCTTTATGAATCATTGCTGTCTCCATTTTGAGTTTTCTGACAAAAATTTTTTTCCCTTAGATCTCCATGCCTGAAAAAGCCAAATGTGACATTAACAATTCATTTAGTGTCCCATTGCCCCCTCCCCCTTATCTTCTCATTCATGGAAATGTGGCCTGAAGAGTTGAGGCACATTCGGAGGGTCTTTTTTCCATCGAATTTCATGTTTTTTGTGCTCCTTTGCTTCTATCAAAGGCTGTCAAATACAGAAGTGAGGGCTGGTTTTTTAGTCTGAGCAGCATGGAAAGATCTAGGTTCCTGTGGAGTACCCTGGGTGCCTGGCCTCAGTTGGGCCAGTGGAGGGGATGCTCTGTCTTTGCCGTGCCCATGTGGATTGGTGTTGAACTCCAGGGCAAGATGACATGGGAGAGGCAGAGGTGGGCACTTACCCTAAAGGCAGCCAACTTTGGGCAGGATTTTGCTTTTCTGTGGCAATCGACTGCTGGTTGGAGTTGGCAGGAACCAGTGGAGGCTGTGAAAGAGGGAATAACAGTTACCAGGCCACCCTCAGAGGTGGCACTGAGAAGGGATCAGGACTGGTTCTGGATAGCTGGGGCCCCTCAGTCAGCATCAGGAGCATCTGCCTCCCTTCCCCTCCTCCAACTCTGCACCAGCTGGTTTCCCTTCTGAGGAAGCCACTTGCTGCTATGCGTCTCCTCCTCCTGGCAGCCCTCCTTAATGTTCCCTTCTGAGTCCATCATCCCCTTTCCTACAGAATCTTTCATATCTTCCTGAGGCTGCTGCCGAACCCTGGACTGCAGAGTGAATACTGCACTAAATTGTGAGCTCCCAGAGGGGCCAACACTGGACACAAGTGAGTCATTTCCTGCCTTTCCTCCCCCAGTCACCCCACTGCCCCTTGGCTGTGTAGGACTGACTCTAGAAGCCCCACAGGGCTGGGCTGGGCACTGGGCTGTGTGTCCTTGCTGCACTCACTCATTTTTCACCTCATCCATGGCCAGAAATCAAGTCAGATGGGTTTGCTACAGCAGCTGGTAACTCACATGGGCCACAGGCTTTGGCGTCCTCCCAGACCTCAGTGTCCCCTGCTCTGCGTGCGTCCGGCCATCAGCAATCCTGGCCCTACTGGCTGCACCTTCTCAGCAGGTCTGGAGGCGGGACTGCTCCTCCCCTGTGTGCGCTGCCGCATTGGCTCGTGCCTGGGTTCTAGGTGTGCAGCGTCCTAGGCGTGCTGCTGTTGTCCTTGACTCCTGCTTCAGGAAGCAAGGGGCAGCGGGAAGGTAAGCTGTGCCCCCACTTGCAGTGTCCACAGCCCAAGCAACCCCTGCCTCTCTCCCCATCATTTCTTCTTCTTGCCGCCACCCTTAACCTGCGAGGCATTTTTGCTGGTTTGATTGTACTTTCTTTGTCAGAGCAGAAGCTCTGTCCTCAGCCCCCATAGATGGGAAATCAGCATTTCTTGATGAAATCAGTCAGCTAATCTAGTTTCCTGCTCTTGAGTGACTGATCAATGAGGATGAGGATCTTCTTCAGACTGTGATCAGGAGAAGGAAAGAATGCTGACACTTGTGTTAGGGTTATGTCTAAGGATTTATCTTCCATCCATTGGTTCACTCCCCAAATGGCCACAACAGCTGGAGCTGGGTCAGTCTGAAACCAGGAGTCAGGAGCTTCTGGGTTTCACTCACGTGTGCAGGAACTCAAGCACTTGGCTCGTCTTCTGCTGATCTCCCCGTGCTTTAGCAGGGAGCTTGGTCAGAAGTGGAGCAGCTGGGACTTGAACTGTATCTGTTAGTGAAGCCACAAAGCTGCCAGTGCTGGCCCTTCCTGTGGTTCTTGACCTGCTGATAGTGGCTCTAAGCCTCATTGCAGATCTGTGGTGGTGTGGACTACATGTGCCCTACTCAAGAGCAGGGCTTCCACACACCTGTCACCCTCCATCAGGTGGCCTCTAGGAGGGCAGCCCAGCTGCCCCTTCCCTGTTACACCTGCTGTGTGTCGCAGGAGCTGCTTCCATGTTTGGTCAGGGCGGCAGCATAAGTTCCCAAAGGCCCAGGTGAGGAAGCTCAGGAAGTAGGAAGCTAGACCAGAGGAACAATATGAGAAAAGGGAAGATGGTGGCTTTCTTAAATATTGGAGAACAGCAGAGAATGAGCTATTGATAACAATAGGAGAGAGAGAATTTAGGACGATATAGGACAAGGCCCTGAGATTTTTCTGTGCAAGAATCATTGAAACAGAAGAAGTGATCCTTCCTCATGTTGATTTTTTTTAAGGTTTTTTTTTTTTTTTTTAATGGCAAAGTCAGATATACAGAGAAGGAGAGACAGAAAGGAAGATCTTCTGTCCGATGATTCACTCCCCAAGTGACCTCAATGGCCAGTGCTATGCCGATCCCAACCCAGGAGCCAGGAACTTCCTCCAGGTCTCCCACGCGGGTGCAGGGTCCCAAGGCTTTGGGCTCTCCTCGACTGCTTTCCCAGGCCACAAGCAGGGAGCTGGATGGGAAGCGGGGCTGCCAGGGTTAGAACTGGCGCCCATATGGGATCCCAGCACATTCAAGGCAAGGACTTTGGCCACTAGGCCACCGTGCCAGGCCCTTGCTGATACATTTTACCTGCTGGTGGGCTTTGTTTGTTTTTTTTTTTTTTTCCTTCAAGGATGTACACTGAAGAACCAAGTGTTGCAAAGAGGCCTAACAGATAATCATGAAATCCCAGCCGGTGCCACCCTTCCTTCATGGCGCCCATCCCAGCACTTCTTATTTCCTTTCTTCCTAATTCCTCCCCCCAGCCATCCTGGCTACAGCCTAACCAAAACTCACTCCTTTCCGTCTCTCGGATCTATTCCCTGTGTATTTCCTTGTGTTTAATAAAAACATAGATTCACTGTTTGTTCACTTCAAAGAGGGATTGAAGTGGGAATAACTCGTTAGTTTAAGATCATATTGGTGTTGAATGACAAACATGGTGTGTTCATTTCATCCAGGAGATTTTATCTGAGGCATTCCAGAATATAATCATTAATTGGAATCGCCATTGATGGAAATAAAAGAAATCGATGCTTTTAAAAACCACAAGGAAGGATCTAGAGAAATGCTTCAGGCTGCTGTAGTTGGCATGTTTGTGTTCCCCGCCCTCCAAATTCATGTGTTGAAATCCTAACTCCCAATGTTGTGGTGTTAGAAGGGAAAGTGTTTTTGGAAGGTGATTAGGTCATGAGAGCAGAACCCTTGAGATTGGGGTTAGCGATTTTATAAGAGGTCCCTGGAGCCACTGTTATGGTATGGTGGATTGAGCCATGCCTATGGTGCTGGAATCCAAAATGAGTGCAGGTTCCAGTCCCGGTTACTCTATTTTTGATCCAGCTCCCAGCTAATGTACCTGGGAGGGCAGTAGAAGACAGTCCAAATGTGTGGGGCCCTGCCACCCATGGCTTCAGCGCTGGCCCAGCTCTGGCTGTTGTGGCCATGTGGGGAGTGAACCAGTGGAACAATGCTGTCAAATAAGTAAATACATTTTTAGAAAATCCAAGAGGCCTGTGCAAATGGCCTTGCCTGTTTCTACCGCATGAGGACAGGACACAAGGGGGCCGTCCAGAGGCCAGGAAGGTGGTGCTCAGCAGGTGCTGAGCTCAGCTCAGCCGTCCCCAGGATCCCAAGAGGCAAATTCCTGCTGTTTATAGGACACCCAGTGCAAGGTGTTTGTTTCATCAGCCCAACGGTCTAGGACAGAAGTTGGTACCTGTGGTAGGGTTGCTACAGTAGCTGGGACCCATGAACAGGCTGGTGGCCCATGCTGGGGGCTGTCACGAGGTCAGGCCACTGCTGAGGGGCTGCAGATGAGAGCACCGAGAGAGTGTGTGATTGTAGCTTGGCAGAGCTGAGTGTTCCAAAGCCAGGATCCAGGAGCTTCTTCCTGGCTCCCATGTGGGTACAGGGGCCCAAGGCTTTGGGCTGTCCTCTACTGCTTTTTCAGGCCACAAGCAGGGAGCTGGATGGGAAGTAGAGCAGCCAGGACATGAATCAGCACCCAAATGGGTCCCAGAGGTTGTAAGGTGAGGATTTGGCCACTAGGCTATCGTGCCAGGGCCTCGGCTCTGCTTTTGGCCTGGTCCAGCTCCACATATTGAGAACATTTGAGAACTAGGCTAGTACAGGACAAATCTATCTCTCTATTTTTCTCAAATAAAAAATAAAATTAATTAATTAATTAAGATCACCAATTAAAAATGGCCCAATGCGATTCGCTTCTCTGTTTCTAAAGAAATCTACCTGTTTCATAGGTGTGGCTTCATGGTGTGTGATTACAACAGAGAGAACAATGGATGGGCAGCAAAGCATGGCCTCAGGGCAGCTCAGCGCCTTGCACAGGGAGCAAGCACATCTGCTCTTTCCACCTGCTGTTCTGGATTTCAGGAAGCATGGAAAACTGAAATTCCGTTCTGAGATGCTTCTTTTCCAGGGCTCACAATTTGCATTTTTACTGTAAGAACAGTATATATATATATGTTACAGTATATATATATATATATGTTACAGTATATATATATGAACAGTAATATATATATGTATTTATATATGTGTGTATATGTATTTATGTGTGTGTATATATATGTGGGTGTGTATTTAGATGACCAAGCAGATTCTGGGCCAATAGTTTCTGATCCAACATCTGGCACAGAATGTCAGATTCTGCAGTTGAGGGGTGACCTTTGGGTCCTGCCCTCAGGATTGTCCTGTGGTGGCACCTGGCTTGTAGTATTTCATGCCCCTCCTGTCTGTGGGTGTTGGGTGCTCGCTGTTGTTTTGGAAGGCCGACCCACATGCATCCCTAGGAGGCTGCAGACCAGGGAGGATTCGGGGATGCTGGGTGGAAAATCATGTAGGGGCTGAACTCTAGCCTGAGGTAAAGTTTGCAAAGGGGAGAGCATCTTAGCAGGAAAGATGGTACATGCAGGGTGGCATGGGTCCTGCAGCCAGGCACCTGGCATGGAGGCAGTGCGTGGCCTGGGGCCAATGTGCACCATGCCTCTGTGTGGGCACATGTGGATCCACGGGGCTTCCTCAGGGTTGTGCTGGAACAGCAGGCATTTCCCAGCAGTGCCTCTTGCCCTCCTCCTCCATGGCATTGACCTAGGGGTAGTGGGCAAGGGGATGCTGGTAGCCTTGGCAACTGTGTATTCCCACTAGCAATCGTTTAGAGGTCCGCTGTCCTCTGCCCAGGTCTCTGAGAAGGACTGGAGGAGTCAGTGTTCAGTACTAAACACCGAAGCCGACGTTCCTCTCTGTCAGAATGTTCATTCAGCGGTCTGCCCCAGGCTTCTGCAGGACTGCCGCCACACTGGCCAGTTTGTAGCTTCCAGAATCTACTCTTTGCTCTTTTCTGGAAGCAGAAATCGTTGCTCTGGCTTCCATTTCCTGACAGCTGTCCATTTTCTTCTGTTAGGAAGCCACACCGACAATGGCTCCATAGAGATGTGTGGAATTGCTTTTCACAGCAGTGGCACGAGTCACGTGGCCTCTGTCCAGTGTCTTCTCACTCTTTCCACAGCAGCACGGAAACACAACACTGAAGCGCTTATTCTAGTCTCTGCTGGTGGCCTCCCCTCCCCAACCCCATCTCTTGATGTGCTCGATCAGGATTTAAAGCAATCATTTTCCTTCTAGATGGCAGGAGAAAAATCCTATGTCCTAGGCAGTGAGCTCCCAGCCACTGCCCTCCTGCTTTGGCTGGGCTTTCGCTCCTGACCTGGGGGTCTCTGAGTAGGGGTGGATAGCCACGCTCTGGCACACTGGGCAGCTGTTCTTGGGACACACAACTGGGGGCCAGATCTGGCTGTGGGGCCATCTGGGGGAAGTTAGAGATGTAGAATGGCAATAAAGAGAACGTTGGAGCAGGTAAAAAGAGATAGCTGCTGGAGGAGATGAGAGTAAGCGGTACCCCTACAGACCATTCCTCCAGGAAGTCTCCGGAAAAGTCACTAGGTGGGAGTAATGCTGCGTGGCGTGGGGTGTCTGCCAGCGGCAGGGATGTAAATGCCACCAGGGAGAGACCCACTGCCAGGCTGGTTATGTCCATTTCTGCACCTGCTGCAAAGAAGGCTGTGGGAGCCCACGAGCGGCAGACAGGTCAGGCTGAGCACCTGTTCTTCCAGGGAACCACCAGGGCTACCAAAGGTTCAAAAATAATTACTCATCTGTGGAAGTTACACTTTGTTTTTTTTTATTTGAAGAGCAGATTTACAGAGAGAGAGATAGAAAAAGATAGGTAGAGAGAGAGAGATATCTTCATCTACTGGTTCACTTCCGCAGTGTCTACAGTGGCTGGGACTGGACCAGAATGAAGCCAGGAACCTGGAGCTCCATCTGGTCCTTCCTTGTGAGTAATAGAAGCTCAAGCCCTCGGACCATCCTCCACTGCATCCCCAGGTGCTTTAGCAGGAAGCTGGATCAGAAGCAGAGCAGCCACGTCTTCAACGAGCACGCATATGGGGGCTGGTGGCACAGGTTGGCAGCTTACTGTGCTGTGCCACAGAGGTGACCTCTGAAGTCACATTTTAAAAAAATACTTATTTATTTTTGTTGGAAGGACAGATTTACAGAGAGAAAGATCTTCCATCTGCCAGTTTACTCTCCAAATGGCCACAATGGCCAGAGCTGAGCTTATCTGAAACCAGGAGCTTCTCCTGGGCTTCCCAAGTGGATGTAGGAACCTGAGGCTTTGGGACATCCTCTAATGCTTTCGCAGGCCATAAACAGCGTGATGGGTAGGACATGAGGCAGCCAGGACGTGAACCAGCGGCCATATGAAATGCTGGCGCTTGTAGACATAGAGTGAGCGGTTGAGCGATTGCACCAGCCCTGTGAAGTTACACTTTTTCAAAGCTAGTTTTTCTTTCAGTCTTTAAGACTTGTTGTTTGGGGCTGGCATGGTAATGTAATGGGGTTAAGCCACTGTGTGCACCGCTGGCATCCCAAGTGTGCACCTGTTAAAAATCTGACTGCTCCACTTCTTTTTTTTTTTTTTTTAAGATTTATTTTATTTTTATTGGAAAGGCAGATATACAGAGAGGAGACAGAGAGGAAGATCTTCCCGATCCGAAGCCAGGAGCCTCTTCCGGGTCTCCCACACGCAGGTGCAGGGTCCCAATGCTTTGGGCCGTCCTCGACTGCTTTCCCAGGCCACAGGCAGGGAGCTGGAAGGGAAGCGGGGCTGCCGGGATTAGAACCGGCGCCCATATGGGATCCCGGGCGTGCAAGGAGAGGACCTTAACCACTGCGCCACCGCTCTGGGCCCTGACTTTTAATACAGCTTTTAATACAGCTCCCTGCTAATGCGCCTGGGAATGTGACAGAAGATGGCCCAAATCCTTGGACCTGGGCACCCACATGGGAGATTCAAATGGGACTCCTTGTTTTGGCCTCACCCAGCCCTGGTAGCTGTCACCACCATGTGGGGAGTGAATCAGACAATGGGAGATCTCTTTTTCTTCTTTCATTCTTTCTGTAACTCTGCCTTTTTTTTTTTTTTAAAAGTGTCGGGCCTGGCGCAATAGCATATTGGTTAAAGTCCTCGCCTTGAGCACACCAGAATCCCATATGGGCGCTGGTTTGATCCTGGCTGCTCTACTTCCCAGCCAGCTCCCTGCCTGTGCACTGGGAAAGCAGTTGGAGACGGCCCAGAGACTTGGGACCCTGCATCCATGTGGGAGACCCAGAAAGAAGTTCCTGGCTCCTGGCTTCAGATCAGCTCAGCTCCAGCCATTGCGGCCACTTGGGGAGTGAATCATCGGATGGAAGATCTTTCTCTCTGTCTCTCCTCCTCTCTGTATATCTGCCTTTCCAATAATATAAATAATTTTTTTTTTTTTTTAAAAGTGTCATTCCTGGCACAGGGGTCTAGTGGCTAAAGTTATCGCTTTGAATGGACTAGGGATTCCTTATGGCTGCCAGTTCTGATCCGGGCAGCCCTGCTTCCCATCCAGCTCTCTGCCTGGGAAAGCAGTTGGAGACGGCCCAAAGACTTGGGACCCTGCACCCACGTGGGAGACCCAGAAGAGCTCCTGGCTGTTGACTTCAGATTGGCTCAGCTCCAGCTGTTGTGGCCACTTGGGGAATGAATCATCAGACGGAAGATCTTCCTCTCTGTCTCTCCTCCTCTCTGTATATGTGACATTGCAATAAAAATAAATAAATAAAAAATTTTTTAAAAGAATCAAGTTTAGTTGATTGAATACCTGCAAGCTTATTAAGCTGTATTTATACACTTAATGTATATTATTTCCAAGTGTTTGGAAGCCTAAAGGTTTAACAGAGACTTGAGCAGAAGCAGGTAAGGAAGTGTGATTAGCAGGAGTTGTCAAGCATGGCAGTATTCGTTACAGTGTTAACACACTATCCTTCCACATGTTTCTAGATTGTTCCCAGTGTTTTCCACTGCAGTGAGCATCTTTGTGCTTAAGATACTTTTACACAGAGTATTTATTATATGTGATTGTTTCCTTAAGCCAGAGTCCCAGGGGTGGAATTACTGGGACTTGGATACAAATGTATTGAAGGTTCTAGTTACATGTATTGCCCAATTGCTTTCCTACAATTTTGCGGTAATTTACTGGCTTACAAATGTTATACAATCCTTGCTAGTACTTCTGTCGGAAAGCTGTTAGTCTTTTGATGATTATTTTTACTACAAATATTTTTGTACTTTGTTATAAATTTATAATTGAATAAAAATAGAAGTTTCAAGTTTCAGGTGATAAAAATCTATTATCCTTTTCTCCCAGAGTTCTGTTATTTATTAACTTAGAAGGATATTTTTTCACCTTTCTCGAGATCCTTGTATTTATTTGAAAGACAGAGCGCGTGCTCGCTCTGGCAGCACATACACTAAAACAGGAATGAAAGAGTGACAGAAAGAAGAGACAGAGAGAAATCTTGCACCTGCTGGTTTACTCCCCACAGGACCACAGAGGCCAGGGCTGGGCCGGCTTGAAGCAGGACTTGGAGTCTTGGGCCATCTTGTGTCGCTCTCCTGGGTGCCTTAGCAGGGAGCTGCATCAGAAGTGGAGTAGCCAGGCTGACATTTTGCTAGTTTGGGATGCAAGCATTTTAGGCACTGTGCCCCAGGGCTAGTCCCAAAGAACATTTCTTGAGTGTTTTCTCTGCCTTGACACAGTTGTTGTTAAACTCTGATTCACTTGGGCTTGTTTCAGTCAGGTCAGGCAAGAGTGACCTGTGAATTTGAAAGGCTTCCCCATGGACGCCATCGTTCCTGACTGTATCTGACAGGCTGAGGTGTCTTCTCACCCCTCAGATGTGGAGCTTCTTCCCTGTGGCTGTCCTTTGTCCTGCTCTCTGTATGTCTGCCATGCCGCCTCTGTGTCAGCAGTGTGCCACGTGTCTTCCCCATCTGTCCTTTCAGATGAATTTTGGACAATGTGTATTGAATTTTAGAAATCATTCTGGCAAAAACTGTCCATTTCAAAGATTTTAATCTTCACAACCAAGCACACGACATGTAATACAAGTTTGCTCAAAATCTATTTGTCACAAAGTTTTCCAGTTTTCCTTACACAGGCCACATGTATTTCTCCTTTATAGTCTGCGCTTTGACCTGTAGTCTGAAGTTTGTGGTCTTCATATTTTCAGGTTGGCGGTAACTGAGGTTTTTGTTTTGTGTCCTGTGAAGGTTAGCTGCCGAGGTGGATGTTTGGCATAGGGGCTAAGTTACCACCTGGGATGCTTGTGTCATGTCTGCGTGCTTGAGTTTCAGTCTTGGCTGTGCTGCTGGTAATGCAGACCCTGGGAGGCGTCGGTGATGACTCAAGTACTCAGGTCTTTGCTGTCTTCACTGGAGATGTGGGTTGAGTTCCAGGCTCCTGTCCTCACCCTGGGCCAGCATGGCTGTTGCAGTCATCTGGGAAGTAAGCCAGCAGATGGAAGATATTTGTGTGTCTGTCTGTCTGCCTCTTTCTCTCTGCCTATTAAATAAATGAGTGTTTCATCCCATTCATATAATTTGAGCTTTTAAAACACATTATCCAAAAATATTATCTTTCTTTTTGAAATTTAAGCTTGTTTTTTTTAAAGATTCATTTATTTAAAAGGCAGAGTTACAGAGAGAGGGGAAGAGAAAGGATGAGAAAGACAGAGAGAGAGAGCTTCCATTCACTGGTTCGTTTCCCAAATGGCCATAATAGCTTGAGACTAGGCCAGGCTAGGGCCAGGCTGAAGCCAGGAGCCAGGATATTCTTTTGAGTCTGCCACACAGGTTCAGAGGCCCAAGCACCTGGGCCAGCTGCTGCTTCTTTTCCAGGTGTGTTAGCAGGGAGCTGGATCGGATGTGGATCATCCAGGCCTTGAATCAGTGCACTGTACATCTGCAGGGTGATTCTCCAAAGCTTGCAGCCACCTTGCAGCAGTGTGCTGGTCCTTTCTCATCCAGGCATCGTAGAGAAGGCCCATGCTACAATCATGTGAGGCAGCCCTCACAGCGGCCAGGGCTAAGTGTATGTCAGAGCATCCATGAAATGTGCTTACAGAGTACACAGTTCTAGGTGCCTGTGGTACACGCTGCAGGAGCAGGCTTGCCGGAGGGGCAGAAAGTGTCCACATGGCTAGCTCTGGTCTGTGGCTTGGCTGACAGAGAGAAGCTCCACAGAGGACAGAGGGGCCTCCGGGCCAGGCAGGCAGCAGGACAAGGCTGGTAGCCACAAACTGAGCAGGGAAAGTCGCCCCTCCCATTTTCATGCACTGCATTGTGGGCTTGTGCCGGGCCTGGGTCATCTAGGGTGCAACCTGGGACAGAAGCACCTAGAAAGAGAACCTTGTTCCAGGCAGCATCTTCCCTCCTGCTTGCCCCATCTCCAGCCCTTCAACTGGCTCCCCAGCACTCTCCAAAGCTTCTCAGATGGGGACTGTGGCTCCAAGGGCTGGCACCTGGCCTGGGCCAGCCACAGGGTGTGTCGCTGCTCCTGGCCTTGGTCCTGAGGCCCTGTGCTTGCGCCAGTGCCCTCCTGCTGGAGATGTGGGCAGCAGGGAACTGGCCAGGACAGGAAGAGGGCAGGGCAGGGCTGGGCGCGGCAAAGCAGCTGAAGGCTGTGAGGCCTCCCCCGCTGCCTTCCCTGCCCCCTCCCTGTCCCTTTCTGTCTAGCACCTGCAAGGTCTTGCCTAGTGCTGCTGCACTCAACTTACCCTGTGTGTGTGTGTGTGCACACGTGTGTGCATTTTCAACTTTAAACAGATCAAGCTGATCAACAGTAAGCTTTCCTTCTCTGATTTTTCCAGTAATTTTACAAAAGAACTGGAGAAAGAACTACCAATCTGTGGCACCTAAAAACATTTGAAAAAGGAGCATCTTAGACAAAATGGGAAAACTATTATTTCCAAAAAAGAGTAATGATGGAAGTAAAATAAATTCAGTTTAAGAACACCAACACCTGATATTTTGCCTATTTTTTTAATTTAAAAATTTTTTTAAGATTTATTTGTTTTTGTGTTGGAAAGGCAGATCACATTTAAGGAGAGAAGGAGAGAAAAAAAATGGCAGCCATCGTGTGGTCCCGTGCAGTTTTGAGAACTGCAGGTCAAACCTGTGAGCTGTGGCATGAAGAGTCAGACACGAGGGGTGTGTGGGAGGAGAGAAGAGGAGAAAACACGAGAGCAAAACCTGGAGCAAAAACATGGGGTTTTCCGTTACATAGCAATGAGGGCAAAGTTCCACTCCACAGCTTCAATTTCAAACCCCTCATCATCTGTAACTGGGCTATGTCTGTTCCATGAGCGGCAGAACCAGACTGGATGAGAAGCCGGTTTAAAAATACTGTGGGCTCTAAATCAACCGGAACATCTGCAGCTCGGAGCACCCATGTTCTGTCAGACACAGGCCCTGCAGCTCTCAGCACAACCTTGGATTTCCATTCCAAGCAGGTTGTGAGGCGTGGCTCACGGGTTGTGAGGTCCCAGCTCCCAGCTTTAGCCCCTGGCTCAGAGCGCATTGTAGGCATCTGGGAATGAACTCAGAATCACCCCCTTTCTCTCTTTCTCTTTGTGCAACTGTTTCTGTCTCTGCTCAGCTTTTTCCCGGGAAATTGGAGCTGCCCAGGCCTCCCGCATTTGGTGTCTGCATTTGCTTTCTTGTTGGTGTTGTAGGGGTGCACCTGCTTGCGAGGCTGTGAAGCTGCTAGGTGTCATGTCTCCTTCACAAACTTGAGCTGCAAATATTTTATTAATAAGATGTCTCCATAAATCTAAAAGGCTCACTGAAGGTCATTTGCATGTCATTTTTTAAAAAATTTATTTTTATTGCACAGTCAGATCTACAGAGAGGAGGAGAGACAGAGAGAAAGATCTTCCATCCGATGATTCACTCCCCAAGTAACCACAATGGCAGGAGCTGAGCTGATCTGAAGCCAGGAGCCAGGAGCTTCTTTCTGGGTCTCCCACATGGATACAGGGTCCCAAGTCTCTGGGCCATCCTTTACTGCTTTCCCAGTGCACAGGCAGGGAGCTGACTGGGAAGTAGAGCAGCCAGGATCGAACCGGTGCTCATATGGGATCCCGGGTGTGTGCAAGGCAAGGACTTTAGCCCTAGGCTACTCTGCAGGACCAGCAAGTCATTCTTGTATCATCAAAAGTTACTTTGCTTTTCTGTTAAAAGGCCCTAGCCTCATAATTAAAGCCAGCATTGAAAAGGGTCTCCCCAACTCTTTATCACAGGGTCTTCCTGTGTAGTGGCCTTGATATCATAAATGACCCCATGTTTAGAAGGAAGAAAAGAGGACATCCCTGCCATCCTGGGGTGGTCGGGGAGTGAAGAAATGAATGTGATTCTAAAGCTTTTAGAGCAACCCTGTGCTTGACTGTGATGCCAAAGCTAAGGCCAAGGCAGAAAGAAGGGCCATTAGAACCCAGGGTCAAGAATGCAGTGGGGTGATCGCCGTGGACATTCCTTGCTCCCAGCCCTCCCTGACACCTGTGTGGCCCACAAGTCTGGCCCTCACCCAGGACACTCACATGCATGCCTCCCACAGCTCCTGAAAATGGACCAGCATTCTAGTTGGTCCCAGGCAAGTCCAGAGTTTGGAAGGAACCTTCTCTTGATTAGATTTCAGGTTCAGTGTCTTTGACAATAGTTGATGGATTTCAGCTGGTTTCAAGTCTAGCAGGAGAAGGTAGCTGAAGGTGCTACTTCAGCAGGAAGAATTGTCCTGGGGTGCAGGTGGACACCTTTACCCATCCCCAGCTAATGAGATCGGTTCTTACAGGCAATTGTTGTGATGAAGTGGCAGATGTGGCCAAGTCGACAGCGTCGGGAAGCAGGCAAAGGCAGGAGAGAGGAAGCCATCACCGAGGCCCAAGGAGGAAGCAGCCAGCTGGTCCCATCATGGGCCCCTCTAACTTGTTTTAATGACTCTCTCAATCCCTCCCCGCTCATCCCCCAAATTGACCCATGAGGCATTTTTGAAATCAATGGATCAATTGCGTGCCAATCACCCTACAGAGAGGGAGAAACTGTGTACAAACTAAAGAATTGGTAAGGCATTAATTTTTGGAATACCTGAGAAACTCCAGCTCAGTGACAATAACACACATGCAGGAACCCAGTTAAAGTGGGCCGGGGACTTAGACAGATGTTTCTCCAAAGAACACATCCAGCCTGGCCAACAGGTAGACGAGAAGGAACATTCAAGTCAGAGCCACCATGACATGTCGCCTCATACATGTCAGGGAGCACAAACAGTGACTGTTGGCGGAAATGGAGAGAAACAGGGCCTGTGTCCTCTTTGTGGGAAGGTAAAATGGTACAGCAGTTACAGAGAACACCACTGAGGTCTTCCGATCCTCCTGGGCATATGTTGGAGAGAGCTGAGCGCATCCAAGAGCCATCTTCACGCCCTTGTTTGTTGCAGCATTATCCACAGCGGCCAACCTGCTAGAACAGCTCCTGTGTCTGTGGACAGGTGAACGGATAAGGAGAAGGCACTGTAGTTGTGCAGTGGGATGCTGCTCAGCTTCAAGAAGGTTTGAAGTCACACGGTCAGCCTGGAGTACATCTTGGTAAGAGAAAGCAAGCCACCACAGAAGGACACACCCCGCAGGGTCTTGCTTCTGGGCAGCATCTGTAAGGACAGGAAAACTCATCATAGTGGTGAATGCCACCGAGGTTGCCAGAGGCTGTGTTCTCAGCGGGGGTGAGAAGCTATGTGCAATGGCTGGAGAGTGGGGGCTGTGCAAGCCCAGTGAGTTCAGGAGATCCGTTGTGCGTTGTCATGCTGGCGGTTAACCCCATAAAATGGAACACTGCAGGGTCCATGTAGAGTTAGGAGTTCTTACTGCAGAAACAAAGCAAACCCAAACTCCAAGAACAGAAGGACCTGAGGGGATTTTGAGAGGTCTTGGAAACGTGTTGCTTCATTTTTGGAGGGGTTATCATGGCATGTGCCTGAGAAAGATACATTGAATTGTATATATTAAATATGTAACAGTCTTGTTTTATCAGTTACACCCAATAAAAGTGGATGGAATGTAAAAACAAAAATAATAAAGGATGCATTAGACCCTGGACAAGGAGGTTTATCTTTAAAAATACTCTCTGAAAAACAAAACGCTCTAAATGCACATAGAAAGAAATGATCAAATACATTTCTGACATGAATTGTACCAAGGTAGAAATTATTGCATATGTGGTGAAAGAGGAAAACAGTGAATTTTACATAGTGCAAACTTCTGTGATTTTGAAATTGATTTCTTCCCAATGAGAACTGGTTGTCCTTTTTTTCCCGAGATTTATTTATTTATTTTACTTGATAGTGAGAATTACAGAGAAGCAGAGCCAGAGAGAGACCTTCTTTCTGCTGTTCACTCCCCACATGGCCACGATGGCTGCAGCTGGGCCAGTCTGCAGCTGGGAGCCAGGAGCTTCTTCCAGGTCTGCCGTGTGGATTCAGGAGTTCAAAGCCAAGGCCACCCTCCACTGCTTGTGCAGACCGTAAACAGGGGGCTGAGTCAGGACTGGAGCAGCCAGGACATAAACTGACAACCATATGGGATGTTGACGCCACAGGTGGAGGGTAAGCTTGCCATGCTACCACACTGGTCCCAACAGTTGTCCATTTTAAGAATAATATTTAGCATATTTTAGAGTAGTTAGCATGACCAAAGTAGTCTTCATAGGTATTTGGATATGTTTCACTTAATATTATAAATTATTCCAAACTGTATCCAAAAGAGTATGTCTTTGATGCCACAATTCTGTCACTTCCGTGCCAGGGTCAGGGAAATGTGATGGATAATGGTGACCACAGGGTTGCTGTCTCTGGGCTCCATGTTTCCCAGAATACCCAGACTTGCCTGGAAACCATGGTCAAGGTGACCTGATTGTCCATTAATAACTGTGTTAGAAATATCACCCTTAGGAAATATCCCAAAGCACAGCAAAGGCTTTTGGAGCATGGAGGCCTCAGCTCTTGGCTGGGAGAGGTGCCTGGACAACTGGAGGAAGGCAGGGGATGGCAGTGCCCCCTGTGCCAAGAAGCTCCTGGAGGACAGAGCTCGCGAACCAACCTTGAGGCTGGACAACTCCCTTCCCAGCTGCATGACTCCCTGGGGTCCACCCTTGAAACTGTTTCCCTTTGGAGACTAGACATTCTGTCTACTCTGTTTTAAAAATGTGTTTGTTTTATTTGGAAAGTCAGAATTACAAAGAGAGTGGCATCTTCTATCCACTGATTCACTGCCCAAATGGTCACAGCAGCTAGAGCTGGGCCGATCCGCAGCTGGGAGCCAGGAGCTTCTTCCAGATCTCCCTCACGGGTGCAGGGTTCCAAAAACCTAAGCCATCCTCTGCTGCTTTCCCAGGCCACAGGCAGGGATCTGGATGGTAAAGAAGCACAGCTGAGTCGCAAACTGGTGCCTATATGAGATGCTGGCACCACAGGGTGGAGAATTGGCCTGTTAAGCCACAGCACCAGCCTCTTTTTAGCCACTTGCAAATGACCATAGGGGCATAAGACTGGCGGAGGTTGGGGCATGGGGCTGCAGGAGGCATGGGCATCCATCACTGTGGGGGTCACTGCCTGCACTCATCCAGCTACCCCTCCCCTCATGCCAGCTGCCCTGTGAGTCTCTTTTATAAGCAAATGTGGAGCCAGCGTGTGCACACATGGGAAGCTACGTTTCCTGTCTGCTGTTTGCACACATGATGGGAAGTCACATGGAGGGAAGGAGCACTGACAGTGTAGCAGCTCCCATCAGTGTCCTCCTCGGAAGAGACGTCCCTGCTTTGACATTTGGACTTGTATGTTTCTATTCCCAGAACAGATTATCATCATATACTGACTGATGGCCTGTTTTGCTAAACTAAGCCTCCAGCAAAAGGATCTGACTGATTAAAGAGGAAGTATTTGTTTGAGATGTCAGCTGTTCAGCGGATCCCATGCTGTCTCTGGAAAAGTCTGGAGCCCACCAGCAGGGGTCAGGTCAGCTTTGCCTACCTGTGATTGGTTATAGTGACCCAGCTTTATAAAACTGCGCTTTCCTAGTAGAAAAGCAGGCAGATCCTACCTGAGAAAAACATCAGACAGGGTAGGCATTGGATGTATGGCTTCAGTTGCCTCTTGGGGCACCTGCATCCCATATCAGTTGTCTGGTATGGGTCCCAGCTGCTCTGCTTCCAGGTCAGCTTCCTGCTGATGTGCATTCTGGGAAGCAGCAGGTTCGCACCCAGGGACTATGGTCCCTGCCACTCAAGTGGAAGTTTGAGACTGCGTTCTGAGCTTCTGGATTGCCCCTGGCCTAGACCTGGCATTGCAGGCATTTAGGGAGTGAACCAGTGTTTGGAAGACACACACACACACACTATCTCTGCCTTTAAAATAAAATTCAGTAAATAAATTTAAAAGGCAGAGTATTTTAGAAGAGAAAACTCATCCATTTTATGCCCTGCAGCCAAAGGTTAAGGTGAATCCTTATATAGAATCTTCTGTGTTTGGGGCTGGCGTAGTGGTGCAGTAGCTAACCCTCTGCCCTGTGGCACCAGCATCCCGTGTGGGTGCCAGTCCATGGGAGAGCCGGAAGAAGCTCCTGGCCTCATATCAGGATCAGCTCTGGCCACTGCAGCCATTGGAGAACAAAACAGCAGATGGAAGATATTCTTTGTCTATCTCTTCTTCTCTCTCTGTAAAATCTGCCTTTCAGATGGAAACAAATAAATCTTAATATAAAATCTGTATTTGTTACTGCTTTACGTGAAATTATAAGAATGGTGAGTTTTAATTCAGTTAAGAGCCTCAATTAGCAATCATTCAGTGTCGAACTCTGTCCTGTCAGAGCAGTAGGACTTGTTGTAGATTTGATTTTGACTTGCAGTGAGGAGAAACAGTTGTTCCACTTTCACACTGGAGCCTTGTGGTGGCTTGAGGCTTTTGCATGCTCCCGTGCATGTTTGCAGCAAGCCCTTGGCAGGTGGTAAGAGTGCCCCCATGCAGAAGTTCAGGACACTTGTAGACTTCTTGGGTTTAAACACAGTGCACCACCAGGTAGTATGTTGGACTCGCTTCTCCAGGGGAGGACAGGGCTGCAGCCACCCACAGGATGGGCACCCGTTTGAACCTTTGCTGTTGTGTGTTTCGGTGGATGCTCTTCACTGGGAAGCAAGAGCTCGAGCAGAGGTAGCCTCTACCCTGACATACTCAGTGTTCCACTGTCCAGGATGCTTGCTAGTTCCTCCTTGAGTCTGTGCATCCCTGTGATTGTCAGGTTCTGTGGAATGGAATTTTCTATTTGGTGCTGTTTTAGCTATTGAAATATTCTCGTGTGACTAGTGCCTACCATGTGGGCCAGCACAGGCATAGGGCCTTGACATAAGTAACAACAGGGACTTTAGATCATGAGTAGTACCACCCCACAGGGAAGAGAGGGAGAACCTGAACCCATAGCCGGCACTTGGGGGAGGAGCTAGGGATCTGAGCACACAACATCTTGCAGGAGTTAGTCCTCAACACTTGTCCAGCTGAGAACAGGTGGGAAAGAGAACCCGGATGTGTTGCAGGTGGTCAGGCCGGTTGTAGTTCTCAGTGGCAGCAAGGAGCCCAAGGAAAAGAAAATCAAACCAAAGACAAAACGGTGAGAATCATCCTGAAGCTCTCGTAGGTGTTAGCTCAGCAATAGACCCACCCTGCTCTCCATCTGCCGTCTGGCCTCGTGCCTCCCAGCACTGTGCACCTGAAAGGACCAGGTAGAAGGTCTGACTCAAGTTTGCTGGTGAGTTCACAATCTTGGATAATGAGCTGGTGCGTGACTATTGGGAATGGGCTTGTGAGTGGGCCTGCATTTAAAATAAGGCGTCCTGGGGCAGGTGTTTGCATAGTGGAGAAGACATCGCGAGGGTGGCTACATCGCACAGCACTGTCGGGCTGGGCTTGGAAGCTGGCTCCTGACTCCAGGTCTGGCTAATGCACACCCTGGCAGGCAGTGGGAATGGCTCAGCTAGTTGGGTTCTTGCCACTCATGTGGGGGACTGGAATTGAATTCCTCTGATCTAGCCCAGCCAAGGCCATGGTGGTTACGTAGGGAATAAACGAGGGGATGAAAACTCTCTCTCTTTCCGTGTCTTTCTCCTTCCTCCACAAGTTAACCAAAAATTTAAAAAATCATAAAATAAGGTATTCTAATGTAATAGGCTGTATGTTTCAATCAAGTCAGGTTTGTTTGTTTGTTTGTTTGAGGAGTGCCCTACCATAGCCCTAGTCACAGATGGAAGTTTAATACATAATAAATCCCAAGGAGAGAGAGACCATCTAACACTGTCTGGAAACGTTTTAATTGCTCTTATTCGCTCCTTGTAATTATCAACACTGTCTTTACTTGGATGGCCCTACTTTATGTCCATGCACGCCTGACTCAATTAGCCTACACTTTGTAGCACTTGGCAGTCTGTACAGGAGTATATCCTTAGGGACATCAGTTGCAGGAGCAGGTGTAATGGTGACACAGCTGCCTGTCGCATGGTGGTATCTCAAAGCGGTTCATCACTGAATAGGGAGAAGTGGACCTTTCAGTCATGACCAGATCTGTAAATCAAAGCTTCAGATTCTAGATTCATTTCAAGTGGCAGCTTTGGTCATTTTCACTTGACTTCCAGGATGTCATCATGTGGATTTTGAGGGACGCGGCCCTCTTTGTGTTCAGCTTGGAGGCCAGCTTAGAGGGTGCAGAATGCCTCTTGCTGAGGTGTCTTTTGTCTTGTAGCGGGGTGGATGTCTTTGTGAGCCTTGTCCCTCGCTGCTGTCTGCCAGAGGCACGCCCTGTGCTGTTGACAGTGCCAGACCTCATAGTGTCCTGCCATCAGGATGTGTTGTTTGTGAGGTTTGCCCTCTGCCCTCGCTGCCACGGGGACCAAATGCCTGATGCACTGCTGCAGCCCGCAGCTGGAGACCACACAGCGCTCTGCAGGCCCGTGGCCTGCACGTGGCCTTCCCCTCAGCATGGCCCCTTCCCTGCTTCTCACAGAGAACCGAGGCTGCGACACAGCCCTCACACAGCCCCAGAACAGAGCCTGCTTTTGTAGTGACCACATTTCCCTTCCTGTTATTCTACCTAAGGATTGTGACATCAGTAAACAGGAAAGAAGAGCATGGGGGTATTGTTGGTTTAAACCTTAACCTTAACAGCCTGGAAACTCCCCCGTAGGCAGAGCATTATCCAGTGTGGCCGGAGAGGGGAGAAGAGGGGCAAAACGACTCTCCTTGCTGTGATTTAGATCTGGGGACCTGGTGAGTGAGAGCTGCGTGGAATGCTGTACTCTGTGCGACATCTAACTACTTCCAGCTCTCAGTAAAGTGGAAGGTGACATTTGCAGTCTCATTTCCCGTGGAAGGCTTGCTGAAGTTACCTGGGGACCAGTACCTGGCGGGGCTGGGAGGGGACGATGGCACTGCGCTAAGCAGGCCCCCAGGCCACAGAGCCTGCCTCTCGGGTCCAAGACGGTGTGGTTCTCTCCTGCCCTGGCGGCCAGCAAGGCAGAGTGGGGACTTGAGATCCCCAGAGGTGGGAAAACAGGAAACAAATGCGTAGCAAAAATCTCCTTGATCTTAAGAGAACAATCCTGCGTGTTTCCTTCGCATTCTGATTCGATGCCAGAAAGAAAGTGACAACCGAGACTGGGACACAGAGGGGTGTGGCAGCTCCCAGGGCTCCCCGGGCAGGGTTTAGGCGTTGAAGGTATCACCTTTGATTTTGGCAAAGCTAGTATCCAGAACTTGTTTCTTTGAAACCTGAAAGATGGAATCTATTAGTGGCAAGTGCAAAATGTGTTTGACAATACCAGTCGGTCTACTTAACAAGTCATTCTTTTGCCCAGGAGACTTCAAATGTCAATGGCTGCCCTGAGCTATTATACTTCTGCTCTTGTCAGACAGTGGGCCCTCACCCAGGGCCCTTGCTCCTTTCTTCTGCAAGGCCCCCCACGCCCCAGTGCAGCAGTGACTGGGTGCCAGGCACCCATGGATCTGCCCCAACTCTCCAACAGTTCTCAGCAGCAGAACCCTCATGAGCCCACGATGGAGGTACAGAAGGAGACAAGGACAGTGGAGCCACTTGCCCAGATCAATGGGTGTGCTGAAGGCTGGGCCAGAGACTCCACCTTTCTCGACTGTGACTGCTCCAAAGGGGACAGGGCTGGGAGCAAGGCCAGAGGTGGGTTGACATGCATGCATTGCCTGTGGGGTACCAGCTATCAGTTCTTGTCTGTCCTCTGTCTTTCCATGTGAAAGCTCTTACCCATGCCTGGCCTTCCCACTGAGGATCACCGAAGCATCTTTTTCCCCTTCCAAATGAAGAAATCATTTCAAGACTCTTCTTAGACTCTCAGGTGTCTAGGAGATTAAAGTGTCCATGGGACCCCCCACCTTGTTAGGGAGGAGACCCCCACGAGATGTGAGCTGTGGCCAAGTTCGGGCGTCCTCTCTGCTCTCAAATGTATTTTTGTTTCACTCACCTTGGATTGTGCTTTGGTTTTGATTTTCTGTTCTGGTCCACGCTTTCATCTTTGTATTTAGTCCGAGCTTGAGTTCACGGTTCCAGCTAATCATCTCATCTCTTGGTTGAAATACAGATAGCTTCAGTCCTGGGGAGGGGAAGCATCTGGAGCTGCTTGCCTCGCGGGGAGCCCCATTCCTTTCCCATTAATGCCTCCTGTCCTGTCCTGGCGTGGCAGGAGCAGCAACAAGCTGGGCATCCGTTCCAGGCTGGAAATCACCACGGCCTCCAGCGGAGGCCTCCTGCTGTGACCACCACCAGGCTCAGCACCAGGCTCACCCGGCCTGCAACTGGGACTCAAACAGGTGCTGCAATGTAGGATACTGGTGTTGAAAGCAGCGGCTTTGGTCACTGTACCAAAATGCCAGCCCCCATTTCTAAAGTCTTGGAGCAATATACTTTTTGGTTTTTAAGATTTAATTTGTATTTTTAATTGATACACGATAGTTGTACCTACTCACGGGGTATCATGTGATACCTGTCTACGTTGTGTCGTGTTCAACTCAGGATACATATATCTGTGTGCTCAAACATCTACCGTGTCTGTTGACAACAGTCAGAATCCTTCTGGCTTTCTAGAGAAACAAGCAGGGCATCATCACTTACGTAGTTACCTCACTGTGCAATAGAATACCAGCACTGCTCTCCCCTAACTTAAAGCCATCCGTTGGTCTTTCCCTGCTCCTCCACTCTCCCACAACTCTTTGTGCTTCGGCTCATCAGTGGCCCAGCTGTCTTGCTTTATAAGAAGCTGTGCCTCCGTGAGCGAGCAGCTCTGGCTTGGGCTCCTCCTGGGGCTGCAGCCTGACAGTGCCTAGCATGAAGGTATACAGGGCCTTACCCGGGCTGGGCAACAACAATGGCTCTGTGGGCATCATAGATGGGCGTGCTCAACTACGTGGGCATCATAGATGGGCGGAGCATCTGCTGGGCAGGCTGGGCCTGTTGGGGCCATCTCTGCTTCTCCGCTGCTGCCCTTCACAGCAAAACTTCTGCCCCATGTGGGACCTCCGCGGCCTTAGGTGGCATGGCTGCCATGCGTCTTTGAAGTCCAGTAGCTTGGCTTCCACCACATTCCAGCAGAGGGCCTTCCTCTGGGGTGACCAAAGGAAAGTTTCCCCACGCAGGACGTGGAGGGGATGGGTAACTGGAGGCGAGTCATGGTGGGAAATGAGTGACGGTAAACCCAGTTGTACATTATAGATTTTCATCTTTCACAGTGAGGGTTATTTTTCTTAGTTATTAAAAATATTCTGAATTCAGCATTGCACTCACTGTTTTTGAAGTTTCTCTCTTTGATCTCCTTTCCTGTTCTGCATACATTTTAAGATGTGGACAGGAAATGCCCCAGAAGTTGGCTAAGAAAGTGAGCCTGGTAGCTCTGCTCTAAGGCCTCCCCTAATATCCTCAAGATTGGGACATAGTTAAAAAGAAACACCAAAATATTAAAATTATGCTTTAAAAGCAGAGGGGGGATATGCTATTCCTGTGAATGCATTAATTTGGTCTTTTTCACGTTAAATTTTCTTCAGATTTTGCCTTCTGGTGAGCACCAGCTGTGCGTTACTGGAGGCCACTTGTAGGCCCATCACAAATGTCTTTGGTCCATTGGAGGGACGCAGCCATCCAAAAGTGGAGAGGTCCTGACCCCTTGCTAGCTGTGGGAAGAGGGTTTGCTTGTGTTTTCCCAGAAACTTAGCCGCAGCCTGTGTGGGTGCCTGCTTGTAATGTAAAGCCCTGGACTCCATCCACTGGAGGAAGCCCCCCCAGTGAGACAGCTTCATGACCTCATCCTGAAAGATCCATCACCAGCAGGGACACAATGGAGGAGGAAGAGGCCAGACTCCTCCAAACACCGGATGACATGGGGGATTTTAAGAGATTGGCGCATCAAGCGTAACCGTCCCTGACTCATGATGTATTTGATAAAACAACTGTATGATTGATATTCTGGAACATTAATAATCCATGGGAAAGGTTATGCTCTTGTCCCTAGAATTTCCTGATGAATCCTTAAACCTGTGGATTTCCCTATGGCTCATCCGACCTCGGAAGTGCAGAAACTCCCTTGAATACAACACTACCCCAGGAATAGATGGAACCCGCAGTGGAACTGCATCTAAGAACTGAAAAACTAAATTTGTTTAATATTCCTCTTGTTCCACTACAGGTCAGAAGTGCAGAGAAATTCTCCACCTCCTTAGAATGTTTGATGAAGACTTCAAGTGTAACTTATTATTTATAGATAACAAATTCTTAACAGCCTTGGACATTAGAAAAACCATAGAAATTTGTGGTGGGATCCAAGAACAACTCTGACACCCTCTTAAAAGGAGGTTGTGTGTACAGAGCAGGAGGGGATCTTAGGGTGGAACAGGAGGATAAGAGGAGGTCTGTATCCTAGTCCCAGAGACGCCCAGAGCCTCCCAAGTGCTTTCGCCACAGAAGCAATGGATACTTCATCTAGGATTGTCAGTATGGACACCGAGAACCACATCCCAGCTGCCTAGGAGATCACAGGGAATGTGAATGCCCTCCGAGGCTGAGAACTCTGAGGTCAGTCATTTCCTATTAGATTTCCCACACAGGACAGAAGCAGCCCAAAACCCTCTCATAGGATCTGGTGACATAGGAACTATAGCCAAAAGCCCGGGTGGCACTCAGAGATAAAAGGATTGTAAATTTCCTTCTGCACTCAGGAGAGGGGCTTTCTCTGGTCCTTATCTAGTTCCAGCCTTGGCTCCCAGCCCTCTCGACCATCAGGGTTGCTTGGGAGCCCCCAAATTAGTTTGGATAGACAGAGATTAAAAAAGGTCAGCTAGCTGATAATCACGCAGCTTGTACCTAATTGATCAGGCTTCCCATCTGGCTTTTCAGATAGCCAGAGAGAGACACTGATATAGAAAGTCTGGAACAGCCAGGAAAAGGCCAACTAGCCAATTATCGCTCAGCCTGTACTTACTGGTCAGGCTCCCTATTTGCTTCTCCTGGACCTTACTAGGTAGGATGTAGAGTTAAATTCTTCCTCACTCACTAGGTTGTTGGGGATTTCCCTGTTCACCTGACTAAAACTTCTCTATTCTTCAGTTGTTAAAATGCAAAGTTCACGGGCCTGGCGCTGTGGCCTATCAGCTAAAAAGTCCTCTCCTTGAACGTGCCAGGATCCCATATGGGCGCCGGTTCTAATCCCAGCAGCTCCACTTCCCATCCAGCTCTCTGCTTGTGGCCTGGGAAAGCAGTTGAGGATGGCCCAAGGCTTTGGGACCCTGCACCCGCGTGGGAGACCCAGAAGATGTTCCTGGATCCTGGCTTCGGATCAGCATAACTTCGGCCATTGAGCTCACTTGGGGAGTGAATCATCAGACAGAAGATCTTCCTCTCTGTCTCTCCTCCTCTCTGTATATCTGACTTTTCAATAAATAAATAAATCTTAAAAAAAAATAAAATGCAAAGTTCTGTAAAACTGTGCTTAATCACTATAAACTGCAAAGTTTAAATTGTGGCTTAAGATTCTCCCCTAAAAACTTTATCAATTTATGACTGTTAATGCTAAACAAGATGTAACTGCATAGAAAAAAAAAAAAAAAGAAAGACAAGAAAGTGAGCCTGGGACTGTTGGCACAGGCTTTTTTTTAAGATTTACTTATTTTTATTGCAAAATCAAATATATATATAGAGAGGAGGAGAGACAGAGAGGAAGATCTTCTGTCTGATGATTCACTCCCCAAGTGACCGCAACGGCCGGTGCTGTGCAGAACCGAAGCCAGGAACGTCTTCTAGGTCTCCCATACAGTTAGTTACAGGGTCCCAAGGCCTTGGGCTGTCCTGCTTTCCCAGGCCACAAGCAGGGAGCTGGATGGGAAGTGGAGCTGTTGGGATTAGAACTGGTGCCCATATGGGATCCGGCATGTTCAAAGTGAGGACTTTAGTTGCTATGCCACTGCACTGGGCCCTTATTTTTAAAAATTAATTGTGTTGTAATACAGTTCCAAGGACTCTGGGATTCCCCCCACCCCACTTTACTTTATTATTTTGTGCTAATAGATAAGTGTTCGTCCTACAAGGCACTCTGGGTGCATTCATTCATCGGGCTTGGATCCATGTGAAGGCTTCCTCTCTGGTCCTCCAGCAGGTGTGAGAGGGCAGCTGCCAGCTCTTGGGAGCAGGGCACCTTTCTGCAGAGGCCTGCTGTGAGTCTCACTGACATCCCGGCAAGTGACAGTTTTCCCCATGGGAACTGATAAGGGCACACTGTGTTACGTAAAATCCTAAAATCCGGAGGGCCAGACTTTCCCTTTTAGGTCAACACTCAGCCGCAAGCTACAAAGGCTAATCAACAGAAGCATTCTCTGTATTCATTCCAGAAATTTCCCAGGGGCACAGTAACTCCAGCCTGCCTGTTTACAGGAACATTTGTTATTTGACAAGCTAGTCCCTGAAGCTTAAGAGTTTTGGGTTTCGTCGAATCTGACCCAATCTACTGCAGTTCATAGAAATTACCATTGTCTACAGCCAGTGCTCCCTGTGCTGTGAGACACTTGCATACTTAATGTACAAGTGGTTTTCATTTTTTAAGGTTTGTTTGTTTTTATTTGAAAGACAGGATTACAGAGAGAGAAAGACAGATGTATAGAAAGATCTCCGTCTGCTGATTCACTCCCCAAATGGCTGGGCCAGTCTGAAGCTAGGAGCCAGGAGCTTGGTCCAGATCTCCCAAGTGGGTGCAGTGGCCATCTTCTACTGCTTTTCCAGGCCAATAGTTAGGAACTGTATCAGAAGTGGAGAAGCCAGGACTCAAACCAGCACTTATATGAAGTGCTGGCCCCACTTCCATGGAGTGCTTGGCAGAGGCTTCACATGCTATGCTACGGCACTGGCTCAAGAAATGATTTTTTACAGCCAAGACTCACTTGAAGCTTCTTAGAGAACTCTTCTGAAGGGTTATGTCTTCCTCCTTTTCTGTCCTGTCTGTCGTCTTTCTGCCCACAAGCTTATCCAGTTAGCTCATGCATCTAGCTTATGCATCCATTCACATTTGACAAATGTTATTTTGAGCATTTGCTCAGGGCCATATGAGTATCATGTTAGAAAGAGGAAAGAACAGCATCCTGCCTCCAAGATGCTGCGGTCCCATGGTGTGGAGGCACACACGTCAGCAGGTGCAGGGTAGCGACGGCGAGGGCGTCACCTGTCACCCTCAGGAGCAGTGTCTTGGGAACTAGGGTTGGGCTCTGATCACAGAATGAATGCTGTGGCACTTTTTCTTCTAGAACTTTGGTCTCTGAGTGGAGCTTCAGCTCCTGGGTGTGTGCAGCGAATCCTTGGTCATGCAGGGTGGATGAGTCACAGTGTTTCCGAAGTTGTACCAAGTATTGCCGAATCCCCCAGAAACATTCCGTCTCATACGCTCTTCTCTTGGTGGCAGCTGCTCAGCTAGTGCCTCCTGCGTCCTCCCTGGCGTGTGCCCGTGTGATGGCTAAGATAGCCAGGATCCATGCCTTAGGAGGGTAACTAACCCTTTGTGCCTGCACTGCAGAGTCTTCCTGCTAGTCATCTGATTGTGAGTACTGGGTCCTGGCCAGGAGTTGACTGTCCCCTTTGAGGTCCTTCCTGCATCCACTGCCTTCTCTCATGGTTTCCTTTTTGCGTTCGCACATTGGATGCCTCGGAATGTTGGTACAAGGAGTGTGAAAGGGGTCTTGCTGTATTGATCTTCTCCAGTAAGGACGCAGTTTCCTGGAACACAAGAACTGAGTGATCTCTTCCTGAAATGCTTCCTTCCTGATATTACATTCCCTGACGCACCTTACAGCCCCTCGTGTGTTTTAATTATTTCTTGTCATCTGTGGATCTGCCTGCTTTATTTCCTCTCTAGTTCCAAGCTGCTTGTTAGGTGCTTTGTCTGCTGGACCAATTTCTGCTATCCTCTTTGACACATTTTTTTCCTGTGGCAAAAACTTTCCCAAGTTTGCAAAACTTCATCATCTGTAGCAAAATCTTTCTCTTACGCACTCCTGTCTTTTTCTGAATCGTCTTTCACAGTTTTTGCTTATTTAGAAAGCCGAGTTCCAGAGAGATCTGCCATCTGCTGGGTCACTCCCAAGGTGGCCTCAGTGGTCAGGGCTGGGCCAGGCAAAAGCTGAGAGAGCCAGGGGCTTTGATCAGGTCTCCTTCATGGGTACAGGGGCCCAAGCATTGGGTCGTTTTCCACTGCTTTTCTCAGGTACAGTAACAGGGTTATGGTATTTGAAACACTGCTTGGAAATGGAGCGGCTGAGAATTAAACTGGCACCCACTTGGGATACTAGCATTGCAAGCAGCAGCTTAGTGCCCTGAGCCACAACCCCTCACCCAGACCCCCTCTCCGAACCAGTATTTAATAAAGGAAACATGAAAATCTGACATTTGGGATACTTTTTTTTTTACAGGATCCATTGTTTCCATAAGTACTGGGAGGATACCACATCAGGCCTGCTTTAACTGTTTTGCTCTTTCTTTTTGGTTTGCCTTCCCTTTTTCCCTTTCTATACTGTTTGCTATATTCACTTGGCTGGAGGACTGTAAAGCCAGTCAGAGGGCCCCAGTCTATTCTTATGGTGGCCATCTTAGCCCTGGGCACACAGAGTCCAGGGGCCGGTGTTACAGCTTACACAGGGCGGACTGCACCTGAAGCCCAGGGGCCAGCCTAGACGAACAAGCCTGCTCGGCTCGCGTTTCTGTTTTATGCTAGGCCTTGCTCAGCCTCTGAGCGGAGTGAGCCATCTCCTAACAGGCCAGTCTACTCAGGCCTGGAAAATTACAGACAACTAGGAGCTCTGCTAATTCGCCTTAAAAATAGTTGGACAGGACTTTTTTTTTTTTTTTCTAATTTCTGAGGCAATTTTCAAGGGACTATCCACGCACCCAAGGTGCCCATGGAAGGAGAGTGGAAAAGTGTCTTAAAAATTTCCAGATGGCGGCAGGTATAGGACACAATTGCTCTCTACCCTGTCCCCGCCATGCCCCACCAGGTGAGCTTGTACTGCAGTGCGGAGAGCGTGCGTGAGAGGCAGCACCTTCACCCAGGCACGGTGCTCTCACATTCAAAGACACAGATCTGCGGGGTTGGACCTGACTAACCACAGAGAATTTGCCGCTTTCTCTTCCAGGTGAATGACTGTGTTCTAATATTGTCTGTAAAGAAGCAGCATGTCTGGTCTAGGTCCAGCTCAGCACTAATGGGTTTAGTTTTATTGTGTTCTGGCACAATGGAGATGTTGTTTCCATAGATTGTGTATTGTATATGGGACACAATTTAATCACCTGGAATAAATGTCTCTTAAAAATAATTGATGTGAGATGCAAAGAGAGAAGGAGAGAAGGGAGGCAGGGAGCAAGCAAAGGAGAGATTGATTTTCCATCCACTGGTCCACTCCCCAAGTGGCCGCAACCAGCAGACCTGGGTCAGATGAGTCAGGAAGCTGGAGCTTCATCTGGGTCTCCCACAGCGGTGACAGAGGTCACAAGGGCGTGGCCCACCATCCGCTTCCTCCCCAGACGCATTAGCAGCCATGCTGGAGTGCCAGTGGAGTAGTTGAGACTGTAATAGTGCAGTGAGAGCAGTGGCTTAACCCCATGCTGCGTATCACCAGCTCCTGGAGCAGATCTAAGCCCCATGCAGTGGGCTCTGCAGGAGAACTCAGACAACACAGAAGTGTCCAGAAGCCCAGGCTCCTGTGAACTCCCACACGGGGGAAGCCAGAGCCAAGTAAAGACGTGACGAGGCCTGGGTTCTGTGCCTGCCTCTCCCTGCGGGGTTCAGGACTGTCAGTGGAGGTTGTTGGTGGTCCTTGCAGCCCTGGGACCCTTCCACTGTCTAGCTGGTGTCTGTGTCAAAGCAGGCCCTGGAACGAGCCCGTGGAGGCCTTTCTGCAGGTTCCTGAAGGCCCAGCCTCCAACCAGAAAGCTTGTTTATTTTTACTCAAAGGTTTACCTTGCTGCTTTAGTTAATTTGTTGTGAAAGCCGAATTGCGTTCTTCCAGGGATCAAAACCAGCAGTGTACTTTCCAAACATTCCAGGGGATTATTTTCTGATGTGACATTTGACTTCAATAACAGCAGTCTGTTCTTTCCTGCATGGGTATCCACTAAGGATGGCTTTTGTAATCTAGTAAATAAGGACCCACACAAATTCCACATGGTGTTCTGTGTGGGGAGCGCACATAATAAGATGAAGAATGCTGCCCGTTTGTTTTCCAGGCGAAGTGGAGCTCCCGTTCTGCTCCATGTCTGCAAAAGCCATGTTCAAAGGTAGAAATGATACACACTGGTTCAAAACGACACCTCTTCTTCATAAAACACACACACACACGCTCCTGCAGCCAGCCTTTGTAGCTCAGTAGGGATGAAGGCAAACACTAAATATAGTTAGTGACTTAAGCTCAAGCTAATTTTGTGCAGACAAATGTGTTGAAGTCGAGGTGGGTGCTGCTGGAAGAAGGCACAGGGTGATGGGGGTGAGTTACAGGACCAGGTGACGCAGGGATAAGGTCATGCCAGACACGGATACACCTTTCTAAGAGATTTAACAGAGAATTAGTACACTGCTATTTTTAAACAGGAGAAGGTGTCAGCACTGAAGGAGGAAAAAAAATGCTTAAAGTTGTATTTCCATCCAAGTGTATGTCAGCTCTGTGTCTCCTTTCTTCCAAGTACTGGAGAGGAATGTGAACCTTTGCCATTGTTAGTTGCAGATGAATTCCTGTTTCATGCTGGTTCACTTCCCACCTGCCTACCACAGTCAGGGCTGGGCCAAGGACTCAAGTGCATAGGCCATTGTCTGCTGCTTCCCCAGGTGAGCAGGAAGCAGTGTGGAGGGCCTAGAGCCTGATTCTCTTGCTGTGGGCTGTGGGTGGCATCCCAGGCACTGTGGCATGATGCCCACCCCTGCTCCTCTTTCTGTGCAGCCGAATGCTAAGGCTTCTAAGCATCAGCTCGGACCTTGCACATGGAGGTTGCTCGGTGCAAGTTTGCTTTTATGAGCCCCCCTGGCTACTGGGATGATTCAGTTTACAAGGACTCTTAAAATTTTTCTGGAAAATGTTTCTTATGAAAAAACTATCCATGGATTTCAAAATATTTTGCACAAATAGCCTTTTTTAGTGCATGCTCCATCAACTTTTTTTGAGAGACAGAGGGAGAGAAAGAGAGAGACAGGGGTAAAACTCTCATCCACTAATTTACTTCTCTAAATGCCTACAATTGGACTAGCTTGGACCAAAGCTGGGAGCTAGGAGCTCAGACTTGGTCTCCCCTGTCAGGGCAGAAACCCAAACACTTGGGGCTGGCTTGCTGTGGAAGGTTAAACCACTGCTTGCCAGGCAGCACCCCCTTTGGAGTGCTGGTTTGAATCCTGGCTGCTTCACTTCCTGGCGAGCTCCCTGTTCACATGCCTAGAAGAGCAGCAGGAGATGACCAGGTGCTTGGGGCCCTGTTACTCATGTGGGAGACCTGGATGCTTTAGGTCCCTGGCTTCAGCTTGGCCCATTGTGGCTGTTGGCAGCCACTGGGAAGTGAACCCATAAAAGGAAGTCCCCCCTCTCTATATATATGCATATATATTTATGTATAAATATGTCTGTTGCTTTCTCTGTCACTCTGCTTTTCAAGTAAATGAAAGCTTGAGAGAGGAAGGAAGGAAGAAGGAAAGGGAAGGGCAAGACCCAACTTCATGAACCGCCCCATCCCTGGAGTGACAGGAAGCTGAATTCTAGAATAGAACAACCAACGCCTGCCCTGCACCAGGAACTTTGTGGGCCATCCTTGCATTAGTGTTAGATATTTCCAGATATTTTACATTTTTTAAAGTATTTATTTAAATGAATTACACAAAGACGAGGAGAGAGAGGCATTTGTCTGCTGATTCACTCACCAGAGGCCAGCACGGGGCCAGGCCAGAGCTAGCAGCTTCCTGCAGGTCTCCCTTGTGGACAGGGGCCCAAGCACCTCGCCACCTTGGCTGCTTTTCCCAGGCGTTAGCAGGAAGCTGCGATGTGCCACTGTGCCGACCCCCGGTTACTTTACATTTTATACACGTGAACTCCCTCATTTATTTGACAGATGTTTGATGGATTTTACAAATAGAAAATGCCTTTTTGGATGTGACCATATTCTGAATATCTCCCAAAATGTGACCAGATAAGGCAACTTTGGGCCCATGTAAAAGGACCCTTGCATGTAACAGGTCACCCTAAAGTTAAGAGATGCTTTATGTGAGGCATTTGGAGGGTGTGGTGGATGTGGCAGCATGGGATTTTCAAGGAGGGAGAATAGATTGTAGAGTGAATATTCGCGTGTGCCCTGCTCTTCAATTTTACGTGGATGCTCTGTTAATATCTCCATGACCTTTGCTGCTATTAGTAACGATTGGTGTTGAGTTGTGTAACTGCAACAAAACCAAAACAAAACAGAAAACCAGCCCGCTAATCTTGCCCTTGAATAGTTTCCTGGTCTTGTTACAGTGGCTTATCCTGTAAAACTTCACTTGCGCGTTTCCAGCTGCAGTCGGAAGGACCATCCAGGCTTCCAGGAGCTTTTGTGCTTTTGGGAACCTTGGACTCAGCAGCGTGGGAGGCCACCTGCCTGGTGTCACTCGCAAAGAAAGCAGGGAAGAGCTTCCGGCCTCCTAGTTTGGCTGTGCATCTGCCTTTTATCACAGAAGTCTTGTTTGCAACTTAGGAAAGATATTTACGTGTAGCATATCAGTCTTTGTAGAGAAAAAGAAGTTAAAAGAAATAATAAATAGCATAGCATGAAAATGTTCATGCTATTTAGTAAAGGGGAAGGCAGGAGAAAAAGGACAGGCATAGCAAACTGATAAGAAAAGTGGGAAATAGTGATAAGAGGGGCAGGAACTCCAGACACAATACCAGCCCCACAGAAAAATCCTGAAACCTCCAGGAATCAGCGCCCAGGGTCTTCCTCCAGGGCCTTCATTCCTTGTGTCTGGCTGAGAGGTGGAACTTAACCCGGAGGTTTACAGGTGGGAAGAGCTGGAGGGTGAAGGTCCCATGGGAGGAGACCTGCCCCAGGGAGAGCAGTCCCCTGGAAGGAGCTGCAGGGTGAGTCAAGTTCAGGGAGGGGCATGTGGAATGCTTTGGTTCAACCTTGAGTGATAAAAATCTCCCCGGAGATCTTGGTGGAAGACAGACATGGGTCAAAGTCGTATCACAACTGGCCAGCAGCGTGGCTCTCAGCGTGGGAAAACAGTGGAGCCTGTGGTTTCCAAGGACCTCTGCCTCCTAGGAAACCACAAGGTCTTTTCCGCAGCTTCAGCAGGACAGAAAACCCCGTTATAAGATGTGCCGAAGCTCTGCGTGTTCTCGTGATGGCCGTGCGAGGCCGTGAACTGGGAGCGGAGGGTAGCACATTCAGCAAAAGCTTTGTTGTCCTGCAGTGGGGCGGGGCGGGGGGCTGGGCAGGGGGCCAGCACGTAGAAGTCCCGAGATTAACCTTGTCCACAGAGCTGCCGCTGTCAGCTGGCTTTCTGAATTGCGCTGGGAGCTCGTGCCGCCGCCCTCTCTCCCTCATCACCTCGTTAGCAGAGGCACACGTTGCAAACTGAAATGCTTACCAGGGCCATTCTGGGAGCTGCAGGGGTGGGGGTGGGGAGCCGGAGTACTGTCCGTGGGCTAACTGAGTGAGGGAGTCCTGGGACCAAGCAGGTTCAGGCCAGCTTGTCTCTGCTGTTCAAGTGCAGGCTATTTCAACAGCTTGTGCACACAGTGCCGTCCGTCTGAGCCCTGGATGTGGGCTTGGGGACTCTGCTTCAGGCCCTGGTGGGGACAGCTGCCAGCATCCCCCAAGCCCTTCCTGCAGGCCCTGCCTCGTCCTGTATGCTGCCCTTTCTCTTCTGAGGTCTATGTGCACTCCCACAGGGGATGCCGGTCCTCCAGCCTGCATCCCAAGCGCACTGGTTCCCTCTGAAGTCAGGTCGCTTGCTGGGGTTTGTTTCCACCTGAAAGGCTGAAGTTGGAATGTTCATGCAGAAATACTGGATTTTAAAAAAGAAGAGGCATAGATTACGCTGATTCCTACCACGACACATTGTGCCCAAGTAGCAAAATGTCAGAGGGGACCCATAATTATGTGCAAAGATAAAAATACATCTTAGAAGACAAAGCCTAAAGATTGGTGGTTTGACGATTTTTTAGAAGTCATTCTTGGGGCTGGCATTGTGGCACAACTCACTGAGCCACTGGCTGCAATGCCAGCATCCCTTTTGGGTGCTGGTTTGAGTCCTTCCTGGCTGCTCCACTTGTGATCCAGCTCTGTGCTAACAGCCTGGGAAAGCAGCAGAGGACGGTCCAAGTGCTGGGGTCCCTGTATCTACGGTGGGGACCTTTCTCCTGGCTGTTGCAGCCATTTGAAGAGTGAGCTAACACTGCCTTTCAAATAAGTAAATCTTTTTAAAACGACCTTATTGTCAATAAACCCTTTATGAGAATAGTAATCTTGGAAACAGAGTAGCATTTAATAAGGTCTCTAAGTGAAAGCACAGCTGATTACTGTTCAATTTGTCATACTGAGAGTCAACCAAGCCCAGCCATCATCTCGTGTCCTGCCTGGGAGGGAGTCGGCGTGTGTCTCTAAGCGCTGGGGAGCTGTCACAGAGTCCCCTGCTTCAGGGCCACAGCACTGCAAGTGTCCCATCATGGCTTTGTCTCATGTCTTTTCTATGAAATAAGGGCAGTGTTTGTTTTTCCCTGTCATATTCATATGCATGATTATCCTGTTAGATTTTTTTAAGTGATACCTATTTAATTTTGCAATGATATAATAAATGAAATGTGAAACATACCATGGGTTCGTAGCATTGCTCGATTTTGCAACCTTATGAATACCGACAGATGCCTTCAAGAAGACTGGGCGGATACATCCTTGACAGACCTGTCTCCAGTGAAAAGCGCTTGAGGACAGAAGCGGCCTCCTCTTGAGGGGCTCTCAGGCCCTCCAGAGAATTCTCTCCGCAGTTGCACTCAGTATCACCTGCCCAGGAGACATCTGTGTGTCACTCCTGGGTTAGCTCCACGACCTTCTCGGGCTTTAATAACTGGGACTTTTATATCTTCAAATGAAGTCGCCTGTGGGTGCTCAGAACCAAGAAGAGGAGTGAGGAGAGATGCGTGGAGGCCTTGAGCGGTTGTGCCTGGGAGGGCCAGGCTGAGATAGCCCAGAAAGCTGGGCTTCCCTTTGTGTCTGTACTCCCACCCCAGTCACCTCCTGACAACGTGCCTTCTCTGCGGGACACCACCCTTTCCCGAATCTGGGGCTGGGGCTCGACCCAAGGTAGCTGGGTCTCTCCTGTGGGCTGCTTTCATGCATGAGTGCTAAGGACTGCTTTGGCTGAGCGTGTCTGGTGATGTGCTAGGAGGTCAGGGCCCACAGGTTTGAGAGAGAGAATGTTGCAGGGGCAGCTTAACCTGCCAGAATCAGAATGTTCTGGCTGTGTGTGCGTGTGTATGTGTGTTTCTGTGTGGGGTGTACAATGTTCCATTTTGACATGGGTTTAGAGTTTGAAAGCACCCTGGGCAGGATGGTCTCATTATCCCTGTAAGCAGGGACGTATCAGTTTCCTTATGCATGATTCATGAAAATCCAGTGGCACTGTGGTAAAAGCGCAGCGACCATCTGCCTGGCGTGCACATGCGCAGTGGCTCCCTGCCTGTGTCGCTCCTGAAGGAACATGCGATCATATCATGACTGTGAAAGGCAGAAAAACATAGAGCAAGTTGTCCTTCAAGAAGGACTTGCAATCGCTTCTCGGCCTTTCGGCTAAGATCAAGTGAAAAAGGAGGTTCCTTATAGGTTGGGCTTCTGTGTAAGGAAATGGCTTTCAGGATGCTGAAGACAAGCCAGGTGTGTGACCTGGTAAGACTGTGAGTTTTGAACTTTTTTTTTAATGTTAGCTGTGTTTATTTTACTTTTGATATGTTATGAAGTAACCACAGGGTATCAGTTCCTCTTATTCAGTCCTGATGGCCGCGTCTATTGTCTCAGGATGACACCTGTGGAGGGAGAGAAGCAGAGCCACCTCAAAGTGTGTGCTTTTTCCCTTCATTTGTGCCTACATTTTTAGTTGAAAGTTTTTGAGATCTAAGACTAGATGGAGAGTCTCTGAGTGGTCTGCTGTGCTCCAGTGATAATGATTTAGGGAAGTATGCGTGGGGTCTTCGCCAAGTTCATGGAAACTGTGTTATGAAGAACTCTGTTTCAGAAATGTTTGCATCGACATCAACTTGTCTTTGAGTCCCATGTCTGTGTGAACGTTCAGCTACATCCTTGCTCTGTAATAGCACACTTAGAATAATGCCATCGGCACAATTCACTGATCTTAGATTCTCCACTTTCATTTGAATTCATGGGCATGTAGTTCCACAGAATTCTACCATGTGCACACATCTGGGGGGCCACGACTTGGTCAAGACAGTGAGCATTTCCAACACCAGGAGAATCTTCAAGTTTGCCTTTTGATAACTACATCCACTTACTTCCAGCTCCTGAGGGGGACTCAGAGGGTCTCTGAACACTCACCAAAACTGGTGGGTGAACTTTGGCTAAAACTGTGCCATTTCACAATGAGGGAAGCATTGTAAGCAGCAGGAAACCTTGGAGGCCCGCTGCACTCTGCGTCATTTCCTAGACTTGCGTGCATCAGTAGTTTGACTGCTATCCCACGGGTGGCTATGGCGCAGCTTAACTACTCACTTGCTGAAGAGTAGCTAGACTGACTGCAGTCTGGAGATGTAACTGAAGCTGCTGTGAACGGTTGGGCACAGGTTTGTGTATCAACTTGAGTTTCCATTTCACTGGGATAAATGTCCAAGTTAGCAATTACTGGCTATGGTAATTGCAGGTTTAACTTCATAAGGAACTGCCAAACCGCTTGCCAGAGTGGCTGTGCCATTCCACATTCCCACCAGCAATGTGCCGATGACCCAAACAACCGTTGTCACTGACAAACAATGATGTCTCACTGTGGTTTCAATTTGCATTTCCCATAGGACTAACGATGTTAAATGTAGCTTCATGGCTTGTTAACCACCTGAACATGTTCTTCAATTAAATGTCTGTCCTTTGTTCATTTCTGCTTGAACTTTTTTTTTTTTTAAATAATAAAGCTTTACTTATTGGAAACACAGGAGAGGTGGAGTGAGAGAGCATCCACACTGATTTATTCTCCAGATGGACGCAACAGCCAGGGCTGAGCCAGGGTAAAGCCAGGAGGCGAGAACTCCAGCTCCATCTCTCCCGTGTGTGTGGTAGGAACTCAAGTCCCTGAGCCGTCCGCTGTGCTTCCCAGGTGCATTAATTGGGAGCTGGATTGGGAGTGGAGCAGCCAGACGTAGAACCTGTAGTCTGGTAGGGATTGAAGGCCCCACAAGCAGCATCTTCACCTGTAAGGCCACAATACCCATGCTGGCCCCCGCTTCGACATCTCTCCCTTCCTCCCTCTCTCTCTCTCTCTGTCTCTCTCTCTCTCTCTCACACACACACAAACACACACACACACACACACACACACACACACACACATACAACACACAAACACACACACACACACACAGATTCCAGTCGCTGCTTTACTCTCTAAATGTTAGCAACATGCTGGGGCTGGACCAGGTCCTCGTCAGGAACCAGGAACTCTTTGCTGGGTCTCCCACAGGGGTGGCAGAAATTTAAGTTTTTGTGCTGCTGTCTATGGCCTCCCAAGATGCGCAGGAGCAGGAAGCTGAACTAGAAGCAGAGGTGGCACCCCAAGCCAGGCACTCGGATACCAGGGCAGCTTCCCTGTGATCCAGCTGATCCTGTCGTGCCACACTTATGCTCCTCTCTTGCTATTAAAGTTTTCCTGGTGACATATCATCAGTACCAGACTTCTAAATGGTACTATAGCGTTTCTCCAATGTGATCTTATAAATAATAAAGAAAAAGACCAGAAATACAATAAAATGTTCTATTTAGTTATATAGAACATCTTAGACTTAATGTTTGGTTGATAAATGGAAGGTTTGTGCTTTTGCTGAATGACAGTTTGTTCTTGACATCTGCATATCCTTTATATTGCCATTTGTGTTAAATTGTGTATATGTTGGCTTAGCAGTCTTACTGTGATCACTCTTTCCAGAACCGGATGTACAGGGTGCTGGTTTTCAAATACACCCACGGAATCTTTGCTACTCCTCAATTCAGGAAGTGGACATTAAGTTCCCTCCTGGTGTGTGTGGGCTGGACTGAGTGACTCACTTCTGACAAGCAGAGGAAGGCAGAAGCCTTGTAACCCAGGTCAGGCTTGCACCACGGTTTCCTGCTCATTGTCTCTCAGCTCACTTACTCTGGGAGAGCCAGCTGCCATGGACGAGGGTAATCAGGCAGTCCCCCTGGGGTGAGGGCTGAGGCCTCCTGCCACAGCCATGTGCTGAGGCTTGACTCAGGTCAAGGCTCTGAGGGATACCCCGGCTGCAGCAGGGTGAGAGCCCTGGCTCCAGGAATGCCCAGTGAGGCTGTTGGAGCCTTCATTGTCTTAGCCCATTTGCTGCTACTATCAAGGAATGTCACAGAATGGGTCACCTCTAAAGCACTGGAGTGTGGTTCCCATGGGGCTGGGGCTGGGAAGTCCAGTGCAAGGCACAGGCATCATCGGGTAAGGCATCAGAATGGCAGAGTGTCAGTTGGCAAGAATGCAGGCGTGTATACACTCTGGTCTCTCTTCCGCTTACAAAGTCCCTAATCCCATTCTGGGGACCCCACCTGCATGATGTCATCTAACACTGTTTACCTCCCATAGGCTCCACCTCCACATACCATCCACTTGTGAATTTGGGGATCAAGATTTGCTTTGGGGTACACATTCAGACCATCACATTGACCATTAGAACTGTGTGAAACATGTTTTATTATTTCCAGCCTCCAAGCTTTATCGCATACCAATAGATAAGCAGTAAGGCATACAGCATTTCTCATTATGTTGGTTTGCATATAGTCAGTGCTCAGTAAATATTGACCAGTTTCTTCAAGAAAGTGTGAACTTGGTTCAGGCAGAGTGTTTCAGCCTTCTTTGGCCCCAGCCCCCTTTCTCTAAGTCTGACTGTTGCTCTTCGGTCTTGAAGATGCCCATTGCTCCCTCCAGTTTGTCTTGACCTTGTCTGGCCTCTTGGATGTCTGGAAGAAGTGCAAGTCTTCCCTCTATTCTTTCCAGCTGATACCAAATCAGGAAATGCAGAGAGAAACAAATTCACAGAAAACCCTCTACCTGTGACGCTGGGCAGCAGTGAAGGAGCTGACAGAGCTGGTATTCAAGTAGGGCCTCAACTGGGAAGGTGCTTGGAGGCCCTCTCTCGGGGAGGGGAGAGAAAGGGAAGGAGGCCTGGGACAAGGCTGGATGGCAGTGCAAGCTGCAAGGCCTCCAGGCCCTCTTAAGGATATGGGCCGGGGCCAGCATGGTGGCCTATTGGCTAATCCCCTGCCTGTGTCACTGGAATTCCACATTAGCACTGATTTGTGTCTGATTAGCTCCACTTTCAATTCAGCTCCCTGCTTGTAGTCTGGAAAAGCAGAGAACGGCTCACGTCTTTGGGCCCCTGCGCCTGTTTGGGAGACCCAGAGGAGGCTCCTGGATTCTAGCTCTGGATCAGCTTAGCTTCAGCCATTGCAGCCATTTGGAGAGTGTACCAGTGGATGGATAATCTCTTTCTCCTTCTTTCTGTAATTCTTCCTTTCAAATTAAAATTTAAAAAATTCTAATAAGGGGGATGGGTTGTAGCTATACAGAATTATGAGCAGGAGGAGTGTAGTCAGGGTTCTGTGAAAACCTGCGGGGAGGCGGGGATGCAGTGTGAGGGCTGAATGAGGGGTTGAGACAAGAAGCCTGGAACTGGGATGTGTGTGCTGATTCTCTGGAGGCCATTTGGGGTGACGGGAGCACCTCCTGGGCCTGCAGCTCTGTGGTTGTCTCTGAAGGAAATAAAATAAGTTAATAATATCTTTTAAACTGAGGGTGTGAAATGAAGAGGACGAGGAGATTGACACACTTGAATGCTGACCGCTAGGCCGTAGGCAACGGGCAGGTCAAGGCTGCTAGCATTTTGACAAAAAATGTCTCAGATTTCCAGTGGCTTTTAATTGTGAAGGTCGCCATTGAAATACGGTTCTTTGTCTTCCTTACTTTGTTAAGCTTTTTATCCTTGTCACCCCACCGCCACTGTAATCTCTTGGCCAACCTGCTGTAGTCACTTCCTGTGTTTCCTGCAGTCCCTCTCTTGGGCTTTTCCTCTGGCTTTCCCAGGACGAGCAGTGAGGCCCAACTGGAAACCCATGGCTGAGTCCAGCCCAGGTTCTTTTGTAGGGTTTAGGGGCGAGGTAAGAAGAGACAGGGCCTGGCCAGGAGTGTCTGTCTGTCATTGAGTGTTCCTGCCTCATTGAATTTCTTTGCGAGTTGAAGAGACAAGAGACAGATTGTCTCATCTGCTGGGTCCCTCCCAAAATGACCAATTGACTGGAGCTGGGTTTGGGCATGGACAGGGGCCTGGGACTCTATCCAGCTCTCCCACGAGGGTGACAGGAACCCAGTCACTTGGGCCATCACTGCCGCCTCCAAGGCTGGGCTATGGCAGGAAGCTGGGGTCAGGAGCTGGCAGTCAGACCTGGGCCCCTGGTGGGACCTGGCATCTCGGCCAATGCCCTGCCTGCAGGTGGTCAGTCAGACTCTGTCTTGATATCTTTGTACGTGCAGTATCGTTTTAGTGGAATTTACAAGATGGAATGCATACATGTCTAAACCCTCAGGTAGCTCTAAGAGTTCCTTTTCCCCTGGGGATTTAGTGGGGCCAAACAGGTCAGTGTGCTGTTCTGAGCCCAGTAGCAACAGAGCACATTTCATCAGTCCTGACTCTCAGCTTCCCAAACAGCACACCCAGGCTTCCTGATGTGTCAGCCTCAGCGACGCGTGCTGCATCGCCAGGGCCTCGGGCCCTGGATCTCTTTCAACTCTGAGTCTGCAGTGGTGTGAGCCCCGCCCAGGCTGGAAACTTCGGTTGATGGATGTCGGTTCGTCCCATCTGGACCTGTCCTCCTGAGACCATCCCTCCTGTCCACTGTTCATGTGGGTTTCTAGCCCGTGCTTCACTGTGCCACATCCCAAACTTGCTCCTGTGGTCAGCTTCCTGACAGAAGATAAAAAATGGCAGAAACAGTTATGTGGAATGATCTTATGTGTCTTTGTTGCCAGTGCTACAGTTAAGAGGCCACATTTCATTCCATAAAACAGAGTGAGTGTTCCAGTGGCTGCCTTTGTAGGACTTAGAGCAAAAACATAAAGCAGGTGGTGATCATTGCAAAGTTAGTCTCTCTCTCTTTTTTAAAATATTTATTTATTTTTATTGAAAAGTCAAATATATGGAGAGGAGGGGGGACAGAGAAGATCTTCCATTCACTGGTTCACTTTCCAAGTGGCTGCAACGGCTGGAGCTGAGCTGATCCGAAGCCAGAAGCCAGGAGCTTCTTCTGGGTCTCACATGCGGGTGCAGAGTCTCGAGGCTTTGGGCTGTACTCTTCTGCTTTCCCAAGCCACAAGAAGGGGGCTGGGGCCTGGCGCGATGGCGCAGTGGTTAAGGTCCTCGCCTTGCACGCCCCGGGATCCCATATGGGGGCCGGTTCTAATCCTGGCAGCCCCGCTTCCCATCCAGCTCCCTGCCTGTGGCCTGGGAAAGCAGTCGAGGACGGCCCAAAGCTTTGGGACCCTGCACCCGCGTGTGGGAGATTCAGAAGAGGCTCCTGGCTTTGAATTGGCTCAGCTCCAGCCATTGTGGCCGCCTGGGGAGTGAATCATCGGACGGAAGATCTTCCTCTCTGTCTCTTCTCTCTGTATATCCGTCTTTCCAATAAAAATAAAACAAATCTTTTTTTAAAAAAAAAAAGCAGTAATTATCTTTTCTTTTATCAATAAGGACACTGTGGCTTAGAGAGGTTAGGCAGCTGGTCCACACGTCGAAAGTGTCCCAGAGGCAAAGCCAAGGCTGTTACATAACTTTGCTTGTCTGAAAACAGGTACATTCAGTATTTCACAAGTGAAAATTTTGTCTCATGTGGAGAAAAAAGGGTAACTGAAGAAAATCTATTCTGTGTCTGTGGGCAGCAGGTGTTAAGAGAATGCAGAGTAGCTCTTCCTGACTCTTTGCCAGGGATTTGCATTTCTGATCAGGCATTAGCCTTCTTTTAAACTTACATGTGGAAGCTGTCACCTGCTCAGGTGTTCATCTCTCTAAATTAAAAATCATCTTACTTGAGTCTTGCAGTCAGTTCTCCAGAAAATCAGACAGTCTCACTTTTGCCCATTGTTTCTGGAAATGTCTCCACTTACAGGAGTTCTCAGAGGGACTCTGAGCTGGAGTAGCGACAGGGTGAGGAAGCAATTTCATTACATAGTTGTAAGGTCTATATAGTGACTATGTGATAATATTTAATATCATATGCCCAATGTGCGCATTTACAATGTGTGTGCACAGTCGAGCCATGGGAAGACAGAGCTTACATACTTGAATTTGATTCTTAATCACACTTGAGATATAATCACAAAATATATAGATTGTGTTCTTCTTGATAAACATTGCATCCAAGTGGTGTATACAATCACTTAAAATCAGGAAAGAAAGGCTTCAGTTTTGACCTTTGGAAAGTTTTCAAAATTTCCTGTTTCTGCCCTCCTGGTTGGCAGATGGAGACACAAGATCGGGACTTCATAGCCTGCACACGATGAAGTGTCACTAGGCCAGCATCCTGGGAGACAGGAACAGTCAGAATTCATCCAAAAGTAAAAGGGCAGCACGTAAGGCAGAAAGGCAGCCCTATGTCTTCTGCCCCTCCGGTAGCTCCAATGAAATGGTAGCTAAGTGCTCCAAAGTACAGGTTCCAAAGGGTGGGCCTCCTGCTAATGAGGAGTTGAGAATCGTTTTTAATGAGCAGGTTGTTTATAAACAGGACCAGGTATAAATTATTTTCTGTGGGTTAAGTGTGTTGGCTGAAATATTTTCCATTGGTATTTTTGCCTGGTAAGCTTTTAGTAGTGAGTTAACACAACTAAACCACAGGCTGGTCTAGGTCACGCTGGTTTGAACCCCGACCTGTCACGTGGAGTAAAACGCATTCTCCAGAGCTTGTGGGGAGCCTGCCAGGCTTGCTCCCCTGGGTGTCAGCCTGACTCAGTCACGGTCCACCCTCTTGCTCTTGGTGCTCATGTGAAATGTCCGTATCATGTTCCTACAAGAGCAGCCTTCCCCCTGATCCCCTTTGACATTGAGTTCTAGGACTCTGAAGGGTGGGACTTCGCATGGTCAGGTTCACAGTTGGCTATCTCAGAGGGCCATACCTCTGCCCTGGCCTCTGCTTCCCTGAGTCTCCTCAGTGGAGCCCCGCCGTCCCACTTGGCTTTGCTCACCACCTCCCTGTGTCTTGGTCCGGTCACCTTGTTTCTTACCATGTGCCCTTCTCTGAGCTGTGGGTTCTTTCCAGATGCAGAGTTGCTGCTGCTTCTTTTCCAGAGGCCTGGCACAGCAAGTGGCACCTGCTGAGAGCCCAGTGAATAAGTGATGGAGAACAATGCTGTGTGCTCTTAGTGGGAGCGCTGCCTGCTGCTTTGCTGGGTGGCACCTGTTACTCTCTGGAGGCATTTAGAAGCTTGCAGACCAGAGGATTCCTAATTTAGAATATGCCCCTCCAGTGTCTGCTGCTTCCTTTCCGGGATGCAAAGAAGACCAGGAGACTACATACGGTTTCTGTTTTTGAACTAGAAATGGATGTGGAGAGGGAGAGAGGCCTGTTCAGCTGCCCCTTCAGGTTGCTCTCCTTCATCCTCTGGAACTGACACTATCAGGGAAAGGGAAGAGGGCCATCCTGTTACATGGCTTTAGAATGATGCTACAGTGTATACAGGGAGGGTGACCAGCTGTCCTTGTCTCCCTGGACCCATCCTGAATACAACACTGAAGATCCTGTCTCCTGGGAAAATGCTCCCCAACACCAGCTTCTAGCTTTCAGTGGTGAATGTCAGTGGAGAATGGAGAAATTACCACAGCCCTCAAATTAGGGACTGAAGCTCTGTGTCTGTAGCATCAGATGGATACTGCATGGACTTTCTGTCCTCTGTACCCATGACCAGTGTTGGCAAAGGTGGTTTACGGTTCACCTCAATAGCTCATCTTTTGTCGCCACACGACTTGAGTGTGCAGCCAAGGGAGTTGTCATTGTCAGTGTCAAGAACCCGAGTTTGGTTTTGCTTGACAGTACTTTGCAAGAGGATAGATAGCTCTGGGTAAAATGAGAGCGAGGGGAGATTCTGATCCAATTTTCAGAGTTCATGTAATTACAGTGGAAATGACTACAGTACCAATGTTGCATGCCACAGCCTGAAAGAAGGAAGCATGTAGAGACATTATGGAAGCACATCACTCCAGTGAGGATAGCATGCAGTACCCAGAACAGAAATTGGGACGGGTTGACGGAGAAGGCACGGTGAGAGTGCGCATGGAGCCTGCATCCCCCTCGTGGGGACTGGGGGAGCAAGCACTCACCAGTCAGAAGATTTTTCTGTGACTCCAGGACAGCAGGGCTCGCTTGCATACAGCAGCTGCTGAATGGCGCGGGGTTTAGCACCCATGTGAACCACCACGCTACCACTCCCCCGCCCCATCACTCTGGGAAGTAGAAGTGGGTTTCCTGTCCCGATTCAGAGATTGCAGATGGTACCCTGTGGGCCAGCAGAGGGGGAGATCTTGGCAGCAGGTGGCTGGGCCCTTTGTGGTGGACAGGCGACCCTCTTAGTCTTAGCAGCAAGGCCAAATGACATTCTGTGTGATCATTGTGACGTCTCCAGAGATTTTAATGAAATCTCAGCCAACAGAAAGCAAAAGGATCGTGGATGTGTCGCTCAAATCCCAACTATGTTTATCTGTCTTCCTGATCGACAGATGGTGTAAATATCCACTTTGGAAATCCCATGGTCTACAGACTGATGGAAGAAGTAGAAAGGACAGACCTCACCCCCTAGATGCCCCCCTCACTTCACACGGGGCGTGACGTGTTTGCCAATGGTGTTTCACTGCGAGTGGTGAATCACGCCCCGGGGTCTTCTGTGTGCAGAGGCACTAGCTGAGATGTTAGTGCTTGCACATCTGCAAGGAAGTAGCTTTCATTTTTTAACTTTGTGAGGTAAAAATTTGGCCATCAAATCATACTTTCCACATGCGGGACAACAGGGATCTCCCTCTCTGCTCTGAAGGTACCCTGAGGGTGAGGTGCAGAAAGGAGACCCAGAAGCTCATGAACTGGGAAAGCCACTGGAGTCTTCAGCAAAGGTGACGTGGCTAGGGTAGTTGTTTGACGTCAATGACATCATGGGTAGCTGTGACGAAACTCGTCTGGCAAACGACATGACTCAGCATTTTGAACAAGATTGCGCCAGTGGTTTTTTGTTTGTTTGTTTGTTTGTTTGTTTGTTTTTAGTTACAATAAAAGAACAACCAAGTTATGCAGGACTTTTTCAACCAAACTATAGTTAAAAGCAGTATAAATGATCCCTTTGCATAAAACAATTCTCCTTGAGAGAACTTTAAATTAGCAAGTATTTTAAAATGAAGGACACATTTATTAAACGTAAAACCCTTAGAAAAGAACATAAGAAAAACACTGAGGCCTTAGAACTAAGTGCTTTTGACAACAAAGGCAAGATGTATCAGAAAAAAAAATGGTAAATTGGAGCTTATCACGGAACTTTTTTTGGAAACAGGTCACTGAGGCCAAAAAAAAAAAAAAAGCTACAGAGAGAAGTGTGCCAACCACATATTCAACAAAATCCTTCTATCTAAAATATATGCAGAACTCTCAAAACTGAGTAGTTAAAAAATAATTAGTTCTGGGCCCAGCGGCATGGCCTAGCGGCTAAAATCATCGCCTTGAACGCGCCAGGATCCCATATGGGCACCGGTTCTAATCCCGGCAGCTCCACTTCCCATCCAGCTCCCTGCTTGTGGCCTGGGAAAGCAGTCGAGGACGGCCCTGCACCCGTGTGGGGTACCCGGAAGAAGTGCCTGGATCCTGGCTTCGGACCGGCATAGCATTGGCCGTTGCGCTCACTTGGGGAGTGAATCATCGGACAGAAGATCTTCCTCTCTATCTCTCCTCCTCTCTGTATATCTGACTTTCCAATAAATAAATTAATTAAAAAAAAAATTCAGTTCTGGGTAAGCAGCCTCTTGCAGGCTGGCTGGCCTTGGGGGCACAAGGGCCCAGCCCCATACTCCTGGGAGCCTAGGGGTGCAGGCTTGTGGGGGAGAAGGGGATGTTGCTGGCAGGAGGCTAGGGAAACTTGGGGCTTCACATCCAAGGAGGCGCAGTGAGCCTGGGAGTCTCCCCACGTGCGTCATCTGTAGATTGATCAGGGAGCGGGTACGGAGATGGGAAGACAGCCGTGGGCTTCTGTTACAGGTGAGGACTGACTTCTGAGGGACTGCCTCCAGCAAAGCAAGTGCCGGGGCTGAGACCAAGCGGTTGAGAGGGTGGAAGCTACAGGACTTTTTTTTTTTTTAAGATTTATTTATTTATTTATTTACAAAGTCAGATATACAAATAAGAGGAGCGACAGAGAAGAGGATCTTCTCTCTGATGATTCATTCCCCAAGTGGCCGCAATGGTCGGAGCTGCGCCGATCTGAAGGCAGGAGCCAGGAACTTCTGGGTCTCCCACATGGGTGCAGGATCCCAAGGCTTTGGGCCAGCCTCAACTGCTTTCCCAAGTCACAAGCAAGGAGCTTAATGGGAAGCAGGGCTGCCGGGATTAAAACCAGTGCCCATATGGGATCCCGGCATGTTCAAGGCAAAGACTTTAGCTGCTAGGCCACTGTACCAGGCCTAGCTGCAGGACTTTTAAGGGTCAGATGCACCAGCCCAGGTGGGAGACCTAGAAGAAATTCCTGGATCCTGGCTTCGGATCAGTGCAGACCGGTCATTGCGGTCACTTGGGAAGTAACTCATTGGATGGAAGATCTTCCTCTGTCTCTCTTCCTCTCTGTATATCTGACTTTGCAATAATAAATAAATTTTTAAAATCCACAAGTTCCTACAAAGACCAGAACGGAATGGGCAGGGAGTTTCCCACTGGAGAGCATGTGGTTTAGGCCTGGGTGTTGGTCAGGCTGAACAAGGTAGCTCCACCCATTGGCAAGTATGTGGGTTGGTTCTGGAGGGGGCAGGCTGGGCAGTGTCCACTGGGCATCTGCAGGAGGCAGGCTAGAGTGTGGGTCATGCCAAGCTATGCTATCACACTTATGAGGTTGCATGAGCCAGGGATGGGAGCAGTCTGAGCAGGGTCAAGTTGAAACACTGGCCAGCAGGAGTTGGGATGAGGGGCAGAGCAGGACAGCCAAGGCTACAATATTCAATGGCAAAGGCCAAGACGGGGAATGGGCTATACCAAAATGGTCTGAGCCTCCACTGGCATGTGCAAAATCTGTGGCTGGGAATAGGCCTGGTTGGAGAGCTAAGGGAAGGACTCTGCTAGGTTGTCATTCCCACTGGTGCATGCACGTGAGAGCTTCAATGGGAACAGTGATCTGGGCTGAACATGACTAGTGTCCCTCTGCATGGGTATGGACTGGATATGCCAGACTGGGCTAGACTCCAGCACCATTGATGCTCGTGAGAGCCAAGGTGAGTGTAAGATGGTCAAGGCTATGTCTCTGCCACTGCTGAACCACATGAGAGCTGTGTCTGGGCATGGACCATGTGTGACTGGGCTGTAGCACCCAACAGTAAGAGCTGGAATGGGTATGGGCCAGTTAGGCAAGGCCACTGTTCCTGCCAGGACATCAAGTGGACTAAATCAGACTAGGCCAAGAGCTCATCAGTGCAAGCGAGACCTGCCAGTGTGAGAAGACCTGATGGAGGAGCTTGGGGAACTCTTCTGTGAGGATGCAGTCCCTGCTGCTGAGAGCAGGAACCAAAGCTGGGAGCAGCCCAGGCCAGGCCAGGTTTTAGTAACTGTTGACATATGTATGGGTCAGGTCTGGGGCAGGCCAAGCTGAACCAGTCCATAGCACTCACTGGCAGATCTAAGAACAAGGACAGTGTGCAGAACAGGCTGGATCCACACCACCATTGAGTTTATCTTTGAGCCAGAACTGGGGGCTAGCTGGACTGGGCTAGGCTATAGCAACCACCAGCATGAGTTGGAACTGGTGGTAAGCCATGCCAGGCCAGGCTATAGCTCCTGCAGCAAATACCAAGGTGAGGTGGGCCATGCTAGACTGGGCTGTAGCATCCACCAGCACATGAGACAGGGGTGGGGATGTACAACCCCAGTAGGGGGATTTTGGGGAGACTCCCCCTGTTGGGCTACCTCTCCCACTGATGAGTGTGAGAACTGGGATCAGGAGCAGTCTAGACTGGGCAGGGCCATAGCATCTGTTGTCCTGCAGATAAGCTGGGTTAGGGGAGATCCAGGCTGGGCTAACCGACTGTATCTACTGATACGTGTATAAGTCAGGATGAGTGTGAGCTGGTTGGGCTTTGCTGCAGTATCAGCTGGCAAGTGCTGGGACTGGGGCAAATCCAGTCAAGCTAGACTGCAGAACCATCTGGAGAGTGCAAGATTGAGGACTGCAAGTAGGCCCAGTAAGGAAACTGTGGGTGCCTTTCTGATAGATTGCAACTCTCACTAGTGAATATGAGAATCAGGGTTGGGTGTGGGCCTGGCTAAACAGGAGGTGGCACCTGCTGGCATGAGTGTGGGCTGGGTAGTGGGGTTGGTCGGGTTGATGTGCCCATTGACACGTGTAAGAACTAAATGGGATCATTGTGCTGTACACACTGGCAAACACAGGAACCAGGGCTAGGGGTGGGCCTACGGGGGTTATTAGGGGTCACTCCAACTAGGCTGCAGTACTCGCTAGTGTACGTGAGAGCAGAGTACGTTGTGGGAACGGGCTGGGCTGCAGCACCCACTGGTTTGCATAGGAGGTGGGGCTGGAGACATAACTGACCCAACAATTGCCACTACTGGTGTGTATGTGCAGATCCTGTAGGGCAAGCGCACTTCGAGTCAGGTCTGGGGTCACTTCAGACGAAGTTTCTCTGGGGATCTCCCCAACTGAACCGCTGGACTCAGAACTCCAACCATGGGGAGAATGGCAGGATCTGTGGTCTGACTGTGGAGTGCATGTGTCAGAGCTGGTCCTCTCCAGTGGAAAAGATGGAACAGTGGATGACATACCCTGATGCATATGGAGGATATGACATTCCATTAGAACCTGCAGAGGACATCTGGTATCATAACAGAGGATGGAGGGCAGAAGAGTTTGGGCAGCTACCGCAGCCAAGCATTGGCAGCAAATATCTAGGCAAATGGAGACTTTCAGGTGGATTATGTCAGCCAATGAACCATGCAAGCATTTCCTCATCCTCGGAGTGGCGAGACTGATAGCATTTCAAAACTATTGAAACCACCTAAGCAGAACCCTGGGATGGGGCTCAAGCCCTACAGTGGAGACCTGGGATGACATCGGGTGGCCGTTCCCCATCCCCGGGTCCTGGGGCAGTTGGAGGCTGGATGTGCCTTCTTCTCTTATCTCTGCTCTTCCCCAGATACCGGAAGAAAAGGAAATGTGAGAACAACAGACTCACCCGCTTTCCCCTAACCTTTGATCCTTCCCAACCTAACCAACTCTGTATCATCATCAAAAATAAATTTTTTTAGAATTGTGGAAAAATAATCAATTCTATTAGAAATCAAATAAAAACATAGAGAACTCAGTTGGGGAGATATGCAGGTTGCAGGTAAGTACATGAAGTTTTTTTCAACAGCATTAGAAATCAGAGAAGTATAAGCTAAAACCACAGGGTAGTGGTACACATGCATCAGAACGGTTAAAACAAGAGAAGTGCTCGTGCCTCGTGTTGGCAAGGGTGCAGGTCAGCTGGGTAACACCTGTTAGGGGTACGAAATCCACAGCCCCTCTCAAAAAAGTGCAGGAGTTTCTTTCAAAACTCATGATAGACTTGCTGTAAAACTTAGCACTGGATGGCCCAAGCATCAATTCCAGAAAACTGAACGGTTACTTTTCCAGGGAGATTTGTTGAATCTACTTACATGTCCTTTGGACCCATTGGATTGCTACTGGAAAACAGAGATAGGAGCCTTTGGTGCAGGCACAGGCTTGTTTCAAACTCAAGGGAAGTGTGCTGGTTGCAAAAGCTCCCCTGCAGTGCTAGTGCACCTGGGGAACATCTGTGACGTAGCAGGTAGCAGGGAGGGAGGGATGCGGCTGTAGGGAGTCTTGTGGTTGAGTGTGTAGGGGGGGTGATTGTACAAGACTACATTGTGATAAAGTTGCATGGAGCTACACAGGCACATGAGCAAATACATGTACCACTGGCAGAATCTGAGTACCATGTTTGCGTTGTGTTAGCTCTAGTTTCTTGTTCTTTGATACTCTTCTAGAATTGTGTAAGATGCTAAAACTGGAAAGTGAGATTAGGCTGCCTGCCGCATTGGTGTCCCAGTACGAGCCAGAGTTTCTGATTCAGCTTCCTGCGAATGTGCTTGGGCCCCTGCCACCCAAGTGGGGAAACTCAGATGAAGCTCCTGGCCCAGCCCCAGCTGTTACGCCTATTTGGGGAGTGAACCAACAGATGAAAACTCTCTCTTTTTCTTTCTTTTTCTGTGGCTCTGTAACTCTGCCTTTGAAATAAAATAATTCTTTAAAGAAGAGTTAGGAGAGGCTATATGCAGAAAGCAATTTGCAGCCTCTTGTGAATCTGTATTTTTTTAAACTCAAACATTTTTATAGAACAGTGGCTATTTAGGCTATGAGGCACCTGTATGAAGAATGTGGACACACAAGCAAGCAACCCCATTCACCAGCAAACGCATGGATGATTTTGGAAAACTCCATACAAAACTCCACCAGTCTCTTGCTAGTAAAAGACATCGCATGCGCAGATGCTTTTGTGAAGAGGATCCTTAGCTTGGTGTCATCATGCTGCCCTGATACCGGGCAGCAAGAGAGGTGCGGGTCAAGGTGAATTTTCCATGTGATCGTTCCGGGTGACACCACGTCCAGGAAGGGGGCTGGCCTCACAGCTGCAGGCGCTTCAGAGAAGCATCACTGGAAAAGGAAACAGAGCAAAAATACCCACATCCTGTATCATGGAGCAGAAAGCAACAGGACGTGCCTTTTTATTGTTATTAAATATCGGTAAGATTTGTTTAGTCAGCCATGTGGTATTTAGGTTCTCCTTTTGAAAGTCTCCTACATACAGAATACCAAACCTACAGAATTTGAAAATATAAAACTTTAAAAAAGCTACTACAATAAAGTGTTGTTTTGGGAAACAGAGACATATTATGTAATTAGTCCTGTTGCTGACTACGAACTGCTGCTGTTAACCAGTTCTGTTAGTGTTCTGTTTAATTATGTTTCTGTAGCAGAAAAGTAAATTATGCAGACTAATATTTAACCTCACGTATGCGACTGGTTTCTCAAGCATAATGTACATAATGGCCTGTTTTATGTTTGTCTTAGTCTGTCCCTCTGTAGCAAAATGTAATTGATTGACTGATAAGGTGAGAGAAATGCATTTCTCACAGTCCCCGGAAACCCAAGAGTGAGGTGCCCACAGGTTTGGGGTCTGGTTGGTGCTGCTATCTGCCTCTGCTGGCACCTTGAGGCAGCTTCCCCTGGGAGGAGGTGCAGGGTGGATGGGGTGCCAGGGCAGAGGGAACCTTTGTATCAGTTACATTGTCCTGGTGACCCAGTCACCTCCTGACATTGGTGATTAGCTTTTATACAAGAATTTCGGGGACGTGCAGAGAATAGCCGTGCATCAGTATGATCTGGCCTGTGATTGCTGTGTCCTGGGTTGACTCCATGCAAGCTGCTCAGTACTTAAGTTGCTTCTGCGAACAATAGAGGCGGAAAGAGCAGAAGCAAAGAGCAGCGGGGCCTGGCTTCCTGACCCTCCTTGGAGGCCCCTGCAGGTGGGGACGCTGCAGCCGGCCCAAGCTGCCCAGGCTGCTCACGCACGTCTGGGTTCCTCCTGCGTCACAGTGTGAAACAGTGATCCTGTGGCTTGGTTTTTTTTTTTTTTTCTTCCCCTGCTAAGCATTCTGCTAGTCCTATCATGATGTAAGTGTGTCTTCGAGTAATCTGAAAGCAGTAGCAGTCCCTAACAAAGATAGGAGTGTTCAATTTAAAAATGAATAGCAATAAAAACCTGGAAAGTGTCAGATGCAAACCAGTATCTGACACACAATTAGAGGAGCATTCATGTTTGTTGACTGGATGAAAACAAAATGAATGAAGGAATGAGGGAGTGAGGAGTGTGCCCAGTCTTGCCACATTTTCCATTCCAGCTTATCATCAAGATGGTCTCTGAAAAGAAGAATACTCATTGGCTGTTTTCTGATTGTTTAGCACATTTCTTGGTTGACTTCCACCAAGGCTACCTATAAGAATGATCATACCTTAGGCTATTTTAGGCCCCAGTTCCTCGCTGTACTCAGGATATAAGAGAAATGAACTTGGCTTTGTCAGAATGTTTCCAAACAATCCAGAGACAGGAAGCCACACCCTTTCAAAACACACTCTCCCACACATCCACTTAAACTTCCCTGAGCTTTTATGTTTAATGTGTGTGTGTGTATACACGTGCGCACACATTTAATTTGCTCAGCTCTTACAAAACTTCTGAATTTTGTATGGTGTGACCTTTCTTATGGAATATCAATCACATTTCAAATGAAGCACATTTATTTAACTTTTGAGCTTGTCATGGAAACCAAGTACATAGCTTTATAATATGTATCTTTTGAAAACTTGCATGACCCCAAAATAACCACATCCCACATTGTCCTCTGGGAAGAAAAAGATCATTAGAAATTGTAACTGTTTTAGGATTCAGATAGCCACCCTTTCCCGGATCCCCACCTTCCCACTCCTGCCCTACCCCGCAAGTAGGAGCCCCTCTGCTGTGTACATAAAAGGAACTTTTCTCCCAGAAGACCGCTCCTGGGTCGCATTCCTTCTGATGCCTCCACCATGCGTGCGCGTGCCTGGTTCACCAGAGCACACCAGCTTAGGGCTGGCTGGACTGGGAGTGAGGCTGACAGCTTTGGGGGGCTCTCTGTGGCCCCACAGCGAGTGGGGAAGGCGAGTGTCAGCAGGTCAGAGAGGCTCCCCAGGGTCTGCCGGGCAATTGCCTTTTTTTTGTTGTTGTTCTTTTCAAGTCATAAGGAAGTTGCCACCATGTGTCTTTCACTTTTAGCATCTGTTTTTTTCCTGAATATTATACTTAACAGTTTGTGTGTCCTTTAAGCCATGTTAAAGAATGTTAATTCCAACCTGAGCCCCAAAGGCTACATATACTAAGAGTTTGTTCATGTAAAACAATATCAAATAACATCATTTGCTCATAAGCATCTGGTATTTTAACACATTCACTTACAGAAAGTTACCGTGGTGCGGGCGTAGTGGCACAGTGACTTAAGGCGCCACTTGGGTTGCCTGCATTCCCACATAGGAGTGCCTGCTTCAATTCCTGGCTACTCTGCTTCTTACCTGGCTCCCTGCGAACATACCTGGGAGTGAAAGATGGCATCTGGGCCCCTGCCATCCACACATGGAGGATCTGGATGGAGTTGCTGGCTCCTGGCGTTGGCCTGGCCCATTCTCAGGACTGGGGAGGTGAAATAAGGGTGGAAATCTCTCTCTGTATGCCTCCTCCCCCTTCTCTTTTAGACTGCCTTTGGAATAGATAGGTAAATCTTAAAATATATATATATTGTACTTTAAAAAAAATATAGGGGTTAGATAAATCATCATGTAAATGTGGGTGGCATTTGTGCAGTCATTCTAATGTCCCGAAAATAGCTATCTTCATCAAAAATTTAAGCATCAGATTAATTTTAAGATATTTTTCAAATAAGTAGCTCCTGCTGTGAAGACATATTTAACCATCTTGATTTTTCCCTCTGTGAGTACAGAATTTTGCTACACCTTTCTTGTGGGGGTTATTTATTAAAATTATTTGTTTTTTAATCTATGTGACATACAGAAAGCAAGTGTCTCCACCTGATGGTTCACCCCCCAGGTGTTCACAGTAGCTGGACAGTTGCTTGATTGATCACTGATGCCATGCAGGGTCTGCACTGTTCGGAAGCTGGAACCAGGAGCCAGAGCTGTGGGTTGAATCCAGCACTCCGGTGTGTTCCTTGGGTGTCCCAAGCACTAATGTCAACCGTAGACCAAATCCTATTCTGCAGATGCTCTTAAAATTACTTGATTTAGCTAAACTGATCAATCGTATTTTCTTGAACTTTTTCTTTTAAAATTTTATTTATTTGAAAGGCAAAGTTACATAGAAAGAGGGGGAGAGAAAGGGAGAGATCTTCATATCTTCACACTGCTGGTTCACTTTCCAAATGGCTTTAGTGGCTAGAGCTGGGCTAGTCCAAAGCTAAGAGCCAGGAGCTTCTTCTGGGACTCCCATATGGATGCGAGGGCCAAAGGCCTTGGACCATCTTCCACTGATTTCCCGGGTGCATTGGCAGAAACATGTATTGGAAGTGGAGCAGCCAGGACTTGAACTGGAACCCATATGGGATGCCATCATCGCAGCTGGTGACCTGCCCCATGCTTTGAGTTTTTTTTATGGTAAAAGATTGTGAACATTTTCTTTCAGTGAAAGCTACCTCACCTAAACCATCCACATGCACCTCGGTGGATCTAAACACTGCGATTCATTTTTAGGCCTGGATCCAGCACTTGCAAGTGGAGAGCTGGGGGATAGGAGGAAACACAAGTTGATCCGGGAGCACGCGAGGTAGAGTGTGTTTTGTTGGAGAGCATGCTGGCCATGGTCACATGTGCTAGCAGCTCCTGGGCCTTTCATGACGGGCTCTGAGCTCTCTCAGACACTGGCTGCGTGGGACCAGGCAAAGGCAGGCCCAGCTTGAAGACTGAGGCAGCGTCTTTTAGTTCTGAGGAAATAGGCAGTGTCCTGAACAGTCCATCTGCCTAAGCTGTCTTTTCAATGGCGTGAGCTCAGCACAAAATCTTAGCCTCTCAGTTAAAGTGGTTTGTGTGTGTTCGTGCATACGTACACATGTGCACACGTGCATTCGAAGGACACCTGCGGCGTTAGCCTCATGTCTCACTGCTTACTGTGCAACAGTCCTCCCCCATGCCTAACCTGTTGTGAGCTGCCATCAGCTGAGTGGGTGGACTTGCCTGGGCTGCCTCAATTAGAGCCAGTGAGTCTGTGGCTCGGCTGGGGCTGGCTGGCCTAGAATTCCCTCTCTCTAGAGATTGGCAGATTGTCAACTCCAGCATCTTGTTTCTCTGGACTTCTTTCTTGGTTGTCACGGGGGTTTTGGCCACCCAGGAGAGCAAAGCCTTGGGGCCCAAGTGCCTTTGCAACTCTCTGCTTGGGTCCCGTTTGCACTTGCACTGGATCAGCTCAAGCTCACACTACTGCGCAGACCAAGCCTCCCCCGTTGATGGAGAGAGCCGCAGTGACACAGGGAAGGCAACAATTTGTGATCGCTGCTTACAGCTACCTGAGCTGACAGAAGCACTCCTGTTTGGTCGATTTTCACAATAAAAAAGAATAAAGGCAAGTGTGCAGCAGCATCAAACGTACCCCAAAGGGGGAAATGAATGATGGCAAGTGCTGTAGTTGCTTCCCTGTTGGCCTCATGGATTTTGAAAGCCTTGTTTCATTTGCCTTCCTAATGTTCTGGGTAGCTTTCTCTGTGTCTCAATACATGTAGAGTGCCAACTTCCTTTACTCAGCTTTTGTTCCCCTGTTAACTTGTTTGGAATACTGGATCCATTTTCCTATGTGGAACCTCCCGCCTTGGGCTCTCTGTCTTCATGTGAAGTTTTTAGCTTGCACCTCCATGCCCTGGGAGTCTGTGCGGAGGCTGCCTAAGAGCTGACTTCTGGGCAGGATGTTTCAGTCCATTGCTTTGTTTTTCTTTCTTCTGAGAGTCAGATTATATTAAGTTGCCAAGTGGGAGCCACTGGTTGTTGCTGTCTGTGCCTTTGGATCCATTCTTTGTTGAGCTTCCTTGTTTTCTGGCATAATTAAATATCACAAGCTTATCTTGAACTCATAGATCTCCCGCTTCACACCTATGTTCAGCCGTTCCTGGTTGGAGAGTACAATACAAGCATCAGGAGTAGTCATTACTATTGGGTTTTCGTTGCTTTTAATCTTTTCTAATGGCGAGTGCTAGGGATAATTATTGATCATATTGATTTTTTTCAACTTAAATTAGAATTTAAAAATGTTTACTGAACTTCTTTGATTTTATACTTATTTCTGTTTTCTTTCTGTTGGAGTACCTTGGTTCCTAGTGTTGCTGAACAGTAATACAGAGGTCTAATAACATGTAATATTACCATTACAAACATGCCAATAGCACATACCAAGATACAACTGGATATTAGCAGATTTTAAAGCTGTATGTATATTTTTATGTAAATTTCAAACTATCATATCTGATCATGCTAATATTAGAAATTGGTATACATTAATGCTGACATGTTAGATATAATAATACTAGTTAACACATGATAATCAGCTGCCAGATGTGTGTTTGTATTAGTTAATGCACACACACGTTCACATTACAGTCTCAGAGTGCTGTTATAACAGAACGCTGATTGCAATTGGAGATTTCTTTGCAGAGCTGCTTTCTTGAGAACATAAGGCCCTCCTGCGCATGGGTGGCTCACCAGCTTACAGTAAGTTAAGCTTTCTTCCGTTTGCTTCCAGCTTTCACAGATTGTTTTCATCTTGATTTTGTTTCACTTTTTAAAATATAAAATACCTTATTTTAATTTTCCTGAAGTCAAGGCAATTTACAGAGTTTATGTAGAAAACTTACATAACATTACTGGCTTCTCTTCTCTAAAAGTAACATCCTCATGTGAGTCTTCCTTCATATGTAATCCATGTATGTACTTTTAATATTTTTACAAATTATTTTCATTTTTAAGCTTATTTTTTATTTTATTTGAAAGACACACAGAGTAGGACGAGGATGGAGATAGAGAGGAGAGAAAGAGAAATCTTCCATCTGCTGGTTCACTCCGTGTTTCTGCAACAGTAAAGACTTGGCTAGGCCAAAGTGAAGAGCCGGAAGCTCCCTCTGGCTCTGCTGCATGGGCGGCAGCAACCCTGAGATGTGAGCCATCACCATTAACTCCCAGGGTGCACACTGGCTCACACACTTTGAGATGGCATTCACACATCCCTAACAGCATCCAAACTCCTTCCCCAAATGCCTGCCAGTAGAAACTATTTCTTTAAAAAGTAGGAACCATCTTTAAATATTCCATCTGAAAGCCTGTTGCAAAGTTTTAGATTTCAACCTGTCTTATACTTAAAAAAAACTTTTGTAGTTTTATTTTTTAATATTTATTTATTTATTTATTTATTTATTTATTGGAAAGTCAGATACATAGAGAGGAAGATCTTCCATCCATTGATTCACTCCCCAAGTGGTCGCATGTAAGGCGGGGACTGTAGCCACTAGGCTACCATGCCAAGCCCACCTATAGTTCTATTTTATGTCAACTTTTTGAAATACATAGAGATCTACCTGCCTCTTTTATATGCAGCATTTTGTGAAATTGTATGAACTTTTCTGTATTTTATGTTTATTTTTTTTGATGACTTTAAAGGTTTTATAGCACACATTGCAGGAGAAAAATCAAACTCCACAGTTGGGGAAGACTTTGACTTCCCCATTTTTTCAATGTGGGTGTGTACTTCTTGTTCTCTTGGAAGACTAAATCCAAACTCAGGGAGTTTGGGTGGGCTTCTGCATCACACACTGTGGGGTCACGGCCTTTCACCAGGACCGGCTTCTGGAGCACCCTGAGAAACAGGGAACCCTAGGGGTGCCCTGGGGGATGTTCTTCGTCACGTGACCGCACAGGCAGATGTGTCCAGAATGAGCTGTCAGGAGATCTTCAAAACAGGAATAGTGACAGAATGTAATGCAGTGGATGGCTAGTGGACCAACATTAACCTTGCGGTTTTTATTGTCTCATAGTCACAGAAGTCTCATATCCCCCGTTAGGGGAGGCCTGCTGAAGAATGGACAGGATTTCTGTAGAGTGTTTTGATTTTTTTTTTTTTTTGTAAAGCTACAATTATTCTGAAGCACACTTTATGTAACCCCCACACAAAAAAGACAAAAAGCTAAAATACAATATGCATGCAATACAAAAGAATGTATAACGTCAGTAAATAAGTAAAAGAAATAACCCAATAGGACAAAATGAGTAGGTAAGTGTCATGCCACCTTGTTTATCAGATGGATTAAAATGTGAACGGTGGGCCCGGCATGATAACGTAGCGGCTAAAGTCCTCATCTTGAACACACTGGGATCCCATATAGGTACCGGTTCTAATCCTGGCAGCCCCGCTTCCCATCCAGTTCTTCCCATCCAGATTGTGGCCCGGGAAAGCAGTCAAGGACAGCCCAAAACTTTCGAACCTGAACCCACGTGGGAGACCTAGAAGAAGCTCTTGGCTCCTGGCTTCGGATCGGTTTAGCTCCAGCTGTTGTGGTCCCTTAGAGAGTAAACCATTAGTCGGAAGATCTTCCTCTCCGTCTCTCCTCTCTGTATATCTGCCTTTCCAATAAAAAATAAATCTTAAAAAAAATGTGAATGGGGCCCAGCGGCGTGGCCTATCGGCTAAAAAGTCCTCTCCTTGAACGCGCCAGGATCCCATATGGGTGCCAGTTCTAATCCCGGCAGCTCCACTTCCCATCCAGCTCCCTGCTTGTGGCCTGGGAAAGCAGTGGAAGATGGCCCAAAGCTTTGGGACCCTGCACCCATGTGGGAGACCCAGAAGAAGTTTCTGGATCCTGGCTTCAGATCGGCATAGCATTGGCAGTTGTGGTCACTTAGGGAGTGAATCATCGGACAGAAGATCTTCCTCTCTGTCTCTCCTCCTCTCTGTGTATCTGACTTTCCAGTAAAATAAATAAATCTTAAAAAAATGTGAATGGTTCATCTTATCAAATGTTCTGGGTTAGGGGAAGGATAAATTATTTGTTTTTCTTGCAGAGTAATTTAGTATTATTTGTTTAATTTTTTTAAAATAAGCATAGTATTCAGCCTAGAAAACTACTTCCTGGCTATCTTTCCAAGAGAGGTACTTGCACATGTGTACATAAAACCACGTGGGGGAGTTGCCTTTGTAATGTAATGGGATGAGCCTGTGCTTCTGATGCCAGCATCCCATACCAGAGGGCCGACTATTCCATTTCTAATCCAGCTCCCCGCGAATGTGCGTGGGAAGGCAATGGAGGATGGCCCAAGAACTTGGGTCTCTGTCACCCAGGGTGGAGGTCCTTGTTACTGGCTTCAGTTCTGGCTTTGCTCTGGTTGTTGTAGCCCTCGGGGGAATGAACTAGCAGACAGAAGATGAGTCTCTCTCCCTCTTCTCTGTTGTTTTACCTTTTAAATAGCATCCTTTAAAAAACCATGTGGAAAGATTTTCATTGCAACATTGTAGTAACAAATAACTACCTGTATTATAGATTATACATGCATTGAGAGTCATTTTAAAATGCTGACACACATTGTCATTGTGTGGGTAGTCACTGAGAAAAAGGGGGCAATGCCAGAAGACCTGGGCTTACGTGAGCAGAGACCCTGCAAAGCTTGTCCAGCACCAAGAGGTTAGTGTCAACAGGGAGACGTGGACTCAGAAATGCCTACGGGGTAGAACTCAGTACAAAAGTGAAAGCTGGAGCCTTTGCTCAGAAATGCAGGGAACAGTGCCATGAATGGTACAGGAATGTATTTCCTCCTTTCCTAAGGTCTCCGCGTTGACTTGGCGTGTTGCTTATTGGGTCTATGAGGTCATGCTAAGTACAGACCAATTTAAAATGTAAATAACTGGTGTGTGTTCTCACTGTGTGTGTTGTGCAACACCGTTTTTCAATGCAAGTCTCAGAGTGTTGAAGCGACGTGTGGGATCACTGAAATCACACAATGCAGATTTTATGACTTGCCCTGGGAGGGCACCTCAGGTGGCCAGAAGAGATAGACATAGCCAGACTCAGCAAAGATGGAAGGAGGAGAGGCCACCCTTCTGCAGCTGGCAGCCAGCCTAGGGAGCCCCTTTCGGGCTGGTGGGAGGGGAAGCCACAGCACACAGCAGCCTCAGCCTCAACGGCTCACATGGTCTGGGGGTCCCAGGGTATGTGTGCCGAGTTGGGCTTGCTTGCTTGCTGTGATCCCCTCGCTGCAAGCGCTCTGGCTCAGTAGTCTGGCTGGTGACAGAGACTGAGGAAGTGGAGGCCCAGGCTTGCTGCTGCAACCCACAGCACACCACAAGTACCATAGATGGTTAAAGTCCACGGCTGGGTGGCTCAGTACCCCAACCAGGCTTGGTTTGCAGCCAAGTATGAAGCAGATTGGGGAAGTGGCACTACCTGCTTGAGCTCCTGCACAGTCCAAGATGTGCTCAGCCCCACCCTGTGTTCAAATCCTTGTCAGGGACAGAGGTGGTGCAGCAGGGTGGAGACGGCCACAGGAGACCTTGGGAAACATGGGTGTGGACAGACCAGAATTCCTCCCAAAGGTGACAGGGACCAGAGCCACAGGAGAGCAGAGGCTCCATTCTCCTTCAGGCCTTCCCTTAGGAAACACAGACTCAAAATTGACATTACTAAGATCTGAAATAGCAACTACACATTGTTTGGGGTTGAGGGTCGGACTGTACACCTGCAAGTGTACATGACTTTGAAGGTCATCTAGGGTGTCAGTGGCTTCTTTGTTTCTCTTAAAAATGGGAAATGCTAGAGCAAATCTGAATTAAAAAAAAATTTTTTTTAATTTGCTTAAAGGGCAGAGCAATAGGGAGAGGGCTGTTTCCTCCTCCATTGGCTGCAACCGTAGGGGCTGGGCTAGGATCTAATCAAGAGCCAGGGACTCAATGTGGCTCTCCCACAAGGGTGGCAGGGACCCAGATGCTAGAATCATCACCTGCTTCCCAGAGTGTGCATAGGCAGGAAGCTGGAATGGGAAAGAGCTGAGACTGCAAACCAGGCATCTGGTGTGGGACGTGGTTGTCCCAAAGGGGCATCTTCACCCCTAGACAGAATACCCACTCTGGAAACTTCCATTCTGGGAGGCAGTGTTTCGTAGCTCAGGAGAGGATGGGGCTAGTGATGAGAGGGGTCAGAGTTAGAGAGGGCCCGCTGGGGTCACTGCCTAGGAGGAGGAAGGCAGGCGATGCTCCTGGGGGGTGGCCGGGGGGTGTAGGCACACAGGCAAGGCAAGAGGGGCAGTGTAGTTCCCTGTATGGGATAGGGGAAGAGCATCTCCTTGCATTCGGGAGAAAGTCTCGGGATTCTCAGGAGAGGGCAAAAGATGCAGAACAACTGCTGGGGAGAAAGGAGGACCCGGTCAGAGACAGGTGCCTCAGTGGGGCTTGCACCTGCCTGGGTGCCCCAACATTTCAGAAGGCTGGCCAAAAGGAGAATTTTTACTTTTTTTTTTTTTGGCAGGGTTGGGGAGGGAAGTTTTGTTTCATTTTGAATTGAATAAAAAAATGACTTGTACTTAGCATTTATGTGCAGTTTAATAAATGGAAGATAATGTCTATTTCAAAATGTCTTTACATTGCAAAATAAGATACAATGTTGGTAATCTGATATTGCTTGCCTCATTTTTTTTTTAATTGTACTGGTTTTTGAAATCTGTATGCTTCATGTATCTTAAGTTTCTTCTCCTCTTAACATTACTTTCATGATTTCATTGGCAGAGAAAAATCATGAAAGAATTGGTCAAATCTTTGATGAAAGAGCCTCGGAGTGTAGATTGTGTATGTTTTGGTGTGTTTCCAATGCCTTGATAACGTTGTATGGGCACCATTTCGTATGTATTTTTGCTTATGTCATTATCACGACTGACTCATGTTCTGCTACAGTGCTGTAATATGTTCTGTACACAAGGCTTGTATCAAAAAAATATGCCATGATTTTCTGAGGACCTTGTCTGTAGTGGAGACATAAACAAGCACATCGTGTGGGTGTGGCTCTTCAGTGGTCGTTCATTTTGGCAAGATTATTTCCGAATGTGTGCTAAGATTTATTAATATTTTGCATAGGTGTGGCTTTTTTCATGCTGAGCCGCAGACACCAAGAATCCCACAGGAAGTTGTCACTGTGAGGGTTGTGGTTTTTCAGTTTCCTGTTTAGCTGCTGTAGATGGTCGGAAGTTATTCTGTGTAGAGTATTCTGACCGAGATTCTTGGTTAAGTGTTGACTCTAAGAATCTCTGAATTTACATGCATTCCTTCTCTTTGAACGACGTAGGAGGCTGTGAGCGGGGTCAGGGGCAGACGTTCACGTTGTCACAGAATTGGAGCATTTGTGTTGGCGTTTGATGATTAGCCTCTTGCCAAAGGGTGATTCCCACTTCTCATCCCAGTCTCTCTCCAAAAATCAGCTGTACAAATGCAACCATGTTTTTAATTCTTGAAAAGTACTATTACTTTTACAAATTAAAAAAAAAAAAACCTTTCTCAAGTATCTGTAGAAAAGGTAATACAGAAAACATACTTTATGGTTTTAGATGCTAAAATATCACTGAAGTTTTAAAGGAGGCTTTTCATCATTGAAATATTCTTGCTTATATAGTTCTTTATAAAAGATATATTTGTCTGAAAGGCAGTTAGAGGGTACACACACATAAGGTCTCTTCCATCCACAATTTTGCTCTGCTAGTGGTCCCAATGGTGGGGACTGGGCCACCCAAGCCAGGAACTCCATCCAGGCTCCCAGTGGGTGGCAGGGGTCCGAATCCTTGGGCCATCTTCTGCTGCCTTTCCGGGTGCCAAGTCCGAGGTGAAGCAGCTGGGACTTCACTATGGGAAGTCACAGCTTTTGGTGTAAACAGCTCTGCTACGACACTGGCTCTGAACGCATGGTATTCTAAAGGGGAATTATTTTTTTGTGTGGTTTCATCTGGTTTTCATCCATCGCCAAGGTAAAACTGTGGTCAGGACTTAGATCTGTGGCCAGTGGCTGGAACCCGGCGTATGAATTGCGCCCTGGAGCCTGACGTGACCGTGACACGGGACAGGGGGAGGGTGGCAGTGTGCCCACTGAGCCCATCTCCAGCGCCAGGGCTGCTCCACCGGCGGTTGGGTGGACTGGACCACCGGGGCATGGCCCCACAGCAGTCTTCCGTTTTCCTTTGTTTTAGAATCGCATTTGCTCATGAGATCTTAATGATTCCTCAACAACAAATACTTTGTCCCAAAACAACGTGATTTTAAAATAACTACAACTTCCCTCCATCCCCCAACGGGAGAAGAAAAATAGAAGCAGTAGCTTCTGCTTGATGGGGGGTAGAGGGTAGTTTTCTCGTTCAGGTAACTTAAGGTTGCAACATGCATGTGATTTTGGCTGATATCATCTTTGAGGTTTATGTCTCACACATAAATGTTCCTGGGCGGAGGAAATAATGTGTTTAAAGCCGCAGTGCAGGCTCTTTCCCTCGTCTCTCTCTGAGGGTCTGGGAGGTGTCACCCTCAACTGGAGGAAGGTTTTCTGACACTGTGAGGCGGTGGGGGCGACCACACTGGACTGGGCAGCAGCCTGAGTGGACGCTGTGGGCATCCCTGGCTGGACGGGCTGGAGCCAGAGGCGCTGGCTGAGTGTTGGGGGGCTGTTCTGGAGTGTTGGGGTCACCAGCTGTGGTCGGGGCAGCAAGCGTGTCAGAGCCCAAGAATGTCCTCTGCACCTTGGCCGCGAGGAGTAGGCCACGGGGCTGGAGCGCAGACAAAACCCAACGGGAAAGACCTGGCCCGGCGGCGGAAACCGTCTCCCGGGGAACTCGGGAAGGGCCGCGGGGGCCGGACCCCAGCCGTGGCCACGCCCCCGCCGCCGCTCGCCACGCCCCCGCCGCCCGCCCGGGCATGCTCAGTGGGCCGGGTCGGCGGGTTTGCGTGGCCGCCCCGAGTTGCCGGCGCCGCTCGAGTCCGCCGGCGCCGCGTCCGCTCCCGGCCTCGCGTTCCGGGCAAGTTGACGTGAGGCAGCCGGCGTCCGAGGAGACGCGGCGAGGGGCGCGGGCTCGAGCGGGAGGCCGCGGGGGCGGCCGGCGGGCCCCGGCGCGCTCGGGCTCTCCGGAGGCCGGAGCGAGCGGCCGCGGTGGGAGGGAGGCGCCGGCCGGACGCGCCCCGCCGCGAAGCCCCGGGCGGGGCGGGCGCCGGCCGGACTTTTGTCCGAGTTGAATCCCCTCCCCGTGGGGGGCCGGGCCTTCCCGAGCCGCTCCTGCCCTCGCCCCCGCCCCGCTCGCTCGCTCGCTCGCTCCCGGGAGATGTTTATTTGGGCTGTGGCGTGAGGAGCGGGCGGGCCGAGTTTCGGGTCCGAGGAGCCTCGCGCGGCGCGGGAGAGAGACAAGATGTCCGCCAGAGTGGCGGCCGCCAAGGTGAGCGCCGCCGGGGTCGGGTCGGGCCGGGCGCCGCCGCCGCCACCCTTGCCTGCTCCGGGGGTGCGCCGCGGGGCCGGGTGGGGTGCCGGGGGCCGGCCGTCGCGGGCAGGTGCACCGCAGGCGGGCGGGCGGGGTGGAGCAACAGGTCCCGCGCCGGGGGATTGGGGGACCTGGGCTCCGGGCGCGGGGAGGTCGGGGTGTGGGGGTGCCACCTGCTGCAGGCTGGCTGGCTGGCTGGCTGCGGGGCACTGGCTGTCCCCGGCGAAACCGTGGAGTTTCGGTCTGATGTCACTGGCTGCGGTATGCGCGCGGCTGCGATAAGGCACCGAGGCTGGAAACACTCAGGCCGTGCCCAGTAGATCGGATTTTTTTTAAACTCCTCTGCCATATCTGAAGGCAGCTTTGAAAGAATTGGCCTGCTTACTACCCTCCTTCAACATTCCAATTGAGATTTTTAGAAGCGACGCGAACAGAAGGATGAACGCTTCATGTTAAAAAAAAAAAAAAATCAGGAACGACCTGTAGGACCAGCAGAAAAGTTTGTGCTTTCCCGGAGTTCGCTGAATCCTGGATCGTGTCCTGAATCTCGCTCTCATGTTACATGTAAAAGCTGCAGTTTCCGAAAATCCAGTTAGCATCTCCTCCCCTTTTGTGTATTTTTGGAAGTTTTTTTTTTAAATCGCAGAGTAGCATTTTTCAAGCTGGGACAGGACAAGAAATGGGAAGTAGAAGACTGTCCCCTATAGGGAAAAAAAGCGCTTCGCCATGGCAGACGGTGTGGGGCCCTTGGGCAGGAGGGTAGTTTCCTGCCTCGGTTTTTTCTTTAAGAATGTTTATCCTTACCCTCTGGGAGCAGATAGCAAACCTGCTCTTGGAGCTTCTGAACTCTCGCCGAGTTAAGCAGTTAGTCTCAGTAGCACATAGATTTTGTGCGGGGAATTGTGTAGTATTTCCTTAAGAACAATTTGATTTGTACCTTTCGCACGGACAATCGAGGGGGCGAAGACACAAGATTGCTTTGTCTTGGCACCCGTGTGTCTTTATCTTCCCTGGAGCTTCCTTTCCTAGGAGGAAAAGCTTTGTTTTTTGTACTCAGAATGTCACTTTGTTCCTCAAGGGTGGCCTCTGGTTCTTGATGGAGACAGCTTCGCAGATTTTCTGTAGATTGCGCCGGATACATCTCTTTGGAGTTTTTTTTCTTTTCTCCTAAGTTTGATGAACAGGGACCGACACTTTGAAAAGCACTTGTGCAGTGTTACTTGTAGGGCCTTATGAGTAAAGTCACGACTCAGTGACTCAGCTTCCAGAAGACTTCAGTATAGGGGGTCACCTCGAAATCTTTCCTAAAGCGTGGGAGGCCATAAACAAACAGGTGAAATGAAATGATAAGTTTAACTGCTTCCCTGGCTCTTAATTTTTTTCCCCTGAGATTTATTTGTATTGGAAAGGGAGACCCACAGAGAGGAGGAGAGACCAAGGTCTTCTGTCTGCTGGTTCACTCCCCAAGTGGCCACAATGGCTGGAGCTGAACTGATCCAAAGCCAGGAGCTTCCTGCAGGTCTCCCACGCGGGTGCAGGGTCCCAAGGCTTTGGGCCCACCTCTACTGCTTTCCCAGGGCACAGGCAGGGAGCGGGATGGGAAGTGCAGCAGCTGGGATCCCAGCACGCAGGGTGAGGATTTAGCCGCCGAACCATCACACTTTGCCCACTGAAGTTTTCGAAGATGCCCAGAGTGTTTCTTAGGAGCCAGGCACTGCATTCAGTACATAGGATGCTGTTGTTTTTTACCCATCTCAGAGTTTTTAAAAATGTGAAGACTGGAATTTGGCTACTTGTTCAGTGCTAGTGTTATTTGGAGAGTTCTTATGTGAGCCAGTACTTCCAACACGCTGTTCTCCGTGATGGTTGAGTACTTTTTCATCCCAAGAATATGCCCTATGTTAGGTTGTCGTTACTGCACTGATAAGTTGGTCATCTCTGGAGTTTTGCTGTTGTAAGTAGTCTCATTGTCTCCTACTGGTATGCCTGCGTGCTGCTGCCTGTCAGATTCTAACACATGGAATTGCTGAGTCAGCAGGTCTGTAGATCCAGAATTCTGATGCAAAGCACCAGTCTTTTCCCAGAAAGATTGTATGCAGGGATCAATGTAACATCTGTCGGGAGTTACTTGGACACTTGCGGTCTGAATCAGGGATGGGAACAGTACCCTTCCTGGATGTGCATTGCAGCATGTACTGTCTTCCCTTGGTTGATGTAGAAATACCGTAGTTACACACGGTGTTGTAGAAAGACCTGATGCAGTGGCAAGATAGCCTAGCTGATAAATTAATGACAGCTGTAAAATATTGGAGAAAAAGATCCTGTCAGGAAACTTAGTCTTTGGAAATTAAAGTGGTTTATCAGTTCAGGAATAGACAGGTGAACTACACATTTGTGAGTTTTTAGTGATTATTTTCATCAGCATTTAGTGTGCTAAATTGTTCTAAGTGCCTAAAATAATTGTTTTCTGCCTCCTAGGCCAAAAAACGAAAATCCAAATAAATCAATATTTGAACAATAGCAAGTAAAGTGAATCAAAATGCTATGAGGAAAGTACCTGCTTTTGGGCCTGGCGCAGTAGCCTAGTGGCAAGTCCTCACCTTGCATGCATCGGGATCCCAGTGGGTGACGGTTTCGTGTCCTGGAGGCCTTGCTTCCATCCAGCTCTCTGCTTGTGCCCTGGGAAAGCAGTTGAGGCTTCCTCAAGGCTTTGGGACCCAACACCCACGTGGGAGTCCCAGAGGAGGCTCCTGGCTCCTGGCTTCGTATCAGCCCAGCTCTGGCTGTTGCAGCCACTTGGGGAGTGAATCAACAGACGGAAGATCTTCCACTCTGAGTCTACCTTCCCAATAAAAATAAATTTAAAAGAAAAAAGTACCTGCGTTTTGAAGTACTGCTTCAAAAGTAATTTCTTGGGCCTGGCGCGGTGGCACAGTGGTTAAGGTCCTCGCCTTGCACGCCCGGGATCCCATATGGGCGCCAGATCTATCCCGGCAGCCCCGCTTCCCTTCCAGCTCCCTGCCTGTGGCCTGGGAAAGCAGTCGAGGACGGCCCAAAGCTTTGGGACCCTGCACCCGCGTGGGAGACCCGGAGGAGGCTCCTAGCTTTGGATTGGCTTAGTATCCACCGTTGCACTCACTTGGGGAGTGAATCATCGGACGGAAGATCTTCCTCTCTGTCTCTCCTCTCTGTATATCCGCCTTTCCAATTTTAAAAAAAAAGTAATTTCTTTGCACATAATATTAACTTAGGAAGTTAGGAAGTAATAGAGTTGTAAACAGGTCTGTTACACATTTGATTTTGCAGTCAGAATTGTTTACAAAGTACCTGATAACAAAATTACTTGAAAATTGAAAACGAATTTTAAAGTGGCTTTCTGCCTTCCTAAAGAATTTTTAAAATTTTGTATGAAAAGGGGCCAAAAAGGAACATTTTTGTTAGTTGAGGTAGAGAAAGTGGCTGAAGGGAGTGCAAGGATTTCTGGATTTTCAAGCTGTTTTCACCTTGCAGTAAACAAACATATGTAATTTACGGTTGTGTTTTTATATATGCTTATTAATATTGCTAACTAGGTCAATGTTCCCTATGTCTCGGGAACAGTATTTTGCCTTTCCCTGTGGGTGTCTGAAATTATAGTGTCGCCTAGTGTGGACATGATCCGCACTGTGAAGAATTGAATTGCTGTATCAAGTGACACATAGCTATCCTTTAAAAAGGCTGCACAACTTATTTTAATTTAAACATTTTGTATTTTATTTCAAGTAGGAGAGGGCAGAGAGAAGCCTTCCATCTAGGGACTCAGTTTCAGCTGCCTGCAGGGATCAAGGCTGGCCAGACAAAAGGGCCTCCGAGCGGGGGGGAGCGTTGGCAGGAACCTGGAGCAGGAGCGGAGGACGCCAGGGTAGCCAGGATGTGTGTGGTGGGCCTTCCAACTGGGATTCTGGCCTCTAGCTGACCAAGTCTGAGCTAATGAACGAAGCTGATTCCGTAAGTCCTTACAGTTGACCCGTTGTCCGGGGCTGTTGCAGTGGTGCGGAGCAGCAACAAGCCTGACGCTTGCTCTCAGCCAGGTGACGTGCGGCATTGTGCTTGCAGGAAAAGAGTTGGTGTGTTGGTATGCTCAACACTTGTGAAACTTTACAAGTTGGCTGATAATATGACCTTCTACAGCTCTTGAACTTGTTTCTGTACAGCTTCATGTGGCAGGTTCTGTGATGACACAGATTGCCCACCAATGTTAGGGGAAAACCCTCTTTTTGTTTTTTCTCTCTTGTCTAGTCCTGTTGTTTTTCACATTAGGGCCTTACGAATCTAGACTTTGATGTTGAATTGAAGGAAGAACCTCCGGCCCACCGGTGCTGGTCAGCGAGTTGGGGAGAGGTTGGCTGTTGAGCTCAGGCGCTGGGAGCCACAGTCCTACAGCGCTATTTCCTGTGCAGCCAGGAAGAACAAATATGTAGTTGTTTCACTTTTTTGTTTGTTTGTTTGTTTGTTTGTTTTTTAATCCTGGTAACTGTGTTCTGGCTCTCTTACTTGCTCTTTATTTTATTTAGGAACCAAATGTAAACTCAGTACAGTGTTAAGAATATAACCGAGTGTAAAGAAGACAGATTACCATGCAGTGAAGGAAAGTGTCTTTAAAAGTAATGGTTTTGGTGAACATTTGAGGAATGGAATTCTGTTTCTTGGGATGTAGTTGAGACTACTGAAAGACCAGAATTGGGCTTGTTATTGAGTGAGGCTGCTCTGTCGGCTCATCCCAGCCCTGCCGTCCACACTGTCACACTGCCACACTGTTGCACTGTCACACTGCTGCACTCCTGGTCGTCAGCACCAGGCCCCGCTGAGCCTGCCACACTGCCGCACTGCCGCACTGTCACACTGTCACACTGTCGCACTGCCGCACTGCCATACTGTCACACTGTCACATTGCCACACTGCCGCACTGTCACACTGCCACACTGTCACATTGCCACACTGCCACACTGTCACACTGCCACACTGTCACATTGCCACACTGTCGCACTGTCACACTGCTGCACTCCTGGTCATCAGCACCCAGGCCCCGCTGAGCCTGCCACACTGCCGCACTGTCACACTGTCACACTGTCGCACTGCCGCACTGCCACACTGTCACACTGCCATACTGTCACACTGTCGCACTGCCACACTGCCGCACTGTCACACTGCTATACTGTCACACTGCTATACTGTCACACTGTCGCACTGCCACACTGTCACACTGTCGCACTGCCACACTGTCACACTGCCACACTGTCACATTGCCACATGTCGCACTGTCACACTGCTGCACTTCTGGTCATCAGCACCCAGGCCCCGCTGAGCCTGCCACACTGCCGCACTGTCACACTGCCACACTGTCACACTGCCGCACTGTCACACTGCCACACTGTCACACTGTCGCACTACCGCACTGCCACACTGTCACACTGCCACACTGTCACATTGCTGCACTCCTGGTCATCAGCACCCAGGCCCCGCTGAGCCTGCCACACTGCCGCATTGTCACACTGTTGCACTGTTGCACTGCCGCACTGCCACACTGTCACACTGCCACACTGCCATACTGTCACACTGTCGCACTGCCACACTGTCACACTGCTATACTGTCACACTGTCGCACTGTCACACTGCCACACTGTCACATTGCCACACTGTCGCACTGCCACACTGCTGCACTCCTGGTCATCAGCACCCAGGCCCCGCTGAGCCTTGGGTGGCAGAGGACAGACTTGTGGAACAAGCACTTGCCGTTTATCGGTACAGTTTTTGACCAACTATTAGGTAAAGTTTAAAATCTAAGTTATACGCTTACAATATTTGAATCTTGATTTGAGCTTGTGATTTTGAGACGATCTTGAAACACTTTAATAATTTAACCACTTTCAATTTTATTAAAAAGAAAATACATTTGGATACTTCACCAAGTTTTAAAGTTGATTCAAAATGGACATGTTTCAGAAGAGGGTTTCCTGAATAAGTCGGCATTAAAAATAGGCCTTTTGTTATCTCGGACCTCGTGCTTAATTTATTTATTGCTGAGGAAAGTGGCTTCAGGTTGCTCCTTTATGGGTTAGCGAGGTGCCTTATTTCCGTTACTTCTAAAACAGATAAATTCTTAATAGTGAAAAATTAGAAGGGTACTTCAGAAAAAAAAGGTACAAAGTGGAATTAAAAGATACTTATTTTGATGCAAAGTTCTTTTGAAATCCATGGAGATGAGTCGGGGTATGATTAGGGAGTTCATTTTATATTTTTTAAAATGGAGGGAAGTGGCTTCTGAGATGCAGCTCCGAAGCGCTTCCCTGTTGGTGGTGGTCAGTGCAGAAGCACCTGGCCTGGCTTTGGTGTAGACCAAAAGGGGTGTTTGGGGGGCAGCAGAGCTTGTGTCCTGTTTGAGTTGTGGATCAGAACTGTTTTGTGCTGTTGGAATACTGGGAAGTGAGTGACTGCTGAGTGGCCTCAGTCATTCTAGTTTGCCTTGCCCAGAGAGGCGGTGAAAACAGGAACTACTGTTACTTTTAATGAATGTTAATTAGAAATGTAAGCTGAACAATAACCTGATTTTAAAATTGCTTATTGGTTTTATTTTCAACAGTGTACATTTCCAAAGTTAGTTTATTTTTCTTAATTTTCATAGAAATTTTCATATATTTGGAATTTTCACTAATGTCTTTGTGGTTTCTCATTCCCTTTTTTTTTGCTTTTTTTTCATTTATTTATTTATTTTTTTATTGATTACATTGCATTATGTGACACAGTTTTATAGGCACTGGGATTCTCCCCAAACCCTCCCCCCATGGTGGATTCCTCCACCTTGTTGCATTACCACAGTTCAAATTTAGTTGAGATTCTTTCATTGCAAGCATCTACCAAGCATAAAGTCCAGCGTCTTATTGTCCAGATAAGTTCAACGGTTTCTTGGGGAGACCTTCTCTGGTCTGAAGGTAGAGCCAGCAGTGTATCATCCTGATCAATTAACAGCCCCGACATTACATCAGTAACAATTTGTAACGTTATGGAATTAGTTGACATGGTATTGAGTAACCAATGTGTTAAAAGAGAAAAAAAAGAATGCAAGTTCTGAACCACATCCTGTGACTTCGTCATTGACATTTCAATTATTAGTTTATATACGACTGGGTTCTGTACACCTTAAAATGGCTATAGATTACTATTCAGCTGTCTCATGTCTATTTTAATTTTAGTGTTTAGCAGTTTATAGCGTTGAAGCATGATTTTGCTGAACCTGGCTGTTTTTCGGGTAGTCTAACTCTATAACAAGTCATATGTCAACAGTTTAGGTGAACAGTTTTAGGAGGGGTGTGCAGAGAAATCTTCAATACCTTAGTGAGGAGTAACTAATCTTTGTGTCCCACCCAGTGAGTTATAAGTGCATCCCCGCTGACCGTTTCCTGTCTGTTTCTAACCTTTCCTTGTTTTTCTCTATCTATTTTTGTTTGTTTGTTTGTTTGTTTTGAGGGGTTCTAGAATGATCCTGATGGCCGTTATGAGAAAGGGTGGGGACCCAAAGTCAGAACCAGGCAAGTACCAGAGAAAGCTCCTCTCCCTAGTCCCGAAGGAAGTTTACTGTTGTTCCGTTTCTGTGGACCAGTCAGTGCTCCTGGCTGTCCTTCCCCGTGCGTTATCTGGAAGCTGGAAGTAGGGAGGATTTGAGATGACACAGGGCAGAGGCTTGGCTCTGCTGCCTCGCCAGGCCCAACCTCGTACAAGAGTTTCTCATGACTTTACAAATTAAACTGAAGAGTAACTCTTAATTCAGGCTGTAATTTAAAATTCAGGTGATACCTGGCATTCTTTTAGTTAACACAAACGTTAATTGAGTTTGTTTTGGGACTCTGTTCTATAGACACTTAAGTTCATCGACTGTAAGCAGTTTGGACTATAAGAACTAAAGGATTTCCATTGTTTTTCTTCTAAGAAATAAATGGGAGTAAAGTTGGGCATGCTTTGTGAACACGTCGCTTGGCAGTGTGTCCTTTTTATTGGTAAGAGAGTTGCTTCTGGAGTGCCCGTTGCCTGGCACACAGTGCCTGCTCCTTCTAGTGTGGATCCGACCTGGACACATGAACGGACATATTTTCTGCCTGTGGTTTTTAATAAGGATTACAATGGGAGAGAGAAGTTCAGAACTGTCGTTGGAATTTCCTAACATGCTGTCACCGGAACTCTTGAATGTACTGACATAGAAATGGACACCATGCTAGTTGCTGCTGTAACTTTTAGTGTGCACTGTGAAGCTGTGGACTTGTGCAGTTGTGTTTCAACATTGGGTAGATATTTATTGCGTTATAGCAGGCCCTGTTGTGGGTGCTGGAGATAGAGCCCATATCCCTACTGCAGCATGCTAGAGTTGTGGGTAGACAGCAGCAAGTACTTCCCTGTGTATGAGGGCAAGTGCTAGAATCCCTGACATGGCAGTCACCCCGACAGACTGCCCTCTCACGTTTTTAACCACCTCTTTGTGTTCTGTGAGCGCTATCATTTTGCCCATCTGCAAACTTGCACAGGAAGTGTCTTGAAGACTGAGTTCAGCTCTGTGTCTTTGCTTAGCATTGTATTTGAAAGGCGATCCATGTTTTAGATAACTTGTTCATTGGTTCTGTTGTATTAATATATGGTCCTGGGATCCCATTTAGGAGGACTTACTGCCATATTGGCTCTGGGAAAACATATTGAGTTCGGGTTTTGTGGCTTTGGCGTAACATATGCCTGCATCTGTCTGAGGAGCAGGAGTGAGTGTTCCTGGCCAGTCACTGGGTAGCTGACAGCCGTGAGAAAGGCAGGCGTGCTGTTCACCTTGAAAAAAGTCAAGTCAGCCTTCATCTGAGGACGTTATATGGTTGAGGTGTTTTTTTTGTTTGTTTTGTTTTTGTTGTTAAGATTAATTTGTTTGAAAAAAACCACAGAGAGAGGTATGGATGTTTTCATCCACTGGTTCACTCCCCAATGACCGCAGCAGCTTGGACTGTCAGGTGAACCCAGGAGCCAGGAATTCCTTCCAGCTCTCCCACGTGGATGCAGGGGCTCAGGCACTTGGGCCATCCTCTGCTGCTCTCCTAGGCGCATTTCCAGGGAGCTGGGTTGGACATAGAGTGTCCAGGACTTGAACTAGTGCCTGTATGGGATGCTGGCATTTCAAAAGGCAGCTCTACTGCTTCACCACAACTCCAACCCCGTGACTGAGGTCTTAAGTGGATTGTTTTAGTAAATATCTGATGAAGCTGCCAAAACCATCATTAGGACAAATTCATGTTTTGGACAAAAGTAGAAAAGTCTGTCTTTCAAACTGTAATTGTAGAAGGTATTTTCTGGTAGTGTCATGTTAAGATTGTTTGAAAGACCTGTTTACTGAATTTGTTTTTAACAGTGATAGACAGTGGAGCACGTATGTGTACAGGTATACTAGCCTGTATTTTGGTGCTGTATCAGCCTGTGAGATCAGAAGACCATGAGATCAGTAGCCATGACAGGGAGATTGCACTGTAGTTGCAGGTAAATAGACTTCAGAAATAAAAACACTGTCCCCGAGTGCTGAGTGCTGCGCTCAGCCGGGCGTGTTGTACTTCATTTAGTCTCCCTGGCCAGGATACTGTTAATCTCTTACAGGTGAGAACTCCAAGGTTAAAGTTCCATGCTGCAGCTAATCACACATCTACTTAAATGCTTTATAACTCATACAAATGCTCTGTATTCGTGAGTTCTGGATGAGCGTCAGGTAGATGAGTGTGGGATGTCCTTGATCAGACACTAGGCATGATTCATGGCAGAGAGGGTGTGAAGGCCTGCTCTGAGTGCAGGCTGCCCAGAGGAGCAGCTTTCCTCAGCTGCAGTGTGGGCTGTTGTCTGAGAGGAGGACCAGCCAGATGTTCCAGTTTTCTAAACAGGTTGCAAGTCTGGATTTTGTATAAGTTATTCTGACTTAATTCCTGCCAGCTGATTTAATTTTTGTACCTTTTAATTGTGAAATCAAATGCATATATGTAAAGCAAATATACATTAATGAATTGTTATGAAGGAATCACCTATGTAAACGTCATGTACCTGTCAGCAGGCCAGTTTCCGTGCAGATAGGGCAAGGGGCCAACATTGCACAGTGAGTTAGCTGAGCACTGGGGCTGCTCTACTTCCCATGCAGCTCTCTGCTCATGGGCCTACGAGAGCAGTGGAGGGTGGCCCAAGTGCTTGGACCCCTGCCACGCCAGGAGACTTGGGTCGCGTTGTGACTCGTGACTTCCATAGAGACGTGTGGACATTTGGGGAGTAAACCAGCTAATGGAAGATCTCTGTCTCTGAGTTCATCCCTGCCTTCCAAGCAGTTAAAGCCTTTAAGGGAGAGGGCTGAAACAAATTCAGTAACCCTGTTTTTGTGGCTTAGACGGTATGAGTTTAGACTCTGGAGCTTGGGTCTATCGTTTTATTACTGTTTTTGCACCTGTGATAAAAAATAATGTAAACATTACCCGTATCAGCTCAGTGCCAAGCAGCGCAATATGCTGCTATGTTAGCTAAGTGAAGACATCCCATATTGAGAACAGGTATATAGGAATTAGTGTTTTTCTCTCTGTGTGTACTGAAACATTCACAGTTTTGTCTATTTCTGGGTAAGGGTTGATCTGCAGGTGATTTCAGCCTAGCAAGATATTTTGCAGTTCTTTTCAGGGCTTTGGAGATGCATTGAAAAATGTATACAGTGGTGTTCAGTAAGAGATACAGTGTTTCGTCTGATGAGCTGGGCAGTAGGGATTAAGGCCTGTCCCGCATCCGAGGTGCCGGTCAGTCTGCATATCCACCCAGTGTGGCTCAGGATTGGTCTGCAAGTTGAGTGTTTCTGTCCCATCCTCACTTTGTGCAGTTTACACCCTTCAACACGTACGCCTTCGCTGGGCTTCCAGAACAGCCTACTAAACAGTAACACATTCTTCTCCTTACAGACTTACTAGAATATCTTTCCAAAATCTGAGCTTGATTAGCTTCTCCGCTGAGCCCCCAGTGCCCAGTCGGTGTGCACACTCGCACTGCAGTTCCCAGACCTGTGGAAGTGACCAGCGCTCGGGGTGGTGTCTGGCCCTCCCGTGGGGCTTTCTGCTTGCTGCCTCTCCACAGCTGGGCTCTGCTGCCCCTTCTTCCATTCCTCTCGGACTTCCCCTCGTACACTGGTTTTCTCTTTTCATTCATATACTTACTTAAGCCTCTGATTTAATACTTGTGAAATTTTTCACTGGTTCTCCCACTGGATTAAGCTCCATGAGAACAAAGGTCATACTCTGGTTATTTGCAGAGTTGAGCACGGTGTCTGTCACACGCTGTCAACTCAAGCATTGTTGAGTGAGTAAGACACAGTGGCGCTGTGCTGTTGGATGTCTTACTCTTGTACCTGGAAGACTTCCCACCCCCATCCCTGGTTACAGCAGTGGTTATGTCCAAGTTCTTCAGGTTCCTGTTCTTAAGTGAAAACATTTCAAATCCATACAGATACCAGTCATGAATCTAATTTACTGTCTAGTTGTCTATGACCAGTCTTGCTGGTTTCAGTGCTTGCATTCGTTGTATCTTCCTTTTCCGTAACTTTTTTTCTTTTTTCCCTGCAATTTTTAATTTTAAAAATATTTATTTTTTTAAAGATTTATTTTTATTATTTTTTTATTGGAAAGGCGGATATACAGAGAGGAGAGACAGAGAGGAAGATCTTCCGTCCGATGATTCATTCCCCAAGTGAGCGCAACAGCCGGTGCCATGCCGATCTGAAGCCAGGAGCCTCTTCCGGGTCTCCCACGGGTGCAGGGTCCCAAAGCTTTGGGCTGTCCTCGACTGCTTTCCCGGGCTACAGGCAGGGAGCTGGAAGGGAAGCGGGGCTGCCGGGATTAGAACCGGCACCCATATGGGATCCCGGGTGTGCAAGGCGAGGACCTTAACCACTTGCGCCACCGCGCTGGGCCCAAAAAATATTTGTCTTTACTTGAAAGAGTTACAGAGAGAGTTCTATCTGCTGGTTCACTCCGCAAATGGCGACAGTGGCCAGAGCTGAGCCAGCCCTAAGCCAGGAGCTTCTAGGTGTTCCATGTGAGTACAGGGGTCCGAGCACTTTGGCCAACCTCTGCTGCTTTCCCAGGTGCGTTAGCATGGAGCTGGATCACAAGTTGGGACTCAGCATGGACCTATAGAAAATGCTCTTGCCGCAGGCAGTGGCTTTGCTTGCGGTGCCACAACACTAGCCCATGTGCTCTAAAAAATTATAGATCATGTATTTAGAATTTTATAATTATCTCGACTATCAAAATTATCCTTATTAAATTTTTAAAAAAGATTTATTTATTTTTATTGCAAAGTGAGATGTATATATATAGAGAGGATGAGAGACAGAGAAGAAGATCTTCTGTGCATTGATTTATTCCACAAGTGGCTGCAGTGGCCGGAGCTGAATTGATCCAAAGCCAGGAGCCAGGAACTTCCAGGTCTCCCACACGGGTACTGAGTCCCAAGGCTTTGGGCCGTCCTCTACTACTTTCCTAGGTTCCATCAGCAGGGAGCTGGATGGGAAGTGGGGCTGTCGGGATTAGAACCCATATGGGAACCCAGCACATTCAAGGCGAGGACTTTAGCCACTAGTGTTGTGGGCTGAGGAGTTGATTAGCATTTGTTAAGCTTGGCTCCTGCAGGAAATGGGCTTGGAGGCTAGTGGCACCTTGTCTGTCAGACTCATTAGCATCCAATTGTTCTGCTAGAGGCTTGGGGGAAAGGTATATATGGCTGAATAAAGGGAGGCTGAGAGAGACCTCTTCCACCACTACTGGTCTCCTGTCGGTGTCTGATTCCCTGACCCTTGCCGTGACCATGCTACCAGCTAAGCCGGCCTGTACAGGTGGCGCCCAACGTGGGGCACGGCATGGCCCAACAGGCGCAGGCAGGATTCAGGGCGGCTGCAGGATAACAGCAGAATCACAATTGCCATTCTAGCATGCTGTCAGAGTGCACTGGAATTCGGTGTCATTCACTTTAGAGGCCTTTTCTGTATGTAAGAGAGAGACATAGGGATAATACAGGCAGACACAAGTTCAAAATTCAAGGAGTTGAGGTACATCCACGTGAGCGAGTCCTCAAGTCCAGAGGAGTGATGGAACTGATAAATTCCATAGGAATAACTGCATTCCTAAAGAAGGGAAAACGGGGTGCATGCCAGTGCTTGTCCATACCCCACAAAGCTGCCACATAGAAAAGGTGGGTATTTTCCCCGTGGTAATAACAGGGGAATGATAAGAAAAAGCACAGGCAGAAATTTAGCTATTATAAAGGTTGGGCCAGACCCCTAACAACTGGGGTCCCACACCAGATAGTCTGAAGTCTGGTTAAAGGAGAAACTGGCAGGAAATCCATAAACAAAGAAAATTCCTGCTTTCCATGGCACCTTGCCTTGGGACAAAAGGCCACAAAGGTGCTAGACATAGGACATTCCAGGCCTACGGCAGATGTGTATTACTTCTTCCTGCCCTCCTTTCAATGATAAAGAGATCAGCCTGAGGCCCTCCCACAATGGCCAGAGGTAGTGGCCGATACTTCAGGTGGGGAATTTTATATTAGAGAAAATGACTTGGGTACCCAGAATACCCTGACTGCCTACTACCCAATCTAACTCATCTCTCAATAAGACAAAGAAAAGATAAAGAGAGGGGTGCTTACCAAATACTAATATACTTATATAAAGGTCTAATATACTTGCTTGTCCCGTCGATCTTCTGATTCAAATGCCATCATCTTGGCTAGTACCCGAGCTTTCACAAGACTCAGCAGCAGGAGCTTGCCGGACAAGCCTTTCAGGAATCCACCTTGGACCATTTTCATTTTCTGGGAAAACACAAACTGAACCTCGCCCCCATATGAGGACGGGATCTGGGCCTTGCCACTGCCCAGTCAAGGGATCCTTCCACATCACATAACCCTTCTCCATCCAAGACGGATTCCAATGACGATCTGCAGCAGACCGTCCTTCAGCATCCAAAGTTAGGAAATTTAAGATAAATAATACAAGGTTCAAATGATCTCGGGGAGTACTATACTCCCCCTTTTTAGTTTTAGTAAGATAATCCTTGATAGTACGGTTGGCACGTTCTATAATACCTTGTCCTTGAGGATATTAAGCAAGGAAGGCTTTAGGTCTGAAATACCAGGTTGTTTACTCTTATGGGGACAGTATAAAGTGAAAACTGTCAAATAATAATCTTATTCAAAGTAAATGAGTTTGTAGCAAAGTTTTAAAATCATTTAGATACTTTTATAGTCCTATCAGAAAGCTCTGGGAGTGCCTGCAGAATTCAGAGCTCAAGGCAACCTGCATTTACTATTGATATGCAAATTATGTGTCCTGGGTTTGCAGCTAAGGATCCAGATAGCTGATGAGACAGATGTGCAAATTTACCTGCTTTTTAAAATGTTTCCTACAGGAAGTTTAAACTTCACAAAAAGCTAGAACATTTTTTGACTAATAAGGAGACAGTAACACATTATTATAACTTTAAACAACTTATACAGAAGACAAACTTAAGACACACATGTGTGCGCGCACACACACAGACACTTTTGGAGACTTAAAAAAAAAATTGTTAAATTAAACTTAGTAGTAGTAGTGTTCACCAGAAACCAGTAGCTGAAAAACCATCAAGTAAATAGCTTTGAACCACGACTTTGAGAGAGAAAAGTCACATTTATGAAATTCTTTTATCATAATAAGAATGCGAGTTTTAGTCTTTTCAGTAAAATAACTATGCTAAGAATACATAGTGAATAACCAGATACAACTGCAGAGCTAAACCATTAAAAGTGTGTAAACTAGGATTTAAACTTTCACAACTCCATAGATGTGTACAACATTTTGACACGACAAAATTTTACTCCATTTAGCAATAATCTTAATCCAATCAGCCTGATCAACTGTCTCCACAAAACGGGAGATAAATTTGTTGGCATTCTTGAGGCTTTATACGAATACCAAGGGAAACCCTAGAATTGGAAACTTGAATTCTTGGATGCCTTTAAGGATGGCTAAGAATATCTAAAAGGTTTTTGTTGTTGTTAGTATAACGCATTATAGATTAGACTCCGTTATTGACATGAATCATCACTCAAATACCTTTAAAACAAATACAAAACCTTTACCAATTTAAAGCAGTGAGAAATTTGATAACCAGCCAAAAACACAAGACTTATTTAAAACTATAAAAATGCTTTGTATACAATACCACATTAATCTAACTTATACCTTGAAATAATTTAGTACTGCGTTAGAGTTTACTTCTAAAACAAATATTTGAGATAAAATTTCACATTTTTGAAAGTATCACAAATGAAACTTAAGAGATCTGCCTTGTATTACTTGTATTTCTTAGAATTCTAAAACCCTAAAAGTTGCCATGGGCCATGGATATGCAGATGAAGCTAGCTTGCCAAACATTTATCACAACAAAAGACCTACCAAAGTACAATTTGCAAGCCTACAGGACAAGTTCTGTAAAATCTTTTTTCTTGACTTTACCTTTTTTCCTGATCATATTATAAAAATATTTAACAGGTGGACAACCAGGCAACAGAAAACTTAGAGTCAGGTATTGGAGGTCTGGATGAATCAAAAAGCAGACAGCAAAAGCATTCAGCCAAACTTCCAATGGGCGGGGGATCCTCGGAAGACTCACTTCCATCCTCTACCCCTTCCTCGTCCTCAGAAGAGGACTCTGACTCTACTTCGCACAATTGCTCTAGACTTTGTCTGTTCTGCGGTTTCCTTTCGTTATTTGCCCTGGTTTGGAATTCCTTCTGTCTACTTATTCTGGTTCGATATTCAATCTGTCTTGTATTTCTGGCTTGCAGCTCCTTCTTTGTTACCCTGGTTTGGAGTTCCTTCTGTCTACTTACTCTGGTTTGCAGCTCCCTTCCCCTTCTTACAGATAATTTTTGAAGGAAGGGATGCACCACTGCTTGATGGGATGACAAAGCAATATTTGCCAAGTGCCAGAAGAAAAAGGTGGCTACAAGGAGAGCAAACCATGGGGATACATCACAGATAGTTTCAACGAACTTCTGTGAGGCCTTAAGCTTACTGTCGGTGCCTTGTGAGTGGAGCAGATCTCGGACTCCCTTAATTACCTCCATTTTAGTGAATTATTGCTCCCTGATAAATTTACTTATGTCCCTGCGAAAATTTTTAAACCTGCCTCTACATTTCCGGGGTCCCTCAGATTGTCCCTCGTGCCCCTAAATGGGGAGAAGGTCTGGGGATTAAATCAATAATGCCCCTCCAAAATTCCAGGGGTCCCTCAGATTGTCCCTCGTGCCCCTAAATGGGGAGAAGGTCTGGGGATTAAATCAATAATGCCCCTCCAAAGTTCCAGGGGTCCCTCAGATTGTCCCTCGTGCCCCTAAATGGGGAGAAGGTCTGGGGATTAAATCAATTATGCCCCTCCAAAGTTCCAGGGGTCCCTCAGAATGTCCCTCGTGCCCCTAAATGGGGAGAGGGTCTGGGAATTAAACCAATAATGCCCCTCCAAAGTTCCAGGGGTCCCTCAGATTGTCCCTCGTGCCCTAGCGCAGGGAGAGGGTCTGGGGATTAAATCAATAATGCCCCTGCAAAATTCTTAAATTCTAAACTTACCTTCGCAGGTCCAGGGGTGCCTCAGATGTTCATGCTGTGCCGTGCTGTGCCGTGTCGTGCCGTGCCCCACGTTGGGCGCCAAAGATGTTGGGCCATGCCGTGCCCCACGTTAGGCGCCACCTGTTCAGGCCGGCTTAGCTGGTAGCATGGTCACGGCAAGGGTCAGGGAATCAGACACCGACAGGAGACCAGTAGTGGTGGAAGAGGTCTCTCTCAGCCTCCCTTTATTCAGCCATATATACCTTTCCCCCAAGCCTCTAGCAGAACAATTGGATGCTAATGAGTCTGACAGACAAGGTGCCACTAGCCTCCAAGCCCATTTCCTGCAGGAGCCAAGCTTAACAAATGCTAATCAACTCCTCAGCCCACAACAACTAGGCCATGGTGCCGGGCCCCCTACATTTTTTTTAAACATCAGGCTGCAACAGCAGTCCTGGTAATATTTGTCCGATGCAGCTCCTGGATGTACATGGTTCCCTAGGCTTCTCTTTCTCTTGCCCATTTATTACACTTCATTTGGCTGAGGAATAAAGTGATTTTTTTCTGTACAAATTTTCAGTCTGATTTTGGGTACTTCCTGTGATGTTGCAATGGAGCGCACTCTCCATTGGTCATTGGAGCTGTAGCATTTCTAATAGGAATATTGCATATGTAATTTAAAATTTCCTAGGAATAACTCCGAAAGTTTTTTCAGATAATGTTGAATGTATGTGTCCTAAACAGTGTCTTTTTAGCACCTAATGATTTAAGATTATAGCGGCGTTTTCTAGTGCTGTGCGAGTTCATTGGGTCCATCTCTGTACTTGCACAGTCAGAGCTCCGTTATGGCTGTGAGCCACGGCATGAGCGTCACAGACCTTGGGGGGGCACCTGCTGAGACTCAAGCTTGATTGGGGGGGGCGTTGGCATCAGTACTGTTGTTGATGCCGATCAGTGCACAGATTCCTTAGATCACTAAATGTTGCGAAAATGATGTGTAGGTGTTTCTATTCCTTCACGTGTTCAAGTACTTCTAAAAGGAGAACCTTCCCTTCATCTGCCGTTTGGTTACTCAGCAGTACTATTTGGAAAGCCATGCCAGGATAAATATTTGACTTTTTCCTATATACCAGTTTTTCAGATTATTGTAATGTGTTTTGCCAATGCTTATAATTTATTAAAGTCAGTGGATAGATGGGAGTATATTCGATTTATTTTGGGCTACTGCCTTGAAGTTACTTACAATGTCTATAGTCAAGTTAATTTGTTTTGACTTTATTTTAATGTATGATGTAATATGTTACACAAATCATGCATGTATGTAATATATTGAATTATCTTTATGTATGTTATATACATTACATAAAGATTGATGAATCTTGAGAGTGAAAACACCCGTTTGCACAGTGCCTGGGGAAGCGTGGTAGCAGTGTTCCAGGATTCCCCGTACTTCCCAGTGGGCCTTTCCAGTTACCACATGGAAGGACTGAGCCTGTCTTTGTGTTTTATGCTTTTGTTTTGTAAATAATTCCATTTCAAGGATTATGAATTTATGTTTACTGCAAATACATAGCCAAATTTTTTTCTTGTGCGTATATAAAATGGTTTTTTTTTTTGAGGGGTGAGGGAGCTTAACTGTTGATTTAATTAAGAGTTAGAGGGAGAAACATCTTCCATCTTCTGGTTCACTCCCCAGATGGCCACAGTGGCCAGTGCTGGGCCTGACAGGAACAGGAGCTCCTTAAAATACAAATTTATACAAAAGTTAGACTTTACTTCCTTCCTCAGTGTGGTCATCTTGCTATTCATTTGTAATATGGCCATGTTGATTTTTTGCTATTTCTGTTGCATTTTTAGGGTCCCTCCCTCCACATACATCCTTGTTTTGATTTATTTTTGTTGTTTTTTATACAAAAAGAAAAAAAAAAGCTTCCTTCTGCATTTTGACTCTCCGGATGCTGCACGGAGCAGTGAGGGGCCAGGCCTGTGCCTGGCGCCGGGAGCCCAGTGCGGACCCCCACGCCGTGTCAGGTGTCTGGCACCTAAACAGGCAGGCTGTCACTACTGTCAGCCCTGGGTACCAGATGAGAAGCAGAGGGGCAGAATGAACCGGACGCTCCTGTGTGGGATGTGGCATCCCAGCCCTTTAACCTCTGCCAACATGTGCTCCTTTGCTCTGTAACTATTTGAAAGGCGCACACACAGAGCGTTTGTAAATGTGGCACTTTGGGTATAGCTAAATTGACTTGATTTCTGTTGAGACTTTGCTCTGGTGTTGCTGCATTCTTACTTGGATCATTGTTAGATCTTGTGTTGTGAAGTCTTGAATTTCCAGGTGTTCTTTTCATTTTAAAATTGTTTTCTTCCAGTGTCTCTTGGGAAAACTTTTTGAGAATTTAAATGACAGCCCTTTGGATCAACATAAACAGATCACCTCCATCTATCTTTTCAACATGTATACTGCTGTCTTTATTTGTATTTGTGGAGCAGTGATCAGAATTTGAAATTAAATGCTTTATTAAAAGTTCACTGAGGGGCAGAGGCCATCTTTTTTTTCACTTAAACTCAAATTGTGCTTCTCCCCAAGTTCTTCTTCAACCTAACGTCAGTACTAATCTTGCTATCTATTTTGGTCGGAGAAAAGGCAAAGCGAGCGTTTGGAGTAGAGGAGCCGTCGGCCGGTGCCGTGTGGCAGCAGTCTCCCAGCAGGCCGGCGAGCACTGCAGTGTGCTGTCTCCTTTCAGGACTGGACTTTCACTCCATTGGCTCTGAAAGGAACGTGCAGGTGTATTTTCAGTATTTAAGGAAAAAGTCATTTTTAAAATTCATGAAAACTTTATTATTGTTAAAAATGTTTATTTGTCATCTACTTGGAAGCCAGAGTGACAGAAAGAGGGAGATTAATTTTCAGTCTATGGGGGGCCCCTGCCATGTGGTAGTGGGCTGAGCATCCAGCTGGGTTACCCGCATTCTGTATGGGCCCCTGTTCAGATCCTGGCTGCTCTGTTCCACCCAGCTCCTTGCCCCTGTGCCTGGGAGGATGCACAATGGCCCAGGTCTTTGAGCCTGAGCAGTTGCATTGGGCACTGGAGGAAATTTCAGTGTCATGACTTGCAGCTGGCCCACCCAGTTCCAGCTGTTGGAGTCATTTGGAGAGTGAGCCAGTAGATGAAGGATCTCTCTGTGTAAATCTGCTTTTCAAATAAAAATAAATTTTTTTAAAAATTCTTCTATCTTAAAGAAAGTTCTTCTATCTTCTGTTCCCAGTAGCTGGGTGGGGAGAGCTCAGCTGACGCCTGTTCTACAAGGTGGCAGATGCCCAAGCACTTGAGTTGTTTGCTGCCTACCCGGGGATGTCAGCGAGCAGCTGAAATGGAGGCAGAACCCGCAGTCTCATGAGCTGTGGCTGTCCCAAAAGTCAGCTTCATCTATGGGACCACAGTGCCAACCCTGGGAGTTTTGTTGTTGTACACTGTCAGGTGAATAAGGTATATTGGTCTCAAAAATTGAGAAGTCTCCAGTTTTTTGTTTGGCTTTGGTATGTTCACTTCATGATAATTAGTGTTTTGTTTTATTACCATTGATTGTGGTGAATCCTCACTGGGCTGTCTGAAGGTCTGTGGTTCTTCCTTTTTTTCCTGCTAAGATGGTATCGTCTTATGCTGTTGTAAGTGGATCTCTTCTCTTGACTTCAGGGCTAGATCTTGTGGATCTTTGTCTATTGCAAATCTCTGTCTTGACCCACCCTGTGTATCCAGCTGCATGCTGACCATCTCTGCTTTGATGGTCCACAGACACCTTAACTTAAAGCATATCCATTTCCGAGTTTGTCATCTTTCTCCTTTCACTCAGTAATGCACATCAGAAACCTAAGAGCCATCCTTAGCTCCCCCCTCGCCCCGTTTTTTCTGACTGATCCCTTGCCTCAAATCCATCTAGGTTTGTTGGATCTGGTACTTGTTTTACCCTTTGCCTAGTCTACGGATCGTACAGCTTGGTTATGACGGGTGTGTGTGTCCCACTTCCTCCCTTATCCGGGTCAGGCTTGAAGTTCCCACGTCTCCTGCAGTCTCTGGTGTTTTTCACGGCAGGTGGGGTCCTGGGTCATTTTCCATCATGCATGAGACCTTCTTTATACCATTTGTCTAATCTTCCCAGCGAACTCTTTGAGCCCCATGGGGAGGGAATGGGACTTAGTTTTGGTCTCCAGCACTCAACTTATCTGACAAATACCTGCTGAATAAATGGGTGAATTGTTTTTGACATTTCAGTCATAAGGGTCTAAATTATTTTTTTTTTTACATGGAACCACATGTTGAGGAGTTAGTATTTCAGTGGGAGAACACTAACACCTGGCTTTGTTCTCCATTGGAAATTCTCTTTTGACCTCAGGGTTCATCCTGCCTGCTCAGTCCCTGTGCCTGTCCCTCCCCATTTGATTTGTGATCCTCCTGAAAGGATGAGGAGACTGCCTCGAATTCGGATCTGAAGTTTTGGCAGGAAGCCCAGAGTTGATGATCTGAGCAGTGTCTTAGCCAGCTGAAGCCTAGAACAAAGAAGCCACACAGACTCTTGGCACATCCTGAAATGCGGCTTTTTGCTTCTTCAGAAATTGTGATTCTAGTCAGTTGATGCTGACTTAGAAATGGACACAGAACTCGGAATGCTGCACCCATGAATGGCAGTCCCTTTTGCTGCCCATAGTGCATCAGTAATGGTTGACTTTGTAGCCTGCCTGCTGCAATTGTAGTCTAACAGGATTTTGGAGCTAGAAAGACCTTTTTACTTGAGATAATCTCATTCAGTTCTCTTAACTATATGTGAGGAAAATACCCTTTTGAGTTAATGACAGATTTGGGCTCTGTTTTCTGTTACTTCTGGCCTAGTTCATTTTCTGTTTAACAGCATCTTTCACGGTTACTGGGGAATAATAATTCTGGACTCCTGCTTAGAGGAAAAGTACACATTTCCTGGTCTCCTGCAAGCTGGGAAGCCCTTGTACAAGTTATGTAACTCTTCACTCTGCAGTTTTCTGAATACAATAAATGACAGGCAAGTTTACAATGGTGGAAGGTTAGACTTCAGCTACACTGCTTTGTTTCTCCAACCCAGAAACTGCTGTTTCTTACATATTCTTCCTTCGTCCATTTAAAATTTTTTTAAATTTTAAATTCCTTTATTTTTTCTCTTTAAAAGGTACATAGTGTTGCTGGATTTTTTTTCTATTTTTAAAAATTGTTTTCCACAATGTAGTTTTTTTTTGGTATAGGCGTTCGTCTCTTCCCCTCCCTTGCCTTCCTCCTCTCTGCCTCTTTTCCCCCATTTTTACCACAATAGTATAATTCTTTACAGTACAAGTTACAGGTTTAACTTTCGGATATTTAAATGTGTCATGACATGATAATTATAGGCAAAGGTAGAAAACCTAGTACCGTAACGTAGTGGTAGATCTGTAAGCTCCATGGGGAGTAGAGATGCATACTGCGGAGTATTTTTGTTTCCTGGTCTGCTAGACTCCCTTGTGTGGTTCCTTTATATGAAAATATGCATATGTATTTGTTTACCTGCGTGTGTATTTATATGAATATATAGCAGTTTGCATACTGAGTTTCCTATGCTAAAGAAAACATGTTTGTCCTTTTGGGGCTGGCTTACTTCACTTCGCATAAAAGTTTCTAGCTGGGGCTATTTCAAGCCAGTGACAAGATTCATTCTTTTTTACCTCCATTTTTCTAAAGCATCAAAATCTCGATAATTATCATTTTTGTATATTGCTCATGGAAATAGTGTGTGGTGAATTTACTGTGGCTGAAGATATTTCATTTGAGCTTTAGCCTCATGAGTGTGTTTCAGTAAGTAAAAGAAGTCCTGTGCTTTTTCTTGAACATTCATGATGACCATTTTCAGACATGAAACAAAGGTTCAAAGAATTTTACAGTAGATTGCTGAATCCCGACCACTGATATCCTACCATTATTATGTTACTAAATTTGCATTCTTACATGTTTTTGTTCATCCGTCTATTCATTCCTTAATTAATTCAGAACTGCTCAAAAAGACTGCCTGGTTATACACATAGTAGATAGACTTGCTGATTTTTTTGCTAAAACAAACTGATGGTTAGCAAGCAGATAGACATGACTTAGTCTATGGCTTCAACTAAGAACAGAGTCATTTCTCTGCTTATTTCAAAGATGGCAATAGTTGGGGAGGCATAGTAACACTAATATTTCTTTGGTTTTGTGTATTGACCAAGAGATATATCCATTTGACATTTTCATTTTTTATTGCCTTGTTTTTAGGTTCTTTCATATGAATCAAGCTAATAAAGTTATGTTTTATTTTAATAGAGAAGTAAACTGTTATATCACCTTTCATGCAAAAAGCATCTTTCCAAAAGATCATTTCAATTGACTGAAATTTTTGCTTTCATAATCCTTCCAGAAAAAAACCCACAATGTATTAATTTTACTGTGGAATGTTGAGAACAATTGTTTTGATTTTTTTCTCCTTTTACAAGCAGAATAATACAAAGATTTGTCTATTTTTATTTGAAAGGCAGAGGTACAGAGAGAGGAGAGTCAGAGAGCTTCTATCCTCTGACTCACTGCTTGAATGATGGCAGTGGCTGGAGCTAAGCGGATCCAGAGCCAGGAGCTTCTTCCTAGTCTCCCCTGTGGTGCCTGGGCCATCACCTGCTGCTTTTCCAGGTTCATTCTGAGAAAGCTTTATTAGAAATGGAGACCTGGTGGGGAGGGTAGCTCTAAGCTGCATCGGTATGGGCTGCTGCTGGCTCCGACTATGCTTTACTGCCTGGGCTGCACTGCCACCCCCTAGAATGAAAATTATTCAGCCATTCACATATGATTTAGTTTTCCTTCCTTAACATTAGGTGAGTTTCTTCTTTTGATTACTGTCTTTTTGTAAAATGGAAAGCTGTGTGGTGACAAAGCCACACGGAGTGCTGGACACTTGGTGTAGCGGGTAAAACCCTGCTTGGAGAGACCCCCGTTCCTAGGGCTGGGCTCTTGGGTTTGTTTCCATTTGCAGCTTCCTGCTGAGGATCCCTGCCCTCCAGTGGAAGTTGCAGATTGAGGTTCTAGCCTCTGGCTTTAGCCTGGCCCAGGGATGCAGCAGGTAGAAATCGGTCCCTTTCTCTCCCTCCACGTCCCTTCCTCCATCCCTCCCGCCCTTCCCAGTCTTCTCTATGAGTGACATTACCTTTCAGTTTAAAATAAAGGTGTTATTTTTAAAAAGCATATCAGAAATGATAAGGTGTTTCATTCCAGAGTTAGAGTATCAGAACTGAGTGCTTGGTATGTGACTTGCGACTTGGGCTGGGAAAGGAATAGGAGCAGGATTAGAGAGGCAGTCAAGCCCAGCTAGTGGTGAGCGCAGTGGGGAATGGCCGGTTAGAGCCGGGAAGCAGCTGTGAGGTCAGCACAGACTGAACACATGGGCAGTTATTGCAGATTGTTTTTAGTGTATTTGTTTTAGCAGCACTAGCAGATTTACTCTCAGTGATGGTGGGAATAATTTTAATGCATTAAGTCTGGCCAGTTTTTTGTCAGAAAGGAGAGCAGCTCTGTCTCCAGTGAAAGTGGTGTTTGAGGGAAGTTTTGTTACATTTGATTGGAAGATTGAAACAAAACAGTGGTGAAGTTGGCCCATCTTATCTCTGAGAGTGAACAGAGGGAGCTTTCTCTTCCCTTGTTCATCTAGCAGGAAAGTTAATCCAGTTGCTTTGAACTTAGGAAAGCAGGCTTTCTGTAGAAAGATTCATTTTCTAAACTGGCATTAATTTTCAATTAAAGTTGCTGTGGGCAGAGAGCACCTTGATGGTCGTGTTCTAATGACACTGCTGGTGTCTGCGCTCTAACAGCAGACAGAGCTGAAGCAGGCGTTTGTAAGAGCAGGTGCTGGGTGCTTTTCCGAGAGGGGCAAGCTTTGCACACTTCCACCCTTGTGATACTGAAATATCTTTTCAAAAATGACCCACTGTACTCAGTCAGCACTGAGAGACTGTGTGATTGCTAAGCCTCCAGAGCCAGTGACACCATCTGAAGGAAATTTTGTTAGGAATTTGTTAGTGCTTATACCTTAGATAATACCTGATTTTCCTCTTGAGTGAGATGTTCATGATAAAAATCATGCAGACTAGCCTGTGATGTGAGCAGGATTTTGGAGCTTAAGCCACTCTTACTACATGGTAATTCTTGGGGAAATTGAGGGTTATTCATTTGTTTTTCTCATTTGCTATGATTTCAGGTAAAGGTTGAGTAGTAATTCTTCAGTAAAATTGGAGCTACAGCGAGCGTCAGTGCTTAATTGGGATCTTAAGGCGTGCATCGAGCTGTCCTAGCAGATGGCTTATCTGTTTTCCTGAAACATGTATTTACAACTACTGAGTCTAGAAGTATTTTATCTTTTCCTTCCTTTGTGTAACATAAGGAATGCTTCTAAATGTTTCTGTAAATATTTTCGATGACTCGGAGTAAAGCTGCTCTGACTTTAATCTGATGTGAAGTGAGTGTAGCGTTGCAGAATTCTCTTGGACACTCAGGTTCAGCTCGCATAGAAGGGGTGCAGCTGAGCATGTGTTCAGAGTAAGTTCAAAACAAAGCAAGTTTCCTGTCTGTCAAAAGAAAACAAAAGGTCTTCCACAAGTATCAGAATATCTTTCATCTTAATACTACAGATTTTGCTGTTTCATTGTATAGAATTGTTTGCTGGGGGTTCTTGTTAATTTTATTGAAGACAGTTTCTTAAAAGTGATGTGTTTTTCTTTTATCAGAACATGGCCATGGAGGAAACAGCGATATGGGAACAGCACACGGTGACACTTCACAGGGTGAGTTGTGCTGCAGTCAGTGGTCTGTGTGTGACTCAGAGTACGGCAGCTCTGGAGAACAATAGAGGAAAGCCAGATGTCAGGAAGCCAGAAAAGAGGGGAAATGTTTCTATATTCTTGTTTAAAATTAGAGTCGCAATAAATTCTGTATTAAGGTCAAATGAACTTGACTACCTTTCCATGTAACCTTTTGGGGGTTATTTGCGTATTTGCTGCTTTTATTCCTGATAAAGTGATTGGAAAAAGAATTCTGTACATTAGTATAAATTAACATTGTTTCAACTGCTCTGAGTGTGTATGGATAAATATAGGCTTGAGATTTAAAATTAAATGAAAGTTTGACTTGGAGCATGTGTATCCCAGGAGTTGCTTCAACAATTGCAGTGGGTGCAAAGGATTAGTAATTCTCTTGGTGGAAGTGAGAAGCGTGGATGAGCAGAGACTGCCTTGATTTCAGTCCTCGTCCTGAATTTCTCCTCTTTAAAATAGGCAACTGGGGGGCCCGGCGCGGTGGCGCAAGTGGTTAAGGTCCTCGCCTTGCACGCCCGGGATCCCATATGGGCGCCAGTTCAATCCCGGCAGCCCCGCTTCCCTTCCAGCTCCCTGCCTGTGGCCCGAGAAGGCAGTCGAGGACGGCCCAAAGCTTTGGGAACCTGCACCCGCGTGGGAGACCCGGAAGAGGCTCCTGGCTTCGGATCGGCATAGTATCGGACCGTTGCGCTCACTTGGGGAGTGAATCATCGGACGGAAGATCTTCCTCTCTGTCTCTCCTCTCTGTATATCCGCCTTTCCAATGAAAAAATAATAAAAATAAATCTTTAAAAAAAAATAAATAAAATAGGCAACTGGGGCCCGGCAGCATGGCCTAGCGGCTAAAAAGTCTTCGCCTTGAACACCACGGGATCCCATATGGGCGCCGGTTCTAATCCCGGCAGCTCCACTTCCCATCCAGCTCCCTGCTTGTGGCCTGGGAAAGCAGAGGAGGACGGCCCAAAGCTTTGGGACCCTGCACCTGTCTGGGATACCCGGAAGAAGTTCCTGGATCCTGGCTTCGGATTGGCCGTTGCACTCACTTGGAGAATGAATCATCGGATGGGAAGATCTTCCTCTCTGTCTCTCCTCCTCTCTGTATATCTGACTTTCCAATGAATAAATAAATAAATCTTTATAAAAAATTTTTAAAAATGAAATAGGCAAATGATCAAACCCCCTCACCCTTGATTTCCGCAGTGTTTACAGTAGGGCTAATGGTACAGCTCATGGTTTACCAATGCAGAAGGCGGATTCTGCCCCGGTTCTCCCCGCTCTGCGGACTCTCCTCTTGTAGAATGAGTGCACAGACTATTTCAGTAGGCGTCACACACTTGGTACTGGCTGTTTTCTCATGACCGTGTCTGTTGTCAGGAAGATGGACGGGGGAAACCGTGTTCCTCAAGCCTGTTCCTGGTGACCCCGTGACTGTTTGAATCTGCAAACTGTAGACTGGGCAAAACCATTGTTTCAAAGACTATGGTTGTAAATAAGGTACTGCAGATGTTTCACAAACTACTACCAGTCTCATCTGTGTCCATCTGAGTCATGATTTCCTGTTTTTGAAATGTACTGATAGTATCATATTTAAATCAAACATATATGATTAAATAAAATAACTTAAGATTTTAATTGATGGGTTGTGATATTACACTTATTATTTTGTTTAAGATTTATTTGGTTTTATTGGAAAATCGGATGTACAGAGAGGTGGAGGCTCAGAGAGGAAGATCTTCCATCCACTGATTCACTCTCCAAATGACAGTAACAGCCAGAGCTCAGCCAGTCCGAAGCCAGGAGCCAGGAGCTTCTTCTGGATCTCCCAGAGGGGTGCAGAATCCCAAGGCTTTGAGCCATTCTTGATTGCTTTCCCAGGCCACAAGCAGGGAGCTGGATGAGAAGTGGAGCTGCCAGGATTGGAACCAGTGCCCATTTGGGATCCTGGCACGTGCAAGGCAAGGACTTTAGCTGCTAGGCTACTGTGCTTGACCCACTTGTGTTTTTTTTTTTTTAATTATTATTTTTTTTATTGGAAAGGCGGATATACAGAGAGGAGAGACAGAGAGGAAGATCTTCCGCCCGATGATTTACTCCCCAAGTGAGTGCAACGGCCGATGCTATGCCGATCCGAAGCCAGGAGCCTCTTCCGGGTCTCCCACGTGGGTGCAGGTTCCCAAAGCTTTGGGCCGTCCTCGACTGCCTTCTCGGGCCACAGGCAGGTAGCTGGAAGGGAAGCGGGCTGCCGGGATTAGAACCGGCGCCCATATGGGATCCCGGGCGTGCAAGGCGAGGACCTTAACCACTGTGCCACCGCGCCGGGCCCTGTTTTTCTTATTGTTGTGATTCACATATTGTAAAATATGTACTTGATACATAGTTTTTAGTTTAAATAGACAGATATGCTTAAGTGTATGCCAAAGTTAAGGTAATGACAATTTCTCTGAGATTTTCCTTTGTGCCAGTTTGTAGTCAGATCTGCACACCCTCGGATAGGTGTTTTTGTTACTACACTTTTGCACTTTCCACGATGTTGTCTGACCCGACCCTGTAGGCAGCACCTTGAGGCTGGCATCCTTCCCCGTGCCTAATGCGTTTGTGGCTCCTCCCTGAAGTGCTCACGTCCTTCCTTATTGCAGAGTAGCATTCTGTTGCAGGAATGGCTCATGCTTAATTCCCTAGGCAGGGTCCGTTGGGATTGTTCAGAGCTGTGAAGACTCTGCTTCACTGTGGACGCTTCGGTGTGAGCACACCCTTCCTTCCTCTTGGGTGAACACTTAGGAGTGTGTGTGGTGTGGTAGTCCTTGAGTTTCCATCTTCCCGCCTGCTGTGTGGGAGAGCCCCGTCACTCTGGGCCTTTGTCACCCGATTGAGCCAGACTAACCGGGCTGGTGTTTCCACCTGTATTCCTGTGAAGACTGATGATTCTGGGTATCTACTGATGTGTTTTTAGTCATTTTTGTGTCTTAGGTAGAGTATGCTCAAATCTTTTGTCTATTTCTAATTGAATTTTTTCTTATTATTTAGAGTTTGAAATTTGATGGAATATATATGTGTAAAATACAACTTCACTTGATCTTAGCCAAAAGGCCTAGAAGCGATATAAAATAAAACTTTAAACATCTATTTAAGACCTTCCCCAACTTTTTTTAAAGATTTATTTATTTTTATTGGAAGGTCAGTTATATAGAGAGAAGAAGAGACAGAGAGGAAAATCTTCTGTCCAATAGTTCACCCTCCAAGCAGCCACGGTGGCTAGAGCTGAACCAATCCGAACCCAGTAGCCTGTAGCCTCTTCCTGGTCTCCCATATGGATGCAGGGTCCCAAGGCCTTGGTCTGTCCTTGACTGCTTTGCCAGGCCACAAGCAGGGAGTTGGATGGGAAGCCGGGCTGCTAGAATTAGAACCTGCACCCATATGTGATCCCAGTGCACATTCAAGGTGAGGACTTTAGCCACTAGGCTACCATGCGGGGCCCCCTTTGCCCAACTTGTAATCGGGTTGCTTGTATTTGGTTGTTGAGCTATGAGGAGTTCTGCATGAATCCTGGATGCTAACCTGTTGTTTTCTACGGGTTTGGCAGCTGTGGATTGCCCTTTCATTCCGTTGGCTGTCCTCTTTGATAGACAGCTGCTGGAGTTGTAAGCATTCTTCATATAGTTGAAATACAGGTTCTTTATTAATTAAGCCTTGTTTTGTAAACAGTTTTTCTCGGTGTGGCTTGTCTTTTCTTTCTCATGATGTTATCTTTGCAATACAGAAGTTTTAAGGTTGTTTTTTTGCATAAGGTGCATTTTGTGAATTTTTGTATCTGAGAAATCTGTCAAATTCAGTGTCACAAAGATTTCTTGTATATCTTTGAGCTAAATTTTGTGTATGCTGTGAGATATGAGCAGAGAAACTTTTCAGGTAGACTCTGATTTTTGAGCAACTACCGTGTTTAAAAGGTTATCCTTTCTTCACTTCATTACCTTGATGCCTCTGCTGCTTTCTTGCACGTCAGGGAGCTGGACTGCAGGGGAGCAGCCTGGGCTCAAGCTGGTGCTGCCGATGTCTGCACTGCAGGGGGAAGCTTAGTCTGCTGTACCACGGTGCTGGCTCCTGGATTTTTTCTGTTCTTCCTCTTCTTTTTTAATGTTTGCTTGTTCTAGTTTCTTTGCCTTTTTGCATAAATCTTAGAATAAAGCTGTTAATTGTTAGCAAAATATACCAAAATTAAAATTTTCCTTGTGGTTGTGTTTAATCTATAGGTCAGTTTGAGAAGAACTGACAATATTAAGTCTTTCAAACACCGAGTGTAGTGTATCTGATTTTTTTACGTCACCATTTGGAATTTTTGGCATACTGATCTTATACACTTTTTTAGGCTTACAGTTAAATATCTGGCTTGTTGATGCCACTATTGGTTTGTTTTTAATTACAGTTTTTGAACGCTCATTGTTGCTATGTAAATACAGTTAAAAATTATAATTTATTTACTTAGTTGCAGAGAGAGAGAAGCATATAATCCACCTGCTGGCTCACCTCCCTGATGACTGTGATGGCCACAGCTGGGCTGGTCCGCCCCGTGGGTAGCCGCAGCCCGGGGGCCGGCTCACTGCTTCCCTAGGCCTGTTAGCAGGGGCTGTCCCGCAAGAGCAGCGCTTGGACTGGCACGCATCCTGTGTGCTGCTGCAGGCCGTGCCTCCCCTGTTCTGCCAAAGCACCGGCCTCAGTAGCATTGATGTGGAAGAATTTGTGTTTGGATTTGGAACAGAGAATGCTCCCTTGCATCGTTACCCCCAGCATGCAGTAGCCAGGGTTTGAGCAGGCTGCTGCTGGGGTGGGCGTGCATTCCCGCTCACCTGCTGTCTCCCAGGATCTCATTAGCACGAGACTGGATACAGGCTTCTGAACTTGGACATCAGTGGCCTATCCTGATTTTTTTCTTATAATCACCTTCCCAAGCAGATTAAATCTAGGAACATTTCTTTAGGAACATTTTTTATTGATTCCTTGAAAAGCTTTAATATACTTTTTATTATTTGTACCGAGTGAACAGATTTCACGTATTCCACAGTACGTGTTTATGGATGTAGTAATGCCCCCAGCCTCCCCACTCCTGCAGCCATCCCCGCCCGTCCTTCTCCTCCTGCCTTGTTTGTTCCCCTCATGTTTGTGATGGCGTGTTTTCGTTTCGCTTTGCCATCGCAGGCTTACCACTCCGTTAGGGAAGGGTATCAACAGCTTAGCAAGTAGGAAAAAAGCCTGCTCTTCCTCAGGACTGTATACAAGAGTGGGAAGCAGGAATCAAACCCCAAGATGTCAGTCTCACTCCTGCAGATTCCTCATAACTGTTTGTATTAGTTACCACAAATCAAGAAAAACATGATGTTATTCTTTTTGGGAATGACTGATTTCACTAAGCATGATGGTTTCCAGTGGATGGATTTAGTTTCAGAAGATGAGATTTCATTCTTTATGGCTGAGTGGTATTCTGTGTGTACATGCCCCACGTCTTGTTCGTACAGCATCAGTTGGGCATTCTGTGTAGGTAGTTATGTCATCTGGAATGGAGGCAGTTTTAGTTCGTTCTTTGAAGAACTCCCCTTTCCTTTTTGCCCTATGATTTCCGGGTTGCTGCTGCTTAAGAATGAGAAGGACTTGCCCTTCTCCTGATTGTTGGTGGAAACATCTTTCTGTCACCATTAAGTATGATAGCTTTGCTATTTCCTTTGTCGGGATTAAGGATTGTTTCTATTTGCCAATTATTAGATTGAATTTAGTTTGCTGAGAGGTTTTCTTTTTTCTTTAATCATGAATAAATGTTGATTTTTATCAGTGCCTTTTTGGGACTATTGATCAGAGTTTTCATCTTAGTCTGTACAAGATGTGAGTCTCTTGCCTTGGATTATTGAACGACCTTGGGTTCCTGGTTCAAAGTTACGTGATTGATGGATTGTCCCTTTGTAGGATGCTGCATGGCTTTGATCATAGTTTGTAAGTATACTTGTTTCATTGTTCACGAGGAGTACGGTCAGTATTTTCTTAAATCGGTTTAGTACAAGGAATTGAAAGTACTTCCTTTTTTTGTGATTTCTAGTAGAGTTTGTGTACAATCTTATTTTTCCTTAAATAGTTGGTAAATTCCACCAGTGTGGCCATCTGATGTTGGAATTTTCTAGGCAGGAAAGTTTTTGTTTTAATATAATTATTTATTTGAAAGGCAGAGGCAAGCTACAACTTTTCCTCCTCCTGGTTCAGTCCCACATTGGCTGCAGCAGCCTGGGTGAAGCCAGGGGCCTGGTCTCATGTGGGTAGCAGGTCTGGTCTGTTGTGTTCCCAGGTCTGGTCTGTTGTGTTCCCAGGTGCACGGGCAGAGTAGCTGAGGTGTGAATTGGCACTCTGATAGGGAAGTTGGTATCTCAAGAGGTAACTTCACGAGCTGAGCCACATGGCCTGCCCCTGCAGGAAGCTTTTATATCACAAATTCATTGTCTCTAATTTTATATTAAAATTATTAAGTTACAGATGTTCTTATTACAGTATTTTGTGGTGCTGGGCTGTTTTGCTTTTTGTACTTTTGTCAATTTGAATTTACCAGAATATTTGCCTTTGTTGTCTGTGTTGTTAAATATTGTAGGGATTCTTTTTTTTTTTTTTTTAAGTTTTATTTATCTAACTGGAAAGACACATTTGCAGAGAGGAGAGACAAAGAGAAAGATCTTCCATCTGCTGATTCATTCCCCAAGTGGCTGCAACAGCCAGAGTTAAGCTGATCCAAAGCCAGGAGCTTCTTCCAGGTCTCCCATGTGGGTACAGGGGCCCAAGGGTGTGGGCCATCTGCTGCTGCTTTCCCAGGCCACAAGCAGGAAGCTGGATGGAAAGTGGAGCAGCTGGGACACCAGTCGAGATCCATATGGGATCCGAGTGCTTAAAACTGAAGGATTAGCAAGCTGAGCTATTGTGCCAGGCCTAGTCTTTTTTTTTTCTTCACCTCACAAACTTGCCTTTGCTGGAAATCTGTGTTTTTTATTAACATGGGGAAAGATACCGAAAGTTGAGAATGTACTCCTATTGTACTCCTGAATGTACTCTGGGTATAGGTGCCTGCCTACTTCCTGGGCCTCCATTTCCTTGTCACCAGGTTGTGCTGGGCACACGGCTGTGTTGCCTCAGCTGCATCACGCTGAGGCTGGGCCCTGGTATCATCAGTGAACATGCCTCCAGCAGTGCCAGCTTGCAGCAGCCTTCCCAGCTGAGAGCCTGACTCGGGGCAGAATCTATCCTGTTCTCCTTGAGGCTATACAAGAATCCTTTCAAATAGCTGCATCCTTCAGGAAAATTGCGTTTCTAAAACAGCAGAATCAGCACAGTTTTTCTGTAAAGAGCTGGACAGTAGATATTTTAGGCTGTATTGCAAAAGCACTCCCCAAGTGACTGCAAAGACTGCCACTGAGCCGATCCAAAGCCTGAAGTCAGGAACGTTTTCCCCATGTCCCACGTGGGTACAGGAGCCCAAGACTTTGAGCCATCCTCCGCTGCTTTTCCAGGGCATTAGCAGGAAACTGGATTGGAGCTGGAGCAATTGGGACACAAACCAGAATCATGGCACTTGGAGGTGAACAGTTAGCCTGTTGAGTCACGGCGCCAGCCCCACTCTTCAGTCTGTTTGGAAAGGAAGCATTGGCTGGGTCATCCCAGAAATGCTGATTCAGTAGGGATAAGGTAGAGGCCCGTTTCTTTTTCTCAGTTCTCCAGCTTGAGATGAATGACCGTGGTGTCTGGTATCACACTTCTTTATGAAATACTGACAGAGGTGTAGCTGAGATTGTTCCCTAAGGTAAACATGGAGCTTTTGGCAGAGGTAGTGAAGGTAGTGATGGGGATTAATGTTAGGTTGTATTTTGAAAAATTTACTCATTTCCATTTTATTTGAAAGGTGTATGTACACACATACACACAGGAGCCAGGGCTAGAACAAGTTGAGCATTGAGGTCTGCTGTGTGGGTGACAAGGACTCAAGTATTTGAACTGTGATCTGCTGCCTCCAGGGGTACCCACAAGCAGGAAGCTGCCGGGAGGACTTGAAGCAGTGGGCCTCAGGTCTGCCCCTGGGGCTTACTCTGTAGCAATACCCTGGAGTGTAGAGTCTGAGTTGCAAAATAGGGCAATTCTGAATTCCTTGACAGTAGATGTAGTTGTATGGAGATAACTTTTAAACAAAAACTATGGATTGGCACAGTAGTATTTTCTGCTGCTTACTGTCAAGAATAACGTGTGGCACTTCATTCTCAGAGGAGTTTTTCTCAGGGCAGTTCATTTTTCAAGGCTCTGTAGTTTTCTGATGTTCTGTTGCATACCAAGCACTGTGGTGGACTTGACATTCTAACAGAAACCAATGCAAACCCTCTTGCCTCTCAGGCATTCTGAGCTTACCGGCTCGCATGTGGGTTGTACCCCTCAGGGGAAGAAAGGAGGGCGTGGTCAGCTTCACATCCTCTGGGTGTTTGCTGTGTGGTTGTGTTCAGCACAGCCCCTGGGGTCTGAGCAACACTTTTGTATGTCTGACTTTGAAAAAAAATTGGTGGAACTAATTTTCACTGTAGATGTTCATTAACTTATATCTGAAACATTTTCATTTCATTGTTTTTAGAGATTACTGTTTATCCCACTGAATCCTACAAAATTGGTGTTTGACCATCTCAGCACGGTCAGTCCCCAGCTCCCGTGTCTAATGGCTGCCATCACTGCAGGGCAGCAGCTGCGCCCCGAGGACTGCTCCCTGGTCCTGCCCTCAGCTCTAACACTGGCTCTTTAGTATTCTCCTAGTGAATGAATGGTGTTTTGGTATTTTTGGTTTTCTTTTAAGATTTATTTCTCTGAAAGAGTGGCAGAGAAAGAAAGAGAGAAAATCTGTCTCCTGGGCCATTTCCCAAATGTCTCCACAGCCAGGGCTGGGCCCAATGTGGGCCGGACCTATGCCAGGAGCTCTCAGAACTCGGTCCAGGTCCCTGTGATGGGGGCAGCAAAGAGGATCAAAGGTGGAGCAGAATTCCTGAGAGACTGACGCTGCCCTCGATGAAGCCAGCCCTGCGAGACAGGATGGCAGCATCAAAGCAGTTGCCTTAACCTGCTGGCCTCCAAAAGTGAATGTAGCTTTACTTTTAATTTTTTTAAAAGGTTTGTTTGCTTTATTTGGCAAGTCAGAGTAACAGAGAGAGAGGGAGAGACAGACAGATCTTCCACCCGGTGGTTCACTCCCCAAGTGGCTGCAGTGGCCAGACCTGGGCGGCACAGAGCTGGGTGCCGGGGCGGCGCAGAGCTGGGTGCCGGGGCGGCGCAGAGCTGGGTGCCGGGCCGCCTTCCACGCCTCCGGCCTGGAGGGAGAGCAAGCCAGTCAGGGAGAACTGTCTTTGTGTCTGCCTCTCTCTGAGTCTCTCTGCTTCTCAGAAAATAAATGGTCTTTTAAATTGTGAAGAACACTCTTTCTATGAGAGTTTTTTCACTATTCTGTGACTTTATTTTGGTCTGCCTCTTCAGGGATTTGCACTAATCATATATTTGTAGTTTTCTTGGGTCTTGTTTTTTTAAATTTCTTTCATTCTTTTTTACTTTAAAATATTTTCTCCTTTACACTTATGTTTCTCATAAGGCATTTTTTATTCAGGCATGTATTTCTCATGTCTAATGCGACTTTAAATTTTCTGATTTTAATTTCAGCAGCTCATTTTGAATTTTACTAATCCTTAAGTTTTCCTGTGTCATATTTTTTAAAATCCTTCAGCTTATTGTGTATGTGTCATTTAGCCTATAATTGGTTTCTCTCTTCCCTCCTATTTTTGCTAAGATTTCTTTCTTTCTTTCTTTATATTGGAAAGTCAGAGAGGAGGAGAGAAGGAGGGGAAGATCATCTGTCCAGTGATTCACTCCCCAAGGGGCCGCGTTGGCTGGAACTGAGCTGATCCAAAGCCAGGAGCTTCTTCCGGATCTCCCACACAGGTGTAGGGTCCCAAGGCTTTGGGCTGTTCTCAACTGCTTTCCCAGGCCACCAGCAGGGAGCCAAACGGGAAGCAGGCCGCCTGGATTGGAACCAGCGCCCATATAGGATCCTGGCATGTGCAATGCTAGGATTTTAGCTGCTAGGCTACTGCACTGGGCTCTCCCTTTCTATTTTGAAAGACTTATTTTAAGTATTTGATCCTGATAATTTTCTCTTCCTGTTTTTTTTTTTCCCTTAAATGTTATGTCTTATTAAAAAGGAAGACTTACAGAGAGAAGGAGGGACAGAGAAAAAGATCCCCAAATAGTCACAGTGCCTCGGAGCTGAGCCAGTCCAAAGCCAGAGCCAGGAGCTTCTTTCTTCCAGCTGTCCCGTGTGGGTTCAGGGACCCAAGGCTGCCCTCTGCTGCTCTCTCAGGCCGTAAGCAGAGAGCTGGATGGGAAATGGATCAGTGGACACACGAACTGGTGTCCCTGTAAGATGCTGACACTTGCAGGGGAAGGATTAGTCTGTTGAATCACTGTGTCACACCCCTTCTCTTCCTGTATATGATACTTGTTTTTGTGTTTTTAGAAATTGGCTTTATTTGCTCATGTAAGTTCATACGTGTGTCAGCAAAGAGCCTCCTAGCTTAGGCTTAATTCCCATTTGTTTGCATTTTGCACTTGCAGAGGACTGTTGGTCTGCTGGCTGTTGTAAATACTGTGCATGAGTTTTCAGTTTTGTATATAGTTGCTCTTCCTGTTTTTATTTGAAAATTTAGGAAGGTTCACTTGACCTGTGCCTGCTACAATTGCTGCTACCTTTTTCAGAATTTTATTTTTATCTCTTTTGGCACTTAAATTAGTGCTAGTTAAAATGAATTACTCTGTAAAGGGAAATAGAATTGAGTTGAATAATCAAAAAGTGGTTTCAGTGATAAACCACTTTTCTGGCTTGTGTTGAGCTGTAAGTTAATATGCGATTCTCTGCCATAGGGGGCCTGTTCTCCAAGGCCGCGTAGCAGTTCTGTGGGCGACAGGGCTGCACATGGGGATATGGGGTTTGGAGGGATGCACAGAAACTTGCAGGGTTGGTGAAGTGCTAAAGGAATCGTAGACAAAGACAAGTGTGGAAGTATAGCTTGGGTAATGCAAGACATGCCTAATCAGGAATCAGTAGTTAAATGGATTTAGAGCAAAGACCCCAGGATACTGGGAAGAAAGATGGAGTTGTATTTAAGCGCATTGTATGCCAAGGAATTTGGACCCATGGACATTGTTGTTGGATTAGTTTTTTGTTTTAGAGTAATAACTCTGGCAGCATAATGAAGGATAAATTGTACTTCAGTGGAGTGGAGTGAAGAGAGAGAGAGAGAGAGAGTGTGTGTGTGTGTGTGTGTGTGTGTAGCAGTGGTGAATGAAGATACAAAGCATTGGGTGGGATAGTGTTAAACCCTTGGAATCAATAGAGTGGTCCAATGTTCCTGAAACATTAAGACTAGTGTCTTTGCCTTTTTGCCCATACAAAACCAAACTTACTAACTCTATTCTCCATTTTCACTTGATTAGCATGGATTGACGGTTTGGGTATCAGCAAGCATTTAAAAACTGTCTCCAGTGATTCCTGTCTGTCGTCAGGATAGGAGGTTGCAGAGTTGGCTCGTCATTAAATGGACAGTAACAAGGACTCCTCTAGCAGGGTTACCTACCTTGCCGGTGTGAGTTTTTGGTGCTGGTTAATCTGGGCCCAAACTACACTTGTTGTTGGAGGTACTGGGGATTGAACCTGAGGCTTCGTGCAATAAATCTTTGTTAATATCTCTCTGTTTTCCTTATTGAAAGTTCCAGTTGTTTTTGGCATTTGCCTCATCCCTTCGTGTTGCTTTTTCATTTCTAAGTAACAGAATGATAAGTCAGAATGAAACGTACTGTGTAAAATACAGAGCAAAAGTTCACACCACTTCCAAAGGAAAACAAGTGAGGGAGCAAGGTCTTCTATGCCTGAGGATTTAGATTTTCCTCATTTTAAAACTATGGATTTTACAGAGTACCTTTGCATTTGTTTTTCATATTCTTTTTTTTCTATTTTATTTTGAATTTTATGAAACAATTCCATAGGCTCTGGGATTTCCCTCACCCCCTCTCAGATCTCTACCCCAACTGATTTCCCCCATCATTACAGTAGTATAGTCCTTCATAAGCAGTCACAAGTCTACCATTCTGCTATTTAAGTGTGTCCCCTGACATTGCTGGCACAGACAGTGGCAGAGAGTTCAGCATCCTATTGTCAAGATATATTTAGCAGTTTCTTTGGGAGTCCATCTTTGATCTGGACGTAGAAATGCATGCTATTGGGCCTGGCGAGGTGGCCTAGTGGCTAAAGTCCTTGCCTTGAACGTGCTGGGATTCCATATGGGTGCTGGTTCTAATCCCGGCAGCTCGACTTCCCATCTAGCTCCCTGATTGTGGTCTGGGAAAGCAGTTGAGGACGACCCAAAGCCTTGGGACCCTGCACCCACATGGGAGACCTGGAGGAAGTCCCTGGCTTCCTGCTTCGTATTGGCTCAGCTCCGGCCGATGCCGCCACTTAGGGAGTGAATCATCGGACGGAGGATCTTCCTCTCTGTCTCTTCTCCTCTCTGTATATCTGACTTTGCAATAAAAATAAATAAATCTTAAAAAAAAAAGAAATGCATACTATTGCATTGTATTTTCACATCTGTATATGATAGTCCTATTATGCATTTAGACTATACATTCCCTTAAATGAGAAGTCAGAAAACAAAATCAACAGGAGTAAAGTTTAAAAAAAATGTTGACAGCACAATGGAGTTAAGTAACATGCTACCGAATAGCCAATGTGTTGTTGAAGAAATGAAAGAGAAAACACAAAAGCTTCTTGGAGAAAACAGTGCTACTCTGTGATCTGAGTCTGAATAATTTAGTAGGAGAAAGTGTTTTCATGTTGTTGATGTGTATATGTCTGAGGCTGTGTCCAGAGGTGGTTCCTGCTTGGTTTCCTGAGGAGTTGCAAGCCCGTCTGCGGAGGAGTGGCAGCGGTGTGCGTGTCCGGAGCAGTGTGTGGACGGGCGCTGTAGAGACCTGCTGGTGACTGCCGCGGTAGACGGACCCTCCCCTTCTTACAGCCCGCACTGTCGGTGTCTCTCCACGCACGGGGACAGATGCGAAACGCCACATAAACACCCCGTGATGAAGGGACTTAGCCCAGGACTGCAGTTTAGCATGCAAGAAATCCGTTAGTGTATACTTTATTAACAAATTTAAAATTATGTGATTATCTTGTGAAAGCCTTAGACAAACCCATATTCACTGCTAATTTGTATTTGATTTCACATGAAAAACCTGTTAAATATCGCTTCCTCAGTGCTGGCTGTGTACGAAGTTTAGTTTCCGTGTTAGTGTGTAGATGTTTATTGGCTTGTTTTGGGACGGGTGTTTTGTTCATACTTGTCATAACATCCCTTAGAGTTTAGGAAAACGCCAAGTTCCCTTATAAATAAAACCTTGAGCTTGATGACATGCTTCATGTACAGAAGTTTTTTTTTAATGATTATGTATTTGAAACTCAGTGTTACAGAGAAAGAGAGAGGAGAGACAGAATTTCTTATCTGATGATTCACTTCCCAAATGACCACGAAGTCCAGAGCTGGGCCTGTCTGAAGCTAGGAGCCAGGAACTTCTGGATCTCATGTAGGGGCCCAAGCACTTGGCGGTCTTCTGTTGCTTTCCCATGTGCATTATCAGGGAACTTGATTGACCATGCAGCGCCCAGGACTCAAACCGGTGCCCATAGGAATGCTGGTGCTGCATTCAGTGGATTTAGCTACTATGCTACAGCACCAGCCCCCTCCCTACATACAATGTATTTTAAAAATAACATGTTAGGGCCCAGTGTGGTAGCCTAGAGATTAAAGTTCTTACCTTGCATGTGCCGGGATCCCATATGGCTGCTGGTTCATGTCCCAGCAACCTTACTTCTCTTCCAGCTCTCTGCTAGTGGTCTGGGAAAGCAGTGGACGGCAGCCCAAAGTCTCGAGACCCTGTTCCTACAGGGGAGACCCAAAGAGGCTCCTGGATCCTGGCTTTGGATTGGCTTAGCTCTGGCTTGCAGACACGTGGGGAATGAATCAGTGGACAGAAAATCTTCCTCTCTGTCTCTCCTCCTCTCTGTATATCTGACTTTCCAATAAGAAAAAAATCTTAAAAATAAATAAGTATTAATATCTCCATCAGCCTCATGAGAAGAGGCCCAGGAGCTGAAAAGCTGTTGCTCGTGGTGGCAGGGACAGTGGGTCTTCAGAGCTTGTGGGGAAATGCATAGCGTGGAAAACTGATGCCTTGTTTTCAAGAATTTTAGCACTAAGAAAATGTGTCTTTTCATTTCCTGTCTGCAGTTCTCTGTACGTTACACGGGCGTGGCGCGCCCCGGGACGCTTGGCGCTTTGCTCTGTCAGTCGGCAGACATCGCCGTGGTCCCCGAGCTGCTGTGCGTGGATTGTGGATGTGTGTCTCGTTTGCTTTCTGGAGAGTGACGTGGGTTTCTTTGGGATTAGATGCTTTTTTTATTAACAGAAGCATTTGGAATTTTCTGGTTTTTTTTGTTTGTTTTGTTTTTTTAGACTGGACTGTCTTTAGTCATTATGGTGAGGATTTTTTTTTTGTCTTATTACTGTATTTTAGCAAATGTAAATACTTTTACAGTGGTGCTCTGTAATTGATGTACGTACCCTCAGTCGCCGTACGAGGCGCACACGGGTCAACAGGACATCGCAGTATACTTGGGCTACAGATTTTAGAGTGATTGAAGGAAATTAAAATATATTGATTATAATAATTAAAATATATTTTTAAACTTGTTGCTGTTTGTGTAAAAAGAGGAATAACAAATCTTTTTGGAGTCAGTTACTAATGTTGGTGATGACGGTGGTCCCTTGTAATAATAGACAGGTATACTTTGGAGCTCAGTGTCTAGAATTCTAGCATCAATTCAGTTCTTACAGAACACTGGCAACTTTTAGTGTTAACATCCAATATGTATTAGCGTATGCATTCTCATACATGGACAGATAATTCTGAAATTAGGCATGCAAATGAACGAGTAGTCATACAAGCAGATGAGTTGAATCATAGAAATAAGTTTGTACTTTTTATATTTTAAGTCTTTTAAATTGTAGACCAGTATAATGAGTAGTTATTTTTGTCTTTAATACCTCCACCCTCCTGTTTTTCCGTTCTTCCTCTAGGCTCCTGGGTTTGGATTTGGAATTGCGATATCAGGTGGAAGAGATAACCCTCATTTTCAGAGTGGGGAGACCTCCATTGTGATTTCCGACGTGCTGAAGGGAGGACCGGCGGAAGGACAGTTGCTGTAAGTGTCTTCCTGTCTCGGTCCCTGCAGCTTGCCCTGTCCCTGCAGTGGGCCCTGCCTGGCCTCGGCCACCCGCCTGCTGACCCATCCCTGCAGCGGGCCCTGCCTGGCCTCGGCTACTGGCATGCTGATCCAGCAATTTCTTTGTCTTCTCAGGACAACTATGTCAGTTTTTTCCTATTTGTTTGTCTTACATCAACCTGAGTTAGTGCCTAGGAAGGAAGGTTTATCTCTATCCTAAATGGAAAATTATTCCACTGACCTCAAACAGAAGGTGACTAAAAATAGTGGAAAAGCAGTGTTTCAGTTTGTGTTAGAGTGTGACCTTCAGCAGCCTCTAATCACAAGTGTCTTGCCTTTTTTCCTTTGGTGAGATTAGCAAGATGGAAGCAAATGATACGGTTGAGAAGAATTTAAAGAACTCAAGAGGAGAAAACCTTTGAAAGGAGAACAATGTTTTCCAGTTATGACTTACTAGCATTTAATGACTTGTAATAATTTGACCAAAAATCATTTTGTCTCATGGCACCTGTTCAGTTCTTTGGGGAGACAGTTGATTCATAGTTAAAAAAGTAGTGAATGAATCATTAATTCCTAACTAGTCTTGTGAGACCTCTGAAAATAGATTGACATCAGGTTATCATTGATCTAAAGACCAACATCAGTTAACTCATAACTGGAATTTTAAAATGGTTAAGTTGAGAACAACTGAAGGACACTTGAGCTACTTCCCGTCTGCTGCTTTATCCTGCAAGTGCCTGCGGCGGCGGGGCTGTGGAGCCGGCTGCCCGAAGCCAGGAGCTGACCTGCTCTCGGCGCGGTGGCAGCGTCCGCATCCTGGACACTGTGCGTGGCGTCTCAGGTTGCGCTTCTGTAAAGCTGGGACTTGAAGCCCGTACTCTGAAGTGAGAGAAGGGTGTCCCAGACGGCTGCTTCACCACAAGGCTGAACACCCCCCGACACTTGACTATATCTTCACAAAATTGCTTGTTCTCTAACAAGTTGTTTTGGTGACTTATTTTTCACCTAGGGAAAATGACCGAGTTGCAATGGTTAACGGGGTTTCGATGGATAATGTTGAACACGCCTTTGCTGTGCAGCAGCTAAGGAAAAGTGGAAAAAACGCAAAAATCGTGAGTATTTCTCTTTAGTCACGCTATCAGCTTTATTTATTGGTGTGTTTTGAGTGTTTGAATTATCTTTTTCCCTTAAGAAAATGAAAACTGGAGCTAGAGTTCCAGCTTACAAGTAAGGGTTTCTGGTAATAATTATCACTAGGATTTGTAAGTCTGACAGCAGGATTTTCTTTCAGCTGGAAAAAGAAAAGGGGGTAGTTGAATGGTAGCTTTTAAAATTTTTTTAAATTGTTTTTTTAGACTTATTAATATTTGAAGGGCAGAGTTAGTAGAGAGAGAGACCTTCCATCTGCTGGTTCACTCCCACATGGCTGCAGGGGCCAGGGCTGGGCCAGGCTGAAGCCAGAAGCCGTAAGCTTCACCCAGGCCTCCCACATGCAGAGAGTGCAGGCTTGGGCCATCTTCGTCTGCTTTAGCAGGAGACTGGCAGTGGAGCAGCTGGCACTGGACCAGGACCAATATGAGATGCCAGTGCTGCAGGCGGTGCATAACACCCTTCATCACTGCACTGGCTTAAACAGCGACCTTTTTTACGGTTTGCTGTTGCCCTCCTCTTAAGTTAGGGAAGTTTGACTGGGTCTTAGAATGTATTCAGCTTGAAACATGTGACCCTGTTTTCCAATTCATTTGTTTATTGGGAAAGTTTTTCCTTATCCTTTGAACACATCCAAGGTGGCTCCAAGGTGTTAGCTCAGGAGGAGTGAGAGGGAGGCTGGGAGCTATAGTTGTCTTGCTTTGCTTCCAGCAGGCACTCTGATCTACAGGGTCTCAGAGGCTGGGGCTGGAGGAGGCCAGCCCGTGTGCCCGTGCCTGGGGGCTGTCACCAGAGCTACCTCAGGTCTTGCACCTTTACTTGCTGGGTCCCTCTGGCACTGTGTGATGATGGCTGTCTCCACACTGCTGCTGTTGATGCCGGGAGATGCGAGTGTCATCTTGCTGTGGACTCAGTATGTGGTTGCTGCATTCTTCCAAATCACAGTGTCTTCTGTTTGCAGAGTCTTGTTACAGTGGTACTTTGACAGTTAACATTGTTTTTGGTTCTGCGTTTAATACACCAACTGCTTGAGGGTGATAACTTTTTTTCATTTCTGAAATGTCTTACTTTTCATCCCCTACATTACATGGCTTTCATGAACTGTTGTTTCCCCTGCATTCTCTTATTTATTTGTTTTGTTTTATTTTATTTTATTTACTTGAAAGGCAGAGTTAGAACCCTTTCATCCACTGGTTCACTCTCCCAGTGGCTGCACTGACTCGAACTGGGTGTTTCAAAACCAGGAACCAGAAAGAAGAGTTGGGTTTCCCATTTCGGTGCAGGCCCAAGGATTTAGGCCTGTGTCCACTGCTTCCTGGCTGCATTAGCAGGGAGCTAGATCAGAAGCAGAGCAGCTGGAACTGGAACTGGCACTTGCATGGGATGGCAGCAGGGGCACCATTCCCTGTGTGCCGCAGTGCCTGCCTTGTGTGATAATTTTGAACACTTTTTGTAACATGAGATGGTAGTGTTTACAGAAGCAAATTGCTAGTTTTGGTTTTTTTTAAAGATTTATTTACTTATTTTTATTACAAAGTCAGATATACAAAGAGGAGGAGAGACAGAGAGCAAGATCTTCCGACCGATGATTCACTCCCCAGGTGACTGCAACGGCCAGTGCTGCGCCAATCCGAAGCCAGGAACCCGGAACCTCTTCCGGGTCTCCCATGTGGATGCAGGGTCCCAAGGCCTTGGGCCGTCCTCAACTGCTTTTCCAGACCACAATCAGGGAGCTAGATGGAAAGTGGAGCTGCCGGGATTAGAACCGGCGCCCATATGGGATCCCGGGGCATTCAAGGCAAGGACTTTAGCCACTAGGCCACCTCGCCAGGCCCAAATTGCTAGTTTTTATAATGATCAATTTTGTTAGATTTTGTAAGAGGATTAAACTTAACCTGCTTAATGTAGCTGTTGTTTTTCAACATTATCATTGTGGTAGGGTTTTTCATTTGTAGTTACACATTCCAGTTTGAGCAGCATAGATTTTACCCCTGGAGCTGAGATACTCGGCTTTACCCATGCATCTGTCTTAAGCTCTTTGTTCCTCTGTAATGTTGAGCTGTTTTGTTTCTAAAGATTTATTTATTTTACTTGAAATTCAGAGTTACGCACAGAGGGGGAAGGACAGAGAAAGATATGTTCCATCTGCTGGTTTACTCCTCAAATGTCCACAGAGCGGGCCAACAAGAAGACAGAAACAGGAGCTTCTTCTGGGACTTCCTAGGCCATAAACTTGCAGAGGAATTGGAAGTAGAACAGCCAGGATATGAACCGGTTCCCATAGGGGATGTCTGCACTTCAGGTGGAGGATTAGCTAGATAAACCACCATGCTGGCCCTGATGTGTTTTGTTTTTCTACGCAGAATGTTCAGCACACATAACTGACATTGGTAACACAGCCAAGAAAGTTATACTCTACACTGCAGACTTTGCCCACTAAAAATGGTTTTAGCTCTAGGTTCAAAACCCCTGAGTATTGACATGACAGATGCTTGGCCCAGGATGTATAAAGGGATTTTAGGGTAGCTCAAAGCTTTGTCATTTGAAAAGGAGGAACTTGGGACACGCCTTGGATGAGGTTTTTGCTCTGTAGGTGGAGTTATAGGCGGTTGGGTAAGGCACATTAATTAGCAAAGAAGGCTGTTCATTTCTGTAAATGAACAGTTGGGATCACATCATTAATTTACATTGTCTTTCATTGCCATAGACACCCTAGCTTCTTTGAGTGTGGCCTGTCCTTGTAAGGTGTGTTTTTAACCTCATTCCCAGGCATAACCAGATCCCTAGAACCCGCAAGTTTATGTTGTTGTTTGATTTTTTTTTTTTAAAGATTTATTTATTTATTGCAAAGTCAGATATATAGAGAGAGGGAGAGACAGAGAGGAAGATCTTGTGTCTGATCATTCACTCCCCATCAGCTGCAATGGCTGGAGCTATACTGATCCAAAGCCAGGAGTCAGGAGCTTCTTCCAGGTTTCCTACATGTGTGCAGGATCCCAAGGCTTTGGGCCGTCCTCGACTATCTTCCCAGGCCACAGGCAGGGAGCTGAATGGGAATCAGGACTGCAGGATTAAAACCGGTGCCCATATGGGACCACAGTGCCTGCAAGGCGAGAACTTTAGCCACTGAGCTACTGGGCCCTTCTTTTTCTTTTTAAAATAAATTTATTTTATTTGTGGTGATGTTTGCGTAGTTAAGAAGGATGCATGCACAAGTGGACCACTGATTAGTGTGGGAAGGTTCAAGGAATGGGGGAAAGTAGTTGAGACAACTGTTTCCAATCCCCTTTTTTCTTCTTGTATCTGGGGAACGTGAGGAGGAATATGGGAAGGGCTGTTGCCAGCAGCCCAGCCACATCAGTACCTGGGGATGGGGGATGGCCACCGATGTCATCCCAGGGGTCTGGAAGCAGAGCATTTTCGAGGGTACTGCTTAAGTGGTTTTGGTAGTTCTGAGATGCTGTTGATGTTGTTGCTACAAGGCTGAGAAGATCCTTCCAAGGTCCATTGGCTGATATTCCATCTTAGAGCCCATAAGCCCCCCACAGAATTTGCTCCCAGATCCAGTTCTCTCACATGCTGTGTGGTGTCATGGCCCAGCCTGACGTGTTCCATCCCCTGCCCTGACACTCACTGGCTGTGTTTGAGTCCTGCTGGGCAAGCACCCCTGCCATGGCTTTCATGTGCGCTGGTAGGTGTTGGTTCATACCAACAAGCCCAGCTCTGGTCTCCCAGATGTTGGTGGGTGTATTGGTTTGGCACTGAAAGGTCCTCTGGTTTCCCTCCTCTGAACCACCTGGTCTCAGCCCCCTTGTTTACCTGCAAGTGTAGTAGCCTGATGATTGGAAGTCCCCCATAAGTCATGCCTCACCTGTCACATTTTCCCTCAGCAGTCCTCCTTCCCACACATGCCCAGACCCCCTGCTCTGAGCAGTTCACAGCCCCCGGTGCCCACGAGCATGCAGATCCCTGGGCCCAGTCCTCTGGCAGTATGTTGTGCTGTTCTGCAGCCCTGCCCACCTGCCCAGGGCCCACACGTTCGAGCATGGGTCCCCAAACACTGTCTGCTGGTGTCTGCCCCCCCCTTTATCTTTAAAAAAAAAAACACGACAAAACAAAACTGCAACTGGAATAGTTAACACATATTTTGTGTTCACCAGGCCCAGGAGGCCCAGCAGCTTTTGGCTGCTCTCCTCACAGCAGTGGAACAGTTGCCTAGGTACACTGCAGTCTAGGCAGTTGCCCACAGCTGGGGTGTTTTTCCAAATCTGAAAGCTATTCACTGGTGCACTGATGGCTCTTTTTCTCTGTGCTGTTCCATTACGGTGCTGGTTCCTTGATGTGATTATCTTTCCATAAATTAAGAGCCCTTTGAATATTAGGCTTATTGAGTGATTTCATTTTCATCAAACTAATAAATGTTAAATTCCTGATAATACAGTGAACATAATAAGAAAGCTAGAAATAGACTTACTGGTTGTAACACAATGAAATTATGTAATGTTAACTATGATTCTGAGTATACTAAACAAGTCAAAGGCACATGAATGGCAAAAACACCTTCCTTGTTATGACCTCTAGTATGTTCATCACAGTGGCTGTCAGCCCTTACCCAAGCCATTCATTTAGCACTTTCATGTTCTGTTTCCAGTTGTGTTAGGCAAATGCTGTGGTGAGGTGTTGTACTCTTGTTCATTTGTTTATTTGCTTTTGAAAAGCCTTTTCTAGGAGTGGCTTTTCCGTCAGAGGGCAGGAACAAACTGATGTGTGTATTGTTCATGTGCTTTGCAGAACCAGTGGGGCATCAGGAGTGCATTGTTTATCAGCAGGTTTAAATCTTTGCCAAAGTGCTAAATTAAGTGTAACTTCAAGTGAATATTATTTTAAAGAATTTGTTCATTTATTGAAACACAGAGTGACAAAATGAGAGCTTCATCCTCCTGTTCACTCCCCAAAAGCCTGCTGTAGTATTGCCATTGCTGGGCCAGGATCCTGCATTACAAGGCCCCGTGTCCTTGATCCGTCACTTGCTGTCTTCCCAAGTCCGTGAGCAGGAAGCTGGATCCTGCAGAGCAGAGCTGGGGCTCCAGTTTGCAACAGGGACATCTCAAGCACCAGCTTAACAGACTGTGCCACAGTTCCCAACTATTTAAACCCATAGTTTAAATCACAAGTTGATTTTATCCTTAGTGTATTTATTATGCGTTTATATTTGGTTTTTACCTGTTTGTGCCCCTTGCATTTATGTAAGTGAATTACAAGTTTGTGAGTTTTTTTGTCATACATGATGTATGTATGTAGCTTTTTCTTGTTTGTTTTTTTGTGGCAGTCATTGATGATGGTTTGTTGGTATGTTATTTTGTTTCCACTGGAAATGTTCTTAATTTTTGTGTTTTCACATGTATCAAACTCTGCCTTGGAATGCAACCTTATTAAGAAGTCTTTCTCTAAGAGTCCTATGGTTATAAGAACTTCTATACTGTCCCATGCACTTTATTCTAGTGCTTACTTGATCTGTTGTGTTGTTTTACATTTGCAGTGAGGTGGCATTATCTGCTGGGAGCCTGCAGTGCTCAGCTGTGACTTGGTTTTTGTTCATCCTTGGGAGGAGCTGACAGGAGCACTCTAGGGAGTTAACTTTGTATAAGTGTGTTGGGAGTGGAAGTTGAGAGGCGAAGAGTGGGGCTCAGGAGGGGACACCTGTCTTTTTTCACGGCAAGCATACACTGTCCCTGCTTTCATGCTGCTCTCTGCTGCTGTGTGTTCCTTAGTCGGCTCCTCAGAAGAGCCCTCTGTGGTCACTGTTGATGCTAATAGGAAGCGGTAATGTATGGGTGTTTCAGTAAGTTCATGGGAAAAAAATTTACTAAGTCCATTTTACTTCAGAGAAGTTTGAAAACATATCCATGCAGGAATCATTACATTTTCCTGGAAAATGCATACTACAAAATGGATGAATTTTGGTTTTATTTATTTGTTTTTTGCATCAGAACAGTTTTTTAAATGTGAATTCTTACTTTTTAAAGAGACGGAGACAGCTCCTATCTGTTGTGTCAACTAGGTCTAGGCACCGAGACTGGGGACCAGGCACTCGATCCATGACACCTGAGTGTCACCCACTGCTGACCAAGTCTGCCTTAGCAGTAGGCAGAGCCAGGGCTGACCGAGGCGCTCTGTGGGAGGGTGCCATCATACTTGCTACACTAACACCCACTCCTCAACTTAGGTTAATCCCTTTTCTCACTAACTTTTTGAAGTACTCTTGTGCTAAGAGCCCTTTGAAGAAATTGGTTTTGATGAGAAGATGGTAACTTGGATACAGCTAGCAAGAAGACGGGGGTGGGGGGAGATTAATTGGGAGCTCTGTAGCAGAGGACATGCTTGAGATAAAAGTTGCGGATAACTTGGATGATTTGTAATTGTTGAGGAAAGGCCTAGAAGTGGATGATGAGAGTAAGAGCTCACATGGGAGGGGTCATGAGAGGAAGAGGATCGACTTGGGCAAGAGTTGAGGCGTGGAGAGGGCGTGACGTAGCATTGACCTGCATAAAAAACAAAGCAGGCTGAGTGATTGGCATTTTGGAGCATGATTTTGAAATGCATGTGTCAGCAGATTCCAGAGAGGCAAAAAAAGGTCTAAGTGAAAGGACTGCTGAACAAGAAAAGGTAATTCTGTACAGTAAAACGAGTGTGTGGACGACCAAATGAGCAGAGAGAAGGGACTGCAGAGCTGGTCCTTGTCAAGAGAGAAGACTGGGTGATCGCTAGAAGTTCTTTTAAACATAGCAGCGTGGCATCTCATGCAGATTGAAAAACAAGTGAAAGCCAGAGGGAGTCAGTGGGCTGAAAGAAGGAAAGGGTTGAGGGTTTGGAAGTAAGGTGGCAGTGAGCACGTGTGCTAGATTAAAGTGCAATAAGCAGCAAGAGGCATTGCCTGAGGGTGCGGCAGGTCTGTGAGGAGATGAGGTGTGGGGCCGCCTCGTCGTAAGATAATGCAGCATAAGGGTGAAAGAAGGAAGTGGACGTGGACAGGAAAAGCGCAGCCAGTTGCTTGGGTTCCTGGGGCCAGGGGATGGGGTGCCACAAAAGTAAATTTGAGCTGTACTAGAAAGTTAGATTGAAGAGAGAGACTGAAAGCAGTTGAAGAAGTATCTCTGGCTGCATTAGCTCTGGCGTGCTGACGTGACGGTAGTGCAGTGGAATGTCACTGTATCTCTTAGAGGTCTGGCAGGGCAGCCATGGGCCCGGGACTGACGTGTGCTAAGAGCTCGATTCGGGAATTGAGGTGCAGTGTGTTGTGGTTGTGGAGCCTCTGGAGTGTGTCTGGTGAGTAAAGTGCAGTGCCTGGCCTATGTTAAGACACCGGTTGTTAGTTTCCCTGTAAGCATGTAGTTGTTTCATCTAATTCTTGAGAATGAAACAAATAAGGACTTTTTTGAGCACACAGTAGAAACAGCCATTATAAAAATGTATTCCTTGGTTTTAGGTGTAATTGTCTATATGTCAGTCTCATACTTGTCAATGAATGTGGAATGAGAGAAATGATCGTTTCAGAGTACATGTCTGAAAGCCAGTCAGCTTATTTTTTGCTGTTTCTTATTTATAGACCATTCGCAGGAAGAAGAAAGTTCAGATCCCAGTAAGTCGTCCTGATCCTGAACCAGTGTCTGATAATGAAGAAGACAGTTACGACGAGGAAATCCATGAGCCAAGAAGTGGTCGCAGTGGTCTGGTGAACAGAAGGAGCGAGAAGAGCTGGGCAAGGGAGAGAAGTGCGAGTAGAGAGAGGAGCTTGTCTCCACGCTCAGACAGGCGTTCGGTGGCCTCAAGCCAGCCTGCCAAACCCACCAAAGTCACCTTGGTGAAGTCTCGGAAAAATGAAGGTATTCTCTACCAGTCCTTTTGTTATTTTCACATGGACATTTTAAAATAATAAGAAGTGGGATTGCTATCTCATCATACCTTCACTTTGTTTGCAAGTTTCTCTTTTGTGTTTGGGTGCCATTGCAGTGAGTCAGGTAGAACACACGCCTGTTACAGCAGGCTTCATGGCTCATCCATTGTCTCTTGAATCATTTTGTTGGAAAAGGTGGAAAAGGTTAAACTTTATGTAGATTTGTCTGATAGTTGAAGTTTGGATTTGTTATTGCGATAAAAGCAGATAGAAGTTACATGACCAGGAAATGTCACACCATCACCAAATGAAAATTTAGTATTACTCTGTAAAAGTATATAAAGATATGGGAGAAACTGGGGAGAGGGGTTAGACTAATTTCAAGTGGAGAGATTGACAGTGAATGATGCCTTATATAGGAATTCTGTAACTTTTTTTAATTGAAACCCAACTGTTTTCCCTTGTTCTTCATCAAATTTAGTACAAAGTGGATTTGTGGCTTCTTCCTTTTGTGGGCATGTATAGCTGATGATTTGGGTGGCAGGTGTTATGAAAGAATGTCATGCAGGCTTGTTTTGCTCCCTCTCCAAAGTCTGCTCCTGGCGTGCCTGCTTCTGCTACCACACACTCCTCACCCTCTCTGTTCCGTGGGGCCTGCCCTCTCCCACTGCACAGCTGTTCCTATTTTGTCTTCCCTTTTCAGTACCATTTCCTATAGTTTAGAGAAATTATGTCATCCTTTAGTGTCTGTGGCTCTGAATCCTTGTAGCCGCATCCCCTCCTCTGTATCCTTTGCAGGCTTGTTGTTCTCACACCGCTTTCATGTTCTGTGGGCTCGCTCCTAGACCCCTTTCCCAGTTGTGTGCCCTTCTTGGACAGTCTCAGCTACTCAGCACATTGACTTAGCTGTTCGTTGGGTCCTCCAGTCTCAACACATCTCCATCTGAACACATCTGCCCCTGCACATTTTCACTTGTGTTTCTTCTGACACACCAGATTCCTTCTCCTGTCCACCAGATTCCTCAAATCAGTCACGGAGAAAATGATAGTTTTCTTTGATGGCTGGTTTTGTGTTAGCTGCACGATGGTGCCCTAACTTTCTAAATCCCACTGTTACCCACCCTGTTTGTGACTTTCTGTCCAAGCCACCAGCATATGTCAGTAGGCACACTCAGTCTGCTGCCTGGTTCCTGGATCCCTCTCAGTGACTCTGCTGTGACACACCCTCTCAGATGCTTGCTTCTCCTGTTCTGTCCTGTCCTTGTCGTGGTTTTTCCAGTCTCAGTATCTCAGTCTTGGGACTTTATCTGTCCTGCCAGGCACTTCCCTGTTACCCTCTCCATCGACCCCCGTGCTCCCTCCCCTAGCTAACTTACCCTTCAGATAAGTGTTTTGGATGTGAAGGTTAGCTTCAGTGTTCTCTCCGAGAGGCTTTCTCTGAACTTCTAGTAGTTACAGAACCCTGCGCAAGGAGTCTACGGAAGTTTCTGGAAGATGCGTGCTATCAAAGAACTTCTCACAGATTCCAAATTTTTTGCAAAAATAACCTGATCTTGTAGTTTTGCCTCAGTGAACCTTTTGAGGCACTCTGTTACCTGAACTCCTTGTCATACTTGTAATTGCTATGGTAACATCTTTTTTTCTTTACTGACAAGGTAGATTAGCAGAGTACAGAGACTGTCTCATTTGCTACTTTATATGGCATAGTATTTGGCATATTAGCTGGCACAGTTATGTTCCCCAGGAAATGTTTGGGATAAGTGAATAGACTAAGCTGTAAATAATATTGAATGGCCATTTGTAAATTTTTAACCCTGAATAAGACCAGTCTTAACCAATACTGTGTCCCTCCGTGAAGTAATGACTATTTCCAAGACACAGAGAACTGTATGCCCAGTTCCTTGCCTACATCTTGTAAAAAGTAAATTTCTTTTTTCTTTTTGTCCCACCTCCCTCCTACCCTATGTGTTTATCTTAAGTTATAGTGTAGCTGTGCTGTAGCTTTTGCGCCCTGAATAATGGTCCACTGTTGATCCCATGCTGGAAGCACTGCTCTGCCTCGGTGTTGATGTGTGTGATGTAGTAAGCTCAGGGTCTTCCTCTCCCTCCTCACACGCTCAAAGGCCGTTCTTTTCCTAGGGATACTGTGCTGAGCATTGTGGCCACTACCCTTGTGTTTCTAAAAACATCTTTTCTCTGCAGCTGTTGCCAGCTCTGTTGTAGCTCTATCCTGGTGATGTCTTGATATTGTTTGATTGTTGTGCACATATAGGTTGTGTGGAGGAGGGGCTCCGTCTGCCTGGCTGGCTCTCAGGCTTTGGGCTCCCACCGGGGAGTACATCCGTTCCTCTAATTAGGTCTCCATGACCAGAGGTGTGCACACCAGGAGTGCTCCTGCTCCAGGAGCTGGGAAAAGCAAAACTAGTGTTTCCTTCACAGTAGTCATCCATAAAATTGTCAACTTTTGTCATGTGTTTCAAGCCTCAAGCAGTTTGCTTTTTAGAGTCGTATTCAATTCATTAAGCATTCTGAGAAGTTTGTAGCCAGTACTGGGTGAGAAAGATGTTCTGCTTCAACTTCCTGCCTTTCAGGAAAACAGAAGCGTAGTATTCCAGTCTTTTGTTTGAACCTTGGACCTGCTTTGATCTCTGATTGACACTGTAGACTATCTGATGATTAGAAAGAGTATCGATTCATAGTTGCCAAGACAAATCTGATGATTGATGGTATTTAAAGCCTGTCTTTTAGTTATAGTGCAATACATTTAATGTTATTAAAGTATCTTAGGGCTTTATGCTAAAGATGTTTAAATATATTTATTTCAGAATATGGTCTTCGGTTGGCCAGTCATATATTTGTGAAGGAGATTTCACAAGATAGTTTGGCAGCAAGAGATGGCAATATTCAAGAAGGTGATGTTGTATTGAAGGTATAGTCGTATTCTTACATTCTAATGCATTAAAATAGAAAGCAAGTCCTGGAGGCCCAGTGGAGTGTTTGCTGACATTTGAAGCAGTGTGTTTCCAAATAGAGTTGAAAGTCAGTGTTTGGGTGACAGGGACCTGGGTTACCTCGAGGGTTATTATGTGTCAGCGTCAGCACAGATATTCTTTTCAAAGAGTCAGTGTATCAGCCAATCACCCATCAGCAGGATTTGTGTGTGTGTGTGTGTGTGTGGGTGGGTGGGTGGATAGGTGTGTCTTTTCTTATACATTAAATTATTTTGACTGTTGTTCCAGATAATATTGAAAGACTTGCTCTGTTAGTTTACTTATGAGAGTAATAGTACAAGATGGCATTTTGGAGGGGCTGACGGGTGTGAATTTGGCTCTTTCTGACAAAGCAACAATATTGTCAAAGATGTGATAGTTTTAGGAAGATAGAATGCTGAGATCATTAGATAAAAGTGTAATGGGGATACTTGGTTCTTAATAGTTTGGGTAATTCCGTGTGTAATAAGCTGTTAACATTTGTGTCTTGTTTGTTGCCTAATTTCACATTGCAGTGCTTTTTTCACATTGCAGATAAATGGTACTGTGACAGAAAATATGTCATTGACTGATGCAAAGACCCTGATAGAGAGGTCAAAAGGCAAGTTGAAAATGGTAGTCCAGAGAGATGAACGGGCTACCCTGCTGAATGTCCCTGACCTTTCTGACAGTATCCATTCTGCTAATGCCTCCGAGAGAGACGGTGAGTGTGGGTCTATCTGCAAGTTTTTTCTTGAGAAAAAGCAATGATCTGAGAAGCAGAGAGAGCAAGAGCTCTTCCACCTACCAGTTCACTCTCCAACTGTTTACAGTGGCTGGGGCTTGGCGGAGGCCAAAGGTATTACCAGGACACAGACTAGGTCTGTTATGTTGTGGGGTGTGTAGGGACAAGAACTCAGTTGTTTGATTTGGGGTCTGCGTTAGCAGGGAGCAGGAATTGGGATCCTGAACCAAGAATTAGTCCTGTTTTCTCCAGTGTGTTGTCTGACCACTAGACTAGTTGCTTGCTCCCACATGATGCATTGAACATGTCTGAGAGAGATGATTCTTTCCTGTAAGCCAAACATGTTTCTTATCTAAGAATTCCAGATATATATACCCTTTTCATGTGGGTAACTCACCACTGTTATTTAATCATTGATGAAATGAATGATTGTACCAGTCATTTTAAATGAAATTAAATTTTGTAACTTTTTTCAGTGATTGAAGGACTTTATTGTAACTTTTTCATGGGAAAATGAATAGTACCCTCTTATTCAACAGATATTTCAGAAATTCAATCGCTAGCATCAGATCATTCTGGCCGGTCACATGACAGGCCTCCCCGCCGCAGCAGCCGGTCTCGATCTCCTGACCAACGATCCGAGCCTTCCGACCTTTCCAGGCGCTCTCCCCAGCAGCCCAGCAATGGCAGGTAAAGCACTCTGTTGTTTAAAATAAAATGGTTGTGCACTGGATGCTGGCTTCCGGATGTACTTACAAAGTAAATATGAGAGGCTTTCCTTTTATTATGCATGATTAGTTCTGTTTCTCTTTTACAGTTTAGGCATGTTTTAGCAGAGGGCAATCACACTTTGTTGCGACAGTCCAGACATGTATGTATTTTAGGCACACAGGCCATGCAGTCTCTCTCACAAGCAGCTTAGACGGTATGTAATGAACGGGCATGGTGCTGTTGCAGATACACTGTTTACAAACACGGCTGGCCACCAGCTGCTCTTGGCTAACCCATTGCATTAGAAGATGTCCTCAAGCATTGACTATTGAAGAGGTTAACTACAGTAGAAGCCCTTTTGATGAAGACTAGTCCCTTTTTATAAAATACATTGCCAGCTTAGCCAGAGGATCTGATAGGCTGTGGTATGAAACCTGTGCAGGTTGACTTTTTCTTCAGGATCCTGTTCTGCATTTGGGAATCTGAAGAAAGGACTCTTCACTCCAGAAACATGCATGCGTGCACATCCTTGTAGCATGGTGCATGGTTTCCAGAGATCCTTGGGGTAGCAGGGGCCAGTGGCTGACCTGTGATGAGCAGCAGTCCAGAGTGGAGCTCTAGAGGCCCTAGCCCTCACTTAACAGACATCCTGAGAGAGAAGGACCCTTACACATCGTTGGTGCAAATATTTATTGGTGTCACCTTTATGGTAAACACTATCAGAAATTATCCAAGGAATTGAAAATACAGCCATTTGATGATCCAGCAGTCCCATTTCTGGATCTGCATCCAAAAATGTCTGCCCGCTCCTGTTCACTGCAGCATTGCTCGCAGAGCCAAGCTTCCTGATCAGCTGAATCTGTCAGTAGGTAGGAACAGTGCATGAAGAGAATGTGTAATGTACATTCTCGGGATTATTGACTCTCCCATCTCTCACAAAATGAGCTTAGATTATGCCTAAATAAAGGCTGTTAGACACAGAAGGGCAAATCCTATGTATCTGTCTCATGTAACCATGGAAACTAAGAAGGTGAACTCAGTAAGCCTAGATAGAAAGTATCAGAACTCGGACCATAGCGGAAACGGGCTGTTAGTCAAAGGTTCTGAAGATTCCATTACAGGATGAGTACGTTCTAGAGGCCTGCTGTGCAATGCAGTGGCTTTAGGTAATACATTCCTGAGATTCTCTGAGAGCACATCGTACCCCCCGCCCACACACACACACAGAAGACTCTGAATGGATGTGTGAATTCCCTTGATTGTGGTTTACACTTCATACTTACGTATCAAAACAGTACTTAGCCCATCTTCAGTCTGTACCATCCTGGCTTATCACTTACACCTCAGGAAAGCTTTCCAGTGCAGAGCTGAGAACAGGTTAGGGTGATGCTGATGTGGGCGTACTCGTGAGTGGTATTTTCTGAAACCAGAGAAGTCACTCCTGGCTCGGAGCAGCAGGGAGAGGTGGCAAGAGCTGGAGACACTTTCCTGTGGGAAGGGAAGTCGCATGCAGAGGAGAGGGATCCCAGCCAGGAGGGGGGTTCTTTGAAGGTGCTCTAAAACCAGACTTGTCAACAGGCAGTGGATTCACAGTTCAGCTTTGCACTACAGTGGGCCCCGGGAAGAGGAGAGTCGTGATCAGCTTTGAGTGCAGTTGCTGTTACTATGTCTTTGTGGTTTGTAATTATCTGTGGAGCTGAATCTTCCAGCATCTCAAATTTTAGGTTTCTAAATTGTATCAAATGTTAGTTTCATCATAATGATTTTAGGGGAATCTTATGTCATGTGTAAAAGTGTCCTATAATTAATGATTATCTTTTGACTGCTGCAGTTTAACATTAGTTCTGGAAAGAAATCCTGACGCAGCAAGGGTGTTCTCATGGGAAGGATTACCGCCACAGCGTGCACCTTTGATGGGCCCTGGCGCACCTGTCAGCTCTAACTCTCACTTTGTTAGATGCTAGCAAGCAACTGGAGCATGATTTTTCTTTTTTTAAAAAAACAAGGAATCTCAAAGTTTTGACCATTTGGTTTTATTGTAAGCAAATTCTAAATTGAGACTTTTTTTTATCGGTTTTCATTTAGTTTTTTAAAATATTTGGTGTGTGTAACTTGAAGTTATGAAGCCTTTTTTTTCCTGTAACAACATGCTGGGGTGTCTGACCTTCTCATGGCTAACACGTGAAAGTTTTAAACACAGCACAGCCTGGGCCTGCTTTCATCTGAGACAGACAGGACAGGGAGGACATTTTTTAAAATTCCTGGTATTTTCTTCTTTTTGCTACCAGATCTGCACACCACTGGCTAGAAAGTGTAGCATTAAAAAAAAGGTGCGGAGAGGGGAGTAAGTACAGGAAGACCACAGGAGCATCTTCAGATTGTCTCCACGTTATTGTGGTGAGAATTTAATTTCTGAAAATTCAGTAACTTGCCTGTTGGAAGGCTGTAAAATAGTACTAGCTGATGAACAGTTTCATTTTTTCCCTTAAAATCTGAAACCATGGAGTTTGAAATTAGATATCTTGAGCTTTGAGAAATATTTAATACATTGTAAGAGTGAAATGCTAAAATTAAAAACACTGTAACTCATTTATCTTATTTGTGTAAATGTCTTTACGAATGTTAAATTGTTTAAAGAAATTAGTACTGATAGAGTCTGAGAAGTTTCAACAATGTACAAGAAAAATCTTTCTTGTTAAACATCAGCTGTACCAGTTTCTCAGATGCCCAAGTACTCTTGTGTATCTTGAGAATACACAGCGGTCTTGGGGAACTATAACAATGTCATCTGCCTTTTGCTCAAGCGCTAATGTGGTGTCTGACTTGCACAGCCGTGGGACCTTTCTCTGGCTCAGCCCCCATGGGCAGTGAAGCAGGCAGGGAGTCCGTGACTTCAGACATGGCACAGCTGTGCACTGTTGTGCTGCAGAGTAGGCACAGTGTCTGAGTTAGAGTTTTTAATGTGCTTTTCCGTCTGCTTATATTTAACTATGTGTTAGAAATATTTTGCAGCTGTAAACTAAGATAAACAGGTTGGGAGGTTGTGATAAAGTGTGATAAAGGTTTGCAGTTGACGTAATTTATGATAGTTATAAAATGGATAGGGACCACGATTTTTTTTTAAAAGAAAAGATGTACTCTTAACCTTTAGACTGAAACCTTTGACCTTATTGTGGTAGACAAAGGAAAGTAGGTGAATTGCCTACTTAGAGAAGTTAGGGAGGCTTGTCATACTCCAGAGAACAAACCTTGGGAGCGGATGCTGACAGCCTGTGAGCTTGGTCTGTGTTGCAGTTACATGAGCAAAGTACCTTCACTACTGTCTAGTCACGGCTCAGCAGGTGGTAGCCTGGGGAGAGATGCAACTTGCAACATGGTTTTGTAAGAAAAGTTGTTGAAGACCTATCCTGCAGTGTCAGACTTTAGAAGTTATGACAGAAACCGGCCAAGGGAGCCATTAGAAACACTGTCAGTACTGAGTGGGACTGTTAGGATAGCTTTGTCTCGCAGGATGTATGCACAGATAGACTAGTTACAGTCAATTGCCTTATGCCTACATGTGCATTGCTCCTACTGGCTTGCTGGTTGGTTGGTCAGCGGTTCTAAGGTTTGCACTGTAGAAGGCCCGCGGGTACTTGTGGCACTGCTTCCAGGTGGTTGTAATTGGCAAGGCTGTTTTGCATCTTACAGCAGTCTTTGTACAGCTGCAGAATGTTTGCCTCGGTGTAGTTACATTGTACTCCTTGTGGTGGCAGTTATTTCACAGACCTGTGTCATGACTTCTGCCCCTGGGAAAACAGTATGTGCTTGTCTTTTCAGGTGACTGTGGTGCTGCTGATCCAAAGCAGTTGCAACAGTGAGAAAAGTTTTCCTTGTCCTAAAAGGTCAGACTAATTAGAATAGGAGTGACTGAAAACACTAGATTGTCAAGTTTTACATTTTACATTCACTGGATCTTTCCATCCAGCTGATAGAAGTTCATCTAGGCCCAAGCTTTTGTCTGAGACTTGGAGGTAGCAAGTGTCAACAAATAGAAAAGCGGTGTGTTTAGCTGTTGGTGTTAAGGAAGAGGCTTATATCCTGTAGAAAGTTAAAAGTAGTGTTTTCAGACGGTTGAAACTTTGTCAAACAGTGTTTTCTTTATTTGTTGTTATGCCTAAGAGAAATGCCTCCACTGAATTCTAAATGATGTAGTATCAGCGCTGATAAAAACTTAATGTCCTCCTCCCCTCATTTAAAAGATTATTTATTTGAGAGGGAGAGAGGGAGATCTTCAGTTTGCTGCTTTACTTCTCCATATGACCATAACAACCAGAACTGGGCCATTCTAAAGCCAGAAGCTTCATCCCAGTCTCCCGTAGGAGCTGCAGGGGCCCAAACACTTAGGCCACCTTGTGCTGCTTTTCCCAGGCAATTAGCAGGGAATGGGATAGGATGTAGAATAGCTGGGACATGAACTGGTGCCTATATCTAAGATCATTTTTCTACAACCTGTACATGAGTGAGATCATGCTGTTTCTTTCTGTACTCATGTCATCTCATGTAGCATCCGTTAGTCTGTGTTGTCACAGATAACTTTTTAAAAAGATGTATTTGGGCCCAGCATGATAGCGTAGCAGTTAAGGTCCTCGCCTTGAACACGCCAGGATCTCATATGGGCTCCGGTTCTGATTCCAGCAGCTCCATTTCCCATTCAGCTCCCTGCCTGGGGCCTGGGAAAGCAATCAAGGATGCCCAAAGCAGGACACTGCACCTGCTTGGGAGGTCTGGAGGAAGTTACTGGCTCCTGGCTTTGGATTGGCTCAGCTCTGGCCGTTGTGGTCACTTGGAGAGTAAACCATCGGACGGAAGATCTTCCTCTCTGTCTTTCCTCCTCTCTGTAACTAAAAATAAATAAATAAATAAATAAATAAACAAATAAATAAATAAAAGATGTGTTTGTTTGAAAGGCAGATTTCAGAGAGAAAGGGAGACAGATCGATCTTCCATCTACTGGTTCACTCTCCAAATGACCACAGCAGCCAGAGCTGAGCCAGTTTGAAGCCAGTAGCTTTCTCCAGGCCTCCCACCTGGGTGCCGGGCCCAAGGGTTGAGCCAGCCTTCATTGATAAGCAGGGAGCTAGAGCAAGTGCCGTTCTGCATGCCTCCATTGCAGATAGAGGATCAGCCAGTTGACCCACCATGCTGGCCCCAAGCTTGTGCTATTTTAAAATAATTTTATACCAGTAAATTTGGCAACCTATGTGAAGTACACATTTCTTCCAAACAAAAGATCAGAACATTGAGAAGGAGTGAAAAAATTTGGGAGTGGGGGGGCGGGCACAGCTCTGTATGTAGCTAGGAAATTTAATTTCATGTTGAAAATCTTCACCCAGTGTTGACCAAAAGCCAAAATGTTTGAGTACCATTGATGAAAGAAGGTTTTTTTTGTACCTAAACTCAGACGTCTGATTGCATTCTGTACAAAGCTTCTGATGTGCTGTTATGGGTACCCCTTTGCCAATAGGCTAGAAGTTGCTTTTGAAACATCTGCATTTGTCAGTTGGACATTAATTACTATTTCAGATGTGGAGAAGTTGTCTAAATAAAACAAAATCTGATGCTGTAGTTGATAGGTGCCTTATTTTAAAGAATAATTAAGGTACAGAAGGTACTACTGTATTTTCATTTTCAGATACACCATGAAGTCTTTAAGCTTAATGTATTTATTTTTACTTTCTCTCATGTGGCACTACAGAGAAAGTGTTTTAATTGCTATCAAGGAAAAACTCGTGTGTAAATAAACAAAATAACACAAGGTGTGGAATGTCAAAGCTTAATTTACTTAGAACATTTTCAAGTAAGGGATATTGTACTGAAATATTTGTCAATGTCTAAAGACATTCTTGATCGTCACGCTGTGGGTGGGAGGAGAAGGTTAGGGAAGGTAGGTGCTGTTGGTTTTGAATGGCCAGGATCACTGCTGACCACACCACAGTGCACAGCTTTCCTTCCCCTGGGACATGTCGGGAATGCCCCGGAGTGCAGGAGTCTGCGTGGGCAGTCTGTGGGCATCTGCGTGGGCAGTCTGTGTGGGCAGTCTCCGTTCGCCTTTTTCTTTCTGTGTGTGTTAGAGCCTTTTAGACTGAATATTCAGAACTTAGGTTCTCATCATGTGTCAGTTATAGCCGAGTCCACATTTTTCTTAAAGTACATTGTGTTGTTGATACCTACCTTTAATAATAAATGAGCTCCTGGAAGGTGTGTGTAAGGCAGTGTTGGGTGAGGGTAACAGGGAGCTGTGTTTTATAGAAAGGTGTTTCACTAGAATGAATATTCAGCTTCAGTTTATTTCCTGTATTAAGCTTATTTTTTTTTAAGATTTATTTTTATTTTTTTTTTATTGGAAAGGCAGATATACACAGAGGAGAGACAGAGAGGAAGATCTTCCGTCCGATGATTCACTCCCCAAGTGAGCGCAACGGCCGATACTATGCCGGTCTGAAGCCAGGAGCCTCTTCCGGGTCTCCCATGCAGGTGCAGGGTCTCAAAGCTTTGGGCCGTCATCCACTGCTTTCCCGGGCCAGGGAGTTGGAAGGGAAGCAGGGCTGCCGGGATTAGAACCGGTGCCCATATGGGATCCTGGGGCGTGCAAGGCGAGGACCTTAACCACTTGCGCCACCGCGCCGGGCCCATTAAGCTTATTTTTAAAGGAAGGTGCTATCAGTCTCTGAGATGGTGTTTGAGTATTGAATGCATGAGGGAAATCTTCCTAGTATGTCTTTACCAGCTGATCAGGAAACAGCTTCCATGAGCAGAAGTGTAATGTAACAAGGGTTGACTGAGTGCTAAAGCAACAACCTGTGATCTGAGAGGCAGTCGCTGCCCCCTGGTGCTGAGGTGGAGTGTGGAAGGAGGAGGCATGCACCTGTGCTGGGCTCAGCTGGGCCAGAGGAGTGTCTTGTGTTTGCCACCAGCCTGACTGGCATATTTGCTCTCCGTAGAGCATGGAGGGGTCATTCCTGGGGGTGGCTCACGAAGGCATGAGTGCACGTGACACAAGAGGCCTGTGTCCCGGGCCCCCTCTGGGGCAGGAGCGCGGGCGAACGCACCCTCCTCTTTCGGCCCTCACTGACAAGCCCATGTGGCTGTGGTTTCAGCTGATGTATTTCATCAAGAGCAGCCTTGCTGCTTACGGGTCTAGATTGTGTGTGAATCTCCTGCTCCGATAGCATAAGACTTAGGAAAGGCTCTTCTCACTTGTCCAGATATGTGAACTATCAACCCTTCAGAGTCTTGGCCCTGCCTCACCTCTGACAGCTGGCCTGCACGGAGCCTCTGACCAGCCCAGATTCCAGACTGGCAGATCATTGCCATTAGGGTGCCATGTCAAGTTAGCATTTTTAAAAAAGAAGCTGGCCTCCTTATCCTGGGGAAGCAGGAAGGCCCTGGAGGGGTCAGGATGCCGGAAGGCATGAAGTCTGCATCTGCCCATTGGGAGGCCCTCCCTGACCAGAAGCAGAAGTCTATCTCAAGGTGTCATGTGAGCCCAACTTTCTTCAAAATAGCAAAAATGTGTTTTGTCCTAACAGCATAGAGACAGAATTATAAGGAAGGTTTGGGCAACATTTTTGTTTGCTCCACCTCACCAACTTTTCACAAGTTGTCACTGATTTCATGTGTGTAATTTACTCATAATAGAACATTTTTCTTAAAGTTTTGGGGAAATTACCTATTTTGTTCTAGACTTTAACTCTAGATCTGTACTGCCCAGCCTACCGGTCCTTAGCAACACGTGGCTGAGCATCTGACATTTGGTCAGTTGAAACTGCAGTGTGCTGAAAGTATGAAATATATGTTGGGTATTTGAAAGAATATAAAATATATCAATAATAGTTCAAATTGATTACATGATGAAATAGTAGTTGGAGCTGGAGCAAAGGCTGTATTGGCTAATTCTCTTCCTGCGTGTGCCAGCATTCCACATGTATGCCAGTTTGTATCCCAGTTGCTCCACTGCCCATCCAGCTCCCTGCTTGTGTCCTGGGAAAGCAATGGAAGATGGCCCAAGGCCTTGGGACCTGGACCCATGTGGAGGCCCAGAAGGAGCTCCTGGCTTCAGATTGGCTCAGCTCTGGCTCTTGTGGCCTTTTGGGGAGTGAACCAACAGAAGGGAAATTCTTCCTCTCTCCTCTATAAATCAGTCTATCTTTTTTTTTTTTTTTTAAGATTTATTTATTTATTGCAAAGTCACATATACAGAGAGGAGGAGAGACAGAGAGGAAGATCCTCCATCCGATGATTCACTCCCCAAGTGAGTGCAACGGTCGATGCTTTGCTGATCCGAAGCCAGGATCCAGGAACTTCTTCCGGGTCTCCCATGCCGGTGCAGGGTCCCAAAGCTTGGGCCGTCCTCAACTGTTTTCCCAGGCCACAAGCAGGGAGCTGGATAAGAAGTGGAGCTGCCGGGATTAGAACCGGTACCCATATGGGATCCTGGCGCATTCAAGGCGAGGACTTTTTAGCCGCTAGGCCGTCTCGCCGGGCCCAAATCAGTCTTTGTTTACAACAATAATGTTTCAGATGATAGTGTTGAATTAAGTGCAATTTATTGTCTTTACCTCTTATTTTAACATAGATTAGAGTAAATTTTGAATTGTGTGACTCACTTTATAATTGTTTGCAGCATTGCTCTAGATCTTCATGTATTATTGAATAATGCCTCCATCTTTTGGTAGATAATGGAAATACACTTGAAAAACATTCATTTCTCAAATTTTGAAAAATTCCTGAATTTTGAATATGAAAAATTCAGTAAAATGATGCAAAGTCCATCTATACAATTTATTTAAAAGCTGATTATTTGTAAAGTCATAATAATTATGTTATAGGACAAAAATATACTAGACATGAAAAATAAGAATTTCGCAAAGGAAAAAAACTAGCAGCTGTTTTGAATGAAGCAGAGTAAGCACTGTAAATTAGCAAATTACAATCTCCTGTCTTACTAGAGCATTTGAGTAAAAATACTATATTTGATTTTAAGTTCAATATCAAAGCAGCAATGTCAATCATTAAATTTTAGAAGGCTTATTTTTCTTCTCAGCTATAAGCAGAAAGTTAATTGAAATTGTTTTTGTTCACCTCTTTTAAGCAGATAGCTTAGCTTAAGTTCCTGTTTAGCAAATGAACAGAGATCTGTAAAACTATAAGTAGTTTTGAAGATTTCATTTCAGTGGTTTTTTAGTGGAAAGGCAGTGTTGAGAAGTGGAGAGACACAGCGGTAGAGACCTTCCATCTGCTGGTTTATTTTCCAAGTGGCCACAATGGTCAGAGCATTGCCAGGAGCCAGGAGCTTCTTCTACATCTCCCACATAGGCACTGGAGCCCCCCAAAGCTGAGCCATGCTTTGCCGTCTTCCCAGGTCACAAACAGAGCTGGATCAAAAGTGAGGCAGCCAGGACTCGAGTTGGTGCTTGGATGGGATGCTGGTGCTGAAGGCAGAGGCTTTATAGCCTACTATACCACTGTGCTGGCCTCAACAATCTCATTCTTTAAATGTTTTTTAAATGCTTTTATTTGTATGGATATGAAAACAGGAAATCAGACATTGTGTGTACCTTAAAAAAAAAAAACACTGAATTCATCTAGAAAACAGAAAAATCTTCTCCCTGATGGGCTATGCTTCAAGTGCCCACAGCTGTTTGGCCTTCACCGGGCTGGAGCCAAGAACTCTACCTGGATGGAGCGCACCTGTGGGGTGTAGGGACCCACGTACTTGGGCCATTACCCGCTGCCTTCCCAGCCACATTAGTAAGGACTAGTTTGGAAATGCAGTAGCTGGGACTCTTACCAATACTTGCATGTGAGAGGTGAATGTCCCCAGTGGTAGTTTAATCCAGTGTGCCACAGCGTGCGTCCTTTTTGTAGTACAGGCATTATAATGGGAGGAGCAGAGTACAGTTTGGGGAGAAAGCTTAATTCTGTTAATTTATGTTGAGCTAATTGTTGTAATACATAAACACCAAGAAATTTTGACATTTTTTTAGTTTTAAAGACCCTGGTTTGAACTAGGGATTTTCTGAATATTTAATTTTTCTAAGGCAATTTTTGTTTACATTTCATTAAATATTTCTTTTCTTAAAAAAGATTTTTATTTGAAAGGCAGATTTACAGAGAGAAGGAGAGACAAAGATCGTCCTCTGCTGATTCACTCCTCAAATGGCCAGTTTATTATAGCTCTAATTCAAAAGTAGAATATGTGGGGTTGGCTTGATGGTGTAGCACGCTAATCCTCTGCCTGTGGTGTTGGCATTCCACAATGACACCAGTTGGTGTCTCTGCTGCTCTGCTTCTGATCTGGCTCTATGCTTATAGCCTGAGAAAGCAGCAGAAGGTGGTCCTTCGCCCTTGGGCCCTGGAAGAAGCTCCAGGCTCCTGGCTTCCAAATGGCTCATCTCTGTTGCAGCCATTGGGGGAGTGAACTAGCGGTTGGAAGATTTCTCCCTCTCTCCCTCCCTTCATTCCACTCTTCCTCTCTAGTTCCCTCCTTTTTGTGGATCTGCCTTTCAAATAAGAGTAAATTTTTAATATATATGTACATAGAAAACAAAGTAGAATAGATACTCATGGAATTCATAAAATGGACATGAAAATAGAAACTAAAAAATGCTTACATTTTATCTCTTCAGGAGGAAAACTTAACATACTTTTTCCTGACAAGAGACTGCTAATAATGTGCATTATTAAAATCAAATCTTTAAGGTTAATTTTATTTTTAAGTAGTTTTCAATATTTTTTTTTCCAGTTTCATGAAATTGTTATCTTCTTGTGCTGCTCCTTTTGGAAATTGTTTTTATAATCATCTTCATGTGCTTAATTTTTTGTTATGCAGTCTCCGAAGCAGAGAAGAAGAGAGAATCTCCAAGCCTGCAGCTCTCTCAACCCCTGTAAAACACGGAGAGGACCACATGACTAAAGCAATAGAAGAGGTTAAAATCGAAAGAAATGAGAAGCAGACACCTGCCCTTCCAGGTAGGTTTATGAGCACACGGTGTTGCTGAGGGAGTATTTGCACTGAGCTAGTTGCCGGAACTCCCGCCTCTGGAGGCACGGTGACTGCTCTTACAGGTGTGAATTGTTTTGCACTTGACTTGTAATGTGAGTGTAATGTGAGTGTTGTTTCTTTCTGTGTAGTTAACCACTTGAAAAGTAAGACTGCTTCCAAACCCTGCTCACGAAAGGCTAATACTAAATTGGCTACAAAAACTTACATACAAAGATTGTTTTGCTTTTGAAAAAGTTTTTGCAAACACAAAGCTGTGTAAGGAAGCCCAACAGCTCTAGCTTGGTGACCCAGAAGGCTTGGGGACTTTGGGTCTAAGGTCTCTTCATTCACTCCCTGGAAGCTTTTGCCTTGCTGTCATGGTTAGTGGAACAAATAGGAATATCAATTTAAACAATTTGTCGCCATGAGGAAGGGCTGCTACTTTGAGGTACTCAGCAGAAGGTTGTGTGTTTTCCATCTTCATACATCTGTTCTGTTTTCCATGGAGAATGTAGACTTCATACTCTGGCAGTTAAAGCTGTGAAAATGCCCATGACCGTGTAACAGGTGCTTTTTAAGACTTCAGAACCTGTTAGGTGTGTGTGTTCTCTAACACACGCTGAGTGCACACTCCTTGCTGGGTTTGTCATCTTTCACATGTGTCACAAACTCTCTGAGTAGTTATTGCAATCTCTCCTTAGATTAGTATCCCCTATTTTTTAAAATGAGGCTTGCACACTTTAAGTTTTCTTTCTTTTAGAACCGAAGCCTGTGTATGCTCAAGTTGGACAACCCGACGTGGATTTACCTGTCAGTCCGTCTGATGGTGTCCTGCCTAATTCAGCTCACGAGGATGGGATTCTCCGGTACGCAGTTGAATTGTATTGTCTTCTTGCTCTGTTACTGAACAGCACTTAGTTACAAACCAGAGTCCAAACATTTTTTAAAAAACAAGGAAGAAAACTTACTGCCATGATTAGATTATTTCCTTTCTTGTTTAGCAGTCTCTTCCATGATTGAGTTATGCTGAGACTTAAGAATAACAACAGATAATCTTTGAATGTCTTATTTCTCACCACTGTCTTCTGTGAAGTGTTGAGATCAGGCATACAAAAATAATTGATTTCTCTACGTATCAGAATTTCTGCTAGGTTTAAATATTTTGCTGATTAGTGGATTAAAATGGAAGATACATCATATCAGAATAACAGAGTGTGCGTCTAGGACGGGTGCTGTAGCACACCGCAGGTTAAGCTGCCATTTGCAGTGCCTGCATCCAGCGTCACAGTGCCTGGTTACTCTGACCAGCTGCTCTACATACCCAGCCTGGCTCCTGTCTTCACCCTGGCCCAGCCCAGACTGGTGCAGGTGTTTGGGGAGTTGATGGAGCATCTCTATCTCTACATTTCAAATGAAGTTGAAAATACAAATGCTGGAGATGCTGGGGTGAAGTCTCCCTCAACTTCTGTGGTTCCCTGTTCTTATGCATCCTGGGAGGCAGCATGTCATGGCCCAGGTACTGGGTTTGCCATCACCCTCCTGGTAAACCTGGATAGAGTTCCTGGCTGCTGGCTTTGACGCGGCCCCGCCCTGACTGTTAGCAGGCATTGGCAAGTGAGCCACTGAAAAGGTCTTCCTTCTCTCCCTTGCCCTCCTTTACCTCTTAAAAATAAGTAGATATTTAAAAACAAAAGAGCATATTTTTTGGACCAAGAACATGGGGCTAGTTAGGAATGCCTAGAAGGGGGATACCAAGGATAATTTGTGATTTATAATGTATTTCTGCTAGTCCATTCCCCTAAGGCATCCTTCGGGGTTCATTTAGTGTCCTAAGAGTTCAGCATGGTTCTGATGATAGAGAGATGCGCATGAATTGATTCTTAGCCAGAAGAAAGGAGCAGAAGCCCTGGTACTGTTGAATAACAGATTAAACTGACACCTGCTAACCCAGCATCCTATACTGAAGTGCTGATTCAAGACCTAGCTACTCTGTTTCCTGCCAGTGTATAGGAAGAGCCAAAGGTGGGCCAAGAGCCTGGGCCTCTGCTGCTCCTGTGGGACTGAGTAGGCCTGTGATTGTGCCTCCTGGCTTCAGCCTGGCCTGGACCTGGCCATTGTGACCACTTAGAGTATGAACAGGCAGATGCAGTATCTCATTATCACTGTAGTTATGTGTTTCCAAAAACAAAACAAGCAAACAGACAAAACGAAAGGAACAGGGGCAGGGATTAGATGTAGGAATAATTACCGAAAAGGTGAGTGATTTTCTTTTTAATTGCAAGTTGCAGAGAAAGTGAGCTGTGGAACACGCTCTAGCTACAAAATTTAATTCCCTCTGTCTGTTTGATACGGAATCACAATACGTAGAGCCTGGTTTGACTTCCTGATATTAGGAAAATTAGGCAATTTATATTTAATTCCTGCCTTTTAAAAACAGGACTATTCAGTAGAGATGAGGCATTAGGAACTGGAGTTTAAAAAAATAACTTTTTGCTATTGAGAACGTGCGATCTTCCCAAGACTTGAAAAGCTGAGAAATTGTTCTTTCGTGAAGTTAATTTTATGAATTTGTTATGTAAAGCAGTACTGGAATATTGAATTGAGATATCTCAAAATATAATTAACTAGAAAACAAAGTGCTGTTAAGTCTGATTTGTGAGGACTTTTTAAAGATTATTTATCTGTCTATTTAAAAGACAGACTTACAGAGAAAGAGGGAGCAGGCTCTGTCTGATTTGCTCTCCTAATGGCCACAACAGCTGCGCCTGAGTTCTGTCTGGGTCTCCCATGTTGATGGCAGGGAGGATTCCAAGTACCTGGGTCGCCATGTGCTGGTTTCCCAGGGTTATTAGCTCCTGTGGAATGGGGCAGCCAGGACTCGGAGTGGGCGCTGCTTTCCCAGGGTTATTAGCTCCTGTGGAATGGGGCAGCCAGGACTCGGAGTGGGAGCTGCAGTTGGGGAGAGCAGCTTGAGCTCCAGCACAATGCTGGCCTTGCTTATGGGTACTAACACTCAATCTTACCCAGTAGGTTAGTGGTGTGACAAGTTGTCCTTTATTTCCTTTGGAATACGGTTTTCATTTAGTAGTCTGTTCCAGTTTTTCAGGCTTCTCTTAACTGATTCAAATAAAGGATCTCTTTTTGACAGGCCCAGCATGAAATTGGTAAAATTCAGGAAAGGAGATAGCGTGGGTCTGCGGCTGGCTGGCGGAAATGATGTTGGGATATTTGTGGCCGGTGTTCTAGAAGACAGCCCTGCTGCTAAGGAAGGCCTAGAGGAAGGAGACCAGATTCTCAGGGTATGTCGGAAGGTCAGCATGTGTAAACGTGAAAGTACATGAACTAGTTAAGCCTTGTTTGTATTAAGAAAGATCTAGCTTGTATTGGGCTTGCCAGTTCTCCTTCCAGGTAAGTATGTTGTTTCATTGTAATTGCTGGTGGTGTTAGAACCTGTGAAAACTTATGTGTAGCAAGTCATCTCTTAAAGTGCAGCAGAAAGACCAAAAAGAAATTGGGAAATAGGAAGGGACCCAAAGGCTACTGGCAGACTGTATCTACCTAGATATCTTGATTCTTGAAATAACAAAGCCTGACTTGGGGTCCGATATGAGCACTGATATGTGTCTCAGCTGCTCCACTTCCCATCCAGCTCCCTGCTTGTGGCCTGGGAAAGTAGTAGAGGATGGCCCAAAGCCTTGGGACCCTGCACCCACATGGGAGACCTGGAAGAAGCTCCTGGCTCCTGACATCAGATCAGCTCAGCTCCGGCCATTGTGACACTTGGGGAGTGAACCAGCAAAGGAAGATCATTCTCTCTGTCTCTCCCTGTAAATGTTCCTTTCCGATAAAAAATAAATAAATCTTTGAGGGGGCGGGCGGAAAGCAAACTTCCACTTGATTTCCATTTGACTTGCATCAGAATATCAGTTCCATCAGATGAGGGTGCTTCTGTTGACTGCCCCTCGTCCTACAGGTGTTCTGGTTTCTGCATGCAACTCACCTCTCACCTGGGTCCTGAATTCTGTCTCCAGTCAACTCTGCAGTCTTGCAGCTTTTGTCATTTTTGAGCCTTTCTCTTCTTTCTTCATTTATTTCCCCACTTTTTCATTTCTCATCGCTTTAGAGCTTGACTGTGGGTTGAGTCTCATCCAGCCATTAAAGTTGTTCAGTTTGTCTTAGCCAGTTTGAATCTGAATTTCCATAGTGGTCATAGACCTGCTGTCAGCTGCAACACTCATTTTCCTTTGTTTCTTAATGTGTTTTGACTGTGTTAAATAACCTTGAAGTGCTCTCCTACTTGGAGTCTGTAACACTCTCTCCGGGTCTTCTGTTCAGCAAGCCCCTAGAGCACCAAGTGGTGAGGCGACAGTGCTTTTCTGCAGCAGAAACAATGGAGACAGACTGATGCTGAAGGATGTCCGTGTATTGTAGAGAAGTCACAAGCTTATATAGGTTAGTGAAAGGGGGCAGGCAGAAGGTGGTCCCAGCGGAACTTCCACCCAACAACACTGTGTCTGGCTGATAGATATCTGTCTGTGTGGATCCTCCAGTGAAGTTAAAGGTCAGGAAACGCAGGACGCTGTGTCTCAGGGCAGACTCTTTAGCTGCTGAAAAGCAGAATGAGTGTAACAAAGGAAGTCCTAGCACACACAGTTCATTAAAAAAAGAGACTGGGGCCCGGCATGGTGGTGCAGTGGTTAAGGTCCTCACCTTGCGTGCACGCCCAGGATCCCATATGGGCACTGGTTCTGATCCTGGCAGCCCCACTTCCCATCCAGCTCCCTGCCTGTGGCCCGGGAAAGCAGTCGAGGACGGCCCAAAGCTTTAGGACCCTGCACCTGCGTGGGAGACCCGAAAGAGGCTCCTGGCTTCGGATTGGCTCAGCTCCAGCCGTTGCGGCCGCCTGGGGAGTGAATCGTCAGATGGAGGATCTTCCTCTCTGTCTCTCCTCTCTGTATATCCGCCTTTCCAATAAAAATTAAAATAAATCTTTTTTAAAAAAGAAAAAAGACTGGGGTACAGCCCATGGCTCTTGGTGCATGCCCAGTAAACAGGCCATGTTGGGGTCTCAGCCAGCTAAGACTCCTCTCAGGGGTTCACTTTGGGGGCACATTGTGCCATGTGCCTGTGACCTCCCATATGGGCTAGGCTGGTGGATATCCAGGAGCAGTCTCCCACAACACTCCATGCTGACACTTGTAAAATTTTCCTGTTTTTTTCCTGCCTTCATTAATTCCTTCTGAAACATGTGGAATGGCAGTGGCTGCCTGCTTCTGTCTTGCTACACTCTGCATCTCAGGTTTGGTCAGAATCTTCCTTCTGTAGCCCTTGTCTTGTGGTCCCCTTCCGTGCAGACATAGCCTGTCAGCAAGTCTGGTGTCACCTGATGCACTGTCTCTGTCAGACGCAGTGAGGTGATTCTTCTTCATGGTGCTTCGGGGCTCTTGATCCCCTCTCATCTCGAGTGTCTGAATACAATGCCTATAATGAGGCTCACTGTCTCAAGATAAATAAATAGACCTATTTTCTTAGCTACTCCATATTTCATGATAATCAAGGAAATATGTTATCTTTTTAAAGTGTTTTCTGGGGTAGGCATGCCAGTCTTTTAAAATTACTTGGAGCATCATACCCCACATTGGAAACCTAGCTTTGGCTTTCGCTCCTTTGTTTCCACTGCAGCTTCTTGCTAAGTGTCAGGTGATGGCTCAGAGAGACAGGTCCCTGCTTCCCGGGGTCTAGACTCCTGACTTCATCCTGACCCCGCTCTGACACTTGCAACTCGCCCCACTTTGACCCTGCTACCTTTCTCATTAAAAAAGAAAGAAAACATTTTTACGTTTTTTGAAAGTTCATATTTGATTATACACTAAAAGCAAGTAATATTTGCTTTTTAATAGAAACATTTCTCCAATGATAGAGAAAAGTGTCCACCTATAATGCATACGGACACTGATGACATATTAAGTTTCATGTTGGCACATAGGAGCGGTTGATACAAGTGAATTCTGACTGGGCAAGCACTAGCCTGCATTACAGTTACATGTTTACAATGTGCCCTGATTTAAGACATTTTATTTTAATTGGAAAGGCAGAGTTCTTCCATTGCCGTCTCTCTCCCTCAATGGCACGATGGCTGGAGCTGAGCCGGTCAGGAGCCAGCGTCTTCTTCTAACTGCCACGTGGGTGCAGGGGCTCAAGGACTTAAGCTGCCCCTGCTGCCTTTCCGTGGCCATAAGCAGAGGAGCTGGATCAGAAGTGTGAAGCTGCCAAGACATAACCAGTGGCCAAATAGGATGCCACTGCTGCAGGTGGAAGCTCAGCCAGCTACGCCACAGTGCTGCCCCTCAGTGATGTTTGTCTAGCTGTCAGTTGGGTTTTGGATTGGGTGATCACTCATGTCAGGATGCGTCAGGGCTGTTCTTAGATGAGTTCATAACACTGCTCACTGGGTCTCTGCTTGCTTAAATTAGAGTGTATTTTTTTTTCCTCAAAGGAAAATAAGATTAACATGGAATCTTATTTTAATAGGTAAACAATGTAGATTTCACCAATATCATTAGAGAGGAAGCTGTCCTTTTCCTGCTTGATCTGCCTAAAGGAGAAGAAGTGACTATCCTGGCACAGAAGAAGAAGGATGGTGAGACTGTCATGCCACTATGCATGCTGCCGCTCGTGTAGGGACAGCGACAGTTTTGGAGAGGAATCAAAATTGAATGAAGAATGAGTTTGTTATTCTCTGAGATTTTAACTCATTTTGGGACACAAAATCTTAACACTGCTCATAGCACATTAGGAGTTAATCTTATGTATTCCAAATAAGTAAAATGTCCTCTTATTCTTTCCATTGTTAAAAAAAAAAATGTGTTAATTAGTCCAGGACTATGTAAAAGTATATAGGGGCAGCTCCTATATTTTATACTCAAGTCATCTAAAAAATACACTCTGATATTTATTTGCATTGATTCAAGAGAATGCCTAATTTTCTCTTTGATATACACTGCATGTAGTTGGTACTGTTGACATTTTGAACCAAAAAATTCTGTGTTCGATGGCTGCCCTGTTGTGATAGGATGGTTAGGGTGTTTGGAAGCGTTCCCAGCCTCTGCACAGTGAATGAAACACTGTTCCCACACATTATATACACACCCCTAATCCTCACCCCACTCTCACCCAGGCAAAACTGTCTGAAGGTAATGACAAATGACAGTTGGGGGAAAATTGTCCTCATTTGAAAATTGATTTAATGGGATACCGTGAGTAGAAAGCAGGCGTGTGACTGTATTCTCTGTGTCTGAGGATGGGGGAACTCAGGGAGCCGTCATCAAGGTAGTGATGGCGAGTGTGTGAGACAAGATGCTCCACAGCGCTGCCATGGTACACATCCAGGACTCAGTGGATCCTTTGCGTTTGTTGTCTGTCCTATCTTCTTAGCATCTGTAGTATCTTCTCATAATGTACTCTTTTCAGGCTAATGTCTTGTCTTATTAATGTGTTTGTTTTAATTCCTTTTAGTTTATCGCCGCATTGTAGAATCAGATGTTGGAGATTCTTTCTATATTAGAACCCATTTTGAATATGAGAAGGAATCTCCTTATGGACTTAGTTTTAACAAAGGAGAGGTGTTTCGTGTCGTGGATACCTTGTACAACGGAAAGCTGGGCTCTTGGCTGGCCATTCGAATTGGCAAAAATCATAAGGAGGTGGAGCGAGGAATCATCCCCAATAAGAACAGGTATCAAGGGGGGGACACTTCACCAAGTCATGTGATAGAAAGTTTGGTAATAATGCAAATAATTATTTCTTCATTATGTTTAACCAGTCCATAGTTGAATTACTTTTTTAAACTCCTTTATCCAGCAACAACCATTAAGATATATGCTACATATAAACTTGTGTCTAGTATTTTGATAGTTCATTCCTTGTGAGTCTTTGTCCGTTTTTCTGTACAGAGCTGAACAGTTAGCCAGTGTGCAGTACACACTTCCAAAAACGGCAGGAGGAGACCGGGCTGACTTTTGGAGATTCCGAGGGCTTCGTAGCTCCAAGAGAAACCTTCGGAAAAGTAGGGAAGATTTGTCAGCTCAGCCTGTCCAAACAAAGTTTCCAGCTTATGAAAGGGTTGTTCTTCGAGAAGGTAATTTATTTTCTTTAGGCTAACATAAAAAATACGCATTGATGTCTATGTGTGTAAGAAACAAAAATTATAAACAATAATATTTCCCGTTTGAATTTCTGCAGCTGGATTCCTGAGGCCTGTTACCATCTTTGGACCAATAGCCGATGTTGCCAGAGAAAAACTGGCCAGAGAAGAACCGGACATTTACCAGATTGCAAGTAAGTAACTTCCACACTGCCTCCAAGGTGAGGCTGCAGATGTTTTCTTTCTCATTCCCTTTTCTTGCAGGATGAGTGAGATCCCAGTTACATAATAAAAATGTAACTATTGAGGGAATGCTCGTTCAGTTAGGTTCTTGAGGAAACCAGCTCCATGTCTGTCTGCCTGGATTTCAAGAATTAAGAATTAAGGAGTTAGTGCATTTTCTCCAAGAAAATCCAGCTAATCTCTCTCCTTGATTGCCCTGTGTCATCCAAATTTGAAATTAAGCTCTGTTTGCCTGTGGAGTCTTGTCTCTGTGTGGTCCATGCTCTGAAGTCATTTAACTTGCCCCTCAGTGTGAGTTGTTCCTCAGGATACTTACTGCTGACCTAAAACACTAGAGCTGAAACCAGCCCCAGTCTGTACGTGCACGCGTTCACCACTGGAGAGGCAGTTTGCCACGATGGGCTGAAGGCATCCCTGCCAGCCTTTCCTGCCCCTGGGTACCCTTGTGCTGAGTTACCAAGGTCACGCATGAGGCTCACGGGGAGGTGTGCTGCAACATTGCTGCTCGTGATTCGGCGCAGCTGTCAGCAGCCTCCTCGGGTCCCGAAGGTGCGCTGCGCAAACTGTCCGTGTACAAGGAGGGGAATGCTGAGCCTTTGTTGGGAGCCTTGCACAAAACAAAATTTGTACATCCCTATAGATATGTTTATGAAATGTTCTTAGAGATTGTTTATCTGAAGCACAGTTGTAGATGGAAAGAGGAGAAGCTCCCATCTGTTGGGCACAGCTGCTGGGGCTGTGCCAAGCCGAGTTAGGAACCTGGAACCTCATCGAGATCAGCTCATAGATGCAGGGACCGCTTGGGCCAGCCTGCGTTTCCCAGCACGCTGGCAGGGAGCTCCTGAGACTGGAACCTGTACTCATAGGAGGAGCCAGCATCTCAGAAATTTGCTACATTGCCACAACACTGGATACATGAATTTTAAAGTTAATTTTTTTGCAGAATATTAAAGTCTTTGGAAAAAGATTTTTGGTAAAGATTTGTTTTATGTGTTTGAAGATTTATTTATTTTTATTGGAAAGGCAGATTTACAGAGAAGGAGAGACAGAGATTAAGATCTTCCTTCTGCTGGTTCACTCCTCAAGTGTCACAATGGCTGGAACTGAGCCGGTCTGAAGCCAGGAACTTCTTCCTGGTCTCCCTCGTGGGTGTCAAGGGTTTTGGCCGTCCTCAACTGCGTCCCTAGACCACAAGCAAGGAGCTGAATGGGTAGTGAAGTATCTGGGACATGAACTGTTGCCTATATGGTATCCCAGCACGTGCAAGGCAAGGGGTTAGCCACTGAGCCATTGCACTAGGTCCTATTTTATCTATTTGAAAAGGCAAAATTACAGAGACAGAAAAGGAGAAACAGAGATCTTCTCTATGCTGGTTCGCTCCCCAAATGGCTACAGTGACTGAGCCTGGGCCAGGACTAAGCCATGAGATTGTCCCATTTGGGTGGCGTGGGCCCGTGATGTCGGGCCATCTTCTCTGCTGCAGAGAGTCAGATAAATAGAGCAGTCAGAACTTGAAACAGAAACAGTACCCATGTGGATGTCAGCACTGCATGCAGGGGCTTAACATGCTGCACCTCAGTGCTGTCCCAGGAGATAGCCAAAGTGAAGTTTGTTTTTTAATTTTATTTTTTATTAGTTTATAATTAATTCAATATAATTTGTAGATAAGAGTTCTAAAAGCATGGTGATACTCGCTTCTTTTCCATTTCCTTCTCCCTTTCTTTTATTTTAGCTTTCCTGCTAACATATTTTAGATTTACGTCACAGTCAAATGCTTAATTAATGCTTCACTGAGTAAGTGAGTAAGTTATAGCAATTAAAAAGCAGAAAGATCTTGGTTTAGTGGCAATATAGATAATAGCTATCAGCAGTAGTCAAATGGAAAAATGACCACTTCACTCGTGTATAGTGAAACTTCAGAGTGATCACTGATCCTTCCAGCTGCAGCAGCATCACATTGTTAACTCAGTCTGACAAGGCTGTGTTTGCAGCAATGCCGATACACAGACGTGATTTCTCCCCGCCCCCTCCTCGTTCCCACACGTGACGGGGAACACGCACTATCTGTCTTCCTGGATCCAGCTTATTTGACACAATGTCATGTCCTCCAGTTGAGTCCATTTTGGTGCAGTGGTCGAATTTACTTTTTTTGTTTTTCTTTTTGTAATATAACTGAATGATACTCTAACTCCATTTATCCATCCAAGATCTGTGGACACCTTGGTTAATTGTAAATGTTATCTGTTGTGAGCATGCTGCTGTATGCATACTGCTGCAGGCACCTCTGACTCGCTGTGCTCAAGTCTTCTGGGTAAATACGTAGTAGTGGGATGGCTAATTCATGCAGCAAATCTGTTTCTGATCTTTAAAGAAATCTCCAAACTGTTCTCCACAATGAAATCTGTGTTGTTTTAAGTATTTTATTTATACCAGACACAGGATATATTACAATTTTTATTGCTTGGCTTTAATTGAAGCAATCCCCATCAGTGTTTTAATTCATTTTAATACTATTTTTAAAAGTCTGTATAATTTTTGGTCAGGTAATTGCTGTAATTGGTAGTTTCTCTTGACCAAGTTACAGCCTTAGATAATTTTTACTCAGATTTCTTTGACTTTTGAGATTTCATGGGGGTGTTTTGTTGTTTTTGTTATTAATTTTGCTGTTCTGGAAACACTGCGTCAGAGTAGCTGATCACTTCATCTTACGCCCAAAGAAAGCACCTTGCTGCTTGCTCGCCTTCCTGACCCTGTCGTAAAGCATTGACCTAACACTGATTCTAAGTTGGCGGGGAGGGTGCAGGGTGCCAATGCTGCCCCAATGAAGACTTGAAAGAAACGTTTGAAGATATCTTTTGTTGTCATGCTGGGGTGAAGGGCCGTCGGGCTGGGGCTTGGGATGCTCCTGACCTTTTTTGGGTGAACTTCAGATATGTAGGGTCCTTACCAGGATACAATGTTTAAGGGGGTCTATCCTAGCTGTGCCCGGTAGCTGAGAAGTGCTGATCTAACCAGTGGTATTTGGTGTTTTGTTTTTGAAAATAGAAAGTGAACCAAGAGATGCTGGAACTGACCAACGTAGCTCTGGCATTATTCGACTTCATACTATAAAGCAAATAATAGATCAAGTAAGTCATTAAAAGTTGGCCTATTTCACTATAATTATATTTTTGAGTAAGGTGAAATTTGGTTAATTTAAAAGTGAAGAGTTTTTCTAAAATTGTTCTTGATAAAAGTAAGTTAAGCCTTTAGTGAAAAACATTATAATGATCAATTTCAAGGTAATAGTTATTACAGATGGTCTTTCATTACCATAAAGAGTATATGATGTTCGGATATAATTCACAGACTGTTTATATTACGATAATACCGTTCGAGTTCACTTTGATAATTGTATGCACGCGTTACAGAACATCAGGAGTGCATTCCAGCTGAACACAGGTGACGCTGTCAGCTTGCTAGTTATTTGAGCAAACTCTGAAAAGTAAGCCAGTTAGAGCTTTTTTTGTTGGAGTCTAAAAATTAAATAAGCTCTGATTGCAAATATTTTAATGTGTGTCTAAGATAGAACACAAAGATGCATTACCATTGAAATGTGATGTAGACTGTGGCTTTCTTGAGAAGCAGGATTCTTAAATTCCTCCTCTCTCTTTGTACATGTCTTTTTTTCTGTTTCCAGGACAAACATGCTTTATTAGATGTAACACCAAATGCAGTTGATCGTCTTAATTATGCCCAGTGGTATCCAATTGTTGTTTTCCTTAATCCTGATTCTAAGCAAGGTGTGAAAACAATGAGAATGAGGTTATGTCCGGAATCTCGGAAAAGTGCCAGGAAATTATATGAGCGATCTCATAAACTTCGTAAAAACAACCACCATCTTTTTACAAGTGAGTATATTAGAGCTTTCTCAACTTGCAAGTTTCTCTGGGGCCAAACGGAGGCCCAATATTGGGATTTCTCTTGGCTGAGGCTGGCTGACCTCTGTCCTGAAAGCACCCTGTTCTGGCCACAGCTGCACTTTGGTTCAGAGGAAGAATACAAGGACAAAATAGAAACTTCAGATGTTTGTGTGTTCAAACACTGTATTTTCAATCATGATAATTGAGTGAATTCTGACTCCTGGCAGAATTCGAGACATAAAACTAAATTGTTAATTTATTTTCAGCTACAATTAACTTAAATTCAATGAACGATGGTTGGTATGGTGCATTGAAAGAAGCGGTCCAGCAGCAGCAGAACCAGCTGGTGTGGGTTTCTGAGGGAAAGGTAAGCCGGTCCGTAGTGCTTCAACTCGGTCAGTAAATTGTATAACTAATCTGGGACACTTGTGAGTTAACATTGTTTTCTTAATGGATCAGCATTTGTTTTGGAAAGTTTTAGCTTTTTGTAGTTTTTATATGTCGGAGTTACAAAATTTGTTCTTGATAGATTCTTAAATTCCTTTCCTATTGAATTGCTGCCACAGTGGGATTTTCTCTAAAAGAATTCTCAGATGACAGTGAAAAATCGGTTGAGTTCTGAATCCCATCTGCCTAAGGAATGACGACTTTGAACCTGGCTTTAATTTCTCTCTCTGAAAATGAGGGAGTTTGAATAGCCCAGACGAATGTTTCCCAAAGTGCTCTCCTCGGCACTCGGTGGTTCCAGACCGTGAAGGCAAGCAGTGGCGGCAACATGAGCCAGCCCTGTCCGCGTGATGAGCCCGCGGTAGCCACTAGCATATTGAAGACTCTCACAAGTCTTGTGAGTAAAACAGTCTACTTTGTTTAGGTGCAGTTTTACGTAGAGTTTTTGTTTCCTTTCAGCACCTGTTGACATTCCTGCAGCATACTGAAAGCTGTGAGCAGAGCCGTATAATCCTTGCAGTTCTGAATTTTGATTTTTGTATACAAGTCAAGTGGCTAGTTTCAGTCTAATTACTTTCTGTGGTCTGCCTTGATGGTTTTGTGGTCTGCCTTGATGGGAAGGGTTTTCATGGGAGATCATTTTCTCAGAGTATGTCATGGAGGAAGCGTTTTTTTGTTTCTGATGTCTTTAACCTTCATCAGACTGGTACAGTGTTAATAAGTACTGATTGTTAGGAAACACTGAGAGTTATCTCGTTTTTATTGTTTTGTTTGTTTATTTATTCATTGTATTTCCTTGTTGGCTTGGTTTTGTTGGTGTTTTGCCCCTGCATGTGCCCCACGTGCCTCTCCCCTGCCTGGCTGTGGCTACAGAATGCGCTGGCAGTGCATGCTGCATGCCTAGGCTCATCCACCAGGTACCCAGAGACACGTCCTCTGCCGGGAGGGACACTAGCCAGCAACATCCAGAGGGAGTTCCTGCTGTTTCCACTTAGAGTGCCAGAGCCTCAGTGTGGTCGTCAGGGACAGGTCTGGGGAACGGACCGTGTATATGGGATCATAGGACCACGCTCAACAATTACAAGTCAGCTGGGACAGTTGACAGGAAAATCAAGGTGGAAAAAACCCAACTGCACCTCTTCTATAGCAACATACTATTTTTCTGATTCTTCTTTGAATGCATTTGGTACAACAGGATGGTAGTTTTCTTCATGCTAACTACTTTGACTCAATTGGTAGGAAGTCTTTCTGCAAGTTCTGACAGAGTCTCGGTGTTCCCTGTTAAACCAAGAAAAACCATCCGGAGGCTTTCCTAGCATTTAGGTGCATCGTTTACTGGTTTTTCAACGAAACTCTGGGTTCTTGCTCTTTTCTGCTTTTCGCAGCAGGTGTATGGGTTTTGTGCAAGTGATTCTTCCCCTGGACATTAGATGTCTTCCTGGCTGGTTGTTCGCTTTTAGTCTCTGGCAAGTTGAAGGCTACAAGCAGATACCAAGAAGACTTCTTTTTTGTAGGTGCCATTATAGGATTTAGAAGCTAGTGAGACTTGAGCCAGAGGCTTACCAGTTTGGTGGATGTTCTCTGGAAAGGGAGCCACAGGAAGGCCTGACACATTCCTGTCTTCCTTATCAGGAAGGTGCTGCCCAGATCAGGCTCTGAACAACCAAGCATGAAACTGCATGGAAAGCTGTGTTCAGGCAGCATAACTCCTGATGTTCCTGGCACAACAGGCCTGCCAGGTACATCTTCCCGGTGAACGAGAACCTTGAGATTCTCCTTCAGTCCATGCTGAAATGAAATAAACAAACAAAATGTATGCCAGGTCACTCAGCTCTTGTGCCTGACTGTCTAGGCAAGCTCTTCAGGAAGTGCTGTATTCATCTGGGTACTGGTTCAAGTTGCCAGTCAGCTTTCAACCTGCTGATCGCCTCTGTGTGCTTTCCTTTCCTTCAGTACTGTGACATTCTGATCTCAGAGGGTAAAGCCCCCGAGCCCTTCATTACCTTTGTCCCCTCCATCCATTAGGTGCTGCTTCTTTGAAAAGTTGTGAAATTTTTCTTGAGCACCCTATCGTGTTTCATGAAAGCTCTTAGGGTCAGATACTAAAAAGTTCTAAAAGGTTGTTTTTTAAATAAAATGCATTAGGCCTTATTCAGCTTGCACTGTGGGGTTTATTATCTAGTGAACTCTCCTCTGTGCTCTTCTGTCAGTGTGTCCTTGTTTGTGTAAGCTTGATTTAACCAGGTTCTGCCTCCCCTTGCGTGGAGCGTGACAAGCTTGTGGCTGGGCTCTTTGTGAGCCCAAGGTGCCATGCCCTCTTCCTCTGAGGCCAGTTTGTACTGCCAGGCAGCCACAGTTTTCTTCTTCAGCCCTCAGCTCTCAGGGATGCTCTGTATGTCTGCATGTGTGCGTGTCCCATCTTCTTGACCTTTCCTTACCAGAAGTGTCCAAAGACATAGCTGTGATTTCTCCCAAGAAAAATACCCTTTGCAGTCTCCTTTGTAAAATAAAGGCCATCTCTTAAAAGAACTACTGAATAAATTGTTTAATTTACTTTTATTTAACCCAGGCGGATGGTGCTACAAGTGATGACCTTGATTTGCATGATGACCGTCTGTCCTACCTGTCAGCCCCAGGTAGTGAATACTCAATGTATAGCACGGACAGTAGACACACTTCCGACTATGAAGACACTGATACAGAAGGCGGGGCCTACACTGATCAAGAACTAGATGAAACTCTTAATGATGAGGTGGGGACTCCACCGGAGTCTGCCATTACACGGTCCTCTGAGCCCGTGAGAGAGGACTCCTCTGGGATGCATCCTGAAAGCCAGACATATCCTCCCTACTCAACACAGGCGCAGCCACAGCCAGGCCATAGAGTAGACTCCCCTGGATGTAAGACAGCCTCTCAACAGGTAAGCAGCAGGGGTGCGTTACTGACTTCCACGATGTGGTGCTGATAGAATTCAAGAATATATTTGTCCTTTCTCCAGAGTAAGACTTACTTTAATTTCAATTTGAAAGTTCCTAGGGCTTACTACTAAATTTTGTGTGTTCATTGTACACAGCAATATACTGGATTTTTAGGAAACAGAAAAATCAGGACATGAGAGTATAGTTTTGTTACCTAGCACTCTTTAAAATGTATGTCTGCCATTCACTAGAAATGGAAGTGGGAAGTTAGCAATAAGTAGAAACACTTAAAATATTTTAACCACTTCACAGAAAGCAGAAGCCTCATCTCCAGTCCCTTACCTTTCGCCTGAAACAAACCCAGCATCATCAACCTCTGCTGTTAATCATAATGTAAATTTAACTAATGTCAGACTGGAGGAGCCCACCCCAGCTCCTCCCACCTCTTACTCAGCACAAACACCGAGCACTGAGGCAGCTCACGTAATGCTAAGGGATCAAGAGCCGGCACTGTCGTCGCATGTAGATCCAGCAAAGGTACCTGTGCCACAGAGCCCGCTGACTTGCTGCTCTCCATCAGTCCAGCACATGAGCATTTCTGCTTTGCCCTTTAAGTGTTCCCTTTGCTTTTTTTTACTGTGGGCTTCTATAGTAGTGCTTTCAGATCAGTACAATCATTTCGGTTTTGTAGCTTGCATGGCTTCCATGGATTATGGATTATTTAAGAACAGGCGTTATAATCAAGATTTATGTTTAATATTTTGATTTTTTTATTATTTTTATTTTTGGTTTTCAGAATCTTCCAGAATTCCTTAAAGTATGCTTGAGACCGCCATAAACTTTTTTTTTAATATAAATTATGGTGTCAATGATTTTCTATAGATTTTTGCTTTCAATGTCACAATCAAGTGGAATCAATAGCCCATTGATTTTCTACTAAATGTAACAGTTATCTTTAACTCACTTTTCATGTAGCACATGCTAAAACATAAAAGCCCCTACTTGCATTATAAATTTCCAGCTTTCACTTTAAACTAGCTTTTTCCACTAATCTTGTCTCTCCTGGTAATAAATGGTAGAACATACCATTTTTCACACATTAAATCATGGAATAATCTTTGCAATGGTTGTCTGATATAACGGAATAGAAATAAAGAGGAACTTTGGAACTCAGATGTGAATCTTTGATGCAGGTCTACAGAAAGGATCCATACCCTGAAGAGGTGGTGAGGCAGAATCCTGTTCTGAAGCCACCAGCCGTTGGTCACCTGGGCCAGAGACCTGAGAAGGAGCCCAGTATGGCCTATGAACCCCAGCTCCCGTACCTGGAGAAGCAATCCAGTAGGGACCTTGAGCAGCCCACATACAGATACCAGTCCTCAAACTATGCAGACCAGTTTTCTCGAAACTATGACCACCGTGTGCGATACGAAGATCGCGTGCCTGCGTATGAAGAGCAGTGGTCTTACTACGATGACAAACAGTCCTTCCCAGGCCGCCCGTCTTTCGATCATCCACACGCTCGAGACCTCGATTCTCGACAGCATCCTGAAGAGTCCTCAGAACGAGGGTATTTCTCGCGTTTTGAAGAGCCAGCCCCTGTGTCTTACGACAGCAGAGCACGCTATGAACAGCTCCCCAGGACGTCTACACTGCGGCATGAAGAGCATCCGACTCCTGCGTACGATGTGCATAGCAGACAGCGAGCAGAAGCGCAGCCCTACCCCTCCGCAGCCCCTAAGCCCTCTGAGCCCAAGCAGTATTTTGACCAATACCCACGAGGTTATGAGCAAATGCCCTCCCAAGGGTTTACCTCTAAAGCAGGCCACTACGAGCCTCTCCACAGTGCTACAGTGGTTTCTTCTCTGATCCCGTCCTCTCAGCATAAGCCAGAAGTCCTGCCTTCCAGTACCAAACCACTGCCTCCACCCCCAGCCGAGGAAGAAGAGGATCCGGCAATGAAACCACAGTCTGTGCTCACTCGAGTTAAAATGTTTGAGAACAAAAGGTCTGCGTCACTGGAGAACAAGAAGGATGGGAATGACGCTGCCGCCTTCAAGGTGAGTGTGTCACTCCGTCTTCCCACCGTTGAATGCATAGGCACCCTACTTGAAGAGCAGCTGTGCTGCGTACCTCTCCCCTCCCCCTCACGTGGGGTCCGTGTGGTAATCATCTGTTGTTTGGGAATGTCTGTCTGCAGCCTCCGGAAGCGTCCAAAGCCCCGGCTGCTGCTGCTGTTGGCCCTAAATCCACCCCGCAGAACCAATTCAGTGAGCACGACAAAACCTTATACAGGTGAGTGAGCTTCCGCTGCTAGAGGGGAGGACCTTACTTGTTGTTAACTAAAACGAGTGAACAACTTGCTGAACAGAAACAGCCTGGAAAGCTAAGAATTTTATTATTCTTGTGTAACAAACCTTTACACTAACCTCAGGAAACAAAAGCTCATCAGATTTCTTGAAAATATTGTTCCAGCACATAATTAAAAATTGCAAAGCCCTAACATTTATGCTCTGTTTTACAGTTTTAAAAGTGCTGGCAGACATGCGAACTCCTAGTTTTTAGGGGTAAGGAAACGGAGTGAGATTGGCTCAGATAGCTGAAATGAGACATTGGCGAGCATGCCTCGTGTGCTCTCTTGTGCTAAGCACCTAAGCATACGGGGTCGCCTCTGGGGTCTGCGTTTGGAGTTTTAGAGCGAGGTGCCAAGGTTGAGAGGGAAACCTGGCCAGCCGCTCCTCAGCTTGTGTTCTCAGCTCTGGTGCTGTCCTAAGCTAACAAGTCCTGGGCTGGGTTTGAATGCAGTTCTTCCAGCTGACTAACACATTTTATTTACTGAATGTAAGTTTGCTCTTATAAAAAGGAGCTGCTGCCTGACACAGGGATTTGTGTAATGACTTGTTTCTTCCCCACTTGCTTTCTGTGCGCTCTAGAATGTTGGACAGGTAAAGTCATTTGTTCACATCAAACTCAGTAATTAAACCTGGATTAAAAATCTTACAGAAATATCTCAAAGTGCTGACCCTCTGTCACTTGCTGTTGACATTGGTCTGTGGCTTCAAGTGTTTCCCTTCTAACTGACTGCATGTGTATTTCTGTGAGCTGTCCTACAACTCACAGCAAGGAGGAGGCTTCTGTGACCGTGGAGTATGTCCTTGTGGATCTGCAGGCTCAGACGGGCTGCTGGAGCCAGAGCGGAATGAGCACAGCATTCGGTGAAAAGATTAGGAGGGGGTCTGTGTGTATTTTGTTTTATTCCAAGAAGTAACATCTAAGAAGTTGTGTGGGGGAAAAAAAAACAAAAAAGAAATTGGTGTCACTTGCTTATTATCTGTCAGGCTCCCAGAGCCCCAGAAACCCCACGTGAAGCCCCCTGAAGATATCGTTCGGTCAAATCATTATGACCCCGAGGAAGATGAAGAATACTACCGAAAACAGCTCTCCTACTTCGACCGGAGAAGTTTTGAGACCAAGCCTGCTGCCCACGTTGCTGCCAGCCACCTCTCAGAGCCAGCCAAGCCAGTTCATGCTCAGAACCAACCAAATTTTTCTACTTACTCTTCAAAGTAAGTTGCTTCATATTTTCACTAATATTCTAAAAATTAGATCAGTGTAAAATATAAAGATTCGGTTGCATAAAATGGAGTTAATCACATGCAGTTCAATATATTTTGAAGGAAAATAGTTTAGTACAAAATTTCAGTTGTTCGGCAGGATACGTGCCTATATTATGCTGGGAAGTGTGTTGAGTGTTTCCGTTGAAGTTTTGTGTTGGAGAAGACAGTGCCCCAGAGGTGCTGGCCTCCCGCTGGCCTGCAATCTGTCTGCTGCACACACTGGCACTGTGCTGCTTTTCCTTGCTTTCTGTTTGTTTTTCCAGTTTAAAAATAGAAATGTTTGGGGGACATTGTCTGACAGGAAGTACTTAAGAATTTTTTGCTCAAGGCAAGAAAGAACTTTTCTCACTTACTGTTGCTGGAGGGGGCTTTTGAGATTTCTGTCAGCGAGGAGCTTGGAGAAGGTAAAATGACAAGGCAGAGTTGAGGCTGAGCCCCGGATGCGCTGACTGCCCTTCCTGTCGGAGCTGTGTGCCGGGCCTTCTTCGGGGAGGGGGTTGCTGTCTCCTGCTTGTCCCCGAGGGTTCGTGTCCAGCCTCTTGCTGTTCTACCTCCTGACTGGTGGAAAATTTGGAGAGTTGGTGCAAAACCACATAGGCACAAGTGGAGTCATGGATCGACCGATCAAAACCCTCAATAACAAAAGTAAGTTTGGGTTTGTCAGAAGAAGGATTCTGTGGCCCACAATTACAGGGCCAGCTGAGTCCTGAGTTGGAGGACCAATGTCTTGGAAGGAAAGCTACCTGGGTTCGGGGAAGGCTCGCTGGACCCTGCCTCTGCCGGTAATCCCAGCAGCGCAGTGTGTGATGGCGTCAGGCTGGGCCAGTGGACACATCAGAGTTGTCATGTGTCAGTTTTATGACTACTTAGAAGAAATTTATTCTATTTTTACTGGTAAGTCAGATGGACAGAGAGGAAGATCTTCCATAGCAGCCAGGGCTGAGCTGCTCCAAAGCCAGGAGCCTCTCCTGGGTATCCCATGCGGGTACAGGGTCCCAAGGCCCTGGACTGTCCTCCACTGCTCCCCCAGGCCACAAGCAGGGAGCTGGATGGTAAGCGGAGCTACCAGGATTAGATCAGCACCCTATGGGATCACAGTGCATGCAAGGCAAGGACTTTACCCACTAGGCTCCAGTGCTGGGCCCAGTTATGTGACCTTTTTTTTTAAGATTTATTTTTATTGGAAAGTCAGATATACAGAGAGGAGGAGAGCCAGAGAAATATCTCCTTTCCAATGATCCACTCCCCAAGTGACTGCAACAGCCGGTACTGCACCAATCCGAAGCTGGGAACCAGGAGCTCTTCCGAGTCTCCTATGTGGGTGCAGGGTTCCAAGGTCTTGGGCCGTCCTCAGCTGCTTTCCCAGGCCACACGCAGGAAGCTGGATGGGAAGTGGAGCTGCTGGGATTAGAACCGGCACCCATATGGGATTCCAGCACGTGCAAGGCCCAGTTTTGTGATCTTTTTACTTACTTTGATGCTTGGGTTGTCTGAGCCCTGCTGTCCTTTGTAATTTACTAAGAAGTCAGCATTTGTTTAGGATACACTATAAAATATTCAACGTTTTTTAAAAATTAATCACTGTTGGGCCCAGCAGTGTGGCCTAGTGGCTAAAGTCCTCGCCTTGAACGCGCTGGGATCCCATATGGGTACCGGTTCTAATCCCAGCAGCTCCACTTCCCATCCAGCTCCCTGCTTGTGGCCTGGGAAAGCAGTCAAGGACAGCCCAAAGCTTTGGGACCCTGCACCTGTGTGGGACACCCAGAAGAAGTTCCTGGATCCTGGCTTCGGATCGGCATAGCATCGGCCGTTGCGCTCACTTGGGGAGTGAATCATCGGACGGAAGATTTTCCTCTCTGTATATCTGACTTTCCAATAAATAAATAAATCTTTGAAAAAAATTAATCACTGTTTTTCCTAAGACATCATTTGAAGTGAAGGCTTAAGGTATTTTTCCACTGTCATCAGCGTACAGTTTCTGAGAAATAAAAATGCACACTCTGATTGTTGCAGTCAGAATTGTGTTAACTGCAGGTTGTTTGTTCTGTCGGTGATGGGAGCCTGACCTCCTTAGCATGATTTTAGGATGCCCAAGTACTTCCAGCCTGTTGAGGCATGAGGCCGTTACAAACTAGGCGTTTGTCATGCTTTTTTTTTTTGCTGTGTTGTCCAATCAAAACAACTTTTATCAAATAGGAAATAATTTAAAATTTAGAACCCTCCTCCCTACATTTCAGAACCATTTACTGTTTGTTGTGAGTTATGCCTTCAGGCCTTTATAGCAAAATTATCTTACATTCCAATTAAAAAACAGATCACAGAACTGGTAAGAAAAGGGGGAGGGAGATATCTTTGTTAGCACAGGCTAAATACCACAGCAAGCAAGCGGTTCCAGAGAACTGTGTCAGAATTGGAAAGAGTTAAGAGGCACCTCGGATTCTCGCCTTCAAAGAGCAAGTTGCAACTTCCGAGATTCTAAGGCAGTCTGTCATCTGTATAAAGGCCTGTGACTGTCTCACCTCTCCAGGACAACTAGGAATTGTTTGTTTTGTTTGGTTAACAGAAGATGCACCTGCCAAAAGTCAGCTCTGTGGGGTTCAGTCCCGAAGTCATGGTGCTGTAGTCTAGCTTCTAAATTTGCCTGAACTACTGTGTGGTGTTTTTGTGTGCATGTGACATTTATTAGGTGAGAAGCTATGAGTATCAAACTCCGCAGCCTTGCACCTAGGGCTCCACCCAGCATGGCACCTACTAGCTGATGCCTGGATGTCAGCGGGACATGAGAGAAAGAATGTCTCATCCAGTCATGAGTCAGAGTCTTTTCATTTTGCAAGTTTGTCTCACTCTACGAGGGGATCCAGCATAGCTGCCTGGTGTATCACTTCTGTGGTTTTGCTTCAACAGTTTCTTTTCCCAGCTTTTTTCTTGTATGGGGCATTTCCGTCTCACTTCCTTTGAGCCCATTGATTAGCCTTGATCTGATCCATTTCTTTCCTCTGGACAGCTACAAAAGAAGTGGGCAGAGGTGGGAGAAGAATGACGCTCAAACCCATTGCTGCTCACATGATACCTGTTAAAGTACAAGCAGGCAGGGCAAAACTAAGTCATGGGATTTAAATATGCAGATGAAAGTTGTAATGTGTTCTTTTATAGATGAGATTTGATTGATGCTTTTAAAAGGCATTTGAATTCTGTTTACTACGAATGTGCTTAGTTAGATTGACCATTTCTTTCATTTCTCTGTTGCGCTTGCTTTGCCATCACCTAGATATCTTGGCTCTTACGCTAGCTATGACTGCTTGAAAAGGAGCGTCAAGTGGTAAGACTGGCATTGATGTGAGGCTGCTCCCCGAAGTGTCCCTCACTGTGTCATTGGCATTATGTGCACCATCAGTTTTTAACTTGAAACATTTAGTCTAAAAGCATGAAAGCAAGATAACAGCATAGCTTGCACGCTAATAAAAACAATTAGACTTCTTCAGTGGGTGTCTTATGTGAAAATGAATGTGCATTCCAGACATATATGCTGTTTGTGCACATAAAGCCAGTGCAGCTTTGGCACTCTGCAGTAAGGTTGAGATGGCATCGTTGCAATTATGGGTCTATTTACAAGATTTCCCTTCTATGAATTTATGCATTAAAATATAAAAATTGGCAATCTGAAAAAAATGATGCATGGCACAATGTGATTGAAATAAGCCTAAGCAGTCACTGAACAGACAATCCCTTCCCCCCAATTGTGATAAATTTTAAAGTAAAAGATGTGCAGAGCGTTTAACTGCTTAGTGTTACTGGAGCAAAGCTGTGCCTGTTTACTTGCTGTTTGGCTGTCGTAGCCATGTTTGCACAGTTGCAGCAGAGGCCTCATGGCCCACAAAGCCAGCAGCATTTTCTGTGCGGCTCTTAACTGAGGAGTGTCCCAGCCTCTGCTCTGTTCTTGCTTCTCATGCTGCCCCGATTGCACCAGACGTAAAGGCTCTTACCCTTAGATGCGAGTAGAAATGGGTCTAAGGAAGATTGTGCCAGGATGCATTTTTTCAAAAATCTATCCACCATTGGTATTTTTAAAAGTAAATTTACATAGATACTCTAAGTATACCCAAAATTTCATCTGCCTTTGATTGTTGTCTTCTGGATGTTTTACTAATATCCTTTGGGTTCTTTGTGCTGTCTGGACTTTTCTTGTGCTGGTGAATGGTTGAATTTGTTTGTATATTTTGGTGGAATAGATGCCCACATTCAAGAGAAGAAATTGGAAGATGTCTAGATTTTTTTTTCTTTTGAAACTAAAGTGTGCTTGTAGGATGAGAATGTTTGATAAATGTGAGTCCAGTTTCCGGTGTTGTTGGCATATCTGTCCTTTTTTAACAGGGGAAAACCTGAAGCTGATGCCCTGGATAGATCGTTTGGTGAGAAGCGCTATGAGCCGGTCCAGGCCACCCCGCCGCCTCCTCCGCTGCCCTCGCACTACACCCAGCCCGCTCAGCCTGTCGCTAGCTCTTCTCTGCACATGCACTCGAAGGGAGCACATGGGGAAGGTAGGAAGCTCAGAAGTTGAGATTATTACATGGTACTACCCAGGAAAGGAAAGTCTTAGTTTCTAAGAAAATGGTTCCTAACCTAAAAAATAACTAGCTGGTGGTAGGCGTCTAACCTCATGGCTAAGACACTGGTTTAGACCCCTGGATGTCAGAGCTGAACCTGGGTTTGGGTAAGTGTGTTCCTGACCTCCGTGAGGGAGGTGTGGGTCCTGTTGCCAGTTCAGCTGTATCCCGGAGCCAGCCACCGCCATTGCAGATGTTTTGGGGGGAGAAATCTTGCATGTGTGGGCATACTTATTTGTTCTCACTCTCTCTGTCTCTCAAATTTAAAACAATATGCATGATTGAATTATTTTGCCTGGGAACATGAGGATTAAGGATTTTGTTGAAAATGTGTTCCCTCTATTTTTGTAGCTTTCACCATTGTATTGGACAAAACTTTTAGCTACATATAAGGGTACTTATAAAAGAAGAAGCTGCATGGATTCTAAAATTTTTTCAAGAGCAAATTTTTTTTTAAAGATTTATTTTATAGGAAAAGCAGATTTACAGCGAGAAGGACAGACAGATAAAAATACTTTCTATTATTGTTCCCTCCTCAGAATGTCATAATAGCCAGAACTGAGCCATTCTGAAGCTAGGAGTCAGGAGCCTCTTCTGGGTCTCTCTCCTTGGTACAAGGACCCAAGACTTTGGACCATTCTCTGTTGCTTTCCCAAGCAGGGAGCTGGCTGGAAAGTGAAGTAGTCAGGACACAAACTGGTCCCTACATAGAATACCAGCAATTGCAGGTCACACCAAATCACATGTTCAAGTTTCATTTTTCTATGAAATTTCTGAAGTATTCTTTTAGATTCTGGTTGTTTTTATTAACCAGCCTGTATTTATGCCACTCACTAATTACCAGTGTATGTAAATTCAAATATTAAGGTAATAGTTTTACAAGAATCATGGTCTATCTTCACACATGGATTGGGAAGGCCATAAAGTTTGAAGGTAAAGTTTGAATTATACTTACTATAATAGCAGCTTGCTTTCTGCATTTCTATTCTTTGGTAAAATCTCAACAAGTTAGATGATGTATGGCTCTAATTTATGTGGAGCTCTCATTTTTATGGCTGTGATTTTATGATTATTCTTCTAACCATTTGCTAGTTTAGATAATACTTTTGTATTGTTTACATAGTAAGTCTCACTAGACAAGTTACAGTTCTGGATTGTTCAGCATTATTTTTTTATTTTATTTTTATTTTTTTTACTGTCATGTCTACAAATAAAGACAAGCTAGAACTATCTTCTTGACAATTTTTTTTTCCCTAAAGATGTAATTATTTGAGAGTACTATAAAGAGACAGGTAGATACAAAAAGAGTCCCCAAGTAGCCACAGTGGCAGAGTGAAGCCAGGAGCTTCATCCAGATGGCAGGGGCCCACATCTTGGATCATGTTGTATTTTCCCAAGGCAGCGAGCTAGATTGAAAGTGGAGGAGTGGCAATACAAGTGGTGCCCATGTGGGGTGCCTCTGTCACAGGGGGTGGCTTGACATACTATGCCACACGGCTGGCTCTTGGTCTGCAGGCCTTTGGGCTTTGTGTCTTACCAGTTTCCACTGTTGAGGATCTCAGCAAAAATGCGTAAAGCACACATCTTTTGTTAGTACTTGTTTTAAGGAGAAAGGATTGAATGCTTCACCCTTAAGATGACAGCTATAGTTTCTTTCAGTGGCTTTTATTATATTTGGGAAGTGCCCCCTGTTCCTACTTACCTGTGAGATGACCCAACTGCATAATCCTCCCACCTCCAAGCACTGGCGTCTCATATAGATTGCCAGTTCAAATCCCGGCTGCTCCACGTCCTATCCAGCTTCCTGCTTGTGACCTGGGAAAGCAGGAGAGGATGGCCCAAAGCCCTGGAAACCCTTACGTATGTGGGAGACCTAGAAGAGGCTGGTGGCTCCTGGCTTCGAGTTGACTCAGCTCTGGATGCTACAGCACTGGGGGGAGCGCACCAGTGGATGGAGGATGGAAAATCTTTCTTTGTTTTTTTTCTCTATAAATCTGCCTTTCAAAAAAAAAAAAATCTTAAATTTTTTTCATAACATGTGTAAAGGTGGCTTACCATATGATTATATTATTTTCCTCCTTCATTTTCTTGATGTTAAATTATATTAAAATTTGAGGAATTTGGATTAATAACTTTCTACATCCCTGAGTAGTTTTAGTATCAGAATTGTGCTAGTTCCATAAAAGAGAGTTGGAATCTGGCCCTACTTTCCCCATTCTCTCAAAGAGTATCAATAGCACTGTTATTATTTTCTTCTTAGTAATCCCATAGGATTCCGTGTGTACCATCACGCACAGTTCCTGTCTTCCATGGGTGCAGACTCCTCCTCCACACCTCAGGCAGCAGTTGGCTTCACACATGTCCGTGTCGCTATTCTGTGAGGTGTAGAAAATGGCATTCCATGCATTTTGTTCTTGCTTATGTTTTCCTGTTTAATAGTAAGGTTGAATGCCTTTGTGTTCTTACTGAACATTCTCATTTTTTGCCTATTCCTATCTTTGCTTATCTTCCACTATTAGGTTGAGTTCTTCCTTACAGATTTTGGATGACAATAATTCTTTTACGTATTTTGTAATAGCTTCTCTGTGTGGATCTTCTTTTAACTTTAATTATAAGACTTGTAGTACTGAAATTTTTTGTGATGATTCTTGGAGAAAGGCTACCCAGATGCCAGTGGAAAGGCAACAAGATCCACTGGCAGCATTGCATGTGTGACCCAGACCTGGCACCAGGACAGGTTCAGCCCAGAGGTGTCAGAGGGCAGCTAACGCTTCTGTTGGGAAGCTCCTGACATGTTTCTGTTTGGTTTTCAGGCAACTCAGTGTCACTGGACTTTCAGAATTCTTTGGTGTCCAAACCAGACCCACCGCCACCTCAGAGTAAGCCAGCAACTTTCAGACCACCAACCCGAGAAGACTCTGCTCAGTCTGCCTTGTATCCTCAGAAAAGCTTCCCAGATAAAGCCCCAGTTAATGGAGCTGAGCAGACTCAGAAAACTATCACTCCAGCATACAATCGGTTCACACCAAAACCTTACACCAGTTCTGCTCGGCCATTCGAACGCAAATTTGAAAGTCCTAAGTTTAACCACAATCTTCTGCCAAGTGAAACTGTACATAAAGCTGACTTGTCCTCCAAACCCCCAGCTTCTCCCCAAATCCTTGGGAAAGCGCACAGTTCAGCACAGCCGCCTGAGTTCGACAGTGGAGTGGAAACTTTCTCCATCCATGCAGAAAAGCCTAAATACCAAATAAACAGCATCAGCACAGTGCCTAAAACTGCTGCCATGGGGTAAGATAGCTGTGTGTGTTTAAAATACTGGTTTAACATGTCTTGACAGAGTTCGATGTGAGTTATATGATTCAGGACTTAGAATGGTTCTTGTAACGCTGTCCTCAACAGAGTGTGGCTGCCATGTGTGCCAGCACTAAGAGTCCCCTGGGATGGTGATGTGTGCTGGTCAGGATTGTCCTCATCCCTAGTTTACAAAGGACTCAAGGTGGGTGGCAGGAGACAGGTTAGCCGGGCTCTCAGCTGGGCTGAGGTGAACCCCAGGGCGGTGCTGGCTGTGTGAGCTCAGAGCACATGCTCTGATCCAAGCCGAGCTGCCTGTGTACATTCTAGCCGTTGGAGAGCATCTGTCCTTGCCCACCGTTTGTTCAGAAGAGTGCTAAAAATAAAGGCTGTGAAAACGGCAGTTAGTGTTGGGTAAGATTGGTTGGGCAAATGATACAAAGCAGCTCCCAAGGACCTGTTTCTGACACTCCTTGTGGTCGTCTTGGATCCATTCCTTTCCTAATCTCGCTTCAGCCACTCAAATCCAGTTACATTGTCCCTGCAGCCTCAGGGGAGAAGTACTTGCAGGCAAAGCCCAGGGCCAGGGAAAGCATTGGCTGTCCACTTCTCTGGGTCCTTTGCTGCCCTTCTCTGTGTGAGTGGGTGAGGCTCCACTTGTGGCCTGTGTGCTGCCGCAGCCTCAGCCGTGGGCTCTGCTGCCCTGTCACTGCACCACAGGAGTGCTGCTGGCTGAGCTTTGGCTACGCCGCACACACTTCATCCTTGACCTTGTCATCTGGCTATTAATACCAAACCCCTTAGCCTTGGGTAGTTTTTTGTTGGTTGGTTTGTTTGCTTGTTTTGTACTGAGTTAAGCTACTGTGTATTTTTTTTTTTAATTTGTTTTATATTGGAAAGTCGGGTTTTTCAGAGAAAAGGAGAGACAGATCTTCTGTCCGCTGGTTCACTCCCCAAGTGGCTACAATGGTCAGAACTAAGCCGTTCTGGAGCCAGGAGCTTCTTCCAGGTCTCTCACACGGGTGCAGGTCCCAAGGCTTTGGGCCATCCTTGACTGCTTTCCCAGGCCACAAGCAGGGCTGCCAGGATTAGAACTGGTGACCATATGGGATCTCAGCACATGCAAGGTGAGAACTTTAACCACTAGGCCACCGTGCTAGGCCCATTACTGTATATTTCATGTCTATATGAGACACACTTGTATCAAAGGCTTCACCTCATACAGCCTTGTAGGCCTTTCACAACATAGGTGTTGGGTAGTCAGTTGGGAGGAAGGAGCCATAATGTGCACACTTAGAATCCCAGTAGATTTGAAGGTGCTATCAGTTTGTAAGGTGCACTGTTACGTCAGATATTGCTAAAAAGTACAGAGAGTGCTGTCAGTTTGAGAACTGTGACGTACATTCAGTTATAAAGCTCCAGTTTCATCTATATTACAGTGTGTTACTTGAAGACGGGTATTACTGCACAGTGGGTTAAGCTACACATTGGGGACACACACATGCCGTGTCTGGCTGCCAGTTCAAGTCCCAGCTGCACCACTTCTGATCCAGCTTATGGCTATTATGCCTGCAAAAGCAACAGACGGTGGCCCGGGTGCTTCTGTCCCTGCTGCTGTACAGTTCCAGACTTCCAACTAGCCTGTGCTGGTGTTGGCATTTGGGAAAGGAGTGAGTGGACAGGTAATCTCCCTGTCTCTTCCTCCTTTTGCCATTCTGCCTTTCAAATAAATAAATAAATCCCCTTTTCTCATGTTTTTTAAACCTGTACAGTTTGGTTAACACAATATCAGATATTTACATTGAAATTGTAAACTTCAGGACCCAGCACAGTAGCCTAGCAGCTGAAGTCCTCACCTTAGACGCACCGGGATTCCATATGGGTGCTGGTTCTAATCCTGGCGGCCCGGCTTCCCATCCAGCTCCCTGCTTATGGCCTGGGAAAGCAGTCAAGGACGGCCCAAAGCCCTGGAACCTGGAAGAGCTCCTGGCTTCTGGCTTCAGATCGGTGCAGCTCTGGCCATTGCAGTCACTTGGGGATTGAATCATCAGACAGAAGATCTTCCTCTCTGTCTCTCCTCCTCTCTATATCTGCCTTTGCAATAAAAATAAATAAATCTTAAAAAAAAAAGACAAAGAAGAAATTATAAACATCAGTAATAGACATGAATTGACTATTAACCTTCAGAAATACAGTGTATAAACATAGTCTTGATTATTGTTAACTGAGCAAAATCTACCACTGATTGCTTATTAAAGTAAGTAGCTTCTAGTTTATATGGAGATCCAAATGAAACCACCTATGCAGTGGTCATAAAGAGAAAATGCGTGCCTGTTATTAGGAACCTACTCACTAGCCATTTCTCAACTCTCAGCCCATCCTCTGTGGAGGAAGATGAAGATGAAGATGGTCACACCGTGGTGGCCACGGCCCGAGGCATATTTAACAGCAATGGTGGCGTGTTGAGCTCCATAGAAACTGGCGTTAGCATAATTATTCCACAAGGAGCCATTCCCGAAGGCATTGAGCAGGAAATCTATTTCAAGGTCTGCCGAGACAACAGCATCCTTCCTCCTCTAGACAAAGAGAAAGGTGAATGTTTCTTGTTTCCGTTTTTATTAGTTTGAAGACAATGGACTGCGTGTATTTGTAGGTAGAGTTCTAGGAAGATAACCATGATTTTCTCCTTCTTTCTCCCTCAATTTCTAGTTTCTTCCTTTCTGCTTTAGTTTTTATGAAGATATGCTTTCAGTCCACTATGTAATCACAGGCTTAATTTACTACTGACCATAATATTCAACAATAGCAAGTAGAGAGGCCGCAGTACTACAAGAGTATCAATAAGAGCTCTAATCACAAGGTGTAGTATATCACAGAATATAAAGTTCATTCCTGTACAGTTTTTGGTATTCTGTATTAATCACCACATTTCAGAGCAAATGAAGTTGTCTTTCTGGGACTGGCTGGTTTCTCTAATCATAGTGGTTTCTATCTCTGCTTGGTTTTAGTGTCAGAGTTGCTGTTTGTGCACCTGCGAGCTTGCAGTGCTCGGTGCCAGACGGCAGAGCAGCCTCTCTCCTGCCTCTCGGTGACATCACGGGCCTGTGTAGATGGACCTTCTCCAAGAGGCTGTGCTTTTACTGTGAAATCAGGAGTGGTGGCAGGTGACGGGCATCCTTACACAAGACTGCCAGGCAGTGCTGGCTGATCCTACATCCATCTGTGTGCATGGGGTAGCTGACAGCCATGTTGCCTTTAATTACAGTGTGCATGTGAAAGCCAACCCTCTGGAGCAGGTTGCTGTCCACTCATAAATGCTTGGCAGAGTGGAGGAGAGCGCTGCACTCTGAGTCTGAGCATCCAAAGCAGCATGGCAAGGAGGCCGTTGCTCTGTCAGGATGCCCTCATGCTCAACTGTTAGGGTTTCTTCATGTCTTTACAGCACCCCACTACGTTGTATTAGCTCACTTTCCTAACACCCAAATCTATGTTCTGATTCTGGGATAACCTACCAGTAAGACTGTGTTATATCTCTACATGAACCCATTAAACCACGTTTATAGCAAAATTCTAAAATGGAAGATATGAAATGAATGTTTAGCCTAGCAGTCCAGATGTTGGTTAAGACACCCACTTCCTACATTGCATTGGCTGGCCTCATTTCCCAGCCCTGGCTCTCTCTCCCAGCTACTGAGGCCCAGGAGACAGCAGTGACAGCCCAGGGGTTGAGTGTTTTATGTGGAATCTTGGTTCCTGGCTTTAGCCCCTCTCCCACTCTCTTCCTGTAAAATAGAGAACTAGTTCAAATGGAAGGTTCCGGTAACGTGTGTGAAGAGTACACGTCGGGCTGTTTTCTACCATAGATCCGCGGGACTGAATGGATTAGCCTGTGACTGTTTGTCACTTGAAGTGTGACTATTTTGAATCAAAATTTGGTAGAAATATAAAAAACACTGGTTTCAGAAATAGAGTGTGTTGATTATAAGTTAAAATAATAGTGTCTTGATTATGTTGAGTTAAAATATTAAAATTGATGACACCTATGTCTTTTTACTTTGTTGTGGCTACCAGAAAATTAAAATTCTTACTTCCCTCACAATTTTCTTGGTCAGGAGTGCTATACAGAACTCACCCTACTTGGTATTAAAGTGTGTGATTAGGATGCGCTGGAGAGAAGCAAGGATGTAGAAGGAAGACCTGTGTGTGTAACTTGTGTGTGTTGTGCTCTCTCCCCGACTGCAGGTGAGACATTGCTAAGCCCCCTGGTGATGTGTGGGCCCCATGGCCTCAAGTTCCTGAAGCCCGTGGAGCTGCGCCTGCCACACTGTGCGTCCATGACTCCTGACGGTTGGTCTTTTGCTCTAAAATCATCCGACTCCTCGTCGGGTATGCTGTCTTCACTCTGTCCTTTGGGGCTTTGGAAACTGTCGTTGATTAATCCTGGGCTGGTGGTGCTGCCCAGCTGTTGGTTAGCCAATCTGCACTTCTGTTCCTGTGGCCTTGTAGCATCACCAGTGTTTGCACGTGTGTTTGTGGTGCTCCTGCATATAAACAGGCAGATTTAAGTTTCTGCCTTTTGGAAAATAATTTGGCCAGAGGTTGACTCTTTCATGGTAGTCAACAAAATTATTCATTCTGTCAGAGTTTTTAGGATAATTAGAGAACTGTTAATTGTGCCTCATATGCAATCATTTGATGTAGTTGTATTTGTTTCTGATTACTGTTTCATTTCCTAATCTGCAAAGTATGTATACGAGAAAAACTTACAAAATCTCCCATTGTGATCGTACTTGGCCATAGTCTTTCAATGCAGAACTCTAAATTAAGTCTCTTATGCACTATTTCAAGACGTTTTACTCTTAAAATCATAATTTTGAAGATTCCACTGAATTTATTTATTTTCTTGAGTGATTGAAATCAGTTACCAATCAGAACATTTTTATTTTTGGTGTAGAAAACTTTGTGAGAACCTGGTAGAAAAATAATTTAAAATCCATGAACATTTTCATAAATCAGTGGGCAGTGTTCAGTTTTCACTACAGTGTGAATTGGCAGGTTATGGTGTAGAAATTGCAATAGGAGTTATTTTACTGTCACCCAACAGAAAAAAAAATTATATAGAAAACATGTATTTCTTAGAGACTCCCCTGGGAAACATTTTCTTAGCATAGGCTCGGTTAGTGGTAGGACATTAATGAAACTGCATTTGAGGTTCTTGGCGCTATAACCTAGTGACTGCATCCTCGCCTTGCGTGCACCAAGGTCCCGCATGGACGCTGGTCTGTGTCCTGGCTGCTGTACTTCCATCCGACTCCTTGCTCATGGCCTGGAGGGCAGTGGACATAGCCCAGAGCCTTGTAACTCTACTCCCACAGCATCCAGAGGGGAGTCTAGAGGGAGCTCCTGGCTCCTGCCTTCAGACTGGCTCGGCTCTGGCTGCTGAGGCCATATGGAATGGGCAATGGGATGGAGGACCTTTTTCTATCTCTTCTCTATACATCTGCCTTTCCAATAAACAACACAATATTTAAAAAAAAAAAAAAAAGAAAAGAAAACTTAAAGTTATTCCAAATGTGGTAGCATGAGCTCTGACTGCCCTCATATACCAAATTAGACCATTACACATTTGCTGCCACTATTTTGTCTGATGCCATAAACATATATTATCTTGATTAGTTTTGTTTTTTCAATTTTTTACATTACATTGGAGTAAAGTCATCCAGAAAATGAAAATGCATTTATGGAATCTTATATGGCTTTGGATTGTATTGCAACTATAAATTTCTGTTCAAAAGTCAATGTGGATTTTGATAACTATTGATTTAATGCCTACAAAAACTAGTGTATTGTGAAGAAACTCAAGCCTCAAGATGAGATACGTATTTTATTTCCTCTCAGAGAGCTACCATACGTCTGTCATTGTCTGGACAGTTTGTTCTCTTAGTATAATATAGTCATATCCCTAAAACTAAGTCACTTTTTAAAATTCATTCCATCATAAAATACTATTGATTCAGATCATATTTAGATAATGTATACCTTTAGCAGGTATGGTGTACAAATGGCACTGTTGACATTTTGGCTAGATAATCTTTTGCTATAGGGCATGACTTTTCTGTTTGGGATCTAGCCTCTACCCACTGGGTGCACATGGGTGCACATTTGCCAAGCAGAAAACTTCCCCAGACATTGTCCCATGGAGACGTGATGACTCCTGGTTGAGCTATTGCTGTAAAGCAACTATAACTGTCTCTCCATAAACTTGGATGCTCAGAGCCATTTAGTCCTTCCGCCTGCCTCATGTTGGTGTCAGCACCCAGAGGCTTTAGCTCTGTTTGTGATTCTAAAATCAGCAAGAGCTTGTGAAAAAACCCCAATACCCACTACCTTCTTCAACCTGACAGGCAACGTTCAGTGTTTGAGTTCTGGCAAGTGGTTTTTAACTAGAATCACTTGGTGCAGTACCCTTGTCAGCTGGCTTGGGTTTTCTTTTAGGTTTTTCAGTTTGGTTCTGGTTTCCTTTTTCTTTTTCCTAAGAATTATTTATTTCTTTGAAAGGCAGGGTTGGAAAGCAAGAGAGACAGGCAGAGAGCACGTAAAACATCCTCTGCTGCCCTCCTGAGATAACTATCAGAGAGCTGAGTTACAAGTAGAGCATCCTAGCCCGGCATGACAGTGTAATGGCTAAATCCTTGCCTTCCAAACGCTGGGATCCCATTTGGGCACCAGTTCATATAAAGGCTACTCCATTTCCCATCCAGCTCACTGCTTGTGCCCTAGGAAGCCAATAGAGGATGACTCAAAGCCTTGGGACCCTGCACCTGTGTGGGAGACCTGGAAGAAGCTCCTGGCTCCTGGCTTTGGATTGGCTTAGCTCTGGCTGTTGCAGCCTCTTGGGGAGTGAACCAGCAGATGAAAGATCTTTCTCTCTGTAAATCTGGCTATCCGGTAAAAAATAAATTTATAAATGTTTAAAAAAAAAAAAAAAAAGGAAATGGAGCAGCCAGGTCTCCAGTCAATTCCCTATGGAATTAGATGGTGGCTTAGCCCACGATGCCATAACCCTGGCACCTTGTCCTGTTTTTAAGGAGGAAGAGCTAGGAACCAGATTCTGTAGAGCTTGCACAGTTGAGTGTGAGTGGTGCATCCTATACTCAACTCAAATTTGCTACCAGTTATTATCCAGACTTCAAAATGAAAGAAAGGTGCCATTAATGTCTTGAAGTTGGGAGCAAACTGGGGCTGTCTCAGGCATGTGATTGTGCTTTTACTCATCTTTGAGAGGACCATTGGACTGACAGGTAACGCTAGCCTGAAGCAGCTTTGAGTGACAGGTGCCGGCAGGTCTGCATTGAAATGCAGCATCAAGAGGTTTTGATGTAAGTACAGTGTGTTGAGGATTCTCTAACTGTGTACGTATTTGCAGTTTGCCCCAGAATTGCAAAGCATTATGAATAACAACTTACTCAACTAAATGACAACTACTTTCTTTTCTCATTAGGTGATCCCAAAACCTGGCAGAACAAGTGTCTTCCTGGAGATCCGAATTACCTTGTTGGAGCAAATTGTGTTTCTGTCCTGATTGACCACTTTTGATTTACACTGTGGGGACCTGATTGACTAATGTGAAGCTGAGTGAAGCCTACCAAGGCTACATGGAACCACTCTACCAAGTATTATATTTTTTTGTAGAGTTGATACTACAGTTTGTTTGTATTAAGCGTTTGTTGGACTGGTCCAGATTGTGAGCATGCCCTGAACCGTGGTCAGAACACATGCTTCCAGCTGCATGTTTGTGACGGAAGAACTCTTGGTATTGGCTATAGGTTCAAAGGTTCTTTTCGCTGTAATAATTTTGTACTTGTTTTTATGGTCACTGCTTAACTTCACCTACTGATTTCCGTTAAAATACCAGCCACTAATGGGGGTGCATTTAGTTCTGTTATTTCCAAAGTACGTTGTTTCAAAGTTAATTATGGCCCTAGCCTTGCACACATGTTTATTTTTACTATGCATGAAGTATATGCACACATTTTTAAAATGCACCTGGAATATATAACCAGTATAGTGGACTTAACAGAAATGTACAGCAGGGGGAATTTATAACTTTCGGGGGGAGGGGTGTTCAGGTGAAGACAATGACTTACTGTATATGAAAATACAACTTTCTTAAGGAAGGACACCAAAGCATGTGAGACTGGTAACGTGGCCTCTTTGAATCTCTAACCATATCACCACACTCATACTAACCAGCAGGAATGCCTTACCCTCATGGTTTTAATTCTTAGATCATTCTTGCCATGTTACTAAGTTTTTATGGGTTTTGTGCGCATCTAGATACTGTATCATGAAGAAGATTGGATAAATTGTGAATTTGGTGGTTTCTGAAATGTATAAATCACCCAGAAGAAAATAATGGTGTGATTTGGGGAGGGGAATTTTTTTTTCCATTTGCCAAGGGCAGTAGTTGTTTTCTTCTGGGCTTGCGTTTGAACACTTTGATGTTTTCAGGATGCTTGTACATACTGCGTGCATACCACTTTTGCTCTTGGTTTGTAAATTAACTTTTATAAACTTTACCTTTTTTATACATAAACAAAAGCAGGTTTCTAAAGGCTACCTTTGTATTCTCCTGTACCTCTTGAGCCTTGGACTCGGCCCTCTGCAGCAATAAAGCAGCATTTCTATGACACACAAGGTCATTTTTTTAAAGACAAAGAATGCACAGAGTTGTTACATTTTTAAGTGCTGCATTTAAAAGACAGTTCCTCAGAATTCTCTAGTTTGATTAAATTCTTGCAAAGTATCCCTATTGTAATTTGTGATACAATGCTGTGCCCTAAAGTGTATTTTTTTACTAATAGACAATTTATTATGGCACATCAGCACGACTTCTGTTCAGATAATACACCACTACTTTCTGTTAATCATTAGGTGTGACTGAGTTTCTTTTGCAGTTATTAAAAATCTCAAATTTCTAAATATACAGAATAAACTTTTTAAAATAAAGTGCTGGTTTGGTCTGTTTGCCCACTGTGTCTGGTTTGCTACCACCTTCTAAGCCTGTTTTATAGTCCCTGTCCATGGATTGTCTGCACCCAGGGTCCCCTACCTCTCCTGAGGCTTAGTGCTGCCCGGCACACTGCCTCTTCCTGAGACCAGTTAGTTGTCTCGCTGGGCAGGGCCAGTGAGGGAAGCTGACCAGTGAGGAGGGCGTGTGCTCTTTCCTGCTCCTGCCAGCACCTGTATACACTCGTTTAGATCTGTACTTGTGTTCATTAGGACTAACGTTGTGATCCAGAAACGAGACGTGGTGTTTTACTGTGTCCCTGCATTTGGGGAGGAAGATGGCTCTTACAGGCCCTGAATACTCGACCACAACCCGTGCTGTCGCTCAGGTTGTCACTAAAGTGTTTTCTGTTATCTTTGCAAATGTAGCCCATTGATACTGATGTTATTCTTTGTTTTTGTTTTTTAAGATGTATTTATCTTAATTGGAAACACAATTGAGATTTATGGAGAAAAATAGAGACAGATCTTCTATACACTGGTGCATTCCCCAAATGGTTTTCAGTGATGGCGTTCAGCCAGTCCAAAACTAAGATCTGCTCCAGGTCTCCCACATGGGTGCAGTAGCCCAAGAACCTAGGCGGTCAGCTCCTGCTTCTTCAGGCCACAAGCAGGGAACTGGATGGAAGTGAAGCAGCTGGGATATGAACCAGCTCCTCATATGGGATCCCAGTAAATGCAAGGTGAGGGCTTGACCACTGTGTCTAGCCCTTCATCTTTGTATTTAAGTTATACTTTATATGCTTTAAGTTCATCATTTTAAAGCAGATTATTTGCCACATTTTGACAAACACACTTTGCTAATTTCCTCAGGCCCAAGCCATACCTCTTCAGCCCTGGGCAGCAGCGATCTCCTTTCTTTGCCTGCATTTTTTGGCAGTTTCAGAAAAGGTCAAAAATTGGAATTGTACAATGTGTGGCCTTTGACTCTGGTTTCTTTTCCCTTAAAATGATTCACTGGATGTGGCAATTATAGCCTAGGCGTTATTACTGGGCATGCTTCCGTGGTGGGGCTGTACCAGTTTATCTGGCTTGTTTCTGTGTTTTGGGTATCATGAGAAAAGCTGCTAGAAGCGTATGCACATGCGTTTTCATGTGATGGACGTTTCACTTGACCAAACCCCTGGGAGTAGGATCACTGGGTTACAAAGTACGTGTGTATTTAATCTTACTAAAAGCTGCCAAGCTGATTTCCAAGGTGGCTGCACCACTCGAACTCAGTAGCCTGATGTTCTACCTGGCAATTGCTGTTGGCATTTTATTTTCAGTTTCTTGTGGTTTTGATTTCTTCTTTAATTCATGATGATGAAAGGTTTTTTGGGCTTTTGGTGTTGATTTTAGTTCATCTTTTCATTGAAAGGCAAAATGACACAGAAAGATCCCAACCACTGGATTTATTCCCCAAAAAGGCCACAAGAGCTGGTACTGTGCCAGCCCAAAGCCAAGAACTCTGTCCTGGTCTCTCGTTCGGGTAGCATTTGAGCCATCCTCTGCTGCCTCCTGGGGTGTGCTCCAGTAGGAAGCTGAGTCAGAAGCAGAAACAGCTGGAGGGCTGGCTGGCTGTGCAAGGCAGGCATCACAGGTAGGTGCTTATTGTGCTGCACTACAACACCCACCCTTGAGCACTTCTCAGTGTATTGGCCACCATGTATCCTCTTTCAGTATAGTAGCACCTTAGTCCCCACCCCCTTTTAATGGGCTGTTTATTGACTGCTGAGAATTCTTTACCATCTTTTGGACGTGAACACATACCTGGTTTGTTATTGTACAGTGGCTGTCAGAGGGCAGGAGTTAGTGATCTTGATGAAGCTCAGTTTATGTATTCATAGACTATGTCCAAGAAATCCTTGCCTACCCCAGGGTACAAAGGTTTTTAAAAATTTGTTTTTAAACACAGAATTCCCATCTGCCCAAACACCCAGAATGGCTAGAGAACTGCAGGTGGGAACCAGGGACTGTTACAGGTATCCCATATGAGTAACAGGCCCAGCTTGAACCATCACTGCTGCCTCCCAGGCTCTGCATTAGCAGGAAAATAGAATCGCGCTGATGTGAGTGGCAAATGCTGATTCCTGACGCAGTGTCTGAACTTCCAGACCCAGCTGCTTGCCCCTACACAGATCTTTTCCTTCTAAGTTTTCTTTGATTTTATATAGGTTTTAAGTGGATATCTATAGTTTGTCCTGAGTTGATTTTATATATAGTAGGAGGTATGTATTTTATCTAGGATTTTTAAAACATGTCCTTAACTGTAAACAGAGACTTCCATATGAACAAGCTGGTGAAATAAGAGAAGAGTAAATGTTTGTATTCCATTTATTCCTCTTTCGTACAAGAGCAAGGATTTATAAATGGCCTTTAAGGTACAGTGTGCCTTGGAGCCCGTTTCCTGCTTCGTGTGACTGCCTAAGTTCCCTGGCAGTCAACAGCAGCTGCGATGCTGCACCCTCCCTTTGCAGTATTGGTTGCCTTGGCGACCACGTGCCTGTGAACACCATTGAGTGCACCCAAGTTCTTTGCCTGCTGGGACGGTGCCTGGCAGGTACCAGCAAAGTCAGACTGGTTGCCTGCAAAGGAGTCCCAACCTTCACCTGCCCATGGGCGTCACGCCGAGTTGTGACTCCATTTTCTGTACTTTGTCACTGATTTTCTTATTTTTGAGGCTATGGAAAATGCCATTTGTAACATAACTTTCTGGTTCTGAATGGGTTTGAAAACATGCATGTGTAAAAATTTTTTTAATCTATAAAAATAGAACATGAAAACTGATGGGACCTGTATGTGCAGAGGGAACCAAGTGTTCCACTCACTGCCTTACAGTGCTTGTCACAAACGTATGGCAGAACCAGCATGTACCAAGGGCAGTGGGTTCCCAGAGGGAACCTTGAGGACATGGGCTTCCAGCGCCGTGGGCACCATGTGGCTCTCCCAGAGATGGAAGGCCAAAGATGGGTCCGTAGTGATGACGGGAGGAAACGTGCAAGAGTGCTGTGTCCAGGCCATGGCAGCAACGTAGTCCCCATGACCGACTTTCTGGTTTTCAGCATATTTCTCACTCCAAGACATCGGAAAAGGAACACACCATGTGAAAGCATGATACTGAGAACTTGGACTCTTTGCCCAGACTCCCCAAAGTGTTAGCATTTGTGCTCATGCACTCCAGGTAGGTACAGTATATAGACAGCCAGCATGGCTGACACAATAGAACACCACAGACCAGGTGAACTGACACCACAGTTACGAGGCTGGAGTTGAGGTGTGAGTGCACACTTCGGGGCAAGGCTGACTTGCACATGCACATCTTGCCACGTCAGCAGCTGTCATCTTCAGGGTCAGTCTAATTAATGCCTTAGCTCAGAGCTTCTGTCTCCTTCTTTTCTGTCTAGTTCTGCTGGGCAGTCCAGAATGTGTATTTCTTCCTTTAATTCAGTTGCTTTAAAAAAAAAATTCATGTATTTTAAGATTTTGTTTGCAAGAGCGTATTTGTTTATTGTGGCTGTATCTTTCCTGTATCTTCAGCAATATTTTGTCTTAAAGTCTATTTTGATAGTTTAGCCGCTGCAGCTTTATTAGTGGCAGCTGTGGGGGACATCTTTGAGTCCGTCTGTGCTCAGCCTGTTCATGTTTGCTGGGGTTAACCTGCATTTCTCTGCCGGTGCTTCGTCTTTGTCTTTTTCCCATCTCTCCTTTATTGTCCTCTTTCTTATGACATAGATGTTTTCTGGCATTCACTTTCTTCATTTTTCGTGGGATTCTCTTTTGCCTCTTTTGTTACTGCTGCTCTAGAAATTACAATTTGAGTCTTGGCTTCCAACATTTGTCATCAGATTGACACCGAGTTTAGCAAAGTACATAATCTACTCCCCTGGGCCTCCGTTTGCTTCACCCTCCTTGTATCATTGTCATAAATTTTATCTCTTTGTGCTATAAACCAAAAAGAAGTATCATGGGTTTTTTTGTTTTGTTTAACCTCCTCCCTTTTTTTTTTTTTTTTTTGAGGAAGAAGACATTGTTTTAAATTCATTTTTATTGGAAAGTCTGATTTACAGAGAGGAAGATCTTCCATCCACTGGTTCACTGCAGCTGAATGGAAAGTGGAGCATCCAGAACATGAACCAGCGCCTAAATGGGATCCCGGCAGATGCAAGGTGAGGATTTAGCCACTAGGGTACCGTGCTGGATTCGTTATTTAGCAACAACAAAAGTATTTATTTGAAAGTTACAGTTAGATAGTAGAGCTAGATCTTCCATCCACTGGTTTGTTCCACAAATGGCCACGGTAGACAGAGCTGCACGAGGTTGAAGCAAAGAGCTTCCAGGTCTCCCATATGAATGCAGGGACACAGAAACACCTGGGCCATCTTCCACTGTTTGCCCAGGAACATTAGCAGGGAGCCAGGTTGGCAGTGCAGCAGCTGGGACCCCAGCCAGTGCCCATATGGGATGTCAGTGCCACAGCAGCCATTTAACCTACTATACTACAACGCTAGTCTTAAGTGACTGTCTACGTATTACATGAAGCACACACTTTCATTTTTTATCTTCATTTTTATAGGCAATCTGAACAGTTATAAATAGAATCAAATTTATCTTAAGTGTACCAATTAGATACATTTCTCTATAACTTTGCTGTAAATGCTCTGGAGGAGGCCCAGTGCAGTGGCTCAAAGGCTAAATCCTCACCTCATAAACACTGGGATCCCGTAAGGGCATTGGTTCATGTCCCAGCTGCTCCACTTTCCATCCAGCTGCCTGCCTGTGGCCTGAGAAAGTAGTAGAGGATGGCCCAAAGCCTTGGGACCCTGCACCCATGTGGGAGACGTGGAAGAAGCTCCTGGTTCCTGGCTTTGGATCAGCTCAGTTCCAGCCATTGCGGCCACTTGGGGAGTGAATCAATAGATGGAGAATCTTTCTGTGTCGTCCTCTCTAAATCTGATCTGCCTTTCCAATGAAAATGAATACATCTTCACACACACACACACACACACACACACACACACACACACACACACACACTGGATGGGTGTCTGCAACAGTGCTTTATCTCTGGATCCCTTTTGTCTTTTTTTTTTTTTTTGGTTTTTTGTACTTTATTATTATTATTTTATGATACAGTTCCATAAGCCCTAGGATTTCCCTTACCTCCTCCCCATATTCCCTCCCCCTCACACACATATTGAGTTCCCCTATATTATTACTATTGTATGGTTCTTCATAAACAGTCATATGTCCATCATTGCAGCCATGGGAAGTGACAGAGTCCAGCATCTTATTGTCAAAATATAATTAACAGTTTCATTGGGAGTGCATCTTTGATCTCGAAGTAGACATACATACTGCATTGTAGCCTCATATCTGGATATGATAGTCTCCATTACACAGTTACTGTACATCCCCTTAAATGAAAAGCCACAAAACAAAATCAACAGAAAGAAGAAATTAAAAATGCCATGAAGGGGCCTGGCGCGGTGGCGCAGAGGTTAAGGTCCTCGCCTTGCACACCCGGGATCCCATATGGACGCTGGTTCTAATCCCGGCAGCCCTGCTTCCCTTCCAGCTCCCTGCCTGTGGCCCGGGAAAGCAGTCGAGGACGGCCCAAAGCTTTGGGACCCTGCACCCACGTGGGAGACCCGGAAGAGGCTCCTGGCTTCGGATCGGCATAGCATCGGCCGTTGCGCTCACTTGGGGAGTGACTCATCGGATGGAAGATCTTCCTCTCTGTCTCTCCTCTCTGTATTATCTGCCTTTCCAATAAAAAAAAAATAATAATAAAAATAAATCTTTTAAAAAAATGCCATGAAGTTAAATAATGTGCTACTGAATGACTAATGTGTCACTGAAGAAATGAAAAGAAAATCAAGAACCTTGAGAAAAATGATGCTACTAAATGATCTGTGAGTCAGTGACGAATTTAATGAGAAGAAAATTTTTGGAGAAGCAAAAAAAAAATCAAAATCCATGAGATATAACTTCTGATCTTTGTTGGCGAGATGTGTCTCCTGTAGGCAACAAATAGATGGGTTTTGTTTTTTTTTTTTTTAATCCAGTGCACTAATCTATGACATTGGATGAGTTTAAACCATTTATATTCAGGATTATTAAGAATGGGTGGTAATTTGGTCCTATCATTTTAGTAATGAGTTCTTAATTGATTAGTCTTCTCTTGTTTTACCGAGATGCTCTTCACATTTGCCTTTGGTTTTGATGGGTCACTGTTCCTCTTCTCTGTCAAGAGAACATCTTTATCCTTTCTAGGGCAGGTCTGGAAGAGGCATATTCTTTTAACTTTACACTGTGGAAGAATTTTATTTCATTTTCAAAGACAAATGAGGGCCCGGCGCGGTGGCGCAAGTGGTTAAAGGTCCTCACCTTGCCGCCCGGGATCCCATATGGGCGCCGGTTCTAATCCCGGCAGCCCCGCTTCCCTTCCAGCTCCCTGCCTGTGGCCTGGGAAAGCAGCAGAGGACGGCCCAAAGCTTTGGGAACCTGCACCCGCGTGGGAGACCCGGAAGAGGCTCCTGGCTTCGGATCGGCATAGTATCGGCCCGTTGCGCTCACTTGGGGAGTGAATCATCGGACGGAAGATCTTCCTCTCTGTCTCTCCTCTCTGTATATCTGCCTTTCCAATGAAAAAATAATAAAAATAAATCTTTAAAAAAAAAAAAAAAGACAAATGAAAACTTTCCTGGGCATGTTATCCTGGGTCGACAATTTTTTGCTTTTAGGATCTGGAATATGTCGCTCCATTCTCTTCTAACCTGTGTCACCCACAGGTCTACAGTTCGATTTTACTTATTGTGGTTGGTACACAGCTCTTTTTTTGCAGTCACCTGTGCCACTCCTTCCAGCAAGTTCCAGGTCTGAGTTCTTATGTTAGAACTCTCCATAGCCCCAGCTCCTGGCTCACGACTCTCAACCTCCTGTGTTGATATACTGAGGCTGCACCATTGTCTGTACAACCTTTCTCCCACTTTCAATTCTAAAAGACAATGGAGAATCAAGTTGGTGGAAGAGGGTAAGGACACAGCCAAACAAAAGGAGAAACATTAGCCAGTGTGAAGCAGAGAGGGCACATTTCAGGAAATAGGAGAGGACAGAACCACAGCAGAGGGGCCCCTGGAGACTGACAGACACAGGAAAGCAGCAGACACAACAATGTGGTGTTGCAGTGACTGATACCCCAGCAGCATTCAGCAAACAGCGATCTGAACTCCACCAGCAACAAGGTGGGAAGGGGCATTCACCAGGAGCTCAGGAAGTGGACCCAGATAAAGAACTGCCCGTCCTGCTGGTCTGTTTGATCTGACCAAGGGCAGAGACAGTGTGGCAGATCCCAAACAGGTGGTATGGGAACAGGTTAGATTTCACAACCCAGTCCACTCTAGACCAATGGACAGTGCTGTGCATGCACTGAGCTGTAAGTGAACTCATTTCATGGTGTTTTAAAGATTTATTTATTTTTATTACAAAGTCAGATATACAGAGAGGAGGAGAGACAGAGAGGAAGACCCTCCGTCCGATGATTCATTACCCAAGTGACCGCAATGGCCGGTGCTGTGCCAATCTGAAGCCAGGATCCAGGAACTTCCTCCATCTCTCCCATGTGGGTGCAGGGTCCAAGGTGTTGGGCTGTCCTCGACTGCTTTCCCAGGCCACAACCAGGGAGCTGGATGGGTAGTGGAGCTGCCAGGATTAGAACTGGCACCCATATGGGATCCTGGCAGGTTCAAGGTGAGGACTTAAGCTACTAGGCCACCATGCGGGCGCGAGTGAACTCATTTCTGACTCGGTGAACTGCAACAATGTGGCATCCTACAGGTTCTACCAAAGATAGGTCTGAGTAGTCCTTGGACCTGACAGCCAGCAGATCAAGAACTCTAGTAGTGGCACATCAGATGCCATTTTCCACAGTGTGGAAAAACTTTAAGACTGCAGGGACAACAGTGAGCTGCACATGTGCTGAGCTGGGAGCGAACTCGCTGAGCTCAGTGCATTGCACTGGTCCGACGGGGAAAATACCAGTATTGCATTGTGCAGGTGAAAATAGGTCCATGTGGCCCTCAATCCCAACAGCCAACAGGCTCCATCAAGATCAGCTGCACCAATAGACAGGATACCTGCTGTCTCCCTAATCCTGGGACCTGCTCCAACCAGAAGTGGGAGAAAAGTTGTACAGACAACAGTGAAGCCTCAGCACGGGATCACAGGAGGTAGAGAGTGGTGAGCCAGGAGCTGGGGCTACGGAGACCACGGTGGAAATCTAACAGAAGAACCCACTTTGCAAATGTTTATATTTTCTCTCACTGCTCAGAGAAATTCTCAAAACAAGTTGGCAGATTCAGGTCTGTTTTGCTGTTTTTCCCTCATTTTCTTGTCTTTGTATGTATTGGCTAATTTTTAGTAATCTCCTTTCAAGTCCACTGATTGCAGTAATCTTCCAGATCAGAAGTACTATTGAGCCTCTCAGGACGCTCTTCATTTCAGCTCTTGTACTGTTCTACTCTGGAATCTCTGCAGCCCACATGGCATCAACAGGATTGACACTGTGCAATTAAGAAAATAAGAAATTAAGCACGAGGTTATTACAGTGGGTGGCCAGAGGGAGCTCCCTCTTAAAGAATTCAGCCCCAAAGGCTTCCTGGCTCTTCATTGAACTGCTCGGGGGGCAAACGCCAGGCACGGATGTGGCACACACTTGCACAGCCTTGTCCATATTGATAGGAACCAGCCAATTCCTGGGTGGTCAGGAATGCAACCCACATAGCCAGAATCAGTACCCGAGTGTCTCAAGGCTATTTCTCAGGCTCCCAGTCCTGTGGCCCAGCTGCAGGCCCCTGCTTGCAGTCTGCCCATCTCCAGAGCTAACAGTCTGAACTGCAGATCACACACACAATCCATCGTGCTCTTATCAAGTCACGCTGGCTTTCTGGAAACTGCCTGCAACAGTGTCTACTTGGTTGGCTGTTTTACGATTTCTATCCTGTACTGATGATCAGCATTGGTGAGTCATTGTGATACTTCCCTAACTGCTTAGCCATAACTTCCTTTAGGTCCTTGAACACAGCCATGTGACAATCAAGCAACATGTTAGTCAACAACATACTATGGTCCCCTGTTACATAATGTGAAATATTCCTGTTGCATCCTGACAGCATAGCCATCAAATGCACAGCTTTTCTAAAACAAAATGTGGAAGTGCTCCGCCTTTCTCGACTGGCAGCAGGCTCAGGCGTCTCAGGTTGAGGAGTCCATGTCCGAGGACCAGCTGTGGGCAGCACTAAGATGCTGCTTGGAATGCCAGTGTCCCATAACAGCACATGCTTGAGGTCATCTGCTCCTCTACTGATCCAGTGTCTTGCTAATGTTCCTGGAGAAGCAGCAGCAGAAGGGTCCAAGCACCAAGCATTCACATGGGGAGACCCAGATGAAGTGCCAGGCTCCCGCTGCGCAGCTCAGTCTTGGCTGTCGGTGGCCATCTGGCAACTAAACTAGCAGATTGGAGATCTCTGTTAAAAAAGTCCATGTCAGGGCCGTGGCATGATAGCCTAGAGGCTGAATCCTTGCCTTCTGTGCACTGGGATCCCATATGGGCACCGGTTCATGTCTCAGCTGCTCCACTTGACATCCAGTTCCCTTCTTTCAGCCTAGAAAAGCAGTTGAGGATGGCCCAAAACTTTGGGACCCTGGACCCGTGTAGGAGACCCTGAGGAAGCTCCTGGCTTCTAGCTTCAGATCAGCTTAACTCCAGCCATTGTGGCCATTTGGAAAGTAATTCATCAGACAGAAGATCTTTCTCTCTGTAAATCTGCCTTTTCAATAAAAATAAGTTTTTCTGTTTTAAAAAGACCATGTCAGGCCTAATATGGTGGCCTAGCAGCTAAAGTCCTCACCTTGAACCCACCGGGATCCCATATGGGCACCAGTTCTAATCCCAGCAGCCCCACTTCCCATCCAACTCCCTGCTTGTGCCCTGGGAAAGCAGTCGAGGATGGCCCAAGGCTTTGGGGCCCTGCACCCATGTGGGAGACTTGGAAGAAGCTCCTGGCTCCTGGCTTCAGATCATAGCAGCACTGGCCATTGTAGTCATTTGGGGAGTGAATCAGTGAATGGAAGATCTTCCTCTCTGTATGTCTGACTTTGCGATAAAAATAAAATAAATCTTAAGGAAAAAAAAAAAAAAGACCATGTCAGGTAATTGACCTATACCACACAGGTTTGTATAAATGAACCACGATGTTCATGTAACAATGGATTACCTAATGAGATTTTCAGAATATCCCTGGTTTTAGGGAATATTCTGAAGTGTTTAGAGGGGATATTCTGCAACTACTTATAACTACTTCTAGTTGAAGTCTGGTCTGCCACATCCAAGGTCCAGAGTCCAGTAGCGTCTGCTTCTGCCTTCCCTCGGATTGGGGGTTTTTAGATTGTTTTCCAGTCTGGTTTCCTGGTGGTTGCCTCTGCATGGCCATATGTGCTCAGCCAGTCGAGCTTGTCCTGCTCGCCCTCTGCTGCCCGCTCCTGGACTGGCCTTCCTGTTTGCCGTGGCTTCCTATTTGTGAAAGGAATGGCAGTGGCTGCTCCACAGCGCATGCACCAAGCAGCAGTTACAAGGAGTGAGTGGGCCCTCACAGGCTGTTCTCTCAGGAGGCGCGGCTCGGCACCTGTCCCCCTGCCCTCTTCCCGTGGCCCTTTCATTTGGGGAACTGTTGTAGTGCAATCCCTCATGACACTTGCTTCAGGAGTCCAGTCATGCTGGGTGGGCCTCCCTCCCCATCAGTGTCCCTGACCTGGCATGTGCAGGCCCAGTGGGGACCAAGCTACACAGGCATGCTTGTGTTGGAGCAGATGGAAAGCAGCAGGCTGTGTCCCAGGGCTCTTTGCTGTTGCTGGGAAAACGAAAAGCTGGGGTGGTTCTCTTTCTTGCCAAGTTTTGAGGCCACAACCTGCAAAGCTGGGACATAATAATGTCTTGAGACAGACTGGGTTTGTGAGGCACGTGGAGCTACTGCCAGGACCCCAGGAGCAGCTCCCAACAAGCCCTTAGCTCCTCTTTTTTCCAGACTTGTTTTGGCTCTTGTGCCAGCTTGCAGAGTCCAGGCCGTGTAACCCTGCTCCCTTCCTTTGTGTAAGAGACTCCGAGGTCTCAGCCGCGCTCCGCGTCTCTGCAGCTGGGTGTCTGTACAGGGAGCCTCTTCATCAGCTTCCAGTGGCCCTCCATCCATTCCCAGCGTCACTGGGCGGCTCTTAACGCAACTGGGTGGCACATGTGGCCTCTCCTATGGTGTCCCACACTCTCGTAGCCTTCATTGCCCTTCCCCGCGAACCCCCCTACCCGGGAGCGAGCTGTTCATGTGATCCCCGACTCACAGGCCCGGAGTCCCAGCGTGGGCAGTGCTGTGGGGACCTGCTGAAGACATGGCACACAACTATGAGAAAATGCCCTCCCAGCAAACACCTGCAGAGGTTGCTCTAGTTCAAGGACAGCTGTCATTTCCTGGTGACCCTTGATCAAATGGAAACTCTCATCTGGAGAAGCTGCCAGTGGCTCACTGCCAAGAGCCACACCTGCCCAGCAGCCAGGACACAAAGACCTCTGCCCACGCTGACCCTGCAAAGAAGTTGCGGCCACCCAAGGGCTGGGCTGTCAGTCACCTTCTAGTCCGATCTCAGCAGCAGCAGCAGCCAGCCCCAGTACAAGTGACTAGCATGTCCCGCTGCCCGCCCCCTGCCCGCCCCCTGCAAGGGAGCTCATTCCCCAGACTCAGGGCACCGAGGACTCTGAGCTGGCATGGCTCCAGGGGCCCCACAAGCGCCACCCCTCTGCCTAGCAAGCCTTTGCTGCAAGAGCTGAGAACTGAAGGCACTTTGTCCGTGCCCAGTGCTGACACAACCTTAGCGCCACAGGACACATGCAGGTCGCGTGCCAGGCTGTCCCTTGGCAACCCCCTTCCCTGTTTGCCTACATCACTGAATGGCTGCCATGGTGAGAAGGCCATGTCTCCTTTCCACCCGGACCAGGGGCAAGATGATGGGCTTCTGGGCCCACGTAGGTCACTTTGAAAATGATGTGGGGGGATTAGTACAGCCTCTGATAAGACCCTGTTTCCAAAAGGCTACAGACAACGTCCCGTGCCACACATGAGCACATGCGCTGTGAGACTCCTGCCTACTCAGCTGATTCCCCCGAAGAGGGAAGGTGAAGAACAGGCGGCCTGCGCACGTTCTCAGCTGTATCTCCTGTTGAACGAAAAGGCTGTAGGGAAAACGAGAGGGCCTTGGCCCAGGCGACCCTGCCCATGACCCTGGCTGACCACCGCCAGGCTGCAGCTTCCCCAGCTCCACACGGTCACTCCAGGCGCCTTCCTGCAGTTTGCGTTTCACAGCAGGTCCGCAGTTGATGCTAATGTGACCCCCCTCTTCCTGGCTTTCGTGGGATGAATACTCAGAGAGCCTTGGCTTAGGATGACAGGGACACACTGGTTCCCGGCCCACAGCTCCATAGCTGCAGTACATGCTCACAACGTCTGGGCTCGGAAACAAACCCTCAGACCTTCTGCCTTGAAGCCAGCCAGGAACGTAGAAATACCTCCACATCCCACGCCCTAGCATGCACACGGGGTCTGCCCCTTACCCATTCTGCAAAGGCCAGGCCCTACACCGGCAGGAGGGGAGCGTGGCCTCCTGGGCTGCGCAGCTAGCTCCCCTCTCCCACTTTCAGGTCAGTCACTTGCTAGAAGGGCTCCCCAACTTGCAGAGAACACTGCCCGTCTTACTACCAGTTTGGGTGGAGCTTTGGTTGCTGAGGAGTTGGGGTGCCATAGCAGGAGGCTAGTGCCAGTTGGAGCCCTGACCCCAGATCCCAGGCAGTGCGGAATGGGATATGCAAATCCCAGCTGGTGCCTCCGTCTTCATTCAACCAACAGGTGCACAAGCTTGGGGAGACAAATTTGTATTCCATTTCCAGGACCGTCTGCTGTTCACAAACTGCTGAGTCCCCGTGACATGGCACAAGGAAGCTGGTAAAGGTGCAGGCAAGCAGGAATTCCCACCCCCTTGCAATGGAACCTCTTTCACTGTCGCTTGGTTCACCCACCTTCCCAGGACGCACCTGTTTCATCCGGGACCCTGGCGCCAGCGAAGGCCCGCCCATCTTTGCGTCCGCTGGGGAAGTGCGCTCTACTTCAGGGGAGAGGCGGGGAGTCCGGGAGAGCTCGCGGTGACGCATCCCATGCTTCCAGGTACTGTCTCTGTATCCTGTGTGGGAAGTGGGAACCAGGAGCGGAAATGTGCTCCTGTCCAGGTCGCCTAGATGGAGCAGGCTGCCCAACACCAGGCCCTGCGCCCCACGCCTCCCTCCCGGCCCTCGGCCTGCACACAGCCACTTCTGAGATTCTGGGGTTCGGAAGGCCCTGGCACAGTGCTCACCCTGCAGCTCTCTGCTCCGGGCCTCTGCTGACACCCCGGGAGGCAGCGCATGCTCTCTCAGGCCACTGCACTCCCCGCCCTTCAAACACATTTTTGTTTTTAATTAAAGCAAAGGTTAGAGGCAAGCGTTTAGCCCAGCTGTTTAAAATCTTCACATGCTACCTATGAGTAACCGGGCTGTTTCCTGGCTCCCGCTGCTGGCTAATGCAGACCCTGGCAGGACAACAGCAGAAGTAATGGAATCCCTGCCACGCACACGGGTCCACTTAGACCACGGTCAGCCCGGTAGGTGTGTGCCACGTGAAGCCACACTAGGAGCAGTGTGTCGCGCCTCTCAGATAATTCTTTAAAATCTTCTGTTAGAAAATAGTATGTTTCAATTGAGCAACAGAATCAACAAGGAAAAGTTAGGGCTGCCAAACGTATTTTCCCACCGTAAGGAAACAGTTCATGTTTTGGTCTGTTTCCTCTGAGTCTTTGTTGGGGCCCCTTCTTATGGCCTGGATACTGAACAAGCCCACATTTCCCTGCTCCGGAACCCCACGCTGCTGGACATGTTCCTAAGTCAGCATTTGGACAGGAGTCCATCACGAGGGCAGACCATGAACTCAGCCAGTGATAGGCAATGTGGCATTGTGTATATATATATATATATATATATTTTTTTTTTTTTTTTCATTGCATTGAGTGTCTTCTATGAACCCTTGGGATAATTACCTGAAATGCAATTACTGGGGGGGGGCAAGGAAACTATACAGCCACTTTAGATTTTTGATTCGTGGACGTATGTAGGCCAGCGCGTCAGGAAAAATAAACGCTTGACCCATCACCTTCACATTTTTGTCTGGACAGTGGCAGCCAGCACAGGGAAGGCACGTGAATGTCCTGCTGGCTTTGGAACCTCGCTGGCTTCTGTGGCCGGCTGCAGGGCGGTATCCCTGTGAAGGCCCCTCCTGTCGTGCACCAGCATAGCTGGGCGCTGGCTGGCTCCCCCTGGGCACTCACCGGCTCCCCCTGGCCGCCAGCTCCCCCTGGCCGCTCACCGGCTTCCCCTGGCTGCTCACCGGCTCCCCCTGGCCGCTCACCGGCTCCCCCTGGCTGCTGCGTATTCTTCCTGCTGCTTTTTATCCTGCACATGCTGTCCACGTAGATGGTTTTATATTGTTGTCTTATTTATCTCTACATTTCTTTATTATTTTTTTAAATCTCTGTATTTCCAGGAGGATTGGTGAGGACTTTCTGGAGGAGGCAGCTCCCCCTTGTTCTTTGGGGCAGATATTCAGGAAGTGAAAAAGTACTATAGGAAGAAGACAAACAAAAAAAGAAGACCACATTTCAGAGAAAACGCAGGTTTGTGATAAATCCGTTGGTGCTTTGCGTTGATCGTATTGTCCAGTAGAAGGAGGAGAAAAGGAAAAAGACCTAAACTCTGTACCCATGAATGCGGCTTGCTGGATATGATCAGATTTAGATGGAATCTCGCTGGGGACTAGTGCCGTAGCCTAGTGGTAAAGACCTCGCCTTGAGAGCACCGGGATCCCATATGGGCACTGGTTCTAATCCTGGCAACCCCACTTCCCATCCAGTTCCCTGCTTGTAGCTTGGAAAAGCAGTCAAGGACAGCCCAAAGCCTTGGGACCCTGCACCCATGTGGGAGGCTTGGAGGAAGCTTCTGGCTCCTGGCTTCAAACTGGCACAGCTCTGGCTGTTGAGCTCACTTTGGGAGGAAGAACTTCCTGTCTCTCATCTCTATATATTTGACCTTTCAATAAAAATAAAATAAATCTTAAAAAAAAAAAAAAGATGGGATCCTACCGGATTAGGTGGGGCCCCAATGGACATCGTGAGTTTGTTAGCCAAGGAGCAGCAGGATGGACAGGAGCCCTGAGATGCTGCGAGAAACACCTATGCAGACCCCCCCCCCCCAGCTGTCAAACAGGAGGCCTGTGGACATCCTGATTTCTGACTCCAGAGCCAGGGGACTGAGTGTGGTAAAGGCAGCCCTGGACACAGATGCCAAGGCAGCACCATGAACCTGGAACATAATGAGGGCAGAAGCCCTGGGGTGGCATGTGGCAGGCAGCCCACGTGCAGCCAAGGACAGGGAGGCTGGGGGGCAGCATGGAGATCGGAGTTGAAACTGAGCCATGCAGGCCTGGAGCAGGCTGGGGTTTGGGTCCTTGGGGGAGGGGGCAAGGGGGCAGCACAGCTGAGCTTTCTCCTGACTGTCGTGGATTTACTTTTTTCATGGAAAACAGAACTGGGGAGACAGAACCACTGCAACTGCTCAGAAAAGCCAGTGTTGGGGTGAGCCTGGGAGGGGTAGAAAGGAGGGGTGATTCGGGGAGGGGTGCCAGGGAGGGGTAGGAAGAAAGGGTGAATCGGAGAGGGGTGAGCCGGGGAGGGGTAAAAAAGGAAGGGTGAGCCGGGGAGGGGTGAGCTGGGGAAGGAAGAATGAGCCTGGGAGGGGTGAGTCAGGGAGGGGTGAGCCTGGGAGGGGTGAGTCAGGGAGGGGTGAGCCTGGGAGGGGTCAGTTGGGGAGCTGATGGCTGAGGCTCTGGGAAGCAGGGCCAGGCATCTCTCCGAGGAGCTGAGTCTGGGTGCTTCTGGCCCTGGTTGCAGGCAACAACCCCTCCTGGGATGGAGTGGCCAGGGAGGAGAGACACAGAGAATTTCAATTTGGACCTGTTTCATTTGAAATGCTGGTTACATGTTCAAGTGCATAAATGGCTTCTGGTTTTTCTCAAAAGAGATTTTAAACAGGTTCCTTGCATTCCTTAAAGGCACAGGCTTTTGATTTGCATATTGCAGATGGGTCATCTCTGGAACATTAAAACGTTCAAAAGAAATCCTCTCAATATGCCTAACTACAGAAGCAGAAAGGAAATTGTGTTAGAACTCAGGGTACGGCGTGCAAGCTGCACAGGGGACGGCTGCCTGGAGCCTGCGTGCTGTTAGCAGGAGAGAGACCTGAGCCAGCTCGGCAACACAGCTCTCCAAACAGGCCTGGAATGACAGATTTCAGAGCACAACCCAGTTTTCCTCTCCAAGGAGGGGGTCAGAGGAGTGTAAATGTGCCGTGGAGGGCCTGCGCTGTCAGCAAGAGAGCACGGGGTGGCAATTGATGTTGCATGCTACCTGTGGTGAATGATCTGCCACACCTTTGGGGACAGCTGTCCTGTCTAGGGGAGTGTGATGGGTAAAGGAGGCAGACACGGGATGGTTGGGCTAGATTTGCATTTTGGCTTGGTTGCAAATACTCTGCTCCACAACCACTCTGCAAGTACCTTTCAGAGCTGCCACGTCTTGGTTTTGCTATTGAACTAGGCCGTGTTGGCAGAGGACTGTGCACAGCAGAATCCACAGCAAGATGGGCACCAACAGAGAGAACGGGGCAGGAGAGAGAGCGAGCGGGTGGCAGAGAGTGGTAAGCCTGTGGGGGCTTGCAGGCTGGGGGCAGCACGTAGTGGAGGAAGGGCTTGTCAGGACCGTTGTAGGCCTGGGATGGGAACAGGGTTGAGTGGGTACAAATGCCTTGCACTGCAGCATGTTCCCAGCAGCTGACTGGAACTTTCTCCCAGAAGCAGGATGAGGGCCTCAGGGTCCTGGATGGCCAGAGACTTGAATTGTCGCATGGAGGTGGTGGAGACGGCCGACGTGAGAGCACACCAGCGTGTTGGGTGAGCGTCACCCCTGCTGAGGTAAGGTAGCTTTTCAGTGTCTGGTTGGCAGGGTCCAACAGGGTCCATTCAGGTCAGGGCTGGCTGAGGAAGTAGTGACCGAGGGCAAGGACGTTCCAAATCTGGGCACAGGAGCTCGGGATGCGCTGAGGAAGCGGTTATCTGGGCTGCGACCACCACAGAAAGGCACGGCTTGTCAGGAGCCCACGCAGATCGCCGCAGTCCGACAAGGGTCAGGTCAGTGTGTGGGAGCTCCATTCCTCCCAGGTCACTTGGGGACCACCCTCTTCAGCTTTCGGCTTTTTGAGGCTTCTCTGCCAGGAGCATCTGGCCTGCGGCAGAGGGAGACAATGTGCAAGAGTGACTTTAAGCAGCGGGCAGGGCGGAAGTGCCACAAGCCATGACCGGACCTGTCTGCCAGACACCTGCACAGGATGCCTCAAGGGAAAATGGGAAGTAGCTGTGGTGTTCTGTGGCAGCCTTCCCTGCAGTGTGTGAGATGGGCTGTGGGAGCCCAGTGTCACCCAAGGCAGCGGGACAACTGGAAGGCCCCCTGGGAGTTGGAGCAAAGCCCGTTGCCAGCAGAGAAAGATTTCTGTGTCCTGGAGAATGAGCCTCACACAAGGCCTGGAGCCGCTGGGCCACGACAGCTTTGGTTTCTCCATTACATGCGGTGAAGTTTGAAGCCACAGACAAACTGGCAGAAAAAGAGATCCCTGGGACTCCAGCTGTTGCTGTGTGACCCACACGCACCCGTGACATCGGGACGGGCAGCCCTGTGCTGGGGCTGGGCGCCCACAGTCCCGTCTCAGCACAGAACACCAAGAGGCTTGCATTCACGGCACGGATGGGAACATCTCATCACATCCCCAGATGTGTGACAGGTTCTGAGTGTGACCTTGTGAGCGCACTGAATGGAGGCTTGGTAGATAGGACCCAGCTGGGGTGTGGAACGGGCCTGGGCTGGACGCAGGGCTAAGGATTGTTAAAAAGCTGGGCTGGCCTAGGAGAGAGGGTGGTGGACATCACTGTGCTGGGGCCGATTGTTTCCTGCCATTAAACTCACTGTTTTTACTTGGGAAAACTCTGATTTTTTTCCCCCTAAACACATGCAGAAACCAAACCTACAGCTCTTTTCCTTCGGATTGATGTGTTAATCCTTCTGCACGCTCTGCGTTCCTGCAGTAGCCCACAGTGGGGCAGTGTGTGAGTGCTCAGGCGTGCATGTGTGTTTTCTTTCACAGAAAAGAATATTCTGCTCTTTTACGGAGACATACAGATGGAAAATAAGGGTTTTCAAGGTTAATGACTATGCCACTGATCGCACTTACGTTGAAATAGATGATAACAGTTATTTTGGAAAAGTAGTTTAAAAATTTTTTTAATTTATTTGTTTTTATTGGAAAGACAGATTTACAGAATCAGAAGAGACAGAAAGACCTTCCATCCACTGGTTCATTCCCCCACTGGCTGCAGCAGCCAGAGCTGAGCTGATCTGAAGACAGGAGCCAGGAGCTTCTTCTGGGTCTTTGACATGGGTGCTTTGAGCCATCCTTGACTGCTTTTTCAGGCCACAAACAGGGGTTGGATGGGAAGTGGAGCAGCTGGGACATGAACCAGTGCCAATATGGGATGCTGGTGCTTGCAGGTAAAGAATCAGGCACTTGAGCCACTGTGCCAGTACCTTGGGAAGTGTTTTTTTTTTTTTTTGCCCTTGTTTGATAACAACCCTTATTAAGGTTGTTATTAAGCCATTAGTGGTTTTATAATTCCTGTATTTTATAGATTTTAGTTCTTGTAAATTGTGTATATATGTATAGCTCACTAAGTGTTCATCTGTATTATAATGTTCAACCTAAGATTAGAGGGATGCTTTCCTGCTGATGCTCAAGTTTAAAGTGTAATCTCAGAAATAAGTGTTAGATTCGCCAACTACCCATAAAGGAGCGTATCAGTGGGTATAGAAAAAGATATCTAGGTGATCTTTATTCAGAGAAACCCAGTTCACGGGCCTTTCTCGCTTGCAGCGGGAGAAGGGGCTGCAGAGGACAGAAAGAGAGGCAAGCAGAAAAGGCTGTGCACGGGGTTTTAAACCCCTGTTTGCACAGAAGCTGAAGCGAGGGTCGCTTTGGCTCTTACTTGGTGGGAAATACTGGTTTATGTCCGTCGTTGCTGCAGCCACGACCCAGTTGCCCGAGGGGCGTGCCAGAATTCTGCTGTCCCTTCAGGGTTGTAGCCTGAGGTCAAAGTGACACACTGGGCTCAAAGCAGGCTCCGCCCTCATCTGGTAACCATGGCAACCATCAAACAGTTGGCTAAATTGAAACACAGTGAGGGGGTGACTGAATTTTGTAAATGAGATTTTTTCTTCCCAAAGAATATAATTTTCTGCATTTTTTGAACTAGACCTTTAATTTCCCTTCCCAATTAAAACACTTAAGGGCATCTTTGATTTTGTTTGGTAAACCAAAACTTCTTTACAAATGACCAAAAGTGTTGATTTGTAAAGTTATAACTACACTCCCAATTCGTGTATCATTAATGCTTTAGAATACTTATAATTACTGAATTCTAATTGCAAAGGATAAAAATAAAATAGTTCATCAAAATGATTTTACATACAAGAGGAGATTTATACTACTATTGATCAACAAGGCATCTTATAGACTCATTAAATGTGTTTAATACATTAAAATCTTAATTTTATTTGAAGAGTTAAGCTATTGATAGATTTCAAAATCCAGAAGGCAACACATGTATCAAAAAGTAGCATAATGATGTGTTACTTGCAACCTCTCTTGGCATAGCTCAAATTAGGAGCATTGTAAATGCCCCCCAATAGCAGGTGATTAATGGGGTGGCAGGATCGTTCAGTGGCGTGTCACACTATGGGAAAAATGAATGACTTGTTAGCCGGGCTACAATTCAGTTGCTTTCCACAGGCTCCTACAATTATTCATACAGTACGGTTCCATATGTGAAGTTCTAGAAAAGAGAACCTGTGGTATTAAAAGCTGTGGTGATGGCCACTTCCAGGAAGTGACAGGGATGGCTTGGGCAGGTGTGTCTTTAAGGAAACACAGTGGTAAGATGGTGACTGACAGTGCGGGCCCTGTGCTTGTCTCTGATTCAAGGGGAGGATCGGGACTTGACTGCTGCTGGGCGCAGCTCTCGCCGTGCTCTTCCCATCCAGCTGCAACACTGGGTTGGGGTGAATTTCGCTTGTGTGTACACGGCTGGGGCAAGCATGCCACACTGTCCTCTGGTTAGGACAGTGTCCTCAGGGCCCGGCGCGATAGTGTTGTGGCTAAAGTCCTCTCCTGGGATCCCATATGGGTGCTGGTTCTAATCCCGGCAACCCTGCTTGTGGCCTGGGAAAGCAGTGGAGGATGGCCCAAAGCTTTGGGATCCTGCACCTGTGTGGGAGACCCAGAAGAGCTCCTGGCTCCTGGCTTCGGATTGGCTCAGTTCCAGCCATTGCAGCCGTTTGGGGAGTGAACCATTGGATGGAAGATCTTCCTCTCTGTCCTCCTCTCTGTATATCCTCCTTTCCAATAAAAATAAAATAAGTCTTTAAAAAAAAGAAAAAAGACAGTGTCCTCAGCTTTGTCCTGGGAGGTTCTGACATGTTGGGGGTCCCTCCAACTTTGGGTTGTTGGTTGCTTTGGCTAGTGCACTGCTCACAGTTTATAGTCAGTTATAGCCCTGGCTGGGTCAGCCAGCATTCAGCTTTGATCAACCTCACACTGCTATTGCTGTTATCATTTGGAAGTTGCTCTTTTATCATGGGCTTAACCTTATGGGAGGATGAAAAGTTGACCTGAAATGATAAGGAAAGTATTGAGTTTTAAGATTCAGTCAGATTCAGACCAACTTGAGTCGTAGGTCAAGTCTATTTTTTTTGTTTGATTTATTTCATATTTAATGAGGTATGATTTATATACAATAAAATTCTGTCTCAGTTGACACCCTCGCTTTAGGCAGTCATATAACCATGCTTTCATCACCCACACCACCAGGAACACAGTGGTTATGTCGCCTGTAAAATCCCCCATCCTCCTTTTTAGACAACTGTGATTGGTTTTATTTATTCATTTATTATTTGTTTATTTATTTCTTTTTAGTGTTGCCTGTTCTAGCATGTCATATGTCTTTGACTCTGTCTTCCTTTTTGTAGCAAAAGGTTTTTGCGATTCATTCGTGCTGTGGTGTGCCCATCACTCATCCTTTTTTGTGGCTGAGCTCTGTGCCATGCCATACATTTATTACAGTTTGGCTGTGTGGTCCTCTGTTGGCGTGCGTCTGGGCTGCCTCCCATGTGATATGGTCGTGAGTAAAGCTGCTTTAAGCATTTGTGTGCAGATTTATTCCTTGAAGATAAATTTTTACGGTGTTTGGATGATACTTAACAGTGACATTTCTGGGTATTATAATAAACATGTTAAAGTATTGAAACTAAACAGCCCTTTCCCAACGTGGCTGTACCCTTCTGCTTTCCTGTCAGCAGCGTCTGAGCGTGCCCGCTGGGGCTGAGCGTGCCCACTGGGTCTGAGCGTGCCCACTGGGTCTGAGCGTGCCCGCTGGGGCTGTGCATGTCCACTGGGTCTGAGCGTGCCCGCTGGGTCTGAGTGTGCCCACTGGGGCTGTGCTTACCCACTGGGTCTGAGCGTGCCCACTGGGTCTGAGCGTGCCCGCTGGGGCTGTGCATGTCCACTGGGTCTGAGCGTGCCCGCTGGGTCTGAGCGTGCCCACTGGGGCTGTGCTTACCCACTGGGTCTGAGAGTGCCTGCTGGGTCTGAGCGTGCCCGCTGGGTCTGAGCGTGCCCACTGGGGTTGTGCTTACCCACTGGGTCTGAGTGTGCCCACTGGGTCTGAGCATGCCCGCTGGGGCTGTGCTTACCCACTGGGTCTGAGCATGCCCACTGGGTCTGAGCATGCCCACTGGGTCTGAGCGTGCCCGCTGGGTCTGAGCGTGCCCACTGGGGCTGTGCTTACCCACTGGGTCTGAGCGTGCCCGCTGGGTCTGAGCGTGCCCACTGGGGCTGTGCTTACCCACTGGGTCTGAGCGTGCCCGCTGGGTCTGAGCGTGCCCGCTGGGTCTGAGTGTGCCCGCTGGGGCTGAGCATGCCCGCTGGGTCTGAGCGTGCCCGCTGGGGCTGAGTGTGCCCACTGGGCTGTGCTCGAGTTTAGCACCTTCTGGTGGATTTGTAGTCATCTCCCATCATGCTTTTCATTTATGTCATTTCCCTAGCAGAAAATAATGTTGAATGTCTTTTAATTTTTTTTGCGTTGATGGAAGTTTCTGTTTGCTATTAGAATTCTACCTTGAAAACGTTAACATGTCTCACGTTGTCGATTTGCTGGTAGTACGTTGTTTTAATTTTGAATTGCCGGAAAGCTTTCATTTCCCTTAGTTTCTCTCAAGGTGTTTTCACTGGGCTTAGAATTCAGAGGTGAGAGGCTGCTTTTCTTCTTCTTCTTTTTTTTAATCTGCCGTTTAAAAGTGTCATGACTCCACGGCCTTCTGGCCTCGCAGTTTCTGATGAGAATCTTCTGGAACTTGCTCATGTTCCCCGTTTGTTTCCTCTTGCGTTTTGAACACTGTGGCTGTGGTCTTTTGGGGGGAAACAGGCCGAGTGTTTATTTAACTTAGCATTTTCCAGGTTTTTTTTTGGGGGGGGGTCTGTGGTTTGATTTCTTGATTATTTGTAAAGATTTATTTATTTATTTATTTATTATTGGAAAGGTAGAGTTACAAAGAGGCGAGACAGAGAGAAAGAGCTTCCATCCACTGGTTTACTCCCCAAATAGCCACTCTGGCTGGAGTTGATCCAATCCGAAGCCAGGAACCAGGGGTCTCTTGCAGGTCTCCCACGTGGGTGCAGGGTCCCAAAGTGTCAGGCCATCCTCCACTGCTTTCCCAGGCTGCAAGCAGAGAGCTGGATGGGAAGTGGGGCAGCTGGGACACAAAGCAGCACCCATAAGGGACCCTGGTGCTCACCATAGGCTGCTGGAAGTTCTGTCACCTAGACCCCAAGGTCGCACCCTCCTGGTCCCACCCACCGCACGATGTTGGTGGCAGGTGGAGCCTGGGCCCACTCTGTTCTGCAAAATTCCCCTTCAGTGTACTCACCAGGAAGGAAGAGCCTCTGGAACTTGGGCAGGCCCAGGGACAGCTTACCACATGTTCGCGATGGCTGGAGCCAGAGTCCCAAGCATGGAGTCTGACCCGGCTCAGGACCTCCCAGCAGCTAACAGGCTGCTGGAAGTTCTCCCACCCAGCAAAATGCTCTTTTTGTAAAGATTTATTTTATTCTATTTTTTTTGGAAAGGCAGATTTAGAAAGGGAAGGAAAGGCAGAGAGGAAGATCTTCCATTCACTGGTTCACTCCCCAAGTGCCACAACGGCCAGAGCTGAGCCACTCTGAAGCCAGGAGCCAGGAGCCCTCTCCAGGTCTCCCACATGGGTGCAGGATCCCAATGCATCAGGCCATCCTCCACTGCTTTTCCAGGTCACAAGCAGGGAACTGGATGGGAAGTGGAGCTGCCAGGACGTGAACTGGAACCCATATGGGATCCCAGCACTTGCAAGGCAAGGATTTAGCCGCCAGGCCATCATACCAGGTCCTAAAATGTTCTGCATTTTCTTATGTTTGCTTCACCACAAATAACTCCTCTTAACAAGAGAAATTTGAACTTATTTTGTCTAATGATCTGCTAGTGCAGTATCCTCTAGCAGTGCTTGTACCTGTTTCTTAACTTGACTGTGGATGCTGTGTTGCAAGCATTGATGTGTCTTTGAAAAAGCCAAACTTTACTTTCAGATCTATCTTATGAGATTAACTATTTCCTGTGTCATAAATTTGTCCAATCACACAAAATACCATACAGTTAACAGGTGTGTGTGTATGAGAGAGGAGCACTTTTAAGGACTGTTAGTTGTACTCCATGGCTTTACTGGCATTGGGCAGAAGGCTATGTCTTAATACAGTTTTATGAAGTCAGTGCATCAGCCCAGTGGCATCGACCTTAGTCAACTAAGTCTTCCTTGGAGATAGTTGTATGGTTGTTGCTGTGTGGTGCTGGGGCTCCTCTGCACCAGGACATGGAGACAGACCTGCAGGATTGAGATGACAGTGCTGACAGATGGTGAGACCGATAGCCACACTCATTCACGGTGAGCCTGCTTGCAGATCGGGGCTCAGTTTTAAAGCCTGGATGGCACGTGGAAGCAGGGCAGTGATCGGTGTGCCAAGCAGATCCACAGAGGCACGTGCCAGTTTTATAGCCATGGTCGCAGTCCCTATAAAGGAGGAAGACTGAGTTGTGGCAGCTTAAGAAAGAGGTGGTTTCTGGCACCAAGCATCTACTGGAGCCACAGTCCCGCAGGTCTTCTGTCAGCATGCTTTCTGCTTCAGCTGAAAAATAAAAAATGCACTGAGCGGGCAAAAAGAAGTTTTTTTGTTTGTTTTTAGGACAGCCTAGGATTGACAACCACTAGAATTTCGATTTCAAAGTGGCAATGTCAGTTTCACATTGATCAAATACATTTTCAGGTGACCTGCTTTTGGTAAACTCAAAAAGTCACTAAGTTACGCTGTAAACCTGGGGAACTTGCTGCCTTGAGTACTTCTGGAACTCCTTCCATCCGCCAAGTGCCCTGTTTCCGGAGAGAGTATGCTATCTGTGGACAATTACTGCACAAACAATGTACCATCTCGCAACAAAATTTCCATTTTTTTTTCTTTTCATAGTTAGGCACTTTAAAGTGGTGGGCAGATCCTCCCAAGAGATTCCAGAAGGTTCCTGTACTGAATGGAATTGTAAACTCTGGGAGCGTTATGTTCTTTTTTTTTTTTAAGGTTTATTTTAATTTGAAAAGCAGAGTTAGAGAGTAAGAAGGAGAGGCAGGGAAAGAAAGCTTCCATCTGCTGGTTCACTCCCCAAATGGCTGTAAGGGCCAGACCCAGGACAGTCAAAGCCAGGGGGTTTATTCGGGTCTCCCACATGGATGCAGGGACCCAAGCATTTGGACCATCTTCTGCTGCTTTGCCAGGTACGTTATCAGGGATCTGGATCAAAGTGGAGCTGCCGGGATTTGAACCGGCGCCCATGTAGGATGCCGGTGCTGCACGTGCTTGCTTGGCTTACTGCAACGCAGCATCAGCCTTGAGTATTATGTTCTTTAAAGACTGGGGGGATTATAAACGTGCCTCCTAAGCAGCACCGATCAAGTATTTGTTGGTCATTCCACATGAAAGCAAAACACGTCAACTCTCTTAACTGAGGATGCCAACTGAGAAAGATCTACACCATGAGATATTTGCTTGCAAGTGGTACTGGAGAAAGAATAACTTCAGAATGAGTTGGAAACCTCATAGAATAGTAGCTATTAAGTCTTACACTCACAGCCTTTTCCATGTGGTCTATGAAGACGATGTGTAAATGCATGGGTCGGCAGTGTTCAGAGAGGACCAGTGGATGGATGGACGTACATACACCTGTACTTGCCTACGTATGAATGTGCACGAGAAGGGAGTTATCAGGTGAATTGACTCCTGTGACTCCATTGGCGGGGGAATCCTGGTCTAGCTCTTGGAAGCTGGAGACCCTGTGGCTCTGGTCAAGTGTAAAGGCTTGGGAGGGCTGCTGGCTGCTGGCAACAAGGCAGGGAGCCTGGAATTCTGATGTCTAAGGACAGGAGAAGGGTTGTGTACCCAGGCTGGCCGTGGCAGGGGTGGGGGGCAGGAGAAAGAGAGACTTTTCTTTCTTCCATATCTGTGACGTTAGCACCCAGTTGACTGGATGGTGTGAGCATACCTCTTCCTGCTCCACTCAGACTCACCTGCCAATCTCCCCTGGAAATAGCTCTGCAGACACACGCCCAGTTCTCTAGGTATTCCTCTACACAGGCAAGTTGACACTTAACACTAATATCACGGTAGACTGGCAAAAGATGTTTGTTTCTGTTTTTTGTTTTAATCTGAAGATCTATGATTGATTTGATTCCTTAAATGATTTCTGGTTTCAGATGATATTAAAATGGGATAAGATCTGCTTGAAGCTTTAAAGATTATATTCCCAGAGCAGATGCTGTGTCTGGAGGGACGAGGTAAGGATACAGGACTGCATCCCTATTGAACGGGCTGATCTGAGTCCCGGTTCCACTTCCGGCTTCCACCAGTGCACAGCAGAGGCAGCAGGTGGGAGCTGAAGTACTTGGATTCCTAGCACCCACTTGGGAGGTCTGAATGGAGTTCTGGGCTCCTGGCTTTGCTCTTGTCCATCCGTAATTGTTGCAGGTATTTGAGGAGTGAGCCAATGGATGAACATCTCTGTCTGTATTTCTTCATTTCAAATAGAAGTGACAATTTTTAAAAAGCTGCCATGCCAATAGTATGTGCTTCATTAACCATACTTTTTCTTGTTGTTTTTTTTTGTGTGTGTGTGTGTTGGGGTGCACTTGTTGGAGTAAGAGTTCTAGAGTTTTCAGTCATTGTTTAGAAAAAACAAATATAGAAAGAGCATGCTGGGAAATTGTTTTCAATGGGTCTTTATTTTCCAAAAATAATCCTTGGATGAATACTCACCTAACAGCTGCACGTATAGAGAAGGTCCCTGCCTGGTGCGTTGACAAGCATAGAACCACAGAGGGTGGTCCGGCACAATGGCTCAATTGGTTAATTTGTCCCCTTCAAGCACCAGGATGCCATATGGGTGTCGGTTCATGCCCCAGCTGCTCTACTTCCCATCCAGCTCCCTGCTTGTGGCATGGGAGAGTAACAGAGGATGGCTGAAGGCCTTGGACCCAGAACATATGTGGGAGACCCGGAAGAAGCTCCTGGTGGAGCAGCAGCTCTGGCCATGGGACTATCTAGGGAGTGAAGCAGCGGACGGGAGATCTCTGTCTCCCCTGTCTCTCCCTTTCTGTCTGTAACTCTGACTTTCAAACCCACATGTTCTGATAGGGGACATGGGCGTCTTCAGTGGTGTCTTAACTGCTAGGTCAAATACCTAGCCTTGAAATAAAATATGTTAGAGTGCATCTCAGATGCTTATTAATTGCATAGCAATTCTTCATATTCTCACTGAAAACCGTTAAAGCAAGATTTTTAAAAACAAACAACGTGCCTGAACAAACTTCATTTTTTTTTTCCTGAAGGTTTAATTGAAAGCCTTGTGATACAGCAGACAGACAGTGGTTTTCGACCCGGGTGAATTTTTCCTGTTGCCCTGTGGATATTTAGCAGTGTCCGGAGACAGTTTGGGTTGCCACTGGTCGGGGGAGCGGGGAGGCACCCTGTGGGCAAAAGCTAGCGGTGCCACTGAGCATCTTCTGATGCTTGGGCTAGCCCATGACAATGAGGTACGTGGCCTGTATGGTCAATAGGCTGAGGCCAGGAAACCTTGGCTGGGAGAGCTGGCTGTGGAGCAGGCGCTCTGGGCTGCCTCTGCCAGGGAAACAGGAGGCCAGCTCCCCTTTGTTTCCACATCCTTTGTTTCTGGAATGATCCAGTCAATTCTGGCCTGTGGCAGCAGCCATTACTCTGGGTGCTCTGCCTGATTAGGAAGGTGACAGGCACAGCGAGAGGTGTCCTGCAGGCCCCCATGTGTCCTCGCGTGCCCGCACGTGTCCTCGCGTGCCTCCACCGTGCGTCCATCTGTTCATCCTCACTGCTGGCTCTGCTGGCCAGCCGTGGTGCAGGCTGGCTCCAGATGCTCTGTGCTCCCTCGGCACCTGCTCCCGTGGTTGGCAGCAGGACGAGCGTGGCTGCTCCCCGGGCTGGATGGTGACTCCTCCAGATCTCATGCTGGAGAGGAAGTAAAAGGAATCTGGCCTTGTTAATTTTCAGGATGGGAGGCAGGTTGAGAAGAGAGGCGCTTGACCAGGAAGCCAAGCGTGCCTGCTCCACAACCTCGACCTCTTGCCCTTCACTTGCTTATTATGTCCTGTGATGGACAAGGTCTTATTCCCGTAAGCTACAGGGCCCTGTTTCCCTGGCAGGTGCAGGGATGTGCCTGGCCAGCGTGGAGCCACGTAATGAATGGTGTCCTGAGTCCTTCACTACGAATGAACCTTCCATCTTACTGCCCCAGCAGGGATAGGCGTTCTGATTCTGGAAGGTGATACGCCCTGCCTCCCCACGAGGCGTTGGCGGACTGCTCAGTGGGATTTTTCTGTCTGCGTTGGGCGGAAAGTGGGCGTGACTGGAGACACAGACCCAGTACAGTTTGCCCTGCCCTGCTGTGCACTTTCAAGTCCTCATCACAAGCCCCTTTGGGTCTTCGAGTTCACCTTCGTGATGCTGATGAACTCGCAGGTAGAAGACACCCACGTGGTCCTTGCCATCTCCTGCCATTTCAGCGTTTGGGGTTTATGCAATGATTTCCTGCTGTGGTATCAAAGCACACCGGGACCTGGCCTCTCAGACCCAGCCCCCACCCCCCAGGATTTTCTAAGTACCAGAGGCCAGCCACACCCAAACATCATTTTGTTCAGATTCCTGGCCAGGTCTCTCTCCCCAGGGTGAGCATGGCTGCCTTTGATCGTGGTTGGTCCATCTTCCAGCCTTGTCCTTCTAACAACCCTGGTGAAGTTTCTAAGACTTGATGTTCAGAGTTGATGTTTGGAATATATTTCTGTGAAACCTTGTTCAAATATCGGATCAACATAGACCATACCATTGTGGTTTGTTATTTAAAAGGTGATGTGCATAGAAAAGTTGGAGATGGGGGCCAGATGCAGTAGCCTCGTGGCTGAAGTCCTCACTTTGAATGCCCTGGGATCCCATAGAGCACTTGTTCATGTCCCAGCTGCTCCACTTCCCATCCAGCTCCCTGCTTGTAGCCTGGAAAAGCAGAGAGGATGCCCAAAGCCTTGGGACCCTGCACCTGTGGGAGACCAGGAAGACACTCCTGGCTCCTGGCTCCTGGCTTCAAAGTGACTCAGCTCCAGCTGTTGCAGCCACTTGGGGAGTGAATCAGCAGATGGAAAATCTTTTTCTCTGTCTTTCCTTCTCTCTAAATTTGACTTTCCAATAAAAATAAATAATAATACAATGAGGGAAATTAAACTGATTTTATGAAAGATCTGTGCAACTTATGTTTTTAAAAAAATGTTGGAGATGAACCATATGTCAGTTTCTGAACCAAGAGACATCATTGTTGCCATCCACAGCCACTCTCCCTTCCTCTTCTTTGTGTATAATGATGTTTTAAAAAATTATGGCCAAAATACGGAAACAGACCCTAAGTATGTAGGCTTTTTTTCCCTTGCCACTATTCCCAAAACAACAGAGCCTAACCAGTATTTGAATAGCGTTTTTCCTGCTGTGTTGGGGACTGCAAGTCACCCAGAGGTTAGAGAGTATGGAAGGATCCGTGTGGGTTCCGTGCAAACGCTGGCCCGTTGTATTTGTAACTTGAGCATCTATGGGTCTGGGGATCCCCAGGTGTCCATGGGTTCCCAGAAAAACAGTATACTGAGGAGGTGGTGAATTAAAAATAAACTAAACATGGACTCACAAGCTAAGGGGCAGGGGTGTGCTTGCAGAAGCAGGAAGAAAAGCACGCTGGTGTCAGGCCTGGTGCGGAAATGGTTCTGAGACGGCGGCTGCGGCGTGCGGTCAGTGTTGGCTCACGTGCTCCCAAGTCCTCACTGTGGAGGGGCCAGGAGTTACGTTCCCACCAAGGAAAATGTCTTCGCTGAGAAACATTTGTTTTATTTCTTCAAAAGACCCAGTGACAGGGAGAGGGGGAGACACATTGAAAGGGATCTTCATGCGCTGGTTTACTCCCCAAATGGCTGCAGTGGCCAGGGCTGGGCCAAAGTGAAGCCAGGTGCCTGGGAGCTAACTCTGGGTTTCCTGCATGGAGGCAGCAGCAGTCCAAGCACCTGGGACATTGCCTGCTTCCTTCCCATTTGCAGTACCAGAGGGCTGCATTAGAACCTGAGCGCCTAGGACTCCGGTTAGAGTTCCGGTGTGGGATGCCAGCAGGGCAAGCAGTGGCTCCACCTGTTGCACCATAGCACCTGTCCTAAACCCAGGTCCCCGGGGCCAGGCTGAGTGCTTCCCTGCCTGTGCTGCATAGGTCTGTCACTGGCCTTTGACCAGAACCTGGAGCACCTACAAGGCCTTTGCTCTCACTCCCATGGCTAACGTCCCGGTAAGGGAGGAGCACCTCCATGGGCAGGGAGCTGCTGCGGTGGGAGAAGCTAAGAGCAGGTGGGGGCTGAGGAAGAGCGCTGGCAGGTCCAGCTCCCACCTGGCAGGGTCACTTGTCTTTGAGCAGAGACGAGCCTCTCGTGTCTGTATCTCGGGCTGCCCAGCAGCAGGTCTGTCTCGCCACGGCTGGTTGATGCTGCGTGTCGAAGAGATTGATGTTCAGAAGTGTTTGCTGCCAGCACAGCCTTACTTCACCACAAGGCAGAAGGGAGCAAGAGGCCCCAGGACCGGGGGAGCGGCCAGCATTTAAGCACCTCTTTCTGTTGCTTCCCAGGGCAGGAGGGGGGCTGCAGCGCAGGCCACTTAGATTCAGCCCACTTAGATTCCTGCCCACACTGTAGGTGCCTGGCATCTGAAAGCCTGGGCTACAGCAAAGTGGTCAGTACCAGATGCCGAGCCTGGATGGGGCGGGGCGGTGCCACCTGAGCCCCCAGGAAGTGTATGTTTCCCAGATGTGCCTTGGCTCTAGCCTGAGGCTGTCTTCTCACACCGTTCTTTGGCAGAATGGCGGGGGAGGGGGGGGGACACAGCACGGCCCCCCTCCTCTTCTAGGCTCCTGTGTTTTCTGCATTCTTTGTCCCATGTTCAGGGTCACCTGCTGCTCCACAGTGCAGGACTCCTGAGCCCCAGTGACTGCCCCAACAGGGATGGGACAAGACAGCTCCAGGCCCAGGCTGTGCCCCAGTAGCATTGAGAAGGGGCAGGGAATGGAGGCCTGGCTTAATCCCAGACCCAAGACGCAGCACTGGGCGGCAACATTCTTACCCTTCACCCTAGTGGACACGTGCAGGCTCTCAGGCAAACTGGCAAACTGGCACGTCTCCTCCATGCATGGCCACAGGAGCTCCTGCCTGCCCCCATGGGCAGCAGCTCTGGTGCAGGTGAGGGGCACATGCAGGCCTCCCACATGCAGCACCCTTGGGACCCCAGCACTGATGGCAGAGCCAGAGTGGAAGGTACCTGCCCAGCCCCTGGCAGGGCCTGGGCAAGACTCAAGCCTTGCGCCCGTTGTGGCAGCATCACCCTGTTTAACAGGCTGAGCTGTGTGCAGACACGGAAGTAGCTCCCTTCTGAACCTGCTGATGGCTGTAGCGTGCACAAGCTCAGGGATGCCCTCCCCCACCCCTCCCCGCTTGTCTGTCACTCCTGCTTCCTGGTTTCATTGGGGGAAGTGCCAATCCCATGTCTTACCAAGCACGTTCAAGTCTCCCCACAGCCAACATCAAATGCAGTTTTTAGATGACTTTATGTAAGTGGAATTGTAAATGATTGTTTGCCATAAAATACACTTCATGGATACATAACTAGACCTTAATGTCGGTCTTCCTTTCAGAAGCTCGAATCAATGTTCTCCTGCCCCCTCCGCTCGAGCCTCAGGCCCAGGGATGGCCAGGACGGGGTCTTGTGCAGTCTGCGGGCAGTCCAGCAGGACATGGGGCACTGCCCCAGTCAAGGGCTGGCAGTTGGTGGTTCCAGCTTCCTCCCTGGAGGCAGTTTGCTGGAAAACTTGGCCCTGGGAGCCTGGAGTTGAACTGCTCCCCCATCAGCCGTTGGAATTCACTCAAGCTGGTTGCCAACCCAGCACCATTTGCTTGGTCTGTGGTGGTGTATCTGTGTCAGTAGCCAAAGGTCTGATCCGTAACTTCTCAGACTCGTGGCAGCAGGATGGGCTGGAAGGGGAATGGCGGCTCCGACTGCAGCGCCATCGGCATCACCTGTGCTGCCTGCCAGCTCAGGCTTTCAGGAAGAAACTGAGTGGGAAAGCCAAAGCAGAAATGGCTAGGACCACTCCCTGCCCCTAGCCTGAGTGCGAGGATGGGTGGTGGCAAATGCAGCCTGTTCACAGGGCCCTGCCCCTGATGAGAGGAGCTGGCGTGAGGCCCTAGGTCATGTTCCAGCCACGTTCCATCCTAGCAAACGGGCAGAGGCAGGAGGAGGCTGCAGGCCTCCAAGACAGGAAGGGAAAACCACACCCACGTGGACATCATCTTTCATACACAGGATGACCGGAAGTACACTCCAGCTGGACTGGCATGATGCTTGGCAACCAGCACGTGCATTGTACTTGCATTTGACAAGATTCTGGCAGAATGGTGTGTCAGTGTAAACTGCTGCATTGTGTGTTTCTCAGTTGCACTTCCTGCCCACCCTCTCACCTCAGTGTGTGGAAGGCTTGGCGCTTGGGCTCCTCTGTGCAGAGAGGGTTTGGCGCAGCTGGCCTGGCTAGCAGTAGGCTCTTGGGGGACCCTGGAGGCAGTGGCAGACAACGCTCAGCCCAAAGTGGTGGTGCCCACGGAGGATCTGTGTCAGACAGCCTGGATGTCCATTTCAATGCTGGAGAGACTTAGAAATAAGCCAAAGAAGCCTCTTCAGAGACTAATACTCAGAGAACAAATGACAAGTATTTTTGTAGATCAATTCAGCTTAAACAAAATTACTTGTTATCCTGATTATCATACATTACTGAACTCATTCTAGTTATGTATCTGAAAATAAGGAAAATATTGATTTACTGTAACATTCTTTTGACAATGCCAAAGTTAAAGACGTAGTTAGCGTGAGAAAGGAGCCACGCTCTGGGTTCTAGGTGAGTGTGTAAGTTCACTCTTCTCAGGTCTGCTAAGTAAAACTGTAAGCCCTGACAGTGAGTCAACAGACAGGCACAGGGGACTCTAAACTGTGGACAGAAGACGTCAGACTGTCCGAGAACTTGGGGCCTATGTGGTGGAGATTCTGGACCGGGTGCTGGACCAGTCTAGAGCCAGCATCAGCTCAGAAAGGCCATGGTCTGGCCAAAGGACAGGGCCAGGGGCACCCTGCATGAGTGGAGTCCTTTCTGACACCACTCATGGTTGGAGGTGTGTCAACACCGTAGTGTAGTGTGATAAACCTCCACATGCAATGATGGCATCCCATGTGGATGCCAGTTCATGTCCTGGCTGCTCTACTTTTGATCCAGCTCCCTGCTAACATGCCTGGGAAAAGAGCAGAGGATGGAGCAGGGCCTTGGCATCTGCACCTGTGTGGTAGACCTGGAAGGAAGCTCCTGGCTTCTGGCTTTGGATTGGCCCAGCTCTGGCTGGTGTGATGATTTGAGGAGTGAACCAGCGGATGGAAGATCTCTCTTGCCTCTCTTTAACAGTGCCTTTCAAGAATTAAAGATTTGGAGGAGTGGAATCTGTTGGAGCTTGATCGTAGAAAGCAGACCTGTCCCCCGGCTCCCCAGGCGTGCAGGATTTGGGGTCAAGGCTGTTAGATGTGGCCAGGATTTCATGCTGTCGCTCTGGGGGCTGGCAGACACACCTGAGCTCTGGGGACTCGGTTTCCTCGAGCATGGGGACATTGCATGTGGACAGCAGATCCCATCCCAGACTGATGTGCACCATTTCTCCGTGGATCAGAAGTACAGGCTGGGTCCAGCGCAGTGGCCTAGTGGTTAAAGTCCTTGCCTTGAGTGCACTGGGATCCCATATCGGCGCCAGTTCTAATCCCAGCAGCCCCACTTCCCTTCCAGCTCCCTGCTTGTGGCCTGGGAAAGCAGTCGAGGACAGGCCAAAGCCTTGGGTTCCTGCACCTGTGAGGGAGACCAGGAAGAAGTTCCTGGCTCCTGGCTTTGGGTTGGCACAACACCGGCTGTTGCGGTCATTTGGGGAGTGAATCATCGGACAGGAGATCTTCCTCTCTGTCTCTCCTCCTCTCTGAATATCTGACTTTGTGATAAAAATAAAAAATAAATTAAAAAAAAATCTAAGAAGTACTGGCTGACCGGTGTGGGTAGGCACGGCTCTGCCTGGCAGCTCGGCCCTGTTGCTGTGGGTCCAGCTTTCCTTTCCTCCCTCATTCCATGAGTGTCAGCTGGAGGCTGGTTGAGTAAGAGTTGGATGACACACATTTCTGCTCTGGCAGCACAGGGTGTAGCTCTGTTCCTCAAAGCCTTGCAGTGAATCGGTGAAGAATGAATCGGTGAAGAATGATCCACAGGACAACCGGGACCACAGCGACTGGTGTCATGGCACCCTGGGATACGCTGCGTGTGTCCCCAGTAAGCACCAGTTTGAGTTTCACATGTTCCAGATGTTTGCTGATGTGTCTGGGAGGGCAGAGTGAGATGACCTGAGAACTAGGGCCATGGCCACCCACATGGGTTACCCGGATGCAGCTGTAAGTTCCTGGCTTCAGCCTGGCCCAGTGCCAGCTGTTGCAGCTATTTGAGGAGTGGACAAGCAGATGGAAATATATATTAAAAGAAACAGAGCAAATTGCCAGGATAAAGCAAAACTAGAAAGAAGTGTTAGACAACCAGGACCAACGCGAGACATTCTGATGTTCTGCGTAAGTGCGACGAGCCTCGCATAGCTGCCCACGGAGCTGGCATCTGGCCAGACCTCTAGAAGCAGAACTGGACACCCCAGCCATGGGCCACCTCCCACGATGACTCTGGGCTGTGGTCATCTCATTGCGAACCTGAAAAATAAGTGGACATGTGTCATGAAAGCCAACAGTGTGTTGTGAGGTCCTGGCACCTGCGGAGGCCTCAGGCTGTCAGGTGGGCGGAGACTTCTGCCCAGTGACTTCTGGCCAGGGGATTGCCCCGTGGGGTGTGACAGCACCGTCCCCGTGGATTCTGAGGTTTGGATGGCGTCAACGAGGCCTTGAACAGTTGCAACCTGAGCCTCCCTGGGTGTGTAGCTCGGCTGTCCATCAAGAGTTCTCGGCCTGGGTAGAGCCTGAATTGGAAGCTGGAGCTTTTCTCTCTGCCTTGGTGTTCTAGCACAGAGGGCGTGCACAGTATCTGCGGTGCATGTGTAGTGAGCAGCAGGTGTTTATTGTTAATAAGGGTTTCTTTTTCCTTAAATATTTGAGAGGCAGGGTTAGAGAGAGAGCCCTCGACAGTGGCCCTCCCCAGACGTCACCAGTTCTAGCTGCGTCCACGGGGCCACTTGGCTCTGAGTGGCTCAGTGGGTGCTAAGGGACGTGATGCAGTCCTGCTTTCCAGAACTGAAAGGAAGATGGGGAGAGGACAGACATGTGGTACAACAGGACCTGGTATCTGGGCAGCTCTGCCCTTCAAGACCTGGGAGGAGCCAGCTGGGTGCTGCCACACAGCCTGTTCCAGCTGGCCCACACATCTCTCTGAGAGCCTGAAAAAGCTGCCTGTTTTATTTTTTTAATTTTTTGCATTTTATTATTATTATCATTTTATGACACAGTTCCATAGGCTCCTGGCATTTCCCTCATCCCCTCCTCAATCCCCTGCCCTCTGCCTAGTTCCTCTATATCATTACTAACATTTAGTTCTTCATACACAGTCATATGTCCATCATTGCGGGCATGGACAATGGCAGAGAGTCCAGCATCCTATTGTCAAGATATAGTAAACAGTTTCATTGTAAATCCATCTTTGTCTGGAAGTAGAAATGCATGCTACATTGTATCCTCACATCTGGAAATGTTAGTCTCCATTTCACAGCTACTGTACATCCCCTCAAATGAAAAGCCATAATACAAAATCAACAATAGAAAGAAAAGAAGAAATTTACAATGCCATGAAGTTAAATAACATGTTACTAGCTATGACAGTCTCCATTACACAGCTACTGTACATCCCCTTAAATGAAAAGCCACAAAGCAAAATCAACATCAGGAAGAAAAAAGAAATTAACAACACCATGAAGTTAAATAACCTGCTACTGAATGAGTAACATGTAGCTGAAGAAATGAAAATCAAGAACCTTCTTGCAGGAAAATGATGCTACTGTGTGATCTATGAGTCACTGAAGAATTTAAGCACAAGAAAGTGTTTTGAAGAGATGAAACAGAAATCATCAAAACCCATGCTATATAGTTTCCGCTAATTTTTGTCTCTTTTAGACAACAAATAGATGGGTTTTGTTTTTTAATCCAGTCTACTAATCCATGACGTTTGATTGAGCTTAAGCCATTTACATTCAGAGTTAATATGCATGGGTAATTTGGTCCTGTCATTTTAGCAATGGGTTGTTCATTGGTTTAGTCTTCTGTTGTCATTTTACTGGGATGTTCTTCACATTTGCCTTTGGTTTTGGTAGGTGCTATTCCTCTTCTCAATGAAGAGAACATCTTGAAGTATCATTTGTAGAGCAGGTTTGGAAGAGGCAAATTCTTTTAACTTTTCTTGACTGTGGAAGAATTTTATTTCATTTTCAAAGACAAAGGAAAGCTTTGCTGGGTATGTTATCCTAGGCCAACAATTTTTTTCCTTTAGAAACTGGAATATGTCACTCCATTCTCTTCTTGCCTGTAGAGTTTCCTGTGAGAGATCTCCTGTGAGTTTAATTGGCATTCCTTTATATGTCAATTGATTTTTTTCATGTGCACATTTAAGGATCTTTTCCTTATGTTCAATTGAAGAGAGCTTGATAATCATGTGTCTTGGTGAAGATCACTTTTGATCAAGCCTGTTGGGAGTTCTGTGCCCCTCCTGGATCTTGTTTCCAAATTCTTCAGATTAGGGAAATTTTCCTTGATTATTTCATTAAATACATTTGCAAACTCAGCTTCTCTTTCTGCACCTTCTGGGACTCCCATAACTCTTATATTAGGCCTCTTATAGTGTCTTTCAATTCTTGAATACTTTTTTTGTCCTGATCCAGCTCTGCTTCCAGCTTTTTGTTTGCTTCCCCCTGATGACAGGAAATATCTTCCAATTCTGAGATTCTTTCTTCTGCTTGCTTCATTCTATTTTGGAGACTCTCCATTTGTACTTTTAATTTGCTCTACTGTGTTCTTAATTTCTGATATATCAGCCTGGATTTGCTTTATTGCTTCTTTAAATTCTTTGAGCTCTTGTATGTGCTTCTCATTGTTGATCAGAATCTTTAAAATGAGTTTTATGAGTTCTGTGTGCCCCATTTTCTCGATGTCTTTCTCAGTTAACTCTGAGGTTGGCATAGGGTTTTGCTCATTTACAGGGGAGTGCTCAGTAATATGCATTGTGCCTCTGTCTCTTCTTTTGCTCTTGATCATTGTACTTCTGGTTAGCAGAGTCTTCTTGGGGCAGGTTTCTAAGCTGTGTCACCCACAGGTCTACAATGCGATTTTACTTATTGCAGTTGGTACACAACTCTTTGCTTGCAGCCACTTGTGCCACAACCTCCAGCAAGTTCCAGGTCTGGGTTGTTGTGTTAGATTTCCACCGTGGTCTCCGTAGCCCCAGCTCCTGGCTCACCACTCTCCACCTCCTGTGATACCGTGCTGAGGCTGCACTGTTGTCTGTACAACCTTTCTCCCACTTCCGGTTGGAGCAGATCCCAGGATTAGAGAGACACCAGGTGTGCAATGTAATTGGGTTGTTGGTGGTGCTGATCTTGTCTGAACCTGTTGGATGTTAGGTCTCCGTGCCACACAGACCTATTTTGACCCATACGATGCCACAGTCGGTATTATTTTCCTGCGGGACCAGTGCAATCCATGAATCTCAGTGAGTTCTCGTGAGCTCAGCACATGTGCAGTTCACTGTTGTGCCCTGCAGTCCTAAAGCTATTGCCACAGTGTACAAAATGGCGCCTGACATACCACTACTAGAGTTCTTGATTTGCTGGCCTTCACGTCTTAGGGCTACCCAGACCTGTCTTGGGTGGAACCTGTAGAATGCCACGTTGTTGCAGTTCACTGAGTCAGAAATGAGTTCACTCCCAGCTGAGTGTATGCTAAGTCCTTTTCCTTGCCTTTGCCTCCTTACACAAAATGGCACCCAATTCAGCTCTAGGGGGCTGACTGGGCTGTGAAATCCACCCTGTTCTCGCACTGCCCATCTGGGATCTGGTGCTCTGTCTCTGCTCCTGGTCAAATCAAACAGACCAGCAGGATGGACAGCTCTTTGTCTGGGTTCACCTCCCAAGCTCCCAGTGAAAGTCCCTTCCCACTTTGTTGCTGGTGGAGTTGCGGCTGCTGGTGGAGTTCAGATCGCCATTTGTTGAATGCTGCTGGAGTATCAGTCAGTGTAACACCACACCATTGTGTCTGCTGCTTTCCTGTGTCTGTCAGTCTCCAGGTAGCCCTCTGCTGTTGTTCTGTCCTTTCCTATTTCCTGGAATATGTCCTCTCTGCTTGATCCTGATTAAATGTTTTTCTGTCCATTTAAACGTGTCCTTACCCTATTCCACCATCTTGATTCTCCGGATTTCTTGGTTTTGATGTTGTATCCCAGGTACAAAGCTATCAGTGTGGCCGGAAGCTAGGTTAATGCGCAGGAGGCTCACCGTCCTGAGTTGACAACTCCCCGGGAGTCACTTGCATTTCAAAACAAGCAGTCTATTGAAAAATCAACCAGATTTTTAAAAATTCTGTACTTAAACCTCAGGCAGGTCTCCAATAGTGTCTCTAACCCCTGTGCTGCTTGGCTGGGGACAATGGTGTTTATGTAAATCTAACATTTGGTAGGAAACATCTTGATGAGGTGGGAACGTTTCACCTTATGAGTTAGTTGAATGCTTCTTAGCTATTTGTGTGTGTGTTTGTATTTCTTGAGAAGCAGAAGCAAAGAGAGAAACCACTGTAGTTTTTCTGTCATAGTAAAGTGAGGAAGATTGAAGTTATATTTGGCATTAAGAGCTGAGGCATTGGATATAATGTTGTAGTTGATTTTCTGTTGCTGGAACTGAATCCCAGAGACAGGGTGATTTGTGCAAATCAAAGTTGATTTTGACTTAGAGTTTCGGGAGCTGAAGTCCAACAGGCAGCCACTTGCATCCTTAAATCACCTGTCTTCCACCAATGGCCAAAAGCCCAGGGGGGGACCAGCATCCATGGGAGAGCGTAAAGCTGCCCCCTGTGATGCCAGCTTCCCATATGGGCATTGTTCATGTTCCAGCTGTTCTGTTTCTGATCCAGCTGATGGCCTGGAAAAAGCAGCAGAAGTATTCAGGCCCTGCCACTCTCACAGGACACCTGGATGGAGATCCTCCCACCTAGCTTCTGCCTGGATCAGCCCTGGCCATTGTGCCGATATGGGGAATAAACCAATGGATGGAAGACCTCTCTCTCTCTAGAAGTCTGGCTTTCACATAAATTGGAAGAGGTAAAGCAGAAGGTCAAGGTAGTGGCTGTGAAAGAGGAGAAGCATCCAGGAGCCTTGCCTTGTCATCAAATGCTCTTCGATGCTCACCCGATCTCTTGAGGATGATGCTGGTCCCCCTTGATGGACTGATCACATTTGAAGGGTCCTTCAGCCTCTATGACTTGGCAGTGCATGAACTCGGGGTAGCAGCAATGTCTGAATCACAGCACATGTGAGGCCTTGTCCTTGGCCCATATCCTCATCTCCCCTGCTTATTGGCTCTGTGACCTTGAGCAAAACCTGACTGTCCTGCAGTAGCCTGGTGGCTAAAGTCCTTGCCTGGAATGTGCTGGGATCCCATGTGGGCATCAGTTCTAATCCTGGCAGCCCTGCCTCCCATCCAGCTCCCTGCTGTGGCCTGGGAAAGTAGATGAGGATGGCCCAAGGCCTTGGGACCCTGCACCTGCGTGGGAGACCTGGAAGAGCTCCTGGTTTCAGATCACTTCAGCTCCGGCTGTTGTGCTCACTTGGGGAGTGAATGATCTGACAGAAGATCTTCTTCTCTGTTTTTCCTCCTAGCTATATATCTGACTTTGTGATAACAAAAATAAATCTTAAACAAACCAACCTGACTGTGCGTCTGCAGACTTCGCTTCTCCTGCCGGGAGGGGGCGCTCGTAACAGACCCCACCTCTGCTGCGTGAGGATGAAGCCCACTGTGCCTAAGGAGCGCCTTGTGCAGCTGTAGTGGGGACCACACTGGAACTCCACACTTGAACCCCCAAGGGCATGTTTTCTTGCTCGGATGCTGACTCTGCCAGGACACCCACATGCCCCCAGGGCTGAGAGGCACGCTCAGAAGAGGAGGCCGGGAGCCAGGGGACTCCAGAAGCTAGATGCACCTGTTGTATCGTGCTTTAGAACATGGCCTTTTCCTCCTCTCCTTTCCCCACAACTCTGTCCAAAGATAATTTTTTGTTTTTTTTGGTGTGGTGATGATGAGTTTCTGCTTTTGTTCTTTTTAAAATTTATTTTTTTTAAAGATTTACTTATTTATTCATTGGAAAGTCAGATATACAGAGAGGAGAAGAGACAGAGAGGAAGATCTTCCATCCAATGATTCACTCCCCAAGTGGTTGCAACGGCTGGTGCTGCACCGATCCGAAGCCAGGAGCCTAGAACCTACTCCAGGTCTCCCTCACGGGTACAGGGTCCCTGGGCCGTCCTCTACTGCTTTCTCAGGCCACAAGCAGGGAGCTGGATGGGAAGTGGAGCTGCCAGGATTAGAACCAGCACCCATATGGGATCCCAGAGCATTCAAGGCGAGGAATTTAGCCATATCCTACCGCCGGGCCCAGTTTATTTTATTTTTAAAAGTAATGATTACATGGTTGATCAGTGTGGGAAAAATCAAGGCTTAGGGAAAACTGGGTGAATTCATTGCTTCCAAATTTGCTATTTCTTCTTGTTGTTCCTGGGGTAAGGGGAGAGACAAAGGGGAAAGCCACTCATGACTTTCCTTACATCCCAGACGCAGGGATGAGGAACTGCCACCTCCCATCAGCCCAGAGTCCCCATGTGGACGTGTTCCGAGGGTTTTGTCCAGGTTTGGACAGTTTTGAAATGCTGCCGATTTCAGCCATCTGAGGATGATGTCACCCTCCCAGTGCCCATTGGCTCCATTCACCGAAATTATTGGCTGTCATCATTTGTTTGGGATCGCTGTTAGTTCTGTTCTGCTACAGCACCAAATGTGCTGCCTTATTCTCCATTGTACAGCAGGGCCTGTGTCCGCTGCGCCACCTTTTTCATTTTTTTGGGTGTGTTCTTGCAGCCGAGTCCAAGAAGCTGGGCCAGGTGTCCCAAGCATCGCCAGATCCCCCACCCCTGGGGTTCACGAACCCGATACCCACCTAGAAGATGGGCCCCAGTGACCCACACCCCACTAGTTCCCCTGTCCCTGGGGCTCAGGAACCCATCCCCCACCATGCAGGTGGGCCCATGGCCTGAGCCAATCTACCCAACCACTCTCAGATCCCCTGTCCCTGACATTCACATACCTGTTCCCCGCTTGGCCCAGGCTGGCATGACTCACCTCATCTGAGCTTCTGCAGTTTTATTGCCCCGTCTGGCCTAGTCTAGTCTGCCTGCGGCAGCTCCTGCTGGTGGGTGCTGCAGCCTCTCCCAGCCCAGCCTGATTGCTGTCCCGGTCCTAACGTGAACTGACTCTGTCACGGCCTGATCTCGCTTCCCGTGCCCTGGTTCTCAGATCTGCCAGTGGGTGTTATGAACTGGCCCAGACTGGTCTGTCCCCAGACCTGACCCACGTGTATGTTGGTGGGTACTATAACCTGGCATGGTCTAGGCTGCTCCTTGCCTGCTTCTTGCGCTCTCCTGCATGGTCTGTGTCCCACTGAAGGAGTTTCCCAAGCTCCTCCATCGCGTCTCCGCCCAGCGGCAGTTCTTGCGCACACCAGTCGTTGGCCCAGGATGACTCTGTCCACTTCCTGTCCTGGCGAGAACGGTGGCCTTGCTCAGCCGGCCACACCCATCCTGGCTCCTGTTGTTGGTTGTTTTAGCCCAACGTTACCTGGTATGCACCCAGACACAGCTTTCACATAGTTCAGCAGGCGTCAAGACCTAGTCTTGCCAGTTCTACACCCAGCGTGGCTCTCACCACTACGTTTGGGGGCTGGAGTCAAGCCCAGTCTGTTGTGCCATTGCCCCAGTGCACACCATGCTGGTGCAGTCTGTAGACATGTCCAAGCACGCCCTTGCACTCCATCCTACTGTCCAAAGATAATTTAACAAACCATAAAACACTGTAACTACTGTAGAAAATTCAGCTGCTTCAGCAGAAACTCAAGCCACCACCGTAGAGCAGGGATGATGAGACTCACTCCCACGGTCAGGGACATTGTCCTTTGCTGTGTCAGACTGTGGCCTCACGCTGCTCCGCCCACTGCGAACAACCACTGCTGCCTGTCCTTCACACCAGCCCCTGGTGCCCACCCGATTCCGTCAGACAAACCAAGACATGCTGGGCTTTCAGTAGGTACCCAGTGAGAGATGAGCCTTGAAGCTCTTGGGAAGGGGAGATTGGAGATGGGGCAGCCTCTCTAAACTGCCCTGGGTTATCAGTCAGAAAGGATCAACAGGGCAGCCAACAGCTGGTAACGTCGTTGAGCTGCAATAATTTCAGCGGACACCTGCTCCTCCCTGGATTTCAGCCTTTCTCCCTGCAGTAAAGACATTTGGTAAAATGCATAAAATGTCCCATCTTACTCCTTACTGCTCGGGAGCTCAGTACGGCCACTCTCACCACCTCCAGAACTTCATCATGGCCAAGTAGCAGCTGTGCTAGAATGGCAGTTCCCGAGCCCCTGCAGGGTCAGTCCGTTTTCGATCTCTATGAATTGGTGACTAGCTAGGCACTTCACCTAAGGAGATGTGTCGTCTCATACAGTGTGCGTGTCCTCCAGGGCTGCTGACTCGGGCTAGCCCGTGTGACAGCATGGGTTCTGTGAACACTCTCTGCAGGTTTTCAGGCCACTGACAGAGGTGGCCTTGAACTCTGCTTCTGTGTGGCACCCTGCAGGATCGGTGAGAAAGATGTTCCCGATGTGCCGAGTGCCAAAACCAGAAACGTGAACTTGACACTCAACTTGTGGTACTTCGTCTCAGGATCATAGCCTCGTGGCGCAGCTTCTCTCTAGGGACCCTCAGGAAAGCTGTCTGAAGCTGAGAAACCCACGAACATTCCTGGAGCAGAACTTTGTGTGTGTAACGTAACATGAGGGCGGGAGGACAAAGAGTCACTATGTCTGTGTCAAAACGCCAGATGTCTTTTTATAAAAACAAGGGCCGTGGTCAGCAGTACAGTGGAAAAGGCCACGTCCACTGACTCTCCAAAAGAAGAATCACAAGTATATAGCAAACCTGGCATCTGATGAAAAATCCCGCAAGGTTGGCACGCTTGCAAAATGGCAGTGCAATCTTCTCTTTGACACATTTGTTTGGGAATCTGATTGCTGAGGTACGGTGAGAGAATAGAAGCCATCACTGCAGCCCTGAAGCAGCGCAGGTGTGTGATGGGGGTGGGCCAGCAGGTGCACGTGGCAGCTCTGGCTCTAAGGGAGCCGCAGCGGCTCGGCAAAGCTTGCCCTTGCCCATAGAAGCCTTGCAAATAAAGATTCCTGCACTCGAGAAAAACTCATCCATTACTCATTCAGCAAACATTTGTGAGTCGTGAGACGGGGAGGGGGCCAGAGCTCCAAGACCTGAGCTGATCGTGGAAGGAGAGACAGAGAGCTGTCAGTGATGGACGGGGGGCAGCGGATGAAGGAGGAAGGCGTGGAGGAGGGCAGAGGGGGAGGGCGGGGAGAGGAGGGCTGAGGGTCCACTCGGAGGGCCTTGAGTCTGAGAACCAGGAAACTGTGGGGAAATTCATGTCAAAAGCAAAATACCTGGGTTAACAAAGTGGCTTATTTTGTCAAAAGTTTTTTTTTTTTTACTGAATTATACTTCATTGCTTCATGCTAATGTAGTGTTAATACAGAGAGCAGATTCAGTGTAGTCCATAGATACAATGCGAAGAATTGTTTCTCTACCTTCTTCCTTCCTGCCTGCCTTCCTTCCTTCTTTCCTTCTTTCCTTCTTCCCCGCGCCTTTCTTCCTTCCCTCTTGCCCTCCCTTCCTTCTTTTCTTGCTGTTTTAGAAGTGTGTGTGTGTGCGCGTGCATGTGTGTGGAGCAGCGCCCTCGGCTCTCCTGGGTCCCCGGCTGGCCCGCTGCAGGTCCTGGATCTCCTTCGTCAGCAGTCATGCCTTCCAATAAATCTGCTTGGGAGCCCTTGGATTCCACAGTTTTTTGGCATCAGAATAAACTTAACTTTGAATTCCATTTCCGTGAACTTTCCATCCATCGATCGATCCATCCACCCGTCATTTCCTATCGGCTCTTTCTCAGGAGAGCTCCGGCGAACTCAGAGGAGGCTTTGCTTCCATATTTTATTGCTTTGTTCTTGTGCTGTCTCTGTCCACCCCAAGGGCAGTGACCTACCCAGGAGTACTGAAATACTGCTCCTAAGCAAAAGAAACCAGGCCTTCTGAATGATTGATTCGAGGGCCGGAGCAAGGAATACACAAGACCTGCTTGGAATACTTTGTCACCCTGGGTGGCAGAGAAGCTGTCAAGGGCCATAGGGTTCAAGAAAAAATGAATTCATCTTCAGTAGAATAATATGGTAAAATGGATTAAAGTCCACCAAGTATGTGTTAATCCACAAATCCGTGATGCTGTTAAGACAAAAAGAATCTGTCACCTTCAAAGAAGGAAAAGAAGCGACCTTTAACCCAAAGCCATCCATTACAAAGGAAGAAGGCAGTTTTATTTCCCTTCTTTGTTTCCGTGCGCAGTACCTCGGGGGTGCGGGGAAGTGAGCCTTTTAAAAAATCCGTTGTGGAAAGATGCCGCTTCTGAACTAGCCCAGTTCTTCAGCTGGTAAATTGTAAGCGACTGAAAAACGTCAAGGAGAGAACTGCAGTTTGAGACTTAGAGGACACAGCACGGCAGGTAATGGAAGCAGGTGGAACAGGTGACTCAGAGGAGTCAGGTTGCTGTGGGAGGCAGGTGGTGATGCTGGGGCGGGGACGATGGAGGTGCTTCTGGGGCAGTGCAGCCATCTTCCTCTCCCCGACAGTGTTTGCCTCACAAGAATGAGCCTCTCGGTGCGCGTGGTTTCCTGTACCCCGGTTTTATTTGCAATGCAATGACCTTTAGAATGAGTCAGGGTAGATACACTGATATAGATCCTTTCCCAAAATACACTCTGAGTGAAATAAGGCAAGTGCCGAAGGGCGTGAATGCAACACTCGTTTCCCTGACTCACACAGGCAACATCTGTGTGTGCATAGCCCCCTGTGGGAGGACACCCACCCAGCAGACGGGCAGTGAGGGACATGGGCGTGGGAAGCCAACTTCCTCTCGCTGCACACGTTGGTCCTCAGAATATTCATAGAAAAAGTGTATTTTCATTTCTTGTTCAAGATTTTTTTTTGAAAAGGCAAATAGAGAAAGATCTATCATCCTCTGGTTCACTCCACAAATGGCAGCAATAGCCAAAGCTGAGCTGATTTGAAGCCAGGAGCCAGGAGTTTCTTACAGGTCTCCCACAAGGATGCAAGATCGCAAAGCTTTGTGCCATCCTGCTTTGCCAGGCCACAAGCAGGGAGCTGAGAGGGAAGTGGAGCAGCTGCGCCACAATCCAACACTCGTATGGGATCCTGGTGCATGGAAGGCGAGGATTTAGCCACTGAACCATTGTGACAGACTCAAAAATGTGTATTTCCTATAAAAAATATATACGTGGGTTCTAGTGTCTTGCCCCAAAGCCAGCAACCCAGACCCAGAGCTTAGTCCAGGCCTCCCAGGTTTCCACACACTTTTTGAAGCACGCTAATGTTTTTTGAATTTTTCATTGTGTCCCTCATTGTCGTTAAAAACAACTGATTACACCTAAAAATTAATGTTTTTCAAAGAGCCTGAAAGATGCCTTCCCTTTGCCATTCCTGTCTGGGCTGTTCCCTTCTCCCTGTGCGGGATGCACCTGCTGGCAGATGGGAAGGGCCTGGAGCTGTGCCACTCCTTTGAAGGTTAGCCTGCGTTTAAACATCCCTACAAATACCTCTATGCCCATGTCCTCGCCCGTGTCGCCCTTGGAAGCACCCTGCCAGGACCCACCAGGCTTGGCACCAGGAGGGGCCATTCTACTGTGTGTGAACTAAGGAACATCACCTCCCTGGAGTTCCAGACCCTCACTTCTTTCTAAGCAGCCTTCCCAGAAGAGGGCTGAGTTTAACAGGGAAAAAGGCTTTCCCTCCTTCCCCACACCCCCAACTCCCCCAAATCCGGCCCAGGGAACTAGCTTCCTTTTGAGACATTTTGCCAAGAGTAGTAAAAATAGTTGAATCCCACTCTGTATTTCATAATAGAATATTTGAAAAGGCCTGAGTACGTTGCTCCTTGTCGGTGCTGCCTGATATTGCAATTCTTTGGTGAGGTTATAATGACTTTAGGGATTTTCCACATCGTTGCTCTGCAAGAGAACTGATGAATACTTGGTATAACATGTTACGAAAAAGAAGGTATTTACTTAGAAATTAAGTTAATAGTTTATTTTATCTCAGGAATTCTTGTAGTACATTGTAAGTTTCGAAAGCTAACTATCCAGTTACCATGGCCAGCGACTGTGCCAGTTCACAGACACAGCGGTGCTGCAGAGTAGGAGCTGTCGGCCCATGTCCTGGAAATTCACTAGATCAGGATGTTAGCCATCCTGAAAACTTCTCCTGGCCTCCTCTGTGGGCCAGCGTCCCTTGCTGCTTTCATTTGCATGTGTCTGGTCGCTAAGACAGCATCCTTCTCTTCCTTTGGGGCAGTAGTTCTCTTGGCAACACATCCACTCACCGCCTTGATCTCACCTTCTCTTGGGTGTCCTGGTCAGCTCCTTCATGCTTTAGGGGCTGTGTGACCTTTCTCCCCCCAGCAGTGCATGTCACGAGCACTTTCTCGTCCCTTCGCTGATGATCTAAACATTAGGGGAGAAATCTTGTCATGTGAAGAAGGTTTCATTCCGTGTGGTCGGAGGTGCCCTTCAGAATAATATGCACCACGCAGAAAGGTGATTTCCGAATCTCAGTGTAGTGCTGGGCTGGGTTATCTCCTGTTCTAGAAGGGCAGTCACTGAGGGACAAGTCCCTGGCTCAGCAGTCGCCTCTGTGGATCCGTTTCTCTCTGTCATCGGTGCATCTCACACTATGGCAAGCCTCGGAGCTGCGTGGAAGAGGGCTTGTGGAAAACTTGAGCCGCCCAGAGACCTGGGGCTGTGGTCCAGCAGGCCCAGTGTGGGGCCGAAAAGTGTATTCCAAGTCCCCAGCCAGTGCTGCTACTGTGCCTCTGACTCCTGGCTTCAGATCAGCTTAGCTGTAGCCTTTGCAGTCATTTGGGGAGTAAACCAGCAGATGGAAGATTTTTTTTTCTGTCTTTCTCGCTGTAAATCTGCCTTTTCAATTAAAAAAAATATATATATCTTTAAAAAAAAAGGAATAAGAGAAACCCTCTGTTATTATTCCTCACAAGACTGTGGCCCAGCGGAACTCCGGGGACACGGGGCATGGCCTGCTGCGCTGCCTCCAAGGGGCAACACTGCGGAGTAAAAAGGGACCTATTTCTTTTGATTGTTGAGTGAGGAAGCAGTCACCAGAGCATGATGGCCAGAAGGTGGTGCCAGTGAGTGAGCAAGCCGGAAGCTGCAGGCAGGGGTAGAATTTGCAGATTCACTAATTGGGATGGAGACGTGTGCCAGGTGTGCGTCTCCACATAGCTGGTGGGGGTGGTGGTGGGAGCTTGCTGTGCAAACTGAGCAGAGGAGCTGGGAAGCTGGGCTGCTGCCTGTGGTCCTGGGGCTACTGACAGCACTGGGCTGAGGGCTGAGAAGCCAGTGGCCCGAGGGAAGTGCAGCAGCCACATCCCACAGGCAGCGACAAGAGAGGGAAGGGTTTGGCCAGCGTTGTTAACGGGTATGGGGGTGAGGCAGGGGACAGTGCCCTATGGCTGAGGTGTAGGAGTCTCCCAAGCTATCACAAGGAGCAGAGGAAGTCATGCTTCCCAGAGTGGTGCTACCATAGGGCAGAGTTGACTGCAGAGAAGCAGGAACTCAGGTTTGAGTGTGTCTGCCGAAGGCCTACGTCAGAGACCGAATCCCCAGTGCAGCAGTGTTAAGAGGTGGGACCTTTGACACATTAGTAGGTCAGTGTCATGATCATGGGCATCTTACAAAGACCTGGGTTGGCTCCCAGCTTCTCTGTCCTCCTGCCAAGGGGTGGTACAGCAAGAAGACTCCTGCTTGATGCTAGCATCTTGACATAAAATGTTCTAAGTGTTCTAGCCTCTGAGCCACAGGCCTGGAAGTTTCTGTGTTGTATCAGTGGTCCTGGCTAGTGGGATCCTGTAACAGCAGCACGCAGTGGGCTGTGACGGCATGCAGTGGACTATGACAGCACGCAGTGGCCTAGAGCAGCATGCAGGGGGCTAGGGCAGCATGCAGGGGGCTACAATAGCACGCTGTGGGCTGTGAAGGCACGCAATGGGCTAGGATGGCGTGCAGTGGACTAGGGCAGCATGCAGGGGGCTAGGGCAGCATGCAGGGGGCTAGGGCAGCATGCAGGGGGCTAGAGCAGCATGCAGGGGGCTAGGGCAGCATGCAGGGGGCTAGAGCAGCATGCAGGGGGCTAGGGCAGCATGCAGGGGGCTAGGGTAGCATGCAGGGGGCTAGGGCAGCATGCAGGGGGCTACAATAGCACGCTGTGGGCTGTGAAGGCACGAATGGGCTAGGATGGCATGCAGTGGACTAGAGCGACCAGAGGTTTAGGGGAAAGAGTTGTTGCTATAGCAGATCCCTGCATGTGTGGCACAAAGGCTGACTAGAAAAAGCCTCCCTTGCCACGGGTGGAGTGTGAAGGACCATTCTGGTGAGCGCTCAGAAAGGAGAAAAATTCCAGGTGTTACTGTCTGTTTTGAAACCACAGATGGGGTGAGTCACTGAGAAGGAGGCATGATTGAACTCATGATTCTGGAGGGCCTGGTCATGTGTGGAGATGGCCTTTTTAATTTTAATTTTAATTTTTAATTTGAAAGAAGATTGACCTCTCCCTAACTGCTAACAGCTGGGCCAAAGCCAGGGGCACAGGACCCAGCCTGAAGCTCCTAGGGAGCGGCAAGGACCCGGTGACCCGAGCTGTTACCTGCCGCCCCCCAGGGGTGCACTAGCGGGAAGCTGGGGTTGGAAGGGGAGCTGAGACCTGAACTCAGGAACTGCCACGGGAAGGTGGGCAGACCCCAGCAGGATAGCGACCAGGGCTGATGCCTGGCCCTCTGGAGTACCCAGCATGTGCAGAGCGTCACATGGCAGGACACGGAAGACGGGGGCACCTTGTCCCCCAGGCGCTGCCCCCTGATGCCCTTACCTCATCCCCATCTTTCCCAAGGCCCCGCCTCTAGAACCCAGGGCTGCAGTCAGTCCCTATCCTCCCAGGATCTCACAGTGGGCATTAACAGTTAAGATTTTTTGCTTTTTTAAATTTGAAAGACTTGCAGAGAGGAGGAGGAAGAGAGAGTTCTTCCCACTACTGATTTACTCCCCAGATGGTTGCAGTGCCGAGATCTGGGCCTGTCAGAAGCTGGAAGCCACAAGTTTCTTCCAGGTCACCGGTGTGGATGCAGGGGACCAAGCCCTTGTGCCATCCTTCACTGCTTCCCAGACCATGAACAGGGAGCTGGGTCAAAAATGGAGCATCCAGGGCTCGAACTGGGGCTTCAATGGAGTGCCGGCATCGCAGACGGAGACTTACCCCTTTGTGCCACTGCTCTACTGCTGGGGGTTAAATTTCAGCCTGGGAGCTTTGAGGGACCCACATGCAAACAGAGCAGTCAGCAACTCCTCAGTGACTGCTTCAGTGTCACAATCACAAAATTGGCAGAAACATGGGAAAAAAAAAGATTTATTTATTCTTATTTGAAAGGCAGATTTTTTTTTAAAGATTTATTTTTATTATTTTTTTATTGGAAAGGCGGATATACAGAGAGGAGAGACAGAGAGGAAGATCTTCCGTCCCATGATTCACTCCCCAAGTGAGCGCAACGGGCCGATACCATGCCAATCCGAAGCCAGGAGTCTCTTCCGGGTCTCCCACGCGGGTGCAGTTTCCCAAAGCTTTGGGCCGTCCTCGACTGCTTTCCCAGGCCACAGGCAGGGAGCTGGAAGGGAAGCGGGGCTGCCGGGATTAGAACCGGCGCCCATATGGGATCCCGGGCGTGCAAGGCGAGGACCTTAACCACTGCGCCACCGTGCCGGGCCCTGAAAGGCAGATTTTATAGAAAGAAAAGCAGACAGGTCTTCCATGCACTGTTCTTTCCCCAAGTAGCCGTAACAGCTGGAGCTGAGCTGATCTGAATCCAGGAGCCAAGGGCTTCCTTCCATCTCCCACATGAGTACAGCTTCCCCAAAACTTGGGCCATTCTCTTCTTCTTAAAGAAGCCATTAGTAGGGACCTGGTTTGGAAGGGGAGCAGTCAACACTTTGAACCAGCACCAGTACAAGATGCCAGCACTGCAGGTAGAGGATTAGCTTGCCATGCCACTACACTGGCCCCATGGAAAGGGTCAACTCTAATGAGGTGCCAAAGATCTCAGATACAAAGATCAAGGTATTGGAAACTGGAGTAAAACTCATCCTTACGGAGAGGCAAAAAACAAAACAAAACAATAACAAACAAAAAAGAATGACAAAAACAAAACCCTGGCTGATGCATGTACTTGCCTGAGAGCTTCATGGAAAGGTGGCATGTCCAAGCCCTGAACACGCTGGCTGGCAGGAGAGATGCTTGCACGCAGCCCAGCGTGCAGGCTGCGTGTGGCCTCTTCCTGTGGCAGGTGGTAAGGCCTGAGCTGCAGGAAGCGCCCTCATGTTGGGGCTGGAGGTTGAAGCAGAGGGTAAGTCTCGGAGAGCTCTCTGGCTGGCCCCGTGGAGCAGCAGGTGTGTCAGGAGCGCATGCTCGGCAGCAGGGGGAGGGGAAGGGCCCACAGGTACGGCAGATCTCTTGCTAAACGGATCAACATGGGTGAAAGAAAGCCGGCACTGTTCCTCCAGAAAGTAGAAGGGTGGCAGTCACTCTGGGAATTACTGATGTCAGCTCTGTGCAGGTGCCACGGCTTGTGTCAGAGGGAACCCTCGGGCTGCTGCGGCTGCTCAGAGCTCAGCCCCCTGCGGTCTGGTCTCCTCTTCAGCAAGCCCCAGTCCTGCTTGCCTCACGGCCCTGGAAGGTACACAGCATTAACCTGCAAGTGTGTGTGGTGCAGGTGCTGTGGGGGCGTGGCGTCCTCTTTCTAGGTTTTAACTCTGGACTCGTGGTGCAGGCTGGAGCACAGCCCAGTGGAATGGTGGGCTCTCAAATGCAGTGGGGTCCTGACCAGGCCAAGTGGAGCCTTGGAGGATAAGCTGCCCCCAAAGGGCAGTGCCATCCTGGCAGAGAGGCGGACCCAGCTGGCAACCTAGGAGAGTCGGTGTGTGAACACAGCTGCCTGGGACTGCAGGGCCCCACCCCTGCCCTATGTGCCCACAGAATCAAGGAAGGCTGTGGGTAGGGTGCTCTTGGGAAGGCGAAGTTGTCAATTCCCGCGCCTTCTGCCTTTGCCCCCTTGTCTCTGCACTCCCATAGCTATGTGCATCTATGGTAACCGGCGTCATGGTAACTAACAGGTCCACCTGTGTGGCTGGCGGCCCACAGTCCTGTTTTGTAATGGTTTGAATCTCAGCCCTTATTGTCTGTGAGCCTATGTAAGCAACAGGGGGCATGGCTGGATGTGGCTCTATGTGGCTGTATGTGGCTCTATGTGGCTGTGTGTGGCTCTGTGTAGCTGTGCATGGCTGTGTGTGCATGTAGTGGACTGTGGTTGGGTGTAGCTGTGGCTGTGTGTGTCTGACCACCACCACACGCGTGAAGGATGCCAGCTCCAGTGGTCCCACTGCTGTGGAGGGACGGAGAGGGCTTCCTTGCGCATGCCTCACCACCGTTGTGAGGAAAGGAGACACAGACAGCTCTGAGTTCTAGGACCCGTCGGGATCTGGATGCTTGTCCTGGTCCTTAAGCCCCAGGCATACACGGCTCCTCTAGGGCCTCAAGGTTTCAGGGTGCTTGCCCTCTTAGGCCTTGTTGGATCTGCCTTCCTGGTTCCATTCCTGCTGCCCCCTGTTGGCAGGGACATGCCTGTGCTGCTGCTGTGTTGGGTGATAGGTAGTTTGCTTGTTGTCACAGGCTCATAGCCAAGGCATCTGTGTCAGAGCGAATCCTGTCTCAGAACTTGGCTGTGGCACTTGGGCTGTTGAGATGGTGTGGGAAGGAGCCGGGATAGTGGGGCCGTTTTGATGTACTGAACACATTTGCACATGAGAAGGGCACGGATTCTGTGTCCAAGCTCTGGATTAGTGAGTCCTTGCAGACGCTCTGTTGGAAACTCAGGCTCCACGGCAATGACGTCAGGGGTGGACTCTTTAAGAGAGGAGTGGGTTGTCACTGATCCTTCTGACTGATGAACGATGCTATTATGGTGGGAATGGCTTCACTATGGCAGGAGAGGCTTCCTTTTGCAAGGGGGAATGTGGTCCGTGCTCCACCTCCCTCACTTGCCCTCTTGCTTTCTGCTGTTGTACAACAGCTGGCATCAGATGCCAGCACCTTGAATGCATCTCTAGTTGTCCTGCAGGTGCTGGTGTTCTGCTAGTGCAGCAGCAAGGCCAGGCCTCCCGCCGCAAATCCACACTGTAGGATGTTCATGAGACCGGCTTAGCTAGTTTGCAGTAACTGAGCGACAGACGTGAAAGATCGGTTTTGACTTGCATGTGACTCTGCACCTGCAGAGGTGAGCAGGGGTGGTGTATCTGCTGGGGCGATCGTGATGATGTGGGGTTGGTTCTTGGGATCCAAGGGGGCTTCTGTTATGGGCCCTGTGGGTATAAAAATGCAAGTCCCGTTTGTAAAGTAGTATAAAAAATAGTATAGTATAGTATAGTATAGTATAGTATAGTATAGTATAGTATAGTAGTACACAAAATAGTATAAATAAACAAGTAAACAAACAAACACCCCCCATAAAAACCCAAGTTCCTTATATAAATTGGTATAGCACAGGCCTCCCGTATTCCTTAAATCACCTCTGGGATGATTATAGGACCCAACACAATGTGAATGCTCTGTGAAGAGTGGTTCTACTGTCCTGTTTAGGAGGCTGTTCTTGTTCAGAGTAGATTTAGATTTTTTTCCAAGCATTTTTGTTGAGCACCTGTTGAGTCTGTGAGTTAGGAACCCATGAGGGGGGTGGCTTAAAGCAGTAAGAGATGTCCAACAGCATTGGAGGCTCCAAGTTCAAAGGTGTTGGCAGGGCCAGGCTCCCTTGGAAACTCGCAAGGGGGAGTCCACCCTTGCCTCTCTCCACTTGCGCGTTTGCCGCCATCTTTGGCATTGCTTGGGTGTTGCTGTGTTGTCTGGTCTATAGGAGCTTGTAAGTATCTTCTCACTAGGACACCAATCATCGTGGATGGGGCCCCTCCACCTCTTAACCAGTCACACCTGCACAACCCCCATTGTCAAGGTCACGGGATTAGGACTTGGACACTCCATCCCATAAGGAGTGATAGGCATTGCTGCCCTGTAGGTAGTGTGGTCTGATTGCCACCCTGGATGGGGAGGAGGGAGTGGGGAGTGGAGAGACCTGCAGAGTGTGTGCTGCGGGGTCTCCCCCCAGATTCCTCTAGTACCCCATTGCCGGAGGGGCTGAGCCTGCTGCCTACCACCCAGCCTCCCAGTGCGTGAGAGACAAACAGACAGGCAAGGGTTCTGTCCAGCAGTTCTGGTTTATTTGGGAAGTACAGATTCTTATATAGGGTAAGGGGTAGCCTCAGACCAGGATTTTCAGGAATCCCAGGAGGGGAGAAACTAGGAGCCAATTACTAGGAGCATGATGCAGAAGCCACCTCCCATAGGCCGGGGTAGGTGAGTGACGTGGCCCTGGCCAATCAGTCATTGAAACGCCGTGACTCCTGTCCTGGGTTCACGCCCAGGGCTCTGTCCTTGGCCGCCATCTTGCCCACCACCTTGCCCGCCACCTGTAACCCAGTGACCTTGACTGTTAGTTGCCATTTTATTGACTTAGAGACCCCTCTGAGCCCCACACATGCCAACAGCGGCCTCCTGGGGCGCCAGGGCAGTGAAGGACTCCCCCCATAGCAGCCTTCTGCGACTCCATTAGAACAAATTAAGCGTGGATCTCAAGAAAATTGATAACTTTGGGAGAAATTGACCTGCCACAGCTTCTTACAGTACTAGACAGCTTTGCTTGCATCTTTGGTAGGCTATTGGAGTTGTTCTTTGAAAGATATATATATATATTGTTTTTGGTTGGAGGGAAAAGGGAGATGTTTTCAGAAACATGAAATCCTATTTAATAAACTGTCCGTCAGGGAGAGTGGTGAAAGAACAACTGATGTAATGTTTGAAGATTTAATGAGTGTGGAAGAGGAGGGTGGGAGATGTTAATAGCCACCTGGTTTACACAGCAGTTTGTTAAGCTCCTGAGGAGAATCGCATTATGGGTCTCCTGGGGCTCCATTTACATATTAACAAGAAGTTCTGTTATAAAGCATAAACGCTCTTATCAGTGTGTTTATGCATATCTAGGTCCCTTAAAAACTCTTCGAGTTGTAGCTTTCATTCACACAGTGTGTCCCTTCCTCGCCACTTCAGCCCCAAGTAACTCCTCCGAAAGAGCCGAAGGTGAGTGGTGCCCTGAATCTCACCTCCTGCCTGGGAACAGGTGGCATGCTCGTGAGCACTGGCCGGCACTAACTGTCCAGTCTGCTCTCTGCCCGCCGGAGCTGTGGGAAGCCTGGCTGAGTGAGGACAACTTCTCCAAAAGGGGCAAAGAGAAACCTTGGTATGTGGTCTTGGCCATCCTGGAGGCTTGTAACATCCCAGCGTCCTCAGGAAGCTGAGAGACAAGGTCCCAGCCCGGCTCCCGGCCCGCTGAGTAGGAGCTAGCTAGCTCTCACCCCCTTCACCTGTGACCTTGACAGGCTGTGCTCAGGCAGGCTCAGCCCTACCTGGTGGCGCTGCGCCTGGTCCTGTCTGTGAAGGCACCATGTCCTGGCCTCCAGCCGGCCTTCAGTCTGGGGCTGGGCAGCCTCCCGACTTCTCTCTCTCTCTGTTGTCAATCGTAAAGTGGGGGAGAGAGCACTTGATTTCATGAGAACCTGTAAGGCAAACTCTTTTAAAGATGTATTTATTTTTATTGGAAAGGTAGATTGACAGAAAGATCGTCCATCTGCTGTTTCATTCCCCAAATGGTGAGCATGGTCAGAGCTGAGCCGATCCGAAGCCAGGAGTCAGGAGCTTCTTCCACATGGGTGAAGGGTTCCAAGGCTTTGGCCCATCCTCTACTGCTTTCCCAGGCCACAAGCAGGGAGCTGAATGGGAAGTGGGGCCACCGGGACACAAACCAGCACTCATATGGGATGCTGGCTCTTGGAGGTGGAGAATTAGCCAGTTGAGCCAATGCACTGGCTCTCAAGGAAAACACATACCCATGGCACCAGGCGAGATAGTGGGTGCAGAAGAGACCAGGGTGGAGGAACCTGTGGGCTTCTCTTTTTTTGCTTATCAAAGGCAGCCCTGGTAGCTGGCCAGCGAACCCCTGAAAGCATCTTCAGAAGGGAGCTCTCTTGGCTTGCACTCCGGGGACCGGATGGCTCTGAGACTCCCTGAGGCTTTAGGGTTCCTGGCTTCAGCTCTCTGACCCTCCATTCCCTGTGTAACCTTGCTGTGAGGACTTGCCGTGTGTGTGTGTGTGTGTGTGTGTGTGTGTGTGTGTGTGTGTGTGTGTGTGTTCGACAACAGACAATTTGGCACTAAATCCATGGAGGGAGGAGCAAACACTTCAGCGTCATAGGGCACCTGTTTCTCATCCCAGTGCCTAGGTTTGGGTCCTGCCTCTGTCCCAGTGCCCACTTCCTGCTGGTAACATCCTGGGAGGCGACAGGGCTAGTCCTGGAGTTGGGGTGACCCACGTGAGTTTCAGACTGCTGGCTTCTGCCTGACGGAACTGATGTTACAGGTCCTGGGACGCGAGCCAGCAGACGAAAGACCTCTGCCCCTTCTCCCTGTTTTCTCTGTGTCTCTGACTTTGAAATAAAAAATTCTCAAAGTTCATAGTAAATACTAGGGAAAAAAACTGCTCAAATTTCATGTTTCTGTGTGTGTGCCAGAATAAATTACTTGTTTCTTTTTTTTTATTTTTTTTTAATATCTCCCGTCTGCTGGTTCACTCCCCAAGTAGCTGTAATGGTTAGAGCTGATCTGATCTGAAGCCGGGAGCCAGGAGCTTCTTCCAGGTCTCCCTCATGAGTACAGAGTTCCAAGACTTTGGGCCATGCTCTACTGCTTTCCCAGGCCACAAGCAGGGAGCTGGATGGGAAGTGGAGCAGCTGGGCCACAAGCCAGTACCTCCATGGGATTCCAGGAGTACAAGGCAAGGATTTAGCCACTGAGACATTGCACCAGGTTCCAGAGTAAACTTAGTGTTTTTAAATGACTTATTTGCTTATTTGAAAGATAGAGTGACTGAGAGGGAAAGAGGTCTTCAATTGGCTGGTGTGTGCCCCCCAAGTGGCTGCAACAGCGAGGGCTGGGCCAGGTTGAAGCCAGGAGTCTGGCACACCATTCAGCTTTTCCACGTGGGTGACCCATGTACTTGGTCCATCTTCTGCTGATTTTCCAGGCACATTGGCAAGGAGCTGGATCACAACTGTAGCTGCCAGGACTTCAAATGGCACTGGTAGGGAGTGCCAGCATTGTTGGTAGTGACTTAACCTGCCCTGCCATAAGGACACGAGGCCCAGTGACCCCTTCCCTCTCCTCCCTGGCTCTCCACGTGCCTCCCTCTGCAAACATTCTGCCACCCAGTGCCCTCATGGACACAGGACCAATAGCGCTGCTGACCTAGAACTACGCACCTCCAAAACCACAACCCAAAATTAACCCTGCTGGCTAAGGAGCTTCTCGCAGGTGTTTCATTTTTAGTGATGAAAAGCTGACTCATAGAGCAGCGTGGAATATTAATCTGCTGCCCCCGATTACAGGGCCTGAAACAGTGGCAGCTTCAGCCAGGGTTTTTGTTCCAAGTCTATGGTTTTTTTCTCCCCCTCACTGTGTCTCCCAGCTGCCCCTTTTGACTAATCCCTGGCAGATTAAGGCTGAGACTTGATGTCGGAACTGCTGTCCGTCCTCAGTGGGCAGACAAGTGTCTGTTAGCATCTGAAAGGCTGCCGAGGTGGTGCGGGGAAAGCTGCTGGCTCTGCTTGGTCCCACCAAGGGTCTGCTTGTCAGGCACCACCTGGAAGGTGATCCACAGCCCCTTTTCCGTGAAGGATGAAGGCGCGTGGAGACAGATGCATGGGAGAGCAGCACGCTCATCTTTGTTTGTGATGTCAGGCACAAAATTGAGGTGTTTAAAAATGTGCTTTCCGAAACAAGCATGGAACTCACGAGACACGAAGGTGCCATGAATGTGGGGAAGCTGAGAACAGGAGGCCTTGTGGCCATTCTGTGAACTAAATAGACATGTTCCTGAGCGAGACTTTTGTTTAGGGGTACTTCAAAAAGTTTTTGGCAAATGATGCTAAAACATGTATTTTAGTGCAAAAGTTTTTGAAATTTGTGCATAGAAGTGTTTTAAACTTCTAGTACCAAAATAAAATTGCTTGCTTGCTTGCTTCCTTCCTTCCCTCCCTCTCTCCCTCTTTTTCTTTTTAAAGCCAATTGTTTTCAATTATTATGATCATTTTATGATACAGTTCCATAGACCCTGGAATTTCCCTTACCCCCTCCCCAAACTGAGGGAGATTTTTAAAGCCTGTTTATGAGACTGGTATGTGTGGCACAGTGGGTTAAGCCACTGCCTGTGATGCAGGCATCCTGTTGGAGCACTGGGTTGTTCTGACCTGCTCCCTAGTGATGCTGATTTACCTGGGAAAGCAGTGGATGGTGGCTCCAGTGCTTGGGCCTCTGCATCCAGGTGGGAGACCAGATTGAGTCCCAGGCACTAGGCCCAGCCATTGTGGCCAGTCTGGAGAATGAACTAGCTGACAGAGGCTTGCTCTCTCTTTTTCTCTTTCTCTCTATCTCTCCTCTCTCTGCCCTCCGAAACATTAATCTATGCAAAACAAAACAAACAAAACCCCCAAACTTATGAAACACATATAGGTGAAACACATATAGAAATCTTTCCGCAGTTAAATGCAGAGCTGTATAAATGTTTGCAGTGTTAGGTGGCATTGTACCTCCAACATTGAACTTTGCTAGTTACCCAAGATTCCCTTGATGTGACCCATCCCAGGCATAAAACCCTTGTCTTGTCCCCCAAAGCAGTTGCTCCCTGATAAAAAATCATCACTTCCTCTCATTTCCAGACAGTTTCAGCTGCCGCCAGACCTCCCACGTGGATGCCAGGGTCCAAGCTCTCTAATGTCATCTGCTAACTTCTAGGATGTACACTGGCAGGAAGCCGGGTTAAGAAGTGGGACCCCAGGATTCCAGTGAGGAACTCTGACACGGGTGGGGTGCGGGCTCCCAGCAGCCTCTGGATCACGCCATCAAATGCCCACCCGTTTTTCCTATTTACCAGTTTCCCTATCACCTTTGGAAGGCAGAAACTCCCATTATGGACTGGGATGTGAATTTTCCTGATAGATTAAGTTACAATGAATATCCTATGGACACTCAGAATTCCTCATTTTCCATTAGTGGGGCATATAAAGTCAGCCCCTAATCCCCTTTGGCATTGCCTTGGCACTTTTGTTGTTTTGTTTTTGCTTTTCTTTTTTAAGAAATTCATTCACCTCTTACTGGAAAGTCAGATTCATAGAGAGGAGGGGGAGAGAGAAAGGTCTTCTATCCTTTGGTTCACTCTCCAAGTGGCTGCAATGGTTGGAGCTGAGCTGATCCAAAGTCAGGTGCCAGGAACTTATCCGAGTTGCCCATTCAGGTGCAAGTTCCTAAAGTATTGGGCCATCCTCCCTGCTTTCTGAGGTCACAAGTGGGGAGCTGGAAGGGAAGTAGAGCAGCACCCACATGGGAACCTGGAGTTGTAGGATTAGGCAGTTGAGCAGTTGCACCAGCCTGCCCTGATAATGTTTCCTGCCAAGAAATGACCATGGAGACACAAACAGATACCTACACGGTTGCATGCATGGGGAGATACCTACACACATACACACACAGAGATAACTACAAACATAGACACACATGGAGATAACTACACACATGCACACACAGATAACTACACACATACACACACAGAGATAACTACACACAGACACACATGGAGATAACTACACACATACACACGTGGAGATAACTACATACATACACACACAGATAACTACACACATAGACACATGGAGATAACTACACACATAGACACATACACATACGGAGAGATACCTACACAATACACACACATACACACACAGACTCCTACACACATACACACAGATAACTACACACATAGACACACGGAGAGATAAGCACACAGTTGGACAAAACAGCTCATGCATTCGCATAGCTATTTCCAATCCCAGAATTCCTCATTTCACTTACCCTAACCTATATGATGGCACTTCACAAAGGTCATGAAAAATGTATATTGTTGGAGAAATAGCTTTAAATCTGCATAGTTTTCATAATATACATTTCCTGTGAACTCGCAGAAGACCCCTGTCGGCACATCTCTGGCTTCCTTCTTGAGAACAGAGCAGTGACAGAATATCTCATGTCTTGATTTGCTTAATCCCACATTATGCTGAGGATCTCACAAAGTGATACTTGCAATGACATTCATTGCTAAAAGCAGTTAAGTTTTACACTTACTGTCCCTATTCAACCCTTTAACAGAGTCAAATTATATCAATATTGTCGGAGCACAAAGGAAGTACGCAATGTACTTCCATTGTGACAGTCATTTGGTCTTCTTAGAAATAACAGCTGTACTGAAACCTAACTCACATGCTGTAAAATTTGCCCTCGTATAATGTACACTCCAGTGTTTTTAGAATCCTTAGTTTCGCACCTGTAGCCACTATCTAATTTTATTTATTACTTACCTTGAAAAAATTGGGAAGCAGAGACAAGGAGACAGAGATAAACTGCCATCTGCTGGTTCTCTCCTCACTTGCCTGTGATATCAGGGCTGAGCAAGCTGAAGCTAGGAGCCAGGAACTCTACCCAGGTCTCCCCGAGGGGCAGCAAGAACTCAAACTCTTGAGCTATCACTTGCTGCCTCCCATGGTCTATGCAAGCAGGAGGATGGAGTCAAGAGCTAGAGCCAGGCAGGGAACCCAGAGGTTCCAGGAAGGGTGGTGAGCCACGTAACTGGCATCTTAGCTGCCGGAACCAATGTCTACAACCAATTTGAGAACATTTCATCACCTGAGACAGACACCTGTGCCTCATGGCTGAAAGACCCCCTCCTCCTCCCCTGGTCCTGATGGCTGCTAATAGGTTTCCTGTCTCTGGTCCGCCTCTTCTGGACAGTTCACATCCTTGGAGTGGTGTCCCATGTGGCCTTGGTGAACAGCTTCCTTCCGGCAGCATCGTGTTGCCCCCTTATCCAACTAAGGCATGTATTGGTACTTACTTGAAGGACTGAAAATAATTCTTAGTTTCAAAAATCCACAACTTGTTCATTTATTAATGGAAGGATGTGCAGATTGTTATCTTTTTTTGGTCGGGGAAGGTGATTATGCATAATCATGCTATCAATATTCATATGCAAATTTTACACTTCTTTTGCATGTGACTAGAATTGAGGGACCAGTCAATGTTAAGCAGGTTGAGAAGTTGTCAGACTGTGTGCTGAGGCGACTGCAGCACCCGACACTCTCAGTGGCATGGTGGACACCTGCCGGCCTCTGTCATTTTGGATTCAGCTGCATGAGCAGGTGTGACATGAGATGGTCCTGATTTGCATCTTCGTAGTAACTTACAAAGTTGAGCACCTCTTTAAGTGCTCATTGGTCATTTAAAAAATTTTTTTCTAGAGGGTTTAACACAATTGAGTGTGATTTAAAAGTGATCAGTGATAAATTCCAGTGGATGCATGATTTGGAAAATTGTAACTTCTGACAAATTAGCATGGCTGTTTCACCCCCATGTCAGTATGAATGAAGGTAAGACTATGAAAGTGCAGAAACAAACTTATTTTAAACACCTTTTTTAATTTGAAAGGCAGAGTGGTGTGTGGAGAGAGAGAGAGAGAGAGAGAGAGAGAGAGAGAGAGAGAGATCGAGCTATTCCATTTCCTGGTCTGAAGCCAGGAGCCAGGAACTTCCTCCAGGTCTCCTATGTGGGTGCAGAGACCAAGGACTTGGGCCATCCTCTGCTGCTTTCCCAGGCCATTATTAGGGAGCTGAATTGAAAGTGGAGCAGTCAGAACATGAAGTGACACCCATATGGGATGTCGGTGCTGCAGACAAAGGTTTAGTATACTGTGCCATGGCACCAGCCCTTGGACAAAGTTCTACAATGGGATTTTCCACTTAGCTTAGTTTCAATTCCTATCAGCTTATAAAATATTCATTTCTCTTATTTTTTGAAGCATTTACTAGTTTTCTGATGTAATCTGAACACAGTATGGTTGTTTTTATCGCTCTACAGCAGTAAGCAGACAGCTCTTTTATATTTTATATTTTATATTTATATTTCCTTCGTTCCATGCCATCATTCCCACACCTGACACCTTGTCCTTAGCCATTTGTCCCTCAGCAGGTACTTGGGTCAAATTCAAGTCTTGGCTCTGGGCAATAGTACTGTAATGGACAGTTTCCTCCGTCAGCCGTTTCAGTCAGCTGTTTAGATCCTCAGTAGATGTTTGGTTTCCAAATTCTTTCTGTGAATTATCTTCTATTTTTTGTGTTATCTTTTAGAAAAATATTTTGATTTTGGGACAATCCAACCTCTTTTTATTTTGCTTGCTGGTGAGGTAGATGTCATAGCTAGGAAACAACGGACATCTGTATTTCTAAGAACTTCAAATTGTAGCTCTTATATTGGACCTTTTATGCATTTTGAGTTAATTTTTGCGTATGGTATGAAGTAAGGTTCTTTACTTGTTCTTAATTATTGAAGGAGATATATTTGAATGTTCCCTTACCCTTTGTCAGTGCCATGCTAGCTACTTCGGCTGTTTGAGCTCACTCACTAAGACGACTTTTTCGCACATGGACGATAGTTAATCTGTGACCTTCGCAGCTGAAATTCAGTTTACCTGAATGTAAAAATCTCCAAGTAATGTTTTCTTTACTGTATTAAACATGTCTCTGCATTGGTTTTCTATTTTTTCCTTTTCTTTTATTATTTTATTTTTAAGATATTCATCCACTGATTCACTCCCCAAATGACTGCAATGGTCAGAGATGAACTGATCTGATCCAGGAGCCAGGAGCTTCTTCTCTGGAGCAACTAAATCATGTAGCTCTCTCCTAGTCCTAGTAAGGCACAGGCACTGCTATGGCTGTCATTAGGAAGGGGAACTGGGTTTGACCAAAGCAGTGATGCAGTGAGACACCTGTATTTTGGCCCCAAGCTGTTGTGTGGTTCTACCCTGCAGGTGTAAGGTTTTAAAGGTGATGAAGAAGATTTCGTCTCAGCAAAAATTATCCACCTCTGTTGCCAGCCGCATCTGTATGCACTGGCCACATGCCGTACCCAAAATGGCGCCGGCTGGAGAAGCCACACCTTGGTGCCTGGTGGAGAGTCACGTAGCTTTCGCGGTACTGCGCAGGCGCCTAGCGCATGCGCAGTGAGCTGCGGTGTGGCCGGCAAGTGAACACTGGGGACTGATGAATCCGGTCGCCCAGGATCCTGCGTGATCATGACGCCGACCTATCATCGGTGGAGGCAGGGCCAGTCAGCACATAAGAGCAGACAGCCTGCCGGGGTCGGCGCCCTTTCCTCTTCCTCATCTTGGTGCGCGCAATAAAGTTTACCGCAGAAGGCTTCACTCGCGTCTGCCTCTTATTGCTGGACGATAGGACACGTGGGCGCGACACACCTCTGTTCAGAAGCTTAAAACACAATGCCTGGGGCCCGTGTTCTGGTATAGTGAGTTAAGAGGCTGCTTGTGATGCTGGCATCCCATATGGGAGTCTCAGTGTGAATCCTGCTTCCAATTCATTTTCCTGCTACGTGCCAGGAAAGGCAATAGAACATGGCCCAGGTACTTGGGCCCCTGCCGTTCACATGGGAGCCAGGCTCCTACTTCACCCTGGCACACATCTGGCTGTGCCAGTCATTTCATCTGGGGAGTGAACCAGCAAATGGAAACCCCCTCTCTCCTCTCTCTGTCTGCCATTCTTTTTTTTAAAAAGATTTGTTATTCTTTTTTAAATTACAAAGTCAGATATACAGAGAGGAGGAGAAGAGACAGAGAGGAAGATCTTCCGTCTGTTGATTCATTCCCCAAGTGACCACAATGGCTGGTGCTGTGCCAATCGGAAGCCAGGAACTTCTTCCTGGTCTCCCACACGGTTGCAGGGTCCTAAGGCTTTGGACTGGTTTCCCAGGCCACAAGCAGGGAGCTGAGTGGGAAGTGGAGCTGTTGGGATTAGAACTGGTACCTGTATGGGATTCCAGCGTGTTCAAAGTCAGGACTTTAGCTGCTATGCCGCTGTGCCAGGCCCTCTGCCATTCTTAAAATAAAACCCAAAGCCACGATTTTTCTGGAGCAGAGGGAGTGGTGAAAGAACTGGGGCTTGCTGCATGGTTGTGGCACCTGCTGGTCACATTCCCTGTGTGCCAAGGACCCAAGTTCCCTGAGAACTTGCTGCTGCTGCCACTCTTTGTGCTGCAGTTTAAAGGCAGGGCCCGTTCATCAATCATATATTTGACATTAAACATTACTGAGTGCTAATGCTTATTTTCCTGGAGCTTTCCAGCAATTTTTGGTGAGCAGTGCTTTTTGTTTCTTATTTTAAACAAGTTAGTGAAGGAGTTCTGGTTGAAGGTGACTCTCAGCCTTCAACACCACATGACAAATTTCACTCCGTTTTTTTTTCAGTTCTGTTGATGGATGAGAATGATCAAATCTCATGTGGTTTGGCTCATAATTTTGATAGTTTTTCCCTACAGGCAAAACAGTTCTTTCACATGTAATTTTGTTGGAGTCAATGTGTATGAATATGGATAACTACTTACTCTAATGAAATCATTACAATATGCCGGGTTTCTAATAACCTGATGTTATAATGCAAGTTGAGTTAACTTAACTGGAACTGCCTTCTTAGCCTCATTACCCTCCCTGAATAACCCGGGGTAATTTGTTTCTCAGGGGTATTTCACAAGATTCTAGTCCATGTCAGCTCAGCAGTGACTTGAATTTTCAGAAAACTTGAATTTTCACAGCATGTTTGGGATGCAGAATTGAGTAAGTAGTGGGTGAACGCTGGCTGCTAAAGCCTGGGCCAGCTGCGGTAGAAGATGGCAGGCAGAAAGTAGGCTGTGGGTGCTGCTTTGAGGAGCCCCCTTGATGGGATAAGTCACCCCACATCTCATGTTTGCACAGTCTTCTGTTTTCACGATTTAATTTAAATCTCATCACAAAACCCGTGAAGTCGTAAGTATTTAAAGGCCTATCAGAATTCGATCTTCCTCCTCCTGCACTCAGCAGTCCTCTCATTATGATGGGGATAATGAAATAGACATCGGAAACCCAGGAGACAGAGGCGAATCACGATTTCCTACATGCGTTATTGCTTATCTGTGTCCAGGGATTCCCACCCACTTGCGACCCTCTAATTAGAATCATTGAATGCAGGGGCCTAAGGATGTGGGTGGACAGGAATCCGCTTTTGGGGACCTTTGGAGGCGGGAGGTCTGGGGTCCTGTGCTTGTATGCTCACTCTGGAGGACCTCCCAGCCTTTTCTAGCCACATTGCATTTCCACCAGGAGGGTAGCCGTGCTGTAGTTCTCCCACAGCATCTCTAGACACGTATTAAGTTTTAAAAGCCAGGTATTCTTAAGAGTGTGAAGGGGTATTTCATTGTCTTTGAAATCATGATAAAATGCACAGTTAACACGGTAACCACTTGTAGCTGTGCAGATCCCTGGTGTGAAGTTCAAATCACGTGGGTGTGCAACCACAACCGTCGTTATATCCAGAAGCTTCTCCTGTGTCCCATGTAAAACCGTGTACCTGTCACACGCTAACCACGCTTGCTCCTGCCGCGGCCCTGACCGCCACCTTCCAATTCTGTGAATCTGCCGACACAGGGGTCTTGGTGTCAGCGCAGTCAGCCCCGTCCCTCTGTGCCTGGCTTATTTTACCTGGCATAATGACCTCTCGCTTTGTTCATGGTACAATGTGCGTCTGCATTTCCCTTCTTTGTGAAGTGTCATGACATTCTGGTTTCAGTTTGTACTTCCCTAATGACCAATTAGCAGCATTTCTTTTTAGTCATATGCTCATATATTATTTGTTTATTCTCCTTAAAGACATTCCTGTTCAAGTAATATACCTGTTTTTATATCGGTTGTCTTCTTGTTATTGAGTTGCAGGAATTCTTTATATATTCTGGATATTAATCCCTTGTGAAATAAATGCTTTTTAAATATTTATCTCGGGCGGCGCGGTGGCACATTGGTTAAGGTCCTCGCCTTGTATGCCCGGGACCCCATATGGGCGCCGGTTCTATCCTGGCAGCCCCGCTTCCCTTCCAGCTCCCTGCCTGTGGCCCGGGAAAGCAGTGGAGGACAGCCCAAAGCTTTGGGACCCTGCACCCACGTGGGAGACCCGGAAGAGTCTCCTGGCTTCGGATCGGCATAGCATCGGCTGTTGCGCTCACTTGGGGAGTGAATCATCGGACGGAAGATCATCCTCTCTGTCTCTCCTCTCCGTATATCTGCCTTTCCAATAAAAAAAAAAAATAATAATAAATATTTATCTCCATAGCATATCTTTTCACTTTTAGATTTTTCTTTCTTTTTCTTTTTAAAGATTTATTTATTTGAAAGGCACAGCGTACAAGGAAGGAGGGAGAGGAAGAGAGGGAGTGACAGTGATCTGTCTTCTGTCTGCTGGTTCACTCTGCAAATGGCTACAATGGCCAGAGCTAGGCAGGTCTGAAGCCAGGAGCCTGGAGCCACTCACTCCTGGGCTCACACAAGGGTGGCAGGAATCGATGACCTGGGCCATTCTCTGCTGCTTTTCTAGGCATGTTAGCAGGGAGCTGGGCTGGAAGTGGAACTGCTGAGACTTGAACTGATACTCATTGTAGATAGTGGATACTGCCATTGTAGATAGTGGCTTCAATGCTATGCCACAGTACCAACTCCTTCCATCCTCCACCCCCCATTTTCTTGACATTGTTCTTTGAGGAACAGAAGTTTTAAATTTTGAGGAAATATAATTTATCTACTTTTTCTTTTGTTGCTTATGATTTGGTTGTCAAATCTAAGATCCGCAGGCAGGTCTAAGCTCTTAATTAGTTTATACCTGTGTTTTCTTCTAGATGTTGTATAGGTTTTGCTCCTATAATGTAGGTCCAAGTTCTTTCTTCTACATGTGTAAATCTAGTTGTCCCAGCACTATCTCCTGAAGAGCCTATTCTTTACCCCATAAACAGATTTGGTACCATTGTCAAAGATCAGTTGGCCTAGACATATGGATTTATTTATGAGTTCTCAGCAATGTACGTTTGTACTTCTATCTTATGCCAAGACCACATAATTTTGTTAATTATAACCTTGTACATTTTGAATTCTGCAAGTGTTAGTCTTAACTTTTTTTTTTTCTTTTAAAAAAAGTCTGTGCAGCTTTTGGGGGGGGGGGCCCTTGTAATTCCACACAAATTTTAGGATTGGCTTTTCCATTTCTACACGAAGGAGCTCAGGAGTTTGGATGGGTCTAGTAGTCAAGCCATGCAGCCTTTGGGGTATTGCCCTCTGAACATTCTCTTCCTTTCCATGAACATGGTATGTCTTTGCGTTCCTTCAGGTCTTGAGTCTCTTTCAGCAGTATTTTGCAGTAGTTACACTCAGTGCCCACATAGTGGAATCTCCAAAACATTTCCTGCTTCCCAAATTTGCAAATCATTAGTTGAACAAACTACTAAATTTCTCTTGAAATGAATTTGTGTTCAACACACATAGTTTTCACCTCCTTGACTAAACTTATTTCCAAATATCTTATTCTTTTTAGATAATGGAATTACTTTGCTAATTTCTTTTTTCAGGCGTCTCATTTTGGTATACAGAAACACAACTGTTTTGTGTGTGCTGCTCTTGCACCTTGTAATGTCACTGAATTTGTCCGTAAATTCTAGTACCTTTCTCGTGGGCTCCTTGGCATTTCCCATACACTGGATAATGTCATCTGAAGAAAAAAAACGTAGTTTTGCTTTTTCCTTTCATATTTAAATGGCTTTCCTTTTCTTGTCTAATTTCTAATTCAGTGTTGAGTAGCAGTGGTGAATGCAAACATCTCTTTGAATTTCTGATGTTGGGGGAACTATTCATTTGCTGTTGATTTTGGCGTAAGCTGTACGGTCTTACCTAAATGTCCTCTATCACCTTAAGGAAGTTCAGGGGAAATGAAATTTAAAAATGATATTCATAGCAGCAATTCGATGCCTAGGCTGATGTTACTTTTCTCTAGCTTTTAGCAGCCTCTGCAGCTTAACTGTTCCAGAATGACTTTCATCCATATCCAGGGTTGGGACTCCCAGGCACTTGAAACCAAAGGGAAGTCTGGTTTATTTCTTTGCCCCCGGGGTGACGCCAGTTGGTTCCTTCCCAACGTAGAGTACTGGGTGACTGGGTCTTCATCCCAGGACCCTACATATCAGTCACCTCCTGCCAGACCAACAGCAGTGGCTTCGCAAGGCTCCATGTGCTACATGGGTTCCCTCAAACCCTTTCCATACTGTGATTACAAAGCTCTTTTCAAATCTCCTTATCGTCCTTGCGGCGGACACACACTGTGTTATGCTTTGTAGCACTGAACCCAGTTGCACTTGACCTTGGAGCCATTTTCTGTCTCCCCACTAGACTCCAAGTGACTGGCATATAGCAGGTGTGTAGTACAGCTTAAAATTTTTCATTTTTTATTTGACAAGCAGAGGGGAGAAGAGAGTGAGTGAGTGGGAGAGTGGCATCTACCCATTGGCTCACTCCACAGATAGGCCTGGCCCAGGAGGCAGGAACTCCATGATAGCCTTTCACACCGAACTTGGTTGCCTTCCCTTGTGGGTTAGCAGGGAGCACAGCATCCGGAACGCCACTAGTGTTGTGAGATGGAATGTGGTGTCGTGAGCCGTGGCCTAAACTGCCACACCACAGGAGGCTGTCCCAGTGCAGATTTAAAATACCATGTGGTGTCAGCACACACCTTGGACAGTTCTCTATTCCTTGGGCCTCTGCGAAGCAGGTTTGCTCGGTTTGGGGTTTGGTTCACCCTGCGGACACACAGGATTGCCTATGTGAATTAACCTGCTGTGTCCATAGTTCTGCGAGAACTTTTGTTGGAAGAATGGAGGAACGTGGGAGGTGGGGACAATGAGAATCTAATTTCCTGCCAGTCCAGGATCATGCTGTGGTATTGTTTCAAGTCCTTAAAAAAAAAATGCGGCTCTGTGAATTTTCTAGGTAGAAAAAAAAAAAAAACGTCTGCAGGAAATTGGAATCCGTTACCTTTACCGGAGGGCTCCAAACAATGCCAGCCCGAGGCCGTGTGTTATAAAGGACGGAAGCAGGCAGAGGTTTGGCGGTGGGCCAGCGCTCTGAGGTCAGCCCCTCTTTCTGCAGCACACCCCCACCTCCTGTTCATCCCTCGGCCATCCCGTTAAATTGGAAAATAAATCCCATCCCGCGAAGTGTTGGCTGATAACGGCTCGAGCAACGGCCTTTCCGAGGCGGAATTTGCATTTTAATAGAAGCTTGTCAAGCCCCGAAGGGCTCAGTATCTCGGAGGGGGATCATTTCAAGCCGAGGCCTTGGAGATCTCCCCCCGGGTCCCACAGAGGAAGGTCCTGTGCCTTTCAGTCCGCCGCCCGCAGCCCCCCTAGTCTCCACACGTGGGCGCAGCGCCCCCAGACCCAGCAGTCACAACTTGGTCCCATCCGCAGGGCCCTGAACCTCCGCGTTCTCCCGGCGTGCATGCCAAGAGGCCCTTCAGTACCGGTGGCTTCAGGGGTCACGGTCGGGATCGTTCCTTAAGATCCGTTTTGGGAGATTTCCGGAAGGCCCCCAAACTTTCCAATTGCCCCCTCAAAGCCCGGTCAGTGATCCTGGCAAGGATGTCCGCCGCCCTGAGCCCAGCTCTCGCGGCCGGCCCGGGCGAGCCCCGCAGCGCAGGACGGCGGCGCACGGGGCTCGGGTCTCCGTGCTGGCGAGGGGCGCCCGCCACACTCGCGGCCGAGCGCTCGGAATCCTCCGCCTCTGCGCTGCGCGCCCACCCCGCCCGGACGCAGCCTCGGCCGGCTCTCGGCCCCTTTCCGCGCCGCCGGCCTGGGCTGCGCGTCGGCGCCTGCCGCCCTCGTCCTTGACGCGCCCGGGTCCCGTCCTCTCCCCCTCAGAGCCGCCGCCGCCCGTGGGGCCGCGAACGCCCAGCCGAGGCCCCGTCGCTCGGGCCGCACCTGCGCCCTCTCCCGCGCCCCCTACCGGGGTCCCCGCTCCCGCTCCAGCCCGGGCCCCGCGAGCTCGTGCCCGGCTCGGCGGCAGCGGCGCTCGCACCCGCGCTCGGGCCGGGGAGCGCGCGGGGCGGGCGGGAGAGGGCGCAGCCGGCTAGCGGGCGGGCGACGCGGCGGCCCTGCGGAGCGGCGGCGGCGGCGGCATGGACGCGGGCAGCGGGCACCCGGCTCCCCGCCCGGCCCGGCCCGCTCGTGGCGCGCGGCCGCCGCGGAGCCCGTCCCCGTCCCCGGCGCAACTTGCCCCGGACTCTCAGTGAGCGGCGGCGGCGGCGGCGCGCGTCGGGCCGGGCGGGAGCGGGCTGAGGCGTGCGGGCGCCCGGCGCGATGCCTCCGGCCGGAGGTCCCCGCGCGCCGCGCCCCGCCGCGCCGCCCCGCAGCCTGTCCCGCCTGCGCGAGTGCCCGGGCCGTTCCCGCATCGTGCTGGTGCTCGGGGCCACGCAGATGGCGCTCGGATGTCTCATCGTGGCTGTGAGCTTCGCCGCGCTGGCGCTCACCACCTCGGCCCGCGTCCGCCACTCCTGCCCCTTCTGGGCCGGCTTCTCGGTGAGTGCGTGCGGCCCGGCGGGCACGGGACTCCGGGGCGAGGGCGCGGGGTGCCTGGCCTTCACCGCTGGCGCCGCGTCCCGGGAACTGGTGCCCGGGGCGGAGAGGGATCGATGGCAGGACGGGCAGCAGTTACAAACTCCGGGCGCGAGAACTCCGGGGCGACCCGTGGCGCTCGCAGCCCCGCGCGCCCTTTCCATCGCACCGACCTCCGCAATTACTTTTCCTGAAGCTTCCGACCGAAGCCCGGCGCCGGCCGCGCGCCTCGCGGGGGTGGCCAGCGGCTGGACGTGTAGTCGCGGGGTCTGCGCCTCACCGAGGGGGCGACCCGGCACGCGCGGGGGGTTCGAGCCTGACCCCTCATTGCTGCCGCGTCCGGGGCGGGAGGCGGGATCCGAACCCAGGGCGGAGCTGCGTGTCCGTGTGCGTCTTGCCTTTCAGGAGGGCCCCAGCCTTGGGGCGGGAGGGTGCAGACCAGTGCGGGCTGCAGGGACCGACCCGGCCCCTTCTGGTCACTCTGCGCCTTGGCGTCAGGGACTTGTGTCTGAGTCACCTGCAGCAGCGTTCTGTGGGCTGAGGACCGTGCAGGGACCAGGGGCGTGTTTTCTGAGCTGCACAGCGCAGCGGGGAATCCCTGACGGGGAACCCTGAGCCGGTGCAGAGCGCGGGAGAAGTGATGGTTTCCAAGAGTTAATGGTTGACATTTTGTAGCGTTTCTCCGCACATTGCTGCTTCTCTCCGGTATTAATAGAAAATGGACATATGGGAATGGGAAAGAAATGGATAGAAAGAGAAACACTTGTTGCGAGAACTCTCCACGTCTGTGACAGCACTGGGTTATACCTGAAGTTCAGGATGTCTGTAGCCATCCAGGCCAGGCTTTTGTCATTAGCGTAGGTGTTTGTTCTTGAGTTTTGATTTCTTTCTTTCTTTCTTTCTTTCTTTCTTTCTTTCTTTCTTTCTTTCTTTCTTTCTTTCTTTCTTTCTTTCTTTCTTTCTTTCTTTCTTTCTTTCTTTCTTTCTCTCTCTCTCTCTTTCTTTCTTTTCTTTCTTTCTTTCTTTCTTTCTTTCTTTCTTTCTTTCTTTCTTTCTTTCTTTCTTTCTTTCTTTCTTTTCTTTCTTTCTTTTTTAATCCAGCTTTATTTCGTTAGTAATTGCCTTTGTTCTTGACGTTCGTTGCTTTGGCTTTGACAATGGGCAGAACTGCCATTGGAGCACCACTGATCGGTACAGGTGTGGCTGGGCACGCTCATGTGGGCATTCGTATTTAAGGCTGGTGTCAGGCCAAGGCTGTGTCTTGGGGAACACGAAGCAGGCTGTGGTTAGTGCCCCTACCTGGGGAGCCCTGACTCTCAGGTTCCACTACGTGTAGTCTGTTGCTCACGTTGCTGGTTAGCATGCATCGTTTTGCACCTCTGTCTAATGGGCAGAGGTTTGCAGCTGGGAGCAGCCTACAGGTGGCAGCTGGGGAAGTTAGCTTCTCTCCCTGACCCTCCCAAGGGTGCGCAGAGAACGGGTCCCTTACTGATAAACCTGAGCAGGAAGGCAGCAACAGAGAAGCCATGGGTGCCACAAAGGCGCGCGCCTCGTTTTGAAGCATTAAACAAGGCAAACTGAATTCTTTTGCCTGTAGAGCGTTTCTCTTGGGCAGTGATGAGCTGTTTCCCAAAGCAGACGCCCTGCCCGAGTCCTGCGTGGCGCCCACTCTCCCTTCAGCTGTGGGGAGTAGCCGGGAACCCAGCAAATGATGCTGACGTTTTTAGACATTTTAAGATAACTTGTTTCCTCCTCACCCTGTCTCCCGCCTTCCCACTTTTTACGTCGCTGTTAATTGTGTGCTGTTGTCTTCAGATGGCAGCTGCAACAGGCAGCTTTAAAGCTCTCTCTCTGCTTGTAGTGGCACCTCTGGGTCTGGGAGGGTCCCCCTCTTTGGATTCAACCCAGTCTTGGATTGAAAATGTTAGGGGAAAAAAAGCAGCATCTGTACTGAACATGTGCGGAGTTTTTAAAGGAAGGGGCCGTCATTCCCGACAATAGAGCATAGAGCATTAGCACAGTGTCTGTTGATTGGGGATTACAAGTCCTCTAGAGGTGACCTAAAGTATAAGGGAGGATGTGAACTTGTTTAAGAAAAAAAAAATTCCTAACAAAGCAGTTTATACTTTGCTGTGCTGTAAACACAGGTGAGTGTCTTAAAGGTTTTGCCCATTATTTGTAACCAGGGAGACACAACCCCAAGCCCTTAGCACAAGTCACAGCTGGCAAGGTGCAGGCAGGGGAGACAGCTGAAGGTGTGACCCTGGGGGAATTGGAGGCAAGGTGGTGGGGAGGAAGGCCTGGCAGGGGGCGCTGTGTGCTTTGGGTCATTTGGGGGCCACCTGCCAGTGGTGTGTCCCAGGCCACGCCAGCCAGCCAGCCAGCCAGCCAGCCAGCAGGGTCCATTGGCCTGTCTGCCAGTGACCTGTGTTCACAGGTTAGAACACTAACCAGGGTTAGCATTTTAGATCAACTTCTTTCTTTCTGTGACTGCTGCCCAGGGCATCCGAGACAGGCACATTGTGGATTATGCATATTGCCGGTTGTTCGTGTTGGTAAAGAAACTCATTGGTAGCTGCCTACCTCTTTCTTCTCTGTGTGTGTGTGTTTGTTAAAAACCAACTGCACTGGATTTTTTTATGCCTCCAAAGCAATATATACTTCTGCAATAACTGAACACAAAGATGTGTATAAAAAATATGCTTTCTTTCTTTACTGCAATCCTGGACCCAAAGGTACACAGTATTACCAGTGGTGTTTAGTGTCATCCTTCCATGCTTTGCTTTACAAACACAAAATATATTTTCTTTAAAAAAAAAAAAGAGCCCGCAAACATGGGATCCTATCATGCACATTACTCGGTGACTTATTGTGCAATGAATATTCCCAGCTACAGGCGGGTACTATTTTTTTTAACCCATTCCTTTTCTGGCTGGGGAGTAGACTGTAAGAGGAATGATTAGAGTTGAATTTGTTCTTCTACAGCTGGGAATATTCTGATCCTGTCAGCTCTGTGTCTTCACAAATGAGGCTGCTGATCTCTCCGGAGATGCCGGAGCTCGCCTTCGAGGAGAAATTCTCCAAGTGGAATTGCCGCGAGAGGGTGTTGAGACGTGGCACGTTCTTAGGCAGTGCTGGGCCACTTTCTGGAAGGGATGAAGGTAGAACCACTTCAGGAATCCGGCCAGAGAGCCTGCCCTCCTCCCGCCTGCCCTCTGCAGCCTGAACATTGTTATTCCTCTGATAGAAAAGTTAGAAAAGCTAAATGGGAGGAGGAGTATTGTGGACTCAAGCTGGGGCTCCAGTGGTGGGATGGCAGCGTCATGGGCGCAGCTTGCCCACTGTGCCCCAGCTCTGGCCCGTCTAACACTTTACTCATGACAGGCCCATTCATTTCTAAAGCTCACAGTTCCTTAATTTTTTTTTCTCTGAGTTAATAGGGTCATCATTACAAATACTCTGAATGTTCTTCTGTCTTAATTTTCCTCCTACATTCCTGCATTGACTCATCCTGTGTGCACTTTGCACGCGGTGTGAAGCAGCAGGACTTTGTTTTCAGACAAGGTTCTTGTGGTCCTGTGAGGCTGTTTCAGAGTCAGTGACCTCCTGGCGAGCCTTACTGTCCTGTGAGAACAGGGCCATCCACACTGGCTTCCTCCCTCACCTGTGCCATCTGTGCCATGGCTGTCCGTGTTAGGATGCCCATGTCTGGTTTCCAGGCTGGATTGAAATTGCCCGAGAGTTAGGGTTGATATTGGCCATTCTGGCAGCCTGACTGGATTCAGCCTGGTTGTGGCTCTCTGTCCATTGTCCTTTGCTTTATACCATCCGTTCAAGGCAGGAGTGGTTTTTCATTGTCCTCTGAGCTCCTGAAAGCCAAGCTTGGACACAATGGTCACTGGAATGTTGAGGAGTCCTCCCCACCCCTGGGACCCCCAGGGACTACAGCAGGGCCTGCCAAAGCAAGGTGACTGTGTGCAAGAGGGACTGGAAGTAAGAGTGAGTTATTGATAATCCGTGGAAGCGAAAAGCACCAGGTATCATTTATCCTTCAAGTGGAGCAGAAGCCTTGGCAGGGATGAAGGTGACTGGCAAAGTCCTGCCCATCACTGTATGGGTGAGAGCAACAAACAGCTGGGGATGTGGGAGAAGCAACATTGTGTCCAGAAAAACCTGGAAGTGCACAGGGAGCCTGCCTGAAATACACACCCCAATAGGCTGGAGAGACGCGTTTCAGAAGGTGAAGGTCATGAGGGAGCCTTCCTGACCCCCCAAACCGAGGCCCAGGAACTCACTGGACAAAGATGAGGCCACCTGCGGAGAGCACAGCCCTGGGGGAAAAGAAGGGTGCTGGAGCAGCGGAACTGCAGCCCTAAGCTCCAGCACAGAAGGGGAGGTACCAGCTCTTCCTGACGTACCCAAGATGCTGGTCTTTACCGGGAGAAATAACAAAGTGGCTACCAGCAGAATTACTGCTCTGGACCTTCTGTAGATCGGTGGAGTCCAGCTGGGAGAGCTGAGCTGGCCTGGCCCCTTTAGTTAGGAACCATCTTCAAAGGGCCAGGAAAATCCACCTCATTTAAGCAGGGGTAGAGGAAAGAAGTCTGCTTTTAGAGCAGGCAGAGCATACCCGATGGAAAAAAGGGAAGAAAATGAGCATAATAGAAGTGTAGAAAAAGAGCTCCAGAAAAGTTATAAACTCATATTTCAGTGTGAACTAATGGACAGAGTTTCCTGAGACTGCTACCAGGAATTTTACAAGGAACAAGGGATGCGATTAGAGCACGCGAAGTTATGCAGAGATGTGTCTGGAATGAATTTGGGGAAAAAATGGATTTCAGAGATTAATTTGAAGAAACACAAGAGTAAATGGGTACCCCACGGAAACAGAAAATAAAGACAGTGAAAAGAAGATAATCCAATGGATTAGAAAGTAATGCACAAGTGGACTGTGCAGATCAAATATAGGTATAAGGGGTGGGATCCAGGGGAGGAAGAATGAAGCAATGAAGGGAAATAAATATTTGGAACTAGAGCTTCAATAAACCTTTCTGAAATTAAAGAAGACTTGATAGAATACCCTGTGCAGTTGGAGAAAATGGCAGTGGAAAGAGTCAGCATTGTAATATATCCATCTGAAGCAACAGATTTGAAAGGTAAGAAAAAAAATCCTTGGAGCATCCAGATGAAGAGATCCTTGTAATTGGTAGGTGCCATGTGTTGGAATGCTCATGTAATTGGTAGGTGCCATGTGTTGGAATGCTCATGTAATTGGTAGGTGCCATGTGTTGGAATGCTCAAGGCCAAATTATGTGCCATGAAACAGCAACATCATAGTTTTTCCACAATATTTTTGGGGGGAAATTAAAAAAAAAATTCTATTAGAGAAAAATTGCAGGAAAGAACCAGTAACTCCTGTGTATTAAATTCCCTAGGTGTAGTCATCTGATCTCACTTGTTCCTTGCTGCACTTCTATGCTGCTTCTCAGTAAGAATATTCATTCTTGTGGCTAGTCTTAACTTGTGGAGAACAAGCTGTGGACACGATGTCCTGTCACCTTCAGAAAACCCAGTGTGATTGTCCCAGTCCAGGGCGAAAGCGCGTGCAGATCTGGAAGGCAACAGCGCAAGAATATTTTCAATGCGACGATTTCACCCCATCTGATTTCACTCGCTATCCAAGTAGTGTTTCCTTTGCTTGCCTGGTCTATCCAGGGACACATGTGCATGCTGTATGTCTTCACTGGCTTCCATTGTGCTTTTTTAAATTAAAGATTTATTTTATTTTTATCACAAAGTCAGATATACAGAAAGGAAGAGAGATAGAGAGGAAGATTTTCTGTCCGATCATTTACTCCCCAAGTGACCGCATCGGCCAGAGCTGTGTCAGTCCAAAGGCAGGAGCCAGGAACTTCTCCCTGATCTCCCCTGTGGGTGCAGAGTCCCAAGGCTTTGGACTGTCCTTGACTGCTTTCCCAGGCCACAAGCAGGGAGCTGGATGGGAAGCGGGCCTGGGAAAGCAGGGCCACCAGGATTAGAACCGGCGCCCATATAGGATCCGGGCACATGCAAGGCGAGGACTTTAGCCACTAGGCCACCACACCGGGCCCCCATCATGCTTGTGTTCATTTTCTTTGTGTGCGAGTGTGAGAGAGCAAGAGAGCACCTGTGGCTGCTGTTTGATTCCCCGGATGCCCAAGACACAGGTGATGCTCGGCTGGCCTGGAGTCCGGAGTTGGGAATGTGGTCTGGATCTCCTCCAGGAGCAGCAGTGACCCAACCAAATACGTGTGCCTTCACCTGCTGCTTCCCAGGTGCCTGTGCAGGCAGGACGCTGGAGTCAGGACTGAGCCCAGGCAGTTGAGATCCGTGTCTTAGCCCCATTCTTTGTGTTTCCCAGAGCTTTGGGTGACCTTGGCCTTAGGGTCCCTGTGATGCCCATGAACCTGAGTCTTCCCTGCTTTGTCGTCACAGCACACACACAGAGGTGTGCTGTGCCCTTCTCTCACTCTTTCCCCTTGGATCGTATCTGTGTCAAGGTGTTCTGAGGTCGTGCCAGTGTCTAGCTCGTGGTCATGCCCTGTCTGTCAGTGACTGCACCCGAGTCAGCCTTCTCTCTGACATCATTTGCTTGGATGCTCAAACTGTTCTGCCGCGTTGGCACCATACACTGCAGTTTTCCGGACTTCCTGCCACGTGGCGATGTTGCATGCTGGTTTCATACTCTTGCTCATCCTTCCCCTGACACCTGTCATTTCTCAAGGGAGCCCAGGAGCCTTTCAGTTGAGATTGACATTTTGATTAGGATACTGCTGAGGGGCCCCTTAGTGGGTGTGGCTGGGAGACATACAAACATACATATGTATGCACACACTCTCAGCCCTTGCAAATTCTTACTTAGCTGTTAATTCTGTAGGTTACCATGAAAGGAAAACGGAAATATCGACTTAGGCTTCAGGAGTTCTCTGTTTCCCCCTTTGCTTTTCTTCTTGCCTGTGTGATGTTCTGTTGTGACATGCATCTACGTTTACGGCTCACTCTTCGTGGATGGATCGTTATAATGCAGTGTCCCCTCTGCTCCCTGGTAATGTCCCTCTCCCCCAGTAAGTCTGATTTGTCTGACATTAGTACAGCAGTGCGACTTTTGTTGTTTAGTGTTTTACATTCAGCTCTCTTGTATCCCTGGGTTTGTGTTGACTTCCTGCCAGGCGTTCCTCAGCTGCGACGGGTCTGCTCCTGACACACTCATGCCGTAAAGTGCATGTTACAGGGAAGAGAGCCCCGGGAAGTTTTGATTACTTAGTGTACATCAACGTTACGCTGTGCAGTGCGTGTAGTCTCTTTTTAAAAAGGATTTATTTATTATTTTTATTACAAAGTCAGATATACAGAGAGGAAGAGACACTAAGAGAAAGATCTGCCGTCCGATGATTCACTCCCCAAGTGAGCACAATGGCTGGTGCTGTGCTGATCTGAAGCCAGGAGCCAGGAACTTCTTCCAGGTCTCCCATGTGCGTGCAGGATCCCAAGGCTTTGGGCCGTCCTCGACTGCTTTCCCAGGCCACAAGCAGGGAGCTGGATGGGAAGTGGAGCTGCCGCGATTAGAACCAGCACCCATATGGGATCCTGACGCTTTCAAGGCGAGGACTTTAGCCTCTAGGCCACCGCGCCGGGCCCACCTCTTGTGTGTCTAAAGCCTGGGCACATACTTCCGTGATGGAAGGAATGTCGCTAATGATGATCTGCACGACTGGAGAAGTGACACTGACAGAATTGCTGACACAAGGTTGCTCCAGATCTTCCATTTGTGGGAAAGAGTGCAGGGTCTGGAAAGCTCAATGAAGTGAAGCACCAGGGACACGGTGTGCTTGTGGTTAAAATCTGTTATTATCTCAAATGGGAAAATAAAAGCCAAGTGTATTTATGATGTCCACTGTGATGTTTGCTATCTATGAGTATACAAAACAGAATTATTCATTTAAGGTAATTAGCATATATTCACCTCGTCGTGTACTTACGCTTCTGTGATGTGAAGATTTGGAGTGATCCTCTCTGCCATTGCCAAGTGCACGGTATTAGCTATGGTTCCTCTGTTGGCGCATAAATCAATAAAGCCGTGGTGCTGCCTGTGTGACTGACGTTTCAGATGCTCTGACCAGCATCCTGCCTCACCACAGCCCGGGTAGCGTGCAACCCTCTGCCTCTGTGAGTGCAGCTTTTCTCAGATCCGTGTGTGTGTGTGTGTGTGTGTGACACACCTGGGGCCCGTGTCTTCCTGTTCCTGTGTTTTTCACTTTGCAGCATGTTAAGGGTTCATTCATCAGCCTCAGAATTCCCTTTCCGAGGCTGAAAACCATAGCATGGTGTGCGTTTGCCACATGCTTACCCATCCCTCTGTTGGTGGACGGTTGGATGTGTGAGCAGGGCTGCACGCGCACATGCACACGATTGGACTTGGTTCATCCGTCCGGCTCTCTGTGGGCAGTTGAGTTGCCGTGAGCAGGGCTGTGTGTGCGCTTTTCCATCCTTCTGTTGGATAGTTGGGTTGCTGTGAACAGGGGCACGCGCGCGTGCACACACACACACACACACTGCTCCCCAGTGCCTCTGTCTTGTGCATCTCACTCTTCCAGTTGTTATATTTATCTCTGATGATCTATTGTTTTTTTTTTTTTTTGCCCCAGATTGTGTGGTAGGGGTGACCACCCTCCTCATGAGGCTACCTGTTTCTCTGTTCTTACCCACCCACCCCACTTTCCACAATCCCCCCTTTTCCCAGCCTGCAACTCACTGGTAGAAATCTTTGAAACTTTCACTGTCCCCAGTTTATTTAAAAGGTTACTTATTTGAGAGACAGAGGCAGAGATTAAATGGACTCTCATCCGCTGGTTCACTCCCCACATCCTGGGCCAGCACTGAACCCGGGGGCTGGGAACACAGGCAGGGCCACCCTTGTATGTGGATGTCACAAAACTAATTACGTGAGCCATCTCTGCCATTGGCCATGGTCCACGTTAACAGTACAGGAGTGAGAGGCAGGAGGCATGGCTAACGTTGGCCATGGTCCACATTAACACTAAGGGAGTGAGCATGGCTAACATTGGCCATGGTCCACATTAGCAGTTAGGGAGTGAGCATGGCTAATATTGGCCATGATCCGTATTAGCAGTATGGGAGTGAGGGGCAGGAGGCATGGCTAACGTTGGCCCTGGTCCACATTAGCAGTAAGGCAATGAGAGGCAGGAGCCAGGAATTGAACCCAGGTACTCTGGCTGTGGAACTTGAACATCTTAACTACTAAGCTAAAAAAAAAAAAAAATCTGCTCCTTGGCTAATTTTTGAAGCTGTTTTTCAAAAGAAAACAGACTTTGAACATGGATATGGTTCAGCTGGTTGGAGTAGGGGAGGAAGAACTTCGCTCTGTATCTCAGCTTTCTAACGGGGAGTTTTGAATTTGGATTGTGAAAAGATTGAATGGATTATTACTTGCCATGATTTCACTGAAGGGTGAGGGTGTCATGACAGAAGGAGTGTTCTGTGGTGGTGTCTGATGATGGGGGAAGCATGCCATTGTTGTAGAGCTGTGGTCCAGTGTGACAGTCGTAGAGTTAACCAGACCCAGCAAGGGCCTGGGTACCACTTCCTGTAAGCCCCCAGACCTCAGCCTGCTCCTGCAGCTGGGCCAGCCCCTGGTGAGGGAGCTTGGGGGCCTCTGAGAAGTTGCTGCCTGGCTGGCACAGGTGGAAATAGTGATGGCTCTGTGGGCTTTCCTGGCACCTGCCAGGTGTAGCCCCATGGCCTTTTCCAAGGACCAGGTGGCTCTGAGGTGTGATTTCTGTGTCCCCAGAGAGGCCCACGCTGCAGGTCTGCCAGACTTCTGTCTGCACTGAGTTTCCTTCTGGCTTTACTGAGACCACACTGATCTGTGGAAAGATCTGTGAGGTATGCAGCATGGTGTCCTGATTGTCACATATCCGCCAGCTGGCCTGACTGTCATTTATCTGATGAGTCCGGAGGGTGCAGGCCCGAGGCCGACTCCAAGGGCGTGATGCAGAGTCATGACTGCAGTCGCCAGGGGTGCTAACTGTACGCTCGGGTCACCGCCGCTCTGTGTTTGCTATTGGGTTTGGGAAGACAGCTGTGATTTAATCATGACTGCTGTAACTACTTCCAAACATGAATGAAGGTGTCCTGTCACAGCTGAAGGCCACAGGATCCTTGCAGTGGAAGGCGGTTTACAGAGCAGAGGGTGTCGGCACACTGGCATTTGGGGTGTGTGTGTGAAACTTGGGGGTGGATGGGTAGTAAGGCAAGTACTTAGAGCATAATAAATGTAAACAAAATACATCATTTGCATAGACTGCCTCTGCGGCCTGCGACATAATTTTCTGTGTTGTAGACAGGTAAGTTAGGTGTCCTCACATAAATCCTTCAAATGGAAGCTTACTCTTTTGTGGAGAAAAATAGAGAACATTGGGAAAGAGCGATTTGAAAATATTTTTTGAGAGGTACACACATAGAAGGAGGGAGGCAAACAGATCGAGCTCCCATCTGTTGATTCACCACCCAAATGCCCACCACAGCCTGGACCAGGCCAGATGAAGCCATGGTGCCAGGAAGCAGTCCAATGGCACACGATGGCAGAAGCTCACCGGCAGAGCCGGCACTGCTGGCAGCCAGCATCTGAAGCAGCAGCAAGCTGCTACACCCAGGTACTCTGAAATGGGACACAGGTGCCTCAGTCGGGGTCCCCATGGCCAGTAGAGCGGGACGGGGACAGACACACACACACACACACACACACACACACACACACACACCATGGCCAAGAGAGCAGAACGGACACACACATAGACACATACACACCATGGCCAAGAGAGCAGAACGGACACACACACACAGACACATCATGGCCAGGAGAGCGGGACGGGGACAGACAGACAGACACACACACACACACACACACCCTTGTTAATATATAATTGGAGACATGCTGGCTGCTCATCTGGAGTGAGAACTTAAGAGATGACAGCTTTGGTGCAGATAATGGCTCCGAATGACATTCTGGGGACTCGGCATTGGAAAAGACTGTGATACTGACACCTATTCAGCATTTTAGGGTGGCGCTTAACCACCATGAGTTCTTAGAATCTTCTTGTTTGAGCACACACACACACACACACACGTGTGTGTTCACAGCCTCCGTGCTGCTGTCCTTCAGTGACACTGCTGTCTCCCAGTGTGCAGTGGGTGAGTGCTGACAGTCTGCGTCTTGGCTGGGTAGCCTGAGCTGTATACTTCTCTGGAAGCCCGTGGAATCACCTTTTGTTTGGGTATTTTGCACTGTGTTCCCAAAGTTCTTCACCACTTTGTCATTTCTCGAACATTTTGTCTTTTCTTGTGGATGTTTGTTGAATTTTCTCACCTCTTAAAAAATTTACTTATGTATTTTAACTTGAAAGAGTTACAGAGACAGGAGAGAGAGAGACACATACAGAGAGAGATCTTTCATGAGCCGGTTCACTTCCCACATGGTCACAGTGGCTGGAGCTGAGCCAATCCAAAACTAGGAGCCGGGAGCCTTTTTGATTTCCCTCATGGGTGCAGAGGCCCAAGGCCTTGGGCAAGCCTCTACTGCCTTCCCATGCCATTAGCTGCATTACAGGTGGAACAACTGGGCCTGGTGCAATTGCTTGATGGCTAAATCCTTGCCTTTCAACCAATGTGATCCAATGACACTGGTTTGTATCCCGGCAGCTCCACTTCCCATCCAGCTCCCTGCTTGTGGCCCAGGAAAGCAGTTGAGGACGGCCCAAGGCTTTGGAACCCTGCACCTGCATGGGAGACCCAGAAGAAGCTCCTGGCTCCTGGCTTCAGAGTGGCTCAGCTCCAGCCATTGAGGCCACTTGGAGAGTGAACCAATGGATGGAAGAATTTTCCCTCTGCATCTTCTCTCCAAATATCTGCCTTTCCAATAAAAATAATATATATATATTTTAAAGTGGAGCAGCCAGGACTCAAACTAGTGCCGATTTGGGATGCTGACGCCACAGGTGGAGGATTAGCATGCTAAGCCGTGGCACTGGCTCCCATTTCCTCACCTCTAATCTCTGTTCTCTTTCTGTACGATCCTGTTGGGTGTCTGACCTCCTTTGTCAGCCTCAGAGATGTCTTTGTGGCTCTCTTTCATCATTTCTTGTTTCAACACGCAGGGAGACTAAGACAGAGAAAGATCTCTCCTTTTGTTTCATTTTTTTCCTTTTGCTTGTAATCTGGGAGAACTTTTCCACTCTTGTCTTCTGAGCCAGGTGTGAAAATGGAAAGAATTGCATCAGCGATGACCCAGCGCAGGCTGATTGGACCGACCCTAGGTGCTACCTGCTGTGGGGGGATGCATGGGGGCTGCAAGAGGGGAAGCCTGGCAGGGATCACCACCGTGTGCAGCTCCCTGCCCTGCTGGTGCTCCGTGTCCCCAGCATGAGAGATCCCTGGGCTGGGGGACAGCAGACACAGAGCAAGCAGCAGAGGACTTTTCTATCACCTGGGTCTCGCAGCTCAAAGCAGTCACAGATCCAGTTCTGTAACACGCGGGGCAGGGGTCATGGCGGTCGGCAGCTTTCTGGTTCAGCTGAAGGTTTGTGTCATGATTCCCGCCCACGCAGAGACAGCCCTGCCTGCAGCCAAGCGTGTGAGTCCAAAACCAGAGAACTGCCATGTGGGTGACATGGCCCCCAGTGCTTTGGCCATCCTCCACTGCTTTTACAGGAGCTCTCATTAGCAGGGAGATGTGTGGGGAAAGAAGCAGCTGGGTCTGCAGCTGGTGCTCAAATACAGAGTGCTGGCGTGCCGCGCGGGGGCTTAACCTGCTCAACGGTGCTGGCTCCCGCGAGACTAACCTGTTCTTTTACACAAGTAATCACAATTTAATTTTTGCTCTCAATTACGTTTTCTGGTACTTGCAGCGTTTGTCTTGTTTGCTGATTGCATCTTTTCTCCTCAGCTCCCCGAGGGTACTCACGGGGATGAAGCAGAAGAAGCCTTCTCGTCTGCTTTTCCGTTTTTGTTTTTAGTTTTGTTTTTCCTCCTTCTCCGCGGGTATTGGTTTTCCTGGACGCTCTCCTGGTTCTCTGTTGTTCAGTGGCATTGGCGAGAGGAGATAGCCTGTTCCGTGCTGCTGTCCTCCCTGAGGGGTGGGGTCTGGCTCAGTCCTGACTGAGGGTGGACCGGCCGTGTAGCAAGCAGCTACCCTGCTGCTTCTCCTGCCATCAAAACTGGCCACGTTGGGACGTGACTTCTCACCTTGCAAGTGAACTGGGCCTGGCTCACGATCTGAGAGCGGGCATCAGAGCCTGCTCCAGCCAGCCAAGCCGCCCTTGAGTCCTGCCCAGCTTTCCAAGTTGTAGTTTGCGGTTTGTCCACCTGCCAGGTGGACGCATCCTGGACCTCACTCTATTTATATATATGTGTGTGTATTTTTTAAAAAAGATTTATTTATTTTTATTACAAAGTCAGATATACAGAGAGGAGGAGAGACAGAGAGGAAGACCTTCCGTCCGATGATTCATTGGCCATAAGTAGGGAGCTGAATGGGAAGTGGAGCTGCTGGGATTAGAACCGGCGCCCATGTGGGATCCTGGCACGTTCAAAGCAGGGACTTTAGCCACTAGGCCACCATGCTGGGCTGATATATATATATGTGTGTGTATTTTACAAGATTTATTTCTTTTTATCGGAAAGGCAGATATGCAGAGAGAAGGACAGAGAAAGATGATATTGTCCACTGGTTCACTCCCCACGCGGCTGCAATGGCTAATCCAAAGCCAGGAGCCAGGAGCTTCTGCTGGGTTTCCCATGTTGGTGCAGGGTCCTAAGGTCTTGGGTTATTCTCTACTGCTTTCCCAGGCCACAACAAGGAGCTGAAAGGGAAGTGGAGCAGCTGGGACACAAACCGGCACCCATATGGGATCCTGGCACTTGCAAGGCAAGGATTCAGCCACTAGGCCATCATGTCGGGCCCGGACCTCACTGTAGTGCTTGCCAGAATAATAGTTTTGAAACTTAAAATTGACCTCTTTTTTTCCCTCCATATCTCAGTGAATCCTGTTCCTGTGCAGTTCCTCCCCTGTGAAATCCAGGGCACTCGCTGCTTTAGGGGGTGAGCAGGTGCTGGACAGAGCTCATGACTTAGCTGGCCTGAAGTCCCAGTGTTGTCTCTGGAGAGGCGAAGCTGTAAAAAGCAGGATTTGTGATGAGCGATCCTGGCTTTTCCTCTGGACACTGCCCTTTATTTCCTGGGAGCAAAGTGGGGAGGGCTGAGGTTTTGGAGTTTTGAAGTCCCATGTTGGTGGGAACTGGGTCATGGTTGTCAGGAAGAGTAGGGGGGCAGAAGTGAATTCACAACCAACAGGAAATAGAGGGTAGGGAAGGGGAGGAAGTAGGAGAGAGATTGGCCAAGTGCAGAAGCTTCTAGACAAGGGCCTTCTCACCATAGGAGCAGTCCTCTGCACATGGTGGTGGGAACAGTGCACGCGGGGGCAGCAGGCACGGCCCGTGCACAGGGTGGGTACTATGACCAGGGCGGCCCCAATGCTCACGTTGACTGCTGCCTATCTTGTGGAATGTGTGATGCACAGACCCCTTCAGACCTCACAGTCCTCCCCTGGCGAGTGGGAACCCTAATTTCTGTATTACAGCTTGCACAGGATCTGGGAGGCTCTACTTGGTGAGAGGAGAAGTTGAGGCAAAACCTGTGTGTGGTGCCGTGGGGTGTGCATGGAACCTGATCCTGTGGCGTGGTCACTGTAGGCCTGTGGTGTGGTCACTGTCTGCAGGCCTGTGGCGTGGTCACTGTAGGCCTGTGGTGTGGTCACTGCAGACCTGTGGTGTGGTCATTGCAGGCCTGTGGCGTGGCCACTGCAGGCCTGTGGTGTGGCCACTGCAGGCCTGTGGTATGGTCACTGCAGGCCTGTGGCGTGGTCACTGTAGGCCTGAGGTGTGGTCACTGCAGGCCTGTGGTATGGTCACTGTCTGCGTAGGTTGTGTGTGTTTGGAAATGTGCATTGCCTACTTTGTCCCTCTTGGAGGGCTGGATGCTGGATGCTGGCTGGGGTGGAAGTGGCATGGAGCCCTAGGCGTGGGAGACTTCGAGGTGGCTTCAAGGATCTGCTCTGTGGCAAGGGCAGGCCTGCATGATGGCAGCCTGCAGCTCTCTCAAGTGCCTCCATTCCTCTTGCTTTCAGGAGCCCCTCACCCTCAGCCCCCAGCTCCCCCTCAACCAGCCAGGGGCAGGTTTCACTTGGCTGGTGCAGATGGGTGCTGAAGAAAAGTTTGCCAGCTGCCTGAAGAGTGACTGCTGAATCCTGAGCCTCTCCCAGGCCCCTTTGACCACATACAGAGTGGAGTTGAGTTGGGGGGCTCTTTGCAGCCCACAGTGCAAAGTGACTTCCAGAACTCCATGGCTGTGTCTGTCATGGTTATCTGAGTGTGTCATGATGCCAAGCTCTAAGGTGAGCCTGGGTGCATCTCACAGATGTCTACTGTGGATGTGCATCTACAGTAACCACAAGTGTTACTGTAGGCCTGTGGCATGGTCACTGTCTGTGGGGGTCTGGTGACCGGTGTGACTGGTGGGGGTCATCCAAGCAAAGGGCAAAGAGCAGGTGGGCACAGGCTGAGCTAGGAGGAGGGGATGCGAGTGTGCCTGCAGGTCCAGGTTGTGGGACGCAGTCTTGCCAGTTGTTTTTGCAGTACCAACCTTGGGAGCCTGTGGTTTATCCTTTCAACTCCCAATGAGTGTACAAAACCATCCTGCCTGCATTTCCCCTCCCGTGTCAGCGAAGCAAACTTCTGCCACTGCACTGGTCTACAGTGTGCTTTTGAGTGGGTGCCTTTGGGGAGAATGGGGGAGAGGGACCTGCAACCAGAGTGGCTTACAGCCTTAACACTGCAGAGCTGGTGTTGGCCACGGGACAGACAAGTGTGCATTCAAACTCTGGACTTCAGAGAGAAGCCGCAAACCCTCCAGTTGCATTGTAGTTAAGGTTGATGCCTGTCTGTTGGCCCATAGGAGCCCACACGAGTCAACACAGGAGCCTCGATAGGGCTGACGGCCCAGGTGTGACCAGCAGGAGCCCTCGTGGTCTCTGACCTCACCCAAGTCTTATGTTAGGGAGACTCATCTTGCATGGTGTGTTCTAAACAGGTAAGCTACGCTGCCTCTTTGTGGAGGGACTGGTCGGTTATTTGCACACAGACAAGCCTGTAAGCTGCAAGGAAGGGAGACATAGTGTGTTGTTTGCACCTGGGTCTGCAGAGGGGCCAGGTCTTGCCCTTTGCCTGAGGGGAGGAGGGAGGAGAGCCCTGGGGTTCCTGCCCCAGTGCAGGCCCTGCTGGAGTGTGGTCATACTGGCAGGGGCAGTGAGCATCTGAGTGTAAGCAGAACATTCCAGGGTTATAGGTGCGAAATGGAAGGCCACGTGAGGTTGGGAACGGCCTCCCTGGAGCCTTGTGATGGAGACATGAGATCAGGAACAATCACGAGTCATGTGGGCTCAGAGAAAATGTCTTCGCAAAACTGCTTGCTGCTCTCCGTTTTTAGGGATGACAACACTGAGTAAGCCGTAGAGTTAGGAAGCATGTCCTGTTTTCTACGTTCTTCAGGAATTTTCAAAGACATCTTCCATCTCTGGGGAGAAGCCCTCACCCACGTGCAGGAGCTTCGGTGGGGAGCATGGGTGGAGGCCTGTGGAAGGGGGCCTTGCTCCATTTGTGCCCAGGAGGGCATCTGACTATGGGTGTTTTGGGTTGTCCTGGGCTCTGGGAAGAAGGATCAAGGTGGGAAAGAAGCATGTAGCCCACAGGAGGGCAGGAGGGCAGGAGGGCAGGAGGGCAGCTTGCCACTCATCTTGTCTATGCATTTGTGTAGAAGAGGATGCACCATGGCTGTCTCATGGGATTCTTGCAAATTTGTGTTTAAGACATAGGATGAAATATGTTTTTGGTGATTAAAAATATAGTTTATTAGAGAGAGAGAGAATAGAGTATGAGCAGGCTTTCCCATGTGCTGGTTTACTCCAGAAGTGCATAGGCCTATCTGATGACCCCTTCGGCTTCATTTCAGGGGCCATGAGTTGTTGTTTCCTTGGCTGTCCGCTGAAGCAGCCACCAGCCTGCCCATATCCCAGGGGAAGGCACACGGGCCCCACGTGGCTGGGGGAGGACTGGGCCCTGTGCCAGGAGGCAGGGGGCAGGCCCAATTCGCTGCCCCTACCAAAGCTCGCCTGATTACTCCCTCAGATTACCGTTTGTGCCAATTTGCCTAAAATGAGTTCCCGGATTGTCCTGGTATTTTAATTGACTTGCAGTGACTTAATGAATTAATTTAGGGAGAATTAATAACTCTGCAGTATTGAGCTTTCTAGTATGAGAGCACGTTATTACTTCTCATTTAATTCTAGCCTTCTGGGCCTCTGGGGAATTTCTCCAGTTTTTGCCATATAGATTCTGTTTGTATCTCAGCAGGGAAATTGTGTGACTTTTTTTTTCAGGTAAGTTAGATCTTTTTGGCCTATGTTTTCTAACTGTTTTTGCTCGTTTATAGGGAAAAAAAAAAAAAACCCCACACATCCTTTTCAATTTTACAGTAGTCAACTTGATAAATATTCTAATTCTTTCTAGTAGATTTAAATTTTGATTTTCTTGTGCTTCCTGGGGTTATAATCTGCCATGTTAAGGGATAAGACAAATTGTGTCATGTGCATTTCCTGTTATCACATGCTTGGTGGGTCCTGATTCTGCCCCGTCTGCCGTTTGTCTTTTTGGTTTTCCCCTTCTCTGTTGTTTGAGTGTGTGTGTGTGCAGGTGCTGCTTGCTTTCTGGGGCTTGGTGGTCTAGAATCAGTTTTTGGTTTTGCCAGAGGTTACTCATGGAACTATATCTATGTGTTTTTTTTTTTCCTTAAAGATTTACTGTATTTATCTGAAAGGTGGAGTTTCAGAGAGAGGGATGGAGAGGGAGAATAGAGAGAGGGGGAGAGAGAGGAAGTGTGAGAGCTTGCTCCCACCTGCTGGCTCACCTACCAGGTTTCTGCAACAGGCAAACCTGGGCCTGGATGATGCTGATAGTTTCAAACTGGAGTCAGGTGACCCTCTTGGGTGACAGGGGCCCCACCACTTGAGCCAGCACCTCCAGGGGCACACATTAGCAGGAAGCTGAAATTGTCAGCAAAATCGGGGCTCAAACCCAGGTGTGCTGCTGTGTGGAATGGGCCATTCCAACTGAACCGAGAGGCCAAATGGCCACCAGGGTGGACTCACCGACATGAGAGCCCATCTTCATGGACGGCTCCTTCGAGAGAGGTGAGGAAATCTGCCATGCCCCCATTTCATACCATCCAATGCCACTACTTTGCCACCCTCATGTTTAAACATGTACCATCTGCAGTCCCAGGAAAGCAGTTCCCAGCGGGGAGTCACAGCGGGCCTCCTGTCTCTGGGAAGGCAGGAGGTGCTGGGGAAAGATTCCACTCCCTTGGCAGAGGCCGCTTGCAGCGGCTCCCTTCTGCTCCTCTCTGAGTGGGGGGTCCTCATGGGATTTTTTTTTCTTCCCTCATGTCTTGCTTCCAAGGAGGAGGGTGGAGGCTGGGCACCCTTTTTGCTTACCTGTCAGGGTTCTGGCAGCAACGGGATCCCTTGACATTGACTTCCCTGGGCTGTCTTCTCAAGCTTTGTTTCCATAAGGCAGAGCCTGACAATGCAATAGCAGCTTTTGGAGGTCGGGCAGCCCCATGATGGTCTCGTAGGTATAGAGGTCCTGGTGCTTGGAGGGATGCATGGGAGCTGGTTTCTGTGCACAGGGAGGTTATGCAGAGGCTGCCTTTACTCTGAGTGTAGCTCCTGCTCCGGGGAATATGTGCTGGCCAAGGCCATCAGGGTTCTAGGATACAACACAGGGCGAGCCCATCACAGCCAGATCTACAGATTTCTGTGTAGGCAGTGTAGCCAGTGCCAGATGAGCATGCTGGCTGCTGACCTGGAAGACCGCTCTGGGAACATCACTCAGTGCACATGCCCTGGCTCGCTGGAGCCGCCTCCCCACCTGGGCTCCCCTGATGGGCAATGCCAAGCTGGGTTCCTGGGCCCTGGGCTGCAGGCAGGCCTGGACCAACTCTGGCGTCTACCCCTCACAGGGAGGAACCGTAGTGTCTGGGATGCTGTCCAGATGCAGGAAGGTGGTCAGAGCGTGGTGGGCAACACAGATTTGTCGTGGGCCAGGGCAGGATGCAGTGGAGGGGAGCAGCAGCGGGCCACAGGACGAAGGCAGTGGATCAGGGTCTCTCGTGTGACCCTGTGTGTTTATTAGCTCTGGGACTGTGGACAGATCGCTGGTTGTTTTGGACCTCAGCATGGACACTTGTGACAGAGAAGCCCAGGTCCCTGTGGCACATAGGGCACTTGGTAAATGTTTGCTGAGTGGATGAATGAATAAATGAATGCGTGTGCCATGCACTTAGCCTCAGGGAAAGATGAATGGGCCCCAAGAGACACCGCATGCCAGGCAGGTGGGATCTCCGTTATAGATTTTGTTTTAAATTCAGGTGTGCTTCTCTGTTTCTGCAACTTAAAATCCTAGAAATTCTTCATGGCTTCTCTCTCTCTCTTTTTTTTTTTTTGGTGAGGGAAAAAATGTATGATGAGAACAAAGCAGCAACAGTCATCAAGCAAATTTCAGTGGCAATGAATTATTAATGGTTTTCTTAGTATTTGCAACAGGAGGCTTTTTATTTGCCAACTGTCAGGCTCCAGAACACCAAGTTAAGATTCAGATAAACTAACTGGAAAGAGCCTTTCCCGAGCTAGTTTCTCCAGCAAGCGATTGAGCGGGCATGTATGGAGTGCACAGGTTCAGCCACCCTGCTGTCTCTTGGAAGGGCTGTTTCTACTTTATTGTCGGATGTGTGGTCTTTGGGTCTTGTGTCTGTCCGCAGCAAGTGAGGGTGGATTCTTTCTTGTCCTCTCTTGCCTGGAGAAGAGTTGTGAAATCTTCTGTTTCCGAAGGAGTTTGTATATTTCAGATGCAAGTTATCCCATCTGAAGGGTCTTCAGAAGAAAAGGTATCATGGGAAGAGACTGGGTGTGGGTTTCAGATGTTCTCGCACACCAGTGGGTGTATCTTTGGTTTGTATTCCCGGTGAGCTCTTGGAAGCAGCCGTGTAGAGGCAGCAGTGCCAGGGCCTGGATCTGCAAGACCAGATGCACGGGTTGTCACTCAGGGGTCTTGGGCTGCCGGAGAGGTGAGGGTCAGCCCCAGGGACTTGGCTCCTGGCAGCAGGTGTTGGAGGGCCCTCAGGATCCGTCTCCATTCTGTTCTCTTCCGATTCCCTCTCTTGTTCTCAGGATGGACCCCCAGCCCCATGGGTGGCACCTGGGTAGTTAAAGGACAGGTTGTGTCCTAACCTGCCACACCAGTTATTCCAACCACTTGCTCAGGACTCTATTTTAGTCTTCTGTTAAGAAGTGTTTATTAGGGTCCTTTGCCTACTTTTTTCTTTTTTAAAAAAGGTTTATCTATTTATTTGAAAGTCAAGTCATACAGACAGAAGGAAGGGGGGTAGGTGGAGAGGGAGAGAGATGTTGATCTTCCGTTCTTTGGTTCACTCCCCAAATGGGCACAGTGGCTAGAGCCGGACCAGTCTGAAGCCAGGAATCCAGAGCCTTTGTTTGGTCTCTCACAGGGGTGCACGAGCCCCAACACTTTAACCATCTTCTGCTGTTGTCTCAGACACAACAGCAGGGAGCTGGGTTGAAAATAGAGCAGCCAGCTCTTGAAATGGTGCCCACATAGGATGCCAGGTGGGGCTTACCCACCGTGCCAAAAGCACCAGTCTGTTTTCCTGTTTTTTTCTTTAAGTTGGGGCACTATACCTTATAATACCTTATATATATTTTTAAAGGATTTACTTAATTTCATTGGAAAGGCAGGTCAGATTTATAGAGAGAAAGAGCTGGAGAGAGAAAGATCTTCTATTCACTTGCTTACTGCCCAAATGGCTGCAATGGTCTGAGCTGAGCCACTCTGAAGCCAGGAGCCAGGAGCTTCTTCCAGGTCTCCCATGTGGGTGCAGGGTCCTAAGGCTTTGGGCCATTGTCTACTGCCTTTCCAGGCCACCAGCAGGGAACTGGATGGGAAGCTGGGAAGTGGAGCAGCCAGGGTATGAACCAGTACCGTATGGGAGCCTGGTGATTATAGGCGGAGCATGAGCCATTGCAGCAGCCTCTAAGTCTTTTTCTTTCTTTTTTTTTTTTTTTTTTAAACTGTGGGAATAACATCTTGTCTCATTCTCTTGAATATTTCTCATTTTCATTCTTGCTTTTACTTATGAAATTTTTTTCTTCCTTTCCATCTTATTTTCTGTTTACGGACAGGCTGGAATTCTAGTGTCATAGTTTTATCACTCTTCTTTATTCGCACAAGGTGAGCAGTGATTGCCGTGGTCCTGGGCCTTTTGTGTGTCTGCCTCCTTCCTGTATTCTTGTGGTCTGTTCCCATCCTGCTTCCTGCTCTGCTGCCGGGCCTTCTCGTGCACTGAGCTTTGCAGGGTTACTGCTGTGCCGGCACTGCCCCAGGCTTCCCAGGGTGATTTTTGGAGCTTACCTCCTATTACCTTCCACTGTGCAACACTTTAATCTTAAAGAAGCCTCCTTTACTTTTGGGGATGATGTGGGGTAGGTAGGTCTCTCCCTGGAGTGTGAAATTGTTAGGTATCCAGGACTGGTGCTGTGGTATAGCTGGGCAAAGCTGTCACCTGTAGTGCCAGCATTCCATACGGGCACTGGTTCCCACTCTGGCTGTTCCACTTCTGATCCAGCTCCCTGCTTATGTGCCTGAGGAAGCAGCAGAAGATGGCCAAGTACTTGAGTGCCTGCACCCACACGGGAGACAGGAAGTCTGGCTTCAGGCTGGCCCGGCTCCCACTTTTGTGCCCGTTCAGGAAGTGAACCAGTGATGAAATCTCTCTCTCTGTAACTCCGACTTTCAAGTAAATACATGAATCTTAAAAAAAAAAAAAGAGTTGCTGGGTATCATTTTAGGCATCTCTTATTTCTTATGGGAAGCCACCAATTGGGGTAGGTGTCTCAGGTGGTACAAGAATTCACCAGAGAGGCCAGAGGAATGAGAACAGATAGAATTACTGAATGTACTGCAAGGGAACAGAGACAGGACAAAGAGTGAAAGTGTGTCTGCTGCCTTGGGGCTGTGGTTTGGGAACTACATAAGAACTATGTAAGAACCCCATATGGGAGTTCGGGGGATTTCATTTTCTTAGGGTCCTGCATGTCAGGTGGGGCTGCTTTGTTGGGAAGAGGGAGGAAGTTTCCACTGAGGTGTCCTAGGGAACTCCTCATCAGCCAGGTGCTCCTGGTGGGCTGCGTGTTACCTAGGATTCCCCTATAATGGGAACTTAGGGTGTATCAGTCACGAATCTCCCCAGTCTCAATGCTGAGATAGATGCTCTGGTAAAACCATGGCTGCTTTGTTACTTGGTCAGTTGTGTCTGTGAAGTTACTTACTTTATAAAAGAAGTTTTATTTGTGTATTTATTTATTTGAAAGTTAGGGCAACCGAGAGAGATTGAGAGTTGTTGGCCCCTCTAAAAGCCACAAAATAAACTAAGCTTTTTTTCTCATTTGTAATTTTTTCTCCGTGTTGTCTCTTGGCCGTTGGTAGCGGTGCCTGGGAACCGTAATGTTTTTCACATCTCACACTCCTTCCGCTGACCCCTTGCACTCTCACGACGCTGACTGCATCATTCCGAGGTACGCTGAGGATTGCTGGATGCCTGCGTTTCCTCTCCGGTTAATCTCAGCAGCTTGCTTTTCCCAGAACTGCATTACGTGTCTGCAGAAATTAAACAGCTGTTCTGGAAAACGAGCTGGAACTTGGACTAAGAAAAGATATTCAGTGATAATCCTTCTGCCGCAGCCATCAGTCTCATCCACCGGTTCTGGCTTCGAACAGTTTCTGATCCGCCCCAAAGGTTCGGCAGCTGGTGCTTATGTTCATTGTAGAACTTGGCCACGTAAAGGCAGCTTTTGCCACACAGTGATGTTGAACCTAGTCCTTGTGCACCATGTTGCAGTCTGTTCTGATGACCTTGGCTGGGACACTTAGGAATTCAGATTCAAGTGCAGATTCCTCCACATGGCAGTAGCTGGTGCAGCTGAGTGCCCAGGATGGTTTGGGGACTGGTTAAGTTGAAGCCCACCCAGCAGCACGGCTGTTTCTGAGTTGGTGTGGCAGGTGGCAGCTTTGCTCTGACGGTGTTTGTGTGCGGCACGTCCACCTCAGAAGTGGCAACACGTGAGGATGTCAGCCTTGGCCTCAAGGAGAGATCCAGGGCAGAGCTGAGAGCTGCACCTCCCTGCTTGGGCACCTCCCTGTGGCACGTAGCTCTGCCACTCACCTCCTTGGGCAGCGAAGGTTTTTCTTAACTTGGACCAGTTTAGAGCACTTTTCCTTCTGTTGACCCATGATCCTTTCTGCCCACCATCAGCTATTCAAATTATTATTCATTATTTTTATTAGCAAAAAAAGAGAAAAAAATTTTCTCATGGAAAAACATATATAAAGTTTTCCAATATAGCCATCTTCTTATTTAAATTAGAAGAAGAGAGAAAGAGAAGAATTCTCTGGAACTAGCTTCCAGTGTTTTGGGATACCAGTACAAGCTGTGGCTGGACCATCCTGTAGCTGGGACTTGGGGGCTCATTTTGGGTGTCCCGTGTGGGTGACAGGAACCCAAGTCCTTGGGCTGCCATCACTTGCTGCCTGTCCAGGGTGCACATCACAGGCAGCAGGAATCAGAAGTTGAGCTGGGACTCGAACCGGGTACTGTAGTGTGGAATAACTGGCAGAGTGGTCAGGAGTGAGAGCCGGGAATTGAACCTGGGAACTCTAATGTGGAGACGGGTGTCGTAGCCGTTGGGCTAGATGTCCACGCCCTTCAGACGTGATAACCTTTGCTTCTTGCAGTCACACCGCACACGCGTCGAAGGCCTTCTCATTTTGCAAGATGAGCTTGTTAAGTAGCGGTTCTCCGTCTTGACTCCTGTCTCTGTCTGTTTAGACTGATCAATTTTTCCCCAGATCTAACCAATACTGAATGTGGAAATGTCCTAACTCTAGTTTCAATTTATCTAACTTGGAGAATGTTCTTAACAGTAAAGCCTATAATTTTTTTATTCTGCAATATTACTATATTTTGTAAGATTGTTAAGTTTGCTTTAAGGGGCCCTGGAGTGATTTTTCATATGTAAATGTACAACAGAGAATTATTCAGAACAAAACTTTAAAATTAAGTATATTTAATACATACAAGTTCATGCAAAAATAAAAACAAGTTTTAAAGTACAGCTTTTATTCAATAGAATGTGTTTTACAAGTAGCTCTAGTGAAAGGGAGCCTCATTTAAAAGTATGAATAGCAAACAAAACAAACAGCAAGAACAAAGAAAATAGAAACTCTGAGACAATTTTGATAATAGAAGCAAATCAACCTTGTTGGTCATCTTTGTTAGGAAATTTAAAGACAGGTGGTTTGCTTAAATGTCTTTTTTTTTTTTTAAGATTTATTTTTATTGTTTTTTTTTTTTTATTGGAAAGGCCCCAAGTGAGCGCAATGGTCGATGCTATGCCAATCCGAAGCCAGGAGCCTCTTCAGGGTCTCCCACGCGGGTGCAGGGTCCCAAAGCTTTGGGCTGTCCTCGACTGCTTTCCCGGGCCACAGGCAGGGAAGCTGGGCTGCTGGGATAGAACCGGTGCCCATATGGGATCCCGGGCGTGCCAGGCGAGGACCTTAACCACTTGCGCCACCGCGCCAGACCCTAAATGTCTTTTAAAAAGATTTATTTGGGCCCGGCGCGATGGGCAGTGGTTAAGGTCCTTGGCCTTGCACTTTATTTTATTTATCTGAAAGGCAGAGTAACAGGGAGAAAGAGATTTTTCTGTCCAGTGGTTCACTCCCCAAATGATTTCAACAGCCAGGGCTAGACTAGGTTAAAGCCAGGATTCTGGAACCGTCCTCTGGGTGTCCCAAGTGGCAGGAGGACCAGCTTCTGTTGCTTTCTCAGGAACACTAGCAGGGAGCTGGATTGAAAATAAGTAGCCGGGACTCCAGCCAGTGCTGTGGGGCTGCTGGTGTCACAGGGGTTGGCTTAACTTGCTGCTCCAACAGTGCAGGCTGATGTGTGTGCCTTTTGGGGAGAAGGTTTAGGCTGTGTTTTCTCAGCCTGAGATGTATATATCATTGGTTTCTGATGCTGAACTTTAAACTTCTCTAACTCGGACATGGGGTCAGGCACATGACCTTAGTAGTTAAGATGCCCGAAGGACTCCTTGCATCCCTGAATCCCATATCAGTATGTCTGGGTTCAAGTCTCGCTGCTTCCAGTTCCAGTTTCCTGCTAATGTGCTCGTGGGGGCAGCAGATGGTTTCTCAAATGATGATTCCCTGCCACCCACACTGTGGGCATAGGGAGAGGACCAGTGGATGGGAGTTCTGCCTCGTTCTGTTTTTCTTCAATCTAAATAACAACAGTAGGAAGGATAATGAGAATAATAATAAGTCAAACAGGGTCTTTTTCCACTAGGGGGAACCTTGAAGGAACAATTTGTTTTTGTCTCTCCTCCTCTCTCTATATCTGCCTTTCCAATAAAAATAAATAGACCTTAAAAAAAAATAAAAAGATAGCAGGCCCTATGAATCCAAGCCAGAGGAGGAGAACCCTGAATTCAGGTCTGAAGGGCCCACAGGGTTATGGCTGCTGGATCAGACCCATTGTGCTTCCTTGTGCATGGCGTCATTCTGATTCGCCCCTCCCTAGCTCCCTGCTGCTCTTGGATGAAGGACGGTGCCCCTTCTGCAGACTCGCCCTGTGCCCTCCATGTGCAGCTGTTCCCCACATGTGCACCTGTGTCCACTTGCCCAGGTTCTGCCTGCTCTCTGCGTTGGTCACTTTCCCACTCTGTCCTGCACACCTCTGGCTGCCTGGTCAGTGTGGCTGCTGTGCACAGCTGGTTGTTGGTGATCTCTGGGGCCTGGAGCCACTTCGCTGGCGACAAGAGTGCTGTTGTGCCTGTGTGCCTCTGTGGTGCCAGCTGGGTATACAGACAGAGCCTGCCCCAGTCTGGCGGGTGGTTGTTTATTTTAAGGAGGATCTTCTTATACTTAAGTTTGGAGAAGGTTCTGAAACCACACTGCCACCCCTACTGGTTCCATCTGTGTGATTGCCAACATGGCCCTGGCTCTGTGTTGGTGCACACAGCTCAGGGGGCAGTCCCAGGAACAATGTGTAGTGTTCTGGGATGACGTTATTCATGCCATCTCACCTGCTGCTGAGGAGCCAGCTTATGGGGAAGCTCTCAGCTCCTTGTGTGACATCAGGTCATTTATTGAGCTGGCCATGTCGCCCCGAGTGCACAGCCACCTGCCTGTCTTGCAGTGCCCTGCTGGAAACGTTCCACTTTTCCTTCTCTCTCTCGGTTCCCAGAAACAGTTCCGCTGAGCCCTGGGTTGGGGCAGAGTAGAGCTGGCGGGGCCCGAGGAAGCGGCCCTGGCCTCTCCTGAAAGGCTCCTTTCTTTCCCATGCAGGAAGGTTGTGGAGGAGGCACCAGGTCCAGGAGGCGGCTGGAGCCTGGTGGTGGCCGCCTGCACAACCCCAGGGCTTCCTGGGCAGCCAGGCTCCGCTTCTCCAGCACCACCAACAGCCCCAAGGGCTGATCAGGCAGATTGCAAGATTGTTCTAGGGCTTCTGTGAGCTGCTCAGCACCCTCTAGGAACATTTGTGCAGGTGTCTGGGATCCTGTGGCTTGGAAACAGATGCCCAGGTCAAGACAGGATTGGAGCGGGGTGTGGAGCTGGTGGCAGAGTGGTGGTTTCCTCACGGTTGGCCACTGCCATCGAAGCGAGAGCTCAAGAACATTTGGGAGTCTGACATTAGTTGCCAACTTTTTGTGATTTTATTCTGAAACTACCTTTTATCATGTCTTTTAACCGTTACGTGGATACCCTCAGGTTCAAGATCGGCTCTGTACTGAGGACAGTTCCTCATATGTGGGAGATTATCTTCTGGCATGCATTCCCCTACTCGGTCTTCTCAGGCCAGGAGCTGCTCTTCTGTCTTCTCCCTGGTCACAGGCTGGTAGCCAAGCCTTGGTATTCACTGCTGTTGAGGTGGGTTTGGGCCACCCCCTCTGGGTTGCCCTCTTGAACTTTCCACATCTTTATAGAGGCATCTGATCTGGGCTGAGAATGCCAAGGCACAGCTCATCTACCGAAACTGAAGCAAGCCTCAAATGGAGTTTTGGAATATACTGTTACTATCCTGGCATTTCATGAGTGAAAGAAACATTGGGTATTATGTCTGCTCCAATATATAATTTGGGTCATTTGTTGACAGGCAAAACATTTACCTAATTATCTCTCCCTTTTAAAGCAGTACTTTTATTTTTGGTGAAATAAGATTCTGTGAGGATTTTTTGAGGAGGGGTACATTGTTAGGATAAAGCAGTAACCAGAGCATTCCGGAAGTTCAGCTTTCCCTCTGGGAACCCATGAGCCACGTGGGGGAACTCTTGTGTATTCTGCAATGGGATGCGCTTGCTCGCCAGATGGCCAGGAGGTGTGGAAGTGCAGTCGTGGGCCCGGAAAGTTGTTCCGTTGGGCAGTGAAGTCACAAAGGGGCTGAACAGTGTTTCTCTTGGTGAGTGCTTAGTTCTGTCACACTGAAGTGTAGCACATTGCTGTGTGAGAGAGACAGAGAGGAGGGGGGACACTTGCGCCGGGCCACAGCACAGCACCCACCACCGCATTCACTACGGAATGCACATTCGGCATTCGGGTTGTTCGGCTACTGCAGTCACCACTCCGTGCTTGCAGCGTTGTTTTAGCATCGGCTGCTACAGAGTTCAAAGCCGTGGGCGGAGTGGCAGCTGTACCCCCACTCCCACATTCTTGATCACACTTCCTTGTATATATTTTTAAAAGATTTATTTATTTAATTAAAAAGGCAGGTTTACAGAGAGAGAGGGAGTGATAGAACCATCTTCCACCTGCTGGTTCATTCTCCAAATGGTCACCATGGCTGGAGCTGAGCTGATCCAAAGCCAAGAGCCAGATGCTTCTGGGACTCCTAGGCGGGTGCAGGGTCCTGAGGCTTTGGGCCGTCCTCTACTGCTTTTCCAGACCACTAGCAGGGAGCTGGATGGGAAGCGGAGCAGCTAGGACAGGAAGCGATGCCCATTTGGGATCCTGGCACCTGCAAGGGCAGGATGAGCTGATTGAGCCGTCCTGCCGGGCCTGATCACATTATTTCTTTCATGCTGGATTTAGTCCTAAAGAGCCATAGACTGTAATGTTTGTATTCCATACACCTGGGAGTGCAGCAGGCCGTGCCGTGAGGTTTGTGTGTTGTTCACACAAGGAGGAAATTGTCCAGCAGTGCATTCCTCAGCACGTGTCCTGTTGTTTAGCAGTTCATGACTGCATCTTATTTAGGAAAAGAGCAGGCGGTGTTTGTCCCTGGGGCAGTCACCTCCCCAGCTGTTGTCTTCCTGCCTCCCTCCACCAACACACACTGCTAGTGCAGCTGCTCTAGGGCAGAGAGCCTCTCTCTGGTCGTCACTACTGCAACCAACCTGCATTTCCCCCCCAAGATTTAGTTTGACTGCAAAGGCAGAATACAGAGAGGAGGAGGGGCAGAAATAGAGAAAGATCTGTCCACTGGTCCACTCCCCAAGCAGCCTCAGTGACTCAGGCTGGGCCAGAAATTTTGTCTCAGTCCCCTGTGGGTGTGGGGACCTAAGCACTCGGGCCATCCTCCACTGCTTTCCCAAGTACGTCAGGAGGGAGTTGGATCAGAAATGGAACGGCTGGGACTGCAAACGTTGTCCTTGTGGGATGCCAGTGTCATAGGCAGAGTTTAGCCTGTCTGGCCATGGCGCAGTCCCCAGACATCTTTTTCATAGAACAAGAAAGAAATATAGACAGGGTGGTTGAATGTTTTCTGGAGTTTGGGGTTTGGGTGCTGGGCTGGGTGCATGGCAAGAGAGTGAAGCGTCCTGGAGCTGCTGGGCAGACACTTCCCACCCGGGTGGCCTGAGGCACATGGCCCAGGCTCATTTTTTGCAGCTGTGGAGTGCTGCCAGGCTATTCCTGTGGGAATGCCAGTCATGGGAAGGGAAGGGACAACTTATAGCCCATCACATATGTGTATACGTGGAACCACACACAGTGCACACATGTGAGCACATGTAACTCACATGGTGCGCACAGCACATATGTAATCCACACACGCACAGGCAGTTAACTGACAGGATACACACATGTAAGAGACATGCACACACCCATATGTGCAAGCATGCAGTGCACATCACACACACAGCTCATATATGCACCTGTAAGTACACACAAAACTCACGTGCAGTTCACACACAGTTCATTAAGGTGTCACGCACACACAATACACATGCATCTCTCTGTACCACAATTCACACAGCACATACATGTTAACACAACATGCAATGCACAGTACATACATGCAGCTTACACTCATACACACATAAACAGTGCTAAGAGGCACACAGGTGTATAATGCAGTTCACACACATGCATATGGGTGTACACAACTCATCTCACATGTGTGTAACACAGCACACTCCTACACAATGTACAAACTCACACATGCACACACACGTACTCAGCATGCATACAACAAAGTCACACAGCTCACACGTGCACACTCAGCAGGTGCTCCTCTCCTTGCTAGGAAGGCTCCTGTGCTGTGAAAGCGTCTACCCTCCCTGAGTGGTAAATATTTAACCACATTTCAGTTCATACTTGGAACATTAGCCATCATCTTTGCCTTTAATACTCTTTATTTACTTCTCATGAAATGCCAGTGGAATCCACGTATTTTATAAGTATTCGGTCTGAGGATTGCTTTTAATCCTTGGGGAGATGTCAGACTTTGTAGATTTTTATAGCAGGAGGGCTAAATCCCATTGGAAGCTTCTCCTCTTGTGTAAATCACGATCCATCCATTTCTCTGAGTGCAGCACATGCCAGAAGTCAAAATGATTGGAACTCAGGTGTAAGCACTGGCTTGGCTAACAGTGTGGCCCACCCAAAGTCAGTGGCAGTTTTCGTTTTGAGTTAGATAGTGGTGGATTGTGCCACGGCCACGACCATGGTCAGTCTGTGCTGGCAGCTTCTCCCAGCAGTGGCTACACCAGTCAGTATTGATATTGCCCAAGCCAGTGAGTGGAATGCAGAGCTCTTGTGCACACCAGGAACAAGGTGTGACCCTGGTTTTGACCTATCATGCTGAATAAACACCTTAATCACCAAGGGACCAATTTGGGTCATCCATCTCAGCCACGAATCGTATGGAGGTCCCTTCTTGAACATTTTTTGCTTATCAGTGCTATTTTCTGCATAAGATATTTTCTTTAGATCTCAGTCCAGTAAAACACATTCAGACTGCCCTCCACAGTGCAGGGTAAGTGTTAAAAATGTAGGAACCTATGCAGTTTCAGTGTGATTGGCGTGGTAAGTTCAGATCAGCGGTGTGACACTGTGCCTGTAATTAGTAACAGTGTGTGCTGAGCGGGTTTGAACGCTCTCACCACAGATAGGAAGGCTGCACCGTGATGGATGTGCTCATTAGTTTGATTTAGCCTCCACACAATGTGTACATTTTTTCAAAATAGCTTGTTGGTTGTGAAAAATATATTCCCTCTTTGTCAATAAAAAATATTTACAGGGGAAAAGAGGAAGGGACCTGCATTGTGCAGTGGGTTAAGCTGCTGCCTGCAATGCTAGCATCCCATATGGGTGGTGGGTCAAGTCCTGGCTGCTCCACTCCCAATCTGGTGTCCTGCTAAGAAGTCTTGGAAAGCAGCAGAGGATGGTCCGTGTGCTGAGACCCCTGTAACCACGTGGGAGGCCAAGGTGAAGTTCCAGGCTCCTGGCTTTGGCTGTGCAGATACTTGGGGAATGAGCAAGTGGATGGAAAATCGATCTCTAATGTAGCTTTCAAACAAAGCAATGTATCTTTAAAAAATATGTTAAGAATGATTCTTTTAAGCTGTCTTCCCTGCCTCCCCTTTCTCCCTCTGCTCCCTCCCCTGTGCTTGGCTCTCTCCACACCTGTCCTGTCTTTTTTCTTTCAGGTTGCAAGGTGCCCAGTGGTCTGTTCCTGGTGAAAAAGATCATAGGTGGGGCTGGCATTGTGGTGTTCTGGGCCGAGTCACTGCTGTGACACCGTGTTGGGTATCAGAGCTCCAGATTGGATCCTTACTGTTCCATTTCAGATCCAGCTCTTGCTAAGGCTCCTGGGAAGGCAGACGGTTGGAGAGGGAGAGAGCAGGTGTACAGGGCGTGCACCTTCACCTGTTAGATGGGAACTGAGGTCTGCAGGATCCCCATGATAACGAACTTGGGTGACTGCCTTGGAGTCAGCTCTGGCTTTTTGGAGGTAGGTGACTTGGGAATAGCTGCCTATCTTTTCTGAGCGTTGTGTTCCCTGGATGCAGCGTGGCTCCGTCAGAACAGGAATGAGATGAGCATGTATGGGCTCTGTCAGTGCTGGAGCACAGTTTTGTCCATGCACCTGGACTTGGTCCCATCAGTCAGTCCCTGGAGGTGTTGTCCTCTGCAGGACAGGGTGTTGGCAGGATCAGTCACTGGTTGTTATTTTCTATATTCTGGTGTCATCAGGCCTTACTGACCCTGGAGGTGCTGACCCTCCAGGGCTGGGCCACTTGCTATTGGTGGCCGGGACTCACCCAGGAGTACACTTTGCAGATGCAAGGCAGCCGGCCCTGGGCCCATCATCCACCCACAGGCTCAGGTCATAGACAGCCAGGAACAGCACCCTCTTCCCTTGCCTCACCCACTCCTTCCCATGGAAAATGTGATGAAACCTCTGCCCGCGTTCCCTCTCGCTCCCTCTGCCTCCTGACCTGTGTGGCCTTAAACACTGGGCTGTGTCTCCTGCAACCATGAGGGAAGGTTTGAGAGTGGATCCCGCATGGGGTTGGGTTTGTGGGAGCTGTGGTGTCTGCCACACTCAGCTGAGTCAGACTTTCTGGGTCCTCTAGATAGGGACATGGAGCTGGTGGTTCACTGGCAGTGGTCCAGGCAGAGAAACAGCTGCTGTTGTCCCAAAGTATGTGTGATGTTGAGGACCGTGGCTGAGAATGGAAACTTCAGGAGAGGAAATGCAGGGGTGATACACCAAGTGGGAGGAGAATGAGAAGAGAGAGGAGTGTAGAGGTCAGAGGGATGGCTGGCCAGTGGCTCCCCTTGGTGGAGCGACCCACCTAGGAGGACCTGGGAGGTGTCTGCTGGCTGGGGCTGTGGGCCAGTCACCTTGGCCAGGGACATAGGAATTTCCCAGTAAGTGCAAGTGGGAAGGATGAGGCTTTATGCAAATGTAATGCCGTATGCCATTGAAGTGATGTAGTTTCACCTGGTTATTGGTGATGGCTGTGTATTATTCTGCTTCACAAAATTACCTCATTGTCTAATGAGGAAGTTTAGAGGATTACTCTTTGGTTATCCGAGATGCAAAGATGTGATTTTCAAATGCAGAGATCTGTCATTGAGTGAGCTACAAAACAGTTTTGGTAAATGGGCTTTCACAGTGCAGCCAGTCTGCTTACTGTCTGGAGTTGCTGTGGGTGGTGAAACCTTGGGGCATGATGGATATCAGGTGAGCTTGATGAGGTCCGATCAGCCTGCTCGGTGTTGGGGCTCTGTATGGGTGTCTATTTCTGGGTTCCTTTCCTGTCTGAAAAGGGCTTGTTTTCTTTCCAGCAGGCACAAGGCCATCCTCCCAGATGGTCTTGGCTGTGGACTCGCCAGGCGGGAGTATCTGGTGCTCACTTGGGTGGTTAAGACCTGGTTTTCCACTGTGATTGTCAGCCAGGAGGCAGAGTCACTTCATTCGTTTAGGAGGACATGGAGGCCCCTCAGCTCCTTATTTCAAAGGACCAAAGGGACTTTTTTTTATCTTCTTCGTTTTTTTAAAGATTTATTTATTTTTATTACTAAGTCAGATATACAGAGAGGAGGAGAGACTGAGAGGAAGACCCTTCGTCCGATGATTCACTCCTCAAGTGAGTGCAACGGTCGATGCTATGCCGATCCGAAGCCAGGATCCAGGAACTTCTTCTGGGTCTCCCACACGGGTGCAGGGTCCCAGGGCTTCGGGCTGTCCTCGGCCACAAGCAGGGAGCTGGATGGGAAGCGGAGCTGCCGGGATTAGAACCGGCACCCATATGGGATCCTGGAGCATTCAAGGTGAGGACTTTAGCCGCTAGGCCATGCTGCCGGCCCCCAAAAGGACTTTGAAATCCCAGTGGTGTTGTTGTGGGATGGATGCCTGAGTGCCTGACCTCCCTGGACGTGGAATCTCCGGTCAGCCTTTTGTGTGCGCCTGTGATTCTCACTGCTTTTCCAGGCAGGGTGACCCCTGAGGTCAGGAGTCACAGGGATGGCTTCTGCCTTGAGGGTTGCACCTACGGCATGGGGGAGGATCCCTGCCCACTAAATGAATGAGAGCTTTGTTTCTACAGGACTGATGTGGGCAGACCGGACTTTGTTGTGGGGTGCATTGGTTTGCTGTTGGCTGCACCTTGTTACTCTTTTGTTGGGATCTTGGCCATCAACCTGAATCCTGAGGGCAGGGAGCGTCAGAGGGGACGCCTGGATGATGGGTACCCAGAGGCATTCATGTGAAGGCCTGAACCCTGGGTGGAACTTGAGAAGGCGGGGCTCTGAGACAGCTGACAACACTTAGTGTGTTGTTGGGGTGTTGAGTCCAGAATTTGTCTGCCTCTTTGCAGCCCGTGAGCTGTGGACTGTGAGCCTGTGGGTGTGCAAGGCCCCTCCATGACCCTGATTCTGTGCCCTGTGAGGGAACAGGGTCAGTGGCTGTGGGAGACACCTGAGAGAGTAGTGAATGAGTTCTGTGCTTGGCTTTGCTCCAGACCGGATGTCAGCAAGGAGGCTGAGAAGTTTCTTGTTAGATAACTGGAGCTGCAGAAGGGAGAATGAGGTAATTATAGGGGTTATTTTTCTAGGAATGTTTAAGTATATTTGTTGCAGTCTCTAAGGACTCCTGCAGTGAAGGGAGGGTCCTGTGAAGTGGTGTTTCTGCATGCTTGTTTCCCTCTGCACCCTGCTTTTCACTAGGGCCTGGCCTCATATCTCACAGGCAATTAAGAAAATGTCCTGGAGCCCACTTGGGGCTGGGGCAAGAAGTAAACAGGCAGGTTCCGAAGGCAGTGGGAGCAGGTGCAATGTGCGGAGAAAGGAGGGGCTTGGACGCTTCTGGACTGCAGGTGCCCCACGGGGTCGGCTGCAGATACCGAAAGTTGTGCATTATATAAATGTACTTGGAACCCATGCACTTTCCCCTGTGTGCTTTAAACCATCTTCCAAAACCTATTATAAGGTAAATGTGATGGAAATAGTTGTTACACCGTATTATTTGGAGGAAAATGCTGAGAAACAAAAATCTACAAGCTTAGTAGATATATTTTTTCTCTGAATATCTTTTGAAATGCTTTTAAAGTGTTTTATTTTATCTGAAAAATAGGAAGAGAAAGAGATTTCCCCACCACTAGTTCACTCCCCAAATGCCCACATAGCTGGCACTGTGCCAGGACTAACCAAGGAACCGGAAATTTAATCTGGGTTTCTGGCGCAGGTGGCAGAGCTCTGAGTGGTTAGGTGTCACTTGTTGCTGCCCAGGCTGCGTGTTAGTAGGCTCTGGATTGGAAACAGAGGAGCTGAGACTCAAACTAGACTCTCCAATGTGGGATGCTAGTGGCTTAAGTAAAATAGTTCCCCCTGCCCAGGACCTGAGTCCAGGCTTAGTTTGGTAATATGTCTGAAAGAAACACAACCTTTAGGAATCAAGTGGAGTTTTTACCACAAGGCCAAAGCACGTGTGCCCTCCAGGTATTTTTAGTTCAGAGCTGGTTGGGTTGTCTCCATGGATGCAGACTCGGTGGAGATGGAGGACTGACTGATGAGCCCTCTAGGAGAGCAGGCCTAGCCAGCACAAGCAGCTAGGAGAGTTTGGCCAGGACTAGGGAGAGCCTGACGAGAAGGGTGTCCAGGAGGCTGAGGACAGCAGATGCCAGAAGGAAAGTCATTACAGAAAGGAGAGGCAGAAAGATCCGTTGTCCTCTCTTGATTTTTTTAAACCATGCAGAATTCAGTATGCCACAGATTGCCATGGTTTGCAAGTTCTCAGCCACCTAGTCAGTACAAGTGACAGGGTTAAATAAATCCCCCAGCGCAGGACCTAAATCCAGGAATAAATGAAAATCAAGCTCCTGGACTCATCTTCACATCGCTGCCCACCCACTATGCCTCTCCAAGCCCAGGCCTTGCTAGTGTCACAGAAAGGGACCTGAGACTGGAAATAGTCTCAGATTTTGGCGAAGGCTTGTGTTTCATTTGCTCTGTGTTCTTTTGATAGTGTGTTATTATTATTTTTTCAAAAAGGAGCAAGAGAGCCTAGTTTGAAAATGCAGTCCTGTTTTTGTCTGGTAGGGTGAGGTCGGCGAGCTGTCTGATGGTGGTAACGGCCCATCTGTCTCCTGCCCATCAGGTTAGAGCAGTGACAGGATCCACCAGCCACCGCTGCCAGACTGCCTGCTACTGTGCCAGTCTCCCAGAGCGCTGGGCTTCTGCGCTGGAATTCCTGCTCAGCATTTCACGAGGAAGGAAGCCAGACGGTGCGATGCAAAAGGGAGTGAGGACGTGGAAGCAGATGTGGTTCCCTTGGCAGGATGGCACATTGGGAAGGCTAGGCGGACAAGGTGACCCTGTAGGGTGTGTGCCTTTCGAGCTGCAGGGTAGCTCCTATACTGAGGGACTGGTCCAGGACACAACAGGTGCCTGGCTGCGAAAATGGGCTCAGGTTCCTGTCTAAGAGGTAATTAATTTAGGCAGCAATCTGGGGCTTGTCTGGAAGCTGGGAGTTCATGATTGCGGGTTGAGGGAGAGGAAAGGAGTAAATTGAAGAGATAGGGGCTGCCCAAGGTGACATCCTCTTTTAGAAGCTTTCCAGAGGGGGTGTTTGGTTTTGAAAACAGAGATGCCTTCCCTGTGATAGACAGAGCCAGGACCCTTGTTCTGTTTTTCTTCACCAGGTGGTTGAGATGCTTGCAAGTGCCTTTCAACTCACTCTACAGAAATGCTTTAATTCAAGCACAGTGTTATATCACGTGCATAGAATTTTAATTTTACTTTCTGCATCCAAGCTTGAACAATTCAATTCTGGTGCTTCAGCGTCTAGAATGTTCTTCTCCTGTGCTTACAGTACTAAACCTACCCATTGGAAACATTTGGACTTACTAAATACAGCATTCATGAGCTCATTCTTGAAATAAATCAGTTAAATTTGTTCTTTTTAAAGTTACAGGTTTTTTTTTTTTATTACTAAGTTAGGAATGCAGGGCCTTATCTGTTTTCATTTGTTTGTGGTTAGATTTGTTGCAGTTAGATTCCAGGTGTACAGATGAGTGAATATAATACAAATAGAGATTCCTGCCACCACTGCTACCATTCCTGCACCCTTCAGGTAGAACACTGCCTCATCTGTCTACCCCGACCCCTACAGTTGAAAGTTGAAAGTCGCTGTGTGGAATCACAATGAACTGCATCTTTTGACACTAGCCTGCTGCACTCAGCTTAAGGCCTTGGAGGTTCTTGTGTGTTATTGGCATATCTCTGTCCTTGCTACTTTGTTATCTGTCCTGTTGGGTGGTTGCACCATAGCTTGGATTCATCTACCTGCTGGAAGCCAACTCAGTAGTAAGCTTCTGTGTCTGCCTTTGTGAAGTCAACATGTTTTCCAAGTTCGCCCACTTTGTAGCATCTAGCAATACTTTCCTTCCAGTCAGACTGAACAGTTTTCTCTGTGTCAAGTACAGCCATACTGCCTTTGTTCATTCATCAGCTGATGGGCATTTGTGTGTTTGCAACTTTTGACCTGTGATGATCTAAGCTGCTATGAATATTTCAGGGCAAACTTTTTTGAGGGTTTTTTTTTTTTCAGTGTGGGTATGTATAATCAGGAGGAAAATCACAGGGTCACAGTAACCCTGTGTGTGACCTCTGAGGACCTGCTGAGCTTTCCCGAAGTGACTGTCAGGCGTGACAACTCTCCATCGTCACCAGCATGGGGGTGGGAGTCTCCCCGTCCTCACCAGCATGGGAGGGGTGGTCTCCCGTCCTCACCAGCATGGGAAGCGGGGTGGTCTCCTGTCCTCACCAGCATGGGGGTGGGAGTCTCCCCGTCTTCACTAGCATGCTTCTCATCTCGCAGTGTTTTTATTTTGGCTCTCCTGGTGGTGATTAAGTGATTTCTCACTGTGAGTTTGAAGTTTCCTCAGGACTAAAGCTGTTGAACTTACCTGGCCCTCTGAAGATCTCTTTTGAAGAGATGTTTATTTAGATGCTTGGTGCTCACTCTTTTCCATAGGATTGTCTTTTACACTTGAGTTGCACATGTTCTTATTTTGGGTACTGGATCCGTAGCAGATACCTGATTTGCCAATGTTTTCTCCCATTCTGTGGATATTATTTTCACTTTCATTATGGTGTCTACTGAAGCACAAGGCTCCTTAAATGATTATTTGGATGAAGTTTAGTTTGTGTGTTTTTGCTTCGCTGGCTTGTTCCTTGGGTGTCCCATTTAAAACCTGTACCTAATACCTGATTATGAAGATTCACATAGGTTTTCCTTGGCGTTTTGTAGCTTCAGTGCCTAGGCTCGGGCCGTTGGTCCACTTTCACTCCAATTTGTATGTGATACGAAAGAGGAATCTGGTTTTATCCTTTGGCGCATGGCGGTCCAGGAGTGCCAGCACCATTGATGGGAGAAATTATTCCTTCCGTGTTAATTTACCTTGGCACTTCCCTCGGGAGTCTGTTGACCCTGAAGTAGGTGGGCTTATTACTGTGGCTTTGTCTCAAAGTTTTGAAATGAGAAAAAAAATGTGCATTTTCCAATTTTGTGTCTCAAGGTTGTGCTATTCTGGTTGCATTTCTGTATGAATTACAGGATCAGATTCTGTTTTTCTGCAGTAAGCATCAGCAGGGCTTTTCCTGGGGCTTGTTTAGAATGTGAAGAGAGTCAGCATTTAAGAGAACATTGCCCTTTTGACAACACGATGTCTTCTAGCCCAATAACATGGGCATCTTTCCATTTATTTAGTTTTTCTTTAATTTGTTTCAATATTATTTTCTAGTCATTCAGTATGTGCATCTTATATCTCTGTTGTTGAATTTATTCCTTAAATATCTAAATACTTCATTTCTTATGTTAGCTTTTTCCCCTTTGATTTTGCTTTTATATTATTCATTGCACAAGGAGTGAAATATAATTGATTGTTGGATTATTGATTTTTGTGTACTGGAGCCTGTTAACCTTCCATAAATTTTGAAAGATTTTATTTATTTTCTTTTGTGTCTGAAAGACAGAGCGAGGCACACGGAGAACTATCAAGCATTTGTGCACTCCCCAGTTGCTGTAACAGCCAGGCCTGGCTCGGGCTGAAGCTGGTCGCCTCGAACTCTTGATACACCTCTCTCGTGGGTGGCAGGGACCCTGCAACTGTCACCTGCTACCTTCCAGGGTGTGCACTCCCCAAGAAGCTGAAGGCAGAAGTCAGACTGAAGTAGAGCCCAGGTGTTCTAGTACGGGCTGTGGATATCCTGAGCTGTTTGTGTGCTGCACTGACTCCTTCCCTTTGTTTATCTTGACTAGTGTTGCCATGGATCTCTTTGGAGTTTCTGCAGGAAATCAGGTTGTCTGCAGACAGTTCTACTTCTCGGACCAGCCGTGGGTGATGCGTGAATCAGCAGTGAGAGCTGGAGTCCCTCCTGAGCCTTCCCTCAGCGTGCCCTGCTGCCACAGCAGGTGCACTGACCCTTGCATCAAGCAGCCCGTGAGCTTTCAGATGTTCTTGGAAGTTCCTCAAAGGCCTTGTAGACTTTGTCTTTCAGCTTTCTGATTGGTCTGTTGTTTTGCCCCTTAGCCAACCATACCTCTAGAGTCACTTGCAGTGGCTTTTGGTGAATGCCCCCCAGAAATAATTTTTGTCATCTTGAGCAAACCCTGAGTCAGGTCACCTGGAGACGACATTCTGAGTGGATCTTTCTAGGGAAGCACCAGACAGATCAGCTGGAACAGCTTTCTGGGCCTGGGCCCTTGGAGGTCACCAGGCCATATCTGTGGGGTCTCAGAGCCTGAGGGTGGAGGAGGGTACCTGGGGCACTGGGGTGTGGTGGCACCGTGTCTTAGGCACCTGTGTAGCTCTCAGCTCTGCTCTTCTTCAGCACTGTCTGGGTTGCTCTGTATCCTTTCAGCTTCCATGTGAATTTTAGAATGTGTGTGTTGGTGTCACAGCCTGCTGAGAATTGTGTCGGCGTGTTGATCAGCATTTCTCCACCCCGGCTCTGGAAGCTGCCGGTGCTTTGGGCAGGGCAGTTCTCTGTGCTGGAGCCTGTCCTCTGTGTCAGGTCCGCCTATGGACAGCAGTCACATTCCAGGCGCGACAGCTGATGTCTCCAGAGGCTGTCAGGTGTCCCCGGCTTAAAATCACTCCTGCAGATCCATTTGGGATGAATTGGGTATAACAGCATTGAGTCTCCCACCCAGGAACACATTCTAGCTCTCTGTTTGCTCAGCTCTTTAATTTCTCACAAAAGGATTTTGTCCTTTGATTTCATCTTGGTTTCAGTGTACTAGAGTCACATGTCATTTGTTAGATGTGTTTCTATTTGTTTCCTGTGTTTTTTGATACTACCATAAATGGGATTGCTTTTAGACTTAAGTGGCTGCTTGCCTGCTACCCGTATAGAGAAAGACACTTGTGTTTTATTATCGGTCTTGCATTCTGCAACCCTGCTAACTGCTTACTAGCTGTTACAGATTTTCACCAAAGGCTTTCAATTCTAGTTTCTTTGTTTTAAAAGATTTATTTATGTATTTGAAGGGCAGAGTTACAAAGTGAGAGGGAGATACAGGATGAGAAACAGAGAGAAGGAGAAGAGGGAGAGAGAGAGAGATCTTGGATCTTCTGTGCACCCCCTACAGGAACACAGTGGCTATGGCTGAACCAGGTGTATGCCAGGAACTCCCACACAAGGACCAAGTACTGGGGCCTCTTCTGCTGCTTTCCTGAGCACATTAGCAGGAAGCTGGATTGGAAGAGGAGCAGCCAAGACTGGACCTGCGGCTCATATGGAATGCTGGCGTCACAGGCAGTGGCTTATCCAGCAGAGCCACAATGCTGACCCCCTAGTTTTGCTTTTAATTCCCAGTGCTGTTGTTTAGATTTCAGTTTTATGCATCAAAAAATGTATAAACTGCAAAACTTTTACTTGCTTCCCCCCCCCTACTGAAATCATGGGGTGCATAGAGTTGATGGGTAAAAGTCTGGTACAGGGTCAGGTTGTCAGACTGGGAATCTCGATGTTATGGTGACAGATGTTGATAGTAAACAGATTCTGGAAGGTGAAGGTGGGCGGTGACTCCTCAGTTCGTGTATGCCAGGATTAATGATCTTTGATGGTCGATTTGCTATCTAATTATGCTTAATACACGACGACTGTTTGCTTGGCCAGCTCTAGCTGGTAATTTTAACAGGTACCTCTGACTCCTCTGTTTTGGGAGATTATTTTATTCTTCAGGAGTATTTATTTTTTACTTTTTAAAGATTTAATTGTTTTATTTGAAAGATTTACAGGGAGGAGAGATAAAGAGATCTGTCCACTGGTTCACTGCCTCAGTGGCCGCAGTAACTGATGCTGAGTTGAACTGAAACCAGGAGTTTTCTCCAGTTCTCCCAACTGGCTGCAGGAGCCCAAGGTCTTGAACCGTCCTCCACTGCTTCCCCATGCCACAGGCAGGCAGCTGGATTGGAAGCAGAGCAGCTGGGGCACATTGTAGAACACACATGTGATGCTGGCACTGCAGTTGGAAGATTAGCCTGTTGAGCCATGCTGCTGGCCTCAGTTCTTCATGGAATATTACAAATGAGGATAAAATTTTTCTTCAGTTTCTAGACTGAGGAATACCGTCTGTTTTTTAAAAAAAACAGTGAATGCCTTTTTCTTTCTTTGCAGTTGTGTCAAGGCTAAAGTTGTCCTTGAGCACTGCGACGCAGCTTAAAGGACACTTCTTAACTAGTGCAGTTTATGTGCGAATGTGTGGACATGGGAGAGATTGATATGTATGTAGGATTACTTATAATTATGTATAAACATTTATCTATCCAGTCACGTATGCGTATTTGAATGATGATCACATGAGCTTGCGGCCTTGTCCTCCTGGCTCTGTCCTTTGCACGTCGTGGTTTGGAGGGTGTTGCAGGTGGTACCTGCAGTCCTCGCTGGCACAGAGCTGTTCCTCCACAGGGCTCGGGTGTGCCTCAGTGGCATCGATGGGCTCCACGCCTTGGGCGGTCCCTCTTGAAACACCTGGCATCTACTTGTTTGTCCTCGTCACCCAGGGCCTCCCCCGCCCTGTTTTTGCTGAGTCAGATGATGCCATGGGGCTGGTCTTTTCCAGCTTAGGCATTTGGGGGGAAGTTCTGACACCTGCCTGTCTGTCACCAGCTCTAGCCTGGACCTTCTTCTCCTGGGCCTCTTCATTCTAGTCGTCCTCAGCTCCTGTGGCTTGCACTGTGCACCCTGCCCTGGCTGCTCGCTCCCCGGGAACGGCTGCCTGCACCTGCGTACCATCCCGCTCAGAGCCCAGCCATTGCCGGTCCTCACTGGGCCTTTTCAAAGCTGGACTCTCACTCTCCTTGTGATTCTGGCAGAGGCCTGCTGGTTAGCACAGGTGTACCCTGGGGACCTTGCTTTCTCACTCCCTCGCATCAGTTATCTCTGGTCACCCACAGTGTACCTCTGTGGATAATGGTGGCAGGGGGAACAGTGTGTTTTATTTCTTTTGGTCTTTTCCGGAATGTTGTTATGTGAGCATGTGACTGGTTCACCTTGCTGGAGAAGATGATGGATGCCCATTGTCCGACATCCAACATTCACAAAGATTCAGGAATGCATGGGGAAGAGCTGCTGGAGACCTCCCAAGCCTGGGGCTGTGCCGGTCTGGGTACTTTGAAACAGAACATCTCACAGCTCTGTGATCATCAGCTTGTCTGTGGTGGTCTGGTCACCCCACTGTGTGTCCCTGGATCAAAATGTCATGTGGTGGGTGGGAGGGAGAATGACTGCTGGGTTGACCTGTCCGGTGCCTGGTTGTTGGCCGTTGAGGGTTTTCAGAGAGCTGGCTGATGCTTCTTTCTCTCTTAGGGGGATTTGGGCTTGTTGTTGTTAGGCTCTGTTTGTTAAAGTCCCCGGCATTTGTAGTTCTTAGGGCAGGGTTCCCTGCACCTGCTGTGGCCTTGGCCTCCACTGTGCCAGCTCACCATGACTCCATCCCTGTACACCCACAGCCCAGAGCAGCCCACACTCTGAGCTCCCAGCTTCTCTGTGTGAGAGGAATGAACCTGCTAGCAGGTTCCCAGCTCCCCTCTGATTGGGGATGGAGAGGGATGCCCTACAGGTTCTTTCATCACCATCTCTGATGGGGAGGAGACAAGATGCTCCCACCCTGGTTGACCCCACATGCAGTTCACAAATCCACATGGAACCTGCCCTTATCTCACACCCAGGAGCTTCCCAGGACCACCCCCTTCTCCATATGTGAAGACACAGTGCCCTGCAGAGGCTCCCTGTGCCCCTCCCCTACTCCCTCCAGTCCTGTCATTTTAAAAAAAATGTATTTATTTTATTGGAAAGGCAGATCTATGGAAAGGAGATACAAAGAGAAAGATCTTCTATCTGCTGGTTCACTCCCCAAGTGGCATCAATGGCTGGAGTTGAGCTACTTCAAAACCAGAAGCCAGGGGCTCCTTGGTCTCCCACGCATGTGTGGGGTCCCAAGGCTTTGGGCCATCTTCTGCTCCACATCTCCACAAGACCAGACCAGGCACTGTGCTGCTGTCCTTCTGGGCTCATTGGCACAGTTGTTAAAAATGGCTCAAATGGGTTCCAGCATGGTAGCCTAATGGCTAAAGTCCTTGCTTTGCATGCGCTGGGATCCCATATGGGCTCTGGTTCTAATCCCTGTGGCCCCGCTTCCCGTCCAGCTCCCTGCTTGTGGCCTGGGAAAGCAGTAGAGGACGGCCCAAAGCCTTGGGACCCTGCACCTGCGTGGGAGACCTGGAAGGAGCTCCTGGCTTTGGATCAGCTCTGGCTGTTGTGGCCATTTGGAGAATGAACCAGCAGATGGAAGATCTTTCTGCCTCTCTTTTTGTAAATAATTAAAAATTTTTTTGTGTGTGTTTTAGTCAAAGATTTATTTATTTTTATTGGAAAGGCGAATATACAGAGAGGAGGAGAGATAGAGAGGAAGATCCTCCATCTGATGGTTCACTCCCCAAGTGGACGTAACAGCTGGAGCTGAGCCAATCTGAAGCCAGGAGCTCTCCTGGGATTAGAACCGGTGCTATCACACCGAGCCCATTATAAATAAGTTTTTGTAAAAGAAATGTCTCAAATGATGTTAGTGGAATCTCACTCTAAAACCAAGGACAGTCAGCCTGTTAGCCACATCCACCCCGAAATGTCCACTCCCTTCCCTGTCCATCCTGGCACCGCTGGGTGACGAGGCTCAGGGCTATATGAGAGTAACTGCAGGCAGTGCCCTTCTCTGCCCCCCCTGTCTCCCCCCCCCCGCCCCCCCGTGGAGGGAGTCGTTGTGGGAGAAATGGGCATGACAGGCTCTCTCTGGCAAACCTCTTTTTAAAGCAGGCTGCCCTCAGGGTAGACATGTACCTGAGTTTCAGATTAAAAGTCTGTCCTTTCACCACCTTTTCACATTCGCCTGTCCATCCATCCACCTGCTTGCATTCACCTGTCTGTTTATCAGTCTGCCTGTTCTCCATCACCGCTCTGTGTATCTGTGTCCACCTTATCCATCTGTTGATGTCAGAGCTCTGAGCTGGAGTGCCGGGGTTCTTCACCTCAGCACGTGCCCAGGCCCACACAGCCTCCTCCACGCACCCGAGAGCTAATTTCTTGGAGTGGTGTGTGCCTATGGACACCATCGGGAAGCAATTGAAGGGCTGTGGGAGAGGCAGGACTGCCTTCAGAACTGACAGCAGTGACCTCTGTCTCATCAGGAGCACACTAGTGTTTTGTGTTTGTGGCTCTCTCAGAGGCCACACAAGAGGCAGGGGTTGGCCTTCCTATCTCCTTGACCTCCTCTCTGGGTGCTGACTTGTTGACAGTTGTCACAGCCAGGCTGGGTTTGCCGTGGGCAGGGTGGCAGACCTGATCCCTGCACATGGGTCCTGGCCCTGTGATGCCCTGGTGCTCCAGGAGGTTGCTGGCCAGCGTCTGTTTTCGGCATCGGTCATGGGTGGGGCCTATGCTAGTGACTGCCTTGGGTTGGTCCTGTGTGTCTTGTGCTCCGTTGTCCCCACTCACTGTGGCTGTCAGCAGCTGTGGGCCTTCCACTGACTCTTAGTGCTTGAGTCTGGGGTTTGTGGTCAGAAGACCCAGTCCTGGGTGAGGATTCAGGGTTAGGCCTTCCTGCCCTTGTGCGCTTTGCTGAGTGGGGAGGTTGTGCTATGATTATTCAAAGCTTTGAATCTTTTCCTAATTGTGTAGGCTTTCAACTCCTTTAATCAGCATGAAAACTTTTCTTTCCCAAACCTCCATAGGTTTTCCTGCTGACTCTGTGATTCTCTGCAGGGGTCATTCTTTTCCAGAAAATGAGTACAGTGGGACCTCTTGGCATCCCCCTGGGCCTGGTGCTGTCCATTCGTCCTGTTGAAGGTCATGGGGAGCGGCTGTTTTTCCAGGGACCTAATGGGAGCGTTTGGTGACGTGGAGCCAGCTGTACCCGTCTTGGATCCAGCCTCTCATTCTCTCTTTGTTACTCTTGGAAAGCAGTCTGCCCCAAGCAGCCCTGAGAAATCGAAGAAAATCCACTGTCAGGGTGTGGGCAACTTGCAGGCGCCGGCGAGCTGTCACAGCAGCTCCTGGCACACGGCTGTGGGTTTCACTGAGAGTACAGTCCAGTAGGAGGTGCCAAGTGGGGACTACTGCAGGTGTGTGGAGATCCACAGAGGGTCCACTGAGGGAGGAGGTGTTGAAATCATTGTGTGACTACAGGCCGGGCATGGAGGAGTCCCAGGCGGCCCAGGGAGCCTTGGTTCCTGTCTGGTTGTGCACATATTGACCGCAGCCACCACACTGCACATGAGTCTACCAAGAGGGCCATGTCCTGGGAGCATGTGCAGGGCTGTGGCACTGTGCCTGTGGCTGCCCTCATTGGAGGCCCTGTGGCACCTGCTCCATGTCCACTTTGAGTGCCCAGAAGTCCCCATTCTGTCCAGTGGCCCTGGTGCTTCCTTGCAGTAGTTCTGTCTCCCTTGGATCACTGCACCCTACCCTACCCCAGGTCTCCTCTACCGGGCCCTGTGTGTGTCCCCTCTGGGCCTCCTGGCAGGGTTCCCCTATGCCAACTGGCTCAGTACCCTTGTCCTGGCCTGCCCCACAGCCAGCCCCTGATCCCATATACACTCTTGTTTCTCGCTGGCACCACCTCTAATCTTCCACTTGACAAGAACCATCAGTCTCCAGTGAGGCTTCCTCAAAAGCAGAGGTCTCAGAGCTGTCGTACACCCATGTTCTTGACAGCAGCATCCACAGGAGCCACAAGGTGAGAGGCCCCGGGTGTCTGTGGATGAGCACATGGAGAGCACGTGGGCTGCGTGCACCACTGGGGGTCATTCAGCCTCCAGAGGAAGGCGGCTCCGACAGTCTGTGGGGGTGGACGGCCCTTGGGGATGTCAGGCTAATGAAACAGCCTGTCTCCACAGGGCAGGTCTCGAGGGACTCTGCTTATGCCCTGCCCCATTTGCAGAGACGAAAGTGCAGTGAGGGCTGCCAAGGGTAGGGTGGGGTGGGGATCGTTACTTGAAAGCAAAAGTAAAGCTTCAGTTTTCAAGAGCAGAGGGTTCTAGATGTCTGTTGGACCTGGTGCCCCAGTTGCACTGCAGGATGGGACACTGAAACAGTGGGTAAGGTTCTGTTTCATGTCTCTGACCATAATGGAAAAACATCCCAAACCAGACAGAAGACTCGGCCTCCCCTCCCTAGCCCCCGTGTCCCCACCTGGATCCCTCCTTGTTCTGCTCTCGTGTTACTTGGTAGGGTTGGTCTCTCTTGGAGAATGTTAGCCCCACAGGGGAATGCTTGTTTGGTCAGTGAAGGGTCAGTGGTGGATACCACATGACATTCAAAGGCGGGTTGTTCAGAAAATTCACGCTAGTTACATACGATGCTGCATGGATCTCAACACTTGGGGCACCAAGAAACCCTTATCTGGTTCTGTTTCCTGTGAGTTTTTTTTTTCCTTTAAGTTTCCACGGATATATGCACTGTGCTCCTAAGCTGTACTGGGCCAGGTCACAGTGAGGATGGATGTGGGCTCAGAGGGACGCATTGAGGGGTGTGTGTGGCCAGGGCCCAGTATGCGTTCATCTGCAACAGGTGCTTGCCATTGGCTGAGTGGAGGTAGTGGCAGCATCGCTGAGAGGGGCGGGGAGGGACACATTGCCTGCTTAGCCTAGGTACCGTGTGTGTGCCAGCTGTCTCCCCCTTAGGGTAGGTGTGTGTAGTGATGCAGGTGTACCGTCACAGGTGTACAGGGGCCAGGAAATGCTGCTGCTGCAGAAGGCAAGACATCTCGTCCTGCTTGCATCTCCCAAAGGTAGAAAATGGCTTTCACAAAGGGCTCTGTGGAACCTTTTTTCTGTTCTTTGTTCAAAGAGAGCTCATTTCAACCTTCAGCAGCTCTGTGGTTTGAGATTCCATCTAGTGATGTGTTTGGCAAAGTGTTCTGTCGCCTGTGGCTCTCGGGTCCTTGCAGCCAGGTGTTCCAGCCGGCTTGTCACCTGGCCCTTGACTGCCTGGTGGCTCGAGGCACGTGGCCCTCCTTGTCCCCGAGATTCTTTATTTTGCCATTTGGAAAGGTCAGGGAACAGATCTAAAACAAGGCCATGAATGGGAAACGTTTTTTCTGTAAGGTTCAGTACTTAAGGCTGAAACTTCACACAAAAGGAAGTGTTTAAAGAGGGCTTTAAAAAGAAAATCGCATTGCAGATGAAAAGAAGCGGATTTTAAAGAACCGGAGAGACTCCAGAGGAGAGAATTCTTAGGTGAATATCCTCCCGAAGGATTTGCAAAACCCCCAGCAGCGCACAGGACTTGATAGAGACGGAAGAGCCGAGCCCACCAACGAGAGTTTGTGCGTGGTCCAGAGCGGTCATCAGAGGCAGGCCAGGTGTCTTGATCAGTCTGTGCCACTGGGCAAGAGACTAGCTCAGGGTGGAGGCTGAGAAGACCCAGGCCGTGTGCTGGCAGATTGGAGAGCTACTTCCTGGTTCTCAGCTGGCTACCTCCTCACTGCGTCCCCATGTGGTGGAGACACAAGGCCCTGGTGTCCCTGCCTCTGTCCACATCTCGACCCTCTCATCACCTCTTCAAGGACCTGCTGTCTGATCCCATCTGGGTAGCAGCCAGCACCTCCATGGGGACGTGGGGGGCACCCTGCCCAGGCCCCAGTGGCAGGTGACAGGGAGGGAGGGGATTCTGGCTGGAAGGCTGTGTGTGGTGTGACCTCACCTGAGATGTGCCCGTTTCCTCTGTTGAAGCAGACTGGGGCTGTCTGTGTTTGCTGCCTCCATAGCTTGAGGGAGTCTGGAGCTGGTGCAGTATGAGAACCCTTTCTATGGCAAACGGTGCACACCTGCAAGGATCAAGCTAAAGCCTCTTCCGGGCCTTGGATGGAGGTTGGGCCAGGAGGGGGCTTCAGTCTGCAGCAGGTTCATGATGAAACTGCATAGCCCACTTCCTGTTTTTCCTCTTAGAATCAGGCTTGTTTATCCCTTTTTGTCTCCACAATCTTAGCAGGAATGATCTCTGATTCCACCACTCCAGAACCCCGCAGTGGGTGCCTTAGGGAGGTTGGTGATCTGGGTTGCTGATACCCTCACAAGTGGCAGCCCCCGGAGCCCCTGGCCTCTGTCACTGACATGGAGGCCGTCTGTCAGCGGCTCACTTCCCCATGGGCATCTCAAGCTCTGCCAGGTAGAGGACTTTGTTGTGGGGGTGCCAAGGCAGGGTATCTCCCCTCTGCTGGTGGTTCTGTGCTTAGGGCCGGGGTCCCTCTTCTCTCCTCCATTGCCATGGTGTAGGGATGCGCTCCTCTGGAGTGTCAGGCTAGGACCAGGGGGAGGATGACACGCCGTCAGACCCTGGGAGCATGTGTGTGTGAGCAGCCCAGTGATGACCACCGAGGTGGTCTGTGCGGTTCTAGGCCAGGCACCGTGCCTAAGCTGTTTGGGCACTATTTGCAGAAGTCTGCCCCTCTGTGAAGGCTCCCCTGGGGTCTCTATGCCCAAAGGGGCACACTCCCGACCTCTGTGCGTTTTTTCAGTACAACCCTCCCTCTGGTTTCCGGGATGAGATGGGATGGGTTCTAGAAAACTCCCACGGTGACCATGGTCCACAGATGCACAGCTCTTTTGCAGACTGCTGAGCTGTGTGCACATGGCCTCTGCATATTCTTATGCACACTGTAAGTCATCTCTCGACTGCTGAGACACGCCCACAGGATGCAAATTCCATGGGAATAGCCGAATTGGTCAAATCTGGATGTGCCTGGGGAGCTGACCGTGCTTGGATATTTGTTCATATGTCATTCTTATTGTATTTATGTGTATGTGTTGTGTAGTTCTGGCTTACATATATTCCAGTTACCGCAGGACCATTGGGCATTTAGGTGTTTCCTACTTTTCCTTTCTAAGTTTTTGCTTATTTGAAAGGTAGAGATTCTGAGAGAGAGAGAGAGAGAGAGAGAGAGAGAAAATGTTTTTCATCCTTGGCTCACTCACAAAATGCCAACAGACAAGCCTAGACCAGGTCAAAACCAAGGGCAGAAATTCAGTGCAGGTCTCCCATGAGGGAGGCAGGGCCCCAACTGTGTAGCCTCCCAGGGTGTGTGTTAGCAGGGAGCTGGAACCAGACGTGAGGCCAGGATTCAGACGGCACATGCTCTGATGTGGATAGCAGGCATCCCAGTAGGCAGGTATAGCACATTTTTGAGAACCTATACGGAGCAGAAGGGACACTCAGCTCCTCCAGCCATCCTGCCACCACCTCAGGTACTGTGTGGGCTCTGGAAGGCTGTGATGACCCCCTAGGCCTTGGGAGGCGGGGGTGACCCTCTAGGCCTGCAGTGTGGTAGATGAAAGCTGCCAAGCCACAGGTCTGTTCTGCTGAGCATTTCAGAGACTGCATGTGAACACTGCTGCTTTCCTTGTTGCTTTTCCAGACTCAAGTCATTCCTCCACGCAGGTATAAGTTCTTAATACAGCTTCAGACAGAAACGTCGGAGAGCGACCTTCGGAGTCCTGCCGGGCACATGTGCGCAGTGCGGGGTGGTGGCGTGGGCCGCAGCTGTGCATGGCTGTGTTCCTTTTTACATAGTTGATCAGAGTGAGAAGGATTGAGGGTTAGGGGAAAGTGGGTGGGACTATTGTTTCCAAATTTTCTTTTTCTTCTTGTATGTACTGCCCCAGGACCCAGGAATGGGGAATAGCCCCCTGATGTCAACCCAGGATCCCAGATGTGGAGCATGCTCCGGCGTTCTGCTCAAGTAGTTTCGATAGTTCTGAAATGCCGATCCAAGGATGAGGAAATCTTTCCAATGTCCATTAGCTGACAGAGTCAACCTTAGAGTCTCCATTTACACAGATATTTGCTGTCATTGCTTGTTTGGGCTAGTTGTCCAGTTTGCTCTGTTCTCCTTCCTCTGTGTGGTAACAGATGACCTCTGCAGAACCCAGTGGGCTTCCATATCCTCTGTGTGCATCTGGGCCTGCCGTCCAGGGGTGGAGAGGTGATCATGCCTGTGGCTTCCTCGCCAGTGCTTAGGGCTGTCAAGTTTTCATTTTAGCTGCTCTGGAGGCTGTGAAAAAGTTTCTTCTGTGGTGGACCCAAGTTAAGGGGGCCCAGTGCACACAGTGCTTAAAACTGCTTGGAAAACCAGTTCTGACTTGAAAGTGGGTCTGTATTTAGAAAGAAACCTGGACTATCTACCTAACATATCATACCACGTCAAGAATTGCAGACACACCTCGGCCATCTCTTCTACTTTATTTTCCCATGTATTCTTCACTCGCCTGTTCGTACCACAGTGATTCTGTGGTTTCATTTTCTCTAGCTCCTCCAGAAATTCTTGGCAGCTTCTCTGCAGCATGGCTTACGACAATGGTTTTGGTGGTATTTTTTTAAAGATTGAGATATTATTCCTAACACATACAATTCATCACTTCATAATTCAGTGGTTTTTAGTGGAGTCACAGAGTTGTCTAATCATCACTGCGGTCTCATTCCAAAACCTTCCCAGGTCCCTGAAACTAAATCTCAGGCCTCCTAGTGAAACTTGCTCTGTGTTTTCTGTAGGTTTCTGTCCTGGAAACGTCATGTCAACAGAAGCACACAGCGTGTGTGTGTGTGTTGTGTCTGCCCACTCGGCTTCACCATCCCTTCTCAGTGTGTGTGTGTGTTGTGTCTGCCCACTCGGCTTCACCATCCCTTCTCAGTGTGTGTGTGTGTGTGTGTTGTGTCTGCCCACTCGGCTTCACCATCCCTTCTCAGTGTGTGTGTGTGTTGTGTCTGCCCACTCAGCTTCACCATCCCTTCTCAGTGTTCTGTTACAGCATGAGCTTCCTTTTTGTGACGTTCCATTATATGTACAAGACTCCTTTTGTGGAAGTCTTTATCGATTGATGGATATGGGATTTGTTTCTTGTTTTTGGGTGACTTTGAAAATGACAGAACATTTAGTGTGCCAAAAATTTTTAGTTCTTTTTAGTTCTCCTAGGTAGCAACTTTGGAGTGGAAGTTCTTTAGCATCCTCAGAATTTGCCAGAACATTTTGTTTTGTAAGTGTGGCATTTTGTCCCATTTTGGTTGTTGACCTACATCTTTCTAATGGTTAATGTTGTAGATTATTTCTTTATGGGCTTTTTGGCTATTTGGAGAAATCTGTTCTTTATTAATATCAAGAGAACAGATGTCACCTGGTTCATAGCTGTTCTAAGAATAGAATGCTACTTCCCCCCTTTCTTTTAATTTTGTAGTAACATCTTTACAACCCACATCATAGTCATAGCCTTAACCGAAGAAATCAGCAAGTAGATAGTAGAACGATCACCATGGAGGAATTTCTTATCAAATGCTTAGCGCATTTTTCTTTTATTTTTAGGATTTATTTATGTTTATTTGAAATGCAGAGCTGGAGAGAGAGAGAGAGACTCTTCCATCTACTGATTCACTCCCCAGATGTCTGCAGTGGCTGGAGCTGGACTGAAGCCAGGATTTTCTTCTGTGTCTCCCATGTGGGTGCAGGGGCCCAGGGAGTTGGGCCATCCTCAACTGCTTTCCCAGGCCACAAGCAGCGAGCTGGACAGGAAGTGGAGTAGCTGGGACTTGACCAGTGCCTATAAGGGATTCCAGCACCACAGGCGGACATGTAACCTGCTGTGCCATAGTGCCCGTGTCAGCCCCACCCTCTTGTCTTCTTGTTGAGTTGTAAGGTTTTTTTCTGGCCCTCTATAACAGACTCATTTCATATATGATTTCTATTCTACCATTTGTGGATGCTGTTTTCGCCTTCGTGTTTACTAAAAACAAGTTTCAATTTGGATGAGGTCAAGTTTATTGATTTTTTTTCCTTTAATTGTATGTACTTTCGGGGGAAAAAAAGAACAATTGTTTTACCCAAAGACTTGTGTTTTCTTCTAGGATTTCAGAAGAAAAGATTTCTTCTGAAAGTTAGAAGAAATTTTATGCATATACTTTTCTTCTAGGATTTTAATAATCACTGTTTTTACATTTAGAGTTTGATGGATTCTGCATTAATTTTATATATACTGTTAGGTGCAGGTCCAGCTTTACTCCTTTGTGTGAGAAAGTTTAGTGGCCTTGGAACCGTATTTCTGACGATTTTTTTTCCGTCTTGAATGATCTTGGCACTGTACGATAGGGTTGTTTCTCAACGCCAGTTACATGTCATGAATCTAATTGGTAATCTTTATGTTAGCATTACACTCTTGTTGATTACTGTAGCATTGTAGTAAGTTTTGAAGTCAGAAAATGTGCGTCTTCCAGTTTTGATCCTGGTTTTATTGTTTTGGCCAGTCTGGGTCCTGGGCGCCCTCTTGTGTATTGGTATGATCAGTTAATTTGTTTTTGGATTTGGTTATTGCTTTAATGTCTATTTATACTTCATTTGTGGGAGGAGAGATTGCATCTGTTGATTCACTCCCCCCATGCCCACGGCAGAGAGGACAGGACCAGGCTAATGCCCAGAGCCTGGGGTTTTATCTGGGTTTCTCCTCGGAGTGGGAGGGACTGGCGTACTTGGACCATCCTTGGCAGTCTGCACGTTGTCAGGACACTGGGTGGAAAGTCAAGCTGGAGTGTGAATCCAGCCTCTCCGATGTGAGATGTAGCCATTTCACTACTGCTCCCTTTTGTCCAAGTTCAAAGGTCTTCAAAACCTTTGTGTAAAATGCATGCCATAAGAAAAGCTGTGCAGGGTCTTCAAAACACACTTGCTGTAGCGTGTCTGAACAGGCTCTGATTTGGAGCACTGTGAAAAGAGCTCACATCCAGGCAACACACATCCTGCTGAAATTGAAACAAGAACGATCATTCAGTGTATGTGGAAGCTTGGTCGGAAGAATGGCAAACTCACTGACACTTGAAAAAGGTTATAGGCCAGGGCTCCAAAGAACCCAGACTTGCCAGTGGCAACTTATTTGAAGAAGAAATAAAGTGTTGGAGGTGAAGAAGGCTGTGATGGCCCATCCATAGCAGTTTCCCAGTAAGTCAGTGCCCTAACTGAAAAGTTCGTCACAGAAGCAAAGGCCAACAGCAGAGACATCTCAGCTGACTGGGCTTACACACACTTGTGAGTGCAGTTAAAGTGAAGCACGCACTCCGCTCACTGGGTACCAGAACCCAGGGAGAAGCTGTGGCGGGAGGGGGAGCCTGGCCCTTTCTGATGGGATTCCAATAATAATTGTTTCCGTTCGTGTTTCCTGGATTTAACGGGTTCAGTCCATTTTCATGTAGTTTGCCATGGAAGTTCTTCTTACTTGAACTGCCTGTTTTTATCCCTTTGCCAGTTTTTCTGTTAGTGAACTTGTCTATTTTCTATACATGATGGATACTTAAAAATGTATTACAGATGTCTTGTATTATAGTCTTAGATGATCATGTGTCACACATTGGTAGAGTCTTCTGAAGGAGTTTCAAATTCCATGTGCTTGACTGGAAATATTTTCAAAACCATTTTGAAACAGTTAAGAAATAGGCCCGGATTTTTCCTTAAGGAATGCATGAATGTTTTGTGTGTTCAGCTATAATTTCACTGTAGGTTTTGTGGAGTTTATGCTTTTGTGTAGTATGAGATGGAGATCCTTTAATGGTGTCCTATTTTTCTTTTTTTGTTTTTGTTGTTTAAGTGAATCATGGTCAGTTGTTTCAGGATCATGGAGCCATGGGTATGGACCTGTTTCTGAGTTGTTGTCTTTTTGTATCTTAGTCTCTTCGTGTATTCTGATACCAGTATTGTAGTGTCATAATTGTTATGGTTTTATAACAAGTCTAAATTTTTGATTAGAAAAATTTCCTTGTACCTCATGAGTTAAAAATTATATCCTTAAATTGTTTCTCTAACATTTGAACTTTTAAATAAGTATATTCTGTGAGAATCTCTTTTAGGAGTTTGGATTTAGATCTAGTTTAGATTTGGTTGGGAGCATTTATATAACTTAAGAATTAAGTCATTATGCCTATTGATATCTAATGAAATTACCTTTTGAAAATGTCCATCGAGAGGATGTAAAAAAAAGCAATATCGGGCCGGGCGCGGTGGTGCAAGTGGTTAAGGTCCTCACCTTACACGCCTGGGATCCCATATGGGCGCCGGTTCTATTCCGGCAGCTCCGCTTCCCTTCCAGCTCCCTGCCTGTGGCCCGGGAGAGCAGTCGAGGACAGCCCAAAGCCTCGGGACCCTGCACCCACGTGGGAGACCCGGAAGAGTCTCCTGGCTTCAGGTCGGCATAGCATCGGCCATTGCGCTCACTTGGGGAGTGAATCATCGGATGGAAGATCTTCCTCTCTGTCTCTCCTCTGTGTATATCCGCCTTTCCAATAAAAAAATAAATTAAAAAAAAAAAAGAACAGTATCAACAGCAACGACAAAGGGTTGAAGAAAGCCACGGCATTCATTGGCTGCCATCAAGGGAGTGGGGAGTGTGAGGGCTACAGAGAAGGCCTTAAAAGGCTTTGTGTGGTTGAATAGCAATTGGAAACCGCGTCCAGATGAGGAGACCCAGGGATCTCCATGTATGTGAAGCAAGGCTCATCATGTACATGGGAATCGTGGTTAGGATACGAGACGATCTCTCAGCAGAATCCTCACAGGCCAGGAGGAAGTGAGGAGACAATGTTGAAAGTGACGAAAGAATGAAATGCTGGAAACGCTGTTTTACTCAGCAAAGCCGTTCATTAGCAATGAAGGAGTAGCAATCTCCTGGACAGAGGTCAAGTTTATCACCATGAGATGTGCCTTGCAGTAGATGCTTAGTGATGTTACTCAAGCTGGGAATAAAAGACGCTAATTGATAGGATGAGAACACGAAGGTCCAACAAGTGGGACCTGCATAGTGGATGTAGCAGGTACGGCTACTGCTTGAGACAGCAGTGTCCCATGTGGGCACTGGTCTGAGTCCTGACCACTTTGTTTCCTGTCCAGCTCCTTGCTTGAGGCCTGGGAAAGGCAGCAGAAGATGGTGTTTGGCAAGTGTTTGGGCCCTTGCCACCCAGATGCTGGCTCCTGACTTCATCCTGGCCCAGTCTGGCCATTGCAGCATCTGGGAGAGTGAACCAGTGGATGCAAGATTCTCTCTCTGTATTTGTCTTTCCCACTCTCTCTCTGTAACTGAGTTTTGATTAAAAAAAATATATGTAGTAAAACAGTACAAAATTCACTGGTACAGTAATTGTATAATTAAATTGAGACTACTGAAATGCTGTAAGATTATACTAAGTTACAAATCACAACCAGTGTAAAAATTAAAGCAGAACAATATTGGAAGTGACTATTGATGCAATAAATTGCTAATGGATGCGTGAGATTGAAAGTTGTAAATTGTGGCATTAGAAACATAAACATATGGGGGGAATAATTGTATAGATATCGTGTGCAAGGTATAGTTGTTTTCAGGTTAAAAGACTGTGAGATATATTATATGGACACTCATGAGGCCACACGAAGCAGACACCTATAGTAGAAACAGCAGTTAAAGCAGAAGGGCTCAGAGCAAACTGAGGACAGGCTCAGATCAACGGGGAAGGCAGCGAAGGCGGGAGAAGGGATCAGAAGGTCTAGAAAATGTTCAGAAAGCAAGGAGCGGGATGGCAGCCTATAAGTCCTTGCCTCGGGATTTACTCTGTATGTTCGTGGATTGAAGGTGAGTGTCCCTCACGATATTCACTGTTGTTTAAGGGCCACGAGTGGACTGAAGTCCTTGCACATGGGCACCTAGAAGAGCAGGGATAACTGGGACAGCAGGCGGAACAGACATCAAGCCTGTCTGTGAAAGGAGACAAAAAGATGGGCAGGTAAGTGGAAAAGAAGTCAGTTTACCAAGAGGATAGAGCGGTGTAAAGGTGCATATGTATCCCGAATCAGAGCTCGTGAATGAAGGAGGAGATATTAGTAATTCGGAAGGGAAGATTAGGTCAGCAGTGCAGTAACCGTACAAGGCCCCAGTACTGAAGCGACATCGCTCCTCCAACCGAGACCTGTAAGAAGCCATGATCAAGTTCAGTGCAGTTGCCTGCTGCACAATCAGCCCAGTCAATCTTTCTGTACCATAATTAACTGAGAAAGAAGTCAAGGAAACAGCCCCATTTCCAGTGGCATCCAAAGCAATAAACATTTATAAATAAATATAACCAGAAGTGAAGTCTGTTTAGATTGAAAACTGTATGAATTGATTTCAAAAAGACTGAATTCACAATTTATTTGTGAGGATAATGCATGTTTGTGGAGCAGAAGAATGAATATTGTCATACTCTCCATGCTGGCCGAAGTGCTCTATGGATTCACTGCTTTCTCTTTGGAAATTCCAGCTACACCTTTGTCACAAACAGGACAGTTCTAAAATGTGTGTGGACTTGCGTAAGACAACGACAATGCACACAGTCTTCGGCAGGAGGGACAGAGATGGAATCTTTCTACTGTCCTGATGAACAGTTACGTTATGAACCTAATGAAAATGGTACATGTGTAAAAAGGGGCACTTAGAGTAATGCAGCCATAGAGAAAGCCTAGGGATGGAGTCTTGCCTGTACAGAAATACACAAAGGTGATGGGCTGATTGTAAGTACACACACACACGGAGGCATCAAATGTTCATTAAAGGTGTATATGGAATCGCAGCTCTTTTGTACCCCCAAATATTTAAAAAATTTTTTTTACTTAGTTTTGTTTCATTTGAAAGGGAGGAAGGGAGAAAGAGAAGGCAGGGGGAGAAGGAGAGAGAAATTTCTGTTCTGTAGTGAACTACAGGATAGTTCACTCCCCAAATTCCTCCCGGACCAGACTGAAGCCAGGAGTCTGGGATTCGGTTCTCCGTGTGGATAGCAGGGACCGGAGTTCTCCAGCCACCTCCTGCTATCCCAGGGTGCACGTTGTCAGGAAGCAGGCGTCGGAGCTGGGGCATGGCTCCAGTGCCCCAGCGTGGGGTTTCAGGTATCCCGATGGTGCCAAGCCCCATCCCTAAACATTGTTTAAATTTCATTTTTTCTGTGAAGCTTTTGAGGCACCACGATAATATGCAATGGAATATTATCTAATTTTTTGCAGTGGTTTTTTGATTTTTAAAATTAGTATTTTATGATACCATTCTGTAGGCTCTAGGATTTCCATTCCCTCTTCCCCAAATCCCCTCCCCCACTGACTCCCCACCCCCATATTATTATGGTATAGTCTTTCAGAAACGGTTCTATATTTGTCATTCTGCTATTTAAGTGTACCCTGACATTGTAGGTATGGACAGTGGCAGAGAGTCCATCATCTTGTCCAGTTCATCTTTGATTTGGAATTAGAGATGCATACTGCATTGTATCTTCGCACCTGGATATGCTATTCCCTATTACACAGGTAGTATACATTGTATTAAATGAAAAGCCATTAAACAAAATAAACAACAGAAAGAAAAATAAGAAGTTTATAACGCCACGAAGTTAAATAACATGCCTACTGAATGACCACTATGTTGCTGAAGAAATGAAAAAAATCAAAAACATTCTTGAACATAGTGATGCAATTGTCAGTGAAGAAATTAGTAAGAAAAAACTTTTTGAAGAAGTGAAAAGAAAAATATCAAAACCCATGAAATATGGCAAAAATGATACTGAAAGGACTATTGATCTTATATTTTGCATGAAGGTTGCATTGTATGAGACAGAATATATGGATATTTGTCCTATTAGGAGTGACTTGTTTGAGCATAACGGTTGAATAATATTCTGTGGAGTAGATATATCACAGTTTCTCTGTCCACTCCTCTATAGATGGGCATTTGGGTTGCTTCCATGTCTTTACTATTGTAGATTTTGCTACTGTAAATATAGGAGTACAGAGCTCTTTTTCATATGCAGATTTCATTTCCTTTGGGTATGTTCCTAGGAGTGGGATGGCTGGGTCATGCAGCAGGTCAGTTTTCAGTTCTCTTAGCACTCTCCGTGCTGGCTTCCGTAGTGGTGGTACTAGCCTACACTCCCGTAGCAGTGAAGGAGGGCGCCTTTCTGCCCATTTCCCTGCCAGTTCTGTATCTAGGCCACTCTCACTGGAGGTAGGGGGAACCTCAATGGGTTTTCATTTGTATTTCCTTGAGAACTAGAGAGCCTGAGTACTTTTTCATATGTCTGTTAGCCATTTGAATTTGTTCTTTTGGAAAATGTCTGTTCATTTCCTTCAGCCATTTCTTCAGAGGGTTGTTTTTCTGTCACTGGCTCTTTGGTAAATCTTGGGTGTTAGTCGCCTGTCGCATGCATAGTGCGCCAAGGCTTTCCCCCACTGCATTGGTTGATTGCTGTGCAGAGCTTTTTAGTTTTAGGTAGTCCCATTTGTTTATTTTGCCTTTGACTGCCTGTGCTTTTGGTGACTTTTCAAAGAAGTCTTTCCCAATTCCTCTGTCTTGGAGAGTGCTTCCTATGCTTTCCTCTGATGGTTTGATGGTTCTGGGTGCAGATTAGGCCACTGAGCCACTTAGAGTTGATTTTTGTATAAGGTGACAGATGGGGGTCTTGCTTTTTACCTCTGCAGATGGCTATCCAATTGTCTCAACAGCAGTTGTTGAAGAGACCAGGCTTTTTTTTTTTCTTGTCAAAGATTAATTGGACATGTGTGAGCTCCCTTCTGGTGTTTCTCTTCTGTTCCATTGATCTTCTCTGTTTCTGTACCAGTACCAGACTCTTTTGATGACCACTGCTCTGTAGTATGTCTTGAGGTCAGGGATTGTGATTCCTCCAGCTTGATTTTTTTCTTCAGGATAGCTTTGGCCATTTGTGGTCTTGTTTCCAGATGAACTTTTGTACCTTCTTTTCTGTAAGAATGTTATTGAGATTTTGACTGGGATCACATTTAATTTGTATATTACTTTTGGTAACAATTTTGACAATGTTGATCTTGTGAACCCAGGAACACGATAAGTTTCTCCCTCTTTTTCTTTCTTTTTTAAAAAATTTTTTAGTTTCTTTGGTAATATTTTATAGTTTTCATCCTAGAGGTCTTCCTCACCTTTAGTAAGGTTAATTCCAAGGTATTTAATATTCCTCTCCACTGTTTTAAAGGGGAGTATACTTATAATTTCTTTCTCAACCATAGAGTTATTTGTATATTCTGGTGCCATCAATTTATGTTCATTAATTTTGTATCCTGCTACCCTGCCACATTCTCTCATAAGTTCCAATAGTTTCTTTTTTTTTTTAAGATTGATTTATTTTTTATAAGAAAGGCAGATATACAGAGAGGAGGAGAGACAGAGAGGAAGATCTTCTGTCTGATGGTTCACTCCCCAAGTGACCGCAATGGCTGGAGCTGAGCCAATCCGAAGCCAGGATCCAGGAACTCTTCCGGGTCTCCCACACGGGTGCAGGGTCCCAAGGCCTTGGGCCGTCCTTGACTGCATTCCCAGGCTACAAGCAGGGAGCTGGAGGGAAACACTGGTTTTAGAACCGGTGACCATATGGGATCCCGGCGCGAACAAGGTGAGGACTTTAACCACTACGGTATTGCGCCAGGCCCTCCAATAGTTTCTTGATTGAATGTTTTGGTTCTTCTATGCAGAGAATTACGTCATCTGCAAACAGAGATGATTTTAATTCTTCATTTCCAACTTGAATTCCTTTACTTTGTTTTTCTTGTCTAATAGCTCTGGCAAGAACTTCCAGTGCTATATTGAAGAGCAGTGGTGAAAGTGGACATATTGTTTGCTTCCAGTTCTTAGTGGAAAGGCTTCTAGTCTTTGCCCATTTAGTATGGTGCTGGCATTGGATTTTTTGTATGTTGCTTTGGTTGTGGTATAGAATTTTCCCTCTATGCCTATCTAACTTAAGGTTCTCAGCATGAAGTGGTGTTGGATTTTTATCAAATGCATTCTTTACATCTAATGGGATGGTTATATGGGTCTTAGTTTTCAATTTGTTGATGTGGTAAATCATTTGTATTGATTTACAGATGTTAAAATATCCATGCATGCCAGGGATAAACCCCACCTGGTCCAGGTGAATGGTTTGCCTGATGTACGGTTGGATCCTGTTGACTAGTATTTTATTGTGGATCTTTGCATCTATGTTCATCAGTGATATTGGTCTGTAGTTCTCTTTTTCTGTTGTGTCTCTGTCTGGCTTAGGTATTAAGATCTTGGCTTCATAGAAAGAGTTTGGAAGGCTTGCCTTTCTTTCTGTTGTTTGGAATAGCTTGGAGGATTGGGGTAAGTTCTTCTGTGGCTTGAGGATTAGGGCAAGTTCTTCTTGACACATTTGGTAGAATTCTGTAGTGACACCATCTGCCCCAGGGCCTTTATTGGTTGGAGGGATTTAATTACTGGTTCAATCTCGGTCTTTGTTATAGGTCTATTTAGATTATTAATTGCCTCATGACTCAATTTTTGTATGTGTCCAAAAATCACCTCACTGCACAAAATGGTGCCTGAGATGCTACTGGTGGGGTCTGGGCCAAGAAATGCACGCTGTTCCTGCACCACCTACTTCGGTTTGCCACTCTGTCTTTGCTCATGGTTGGACCAAATAGACTAGCAGGACAGGTAGTTTTTTCTGCCTGGGTTCACCTCTTGAGCTTCCAGTGAACTCCCCCTTCCCACCTGGCCACCCCCGATCGCTGACCACTGCTGGGATATCTGGTTACTGCAACAGGACTCTGTTGTCCCCGCTGCTTCCCCATGTCCATGAGTCTCCAGGTGCCCCTCTGCCATCAGCCTGTCCTCTCCTATTTCCTGGAATCAGCCTCCTCTGCTTCACGCTGGTTAAAGCTTTCCATCAGTTTCAACTGTCCTCACACTGTGCTGCTATCTTGCTCTGTGGAACAAGTGTTATGTAACCTTGACCAAGAGGGAAATCCTGCCCCTTCTAGCAGCCCAGGATGGCTCTGGTGGAGTCCTTGGTGCGCAGTGAAGTCCATCAGGCACAGAAGCACAAAGCTGTGTGTCCTCACCTTGACATCCACAAGCGTGTCCAGAGAGTGGAACGGTAGGTCACCTGGGTCCCAGGACTCGGGGGAACAGGGAGATGGTGGTGTGTGGGATCAAGCTCCCGGGAATGAGGTCAGTAAATGTTTGGATCTGAGCATAGCCTGGAGGCGTCGTAGGAACAGCAGTATGTTATGTATGTAGAATTTGCCCAGTGGTAGAGCTCATGTATTCACACCACGTGAAAATATAAGGTAACTAGGTAAGGCTACGGTCACGTTAATTAGTTTGATTGTCATAATCATTTCACAATATACAAGCATGCAGAAACCAAAATATTGTAATGTGAACCTTAATTATGTATAATTTTCATTTGTCAGTTAATCCTCACTAGCAATGGGGAAGATAACATGTTTTTAATGTATTTTTGTACAGTTTTCTAATTATATCTATGTGCTAGTTTTATTTCTAGGCAACTGGTATGTTTGCTGCCAGTTATGAAAATGGTTAATTATTATTGAACTTTCAGAAAGATATACTTTTTGCAAGTTGTTCTTTTTTCTCTCTGAAGCCTTCTAAAGTTCTAGTAGTTTGTATATGAATTTCAGTTTTTTTTTTAAGAGGTCATCCTGCTGTCAGGGAAGCATGGCATGGTTGTCTCTTTTTAATCCTTGTTTCTCTTTGTTTTCTCACTGTGCCGCCTGGGGAGCCCCTCACAGCCTTGGGTGCGCAGTGCAGGAGGCTGTTCTGGGTATGTTGCTTGGCGCTGCGTGCTGTCTGCATCAGGGCTTGCGCAGTTTCTCTTTATAGGTGAAGTGTGTTGTCAGGGAGAGATCTGGGACACTGTTGTTGAATTCTCAGTAGTTCACTAATTAGGGTTGTAACTGGACTTGCTGTCCTTTAAATCGCTTTATTTAACAAAAGTGGGAAAAAATATCTCCGCAGCAGACAGGATGTCGAGAGCGTGTTCAAATCATTGGAGCTTTTTATTTCCCACCAGGGATGGTTGAACCCTGCTTCTGTGATGGGAACACTGGAGGCGGGATTCACACTTATGTCCCGAGTGGCAGCAGCCTTCCCCCCTCCTTCCCATGGTCCTGGAGAGACAGCTCTGTCTTTCTAGAATTCCACGGGGCTGCACTTGACAAGCTAGTGTAGCAGCACTTGCCCTTTTGTCTCTAGGGGCGTTCATGTTGGCGATGACAAAACTTACCGAATGAAAGTTCATGCGTTAGGCCAAGATGGTTGCTTCTCTGTGCACGTGGATGTGGCCGTAAATCTCATTCATGACAGGTAATGATCAGTGGACCCAGGGCCAGCACGGTGACCTTTCAGGTTTAGCCCCATGTGCAGCACTGGCATCCCATATGGGCACCTGTATGTGTCCTTGCTGCTTCACTTTTTTTTTTTAAAGATTTATTTTTATTATTATTATTTTTTTTTTATTGGAAAGGCGGATATACAGAGAGGACAGACAGAGAGGAAGATCTTCCGTCTGATGATTCACTCCCCAAGTGAGCACAACAGCCGATGCTATGCCAATCCGAAGCCAGAAGCCTCTTCCAGGTCTCCCACGTGGGTGCAGGGTCCCAAAGTTGGGCTGTCCTCGACTGCCTTCCCGGGCCACAGGCAGGGAGCTGGAAGGGAAGCGGGGCTGCTGGGATAGAACCGGCGCCCATATGGGATCCCGGGCGTTCAAGGCGAGGACCTTAACCACTTGTGCCACCGCGCCGGGCCTGCTGCTTCACTTCTAATCCAGACAGTGCTCCTGGAAAAGCAGTGGAAGATGGCTCAAGTGCTTCATCCAGATGACTCAGAAGAAGCACATGGCTCCTGGCTTCAGCTTAGCTTGGCCCAATAGTTTAGGAAGTGTGAACTAGTACATGAAAGATTCTCTCTCAAGTTTGGATTTGTGTCCAGGGGTTCTCTGGACAGTAACTCAGTGCCCACTGCCGTGGTGTTGAGGTAGTACAAGCTTTCTGATCTGGAGCCCAGGGGAAGGTGATTGGGCCAATGAGACTCCATCCTCCTACATGGATTAGTGCAGCTCTCATGGAGTGGGTTGAGTTCCTGTAGGCACATCCTGTAAGAATGTTCCAGAATGCTCTCCATGCTGACAACTTCCACATGCGACCAATTCCTTTTGTGTTCCTCTGCCGTGTTGTGCAGCCGCCAGAGAACCCTTGCTGTGACTCTGGTGCCTTGTGGTTATGATTCTCCAGCCATCAGAAGCGTGAGCAAGATGGGCCTCTTTGCTTGGTCAGGTTCCCAGCCTCAGGTCCTCTGCTTTAGTACCACATAGTGGCCTAGGCCACACGTGCTGGTGAGTTCCTCATGTTTCTGCTGTCCCTCACAAGGACTTCAGCATGGCTGCTCCCACTTAAGGTGATTAAACGGAGGATCTGAGAAGTCATGCCGTGAATCTGCCTGAGAGTCAGTTACCTGTGCACCCCGGAAATCCACAAACTTAAATGCAGACGTACAGCAGAAATCAGGGTAGCGTGTGAGCAGGTGCAGACACTTTGTGTGTGATGCTGAAATAAATGGTTAGAATTCTGAGATTTGGAGTCCATGCTGATTTAAACTGCTGTCCATCCTTCCTGTGGGGAGGAGATGGCCATGCCCATGTCCGTTGGAAGAGTGGGGTTGTGGACTCTGCTGCTTAGCCGTGCTGTGTGACCCCAGGCCGCATGTGACTGTGCTCGGAAGCTCGTTTTCTGGTTGTTGAGATGAAGGTGGAATGTCCATAAACTCTGCTCAGTCCAGCTCTCTGTATTAAAGATGCAGATCTGTATGTTTTTCTTCCGGTACTTTTGAAATACTCAGGGGAATTTGAAGGCTAATGTGAAGATTTGGTGGTTTCGTTCGTGGAGGAAGCCTGCCTGCCTGCCTGCCTGCCTTCCTTCCTTCCTTCCTTCCTTCTCTCTCTCTCTCTCCCTCCCTCCCTTACTTCTTTTTCTTTCGATGTATCTTGCTCTGTACTCGCCTCAGGATGAATAGACTTTAAAGGAGCCGGAATCCTGGATCTGAGCATCCGAGGCTTCCCAGTGTTGGTGGAACTAAAAGTGTCCAGGAGCAGAAGCATTTCAAGATGCATTTGAGAAAGGTTCTCAGGTTGGACCAGCCTGAACGTGTTCAAGTCCATGGTCAAGGTGCTGTGGGATTTGGACGAAGGTGTTCCTCAGCCTTGGAGCAGTGAAGTGAACAGCATCTCAGAACTATTAAAACCACCTCAGCAGTGCCCTCAGGACATGCTCCACATCGGGGATCCTGGGAAGACGCCAGGTGGCCGTCTCCCATCCCTGGGTGCTGATGCGGTTGGGTCACTGGGAGTGGCCCTCTCCCCTTCTCTCCCTGCTTTCCCAGATATAGGAAGAAACAAGGAGATTGGAAACAGTTATCTCTCTCCCCATTCCTTGGCCTTCTCCACCCTAATTGGTGGTCCACATGGGCGTGCATCTCTCTTGACTATGTAAACATCAACAAAAATAAAATAAATGTATCACTTAAAAAATGTGCTTTGGGACTGGCACAATGACACAATTGGCTAATCCTCGCGCTGTGGTGCTGGCATCCCATGTTCATGTCCTGACTGCTCTACTTTTGACCTAGCTCTGCTTGTGACTTGGGAGGGCAGTGGAGGATGGTCCAGGTCCTCGGGACCCTGCCCCCACATGGGAGACCTTGAGGAAGCTCCTGGCTTCAGACCAGATTGCCTCAGCTTTGGGCATTACCACCATTTGGGGAGTGAACTAGTGGATGGAAGATGTTTCTGTCTGTCCTCCCTGTAAATCTGCTTTTCCAATAAAATAAATATTTTCCAATAAAATAAATATTTAAAAAATAATAGAGAAAGAATGAAAGCCAATTTCCAGGAGAATTAAAATACCATCAGTAGTGTGTAGTGCTTGCACATTTTTGCAGCAATCCTTGGAGTCGAATCCCCCGTGTGTGAATTGTCAGCCACCTCTTCCATTTGCCTGGCCTGACAGGAAGTTCTCTGTCCCCACAGCCTCTTGCCATGGAGAGCGAGCCAGCCCGGCAGGTGCAGGTGGCCCTGGGGTTGTGGGCAGCATCACATGGTGCCACCCACATGGAGAACATGCAGTCGTCTTCTCAGAAGGCCCCTGATGGACCTGCTCAGCTGCCCACAAGGGGCTCTGTATAAAACAGAAATGGTCTTACGGACTGGGTCAGAGCTGATGCTAGCTGTTGGCCTTGAGGCACCTGCGTGCACTTTGTAGAGCCAGATTGGTTAGAATAATTAGTTCTGGGCAGCCCTATAAATTATACTCACACAAAAGCATGGGCAAACCTAAGGTGGCCCTTGTCTGTGGGAATCTGTTATGCTGCTCACTGTTGGTAAAAGCACCTTTCTGCATAGGGTGAGGCTTTATTTAGATTTTCAAGTAATTCACATCCTTAGACCTTTATAGCTCCTTGAGGTTAGCCTATTCTACTTGCTTTGTAAAAAATTGTTTTTCAATGGGGTTTTTTTCTGATAAAAGTAACAAAGATTTTTGTTCACAGGAACAAGCCATACTTTCCAGTAGATGAAAGTATTGTAATAAAGTAAGTAGAGCAAAAACAAAAAATAAAGTGTAATAAGCATGGAAATCATACTATTACTCCAGAGTGTATACAGATACGTGCTGTGTGCAGCAATTTATTCCACGTATGTTAATTTCACTTACAGTGGTTACATTTTTTTGTGCTTTGTGTTATTAGTTGTGACTAATGGAAATGATGTTTGTCTTTTGGTGACTGGCTAATTTCAGTGAAATTTCTAGCTGGGTCCATTTTGTTCTAAACAATAAGATTTCATTCTTTTTAATGGCTGAGCTGTATTCCACAGTATTTACGAAACTCTATTTTATGTAGTCATCAGTTGATGGGCATCTGGGTTGGTTCCATAGCTTAGTTATTGTGAAATTGCTATAAACATGGGGTTATAGGCAACTCTCCCATATGCAGATTTCATTTTGTTTGGATATATTCCTAGAAGTTGGATGGCTGGATCATATGGCAGATCTGTTTTCAGATATCCAAGGAATCTGCATCCTGTCTTCTGTAGTGGTGGCACTAAGTTTATTTTGAAGCTAGAGTGACAGAGAGGAGACACAGAGAAAGAGCCTTCCATCTGCTGGGTTCCTGTCAAATGGATGCAGTGGCTGTGACTGGGAGAGGCTGAAGCCAGGAGCCTGGGACTCCATCGCATGTGCCATGTGGGAACCGGGGGTCCGGTCACAAGGGTACTTAAAAAAGATTTATTTATTTTTATTGGAAAGTTCAATATACAGCAAGAAGGAGAGACAGAGAGGAAGATCTTCTGTCCCATGTGGCCGCAAAGTCCAGAGCTGCGCTGATCTGAGGCCAGGAGCCTGGAGCTTCCTCTGGGTTTCCCATGTGGGTGCAGGGTCCCAAGGCTTTGGGCCGTCCTCGACTGCTTCCCCAGGCCACGAGCAGGGAGCTGGATGGGAAGCAGAGCTGCCAGGATTATGGACCAGGGCGTCCATATGGGATCCTGGTACATGCAAGGTGAAGACTTTAGTCCTGCTCTGGGCCCAAGGAATTTTTTTTTATTATTATTAATTATGTTGCATTATGTGATACAGTTTTATAGGCACTGGGATCCCCCCCACCCCTCACCAAACCCTCCCCCCATGGTGGATTCCTCCACCTTGCTGCATTGCCACAGTTCAAGTTCAGTTGAGATTCTTTCAGTGCAAGCATATACCAAGCATAGCATTTTCCAGATAAGTTCAATGGCTTGTTGGGGAGACCATCTCTGGTCTAAAGGTAGAGCCGGCAGAGTATCATCCCAATCAATTAAAAGCCCCAACATAACATCAGCAACACTTTATAATGTTATGGAATTAGTGGACATAGTATTGAGTAACCAATATGTTTAAAAAAAATGCAGGTTCTTAACCACATCCTATGACTTCTTCATTGATATTTCAATTTTAGTTTATATACAACCGGGTTCTATACACCCAAGGATACTTTTTAAAGTTTCTGGAAAATTATATTAAAAGACAACTTGGGCCAGGCATAGTAACCTAGTGGCTAACGTCCTCGCCTTGCATGCGCTGGGATCCCATATGTACACTAGGTCGTATCATGGCTGCTCCACTTCCCATCCAGCTCTCTGCTTATGGCCTGGGAAAGCATTAGACGATGGCCCAAAGCCTTGGGAACCTATACCTGTGTGGGAGACCTGGAAGAAGCTCCTGGCTCCTGGCTTCAGATCAGCTCAGCTCTGGCTGTTGTGGCCACTTGGGGAGTGAACCAGAGGATAGAAAATCTTCCTCTTTGTCTCTCCTTCTCTCTGTAAATCTGACTTTCCAGTAAAAATAAATAAATATTAAAAAACCCCCACAACTTTGGTGTAAAATGATTATGAAATTCATCTTTATAAGGGGTCTTTGAGAAATCCATGAAAAATAGGTTTTCTTTGACAAGCTTTCTGCATCAAAATTAACTTTTAATTTCATTCCTCGGACTTTTTTGAAGTTTGCTCCTGTACTGCCTCTTTGATGTTCTTAGAAGCATTCACTTAGCACACGATCTTCTTGAAGCAGCTTCCCCGCAGCCTAGCCACAAGGTGATGAGAAGAGTGGTACAAGGTGACGGATGCTGCACCTGCTATTGCTGGTGACTCAGGACGAGGGGCCTTCCGAGAGCTGGTGGTGCAGTGTAGCTGGAAAAGAACTTTACTTTGCACTTTATTCGTAGGTTTATTGTTTTCATGGATTGCATCTTCCATGAACTTTTTGAAGATCCCTTCGTTGCATGGATATTTTTCCTGTATTTTTCTGCCACAAATGAGCTTATCTTTGAATTCTGTTTCCCCTGAGCTTTTGTGAGTACCCTGGTACTTCTGTCAGTTTGTCAGGAGTTGGCTTTTCATTTTGAATTCTTCTCTGCTGGGCGAAATTCACATAACCTAAAACAAATCATCCTAAAGGACGTATGCACATCTCTGTGTCGTTAAGAGAGAATTCCCAATAGCTTCTTATGTGAATGGGCCTGTTTTTTTAATTTCCTTGCATACCTCGTAATTTCTTAATTGAAAATTGGGCGTTGTGATTATGCAAGTGCAGCTAGCTCTGCAGGTCCGCTTCCTCCCTTCCCCCAGGACTGCTGTTGTGTAGATGGCAGCTGTTGGTTTGGGTTTGCAAAGTGTGCCTTCCTTCTTACGTATGGTCTCTGGTTCAGCTCTTGGTTTCACTGAGATTTCCTCAAACATCAGGAACCAAAATGAGAGGCGCCGGGTGGGGAAGAGGAGGGTTTGGGGGAGAAAGAAAAGGAGCAGCTGGAAGTGAGGGAAGGGGTGGAGGGGTGGAGGGGAGAGCTGTGCCACTGTGCAGAGTGGCTCTGAAGTTGGAACCTCCTTGGGCACCTGGCCAAGCAGCCCGCAGTGCTGCCTTAGCCGCCATGTTTATTTATGCTTGGCCTGGAGATGAGCCAGGAGTGAAAGGTTCGGCTTTCAGATCTTTGATGAGCATGTGCATGGCCATCTCTGTCCAGCAGGTGCTGTTGAATGTCTGCATCTCCCCAAGAAGCCCTCGGAAACTTTCCCTTGTAGGGCATGGCTGCTGCACGCTGTGGCGCAGCAGGAGTCTGGCCCCGGGGCTTGGGGCTGTTTGCCTTGTGGAGTTGTGGAGGAATGCCAGCAGCTCCCCCCAACCCCTGCAAACCTCCCTAGTTGGATTCCAGGTGGGTGAAGCAGAGGGGAGCTGTTTGGGTCGGTGTGCAGCAGCTGCCAGGCAGGCCAGGGCAGGTGGCCATGATCCTCTCGGTGGGACTGCTCTGCTGTGTCTGGAGCGAGCGAGCAGGCCCTACACTGGGAACACAGCGGCCTTGGGGCTCCACAGGAGGCGTTGCCCGGTCTCGCTCTAGGTTTGGGTATTTCACTTGCGGACAGACTTCTAGACCTCTGTCTCCATGGAAGAACATACTCTGTGGTTTTCTTTTTTATATTTTGCATTGTTTTTTTTTTCATGTCCCTGACCAAAGCCAGAAATATTTAACTGCAAGCTAGAGAACATGATTTTGGTTTTTCTGGTGAGGCTAAGGGTTAATTTTTTTTTTTTTTTAAACCTTCAGGGCTCAATAAAACACAACAAAAACAGAGCAGTAAAAATTGCAATTTGTAGCTTGCTGGTGTTCTCTTCCCTGCTTTGACTTTAGTTGATATTGAGTCTTTAGGTATGATGATAGGTTCTTTTCAAAAGACTTTTCCCTCCATGCTGCAGACAATAGACATTCTGTTTTGCACTTAATTCAGTAAAGACTTCCTTCAACAGGCAAGCTAGATGGGTCCAATTGTACTGGCCCTTGGAAAGCAAGTTGTTTACAGATTCCAGTGTGTGTGTTTTCTGTACACCAAGCTTCTTAGTATAGTAGTTTCCCGTTATCTGCTGTCATGCTTTTCATGGCTTCAGGTATCATGACCATGACCTGGCTACATTAAATGGAGGCTGGCATTATGGTACTGTGGGCTGAGCGTTGCTTACAATCCTGGAAATCTCATATGGGAGTGCTGGTTCAAGGACCAGCAACTTTGCTTCCAGTGCAACTCCGTGCTAACCTGCCTGGGAAAGCAGTGGGAGATGACCCATGGACTTGGGTCCCTGCCACCCTTGTAGGAGACCTGGATAGAATCCTGGACTCCTGGCTGCCGTCTGTACCAGTCCTGTCCTCCGTTAGGCCCACTGGAGGAGTAAGTCAGGGTGGGGCATCTCTCCGTCTCCCTTTTTCTCTGTCACTCTGCCTTTCCAAAAAATAATAGTTTTAAGAAGGAAAATATTCAATGGAAAGTTCCAGAAATATGCAATTTGTAAGTTTTAAAGTACTTATTTATCTGAGAAAAAGAGAATGCTTCTATCCTCAGGTTTATTTCTGAAATGCCCTTAACAGCCAGAGCTGAAGCTGGGAGTTGAAAACTCATTCCGGGTCTCCCGTGTGGGTGGAGGGCACCTTGTGCCTCAAGTCGTCTCCGCCATTGCTTCCCAGTGTGTGAGTTGGCAGGAAGCTGGCATCACGAGCCAGAGCCGAGGATGGAACTCAGGTGGTTTGCCATGAGATAAGGCATCTTACCACTCAGCTAAATCCCTGCCCCATGTGACTTGAATAACTTTAATACTTTATCGTCATATCATTCCATCTTATGATTGGTTGTGGTTATTATTCTCTCACTATGCCAAGTTTATACATTACAGGAAAATGAGAATTTATAGGGTTAGGGATTATCCCTGGTTTTAGACATGTCCTGGAGGCCTGGGGTTGTAGTCACTGAGGATACGGGGGGCTGCCCTGAAAGCCAAGCAGACAAAACTGTGTGTGTGTGTCTGTGTTCATGTGTGTGAGTGTATGTGTGTGCCTGTGTGTATGTATATGAATGTGTGACTATCGGTGTGTATGTGTGTCTGTTCATGTGTGTGTATGAATGTGTGTCTGTATCAGTGTGTATGTCTGTTCATGTGTGTATGCATGTGTGTCATGCCCGTGTGTGTCTGCACATATGTGCACATGTGCTCACATGCATGGGTGTATGTGCTCATATATGTGACTGTGTGACTATCACTGTTATGAGTCTTGTTCATGTGTGTGTGTGACTGTGTTTGTCTAGGTGTGTGCCTGTGTCCATGTATGCAAGCGTATGTTTTCATGTAAGTGGCTGTGCTTGTCCAGGTGTAGGTGTATATATTTGTGTGTGTCTGTGAATGGCACATCAGGGCTTCCTGTTAACAGTGTCTGTGTTCAGGACAGTGTACGTTTGCATTGTTGGTGCTTGCGTGTGATTGGACAGTCCTGGTCAGGGAAGTAGGGGAACAGGCAGATGATGACGTGGGATTAGAAGCCAACTTTTAGTGCCACATCAAAGGGATGATACATGAAAGACTTAACACACTGGACTTCATTAAAATGAGAGGCATCTGCCCTGCCAAGTCCACCATCAAGGCAGGGCCTTTTGGCTAAGATCAAGTGAGAAGCCACAGACTGGCAGAAAATATTTGCAGAAGTCATGCCTGAGCAAGGATTGCGAGCCATAGCTACATGTGGATCACATGGTTAAAACTCAAGGATAGGAAAAAAACAACAACTCGGGGCCTGGTGCGGTGGCCTAGTTGCTAGTCATCACCTTGAACATGCTAGGATCTTATATGGGCACCAGTTCTAATCCTGGCAGCCCCGCTTCCTATCTAGCTCCCTGCCTGAGGCCTAGGGAAGCAGTCAAGGATGGCCCAAAGCCTTGGGACCCTGCATCCATGTCGGAGACCTGGAAGAAGTTCCGGGTTCCTGGCTTTGGATCGGTGCAGCACCGGCCGTTGCGGCTCACTTGGGGAGTGAATCATTGGACGGAAGATCTTCCTCTCTGTATATCTAAATTTCTAATAAAAATAAATAAATATTTTTTAAAAAGAAGAGAAACAGCTCAATTTTAAAAATAGGCAGAAACCCAAGCAAGTCATCCTCAGAGAAGATAAGCAGGTGGTACAAGAGTGTGTGGCAAGTGGAGCTGCAGGATCAGGGAAGTGTGAAGGAAGCACTGGTGAGGTAGCCAGGGTGTCTGTTGCAGAGGCCGGAGGCTGGGGCGTGTGTGCCCCTTGAGGCTGGTGAGCACGTGGAGCCACAGCTGGTGGGAATGCCAAGTGGCGCTGCTTGGAACTCTGTCCACCTGTTGGTCACCTTAGGATTCTTAGTGCTTACAGAAATGACCTGGACACGTGTGTCCCCACGGAAAGCTGCTGTTGATGGTCCTAGCACCCGCCTACACCGGGAAGCAATGTTGGTGTCCCCACAGAGGTGATGGACAGACCACTAGCTGCCCGCTGATGGACGAAATGCCAGCCTCGAGTTCTGAGAAGACTTGGAACCTTCACTAACCAGAACTGCGTGTGACTGTGTAAGCAGCCAGTCAGTAAGGCTGTGCACTGTGTGACTCTGAAGGCAGGGCATCCTGCCACGAGCAGACTTACAGATGGGGACAGGGTCAAGGACCTCGGCAGGGGTGGGGGCGAGGGCTGAGCAGGGAGACCACCGCGCCTGGGATGCTGCATGCTGGAGGAGCATCCTCAACAGCTGTGCAAGCCCAGAGTGCACCAGGAGTGAACCCCAAGGACTCGGGGGAGTGAGGTGTTCAGGTGGGTTAGCGGAGTGTAACAAATGTCCTACTGTGTTGGGGAATGGTGATGGTGATGGTGATGGTGAATGTGTAACTATGTGAGTGTGAGTACGTGTGTGTGTGTGTAGAGTATGTGTGTGTGTCTCAGCTATGTGAGGGAGTGTAAGTGTGTGTGAATGTGCGTATGTTAGCGTGAGCACATGTGTTTAAGTAAGTCTGTGTGAGTGTGTATGTGAGAACCCTGGCTTTCTGCTTAATTTTGCTGGGAACCTAAGATTGCACCAACTTATGAAATATACTAATAAAATAATCCATGTTAACCCATGATGCTCAGCGTGGCTATGCGTGAGGCTCGAAGGCCGGTCCCAGGACGCAGTGACTGCTTGAGGGAAACACCACCGGGGAGTGAGTGACAAGTGACAGACTTGGTCAAGGGTGGGGAAGGTCCTCTCTGTTATCTATGAACTCATCTTTGCTCTCAGCCCCTGGGGTGTACTTAGCCAGGGTGCGTGAAGCATTTAATATGATATTTTCCATCTTTGCACCTTCTAAATGTTCCCATTAGAATCTGCGTGAGGCTGGGCATGTCCCTCAGCCCGACTCAGGAGGGGGAGGGTGCCTGTGGCTCCCCGATGGGGACATCTCGGTCACTGTGGCCATTTGGTTCTCTTGAATTCCAGCGGCTTTCTTAGGGGGCTTCCTCCTTGCTGTGTACCAGGCTCCCAGAGTCTGGCATCTCCTTGGAGCCTGGTGGAAATGCAGGGTCTCGGGCCTTAGCTAGATGTGTGAGGCAGGACACTAAGGTCTCCCTGCAGGCTCCTCCGCAGGGCACCACTATGGAGTGGGGACAGCACGAGGCTGAGCTCAAGCCAGCTAAGGAGCCTCTGACCGCAGACTACACCTGCCACCCAGAGCTGCAGGGGAGGTGGGTATGCTGCGGCCTGTGGGCTCTCGTTCCTGGGGGCAACCTGGGCACCTGCTGACTCCCATCCCCTTGGCTGTCCAACAAGACCCCTTTCTGCTGGGCACACCTCCTTCATCCAGCCCCCAGGGCCCACGCTGCTTCCTTATTATGGGTTCCTGCCTTATTCCCAGGCTGCCCATTTCTTTCTTCTGCGGGAGGGTGTGCGTGGAGGGGACCGTCCTGGGTTGCTTGGCACACAGCCTGCAAAATGGGCAGTCTGTACCTCCTGCTGCCCCCATGGCAGTTCTGATTCACCTGGTTCAGCGTCCAAGCCCTTCCTGTGGACCCCCACCCCTCTGTAGGGAGGCAGGAGGCATCCCAGGTCCCTCCACCCCAGTCCCTCTCTGCATCGCCTCCTACCCTCGCTGCCAACCATCTGTCCCCTTGGCCTCCCTGGCCTGGCCGAGGCGCTGGCCGAGGTGCTGGCCGAGGCGCAGAGCCGTGCCTGTGGCCATGCCGAGTGAGCTCTGAGGATCCAACGCCCAGGCTTCTCTCCACAAATGTTTGTGTTTGCCACCGTTTGCTCTTTGGCATCTCAAGTCTTCTTGTCTGCACATTTCTGGAAATTTCTCTGTTTATTTTTTTTTGGACAAATCCCCTAGAATAGTGCTGTTATGACTTCAAAGGGCATGTCGAGTTTTCAGGTTTAGATATGTTCAAGATGTTTTTAAAAGTATACCAGTGACCAGAATCCGTAAGAAGGCTACTACTGCCATATGAAACTTTGATGTCACTAGAAGGTGAAAAAAAAGTGGGGCTAATTGGAATGAGGTTCATTATTAGAGCTATTTTAATCACCAGTCTCACCCATGTAACCCGGATTTGCTTAGTGGGAACGCAGTTTTTAAAGCACACGGGTCTGAAACGTGCAAGCATGAGGCACGTATGTTGAAATGCTGAAGGTGTCACGTGTCCTTTCCCCTCAGCCAGGTCCCCTTGGTCTCAGGACAACTGCAGCAGCTCTGAACCTCACATCTTCTCTCAGCTGCAGCCCTCTCGGCAGAGTGACCATGTACTTTGCAGAATCCCCAGCGGACATTTTACATCCTCATGTTGACCTCTCTGGTTAGATTTTAGCAGGGGATGTGGGGTGTGCAGGATATGCAGGATTCAGCCTTGGTGTGAGGGCAAAGGGGCTCCTTCCCCAGGCTGGACTGCCCCGGGCCGCTTAGCACGTGGGGTGTGGCTGACCAGGAAAGCCAGCGGATATCAGAAATCCACATTCCTAAGACTTGGGGTGTCACAGAATGCACAATGTCACGTCAAAATCTTTTTTGTTTTAAATATACATTTATTTTTATTGGAGAGGCATATTTACAAAGAGAAGGAGAGAGAGAGATCTTCCATCTGCTGATTCACTCCCCAGATGGTCGCAAGGGCCAGAGCTGAGCCAATTCAAAGCCAGGAGCCTGGAGCTTCTTCTGGGTCTCCCACACAGGTGTAGGGTCCCAAGGCTTTGGGCTGTCCTCAACTGCTTTCAGCTTTTAACACTGAAAAGAAGCAGCTAATTTTGTCATTTTGGGTTGACGAGAACATGTGGCATTCCTTGCTTATTCTGGAAGCAAGCCGTGCTCAGCCTGCTAGGACGGGGCTGAAACCATGGGCTCTGTGTGTGCTCTTTCTTTCATGCATGCAGGTCTGTGACAGTTCAGTTTCCAAAGGGGACAGAGCAAGAGGTTCAAGGCAGTCATTAGTGATAAGGTAGAACAATGGGGCAGCTCACTGTGGTCAGTCGTGTGGGCACCCTTCCTCTCTGCGTGCCTTACTGCTTGGGGTGCTCTGCTTGGGTGTTGAGGCTGAGTGGGAGGATGAGCCAGGCATTGTGATGTGGCATTAGGCTGCCATGTAAGGGCCACTCCAACCTGGTCCCTGGGGTCCTGTGATGGGGATCTGGTACTTGGACAGCTCCTCAGCCACTGACCAGTGGGTGGTGGGAAGCACACACGTGGCGTGGAGACAAGCGCACATGGGTGAGTCACAGCCCAGGCAGGAGGGAGCAGTGTGCTGGGAGATTCCATCAGCCTACTCGAGGTTATTTCTGGAATGTTTCCCTCGGTATTTTCAGACTCTGGCCAGCCTTGGATCACTCATGTGTAGCAAGCGAAGCTGCAGAAGGCACAGCTGCTGTTATTAGGCACCATTCCTTCCTGCTCTTGCCCATGTGACTGCTGGGACATTTGGCAGTCCCCTGTGGGCTCGGAATCCCATCCCTTAGGTCAGTGCTGCCTAGAGGGAGGCAGGCTTAGTTCCCAGAAGAACAGCTGTCCGATGTGGCCCCTTCTCCCTGCCTCTGCACCTTGGAAACAGCCTCATCCACCTGTTGCCTGCTACATACACACCTGTCACCCCCCTGCGCAGCCTGCGGTCTCCTTGGCCCCGTCTCAGCATGGTTTCCTTGGAGATGTCTCTGTCTGCTGTCTGGCTGGGCGTGAGATAGCCAAATGCACTGCTCCGTTCTCAATCACATCCCGGGGTCACAGCCGTTCCCCTCCAGGGGGCACTGGTGGGCACTGGGTGTTGGAGGGGGGGGGTCATCACTAGAGGCCAGGCTTGGCATCTCCCTGCATTCCTTCTCCCAGCTCAGAGACCTGATAAACCAAAGCTGGGATCAGGGGATTCTTGGTCTCCTAGCAACCGATTCTGTCCCTAGCCCCTGGTTTTTATGGGTTTTTTTTTAACTTTCTGTTGAAGTCGACCACACACGCAGGGAGCTGCACAAACTGTTGAGTGCACAGCTCAATGTGTCTCCCACCACACGAACCTCTCTCTGTTGCTGGCAGTTCAGAGCACAGCGTGCCACTTGTGCCCTGAGAAACCCCTGGTCCCTTTTCAGAGCTGGCCTCCCATACTCAGCATTCTTCTGTTGAATATTGTTTCCCTCCCCGCCACATCGGAGTCCGCTTCGCTGTGTGTGGTTGTGGCGCATTGCTGCTCGCTCTCTAGAATGTTCCATCAGGTGCCCCCCTCCAGACCCTCAAACTGCCCATGTGTTTCCTTGGCCGATCTGGATGGGCAGTGGAGGTTTCCAGTTTGGGCTCAGGGTTGGTGAGTCCATGGCAAACATGTGCAGGCCTGGGTGCGTTTGTACCTCAGGGAGCTTGGGATGCTGAGTGTGCCATGCTCGGCTGTTCCAGTGTGTTCCAGTGTGTTCCAGTGTGTTCCAGTGTGTTCCAGTGTGTGGCAGTTCTGACCACTACCTGCTGTTCTCTCTTTGGTGTCTCTGCTGCCAGCTTGGGTGGTTGGGGAGGGGGACGCAGCAGGAACCAGCTGTGCTGTGTCCCTCCACCTGTTGGGAGCCGAACACAAATTGCAGAACTTGGGGAAATTAATAAAAACATTGGCGCGTGCCCTGGCAGAAGAGGGAAGGCAGGTGCAGCTGGGGCCACTGCAGTGAGCAGAAAGCATTGTTTGTGTTTAGCTTGCTCAGAGAGAGTATGGTCACCACAGCTTTTTTTTTTTTTAAGATTTATTTATTTTTATTGGAAAGTCAGATATACAGAGAGGAGGAGAGACAGAGAGGAAGATCTTCCGTCTGCTGATTCACTTCCCAAGTGACCGAAACACCCCCAGCCAAGCTGATCCGAAGGCAGGAGCCAGGAGCATCCTCCAGTTCCCCCATGCAGGCGCAAGTTCCTAAGGCCTTGGGCCGTCCTTGACTGCTTTTCCAGGCCACAAGCAGGGAGTTGGATTGGAAGCAGGGGGACTGGAACATGAATTGGCGCTCACATGGGACCTGGCACATACAAGGTGAAGACTCCAGCCACTAGGCTACTGTGCTGGGCCCTCACCATTGCCTTTTAATAGGTACATGGATGGACAAAGGGACCAAAATAGGTTGAAAATCAGGAGCCAAGGTACATACAGACAGCACAGAGGAAAAGAAATGAGATATTAATACCAGCATGCCATCTTTGAAAGAACAGGGAAGGCTGCTGTTTGGTAACAAAAGATAAATTCAGTTATGGAGATAAAACCCTCCTGATCGTTTATAATTACAAAAGACTGCAGAACATGTAATGGAAAATCAAGGGGTAGGTGTTGTGGCCTGCTAGGGGTCAGACATAGCGACACCCACATCCCAAGTTGAAGCGCCTCCTGTCCAGTCTGTTGTGACCCAGCTCCCCGCCAACACGCTGTGGAAAGCAGCAGGTGCAGGCTCAAGTGCAAGGGCCTCTGCCACCCATGTGGGAGACCTGGAAGGACTCCTGGGATCCTGACTGTGGCCTGGCCCAACCCTAGCTGTTGGGGAACTGAACCAGCCTGTGAAATACCAACCTTTGCTTCTGTCTCTCTCTGTTACTCTGCCATTCAAATAAGTAAAAACGGAGACAACAAAACTTCAAGAGCTATTAAAAATACAGAATAGTATAAAGTCACAGTTACCTGAAAATTGTTTTCTTAGATGATACTTATAAATAAGTAAACATGAAGTAATTTAATTATCTACAAATGATAGTTTAATATGTATGTACCACCATCCTAATCGCCCAATAGAAAATACTTATTTGTTTCAAGTGTTAATGAGCCGTTGACACAGTGCTTGAGTTTCAGTCTTGGCTGCACTTCTGAGTCCAGCTCCCCACACTGGGGTCCTGGGCGGCTGCAGGTGATGGTTCGGGGTCTCTGCCACCCAGCTGGGCTCCTGGCTCAGCCACGCCTGGCTGCAGAGGGCACGTTGGGGAGTTCAGCAGCGGAGGGAGGTGTCTTTTCTGTCCTGTCCTCTTCTCCTCTATCTCTCACTGCTTTCCAAATGAATACAGAATTACTAAGTGAAATGAATGTTGTTATTTTAATAACTTCCAAGGATAGCTGAGCTTATTCCCAAATGTAGAAATTGTATGTCTCTGTAAAATACTATCAAGCTAGAGTTTAATGAAAGGATGGGCAGTTGTCTTTTTCATAAAGGTGAACAAGCAAATATAAGTGAATAAATAAAAACAGACTTGTATTCAAGCACCTTTTGAATCAAAAGGGAAATTGAACCTGAAACACCAGCTGTTTTAAGAAATAGCCATAATACCCCATTATCAAAACAGGAGTTTATGTTTGTTCTCAGGAGGATTACACAGTTTAAATGTTTTATTAAACAAAAAAAAATTTTTTTAAAGATTTATTTTTATTATTTTTTTATTGGAAAGGCGGATATACAGAGAGGAGAGACAGAGAGGAAGATCTTCCGTCCCATGATTCACTCCCCAAGTGAGCGCAACGGGCCGATACTATGCCGATCCGGAGCCAGGAGCCTCTTCCGGGTCTCCCACGCGGGTGCAGGTTCCCAAAGCTTTGGGCTGTCCTTGACTGCTTTCCCAGGCCACAGGCAGGGAGCTGGAAGGGAAGCGGGGCTGCCGGGATTAGAACCAGCGCCCATATGGGATCCCGGGCGTGCAAGGCGAGGACCTTTAACCACTTGCGCCACCGCGCCGGGCCCTAAACAACAAAAATTTTATAAAATGAACTGATTACTCCATTTGAATAAACTACAGCCATATGAACAACAACAGTGCATATTCAAGGAAACATTGGAGGATGGAAGAAAGACAAAATTGGAGATGAAAAATTAGGAAACAAAAGTTGTGGGACAGACGGGTATCCCTGAGCACCTGTGCTTAGTCAGTGAGATAGTCATGGGATGCAAGCCACTTTGCTCAACAGAAGCCAGAAAATCTATGGAGCGGAGGAGTGTGTGATGCAGAGGGGAGTGGGTAGGCAGAAGTGTGCGTGCAGTGTGTATTACAATGAATTTTTTTTCTATGAAGAGAGCCACCATCACATTTGCTTGAGAAGCAAGAACAAAACTGGACTTATGCCAAGGAGGTGTTAGAGAAACAGTGGTGAAGGAAGCATGTATGAAGGAGAAGGGATGAGGCAGCTGCTCCCAGCGAGCTAATACATTGAGCTGCAGGTATTGGCTTCAGTACAGTCAGGTACAGACGGAAAGCTCAGAAAAGAGGCTGGCTTGTGATAAGACATTTATAAAGTTTTTAGTAAGCATCGAATCTAGAGAATCCATAAAGAATGAATGCTCTAGCAGGGAATTAGTTAAAAAAAAAAAGTAAATGAACAGTTTCAAAGAATGCCTCTGAGTGTGCTTTGAGATTCTAGTGGAAAAATTGAATTAAAAGGCAACTTTACTTTGGTGCAAAGAAATGTTTACATCCGTGCATGGCTTTTCTGTAAGACACATTTTCCACAAGTGGCATAGCAGGATCAGCCCTTTGCAAATAGCGTGCCTAGGTTGAGAACCTAGGGTTCTCAAATAAACACTGCCTACTGTTGGTGTCTTTATTACTGTTAGATGTTCTCTTTCAATTCAGAGGAGAGATTTTTTTTCACACTGGCAAATCTCACTGTTGGTGCAAATTGGGACACACGGGAGCCCTCCCTCCCTCACTGCCCCTTCAGCTCCCTTGCCTGGGTGTTTCCCCAGAGCCCTGGCAGCATCCTGTGCATGTGTGATTGTCAACACCTGGCCTGCCCCTCAACTGATAAGGTTTTAATTTTGAATGAGTTTGCATAAATGATGCTCCTAAAAAGATCCTTGGCTGGGTGATTGCAGAGTCTTAAAAATGTGCGTGTGTGACTGGGCTAACATCACATCTCATAAATTGTCTTCAGAGAACGGCCTGTCCCAGATGCAAAAATACACGTGTATAATAGTAACAGAAATGGTAAGGTCAATGATGTTTGAGTCGGTGATCTCACAGAGGGCACGCCTACGAGCCATACATCACCAGGTGTTCTTGACTGGGCCCACCTCTCAATGCCAGCAGCACCCCGTGTCCGCACGACACCCAGTTGCCTTCACCAAGGATACCCAAGGGCTCAGAAAGGATGCTCACCGTCTCCTCATGCAGGTTAATCATGCGTGGTCATGCACTGTTATTTGATACTTGTGGATTTGTTGCTGTGAGCATGCCTGCGACCGTGTGTGGAAGAGTCAGGATGACCCCTCTAGGTCAGTTGGTTCTCAGAAAACAGCAGGATGGTAATGATGTGCTCTGTGACTCCTGCTGGGCCAGCTTTCTTCCTGGCAGTGTCTGCATCTCCACACACGTGGAACTAACCTGCAAAAATCTACCTGCATCTCTAAGGCCCCGGAGGTCTTGGCTTCCAGGTGCCCCTGTGCATCGGGTGGGGGAGGAACATGCCCAGCCTCTTCCTGCTCCTGCTGTGTGCTCCCTTCTGCCGCATGTGGCAGGATGCAGGGCAGCACCCCCAGGAGGAGCTGGCCCAATACAGCACCTGTTTGGTTTAGGTGCAACAGTAGGGAAAACCCTCATTATTTTTCCCCTGCTAAGAGACTTTTGGATGTTTCTAGCCCCATTCGTGAGCCACAGAAAGTTAATCAGCTTCAAAATGAGCCGGCTGCAGGGATATTGGGTTTCAAATAAGCCTGCAGTTGCCTTGGCAGGACCAGTGCAAGTGATTTTGTGGAACTCATGGTCCATGGGCTCAGTGCTGCACACTCATATAGAGGGAAGCAGAAGATAGGGGGCTGAGGAGCTGCTGCTGCTGGACCCGGTGGCTGGCTGGATTTCTCTCTCCCCACTCCCTCACTCCCTGTTCACTCCCTGCTTGCCTGTCTGTGGGGAGGAAGCAGACGGCCCAGGTCTAGGTGGACCTGTGCAAGGGCAGGTGCCCCCTGCCCAGAGCAAGCTGCTCTGTGGGTTTGGAGCACCTCAGGGAGCAGGTGGCAAAGGGGTAGGATCCCGAGGCCTCTTCTTCAGGACTGGTTGTGTGTGAGGCTGTGGCGGCCCGACGCTGACCTTAGACATGGCCTTGACCACCCTTGGTGCCTGCGGACAGGGGACGGTCGGGCACTGTCAGGCCAAGGAACATTGTAGTGTCATTTGCTTGTGGCATTTTCCAGAGTCAGCCCAGTACTTGTCAGTAGGTTCTGTGACTAAGAACAGGGGCTTTTTTGCCTCTTAGGGGTTCAGCCCTGAGTGCGTGAGGGACTGCACAGTGATTCCGGGAACTGTGGGGCTGCTGTCCAGTATGCAGAGAGCCCTGTTGACAGCTGTGATGTAAGCAGCCAGTTTCATGTTGCAGCATCGTTGGCTTTTTTTTTAAAGAATAAAACGATGATGAGTTTTAGCTAAAAACCCGATGCAGCTGAGGTTTCCTTGGGCGTAGCGTGGTCTGCTGTCTCACATTTGCACGTGGCCATCGTTCTACTGCGTCTCAGGTTCCTGGACACTTGATGTTTTGCAAGCTGGTGTCTGTTTCACTATCCAGTCTGTGGCTTCCTCCATGTGCCCACCTTGTCCGAGTGGAATTGTCCCTCACTGGTTCCAGAACTCCCTGGGAATTTGTCTTGCAGGAAAGGGTGTGCAGCTGCCTGTAACCCACACACAGCCTTGCAGGCACTTCTGGTCAACTCTGAATTATAATACCTAGGACAGTGCAAACACCACGTGAATTATTGTGGCATGCTGTGTTGCATAGGACTAGTCACACACACACACACACACACACACACACACTTTTTGATTGTAAAGAAGTATTTACTTTGTAAAAAAATTTATAGGCAAGTTTTACATAGAGACAGAGAGATCTTCCATCCACTGGTTCATTCCCCAGATGGCCACAATGGCTAGAGCTGATCCTATCTGAAGCCAGGAGCCTCAGGACTTGAGCCATCCTCTGCTGCTGTCCCAGGCCATAAGGAGGGAGCTGTATCAGAAGTGGAGCAGGGGGAACATGAACTAATGCCCATATGGGACACCAGTCCTGCAAACTGGAAGATTAACCCGTGGTGTTGCTGTGCAGGCCTCATTCCCCCACCCGTTTTGAAAACTTTTTTTTAAACTTTGGTAAGTCAAGGGATAGATCCTCCATCTGCATTTCAGTCCCCAGATGGCCGTCATGGCCAGAGATGGGCCAGGTTGAAGCCAAGAGGCAAGAACTCCATCTTCGTCTCCCATGTGGGGGACAGGGGTCCAGATACTTGGGCCATCCTTTGCACCTTCTCAGGTGCATTAGCAGGAAGCTGGAGAGCATCCAGGACTTGAACCAGTGGCCTGGCATAGGATGTTATTGTTGCACACTTGGCTTCCAGGTCCTTGATGGGCAGGCTTAACCACGAGCACCACTGCACTGCTATTGTGGCTGTTCTGCTCAATGTTTTCTGTCCATGGCTGATGAATCCACAGCTCTGGGACCCTTGGATCCGGAGGGCCAGTCTGCATCAGGGTTTCTGTTTGTGGCTCTTGGTGGATGTTTCAAGAGCTTGTGTCGAGGCTCTGACTGGGCTCAGGGTCATCTGGACTGAGTTCTGATTGTCTGGCATCTGCCTCTTGGGCCCTGCTGTCGCTTCCCGGTGCCACAGCTCTAGCCTTCAGCATGGAGTGAGGAGCTGGGCTGGGCTGGGCTGGGCTGGGCTGGGGGCCAGAGGTTGCATGCTGGGAGCCTCCTGTGGATTCTTGCATCATAGGCTGCTGAGAACAAAATCCAGCAGGTGCCTGCTGAGCCCCCGCTCCCTCCCCTGGCACTGTCAGGAAAGAAATCGATGCAGACATCTTCCTGGGAATTTGTGCTTCCTCTTTTTGCAGTGCATGTTTCCTCTGGTCGCCTGAGATGTTGGAGGCAGCCTTCCAGTTCAGGAGCTGCAGGTCGGGCCCCACAGGTGGTGTTTCTGCTCCCAGCCACACTGTTTTCTTCTTTGATTCTTTCCTAACACTCAGAGCATGGAACAGTCAAACAGGGACTTGGGCATAGTCTCAGTTTTTAGCCACATACACACCGGCTCTGGATTTCCACAGGGCAGCTGCACTGTGGGTCCCTCCCTTGTCTGCCCAGTGGCCTCCTCTGTGGAGGACGCTCCCTGTTCCTGTGGGTGGGGCTCTGGAACCCCGTGTCCAGGAATGTGTCTTTTTCAGCATCCTTCCTTTTTGGGCACTGTGGCCTGTGTCTGTCTTGGTGTTCTTCCTTCTCAGGCACCGTGGCCTCTGATGTCTGCAGTGTTGCCCCCCACCTCTGCTGCCTTGGCATCCTTGGCCCTTCTCTAGTAGGTGGAGATGTGACTGAGCAGCAGGCCCTGGAGCAATTCCTTGGTTTTGTTGCAACTGATATAGAAAAGGCATGGTTGCCGTGCTCTGGGACTGATGGACAGGCCACCCTGATTCTATCAGACCCACAGGCTGGAGTCGGGAAAGGGAAGGAAGAGGAGGCTGAGCATGGTAGTATGGCTGTGAGAATGGCAGTTTAAATCTGGGTGTGGCCAGGACCACTCTGATGGTCTCCCTTGCCTGGGTGGCAGTGGGGGAGGGTACCTGCTCGGCTGTGAGCTGCCCAGCCCTGACTCTTCTCCCCTCTAACTGCCCGTCAGGGCATCTGTTAGCCAGGGGCTGTCTCATCATCCCTCAGCTGAGGTTCATAATGTGTCTTTAGCAACGTTTCTCCTTTTTATTGGAGGAAGTGGTATTCATTCATAAAACACCTGCAGTATTAGGGCTGGGCCAGGGCACCTGCCTGCCCCTGTGATGTGGTTTTATTTTTCTTCCCTTTTTAGTGATCAAATGTAGGAACACGTGAGTTTAACCCAAAGTCTGTTTAATAATAGAAAAAGATAGGATTATTTCACTTGTGTATTTAACGTATTAATCTATGATGTCTACGTTAGCTGTGTGCCAAAGCCAGAACTGCCTTGTCTAAATCGCTCACCAATCGCTGCTGGAGTTTTTGAGACCTGTCCATCCAGGGGCTTTGCCCTCTTAGTGCTGCTTCTGGAATCATCCCTGTTGGGTCTGGGCAGGTCAGATTACGGACTACAGGACTGGCCTTAGCAGTTGAGAGGGTGACGGGTGAGGTATCTGGATCCCATCAGCAGCACTTTGTCTTACACAGTGAACACACGGACGTCCTTCCCCAATCCCAGTATAGTTAATTTGTTTGTATATTAAAGGGGAGAGGGAGAGAGGTCTTCCACCTGCTGGTTGCAAATGGCTTCAAGAGTCAGGCCTGGGCCAGCCTAAACCTAGGAGTCAGACTCCATCCGGGTCTCCCACATTGGCAATGGGGCCTGAGAGTGCTTGGTCTGCTGGTTTCCCAGCATGTTAGCAGAGAGCTTGGTCAGAAGCAGCACGGATGGGGCTAAACTGATGCTCCAGCATGGGCTGCAAGCATTGTGAGCTGAGGCTCAACCTGCTTCATGGCCTTGGCCCCTCAAGTCTGTTTTGAAGATTCCCCACTCTGCAGGAACATGTAGCGTTGGATTAAGATCACCATGTCAGGTTCGAGTCCTGGCTGTTCACTTCCCAGCCAGCTCTGTGTTTCATGTGGAAAAGGAGCAGAGGGGATGGTCCAGGCAGCCACCTGGGAGACCCAGATGGAGCTTCACGGTCCTGGCTTCTTGTCCATGCTGCTTCTCACAGCACCATGGGATCTCTGCAGGTTGAGGTGAGCCTGTACGCAGCTGGGTTGGAAATCTTCCTTTTCAAAAGAGAATGTTGGGCAGGAAGGGGGCCGAGGACCACTATGTTGGAGGTTCATGAGAACAACTGCCTGCAAAGACACAGTGCTCAGCAGCTGCATGGTCCCGGTGGGGGTCTTCGACCTTGACCCGCTGTCCTTCTGCATTGGCCCTGGTGGCGCTTGGTCATGCAGTTTACTGTGAGCACCTGGGCACTAGCAAGGTTTCCCTTGCAGCTTGGAATGCCCTTTATTCTCAGGGAGCTGCCAGCCCTTCTCCTTCATCCCATATCCTGGCTCTCCCTTCGTGGTTCTGCCCCATCCCTCCATCCTTTCCCGTGCCCTCTCTCACCCCCTGCACCCTTGCTGTCTCTTTGTCCTGCCCTGGTTCTCTGGCATCAGATCATTTCTGCCTGTTCCTCGCCCGCTTGCTTGCTAGGGTTGTCTTCCTTTCAGAAGCTCTTTCCTCGGTGGAAGGCTGTCTGCTAGCTGTGCTCCAGGGTCCCAAGCTTCCTGGCTCTGAACTGACCTCTGGCCCCTTGGTTGCTCCCGGGTGAGCTCTGATCCCAATGTGACATCCCCCCGGTAGCTCTTCACGCCAGCGTGTACTCTCTGTGTACAGCGCCTTAGCCAACAGCTGGAGCGTGTTTTTATTGGTTGAAGTAGTGGTTTAACCTGGAGTGCCACAGCGCTGGTGCCCTAGAGCCACTTTTAATCGTGACTTGTTTAGGGATATGTGTTGACTTAATCCAGGTGGGGAGTCACAGGAGAAATGGCTCCTTGTGTCGGCAGTGGTGTGTCTTACAGGGACCGTCCCAGAGAGTGGACGCGCTCCTGCATGCCCGACGACTGAGCCACACACTCAGACACTGAGCCCAACAGTCACACATATCACCTTTTGGTGTTTTTTTTTAATGTTTATTTTAACATAGCATGAAATTCACCGTCCGTGTTTACCATGTTTGGATGGATGTACTGCTCCGTCACATTAAATTCCTTCACAGCAACACCATCTCCAGTATTTTTGGTTTTCCTTGAGATTTTTTTTTTTATCTATTTGAAAGTCCAGCTTACAGGGAGACGAGGAGAAGACGGAGAAGGAGCTCTTTGTTGTCTCTGGGCCTGGATGGTTGCACTGGGCAGAGTCTGGGCCAGGACCAAGCTAGGAGCCAGGAGCTTCATCTGGGTTTCCTCTGTGGGTGCGGGGGCTCAAGCACTCGGACCATCTCCTGTTGCCTTTTCTAGGCACATGTGTAGGGAGCTGGGTCAGAAGTGGAACAGCCGTGGCTCAAGTTGGCACTCCTGTGGGATGCCAGCATCGGCAGCAGCACCTTCGTCTGTGTGGTGTGATGTGAACCCCGTCTCTGGGATGGTGCATCCTTTGGTCGTCCTCACCGGAGCTCTGTCCCCATTGCTGATAGCTCCCTATGAGCCTCTCCCCAGATGCCGGCAGTCACGGTCAGTGCTGTCTCTAGACACTCAGCTGGCTCTCCCCGGGGTGCAGGCTCTCAGCTGGCTCTCCCCGGGGTGCAGCTCCTCAGCTGGCTCTCCTCTGGGGGTGCAGCCTCCAGCTGGCCAGTCCATCTTCTCTGCCCTGTGGCTTCCCCTTTCTGCCTTCCAGCAGGCAGAGCAGCCTCTAAAACACCAGCTATCACACCTCCTGCTTTCTCTCCTTCCGCCTTTCCTGCTGTGAGTCCCTGCTGGGTGTGGCACTAACGTCGCTCAGGTTCACACCCAGTAGATGTTGGTATCAAGCAATTAATTTTCCTTGTTAAATTGATACAGTTTACCTTTTAAATTAAAAAATGTTCTGACATTCTCTCAGTACAGCCGTTATGGTTTGTATTAACTGCCTGCTCTGTGCCCTTTTCCGGTTTGTTTGTTGGACTGTGCGGCTCAGGCTTCAAGGAATTCCAGAGTCAGATGGCATTTCCCACTCAGCCAGCTCGCCCGGTCCTGGCAAGCAGTGAGCAAACAGGACAACTTCTTACTCGGATGCTCTGGTTCTTCAGCTGTGTGCAGGGCTTGAGTGTCCAGGTGTGGGCCTGCGGGGCTTTTCCATTCTGTGGGTACTCCCTGTCCTTGAGCTGGCCGCGGGGAACACCGCACACCCCAGTGCGTGTATCTGAGTAGCCGCAGCTGCAGCCAGGTCTAAGTGTGCACGGCGCCCCTCCCTTGCTGCCGCCGCCTGCGCAGCTGGGATGATTCCTTACTGTCCTCCTGCACTGATGTCCAACAGGTGGGGAGGCTGCTTCTGCGCCCCATTTCCACGCCTGGCTTCTCTGTTCACCCCCAAACCCAAAGGATCATCTCTGAGTTTTTTCCGTGGTGGTTTCAGGGCATCCTGTGGCTTCAGGCATGGCACCTGCATTGAGTGTGAGGGATGTGGGTGGGCCCTTGGTGCAGGGGACCCTTTGATTGGAGCAGAGCCACCGGCAGTGCTGCAGCCCCCTGAAGTCCTACATTTCCTTTCTTTGTACCCTAGTCCTCTGCTCGTTGCATTTTACAGACTCTGGTCCCGAAGTGCAGAACATTTGCAACATGCTACATTCATCTGTTCGCTTGGGAAGTTGACGTTCCAGCCTGCTAAGATCTTGGTCTCAGCTCCGTGTGGCATCTTGCTCTGTGGGCACAGACCCAGTGTCTTGACCTCCGTTCCCCATATTGTGAACAAACACCTCATCCTTCCCTCTGGCCCCTCCATGAGTGCGCCCAGGGCCCAAGAGAGACTGTTAACATCTTGCTGAAATAGAGACCCTGTTGGCTCTGCATTCCTCTAATGTTCCAAGCTAGTAACCTTATTAAAGTAGAAAATGAGATGGGCCTGGCTGAGCACTGGCTTCATGAAGTGCAACGGAGCTGTCTGCTCTAGTAATCCCCTCCCCGAGCTGGCCCGTGATTGACACCTGGCTTATTGGTGTGCAGCTTCCGAGATCTGCACTTTTTCCATCCTCACTGTTCTCCGTTATGTTTTAAAATTAACACTTTGAAATCTGCCCTTGTGTGCAACAGAGTTAAAATCTAGGAGTGAGTCTGGCTGACCCTCCCCCATACTCACTCCCCTGCTGTGCAAGTGTGCCCCAGTTCACACCCAGGAGTGGACACTCCCCCATGCCTGCTCCCCTGCTGTGCAAGTGTACCCCAGTTTATGCCCAGGAGTGGGCACTCCCCCATACCCGCTCCCCTGCTGTGCAAGTGTGCCCTAGTTCACACCCAGGAATGGGCACTTCCGTAGTTCCTAGCCACCTCTGCTTCCTCATATTTTTTTCTGTATAAATAGTGTTCCTTACTGCTTTTAATTGGGTAAAATGAACATAAAATAAAATCTTACCCTTTTTAATTTTTTTTTTTGTTAGAAAGTTAGATATACAGAGAGGAGGAGAAACAGAGGGGAAGATCCTCATTCCGACGATACACTCCCCAAGCAGCCACAATGGCCGGAGCTGCGCCAATCCAAAGCCAGGACCTTGGAACCTCTTCCTGATCTCCCCTGTGGGTGCAGGGTCCCGGGGCTTTGGGCTGTCTTCTACTGCTTTTACAGGTCACAAGCAGGGAGCTGGATAGGAAATGGGGCCACTGGAATTAGAACCAGCGCCATATGGGGTCCTGGTGCGGGCAAGGTGAGGACTTTAGCTGCTAGGCTACTGTATCGGACCCTATCTTGCCCATTTTTATGTGAGCAGGGCAGCAGCATCTGGCACATTCACATTGCTCTCCCACCACCAGCATTCGTCTCCAGAACTTTTCTGGCTTCCTTAAGGGAGACTGGAGTTTTGATCGCCCAGTGACTAGGAAGTTCTGCTTTGTCCGTTTGCTGCAGGGACTGCCTGTGAGTGAACTCCTTCAGGATTTGTCTTTTTGTGAGTCAGGCTTATTTCGCTTAGCGTAGTGACTTTGCCATGGCTTGTCTCCCGCCAGAGATGATGTGTTGGCAGCAGTATCGGACGGGAAGTGTGCTAAGAGGAGATGCAAGCAGAGACATCTGCGGTCCAAGCCCTCTGTCTCCTGGTGTGCAGCCCAGGGGGCCTCTCCATCGCTTGCTTCTCACCCAGGCTCTGCTGAGCCAGCAGCCCTCCATGCACCTGCCAGCTTGATCTCTGTCCTGTGCCTGTGTCCAGGCCTATGGAGGATGGTGGACTCACTCCCATCTTCTTGTCCTTGTGGGGCTACACGTGTGAAGCTTTACCGGGAGAAGAGAAAGGTGCGGAGGGCTAGCTTACTCCTTTAGCCAAAACTTGCCTTTTTGTATTGTGTAAGAATATTAGTGCAGGGCCAGTGCCGTGGCATAGAAGGCTAAGCTTTATTTTGCAGTGCCAGCATCCACAAAGTGCCTGTTTGTGTTCCAGCTGTTCCACGTGTGATCCAGCCCAGTGCTTATAACCTGGAAGTGAAATACGACTCAAGCTCTTGGGCCCCTGTACCCACGTGGGAGGATCCTGGCTCCAGATCAGCCCAGCTCTGGCTGTCGCAGCTATTTGGAGGGTGAACCAGTAGATAGAAAAAAAAAGATCTCTATCTTCTTTTTCTCTGAGTAACTCAGTCTTTCACATAATAAATAAGTTTGTTTTTTAAAGACTGGTGCATAGCAAGTCAGTTGACTTAAGTGAAAAAATAAATAAAATAAGAGCTATGGTGAGGGCTAGAAAACCATGAATATCAGGAGTCTTTGTTTTTGCTGTAAAGGGTCCTCATTGATTGGGGTTTCGATTTTCCTGTGATTGGCTAGAGCCACCTGCGGGAAGCCTGCTTGGGTTGATGCTATTCCTAGGATGCAGAGAGCCCATTCAGAGAGGGGGCTCGAAGGGACTCTGAGGACTTGCTGAGTACACTAATCTCACTTTTGGGTACATGCGCAAAAGATTGGAACCAAGGACGTGAGGTGTTAGTGTTCTTAACAGTGTTAACTCATGCTAGCCAAGGTGGAAGCAATCCAGATGGCTGTGGATAAGTGGCCAGGCATAGTATGGTCTGTGTGAGCCATGCAGTACTGTGTGCTCTGCAGTACTGTGTGCACTCTGCAGTACTGTGTGGACCGTGCAGTAATGTGTCTGCTCTGCAGTACTCTGTGCTCTCTGCAGTATTGTGTCTGCTCTGCAGTACTGTGTGCTCTGCAGTACTGTGTGGACCGTGCAGTAATGTGTGTGCTCTGCAGTACTGTGTGCTCTGCAGTACTGTGTGCGCTCTGCAGTACTGTGTGCACGGTGCAGTACTGTGCACGATGCAGTACTGTGTGTACTCTGCAGTACTGTGTGCCCTCTGCAGTACTGTGTGCTCTCTGCAGCATTGTGTCTGCTCTGCAGTACTGTGTGTGCTCTGTAGTACTGTGTGTGCTCTGTAGTACTGTGTACACTCTGCAGTACTGTGTGCGCTCTGCAGTACTGTGTGTACTCTGCAGTACTGTGTGCGCTCTGCAGTACTGTGTGGATGATGCAGTACTGTGTAACTCTGCAGTACTGTGTGGATGATGCAGTACTGTGTAACTCTGCAGTACTGTGTGCCCTCTGCAGTACTGTGTGTACTCTGCAGTACTGTGTGCACTCTGCAGTACTGTGTGGATGATGCAGTACTGTGTGCACTTGTGCAGTACTGTGTGGATGATGCAGTACTGTGTGCACTCTGCAGTACTGTGTGCACTCTGCAGTACTGTGTGGATGATGCAGTACTGTGTGCCCTCTGCAGTACTGTGTGCCCTCTGCAGTACTGTGTGTACTCTGCAGTACTGTGTGCACTCTGCAGTACTGTGTGTACTCTGCAGTACTGTGTGTACTCTGCAGTACTGTGTGGATGATGCAGTACTGTGTGCGCTCTGCAGTACTGTGTGTGCTCTGCAGTACTGTGTGCACTCTGCAGTACTGTGTGGATGATGCAGTACTGTGTGCGCTCTGCAGTACTGTGTGTGCTCTGCAGTACTGTGTGCTCTCTGCAGTACTGTGTACACTCTGCAGTACTGTGTGAACCGTGCAGTACTGTGTGGACGATGCAGTACTGTGTGGATGATGCAGTACTGTGTGCACTCTGCAGTACTGTGTGCCCTCTGCAGTACTGTGTGGATGGTGCAGTATTGTGTACTCTGCAGTACTGTGTGCCCTCTGCAGTACTGTGTGCTCTGCAGTACTGTGTGCACTCTGCAGTACTGTGTGTACTCTGCAGTACTGTGTACACTCTGCAGTACTGTGTGAACCACGCAGTACTGTGTGGACGGTGCAGTACTGTGTGCACTCTGCAGTACTGTGTGCACTCTGCAGTACTGTGTGGACGATGCAGTACTGTGTGCACGATGCAGTACTGTGTACACTCTGCAGTCTGTGCACTCTGCAGTACTTTGTCTGCTCTGCAGTACTGTGTACTCTGCAGTACTGTGTGCACTCTGCAGTACTGTGTGTGGACGATGCAGTACTGTGTGGATGATGCAGTACTGCGTGCACGATGCAGTACTGTGTGCACTCTGCAGTACTGTGCACTCTGCAGTACTGCTCAGCCCTGAAATGGAAGGAAGTTGGGCACAGGCTACAACATGGATGGACCTTGCTGATGTTGTGCCAAGTGGAATCATCCATGGATACACAAGGATGTGACACTTAGGACAAATGTTGTGCGATTCCTCTTATTGGGGGCACATGGGATATTTGAATTCAGACACAGAAAATAGAAGTAGGATTACCAGGGGCTGGGGGGAGGGGACTGGAGAGTCAAGGCTTAATGTATCTGGAGTTCCAGGTTACAAAGATGGGGGAGTTTTGGAGACAGAAGTGGTAGTGCAGATGCACTTAGTGCCATTGAAATGTACACTAGAAATGGTTAAGGCCTTAAGACTTATTTTTGCATATTTACTCACAATTTGAAAATACAACAGTAAATAAATAATCACTTTTTGGATAAAATGCTGGCATACTTTTGGGTCACCAAGATTTTTTTGAGAGCCAACTTTTATCTTTTTGGTTTATTGATACTGATTTTAAAAATGTATTTTAGAACATAGTCTCAACAATTGCATTTGACTGATAAAAATACTGACAGCAGAATTGAATAAAGGGCAGGTGGCAGGTCTCACTGTTGCCTCGCAGGGACACCTCCAAGGCTGAGGCAGGGGCCAGAAGCTCCCTAACAGGGTGGAGGAGCACGGTGGCTTGGATGCACTCAGGGTTGCTTTCCCCTTCTGTGCTGGCTGACCATGTGCCCAGCTGTCTGGGAATGCATGGCTTTTGGGTATGTCTGGAAGATGTTGGCATCTGAATCTGTTGACTTGAGGAAAGCAGCTCAGCCCTCACCCGCGCAGGTGGGCGTCCTCCAGCCTGCCGGAACCTCGACACAACAAAGAGGGTGTGTTGGAGGGAAACGTGCACTCCGTGCTTGAGCAGGGACAAGCATTTTCTCCTATCCTTGAATGTCAGTGCTCCTGGCATGTTGTGGTAGAAGAGCATGGAGCATCATCCCAGACAAAGCAGGTGAATGGCATTGGGTCAAGGTTTGCCTTATTAATGGAAATGATCAGTGGAAATGACATTGGAAATTTTGCAGATTTCTGATTAATAAAGACCTAGAGTTGTTTAATGAAAAAGGCAGAACTGGCCATTTGGCAGAATAGTCAGTGAGATACTTACTCACCTAGTACCATCTGTTGAGGTGAGTTAAAAAGCACAAATAAATGTGACCACTTAAGTGATGCCAAGACAGTGCTAACAGGCAGCTCTGTGTGGCAGCTGCTGCAGTGCTCATTCAGGGCATGATTTGGCCTAAACTTGCTTGGTGGTTCCTTTAGCTGATCTGCATCTTCTGCCACTGGTGGCCTCACATGGTTAGCAGGTGGAGAGCGGTGTGCAGCAGGGGTGGCTCACGGGCTCTGGTCTCACCCACCAGCCCTTCCCACGGTGGAAGCAGGTTTTGAGGATCTCAAGAGGCCACGCTCAGGTCTCTGACACATATTTTTTTCTTGGTCAGAGTGAGTCACGTGGGCAAATCAAACCTCTGGGGTGGAGGCAGAGTCCCTCTTTTCACATTAAGTGTGGCCATGTTTTAGGTTACTTTTGGTTGCCACTGTAGCCACTGTGCCAAGTGCTTCATAAGCTTCTTGGCTGAGATGGGGTTAAATTCTGATAAACCCGTTGTAAGTTGAAAGTGTCATAAGGCAAAGATGCATTTCATGCCCTGGAAAGCCATCATAAAGTTGAATCCTCAGAAGACAGGGAGCATCTGTATTGTGTATTTTATGCTTCTGAAGCCTGACAAATCACACTTGAACTTAGTGGCTTAACTCAGTGCCTGGTGATTGCTTCATAGTTGCTGGTGGGGAGGGAGTCTGGGCTCAGCTTTGCTGGGGACCATGCCTCAGGATCTCTGGAAGTGATGGCCAGGGCTGCATCATATCCAGCTGTGCTGGGCACCGTTTACTTCCAAACTTGTCACATGTCTGTTGGCCACCCTCCCATTCTCAGTGACTGGATTTACGGGAGATTATGGGTGAGTATAGGAGGAGGGCATGGGTGGGGGGCGTTCTGAAGCCGTGGGCTGTGTGCTCACCACGTGTCTGAAATGCACTCTCATTACTCTCCATTTTCAATCAAGGAAATTGAGAAGAAGAGAGGGGCACTCAGATAGCAAGTGGGGGAGCTCAGCTGGAGCCCAGGCGAAAGGACCATGACGTTGTACTTGCAGTGCGGAAGGCGAAACAAAGGGAAAGACGGATACAATTGACCACAGATCCATTAGCATCCTGTATGTGTCAAACACCATCAACAGCACGGACAAATCAGGACATCCTCTGCCTGCCTGCCACTCCATCCCTATTATACTAAAAGCAGTCATAAATCAATAAGAAAACATTAGCATTAGAGGGGGTCGAGATGGTGGGGGTCTCCGAAGAAGCAAGGCAGGCAGTGAGACCAGGAATGCATAGTGGCTTGCCAGCAATCAGAGAAATGCGTTTTAAGAATGGCTTCTTTCCGGGTGGTGGCCCTCCACACTGATGATGGGATCTTTTGCATGTTTGTCCTTTGCCTGCATGGGTGTGCAGGGGGATAAATGGGACCATAAATTCCCACCCCTGGCAGGAAATGTTGATGGGTAGGACCTTCTGGAAAACAAACGTTTGTGACCTTTGACCTAGTTGCCCTCTGTGTGTTTTTATCTGGGTCAGGAGTTACACCGATAGTTGCCACCGCTTTATTTATTGTAGTTGAAAAGTGGACACAAGGTGACTGTGTGCAGTTGCAGCCAGTTGCAGCAGGGGTGGGTCGGTGGTCTTCAGATTCCCTGCCCATCAAACCGTGTATGCAAACAATGTTCGGTGGCCTGAGGGCTTCTGTGCCAGAAGCCCTAGAGCTGGAGCTGGCACAGACACATGTCTGGACCTCAGGGTTTAAGGCTGCCAGCAAGCCCTGAGGTCACCCCATTGGAGACAAGCTGGTGAGGAATGTTCACTTTATTACGCACAAGTTACAGGTTTTAAAGGTTAAAGAAGAGGATGGCAGGAGGGCATCTACCAACAACCCTCTCCCGCCAAAGACACTGTAATTGGCTATACAGCATGTCTATTTCCCTTGACCTTCCATATCAGAGGTCACGTTCCACATATATTTCCCCTTGACCTTCTAGTCATGTTGGAGGTCATGCTCCATGTGTAGCCCTGGAAACTGTGCCTTGGGTCATAGGCAGGAATGCTGTAAGCCACGCCCACCAAGTAGCAGGCAGGGGCCCAGAGATGATTGCCCACATCTGCATGTCCCCAGGGTCACCTCCAGGGATTGTGGGGAGCTGACTTCTGTGCACCACTCCATCCATGAACAGAGTGTGTGTGGGGGGGCGCAGCAAAAGCAGCCTGGGCTGGCCAAGTTCTGGGCATGCTGCCAGGATGCATCCCCCTCCGTGTCCCCTGGGGACCAAGCTGGCCACTCACACCTGACCCACAAGATCAGTAGACTCCTGTGAAGATACTGCTCAAGATTGTGCTTTAATCTCAGGCCAAAACCCACCATGGATATCTCAGTGAAACAGGTGTGTGCTTGAATCTCTCTGAGAAAAGGAATGGGGATGAGACCTCCACTTGGGAGTCCTGGTCCTGTCCCTGTCATCCTTTGCCCAAGGAATCTGAAGTCTCGGGATGGCTGGCTTTTGAGGGGCAGGGAGGACCATTAGGGTTTGACTCTCCTGTACTGGCTTGTGCGGTGAAAGCTGGTGAAAATGCTTTCTGGGGGGAGCCCCGGCATGGCCCCTTGACATTTAAGATGTGTCTGGTCTCACACATTTACCGTACTGAGAGGCTCCGTGGTCAGCTGCCCCAGGTGGTTCTGGGGAGTCAGGATGCAGAGTCCTGACTCTGCCCTCTCCATTTGGGTCCCTCCCACATTTCCACTCACTTGGCTCCCCTTTTCTGCATTCCCTCCTGCTGGGTCTCGGTTCCTTCCCTTCCCCCACGTCCCACTCTCTTCCGTCTGAGCTCCCTGCTTGGTCCTTCCGCACCCCGTTGCTTTGGGGGGCAGCCTTCTGTATTACCTTGAGGCACCAGCCCCAGAGTCCCTCACTTGCAAGGACTGCCTTCTGCATCCTGGAGGTGGGGCGGAGGGGCTACAGGGCACCTTCAGAGCACGCTGAGGTCTGAAGTGACCAATCCCCTTCTTCCCTCCCACCCGAAGGAGCAGCAGGGACCGCCCCCTTCTCAGAATCCTCTCCCAGACCGCACACAGGTGGGGCTGTCAGGGCGGGATGGTGTGAGGTCTCAGATGTCAGGGCCAGGTAACTCAGCACAGGGACCTGTCCCTTGCTCCTTATTGGCCAAATGAGATGTCATATGGTATGGCCAGGGCACACTTGACTGCATTTCAGAGGCTTGTGGGGCCGTGGTGGTCACTTCCCATCCCAATTCCTGCCCTGTTAAGACTTCCCACATGCATCCCGCCCCCATTGCCTGCTCCCGGTGGAAGTGGGGATGGGACTCGGACGACTGACTTAGCCCTGAGCCACCTGTCCTCAGTGTGTCCATCAAGTATGCATCCAACATCTCTGCTTTGGGGGTAGGAAGTGATTTTGTCTGTAGCAAATAGTCTAGGAGATCAGGCTAAAAATACGCAGTTTAAAGGCAGGAAATTCAAATATTAAAAAAAAAATCCCAAGTATTTTGTATTCTATAGTTTCCTTTTTTTTTCCAGGAAAAATGTTTAAAAGCCCTCCTGTGAAGAATAATAGCTATCATCGTCTTTCTTGGCATTGCCTCTGTGCCAGCCTTGCCAGTGGGCAGGACTACGGGAATGAGCTGGAGAGGAAGGGAAGCTTGCCTGGTCTATGGGCATGTCCTTCCCTTCCCATTTTCCTTTCCTTTTGTTTTGGTTTACTTATTCAAAAGGCAGAGTTTTACACACACATGCGCACACACATAGAGATGGGGGAGGGAAATTTTCCACAATCTGGTTCACTGCCCAAATGGCCACAAAGGCCAGAGCTGGGCCTGTCTGAAACCAGGAGCCGGGAGTTCCTTCCTGGTCTCCCAGGTGGGTGCCAGGTGAGTTGGCAGTAGCATGTTGGTGAAATGTCTTTTTCCTTTCTTTACTATTAAGACTTTTGACATCTTTTATTCTGTGGATGTGTTCTACTGTACTTTGGAGGGGTGCTGAGCTTTCTGTTCTGGACATAGAGTGCCAGGCATGTGTGCCCGTGTGCTGCCCATCTCTGGCACTTGGCTCTGTCCCTGCTCCCATGGGCTTCGCCCCCCCCGGGGGGGGGGTTTGACCCTGTCAGCACCATGGCCAGCACCTGGACTCTGGCACCTGTTCACTGCTTGTCCTGTGCCAGCTGCCTCTGTCTAGTCTCCTCCACGCCCAGCTGTCACCCACGATTTCAGCTGTGCTCCAAAGCCACCCTCCCCAATAGCAACTCACTCTCCCTGCTTTCTCAGCTTCACGCGGACCCCTCTTTTCTGCTGTGGTGGGTTTCAGCTTGGCTGTTAGGCTTTCCTACCCAATCCCCTTCATTGCTGATCCAGCCTGTCTTGTGATCTCTCCAACAGTGTCATGCATTAGCAAAAATCATTTTTGTGGAGGAAGTTGCTGCACGCGAGGCTGGGGCCTTCAGGGTCCAACTCCACTTCCCTCACCCTCCCCACTCCACTCCCAGTGGGACATCAGAAGTCGGGCTAGGCTTCTTGGAGTTCAGTGTTGTTGGGCTGTGATTGCTGGAAACTCCACTTCCTTCTGTATCTTTTATGTTTTCAAAGTTGTTTAAAGATGACGTTTTGCAAAGCCAACTGTACTGAAGGCAGATTATGTTTGCTTTACTAGGTTGAGTAGGCTAATTTCCATCTCTACCTTATTTAGCATCTGTGAGAATTTTCAAAGCTTGCCTGTGAACTGTTTTTTCACTGATTTGGTAAAGGCAAACCCCCAGTTAGTCATCGTTCATAGCAGTTGGTTCTTGAATCAGACCTTGGGGTCCATCGAGGGGTTCTCTGCCTAACAGTGTCATGCTGAAAATCTCATAGGTCAACATGCATCGCCAGGGCACGGGAGGGAGCAGTCACTGAAATGCACACGGAAGGCAGTGTGGAGCAGGTGTCCAGGGTTGTCCTTGGTGCCTGTGTGTCGTGAGAATGCCCTGGTCGGGTGGTGGGCAGACACCATCAGGGGATCCCTTGAGTCCACTGTGTGTGTTTCAAATCCTCACAGCTCTGCTCTCCGTGGAGGGATCGAACTCCCTGTTGTGCGACAAGAGACACAGGTGAGCTACCTTGGGTTGTTGTTGCTCCGAATAATTCACCTGGTAGCATTGATTAGAAAGGAGGGGAAGCTTTAGTTCAAAACGAGGATCTTTAATTCAAAACAATTAAAGAGAAGCCCTCTGTCTCCTCCAGGGATTGGTGTGAGATTCCCCCCAACACCTAGACCCCCACCCACAGATTACAAAATCCGAGGATGCTCTAGGACAAAAGGGCACGGTGTTCGTGTGTCACCTGTGTGTGTTCTCGTGCCTACTTTAAGTCATGCCTGGATTACTTACAGATGTGGCATAAATAGTTGTCATTGCCATATTGTTTAGGGAATCACAGCAAGACAAAAAGCCTGTGCATTCTCATTACAGACATAATTTGTTTTTTTTTCTTTGAGTATTCTCCATTTGCAGCTGAATCCTTGGATGTAGCAAACATGAGTACAGAGGTTTCTGCTATAATTGGGAGTTGTGTGAGCCCTGTTTTCTTAAGCTAATTAATGTGTGTTCAGGAGCCTTTGTGAATGGGCTATGATGTGCCGGCCCCACAGACATGCAGGTGGTAGCAGGGAGGCCCAGCCTGGCAAAGATGCATGGTGGTGAGCTGGGCAGAGCTGCCGCTTCCTCTGCCTTTTGTTTTGTTTTGTTTTTAGTTAGAAGCACTTCCGTGGAATAGCAGAGAAAATTAAAAGTGGTCTGATCTCATCAGATCTCAGAATGATTTATTTTCCCCTTGGAAATCTTAGCATTCCTCTTAAAAAAAAAAAAAGATTTGAGAGGGAGTGATGGGAAGAGAGAGGGAGGAAGAGGAGACACACCCCTCTGCTGGGTCACTCTCCATGTCGGCAGTGCCGCAGGCTGAGCTCGGAACTGAGGCAGGCTCCTGTATGGTGGCAGGAACCCAACCATTTGGGCTCCACTGCTGCCCTCGAGAGTGTGATCAGCAGGAAGCTGAAATCTGGAGCTAGAGCTGACGCTGGACATCAGACTGAGCATTCTAACAGGGAACGTGGGCATCTTTACTGGTATCTGAACCAACTTACTGTGCTTCAGAAGTTGGGATTTTAAAAATGTGTTAGATTGGGGCCGTTGTTGTGGCTTAGCAAGCTAATTCTTTGCCAGCAGTGCTGGTATCCCATATGGGCACTGGTTTGTGTTCTGGCTGCTCTGCTTCCAACCCAGCTTCTTGGTCAAGGCCCAGGAAAGCAGTAGAGTGTGGTTTAGTCCTTGGGACCCTGCACCCATGTGGAAGAACCATGAGGAAGCTCCAGGCTCTTGGCTTCAGGCTGGCTTAGCTCCCGCTGTTGGGGCCATTTGGGAAGCAAACCAGCAGATGGAAGCTCTGTCTATATCTGCCTCTGTCTTTCTCTGTAACCTTGAATTTGAAATAAAAAAATAAATAAAACCTTGAAAAAAATTAAGAGATTGTGGTTTCAGTTTTTAACACTGAAATTTAAAATTTTTGAATTAAAAATTGTCTGCTTTGCACTCCACATTACGGAAGTGTGAAGGAGTCGTCTGTGATTTTCAGAATCCTTCCCAAAGATGTCTCTTCCCCTTCATCTCTAGGCCCTGAAGATTACGCGTCAGGGAATTAGGGCCATGGGTGGAAATAATTTGTTAACCTGTTGGCCTCTGCTTCTCTTGTATTTTCTGGCCAAGAAAAGGGTCCAAGCCAGAAGAGGAGGGAGGCAGCGGATGGAAGTAGGCTGGGTATGGCTAAGACAGCAGGTCAGCAGGAATCACACTCCTGGCTTTCAGGAGGCAGGAAGTTGACTCTGAACTGAGGAACTGGAGCGGTCCTGAGAATCCGGAAAAGGCACCCTAACAGGTGCCCCTGGGGTCTTCATGCTGAGGTGAATCCCACTTCAACCTCCAAGGCTGCGTGCTGGTTGATCGGTAGCTTTTAGCTGCTAATTTTGCTGTAGTCTGTTGTGACATCCGTAGAACACTGTTCTGGTGGTGAAGGAATCAATTGCAGAGACAAAAAGCCAGCCTGGTCCTCCTCTCCTACCTGTGGTGTTGCTGCGGACCCAGGCTCCTCCCCTTCTGCCCTGCTTCTTGGACCTGTGTGGACTTCCGCTCTGTGCTCATTGCTTCCTGAGTACTGTTTTCCTGGTGTAAGAACTGCAGACCACAACGAGTTGTACTTGTTCAGCTTTCCCAACACACTGCCATCACATCCCTCCTCCTCTTTAGCTGGAGTTGGGTCCTATGGCCACTTCTCCATGTAGCTCCTCTGAGGTGCAGTAGATCAGCTGGCTTAAAAACAGCAGTCAAGGCCTGGCGCAGTAGCCTAGCAGCTAAAGTCCTTGCCTTGCACATGCCAGGATCCCATATGGGTGCCGGTTCTAATCCTGGCAGCTCTGCTTCCCATCCAGCTTCCTGCTTGTGGCCTGGGAAAGCAGTCGAGGACGGCCCAGGGCCTTGGGATGCTGCACCCATGTGGGAGGCTTGAAAGAGTCTCCTGGCTCCTGGCTTTGGATCAACTCAGCTCTGGCAGTTGCGGCTGCTTGGGGAGTGAATCATTGGACAGAAGATCTTTCTCTGTCTCTCCTCCTCTCTGTATATCTGACTTGCCAATTAAAAAAAAATCTTAAACACAAGCAAACAGAGAAAACCAGCAGACAGTGTCAGTGTCCCTCATAGTTCTGGAGGCTGGAGTCCAAGGGCCAGGTGTCAGAAGATTGGGCTTATGGCAAAGGCCACTTTCTCTGAGATGCTGCCTTCTTGCTTCTTCCTCGGGTGCCTGCAGAAGTGACTCATGCAGGTCCTTTTGACAAGGGCATACTTTGAGATCTAAGAAAATCCCCACATCTTTCTCTTGCTCTCCTTGATGTCAAGTGCTTGGCCTCTGGCCACCAAATGGACAGGAGATGTGTGCTTACACACGCGTGCGTGCACACACACACACACACACACACACTGTGTTGCAGGGGACACTTCCTGGGTCACACACCAGGTGCAAATCCTGACCAACAGCTTTAAGTTGGCATTTTGGCAGCCCCTTCCTTGAGTTTGGTTACTGTGTTATGATGGCTGGAAGGACTCAGAAAAAATGATCTACTTGTGTTTGTGTGTTTGTCATAAAGGATATGATAAAATGAACAGAGGAACACCTTTGTGGCAGAGCTGCATAGGTGCATTGTGTGGGGAGAGGTGTGGAGCCTGCTGTGCTGCCCAAACCTGCCACCCTTCACATGGTCTACACTCAGAGGCTTTCTGAACCTGTTCCTCTAGCGTCTTAGGGAAGCTTCATTGTGTGTGAATGATTGGTGATTTCATTGATCATCGACAGTCAACTCAACCATTGGTCCCTTCCCTATTCCAGAAGGTTGGAGGCTGAGACCGAAGGTTCCACCCTTCCAATTACAAGGTTGCTCTCTTTGGCAGCCCGCCTCCCTCCTGTATCTATTCTGGTGCTTTTGACCATCATTCATTTCATCATACAGAAGATATTTTTGACTGTGGGGACCCAAAATATTTTAGGAACTGTGTGCCAAGTTATGGCAAGAAGACCAAATACAGATTCCTTTTTTTCTTAAGATTTATCCACTTTTCATTTGAAAGTTAGATTTACAGAGAGGAAAGATCTTCTGTCCACTGGTCCACTCCCCAAGTGGCCACAAAGGCTGGAGCTGAGCCAACCTGAACCCAGGAGCCTCCTCCAGTTTTCCCGTGTGGGTGCAGGGTCCCACAGCCTTGAGTCATTCTTTGTTGCTTTCCCAGGCCACAAGCAGGGAGCTGGATGGGAATTAGAGTAGCCAGGACATGAACTGGTGACCATATGGGATCCTGGCCCTTGCAAAGTGAGGACCTCAGACTCTAGGCTACAACACTGGGCTTACAGATTGCTTTTCATAAATTGTGACATCCTAGTACCATTATCTTTCTGACTGAGTCACCTCCCAGAGGTCTCTACCCTGAGTCACTGAATGGGGCCATATTTTAACAAATGAGTCAGGAGAGAACATAGTGGTTGGGGAGTTGGGCATCCAGCAAGTAGGGTCTTTCATGAGCCAGGAGAGTGGCAGTACTGAGCAGGCTGCCCTCTTTTCTGAATGTCACAGCCACACTTAAACCTTGAGGATACCTGTAGCTCCTCCTCCACGGCCAAGGTCACAGGCTGAGGAGTCAGTGTCTGCTTTTCAAAGACCCTGTTTTCTCCCCATCTGTCTCTTGAGGGTTTGCCTGGGTAGTCTCCTCAATATTGGCAGTGTAATACAGGTTTTAAGATCATTCTGACAGGTTAATTCTTACTCCTTAATTCTTTCCCATCTCACTTGTCCCAAGGACGGGGCCTCCCTGGGTTCCTGGGGTTTAGGGTGAAGATTTGGGAGGAGCTGGTTCAGAACCCAGAGGGGTCTGGAGAGTTCCAACACCAGCAGCTGCTGGGAGCCCTCCTCATTGGCCTTTGAGAGGGGGACAGGTGGGCTGGTGAGCAGCAGCTGTCCCTGAATGTGGCCCCAGGTGTGGTGAACGTGCTTCTGTTCAGGACCAACTGGGTGCCAGTGCTAAAACTTCACAGGTGCACAGCACACATCAGCAACTGTCAGACAACCGAGTTGCAGCAGGTTTAAAGATCTGGATGGACTTTGCAAGGACACAGTGGATAATGCCTCATTCTAGAAAACAGGATGAGTGTTCCCATGAGCTGGACAGAAGAGTCAGGTTTGATTGAAAGGGGCTGAAGAATTTAGAATCACAGAACAGAAGGCATATGGGTCAAGGTTAGCACTGCAGGGCTTCTCCATCAGGCTGGGTCAACCGGCATGTTTGTAAGTTGGCCCCCTATCTCTTCCTCATTTCTCTGAAGATCCCATCAGCCTTCAACTCCATGGTGTAAAGTTAACGTGAGAACTTTATTGTGGTGTGGTGTGTTGGGCTGTTAATCTGTTGGACTTGATTCTCGTGTGTTGGGTTCAGCGCAAGTCAAGGGCCTCCGAGAAATTCTGCCTCCCAGCAGTGTGATCCCAGCCTCACGAGAAAGTGAGGCTCATGAGAAAGGACAGGCTCATGTTTCTGTCCTTCCCAGGGATGCAGTCCTTGTTCAGGAAGGTTGAGATGGAGAGAGAACCAGTCTGCTTCAAGGACCCAGCTTGTAGGGAGCGAGCAAGGTCACTTGTTGTAAGTGCAGATCAGGTGCAAGGTTTTACAACAGGGGAGAATCAAGTATAAGCAGACAGGCAGTAGCAGCATTGCTGACCGATGGGACTGCTCTTTGCACCTGCCGTGTTTTCTGTCATGGGAGGCCAGCTTTCCAGCCGAGGCTCCCTGGGACCCTTACTTGTGTTCACTCACCCCCTGACCACTCCGCTGATGCCTCTTCAGCCATCCTCAAGATAACCAGGGGAAGTGACCCTATCCAGTGAGTCAGGCGGGCAGGGGTCCTGAGGGAGGCTCCCAGGGGACATAGGTCAGTGGTTGTTGACCTCAGAGGCCTGTCAGAGCAAACGTGCACCATCTCCCAGAGAGAGGGAGGTCCATGGGTGCTGTGTGCTTCTAACAGATGCGAAAAGTTACGGAGCCACAGGGCATTCTTCTGGGAGTGGTCCAGTGTTCCCATCTTTAATATGGGGTGTTGGTGATGGCGGGAGGAAGCACAGTGTAGTTTGTATAAGGGAAAAAGTCCAAATCAGGACAAGAGGCAAGAGAGTATGCTTGTTGAAAGTGGTTGAACATGGCCTTCCCGAGTTGGAGGACAGCTTGCTGAGGGACAGGAGTCCCTAGCTCTGTGGGGCCTTCTGCTTTTCCATGTCCCAGCAGACTATGAAGCTATTGGGCCCTGTGTGGTAGACTATTCTTTTGGACTTGATGCTAAAGTCCTCGCCTTGCATGCGCCGGGATCCCATATGGGCACTGGTTCTAATCCCAGTAGCCTCTCTTCCCATCCAGCTCCCTGCTTGTGGCCTGGGAAAGCAGTTGAGGATGGCCCAAAGCCTTAGGACCCTGCACCCGTGAGGGAGACCCGGAAAAAAGTTCCTGGCTCCTGGCTTTGGATCAGCTCAGCACCAGCCATTGCATTCACTTGGGGAGTGATTGAATCATCGGACGGAAGATCTTCCTCTCTGTCTCTCCTCCTCTCTGTATATATTACTCTGCAATAAAAAGAAATAAATTTTAAAAAATCCTGTGACCTCCGTGATAGTGGATCACAGCTCACTGCAGAGAGGGTCCTGCATCATAACCAGAAGAATCTAGACATGCCCTTCTGTGCTTATCCCCTCCTCAATCTCAGTCTGTTACCACTGGGTCACAGTCTTGTACAACCTCATTTCTTTACATGGCTCTCCATGCTTTACCAGACCTAAGCCGAAACATGTTTTTTTTTCTAGTTCTTTGCGTCTTCATCTGTGAAGTCTCCTGTGTCACATAAAATTTTGATTAAATAACTGTTTTGCTTTTCTCTTGTAAACTTGTCTTTTGTTTGAGGAGTGTTCAGTCAGGGAAAGGAAAGGGGGTAGTACCTTTCCACTCTTGTATCAAATGTCTACACCGTGGCAGCATAGCTGATCTGGGAAATCATTTCCCTCTCTGTTTCCTGCACCCAATCTCGCAGCGCTTAGCTGACCTGCATAAGGTCATGCCACATGGAGACACAGACTTCTCTGGCTGAAATACTTCCTACCCATATCTTTCTCTTTTTTAAAAATTGATTTTTTGTATTAAAAAGGCAGATAAGATTTATGTGGACAAGGCGAGGAACACAGAGAAAGGTCTTCTATCCAGTAGTTTGCTGCAACAGCCGGGAGCTGAGCTGGTCCCAAGCCAGGAGCTTCTTCCTGCACAGGGGTGCAGGGTCTCAAGGCCTTGGGCACGGAAGGCATCCCTGCTTTCCCCTCGAGGAGCAGAGCAGTGATGGCGGCACTAAGACATAGGACAGGGAGAGACAGCAGCAAGCATGGCCCTGGTCATCCTACAGAGGAGGGCACACAGCAGGTCCAGGTCACCCGGACGTGGTTGGCAAACCACCAGATGAGCTGGAGTTGGAAGCTGGCTCTTTGTAGTGACAATAATTGTCATGGATTTGTGATTTTTTTTTTCCTGTAAAATGTGGAAACCTGGAAGTGACCTTTTCATACATTCTAGCATTAGAAATGAGTAATGGTGGCAATTTTGTAAGTCCAATGTTAACACAAGGTTATTGCAGAAAATTTTATGACTAATGCTCACATTCTTATTATATGCAGAATAAAAATGTCTTCATCTTCTATAGCGTAGTTCCAGATGTCATGTGTGTTGGCTGGTACCAGGTGTTAAACAAGAAAGGGAAATTAGGTCACTGCTGTGATAATCATTTGATTTGGTGGAAGGTGAAGGATAGTTTTACAGGAATAATTTCTAAGAAAAATAATGTTATGATTTTATCTTTAGGAAGTTTTAAAATAAATAAAAATAATGTATGAGCATAGGAATCCTGAGAGTGGTTGGCTGTAGGTGTGGGGACAGATAGAGACAACTGTTCAGGGCACAGATAGTACATGTGTTAATTGGAATGATAGTTTTGTGGGTGAATATGTTTGTTAAAACTCATTGAATTGCGGGCCCGGCGCGGTGGCGCAAGTAGTTAAGGTCCTCACCTTACACGCCTGGGATCCCATATGGGCGCCGGTTCTATTCCGGCAGCTCCGCTTCCCATCCAGCTCCCTGCCTGTGGCTCGGGAAAGCAGTCGAGGACAGCCCAAAGCTTTGGGACCCTGCACCCGCATGGGAGACCCGGAAGAGGCTCCTGGCTTCGGATCGGCATAGCATCGGCTCTTGCGCTCACTTGGGGAGTGAATCATCGGACGGAAGATCTTCCTCTCTGTCTCTCCTCTCTGTATATCTGACTTTCCAATAAAAATAAAATAAATCTTAAAAAAAACCTCATTGAATTGCGCATTTATGGGCTGTGAATTTCACTGAATTTAGATTTCACCACAGTGAAAACATTGTGGTACACAACAATCCATTAGAATTATAGGACCTCACGGATGCAAGCATACCAGCAGAAATGAAGATAATGGTATTTAATGGGTGTTACAGCTACAGGTACCAGACTCTGTGTAAGATAAAAATGATCTGGAAATCATTTGCTGACTTCACGTCCAACAGTATATGGCCTGGAATAGGCACCTGGCAATTAATTTTAGAAGCAAGATGTGAATAGGGTGTATTCTGTACAAGCATTAATTTATACACATGAAGATCTTTCAAAGCATTCATGAAAAAGTAGAATTAAAAGATGAGTGCATGCTGGTGCAAGAACACTCGAATTCCTTCCATGATTTTTTCATCACATACGTTCTCCATAAACTTTTTGGAGTACTTCTGTATAGATGATTGTGTGTGTGTGTGTGTGTGGATGAGAGGCAAGGAGAGTCTACCTGTTGGTATGCAGATCTGTGAAGTGGTAGGAAGCACAGCTGTAGAGAGTGGTGGTAAGGTTTTCGTTGTGTCCTTTCTCTTTCCCAGAGGCAGATGTTGAAGCCCCAGCTCCAAGGAGCTCCGAGTGTGACTGTATTGCAGGTAGAGTCTTTGAGGCAATTGAGGTACATTGAAGGAAGGAAAGGCCTAAGGCTATAGGACTGGTGTCCCCATAAGAAGAGGCGATTAACACACACACACACACACACACACACACACACACACACACACACACACACACACACACACGGCGGCATCTGGGGAGAGGGTCCAGGAGAACCGAACTGTCGGCAGCTCAATCTCGGACTTCTAGGCCTCAATTCTGAGACTTTCCATGTCTGCAGTTTAAGTTGCTTGTCCTGTGGGTGCAATATTCCAACTTAGTTCTCGTGATGTTCCCCGTGACTTTGTCTTTTGACTCACATCCGTCTAGTCTGAGGAGGGAGATGGGTGGAGGGAGCTGTCTTTGTGGGATGGCAGACATGCACTCAGGGCAGAGGAGGCGGGGCTTCCTCTTCTTCTCCGGAAGCACTGCTCAATGCACCTGTTACCGAGAGAGCACAGATATGTCCTGGTGCCACCTTCCTCACCCAGGGCCATTTGTAACATTGTGAAATTAGGAAAGATGGAAGGCCTGACGTGCTTATTACGGCTCAAGACAGCGGTTCAGGTTGATTTAGCTCTGTCTTGCTTGTGAGCCCTGAGCTGTGCGTGGTGTCTGGAGCAGCTGCTGGGTGGAGCCTGTGAGATTGTACCTTCCTTCCGAGGACTAAGTCACCAAAGCACGGTGACACAGGAGGGCAGTCACGGGACACGTTTCTTACAGTTTTCCACCTGCACAGGATTGATGATGGGATCACAACACAATACACCGCAGTGGCATACTGAATACCAAAGAATGGAAAATGGAAAGTCAGAAATTCCATCCCAATTGTTTCAGTCATCGCCGTTTCCTGGTTTTCAGTGTCAGCTTTTAAATCTTTGGAGTGTTGCCTGCTCATCTACTGTCAATAATATGCCCACCTTGTTCTTATACATTGCTTTTAAACAGAGTGGAGCTCAAATCTACAACAAAGCAAAACAAAACAAAACACAGCCCTCACGTGCTCTCCACGCTATGTTTTGGATATATCACGTGGTTTATTCAATCCCTGTCCCATGTGGACATTTGGGTCATTGCTGCTATGAGCAGGTGGTTAAGAGCTGTCTTAGGCTGCTTTCCTCCTGTGTGTGTGCAAGAGTCTTCCTGAACCAAATGCCCAAGGATTGTACTCTGCCATCAGGGCCTGTGGCTTTCAGCCCCAGGAGGTATGTCTCTTTCTCAAAGTCATCCTTGCCCACTCCAGCCCGTGTGTCTCCATCCTGTGGACCCATACTCTGCAGCTGAGTTACCATCAGCCCAGTGAGGCAGTTGCTGATAAGGTGAGTGCAATGGGATTCTTGCTTTGCCTTCTCTGGTCGCAGATACCACTCACTGGTCAGGTGTCATTTGCCTCGGGGTCATGTGGGCCTGGGACCATCCCTTGGTCCTCCAATGTGTGTTCATGGTCTCTGTTGCCTGGGTGTTTCATGACTTTATGCCGATTCCGAGAGCTGTCTTCCTTGAGGTCCTCTTGACAGACCACCTCTAAGCCTTTTTCCTGCTATGTGAGGGGGCGTAGTTGTGGCCACCCCTATGACAAGACCCTTGTCCTTTGTCTCCCCATGCTGCCACCTGCGTTGCTGCTTTTTCTATCACATCAAGCTCTCAGGCCTGTCTGGAAGTGGATTCTAGCACCTTAAAATCAATAAACCCCAATTGTTGAAATGGTGGTTGGATTTTTTTATCTACCACAGAAGCAAGCTCAGGAATGGGACATAACTTTGGCCCTCTTAGGATTGTCCAAGAACCACTGCAGTATTCTTGCGTACCCCCATGCGGTTTCTCTGGGGTGGACGGCTCTTATAATGATAGAACATTTGAGAAACTAAGAACAACCACACTGTAGCCTTTGCTGGAGTTTCACCTGCTTTTCCTGCTACTAGCCATTTTATGCTCCAGGACCCACATGTTGATGAATCATCAGATCCCTCTAGCCTCTTGCGGTCTTTGACAGTGTCGCAGCCTGTGCTTATTTTTGTGACTTTGACCCTTTGGAGAGACCAACTTGATTTGGATCTGCCCCCATGTTGTCTCCTTGTTAGACTACAGCCACACATGTGAGAAGGGAATGCCATTGAGGTCAGGCACCCTCCCGTGGCTTCGTGGTTTGACACCATCGTGTGACTTACCCCTGGGGGTATTCGGCTGGGTGCCCCAGTCAAGGTGACATCAACAGATGATGTACCCTTGGCGTGTCAGCCTGGGTGCCCTGGTCAAGGTGCTCCCTGCCAGATGTCTCCACTGGAAACAAACCATCTCTCCTTCTCTCTTGTATTCTTCATTTGAAACCAAGCGCTGAGTTCAGCCCACACTCAGGGCAGGAGGCTTAGGTTCCATCCCGTGAAGGAGGAAGTAACAGAGACTTTGTGGGCATGTATTAAAACCACAGTGACAGGTATCCATTCATTTGCGACCATAGAAACACTCGATTTAAGCTTCTACTGTCAACGGCTGATTTCAGCATTCTTGAAAGGAACGTGTCAGCAGCGACCACCCGGGTGTCCTGCCAATGAGTCTCTGTCCCTCCTTCCCTTTGCATTTGAAATTCTTCTTAAAGGAGATTTCACTCCCTTCTTTTCCATTTATTGTTCAGCCATTTGCCATATGGACTTATGTATATTTATCTTATTCTTCAGGCTGTAATTTAGTGTGATGGTTATTTATTTTGCAGCTTATTTGTTCTGTTTTGGATGTTTGACCAGCCCTACCCACCCCCGGACATGGTGTTTTTCCTTCTTCCTACACACCCACTATTTTTTTTTCCTTAGTACTTGCTGTTTTCTGCCATTATGAGATGCCCCAGGATCATGTTATGTCTTCTCTGCCCTGGTCCCAGCAGCACCCACTCATCCATTTCTTCTTTTCTCAGGGGATGGTACTAGAAGCCAAGATCTGGGTGCTGGTGAAGCTCTGATTACTGAGGTGTCGTTGCTTCTAGATCCTGGTGGAGGACAGAGCTAGGCAATGTGTGCCATTAGCTGCCACGGTTTGCAACAGTGACGGCCTATCAGTCACCACTGTGACGAATGGGCACGTGCTGAACCGTGATTCCTGGGGATGTTGAGTGTGTGTTTCTGTTTAAAGGCCCCCAAGTCAATGTGTGGTTGATTCACTTTGAACTCTCCGCCAGCAGCACTATCACTCATGGCTGAACTTCTCCATCGGAAATATGTTTTGCAAGAAGGCACATCACAGCCTTATTCTGTCCAACAGCCCTGAGTGCTTCCCTGGGGGCCAGGCTAAGCAGTGAAATCAGCCACAGACTGCATTGGCTGGAAAAGGGGCCCTTGCTCATTTGTGGCGTCTTTCTCTCCAGAGCAACCTGGGTCCAGTACGCACATTTTAAATTTACAAAGTTGTACATTTTTAATTTTGTTGATTGTGATTCACTGAAGAGGTGGGGTCAGTACTTCGGGGTAAGTACACCGAGGGGGAAGTCTCCAGGGCTGGGCTGGGCAGGCCTGGGGCCCACCCACCACCCTCATTGAGCGGTAGATAGGATTGGGGAGAGGTGCGACCTTGGGCTTGGGGGTTTAAACTTCCTGCAGCCTCCCGGCTGCTGGTGGGTCTCAGGACGGAGTGTCTCATGCCCGGATCCCTGGCGCCAGCCACCACGTGCACGTGGTGAGCTGTCCCTGGGCGCCCAGTGCGCCATTTGGCGCCAGGCTCCTGCTGGCTGCCTGGCCAGGAGCTCTGGGATTTTGGTTCTTTGAATTGCTGCTTGGGTAGCTCCAGGTTGAACCCACTGTGCTTCTGAGATATAAATCAATCGTAAAGATTCCCAACGACAGTAACTCTTCCTTTGAAGAACATGTAATCACTGAACAGGTCAGTCCGTGGAAAAGCTAAGGCTTGGGGCTTGTCCAGCAAGATCATATCCTATTACCTGACATGATGATGGATCAGGAGATGGGTCACATTAAGCAAGCCATTACATTAACTCGAGAACGATATCCAGGGGTAGATTCTGTGGGGAATATGTGGGCCAAACCCTGTGGAAATTCTAGCCCCACTGTTTAGCTTGAGAGCTGGGATGGAGATAGACTAAGCTAAGCATGACCCAGGAGCCTGCCATCACTCGCAGGTAAAGGAACTGACAACAGTCTGGACTGGTCAAGGCAGCAGCACCTAAATGTGCATCCTGAGTAGGGTGTGGGGTGGGCCGGGCTGCAATGTTCACCAGCTGATACATGGGCAAATGGAAGGCCAGACTTTGCTGGGCACTGGCCTAAAACTCAATGGCATGTATGAGAACTGGGTCTGGGAGTGGATCAAGTGGAGGAACTTGGAAAACTCCCCTGACAAGTCATAGCTCCCACTGGTGAACATGCGGTCCAGACCTGGGGTCAGACAAGCTGAGCAAAGTAGCTTCAACAGCTGGCTAATGTGTGAATTGGTAATGGAACAGGGTGTACCGGGCAAGACTGAGCAAACCTTAGAACTCAAGTTAATTTAGAAACCAAGATGTAGGATAAGACATGCCCAGCTATGTTCATGCACGTTCTGGTCTGCATGAGCCACGGATGCTAAGCCACAGTGTCTAAGGCAGGGGTTGCGACAGGTGAGGGGCTGTGCCTAGCTGAGTTAGAGCAACCACTGGCATACTGGACACTGGCAGAGAATAGGCCCGGTTGGGGAGCTAAGGGGAGCCAGGCCCTGGCTGGGTTGAGGTTCCCACCAAGGGGCGCATGGGCTGGAATGGGGGCTGCGTTCTGATTGGGTTACAGTTGTAGCCTCCCTTGGCACAAGTGTGCACTGGGAATGGACTAACCAAGCCAGGCCAGACTGCAACACCTTCTGGTGTTCTGGAGGACCAGGGTAGATGTGGGACGGATTAGGCTTGGACTCTGCCCCTACTGAGCCATGTGTGAGCCATATGTGGGTATGACGAGCTGTGGCTGGGCTGAAACATCCAACAGCAAGAACCAGTTTGGGTTGAAGGCCAGTTAAGAAAAGCCACTGCTCCTGCTAGGACAGGTGAACTGAGTAGTGCTGGCCCATGGACCCACTGGTATGCGCAAAACCTGGCACCAGGAGGGGTTCTGCTGGAGGAGCCTGAGCAACTCCTCTGGCAGGACACAGACCCTACAAACAAGCGCAAGAAGCATGAAAGAAAACAGCCCAGAAGAGGTCATGGAAAGTTACCCACTGGCATACATTTGGCATGGGTCGGGGCAAGACCAGGCTGAATCAGTTCCCATCATCCACTGGCAAATCCGAACATCAGAACAGAGTGTGGGTTAAGCCAGGTTTGGTTGTGACAAGAACCAGTGCATAATACGAATGCCAAGGTGAGGGTTGCTTGTGCCAGATGTGACCACAGCACCCAACCAGCACACGTGAGAACCAGGAAAGGAGGGGGCAGAGCCGGCAGGGGGAATATGGAGTGGTTCCCTTGCTGGACAGCTACTCCCACTGGAGAGCGTGAGCCGGGATGGGGGCAGACCAGACTAGGCATGGTTACAGCACCTGTGCACCTCATGTGGACTAGATCAGGGAAAAGCCAGGCTGGGGTAGATTATTCCTATGGGTGCAAACAAAATTGGAGTGGGTGAGGGTTGTTTGGGCTTAGCTGCAGCATCAGCTTGCAGAAGCTGGCACTGGGGGCTAGTTCGGTCAAGTCTAACCACAGAACCACCTGGAGAGTGCATAATCCGGGGATGGGAGAGGCCTGGGAGGGAAATAGTGGGCTCCTCCCTCTTGGGTTACCACTCCCACCGGAGGGCATGTAAACTAGGACAGGGACTGGGGTGGCTAGACAAAGAGGCATCCAACAACATCCATGGGGGCTGGATAATATGGCAGGTTAGATGGAACTAAGCTTCAATACCAATTGACATGTACGAGAGCCAAATGGGGTGTGGGACAGACTGGACTACACATACTGGCAAACCAGGGTAGGGGGCAGGTCTGGTGGGGGTTATTGCGGGTCACTCTAACTAGGCTGCAGCTCCCACTGGTTTATGTGAGGGCTGAGTATTTGCTGGGCAGAACCAGGCTGGGCTGCAACACCCACTGATGCCGGTGGAAGTCAGGGCTGAAAACAGAACCAACCCAGCGATCACAACCACCAGCTGATCAGGGCCAAGAACTGTGCTGGGCCCTGTACTTGCTAGTACCTAGAAGAATCTGATCTGAAAACACCCCAGACAAAGTTTCTTTGGGGATCTCCCCAATCGAAATGCCGGACTCAGAACCCTAATCATGAAAAGACAGAAGACAGAACAAGTCAATCAATTACCTCAGCTTTATGTTGGTAGCGAAATACTGGGCAAAGAGAGACTGTATGATGGACTGTGTCAACCAGTGGATTCTTCAAGGACCTCATCGTTCTTGGAGTGGCGAGATTGGCAGTGATTCATAACTGTTGAACTATCAAAACCACTTGAGCAAGAATCTTGGAGCATGCCCCACAACCGGGACCTGGGGGTGGGTGGGAAACTGGGTGGGGCTTCTCCCTCAGTATCCCCTTTTACCTCAGATACATGAAGGAAACAATATGGAAATAGTAGTCTTACCCATTTTCTTGTAGCCCTTGAACCTTTTTACCCTAATTAACTATGTAAAGATCGTCAAAAATATGATAAAAAAAGAACTGACGCCCATATGGGATCCCAGATGTGCAAGGCAAGGACTTCAGCTGCTAGGCTATCATGACGGGCCCTCACCCTCTAATTTCTTTGAGTGCTTGCTGGTCACTATAGGAGTGGTGCTGCTGGAGGGCTGTCTGTCTGGAGGGCTACCTCGGTCACTTCTCCTTCAGTGTCTCCACCGTAGTCTCGGGACTCACCAGCCCCTTGTGAAGATAAAGCCCTCTAACCCAGCTTATGGTGTGCTACCCCGCACAGCTAGCCAGGGCCAGAGCTAGTGTTTAGATCCAGGTCTGTGGCGTTCAGGGCCACAACTGCTGAATTTGATGCTCCAAGCAGTGGAGCCCTGGAAACTGTATTTGCAGCCCCCTGAGCAGCTGATGTATAACTTTTAAAGTCTGTGTTAGGGGTGAGTGAGGGAGTTAGGACACTCCTTGGGACACCCACATCTGTCTGCTTCCAGGTCCAGCTGTCTGCCAGGGAGCACCTGGGAGGCAGTGGGTGATGGCTTATAGGTTCCTGCTGCCCTCACGGGAGCCCCGGTTGAGTTCGCTCTCTGGGCTTTGGCTTGTCTCCAGTCAGCATTTTGGGAGTGAAACAGCAAAGGAAGATCTGTTTACATGTCTTCTTCCTCTTGGAAAGAAGATTGTTTTGAATTCTTCTGACTTGCTGTCCTCACTTGGGTTCAAGCAACTTAACCCCTTCCAGCCTGCCAAGGCCAGGTCTGAGGTGGATCTAATTGCTGTTGCCCTGAAGGGCTCTTAGCATTGAGGACTGCAGTGGAGCTTAGTTCTCCGCCATTCAAGAGGATTCCACTTTGCTCATTTGAGAGCCGGGCGCTTGATTAGAACTGTCTTGCCGTACTATGGGATTGCATATCCCTGTTGCATTACCAATGAGATTTGCATTTACTTTGGAAATTCAAGCACATTTTATCCAACCTACAGCCACTAATGAAGAGCTAATGAGCCGCTGAGACACTGGTTCAAATAAATGATTACAATCGACAAGAGAAGTCCAAACATGGCCCTGATGAGTGATAATCAAGAGTGAGTGGAAAGTGATGGTTTTATTAATTATCTGAACTCTGAAGTCTGGTGACAGGACTGTGAGGAATAGTAGAAACTGGAGGTAGAATATTGAAATAGATGCTCAGTTACTCTAAAAAAGCCCACGTGATGTGGAGACAGAGTGCGTAGCGTCATCTTTGGCATTTATGTGATTATTGTTGAATTTAGAGCTGGTTACCCATCTCCTTCTGGATTCCATACCATCGGCTTGTTTTAGTCACTTGAATGTTAACGTATTTAGTTTTTATGTTGCATAGTAGGTTGTAAAGATGTCACAATTATGCTTTCTCTCCCCTTTTCTTTAAAAACACAACCAGATAGCATCTCTTGGCTCACATGCTTGCTCCAGGGAGGTTGGCAGCCCACTGTAGAGCTTGGGTCCTGAGAAGTGATTGCTTATGGGAAAGAAACAGGCTGTACATTCGCCTCTCCAGGCAGCAGCTGGCCAGTCCAGGACCCTCTCTCCCAGGCTTCACTTTTGGGTGGTCGGTGGAGCGGGGTGCATAGAGTAGGCCAGAGTGACACCCCTCAAGCTCTTCTCCTTGGGCCTGTGAGTCATGGAGAACGTGGGAAAACCATGTTAAACTGTCAGAGAAGTAGCATCCAAGACCTCGACAGCTGCTGTAGTGCAGTCCTGTCAGAAACCCCACAGCAGCACAGGTGTATTTAGGGGAAAAAAAAAAAAAACCTCTTTCCTGCTGAGGAGTTAATATTTAAACTGGCCAAGAAGCCGCCTGTCAATTCCTGATAGAGGTTTGGCCTTGCAAATGGATGTTCTCTTGTATTTTGCCTTCAAGATTTGGGATGTATTTAATTTAAGGGTGTCCTAAAATGGCGCAGTAAAACCCATCTGTTTCCTGAATCGTTTTGGTTTGGGGCAACCAAAATTAAATTTAGAAGTGAGTTATTTTTGTCTGTTGCTATAACCTCTGGTGTTCCGTTCATCCATTTTTATCTGTTTGGTATGTTGAGTTCTGTCTGGCAATGACTTGGGGGAGTGAAAGTTTTAAACTTGCTGGCTGGAGGAATGGCCAGAGGGCTGTTGTAAGTGAAGATCCTGTGCCTTGTGTACGGTGATGGGACCCCTGGCTCTTTGCACAGGGCGCTGTATAGGATATTGTGACACACACAGGCTAGTCTGAGAAGGCTACAAGATGAGTCAGGCAGCTACACATCGCCTCTCTCACTCAGCGTTGGGTGTTTTATGATATGATTTCATGGGAAGATTTCTGTACAGGAAACAGTATGATCTGTGACTCTGGAATTCATGTCTGATTGGATGGCAGAAGGTACCTGTGCTCTTGTGGTCTGCATGAAGTAGCCAGGCAGGATAGCAGGCATCTGGGGATGCCTGGGCTCCTCTTTGCTGGCACTGTCAGTCAGTCCGTTGGGTTCCCCCGGGCATGAGTTGTCTCCACTGCAGTAAAAGGTTCCGTGGGTCCCAGTAGGTGTACACGCCGTTGCGTTGTGTTGGATGAAATCAGAATGAGCAGCGCAGAGGGGTGAGGGCTCCCTGGGAACCTGGGCTGAATTGCTCACGCAGACAAGGTACCCTCTCCCAGCCACAGCAGAGCAGTGGCTTCATTGTCCCGTTTACACTTCACATGTGCGTGCACACACATACGTAGCTTTTTCAGCATCAGTGTTTTCCAGGACACTGAGGGCCTTGTTTTCGTGTCTGCTTTTCCTCTTTCTATAGGGTTTGATCAAGGCCAAAGAATAATTTCCAGAATCCCACCACAGAAGATAATTTTTTATCATCATTTTTAAAAAGGACCATAATATCCTGAAGGCAAACTGTCAGTACTGGAGTCAGCCCCAGCACGCTCTAGGCTATGCTGTCCTGGGAAGATAGGTCCAATTGTTCATTCCTGGGAGTCCCAGGTGGATGCACTTGAACTTGAGTCTGCCTGTATCCTTGAGCTTCCCCCTTTGAAATTGGCAATACTGGGCTTGGCACAATAGCCTAGTGGCTAAAGGCCTCACCTTGCACACGCTGGGATCCCACATGGGTGCCAGTTCTAATCCTGGCTGCCCCACTTCCCGTTCAGTTCCCTGCTTGTAGCCTGAGAAAGCAGCCAAGGACAGCCCCAAACCTTGGGACCCTGCACCCGTGTGTGAGACCCGGAAGTGGCTCTGGGCTCCTGGCTTTCAATTGGCACAGTTCTGGCCTTTGCGGCTGCTTGGGGAGTGAATCATCAGAAAGAAGATCTTTCTCTCTGTGTCTCTCTCTCTCTGTATATCTGACTTTCTAATAAAAAAAGAAATCTTTTTTAAAAAGGCAGTGACAGCAACCCAGTATAATGCAATTAAAAAGAAAATAATTGGCACCACTAATGCCTCCCTTGGTCCCTAGTTTCTGCCATCCACAGTTAATCTGAAGATACTTTCAGAAATCAACAGCTCATAAGTTCCAAGTAACTCCTGTTGCAGTGGGTTGTTAGGGTGGTTCTGTCTTATTACTAGTTGTACAGTGGAATCCCTTACTCTGCATAACTTAGAACTTGCACTTCGTCATAAGTGTGCATGTCTAGGGAAACACACAGTACAGCGTGTGCAGGGTTTGGTGCTGTGCATGGCTTGCAGCTGGTGAGGCCTGCCCTGATCCCAGAGCCCAGAACAGATCTAGACTCCTGAGCTCTGGGTTTTGCTGGCTTGGAAACACGGATGCCAGACAAAAGCAGACTTCTCCCAAAGGAAAGGGATTTAATAAGTCACTAAAAGAAAAGTGACAGAGGGTGGTGGTACAGGGGAGAGATTCTTCATCTGCTGGGTCACTTCTCAAGTGGCCATAACTGTTGGAGCTGGAGTGGTCCAATACCCGGAGCTAGGAGCTTCCTCTGGGTCTCACACTAAGAACTTGGACCATTTTCTTCTGCTTTCCCAAGCTCACTAGCAAGGAGCTGGATGGGAAGTGGAGCAGTCAGGACTTGAACCGGCACTCACATGGGTTGGTGCAGGTGGCGAGTTTACGTGCCACCCTACAGTGTTGGCTCTTAAAGGTTGGTTTTCAGTGCAGGGTCACAGCAACCTGCACTTTTTTGTCCTGTTCCTGTGACTTCAGGTCTTAGTGGGAAAGACAAGGAGTGTGCTGCAATGATTTATGAAGCAGAAGCAATTGGGTTCTGCGTGCTTCAAGATGAATCCCCCCAGACAAGCGAGATTCATTTCGCCTTAAGTTGTGTCTGCTGTGCATTTGTGTAGTCCATCATTTGTAGCACCTGACCCATTGAGGGCCTTGGAATCTTACTTGTGGTTCATTACACACCTGTGAGTTAGAGGAAGCAGAACAGGTGGAGGAGTGTTGATAAAAGGCTAGAGTGGTGTGGACCACATTAACTACCCAGTAATGTTTACAGGAGGCGTCCTTGGGAAGGTCAGGCAAGCAGTTTGCAATGTAGATGCGTGCCCTGCTCTTCATGAATCCCAGGCCTCTCACGGACCTCTCTTCTGAAGAGAGGAGGGCAGTTCTAGCTTTCAGAGATGACTGCTCTGTGCGGTCTACAAGCCCATGGAAAGATTGCAGGAAACTCTTGATGTCCTAACATCAGGACCCACACTTTCCAACGGCATGTCAGCTGGACAGCACAACCACACGGTCATCTGACCGCTCAGCAGGTTTTACTGATGATCCTTCTGGGGACTGTTGTGCAAAACTCATTTTGTCCAGGAGAGACAGGGAATGAGCTGATGGATACACCTGCTGGGTCAAGCCGGGGTCATGAGCCTGAGACAGCATGGAGCAGGGTGTGGGCTAGAGTGACAGGGCTGGGATCGGAGTCGTTAGAGGAATGAATGGCTTTCCTGAGGGTTCTGTCAATTTACTTTTTCATAAATATATCCATTTTTACTAATATAAAGGGGACAGATTTCATGGTTATAGATACAATTTTCCTCCCTCCTTCTTTCTTTTTGATCTTTACAGTAACATTGTTAATTTACTTTATAATCACGGGCTTAATGTTCCACTAAGTAAAGGGTTCTGATTCACTTTACGCAAGCAGAAGCAGAAGGTATAGACTGTAGCTGTCTGCATGTGGCTGTCTGGTGGGAGCCTGGGAGCCTGCACATTTTAGCTGTGTGTTGTCTCTCTTCTTGGGTGTCCCTGAATCTCCCTGAGAGACACGCACTGCAAAGAAGGGGCCGGGGGTTGGTGGGCAAAGGCTTCTACTGGGGGTCCCCCATGCTGCCAGGTGGACTGAGGGACCCTCCTTTGATGCCCATGGTGGACACCCATCTCTAGAGCTCTCTAGGGGCAAAGTTTAAATGAAAGAGACTTCTGGAGAATTATTTCTTCTTGGCTCAAAAAGATGTTTTTTTTTGTTAGTTTTTGAGGGAGTGAGTTACAGAGAAGTCTCCCGTCCATGGATTCACTCTCCTTTCAAATGTTTCCCAACAGCTGGGGCTCAGCAAGGGCCAAATCTAACAGCCAGGAACTGAATACAAATTTCCTCTGTAAATGACAGGAGTCCAGTTAGTTCGCTCATCGCTGCTGCCTGCTGGGATTTGTATTGGTGGGAAGCTAGGGTTAGGAGCTGGCATGAGGAATCAAAGGCAAGCACTTCGATGTGGATCCCGGGCATCTTAAGCACTGGACTCAGCGCCTGGTCCTGACTGCTTTTCACAATAGCTGTGTTACTGTGTGCGGAGTAAGATGAAATGCACTAGTCTTTTCTCTTGTGTGGATATGTGAGTTAGTATGAGTTCCTTAAGAGAAAAATGCAGGCACATCTGTTAAGGGCCAAGGAGGGTTTTGAGCATCAGAGTAGGTCCTGGGTGCATGGTTACAAGGCCACCCTTGATGCCTGCAGCCCACGTCCTGGTGCTGGGGTTGGGTACTGGGTGCACTCCTGACATCCTGCCACTGTGCCCATTGGGAATCAGCCCATGATAACCTGCCATGTGGGAGATCTTGGCTCCTGCTTCAGTCTGGCCCACAATGGCTCCTGTGGGTATTTGGGAAGTGAGCCAGCGGATGGAAGGTCTCTTTTTGTCTATCTCTTGCCTTTCCAATAAAATGAAACCAATAGATAAATTTAAAAAAATTTTTTTAAAGAAAATAAGCATTTGTGATCCCTCTGCGGGAAGGCGTATCTGTTTGTTACTTGATAGATGTTTCTTGACTTATGATGAGGTTATGCCCAACTAAACCCTTTATACAAGTAGAAAATGTCCTAGCAGAAAATGCACTGGATCCCCCACCTTAGTGCACTGGATCCCCCAGCCTAATGCACAGCCCAGCAATGAACACGTAACCTGTTGCCTAGCTGGGGTCGACTGGAACTCATGACTAATGTTGACATTGGAGGAATATCATGAAAGCCATTGGTGCTGAGTTGAGTCCGTTATACCAAGTGCTGGATCCACTGGGGACTGGCCCTGGTAGGTGCGTTGAGTTTTGGCCGAGCAGTGGGTGTAGCTCTTTTGTTGAGAATTCAGGTGTAAGTTAGACCTGATGCTACTGCTCATGGATCCTTAACAGAAGGTGAATGCCCGTGTACCCACATAATGACAGAGGCGTGCAGGGGTGGGGGCAATGAGCAGGTGGAGGTGTTGACTATACCTGGCTCCCCTTCAAGGGAAGATGCTCTGGTAAGCTGCAAGGAGGAGTCATGGCTGGAGAATGAGTGGACCAGCCCCATTGTAGGTCTGCAGGGACAGCGGAGGGTGTGTCTGAGCAGCCTACAGCCCAGGATCTGGAGAGGCCACTGCAGGCACCTGGGAGTGGGGGGCAACAAGTGTTGGGAGTGGTGTGGGGGAATAGGAGCCAGGGGGAGTGCATTTTAGGCAGCAGGATGAGCAGACCAAAATGCCTAAGAAAGGCACACCTGGGAAGAGCTGAGCATGGCTGGTGGACAGGCAGCCTCTCAGGAGGAGAGCAGTCCAGGAGGTCCAAGATGAGAGAACTGAGGGCCCAGCAAGTCACCAATTTCCTGTTTAGCACAGGACCCCTTGCGTGGCCCCCAGGGAGGTGAGTCTCTTCTAACAGCACACTCCAGGCTGCAAGTTACAGCCAGAGTTGTTTAGCATAACAAAGGGTGAAATTTCAGGCAATTTGTCACCCTGTGCCTGACTCTCCAAACTGCCCCGTCACAGGAGAAGAAAATGCAAATGTGTTGGCTCTTGTGTGCTCTCAGACTTCTCCATCTGAGAGGTTCCTCTCCTTAACTTGAAGTGTAGAAAATGAGAATTCCCAAACCGTGGGTGAGAGGCAGATCTCTTCGCCTCCCCCTCCCACTTCTAAACACTGTCATTTAAATTTATGTATGGTGAAAATAAACTCCCAAGATTTTTTTAAACTTATTTATGGCTTTTTTTCTTCAGGCTGTGTTCTATGCATGCCACTACCAGGGGTTATGAGGTTATAATTAAACAAATGAGTTTACTTTTGCTTATGTCCAAGCATGATTTTTACAAAAATTATTATTATATGTGTGTGTTGGGTTTTAAATGCACTTAAGTTCTTAAAGTTCTTACGCGCAGCTAATTTTCTGCAACTGAGTCCTCTTTTCAGGATTACTTTATCATGATGCGATGCGGTATTAGGAGGTCCTTTATTCCAGCAGGGTAGGAACAGGAGCAGGGGTGGAGGGGGAGAAAGCTAGAAGGGACACGCCTCTGGGTATGGTGGCAGGTTGGGGGGATGCCAGGGCAGGGCCAAGAGGGAGGATGCGGGAGAACCAGGTAAGAAGGGAAGGAGGACAGAGAGAAGAGGGAGGGAGCATGTAAAGGCTCATTTATACAACCAGGTGGGCCTGGAAGGTGTGGGGGGCGTGGGGAATTGGTTGGCAGGGGGAGCTGTGGGCAGGCCCCAAGGGACTGGTAACTGAGAAGATCTGAGCCACAGGTAGGGACTAGGGGGAGGGGGCGCAAGAAATTGAGGGGTGGGAGTCTCAGGTGAGACACCCTGAGGTTACATCTCCTTGGTGGATAAGCGGGGAAGGTCGTGAAGTTCGTGAGCCGTGGGAAAGGAGCAGGAAGTGGTGTGGGGTCCAAGATGGGGTGTTTGAATCACTCCTCACAATATGTGTTATGTGTATTTGGCAACAGGGTTCCGTGCAATATTTTTTTTTTTTAAAGATTTATTTTTATTATTTTCTCATTGGAAAGGCGGATATACAGAGAGGAGAGACAGAGAGGAAGATCTTCCGTCCCATGATTCACTCCCCAAGTGAGCGCAACGGCCGATGCTATGCCGATCCGAAGCCAGGAGCCTCTTCCGGGTCTCCCACGCGGGTGCAGGGTCCCAAAGCTTTTGGGCTGTCCTCTGCTGCTTTCCCGGGCCACAGGCAGGGAGCTGGAAGGGAAGCGGGGCTGCTGGGATTAGAACCGGCGCCCATATGGGATCCCGGGCGTGCAAGGTGAGGACCTTAACCACTTGCGCCACCGCGCCGGGCCCATCCGTGCAATATTTTTTTATTGAAAGAATATCTCTAAAACTTCTGCAGGGAAGTTATAAAATCAGATGATTTTGAGGAACGATTCAAAGCATTGTCTGGCAGTTGTAAAAGGTTGCATGTGACACAGGTGGATCCCACTCTAAACAGACCTGTTAAAGAAAAAGTCGATTTATAGAAATCCTAAGTTATGCAGCATTCTTTATTTATCACAGTAAATGCAGGGGCCTGCAGCAGCTGGAGTGCACACGTGAATATAAAATCCCAGCTACTGTGCAGGGAGCTGAAAATAAAAAAAGTTCAACATCAGCAGTGCAGGCAACGAAGACAGAAGCTGTTCCCACTGGGAGGGGATGGGAAATGGATCAGGGTGTGTGGGTTGGCAGGAAAGTCAAGGTGAACCCGTCTGGTCTTCCCTGCCGTATCTCAGGTTCTGTTCATCTGCCCGTATCTGAGTATCTCGGCAGTGAAGACTGTTGCCTGTGATTCCATTGGCTCGTGAGTCTATTTCAGACTTGCTGTAGATCTAGCATGAGGGATGACTGATGACTACATTGTATTTTCTGTTTTCTCAACGTGATGCCCTTTCCTGACATTTTCATCCTTCTGATTTTGAATCCGCTGGTGATGGCCGGCTGAGGAGACTCTGCATTACAGAACCTGGAAAGTACCACCACTCTTGGAATTGGGGTGTATACTAATAAGACAGCCATGTTAAATTCTCTTCTCTGATGCTGTACTTAAGACAATTCAGAAATACTTGTTCTTTTTCTTCTGGCTTAAAAAAAAAAGTGCCAGAAAAATGGAGAAGTAAAGCTTTAGAAACTGGAGTTATGTTTTTTCAGTATGTGCCTGTGGTAGTGAAAGCTGTATGATGAAGGAGTGAACAGGGCTTTCAGGCGGAGCCACGCGACTCTTCCTGATTTCGCTGCAGAAAGCAGGCTGCTCATGATTTTCCGCGCAGCATCCCGGGTGTTTGGATTGATTATTATTTTACTCATCTGATTCTTAAACATGTCTTTTTTCTCATTTGATTTGCCACTTAGAAGTTAATTCTTGTAATAGGCAGGTCTGTAATAAAACACTGCAATATTTTACCTTAATGAATTGTCAGGGCTGGTTTCTATTACCAGCTCATTTTTTTTTTCGTGTGTGTGTTGGATTGTTCTTATCAGTGAAGCAGTTGGAAGGAGCACTGGAGAACAGGGCTTGGGGAGCTGGCATGGTGGTTCAGCAGGGTAGGTTGCTATCTGTGACACCTGTGGCCTGTAACAGAACACAATTTGAGTCCCTGCTCCTCCATCTCCTATCCAACTCCCTGCAAACCAGTCTAGCAAAGAAAAGCAAGAGGGCTCAGGGCCTTTGGCTCCTTGCCAACCAGTAGGAGAAGCAGATAGTATTCAAGACTTCTGCCTTCAGTCTGGCCCAGCCCCGGCTGTTGCAGACATTTGGGGAAGTGAACTAGTAGATGGAAGATCTCTGTCATCTCTCTTTCTGTTACTCTTCCTTAAAATGAATAAATAATATTTAAAAAATGAAGAATAGGTCCAGGTTCAGCATGGTGGTCTAGTGCTAAATCCTCGCTTTATAAGCACTGGTGTGGGGAGCCGGGTGCCGAAGCCTCTCCCAGGAATAGGAAAGGCTGTCGCAGGATGGTGGCTGGCCCAGGGCCAGGGGGTGGAGTTGTTCTCGCCAGCAGGTAAACAGGAAGTCACAGGGATAGGCTGATGCCCTCGCTGCGATTATGTCATTGCTACTGGCCTATCAGGTAGCGCCAAGTGGACCCAAGGGGAGAAGTGACTGGTGGAGAGCAGTATAAAAGCAGCTGCCAAAAGCTATAAGATGGACGAGGAGGAGAAAGACGGGGAGAACGATGGATGGAACAAGAACGGGGCAGCAGAAGGGGTAGAAAAGCTGATCTTCAGGTGGAAAAGCTAAGGCATACAGGGAGTAAAAGCAGAGAGGGGCTACAAAAAGTACAGGGACAAGAGTGGGGAAAAGCAGCAGAGAGGGGTACAAAAGCAGTACAAAAGCAATAAGGCCTATGAGGAGATGTATGGGGAGAAAAGCAGCAGAGAGAGGGCTAGGAAAGCAGGGAGAAAAGCTAAGACCAACGGAGGAAAAGGCAGTGGAGAGAAGGGTATAAACACAGCCGCTTTTGGCAGTAAGGGGTCCGGTTGCAGTTCTGGGGTTTTCCCAGACCCTCAAGAGTGTGCCTCGAAGGAAGTATCACTGCTGGTCAGTGACACACCAGGATCCCACATGGGCACCAGTTCATGTCTCAGTGACTCCATTTCCCATCCAGCTCCCTGCTTGTGATCTGTGGAAGGCTTTAGAAGATGACCCAAAGCCATAGGGGGTACTTAGAACAAACTCCTGCTCCTGGCTTTGGATTTGCTCAGCCCCAGCTGTTGTGGCCACTTGGGGAGTGGACGAACAGATGGAAGATCTTTCTCTTTCTCTCTCCTGATCTCTGTAAATCTGCCTTTCCAGTAAAAATAAATCTTAAAAAAAAAAAAAAAAAAAAGAGAAAGTGCATGACCAATAACCATATGGAGACCTGGAGTTTGTAATTTCTCCCCAGGACATTTTGGCTTCGGATAAAAATGATATTTCCCGGGTCCACAGGCAAAATAATCCTGGCCTTCTGGGATCTGTGCAGTAGGCGTGGATGGCACGAAGGTATGAAGAGAATAGCTCCCCTGCTTGGCAGGGCCCAGGGGAGCTTCCAGCTGTTTGGCAGGGCCCGGCGGATTTCTCTCTGACCATCTTGACGCAGTCTCACTACCTTTTTGCATGGAAGCTCAAGCACCCCACTAAGAATTCTGTAATCTATTGAGGCATTGTTTGCCACTGATGTGAGCTTGAGAGTTAATGTCACTGATAATGTCTTGGTGAGTGGGCCTTTGACAATTTACACAGGAGCACAATTAAGCCCATGCCATTTCTGGACACCTTATTGGGTACCTACCCTTTGCCCTGAAATCAGGCCCAGACATGTAGCACACCTTCTGGGAAAGGGCTTGAAAATGTCCTAAATACTAATGCAAGTGATGGGAGTGAGAACTGAAACTGCTATGGCAATAAATATAGTTATTATTATCTCAAAGGCTAGCCTGTCTTTGCTGATTTTTTGGAGCATAGAAAATATAACTGTTTTAGCCACTTTTATAATTTTTAGCTAGAGGAATTAAGGATGCTTTTATTAAAGAAAAATGCTTTTAATTATTGCTTTATTGTTTATGGGGTTGTAGAATCTGTAGTTGTAGGGGGATTTTATATTTGAAATTTCTGTTTTGGATTTTAGGTTTTTTTCCCTTATAACCTATTTTCCCATTAAATGATGGGTGAATTGTAGAAGTAGAAATGTGGTGGGAAAGTACTACTGATTAGCAGATAATCGCATGTGCCTTGGCCTTGGAGTCCTGGCTCTCGCTCCATGCCTACTGTTGAAGAATAAATAATAGCTTGCTTTGAAGATTATGAATACAGTATTTTGCAGAATTATCTTTAGGGGCACCTGCTTAGCCCTGAAGTACAGACAGAGTGACCAAATGTTTGTATATGCCCCCCTAGTCTTGAAGTAAAAAATAGAACAATTAGTTGCTGTGTAGAAACTTGAGAGGGGTTTTGAGAAAATAAAAAGGACAGCTTCTTCTTGAGCTGTGGTGAGAATGCACCAAGTGTCTGTGTCTTTCTTTATCACCGACTCCACGCACCCTTCCCGAGCTCCGAACTCGGCTGGAGCTGGACTCCGGCACTGGCCATTACTCTAAGGTGTCCCTGCCTAATTCTTGGAACCTACGGATGTCTCTCCCTTTGTGGTAAGAGAGATTTTGCAGGTAATGAAATCAAGAATGTGGAGATAGGAGATGCTCCCAGGTTATCTGGGTGGACCCAGGAGAGTTCAGGGTCTTCCTGGTGAGGCAGAGGGAGGCAGGAGGGGCGACTGAGACCATGTTGTTGGGGGGCTTGAGGGGGCTGTCTCTGATGAGGTAGAAAAGACAGGGTGAGGGTTGGAGAGTCTTCCCAGGACCTCCAGACTTGGTGCCACCAGCCTGGTTTGATCTCTGGAAGTATAGCAGAAATCTGTGCTCCTCTAAGTCCCTGAGTTTGTGGCCATTGGTTACAAGAACAACAGGAAACCAACAGACAGGGCCAGCTCTCTGGTGTTACAGGTTAGATTCCCTGGGGCTGGGACTCAGGCCGTCCCTGCTCCCCCCACACACACCGCTTCCCCCTCCCCATCGCCGGGAGTGGTGAATGAGGAGCATCATTTGTTCTTGCTTGTTAGCTGCAGGATAATGATTTAGCCGTGGAGAGCTTTGATCATAGAAAAATAACACCAATTGGCAGTTGTGTGCCCTGTGTTTAAAAAGACATATAACTGCTTATAATTACACTGCAGAAATGGCTAGATGGCTTTACCTGTAAGCAAAGAAATCATGGGGGGCACAGAACAAAGAGAAAGAAAACACTTGGAGATAGCAAGGCCCACTCTGCTGTCTCGGCTGGAAACACCCCAGCCTGCAGGCTTGTTTGACCTTCTCTGCTTGCTCAAGTTTAGCAGCCCAAGCTGGCACTCTGCAACCTGACGGAGCCATGGTGTGCTCCTCTGCTTTCGTCCACGATGCACTGCGTCTCACTGCTGGCACCACGCTGACTCAGCATGACTCAGGATTCAGCACTATCTCGGCTTGTCTCCATGGCTGTCACAGCGTTCCTGAACCTGAATAATTTACAAAGCAAAGAAGACTGATTTTGGACCACATTGAAATTGCATGCCTAAGATCCAGAGGGTGCATCTGGTGAGGGTCCTGAACTGCTGCAGCTCATGGCAGGAAGTGGGAGGGCAAGCAGGTGCAGGTGGCAGAGGTGCAGAGACCATGAGGGGCATCTCGCTCTCCCATGTCCTGCTTTCAAGGTCACTCCCACTAGGGGGCCATCGAGCCCTCTGTGCCCCCAAAACTCACCAGAAGGCTGTACCTCCCAGCACCACCACAAAAACAATCCCCTTTCGAATCTGAGTTTTGAGAAAGACAACTGTGTGTCCAGTTCAAACAGCCATTGGAGTAAATGGCGCACAGTGCAGTGGAGGGATGGAATAAGGAAACTGATAAGGGGTGGGCTATTCGTATCATCTGTACCATGCGGCAGAGAAGCCTGAATCCCACGTTGGAGTGCAGGAGTGTAAGTGCAGTTCTTCCCTGCTTCCAGCCCCCAGCCAGTGCACACCCTAGGAGGCAGCAGAGATGCTTTGAGTCGCTGGGTGGCTGCCACCCATGTTGGAGCCCTGGCTTGAACTCTTGGCTCCCGACTTTGGCCTGGTCCAGCCCTGGCCATTCCAAGAATTTATGGGGCGAACCACCTAATGGGAGATCTGTCTCTCTGACACTGTCCTTCTGGATCTTAAAAGCAACCAAGCAACCAACCAACCAGATGAAAAGTAGCTGTGATGCATGACCTCAGATCCGAGAGGGGAAAGCGCATTATGAGAGAAGAGACCATGAAATACAATGGGAGCAAAGAAAAGACAGGAAAATATGACTGTGAGATGAGAAACCAGATTACCAAAATTGGATCAGGGACTTGGAAGACCAGCTGGGGAATCACTTTTGGAACCGAAAGGAATGAGACCAAGCTGCGGAAATGATGAGGGAAAAGCTGAGATGGAGTAGAATAGAGGAAGACGTGAGATGTGTTTAGGAGATGTTCTAGTTTTAAATTTGGTAGAAAATTTCTGAATTTCATAATTTAAAAGAAAAAAAAACCATTGGTAAAACTTAAGCAAGAAAATAGGCTGCCTTCACAGGGAAGCGAGGCAGAGTGATAATAGATTTGAATCCTTGAATCCTTTGAATCCTTGAGGTTAATCCAGTGCCATTTGCATGTTTTAGGAGGAAGGGGTTGCTTAGTAGGACTTCTCCAGACTTTGTACAGGATTTCTAAGCTCATTCATCTGAGTGGGCAAATGAGCATCATTTACAGGCATGGAAGGGATCAGAGAGTCAGCTTTGTGTTTCTAGCTGAGAAGTTGCTCAAGCTCTGCAACCTGAAGATGCAGTTTGTCCATAAGAAATGGGAAGCATGTTGCGTAATTCATGCAGACAGAAGTGATTAAACTGAGGGTACGGGAGGATTGCATTGTTTCTGTGCAAACACTGTGCCAATTTTATGCAAGGGTCTTCATGCACTGTGGACTTGGGTTCCTGGAGATTCTAGAACCATACCCTAGGGAGCCCAGGGAACAGCTGGAAGCCTGGAGTTCTGGGAGCTCATACTGCTGCCCTGTGTGCAGGTCATGGTATCAGGCTGGAGCTCCTCTTGCCAGGAGGCAGAGCCTGCCCACGAACGGTAGCCGAGAGTGAACAACATGACTGAGAAATCTTGAAGCAGGCTGGTGGTCCATCATTGAAGGCCCACAGATGTCTATAGAACATGTCTTCAAGTGGAAAAGTGTGGGGCAGGCACTTGGCACAGTAGTTGAGTTGCCAGCTGGGATGCCTACACAACAGAGTTTCTGGGTCAGAGTCCTGGCTTCCCTTCCAATTCCAGCTTCCTGCTAATGCGTGGTCTGAAATACAGTGGGGGATGGCTCCATTGCCTGGGGTCACTTACAATCCATGTGGCAGACCAAGATGGAGTTCATGGCTTCTGACTTTGGCTTGGCTCTGCCCTAGCTATTATCGGCATTTGGGGAATGAATGAATCAGAGGGTAGAAAATAACCCCTCTGTGCCTTCCAAATAACATTTAGCTGAAGAAGTATGTATTGTGAATGTAGCTTTTATTAAAAAAAAATCCAGTGAACTTTAATAGGAAAAGGAGTCTAGTATACATTTAAAGATTGCTATTGCTTTTTCTCTGTGTGTGGTGATACAGGTGAGTTTTACATTCTTCTCTAATTTTTCTTAGTATCTAAGTTTGATAAACTGAGTATGTATTATTTATATGGTTAGAAAAAATTCTGGCTGTAGTCTTGTTTTTCCAGCACTTCTTGTAGTATGTGTAGAGAATGGGTACTAGATTGTCACGTGTGAATCTCCGTCACAAGAGAGATTTCAAGGTCACATCTGAGAAAGCCTGGTTTATTCAGGTTGGAGTCATCTCTCTCTGAGATGTACACCAGAACTTGGCTGTTGTGACATGCACTGTGACTATGCTAAAGGGATAAACTATGTCTTCAGATCTCATCAACTATGGAACCCCTCCTTGTTGGTGTGTCCCTGAGAAGCTGGTGTTCTGTGGAGGACATTTTTTGGGCACTCTGTCCCCAGGTTGCCCAGTGTTTTATGCCCCAGTTCCATCCTGCTCCCTGTAGTCCTCCCATGTCAGTGCTGATCCAAGCAGCTGGGATGGTACTGATGCTGGCCACCATGTCCCACGTGTTCTCCTCTCTCTCCCATGGATCCTCTACTCTGCATCCTTGCACAGGGACCATTTGATAAGACCTTGGTGAGTCCCTAACATCTTCCTCACACCTGCCTACACAACGATACTGTTACTGTTAAGGAGGCTGCAGCATTGCAGAGCTCCAGAGTCTCTGCCTTGCACCCCCTAGGATCTCTCCCGGTCATTCTTCTCTCATTTAATACACGGATTTGGCTCCTTTCCCCTCCAGACTCCAGAGTTTACCATGGGGTTTCCTCTTCTCAAGACCAAAGGCTTACCGTTCGTTGCTTTCCTGAACAAGGAAAGGACTTTAGCTCAGACCTAGACGCCCTTGCCACAGCATTGCTAAGCCCCGACAGGCAGCCAGTAGGGGCACGGAGAAGGGTTATGGAATCTTTCTCCCTGGTGAGCGGTGCCTTGCTCAGTTCTGTTCAGATTTTGGATCTTTTTTCCTTCCCCCAGGGCTCCATCATGCCAGCCTCAGCATCCAGCATACTGTTGGCTGCTATCCAGTGCTTAGCATCCATTACTCATGAAATAATAATTGAAGAAATTAGCTCTTCTTAATCCTTTTGGTGTTTTGGGAGTAGAAGCATAAGGTTTGCTTTTCCCTATGGTACCATGAAAAATGGGAACATTTGGGAGTTTTCAGCATAATTTAGGAGAGTAAAATCTATATTTAAAAAATTAAATGCGAAAGGATCAGCTGTTTTCCCATGGGCTTTGAGGAAGTTGGTATGACTTATGGTGGCTTAAATATTTCAAGTTTTATTTTATTAATAGGAACCTGTTCATGTCAAGCTCTTTTTCAGACAAATTTTAATGTCATCTAATTAAATAAGGACATCTAATTAAATAAGAGTTAAGTAGCACATTGGAAGGTCCTGTGTGTTCTTGTTTTAACTTGTTTGGAGGCAACTTTGGACTCCAAACTCTTTTTGATGGTACTTAGCACTTTTCTGCATTTCCAGATAGAATGTGGATCTCTCCATATGAGATTCACCATCTGTCGACATCACTGTAGATGTCTTATTAAGACCTTGGGAATTTAGGTTTCTGTGCTGCCATCCTCACTGCTTGCCCTTCCTCACCATGTGGATGCGTGTGTTAGAAGCTTGGTGTAGTCAGCTTTTGGGATTGCATCGCTGTGCCTGTGCAAACAGTATTCATGGCAGAGCCAAGCAGGGTAGTATGCTTGTCACCCAACTTTGATGTTTTGTTTTCCTGAAGTTGATAGGTTCCTTGCTTTTTCATTGACGTCATCAATACCTCTCCTTTCAGAAGCTGTTCGGGGAAGTTTTTGCCCAAGGTCAGGCCTGCCAGAGTTCTCTATGTTCCTGTTTTTTCCTTGGAGGCCTCCTCCTCTTCTCTGGGGCTGATGGCTTGCCAGGTTTCCTGCACAGCTGCCATCCTTGTTGTCTTAGGAATTTCGTTGGTTCAACTTCCGGATCTCATGTCTTCCTGGTTCTGTTGGAACATACCCCGAAGTAGTTTTATCTAAAGGAAGTGGCAGAGGTCAGCCTCAGTATGCTTTATGTTGGTTCATACTCCTGCAGTGTGAATTGGTACTTGTCACTCCCCACACTACAGACCTTCTGCTGTCATCTTTTAGCGAAAATCCCTTCATACCATATTTCTTAATTACCTTTCCTTATTTTAACTTTCTTCTTTCATACTTATAATAGAAATGAGCCAAAGGTTTTGTTGTTGTTACTGTAATGAACTTTAGCTCACAGTTTTGGAGATAAAGAATTCAGAGCACATAATGTTGGCTCTGGTACCACAATGACAGATGTGTATACAGGAAAGAAAGAGCACATTCCAAGACTAAAAATCACAGAGGAAGATTGGGTCCCACAGTCCCTTCTAAGCTCAGGTCCCCTGGTGTCCTGGGGATTTCTCATGAAGCCCCACCTGCTACACCTCCACACTTCCACACTGGGAACCTAGCCTCCAGCACAGGACACTATGGAGGGAAGAGGTTGCACTCAAACCACATCCCAACTATAGCATATGGCTTCTGGACATTGGCTCTATACTGAGATGTGTAGCCTTTCAACTACCCAGAGCCTGCCTTTCTTGCATATCCCTTGCACCTGCAGTCCATGGTAAGCTAGAGCTTTAGTGTTGTAAAACACTGCTGCCTTCCTGAGATCTCTGACCTCTGACTCCCACTGGGCTGCTGAGTGGCATCACCTGGGTGGGCAGGTCCCTTCTCTGGATCCCCTTTCCTCTGGAATTCCTGACCCACTTTCCCTTCCTGCCTTCTGCGTGAATCCTTGGAGGAGCTGGAGCGCACACAGGATTGTTGGCTCTGCTGTTGGAGCCGCCGCTTTGGAATTCATCTTGCTCAGTTCTGCCAGGTCGGCACCACCTGCCTGGCTTCTTTGCTTCCAAAGTCACCGTCGATATCCATTCATCCCTTCTGTCACTTTTGATTCCTTTCTGCTCATCTGGGGTCGCCTGCGGGTCATTTTCAAACTACAGGTTTGCTGGTGACACACTGTGCTTTGATTGCCCACCAGACATGTTGGAAGAACAGTTTCTGTGGCTCTACAGTGCTAAATTGGGGGTAATTTCTACCCAGGACTTGAAAGGTGAGTCTTGTCATTTCTAGGGAAATCGACCATCTGTCTTTTTCATGATTGCATTTTAAGGTGATACACTTCTACTCTCTGCTTTTTAAAACTTCTTCCCTTGCTTTTTTCTCCCTCTGTTATGACGTGGGACAGCTTGGCTTTGCTGAGCTTCCTTCCTGAAGAACAGGGTGTATTGGGATGTTTCATTTGTTTTGGAAAACTTGGCGTCGTTTTTTCTCCCCTCTTCTCTTTTTGCTCTGTCTTGGGACTGGACTCTCACGTGGAACCGTTTCATCATATCCTGATCCTATCTTCTACTTTTCTTTTTGAGCTTTTGGTTCCTTTTTATGCTTTGGTATAAGTATTTGACTTTCTTTTTACCTTGTATTTATTTGTTTGAGGGGATGGTTTAGCATGTGGTGGGAGCCAAGAACTTAGCTGAGGTCTCCCATGTGGGTAGCAGGAACCCAGTTATTCGGTCCACCCCTGCTGCCTCCCGGGGTGCCCATCAACAGGAAGCCGGAATCAGGGGCTGTGAAGCTGGTGTTGGAGCTCACGCACTCATCTGGGATGCAGGTGTCCTGAATTTTGGCAATGCCAGATGCCTGCCTGGGAATCGTTTTTACCGAGTTGTCTTCTGATCTGCTAGTCTTGACCTTTTGTGCGTCATATTTGCTATGAAGTCTGTAGGTTGAAAGATTAATTGGGATATTAGATATTTTAGTTTTGCATTTTCTCTTTATTTTTATGGATTATAGTCAGTGACATTCTCCTTTTCATTGGTCCTCTCTGTTTTCTTGGGCAATGATAGGTAAAGTTATTTATTTACAAGTTGGTTAGCCAGCTGGATTATCTGGTGACCATAAGCCTTAAACTAGGTGAGCTTCGCAGGCCTGGTCAACTTCAGCCTTCCTCCTGTTTAGCCTTTTAGAGTTTTCAAATGAGGGTCTTTGATATTCTTCACAGCCCCTCCTTCTTATGTTTCCCAATTATAATCTTTGTCTTGATGCAACTTTCCTTTTTTAAAAATTTATTTAGTTGCAAGGCAGAGTAGTAGAGAAGGGAAAAGACGCAGATCTTCTGCTGGTTCCTTCTCCAAATGCCTTCAACAGCTAGCTCTGGACCAGGCTGAAGCCAGGAGCCTGGAACTCCGTCCTGGTCTCTCGTGGGCAGTAGGGACCCAGTACTTGGGCTGTTAGCCTTGCTTTCCCAGGTGCATTAGCAGGAAGCTTGATTGGGAGTGGAGCAGCTGGAACTCAGACTGCCTGGAGGTGCTGTGGGGCTAGATGGGATTGGGTGTCTGTGTCAGGGTGGTGGGTCCTGTGTGTTGGGTGAGTCACTTGGCGGCACTGTAGACATCTCCAACAAGCCCTTGTGGAAGAGGCCAGCTCATTTAGGGAAATGCTGCTTTTGTGCACAGAGAAAGCTGCTGAGTGGGGGGTCTATGCAATCAAAGCTTGGGTTTTTAGTAGTGCTGTTACGGATGTTTTGATGAAATCCTAGGCCTTTTGTGTTGGGAGTTTGTGTAATGCATAACTCAAACTGAGTAGACTCCACAGCAGTGTGTCTTTAAGCATGTTTGCTGTAAAGTCTGAATAAATTATCCCAATCATTATTCTAAAATGTCCTAAATTGCTTCTATTCTTACAGTTGTGAGTATGCCACATAGTATTGCATTCTGATTTTTTTTTTATATTTTGCTGAGCAAAAACATAATTGCTTTTGTGGAATCTAGCTGTGTGGAGGTGTAATCAAATATTAAAAATAGAATTGCGGAGTTTTGCAGAAAATGAAATTAAAGGAGCAGTGAATGCCTGTGTGTTCATAACTGTTCTTTCCCAACTACAGCTATTGGAGAAGATCAGATCTTGATTTGAGATGATTTATATGGAAAAGAGCCATGAATTATATTTGCAAGATAATATAGACATACTTTTAGCCCTATGAAAAATTTATTTTCTTGTTTTTCACTCAGACTATTGCCTTGGAGGACTGTGTTTAAGACAGTGTTAGGGAGTGCAGCCAATGATAGCCAGCGCCCATTGACAGTGGGCAAATGAAATTTGGCTGTGTCCCCTACCCTCTGTCCTGATAATTCCATCCCCAACCACTCCCCCCACGTCCTAATTTAGCCAGGATATTGGATGCCGATAAATCCAATTAGTCCAGGTGTTTTTAGCTACAAGCCCAGTTCCTGGTCCTGCCCATCCCAACCAGCACTAATCAACTCCTTAGCCCACAACACTTAGGTATTTGCTGCTGCCCACCTGTGACTCACCTGTCAACTGAGAGGGGATGGTATTGCATTGTTGTGTAACCACTCCCCTCATAAGCCCCTTTAAAAGGCCCATGAAGCAGGGGCTCACTCTTTCTGGTCAGGTGCTTCCATTGCTCTGGCACCTCGACTCTTGGCTGACCCAGGGCAGGTAATCCCCTGAGCATGGTCCCTGTGCACTGCTTTGATTGGACAATGGAGATAGCAATGCTATTTCTGGTTTGTGTGCTGTCATGAGTTCCAGGAGAGGTGAGGCCTGGCAGTAGTGGAATGTGGGCAGAGAAGCCAGGGAAAGGTGACTGTCTGCAGATTTGTAAGTGTCCAGGTTATTCGTTGCATGTCTCTTAGGATAACTTATATTGTTGGGGAACTGGGACATAGGTCTTCAGCTTAATGGATGGACTTAAGGATAATGACCATTTATTCCTTTTTGGATTATGTTTGGTTGGATTATGATTGGTTGGATTATGATTGGTTGGATTGCCATATGGACTTGTGATTTGCTATTGTGCTCCATTATCACCAAGCTTGGTTAATAAAGACTCCTTAATAAACCTTAGACATGCCTGGTGTGATCTCACTCGCACCCAGCAACAACAGTTTTGCTTTGTCATCAAGTTGCTTCTGTGGTAAGCTTTGTAGGTGACCAGTACTGAATGGTTAGACTTCTGTTCTATGTCCCTGAGCACATTGCCTTGCACCTGGGAGATCTGTGTTTTGGTGGGAGAGGAGGCAGAGGGCTGCGCAGTTGGTATTTACTGGGATGACCAGGTAAGTCTCTACTGCATTGTCCTTGGGCCTTCTGGGAAGCGAGCCAAGTGCCTTTTGTCTGCTCCTCGCTTCCCTCGTTGTCCCGGGTTGTCAACATTTTCAAAAGTGCAAGCAAAGTTTCAACCTATCTCACAGTTGGTTTGGAAGAGAACAGCTCATTGTAGGGACTGTGAGTCTTGAACCTTGGTCCTGCTGTATTTTGGAAATGACTCTTTTTGTGCACTGACTTGGAAATTCTTGAGAAACAGATTAGGGGAAAGGAGAGATTAAATGACAGTCTACTGTGTTGGATGAATGGCTTTGAGAAACTCTGAATAGAGCTAAGAGTTATGGACAGAAACATAGGAGATAAAGCCATCAGGCAGCTCAGCCGACACAGGACCAAGAGTGATGGCCACCTGGTCTATTTGCCTTTTATCTTGTTAATGGGGAAATGAAGAGCAAAATGTGAAGCCGTATCATCCATGCATATGTGCTGGAACAGGGAAAAGCAAGCAGGAAAGAGAAGACTCTGAAGATGCAGTGCAGCAGCCACGAGAACATTCCGACATGGCCATTCACAGTGGGCTGCAAGATGGCATGGCTGTGAGAAACTGGAAGGGGTAGTTCATTTCTTGTTAAACTTTGAACAATTTTTGTGTGATTTATTTGTTTTATTGGAAAATCAGATATATAAAGAGAAGGAGAGAGAGGGGATCTTCTCTTTGCTGACTTACTTCCCAAGTGGCTGCAACAGGCCCAGAGTTTAGCCAATCTGGGCTTTGGGGTCTCCTCAACTGCTTTCCCAGGTCACTAGCAGGGAGTCAGATGGGAAGTAGGGCTGCCGGGATATGAACTGGCACCCGTATGGGATCCCGGCAAGGCAAGGGCTTTAGCCACTAGGCTACCACTCTGGGCCCTCAGCTTTTAACATTTTGAAGTATGTATGAGCGGCAACATTTTGTGGTGAAACCATTAAAAAAAGAGTAAGACAAATAGAATACATAAATTCTACATTGGCATAAAGAAAAAAGTGAACTTAGAAAAAACTTTAATTCATAAGATAGAAAAGGAAACAAAAATATAGAAGAATTATACACGTGATATTAAAACTCCACAGGAAATATTTGCATAATGCATGTATGCATGTCTGGGGGTGGGTAACTGGTCTGCTGAAAGGTGTGGATTTTCAAAAACAAAGCCTAGCAATGTGTTCTTTCAAGAGATATGCCACAAAGAAAGTGGAAAGGTTGAAAGTAACAATCAGGACCAGTGCAGTGGCGAGGCAGGCTAATCCTCAGACTGTGGTGCTGGCGTCCCACCTGTGTGCCTGTTGCAGGCCTCCGTGCTCCCTTTCTTTCTTTTTTATTGTTATTATCATATTATTATCATTTTATGATATAGTTCCATAGACCTTGGGATTTCCCCAGCTCCCTACACTAATCCCTCCTACACGCCGAGTTCTCCCATATCACTACAACAGCATATTTCCTCATAGACAATGGCAGAGTCCAGCATCCCATTGTCAAGACACAGCCAACAATTTCACTGGGAGTCCATCCTCGACCCGGAACTGGAGATGCACACTGCACCGTATCCTCCCATCTTTACATGTCAGTCTCCACTACACAGTCATTATAAACACCCCCAAGTGAACAAGCCATAAAACAAAATCAACAACAGAAAGAGAAGCAGAAATTTACAGTGCCATGAAGTTAAGCAACATGCCACTGGATATGATGGTCTCCTTTACACAGTTACTATACATCCCCTTAAATGAAAGGCCACAATACAAAATCAACAACAGGAAGAAAATAAAATTTACAACAGCATGAAGTTAAATAACATGCTACTGAATGACTAATGTGTCGCTAAAGAAATGAAAATGAAGAACCTTTGAAGAAAATGATGCTACTGTATGATCTATGAGTCAGTGAAGAATTTAATGAGAAAAGTGTTTTGAAGAAATGAAACTAAAAAACATCAAAATCCATGAAATATAGTTTCGGCTAATCTTTGTTGGTGAGATATATCTCCTGTGGACAACAAGTAGATGTGTTTTCTGTATTTTTAATCCAATCTATTAATCTATGATGTTTAATGAGTTTAAGCCATTTACATTCAGAGTTAATGAGAATGGGTAGTAATTTGGTCCTGTCATTTTAGCAATGGGTCGTTCATTGATTTAGTCTTCTGTTGCCATTTTACTGGGATGTTCTTCCCATTTGCCTTTGGTTTTAGTGGATGCTGTTCTTTTTCTCTGTCAAGCAAACATCTGTAAGTATCATTTGTAGGGGCCTGGTGTGATAACGTAGTGGTTAAAGTCCTCGCCTTTAAAACGCCAGAAACCCATATGGGCGCTGGTTCTAATCCTGGCATCCCCGCTTCTCATCCAGCTCCCTGCTAGTAGCCTGGAAAAGCAGTTAAGGATGGCCCAAAGCATTGGAACCCTGCACCCGTGTGGAGACCTGAAAGAGATCCTGGCTCCTGGCTTCGGATTAGCTCAGCCCCAGTCATTGTGGCCGCTTGGGGAGCGAGCTGTTGGATGGAAGATCTTCCTTTCTGTATTGCCTCCTCTCTGTATATCTGCCTTTCAGTAAAAATAATTTTTTTTTTAAAGTATCATTTGTAGGGCTCAACTGAAAGAGGCATATTCTTTTAAGGTTTTTTTGTGTGGAAGAATTTTATTTCATTTTCAAAGACAAAGGAAAGCTTTGCTGGGTATGTTATTCTGGGCCGACTTTTTTTTTTTTTTTTCTTTTAGAATCTGGAATATGTCACTCCATTCTCTTCTGGCCTGTAGAGTTTCCTGTGAGAGGTCTCCTGTGAGTTTAATTGGCATTCCTTTATATGCCAGTTGATTATTTTTCACATGCACATTTAGGGATCTTTTCCTTATGCTTGATTGAAGAGAGCTTGATGATCATGTGTCATGGTGAAGCTTGCTTTTGGTCAGGCCTGTTGGGAGTTCTGTGCCCCTCCTGGATCTTGTTTCACAATTTTTTTTTTTCTGGACTAGTGAAGCTTTCCTTTATTATTTTATTGAATACATTTGTAAATCCAACTTCTCTTTCTGCTCCTTCTGGAACTCCCATAACTCTTATAGTTGACCTTGTAACAGTGTCTCTTAATTCTTACTTTTTTAAAGTTTGACTCAGCTCTGCTTCCAGCTTTTTGTCTTTTTCCCCCTGGTGATAGGAAATATATTCTAATTCTGAGATTCTTTCTTCTGCCTCCTTCATTCTATTACTGAGACTTTTGACTGAATTTTTAATTTACTCTTGCTTCCTTCATTTCCAAGAATTTGGCTTGATTTTGTTTCAGTGTTGCTATTTCCTGTGTGTCATCGTGCTTAAATTCCTGAATGTGCTTCTATTTGTTGATAAGAAGCTTTTTAACCAGTGTTTTGAATTCTGCATCCCCCATTTTCTCAATGTCTTCCTCAGGTAACTCTGAGGTTGGCAAAGGCCTTTGGTGCTTTGCAGGGGAATCTTCAGTGATATTCATGGTGCCTCTGTCTCTTCTTTTGCTCTTGGTCATTGTACTTCTGGTTTGTAGATTCACAGATTCTTCTCCTTAGGGCAGGTTTCTAAGCTGTTTCACCCACAGGTCTGCAGTTCAATTTTACTTATTGTGGTTAGTACCTGGTTCTTTGTTTATAGTCACTAAGCCACTGCCTCCAGTGAGTGTCGGATCTGGGCTCTTATGTTCAGTTTCCACCATGGTCTCAGTACTCCCCGCTCCTGGCTCACCACTCTGCACGCCCTGTGATCCCATGCTGTTGCACCGTTGTCATATGTGTAGTTCTGGTTCGTGCGGTTCTCAGGATGATAGTGCACGCACAGCTCACTGTGGTCCCTGTAGTCTTAGAGCCTTAGCCACACTGTACAAAATAGCTCCTGATGTGAAACTGATGGGGTTCTTGATCTGCTGGCCATTAGTTCTGTGAGCTACCCAGACCTATTTTGGGTGGAACCTGTAGGCTGCCATATCATTGCAATTCACTGGGCCCAAAAAGAGTTTGCTCCCAGCTTAGTGCATGTGCAGTCCTGTCCCGTAACCATGGCCTTCCCACACAAAGATAGTGCCTGATTTGGCTTTGGTGGGTAGACTGGGCTGTGAAATCCATCCTGTTCCTGCACCACCTGTTTGGGATCTGCTGCTGTGTCTCTGCTCCTAATCAAATCAAACAAACTAGCAGGACTGGCAATTCTTTGTCTGGGTTCACCTCCTGAGTTCTCGATAAATGCCCCTCTCACCTGGCTGCTGGTGGAGTTCAGCCCCTTACTGAATGCCACTGGCTCATCAGGTCACTGCAGCACCACACTGTTGTTTCAGCTGCTTTCCTGTGTCCATCAGTCTCCAGGTGCCCTTCTGCCATCAGTCCGTCCTCTCCTGCTTCCTGGAATGTGCCCTCTCTGCTTCACCCTGGCTAATGTTTCTCCACCTGTTTAAATGTGTCCTCACTGTATTCTGCAGGATGCTCCATTTCTGACCTTCTCCCAGCTAGTGGAAAAGCAGCAGAGGGTGGCCCAAGGCCTTGGGCACCTGCACCTGTGTGGTAGACCTGGAAGAGGCTCCTGGCTCCTGACTTTAGACTTTCCCAGCCCTGGACAGTGATTTAGGGAGTAAACCCGTGGATAGAAGGCTTTTCTTTTCTTTTCTTTTCTTTTCTTTTCTTTTCTTTTCTTTCTTTCTGTCTGTCTCTCTTTCTGTAACTCTTTCAAGTACTAAATAAATAAATCTTTTAAAAAGGAAGATAAAAGATAGGCCAAGCTGACCTTGAAGGAAAAAAAAACGTTGGCAGAGTAACATGGTATTAATATTAGACAAAACAGTAAAAGAATGCCTTGTTTGGGGAGATATATTAAAAACACCAAACATACAATTTTACACTTTCGTGAGTCTAAGTAGCTGCAAAGTCTGAAGAAACAATGAATCAAGTCGGAGGTAAACATTGATTTTTCTGCCATCAAAAGGGAACTTTCGGTACATACCAGTTATTGTCAAATCTACCAGATAGAAAATCAAAAGCAATGAAGTAATTGGAAGAGCGTGATGTACAGAGCTGATGTGATTGACTGCTGGCTACAGAATTCTGCAGCTTACAGGTGTTCTTGAAACAAAACATGGAATATTTTTAAGCAGTTGATCATACGATGGATTAAAAAAATGAAGGATCCAAAAACTTTGACTTTCTGAGCACAGATTTATGAAGTGAGAAATCAGTAACCAAAATATACATGACCTTAATGTATTGGGAAATTTTACAAAGGTATTTCAATAATCCATAAATTAAAGAAGAAGTTGCAATGAGAATAACAGCTTTAGGTTGTTAGGAAGAAGGTTGTGAAAAATGAGTGAACTAAGTGCTCAAGTTAATTTAGAAAAAGAAAAGTGAATAAATTCAAGAACACAAAGGCAGGAACAGAAATGAAGGAGATAGAGAGGGCCAGAGACCTCACAGGCCGGAGGACGGCTCACGGGCCGGAGGACGGCTCACGGGCCGGAGGACAGCTCACAGGCCGGAGGACGGCTCTGCGTAAAATCCAGCAACGAGGAGTGTGATAAGGACAAGTGAGAATAGCACAGGTGCAAGTAAGCGCCATTGTGAGTGAAAATCTTCCATTGTGGAAACAGAGGCGTGCAGGAGGTGGATGGAATAGACATGTTCCCTTTAAGGAGTAAGTCATCCTACAATCAGGTAGAATGCATTTAGCATGGCGTTTAGCTAAAAGGTGGCAGAAAGCAGTCATATTTTTATATTTGAACAACACGCAAAATATGAATTTTTTATCATTTGTTAAAACATTTATTTACTTTTATTGTAAAGGCAGATATACAGAGAGGAAGATCTTCTATTTGCTTGTTCACTGCTAAAGTGGACACAACAGCCAGAGCTGCACCAATCCGAGGAGCTTCTTCCGGGTCTCCCTGGCGGGTGCAGGGTCCCAAGGCTTTGGGCCGTCCTCAGCTGCTTTCCCAGGCCACAGGCAGGGAGCTAGATGGAAAGTGGGGCTGCCGAGACATGAACTGGCATCCCTATGGAATCCCAGCGCATGTGAGACAAGGACTTCAGCTGTTAGGCTATAGCACTGGGCCTGATATATGAGTTTTTATAGGCATGATTTACAGTAGCACAAAAATAAAAAATTCAGAAATACATCAAGCAAAAATGTAAAAATTGTGTGTACAGAAAAGTATGAAAATGTTATTGGAGACATTCAGTAAAGACCTAAATAAATGGAAAGGACATCTCGATTCACTGACTCAGGCAGATCCAGTGTGGTAAAGATGACTTCCACTTTAAATTTGACTTTTCCATTAAAAGTCCTGAAAGGATTTTTTGAAGGACTTGAGAATTTTAACAACATAATTGTAAAATATGAAAGAGCAGTAAACTAAATAGAGAAAACTCGAGAGATAACTTAAGATATTGGAGGGGGATTTATGTGTCCATGTGTCAAGACTTAAACCTTCCAGTGGAAGCAATTAAGGGCAGATGCACATGTAGGCAGTCCATTGGAAGAACATGGTACAGGACCCTGAGACACGTGTGTGGAGCATGTGCAGTGGAGCTGACATAGCTGATGCGATGCGGAGGGACCCTGCTGTACGTGGGGCTGGGACTGTCGGCCAGCCACTCTGGCTGATCCATGTCAGGTGAAATAGGAAAGACAAGATGTTGGAACAAAATGCAACATGTGAGAGAATACTTTTAGGACTTTTACATGTGCTTTACTTGCAGATCATCAGCATCGATGAACAACTGCAAAGAAATAAGAACAAGTAGGCATTTTCCGGAAGTGGCCATAGGCATGGTCAGTGAACTTTAAGAGTTGTTCAGGAAATCTCACGTATGCAAATTAAAGCTATAGAGAAATCACATGATCTGAAGGGCTGACCACAGGAGTCTGATGCGACATAGAGAAGGGATTGGCTGATTGTGGGTCCAGCATAGTGCCTGGTTCGGGTGGAACCGGGTAGAACCAAGCCCACTGTCTCAGGCTCGGCAACTTGAAGGCTGCACCTGGGGCAGAGCAGCCTAGGTATCAGAGACACCTGCACACTTACACACTGCAGCAGTGCTGAGGTGAGCAGAACCAAACTGCAGCTTGTGGAGATGGAGCAGAAGGAAGCGAGTCCTGCAGAATTAAAGCTAGTGATCTCTGGCTTGGTGGGACACCTGGTTCTTTTCAGGAGGCAGTTCAGCCAACCTTCGTTATCGGCTGCAGTTGAAGATGGCACGTAGCCTCTGTAGGTGCAGAGCTGCTCTTCCTGGGGCAGCTGAGCAACCAGTTCCTGAAAAGCAGACAAAGCTGTGCTTGTCGACGCAGCCAAGGCCTGGCTCTTCCGGGTAAGAACAGTCAACTGCCCGTGACCTTCAAGTTTAGTTATCTTCATAAAGAATGAGAGGTATGATGGGGTGAAGGCAAGGAGGCATGGCTGTGTTTGCCTCTTCTGTAAAGCAGAGCTGAGGCTTAAAAAGTAAGCTGAATTTCCTAAAGCTGCTTAACCAATTAAAGCCATGTGTTTACATAACATATCACTCAGTTTGGGAACCTAGTTTGAACAATTCAAAGCTAAGATGTTATTTTAGGGACATTCTTAGATATTTAAGTGAGGACTGTGATTCTTATCATATTCACACATTTTATTGATAATTGTTAGTGGTTAGAAATGCAATAGCTTTGTAATTATATGGAAAAGGTTTTCATTGATCATTTTGAAAGAGATGAAGTGTTAGGATGTTTGTAAGTTGTCTCAAAAGAACCAAGACAAAAGAGGTGAAGCAAGCAAGAGAAAATCACAAATTAAGGGGACCACATTAAGCAGAGGGATTGAATGTGAAAATGGGGAGAAAGAAAAGAATTGGTCAGGGAGTAGAAATAGGGATTGCAGTGGCCAGAGGTTGAGGGGAAGTGAATCAGTCCTGATCTCAGGATAGCTCTGCACAAACCCAGGTGGAGGCACTCGGCACTCCTGGGGGGCCAGTCGTGGATTGTGGGGCTTGTGTAAATAGTGTGGCCTTTATTCATAATCATTTGGAAAATGAAAGCGCAATTTGTCTCCCAGACAGGTTCACTTCCTATTGTTAATTCCAGTGGATTTAAAAGTTGATTTGGGTCTGTGAATTTGCTTGCATAATTATACTCTGATAGCTTTTCATTACACATAATGCGATTTTAATGGAATTAATGTTCTGTATCAACAGATCCATTGTTTTTATTGTTGTGCGAAGAGGAGACTTCTGAAAGAAGAAAATAGAAGTGGTTTGCCAGTGGTGGATATGTGTTCTTTTTTGCCAGCAGCAAGCAGTACCTGCATTTTCTCTCCCACCTTGGATTGAGGGGGAGGGATTGAGCAGAGACCTGTGAGCGCACTGGCTTGGCAGCCGGAATCCATGCCTGAAACCTCTGTCTCTTTTCCATCAGAGCAGTGGCACACAGAGTGCTTCTCGGAACTGCAGCTGGCTGGCACCTCCCTGCTGCCACATACAGCCTGTGGGTCAGCCTTCCTTGGTAACCTCGGCTCCCGTCTCAGGGTTGGTGTTCAACTTCCTTGCCCCCATTCTCAGACCGTTGGTTATTGGGAATTCAGAGACCAGCCAGGTCTGTGATGGGTCCCCTGACCCTGGAAGTGCAAGTACTGGAGTTCTCCAGTCTGTCTGTCCCTCGCTTGAAGGGTGCCTTGGAGGGGATCCGTGCACATTTGACCTGCATGTGCCTCCTTGCTGTCCATGGCAGAACAAGCCCTCTTGAGGCTTTAACTACTGTGTTTCTGCCTGTTACAAAACACAGAAAATAAAAGAAATGCAGGGAGGATGTCAAAGCTCACTGTCAGAGAACGCAGTGCTGGCTGGGTTTTGTTTGTTTGTCTGTCCATGTGTTTTGGTGTCTCTAGTTTCTTAGGCAACAGAAGGGAAGTTCACCTCCCAGTCCGTTTCGGTAGCTGGCTTTCCCCGTGCTGTGCTTTCTTTCGTTTAGACTACACATCTCTATGTGGCATTAAGTGTTCTTCCGTAATATGATTTAATAGCAGCTGTTGAGGGCGGGGTGGGGGGATCCAGCAAATACACACAGCTCCTTCCTGCTGAACACCTAAGCCATTTTGAGTTTTCAAAATGACAGATAGCTCCTTGGTTAATACAGGAAGTTCTTAGAAGTGGCATGGGAGTATCAAATGGTATGCATAGCTTAAAATAGGCACAATGTACTACGCACCCGGAGTAAAGATTAATGTTACAGAAAAGTATGAGTTCCCCTTCTCCCTAATTCAATTTCTCGTTGCCAGCTATCTCATGCGTCCTAAAGAGAGACCTGCGTACAGAACCAGCATCCATCCAATCCTTTGTGTTTGCGCAAATGGGATTTTTTTATGCTTATGAATTACTTATCTTTGAGATCATTCCATATTGTAAACACTTCTCCCTCAAACTTCAGAATCCATGCATTAGTGATGAAACTATTGAACTAACTGTTGTTTGCTACCCACTAGTTCATGTGTTTGCAGTAAATGTTCTTATGTAAGTGGCTTAGTCTATTTCTGGTAGCATAGCCAAGAGCTAAATTATCCTAGTGAGAATGACATGCACGCTTCTTAATTTTAAGAGGTATTATGAAATTGCTCCCCAGTGGCAAGTGCGTCCAATTATATCAGCACAGTGATGCCTAAGAAGGCCCTTTGTCCCTCTGTGCCCTTTGTCACTGCTGGGCTTTCTAAGAACTTCACCCAGATGTCAAGTCTGATTGATAAGACTATTGATCTTATTGATTTGATTTACTTTTACAATATATTTAAGCCTCCTGTTATATGTTTGATGACTATGAAAATGTGGGGACATCCTATTCATAGCATTTAGGTGTTTTTGCCACTGGAGTTTTTTTTTTTTTTTAAATTCATATGAACTCTTTGTAAACTAAAATAAATCAGGGGTTTTCTCCCCCTGTGGTATGTATTCAATGCATTTTTTTTCTCATTTGCAATTTGTCTTTGATTCGATGGTCGGTTTTTAAACCACAAGTATGTCTGTTGGGAGTGAGGGCACGTACCTCTGTACCTTGCTTTCTCCTCTGGCATTACAGCCTGGCTAACTGGCTGCTGCTGGGCTGTGGGGTTAGGTCTGCCTTTGGTCCTGCCCCAGGCTGAGGCTCAAAGGCTGCTGGGATGAGAAGGAGGACACGTGGGCATCTGAAGGCCCTGGGAGTTGGCGTCTACCACTTCCTCCAACACGGCCCAGTCAGTCCCTTGGCCATGCTCAAGGTCAGGGCATCCTCACAGGCTGAGCACACAGACTTGTCTTAATTCACACAGGTGCAACTGGCAGCCAAGACTCCGTGTACCACCTACCAGTGTTTTGAAGATATAAGTGCTTGAAAGTTTGAAATTCATCCATCTTTTCCATTAGGACTTCTTATTCTGTCATGTCTTTGTGGGGAGCGGGGTGCTAAAGCTGCTTCTGGGATTGGAAGGTGCCTAGCAAGATGGCGGCTGGCCCAGGGCCAGGAGGCGGATCTGGTCTCACCAGCAGGTAAACAGGAAGTCACAGGGATAGGCTAATGCCCCTGCTGCGATTACTGGCCTATCACATAGCGCCAAGTGGCCCCACTGGGAGAAGTGATTGGTGGAGAACGATATAAAAGTAGTTGGTTTAAGCTAGGCAGAAGATGGAGGGACAGACAGATGAACGAAGGCGGACGAGAAAGACTAGGGGGGCGGGAGGAGACTGGGAAAGTACGGGAAGAAGAATGAGAGGAAGGGTGGCAGAAAGATGGCTAGAGAAGCGACAGAGGAAAGCTTAGACCAATGGGGACAGGAGCAGCGAAGAAACGCAGCCGCTTTTGGCAGTGAGGGGTCGGGTTCGGCTTTTCCTGGACCCTCAAGAGTGTGCCTCGTCGTTTTAGTGCCCCCGCTGCTGGGCAGCCCCCGCTGCTGGGCAGAGACGACACGTCTTGACATCTAATTTCTTTTCATAGTTGTGTGAAGTATTTCTCCCATTTTCATTGAGAACAGTCACATCTTAATTCATGATTTGTTGTTTGAATCCTCTGGAATTTATCTTATTGTCAAGACTGGGATAGAGATTAAAGTTTGTTTCATGTGGCTACTGGTTCACTTTTTGGTGCATATATTTTCTTTTTCCCTTTTTGGCATTTTAGTTAGAATTGCAGGGAACATTTGGAGTTTTTGTCCTTTTATTTGGAAAAAAAATATTCCCCCACACCCACAGCTAGTACTACAAACCTTTTTAGTTTCACAGGAGATATTTCAGATTTTCTTGATCTTGTTTTTGCTCGTCTCTTGCCAGGTCTGTTTATTGTATGACATCCAAGTTATTTGCTTGTGGCTCCAAATGGAATCTTCCATCTTGTTCCCTTTGCTAATTGACTTTTGCTTGCATAGGGATGAGAAAGCTGTTGTTTGGCCATTTAAGAGTTTGTGTCAACCTGCTGTTTCCACTGAACCACAGACAGGTGCCTTAAACTCTTCCTGCTTTCATTTCTCATCTCTGCATGGAAACGAGAATCACACAGGATCAGAAGTGTTCAAAGTGTGGAAGCTTGGCAGGTGACTCCTGGTCAGTGCCCACTTCCTGGGACTGTCAGTGTTTCTCAGGGTATCCATTCACAGTGTCTTCCTTTCACGCAGTTCCCTTAGGATTTCTAGTGAGGGAATCTGTGCCCCTACTCTCCCTCAGGAGTTCTAACTTTTCTTTCTTTTTGTTCAATTTTTATTAGCTCGCTGCTTTCGTTTTCTGCTGCTCACATATGGCTGCAGGCTGGCAGCTTAGCACAATACAAGTGTATTACCTTGGCGTTTCCAGGGGTGGGGAGTCAGGGAGCATCTGAAACAGCTCCTGTGTTGAGGGTCTGAAGCTGAAATCCAGGGGGGCCAGGAGCATCCTCACCAGGGTGAGGGTCCCCTTCCAGGCTCCCTAGGGTGCTGGCAGTGACTCAGGCCCCGTTTTCCTGCAAGCGTGGCCCCGTTCGCACAGCTTTGATTCCAGTGACCTGCAGGGTTTGCTTGGTTGGGTGTGGTCCATCTGGGAGAATCTCCCCTTTGATGCTTTCAGCTGCCGGCTCTGTCCTTGTGCTGCTGGATCAGTCAGCTTGTCATTACTGTGTAGAAACATCAGAGGCTTTATAAAGAAATGACCTGTGCTTTCGTTCGTGCTTCTCACGAGTCAAGTGACCCGATGCAGGTTTGGCAGGAGCCCCACTTGTGGCTGTGTCCCATCGTCCTGTCGCAGTGGGAGCACATGTGCCTGTTGCTGTTCGCTCTTGGTTTCTCCCCTTCTTTGAAATCTATCAGGATCCTATCCTGGGACTCCCTCCTAACTGAAACATCTGATCATCCTCCCTCCTCTGAATACTGCAGTCTGTGACGATTCCACCCTCTCAGTACCACTAGCAGATGTTGGGGATGAGTTGGAGGGGAGAAGCAACATTCGGGCACAGCCGCTGTGGCCCGAGGAGCAAACATAACCTGATAAGGAAACAACCTCACCAAAACCAGAGTCCCACCCGCATGAAGGTGAGGGGCTCCTACAGGTCATGTACCCCAAGGAGTGTGGATCTTGAGGGCTCCCATAGGATTCTGCGTACCCCACTAGTGTTTTCAGAATACTTTTCAATATGATCAGAGCTCATGAGTATCTTTGATTTTTTTAAGACTTTAAAAAGATGTATTATTAACTTAAAATTTTATTTGAAAAACAGAGAGAGACAGAGAGATCTCTAAATGCCTGTGACAGCTGATGTTGGACCAGGCGGAAGCCAGGAGCCTGGAACTCCACTGGGATCCCCCACATGGGTGACAGGCACCCAAGTACTTGAGCCATAACCCATTGCTTCCCAGGCTGTGCATTAACAAGGAGCTGGAATTGGAAGTGGAGCAGATACTGGGAGTCATTCCAGAATGACTGGAGGCATTGCAGAATGGGATGTGGGCATACCCTGTGGCGTCTTTGTTGTGCCAAACACACACCCCTGACTTGTCTCATTGAACTGACAGTTATTTTTCATGAAAAACTGGAGATTGAGTTTTAGCAAATGCCTTTTATGCATCCACTGAATGATACTGTTTTTCACTTTTGTTGTGTTAGTGTGATTAATTCACATACGGCTCCATATGGGACCTGCTTCATTCCTCCCGGAATTCGCACGTGTTGGTCTTCATACTTTCAATGCACTGTTCCGTTCTGGTCTCTGACGATGTGTTTAAAAGTGGCGCAGTTCCATTTGAAAGCCATTGGTCTGCTTCCTCTTGTGGGATTTGACAGGCATGGAATTGTGCCTACCTTTGGCACATTCCCTTTATTTGCTGTGCGCAGCACAAGCAGCTTCGGGAATCGCTGCACTTTGTCGTTTTTAGGAGGATCTGCCTGTAGCTATCTGGCTACTTTCCTCATTTCTTGGTGTTTCATTTTGGGAGCTCCATCACAGTCATTTATACTTTCCTGGAAGATCGTCGCTGGCATCCCGGGCCTGGGACCCCCTTGGAAAGCGAGTATTCTGATTGAGTCTCTTCCGCTTTCTGCCAGCTGACAAGGCTGTTGCCCTGAAGCATGGTCTTCCCTGTGCCTGCCTGTGGAAAGGAGTGTCACTCCCGTGGCCGTTGCCAGCTGGGACAGCACAGCGGCACCTGGCTTTTTACTTTGCATGAGATTAATGCTTGGAAGATGTTTTCTCAGTTCTTTCTTTCTTTTCTTTTCTCCTTTTTTTTTTTTTTTTTTTTGGTTTTTTGTTTGAGAGGTAGGGAGGGAGATGTTGACAGAGAGAAAGTGGTGTCTGTTCACCTGTTCACTGTCTGAGTACCACAGCAGCCGGGGCTGGCCCGGGCGAGGCTGAAGCCAGGAGCCAGGAGCTCTGATGTGGGTGACAGGGACCCAGGGACTTAAACACTCATCTTCTGTCTTTTAAGGCCTGCGTGAACAAGAAGCTGAAGCCTGGTGACTGTCACTAACATGTTTGCTTCCTTGCAGTTCATTCAGAGTCATCTAAGGGACTCTTCAACACACACAGGCCAATTGATGGCTGTGTTGACTTGATTGTAGCAGCCATTTCACAGTGAATTGTAGCATTCTGTACATCTTAAATGCATGCAAATTTATTTGTCAATCATAGCTCAGGAAAGCTCAGAGGGGTGGGAAATTGAATAAAGGCGTGAATAGCTAGTTCTTTGAGAAAAAGGACACAAATGGCCAATAAGCACATGAACAGATACCCTGTGTTAGTAATCTTTAGGGAAATGCTAGTTGGAATCATATGGAGATGGGCCCTGTGTGGTAGCCTAGTGTCTAAAATCCTCACCTTAAATGTACCGGATCCCATGTGGGCATCGGTTCTAATCCTGGCACCCGCGCTTCCCATCCAGCTCCCTGCTTATTCCCAAAGCCTTGGAACCCTGCACCTGCATGGGAGACCCAGAAGCTCGTGGCTCCTGGCCTAGGATCGGTGCAGCACTGGCCGTTGCGGCCACTTGGGGAGTGAATCATTGGATGGAAGATCTTCCTCTCTGTCTCTCCTCCTCTCTGTATATTTGACTTTGCAATAAAAATAAAATCTTAAAAAAAAAGAATCACATGGAGTTGCCTTCTCACATTAGGATGGCTATTCTAAATGCAAAATAGCTGATAGGAAACAACATTGGCAAGGATGTTGAGAAACCACATTCTTGTATATTTTTGTTGGAATGTGAAATGATAACGTCACTAGGAAAAACTAGTATGAAATCTCCTCAAAAATCATAATTAGAATGGTTGTGTGATTGAACACTTCCACCCAGAACAGCTGAAAGAAGGAATGCTAAGTGCTGTCCACAGGCCTGTGTTCACAGCAGCATTATTCACGGCAGCTTGCAACTGGAAGCAGTGCACGTGCTTGCTGATGTGTGATGTGTGGTCTGCATGCCGTGGAGTGCTACCCAGCCTCGAAAAGGAAGGAACTTCCCTCACACATTGCTGCTTGGATAAACCTTGAAGGCTTCGTCTTGAATGAAGATCAAACATGAAGATGGCAGAGTCGCAACAAGAAGCTGTTAGCTCTCGAGTCTCTGGGCCGGCTTGGTTGCTCTCTGTACAGAGTGCTCAGTGAACCAGGCCTGGGCTCATTGGCCAGGATGCTGAATATCAGAATCTTGAGCAGCAGCTCCCACCAGGATTCATCTCAGAAAACTGCCGACTGCCTGAGCCTGGAACTGAGGACGGTGGTTATGGAGAAATTCAGCAACCCCGAGACCTGTGTGGACAGGGGAAGGTGCACGCAGAGAGGATGTCTGCCTTTGCAGAGTGGTTGTGGTGAAATCAGTGATAATCTGATGGAGCTTCTGCTCATGGTCAATGCCAGCCGGGTGACAGTGGTCATCTCGTCCTTACGTGCAGCAGGATAGCAAGGCTGTGAGCCAGACTCTGATCTCAGGCATGCTTGTTGCAAATATGCTGTCTGTGGTGTCACCGTGGACTTACAGATCCAAGGCTTCCTTGGTGTCCCATTGGACAGTCTATATGCCCTGTTGTCGCCCTGATGCCAGTGGAGCCAAGAGAGTGACCTGCATTGCAGAGCTTGAATGTGGACTTTGCCTGGATTCATAAAGAGCAGAAGAAGGCCAATGAGGTGCTCGCATGGTGCTGGGGGGAGATGTGAGGGATCCAGTGGCCATCCTTATGGGTCAAATGGCTGACACATATGGCACCATCTGATAGGCTTTCTCCCCTGGAGCCCCCAGAGTTGATGCCATCTTAACCCATGGAGTCTTTTCTGGTCCAGCCATTTCCTACATCAGTGATGCGTGCCTTGAAGCTGTGGTGGTCACCAACACCATCCCCCAGGAGAACAGGGGAACTGATGGCAGGATCCATTTCCTACCTGTGTTCCTCTGTAACAGTAAAACTTCTGAGGGCTTTTTTTTTTTTTTTTTGAAGTGAAAGTCATTCCACTCCTTTAAAAAAAAAAAAGATCACATGTTAGATGATTCCACTCACATGAAGCACCCAGGGTGGTCAAGTTCACGGATGCGGGGAGTTTAATGGTGGCTGCTGGAGGCTGGAGGAAGCAGATTTAAATATTAGGATTTCCTGAAGTGTTTTCCCTGGAAAATTTTACATTAGCATTAGGGAGAGGGAAAAAAGATATCCAAATATCCAATGATGCATCAGCCCCCTCTCGACATGCTGATCTTCCTGGTCTCATGTGTATTTATTATTCCAGATAAATTTTTGAACATTGGGATTCTGATGGGGCTTTAACTCAACTGACTTACAAATGTGGAGCAGTTAATACATTTATCATTCATGTTCTCTTTGGAGCATGGCATGTGAAGGTATTTGAAAAAGTGTAGAAAAAGAAATCAAAAGACAGATTTATTGATCCAAAAAGTTTTGGAATTTGTGCATAATAAGTATCTGTACATTTACTAAACCCTTTGCTTTCTGCTCCTCAGTAGAATTTTGTTGGTGTTTTTTTTTTCCTAAAGATCTATATGTATTGAGAAGTTGGACAGTCTTACAGTTTTTCTTTATACTTTTCTTACTTGTATGTAGAAAAGTTAGTGAATTAGAAAAGCTTTGGATGGGAATAGTATTTTTTTCTTGAAGGAAAAAAGCAAAAGGAAATGGATTAACATTTTATTTCTTTGCAAGTGAAGTCGCTTGAGAAATATAACCCTCGGCTCTAAAAGATCAAATGTATAATTATATGGGATATTGTTTATAAAACTATGATTAGGTTTTCTTAAAGAAATTTTCTTACTTTGATAATTTAATAAAAAAGCAACAGTGACTTCTATTAAGGTTTTTTTTTTTTTTTCTTGCGTACTTAGGTATCCATTAAAATAGCAGGAAAGGAGGAGGTGTTTCTTCTGATCTGGCATTGTGGATGTGTAGGTACTCTGAGGGATGCTAAATCCTATAGAACAATGAAATCCCACAGGTGGCGTGTTTCAAGAGCCACACCTCTCTCCCGGAGAGGCGAACTACAGACCAAAGTCAGAATGGGAAATGAGCAGAGTCAGGCAACATACGGCTAGAGAAGGGCGTTTGCCCTGAGCGTGAGCGCCCCGCCCTGCTCCCGAGCTCTGTGCCTGGGGCAAGGGGAGGCCTCCACCTATGGTTTCCACACTGTGGCATGAGTTGGCACCTCTGAGGGTCACAGTGTCTCCAGATTTTTGATACTTCCTCATTACTGGCAGAAGGGCACTTGTACAGAGGAAATTCTTCCAACTTAGGTGCATTGGATGTCACTGATTAAGCTGCAGAGACAGAATCACAAGCAAACACTTCCAAGTATGTAAACATCAATGAGAGAATCAGCCGCAGCAGCGAAGGATCATCTCACTTGGAATCTAGAACTAGATTAAGTCATTATCAGCAGGATCATAAAGATGAACATGCAACAGGAAAATGCGTTTGGGGAAAAGTAAGAACAGAGTTTGTCTATACACATGAACTTATCTAGACAAATGCAAATGTACAGTGAATGACTACCTCAGGGCAGGGATAATTAGCAACCTGGAATATATACCTCGAAGAATGTACCCAGAAGGAAATACTGAATGGCATGGCTATGGACTAAGTGTGAGAAAAAACAAAGTGATTTGTAGAGTGGGATGTGATGGGTCGCTGTATGGTTCTTGGGTTCTCAGAGAGAAATCATTGACAAGACAGTAGCTAGATGCAAAAGCATGCTGCCTGTCTGCCAGAGAGGATACGAGGCAGGAAACGGACTCTGGGTGTACGGGCGGGCAGTTCTGAGCCCCAAAGGCAAGTCTTCTAGCGTGAGGCCAGCATCACCGTTTAGGGCACAGCAGTTAGAAGGACAGCTGGCTTCTGAACTGCAGCAGTTGGAGAAAGGAGAGTGGAATGTTAGTTGCTGGATGTTCAGAGATGAAGCTGTGATCCCAGCAACGTGTTTGCAGCAAAGCTGTCTTTTTCAATCATGAGCGTAAAGACGAACATTTTCATAGACACAGACTGGGAGAGGTTACCAGCAGATCTTCCACACTAAGGGACTTCTAAACCAGGGGCGGGGCAGACCTTGGGGGAGAGTCGTCGAGTGCAGCCTGTGGACCAACTCAGAATCAAGTTTTTAGAAGAATAAAGTAAAAATACATAGGATTGGCAAAGGAAATGAATTATTTTGAACTGTTTTAAAATCAGATTATTTTTGAAAGTGTCATGAGGAATGTGCTACTTGCTTAGCTCGTAAAATAGCAAAATGCGGTGATGGGTTTAGTCACCATCCTCACTTAAGAGTAAACAAGCCCGTGGGAAGGTGCCATCCCTCAGGGAAGGAACAGGACAAATGAACTGGCTGCGCAGAGTAACCTGCACAAAAACACCCCGTGCATCATAACGGACCGTGGCATATTTCACTGTTCACCTTCTGCCTTGTGACTCAGGGAGACTGTTTTTAAATGAGACTGTGTTTGTCATCCATTCATAGCTTCATTATGCCTTCCAGCCTTCTTTGTCTGTCAGGGGCGGGGGGGAGGTTGGTTGAGTTGAAGAAAGGTGGCTCTCCTTGTACATGATGGGGGTATGATGGATGGGTGCAACTCCTCAGAGCTGGAGAAAGTTAGGACCACAAACCGGAAGTGGAAAGTTGGGGAAAAGAGTGTTTCAGGAGGAGGGAGCTATGGAAAGCATGGGTGCGAGTGTGTTCCCAGAACTGGACACAGAAGTCAGAAGGCACACACACCTGGGCATGCCTTCTCATGTGGCCGCAGCAGGACCTAGACAAAGAAACAAGCGCAGGGGGTCGGCACCATGGCATGGTGGCTCAAGCCACCGCCTATAGTTCTGTCATCTTATATGGGTGCTGGTTCAGAGCACTGGCTATTTAAGTTCCTATCCAGTTTCCTGCTGATGAGTCTGGGAAAGCAGAGGAGGATGGCCCAGATACTTGGGCTCCTGTACCGCCGTAGGAGACCTGGATGAACCTCCTGGTTCCTGATGTCAGCATGGCTAAGCATGGACTCAATGGATGAACCAATGAAAGGAAGATCTCTCTCTCTTTCTCTCTCTCTCTCTCTCTCTGTATAACTCTACCTTTCAAGTAGATAAATTTTAAATTTAAAAAAGGAAAGATGTAGAAAGAAAAGAAACCGGAAGCAGAGGTCAGCCCAGACCTGCAGTCCGGAATGCTTGGGACATGCTGGTCAGCAGACCTCTGATTCCCTCCAGTTCTGCAGCGGCTGTTCTTTCTCTGGACAGCCCTCTGCACGCCTTCTCAGTGGCACACGGGTGTCATGGCAACGATTGGCACGTCTGCCACGTCTGGTCATTTACTTGGCTTTCAAGTCTGCATTCTAGGACTTGCTGAAATGTTGCCTTTGCATTCCCCTTTGAACCCGATTTGACAATTAGAAAAGAGTTCTTGATTTTTAGGTAGGAGAGAACATTCTAGCATCTAGAGGATAGGATTTAGAGAGCCAATTGAATTCCAGCCCTACACGGCTGGACCAAGGCGGCCATCTGAAGAGGAAGGCCTCGGGTTCCCAGAAGTCATCACTTTCTCCTGGTAGCCCAGTTCCCCTCCCGTCATTCCTGCAGCAGGAAGCTCTGTCTCATTTCTGATCTGACCTGTCGCCTCTCTTGGGCGTGTTGGAGCAGTGGAGAGAGGAGTGGGCACCGTTGTAGCGGCTCCTGGAGCCTGACAGGTCAAGCCCTGCCTCTGGACAGAGACGCCTTTCCCGTTCCTCCTGGCCGTCCTTTCACAGCGGCTTCAGTGGCTCTTCCTTCTGACCTAGGTGCTCCCTTGGGAGGAGTGGCTCTGGGTTCCCTCCCCAGCCCAGCAAGTGTCCTGGGAGAGGAGGCACCCTGCCTCAGGATATGAAAAGCCACCTGCTTTCTGGCGTGGCCCCAGCCTTCCCTCCTTCGGGGTCTGACTCTAGCATTTCTTATTGGAGAGCCATGACAGTCTGTTCTTTGTGGGAAGTGTAACCCCAGGATGCCGTTGAATGCAGTAATGTGTTAGCTTGTGCTCTTATAACGAAGATGTATAACCGGAGAGGCATAAGCAACAGATTCTTTTTTCTTTGCAGTTCTGGAGGATGGAGTGCCCAAGGCCGAGCAGGGTCTCATGTGGCTGGTGGCTTCTGGCGAGGGCTCCTTTCCAAGCTTGCAGACAGCTGACCTCTTTCAGCATGGGCTCTGGGCCTTTCCTTGGTGCATACACATGGGAGGGGGAGAAGTGCCCCCACCCCCGCTCCTATGGCAGTGCTAATCCCATGAGGAGGACGGGGGGCGGGGGGTGGCCAGGAGCTGTCAGTCAGGCAAGTGAAACCAGAGTGGACCAGAGCCCTGGCCTAGGGGACAGAGAGGGACAAGCAAATGGAGGCAGGTCGCAAGGCCGTACTGGCCCTGCCTTGCAGCCAGCTGGGTCGCTGCATGGTGCAAGGAATACAGAGTGGTGGCGTGCTTGATGGAAATTAAGAAGAGTTGGCGGTGGCAAGGGGAATTCCGTTTGTAATGTTGAGCATGAGCTGTTGCAGGCAGTTCCAGAAAGATCTTCGTGTGGGAAACAACATGGAACCTGAATGTAAAATGATAGAGGGGTGGGGGGCACGATGCCTGCCTAGGGGAATGGCGGGGCCTCGGAGGAGCTGTGTTAGAGTATAGAAGGCAGGCGAGAGAGGTTTTATTAGCTGGGGGATGTGCGAATGAGGCTCTGCTGTGGGGAGGCGTGAGGATATTAGTCAAGGATGTCCCCAGGGAAGGAAGGCTGGGCAGTAGCAACCAGAGAGGAGATCTGGGGGCTGGGAAATGGCTGCAAATTGGGTTTGTCAACTGTGTTTGGGGGATGTGTGTGCACTGAATGGAGCCTGTTGGGTCTATCCACTGCTGTTGAAGGGGAACCTGAGGCCCAGGGGACTTTGCAGGTCTATGGGTCTGGCCAGTCCCTCGGGAATCCCGGGAAAAAACACAGCCAAGTCCTCCCAGGCAGGCTGCTGAGCCATGCCCAGTGTCCAGTGCGTGTGATGCAGCCTTACAGGAGGCCTCCTACCCAGACATCCTCCTGCTGCTGGGGAGTCTGAACCAAGGGCCTCCCTGGATGGGTGGGATATGGCTGGTGAAGAAGAGGGAAAGGTCTTGCAATTTGGGCTTGAGCAACCAGGAGGAAGGAATGCTCCGTGGAAGATAGGGATTACAAGAGCTGGACAGGATCTGGGAGCTGAAGGCTGCAGATTCCTTTTTGGATGTGTTGAAATGAGGGCAGCAAGCATCAGGTGTATAGCCACGTAGCAAGTGTCACTCAGGGCCAGCCTGTGAGCTGGAGCTTACCGCAATGCCAGTGAGTTCCAGGAGCCCTAAGAGAGCCCACCGAGCCTCTGGGAAGCGAGACGAGGAGCCCCGCAGGTGCAGGTCTTGCATGTACAGACCAAAGGAGGGATGGAGGGGCCTGAGGGAGGCCGAGAAGAACAGCTCTCTGGGGTAGCAGGTGACTGAGAGCTGCAGAAGTGAGGAGAGGAAGTGGTGCTGCAGAATACCGGGTCAGTCCTGCCTCAGCAAGGTGGGGACTGCACTTGGTTGCCTTCCATTATCTTTCACACGACCTTGGGGAAAAGCATCTCTCCTCAGGAGAGAGAGAAGGAACAAAGCCAGATGGCAGGGGGGTAGCATTGGGAGTGGCCACGTTCCTTGGACTGGTGTATCTTTCTGGACATCAGAAGACTGCTTTCTTGATGCTCAGAGCCCACGTCTACTAGGGAGGGCGGGGCATGGACTCTGGAAGCCACATGGGGAAGCAGGGAGGCGGGGAGGCCGGGAGGTGGACCCAGGGCTGAGTGAGAATTGCTCTAAGAGACAGAAGATGTGGCAGGTCCATGAACGAAGGCCATTAGTGAGCATCTGGGACAGGGACCCACAGCAGGCAGGACCCGAGGCATCAAGGCCTGGGACACTGCAGCTGAGGGTGTAGCCGGTCCCAGAGCTTCACCTGACAACACTGCTTGTTGAGGAAGTGGAATATAGTGCTATGCGGGCTGATGGAGGGGGAGGCACAGCCCCAGGACCTGCTCAGCAACAGCAGGTAGCACCAGCCGTGCCTTTCCTCTAGTCTCTGTCACAGTGAGTAGCTCAGGGATTGAAGTGGAGTCAGCGGCCTGCTGGCAGGTCATCCAGAAAGCCCATCACTCTGCTGCCCGCAGCAGCTCCTGAAGCCACCATCTCATGGAGCTACAGTGGCCGCAGGCCCCTAAGCCCCACTGGGGCACGTGTGCTGGGCTCTGCATGTCCTCTGTGCTCGGAGTGATGCTGGTTGTTCCTGAAATGCCCCCCAAGTGTCTCACCTCTGGCACCTCTGTCCTTGCAGGTGCTGCTCTCGGGGCTCATTGGTGTTGTCTCCTGGAAGAGGCCTCTCTCCCTTGTGGTAAGTCACGCCTGGCTCTCCAGGTGGCCGTGCCTGCAGCTTACCCACAGCACCAAGTGCTCCCCGCTTACTGTAATCTTGTGTGTTGTCCTTCTGAGCGTCCTCTGTTGGCGTTTCCGCAGTGCTTGTATCAGCTCCTCCATTCTGTTTGGGTGCCCTCTCGTACAACACAAGATGAACAATGACGTTCAAAAGTGTACATGTCAGTGTGATCTCTAGACATCGAGACCTGTTACACACACACAAACACACAGCACTTGGTTTTCAGCACACACACGTTTAAGCTCACATATGTGCGAACTCACAGGCAGCTCTTGGTTGGTCGGAGCCTGGGAGATGGGAGCCTTTGGTGAGTTCTGGAGGCTGCAGGCGTGCTCGCTTCAGCAGCACACGTACTAAAATTGGAACGAGGCTACAGGGAAGGAGGGTGATGGTCTCTCCCTCCAGAAAACACTCAGCCAGTCTTGTGGCTACTGATTGTGTGTCTGCTCTGCCCAGGGTACACATGTCAGGACTGGAGGAAGAGAAATGATCCTGGATCGTGGTGGTAATGGAAATGACAGTGTGATGGTTGTCTTCTTTTGTAACAATCAATAATTTAAAGATCTCTTTTACAAATGATTAGACTTAGAGATAATGACACAGACTCAATATTCATGGAAAGAGAAAAAGAAAAACCCACTCGTCTGCTGGTGGAGAATATCTCCTTGTCCATGGCAGAGGCCGTGGCTTCCGGAAGAGAGGTCAGAGTGGAGTGGACGTTCAGTTTCCTCGAGCTTGCTCTTCTGTACCCCAGGCCAGAGGAGAAATTTCCTTTAGAAATGGCCCTCCCAGGCCCGGCATGGTAGCCTAGCAGCTAAAATCCTTGCCTTGCATGCACCAGGATCCCATAGGGTGCCAGTTCTAATCCCAGCAGTCCTGCTTCCCATCGAGCTCCCTGCTTGTGGCCTTGGAAAGCAGTTGAGAACAGCCCTAAACCTTGGGCCCCTGCACCATGTGGGAGACCCGGAAGAGGCTCCTGGTTCCTGACTTTAGATCAGGTCAGCTCTGGCCATTGTGGCTACCTGGGGAAATGTATCAATGGACAGAAGTTCTTCCTCTCTGTCTCTCTTCCTCTCTGTATATCTGACTTTCCAATAAAAAATAAAAATAAAAATAAATCTTAAAAAAAAAAAAAAAGAAACAGTCCTTCCTGGAGAATTTGCAGGTATGCACAGAAGTAGGGACAAACATGGGGAACCTGCATGTAGCACCCAGTGCCTCTGGTAAGCCCACGTCTGCCCCATCTGATGTGTGCGGGCTCCCTTAGAACTGCGTTTAAGAACAGATACTTCAATCTGTTTCGTTTTTGCTTTACTTATTTATTTTTTATCATCACCTTAATTGTGCTTATTTCTGGGGAATGGTGTGATGATTTGATAACATGGGGTCGGTGTGTGAACATCACATCTGGTTAGCGTTTTCATCTTTTGCAGCATTTTTCCAGAATGTACTGCACTGAGTGTACTTGTGTCCGGGGTGCTGAGATGGCTGAGTAGATGTCCACACCGGGAGATCCAGGCTCGTCGGGTCCCCTCCCAGTCGTCTCCCTGTTGGTGACATGTGCTCCCCTCTCACGGGGCTTCCTAAAGCAGGTGGCAGGTGACTGTGACTGCATCAGCCATGGTGCTGGGGGACTCCTTAACACTCCACTCCCTACCTGGAACGTGGTTCCTGTTACCAGCTCCTTCCCTTTCCAGAGTAGCAGTCCCTATTCTGTGCCCACCTGGACTTTTCCTTCTGTTGGCTCTGACTGGATTGGGCGCCATGGTACAGTGGAAGTGCGACCACGCTGGGACTGACGTCATTGGAATGTACAACTGCAGTTGGTGTTGACTTTGTGGGGCCTTTGGGGACCCTCCTCCTTCCTAGCCCCTGTTGTGCAGCCAGGTAGAACCCTGAGCTAGCAGAGGAAAAGTGGTCCTCCTTCTGGAGGGAGGGTGGTGGAGGGTAAGAGAGGAGTGGATCCGTCCTCCCAGCCCCCTCCTCCCCGACCCTGGGCGCTGGCCCAGGACGGAGCTGCTCACAGGGCTCTGTGTGGCACCTCGTGGGAGATACGTGGCTTACAGCTGATGAGCGTGAGGACTCCTTATGGGAGCCAGAATGGAGAGGTGGGGTCTTTAGGCAGCATCGCAGGGATGCCAGAGGGGAGCCTTCCAGGTGCTTGCTCCCTGGGGACTTTGCTGCAACAGAGGGGGTGGGGGCAGGCTGCTTTGCAGGGGGTCCTAGGCACCCACTTCCCTTGGACTGATGTCTCCCCAAGACACAGGCTGGGGAGAAGGACTTCATGGAGCTTGGTGACCGCTCTGTCTCACCGAGGGAGATGAGCGTGTTTTTATCTTAGAGCAGCCCTATGAACTGGGCCTTGCTGATCCCAAAGTCGTCCTTCGTTGCTGCCCCTGCAGGGCGTGGAGGCTTTCTCTCTGACCCGCAGCACTTCTCTAAGGATCGCTTTCCTGGTGTCCCTTAGGGTCTCGGTTGGTGACACTGCCACCCACACCACCAACCGTCTCCTGCCCCCCTGTCCTGCCCACGCACAAGCTCTCTCCATTTGACATCTGTGCAGTTGGTTCTCTCCCTTTGCTGAGCCTCCTGTTGCAGGGTCAGGGCACCACTGTGGCCTCCCAAGACATCTTGGTGTCGGGGCTTTGGTTCTAATCAAAACCACACTCAGTACACAGGTATGGGGCATTTGGTGTCTGTCTTGAGTCTGTTTCCTGTGGCTTAAAAAAAAAAGAAAAAAAGAAAAAGAAAACAGCAGATGCTGGATGCTTTATCAAATATCCATTCTTTATCATGAGAAAAAGCTTATTCAGCTCCCACTTTTGAAGATTGAGAGTGGAAGACCAGACTGCCTCCGTGTCTTCTGTGAGGGTCTCAGGGTGGGAGTGTGTGGGGAGAGCATGGGCTGGGACCAGGAGGCGTGCTGTGGAGGGGCCAGTCCAGCCCCTTGGCTAAGGGAGATACCCAGGCCAAGGGAGCAATGTCAGTCCCTGGCAATGCCCTCAATGAACCAACAGCCCTCCTTGAGATTCCACCTCTTAAAGTTGCCACAATCTGTCACTCCCTTACCTGGCCTCCCAAGCTTAACCCTGGAAGCAGGTAAAATGTCTGTTACTTTCCTCCCTACAGTCCTGCCCCATCTGGTTCCCCCTGGGCCCAGGAAAAGACAGAGTGGAAAGCCAGTACCTCACCCAGCTAGCATGGCTTCAAGTCTGGATTTTAATCACTTTTTTTGGCCCTGAGCCCTTGGTGGTTTTTTTTCCCCTTTGCTAATGCTGCATTTCCATCTGTCTGAAGCTGTAAAGCTGAGATGGCGCAGTGAGAATTCTCGTGGATTCCCAGGGTACGCACTGCTCCTCCAGTGAGTCACCCTCTGCAAAGGGAGAGTGCCCGTCTCGGGGTGGGGGGCCCTGCGCAGGCACTGGCACAGCCACACCAGGCACCTGCTGCTGGCATGGTTTGGACCTGCCGGCGTTCCTCGGCAGGCTACAAGTGTGAGCTCGTGGTCTCCCCCTTCCCAGCCCTTGGTGCCTGGAGACGGTGCGGGATGCATGAGAGGCTGTCGGCCTGCAGCCCCAGGGTGTACCAGAGGAGGAGGAAGAGAGAGGTGCCGCGGTAGCTGGCACACACTCCAGGAAGGAGGCCCTCATGCCAGCCTGGTGAAGCACGAGGCAGGAACTGTGTGGGGTTTTTTCCCCCTTGTAATTTCTCGAGAGCCTTGCCCAGTGCCGAAAGCTGACAACAGCTGTGTGACTAAAGAATGTATATTATCATATTTTCGCTTCCCTGTGGTGGGGCTTCCAGTACATGGTCTGTTGGAGTCCAGCTCCAGCTGGGTTCGGAACTCACGAAGGGTGCGTGGATGAGGCGCAAAGAGCGAATAAAGACGGACCACTAGGATTTCATGATGATAATGGACAATGGGAGAAAGCTGTCTGCTTTATTTATACAGAACCAGTCAAACTCTGGCTCAGACTTTTTACGTCATGGTCAAGTGGGTGTTTCTAAGGATAATTCTGCCATTTGTTTTACCTAAAAACAATAGAAGTTCCTGCTACAATTCTTATCCTACAACTCAATCTTGTATCACAAAGAAAAGGAGAACCTAAAGATCAAGGAAAGAACGAAAGCCTAAATACAGGTCCCTTGATTAGCATAAGGTCAATGGGGACAGCCAAGACAGTAGGAATAATAGAAGGCCCTTTTGCAAGACGTTATTATTGACATTAACCTCCAAGCTCACATTGAGTAAAAGGCCAGCCTCACAGTAGCAAACAATGCCCTGCCTGCAATGGGACAATACTCTTCACACCTTCATGTCCCCCACATCCACTGCACAGACCCCAACAATGGTCAAGGTCTCTAAGATTGAGAGAATTGTCTCCATTGCATCAAGTCATAAAGGGTTCTGCATCGTCCTGGACGCCAGTTGGGGATCAGGGTGTATATAGCTCGGACAAGGTGGATGTCTGAAGACTCAGTGACTGTCTCATGAAGGCGTGTGTGTGTTGATAATGCCAGTGATTCCACATGTGATCACAGCGGGTGTAATGAAAACATGCAAAGAACGGGGCTGGCACCATGGCATGGTAGGCTAATCCTCCACCTGCTAGTGCCAGCTGGAGCCTTCTGATTCAGCTCCCTCCTAACAGCCTGGGAAAGCAACAGAGGACCACTCAAGTCCTCCGGCTGATGGTTCCTAACTCCCAGCTTTGGATCAGCTCAGCTCTGACCATTTTGCTGCCATTTGGGGCATGAACCAGCAAGTGGAAGGACCTCTCTGTGTCTTTCTCTATATATAAAATCTGCCCTTTTTTGTTAAAGATTTATTTATTTATTGGAAAGTCAGATATACGAGAGGAGGAGAGACAGAGAAGAAGATCTTCCATCTGCTGATTCACTCCCCAAGTGAGTGCAACGGCCGATGCTATGCCGATCCGAAGCCAGGATCCAGGAACTTCTTCCAGGTATCCCGCACGGGTGCAGGGTCCAAAGGCTTTGGGCCGTCCTCGACTGCTTTCCCAGGCCACAAGCAGGGAGCTGGATGGGAAGTGGAGCTGCCAGGATTAGAACCGGAGCCCATATGGGATCCCGGTGTGTTCAAGGCAAGGACCTTAGCCGCTAGGCCACGCCGCTGGGCCCAAAATCTGCCTTTCAAATAACATTTTTTCAAAAAGTCACCTGAATTAAGGTGTCTGTCATATAAAAAAAAAGGTAGGAGCACTGAATGGGACAGCTGATTATTTGTCATAACTAGAACCATTGAGGGGTCAAAACAGCTTTAGAACTTTTATAAATAATAAATCCATTATAGTTTACGTAGTAGAGGGTTTCTTAGGATTTATTTTTATAGATAATAAATTCGTTATAGTTTACGTAGTAGAGGGTGTTTTTCTATCCCACTGGTTTTATTTATTTCTTTGTTTATATTTTGGGGGAAGGGGCGAAGCAGAGGGAGACAGAGCACTCCCACATGCTGGTTCTCTGCCCGGATGTTCGGGAGATGGGCACGTGGGCCATGTGTCTCATGAGGGGGGCAGGACCCTATGGCTCGAGGCAGGGGGCTGTGCAGCATGTGCCTGTGTAGACAGCTGTGATCAGGAGTGGAGTTTAGGACTTGAACTTGGGCAATTTGGTGTGGAATGTCAGCATGCCAACCGCTATCCCACCCACTGCACTGAATGCCTGCCCCAAATATGTGCTAGAAAACAGAATTACATAAATATGAACACTATTTAAATATTAAGTGTATGTCCTGAACTCAGTCGCTGAGTGGGGTCTGTGTCGTAGGTGTCTGGCTTTATAAAGAACAGTTGGAGAGATGGGAATGGACAGACACAAAGGAAGCCCCTGTCTGCCAGCCAGCCCACTCCTCAAATGCTTGCAATGACCAGGGCTGGGCTGAGGCCAGATCCAATTCTCCCCCGTGGGTGCTAGGGACCCACTAGCCTGAGTCATCACTCCCAGGACCCACACCAGCAGGAAGCTCAAGGTGAGAATCGAACCTGGGCCTTCCGATATGGGACACAGGCGTCTCCACCAGTGTCCCATCTACTAGGGGTAGCACCGCCCCGCCATCCCGTGCTGGATGGTCCACACACAGCAGTGTGGAAAATCACTGCCCTGGAGTCACCAGGATCCTCGCAGTTGATGTTGATAACATGGGCAAATCTCAACAAGCAAAACTGAGAAGCCAGGCATGACAGACTGTATGGTTCCATTTTTTAGAAAGGTGGTGATGGGGTCACCCTTGCGGCCTAGCTCATAAAGAGGCTACCTAAGATGCCCACATTCCATGTGTGCACTTTGAGTCCTGTCCTGCCTGTTGCACTTCTGACCCAGCTCCGTGGTAAGGTATCTGAGTGTAGCCCTGCTACATACCTGGGAGACCAGAAGAAGTTCCTGGCTCCTTGGGCCCGGACCAGCCCTGGCCAGTGCAGCCATTTGGGAAGTAAGCAGGCAAATGGAAGATCTCTCTCTACAACCGCATTACCCCTTTCAAATAAACTTTAAAAATCGTAATAAATTAGGGGGGGAAGGAGGAAAGTTGAGTGGTAGGGAACTGATCGGTGATTGGTGGGGACTGACAGGGGCGACAGGCCAGACAGGTCCTCTGGAGGGGATGGAATGGAATGTTCTCTGGATGGTGTTGGTGTTTATCTGGCTGTCGGCATCTGTCAGGAGTCACTGCACCCTAAAACAGATGGCATTTCTCTTATGAAAATCATACTCCTACCAGGCCGATAAAAGCATCCCAAGATTAAGTAACATTAAATTTAATGATCGGAAGCATTATTTATTTCTCAGTATAAAAGGCATTTCAAGCCAGTGAGGGATAAGAGGAGTTGGCCAGCAGCTGCTGCCAGTGGCGCCTCAGCGGAGCTGTGCCTTGGCAGCCCTTGGGGTTCGGGGCTCGCTGTCCAGCCTTCTGATGCCCGGGTTGCCGGGTGATCCTGGGGCCCTCCTGGTCTTCTGGTCTTTAACAAGGAGAACCGTGCAGTGTGCCCCTTCTGGGGTAAGGGTATGGGAGAGACAGGTGTGCGTTTAGGCCACAAAAATGGTAGACTAGACTCATCCCTCACCTCCCTTTGCAGATTTCTGCAGAAGGAAACTGAGTCACAACAGCCTTCAGGCAGACAAAAAATCCACTTGCATTTTCCGTAGTGTTTTGGAAGTCCCACAGTGAGAGGGTGAAAAACCACAACCCCAGCTCAATGGACGAGGAGATAAATAGGTGCATCCAGACCACGGGATATTGATCAGTGCTAAAAGAATCCACCTGTCTAGGGCCCGGCACAGTAGCCTAGCGGCTCAAGGCCTCACCTTGCACACACCAGGATCCCATATGGGCACTGGTTCCCATCCTGCTCCTTGTTTGTGACCTGAGAAAGCAGTCGAGGACAGCTCAAGTCCTTGAGACCTTGTACTTGCATGGGAGACACAGAGGAAGCTCCTGGCTTTGGATCAAAGCAGCTCCAGCTATTGTTGCCACTTGGGGAGTCAACTAATGCACAGAAGATCTTCCTCTGTCTCTCCTCTCTGTATACCTGACTTTGCAATAAAAATGAAATGAATCAGGCCCAGGACTGTGGCCTAGCAGCTGAAGTGCTCGCCTTGAAAGAGCTGGGATCCCATATGGACACTGGTTCTAATCCTGGCAGCCCTGCTTCCCATCCAGCTCCCTGATTGTGGCCTGGGAAAGCAGTTGAGGACAGCCCAAAGCCTTGGGACCCTGCACCATGTGAAAGACCCAGAAAAAGATCTGGGCTCCTGGTTTTGGATCAACAAAGCTTCGGCCATCGTGGTCACTTGGGGAGTGAATCATCGGATGGAAGGTCTTCCTCTCTGTATATCTGAGTTTGGAATAAGACTAAATAAATATTTTTAAAATGAAATAAATCTTTAAAAAAAAAAAAAGACAGCTGTCTAGCCTTCAGAGGAGCAAGGAGAAGTCCATGGGCCGTATGCAAAGCCTGTCAAAGACTGAGTGAAGGCAGCTATGTGGCATTCCGGAAGGGTCGGAAAGCCCTAGGGGATGGTAAGATGCTGAGTTGGTAAGCAGGAGTTGAAGGGAGAGGCACAGAACAGGTGGAGTTCGCGGGATTTTTCAAAACAGCAAAGCTACTTGTGTGGTCATCTGTTTCCTCACATCCATCGGATGCACAGGACTGCTGTGTGCCATCTGGGCGTCGGGAGAGTGACCGCTGAGCTTCGTTGATTGTAATGCACGCACCACTCTGGTACAGACGTGCGTAGCAGCGGAAGCCAGGGCTGGACCAGACTGAGGCTGGGAGTCGGGAACTTCACGTGAGTCTCCCATGTGGGTGGCAAAGACCTGGGTCCTAGGGCTGTCTTCTGCTTCTTTCCCAGGCACATCCACAGGAAACTAGATTGAAGGCAGAGCAGCCAGGCCAGACACTGGTGTTGAGATACAAGATGCTGGTGCCAGGACTTAACCCTGTTGAGTGTATCACCCATAGGCCCATAAATATGCTGCTTTTAAACAGCCTTTTTTAAAACATTTTTGTTTTAAAATGAAGAAACACACAGGCTCCATACTAGGGTGCATTCAGTTGATTTGCAGTGTTCCTCCAGTGTCTTAACTTCCATACCTGTTCTCCTCCCAGCTGACACTTCCCCAAGCAGGCCTGGAGTCCTGCCTCTCAGGTGGGTGGGAGAAGCTCCTTGTCCTAGAACAGACTAAGCCTGGGAGCTGAGAGCAAGGAAGTCGGCAGAGAAGCCTCAGTGCCTGGTGTAACTGCCCTGACGCCCAGCGTAGCTGTGATGCAGTTTTGCCAGCTCCCCTTTCCCAAGCTTTGCTCCCATTTTAGTGCATATGCTCCAGACTGGGGACAGGTGCATGGTGCAGCAGGTGGATGCTGGGCAGGTTAGTAGCCAGGTGGGCTCTGCTCCCTTACCTGAGACCTTGACACCTCACGGGAAGCTCTCCCCAGCTTGCCAAGGCATAATTCTGCCCCCTTTGTGACTTGGACTAGGAGCTCGGCTGCGGCACAGTATCAGAATCAATGAAATACGCTTCATTCCAATGGCTTCTTTCATGATTCCCTTTGAAGTCCAGGCTGCTAAATGGAGGAGGATATTTGCTATGTATTTTCTCTAAATAAATAAATAAATAAGGTGGGAGGAGGTGATTCTGCAGTTTTGCATTTCTCTCAGCAGGCATTTGGGTATTTCTGAAGCTACCGGAATGTTCTTTGTCTGATAAGCCCAAACGTGTAGCACTGGGGGCCATGGGCCAACATAGCTGTCCTGCTCTCCTGGACTCTGGTCAGAATTCCCATGCAGGAGAAGAGGTAACGGGAACTGGCAATTCAGAGAAACCAGGCTTGTTGATCTATACTTAAGTGTGAGTGACAAGCCTCCACCTTATTGGAAACGCACAGGTGACTGACAGAGGGTCACCTGCGTCCTCTTTCCACTCCGTTGGATCCTGTTATTTTTGTTGTTCTCCCGTATTTAGTATGCAAACACCAAGGTATTGCAAATGTCTGATAAATGAATGTGAGGCTGGATTTGTCATTTAAAACATTTCTCTCTCTTCAGTGGTCTGCCGGTCGTTTTTCAATGTAAAAAAGCTTAAAAATCTTAGGCTGTATATTCGCTTCTTTGCAAAAGTGTGTTTGAATTTTTGCCCTGACCGAAATGACTCCTGCTAAGCCCATTGGAAATTCATTGCTGGTCTCACTCAGTCGTCTGTTTGGCCACATTCTGTGGGAAGGAATTTATGAATCACTTTAACCTTTAATATGAGTTAGAGAAAGCCTGTAGGGCTTTCTTTTGCAGCCATGAATCGAACTCAAATATAACTTTAATACGCTCTTTAAAAATATAGGTGAGGTAAAGGTTAATATATTTAATGTGATGTATTTAGAGTCATCATTTATTCAGAAAATTCATTATAAATCCACTTTGGGAGATTCTTACGGTCAAGATCATGACCTCTTTGAAGAGACTGTATTTTGCTTGCTCACATTAAAGACGAAGCCTTCATTTGTTAAGTGGGGAACCGGAGAAGGCGGGAGTGGCACATTTATTTATGCAGGTCCTTCAAACCATGCAGAATTTTACTCCAAGAAAGCCACTTAAAGGATCGAAAGCCCTAATCTTGTTTATGAAAATAGACAGATATGTTCCTGTTTAACTTTATTAATTGTATTAAAAATCAGCAGGGAGAGATAGTTTAACCCAAAATTGAGGTTCAAACTAAGCAATTAAAGAATCGCCTAAGGAAACCACTCAAGACAAGTGAAATTAGAATTGCCCATGGATAAGATGCTCACTTTTATTACAACATGACAGTGATTTGTATTTGCTTAAATCAGTTGAAGTGCAGACTCTTTGTTTTGATCTGACAGGTGCATTTTTAATTGAGAATGTAATAAAACATCCTTTTTTTGCAAGAACAGAGAGCTTGGATAAGAAGATTAAAGAAAGTATTAGAAGATATCCTGTAATCACAGTCCTCCTGAGTTGAAGGCGTTGTCCTGAATTCACTCGGAAACCGTTGTGATGGGTTTTCCCCTGATGGTTCCTACTTACCGAAGGCACAAACAGGGGGTCATGAAGTTCGTGGGAGCCCTGGTGAGGGCAGGGGCTGTGCATTGGGGTTCAGAGCCCCAGGCTGTGCCGGGTGGGTCCCTGGATTTTCTCCTGAACCAGTGTCTGTCCATGAATGCAGTGGTTGGTTTCTGGTCTGTGCCCATTGGTTGATGCGCCATGATGGGAGTTTTGTAGCTGGGCTCTCACACCCAGGTGCATTTTCACATTCTGCTAAGTCCTTGAGTCTTCCCAGTTGTGGTGTCAGCAGAATTTAAAGATACTTCCAGAAAAGAAGAGCTTTCCTAACTGCTGGGAGTCAGGCTGTTCAGAGAGGAGCCCTGGGCAAAAGGCCAGCAGGTGCTTATTCTGATTGGCCTGGGCATGCAAAGGACACAGCACAGAGAGGCTGTCCACCATGCTGTGACAGGGCTCAGGACTGTGGTGTCCTAAGCCCCTGTGGTAACTGAAAAGCACTGTTCAAGGCATGGAGTCTGGCGAGGAGCTGAGAGCAAGGTGGAGGAGCTATGGTCTTGCCTTCATAAGCCTGGGCTCTAGATGAGTATTAACAGAGTCCTACAGTATCACCTTAGCATATGCAGGGGCTCGAATCCAGAACCTCACAGATGCTCTGGTCTCTTCTCTTAAGGGCTCTGCTATTTGCACATAACCCATGCTCATCCTCTTGTAAATTTTAAATCATCTCTGAATGACTTGAATACCTAACACAATGTAAATATCCTGTGAATTGTATTGTTTGGCAAGTAACCTCAAAAAGGAAAGATCTCTGTGTGTCTGATATGGACTCAGTTATTGTTACAAGTGTTCTCCATGTGTAATTGACTTCGAAATCAGAGGTAAAGGAAAACCGTTGTACTTTAGAGCTTAATTAGGGCTGGTGTTGTGGTGTAGCAGGTAAAACTTCCACCTATGGTGCCTGTATCCCTGAATGGGAACTGCATATTGTCCCAGCTGCTCTGCTTCTGATCCAGCTCCCTACTAATGAGCCTGGGAAAGTGACAGAGGAAGGCCCAGACGCTTGGGCCCCTGCCACCCATGGGAGAAGCTCCTGTCTTTGGTCTGGTTTGGCCCAAACCAGGAACCTCTTCCAGGTCTCCCATGCGGGTACAGGGTCCCAAGGCTTTGGGCCGTCCTCTACTGCTTTCCCAGGCCACAGGCAGGGAGCTGGATGGGAAGTGGAGCTGCCAGGATTAGAACCGGCGCCCATATGGGATCCTGGTGCGTGCAAGGCGAGGACCTTAACCACTATGCCATGGCGCTGGGCCCACATCTATTATTATCAGGAAAGAGGAACAGCAGCTGCTGCCTGCCTAGTGCTTCGTGGGCATTGCCTCACACCAGCTCCCTGAGACGTGCCTTTGCAGTTACAGATGAGGAACTTGCCCTTTCAGGAGGAGTTCCATACTTGGGCATGGCCACTAGGGCCATCACTGCCATGACACGGGGTAGGGAAGGCTCATAATGCTGCCTTTCTCTACAAACAGTAGCGTTCTATACCTCTGATAGCCCCTACCCAGCCCCCGCCAACCCTGGGGCGGGGCCTAACGCAGCTGCGGCTTGTAGAACCGCAGGGCGCATGCCCATTGGCCCACTTGAGCTGTGAGCGGACCTTCCCTCCTCCCACCCCCCGGGCTATTTAACCCCGCTGCCCCGCAGGTTCTGGTTCTCTGGCTGCCGGCTGGTTCCTGCTGGTGCCTCCGGTAAGTACGGCTTTTCCCAACCGGACTGCTGGGTGGTTTCTCTGGAGTCACTGTCCCCTTGGCATGAGTCCCTTTGGACATGGGGCTGCCAGAGGGCGGCGCGACGTGTGGGTGGAGAAATCTCGGCTCTTGTGTGTTCTCTCAGTGTGCTGCCACTTTGACTTGGGTAGACCGTGGGCGGAGACCAACACAGAGCAAGTCTCACAGTGAGAATGGGAGTTGTCCTCCTAAGTGATGCGTGGACAGGTGGATTCCAGAGGGAATCCTTGCAGGCTTACTGGACAATAGAAACAAAATCCAGAAAGCAGGAAAGACCCAAAGGGGCAAGAACCCGGGAGTGAGCCCACGTGTAGGAACTTTGGGAAAAGCGAGACTGTGGTGGTGAGAACCCGGGAGTGAGCCCACGTGTAGGAACTTTGGGGAAAGCGAGACTGTGGTGGTAGATGCTGTCTGAGGTCCGTGGGCCTTGGCAGCTCCAGCCTCGGCTGGGCCCCCCCTGCATCAGGGGCAGTACAGCCTGACCTTGAACTAGCTCCTTGGAGACATTGCTCCTTGAGCAAAGGGCCCACTGAGGCTCCTTTCATCCCCATGTCCGATGCTGTGATCTGCCAGGGAGAGCGAGCCGGCTGTCAGGGTCAGAGGCCCGGCCAGCTCCTGCTGCGATGCTTTAGGCACTGGAGGGTTCCCTGGAGCCACTAGCTCAGAGTGGGAGGTGCAGTGACAGCTGGCACATCCTGAGTGTGTTTTGCCCTGTGGGCAGTTAAAATTGCTGCTTTGACCGTGAGTCTGACCGGCTTCCTAGGCGTCTGATTTGAAGGATGTGTCAGAATTTGTGTGCTGTTCACTGGAAGAGAAGGACCACCTGTCTGTCCTTGGCATGAACTAAACTGGTGTCCACCTCACGCGTCCCCGCAAACCTTTGCCCTGGACTCCTCGTGGCCATCTAATAGAAGAAAAAGTCATTAAGGGGGAAGAAAAGGCCTCATGTGCTGAGGCAGCTCTAACAGCGGAGAGGCAGTAAATGAAGTGTCGTGGATTCAGCATGCATGTTCTTTCAGAGAGGAGCCCATTACGGTTATAAAGATAGACCGTTAGGAAAATTACTGCAGCCAGGCGGGGTGTGGTGCGTGTCGGCAGCACTGTTAATTTTAAAGGGATTGTCAAACACGGATGCTCAGAGCGGAATGGTGAACCCTCCTTGTTCCAACTGAGTTTAATTCGCGATTCTTAGGCAGTGCCTCCTTACTCAGCTGTGACGAGTCCTACCTTAATAGGCTACTCGGTACCGGCTTGTGTTTCAAACCTCCAGCCTCTTTGAATGAGGTTGCAGTCAACAGAACCTTATCTTGGATGCCCAGATTGTTCTTGCTAAACAAGAAGTGGTAACACGGCAACATCTGTGTCTACTCCGATTGGTGTGTTCATTGAGCCAAGTTTCCGTGGGCTTGAAGTGTTTTATCAAGATGCAGAAATTTTGATTAGGTATGCAAAAGTTCAAGGGTTTCCAATTTGTTTTGTTATTCCGTTTGTATGAATCGGCCGCTGATAGAAAAAAAGGAGTAAATTGAGGGCTTAGCTCTTAATAGCAGTTACATTGGTGCCTGGTGACTTTCATAGATTACCATGATTGCTGTCTGAGAGTGTCTTCTCTATGCTGGGATTTTTAACTGGAGTTGTCTTACCTGTGTGTCATTTTAGGGAGAATTAATATCTTAGTGATATTGTGTGATCTTGGCCATGAAACACTGTATCTCTTTGTTTAGGCCTTTTACAGAATATTTCAGTTGAATATTAAATATGATTTTTTTTTCCACTGTGAAGGACCTGCGTATCTTTGGTTTATACTTACTGGGGCCGGGAGTGGTGGTGGGTCAGGCAGCAGGAGCTGGAGGTGGCAGCTGGCATCAAACACAGGTACTCCGACACGAGACCAGCGTCTTAATGGCAAGGATGTGTTACCCTCCTGCATTGATTTTGTTGTGTTTATTTTTGGTATCTTGCATTTAACTGCTCTCTCTCCATGATACCTTTTAAAATACCTTTTGAAAAGTTGTTTTCATTTCTGGACTATATTTTCAAAAATATTCTCAATCCTACATTTAGCAAATTTTCAAGTAGAAAAATCTTGCGATACTCACACAGGACAAGCTGCATTTTGCTCAGTTGATTTCATGAGTTTTCAGAATAGGAAGTCTCCAGGTGATGACTGTCGCTATTGAAATAGTATTGCATCCGAAAGAAATGATGGACCCTCAGGAATCCATTGTAAAATTCTCTCCTCACAGTAGGATAAATAAGCTAAGCGTGTCTTTTCCTGAACATCTCAAACTGCCTTTACGTCTTCATTTTACATATAAAACTTGGGGTATAAAGCCTTCTCTTGAAGGCCTCTTATCTAGGCTGGTACCTTCACTCTCCCATCAGCTGCCTGCTGTGTGAATTCAGCTGCCCTGCGCTCGGAATCTGCCCCTCCCGTTGGAGTGGGAGGTGGATGATGCCATTTCCCACCATCTGTTCCTCCAACAGAAGAGCAGTTGGGTTGGAATCGGAATTCTTGAGCAGTCAGTTCTTCTGGCATTAGAAATCAAGACGATGAGCTCCAGGAGTTGGCTTCTTGGGGGTAAGCCTGGAGCTTTGTTAAGCAGGCCACCACCGCTCGCCATGAGCTTGAGAGGCAGAGAGGATCAGGAGGGGGCATGGACTTGGGCTTAGGGATTTGAACTTCCAGCAGCTAGGACTTCCCAGGATGGATGTTTTGTCCAGATTCTGGCTCCAGCCACCATGTGCACGTGGTGAGCTGTCCCTGGGCGGCCAGTGAGCCATTTGGCACCAGGCTCTGCCTGCTGGCCACCCGGCCGGGGGAGCTCTGGGATTTTAGGTTCTTTGATTTGCTGCTTAGGTAGCTCCATGTTGAACATAGTGCTTTGGGGATGTGAATTAATCTTGAAGATTCCCAATGACAATAACTCTTCCTCTGAAGATAGAATGGGTGCACCAGGCAGTACTCAGCAAACCTTAGCCCACAAGTTAAATTAGAAACCAGGATGGGGCACACAACATGCCCAACTAGGTTCTTGCACCAATTGGTCTGTGTGAGTCATGGACACTGAGCCACAGTATCTAAGGCAGGGGTCATGATAGGTGACGGGCTGTGCCTAGTTGAGTCAGAGCAACCATTGGCATACTGGACACTGGCTGAGAGCCTAAGGCAAAACCCTAGCTGGGAGAAGGTACCCACTAAGGGGCTCATGGGATGGAATGGGACTGCATTCTGATCGGGTTACAGTTGTAGCCTCCCTTGGCACAAGTGTGCAGTGGGACTAGACACACCAGGCCAGGTCAGACTGCAACACCTTCTGGTGTTCTGGAGGACCAGGGTAGATGTGGGACAACTAGGCTAGGTCTCAACCCCAACTGAGCCATGTATGAACTATATGTAGGTATGGACGTGCCGTGGCTGGGCTGAAACATCCAACAGCAAGAACCAGTTTGGGTTGAAGGCCAGTTAAGAAAAGCCACTGCTCCTGCTAGGACAGGAGGTGAACTGAATAGTGCTGGCCCATGGACCCACTGGTATGCGCAAAACCTGGCACCAGGAGGGGTTCTACTGGAGGAGCCTGAGCAACTCCTCTGGCAGGACACAGACCCTACAAACAAGCGCAAGAAGCATGAAAGAAAACAACCCAGAAGAGGTCATGGAAAGTGTCCCACTGGCATGCATTTGGCATGGATCGGGGGAAGACCAGGCTGAATCAGTTCCCATCATCCACGGGCAAATCCGAACACCAGAACAGAGTGTAGGTCAAGCCAGGTTTGGTTGTGACAAAAGCAGTACACAACACAGAATGCCAAGGTGAGGCTGCCTGTGCCAAATGTGACCACAGCACCCAACCAGCACACGTGAGAACCAGGAAAGGAGGGTCAGAGCCGGCAGGGGGATTAAGGGGAGGTTCCCTTGCTGGACAGATGCTCCCACTGGGGAGCGTGAGCCGGGATGGGGGCAGACCAGACTAGGCATGGTTACAGCACCTGTGCGCCTCATGTGGACTAGATCAGGGAAAAGCCAGGCTGGGGTAGATTATTCCTACAGGTGCAAACAAAATTGGAGTGGGTGAGGGTTGTAGGGGCTTAGCCACAGCATCAGCTGGCATTGGGGGACTGATACTGTGAAGTCTAACCCCCAACCACATGGAGAGTGCACAGTCTGGGAGTGGGAGAGTCCTGGGAGGGAAATAGTGGGCTCCTCCCTCCTGGGTTACCACTCCCATGGGAAGGAAAAAATTAGGACAGGGACTGGGGTGGCTAGATGGAGAGGCACTTGGCAGCATCCGTGAGGGCTGGACAGTTGAGCTGGTTAGATGACATGTCAAGAGCCCAATGGGACATGGAGCAGACTGGACAGGTCTTCTACACATACTGACAAACCAGGGTAGGGGGCGGGCCTGGTGGGGGTTATTGTGGGTCACTCTGACAGGGTTGCAGCTCCCACTGGTTTGTGTGAGGACTGAGTGTGTGCCAGGCGGAACCGGGCTGGACTGCAACACCTCTTGGTTCCAGTGGAAGTCAGGGCTAAAAACAAAACCAGCCCACCAATGGCAACCACCAGCTGGACAGAACAGGTCAATCCACCACCTTGGCTGTATGTTGGCAGCGAAATGCTGGATAGATGGAGATACTAGGATTTACTATGTCAATCAGTGGATTCTTCAACAACCTCATCATGCCTGGAGTGGCGAGAATGGCAGCAATTCGTAACTGGCGAACTATCAAGGCCACTTGAGCAAGGGTCTCAGAGCATGCCCCACATCAGGGACCTGGGATGGGTGGGAGACTGGGTGGGGCTTCTCCCTCAATATTCCCTTTACCTTAGATAAATGAATAAAATCTAAAAAAAAAATAAAATAAATAAGTTAGTCCAATAAAAGTGCTTCAATTGGAACAAAAAAAGAAATGAAAGAAAGGTGAGACCTGAAGCCAGCGATAGCCCACATTTCATGAGGAGAACAGCATGGCTTGCACTGGGTTCTTCCCCGGAAACATGTACTACTGACAATACACACCTCTAGCTCGGATCCTCCACGCTTAAGGATTTGTTTTTTCTCCCTCTCTGTTTGCATCTTTCTGTCTCTTTTTTTTTGACATTCTCATCAGTGCTTCTTAAGCTTGTCTTCAAACTTTTTTTCTTTTGTGGTTAAGCCACAGAAGGAAGCTTGAAACTCCAGTGACTTCCCCCAGCCATAGTTGGTAAGAGATAAGCAGAGGTTCTGGGAGTGCTCAGAGACTGCACTCGACCTGGATCTTCTGGGGCGCTACAGGAAACCATTTGACATATTTCAAGTAGGTTGCGAGGAGAATCCTCCCAAGGCTGGGGTGGGATGAAGGGAGCCATTTGGGAGTAGAGGGGATTACAGGGCTGACAAAGGCTGGGGGCCCTTGAGGTCCCTTGGGTGAACAGGCTGGGGTTGGAGAGTGGCCCTGAAGCCTGGAGCAAGCAATGAATTCCAAAGGAAGGGGTGGTCTTTGGTACACCAATTCTGGAACTGGTGGGGGCTTCCACAGGAAGGTAATGCATGTGGCCATTTCTAGCTCCCCACTCTGGTCTTCCCTTGGGGCCCCCTAGGGGCAAAACAGGGGACCATTTGCTGCACGCTTCACCTCCAGTCGGGAGGTGTGAAGGGTCTCGAGGGCAGACAGGACTAGAGAAATGCTGCTGTACAGCGGGCGTCTCTAAGAGCCTGTTGTGGAATCTAGCCCCTCACTGTTTGCAGTGCAGATTTTAACTGGATCTGTGTCTGTTTCCTTCTGGAAGCCAACTATTCTCTTCATCCCTTTTCTGTCATTGCAATCTGCTTGTGTTCTGTAAAGGCAATATCTTTTTATTGCTAGGAGACTCAGGTTTTCAAAGATTTCTTCTGGTTTTGTAAAAATAACCATTTTATGATGAGCTCCTGCCACTTGGGATGGTTCCCATTTGCCCGGGAAAGAAAGGTCTTCAATAAACTCTGGGTGTGGCTCTGTGCCCGTGTGCACTTTTTAAATACATTCTTGAAATTGAGGTGTAGCAGTCCAGAGAGCTGGAACTCGCAGGACAGGTAGTGATGGAGAAAAGGAGGTTATTGAATGGGAAGATGACAGAGGCCGAGAAATTCTGTTTCTCCAAGTTCGGTTCCTAGCAAAACTGGCTGTGTAGCTGAGGCTGATCCTGGAGAGTGGAGAACCAGAAAGGGGAGTGCTAGTACCACCCCCAGAGCCAGCAGGTTCCAGATCCAAAGCCTAATCCCGAAGGCTGGGGAAAGTGGCTGTCACTGCTCGGGAGTGAGAACTTGTCCCTCTGCAACTTTTGTATTCTGTTCAGACCCTCGCAAGATGGGATGGTGCCTGCACACCTTACTAAGGGTGGATCTTCTTACTCTGTCAGCCAAGTTGGATGCTAACCTCCTGGGAACACCCTAATGCTGTACCCAGAAGTCCTGTCCAACTGGCTTTCTGGGCAGCTTTTGGTTTGTCTAAGTGGGCTCTGTGTCCATCCCCGAGGTTGGTCTTCCCCACAGGGAGCTGCAGCCCATGCTCATGAGCAGCGTTTCTGAATGTCTTTGTCTCATTCTCCCTACTGGTAAGTAACAGGATTGCAGCATCCTCAGCTTGAGTAACTTCATCCTTGCGAGGCTCAATTCAACCATCTGTGCAGAGGGGAAAGTGACAGACCTCACCTTACAGGTGCAAGGCTGAGAATACAGCGCCTGGGACCAGTGATCCCAGAGGCCTTGGGGTGTGACCTGCAAGGTGACCAAAGGCTCCATGAGATCCTCTACCATGGGAGCTCAGTGCGGGGGCTTGTACATGGTAAGCAGCATCTATGTTGGCTTGTTGCATGCGTGTGCACTTAACACATGCATGTACAGATAGTGCACATGTGTGAACACACAAACATGAACCCTTGTACTGCACACATGCGTTTGTGTGCACAGGCATCCTTTTACACGTACGTCCTACATAGTACCTGACATCTTCACACATAGACAAGCAGGTGCAACACTGGGATATCTTGATTCCTGTACCAGTGCTCAGACCACACCTCCCATGTGCAGAGCTCTTCGTGACCCAGGTCTTTGTCGTTTTTCCTGAAGGACACACATTATCAGCTGCCCCAATCCATGTGAGACTACAGAGAGGATCATTTTCAGCCACCGAGGAGAGAATATGTTACCATTTTGTGCAATGAGGGGAGTCAATTATTAAATTATGTATGTTTTTAAGTTTTTTTTTTTTTAAAAAAAGATGCTACACCAAGCCACAGTTTTTTTTTTCCTGTGAAAGGGGATAGGCACTTTATTCCAGATAGTCATGTGATATAATAAATGCACTCTAATTTACCTGTCATCTTCATGCAAATTCCAAGTACTGCACAGAGTACAACCTGCATTGATTCAACTTAACTGAAAGGAATTTAAATATTTATGTATCTTGGCACATGGAACCTGCAACACTATTACATAGTGAGGGTTGAATAACAGCATCAAGTGAGATTCAACACATGGGCCACAGCAGGAGAGCAAGAGAAACACCCAGTAAATACTCAAAGGAGAGAAACCTCTGAGAAGGGAGGTTCCAGTAGCCAGCAGAAGTGCAGGTGAGGCCAACGGCACTGACCAGCAGTGAAGATAAGGAAGGGTGGAGTCCTGAGCCGCAGAGTGAAGACCAATGATGCATGGACCAGTGATCAGCAGCCGACAGGTGACAGAAGAAGCTGGGGGAAGTCGGTCAAGGCAGCAGGGGAGGGACAGCAGAGGACTTGAAGATGTCCAGTCACTAGGAGCGGTAAATCCCATAGCTAACCACAGCACCGAGTCTTCTTGGCAGCTGTTGGAACTCGGGCCCTGTCAGCATGCTCCTGGCTGTTGATGACTGGCGTCTTGGCAACTCTTGTATTTGCTGATTCTTATGCTCTCCATTTTCATCTGTGAGGTGGGGATTGTAGTGGTATGTATTGCCTTCTGGTGGGGGTCATTTAAGAGTTTATATTCCAGGACCTGCCATGATAGCCTAGTGGCTAAATTCTCACCCTGCATGTACTGGGATCCCATGTGGATGCCAGTTCATTCCCTGGCTGCTCCACTTCCCATACAGCTCCCTGCTTGTGGCCTGTGAAGGCAGTTGAGGGCAGCCCAAAGTTTTGGGACCCTGCACCTGCATGGGAGACTCAGAAGAAGCTCCTGGCTCCTGTTGTGAGTCAGCTCAGCTCCGATGGTTGCAGCTAATTAAGAAGTAAACCAGCAGATAGAAGATTTAGCTCTCCTCCTCTCGTAAATCAGATTCCAATTTAAAAAAATCTTTAAAAGGAATAAAGGAATTACATTCCACTTATTATTGGTGCACAAAGAAGAGACCTAGAACTGTGCAATTGCTAATATTTCACTCTCCTTAGATATCATAACACATTTCTCTTTCCTTCTTGGCATGTCAGCTTTTATCTTGCACATCTTCCATACCTACTTCATCACATGGGTCATCTCAAGGACATCACATCTGTTGAACAAATGGAATAGCAGTTCATCCCTGCTGTGATTGGACTGTCCCCAGCAGAACCTGGGCTGAGCTTTAGTGCCTGTTGTGTGATGTTGCGAGAAAAGACCCGTGAGAGGGAAGACCACCATGAAATCTCTGCTTGCATGAACAAACTCGTGGGTTACCGTAAGAGTGGGTCTGTTAGAAAAGCTGGTTTGGTTGCTTCCTATATGACTCATGTCCTGCACCTGCTGTGGACTCTATAGAATAGAGATCTAGCCTGTAGGAAGACCTTAACCAGACTGGACACTTGTTGTATACCTGCCAGCCTCTGGAACTGTGAGTGGAATAACCTGGAATGCTTTGTCATTCGGTTATAGCAACAGAAAACCAGCTAGCATTGTTCCTAAACCTCTTGTTGAATATTGGGGAGTATTGCAAACTTTAGCAGCAGCAGGGTGAGTGAGTGTTGGAGTTTTCAACCTTACAAGCAACAAAGATAAACTTCAGTTTCTGTTAAAGAGCACAAATCCACAAAAAGAATGTTTTAAATCAGATTAGAAAAGTGAGACAGGTGAAATCTCAAACAATAGAGGTAATCAAAAACTCGAAACCTTCTTTGAAAATCATTCTAGGTGCACAATTTTGTATTATTAAAAACAAAGGAAATGTGAATAATGGAGAAGCAGAGAGGGATGTAGCATAAAGAAGAAATCTTAGACAAAATTAGGGATCTTAAGCCCCTTTGCAAAAATGATGAGTTTTCATACACATATGAAGGACCAAAACTAACAATGCAAGAATCTGATAGAACAGTGACTATTAAAGAACTTAAAGCTCCAAATCTCCTTGTCCCCTAGTGGACACCAAATTTAACATAGTTTTACAATAGATAGCAGAAATGGCCTAATTTACAGCTTGGTTGGTAGTGTTTGGATTTAGGGTGGTTGGGAACTCTTACGGAGAGGGGATTGGACAAGGAGAAAGTGGTTTTGATGCTGAAGAAATTGGAACCAGGGTCCTGTTTGTTGATTGTGTATGCTGTCTTCAGCCATCCCTACCCACCAGCCCCACTCCCCTACTTACTACAAGCTAGTTGTGTCATTGGCATTGTAAGTTTTCCCATACTATAGGAAGCTAAAAGACTGCCTCCTTTCTATTTCTGGCAGCCAGGGGATGTTTCCAATTTGTATGATCATTTACATTGTTAGTTTACATTCTGGTTTGCCAATAGGCCATGTAAATAAGTCCCATGCATGAAATGCAGAATGCCAAAATTCATTTATTCGTGATTGATGCCAATTTAGATGCAATACGGTTATACGCTTTTCCTGATTAAACTGTTCTGCTCATTGTGGTAGAAATGTTAACAATCTGGGTTTCACATTCCTACTTTGGGTTTTCATAATGGTATGGAAAATACAACCAGGTCTTTCCGTTTCCTTTGTTTAATGTTGGAAGTGTGTGTGGAGATTTTGCTTTTTGGCATGGAGGAAAGTACACACATTTTCCTGGTGAGAGCAAGTTTTGCCAGGCAGCGGTATAGAGGGGCTCAGGTGTGCGCATCTGATTAGCTTTCTGGAAGGTCAGAGAAGGCAGATTCCACAGAAGAGAGAGCAGCCGTGGGCTGTGGGTCAGCTGTGCCCGTGACATTGAACATCTTGATCTGCTGTGTGCGGTCACATCACACAGATCCCTGCTTCTCCAACTTGACTGTGTCCATTGTAGCCAAAATTGGTGAGCTGTCTTTGAGGGAAGGTCCTCAGATCAGGGTCCAAGATGCTGAATGGCTTTTGTTGGCCAAGGTCATGAGGTCAGGATTCAGAGGTTAGCTTACCTACAGGATGTGGCTTGCCGCCTGGTGCTGAGTTTGCACATGGTGGCATGACACACATAACACGACATAGCTGCAGATATTCCTCTGGGAATTCTTCATCCTCTGATCTTGAGCCATTGTCCTGCTGGGGCTGCTGTGTGTTCCAGTAGTCACATTCCAACCATGTAAGCCATGAGGATTATCTTGCACAGTTGATGTGTGTGACATGGCACATTCATTGACTGAAATGTGCTGAGCCATCCTGGCTCTGTTGCCTGGGATGATGTAACGCTCGAAAATGGCAAAGGGTCTTTCTAACGTTGCTCAAGGACAGTGGGCCGTGGGTGTGTGTCTGGATGGTGTGGAATGCTTTCTGGTTTTGGAGTTGGTAGAAGGAATTCAGATTGGCAATTACTTTAGGAGAGTTTATTTTTTCTTTAATTTTTGGAGTAGAGAAAAAATTGTGCTGTGCTGCTGAGCTGTGAAGTGTGACAGAGGAGGGAGATTCCAGGACTATTCCACTGGCCATGGGTTTATTGGGGTGTCCCCCCAGTATGAACCAAGGAGGTCCTCGTGAGACCAGAAGTCAGAACAAGGAAGATCCCCTTCCGGCCCTCTGTAAGCAGGTATGTCGAGGATATATGGGATTACTGTATGAGGTCACTCAGAAATGAATCCGGACTTCACTTTGGACCATAAATAACTAGTTTATGGGTCAGCTCAGCGGCAACTCTGCGGCTGTTGTAACTCAGCCTGTGCCTTAAAACCTAGTTTATGCCCAAGCAAACTGCTCCCTTTGGAATTTGGCCTTAGTTTTAGTTTATGACCAAGAATCTTCAAAATGAATAATTGAAAAATGGGAACGTTTTCTGGAGTTTACGTTATCTTGCTTTGAAAAAGGTCACTAAATAATGTCACCATAAATCTTGATGGTTTCCATAGAGGATTGAAGCTTTAATCGAAGATGGCAGAAAAGTCAGACAATGAGTGTGGAAGTCAGTGGAAAGGAAGTCCGTTCTGTGGAATAACAGTCTTGTTCGTGCAAAGATCAGACTGCATGGGCTTCATGTAAAGAAGAAAACTTGTGAGGTGTGATTTCCCGGTGAGCCAGAGTCGGCCCTGTGACTGCGTTAGCCACACCTGTGCCTGGTCTTTGCCGTTTGGGATTGGGGAGGCTGGGATGTTGTGGAAATAAAGGGTGCCCTGATGTGGGGGACAGAACCCAGACTGTCACTCAGCCTCAAGGCACATTCACAAGAAAGTGTTTCCGGGAGCCTGCTCCCTCGGTATCCCCTGGCCCTGGTGACCAACTCCATTACCTGCTGACTGCTTTGCTGGATGTCTGTGCCAGGAGTTGGTATCATTGGCTTCCGGATTCCTCCTGCCTTTGCTGGCTGTTCCCTTCCTGTTTGCACTCTCTGCTGGGACTCCCAGGAACTCCCATGGTGGCAGTCCCTGTGCAGTGCCACTCCTGTCTTCCACATGCGTGCTCCCAACCTCTTCTCCCTTCCTTGGCACCCTGGAAAGGCACCTACTTCATATTTCCTCTGGGTCCATTTGTCCTGCTTGGAAAACGAGTTGTCATGGCGATAACAGGCCTTACTTAGGTGCTTAGGTCAACATCTGGTAAGTTAGAAATGCCAGCAGCTGTCCTGAGTTGGGCTTCTTGGGCCATGCACTCACTGGGCAGAGGGACTGTGACTCCTCTACCGCTGTGATTCCCAAGGACTCATCATCCCCAAAAGTGGAGTCCAAGACAAGTAGGCAGGAAAGATGAGGTGGGAGGATGTGTCCCTAGAAGACATTTGCAAAGTTGCTGGGCTGCCTTGAAGGGGTGCTCAGATTGCACCCGTTACCCCTCTCATCTGGGAAGGCCAAGTGGTGAGCCCCAGTGGAAGGGCCCTTGATGCGAAAAGCCATCCTGGGGTCTCTCTGACCCACCCAAGGGCCCAGTGGTCTGTTTTGCCAGCTCTGGGCTTCTCTCCAGCCTGTTCCACTGAGATCCTTCTAGGATGGAGACAGGAGCAGAGCAATCTGACTTCTGCAGGGCCGTTCCAGGGATCCAGTGGACAGGCTCTCAAGAACAGCCAAAACCATGCAAGGACATGTGTGTCTCTTAACGTTCCCATCAGTAGGAAGCCAGTGCTTAGTGTTCACTCACCGTGCTCAGGCACTTGGCGCCACAGCAGGCACTACCATCTGTGGTTTCATGGCACTTCTTTAAGGTGGAACCATCTTGTTCCCAGGTTCAAGTAGGTGGGCCATGTGAAATAGTAGGCCCCAAGTTCTGTGAGTGACAGGGCTGGGATTTAAACCCTGCCTCCCATTGTCTCAAGGAAGAACCTCATTTTGGCTCTCAGTGCTTTTGGTAGGATGAGGGCCACTCATGTTAGGGATGGATATCTGCTTGCCTCGGTCTGTTGAGTGGATGTAATCATGGCTGGAAGATTGTCATAGGTGTGGGTGTTTGGCCTAGTACACTAAGATGCCTGCTCCCACATCAGGGAATCAAGGTTCCATGCCCGGCTCTAGATTCAAGCTAATGTAGACCCTGAAAAGCAGCACTGATGGTTATAGGAACTGGGTTCCTGCCACCTACATGGAAGTTTTGATTGAACTTTTGGCTCAGTCTCAGCCACTGAGCATTTTGAGAAATGAACCTACAAAAAAAGGGATTTGCTGTGTTTGCCATCTCTAAAATTTTAACAATCACATTTTCTTTATGAAAATATGAGGAAATAAGAATAGATATTCCCAGTTTGTTCTTTTCTTGTAATTTGTTTTCCCCATGTAATTGTTCATTTGGAGATAGCTCTAAATAGAAACAAATGAGCTTCCCCATTATTTTCATTAGCTCATGCGATATTTTCTACAAATGTGAAATTTTGATAAATTTGATCACATTAAGATAAAAAATTTTGCATGACTTAATAAAAAAGTAAAACTTGTTTTCTGTTTAAAAAAAAATGAAACTTGAGCAAAATAAACTTGGATCACAGACAGTTCCTACCCCTTAGAAATTTATTAGAAAAGGACAACAAATAAGGATGAAAAAAGCTGGTATGAGCAGAGCGTACAGAACTAGATGCAGCTGGACTCCTGGTGTCATGAAAACGGGACAGACCCCATGGGAGCAGACATTCTAATTTAAACAGCACGGCCACACCAGGTCTTACCTGCCGAACGGGTCACAGCCCCACCAGCTGGAGAAGAGGCACTCTTGGTGAGGCTGTGGGGAAAGCGACCGTCTCTGGCAGCGCTAACAGGGGTGTTGGTGGCACAGCCCCCGGGAGGAGCACTTGGTGACATTGACTCAGCAGTGCCATTGTGGGATTGGATCCCGCAGGTAGGATTGTCCTCGTTGGAAGTGAGATATGGCCCCATTGCAGGTTGGCATGTGATGCCAGGTGCAGCTGTGAGACTGGGGCAGGCAGCCTGCCTGGGGATCTTGAAGGTGAGAAAGCCAAGCTGCATGGGGTGCGCAGCCACGCAGCTGTCCCTTCCCAGCCGCCCCACACACCCACCATGCATTCCTGCCAGCTCTACCTTCAAAAGTTGCGTGCAACCCACCTCTTCATTTCTGTCTTCGTAGGACCACTTTTGTTCTGGTCACTGCTCCTCTGGCAGCATCCTAATTTGCTTAGCACCCAGAATCCTCCCAGCTTGGAGCAGTATCTGTTGGAAAATCAGAATAAAATTAGGGTGATAAAAAAAGTTTCATTGCGAAGGTATTCATCATGTGGCTGCACCTGTAAGCGAAGGTGAAGAGTGTGGCCAGGGGCTGTCATCAGGTAGTGCCCACTTGGCTGGGCCTCACACCCACGGTCAGATTCCAGGGGTGGAAGGGCCCCATCTTACATAGGCAGTGTGTTAAAGGGCAGTGTTCTCTTATGTGAACAGGCAGCTTTATAGTGAGGAGACTCTGTACTTGCAAGTGACAGGTTTGTGTTTTTTTTTTTTTGTAATTGAAAATCTTCCTAATTCCACATCTATTCTCTGCAAGTCAAAAGCTGTAATTTATTTTGAAGTTATGCATAAATTAGAACACTGCTGGGTGCCACCACCATTGTCATTAAAATATTATTTGGGAAATTAAATCTACATTTAGTTCAGATCTGATGATTGAAATAATATTGTGACAGATGGCAGGGGAAGGGCTGAACAGGTACAGCGTGCAGACTCCCTGTCCTCACTCCTAGCTCGTCGCTCTTGACCGCGGTGTAGGTGGCCTGGCAGGTGGGCCCCGTCGCCTTATGCCACACTGTCCCCATGAAGACCATCTACTCATCTGTCCACTGCCCATGCCCTTACAGGCGGTTCCTCCTGGGGTCCCTTGACCCATTTGCCCTTGTGCCAAGAGAACTTTTTGGGACCCCAGGTTCCTAATATTTGGGTGCTCCCAGGTCCCTGGGGGAGGACCCCATAGGCTGCTGAGCACCAGTGCCAGTTGGAAGTGCACCCCTACTTCCATGGGTTTCTGTGGGTGAAGCACTCCCCAGAGAGCAGATGGGTTAGGAGCTGGCTTGTTTTGCCTTTGGGGTTGGCAGTGCCTTGGGGGCAAGTGGGGACACATGCAGATCTCCCCAACTTACATTCCTATGGTCTCAAAGGCCCCAATGCTGAATGCTTGAAATGAGGGTGGGATATTGTTTGCTTGGAGCCAGTAGTTCCTATGGCAATCTAATTTTAAGCATTCACTCTGCCTTTCACCGCTGTTTTGTTTGCAAAGATGGTATTTTAAGAAAATGTATTTTGCCATTAGAGAAAGTGTCATTTTTGTCTGTTAAGAACACTAGTTATGGGGCCAGCATTGCGATGCAGTGGATTGAGCTGCCAGCATACACTGGCTTCCTATCTAGGCACCAGTTTGCATCCCAGCCACTACTTCACTTCCAGTCCAACTTCCTGCTGGTGTACCTGGAAAAGCTGTGGAGGTGGCACAAGTGCTCAGGCCCTGCCAGATGAAGCTTCCGGCCTGGTGCAGCCTCCTTTATTGTGTCCCTGAGAGCGGAACCAGCAGATGGAACATGTCTCCCAGTGTCTTGAGCAGAAATGAAGGACGGGCTGGCCTGGGCTGCCTGTCAGGCCTGGCCGAGTGTGCGGTTACAGAAGCAGCAGCCAGCCAGGAGTGGGGAGCCCAGTGTATCAGGGGACAAAGCCACCATAGCCTCTAGGACAGCTCTTTGTGTTTGGCTGTCTGCTTGAGCCGCAGGCTGGCACCTTCGCTGGGATTTGCCCTTCTGCAAATGGTCAGCCCTCGCCTCCTACTCCAAGCCACCTTCGTGTTCACTGCTCAGACCCGGGTGAGCATGAGCACCTGATTGCCATCTTAGCCTGTCCCAGTGGCTTTGGTGCCACTGTGACCACACCCTGCCTCTCTGGCCCCTTTCTTGGGGAACTGGGACCACACTTAGTTCTGCGCTACTTGCTGTGCTGTACATGTGCAGGTCTCACGTCCATCACTGAGCCAACCGCGGACTGACAGCATTAAGAACAAAGACTCCTTGCACTTGAGTTGAACATGTCCAGACATTTTTTTCCTTCTGTTTGAGAAAGATTGATGTATTTGAAAGGCATAGACGCAGAGATCTTTCCTATGCTGGCGTACTCCCCAGTGGCTGGGTCAGGAGCCTGAAACTACCTGGATCTTCCACCTGAGTAACAAATGAGCACTCTGAGCACTTGGACTGTCTTCCACCACATCTCACAGAGCTATAGCAGGGAGCTGCTGGAAGCAGAGAAGCTGGGACGTGACCTGCCACTGTGATTTGGGGTGCCAGGATTGCAAGCGGTGGTTTAACTTGCTGTCTGTAGCGTTTACATCGTGTCAGCTGTGCTGAGCCATTGGGAGATGAGTTAAAGTATGCATGAGGATTGGCATGAGTTCAATGCAAACACTGCACCATTCTATAAAGCCGAGGAGTTTGGTATCTTCAGCGGGTCCTGCAAGCTGTCCCCCACAGGCACTGAGGAACATGTGATTGTACATGCACAGGAATCTTGCAAAACTTCAGGAAAATGTGTACTATGTAAAAACCTTGCTTTAAAAAAGTTGTTGCAAAATTGTTGTTCTTCAGTTTCACATTTTCTGGAACTTTTTTGGAGTATCCATGCGCGTCCACCTCTCAGATAACTCTGCGTAAGAGTCCGGCGTTGCCTTCTTCATTTGATAGGTAAGGCAAATGGCCCTCGAAGAACTTGCCTGATCTGATCAGTGTCGACACACCTGGGAAATGTCCGAGCAGGTGCTGTGGAGCTCATGTTCTGGACCCTCAGGGTGGGGACCCCAGCTCTCAGCTCTTCCCTGATGACTGCGGGGATACTAGGGAAATGATTCCTCTATCTGCCTTGGCTCTTCAAATGCAGCATGGACAGCGCCTCAAGATGGTGAAAGACAGGTGGTCATAGGGGTATGAAGAGCTAGGTTGGGACCTCAGTCAGAGCTGCCTGGGAGGAGTCCGTCTCTAACTTGCTCTAACCCTTAGAGTTGGTTTCCAGTTCAGGGAATGCGGACACTGGCCTTGTGTTCCACTGATTTACTTCTGCACTTTGTGCTCCTGCCTGCCTCCAGCTGCTTGTGAAGTTTGTTAAGATTTATTTTTGTTGGAAAGGCAGATTTACAGAGAGAAGGAAAGGCAGAGAGAAAGATCTTCCCTCTGCTGGTTCAGTTCCCACATGGCTGCAGTGACTGGAGTTGAGCCAATCTAAAGCCAGGAACTTCGTTTTGAGCTTCCACATGGGTGCAGGGTTCCAAGGCTTTTTGAACCAACCTCTGCTGCCCTTCCAGGGCATAAACAGGGAGCTGAATGAGAAGTGGAGCAGCCGGGACACAAAACTGGCACCCATGGGGGATGCTGGAACTTGCAGGTGGAAGATTAGCCAATTGCGCCATTGCACTCCTCCCCCATCCCCATTCCCTCCCCTGACACCCTCTGGGAAATTTCAAGGCAGGTTCACAGTTTGGAGGAGACTGTTGCAGCCTTAGGGAAGTACATGGTAAACAGCCAGCAGAGCACCCTGCCTTCATCCTCTTCCTGGAACTCTCCTGAGTTGTATGGTGGAGTTGTATGGTCTCCACCCACAGAAGCTTTCTTGATTTCTGATTTCATTGTCCATGGCGGTGACCCTGCCAGTGTGGAGATGAAGGACTTCTGTGGCCCTGGACTTGCCCAGCTGACCATCATTTGAACAAGTATGTAAGTGATATACCAAATATACCAAACAAGCAACCAACCTCAGAGCTGAGTCTTCTGTCCACTTTGCACAGGTGGCCTGTAGCCTGGGCAGGTGGCCTCTGCTTTTGCTGAGTCAGGACAGCTCCCAGTGCCTTTGGGCACGGTTTCCCTGAGTTCTGCTGCTTTCTTCAGGTCAGAGCCGTGGACTCAGTAAATCATGCCGGAAGTTCATGCTCATTGCCATTGCTGATGGCTGCTTTGGACTTGAGCCACTGTTCTTGCGTGCACTCCAGTTAACACTCTGGCTGTCCCCCATCTTTGTGTCTGTTTAGTGGGGGCTGCTGCTGGGAAATGCCAGCAAGCACTACAGCATCTCCAGGGAACTGACACGTCAGATGCATTGAACAAAGATGCTGCAGCTTTTGTAGTGGGGAGATGTGGTCGTTCCATTTTCTTGCTAGAAAGCATCTTTAATGCAATTCCAGTGACTTCATGGCCTCCAGATAAACCCACCGAACTATGCACTTGGGAAAAAAATACAGAACACATGCTCAATTGTCTAATGTGGCACAACATATCACCTTGGATTTTAGTGCCATTAAACAATGTAAAAAATAAAAAAGATTTGAAGAGTTAGAAAAAGAGTGAGAAATATCCTCCACCTACTGCTTCACCCTATAGACAGTTACAACAGCCAGGGCTGAACAAGGCAGAAGCTAGGAGCCAGGAGCCTCATCCAGATCTCCCGTGTGGGTGCAGGACCCAGGCACTTTTGCCATATTCTGCCATTTTCCCAGGCCATTTGCAGGAAGCTAGATCAGAAGAAGAGCACCTCGGGCACGAAATGGTGCCCATGTGAGACTGCTGGCATTGCTTTAGCTGCGGTGTCACAGTGTTGTGAGTTAAACGGCCACTTTTAATAAATTAGTGTGGTTTTGTGGGGGAGGAATTTGGGCAGTGCACAGCAAAGATGTCTTAGTCCTGGGATCCTGCCAGCTGGCAGGGGAAGGCCGAGTGTTGGGACTGGGGCCATATGCTGGGAGTCCTGCTGGCAGCCACTGGGTTCATTGCTCTCCAGGTCCTATCTGCTGAGGATGGAATGTTCAAGAGGCTGCTTCACTCCTGTACATGCCTAGTGCCTGGGCTGGGGTGCTGGCAGCAGCTGGAGTGGCCACACATCTCCGTCTTCTATAGCCTCTCCCTGTGGCTGCTTCGACTTGGTAAGAATGTGGTGATCCTGTGGCCACCTGCTCTCATGATTGGTGATCCCTTGGCCACCTGCTCTCGTGGCTGGTGATCCCGTGGCCACCTGCTCTCGTGGCTGGTTCCTCAAGTGAGCATTCTTAGCTGCCTGGGATGAGGAAGCTGCAGCTTCTTTGATACAGACTCCGCTGTCCCAGAGGGTTCTGCCTCCACATTGGCTTGATCAAGCAAGTCACAAAGGCTGTCCTACATACTAAGAGATGGGACTCAGGCTGCCCTGCCCGGTGGGAGGAAAAACCATTCTCAGCTTAACTAGAAAAACTTCCCTTAAACTTCAACGTGAAAGTGTTCTCATACCTTCAGCTGGAAGTCAGCTCGGTGCTCTGTCTGGAGAGTTCATCTTCTGTGTGTTTTTTACCCTCATAGCAGATACTGTTAGAGCCTCGCCTTGGTAATCCCCAGAGGATGGAAGACAAGCCTTCAGATGTGATCACCGCGAGCCGGAAAGCCGCTGAGCCCTAGGGGAGTCTCGTGGTGCACTCAGAAGGCAACCATCTGTCCACAGAGGACTGGCCACGACTCGGTTCATTAGGAAGCTGTGTCTAGTCCCTGGTGGAAGGCCTGGGGGCCTCCCCTGGGTCGCGTCCAGGCACTGTGAAGTGTAATGGCAGCATGGTCTCCCGGGGGCCCATGTTTTCTGGGTCACTGTGTCCCAGGGACGTTGATGGAGCTTGTGTGTGAAACACAGGTTGATATTCAGGTTGCACTAGTCTGCCAGGGCTGCCAGAGCAGAGTGCAGTGGTTGGGCAGCCTGACCAGCAGGAGCTGACCATCCCTAAGTTTTGCAGGCTCAGCTCCAAGGTCAAGGTCTTCCAGCAAGGTAATCCCTCCTGGTGCACCCCAGTGGTTTGCTGGCATCTTTGGTATTTTCTTGGTTTGTGGAAGTATCACTCCTCCCCCCACCATGTCTGCCTTCAGATCTCCATGCTGTTCTCCTGTGTGCATGTGTCATCCAAATGCGCACTCTTAGGTCCTGCCATGTGATTATTCTGATCTTGTCTCCAAAGAAGGGTACCATGTGGGCTCCTGGGGCTTAGGAGTTCCTGGAGAGAAGCAGTTCAAACTGTAAGGTAGCAGACCATCCCCAAAGAATGTTCTTGATCATTTCCCTTTGGGGAATAAAAGAATGTGGGTAGAGCCCCAGGAAGTGTTATCACTGACAAGTGGCACAGGCCAGGGAAGAGGTTGCGTGTCAGCTCACTCTTCATACGTTCCCCCATCCCAACCCCAGGCCAGGCGCCCGAGGGTGGACGTGCAGGTGCTGTCCACAGGGGTGAGCTACCCTCTGAGGAGGTGTCACCTACTGGGACCCATGTCGAGGGCAGGAATAGTTGTCTCTGGACCCTTGGCAAGGCTGCCCCTGGGCCCGGTGTTCAGGAGACGGGAGCGCCTGGCTCCTTCCTGGGGTCAGGCTACCTGGAAGCTCGTTCCTGGGCCTAGAAAGGCCCAGTCCTCAGAGTCCAAAGCATCATGGGAATGTCATGGAGGTTTTCCACATCAGTGCCAGTTCTACTCCGAAGGCAGGCTGTGCCCGCTGTTCCCTCCTCTCTCAAGTTTCCCAAGACCATGTCCACTGCTGCTTTTTGTTCATTAAATATATTTTAAGACATATTTACTTACTTGAAAAGCGGAGAGGGAGAGAGAATGAATGAATAGTATCTTCCATGTGCTGGTTCACTCTCCAAATGGCTGCGGTGACCCACAGGTAAGGCACTCCATCTGAATCTACCATGTTGGTGGCAGAGGCCCAAATGCTTGGGCCATCTTCTGCTGTTTTCCCGGGCATATGAGCAGGGAGCTGGATGGGAGGCTGAGCAGCCATGGTTTCAGACCCTGGCTCTGATATTTGAGGCTCTAGCCTCACAACCATTTTTTAAAAATTTACTTTTAGATTCTTATTTGAAATGCTGAGTTACAGAGAGAGAGAATGAGAGAAACATATCCCATCCATTGGTTCACTGCCCAAATGGCCATAATGGTTACAACTGAGCTGATGTGAAGCTGGGAGGCAGGAGCTTCTTCCAGGTCTCCCATGTGAATGCAGTATCCCAAGGATTTGAGCCATCATCCACTGCTTTTCCAGGCCGTTAGCAGGGAGCTGGATGGGAAGTTGGGCAGCTGGACTCCATTCAGCACCCGTATGGGAGGAGGCTTAGCTTACTATGCCACAGCATTGTCCCCCACCCCCACCAATATCTTAATGACACTCTTCATGTGCCTCCAATGTGTCTCCTGAGCCCCCCCCCCCCGCCCCCGGCTCTACAAGGGTCATTTCTCCAGGATGCTGTTGGACCTTCTCCAGTTCCTACCCACGACCTCTATCCGCCCCCACGTGCATCGGTTAGAATACATTTCAGAGACATGTCTTAGAAGTCTGAAGCTGAGGTTTTTAGGAGAATAATTTCTGTGGCCTACTGTTTCCCACAGGTGGAGGGTGTGTATGGTGGCCCAGTGGCCACTGCCCCGCTGTGCCCGCTATTCTCCCAGGCTGAGGGAGGACTTGGGAGCCCGTCTAACCCATCACTGTTCTCAGGAATACCTCTCTCCAGGCTTTTTAGCCAAATGAGAATTTACCCTTAATGTAAGCATGTTTAGTCATCAACTTCTGTGAGAAGCTACCCATAAGTAAGACATAAAATACAGGTGTCGGTGGTCCTAGGTTCCTGTGGATCCTGTGTTTCACATTTGGCATTGACACGTAAAGTTACGGCCTGTTACACCGGAGTCAAGATTTCATCCTTTCACTCTCTGCTTCCCAATACCTCTTGCCGTTTTGGAATTTCCTGTTGGAGGATGAAATGAGACGTCCAACAGCTGCCTTCTGCCTCTTGGCGTGAGCTGGTATTGGTGTGCATTTTATTAGGGGCCATTTTCTTTCCCTGGTGACTTGGCCCTAGTGAGCAGTGCACTTTATCTTGTGGATCTAAATGACATGTATTATTTATGTCTTGGTGCCACTTAGCTGTTTGTATTTACTTGATCCTTGCAGAAAGATGTTGCCTATAGTGTTAGAGAAGTTCGTTGAGAAATTTTGGTAGTAATTTGGGGGTAATGCTGAGAGATCTTCCCCAGTCACCTTTCTTCCCCCTCCTAAAGAGCCTGGATGATCAATCTTGGGGGTGAATCTCATGGCCTTCGTGCCCAGCTCAGTCAAGTTACTTGTCCACGTGGGCATACAGAACCACAAAAGCTGGTGGCTGGTCTTGCCCTGCCTGCTCAGCTCCTGTTCCTGACCTGTCAGGGCCAAGGCTGTTCCTGCTGGAGGGTTGTATGTGTGTACACAGTCCATTCACAAGGATTCTTAGACCTTGCAAGGGTGCCCTCACGTGCAGGGGGAGATGACGTCTCCCGTTTGGAAATACAGAAAGGGAGTGGACTTCCAGATGGTGGGAAACATGGGATGGAAGGCAGCTCTGCATACTGAGCACCTGTGTGAAGGACTCGGGATTCCTGATGACCTTGATTGGAAGGAACCCAGATGTTCTAACTCCCTGCTGTGGTGCTCATGATGCTGCAGAATGGGGGTGGTCCCAGCCTACCCACAGTCCTCAGTGTGTCCTCTATGCAAGTCCAGCTTCATCTTTCAGAACAGTTTTAGGTGAACAGAAAAACTGCAAAGACATAAAGAATTCCCAAGGCTTCGCATTAGTGACATCTTGAATTAATGTGGCACATTTATTAAAGTTGATGAAACAATACTGATAACATTATTATTCATTAAAATACCTAGAGTATTCACATTTTCTTGCTTTCTATCCAGTTTCCTGTGGGACTGCGTCCAAGAACCAAGCTGACATTCAGTTGTCTGGGACCTTTTTCTAGCTCTCAATGACCTTGGTGACTTTGAAGAGTATTGGCCAGGTGTTTTCTTGATGCCCCTCTGCTGGAATTTGCTGAGTGTTTTTCTCATGATTAGCCTGGACTTGGTGAAAGAGCCCTTCTCGGGCATCCACTCGTGTGTGCAGGCCATCAGGAAGACGTGCCCCTGTTGACACTGTCCTGGAGCGCCAAGTTCTCCATCCTCCTCTTTCTATGCTATGTTCCTTGGAAGTCTATGTGAGTTACTCTGAATTCTGCTCCGGGGAGCTCTCTCTTCCTTGTTGCTTCTTTAGTCAGTCATTCCCTGCATCAGTGTGGACTCAGGGATGTTTGTATGATCTAGGGCTCCTTTTCTATTCTAAGAACTTAATTTATATTGATTCATTCAAGAGGCAGAGAGACATAGGGTCTCCCCATCTCTTGGTTCATTCCTCGAATGCCCACACAGCTAAGAGGGCTGAGGCCAGCGCTGAGGCTCCATCCAGGTGTGGATGTGGGTGTCAGAATGCAGTCCCGTGAGCCATCACCTCTGCTTCCCAGGGGCTGCATTGGCAGGAATCTGGAGTCGGATGGCAGAGCTGGGTACTGAGCAAGCATTCCCACTTGGAATGAGGGCATCTTAACACTTAGCCGAATGCTACACCTTGGTGTCTAACAGGATTCTTAGGAAAAAAAACATTCTGGTTCCTTAAAAAATGGCTGACCCTAGGACCAGGGAAGGATACACTAGGATGACCCAGGAGGATATTGTCCTGCTGGAAGGTGATAAACTCAGAAGCAGTGACGTCACAATGATTGGAGTGTGACAATGGGCCATGGAGCCAAGTGGGACAATTTTAGCAACACGATAGGTGAAAGGGTGCTGGGTGTGTTCCTTCCTCCCCAGGGCCTTTTGCTTCCAGGTGTTCTCAGCGGGCAGGCCAGGGCACCCGTGTTTGCAGACACACGTGTGTGCTTGAAGTTCTTTCTGTCTGTCCCTGGCTGCTATCCACTGACGTAGTTGCTGAATTCTGGAATGCATGCCTGGTGGTGTCAGAACTATCCACCAGAATCCCCAACCCGGGAAACATGTACACGTTTAGATTTGCTCTTTATGCTGACAGTTGAGCAGGTTTTGACAAATATCTTGAATCATGACAGCTTAAGAATTGTCTCCCCTCGGGCCCGGCACGGTGGCACAAGTGGTTTAGGTCCTTGCCTTGTACGCCCGGGATCCCCTGTGGGTGCCGGTTCTATCCTGGCAGCCCCACTTCCCTTCCAGCTCCCTGTCTGTGGCCCAGGAGAGTAGTCGAGGATGGCCCGAGGCTTTGGGACCCTGCACCCATGTGGGAGACCTGGAAGAGGCTCCTGGCTTCAGATCGGCATAGCATCGGCCGTTGCGGCTCACTTAGGGAGTGAATCATCGGACGGAAGATCTTCCTCTCTGTCTCTCCTCTCTGTATATCTGCCTTTCCATTAAAAAAAATAATAAAAATAAATCTTTAAAAAAAATTGTCTCCCCTCCATAAAAACACCATACACACACTCTTCACTTACTATTAGTGCACTATTATTGTCGGTATTGCCCACAGTTTTGTCTTTTCCAGAATGTCATACGTTGGAGTTATGCATCTCAGGTGGCTTCTTTCACTCAGGGGTGTGCATTGAAGATTTGCTCATATCATTTTGTATGTAGCATGATAATTTCTTTTACTACAATTAATGTTCCATTGTGCAAATGCATTCCCTCTTTTTCTTTTTTCTTACAAATTATTTTAGTGGTTGTCCCAGCATTTTTCAACATACACATCTCCAACTAATCTGGGTCTACCAGTTCACACCTGGTACAGGTGCCTTATAAAAGTATATTCCCTCTTTGCGGCAAAACGAGCCCAATTGGAAACCATTATGCTAAGAGAAATGAGCCAATCTCAAAAGGTTAGATACCACATGTTTGCCTTAATTTAAGATGAAATGATGTCAATCTGAAAAATAGAACCTGTAAAGTACAGTATTATCTCAACCTCAAATAGCCTGCATCACACGCAATAAGATGTTGTGATGTAACCAATGAACCAACAATCAATGGAGTCAGACTGCTTATGATCTACGTTAAAGAATTGTAAAACCGAATGTACTTTTAAGACCCTATGCTACTTGGAAATGGGGTGAGAGAGCAGAGCAATCTTCCACCTCCTTAGAATGTGTGAGGAAGATGTGAAGTATAACCTATCAGGAACATAACAGGTAACTCATAGACAACAGACTTGAATCAGCATTAGACGATAGTAAAACTACGAAGACATATACGGGGAATTGAGCAATCCTGACAACCTGTTAACAGGAGGTCACATGCACAAAGCAGGAGGGGACCCCAGAGTGGAGCAGGCAGACAGGAGGAGGCATGTATCCCAACCCTGAAGACTCCTAGATCCTCACCAAGGACTACATCCCAACTGCCAAGGAGACCACGGGGAATTAGAGTGCCTTCGGAAGCCGAGACTCTGAGGTCATCCACCCTGTTTGGATCTCCCACATGGGATGGAAGAAGCCCAAATCCTTCCTCGCAGGACCCAAGGTCATCGGAACAAGAGCGAGGAGCCCTGAGCGGTCTGCAGAAACAAAAGAACAATAAACTTCCTTCGGGACTAGGGAGAGGAGCTTTCTCTGGTCCTAACTTAGTTCCAACTTTGAATTTCCACCCTGTCTTGCAATGACCATCAGGGTCGCTCCGGAGGCACCCCCCCCCAAAACAAACAAAAAAATTAGAACAACAAGGAAAGTTTAGAAACAGACAGGAAACGGTAGGACACAAAGATTAGTTACTCCTCACTAAGGTATTGAAGATTTCTCTGCACACTCCTCCTAAAACTGTTCTGCACCTCAACTGTTGACATGTCTTATTAGAGTTATAAGCCAGTTTAGACTATCCTAAAATCTGCCAAGTTCAGCAAAATTATGCTTCAACAATATAAACTGCTAAATACTAAAATTAAAATAGACATGAGACAGCTGAGTAGTACCCTGTAGCCATTTTAAGGTGTATACTGGTTGTATATAAACTAAAATTGAAATGTCAACGAAGAAGTCACAGAATGTGGTTAAGAACTTGCATTTTTTAACATTGGTTACTCAATACCATGTCAATTAATTCCATAATGCTGTAAATTGTTATTGATGTTATGTTGGGGCTTTTAATTGATCTGGATGATATTCTGCCAGCTCTACCTTCAGACCAGAAATGGTCTCCCCAAGAAATCATTGAATTTATCTGGACAATAAGATGCTGGACTCTATGCTTGGTATATGCTTGCAAAGAAAGAATCTTAACTGAATTTGAACTATAATACTGCAACAAGGTGGAGGAATCCGCCAATGAGGGAGGGTATGGGGAGCGGTTGGGGGAATCCCAGAGCCTATGAAACTGTCACATAATGCAATGTAATTAGTAGAAAAGAAGTATATTCCCACCTTAGAAAATACTGCTCTTGTTTATTGCATTATCCATATACTAGAATCAGTCATTTTATGGTGATTATTGTTACCTTAATAATCATCATTGAGCTTAAAGAAGAATAAGAACAATTTTTAAAGAACCTCTTTGTTTTTTTCTATCTGGTTATCTGAGTTTTTGATCTTTTAACTTCCCCAGAGTGCTACTTAGAACACTGTTGTGGAGAAAGTCAGCCAGAAGTGTGATTTCTTTGAGGAAGTTATTGCTTCTCTATTTTGGAAGGATAATTTTGCTGGATATAGAACTTTATGTGGAGCTTTTCTTTTTCATCACTTTAGAAATTCATTCTTCTAGTTTTTTTTTTGTTTGTTTGCTTGTTTTGTCTTTTAATGAGAAGCTTACTACAGTTGATTGCTTTGCTCATCTGCAGGTGAAGTATCATTTTTTTTGGGTTTCTTTGGATAGTTTTTCCTTTTGGCCTCTACTTTTCTGCAGTTTGCATATGATATTCCTCTGTTTAGGTTCTCTACCCCATGGTTTGCAGTAGGTTGGGATATATACCAGTCATTATTAAATTGGAAAGTTATCAGTCATTCTTTCTCCAGATATTTCGTGTGTTGCACTGTCTGTTCTCCAGTTGGCATTCCAGTGATTCTACCTTTTGGAAGTGTGCCATTGTTCTTGCATGTTCTTTCATCTTGGTGTTTTGTTCTCTTTTGCATCCCCGTCTGGGACGTTTGTCGGGGCTCTCCAGGCTCTGTTTCTGCAGCCTTAGAAGCCCAGACCTTCAACTCTGATAGCAGTGTTTCTCCTCCCATCTCCTCTAGTTCTCTCTCCGTCTGTTTCTATTATCCATTCAAAGTCTTAGAATATTCATCATGCTGGTTTTAAATATTCCACCTAGTAATTCCAGAATTTACAATGTCTGAGTCTGGTTCTGTTGTTTGCTTTGTCTCTTCAGACTAATCCTTCTTGCCACTAAGCATACCCTACAAAGGTACTTAGAAAATATACAGGGTCTGGCGGTGTAGCTTAGCTGCTGAAGTCCTCGCCTTGAATGCGCTGGGATCCCATATGGGCTCAGGTTCTAATCCCAGCAGCTCCACTTCCCATGCAGCTCCCTGCTTGTGGCCTGGGAAGGCAGTAGAGGACGGCCAAGGCCTTGAGACCCTGCACCCATGTGGGAGACCTGGAAGAAGTTCCTTGCTCCTGGCTTTGGATCAGCGCAGCATGGGCCATTAATGTGTGGGGAGCGGGGTGCTGAAGCCGCTACCCAGAATAGGAAAGCCGGAATAGGAAAGGCCGTTGTAAGATGGGCCAGGAGGCAGAGTTGGTCTCGCCAGCAGGTAAACAGGAAGTCACAGGAATAGGCTAATGCCCTCACTGCGACTATGTCATTGCTACTGACCTATCAGGTGGCACCAAGTGGACCCACGGGGAGAAGTGATTGGTGGAGAATAACATAAAAGTAGCCGGTAAAAGCTAGAGGATGGATGGACGGACAGATGGACAGACCGGACAGACAAGGAGGAAGACAATGACCATGGAGAACGACAGGGAGGAGAATGAGTGCTGGAATGAGAAGAGTAGGGCAGAGGAAGACGGACAGGGAGAGGAATGAGGACCGGAGTAAGAGGAGAGGAAATTATGGATGGAGAAAGACGGGATGAGGAGAAGGATGGGCGGAAGAAGGGTGGTGGAGAGAGGGCTGGAAAAGCAGGGAGGAAAGCTAAGACCAGAGAGGGCTGGAAAAGCGGGGAGGAGAGCTAAGACCAATGGGGACAGGGACAGCGGAGAGAAGGATTTAAATGTGGCCGCTTTTGGCAATAAGGGGTCCGGTTGCGGTTCCGGCTTTTCCCAGACCCTCAAGAGTGTGCCTCGGCATTTTAGTTTCACTGCTGGGCAACGACAGAAATGTATGCATATTTTTTCATAACATATTTTCCATATACTTATTGAAGTGCATGAATTTTAAAATTTTTCGCACCCAGGCAAGCTTATTTTCTAATTCCATTTTTACGTGAACCAACTCTTGTAGTGGGTGATAAGAACTGAGGTGACAACAACCTCTTAACAGGAGGTCATGTGCACAGAGCAGGGGGGACCCCAGAGTGGAGCAGGCAGACAGGAGGAGGCTTGTATCCCAACCCTGAAGACTACCAGATCCTCACCAAGGACTAACAGTACGAGCTCCAAGGACTACATCCCAACCGCCAAGGAGACCACGGGGAATTGGAGTGCCTTCAGAGGCCGAGAACTCTGAGGTCACCCACCTCCATTTGGATCTCCCACATGGGATGGAAGAAGCCCATACCCCGCCTTGCAGGATCCAAGCTCATCGGAACGACAACCAGGAGCACTGAGCGGTCTGCAGAAACAGAACAGTAAACTTCCTTCGGGACTAGGGAGAGGAGCTGTCTCTGGTTCTTGCCTGGTGCCGACTTTGGGTCCCCACTCTCTCTCGTAATGACCATCAGGATCGCTCCAGAAACCCCTCAAAACAAACTAACAAATAAATAAACAACAACAAAAAAAACTAGAATAGAGAACAACAAGGAAAGCTTAAAAACAGGAAACGGGCAGTGAGCATGCACTTTAACTCACTGGGTGGGACACAAAGATTAGTTACTCCTCACTAAGGTATTGAAGATTTCTCTGCACACCCCTCCTAAAACTGTTCACCTAAACTGTTGACATATGACTTGTTATAGAGTTAGACTACCCGAAAAACAGCCAGGTTCAGCAAAATCATGCTTCAATGCTATAAACCGCTAAATACTAAAATTAAAATAGACATGAGACAGCTGAATAGTAATCTATAGCCATTTTAAGATATATAAACTAGTAATTGTAATGTCAGTGTAGAAGTCATAGGATGTGGATAAGAACTTGCACTCTTTTTTTTTTCTCTTTTAACATATTGGTTACACAATACTATGTCAACTAATTCCATTACGTTATAAATTGTTACTGATGTAATGTCGGGACTTTTAATTGATTGGGATGATACTCTGCTGGCTCTACCTTCAGACCAGAAATGGTCTCCCCAAGAAGCCGCTGAACTTATCTGGACAATAAGATGATGGACTCTATGCTTGGTAGATGCTTGCCATGAAAGAATCTCAACTGAATTTGATCTGTAGTAATGCCACAAGGTGGAAGAATCCACCATGGGGGGAGCGGGTTTTGGAAGGGGGATTCCCAGTGCCTATAAAACTGTGTCACATAATGCAATGTAATCAATAAAAAAAAAAAACTGAGATGAATGGGCCTGGGGGTGAGGTATTACGTGCACATGATTGGGGTTGTGGCTCCGTTTCCTGTTTGTTCCAGCTGCAGATGCCAGAGGCTTCACATGTATTTATTCAGATTATCCTTGGTTTTGCCTCAGTTGTTGTGTGGGTGCTGCTGCTGTCTTGACACTCCTTAAACTGTAATTCACAGAGGTTTTACTGGAGCTCTTTAGGCATGGCAGGAAGGGGTAGTGGTGGTGTGTGTGTATGTTGAATTAATGTGTGTGATTTAATCTGAGTTCGGGTCATTCCCGTGGGTTTCTGTCCCCAGGCATTCCCTGGACTTTGATTCACCTTTAGATGGAATACGAGGGGGGCTCGAGGAGCATGGGGTCGGGGAAATCTCTCCACCTCGCCACGTCGGGTAATGCTCTGTAAACTAGATCAGTATTTGTTTGGGATCCTCTTTCCTGCCCCTCTGTGACCTTCAAATCATCTTTATGAGCTCATCACTGTGAAAAACGGGTGGCGTTTGTGGAGATAAAATACAGGAAAGTGGGGCCAGCAAGGTAGCACAGTGGGCTAAGCTGCCACCAGGCACCATCCCATATCTAAGCTCCAATTTAAGTCCTGGCTGCTCTGCTTCTGACCTGTCTTTAATGTGCCTGGAAAAGCAGTGGAAGTGGGTCCAAATGATTGGACCCCATCAGCCTTGCAGGAGACCCGGATGGATTTTAGGCTCCTGGTTTTGGTCTGAACCAGCCCATAGCGATTGTGGCTGTTTGGAGAGTGAACCAACACATAAACACTCATGCTCTCACAGTCTTCCTGCCTCTTTGTTCAGGTCTCTTGGCATGTCCGGGTGACAGTTTATCCCGTGACCTCATTTCCCTTAGGAGTCAATGAAGAATTGGTGTTCTGTGCAGGGGGCCGTGACGATCGGCACAGAGCCAGGCTTGGGTGTCACTCCTTGGCTTCCTGAAGATGAGGTTTCAGTCTAGGTGGAGCCACCCCAGTGGCCGGTGTGTCAGAAACCTGGCAGCTCTTTTGCTTCGGAAGAGCAGGTGGATGGTGTATGCGGCATTGAATGATGGGCAGCAGTCGGTCTCAGGGTTGGGAGTTGGCTTTTGAGCCCTCCAGGAGCCCATCTTTGCTTCAGCCACAGCTTCCTTGTGTTGCTGCACAGGGAGCTGTGGCTGCTTGAACTTCATGTTTAGGGAGACCAGTTGGGGCTTTGAAGGAGGCACCTGGTGTCTGTCTGTCTGTCTGTCTCTCTCTCTCATTTCCAACGTGAAAGCCTGAGTATGTGAACTTGGGAGCCTTCATGTTTGCATCTCTCTGAAGTGCCGTGAGAAGTGGCCAGTTGTTCCTAGTTCTCTGCTACCTTCCGTCCCAGTGACAGCAGCGCCTGGCACCCCCTCCACAGGGCACTAGCTCCGTTTGAGATCTCATAATGACGTGTTGTTCCTTTCCATCAATTTTTGTTTTGGTTTAGTTTTTTTTTTTTTTTTTTTTTAGAATAGCATGAACATTTTTTAGCTGGTGTGATTAGAACATGACATTTGAATTTCACACTTGAGCTGAAGCAAATCAGCTTCTCTTTGGTTTTGCTTTGTAGAGGACAGAACTACATGATGGCCAACACGTGTGGAGAAAGCACATTCAGTTAGCAAGTCTGGCTGCTGCCCTTCCTTGGCCAGGCTGAATCTATCTGCTGCCCTAAGCCAGCGAATGGGAGGATACGGTTCCTCCCTCTCATGCACTGCTTGTCTGCCTGCAGCACACGCACAGCCCTCTGGCAACAGGAAACAGGCACACATCTTGTGAAGAAGTGCTGGTCACTTTGAGGCCTTAGTCTGGGTGGACCTCCAGTAAGTGCAGGCGGCACTTTTTTTTCCCAAAGAGATCATGTGAGGTGTGGTGCTGTCCACAGGTTGTCAAAATCACCTGCTTTGCTATGATGCCAAAGCCACTCCTGTGACACTCCTTGCAGAGTTTGTTCACCTGGCCTCAGCCTGGTACCTGTTTCTTTAGGTCACCCAGGTCACAGGTGCTGCTTCTTGGGACCTTGAGGCTAAGAGCATCGCTGTTGGCCGCTAAAGCACTAAGATGAACATTGCATGGGTCTCACGGGCTCTCCTTGCCCTGTGGTCACACGTGTTGTCTGGATTCACATGCAAACATTATTGGAATGATGCTGTATTGAATTTTTTTATGGTGCATCTAATGTACTTGAGCATTTTAACAAGCCGGTAGTTATGATAATTTTAATGGGAGATTTGTGTTCCATTTTGCATAAGTGATGAATTTAAATGTGATTGAGTCTGTGGATGCAAATCCCAGGAGTGTAAAGATCTACTTCCTTAGTGCTTTGAGGTCTGTCCCTAACTATTTTGATTCAAATATTTCTTCATTTAAAATCATTCCATTTACTAGAGTATTTGAGAAAGAACAATGTCTTGCCTGTGGCTTTATAATTAACCTAATCTGATTACTGTGGGTTTTTTTTTTTTAAACAGAACAATAGACAGAGTTCATTAGTGAAATTTTTAGGTACAGCAGGCGTAGTGTCTGTGATCTCACAAATGAAATATTATTTATGGTAATCACTGTAGGTTGTTTCATGGGCATTACTCAGAATAACTCTCCTGTACCTGGTATTTGCAGTTGGCAATAATTGAAAAATACATTTGGGCATAAATTTGGTTCTATTCTAACATTGCTATTTTATATGATTATCAAACCAGAAAGCCCGATGCTTTTTCCTTTAAAACTTCACTTAATTTGTATTTTTGATACTTTTTTTTTTTTAGCAATTTGGCAGAATCATGTTTGTAACCCCCAAATTGCTATGCCCTTTTTTGAGTTTCACCATATAACCTTTGTAATGTCATTCATTTGCCTTCTAACTTAGTTTCTGCATCCTTTCTTACAAATGAAGGAACTGAATTTCCCAAAACATCACATTTCTGCAAGTTGGCTGCACGACTGAGTCATAAATCTCAGCTTTCAATTTGCATCATCTATCTTTTTTCTCTTTTGTGTTTTTTCCCTGGGTGGCGGGGAGCATTGCGGGGGGAGTAGTTGGGGGGAGGTGGTTCTCAGACTTTAGCAGGAAACAGCCGAATCCCGCATGCAGTCCTGCTGTGTGCCTCCTCAGCCTCTGCTACTCCTGGCTGCCCTTGCTTCATCAGTCCTCTGCCCTTCCCTCGGCTGGGTCACGCAAGCCTGACGCCTTACATCCTCTTTCCAACTGACCTAGCTGAATAGGGTAAGGGTTCCTTAGTTCTTACATTTTAGAGCTGGACTGAGAACAATGCCAGGGGCCCGCTTTGTGTCTCAAGGCACTGAAAAAGCCAATTTGCCTGACTTCTAGGAAACCATGATGTTATTTTTAAATATCAGGATGGCATTGAATTTATAGCTGTGCAGTTTTGGAAAAAAAATGGCATCTCTTTTGTGTTGAAGTGGCTTATTCAGAACTGTGGCATCTTTCTTTTTATTGATAATTGCATTTCTTCCATGAATACTTCACGCTCCACCATCTTCTGCTTACAGGCTTGAGACATTTCCTGTCAGACCTCAAGGTTCAATCATTATTTATGCATTTTGCTATTGCAGATAAGATCCTGTCTTGTATGAAATATATATTTATGTGTATGTGTGTACACATATACATTGATTCTAGAATTTTCTTTCTTCATTTACTAGTTTGGCATTGCATTGTTTTTCCATGGTAAGTACACACACACACACACACACAGAGCTGGGCAAAGCAAGATGATTGAAGCTCTTCGACAGATCTTAATGTCTGACTGATGTATCTTATCTGGCCACACTGTCTGATAATTCACAGTGGCTGTTGAAGGCGAGTGGACACAATAGGTGTCCTTGTCTTGTTCCAGGTGTAAGCAGGAGGGGTGTAGTTTTCCTCTGCCAGTTAAAGTGCAGGCTTTCAGGGACGTGTGCGTTGTGGATGCTCTGTCACGCTGGGTCGGGCCTCTGCTCTGCTCCGCACGTCCTGGTTTTGTGGACCGTTTCGTGTGCGTGGATGGCTGCAGCGGTTCTCGTAGTTCCGCAGCCTCTGCAGAGAGGAGCATGTGGCGTTGCTCGTTCGTTCTTTCTGCTCAGGGCCTGGATTGTATTTCGTAATGTTGACGCGTGCTTGCGTTTCTGGGATGAAGTGCGTTTGTACTGATCCTCGTTCTTCCAAACTCGCAGTCTTTGGTATCATTGCCACCAGCCAGACTTTGGTCTGACTTGTACCTCCAGTTCCTAAAATAGCATTTAATTTATATTTATTGCAAGAACATTGCAGAGTTTTCTTCCCTTTAAGCATCATGTTTTGAGTATTTCAAAAATATAAAATGTATGTGTAGAAAAACAGCATACATTTTTTAAAATCTCCATTCCATTTTTTGTGAACGTCTTGAGGCATTTTATACTTTTGGAAATCAAACAATGCAGATGTTGAATACACTCAGCAATGCAGGGAAGTTGCTGTGGTACAAATAGCAGTAAATTACCACAACTGTGCCACAGATAATGATCGGTGTAAGATTGTATGGCCAGAAAGCTCTCGGCTTTACAATGTTAAAAGACAGGAGCTGGGAAGGGATAGTAAATGAGTGTATTCTAAACAGTTGTTTGTTTGAAATTAACAAAAGCAAAACTGCCGTTACTGCCATACTTCAAAGGTCTTTCATGAGACGGCGGGCGAGTTCCCAGAGTTCAGGAAGAATTCCCAGCCTGCTTCGCGACCCTCCTCATTGTCATTAATCGCAGGCCTCTTGCTTCCTCCAGGGCTGCGACCTGGGTTTTCACTCACTTCTACTCTGTTCCTGGCGGCTTCTAACCTGTTCATGAGATTTGCAATGGTGGGATTTCAATTCTCACGTTGTAATTGGTTTCCTTCATCCTCTCTGGTCTCCATTTCATCAGCGTCCCATCTTTCCTCGCGTTGAGTCTTCCTTCCGCTGGATGGAGATTCTCATTAAGCTCTCAGGCTCCGTGCGGTACTTCTGTCTCCTTGCTGGTGATGCTGTCCCAGTTCTCGCACTCCTCCTGGTTCTGCTTGCTTGCCTGCCTCCTGCAGTGCCAGAGTGCTTACACACACACCTGCCAGTGTGGTGCCCTGCCCTTCCTATATACACATGCACGCTGCCCTGTGCTTGGGGCTTGCTTCCGCAGCTGTGGCTTCTCCCTGACCATCCCTGGACCCTGCTGGGGACTGTGGCCTTCCCCCTGGATGGGCTAACCCAGGAGGTGTGGGTCAGCCCTGGATTCCTGCTCTTGGCCTTCCTCATGCAATGCTGTGCAGTGTCTCTGCAACGGAGCCTGCAGCAGGTGCCAGGCCTGTGACCCTCAGCTCATCCCGCAGTCTTGGCTCTTTCTTCCCCGTAGAGCCTGAGTTGCTTTCTGAGCTGCTATGCCAAAGGGACTTGAGAACAACTTCTGAGAGCTGCCTGCGCCCACCTCCGTGCATCCGGGAAGCTCTTAGTAGGTGCTCCAAGGCGCTGTGCTTTCAGAGGGGAGGGAGGGGGCTCTGCTGTACTCATAGCTCAAGGAGAGAGGCGGCTTTAGTGCCTCTAGAGCCTTCCTTTCTCACTGATTCCAGCGTCCAGATGCCCTTTCCCACTTCATGACTTTGAGCCTCTCTCTCTTTTTTTTTTTCTCTTTTCTCATTGCTGCTGGTGAAGGCTGCAGGATGTTTGTCCTGCAAGTTTGAGAAGGATCTGAGAGGAGGGGAGTCCAGCGCTGTGGCCTAGCGGCTAAAGTCCTCGCCTTGAATGCACCAGGATCCCATGTGGGCTCCAGTTCTAATCCCGGTGGTCCTGCTTCCCTTCCGGCTCCCTGCTTGCGGCCTGGGAGGGCAGTCGAAGACGGCCCAGAGCATTGGGACCCTGTATCCACTTGGGAGACCCAGAATTGCTCCTGGCTTCGGATCAGCGCAGCTCCGGCCATTGTGGTCCCTTGGGGAGTGGGCCATTGGATGGAGGATCTTCCTTTCTGTCTCTCCTCCTCTCTCTATATATCTGACTTTGCAATAAAAATAAATAAATCTTAAAAAAAAAAAAAGGATCTGAGGGTAGAAGGGATCCTTTGGTCTGAGTCCCAGGAAGGAAGACCTAGGAGTGTTTAGGGCCAGTTCCAGGCTTCTGGGTTCTCTCTGTCCCTGAGCTGTGCACGCAGGGCTGCAGCAGCAAGCACCATGTGCCATTTCTTTATACCTCAGGGTCTTCCTGATGCGGCCAGTTTTGCTGTTAACTACCTCCTGGAGGCCAGGAGAAGTCCTTTGGCCTTCGCTCCCTGTAACCTTGACTGAGGCCTGGACTGCAGCCTGGACCTTCAGCCTGCTGTGGCCTCACCGAGAATGTGAGCGAGCTCGCTAGGTGGCACGGGCAGTGGCATATGCTGGTGGTGCCACTCTCTGTGAAGCTGTTTTGAAAGAACTGAACTCTAACAGCCTCTGTAGCTACTGCACTCACGTGAGTGGCTTCACCTGTGTGCTGTTTTCCTGTTTCAACACTTTCAGTTGTAAGGGAGACAAAATTGGACTTTTTTTTTTCAGCTGGGCTCGTGAAATAAATTGGCTGAAGACAGATTAATGGAAGGAAAGCACAGATTTATATAAATGCAGGTGACACGGGAGACTTCCTGAGGAAAGACCCCCCCCCATGGGCAAAGCTCAGGTGTGTGACAGAGTGCCGAGACAGCGAAAACACGGATTCTTTCCCAACCCTCCGGTTCCCATTCTTCTGGCTGGGATCCTCTGCCCCTGTTCAGGGACCGGCTGGGAGTTTCCTGTCCTATTTTCAGGAAGAAGGTGGGGGAGGCGGGCAGAATGACCTCCTTCCATCTGCTTTTCTTGTACAGTGTCTTTCACTTAAAATAGTCACATGCTGGGTGGCACCCTTTGGAGTAATGCATTCTGAACTCCCTCGTGTTGTTCTGGAAATAGTTTCTTTGTCATGCTGGTTGGTAGGGGCGCTGCTGCAGTGGCTGTTGCCTCAGGTGCTTTAAACTTCAGTGGACGGGCCTCCCTCCCCAGCACCTGCAGGGAGTTTCAAACCCTGCATTGCTGAAGGAGAACCTGGGGCTTGGGGCAGGCTTCACGCAGCTGGGGTGGGGCACTTGCATGGGCTGGCTGTGTGCCACTGCACTGAGATATCCCTGCCTTTCCTAGTCCTGTGCCCAAGCATTTCCAGGAGCAAAATTGGCCCAGCCCGTCTCCTCTCTTTCAAACATAAGCACCCGTGAGGCTGTTACTGATGGGGTCGGGGTGACTGTGGAGGTGGGGTGCGTACCTGATGCAGTCTGCGGTCAGGACTTGCAGGCGGAGAAGCCAGTGTAGTTTCCCGTTATTTGGCCTACCAGAAGCATACAAAAGCTGATGAGCTCGTAGTCACATTACACTATCACCTTCGGTAGCTGAGCTGAAGGAAAAATCCAGATGCCCTTCTTGAGCAGGCTCTAAGCGCAGGCTGTAGTCACAGCCACCTTAATGGTGGCTCACACGCTGGAACCTTGGACTCTGGTGGCTGGGAAAGTGGGAGCCAGCGTGGTTAGGTTTAGTGAGGGCTCTTTTCCTTTAGGACTTTCCCAGGGTATCTCCTGGCTGTGTGAGTGCCTGAGTGATGGATAAGAAAAAAGACACGGAAAGAAGTAGTGGGGGAGGGTGCAAGTGGGCAAGGGGAGGAAGGGAAGCAGGGCAGGTGGAGGGCTTTCTGTTCCCAGAGGGACACCAGTTCTATTAAGACCCCACCTAGATGACCCTATCTAATCTTAACTCTTCTAAATACCCCATTTCCAAAGACAGTCACGGTCCAGAGCTGAAGGATTCCTTAAGGGACACACTCAACCTACAGCAATAGGGATTATCTTCTGTCTAGGTTTCGTCTCAGTTCCTCTGCTGTGGCTGTTGCGGTGGGATTGTCCATGCCAGCGAGGGGGAGGTGTATATATGAATGTCGGAGCTGCACGCCAGGGGTAGTCCTTCAGTGTCAAGTGGCACTTGTGATGGGAGGTGGTGATGGGAGTGAGCAAATGACTTGAACATTTGAGTGGCATTGTGCATTTGCGGTTGTCTGAGAAGCAGCATCACCTTTTAAACGCTGGCTGTATAAGAGTTCACACTATCTGGTTAGGTTAGTGTCGTGTTTTTTCCACGGCGCAGGGTAAGGTACTTTATATAGTCGGCTTTGGTAGATACATCGGAAGTGCTTTTCTAACTTCATTACAGGAAGCTGGACAGAAGTATTGCTTTGAACACTTGGGCTCTTGGCAAATGAACTTAAAAATAAAGAATGTTGATTTTTTTTTCCCCCTGTGGATCTTAGGTAGAAGATGTTACTTGTTCTTGCGCAGAAAACAGGACATAAGTATATATGTATATAAACTGCTACTGTGTGATCCGAAAGAATCTTTTTAGAAATGTGCTGAATTCTGTGAGTAGAGTTAGTTAAAACTAAGACCTTATGATGTGATTTTCTATACTTGTTCCACACAGTGCTGCCCATGGAAAAGCAGCTTTTCTTCTCTGCAAATGGGACTGTCTTGGGGACCTCAGGAGCACTGCCTTGCACCCCAGTGTTCCACATAGAGAAACCCACAGCCTTGTCTGTCTCCTGATCCAAGGGGTGCCCCTCCCGCAGCCCTGCACTGCCCCTCATCACATGACTTCAGTTGCCTGTCAGCTGAGTGCTCAGGCTCCCCTGAGTGTGCCACAAAGCCAGTGGTGGAGGAGGGCAGCTCCTGCCTCCGTGGCCCCAGGCTGGCACTGCTTCCCACCCCAAGGGACACTGCAGAACCCCTCAGGGGCACCTGGCAGTCCTGCTGCACGCTGTGGCCGACATATTGCCAAGTCTGATGGTCAGTTCTCAGACTACTTCTAACTTGACCTCACCACAGCATTGGAAAAATCCCCTCCACAGGACTTGCAGCTTATGGACCCTCATGGTCCTCCTCCATCGCCAGCTGCTCCTTCTCAGCTTCTCGCTACCTCTGTTCCTCAGGAAAAGCCGAGGCTCAAATCTTCCTTTCTGTTCCATCTCTACTGCCATTTCAGCCAGGTCTAGGGCTTTAAGTACCGTCTGACTTCTTGTTTGTTGATGTTTGGGCGGGAGGAGGCAGCAAGAGGGCTCCACCTGCCCAGACATCATCTCCATCTGTGTGACTGGTGGGTGTCTTGCATCCAGTAGGCTTACAGCTTAAAGCTTCCTCTAAGTTCCTTGTTCCCATCTCAGCGAAACCTGTTAAGGGATGCTAAGAATTTGATCCCTGCTCAGCATCTTTGCCTTCCTCGCCCGCTGGACCAGGGCACAGGAAATGGCCTCGATGAGTCCACCCCCAGATCTCTGGTCTGTATCACCAGCCAGGAGCCACAGTGAGCCTCCCAGAGATTGAGCCATGCCACTGCAGCACTCCCCACATCAAGGCCTTCTCATGTCTTCTCGTCTCACAATATTACTCTGAACTCTTGTGCCTTACAATGGTCCTGTTTGATCTCCTGAAGCTGGAAATTGTGGCAGAGGATGTTAGTAAAAAAAATATATATATATATATATGACTTTACATTTGTATAAAGCAATCACATGCCCACCTTTGACGAGCACTTCGTGCCTGGAGATGCCTCAGTGGTCAGGTCAGACAAGGACTGGCTGCAGAGCTGACACCCTAAGGAAGGAAGATGGTCACAAACTGAAAGGGTGGCATTGAGTTAGAAAGCCATCATGGCCAGTTTTCTATTACTATAGCAAAACAAGACTAGGACATTTGAAAGAGTAGAGATTTGTTTAGCTCTTAGTTCTAGGCACTGACAAGTTCAAAAGTGTGCTGGTCTCTGGGTCTTCAGGCTGTGTAGCACAGCAGCAGCAAGGTGGGACAAGGCCCAGCACATGCCTCTTAAGAAGCTACTTATGTTCTCACGGGACCCTGTCTGCATGTCCTTGGTTAAGTGTAATGATCATCTGGATGCCGTTAACACAGGGATTTGGGAAGTAAGCTTTCAGCCCATGAAGTTATGGGGGGACACATTCAAAGTGTAGCAAAGAAGGCGTGGGAAAAGGCCCCATCCGAGGAAAAGGGTAGAACTGGTGCCGATGTCTGAGAGACAAACAGGGAGATGTTGCCATGTTCTCTATGGTAATGACTACAGAACACAGGGCTCAGGTGACACTGCAAGCAAAGGATTTGCCCTGTGGTCCCCGAGGCACAAGGCTCTCCACGAGCTTGACATGGCCAGGAGGTGGTGGCTGTCATCTTTCAAGTTCATGGAAGGACTTTTGTTACAGCGTGTGGCATGGGGAGCTGCTCGCAGGGCCTAGCAGGGCGTGCCACTGACCGCTTCCCCTTTTGAAGGAGCACCCTAACTGCTGAGTGAAGATAAGCTGGTAATCAGGGTGGGCTGTGGAAGGAGGGAGAGGGTGATCACATGGGCCCGAGTGGCTTGGGCCATGCATATGTACCCGTTGGTTGGGTGTCATCCTGGACAAGCACAGTGCATTCTGTTTGGTTGCCTAAGGCAGATAAGCATACAGTAACTTGTTCAGAACACGTAATACAAATGTCAAAACTGGAAACAGCTGCCCCCATATAGGAACTGAGGAACAGGGAGGATTTTTAAAATAAACTCTGTTCCATGGCTGTGGCAAAGAAGGAAACAGCAGGTACAAAGGGACGAGTATTTCAAGTAACAGACGAAACTGTGCAGGCAGCCGCTGTGGGAGGGCTGTGTGGGTTGGGCATGTGCTGGAGGTTGGGCGTGGAGGAGGGTACAAGGTGGCTCTGTTGGAAGCAGCCCCTCTGCATCTCCCCAGACCAGTGCTTGATCCCTCCAGCATAGCCAGGAGTCAGGTCAGGTGCAGAGTCCTCAGGATCTGTTCATGTCCTCAGCAGACAACTGTGCCCCATGGGAAACAAATCCCAATGCAATGCCGGTCTTCTGTTAATGGAACATTTGGAAATAAATGTTGTGTAGTTGACTTGGTGGATAAATGATACATAAACAAGCAAGCAAAGACAGGGAATGGTCCACAGCAGAATGCTTCAGAGGTGACAAGGCTTACAAATTACTCCAGGACTCCAAACTGTCTTGTGGGAAACACCCTATCTGCACCGGCCCCCTCTTCCTGTCTTCTGTGAAATGAGTTGCAGTGGTTGGCAGAAAGAAATGGGATGTCATTATTTTTGGCAGCGAGGATAGGGTTATAAATATGCCCACATGGAAACTATTGTTAGAGCTCTTTCCTCATTCATTTGAAAATCTAATAGAAAGTCGTCTAGCTGTTAATGGACTGAAACTTTATCAACTTCCAAAAGAATTAATTTGGACCTGCCATGAGCCTGCGAAGGATATTATGTGACGCGGGGGAACTGCCCACTTCTTTGAAGGGATGGCGTCTGCACCTGCCTGGCTTGCCACCAGCTCACTACTCTTAAAAGGATGTTGGTGAATGGAAACCGCATTATTCAAATACTGAGGTGGAAAGGTGGATAAACAGCTTGCACCTGCAATCAATTTAATAGTGGGTTTTTTTTTTAATTGAGGATCACATGCATTTTTTAACATGGCTTTTTTTTCAAAAATAGATTTTTCTATTTTCTTCATGTGATCTTGCTGGAAAAGAAGCTTCCACCAAACTCTTTCATTGTCAGACATTGATGAGAAGGGGATGAAGAGTGACAGCAATCCCTACTGAGCAAGCATAGATATGGAAGAGGGGGGGAAGAAGCAAGGAGCCAGGATACACAGATGGAGCTCCCTGGGGTTGCAGTCCATTTGGGTTGTTATAACAAAAACCTAAGAAGAAGCAACGAAAAAATTAGTTATTTTTATTGAACAGGAGATCATATTCACAAGAGAAGGAGAGACCTAGAGAAAGCCTCCATCTGCTGATTCACTCCCCAAGTGGCCACAGTGGCTGGAGCTGAGCTGACCTGAAGTCAGGAGCTTCTTCTGGGTCTCCCACATGGGTGCAGGGTCCCAAGACTTTGGGACACCCTCTACTGATTTCTCAGGCCACAAGTAGGGAGTTGGATGAGAAGTGAGCAGCTAGAACACCAACCAGCATCCATATGGGATCCTGGCGAGTGCAAGGTCGGAGGAGTCAGCCGTTGACTCATTGTGCTAGGCCCAGAGGCAATGTTTAAACAGGAATTTGTGCACCCAGTTTTTGAGGTGGGGAAGTCGCCAGACACTGGCAGGTTGGTGTCTGGGTGAGGCTCTCTGCATCATTGCTGGCATCTTCTCTGTTCTCGCCTGGCAGAAGGCATCAGCAAACTCTACTGAGCCTCTCTTATGAGAATATGAATCCCAGTCACTTCTTAAAAGCCCTGCTTCATAATGCCATGGCACCTGGATTAAGGTCCAGCCTTTAGGGAGGCAAAAACATTCTGCTAGCACCAGCGTTTACAAAACGCACACCTCCATGGCGTCAAGGGCAGCATCCAGAGACACAGCCTGATGTTTAACATAACAGCATTTTTAAGCTTAATCCATCAGCTGAGGCATTTTCTGACAACTCCATGGCACTGCCACTTCTGAAAACATAGAAAAGCAGCCAGTGTGTGGAACGAAGGGCTCCGATGATCTGGGGTTTTGTTAAAGACATCAGAAGGTAGAAAATATTGAACATTCACTTTTTCCTTTGTGTTTTCTAAGTTAAGACTTCTCTGTGCCTCAAAGAAGTTATAAAAAATGAGCAATCCCATCCTTGAATTTTGCTAAATAAAGTTACATTTTTATTGTTATAATTACTTCAAGAGCAAGAACTGCGAAGAAAAATCTTTGACTCGTATTCTTGCCATCAAAACCTCCTATTGATGGGTTGTGTATTTGATGCAGTTGAAATCTGAGGTGCCCAGGATCCATGTCAGAGTGCCTGGTTGAAACTTTGGCTCCTCTGCCTCTGATCCAGCTTCCTGCTAATGTGCCCTGGGAGATGGCAGATGATGGCTCACGGAACTCACCTGGCTCCAGCCTTCTGGCTTTGGTTAGGCCCCTCTGTGGGAATTGTAGGCATCTGTCTCATTCCTCCCCTGCCACACTTACTGCATGATACTAAGTGGAAAAGTAAGGCCCTCCTTCTGCCTGTATTCCATTCCTTCTGAAAACATCCATTTGAAGAGTTGCTTTTTGAGTCCTCCCAGAAAACACTCATGATTGTGTATCTATACATAAAGACTCTGTAAAAAGTTCATAGAAAGCACATGGTATGAAAAACTACATGTGAACTTGCGTGCTTCACACCAAAATATTTTTGTGTTTTCATTTGCCTTTTCATGTACCTTTTCAAGCACTCTCATTTATATAGAAGTTGTGTTTAAATGGAAATTTTAAAAGCATGCATTAAGAACTCTCCTGTGCCTTGCTTCTTTCTCACCATGAATATTGATAATTGTTCAGAGCAACAGTTAGTTCATTCTTTCTACCAGCAATGTGCATTCCATCTGAGCTCCATTAACCCATTGATTCCCCATCATCGTGATGCTGTGCCTCCCTTCCATCCACCTACATACTGACCCTTCCTTCCTTCCATCCATCCTCTTAACCCAGTTTTCCTCCTTCTTTCCTTCCTTCCATCCTTCCATCCATCCATCCTGCTTCTCACTGATGCATTCTTCAACAGCCTTGAGCTATGCTGGGCTCTGACAGTAAACAAGTGAGTGAGGCAAAATGTAACTGCTTTTATGAAATTTACAGTTTGGTGAGGAAAGAAAGTATAGTGAAATAATATTAGTTATGCCTTGTGTTAGAATTCGATAAAGCCAGAAGGCACGAGTGTCCGAGGGCACAAGCGGAGGTGTCAGTTTTTGCAAGGCAGCCAGAGAAAGCCTCACAGAGATGACTTGAGAACGGTTAGATTGTGCCAGGTGGATACCTGGGCTAGGAGAGCTCCAGGCAGAGGAGGAGTGTATAGGAGTATAAAAGATGTAGGAAGGAACTTGCTTGGCGAGTTGAAAGAACAGCCAGGAAGCCCGGGGTGGCCACGACAAATGAACCCGGGGATGAGTGGTGCTGAATGGGCGTCAGCTCACCTGCACCCCCTACGCATTCACAGTAGCAGCCCTGGATGTCGAGTGGCGGACAGGAGCGCTCCCTTATTGTGGCCGGAGAAGTCCTGATCCAGAATACAGGAGCAGGGGAAGGTGGTTCAGAGCTCCCAAGATCACGTACGCCAGGTGTACCCGGAGTTCTGAAGCATGAATACTTGTTGAATGCCATTGTCTAATCTTCTTTTGAGTGGCCATAGAATAGCTTTTTGATTTGTTGTGGACACACTGATCTGGGGAGATCCTTAAATGCTCAGAATGTATTGTCCTGTTATTTCTAGTTCATTTCTATGAGCATTGCTTTGGTTTTTCGCTTAGGACTTTTGCATTTATATTCGCAGGAGAGATGGTCCTGTACCCTAAGGTGGTCATAGGAGCCTCACAGTTAGGTTACGCTGCCTTTATAAAACACGGCAGGGACTGGTTTCTCTTTTCTCAGGAACAGTTTGTATAAGGACTGGCTGCATTTCTTCCTTAAAAGTTCAGTATATTCCATAGTTGAGTTTGTCTGGATCTAGGATTTTCTTCCACACAAGTTGTTTAATTATGGAAGGGATCTCTTGAGTAGTTGTAATTTATTCACATTCGTGGTGACTTGTGTTGGTTTTGGCAGGCCATGTTTTTCTAAGCAGCCCTCCATTTATTCTAGAGTTTACTGACGGTGGCTCTCCTGGCTGGGGCGTGTAGTCTTACTGCAGATGGACTAATTGTTTGGGTTAGCCATGAATTCTCTGTTGGTTTATTTTTCCTCATGCTTGTATGTTGAAATTTTATTTCATTAATCTGGTCTGTACTAAGATTTTCTTTTTCCCTTCTTTTTTCTGGAGATGTAATTTCTTATTTTTAAAAAATTTTTGATATAAATGTTCTGTCATTAATTTACAACTTTGCTTCTCAAGACTATAATTCCCTCAGCCTTTCCTTGTCCTAATTTTGATATGATCATTCCATTCAAATTATTTTTTTACTTTTAATTTCTTTTTTGATTCACAGGCTATTAAGCATATTATTTCATTTCCTAAGTTAGGTTTTCCATGTCTTTGTGTCATGTGGTTCTAGGTTAATTAGCTTGCCAGAAACCACAGTCTTTCTAATTCAAACCTTTGACGTCTGTTGACTTCTTTCTTTCTTTGTTTTGTGTAGGTCATGTTTATAACAGCTCCGCATATGTAGGAGCCATGGACAGTTGGCTGCAAAAGGTTTTTCTTGTTTCAATAATGAATGTGAGCCTCAACACTACAGTTGATTCTTATTAACTTAAAAAAAAAATCTTTTCAAGTTCTCTGAAATCTTAAAGTCGAGTGGCAATGGGTCAGGAGTGTGGGCGGTGTTGTGGCATGGTTAGTAATGCTGCCTGCGACACCAGCATCCAGTATGTGCATGGTTCACTTCCTAGTGGGTCTGCTTTCATCCAGCCTCCTGCAGGGCTTGGAAAAGCAGCCACTCATGGCCCAAGTGTTTGGGCCCCTGTTACCCCTGTGGGAAACCAGAATGAAGTCACAGACCAGCAGTGGTGTTGCAGACATCAGTGGATGGAAGATCTGTGTCTCTCTTACTTTTTCACTGTTACTGTGGCTTCCCAAATAAATATCTTAAAACCAAACAAACAACAATGACAAAACATCTCCCTAATCTTCATCTCTCCTTCTTTATGCTGTGCTTGTTGGGAGACCCTGGGCTTCCCCCCCCACCCCGCCCCCGTGTGTCTCACAGGTAGAGATAAGCGAGACCTAATTAGGCTCCAGTACTTTCTCTTCGATGTGGTGCTGTGTAGTACTTTATCATTCATTTGGAAACACGTCAGGACTGGTCATCTCTCCTGATATGTGATTGTTAGCAACTTGCAAGGTGCAACATTGGGGTTGGGCAGTGCATTGGAGGCTGCAAAATATGCAAGTATAAATCAGTGATTTCTTGTGTATTAGCCTCTTTGCAATAGGTAAGGTACCATATGCCCACTGTGCTGGATCTTTTTCCTTTCTTCACTTGTCTTCAAGAAAATGGTACTCTAGTATTCTCTGGAAGTAACCAATTAGGTTTTTGCAAGGGTAATTATAAACTCACAGATTGAATAATATTTTGAAATGTTTTCCTCCTCTTTAATGATTCACTCTGCTGTGAATCATTAACTTTCACTAGTGAAAGCTAACCAGTTGTCTTTGGTCACTTTCTGTATGGTCATTTTGGTTGTGTGAAACCTATTCAATGCTGAATTAATCTATCAAACTTTAATTATATGCTGGGCATTACAACAGGTGATACTGTTGATAGCTCAGACTGGAGCTGTTTCCCTTCTTTGGGGTGTTAGATTTTGGTGGGCAATTCGTTTATTGATGAACTAACTCAATGTTTTTAGGGTTCATATCGGGTGCTGGCAGATTTGCTGTAATGGGATTTTTATGGGTCATGATCTCCATTGCATTAATTTTTCATTTAATTGAACATTCTTAGCCCTTGCATTGTATATTAATAGGCCAGATTTGACCTCTGTGCTGTGGCTTGCCAACTATGATCTAGACCAACTCTTACTCCGTTGCCGAAATCGTGCTGATCTTAAGGCCTAGCCCTTCTGGGCCATTGCTGGTACCCAGTGTGTTCTGGGACATTTCTCTGTGGTTGGCATTCCTGTTTTGCTGTGCAGCTTTTGAACTCTGTTCAGCCCACAGCTGTCCTGCCTGCAAGTGTTTTCTGCCAGGCCTGCAGCGTCTGTGTACAACATTTGGCCAAGTGAATGGGGGCCTCAGTGATGACGTCTGGGCCTTTTCCATGCAGTTCCACCAGCTGTGATGTCACCTGCTGACCCCAAATCCTCTTTTGTGTGAACAACTCCCCAACTTCCCCAAGTTCAGTGGGACCAATGTGCCTGCTTGGCATAGACCTCCTCGCCCTAAGGTTTGAAAATATCCCCAGGCATGAAACTAAGGCAGTGGCGGAAGTGTGTCATGACTTTTCCCATTCTTGCAAATTGCAGTCTTGCTACTAGTGGGTCCGTTTATGAAAACATTTGCCTCATTCATTTTATCCAGGGTCATAATCTGTGATAGTCGGAAGATTAATTCATTATGGCAGGAAGCAGAAGTATTTGGGATAACTTTAAAATACTGATATATTTTACATACTTGCTAATTATTGTTAGTGATAGACAAGTAGATGATTAAATTCAGTTCAGTGTTTCGACTGCATGACTTTATAACTGAAATTATGCTTAACTGAGGGCTGGTACAGTGGTGTAGCAAGTTAATCCTCTGTAGTGCTGACATCCCATATCGGCATCACTCCTATTCCTGGATGTTCCACTTCTGATTCAGCTCTCTGCTAATAGCTCGGGACATCAGCAGAGAATGGCCCAGGGCCTTGGGACCATGAACCTACATGGGAGGCCCGGAGCGAAGCTTCTGGCTCCTAACTTTGGACCAGCTCAGCTTTGGATGTCATGGGCATTTGAGGAGTGAACCAGTAGATAGAGGTCATACTTAAGAAATTACCTTTTCTTTGCTTAATGAATGTTATATTGTGAAATGTTTTGATAATGCAAATAGATTTTGAATCCATTTGATATTTGAATCTGTAGATTGTGGGTGCCTTGTGATGGGCTGCATTCTCTGGAAAGGACACATTAAGTAGCACAGGTGATCAGAAGTATTAAGCATGGAGGAAGACGGGGTTTCAATGTCTCCGTCCAAAGCTGTCACCTTCCAGGAACCTGCCCTTCCTACACATCCATGGTACCATAGTCCTGGGGCAGCTGGAACACTCTGCCCTGGGCCCTTGGGGGTAAACCTGGCTTGGCACATTGTGGTAGCATAGTGAGAGCCAGGTGCTGTGTGTTGTATCTGCTGTCTGCAGCAAGCACCCTTGGTACATCTTTAGAACCAGTTTCTCAGAGGCCATTCTTTAAGGGTCCTGGGTTTGAGACCTAAGTCCCTAAAGATCCCTGTAACGTAGAGAATGGATTTGTGGGATATTCTGGTACTACAGCATGTCTTCAGGAAAGTGCTGTGTCTGCCAGTTCTTTACTAAAAGATGCTTTGTTGTTTTAACCCGCGCAGCTTGTGGTTAGAACAGCAGCCTTAGGGCACTGACATGTAGGCTGCAACTGAGTTATTTTAAATGGAATCGCTGAGTTTGTGTTGGTGGTAACTAGCATCTTTACAATATAGAGTATTTGTGGCTAATGTTTCATTTTGCAAAAACCAGTTTTTTCTGGAATTTCAGTTTCTATGTTTTTATAGGCTCATAGTATTGGTTTTTAACTTTAGGTGTCTTGGGGTCTTTTTTTTTTAATTCCACTATATCTAAGAGTCTTGTTTGGAAATGGATTATGCTGTGCTTTCCATAGCATTCTCACATTTGTCATTCTATAGAAGTTGTATATAACCTCAGGGCCCTCCTTAAGTGTTGGCCTTCTCATTCTCTCAATTCTCTCCCAAACTCTCATATAGTTGGGGAGACCATGCAAATGATCCTGAAATCAACTTTTTTTTTTTGAAAGATTTATTTTTATTGCAAAGTCAGATATAGAGAGAGGAGGAGAGACAAAGATCTTCTGTCCAATTATTCGCTCCCCAAGTGAGTGCAATAACCAGAGCTGAGCTTATCTGAAGCCAGGAGCCCAGATCTTTTTCTGGGTCTCCCATGGGGGTGCAAGATTCCAAGACTTTGGACTGTCCTCAACTGCTTTCCCAGGCCACAAGCAGGTAGCTGAATGGGAAGCGAGCTACCGGAATTAGAACCAGTGCCCATATGGGATCTCGGCACGTGCAAGGCGCGGACTTTGGCCGCTAGACCACCACGCTGGGCCCATTTAACTCATTTCTTATTGCTGTCACTGCTACTGTCTGAATTCCAAGCCACCACTATCATCTCATCTAAATCACTATTTATGATGGGATTCTTCATGGAAACAACCAACACACGTGGACATGTTGATAGCAAGGGACTGTTCTGAGGGATGTGGAGGCCTGGCTGGTCCACGATGCACCTGTCAGTGGACACACAATGGAAGAGGTTCATCTTGAGTCTAATGCAATGTGCGGACAGGATTGCTCATTGCTTCGGAGAGGTGTCAGGCCTGCACCTGATTGGCCCAGCCAAAGAAAGAGGGAACTGTAAACACTGTGGCTAAGGTTTGTCATGCTGTGTCTCCAGATGATGCCCTTGAGATGTGGCTGCTGTCTCAGCAATGGCTTAGAGTGACCTGAGGGGTGGGAGAGAGTTGCAGCCTTCTGCCATGGTGACATCCCACCTCTTCATCTCTTGGTGGGGGATTCAGTTATCCAGGACGCCACACCCCTTCTTCCATCTCACCTTGGCCACTTCTTCCATCTCACCTTGTTCCTCATGGTCCTTGGAGCTGACACCAGCTTCATGCTTTACATAACCGCATGTTTGAGGCAGAGACAGGATCCTCAGGAGTCTTTTCATTGATCATCTGGCACAGAAATGGAAATTGTTGCACTCACGGGATCCCATCATGATTGGCATGGCCTTGGCGTTTTATTGTTCTTGGAGTGAAGTACAAGAACCTTTATGAAGTGGCTCCCTTCACACATCCCTCCCTTCACCCTCCTGGTGGTCTGGCTTTAGCGTTTTCTCTCTGAGTTGGGGAACCTTGGCACACCCTCCATCCTGGCTGCCCCCCACTTATGCAGCAACCGAGGCAGCAACCGAGGCTGCAACCGAGGGTGTTCCCACAAGCTCCTTCTCACTTGGTCCCTGCTGTTTACATGTTGCTATTTGGTTTCCCAGGTGATAAATAACTTTAGGTGGAAGTGTCCATTTGTTCCCCCAAGCCTTTAAAAACCACTTGGCTGGGTCCTAGCAGCGGAAGAGACTCCTGTATAACTCGTCCCTGCTGGGTGCCTAGGCCATCCCTTCATGGGTCCCAGCTTCACCTGGGCAGAAGTTCTATGCCTGACTGTCCCTCTGCCCATCTGGCTTGCTCTGGTCACCCTCTCCATGGCAGGAGGTGGGCTGTAGTTGGATATGAAGTTGGATTTTCCTGGCAAGACTCTGTACCCATTTCCCTTAGGCTTCTTAGAAAATGTACAAACCCTGGCAGTAGGCGTATCTCCAGAACTGGCAACTTGCGCTTTCTTCCACATTTCCACATGCATGGTTCCTGGGGTCTGGGTCCTGCCCTTACCTACCCTAAGATCTCCTTGGATTGACTATCTAACTTGTGGGCTCTTAGTGACTCTGGATAGCTGACCTGGTGGTCAGAGGCACCCGTTACCTGCCCTGGGAAGCAAGAGTCCATGGCAGGCTGTAGGGAACACTGGGATTTTCTGCCTAGCACCTCATTTCCTGGGAACCCCTGGCAATGTTCCCATAGTTACTGCAGGGGTCTCCTGCGAGGATGGCATGAAGGCATTGATTTTGGCATAGTGACTAATGCCAGCAGACCAAAGGATTCCATTTCTAAGAATATCTGACCTTGGCTTTGAGGGATCCCACCGTTGGCCACACTCCATGGCCAGAGCCTGAAGTGGACAGGCAGCCTGGCCTGCTCTCCAGCTTCCCTGTGAGCGGAGGGAGCAGTGCTGGGATGGAGAGGGTGATGACCAGGATGTGGAGGCAGGGAGTCACCAACCTTGCTTTTGCTTAGCAAAGTGTGAGTTGGGCTTCTGTCCCTTCCCGGTCACAGACCTAGGTACTCAATCACATCTGTTGACTTCAGTTTTCTCACCTTGGCAGTTTGTTCCCACTTAGGATCTCCATCTGGACAAAGATGGTGATGGACTGTGACTGTGGGGCACTGCAGCGTTCAGCTCCTGCCCACGTGACAGCATGGGGATGCGCCCATGAGTCCTGTGTAGCCATATCCTGGTGGTGGGCCAAGTTTTTCAGTGTTCTATTGATGCGTCATATTGGCACACACTAAGGAGAACTGAGAAGCAGGTGTTTTGCTAATCTGGATCTGTGGCAAGTCAGTCAGCTCTTTATGATCCCGTGCGTGAGAGCCTGGAGAAGATAGGAAAGCAAAGGTGAAACTAATCCAGTATCTCCTCCGCACCCCTCTCCTTTGCAAATCAAAGACCTCCAGCTCTGCAGCGGTGGGACCATCTCTCTGTCTCCAGGAGTCTGTTGTATGTTTCTTTGCTGTTTGAATTGTGTTAGAACATGATGAAGTGAACACAAGTGAAATCATAGGTGGTCGAATCTGAAATGACATAAGACCCGGAACATAGTGGCAAAATTAAGTGCTGATCTCAGCAAGGTATTGTTTAGGTTATAGTTTTTTTTTTTTTTAATTGGGATAGAAAGTACAGTGCTCACGGTGCTGTCTGATGGTAAACAGAACGTGAGCTTAGATTGGTCCCAGAGGGTGGGTAGTTTCTCAGACTAACTTGAGCCTCTTTCATCTAGCTTCAAAATCGTAAGAGTGACATTTTTCCTAGCTGACATTTTAAATGCACTTTGAACTTCTTGGAAGAAAAACTATAAAGTTTTGCTGTTATTGGGGATGGTTATAATAAATATTCTAAATGAATACATATTCAACAAATATTGATTGCTCCTTCTCATCCCTCCTGGAACACTGTTATAGATGACATTGATTGGCAACAAAGGAATAGAAGACATTAAAAAGACACTAATGGAATGAGCCAGCAGGTGTGAAGTGTCACGGCAGCATTTAGGGAGAATGGAAGCGATGCCATTGCATGGTGGTGGCCTTTGGTTTCTGCCTCCCCCACTGCAATAGGAGCTGGGCTGCAGGCTGGAGCTAGGAAGCAATCAGCAGATTGGGGCCCAGTCCCCTTCTGCAGGCGTGGTTGTGTCGACTTTGTCCCAACAGAGGTGGTTTGTCTGATTCTCCCGTGATGACCAACACATGATGCCGCTGGCTGTTTCCGTTTGAACAATGGGATGGCTAAGTTGTGGCATCTCCTTTCAGTGTGGTTTTGCACCCCTTGGGGAGCTGGGGTGCTCTCTCATGAAGCACTGTCCATTCCCCATTGTGTTCGTTTATAAGTTCTGGAAACGAGCCCTGTGCATGGCTTTGCATGCATGTCCACAAGGGTCTTCCAGTTTGTGGAAAATGCAATGAGCAGATGTTAATTTTGGTTAAAAAAATTGTAAGCCATGCATAATTTTTCTTTTTTTAAGATGTATTTTTATTGGAAAGACATTCACAGAGAGAAGAAGAGAGAAAGATCTTCCATTCGCTGGTTCACTTCCCAGGTGGCTACAATGGCCAGAGTGAGCTGATCCGGAGCCAGGAGCCTCTTCTGGGTCTCCCACATGGCTGTAGGGTCCCAAGGCTTTGGGCTGTCCTCTACTGCTTTCCCAAGGAACAGGCAGGGAGCTAGAGGGAAAGTGGAACAGCCAGGATTTGAAAGTGGAACAGCCAGGATTTGAACTGGCTCCCATATGGAATCCTGGTGCCTGCAAGGCGAGGAGAGTTCAGCCACTGAGCCATGGCACCAGGCATCATGTGTGATTTTTCATAACATGCATTTCCTATGAATTTCTTGAATATTCTTGTGTATGATGCAAACATGTATTATTGTGCATGTACATATATATTCATTAATTCACAAACATTCATGTGTCTGTCTTGCATCAGAAACCTTTTTTTTTCCTCAATGACGTTTTTGTGTCTTGATTAAAATAAAAAATGTTCATATCTTTGTGGAAGCATGGAGCTTTTTCTCCTGTTATCTCCAAAGAGCTTTCCCTTTCCTTTGGAGAACTGTACTGTACTGTGTGTACTTTCCTCGCGAGTTGACCTGGTGCTGTGCCATCTTGGTGACCAAGTTAGTGTCCTTCTGTCCATGAGTGGCTTTCTGGAGTTTCTGACCGTATTTGTGCTTTTGTCTACACTTGCATCAGTACCACACTGTAATGATTACTGTAGATTTTCTAGGAAAGTGAGCACTTTGTTCCTCTGTGGTCTGGCTGCTCACAGCCTTTTGTGATCTCATGTGAGTTTGAATCAGCTTGTCAAATTGTACAAAGAAACCTGTTTGGCTCTTTGGGTGAGATTAAATATCTATTGATTGATAAGGGGACAGCTCTTGGCTCTGCTGTGACTCATCTTCCAACCCATTAACATTTATTTAGGTGGCCTTTCATTTTTCTCAGTCATGTTCTGTTATTTTCTGAGTGGAGGCATGGCATATGGGTCATTATACATCTGATCAAAAATAAATTGGTATGTTGTATGGGGTGGTTGGTGTACATGCTGTGAAACAATTTGTCTATTGCTGTGCCACAAGCCACTGCAAAAATTAATGGCACAAAACAACAGTTGACTATTGCTCATGATTTGGGGGGGTGTTCTTTAGCTCCTTTTCATCTAGATGGAGGCTGTGACAGCTTCAGGTCCAAACGGCCTCCCTTGCGTCTGACCTGGCCCATGGTTGGGCTCCTGTGGCCTTGCCTGTTCCGGGGGCTAAGTGCTGGGTTTCTGTCTGTGGCATAGTGAATGCTACTAAAGGGTACATTGCAATTGGTCCGGGATGGAAGCTGCCAGTCTTGCCAAGGTCCATGATGCAGAGCGCATATCATATCGCTTTTTCTGTGTCATGATGTCCAACGTGTGTCACAAGGTTGTTTCTGGCCACAAGGGGTCGAAAAGAGTCCCTGTTGCCTCATGCCCACCCACCTCAGGGTGTAGGGGTGAGAGAGCTGGTTGCATTCATCTTTGGGAACCGTATCACAAAAGTGTATGTTGGAAGTTCTTACTGCCTTTCTTAGTGGAAGCTAGAAGTAAAACTGACCAATGTATATTGACTTTTTATCCAGAGACTTGGATAAATTCAGTGAAGGGCTGACTGGGCAAAGGGGGTTGATCACGGTGGCGGAGCAGCAGCAAAGCTCCCAGGCTGGTTTCTCTGCCCCTTCCAGACAGGGCTTTACTGCAAATATTCCTAATTTCCAGAGTCGGCCAGCCGCAAAGTTCACTATGACCTGTATGTAACTTTCCCATTCACCAAAGCCTCACCCCCACCCTACTCGCCAATTCAGCACCTCTGTCAACCCCAAACTCCCTGGAAGGGTGTGCCTCCACTGGCCTAAGGCTTCTGGACCAGTGGACCTCACCCAGGAGCGTGGCCAATGAAGACTCTTTGCTTGTTAGTCATTTCTCTCTCTCCTTTTCATATGTCATCCCTATTCAATACTCTGCCCACACATCCAGTTATTAGCTGTATTCATTCATTTGTACCTTGGTTTGAAAGTTCTATTTGGAATACATGACAATTTTCCCAATTTCCATAACTTTCACTTCTAAGGGCTGTGGCTGAGACCTCCTGTGAAAGGATGGGTCGAAGTGGTGAAGGCTGGCGCCTCTGGCTCCCCGTCCCAGAGGAAACATTTGGGGTGTTTCAGGTCAAATGTGATATTTACTTCAGATTGATTGTACTGATTATTTAAGTTGCATTTCCTTTCCAGCTTGCTAAGTTTTGTTAGGTTAAAGAAGAAAAAAATGGCTAGAGACTGAATTTGATCACATGATTTTTCTTTCCTTTGGGGAGAGAGATGATCCTTTACTCTGTTCCTTTGGTGCTTACCTTGATTTCTGAATGTTAAACCAACTTGGTTTTTGTTGCTGGAACTCAGTGTGCTCTAGCTGAATCTCCTCTTTTAGTTTGTTAATGTTTTGATTTCAGGGTGTTGGATGTGTTCATGAGGTGGATTGGTGGTTTGTCTTCATTTTGAAAATCTCTTTGTCCTATATTTATGTTAAAGTTATGCTTTCTTCATTAAGCACAATGGAAGAATAGGCCTTCCTTTTTTTTTTTCTGAAAGTCTTTGGTTTAGACTGGCGCTGCTTTTCCTTTCTTTGTTGGGTAGAACTCCCCAGTGCTGTCAGCTGGCCGTGGAGTTTTCTTTGAAGGAGCATTTGGAATCCCAGATTCAGAAGTTCCCTGCAGCATCAGAACGCCATGTTCCTTGCTGCATCAGCTTTGTCTGGCTGCGTTTCTCTAGGAATTTGCCCATGCGCTCTGCGCGTGCCAACTGGCAAAGGTTGTATGTGAGTTTTTCTTGTTATCTTTTCCCTGTATCTGCCTGGAAGGGCCTTGCCTTTGAGAACACAGTAAAGAGGGATCTTAGAATGCTGGGAGAGTTGAGAGGCCAGGGTAGGGATGCTGGCGGGGCAGAACCAATGACAAAGTCAGCAAGTAGCTGGTCCACAGCTAAGGCTACATTCCCTGGCCCTTGTTGGCGGAACCCAACTGGACATCATCCAACAAGGTTCACAGGGTTCCAACTGCAGCATCAGACAGCAGTAGGTTTGGAATGGGGAGAACACGGTAATGACCGAGCAGCTCACCCGCTCACCTGTGTATTCTCAGTGTCCTTGTCAGCTTACCCCACTTGGGGGAGATCCTCAGAGTCATGTTTCCTTCTAGTTCATCTTATACTTTTTTTTATCCCTTGGGCTGACATTGTTCAGGTCCAAGATCTTACCAAGATTTTCTTTCTTCCACTTCAAGTAACCTAATGAGTATGTATTGTAATCTGCACATCATTATCATGATCCATTAAGATTTAGAACAAGTACTACAAAATGCTTCACCCAGTAATGGAACCTGGACCCCATATTGTGACATAATGGGCTAAGCTGCCAACTGAAGTGCTGGCATCCCACATGGGCACCAGTTCATCTCCCGGCTGCTTCACTTCCAGTCCAGCCCCCTCCTAATGTACCTGGGAACACAGTAGAGAATGACCCAGGTCCTTGGACCCCTGCACCCTGCAGAGGAAGCTCCTGGCTTCAGCCTGGCCATGGTGGTCATTTGAGGAGTGAACGAGTAGATGGATGATCTCTGTCTCAACTCTTTCAAATAAAGAAAATTATTTTAAAATGTAGAGTTGCATGTAAAGCTTGTGATCCCATAAGATGGAGCAGAATGAAAACTTACTGCCTGATATTTCTGGTGTTGCCTTCCTGCGTTTTGGCGTACCTAGACTCACATGTCACTAGCACCCTGTGACAGCGTGCACAGTACTGCACACAGCGTGTGTGGCAGGTCTTCGGCTGGGACCAACAGGCTGTGTCACACAGCTGAGTGTATAGTAGGTTACTCAGGGTCTGTATACCAGTACCTTTCTCAGAGGATACTCCTGTTTTAAAAGAGGCATGACTGCAAGATTTGTTCTCGTTATTGATGGTTATACTTCGTCTTCTCTTCCCTGGGGCCCTTATCTTGATTTTTTTTCTTGCAGGGGGTGAGAGCATAGTGGGGTATTCCCAGATGGTATACATAAAAAATAACTGCTTCCTGACTCTGTACAGCCAATTATCTTTTTTTTTTTTTCTTGTGCTGATGTAATAGTCACTCCTGTCCTAGAATTATGGATCCATTCCTTGCCCTCACCATGAGATGTTCTCTCCTTGTCTGCCACTTTCCAGGGTTGCAGGTGAGAAATGTGCTGATAAACTGATTATTTCTAGAATCTGCTTGCTCTTTCTGTCTGGAAGCTGATGTGATGTTTCTATTTTTGGATGTGTCTAAACGGCACATCCTTGGCTTCTTTGTTCTTGGATAGTCTTTGTTTTTATGTGTGTCTTATTTTTGTTTTCCTCCCCAACTTCATGTTACACCTCCCACTTCCTCCCTCCATATAACAACTTTTTTTTTTGTCTTGGATTGTGTGACACGCATTTAATTTAATCTTTTTAAAATAGTCATTCCCTTTTCAGCAGGGACCATTCTGCCTTTATATTGCCTCTGCCAAAGCTTTAAATGTAAAAAACTCAAGCATTCTTCCTTCAGAGCCTCTGGTTGTACTCTCATAATATCTCCGGTGCGTTCTCATTAGGTTTTTATTAGAAGGGATTTTATTAGGTTTTGTTAGATCTGTTGCTCCATGGTTCGAATCCATTTCAGGACTTGACTATCTCCTCCCTTCAAACCACTCTGCTTCTAAAGTGCTCTGAGTTTGCTTGGAGCTGGTTTGGGCCCAGCAGGTGGCTGCGGTAGCTGTCACTCCTTAAAGCCCTGGTGAATTAACAGGAAATGCTGGAGGCAGGCATGATGGGGTTTTCTTCCCTCTATGAACTGGGTCAGCAAAGAATATTGTCTACCTTGACTATAATGGGTGTGTGGGGGTGGGCAGGCGTGCACTGTTTGGAATAAAATAGAGATTAGAGATAAGTAATCTCTCATTCACCTTCTCTCAGAATCAAGTAAAGCTGAATGATGTCTCATGAATGTTGCAACTACTCCTTAAAGGGGACAGGGGTCCCTCCCACCCTGACACCTCAGGTGTGCCAGGCATGTCCCCTTTGAGGTATCAGGAGTCCTCTGAGGCAGGCTAATCACCCCCTCCAAACCGCCTGAATTCTTGGGATTCTTGCTGGGCTCTGGTCCCTGTCTTGGCTTCCTGTGTTGAGCAGGTGTCCTTACCATTAGCCTCGAGAGGTGACAGGGGTCAGCCTGCAAAACTATCTTACCTTACATCAGGCTACCTGTGAGGGGCCAGAAGATGGGTGATTGCTTGGCCTGGGGCTGTCAAAGCTCAGCTGTCTCATCACCGTGGTTATACTGGGACCATTATAGCCGGAAAGGAAGACCAGACGGTGGGCAGGAGATGTGCTGCATGAATCTGGCAATAAGAGCAGACTGGTCTTCCTGAAACCTGCCGAGTTCCAGGTCTTGACATCCTAGCCTGTGTGTTGCAGCCTGGAGTGAGGTTTCAGGAGCTAAGGGTTGGCTATGGGCAAGGGGACCTGCAGGAGGATGGAGAAGTGATGCCTTAGTGGGGAACTTGGGATAACTCCTGAGGTCCAGGATGCAGTGGACAAACAACCATAGTGGCTGCTCAGCAGTGAGCAACTGGTTGAAGACTCAGCTAGGGTGGTATGTATGTAATATGAGCACACATCCTCTTGACTTGCAAGCAAATCTTGTTTCTTTCTAGTCTACAGATGGTAGTTATCTGAGCAGGCCACCGGCCTTTCCCCTTTTCTAGGTTCCAGGTGAGATGGAGCTGTCTCTTTGACAGAGGGAGAAAGAGAGCCTACCTGTGGTCTTGCACTGCTGCCTGAACATCATCAGCTTTTAAGTCACAGTCAGATATGCCTAGATCACAGAGAGGTGGGCTGGCACATGGCTAGACTAACTGCCCCTCGTCCCCTGGTTTTGGCAGGTGGATTCTGATCAACCAGATGGTGTGTTCCTTGCACTGGGGCTTCCTAACTTATGAATGTCAGTAGAAAGGCCTTAGGGTTGATTTTGACCACAAATGACATAAAAACCAATGCCCAAAAAGCTTAAACAGCAAAAGGAATTTAGTCAAACGCTGAATCCAGAGGCGGGCTGCCCTAGAGGCGATTGGTTCAGCAGCCCAGCAAAGGTCAGGACTGAGTCTCCCTAGCTTTGTAGTTGGACATTTTCTGCATGCTGATGTGTTTGTTACCTTAGCCCTGCTCAGTCGTGAAATGATGGCCTCTGCTTGACACAATGCTGGCAGATGCAAAGTGTGTAGAAAAACTTTTCCTCTTTTTTTTTTTTTCTCTCCTTGTAAACTTCCTTTTAAGAGCAAAGGAATCTCTCAGATCAGCCACTCCTAACCCATTATGTCCCTCGCAACTCATTGGCCAGAACTGAGTCACCTGTTCACTCCTAAGCTAGTTGCTTCTTATACAATTTCCATTTAATGAGCTGAATGATTTAGAAATCAATGACATCCTGGACTAAGCTTAATCAAGGATGTTAATATTAAATAGCAGTGAATTCAGCTGATTTTTTCTAAGATGCATCTAATAATCATACTTTAACCATACAGATATATCCATGGCAATTACTACCTGAAATTCCTAGCCCACATGTCCAGAATAATAACTACACTGAGTCAGGTAACATTCCTAACAGGTAAATGTGACAGAAAATACCAAAGCACTAGGACCGCTTGGGCAGCTGCAAGCGATTCAGCCGCCCAAGGACCCCGGTAGGCGCGTTTCTGATGACACATGGTCCTGGGAAGCAGCAGATTAGCTCATGTTGGCTTCTCCCATATCACTGCTCTCAAACTTGTGGGACTAATAAGATTTTTTTTAAAGATTTATTTTTTATTTTTATTGGAAAGGTAGATATACAGAGAGGAGGAAAGACAGAGAGGAAGATCTTCCGTCCAATGGTTCACTTCCCAAGTGAGCACAATGGCTGGAGCTGAGCCAATCCGAAGCCAGGAGCCAGGAGCTCTTCTGGGTCTCCCACGCGGGTGCAGAGTCCCAAAGCCTTGGGCCATATGTGACTGCTTTCCCAGGCCACAAGCAGGGAGCTGGATGGGAAGTGCCGGGATTAGAACCAGTGCCCATATGGGATCCTGGAACATGCAAGGTGAGGACTTTAACCACTACACTATCGCGCTGACCCAGGACTAACAAGATTTTAACATATAAAACTCATACCTCTCAATAAAGAAAGATGCCTGGGTTTATCCAGACAGATTAAGAGTTGCTGTTGCCAGCCTCTCAGCCCTGGAAAATTCCAGAAATTTGAGGCATTCAGGGTTGCCCTACCCACAGGGGTCCCAAGCTGAGTCTAGAGCAGGCAGCTGGTACGCTCTGTCTCTCCTTTCCAGCTGGATGTGGAATTCTTGGGTGGGGGGCCAGGAGGGGTTTTGTTTGGTCTTGCTCTCAAGGGAACTGCTCATATGTCTTTGTCATAGAACATGCCTGCATTTCCAAGGTTGTGTCCCCTTTGATGTAGGGTCCAATTTGTCTCAACCATTTTATGCCTCAACTTTCTGTACTTCCTTTTTTTAAATCTAGTTGAGAATTAGGCTTATTTATTCCCTATGATGTCATCATACCACCCTTCCTATTTTGTTGTTTAAGGCTTTTGACAGTTCTGTACCAATGCACAGTTGATTCAGTTCATACAGCTGCATGAAGCGCAAAGGAGTTGGAGAGACAATGGAAGTTTCTTTGCTGTTGATCCCCCAGCTCAAAAAAGGGATTTGGTCAACTTCCCCTCTCAGTGGGGTTGTCATGAATGTCATACATGATTTTTAAATTTCTAGGAAACTAGGGTGAACTGAAGATGGTAGATTCCAGTGGTTTTAAGCCAGGGATAGTTTGAGATCATATCCACACAAGTCCTAGAGTTTTCCCTCTGAGCTGCAGATACATCAACACGAAAATGGGAGAGTTCTGGTTGTACAAAGGCTTCACTTATTTTCATACTAAAATAAAAGCCATAGTTACATCTCTTTGTGTTCAGGAGAACCGGAGAAAGGCCAGCTGGGAGTTAGGGAGCCTCTGGTTTCAAAGACAGAGAATTGGACTTGCTTGCTTCCTGGTAGACCAGCAGTTCTTTTTTTTTTTTTTAAGAATTATTTTTATTATTTTTTTATTGGAAAGACGGATATACAGAGAGGAGAGACAGAGAGGAAGATCTTCCGTCCCATGATTCACTCCCCAAGCAGCCGCAACAGCAGATGCTATGCCAATCCGAAGCCAGGAGCCTCTTCCGGGTCTCCCACGTGGGTGCAGGGTCCCAAAGCTTTGGGCTGTCCTCGACTGCCTTCCCGGGCCACAGGCAGGGAGCTGGAAGGGAAGCGGGGCTGCTGGGATTAGAACTGGCGCCCATATGGGATCCCGGGCGTGCAAGGTGAGGACCTTAACCACTGTGCCACTGTGCCGGGCCCTGGACCAGCAGTTCTTACGCCACTCTGTGCATGTGTTTGGGAGTGAGAGGAGGGCAGTCCTCACATGACGTGTCCGTTATCTAAGGGACTGCTGTTGTCACTATTTTATTGGGAAATCACCCTGCTCTAGCAAATGGGTATCTTCTAGAAGGTGCAGTTGGAGATGTAGCCACTCGGATGAGGTGTTGAACCTTGTGGTCTGTGGGGTGACACATCTCACTGGAAGCCTTTTCATGTTGCTAGTGTTCGTTAGCTCCATGACACCACGTGCTTCTGGTGTGTCAGGCCTCCCTGGGGACTGGCATTGGGGTTCATCGAGTAAGCCACCACTCACGGTGCCAACATCGCACAGCTGAGATCTGGCTTAAATTCTGGTTGCTCTGTTTGCCACCCAGCTTCTTGGAAAGCAGTGGATGATGATGGAGTCCTTGGGACCCCTACCACACACATGGAGAAATCAGATGGAGTTCCCAGCTGCTAGATGCAGTCTGCCATAGGCACGGCTGTTGCCGGCACCTGGGGAACAAATCAGCAGATGCGACATACCCTCTCTCCTGTCCCCTTCCCCCGTCACTGGCCATCACTCTGTCTTACAAATAAATAAGTAAATAATGTTTTACCTTATTTAGAAATTGCTAAGAACCTTTATTTGTCAAATTTAAGAAATTAGTTAAGTTTGGGCCCAGCGTGATAGCATAGCAGCTAAGTCCTTGCCTTGAATGCACCAGGATCCGATATGTGCACCAATTCCTGTCCCCGCAGCCTCGCTTCCCATCCAGTTCCCTGCTTGTGGCCTGGGAAAGCAGTCACATATGGCCCAAAGCCTTGGGACCCTGCACCCGCGTGGGAGACCCAGAAGAAGCTCCTGACTCTTGGCTTTGGCTCAGCTCCAGCTCTGACTGTTGTGGCCGCTTGGGGATTAAACCATCAAATGGAGAATCTTCCTCTCTGTCTCCTCTCCTCTCCGTACATCTTGACTTTCTAATAGAAATAAATGAATCTTTAAAAAGGAAAAAGAAATTACAGTAAGTAGGCTACTGCTTAAAGGGTTAGGACCATTTTGGTCCGTGTTTTGTAATATCACCTAATGCTTGGTACTTTCTTTTTAAGATTTATTTATTTATTTTAGAAGAAAAAAGTTTGTCTCATTTCAGACTAAAGCAGAAATCAGATTTCAGTTGACTAAAATCCCTGAGATATTACTCATTTTTACCCAATGTGGAAGAAGGAACACCACAAAAACTCTTATCTTGGGGCTGGCACAATACCCTGGTGACTAAAACCTTGCCTTGAATGTGCTGGCATCCCATGGGGGTGCAGGTTCATGTCCCAGCTGTTTCACCTCCCATCTAGCTCCCTGGACGGCCCAAAGCCTCGGGACCCTGCACCCACCTGGGAGACCCAGAAGAAGCTCCTGGTTCCTGGCTTCAGCTCTGCTCTGCTCTGGCAGTTGTGGCCACTTGGAGCGAATCAGCCGACGGAAGATATTTCTCTGTCTCGCCTCCTATCTGACTTTCTAATAAAAATAAATAAATCTTTAAAAAGTGGAGTGCGTGGTACTCAAACCAGCACCAATACGGGATGCTGGTGTCATAGGTGTAGGCTTAACCTGCAGTGCCACAACTCTAGCCCCTCAGTAGGAATTTTTCTTTCTTTCTTTTTAAATTCTGCTTGTTTTTATTATCATTTTATGATACAGTTCCAAAGGCCCTGGGATTTCCCTTATCTCCTTCCCAGTTCCCTCCCTCCTCACTGAGTTCCCCTGTATCATTGCTATAATATAGTTCTTCGTGCACAGTCATATGTCCATCATTGCGGGCATATAGTTAACAATTTCATTGGGAGTCCATCTTTGGAAGTAGAGATGCGTACTGCATTGTATCCTCACATCTGGATATGTTAGTCTCAATTACACAGTTACAATAAGTCCCCTTAAATGGAACGCCACCAAAAAACATAAACAGGGAAAAAAAGAGAAATTAACAACACCATCAAGTTAAAAAAACATGCTACTGAATGACTAATGTGTCACTGAAGAAATGAAAAAGAAAATCAAGAACCTTCTTGAAGAAAATGATGCTTCTGTATGATTTATGAGTCATTGAGTAATTTAATGAGAAGTGTTTTGAAGAGATGAAACTAACAAAAAAAATCAAAATCCATGAGATATAGTTTGCATTGATCTTTGTTGGTGAAATGTGTCTCCTCTAGGCGACAAGTAGATGGGCTTTGTTTTTCAAGCAGTCTACTAATCCGACATTTGATTGATGAGTTTAAGCTGCTTACATTCACGGTTAATGTGAATGAGTGATAATTTGGTCCTGTCATTTTAGCAATGAGTTGTTCATTGATTTAGTATTCTGTTATTTTTCCAGGATGTTCTTCACTTTGGCCTTTGGTTTTGTTGAGTGCTATTCCTCTTTGTCAAGAAAACATCTTTAAGTATCATTTGTAGGGCAGGTTTGGAAGAGGCATATCCTTTCAACTTTTCTTTACTGTGGAAGAGTTCTGTGCCCAATTCTTTCTCTAGATTAAGGAAATTTTCCCTTATTATCTGTTCAAATACATTTTTAAGCCCAGCTTCTCTTTCTGCATCTTCTGGGACTCCCATAACTCTTATATGAGGTCTTTTAATAGTGGCTTTCAATTATTTTTTTTTTAAGATTTTTTTTTTTTTTTTACAAAGTCAGATATACAGAGAATGAGAGAGGAAAATCTTCCATCCAATGATTCACTCCCCAAGTGAGCACAACTACTGGTGCTGTGCCGATCCAAAGCCAGCAGCCAGGAACCTCTTCCAGGTCTCCCACATGGGTGCAGGGTCCCAAAGCATTGGGCCATCCTCACCTGCTTTCCCAGGCCACAGGCAGGGAGCTGGAAGGGAAGTGGAGCTGCCAGGATTAGAACTGGTGCCCATATGGGATCCCGGTGCGTTCAAGGTGAGGACTTTAGCCGCTAGGCCACGCCACCGGGCCCATGCCTTTCAATTCTTGAATACGTTTTTTAGCCTGACACAGCTCTGCTTCCAGCTTTTTGTTTATTTCTCCCTGGTGACAGAAAGTATCTTCCAATTCTGTGATACTTTCTTCTACTTGCTTCATTCTATTTTGGAGACTCTCCACTGTACTTTTAAAACACGCTGCACTGTGTTTTTTATTTCTGATATATCAGCTTTCATTTGATTCATTTCCTGTATGACATATTCCTTGAATTCCTTGAATGCCTGCTTTACATGCTTACAAGTGTTTTGATTTCTGTATCCCCCATTTTCTTGATGCCTTCCTCAGTTAACTCTGAGGTTAGCATAGGGTTTTGCTCCTTTGCAGGATAGTCTTCAGTAATATTCATTGTGCCTTTGTCTCTTCTTTTGCTCTTGGTCATTGTACTTCTAGTTATCAGATTCTTCTCCTTGGGGCAAGTTTCTAAGCTCTGTCATCCACAGGTCTACTGTTCGATTTTACTTATTATGGTTGGTACACAGCTCTTTGTTGGCATTCACTTGTGCCACTCTCTCCAGTAAGTTCCAGGTCTGGGCTCTTATGTTAGATTTCCATAAAGAACTCCGTAGCCCCAGCTCCTGGCTCACCACTCTCCACCTCCTGTGATCCCGTGCTGAGGCTTCACTGTTGTCTGTACAACCTTTCTCCCACTTCCGGTTGGAGCAGGTGCCAGGATTAGGGAGACAGCAGGTATCCTGTATGGATAGGTTGTTGGTGCTGCTGATCTTGTTAGAACCTGTTGCTTGTTAGGATTGAGGGCCACATGGACCTATTTTAACCCGTACAATGCCACAGTTGGTATTATTTTCCCTGTGGGACCAGGGAAATGCACTGAGCTCAGCGAGTTGTTGCTGAGCTCTGTGCCTGCTCAGCTTAGCACAGTCTCTGCAGCCTTAAAGCCCTTGCCACACTGTGCAGAATGGCACCTGATGTGCCACTCTAGAGTTTTTGATTTGCTGTCTGTCAGGGCTGAGGGCCGTCTGGACCTATCTTGGGTGGAACCTGTAGGATGCCATGTTGTTGCAGTTCACTGAATCAGAAGAGTTCATTTCCAGCTCAGCACATACAAAGTATTATCCATAGCCCTTGCCTGCTTAAACAAAATGGTGCCTGCTACAGCTCTAGGGGGCTGACTGGGCTCTAGGGGGCTGACTGGGCTCTAGGGGGCTGATGGGCTCTGGGGGGCTGACTGGGCTCTGGGGGGCTGACTGGGCTCTAGGGGGCTGACTGGGTTGTGAAAACCACCCTGATCCTGCACTGCCTATATGGGACCTGCTGCTCTGTCTCTGCTCCTGGTCAAATCAAACAGACCAGCAGGACGGGCAGTTCTTTGTCTGAATTTAGCTTCTGAGCTCCCGGTAAGTATCCTTTCCCACCTTGTTGCTGGTAGAGTTTAGATTGTGGCTCACTGGATGCTCCTTGGTTGTCAGTCACTGCAACACCACACAATTGCGTGTGCTGCTTTCCTGTGTCTGTCAGTCTCCAGGGACCCCTCTGCTGTCTTTCTGTCCTCTCCTATTTCCTGGAATGTGCCCTCTCTGCTTCACACTGGCTAACATTTTCTGTTTGTTTAAATGTGTCCCTACCTTATTCCGCCGTCTTGGTTTTCCCCTCAGTAGGAATTTTACCGACAGTTCTGGAGTTAGCATGGCAACACAGGCTTGGCCCTGGTTAGGGAGGGCCTCAGGAAGAATGGGATCAGAGTGGGGAGAGAGGAAGCTGGGCCTGGGGGAGAAGCTCATGTGTATCCGTTCACTATAGTGAGAACTCTGAGGCTTCCAAGGCATGACCTTACTTCTGTAGAGGTCAGGGTCACCAAAATGACCCACTGGGCCCCATTTTGTGAAGGTCCACCACCTATCAGTATTGCCCCACTCAGACCCAAGCTCCCATCATGTGAACTGATGGGGGTGTACTCACACACCCCTTCCCCCAGGCACAGCATGTAGCATCAGATGACGGAGCCCAGGTGCAAGGTATGTGGCAGATCAGTTGTCATGCACGTCATACTGTCTGTCTTGCTCTTGAAGACTGTATGTGACAGCTTGTTGTTAGTTTGCAATGGATATTGCCTTCAGTTGTTGGCTGTGTGTTCAGTTGTTAAAACTGCCTATAAGACAAGGGGGAGGGGGACTTCATTTTAAATGCATACATTTTCGGATGTTGTTTTGAGCTTCTGTGACATACCCTGGATTGAGTCAGTTACGCGTGCTTTGAAGCAGTGGGAACTCACTGTGCCTCCAGCAGCACAGGACTCTCGGTGCTCTGGCAACCGGACGCCTCTGTAAGAAGTGCTACTTCCTGGGTCGGCTTCCTGTTTTCCTCCCCACATGTGTGTACAGCTAATTTCAAAATAGTTTATGATTATACTATGAATTTTTCTCTACCACTGAACCAAGTCCTCTTCTGCCCCCGCCCTGCCTTTCTGCAGGTGAGAGGGGCTGAGACCGGGCCCAGGGAGAGGGTGTCGTTTGATTCCCACAGCAAGAACCTGCTCTCCTTAACCTGGCAGCATGTTCTTTTTCTTCTGCTGCTGCTGCTTTTAATTGAAAAGGCAGATTTACAGAAAGAAGGGGAGAGAGAGAGCTGATCTACTGATTCACCCCCCAAATGGCTGCAACTGTCAGAGCTAAGCTGATCCAAAGCCAGGAGCTTCTTCTGGGTCTTAGTCCATCCTTTGCTGCCTTTTCAGGCTGCAAGCAGAGAGCTGGATTGGAAATGTAGTAGCTGGGACATGAACCAGTGCCCAGATGGGATGCTGGCACTTACAGGTGGAGAATTGGCCTGTTGAGCCACTGTGCTGTGCTGGACCCTGGCAGCATATTCTAAAGCTGTCCATTAATTCCCTCATGTGCATTTAAAGGTACTTCTTTAGAGTGACTGCAATCAGTATTTTAACAGCAGCCTATGCTCTGTTATATAACTTTCAAATTATTACTTAATAACAGAGAATGAATTTAAATACTGTGGCTCATTCTTTAAATACTTACAACAGCTGCAGCTGGGCCAGACCACGAAGCTAGGAGCTTAGAACCTAATCCAGGCTCCCTCGTGGGTGGCAAGCACCCCGATACTTGAGCCATCACCTGCTGCCTTCCAGGATGCACGTTAGCGGGAAACTGGACTCAGAGCAGAGAAAATCCAAACGCTGAGCTCTGGGACGTGGTGCTCACGTGGCATCTGACCTGCTGCGCCCGTGCCTGCCGCACTGTAACCTCTCAAGAACAGAGTGAGTGTGGAACTACCACATCCACCTGCTGCTTCTCCCTGCTTTGGGATTAGTCCTTCCTGTTGCATCTCAGTGTACATAGTAGAGATTTTGATTTTGACCCTCTGTAAGCTACTTTAAAAAGCACAACTTTGCTGAGACATGAGCATGTGTGAGGTATACAGTTGATGTAATTTTTTATCCTTAAGAGTTCTATAATTGTTGGAGTCCAGCTCCAGCCGAGTTCGGAGCTCGGGAAGGGTATGTGGAGTCGGCGATAAAGACACACTCACTGTCACTTGGTGCGCTGTCACAACAGCTCAAGAGGAAGCTGTCCTTTTTATTTACTCAGACACCTCACAAGCTTCTGCACAAGCAACTAATTGTTCTATTTTTTACTTCAGGACTAAGGGGGCACGTACAGACATTTGGTCACTGCGTCTGCACTTCAGGGCTAAGCAGGTGTCCCTAAAGATAATTCTGCAAAATACTGTATTCATATTCTTTTTTTTTTTTAAAGATTTATTATTATTATTATTTTTTATTGGAAAGGTGGATATACAGAGAGGAGACACAGAGAGGAAGATCTTCTGTCCGATGATTCACTCCCCAAGTGAGTGCAATGGCCGATGCTATGCTGATCCGAAGCCAGGAGCCTCTTCTGGGTTTCCCACATGGCTGCAGGGTCTCAAAGCTTTGGGCTGTCCTCGACTGCTTTCCCGGGCCACAGGCAGGGAGCTGGAAGGGAAGCGGGGCTGCCGGGATAGAACCGGCGCCCATATGGGATCCCGGGCGTGCAAGGTGAGGACCTTAACCACTGTGCCACCGCGCCGGGCCCTGTATTCATATTCTTCAAAGCAAGCCTTTATTCATTGTTCAACAGTAGCCATGGAGCAAGAGCCAGGACTCCAAGGCCAAGACACATACGATTACCTGCTAATCAGTAGTACATTCCTACCACATTTTTATTTCTACAATTTACCCAATATTTAATGGGAAAATAGGTTACAAGGGAAAAAATGTAAAATCTAAAAAGTCAAATATTAAAACCCTTACAACTATAGACTCTACAACCTCATAAACAATGAAACAATAATCAAAAGCATTTTTCTTTGATAAAAGCATCCTTAATTCCTCTAGCTAAAAATTATCAAAGTGGCTAAAACAATTACATTTTCTATGCTCCAAAAAAATTGTAGACAGGCTAGCCTTTGAGATAACAATAACTATATTTACTGCCATAGCAGTTTTAGCTCTCACTCCTATCACTTGCATTAATATTTAGGATATTTTCAAGCCCTTTCCTAGAAGGTATGCTACATGTCTGGGCCAGATTTCAGGGCAATGGTTAAGTACCCAATAAGGTGTCCAGAAATGGCATGGACTTAATTGTGCTCCTGTGTGTAAATTGTCAAAGGCCCACTCACCAAGACATTATCAGTGACATTAACTCTCAAGCTCACATTGGTTGCAAAAGCCGGGCAAACAACAATGCCTCAAAAGATTACAGAATTCTTAGTGGGGTGCTTGAATGTCCATGCAAACGGGGTGAAACAACGTCAAGGTGGTCACAGATATCTGCCGGGCCTTGCCAAACAGCTGTTGTGATCCAGCTACTTTCATGATTTTCATCTTCAGATTTTTCTTTGCAAGTCAGTAGAAATGCAACTGATTTTCATATATTTGTGTTCTGGAACCTTGTTGAACTCAGTAATTTTCTACTTTTAGTCAATCACTTGGGAGTTTCTACATGAATATCCTACCATCTGTAAAGACTCAGGTCTCCTTTTCAGTCTGGAAGTTGTTCCATTTTCTTTCCTGGTTCTCTTGCTCTGTGAGTGGAGCTATGCTCAGCTAAGGGGAAGACAAAGGAATAATGTCTTTGCTCTCTAGCATGGGATGGGCAGGGGGGACGTGCTTTAGTGTTAAGTACAGGGAGCATAGCTGCTGTAAAGTCATAAATACTGAAATTGTCCACCATCCCTCCTGTAGCAGTGAATGGCCAGGGCAGTGTGTGTGCTTTCTTCATGGGGAGCACAGCTCGGAGCTGCCTATCCTGTTGCCCTGAATGCCAGGCATATTCCTGAACCACATCATGACAACACTGGACACCCACGAATTGCATTCAGTACACCTCCTAATTAAAAAACAAAAAGCAAAAACCTCCCCCTTGGTAGTGATTGTCCTTCCCCAGCCCCATGCTTGTGCAACAGGGCCTCAAACCTCTGTGCCTCCGTTCTTCCTGCATAATGGTTCGGCGCTCTTGTCAATGGAGCTTGTGGAGAATCGGGTGTCAGGACCCGGCCCAGGGCAGGTGAAGTGAAAGGCGTGTTCTGGAAACTTGCTTCCTGGTGCTCTGCGATTCAGATGGCAGTGTTGGGATTGTCCCACCTTCTCCCAGCTCTCTTCTGCATCTGACCTCACCGTCCGGCATGTTAGGCTTAGGTACTCTTCAGCCTAGGGCAGAGGGGCAGGACCCTGAATGAAGCTCCCAAAAGCACAACGACTGGCCTGCTGACCCAGTCTGGCCTCCGTCACGGGCACCCAGGAACGGAACCCAGAGCCTCATCACGGTCTGCTGGGCCTGGGAGGCAGCTAGGGAACAGCAGGGAGAACCCAAGCAAAGAATCTCACTGGCCACTTGAGAGAACTTGAGTGTTTGTGATTTTAGATCCCCATGAGTGTTAGTGACATTCACAGGGAAAGAGTGCTGGGTAAATGGAAGATAACTTCCAGAATAGTCCAGAACAGATGTCTCCGCACCAAACTGCTGCAGTATTGGAGACCGTGACCTCCACAGAGCTCATCCCTTCCAGCAGCCAAGGGACATTCTGTTCCTGCCTGGGAGAGGAATTAGTAATGAGGGACAGAATGTTCCTTTGTAGTCCATCAAGTAAGCCAAGTGGGAGGAAACAGATTCAGAACGGGGGTACTCAGCAATTTCACGGCAACCATTTGAGCATCAACATTGCTTTCGCTGCTGCCTGCCCACCAAAAGACTCTGTTCTGGTGGATTCTTTGCATACTGAGCACTGTGCCATTTGCTTTCGCTGGAGAAGGTGTGCCCACACATCCAGTGGCCAAGAACATTGATTGTTCTTTTGAAAAACTCCTCACCTGCTTTTAGCACTGTGTTTCTGTCAAAAAAAAAAAAAAATGTTGAGACCTTTTCCTATAAAAGATACCAGTGAGTGCAGAGGAGAACCTAAATAATCAAGATGATTAAAACTTCCTGGCAGGCATTAGCTACCAAGGAGACCAAAGAAAACAATCGCTTAGAGTTTCACCATCAGTTGGAAATAGGCTTCGCCTTGCTCAGTATATTTGAAATCTTTGTTAGCTGTTTTTGCCTCAAAGCTTTTTGATTTTTTCTTCTTTTTTTTTTGGGGGGGGTCTAATAATAAAGCTTGAAGAAGATTAACATCAACTACTTGGAAGTTTGTTTTGCTTTATTCACTCATCTTGCTTACTGTGGTGCCTAAGCAGCCACAGGTGCCCGGGTCAGGTTTCACTGATTTTATTCCAAGTCTGGATGTACAAAGACCTGCGACATGGTGTGATGTTAAGCTTCACCCTGGACATGTTTTTCATTTGTTTTTCCAAGCATGAAAGTCAACATTTCAACTTAGTTTTAAAAGCAAATAACTGTAAAATGCATCTTGAAATGGGAGTACTTATCTTCCCAGAATTTTCTCTTATTCTTACGGGAACATGTGTTTCACTGGAGTGAACATCTTTTTACTAAAGGGTAGCCCAAAATATGCCACTATGGCATAAGGATTACTTTGAGCTAAAGGCATTTTCAAAACACCAGATCCAAGGGTATTTTAATCTTTTCTTCCTGAAAATAGGAGCTAAACTCCATGTGAGACATGCCTTTCCTGAACTAGGAGAAAAACATCATTGGATAGGGAGTCACAGCTGAGAGAATTCTGTGCACACGGCCTTGTCAAAATGATTCTGTTCCCTCCGTCTCCTCATCAAACTTATTTTGCTGCAATTACAGCTGTTCGTTCAACCAAGTATGAAAGTACTGAAAGTTCAAGTGCTTAGGCCTTGTCGCATCTTTGGGTCTTCATTTTCATGCCAGGGCTGCTGTGTTGCTCTTGTATAAAATGTACACAGGTGGGGTACCTTTAATATAAAATCCAAGATGCTGCAACATCATGGTCAGGTGGAAAATGACGCACCTGACCTCAAGTGACAGTGTAGAATGCAGATTCAGTATTAAGTTACCTTCAGGCCATGTGCATAAAGTGTTTGTGGAACACAAGGGAATTTCATGTCCCATGCCAGTGGGCTCTCATAATGTATTCCCAAATCTGAAAAGTCTGGAATCTAAAATAAAATACTTCTTGTGCCAAACATTTTATATGAGACTCTGAACCTGAATTAACATTGTGTGCTTTCATCCTAGCGATCCACTTTATTTCAATTTAATTTCCAGACTCAGCTGGAAACACCAGTGATAGAGGTAAATTCTTGCATTTCCTACAACTCTATACAACTTATGTAGTCCTCTGATATTTTCCACAACATAAATGACTGGAAGGAAGCCAGTTATTATCAACCACCCTGCCAGGTCCCATGCTGGGTACTTGGCAGCCCCATCTGAATTCCCCTGAAGCCAAGATTGGTATTCTCAATAGGATAGTTTGAAAACTAAAAATGGGTAGTGTCGATAGCTTTGCTAGCATCTGCTTCCAAAAGCCCTGAGCTTTTCAAGGGCAGCAGGGATGTATGCTCTGAGTGCAAGCAAGAGCCTGGTCCCCGGAGGCAGACTGGGCTTAGCTCCCAGAACCACCACTTCACTTTCTGTAGGATCTCAAAAGCACTAATTCTAAAAGAAACATAAATACACATGCCTCAAAGTGTTGCCTGAAAGCCACGCAGAGTAAGGTCTGATCCACAGGTAACCACTTAGCATTATCTGCTGTTATGGTTGCTTCTCCCCTGAGACGCTACAGCTGCCGGTGGTGATCAAGTGGTGGCAGGTGGGTTGGGTTATCTCTGCACGGGGTCCCTAAGCTCCCGCTTCATCGCATCGCTCTTACGCCTGTATTTTCCTACCAGCATCCTTCTGGACAGAGCTGTGGGGCTGTGCCTTTCCCTTTCTTTTGAGGAGTGCCCGGCGGCTGCGAGGCTGCGAGGCTGCCGCAGGGCACAGCTAATCTTCACGTTGGTTACCAAGCAGCCTGACTGCTGGGCTCTTGGTAATTGGAGTATCTTAACAAAACAGGCGAGCCCAACTGTGGGTCACAGGTTTTCTCTCTTTCCCAAATTCTCCCCCTCTGTCTTGGTTGCTGAACTCTGACTCCAGGTAGAAGTGATGGCTCTTCGGGGACAAAATAGCCAGAATTCTAGGTTGCAGGGGGCTTCTTTGAACTCAAGTACCAGTTTTAAGTTGCTAGGAAACTCAGATGAATTCTCTGCCTTAAAACACGTTATGATTTCCTAGGCCCGTTAGTCCTCCGGGTTGGGTCTTTAAGGAACAGAATTGCCCTTGGCTCACAGTTGCAGGAACTCGGAAGTCCAAGGTCGAAGGCCTGTGTGTGGTGAAGTTGCCCTGCAGTGGGAGTGCAGCGCTGAGAGCCAGTCACCTTGTCCAATCAGCAGAGGCTTCCAGACCGCATCATCCCCAACACTGTTGCATCAAGTGGGGTTAAGTGTGTCCTCCTGCAATGAATTGGGGGGCATGTGTTCAAGCCGCAGCAGCGCGCCCCCATCATGAAGATGCTCGAGGACCTACCGGTGGGATTTAAGGCCAAAGAGAGTTACTGCTCACAGCTCACATTTGATCATAGCGGCACTGCAACGTGGATTACGACCAGTGCCATTATCAGATTGCATTTTCATAGTGAATTATAAACAAGAAAAAATTTTTATGAGCCTCACATTTCGGTGAAATGTTAATCAGGTTGTGTTTTGGTGCTGTTATTCAAATAATGTGTTTGGAATTGCTTCCCTCTGCATATATTTGCATTAAAGAGGAACTCAATTTGATTTAGTTGCTTTAGAAGTTTACCCACTTCAGTAGCTTTAAAAAGACAGAGGGAAATGGAGGTTGTATGTGCGTGTGTGTGAAGAAACACATTGGCAAGGACCTGTAGGAGCGTCAGCGCATTGCTGAGGGTAATGGAATCACTCCTTCTGGCGTTTCGAGTTGCACAATTAAAAATGTCTATAATCCGCGCCCATCCCGGCGGTGGGCAGTGCTCTCTGCTGTGGCCCCCAGGCGGGGATAATGACGATTAGGGGATCCTAGAGTTCCCCTCCACCGCAGGTCCTGATCAGCAGTGAAGTCCCAGTTCCATGGGAATCTGTCTAGAGCATATGTTTCTCTGCACGTGGCTTCATTCCCCCCCCCCCCAACTCCCATTTCTGGTACAAGTGTGGCTGCAGTGGCCACCCGAGTTGGTGGGTTTCTGAAAACATCAGGCTCTAGACCCGAGCTAGTGTGCTCATCCGGCACCTGCCTGTTGCAGCAGGCTGTCTCGGGCTGCTGTGCTTCCCTGCAGAAACTATCCTTGCAGCGCGAAGCACAAGCCTGCCTGTGTGGAAAGTGCGGCAAGTGTTGCAAACTTTCAGACTCCAAGGGGCATCAGAGAAAAGCGGATGGTGGCAGTGCTTGGCGGAGCTGGGCTTCAGCAGGGGAAGGGGGGAAGGGACGCGTTCGATCCTGTGTCCACACGGTTTGGTAAAAACTAATGACCCTTTGCCTTCCCTCCGCTGTAACACCATTCCGGACCTTAAATCTCTTAGTACCGCCTGCACCCCTCGCCCGCCCAGAATTGAGCCGCACACTGGATCGGGACGTTGGTTCTCGGTTTCTAGCTGTTGGGTTAGTAAGAACTGGATTAGGACGTTGGTTCTCGGTTTGTGTCTGTTGGGTTAGTAAGAACGACATTTTAACCACAGAAAAAGCATCCCTGTCAGCCGTGAGGCCGCCCGGCGTCGCCCCCGTGACGCAGCACGCACGCCCCGTGGCCACGCCCCGGCCGCAGAGCCGCGCATGCGCGCGTCGCGCCGGTCCCGCGTCGCCGGCGCTTCCGGCCGTTGGGGCTCCGACATGTCGCAGAAGCCGCGGAGCCGCGGCCGGCCCGGCAGCCAGCCCGGCAGCCAGCACGAGCGCGACCGGAGCCGGGACGGGGCCCGCGGCGCCGCCGACGAGGCCCCGAGCACGTCCCGCGGGTTTCCTGGCAGCAGCGGCTCGCTGCGGAGCCCGAAGCAGCTGGAGCTCAAGGTGGCGGAGCTGGTGCAGTTCCTGCTGGTGAAGGACCAGAAGAAGATCCCGGTGAAGCGCGCCGACATGATGCGGCACGTGGTGGGCGAGGCCCGGGACACGTTCCCGGAGCTGCTGCGGCTGGCGGGCGAGCGGCTGCGGGACGTGTTCGGCTACCGGCTGGTGGAGCTGGAGCCCCGCAGCCACGCGTACATCCTGGTGAACGCGCTGGAGCCGGTGGAGGAGGACGCCGAGGTGCGCGGCGACCAGGGCACGCCCACCACGGGCCTGCTGATGATCCTGCTGGGACTCATCTTCATGAAGGGCAACACGGTCAAGGAGACGGAGGTGTGGGACTTCCTGCGCCGCCTGGGCGTGCACCCCACCAAGAGGCACCTCGTCTTCGGGGACCCCAAGAAGCTCATCACCGAAGACTTCGTGCGGCAGCGTTATCTGGACTACCGGCGGATCCCGCACACGGACCCCGTGGACTACGAGCTGCAGTGGGGCCCGCGCACCCGCCTGGAGACGAGCAAGATGAAAGTGCTCAAGTTCGTGGCCAAAGTGCACAACCAGGACCCCAAGGACTGGCCGGCGCAGTACTGCGAGGCCCTGGCGGAGGAGGAGGGCAGGGCCCGGCCCGCGCAGCCCGGGGGGCCGGCGCCCACTTCCTGAAAGCGCTGCCGCGCTGGGGACACTCTGATCGTTGTAATTGGTTGTGGGGTTTGAGTTCCACATTGCCGTTTGTAAACACGTTTATAGGATTATTATTCTGGCTTTGTAAAAACTAGTACAGTTGCACTGTGGTCGGAGAAAAAGCACACGAAGTATGTTACTTGGGTGCCAACAAAGTAAAAGCAGAGAAGTCACTTTTTTCTTTTCCCTCACTGCCCCCATTTGTAAGGAAAAATAAAGTTTTTTGTAAAGTTAAAAATGTAACTTCTACATCCTTGTCACATTTTTAACGTATTTTTATATATTCCCTACGTAGGGAGTCCTTGCGCGTGATTCCAAGCAGAGAACATCCTATTTTGCAGATAACGGTTTTATGATAGTACCCGTAACTCTGCCGTGGTGCACCGAGTCTTCCCTCTTTTATTTCAACTGAGGGTGTTGTGACAACTCTTGTCTGGAAGCAGTTGACACGCCTTGATTTGAAATTGTGGGTGGGAGAAAAGTTCATGACTCGAAAGGATGCTAAAAGCGTTTGCGGTGTGTTCAGCTAATAGTTGTTCTGTACAAGCTGTTCTCTTTGCTGCATAATCATGGGAACCGATGGTAAAATTCCTTTCTCCCTCCATGTCCCTGAAATTGTAACATGTGAACACGGTGGCTAAGCCCCCCGCCTGGCTGCTGCCTGCCTGCTGTGTAGTTGATGTGGATTCCGGGGCTCCCTAGCTTGTTGGGTGGCAGTCCCCCAGCCCATCCTGGAAGATGTTCACTAGAACACAAGTTTGCGCCTTTTAAAATTGAAATCTGTTTTGTTTTTGTCTGGGTCTGAAGCTGCTACTTCTTCTGTCAGTTAAGTTCTGCTAAATGACTCCTGGAGCCATCACCGGTTCCGAAAAGACTGTTCTGGTATTGACCTTGACGCGGTTTTGTAGAGAAACCTCCGGTTTTCTAAGTCAGAACCAGGAGAGCTGAGGGTCTTCCTGGCTGCTGCAGGGCATTTATCAGCCTTTCAGAAAGTTTGAGAACATGATGTTGGTGTGAGGAAATTGCAGTCTTAGTGGTTTTTAAAGATAATACTTCTTGCGAAGTCTTTGAAAACCCCTCCCACCACAGATTGAACGGGTTACTCTGAATACGCGCTGTAATTACCTTGGGGGGTTGGGCCTGCAGGTGAGCATTAAATGGGATGCCTTGATGGGGAAAGTGGGAGGACTTGAGTATCCTGGGACTTGGAAGAGCTGGTGGGTGGCGTGGCTGTGGAGGACTGTGATAGGTTCCCGGGTTAGCACCTGTTTCCTGGTCTTCTGGTCCGGGGTCCTCTTCCTAAGCACCCTCTCCCGCAAGCACCCCTCAGCTCTTCCTTCCACCACTGCATCCTAGGAAAGCATCTCCCTCAGGTGTGAGCAACTGACTACCAATAAACGGTTCCTGGGGTTAAAATGGCCCCCGTCAGAGGCCTGGCCGTGCCGTGCGCTTTCCCTCCAGCCGGAGTCTGCATTTCCTAATGTGTGTTTAGGTCCTTGTGGAATGGACTCAGGACTTGTACGACGTGGTCTTGTAGCCCTTTGCCGCTTTCCTGCGTCTTGAGCTTCAGCCACATGACGTTCAGGTGAGTCGTGCTCAGGGAGAGAAAATGTGTTCCCTAATGCCTGGGCAGGCTCTCTCATGGTTTCTGCAGCTGGAAGCAGGCAGGGCAGTCGGGTGCCAGCCTGTTGTTGCGCTTGTATCGGGAGACACTGCTCCCAGTGGTTCCTGAACTTTCCAGCCCAGTCACACTGCCCTCCCCTGCTGAACTCCGCAGCTTGTCAGCATCTGCTGAAGGTGTAGGGGTAACTTATCATGGCAGTAACTTGAACCTGTTCTTACTGGGACATTAAGCCTCCATGAGCACCAGGTTTCATACCTTGTAGGCCTTTTTTCTGTTGCTTTCATGTCCTGGTGAATCTAATGATTATACCTCCTCCCATGTTTTTGACATACAGGTGTTCTAACTATTTATGGAACTATATAATAAAATAAAATAAAATATTTTTAAATGTAGAAAAAATGTGGTCCCTGAGGCCAGCATTGCTGCATGGTACGCTAGGCTGCCACCTGGGGTGCCAGCATTGCCTGTGGGCGCCAGTTGGAGTCCTGTGCCCACTAATGGCCTGGAAAAGCAGCTAACGATGGCCCAAGTGTTTGGTCCCTGCTCCCATGTGGGAGCTCTGGAGAAAGCTCCTGGCCTCAGCCTGGCCCTTCCCTGGCCATGGTAGCCATTTAAGGAGTAAACCAGCAAATGGAACATTTTTGCCTCTCTCTGACTTCCAAATAAATAAATCTTAATTTTTTCCCCTAATTCTAACAATTATAAAAATATTCTCGAGTGTTTTTTCTTGACTTTTATTTTCAGTTGTGTTTTAACTCACTTTAGAAAAAAGTATTCATTGGATAGGCAGGTTTTACAGAGAGATCATGATGGCCGGAACCAGGAACTTCTTCCAGGTCTCTTATGCAGGTACAGGGTCCTAAGGAAGGCTTTGGGCCATCTTCTACCTTCCCAGGCTGTAAGCAGGGAGCTGGGCGGGAAGTGGAGCAGCCAGGAGGTGAACTGTTGCCTACACGGGATCCTGACGAGTGGGAGTTGAGGATTCAGCCCCCGCGTCACGGCCCCTTATCCATCTGCTACTACCTGCTGTTATAATCTAGTACGTCATGATTTTTCCTTCTGTTTTTTTCTTTTTAAGATTTGTTTTTATTGGAAAGTCAGATATAAAGAAAGGAGGAGAGACAGAGAGGAAGATTTTTGTCTGCTGATTCACTCCCCAAGCAGCCGCAATGGCCGTAGCTGAGTTGATGTGAAGCCAGGAGCCTAGAGCTTCTCGAACGGGTCTCCCAAGCGAGTGCAGGGTCCCAAGGCTTTGGGCTATCTCTGCTTTCCCAGGCCACAAGCAGGGAGCTGGATGGGAAGCAGGGCCACTGGGAATAAAACAGGTACCCATATGAGATCCTGACGCTTGCAAGGTGAGGACTTCAGCCACTAGGCTACTGTGCTGGGCCTGCTTTTTTTTTCTTTTTAAGATTTATTGGCAAGAGAAAGCTCTTCTGCCCACATGTGGCTTGACTCACCAATTATCCAGAACAGCCGGTGCTAGTCTGGATCAAAGTTAGGCACTTGGAACTATCCAGGCCTCCCAGGTGAAACCCATGCACTTTGGCCATTTCACATTGCTTTCCCAGCACATTAGCAAGGAGCTGGATTGATTGTAGAGAAGTCAGGGATGCCAGGAGTCCTGGGCAGTAGCTTAACCCACTGTACACACATAATGCCAGCCCTTCTTCTCCAGGCCTTACCCTTTTTGTTGTAGTGCTGTCTCTTTTTGCCGACTAGATCTGTATGTTCAGATTATGCGTTTGAAACTAAGCGGTTGCAGCTGGCTTCAGATGTTATTGACTTCTTATTTCTGATTTCAAAGGGAATCATTTTTATGGTTTTGCCTTGAATGTGATGTTTACTAAGTTTTCTTTTCGCTGTAAGTACCTTTCATTCGGATGGTTAATTTCCCTACCTGTCCTACTTTGGCGAGGGATGTGTAGAAAAATTATGAATGGCTTTTTGAACTTCACATACGCTGCTTACCCCACTGGCCGATGGGATTAGATTTTAAAATTCTGTACATTTGGTATTTTTGGTATATTTTAGTATTGTTATACATATATTTCTGGAGTCTAACCATTCTTTCTTAAACTCTTCCTTTTGATGAATATTTTAAAATACACATGTTGATGAAAGTCTAACATTTTTTGTATCTGTTGACACAAGCGGGGGTACCCTGTGTCCTGCGTATTTGGGTCTGAGGTTAAGCTAATTATTTAGAAACAACCTTGGGAGTTGCATCGTGGCATAGTGCGGTATGCCTCTGCCTGTGGTGTCAGCATCCCATATGGGCACTGATTTATGTTCCGGCTGCTCCACTTCCAATCCAGCTTCCTGGGAAAACAGAGGAAGGTGGTGGGAAATCTGGAAGAAGCTCCTGGCTCCTGAATTCAGATTGGCGCGACATTCTATCAATTTGCCTTTCAAATAACAATAAATCTTAAAACAACAAATGATCTCAATGCACAGAAAAGCTGAAAGTGCAGTACAGCAGTTTGCTTCCTGAAGTGCTTGAGTTCGGTGGGCTGTGTGCTGGGTCTCCTGCGGGCTGCAGGCAGGCGGGTGGTCTTTGTGACTCACGTGGCCCAGCACTTGGAGTCTGGGGGCTCCCTGTAGAATACCCCCGAGCTGGGCTTACTGCCACCTGCTCCTCATCAGACTTGAACTGTGTCTTTGGCAGAAGTACCAGACACGCGTCTCTCATCCTTAAAACGCTTTTTTCTTTCTTTTAAAGTACAGAGGTTCAGCTTCAGCTTGAGTTTTTCTCTGCCCTCAACCTGGCACCTGGGAATTTGCCGTTTCTCCCAGGAGCTCTGATTCCTCTTGGAGGAGGATGGAGTTTAGGGGCACAGTTGCTGGGCTTGCTCCTGCCCACTGGGAGATCATTGCTTCCAGCCCGGTGGGTGACAGAGGCGACCAAGCTCTTTGTCATCACTGAAAGCAGGTCGCGTTGAAACCCAGCACTACAGTGCTTTTAATTTCGTCCTTTTTCCACATGTGGGCACTTAAACAGTTTGTGAAAAGTGGACCTAAACTTTATTTTGGCATGCCAAAAAAAAATTAAAATCCATACATAGCTTTTTAAAAAATAATATGCCTTGTATGAACTTCATTATCGAGTAGTATGTTACAAGCAGTTCAAGGCTGGTTGAGGTAGGAGTGCCGGTGTCGGCCCGAGGTCCGGCGGAACTCGCCCACATGGCTCTCCACATCGGCGGGGCAGTGCTCGGCTCCAGCGGACAGAGCTCGTCCATCAACAGTCACTTTGTCCTTCCTTTGGTTCTCTTCCACGCGCAGAGTTTGAAAGTAACAAGAGAAAGGCCCCAGGGACCAGCAGAATACATGAGGCGAGATACTGGTCGATTTTTTAAAATATTTATTTAACCAATACTCTTGGCAGTCTGACCATGCCAATAAATAATCTTAAAAATTATTCTTGAGTACAGAAAGTATGTTGTTTGATTGCTTTTGATCTGATTATTAACCAAAGTGTAGTAATGATCACACAGATTAAGCTTATTTTTTTTAATTTATTTTTATTGGAAAGGTAAATCAGATTTGTGGATACAAGGAAATACAGAAAGAAAGATCTTCATCTGCTGGTTCATTCACAAATGGCCACAGCAGCCGGAGCTGAGCTGATGTGAAGCCAGGAGCCAAGAGCTTGCTCTGTGTCTCCCATGCAGGTGCAGGCTCCCAAGGCTTTGGGCCATCCTTGACTGCTTCCCCAGGCCACAAGCAGGGAGCTGGATGGGAAGTGAAGCAGCTGGGATATGAACCAGCGCCCATATGTGATTCCAGCACTTGCAAGGGGAGGATTTAGCCATTGAGCCATGGTGCCAGGTCCCTGAAGTATTTTGTAAATCCAGCACCAAAGTAACTTAAAATCTGTAGAATGAACAGAAAAAAAGTCAAATTGTTCCTTGGGGTGAGCAAACAGCTGATGAAGGGAAGTCTCCATAGACGGTCTCCCACTGAGGAAGAAACGCGAGTTAGACTGGTGCTGTTTTGGAAATGCTCATCCCTTAGTTGATCTTAATCATCAATGATGGCTGACATCCGGAGAGAAACCAATCACCTTTTCCTGTACGTTTGTTCAGACATCTGGATCCGACCACACCAGTGACAAGCACCAGCAGGCAGAAGCATCCAGACGCAGGAAGGTTAGGCTGGAGAAGTGAGCTGGTTCCACCAGAGATTCCTTGGGAATCCCATGGCTCAAGATTCCTAACAAATATTTATAGTATGGGCCTTCCTGGTGTTCTGTGTGACTGAGTCAGAGTGCAAAAGAAATGAGGCTGTTGAAGGGATGTGAATATTTCATAGTTAAGTATTTGTAGTATTTGCAAGGCTGCGAGGCAGAGGGGGAGGTCGTTCTTGGTCTGATGCACTCCCTGGACAGCTGCTGGGAGCTGCGTAGGAGCCAGGCTGGTGCTGAGGCCTGGCAGTCAGTCCTGGCTGCCCCCCGGGTGGCAGAGAGCAGCCAGGTGAGCCATTGCCTGCTGCCTCCAGGGCATTCAGCAGGAAGCTGGGACTTAAGAACGGAGCGAGGCCTGAATCTAGGCCGGCCAAAGTGCTACTAACCCATTGGTGAAACACCACCTTGGATAGTAAATGGCATTAGTACATTCTTTTTTTTAAAGATTTATTTTATTTTATTAGTCAAATATACAGAGAGGAGGACAGAGAGGAAGATCTTCCGTCCAATGATTCACTTCCCAAGTGGCCGCAATGGCTGGAACTGCGCCAATCCAAAGCCAGGATCCTGGGGCCTCTTCCGTGTCTCCCACACGGATGCAGGGTCCCGAGGTCTTGGGCCATTCTTAACTGCTTTCCCAGGCTGCAAGCAGAGAGATGGATGGGAAGTGGGGCTGCTGGGACATGAACCGGTGCCCAGAATGGGACTCTAGCCATTGGGCTACTGCACTGGGCCCCATCAACACATTCTTAATTACCACAGATGTTCTGACAGTATTTTGTTACATTGAAACATGTAAGGATGTGGTGGTTATATCTGGTATTTGCTGCAAGATCGCATGTATGGGAGGAACCATCAATGAGGCTGAATTGGCCTTAAATTATTCATCAGTTGTTGAGCTGGGTGATGAGTTGGAGGGTTTTCTGTGTGTTATTTCTCTGCCTTGGTGCGGGTATAAGCACTGTCCTCATGAAAATAAGACTTTTTAATAGATGCAGTTCCAGTGTTCTTTAACAATGTATCACTTGTTACTGTGGGAATTATACAGTGCACAGTGTCCTTCCATTTGGCTTCTGAAATGTTGGAATAGGTTTGGATACAGTCATGCTAGCAGGCTTTTTTGTTCAGATTCCAATTTTTATATTTAGGAGATAAATGAACCTGGAATTTTGAATAACACTGTCTTCCTTTAAAACGTGGAAGTGCGAGTCACGTGATTGGCTGATGGAGGGAAAGCCAGGCGGTTTCCCGGCGAGCCTCTCCCCGTGAGTGACCAATGTCTGCTTTGCTTCGTTTCCAGATCACCTTTTTCATGCTGCTCTCTGCTGTGTGCGTGATGCTGAATCTGGCTGGCTCCATCCTCTCCTGTCAGAACGCCCAGCTGGTGGACTCCCTGGCAGGCTGCCAGTTGGTGAGTGATGCGATGCAGTTCTTCTGTAAAGGTCACGGGCTCCAAGGGAGATGCGAGCAGGAGGAGGATTGGTGCAGTGAACTCTTGGATTCTCGAGAAAACTCCACGGATGCTGCTGTTTGCTGATTCGTTAAGGAATGTCGGGGCTGTTGTTTTATTCTCTAAGTTTGCCCGTGATTGTTTCACTTGTAAATCAATTATCAACAGGAAATTTTGAAGGCTCATGGACTCCTGCTAGCTTAGAATAAATGACTTCAGTAAGTGTTAGGTTTTAGCCTCGATTGCACTGTTACTTGCACTGAATTTTTAAAAAGTCAATTTTTTAAATCAAGTAAAAGCACCACATGCATATAAGCTTCATGTGTGCACCAAAGTAATGCAGTTTCATATTGTGTAATTGGGAGGAGTTTTCCTTCCATCATTGAAGGATTCTGCGGCTTCTGGTGCCACACTGTGTGCTGAAGGGCTTACCCTGGCATCGAGCTGTGGGTCTCATTTCATATCCGAGGGGACCCAGGCTGTTGGTGTTGGGGCGTTGGGGCGTTTTCACCTTGGAGCCGACCCTGGGCTGCCAACCCTGGGCTCCCTTTCAGAGGCATGTTCCTCCACGGATGCCCATCTGCTTGCTCTGCCTGTAGCTGTCACTGTGAGGATTAGAACTAAATTTCTAGATGTGGTTCTGCAGCAAGGCCGTGCCCTCTGCTGCTGTTTGGACTCCAAGGGGGCATTTAGCTGCAAAGACCTGCAGGAGTAGTGTAAGTTGGTGCAGTCTCAATGTGGAAGCAACTGTTGCGTTACAAAAAACTGCTTTTGGGAGCTCAGTCTTATTCTTTTCTGTTGAGTGGGCCTGGAGAATGTGGTCGTATTTTAGCTCAGTATGGCATGCGCAGGAGTGTCCTCAGCAGCAGCTTTCTTTGTTAGTGTGGAGAACTGCCACGCCCCAAGTTTCTGCAACAGGCAGTTGCACTGGGCAGAAGCCAGCAGCCAGGAGCTCCATCCGGGTCTACCACCCAGACGGTAGGGAGCCAAGTACTTGGCCCATCATTGGCTGCCTTCCAGACAGAAGCATGGAGGAGCTGGGACTCCAACCAGACACTCCAGTATGGGATGTTGGTGTCCCAAATGATGACTCAACCTGTTGTTCTGCAGTACCTGTTCCAGGAACTCTTCTATTCTTCCAGACTCCTCCTATACACAGTACCCTTCTTCCAGAAAGAGCTATAACCTTTCAAGGCATCTCCAGTGTGGGTCATTTTTGCACCCACTGGCCCCTGATCTGTAACACCTTTTTTTCCATAGATCTTTGTCATCCAGTCATGGCGCCTCTACTGCTTCCCATCTGTGCTTGCAGATTTTCCTGGCTGTTAAACAGAGAGCAGCGGTGTGGCCCACTAGCTGGGTGTGTGGCAACATAGCTTCACTGTGTGAAGCTCAGCGTGGACAGGTTTCTGGTTTTTTCCTAAAAGGAAGGAAGTGGAGCATATCAGCCATCATGCACATTTACAACTCGGCCTTTCCCGCTGCTGGGGGACAGAGTAGAGAACATGACAGCCGTGTGCAGCTAGAGCTGGAGCAGAAATGGCCTTGTGGTCGGAGCCAACCAGTGCATGTGGCTTTGAGAATGCTCTCGCTGAATTGTTCTCCTAACTGGGGTGTTGTTCTATACTTCGCCAGCGGTGTGTGGGGCCTGTGTGAACTCATACGTGTATCCAGAAATTCGTGTTCTGTTTCTAGCAGTCTGAGAAAAGATCTCAGGGTGTGGCTTTCACGCCTTCAACCAAAAGTAAAGTTGAGCATTTTTAGGTTTGTTTATGAGTTGCTTATGTGGCAGCTGCCAGTTTGCTTTTAAAGATTTTCATCTATTTTTTTAAAAGGCCAAAATAGGGAGAAGAGAGAAACAGAATCTTCCATCTGTTTGTTCACTCCCCAATGATCACAATGGCCGGAGCTGGGCCATACTGAAGCCAGGGAAACCTCTTTCAAGTCTCCCGCATGGGTGCAGGGGCCCACGCACCTAGGCCATCGTCCACTGCTTGCCCAGGTCCACAAGCAGGGAGCCAGGTTGGAAATGGAGGAGCCGGGACTCAAGCCATTGCCCACGTGGTATGGCAGCACTTCAGATGCAGGCTCAGTGTGCTGTGCTACAACACTGACTCCTGCCAGTTTATTGAAGATCCTTGTTACTTTTGCAGTGTAGTAACTATGTAAATGTACTTTGGGTTCAGGGAGCCTGGCCATTGCTACATGTGTTAAAATGTATTCTTTCTGTGTGGAAACTTCATAGATTGAGTCTATTCGTGTGTGTGTATTTTGAGCCTATGGGTTCTTGGTTATGTGGTTTACCTAGGGAAAGCTTTCCCAGTTTACTTTCTCTATAGTAAGTTTCAGTTTATGTTACATACAATTTATTTTGCCATGAACATCATTTCACTCTTGGAGCTTTTAAAAATGTATGGGAGGCACGTGCTGGCCTAGCTGCTGTGGCCCTGCTTGGGACTCTCCCATCCCATAGTGCAGCGCCTGAGTTCCAGTCCTGGTTCTGATCTGATTGCAGCACGGGTCTGCCCCTGAGCTTCCCATGAGGCACAAGGCGATGGCCTCAGCAGCCAGGTACATGCTTGCACGTGGGAGACCTGGAGTGAATTCCTGGTCACCAGTTTCAGCCTGGTCCAGCCCTAGGTGTTGCAGGCACTTGGGAATGGAGTCAATGGGTGGGAGATCTTTCTTTGTCTCTCTTTGCTTTATAAACAAAGACTTTTTTTTTAATGGCCATGTTGGGGGAGAGGGTGGAACAGTGTAATGGCTCAACTGGCTAATTCTCCGCCTGCAAGCACGGGCATTCCACATGGGCGCTGGTTCATATCCCAACTGCTCCATTTCTGATAAGCTCCCTGCTTATGGCCTGGGAAAGCAGAGGAGGATGGCCCAAAGCCTTGGGACTCTGTATCTGTGTGGGAGACCTGGAAGAAGCTCCTGGCTTCTAACTCCTGCCTTTGGATTGTCTCAGCTCTGGCCATTGCGGCCATTTGGGAAGTGAATCAGCAAATGGAAGATCTTTCTGACTGTCTCTCCTTCTCTTCGTAAATCTGCTTTTCCAATAAAAATAAGCTTAAAAACAAACATATGACATTCCATATTTATTTTTTAGTGCCAGGTCTTTTAAATGTTGTTTAGCTCTAACAGGTAAATTATTTTATGTTGTAAGGGTTGCTAGAAGTATGTAAGACTTCTGGTAACTTTTTATTAGGTTTAATCTCACATGAAGATACATATATTAAATTGAATCTTGGATTCCAGTTTATCAGAAGAAATGATTCTATTATCTCCTGCTTTTCAATATTTGTGTCTCTTGTCAGTTTGTTCCTCTGTCTAGTTGCTTCGGCTAAAACTGCTGAAATGACATTACGTAGTGGCATTTCATCCTGCACTTCCCGCACCTGGTTGAGTCAGAAGCTCTCCCTGACCAGCTGCCAAGTCCCAGGCTTAGTGGGGGTATCTGACTCACAGGGCTGCACAGAGGCACTCGAGGGGAGCAGGGGAAACAGGTGTAGCACTGTCACGGGGCTGGGAAGCCCACTCAGACCGTGGCCTCTGAGTCCTACTAGCTGCTGAGCCCGTGGGCACACACACATGGCTTCCTGGGTCCAGACCCACCCTGCCAGGCAGCCGAGGCCAGCTTGGCCTCCCACTGTGACCTTGGCTCCACAGTCTGCAGGGAACGAGGCAGTGATGCCGAAGGCAGACCTGCGAGACTCTTCAGCCCTGGGCAGTTGTGCCAGGAGCCAGGCCTCATGCTTTCTGGGAACAGGGACGACAGACCGTATTGACTCATGCCTGTGCGGTGCTCCTGAGGCTGACCCCGCGGGCTCCTGAAGGCTCTGGCCGCTCCCTAGAGATGTTCTGTTCTGCTCAAGGCACGTCCTGGTGCCCTGGCTTTCTAAGGGTTTGTTTTTTATTTTAATCAGAATGCACATCTGTGAGGCGGGCCCTGCGGCTCTCCTTTAGCTATTAATGGAGTGATTTACATTAATAGGGGTTCCTAGCCGGGAGTCACCTTGGCAGTGCCAGGGAAGGCGCTCCCCGGCCGTGGGGTGGCTAAGGTTACACCCGTCACGCTGCAATGGCTTTGCCAATGTTTGATTGAGTTGTGCATCTGAGGTCAGAAAAGGGCTTGGCCTGCAGTTTGCCTTTCAGTGCTGCTCTGAGTGTTTGGTTTAACCATGCTCTGAAACTGTAGGACCTTGGGATCATCCAGGTGCATTTAGCATTTCACAGGCTCGCGTGATTGCGTCTCATCTTGTTCCCCCACAGTCTTCGTGGTGTTTGTGTTGTTGGTTTCCTGGGTAGTTTTTTTTTTTTATTAACAGATGTCTTTCTTTTTTTTAAATTTAGATTTACTTATTTTTATTGGAAAGTCAGATTTACAGAGAGAAGGAGAGATAGAAAAGAGCTAGTTCACTCCGCAAGTGGCTGAAACGGCGGAGCTGAGATGACTCAAAGCCAGGAGCCAGGAACTTCTTCAGGGTCTCCCATGCGAGTGCAGGGTCCCAAGGTTTTGGGCTGTCCTCGACTGCTTTCCCGGACACAAGCAGGGAGCTGGATGGGGAGTGGAGCAGTCAGGACATGAACCGGTCCCCATATGGGATCCCAGCGTATACAAAGTAAGGAGTTTAGCCACTAGACTACAACGCTGGGCCCAATAAATGGTTTTTTTTTTTTAAATATGATCTGTGATATACCAAACCTTAGTGAAATCTGCTGATTGTATGATATTTGAATTATGTCTATCTAAAGCTGCTAAATTAAAAAAAAAAAAGGAAAAGAAAAAGAAAAACTTCTAAATTGACTGAAAAGTCTTCCTGCTTTGTAATGCTGAAGTTTATCTTTTCTTTAAATTGTTTTCCCCCAAAGTCATGGCTGTTAGTTAGATTGTTTGTTGTTGTTCAAGATTTGTTTATTTGAAAGACAGGGTTAGGGAGAGAATTTCCACCTGCTGTTCACTCCCCAAGTGGCCGCAATAGACAGGTCTTGGCCAGGCTGAAGCCAGGAGCCAGGAACTTGGGTCATCCGGCCGATGCCACTTGTGTCACCATGCACTGCTCTTTTCAGGCCATTGACAGGGAGCTGGATTGCAAGTGGAGCAACAGTGACTCAGACGGGCATGGCCATGGGCTGCCAGTCTTATTTAATGAAATTATTCTTTTAGGAGTCTTTATTTCCTTTTCTATGCTTCCATTAGTATTTTCTACCCTCTGAAGGCATATTATTTTGTTCTCCCATTATACTTGCTGACAGTACTAACACTGTAGTTTTTCCTGTGTGTACTACTGCCATGAGGAGTACTTCAGAATGGTTATGAAAACAGAAGTCACAGATGAGTTTGTGGGTCTGCCGGAGGAATTTAAATCCAGGCAGTCTTACAGTGACCTCAGAATGCACGCTAGTTGGTAGATTTCATTTTGCCTTTTTTTTTTTTTTTCAGGATGTGTCTATTTTCATTTGAAAGGCAGATTTTTACAAAGAGAATGAGAGACAAAGGTTTTCCGTTTGGTGGTTCACTCCACATGTGGCTGCAACAGCTGGAGCTAAGTGGATTCAAACCCAGGATCTAGGAGATTCTTTCTGGGTCTCCCACGTGGGTGCAGGGTCCCTAGCCTTTGGGCCATCCTCTGCATTCCCAGGCTACAGGCGGGGAGCTGCGTCAGAGGCGCAGCAGCTGGGACTTGAACTGGTGCCCGTATGGGATGCCAGCGCTGTAGGCAGAGGATTAGTCTGTTTTGCCACCATGTCAGCCCCTTCATTTTACTTTGGTTTTTTAATGCCCCCCGCCCCCACCCCGGGTGACTGAAATTGATGTTCCTTGGTGTCTCAACTTTTTGTTCTTTTACTAACCTTTGAATTTCTCATTTATTTTATTTTATTTTTATTTCATAGCCTTCATTGTTATTGTTATCATTTTATGATACAGTTCCATAGGCCGTGGGATTTCCCATACCCCCCCTCCGCTATATCATTGCTATAGTATAGTTCTTCATACACAGTCATATGTCCATCATTGCAGGCATGGACAATGGCAGAGAGTCCAGCTTCTTATTGTCAAGATACAGTAAACAATTTCTTTGGGAGTCCATATTTGCCTAGAAGTCTCCATTACACAGTTACTATACATCCCCTTAAATGAAAAGCCACAAAACAAAATCAACAACAGAAAGAAGAAATTACCAATACCATGAAGTTAAATAACATGCTACCGAATGACTAATGTGTTGCTGAAGAAATGAAAATCAAGAACCTTCTTGAAGAAAATGATGCTACTGTGTGATCTATTTGAAGAGATGAAACTTAAATAAAATCCATGAGATACAGTTTCCGCTGATGTTTGTTGGTAAGATATGTCTCCTGTAGGCAACAAATAGATGGGTTTGGGTTTTTTTAAAATCCAGTTCACTATTCTATGACATTTGATTGATGAGTTTAAGCAGACAGAAGAAATAAAACTAAAGTTCAAAACATCAAAATCTGTGAGATGTAGTTTCTGCTGGTCTTTTTTGATGAGATGTGTCTCCTGTAGGCAGCAGATAGATGGATTTTATTTTTTTAGTTTGGTATAATGATCTATGACATTTGACTGAGTTTAAGCCATTTACATTCAGGGTTAATATAAATAGGTGGTATTTTGGTCCTGTCATTTAGTAACGGGTTGGTCATTGATTTAGTCTTCTGTTATTTTGCTGGGATGTTCTTCACATATGCCTTTGGTTTTAGTGGGTGCTATTTATTCCTTCTCTCTGTGAAGCAAACATCTCGAAGTATCATTTTAGGGAAGGTTTGGAAGAGGCTTTTTTTTGAAGATTTATTTATTATTTTTATTGGAAAGACACATAGAGGAGGAGAGACTGAGAGGAAGATCTGGAGCTGAACCTATCCGGAGCCAGGAGCTTCTTTTGGGTCTGCCATGTGGGTGCAGGGTCCCAAGGCTTTGGGCCATCCTGGGCTGCTTTCCCAGGCCTCAAGCAGGGAGCTGAATGGGAGGCGGGGATGCCAGGATTAGAACTGGAGCCCATATGAGATCCAGGCGCATTCAAGGTGAACCACTACACTACACTATTGCGCCGGGCCCAAGAAGTATATTCTTTTAATTTTCTTTATTGTGGAAGACTTTTATTTCATTTTTAAAGAAAAAGGAAAACTTTGTTAGATATATTACTCTGGACTGACAATTTTTTTGCTTTTAGAATCTGGAATATGTCACTCCATTCTCTTCTTGCCTATAGAGTTTCCTGTGAGAGGTTTCCTGTGAGTTTAATTGGCAATTCCTTTATATGTCAATTAATTTTTTCCACATGCACATTTAAGGATCTTTCCCTTATGCTTGATTAAAGAGAGCTTGATGATCATGTGTCTTGGTGAAGATTGCTTTTGGTCAAGCCTGTTGGGAGTTCTTGCCTCTGCTGTATGCTGTTTCCCAATTCTTTCTCCAGATTAAGGAAACTTTCCCTTATTTTTTCATTAAATACATTTTTAAACCCAGCATCTCTTTCTGCACCTTCTGGAATTCCCTTAGCTCTTATAGTTGGCCTATTAATACTGTCTCTTAAACACTTTTTTGGCTTGACCCATCTCTGCTTCCAGCTTTTGGAATTTTCCCCATTGTGACAAGAAATATCTTTCAGCTGTGAGATCCTTTTCTCTCATTCATTCTGTTGTTGAGACTTTCCATTGCATTTTAATTTGCGTCCTTTATTTCCAATAATTTGGCTTTATTTTGCTTCAGTGTTGATATTTGCTGTGTAGCATACTCCTTAAATTCCTGCATGGGCTTCTTGTTGTTCAGAAGAAGCTTTATAGCAAGTGTTTTGAATTCTGTATCTCCCATTTCCTCAAAGTATTGTAACTCTGAGGTTGGCAAAGGGTTTTGCTCCTTTGCAGGGGAGTCTTCAGTAATATTCATTGTGCCTCTGTCTCTTCTTTTGCTCTTGGTCATTGTACTTCAGATTAGCAGATTGGATTTGTTAGGGCAGGTTTCTAAGCTGTGTCACTCATAGTTCTACAATTCAATTTTCTTTTTTGCAGTTAGTTCCCAGTTAGGCACCCATTACCTATTTTTAGCAGTTACTTGCGCTACTCCGTCCAGAAAGTTTCAGATCTGGACTCTTATGTTAGACTTCCACTACCGACTCTGGAGCTCCACCTCTTGTGATCCTGTACTGGGGCTGCACCGTTGTCTATAACCTTTCTCCCACTTCCAGTTTGAGCAGTTCCTAGGATTAGGGAGACACCATATGTCCTAAATAGCTAGGTTGCTGTTGGTGCTGATCTGGTTGAAACCTGTAGGTCTGAAGGCCACATGGACCTCTTTTGACCCGTATGATGCTGTAGTCAGTATTATTTTTGATGTGGGACAAGTGCAATACACTGAGCTCAGTGAGTTCACTCCCAGCTCAGCACATGGGTAGCTCACTATTGTCCCTGCAATCTGATAGCCTTTGCAACACTGTGCAAAATAGATTCTGATGTGTCGCTGGTAAAGTTCTTCATCTGCTGGCAGTTACATCTGGGGACTACTCATACCTATTTTTGGTGGAACCTATAGAATGCCACATTGTTGCAATGCACTGTGTCAGAAATGAGTTTGTTCCCAGCTTAGTTCATGTGTAGTCCTGTCCCACCTTGCCTTTGCCTTCCTACAAGATGGCACCTGACTGGGCTCTACTGAGTTTTGAGCTGTGAAATCCACCCTGCTCCCACACTGCCGGTTGGGGATCTGCTGCTCTTTCTCTGCTTCTGGTCAAATCAAACAAACCAGCAGGATGAGGGCAGTTCTTTGGGTTCACCTTCTGAGTTCCCAGGGGACTCCCCTTCCTACCTTGTTGCTGGTGGAGTTCAGATCGCTGCTTGCTGAAAGCTGCTGGGGCATCTGTTCACTGCAACACCACACCACTGTCTCCATGGCTTTCCTGTGTCCATCTGTCTCCTGGTACCTCTCTGCCATCGGTCTGTCCTCTGCTGTTTGTCTGGAATGTGCCCTCTCTGCTTCACCCTGGCTAATGTTTCTCCATCTGTTTAAACGTGTCCTTATCCTAATCCACCATCTTAATTCAAAATCATTGACTTTTTAAAATGCTCTCTAGAGTGCCTCAGTGTGTTTTACTGAACCTGACTCTTCCACATGACAGCAAGAGAAAAACGTTTTTTAACAACTTCTTTTCAATGACTTGATTTCTTGGGCTCATTTTGTGCAAGTTCCTTGTTTATTGTGATGTTCTGACTGGGATGTGATGTACGCGTGTGTGTGAGGATTTGTTTGTTCTTATCGGAGAGGCAGAATTACACAGAGAGGTCTTCCCCCCACTGCTTCCCTTCCCAAATGGCCACAGCGGCTGGAGCTGAGCTGATCCTGAGCCAGGAGGCAGGACTTCTAGGTCTCCCCTGGGGGGACAGGGTCCTAAGGACTTTGGCCCTCCTCCGCTGCTTTCCCAGGCCACAGAGAGCTGGATCAGAGGTGGAACAGCCGGGCCACACACCTGAGCTCGTTTTCAATGCTGGCACTGGCAGGTGGAGGTTAGCCAGGTGAGCCCCTGATTGAGCTATTTGAATGAAAGTGCAGTAGAGTACACCGTTTACCATCTAATACATCATGTGTGTCAGTAAGTATTTTGTCTTAAATGAAGATACTCCCTTTTCCAACTTTTTTTAAAAAATATGAAATAAAATACTCTCATGTAAGAGATATAAAGAATGTTGACATGGGGATAAAGCTGGGTTTCTTCTGCTCCCTCTCTCTCCTCTCCGTGGCGTTTAACTGAGTGGTCTGCTGTACCCAGTCTTCTGCGAGCATTTATATTCATGTGTATATACCAGGGCACTTCGCAAATCTCACAGAAAATTTTGGTAAAAGTTAGCTTATTTGGTGTAAGAAATTCTGAAATCCACACTTCCATGCTATGTGTTTCTGTGATTTTTTTTTTAAATGCCCCTCTTATGCATGGTTTTCAATTTTTTTATACCAAAATAAGCATATTTTAATGCCATGTCCTACAGATACAGTTTTATTTTAAGCGATACTTTATACTTTGATTAGGTTTCTGCTAGTTGGGGGTCTAGTTTGGCCATTTTCATGTAAATCTAGGTAAATCTAGGCTCATGTGTTCTTTCAAAGGTGGTAAAGCTCAGCCTCTCATCTTGTGTCTGGTAATGTTGTAAGTATGTGCTAACTTTCCTATAAAGAAAACAAACTAACTCTGTAGAGTGAAGTGAATTACAATGTTTGTTTTATGGGCTCCATGTTGTGGTGTAGTTGAGCCTCCTTCTGCAATGCTGACATCCTGTACGGGCCCTGGTTCAAATCCGTCTGGCTCCCTGCATGCACCTGGGAGAACAGTGGAAGGTGGCCTGGGTCTTTGGGTCCCTGCTACACTTGGAGAAAGCATCTTGCTCCTAGCTGTGGCCTGGCACAGTCTGGGCTATTGCAGCCATTTGGGGAGTGAAGCAATGGATGAAAGATATTTTTCTCTCTGTCTTTCTCTCTCTTCTTACCTTCCCCCATCTACCTCTCCACCCTCTTTTCTCCCACTCTTCCTCCCCACTCCTGTATCTTCCTTTCTTTGTGTAACATATTTCAAATAAGTTAAAAATATATATATTTGTCCTAGTTAGTATCACCTTAGGAAGTGGAAATTTAGGTGGGAGGTTATAGAAATGGCATATTTTGACTTAATTTAGTGAAATTCAGATGTAAACTTGAAATGTACTTTTACAGAGTGGGTACTGACTGTTGCATGGTTGTGACAGCAGTGTTGGCTTGCCGTGCCGCGTGCTTGTGTTCTAGGCCCAGCCCCAAGCTTGCTGCCCACATCCCCTCATTTGCTCCCGACAGCTGCAAGTAGGAGGCAGTTAGGGAAACCGAGACCTTGGGAATTCAGTAACTTTTCCAGAAAGATGCAGCTTGCAGGAACTGGCTTCCAATTCCAGCTGTGCCCCCAACCATCAGCAGAATCTCCCACTCCTATTTTACAGAGAGCTTGATCATTAGAATAAGGCTGGTGATTCAAAGAGAAGTGTATGGATGTCCTGGGTCATGGAAGTAAAGATCTTTCTGCTTTGTTTTGGCATCTGTGGGAGAAACACAAACTGCACAGCGTCGGAAGGAACCTGAAACAAAGCCTGCATGTCACAGCAAAGATGGTACAGATGCCAGTGTGTGGAGCATGTGACCCCTTTCCTTTTAGCTGCACCAAGCCTTGTCCGTGCAAAAATACTGCTCCCTGGAAATCAGCAAAGCACCTTTCCTTGTAAGCAAACAATATGATTAATGCTGTGTTTATCTATGGCTGCACTAGGACTTTTCTGACCCTACGTTTTTAATGAGATTCACCCGACCGCAGGGACAGCATGACACCTTGTTAGTGGCACAGCTCGGACCTCCCCCATCCTGCTGGCACCTGTGATCTGCACGTTAATTGGACCTCTCTCTAGTCCACATCCAGGCTTTCTTCTGCTTACCTCTGTCCCCCAGAACAAAAGAGAGGTGGCCCTGGGAGATCTGAGACCTGGACAGGTGTTTGATGGGAAGCAGGCTGCCGCCACCTTCTTCTTACCTGCTTGTGTTTCTGGTTGGTGAGTTAGGTCTCAGCTTCTCCCCTGTGGGTGCCTCCCAGGGTGACGCATGGCTTCTGGTGGGGGAAGTGCATAGTACAACACATTTTGGAGGGGACTGCTAAAAGTAATTATCAAAGGATTTTTCCTACAACCCAGGAGGACAAGTGAGAAAAAAAAAAAAAAAAGGTCTTTGGAACCTGGGGAACGATGCATGGTTGGCTTGGTTATTGCAATTTTCACCTTAGCCCTGCTTGTACTTCTGAGTCCACCTTGGAGCTGTGGAAGGGAGCATGGTTTTGTTAGGAGGCCTATTTTTTCCTTCTCTAGGCATCAGTACCTCCTGAAATTAAGCGGTACTGGGGCTGGTTTGTGTAGGCCCCAGAGAATGACATGTGAACGGCTGTATTTTGTGATCTGGTTATGGACATTGTCAAAAATTAGACTCTCTAAATTGTAATATGTTAAAAACTGCTGCCCAGAGCCCACCACTTGTTGTTGTTGACGTGTGTGTGTGTGTGTGTGTGTTTGCAAACACATTCGTGCCCCTAGTGTTCGTGCCCCGACAGGTGTGGGCGTCTTTTGTAACCTGGTGGCAAAAAGATAGTATCCCGTGCACCTTGTGTGTCTTCTGCAGACTCTGCTTCCATGATCAGGTGGAAACACTGGTTTTCCTGTCTCGGATCTAAGCATCTCTGTGTTAAATCTAAGCATCTGTGTGTTGTAGTTTCTTGATCATAATTTTAAAGTGGCAAGCATTTATGGTTCAATCCAGAAAGAATATCAGATGGCCTTGGCATGCTCTGATGTCATTGAGCACTGTAGTGTTACTTTCCGTTGGGTAAGGCACATGAAATCAGCAGGCACTACGAATCAGCTCTGGATTTGTGCTCACTAATCTGGAGCAAGAATAGACTTTTATGGAAAGCATCTGAAAGCAAATGTTTCAAACATCACATGCAGCACAAAGACAATCGTGAACAATAAACAAACATGTACAATAAGCAAACAGCAAGCAGTGTGTTCCAATGAAGGTTTATGAATTAGACAGCAGGCCTGGATGTAACCCTGAAATAGAACTTTCCAGTTTCTAAGATGATTCAAGAAAGTAGTGGGCACAAACAATAGTGATGCAAATTAACCATAAAAAAGGTGTAGTATAGCTTTAACATTTACACTGTATTTAACGCAAAGAGATTTGAAGACATAGCCTGCCATTGTCCATAGCACTTGTATGATTTAGAAAAAAATTAGCTCATTTAATGAGCAAAGCTCTCTTACTCATTTACTGGTCGTCATCAGTAAAACCAGCAGCCAACACTGAAGCCGACACTCCACCGATGCAACAAGGGATTTCTTTGCCATCTTGATAATAAGTAAATTTTTCAAGAAACAGCAAATCAAAACAAAATTAAAGGAGTGACATTTTAACATGATGAAACAGCCCAGCAGAAATATGGAACAGTTAGAAACATGTATGTACTCTTCCAGCCCTAAGATGCATGAACCAAACTGTTGTCAGTGAGGAGAAAGAATTCAACAGGAATGGCAGGAGCAGTTCAACACCACGCTCAAATAATGCAGCAACCAAACATCAGTAAGGAAACAGAAGACTTGAGTAGTGCTGTAAGCTTGCCCGTACTTAACATCCATTGGACATTGGGTTGGATCAGCTCTTATCATTTCTATTCACATTGCACTACAACCTGCAAGTTAGATAAAAGCAGAAAACAGATTAGAATGGAAAAGGAAAAATTACCACAAATCATAGATAAGATTGTCTTGTGTAGAAAAAAACCAATAAAGGTTCCACTAAAAATTAATAGAATTTACAAAAAAATTCAGCAAAATTGAAGGACTGAGTATGAACAAAGTCAGTTAGATTGCTATATATTTATGCCAAACAACCAGCAATGACATTGGGAAAGTCACTCCACTAGCTACATCTTCAAAGCCAAAAATACTTAGGAATAAATTCAACAAAAGAAATGCAAAAACTTACATGCGACAAACTATGAAACATTTTTTGAGAGCACTCAAAGCTGTTGACAATGAGGGAAACCTCCTAGGTCTGTGGATGGAAACACTTAGCATATTTAAGAGTGAAACTGTTCTAAACTGCTGAAGGTTCTGTGGTGTCCCCATTAGAATCACAGCTGAGGTATTTGTAACCAACAAGCTGATTCCAAAGATGATGGAAGGAGCTGACATAGCTCTTTAGAAGCCTGCTTCTCACACCACTGTGCCTGGCTTTGTGTCTTTGCTCCAGTTCTTGAGTTCGGCTTCCTGTGTAAGCAGAGGAGGTGGAGTGATGGCTGTAGGGGCTGGGTTCCTGTCACCCAGGTGGAGGTTTACCTTCCATGTGGATTATTAATCTTGACTCTCGAATTAACCAGGGCCCAGCCAAAGCCTTGACGGGTGTTTGGAGAGTGAACCAAGACAAGGGTGATGAAGGGTTCTCCCCCACCACCATCACCATGTATCCTTTTCTTTGTAAAGAACAAAATGTTAGTAGCAGGACTTAATGCATTCCCATTTCAAGACTTACTACAAAGCGACAAAATCAATACAGAACAACACAGGCATAGGACAGACTGTCATGAACAATGATGGAATTATGGTCCTTCAAAATAAACCCAAACATCCACACCTCGTTCAAAACTCAAGGTATTCTGTTCAATAAATGGTGCTGGGAATCCATACAAATGAATGACATTGAGTCCTCACCATATAGTACCTATGAAATTACTCAAACGCATTTACTCCTCAGTTGGATTTTGGAAGCAAGGAAGATTTCATTGTGATGAGCTCTGTTGATTTTCCCCTTCTATGGATAATTTAGGTGCCAAATCTGAAAAGCCAGATGTCTGCTACTAGAACCTGGTGATTTTTCTCCTGCGTTTTATGTTTTGCACCTAAGTCTCCTTTAAATCAATTTGTGTGAGGCCAAAGAGTGAAGCTGAATTTCATTGCTTGCTTGAATATTTACCAGCAAGTTTCTGCTTCCTCTGTTCTGTTGCTTTTCCTCCTTGTGGAAAACCCACTCAGTCTATTTGTTTCTGTCTTCCTAATAGTGCCATACCATCTCAGTTGTTGTAATTATGACTGAGGACTTTTTTTTTTTAAGATTTATTGATTTTTATTAGAAAGGTAGATTTACAGAGAAAAAGATCTTCCATCCACTGGTTCGCTCCCCACATGGCCGCAACAGCCACAGCTGAGCCAATCCGAAGGCAGGAACCAGGAGCTTCTTCTGCGTGCAGAGTCCCAAGGCTTTGGGTCGTCCTCAACTGCTTTCCCAGGCCACAAGCAGGGAGCAGGATGGGAAGTGGAGCAGCCGGGACAGGAATTAGCACTCATAGGGATCCCCAGGGTGAAGGTGAGGATTTAGCCACAAAACCATTTTATCAGGCCCCACATGTAGAATTTAATATTGGGTTGTATAATTTCTCCCACTGAGTTATGTTTTTTGTCAAGATTTTTTTTTTTTTAGCTATCCCATGGACTACATCTTTACGTAAATTTTAGAATGTTTCCCTCTTAATACCTATAGAGCAATTTGGAGCACACTGGCATCTTTCTACACTGAACCTTCCAGCCACTGAACTTGATGTGTGTCTCCATTTATCCACGCCATCTTGGATGTATTTCCGGAGCACCGAGTAATTTTCAGGATACAGAGCTTATGCAGTTTTGTTAAAGGTAACTTAAGCATCTCTTTGCAGTGTGAGAGATGAATTTCAGTGTCTGCACAGTGTTACTGTGTGGAAGTGACACTGGGTTGTTTATTGATGGAGTCATTGGTTGGTTCCAGGAGTGTTCCGAATGCCTTGCTCCGCATATTCAGTCATGACGTCTGGAAAAAGAAGCAATTTTATTTCTTCGCTTCCAGGCTGAATTTCTTTGTTTTTTGACTTACTGTGCTGATTAGGGCTTCCAGTTCTGCGACAGATAACTAGGATAGGCATGGAGATCCGTGCTCCCACCAGCACTGTGGTATTGGCTGTGGGGGCAGGTGCGTTTGGGTGTAGGTGTGTGCGTTGAAGTGCCTGCACACACAGACTCTGCGGGAAACATGGAGACATTCAGCTGCATTGCGTAAGTTTACAAGATGTCTCAAAATATGTGCAATACATGACAATATGTATTTTATTTTTTCTTATGTATATATCTATTTTGATAATATTTACATAGTTGATTAGGGCACAAAGGGTCAAGGGCTACAGGAAAGTGGGTAAGACCATTGTTTCCACATTAATATTATTATTATTTTTTCTGTATCTGGGGAAAGGGGAGAGAGTAAGGGAGAAGCCCCACCCAGCCTCCCACCCGTCCCAGGACCCTAATGTGGGGGCATGCTCCAAGGATCCTGCTCAAGTAGTTTTGTTTTTTTTGTTTTGTGGTTTGATTCTCCCACGGACACAGTGGCTGGGGAGGCTTTACTGTACGCACGCTACACTGGGCCAGGGCGGGGACACAGGCCACATGTGGGGCAGGGGTGCCTGTGGTTCTCGGGCCCACTGGGCGAACCCTCCGGGGCGAGTGGGTAGTGGTGCGGCACCTGGCCCAGCTCCCTCCTGCAACAACCATTTACTTGGACCTCTGTCACATCTTCCTTCGCTTGAGCTTCAGCCTGCACATCTGCTTCTTCCTCCGCTTGGCTCAAGGCGCGGAGGTGTCCACAAAAATGGTGCTAAAGCCGACAGTCGAGCAGTTTTGAGAGTTCAACAGTCTGAATTGCTGCCATCTCACCGCTCCAAGCACAATGAAATCTCTTCAGAATCCACTGGCTGACATAGTCTCTTCATGCTGGGGGTTCTGAGATCAGCAGTTCAGTTGGAGGGATCCCCAGAGAAACTTCATCTGGGGTGATCCTCAGACCTGATTCTTGTGTGTGCTTGCCAGTACATACGGGCCCGGCACAGTCCATCGCCACAGCTTATGCTCATACTGGTGGTTCCAATTGCTGGGTCAGTTCTGTTTCCAGACCTGTCTTCCTTACGAACCAATGGGTGTTGCAGTCCAGCTTGATCCTGCCCAGCACGCACTCGGCCCTCACATAAACCAGTGGGAGCTGCAACCTAGTTGGGACGACTCCCCATAACCCTCATCAGGCCTGCCCCCTACCCTGGTTCCCATGCTTGCCAGTATGTACCGCAGACTTGTTCAGTCTGTCCCACATCCCATTTAGCTCTCGTACATGTCAATGGGCATTGAAGCCTAGTTCAACCCAACCTGCCCTATTATCCTGCCTACACGGATACGGATGGGTGCTGTTCTGTCTAGCCACCCCTGCCCCAATCCTAGTTTTCATGCTCTCCAGTGGGAGTGGTAACCCAAGAGGGAAGTAATATATATTTTAAAATTTGATTATGTTTTATTCCTGATTCACTGAGATTTCTTATGTAAAAAGTGGATATAGGATTTGTCAATTTTCTTTGTTGCTATGATCCTATAATTTTTCATTTTTATCTTGCTGATATGGTTGGTTATACCGATTGATTTTCAGATGGTACATTTATGCATACATGAGGGAAAGAAATATCACTTGGTCATGGTATATCATCTGATTGCTGTTGTATTTGATTTATAGTATTTTTATTGGTTATTTTTTTGTATACAAGTTCATCAGAGATTAGTCTCTTTCCTGTTTTTGCCTGATTTGGTTTTGGTCAGGATAATACTAAATTTATAAAATGTGTTAAGAAGTTTCTCTCCCTTTCTGGAAGCAATTTAATGGGATTAATGTCAATTCTTCTTTAAACACTTGTTAGAATTCCCTAATGTAACTTTCTGGGCCTAGAACTGTTGTTTTTGAGAATTTTAAAATTATGGCATTAAACTCTTCAATAGTTCTAAGGAGATTCAAATGTGTAGCGTGTGGTCATTTGTGGTTTTCAAAAATCACTGATGGCACTTCACCTAAGCCACCGACTGTGTTGGTGGGAAGGGGTACTACTGCCTTTTTAATACTTTTCGGTGTCTGTAAGTCTGTGGTTAACCCTGATTTTGTTCCAGTTGTTGGCACCTTGCCTTTGTTCCTAGCCTTGTTCCTTGCTGGAAGTTTATCAATTTTATTGAGCAGACCGTGAGCGCCTCGGATCCTTTTTCATCTCAGCTGTTTTTCTGCCTCTCATTTGATGGATTCTGCTCTTATCTCGATTATTTCCTTTCTTCTGCCTGCTTGCTTTGGTTGATTGTCCTCTGTATCTCTTTCTTCAGGAAAGAAACCAGTCATTCATTCGAGGGCTTTGCTTGCTTCTTCTGCTAGGACTATAAATTTCCCTTTCAGTGTTAGTTTGATTATATCCCACGACTTTTGATAGGTTGCATTTTTATTTTTCGAGTCTCTCAGTTTTGAAAACACATTTCTTTGAAGAGTGAGCCAAAGATGCTTTAAAGATGTGTTGCTTAGCTTCCTCATCGTGCTCACAGCAATGCAAAGCTAGAGGATGGCCGGAAACTTCGCACTAAGGATGGGGAGGGTGAAAAGACAATATAAATAAACCATGCAGACATCACACAGCATGAAAAGGGAAATAAACCAGGGAATATAACAGTTCACGGCCTATAACAGAATGAGTTATTATTTGGAAAATTGAGAAGCTTCCCTTTTAAAAAAGTGATTGGTGAAGGCAAAAAAATTCTAGGATCCATTTATTCAGTAGCATTCTGAAAAATTCACCAGTTAAACTGGAGACTTCTGGTATTTAAGGATATAAGCATCTGGCAGTGTTCATTTTTTCTTTCTTTTTCAGATTTGTAATTACTTGGGCTTTGAATCAGTTTTTTCTTTAGGATTTTATTTTCATTGGAGAGACAGGTATACAGAGAGAAGGAGAGACGGAGAGGAAGATCTTCTGTCCGCTGATTCACTCTCCGGGTGACCACAACACCCGATGCTGAGCCAATCCAAAGCCAGGAGCCAGGAGCTTCTTCCAGGTCTCCTACACACGTGCAGGGTCCCAGGGCTTTGAGCTCGCTTGACTGCTTTCCCAGACCACAAGCAGGGATCTGGATGGGAAACAGGGTAGCTGGAAAATGAGCAGGTGCTCGTAGGAGATCCCAGCGCATGCAAGGCAAGGGCTTTAGCCACTAAGCTACCATACCAGGCCCTTGAATCTGTTTTTAAGCCACAAACTTAAAATAGTTCATAATATTCTTTCATAAATATTTTCTATTTGCTTGAAAATGAGAAGAGATGGACACATGATTATCACTCGTCTGCTGGTTCACTCTCCAATCGCCTGCAAAGCCAGGGCTGGGCCGGGACAAGCCAGGATGCAGGAAGTCAGTCCTAGGCTCCCGTGTGGATGGGCAGGGACTCGAGCACTGGAATACTTCCAGCCTCGCAGAGTGCAAATTGGTAGGGTGCTGGAATGGAGAGTGGAGCCAGCACTTGAACCCAGTCTGATATGGATTGTCAGCATCCTAAAGTGAGGTCTTTACAGATAGGCCCAGCACCTGCCACTGGTAAGTATTGGTATACGTTTCAACATGTTCCTTTGGATGCAGGATTTTGCCTGTTACCTCACTGAGAATTTGTATGTGGGGATTTTCCTCTTTTTTTGTCCCTAACAAGCAGTGTGTATCAGTGCACTTGCGAAGGTGTGGGTCTTTTTCCTGTCTTACTTTGATTGAACTGAAGAATGCCCAACATAACATACACTATTTTCACCATGCGTCGGTGTGCAGTTCAGTGCAGTAAACACGTTCGCACTGGGTGCAGTGCTAACCACAATCCATTTCCTGAACTTTCTCGTCATCCCAGACAGAGGTTCCCCCATTGAATACTGCCTGATGGAGCCCTGCTGTGGTGCAGCATCTTAGACTGTCACCTGTGACTCCCACATGCCCTATGAGCACCGATTCAAGTCCTAGCTGCTCCTCATGCCATCCAGCTCCCTGCTCATGTGCCTGAGAAAGCAGCAGCCAGGGGCTCCAGTGCTTGGGTCTCTGCCACTCACACAGGAGACCTACAGGTGGTCCTTTACTTCTGGCTTTGCCCTGGCAAAGGCCCAGCTGTTGTGACCATTTGGGGATTGAACCAGGGGATGGAGAGTCCATCTCTCTCCTCTCTGTGTGTTGCACTCTGCCGTTCAAACAAATAAAGTGAGCCTTATGAAACTTGGCTGTCCATGCTCTTGTCCTCAGCCAACATTCTACGTTGGGTCTCTGCGAATTTACCTATTGTGACTTCCTCATTTAGGTGGATTTAGAAGGTATTTGTTCCTTCGTGTCTGACTCCCTACAGTTAGGGACACAGCTTTCCAAATATCTCAGTTGTTTTCCTTGCTAGATGTCACCTGTACTATCCACGAGTCATTTGTGCCTTTTCCGTTCCATGGGATGCGATTAAAACATTTCTGTCATGACCTGGAACTGTGGAAAGGGTTCTTGGTTTCCTGTCTCTCTCCCCTTGACTGCGTGTCACTCACTGAGGTGAAATGGGCTGTCCCTGCCCAGGCGTTCAGGGTCAGTGTCTGCAGCTTCTGTCCCAGCACGTCCCCCTTGCCAGGTGTCGTCTGGGGATGGGGAAAGCAGGTGAGGTGCCTGCTGTTCTGAGTGCTTCTGGTTGGCCCAGGCCCACTTGGTGGGTGACCCTGAGCTGATGTCAGCTACCGGGCAGCCTCATCTCGGACCCCCTCACCTTCCAGGTGCTGTCCCTTCTCTTTGACCTTCTGGCCACTCCTATGCTGGCTCCAGGCTCCTCTGGCTCTCACAGATGTGTTTCGGATCTTTGTGGTCCCACAAGCCCTCTCTCTGGAGTTGCAGGAAGGAGGTGGGGGTGTAGGGGCTCCAAGCAGGGGCCCAGGCTGCCTGCTCACTGTTCCATTCTGTCCTCCACCTCCTGCCTGCTACGCAGATCACTGTGTCCTGGGGCCCTGCCTATGTCCTACCAGTGCAACCAGCCCTCCAAGCTGCTGTCCTGGTCCTCCAATCCTGTGTCCCCACTGTGAGGCCCCAGCAGGGACTCCTCAGATGTTAGCTGGATGACAGTGTGATGTGAGCAGGATCCTTCCAGCAGCCTTATATGTGTCACAGCACAGTGTAGTCAGTGGCGTAACCTGGTGAGGAGTTTGAGATTCCATTTGTTAGAGCTAAATAAAGGCAGTGATTATTTTCATGAGCCAGTTATTTCCTCTGTTGTTATTAGGGCTTTGGGGCACCCGGTGAGACTTAATTTTGTGCCAATCTCATCCCTTCCTAAGCCCACCCGAGCTGCTTCTGGAGGCTGTGGCTACGTTTATCACCAGGACCCCAGTCTCGACATTGGAAGCACCCAGTCACCAAGCCAACATCAATTACCCACTCACAGCCCTCGGAGGAGCCACCTGGTTACTAGGGCAACCCTGATTTAGCTTCCTCATGACGAATAATAAATTATGGGAGGACGCAGCCTCAGACGGGTACAGTCCAACACATGTGCCTGTGGACATGCAGGAGAAGTCAGCCGACAGGACACAGCCCCCCCGAAGGTCTTGTGGGCCACCACCTCCCTCTGCACCAGTCATGTCATTGCTGAAAAGCTGCAGCTTCATGAACGTAGGTCAAGAGCAGCCCAGACACTGCTGGCACCATGTGACCGCTGTTATGGGCTTTGTCACAATGATGTCACCATTAGCCTCTGTGAGATCATTCTGCTGTCGTAATTCGTCTTCACGCACACTCGTCCTTGTGTGGATAACAGGTGGCATGGTAAAAGCAGCCATTTGAAGGCTGATGCCAAGTCCCCACACTTTTGCTCCCAAAGGAAACATTTGCTGGTAAAGTCAAAGTTAGTGTGTTTCAAGTAGGCCGGTAGTGATTCTGGGTAGATACTGGTCGGTCCTGAGTGAATAAGGGTACTTCAAAGAGTTTGTGGAAAGTAGAAGTTTGGATGCAGAGAAAATATCAAATCCATGCAAATGGGGAGGGTCTTCAAACTGTTCATGGAAATATTTATTATGGAAAAATGACAGGAATTCAAGCTTTTTTATGGCAAGGTAAAACTTTAGGAGAGACACGGAGAAAGTTCTTCATCCACTGGTTCACTCCCCAAATGGCTGCAGTGGTTAGAGCTGAGCTGACCCAGCCAGGAGCCAGGAGCCAGGAGCCTGTTCCAGATCTCTTAGGTGGGTTTAAGGTCACAAGGTTTTGGGCTGTCCTCTACTACTATTCTAGGCAACAAGCAGGGAGCTGATGGGAAGCAGGGCTGCCAGGATTAGAACTGGTGCCCATATGGGATCCCGGTGCTTACAAGGTGAAGATTGAGTCACTAAAACCATCACAATGGGCCCCAAAGTGAATCTTTTTGAAGTACTCCCATATGTTCATTCATTCTGGAATTTGAGTACATTTCAAAAGCGGGAGAATCTATTTGGGGACACATTGGTGACAAGATGGGGAAGTCCCAGCTCTGTTCTTATTTCATGGGAAGAGATGGATGACAGATAAGCAGTTGAGCAGTCTGAAGTTGCAGCCCTGGGAAAGGCTCTGGGAGATGTGGCAGAGGAGCCCATGTTGCTCTGAGCAAGCGGGATGTGAGCTGATGTCCAGGCTTGATGGCTGTGTGGAACAGAGTGAAGGCCTGGCAGCTGGGGCCCTGTGGTGGGGCTGAAGCACCCAGGCTGTGGCTTTGGCCTGGCTGTGTGTCCTCACTGGGTGAGCTTTGTCCCACTTCCTGGAGGGGAGCCTGTCATTGCCTCCCTCAGTCCTCCAGCCACCTGTGAGGAAGTCTTCGTCATCCCTGTGTATAAACTGCCGGGATAAGCTGCACGTGGAAGTGAGTCCCTCTCAAATGCCACAGGCCTTCAAGGTTAGCCAGCATCTACCCCAGCGATGCATCGTCAGACGTTCCTTGGGATCCCCACCCACGTCCAGCTGTAGGTTTCCTGCTCTTGCACTGGCCTCCTCCAGTCTTCTGTCTGTGCAGCTGGGGCTACTAGGATGGGATCCAGAGCAAGGGGAGCTCAGGATGAGAGAGCAAGCGTAGGATGTCTTCACCCCCGCCCTTAGCTGAGCCCTCTCCAGGGAGTGCCTGGCCTGCAGCTGTCAGGACTCCTTAGCAGGTGCAAGGATGAGCTCCCCCTTTCCCAGAGGATGCAGGGCTGGAGACCTGGGTTTCAAGTTCAGCTTCTCAACCTGACACTACTGCAGTCAAGCCGCCACATGGGCCCATGTTGTAGCTAGTCAGGTTCCCTGCTGGGAGGGTGGTCCTCAGAAATAAGAATGATGATGGAAAGCGCTGCATCTGTTCCCTCCCGCACCCCCTCCAGCATGTCAGGAAGGACCGTGAACACAGCCGCAGGGACTGAGGGATGCCACAGGTGCATGGTGGGAAACAAAAGGAGGAGTGCTCTTCCTTTCACACAGAGAAGAAAACCCAACCCCACGGGGCACCCAGGGCCCAGCCAGGTGTGCATTCACTCCAGCTGACACAGGAAGCCTCTGCTGGAGAGCTCAGGGGCCTGGAGCTTGACAGTTTTCAAGAGAAGCTAGAAATTGCGATTTCTTTTGGTTATGCTCTGAAACACCACACAATCCTTTTTCTGCCAAATACAGAAGAACTAAAAATATCTGTCCAGGGGCCCGATGCTTACCAGCTAGAAACCTGCCCGCTTCTCCATTTGTTGTGTTCACATTGGAATTGACCAATGGACAACAGGTGTCCATTTGTACAGGTACTGCCTCCGCAGATTCAGCCAAGTACAGATCCAGAAAAATACCCCAAATGAAGCTGTGTCTTCCTTGGCATTGTTCCCTGGATGGTGTTGCGTTAGCAGCTATGGACAGCATCGGCAGTCGCCCAAGGTGAGCTGCAGTGGCTGCAAAGCAGCAGGGAGCCCGGCAGCCTTTTCTGACAGGGACCTGAGCACCTGTGGATTTTGGAATCCTCAGGGGTCCTGTGACCACTCTCCCAGCAACACTGAGGGGCGCCTGAGATGTCCAGAGCTCATGGAGTGTCCAGAGCCGCTGGCGTCTCTGGCTTTACTGAGCATGCATGGCACTCCTTCCTCCAGGAGCGACTCTGGAAGAGAGACTGTCGCAGGCTACTGTATGAGATGAAACAAGTGTTACAACTCCTACAAATGTTCTTTTTTGTTGGTATGGGGAGGGTTGTTAGGAAGGAAAAATCATCAGGCAGTGGTCATTTGTGTCTGGAATGGTTTTGAGTGGAGAGCATGGCTCTGAAGTGCCCCACCTCCCCGCGAGGGCTGGGGCAACAGGGGCTGGGAGCCTCTCCCAAAGTTTTGTTGTGCAACCTGCTCCTCACAGTGCAACTGACTGAGCTTCCTTATAGACACTGCAGATGGATATGCATTTTGGTTTTTTTAGATAGATTTATTTTTATTGGAAAGCCAGATTTACAAAGTGAAGAAGAGACAGAGAGAGAGAGAGAATCTTCCGTCCTCTGGCCCACTGTCTGGATGGCTACAACTGCCAGAGCTGAACTGGTCTGAAGCCAGGAACTTCTCCTGGGTCTCCCATGCAGGTGCAGGGTCCCAAGGCTTTGGAGCCATCCTCGATTGCTTTCCCAGGCCACAAGCAGGGAGCTGGAAGGGAAGTGGAGGAGCCAGGACGCTGCCAGCATCCACATGGAATCACGGCACATTTAAGGCAAGGATTTAGCCACTAGGCCACTGTGCTGGGCCCTGGATGCACATTTTCAAGGGCAGAGCTGGGGTCTGGGGAGAAGGCCACCACCCACTCAGCTGTGTTCAGGCTTCCTGCCTGCGACCACACATGAGCTAGGATGTTGCACACCAGAGAAGGCCTGCAGGAGAGAACCCCTTCTCATTGACTGAAACACCATCACCCTGGTTAGTGGATCACAGAATCTCATTGACACTCTTTCTTCCCAGTTCATGTTCTTGCCAGTGCTGCTGCTGCAGCCAGCTTTCCTGCCTGGGTGCCCACATTCCTGTCTACCACCGCATTCTACATTTCTGCCCACCAAGGAGTAGGGCTCTGGCTTGCAGGCAAAGCTCAGTGGACCTGCAGGAGACAGCCTCCACATCCACATGGTTGGAGATCACTCCCATGATGCAGTCTTGTTCTGCTCCACAGGAGGGCGCTGGCCAGTGTGAACATGCATTCCTCTCCAGCTGATGCTGACCTGGCACACATCCTACATCAAAGGGTCTTATGACAGGTCCCGGGACTGTGGAAATCAATGCCATGGTTCTGAAGATAAGCCCTCGAAGAGAACTTGAAATGCTGGCAGGTGCTTCATCCTGGCAGCTGCTTCCCTGGCAGCAGCTCGGAGCTGCAGATTCCAACACTCTTAAATCCGTATCCCCTCTCTCCGTCTCTCACTCCTTCTCTCAGCAGGACTGCACACATGGTAAAGAAACAAAAATGAAAGCCCATGACTTGAAGTGGATTTGCAATTTCACATGTAATTTTAGCATCTGCAGCAGTTGGAACAGACGAACAGAGTGTAGTCAAGTAAAGTCCAATGGAAAATGAAGAAGAGCAGGTAGCTGGTTTTTTGCTTCCCACACACCCCTGACAGGCCAGGGGAAATTATAAAGCTTAATTGCATGATTTGTATGGGAAAAAAAAAACTGTCTTAAAGTCCTATGTAGTTAGGTAACTCACCCCAATAGAGCAACCCTGGATTTTCAGTGGATTGGGAGTTTTCCAGGAATAAATTTAGTGTTTTTGAGGTGTGTTTCCCAGCAGCTCTGTAATGCAGATTCCAAAGTGAGATTGAGCAAGGTGACGGCCACACCCCTGCATCTTCGTCAGTGTTTCCTGTCCCACACGCCTCCGATGGAACAAACTTGAATCATAAAAATCATCAGAAACATGGGTCATTATAACAGCACAGAATCTTTGAGACGCAGACTATCGTAGTGCCATCAATGTGGACAAGAAAGAAAGCTGTCAGATTCAACATGGAAAGTTAAGTTCTAATGAGACTGGAAGGAATCAAGAGGAAATATCCTTGGCACCTCTAAGTTCATGCATGGTCCAGCTTGCACCTTGGACCTACCTGAGGGTGTGATGGAGGGAGGCTGGGGCATCATCCAGACCCTGAGCTGGCCTGTGTGGCACCCTAGCCTCAACCAAAGCAAGTGCTACAAGGGTACAGAGGTGTCTCATCATTCACCATGTTCAGGCCACCATCTCCCCCACCTGCCTACCTGCCCTCAGTCTCCAGTGGCCACCCCTCTCCTCCCCACTTCTGTGAGGTCAGATGTTTTAGATTCCACTTCTGAGCAAAGCAGGCAACATAGTCTATTCCCAAAAGAGGAGAAAGAGAAAGGGGTAGGAAGAATTTCCAACCACAAGACCAGCCAGTGTGTCAACCCACTGGACTTAACCATTCCATGGTGTATGTGTGCTTCCAGGCATCATGTGTTATCTGCTAATTGGCAGATCCGTAAATGCCCACACTCCACATGGGGTGACATTACAGCTTCCTGGTAATGCAGAGCCTGGGAGACGGTGGTGATGACCCAAGTGTCCCTGTGGGAGACCTGGATGGAGTTCCCAGCTCTCAGTTTCAGCTCAGGCCAGGTTATGATGGGCTGGGGGTGGGAACCAGTGGATGGGAGCTCTCTCTGCCTGTTTCCCTGCCTCTTAAATAGTAATCAAGTGACTGAAGTCAGAACTGACTACCAAGCTGCTGCCATAAACCTCAGTGGCCCTTGGTTTGCTGCTGTTTCTGTGCCTTTACCCAAAACCTTATTTTTCCATTCTCTCAGAACGGGTTTGTGCCCAGGAATCTTGAGGTGGGAGGTATTGCCTGGAGGCCACTGGGCAGGGGGCATGTGGGGACCTTCAGGTCAGGAGAATCCATACGATAGTGTTTCAGCTCACCTAGGACCTGGGGGTGGGGGGGCTCAAGTGGCAGCCTGTGTCACAGCAGGACCTGCTTGGCATTTGCACGCCTGCAGGTTACTGTGTGCTGGCCACCCTGGCTGATCGTCACACAACAGTGCTGTCCACTGGCTTTACTGCAGAGAGGAGCAGGTGCGGGTTTCTGTGTGATGTCTGTCTTACTGTAGAGTGAATGAAGACACAGACATCTCCTGAAGGGAAGAGCCGAGCCGTGTTTTGACTTAGCTCCCATGGCTGCACGGTGATTCTTGAGCAGATGTGTGTTTTCCAGGAGAGCCGTCTCCATTGCGTTCTGTGGTCCCAGGTGCCAGGAAGGACACTTGAGGCTGCACAGGTCAGCCGGGTGAGTGGAATGCTAGGATGTGCGTTCATACATGGACACTTTAGATGGTTCATGGGAGACAGAATTAAATGGTAAGTTTGTGTGTAAAAGAAATCTTGAAATCTCTGCATGTAAGGGGCCTTCAAAACATTCCTGGGAAATCCGTATCATTTTTTTTAAAATACCACATAGATGTCACAATGTTCTTTGCCAAAGTACATTTAATTCCTCTTATTCCCCCATGAACTTTTTGAAGTACCTTACACATATGGAAAACATAGATACCATTAAGAGTATGTGGAGGGAGAAAAGGAGTTGGAGTAACAGATGTTGCAAGAGGGATTTACAAATGCTTTGGGTAGCACACCTGTTTGCCAGGGTGTGGAGGAGTGCTGTAGGTAGGTATGTTGGCTGACAAGTACCAAGATTCCTGCTTTGAAGGAAGAGGTTATGTTTTGGGGTCCCTAAGAGAAGCAAATTCAGCACCCTGTGCAGGGCCATATGGAGGGAGCTCTTGGTGGTGGAACAGCTGAGGGGCTGAGGGGCCACGTGGAGTAATGGGAAGCGATGAGCAGGTGTGTGAGAAGCTCGGGATGGACTTGTCTGAAGAATTTTCATGGTTGTGGCCCGTGGCAGTAGTCCCTGGTTGTCCAGTGTCTGGGCCAGGGGGAGGTTAGGGCTGGGGAGATACTAGTTTGCAATGTGAGAGTAGCATGCAGGAGGTTGGAGGGGTGGGCTCTGCATGGGATTTGTGTGAAAGGCAGGAGAGCATCTGTAGGAATTAGCTAGCCCTGGAGGGGGTGACCTCTCCAGAATTAGTAAACCCCCAAGATGGGAAAGTAGAAAACAATTATTATGGTTTAATTTTATTATAATAATTACATAGTTGATAAGAGTGGGAAAGATCAAGGTTTAGGGAAAATTGGGTGAACTCATTGTTTCCAAATTTGCTATTTCTTCTTATGGTTTTTTTTAATGGCATGTAAAACCTTTTTTTGAGGCCTTTTAAGTCCAACTGAATTAAATTGAAATGATGCTTCTGTGTCCACCTTTTTGTTTTATATCCTGTAATTCTTCATTAGTTCATCTCAGAGTCAGTGAGGAGCAGCCAGCATGGCTGGGCTCTTGTCCTGGGGCAGCTGGCCTTCAGTGGGGAAGGAGAGAAGGTTGGGTGCAGTGACCCCGCAGGAAGGCCCTGCAGGAGTCCTCCGAGGGTTCCTTTAGGTCTTGGGGACACACAGTCCTGCTGTGGGAGCAGCCAGGGATGCTTGTGCTGCCACCTAGAAAGCTCTGTCCTCCTGCTCTGCTTGTTACCCAGGGTTCTGGCAGCAATGGGGCGTGAGGACATGCCAGGTGGAGGAACCAGCTGGTGACAAAGGAAGCAAAGCCAAAAAGGCACAGTTTATTTATTTATTTAGTCCCTTCTATCCATGGTTCATGGGTACTATAAGGCAGGACCTGAGACAGGCTGCTTGATAAAGAGGTTTGCTAAGGTTCATGGTTTTGTAGGAACAAGACCGGCAGTCTGGTGCAGGCTTGGGCCAGGTCCCCCACCTGCCCTGGCTGCATCAGTTGGTGACAGGAGCACGTGTTTGGGCCTTTCTATGTGGGCCCTCCCGCTCCTTATAAAGCCACTGGGATTCAAGTGTCAGGCTCCAGCCAAGTGAGGTTGCTTCATCAGATTGCTTTCCAGAGATTCCACTTCTGGACTGCCCGGTGACCTAGATCCTTCTTTATACAGACCCTGCACTTAGCTCCAACACAGCTTGGGAGGAAGAACGTGCTGGAAGCATCACCTGAGTAACTCCTCACACACAGGAGGTGGGGTAGCATCACCCTCCCCAGGATCCCTGACATTCATGTTCCCCAGGGAGGAGGCCCACTCCTCACTTCTGGGAGCAGCGGGGAGGGAGGTCCTCCGTTGAGTTCAGCTTTAGGGAAACAGGGCCATGGGCGCTGTCTATGCTTTTGTTTCTCGCTTTTTTCATTCCGTCGCCTGGGTGACACTCCTTCCTGTGTGGATACATGACAGTCTGTTTTCCATTTTCCTCTCAGTGGACATCAGAGTGGGTATTCTAGTGCCTGGCCTCTGATGATCAGCTCTGCGCCTTTGTCTTGCTTGCACCTGGCCCTGAGGTTTCTGGGCTGTAGGAGTCACATGTTTGCCCTTGGTGGCTGCGGCCAATGAGTTTTCCTGAGTGGTTTGGACCGATTTTTCACTGTCCCTGGGAATGTGTGCGAGTTCCATTTGCTTAGGATCCTGGCATCTCTAGCATGCTGCTGCCTTGCCAAACCTCAGCTGTGGAGCACAGAGGGAGTAAATCGCTTCCTCCACTGCTGGGAAGGGGCTGTAGAGCATGCAGACCCCTCCCTACATGCCAGCATCTCTCAGGTGCTTCAAGGTAGTCCTTGTGTGCTCAGGGAATACGTGGATTCCCTCTGAGGGAGTGTCCTATGCCTTTGGTAAGAAGCTTCTTGCTTTTGTGTGGGTCATGTCTTACCCTTAGATAGAGCAAGGGTGCAAAGCAGGTTTTCCTCTGTGTGCCAGCTTCCTCTCTCTCTCTAAGTAGTGCTGTGAAGAGCATGTGGAGAAGAATTCAGAGGCTGGATCTGTTTACCATGAACAAACAAGGGCTGGAAGGTGATTCCACACCCTGCGCTTGCCATCTCAAGAGGATACAAGAATGAGCCTCACTTCTCAAGGCTTCTGGCATGTGGAGGTCCCTGGGGGAGACCCTGTCGAGGGGACCATGTCACTGGCTTGGCACAAATCTGGGTGACCCCTGGTTATGGGTCACAGCATCCTGGAGCCCAGTGAAGAAACCAGGGTGATTCTGCAGATGTGTGTCAATCATGAGATGGGCTGGGTGGGGAACCAGTCCACTGCCTCTCCAGGAACAAACAGGGGCCCTGGGTGGCAAGGAAGAGCCGGAAGGTGTTGGGCACAGGTGCTGCCTGCAGGGGCTCCTGTGGAAGGTGGGATTGAACCCACCACCATCTAGGCTCTCTGCTGACCGTGCAGGTAGGTGACACTGGGGACACAGCAGTGAAGGTGGAGCTCATTGCACTGATGGCATCTTTGTGACTGTAAGACACCACAGGGATTAAGACCCTCAAAACCAAGTCAGGGGTAAGAGTCAGAAGTGTCCGTGCCAGTGGCTTCTTGTGAGAAAAGCCCACGCCCATATGGTTCACCAACTCAGAAGGTCCATGTAGGGGTTTTTAGTATATTCACCAGATGTGCAACCCTCAGTCAATTTTAGGCTACATTTATCAGCTCCAAAAGGAACCCATAGCCTGCAGGTTGTCACCCTTTATGCCTTGTCCTTTTCTTCTTCAGCTCCCAGACAATGACCATTTTACTTCTGTCCTGTTTGGGATATTAAGTGGACACATAGCCTTTCATTCTTGGCTTAGGGGCAATGTGCGTGGTGGGGTGATTGTTGGTGTTCCTAGGGTTTTGCCAGTCATTAACCATCTTGAACCTCCCCCACCTGATGGTTATTTCCATGGTCTGAGTGTCTGTGACCCACCAATTTCAGATGCCAATGTGATGTGTTAGGAGATGGGCCCTTTGAGGGGGCATGGGCAGGTCATGTGTGGACCCCTCACACAAGGGATTAGTGTTTGTGTATACACCAGCCTCAAGAACGCTTCCTTCCTCTGCACCAAGTGAGGACACAGCAACAGGCACCTTTCATGACTGGGAAAGCAGCGCTTCTGACACTGAGTCGGCTAGGGCCTTGATCTGGGACTTCAGTCTCCAGAGCTATGAGAAGTAACTTCCTGCAATGCGCCATCCCCACCCCCATCCACACAGCCCACACAGGCTGGTTGTGACCCAGTCTCCTGCATGCTTCCGGTCTGTGCTTTGGGTTCCCAGTGCTGACGGGGCAGGGGTAGAGCCACAGGGGCACAGCACCCTCTTTCATCTGAGACCTTCGTTTTACTCCTATACTGGCTGATGGGCAGGGATGAAGAAGGGCAGGTGAGTTTTTACATGCCCCAGAGAGATTAGTGAACCAGTCCGGTAGCTGCATCTGCACAGCTCTGCTGTGCTGTCCTGGTAACCCAAACTCTGAGAGTCACTCAGGAAACAAATCCATCAGCCACCTACACACCCCATTGTTGAGGTCAAGGCACTAATCGGAAGCTTCCAGAATCGTTCCTAGAAGTAGTTACAAGCTGAGTGAGATAAGCAGTGGAAGCAATTTGGTAGGATGTCTGTTTGCTGGCATTGGTCATCGCAGGTGCCTGCTGTGTGATAACCCACGCTTTCTGGTTTCGCCGGCCTCCCTTCCCTTTCCTTGTCATTTGCATTTGTGAATTTAATCCTGTGCCAAGCCTGATGGCATGGTCATGGAATCATTGCATGTGAGTTTTGAGGTGTGTGTGCATGAAGAGGGAGGCAAACTCCTGTCTGTCTTGTTGTATGCAAGGCTGTGGTTCTGGGGTTCCCTGTGGATACCAAACCTGGGTGCTCAAGTCCCTCAGCTGACACTGTATGTTGCCTGCACCCGTGAGCATCCTCCTGCGTGTTTTAACTCAACTGCACGTGATTAGGTAGGTGGTTGTCATCTGCATTGCTTAGGGCATCATGACAACAGGATGAGTCTGTACCTGCTCCACCCAGACACAATATTCTTTCCCCTAACTTCCTAGTTGATTGAATCCATGGGTGCAGTTTACAAGTCCCAAGGGTGGAGGTTCTCTGCAGAGCTGGCCTCAAGCTGCTTGGTTAGAGCAGAGAGGCTCACAAGTCCAGAGGTCATGGTTCTGACCCTGGCTGTCTGATCTAGGGTACGGCGAGATGCCAGTGTGGCAACTATTTAGTGCAGAAACTGATTTCTGTTAGTGCTGAACCATGGGGCCTTTTTGGAGGACTGATTGGCCAGTCCTGGGGGATGGGCAGCAGGCTTCATACAGGTGTGTTCTTGGTGCCCAGCACTTGGTCAGCCAAGAGGTAGTTCTGTGAACCCAGCTAATCTGATTGGATTTCTTATCCAGGGCCTGGAATCTTTACTAGAGATGCTGATAGCAGGGAAGGAACTCCATCCCAGCTGCAGCTGCAGGAGATGGCAAATATTTCAGACCGAGCACAGGTCGTTGCCTAATTCCTTGTAAGGTTCCACTCATGCTTAGTTGCTTCATGTTTTTGCATGTCTTTCTGTGCATGCCAGATTTGGTCGTTGACATTTTCATTGAAAGGTATCTTTGTAACAAGATTTTAAAATTTGTTGACACAAAGTAATTCTCATCCTCTTGGATTTTAAAACCCCTTTTGCTATATTCATGTGCCCTTTCCCATGCCTAATGTTACCAGGAATAACAGCTCATGCGCACTTCTGGCAAACACATTTGGGGAATCAAGACCTACAGCCCAGGAACTCGGTAGCCTCATTGGCAGGTGTGTCTGCCCCGTTTGTCCAGGTGTTTCATGGGTGGAGCCAGGGTGCCTGCCCTCTGCCTTGTTGCCTGCCAGGCTGGGAAAGCGCTGCTGCAGATGGGGGATTCTCCCCAAACTAGGAAGGAGGGCACAGGGTGCTGGGTGGCTGAGAGCAGGAGAACCCACACTTCCTTGGCCCGAGTCCTGCCCTTTTAGTAACAACATCTCACAGGTTGTTTTTGCGTTTAATTTACCTCTTTGTGTTTTGTACTTACTGCTCCTATAAAGAGAGTAGTTTGCCATTTTTGTTTTTAACTGGGTGCTACTGGATTGGTGTTTATAATAATTAATCTAGCAAAGTCTCAGTAATTCTAGTAGGTTTTTTTTTCTTTAGTGCTCTCTCTCTTTTTTTCCTTTAGTTTTTGTTGTAACGATATTGAATCACTTCATTTGAAAATAAAGACAATTCTGTCTTTGCCAACATTTTTACAGCCTTGAGTATTTTTCTTGGAAAGTTAACCAAGACTCCTCAGACAGTGTTGAACTGGGCTGCTGGTCATGCTGAGCTCCATCCCATTCCTGACACTTCTGAAATTATCTTCAGTGTTTCTCTGGTTACAGTGTTGTTTGCTGTTCATTGATGGGCAAAGTCTGAGTTGATTTAAGTTGGTTTTGCCTACATTTTTGTTTTTAAGATTTTAAACATTTGTTTTTGGTGGGAGGCAGCAACACATACACATATACACTTGCATCTTGTGTCTGTCCATCTGTTGATTTACTCCCCAAATGGCCACAGTGACCTGGGCTGGGCCAAATAGAATCCAAGTGCCTGGACTCCATCCAAATCTCTCTCATACATGCAGGGCCTCAAACTCTTGGGTTTCCTGCTGCTGCTTTTCAAGGCCATTAGCAGCAAGTTTGGAAGTGGAGCAGCTCAGACTCCAACCAGTGTCCACATGGGATGCAGGCATCGTGGGTAACCGCTAAACCCACTGCGCCACAATGCCAGCTCTGCTTTTCCTGTTCTCAGTTGACTTTAGAGTCCATATAATCAACTTTCACTAAAATTTCTGTAATAGCTTTATGATATCTACTTCTAGGAATCTATGATGTACTTTAATTTATTGATGGGATAGATTTTGGGGTTGATACACCACTGTCTTAGTATTCCAAAATGAGCCTTATATAGTAGGGTAGGCTGTAGAGTCCTATGGAAACAAGTAAATGCACAACACAGCACATGTCTTGGGGTGAGTGGCAGATGTGCCTCTTGCAACAAGGGCGTTTACCACTGAGGCTGCAGCTGCATTGTAAGTCTTTGGTGTTCCCGGCCGTGCTTTCAGGACAGGCAGCTGAGTGCTGAGAAGGTGGCAGTGATGACTGCTGTGCCTACGTCCCAAACCTCATACACTGCAGCTTGGTTAACAGCAAAGTCCCTTTCTCGATGACATTCAGATTTGATTGTGTAGTTTGCAATGAAAAGTGGTTCTAATACAGTGTAAGAATAGAATTTCCTGGGTCTGGCTCAATGACTTAATGGCTAAATCCTCACTTTGTAAGTGCCAGGATCCCATTTGGGCACTGGCTCATAAGCTTCCTCTTTATGTCCTGGGAAAGCAGTTGAGGATGGCCTAAGGCCTTGGGACTCTACACCCACACAGGAGACTTGGATTAAGTTTCTGGCTTCCGGCTTTGGATCAACTCAGCTCTGGCAGTCGGTGGCCATTTGGGAAGTCAACCAGTGGATGGAGGTTCTTTCTGTCTCTCCTCTCTGTAAATCTGATCTGTCTTTCCAAAGAAAGTAAATACATCTTTAAAAAACATAGAATTTCCTTAGTATGATATTGAATTCCATATGCTAATACTTTGCCTAGACTATTTGATTTTCACTCATTCATTCGTTCATTTGAACAGCACGAAGAAATCAGCTCTGCCATCCACTGGTGTCTGCAGTGGCTGGGTGAGCCAGGCTGGAGTTGAGCCCTGGGAACTCAATCCAGGTCTCCCACTGGGATGACAGAGACCTGCCTCCCAAGTGTGCCTTAGTCACCAGCATGGACAGAGGCATCTGAGAGGTATCTTAAGCACTGTGTCAAGCACTTGTTTTTGATGCTTTTACTGAAAAAGGAAACTGGCTCTTTGGTTGGTTGGTTGGTTGTTTTTGCCCTGTTTTGTTTCTGAGAGAATGATGCATTTCTACAATTATTGATAAGATTGTTAACTTCAGTACATTTGGCATTTTTTGTTGTTGTTGTCTAAAATTATTTAAAGACATTAGAAGCTATCTTTTCTGCAAAGACAAAAGAATGAGAGTAAATTCAGCTTGAAATATCTTTAGGAGTTTTCCAACCTCTTTTATGGTTGTTAGACTTTAGGTTTTACATCTTTTGGACCCAATTCAATAGTTTATATTGTGATAGGAAATTACCCATGTCCTTCAGGGTTTTAAATGTATGGCTCTAATCTGTTGTATATCTATCATTATAGCTCCTTTCTCATTCCTAATGTTGCTGCTTTGGGTTTTCTTTTAAAAATTCTCCCACCAGGGGTTTATCGGTTTCCTTGATCGAAAGTGAAAAAAACCAGCTTTTGGGCTGATTGAGCTTAATCTCTATCTCATTAATGTCACCTTTTATGTTTGTTGAATGTCTGCTCCCCTCCCCATTTTCTGTTAATTTGTTTTTGTTCTTTTCCTCTTTCGTTGGACGTTTTCTTTCCTTTCTGGCAAGCCTGTCTGTGGTTTTTAACAGTTTTTATGGAAGAAGATAAAGCACATAGCAGGGAAACACACAAAATGAATGCACGTGTGGCTTTGCCAATTAACACCAGGCCAATCACCGCGTGGCTTCGCTCCTAAGAGAGAAGCCGCCGCCGCGACGCCGGGGCCTCCTGTGTGCTGCCGGTTTCTGACCTCTCTGTTCACGCCTACGGTAATCGCCACCTCAACTTGTGATATCAACATCTTTTCATTTCTTTGTAGTTGCACCCACTGTGCATGCATCCCCCAGCACCAAATTCAATTGTAGCTGGATTTTTTTTTAAAGTCCTGAAATGGAAGCATTTTGTATTTATTCTTTTGTGTCTAGCTTTTGTACTCAACATGATGAAGTGCGATTTGTTCGTGTTTTGTGTAGCTGTGATTCTTGCGCACGTGTGGCTTTAGAATACTGCACGCTGTGAGCAGAACACAGCTCGCCCAGCCTTCCTGCGTCGATCGACTTGGGGCTCTTTTCTGCTGGAAGCTGTTTTGAATAATGTCGCTGTTAACTTCCCAGTGTACAGCTTTTAATGCCATGGTACTCATTTCTGCTGGGTATGTTCATAGGATTGGAATGTCTTTTGGGAATTATATTGGATTGGGTAGGGAATACCAGTGGAGTAGCTGCAATCTGAAGTACCTGATCCTGGAAGTATTTTAGATTTCAGATTTGGAAATGCAGGCTTATATGAATACTAAGGGTAAGTTGAATGGGACCTACCCAAGCCACAAAACTCATTTGTTTCATATACACCTTTTTTTTTTATTTATTTACTTATTGGAAAGTCAGATATACAGAGAGGAGGAGAGACAGAGAGGAAGGTCTTCCGTCCGATGATTCACTCACCAAGTGACCGCAACGGCCGATGCTATGCCAATCCGAAGGCAGGATCCAGGAACTTCTTCCGGGTATCCCACATGGGTGCAGGGTCCCAAAGTTTTGGGCCGTCCTCAACTGCTTTCCCAGGCCACAAAGGGAGCTGGATGGGAAGTGGAGCAGTCAGGACATGAACCGGCGCCCATATGGGATCCGGCGTGTTCAAGGCGAGGACTTTAGCCGCTAGGCCATGCCACCCGGCTCCATATACACCTTCTGTGGAAACCTTTCATGTAACTTAGCATGACCCATCACACGTCAACAGGTGGGCACTTTTCCATTTGCAGCATCAAGTCAGCACACAGATTTCAGACTTTGAAGCATTTGGGATTTGGGCTTTTCCAATTAGGGATGCTCACCCTGTGATCTCTCCGTGGAGGCTGTCGGGCTGTTTCCTGCAGCCTCCCCAGTCTGTATTTGCATCAGTGCACTCAGGAAGTCCTGCTGTACCACATCATTCCTCACCCCTGGGTCGCAACTGTCACGTTGCTTTCCAATTTTCACCATTCTAGCAGGAGCGCACCGGCACCTTTTTTGATTTACATTACTCAGATTACAACTGCAGTGAAGCTCCTTTATACATAAGTTATTTGTCTTGATGTTGAAAGATCTGTGTGTGTTTGTTTTAGATATGAGTCTTGTGTCATGGGATGCAAAATAGTTTTCAGTTTTTATCTTGCTGCCATCATTTAATGGGAAGGTGAGTCATCTGTCTACCACCGAAGCACCGAGCCATGTTCAAGAAGTATTCCCTGCCCCAGACACATGAAGGTGTCATTTCACCACTGACGGTGAACATCTACATTAAAACTCAGCATGCTTCCGTAACCAAGTGTGAACACCCTTGGAACAAAAATAAAGAATACATAGAACATCTCAGGAAAAAGGAACAGAATATGTCAAAAAGAATCAAGTGGAGGGCCACAGTGTGGTAACCTAGTGGCTAAAGTCCTCTCCTGGTATGCTCTGGGATCCCATACGGGCCCTGATTTATGCCCTAACTGCTCTACTTCCCATCCTGCTCGCTGCCTGTGGCCTGGGAAAGCAGTAGAGGATGACTCAAAGCCTTGGGACCCTGCAACCGCATGGGAGACCTAGAAGAAGCAACTGGCTTTGGATCAGCTCAGCTCAGGCCATTGTGGCCACTTGGGGAATGAGTCAACAGATGAAAGATCTTTCTGTTGCTCCTTCTCTCTGTAAATCAGACTTTCCAATAAAGATTATAAATAATTTTTTTTTTTTTTTTAAGAATCAAGTGGAGAAGTGTAGAGGGCTGAGGCACCCCATACAATGCCAACTACCATGTGAGTATCAGTTTGAGTCCTGGCTGATGCACTTCTTGTCCAGCTCCCTGCTAATGTGCCTGGGAAAAGTGGAGGAAGATGACCCCCTGCTGCACCCATGTGGGAGACCCGGAGGAATCTCCTGGCTTTGGTCTGGTCTACCCCTGACCTCTGCAGCCGTTTGGAGAGTTCTTCTGTTTCTAATAATCATAATAATCATAATAATAAAATTTCTTATTAGAAATGAATCCGTGAGCAGAGAATAGAAATTAACCAAACTGAGTAGCACAAAACAGACTTAAAATAGAGCCACAATGACTTCTGATCTAACATTCACATCAAGAGTTTCAAGAAGATTAAGAAGACAGAGCTGAAGATCAAAAAAATAACAACTGAAAAACTTTCCAGATTTGGCAAAAACGCTTATCCACAAATTCAAGAAGCTGAATGAACTCAGACGGCATAAATGCAAGAAATTCATATGCAGGCATAGCATAGTCAAGTTTTAGGAAAAGTGAGGATGAGGAAAAAAAAATCCTGCGGCAGCCACAGAAATTTGCCACTTTGCTTGGAAGAAATGTCTGTGTTTGAGGGAGTTTTAAAATTAGGAACTCAACTTCCTGCACAGGAATTGGGCTGTAGCTGCAGACTCTGCGATTTGCCGAGGATGATACAACAGACATGCACAGTGCACAGAACCCAGGCTAGGGACTCCGATGAAGTGGATCAGCTTCTTGAAAGACACAGACGGCGTCGTTCACACAAACTGAGGTAGATCATTTCTATAGGAAGAGATGGTTTGTAATGGACTAGTATTTTTTTTAATGTGTGTACTTCAAGTTAGCTGCAGTGAAACCTTTCTTGTGGATTGAAAAGTAGGACATTTTTCTAGCTTAAGGAAAATTGTCTTCTCTAATTTGCTATTCTAAAAACATTGTACACATCTTGTTTATTTCATTTTTAGTCATTTTATAGCTAGGATTTAGGCTTATTTACTAAAATTGTTTTTAATGGTGTCTACATAGCTGATCAGGGTGGGAAGGATTGAAGGTTAGGGGAAAGTGGGTGAGACGATTGTTTCCAAAACTTTTCTTGCTTTTGTTTCTGAGAAAAGGGAGGAGACAATTGGAGAAGTCGCACCCAGCCTCCCAACCACCCCGGCACCCAGGGGTGCTGGTCACCCAATGTCATGGCCCCTGATTTGGAACACGCTGCAGGGATCTGCTTAGTAATTGCTGGTTTTGATGGTTCTGAGATGGTGTTGATCTTGCTATCCAGCGATAAGGAAATTCTTCCAAGGTCTGTTGGCTGACAGTCTACCTTAGAATCTCATTCACCCAGATATTTGCTGTCATTGCTTGACTCGTGTAGTTGTCCAATTTGTTCTGCCCTCCTTCCTCTGCCATAACACCAGGTGTCCTCTGCAGATCCCAGTGGCTGCCATATCCTCCATGTCCATCTGAGCATGCTACCCACTGCTCTGTCCCTTCTACTGAGGCCCAGTTCTGACACAGGCACTGCACAGTCTACCTACCCCGCAGTTCCCATGGTTGGAGTCGAGTCTAGCATTTTAGTTGGTGACAGGCGGGTGAGTGGGGGAATCCCCACAGGGGTCTTGTCTGAGGTGATCCCAGACCTGACTCTTGTATGTTTGCCAGTACAAGATCTGGTCAAACCATCTCCCACATTAGCAGCAACCCCCAACACACACACACGTAATAGTAATTGCTGGGTCAGTTCTATCTCCAGCCTCGTCTCCTACACAAACCAGTGGATTCTGTGGCCCAGACCAAACCAGCCCGCTACACACTCAGCCCTCATGTACATCAGCGAGAACTGCAGCCTAATCAGAGCCACCCCCAATAACTTTCCTTAGGCCCAGCCCCTGCCCTGGTTCCTGGGCATGCCAGTATATGCAACAGACTGGTCTAGTCTGTCCCACATCTCATTCAGCTCTCATACACATCAGTGGGCGTTAGAGCCTAGTTCAGTCCAGCTGATCCCACTATCCAGCCTGCACTCAGGCCAGTGGGTGCCACCACCTGTCTAACCAGGCCCTAACCCAACCCTGTTCCTCATGATCTCCAATGGGAGTTACAGCCCATCAGAGAGATGCCCAGTTTCCCTGCTGGGCCCACAACCAGGCCCAGATCTGACATTTGTCAGGTGGTTCTGCAGCTAGCTTGACAGGATTTGCCCTTAGTCCCAGCACTTGCCAGCTGATGCTGCAGTAAAGTCCATCAGGCTGCACAACTCTGATCCATGCATGTCCCAGTGGATACAGTCAACCCAGCCTGGCTGTTCCCCTAACCCGGTTCACATGCAGGCCAACAGGTATTGTAGCCTTGCCCGACCTGGTCACCCAGTTCCCATGCTTGCCAGTGGGAGCAGTAGCCTAGCAGGGGAGCCCATGCTGCCCCTCCCCCACCGGGCTTGCACCTTTCCCCCCTGGGTCTTACGTGGTTTGGAGGGTGCTGCAGCCCAGTCTGGCGTAGCTTGCCTCACCTCAGCATTTGGTGGCAGGTGCTGCAGCCTGGCATGACCCAGTGTGTGCCTGCTGCCAGCTCATGCTAGTGGGTGCTGCAGCCTAACTTGGCCCAGCCAGCCCCTGGTCACAGCCTTAATATGAACTGCCTGGTGCTGTGGCCCAAACCAGCCTGTCCTGCACATTATCCTGGTTATCAGATCTGCTGGTGGGTGTTATGAACTGGCCCACCCTGGCCTGCTCCTAGACCTGACCCACATGTATGCTGCCAGGTACTGTAACCTGGTCTGGTCTGGGCTGCTCCTCACCTTGGTTCTTGCACTCACCTGCAGGACTGAATCCTGACAGATGAGTTCTTCAAGCTGCTCTGTCAGCTCTCCTCCAGTGGCAGATCTCGCTCACACCAGTGGGACCTTGGCCCAAACTGACTTAATCCACCTGCTGTCCTGGCAGGAACAATGGCCTTGCCCAACTGGTTCATACTCATTCCAGTTCTTATTGTTGGGTGCTACAGCCCAGCCACAACTGGTACATGCCAGAACAGCTCTCGTATGGGTCATTTGGTGCCTAGATCTAGTCCATATGGTTTTTTACCCACCCTGGCTCTCATGAGCATCAGTGGGTGCTGGTCTAGCCCAGTCTGGCACAAACCAGACCCATCCATACCCATGCCAAGGGACACTGTAGTCATGTCCAGCCCAGATTGCCAGCCCAATTCCAGCTCTCGTGCTCACCAGTGGGAAGCACAACCTAGCCAGGTTGTCCTCTTAGCTCTCCGATAAGGCCTGCTGCCAGCCACAGATTCTGTGTGTGCCAGTGGTTGCCCTGACCCTGGTCAGCATACCCTTTCTCCCATCTTGGCCTTTGCTATCTGATGCTACAGCCTGGCCTGACCCCACCCACCCTAGTCCCAGCTGTCACTGGCGGGTGCTGCAGCCTAGCCCTATCCAGTCTGCTCCCATTTCTGACTCATGTAAACCACTAGGTGTAATAGGCTAGCCTGGCATGTTCATCATTCCATCCTGGCTCCTGCGCATTGCTAGTGTGTTATGGTTTGGTCTGACCAAACCATCTGCCTGATCCACGCCCCTCCAGAGTCAATTCACACATTTGGCAACAGGTGGAACTGCCTTTGTCCAGCCTGACCAACACCCAGGCCTGAATCACATGCTCACCAGCAGGAGCTTTGGCCCACCAGGGGCGTTTCCCAAGTTCCCCCACCAGACCCATTTCCAGATCTTGTATGTGCCAGTGGATGCCAGGTCCTTGCCTGACACAGTCTGCACCTTCCTGGCCACCTGGCCTATGTCTGGGCTGGTAGATGTTGCGACCCACCCGCACCCTATTCTTGGGTGTGTTTGCGGGTGTTGCAGCTTGAATCAACATGGCCTTTACCCAACCCCAGTTCCCATGAGTGCTGGATTCCATGGTCATGCCTAGCTCAGTCTGCCTTTCCCCTCTTTAAATGCCTGTGGTGGCTGAAGCAGGTACTCAGTCTAGGTCTCCGACATGGAAGACAGGGACTGGACAACTTGCACCATCAGCTGCTGCCTCCCAGAGCGAGCCTCAGCAGGAAGGTGGGACTCAGAGCAGACCAGAGGCTGTGGTGGGGGGGTGCCAGGTTGGGGCCAAGTGCACAGCCCTTCAGTACACGCACACCCTGATACCACAGCTGTGTTCTCTTTACTCTCATGGTGGGTTCTGCATTCCCTTTGTCTATAACACCTGGAGAGCATTTCTCTCCTACCATGGTTTGTAAGTTTTCAAGCTATGTGTGTTAATTCAAGCTCTGTGTGGTCTTCAATGGCTCCTTTAGGTTTTGGTAATAGACTTTGAATGGTGCTTGATGGGCTTCTTCCCAGCTTTAGTCAGCAGAACTCATGTTGCCTTCTTTATTTTGTTATAATGGACTCAAGATGGCCTCAGCAGAGCCGTCCCTGCGTGATTTCGTTGTGTCACCGAAGGGTTCCCGTGATGCCCAGTGCGGTATTTAACGGTGAGGTCTGTCTGTTCTCCTTCCAGATTAAGTTTGACAGCGTGGAGGTGTGCGTCTGCTGTGAGCTGCAGCACCAGTCGTCCGGCTGCAGCAATCTCGGGGAGACGCTGAAGCTGAACCCACTGCAGGAGAACTGCAACGCCGTGAGGCTGACCTTGAAGGTGACTCCTCTGGGCTCTGGCCCACGTGTGCTTGTGCCTGCTGCCTTAGACATTTTGGGAAGCTTAATTAGCATGTGGAAGTCTTCCAGCCTCCTCACTCACCCTGATAGGTTGAGTGCAAGAGGGGGAGTCTTTCCCAAGAACGTTTGGGATGTGTGCAGATTTCCATCCTGAAGGTGCTGCTTTCTGGATGACATTTTCCATTTTTACCATCTCATTTTCCTGCCTCTGAAATATGCAGAGTAGACTCTGGATGGTTGAAAAGAATCTTTGCACAAGATGATTGGATGGGTGCGTTGCCTGGCTTCTCTGACGTGTTTGCTGTAGCATCAGGGAGCAGATGGGGGTTTATTTTGCTTATTAAAAGGTATTTGGAGAAAGAAAACTTAAAGTCTATTCTCATGGGAAGCATTTGATTGTTTTTAAATGACATGGAGAATTGTTTATATTCTTTTCAATAAATCGTTTCAAGTATTTTTAATCCCTGAAAAGCAAAAATAGCTGCTCAAAAATACACATGGGCAGTTAACCCATTTGAGTTCTTTTTTCTGAGTTAAACTATGCAGAAATGTTTTTAGAAAAACATGGCATGGTTATAGGAACTCCCATCTGGTGGTAAAGTGGTGTTTCTGGTGTAGAAGGAGTCTGGTGTCAGGAATTCGCCTTTCTAAAGAGAACTACTGGGAGAGAAAGGAGGGGTGTGGCCTGCCGGAAGTGTGCACCTGTGACTAGTGCTCCATGGGCGGCGAAGCAGTGGGTGCGGGCTCAGCTCCTGTCTTGTTTCATGCCATGGTCCCTGTTCTGAGTCTCCCAGTCCTCTTGAATGACAAGCCCAACGAGCCTGGCGAAAGCCAGGAACGCAGTCCTCCAGGACCTGTACCAGTGCCAACGTTCCTTGGTGTCCTAAGTTGCATTCCATCCTGCGCCCTGCTTGGGCTCAGTGTCCAAGGCCTGCCCTGGTCTTTAAGCACCCTTGCAGAAGGGCTGTGAGTAGCCATGACTGTAAGACATCGATCTGACAACTCCCACGTGGGCGTGCTTTTCTTCCCATACAACTGTCTTCTCCTTATATGCATTCTAGTTTCCTGGTGTTGCTGTTAACCCACAGGCAGCTGCAGTTAGAAGAAAATTCCAGAGAAATAATTACTGAGTTTCCAATAATTTTTGTAACGGTTGACTATAAAATGTGTTGTATTCTGTTACTGTTTGTTAATGTTGCTCTCTCTCTCTGCCTTGTTTAAAGATGAAGCATTAGCATAGGTGTGTATCTGTTGGACACAACAGGATGTGTAGGTTTTGGTACTATCTGCAGTTTCTGACATACACCGGGGGCAGTCTCCAAAGGTATCCCACCCCCTGAATAAGAGGGTGCTGATCTGTTTACCAAACTGAATAAGATGATGGGTGACGCTGATCACGATGCACCCTGTTGGTTCTCAAAGGAGCTCGAAGATCCACGGGGGAATCATGCCACTCTGCAGGCCACTTGGGTGTGACACGCAGGTGAGGCCATGAAATACCTCCCAGTCCTCGGGTGCAGGTTGGGGTGCTTACCATGCTCCCCCAAAGCCCTGAGTTCTTTCTGACACCCTGACTCAGCAGGTCCTGGGAACCATGTACATGGATCTTCAGCCCCCCAGGAAGGTGTTTGTGGTGTGAAAGGTCACAGCTTCATTAGGAAAACCTTCTCAGGCCTGCAGACTTGGGTACAGGTGCATGGTGACCTGTGGTCTCACCTTTACCCACTGTCCAATGCCTGATAAGGGCATCTTGAGCGGGGCGGGGGGAGTCATGGCATTGAATAAAGAGAAGGATACTGAAAGTAAGATGTGCCAGTCACATGGGCCCACCCCATTGCCCAAGACAATGGTAAGAGCTGGAGGCAAAAGAAAGACTATCCCAACTTTCACCCTCAGGGTGTGATGGGGACCATCAGAGCTGGTGGCATGAGGCTGAAGGAGGCAGTGGGGCGCACAAAGTGTCAAGGGCTACAAGAAAGTTGGTAAGACCATTGTTTCCACATTAATATTTTTTTCTTTATATCTGAGGTAAGGGAAGAGATAAAGGAAAAGGCCCCACCCAGATTCCCATCCATCCCAGGTCCCCAACATGGGGCATACTCCAAGGGTCCTGCTCATGCCGTTTTGATTGTTCAATAGTCTGAATTGCTGCCAATCTCGCTGGTTCAAGCACAATGAAATCTCTTCAGAATCTACTGGCTGACAAGTCTCTTCATGATTGGGGTTCTGAAATCAGCAGTTCAGTTGGAGGGATTCCCAGAGAAACTTCATCTGGGGTGATCCTCAGACCTGATTTTTGTGTGTGCTTGCCAGTTCAGGGCCCGGCACAGTCCATCGCCCCAATCAGCTTATCCCTATGCTAGTGGTTTTAATTGTTGGGTCAGTTCTGTTTCCACACCTGTCTTCCCCAAGAACCAAGGGTGTTATATTCCAGCCCAATCCTGTCCACTTCATGCTTGGACCTCATGCAAATCAGTGGGAGCTGCAACCTAGTTGGGACGACTACCCATGATCCCCACCAGGCCTGCCCCCTACCCTGATTCCCATGCTTGCCAGTATGTACCGCAGACTTGTTCAGTCTGTCCCACATCCCATTTAGCTTTCATACATGTCAATGGGCATTGAAGCCTAGTGCAACCCAACCAGCCCTACTATCCCGCCTACACAGATACAGATGGGTGCTGTTCTGTCTAGCCACCCCTGCCCCAATCCTGGTTTTCATGCTCTCCAGTGGGAGTGGTAACCCAAGAGGGAGGCGCCCACTATTTCCCTACTAGGCCACTCCTACTCCCAGATCACGCACTCTGCAGTTAGTTTAACTTGACAGAATTAGCTCCCATTGCCAGCCTCTGCCGGCTGATGCTGTGGCAAAGCCCAACCAACCCTCACCTACTCTAATTTTTGCTTGTACCAGTAGGAGCAATCAGCCTGCCTGACTTCCCTGATCTAGCTCACATAAGGCCCACAGGTGTTGTAGCCCTACCTGGTCTGGCCTGCCTCCATCCCAGCTCACGCTCTCCAATGGGAGTAGCTGTCCAGCAGGGAAGCCCTCCACATCCCCCCTACCATCTTTGTCCCCTCCCTCCTGGTTCTCACATGTGCTGGTGGATGCTGCAGCCCAGTCTGGTACAGCCCACTTCACCTTGGCATTTATCAGTGGGTGTTGTAGCCTGGCCTGGCCCGGCCCACTCCCAATTCCAGCTGACGCTGGTGAGTGTTACAGCCTAGCTAACCCTCCAGGCATCCAATCCCAGTCGTAATATACACCGGTATGTGTTGCGACCATATCTGGCCTGACCCACACTCTGCTCTGGTGCTTAAATTTGCCAGTGGGTAATGTCAGCTAGTTCGGCCTGGTCTCCTCCGACCTGTGCCAAATGTATGCCAGTGGGTACCTTTCCCTGACCTCGTCTGGGCTGCTCCCTATCATGTTTCTTGCACTCACCTGCAGGAACTGTGTCCTGCCAGAGGAGTTGCCCAGGCTCTTCCTTCAGAACCTCTCCTATTGCCAGATCTTGCACAGACTGGTGGGTCCATACCGCATAGTGGTGGGTCCATGGGCCGGCCCTACTTAGTCCACCTCCTGCCCTAGCAGGAACAGTGGCCTTTCCTCACTGGCCTTCAGCCCATTCTAGTTCTTACTGTTGGATGTCTCATCCCAGCCAAGGCTCGTCCATACCCACACAGTTCACACGTGTCTCAGTAGGGGCAAAGACACATGAGGCTCTTGAACGGATGCCTAACCCTTAATGTGAACTCAGACATCTCGCTGTGTTTAAGCAAAAAGCTTAAGAAATAAGCAAAAGCTTACGTAATATTCGGTGCCTCCTTCTCTCTGCTATAAATACTCCTTCCTCTTAGATTTCAGTGCTACTTTACCTACTTGTCTCATAATTCAGGGTTCAGCCATTTCTAATATAATCTACTTGAGAACAGTTGTTGGAGCCACACTCAGCTTGGTGGTGTTTAGTGCAGCAGCGGAGTCTTCTGCAGGGACGTGGGGCTGCTTGGCTCTGGAGGGTCTTGGGCCCTCCAGCATGCATGATCCCAGCTGGTGGGAAAAGGGGTCAGCCTTGGCAAGGGCTGTTTCATCCCAGGGTCCCACCACTTGCCAAGCATCCTTGACACTTAGCAAGGGAGGGACTAAGGGCAATATTCCTTTGATTTGTTCCTCTTGCTTGCTCCTTGTGGGTCAGCAATTAGAGTGGGTTCATTGATCTTTCCCAACATCTAATTTGAGGCTCTGTTTATCTGATTAGTAACACACCACCACATGTAAATTTCCATATTAAATTATGGATTATCCTTACTAGGTATCTAATGAACTCAATTTATGCTTAGGAAATCCCATTTAATTGGCTTGGGAATCAAGGTTCTTTGATTTTCGTTGTGTTTGAATGAACTGGAACTGACTTAATGAGATTTGTCTAATCACTTACTTTTCTGTGGTGCCACCCTCCCTCCCCCCTATTCCCATCCCTCTGACACCTGCAGGGTGGAAACAGAAGCCCGTCTTCATGGGAAAGAGGAGGGTACTTCCAAAAACTTCCTGCAAAGTGCATTTAGAAAGGGTACTGTGGTATAAAGAAGTTTTGAAGTCCAGGCATGTTGTTTTACATAATGTGCATTTTCCTGACATTTTTTTGTCGGAGTCCAGCTCCAGCTGAGTTCGGAGCTTGGAAAGTAGCCATGGAGCAACAGCCAGGACTTTCCCACCACATTTCTACTTCTACAATTTACCCATCATTTAATGGGAAAATAAGTTATAAGGGAAAAAAACTTAAAATCTAAAACAGAAACTTAAATGTTAAATCTCCCTATAACTATAGACTCCTACAACCCCATAAACAATAAAGCAATATTTAAAAGCATTTTTCTTTGATAAAAGCATCCTTAATTCCTCTAGCTAAAAATCATAAAAGCAGCTAAAACGATTATATTTTCTAGGCTCCTAAAAATTGCAAAGACAAGTTAGCCTTTGAGATAGCAATAACTATATTTACTGCCATAGCAGTTTCAGCTCTCACTCCCATCACTTGCATTAGTATTTAAGACATATATAGCAAGCCCCTTCTCAGAGGGTGTGCTGTATGTCTGGGCCCGATTCTGAGGCAATAATTGGCACACAATAAGGTGTCCAGAAATGGCATGGGCTTAATTGTGCTCCTGTGTGTAAATTGTCAAAGGCCCACTCACCAAGACATTATCAGTGACATTAACTCTCAAGCTCACATCAGTTGCAAAAACATGCAAAAACTGTCTCACAGGGGCAAACAACAATGCCTCAAAAGAATACAGAATTCTTAGTGGGGTGCTTGAGTGTCCATGCAGCCAGGGAGTGAAACAGCGTCAGCGTGGTCAGAGAGAAATCCTCTGGGCCCTGCCAAACAGCTGAAAGCTCCTCCGGGTCCTGCCAAGCAGGGGAGCTATTCTCTTCACACCTTTGTGCCATCCACACCTACTGCACGGACCCCAGCATTTTTTAAAGATCTCTCATAAATATAAATTTCAAAAAAATGTACCTAAATAAATTTGCCTTTTCACTCCATTTTTCCATGTCCTTTTTGAAGTCCTCTAGAGTATTTGGGATCTGGAAGTTGAGGGGCATACCTTAGCTTGTCCAGCGGGTTGTCATTTGCCTAGCTGAAGGCCCTGGAACATCTCATCTCTCTTCCTAGCTGAGCCCACACCTGGATTCTCTTGTTCTTTCATTGAGAAGAGGAGGGCAGCCACGCCTCTCCCTGGGGAGGGTACTGATGCTCATTGAACCCCAAGGCTCACACCATGGTTGTTTTCTGTCCTGCTTTACAAGGGCTTGGGAGGACCTGGAACTCCACTGTGCCCCGTGGACATCCATCCAGTTGTAGGACAGAAGGATGGAGCATCCTGTTGCCCACTTGCCCATTGTGGGGCTGAGAAAGCTGTAGCCGAAGTGCAGGCAAACATCTCCTTCCAGGTCCTCGTGTAAGTCTCAGGAACTAGCAGGGATCCTGTGGTCTCAGCCCACCCCTCCAGGCCCCTGGGTTCCTGGACCTTGTTCCCTGGTGGCATGACCTGGCTGAGGGCAGCTCACCATCAATAGTCAGGAACTGAGGTCTGTAACAGGGTTTGAGTATCTGCTTCCCCCAAAGCCCTCAACCGTTGTAGATACTGTTACTGAGAAAACAGGTGTGTCCTCCTTTCTTGATGAAACCGTATTTGGGCTTTTATAAGATAAAATAACAAATGGAAAAAAAGGGGAGAGCTCTGTAAAGTTTAATGGTTTAGTGGTCCTCTGTGCCAAGTTAAACCCAGCACAAGATTGTGACATCTTTTCTGATCGATATTAACAGACTTTTGAAAAAGTCACCAAAGTGAGAAATGTGAGCTGCTGGAAGCGGCTTCCTCCCAGGCTGCCACTGTTGCTAGTCCAAGTTCAGTTCTTCGTGTAATGTTTCATAATGTCACTGTGTTTTTGTTAGAGTGACCTAATTCAGACTGCAAGAAGAACTAAAGACTTTTGTTGGTTGGTTTCACCTGCCGTGTGTAATCTGTTGAGCCAGAGTAAACCAGATTACCCAGAGAAACTATCAGGAGATAGAAGCTTCCCAAGAAATCAATGCGTTATTGAGTTCATGGGCATTCTTATCTTAAAGATGGTTTATCTTTGTCTTTAAGACAGTCAAAATAATAAGAGTGACAAGGCACTTTCCTAAGAAGCCTAGAGACCTGAAAAAATCAATGTATTATTTGATCGTAAGTAACTCCTAACCATGCTAAGGAAATAGCAGTGCTTTTGAAAAAGTATGAATGACCGATGCTGTGTGATAAAACTGGTCGCATCTGCAGTGTGAAATATCGTACATACACACACATAGTCATAAAGCACAGACTTTCTGCCTGCAGACCCACCACGCACGCATGCACGCCCCTGCTAAAAGCGACCTTTCTGATTTTGGAAGGGGGCAGCTCTGCAAAGCAAGGCAGATGTATGATATGTTTATAAGCGTAAGAAAGTCCCTGGATACCTAACGAGGTTGCTGATGGGTCCCTCTGGCTAGGTGGAATGCTGTCAGCAATACAAAGGGTGCTGGATTCCTGCTATTCGGGTTACACTAAAAGCCTTGCCCCTCGTGCTAAGGAATGTCTGGAAATACCTGACTTTGTAGACCATGGCAATGCTGCCCCTGTCCCCAGTGTCCCTGCCAGTATCTCCGCCCCGCCCCTGGTAGCCTGCTGTCTGCCTGATTCTAATCCCCTTTCTCCTGTGGTCGATACTGAGTTGGTCTGATGCCCACACTCTGAATCCATTTGGTGAGAATAGAGTGAGCCATCCATTAGAACAGCCTCACAGAGCAGCCATTCTGCCAATGACCTGTCCATGCCTGCTGAGTTAAAACTAGGTCCAGGATGTTCATATGTTGAGATTCAGTCTAATGAGCGACATTCATAGCAGTCCCACCCTCTTCCAGTCTTATAAGGGCAAAGCAGAGAGCCTTGGGCTGTGGCCTGTGGAGGAGTCTTGCCAGGCTGCCCCTCTCCCAGGCCTCGTGGTGCATTCAGGCCTCCCTGGTGGGGAGGAGAGAGAGAGGGCAGGGACAGGAGGGCCTGCATGGGATCAGGGTATTTTCTGAGCTGCCCCCTTTCCTTTGTCTCCTGCCTTTGCCAGGGAAAGATTTGTGTTCCATGGAGATTATGTGTGCAGAGCCCAGCATTTCTGTTCGTGAACCTCCTGTCTCCACAACTCATCCAACCCAGCATAATGGCCCACTGCTGATCAGCCCCTGGCTTGACTGTTGCCCTAAACTGTCTTGTGGGGATATGCCAGCTCTCCAACCAGGGCCTCATTTTTTTCCACTTGCTTCTCCTGCTTCTTCTCTGCCAAAGACAGAGAGCATCCAAGTGGCTTTGCTTATGCCACCCTTCAGTACAACCCCTTGGTCATTGCTCATGTCAGAAGTGCTTCCCCACGCAGCCAGATTCTTCAGCAGACAGCTGCTAGGTGTCCTCTAGTCCAGGCCTGTTCTGACACCATCTACCTGCAGTGGCACCAGATTCCACAGGTAAAGGGCCCAGTCCCCAAGGCTTTCCACATTCCAGGTGCAACTCCTTGTGTTGCAACTCCTTGTGTTCTGTCTTCCCACGAGGCAGTCCCAAGCTGTGATCATACATTTACTTGCTTTTTAAAATTCACGTCAGCCCTCCTTGATACTATAAGCTCCGTGGGTCAACTGTGGTTACAACCTGTCTCCTACACGCACACACTTAAATACGCACATATCCATACTCACACATATATAACCATGCATATGTACAGTATGCATATACACAAGTTGACAATACAGGTATACAACATATACGCACACATGCAAACACAGCACACTCCTTCCTACCTGCTTAGCTTGGCCACCACATTGGTGCTTGCTCAGACCCTCTCCTGGGCAGAATTTCTGGAGCCAACACTGAGGGGAGATGCTACAACATGGCAAGATCCAGGGCAGCTGTTTGGGGAGACTGTGCCCCATGCAGGGAGGCTCCTCCCCATTGCAGGAACCCTCCTCCCCAATTGAAGGGATGTGTATCTTTGGCATGTTAAGTGAGGAACCACAAGAAGGATAGCCCATTTCCTGTGTCAGACTGCAGGGTCTCTGCCATGCACGCACCGTCTTGCTTTCGGGATCTGAGGAGAGTTCTCTCTGGGGTTAACAGCCCCCTGGCTCGGCCAGGACAGTCCTGGTGTGAGTAAGGGTGGGACCCAAATGTGTTCCACAAGCCGGGGACTCCAGGAGGAGCTTTGTTGTCCCATGTGGGAAACCAGACTGGCTCATGGACAAACCATGGAGCTCACGATCCTGGAGCTGAGGGATGGTTTTCAGGGCTGTGGGACCTCAGCCTCAAAGTGGTAGGAAAAAAAAGTAAAAAATGGGTATTAGACAAAAGCTCATCGAGCAGCGTGGTAGACATAGGTCTACCTGACTGTGTGTCGGTGACAACCACTGCGGAGTTGTGCAGAGCTCCTGTGACTGAGAGGTAAGTGGGTGAGGAAGGGAAGGATAAAAGCTGAGGCAAGCAAGATGGAGAAGGAATCATGCGTGAATGCAGCGATTCATTTAGAGCTTTGGGCTTTGCAGAACTCAGTAAGCAGCTGGTTAGGGGAAGGAGGAACGCAATCATGGAAAGGAGAATGGAATTGTTGCAAGCCACTGGGGAGACAGCCAGAATGAGAGGGGACTGCAGGCTGGGCCTCTGGAGAGACTGCTTAGGGCAGGCAGAGAACCTGATGGTGTTACAGCCCAGCCTCCACTCCTGCTGCAGGCTCTGCCAACAGGGGAGCAAAAGTATCCAACCCCCACGATCACACTGGCCCGAAATGTGTGGTAGGTGGTTTTCGTATTAGTCCCTATTAGAAGCTGCATCCGTTGCATTTTCGTTGTGTTGGCGTTATATGCAACCTAGAGATGACTTTGAAAGCTTTGAAAGGATGCACGTTAGCTAATGTGAAAATACTTTACCACTTTAAATAAGGGGCTTGAGCACCTGCAGTTTGGTGTCTTGGGACAGGTACCTCCCAGACACCAAGGGGTCACTGCGTGGCCTGTGGGCCCTCTGCTGGCTCCCTGGGAGGCTGTACCTCACGACTGGTTTGCACAGCTCTTGCAGTGGGCTGGTGACACCAGCCCAGCGAGACCGGGGAGGTGGGCTTCGCTATTCCCATCTTAGAGATGATGAAATGAACGCTCTAGCATGCGCTGGTAACACAGTCTCAGAATGGTGATGGATTGGGACTGATGCCAGACCTGGGGCCTTCTCTGCCACCCACATGACCTTGCCCACAGACGCAGCAGTGTTCAAAGGCCTGCAACATGTCAGCAGGTGGAGAAGAGTCGCTTTCTTTTTTAAACATTATTTATTCAAAAGTCAGAAGATGGAGACTCTTTCGTTTGCTGGTTCACTCCCCTGTTACAGAGTGAGAGCGATTACACCAGACACAGTGTAGGATGCGAGAAGTTTTCACTACACAAGCTTGGTGGCAGCAGCTCCTGCTACATCCTGGGAGCCACTGTGCTGTATGGCTGAGGTCAGGGGCTGGTAAGCTCCCATTGGCTACAACAGTCAGGAATTTTCTCTCAAATCATCCAATCAGCAGACCACATTCTGGTTGGCTTGCAGCAACTTAAGCAGTGCACGTTATAAATCATCCAGTCAATTTAGCCGGTGTGTATTGTAAAGTCTCCAGTCAACTTAAGTGGCACACAATCCATGGTGTCCCCTTAAGTCCAGGCCTCGCCTTGAGCCAGTCAGCTAGCAAGCTTGTGTGCACAAGCAGATAGCTGCGGGTAGCTATGCTCAAAACCAGGCAAGGAGCCAAAATGGAGTCACATCTCCCCACTGCGATGCAGTACTGCTACCCAGCTGTACCACACGCAGTCATATCCCATATGCCCACGACAGCAAGGGCCAGGCCAAAGCCAGAAGCCACATGCTTCTTCCAGGTTTCACATGCAGGTGGCAGGAAGTCAAGCAGGCGACCTCTCCGTTGCTGTTTTCCCAGGCACGTTAGCAGGGAGCTGGATTACAAGTGGAGTAATTATAGGACTCGGAACTTTTCTGTTGTGTCAGTTCCCCTTCTCCCCGCCACCACTGCCCCTCCCCCTGCAAAATAAATCAAGCTTTTGGTTTATTGATGCACATATAATTACCTTGGTGCATCATTCATTCATTCCTACTTTCATACTTGTTTTCTTTACACATTCTTTTTTCTTGAATCTCAGGTTGTTTTATTGTTAAATTTCAGTATTTCTCTTTTAAGCGAACAAGACTTTACATATGGAATTTTGAAGATATAGGTAGGGTTTTCTTGGTTACCTTTTATTATTACTTATACACTTCTTGAATTGCACTGTATTTTGTAGTATATCTTACATCAAATCATTGGTAGTGTTTGAAAGTTGCTTTGTGCCCAAGTTAATAGTGAAACTTCGTTAAAAGTCTCAAATGTCTTGTTAGGTGCAGTGTACATCTGAGAGTAATCTAGGAAGTTCATGGTAAATGGGACCTAAAGATAAATTTATCTGGGTACAAAAAGTTGCAATACATGTACTTTTTTATGCTCCTAGACGACCTCTTGCACATGCGGCATGTCTCTGTTGGGTCTGACGTGTGGCGTGGCTCCTGCAGGTCCTCACTGACTACTTCCTTGTTGGACACGTGGTGACACCACAGAGGCTGAGCTTGTCAGTTTGTGCACCTGCTCCTGGTAGCCTTCCTTCCCTCTGGTCTTTCTCATTCCGTCTTTGTCTACAAACTTTTCTTCCTCTTGATTCTTGATTCTAATCCAAACTACCCCCTCTCCCTGCTGAGCACACCCTCCTGCACAGGTTCCCGTCCACCCACCATGTCCTTCCCCATCTCCCGGATTTAGGAAGACTGCAGTCCGAGTCTGTGCAGTTGCCTGCTACCTGGGGGGACCCCTCAGGTGACAGCCCTTCCCTGTCCTCCCTGCCTGCTCCAGCTCCTGAACGACTTCCCATTGCAATGTCCAGAGCAGGAACTGCTGCTTTATTTCCTTTACTCCCAGTCCTGTCAATACCCATTATTTCTGAATACCACTTCTGCTGCAGAAAGGACTTGGCATTGTGCATTTGCCGATGACTTCCAGGGCCACCATGTGGAACGTTCTTGCTCTGTGCAGGGGGTAAAGTAATATTGAGGATGTGGAGTATGTCCAGGCCAGCAGGAGCATCCAGTTTATTCAGAGATCAAAAGACACAAGACCATTATTGTACTGGCCTGAAGGGTGATTATCCCAAGCTGGGTGAGTAAGCCCTGTGTCTTCAAGGCAAAATCCTCTTAATTCAAGAGGATAACTGAAGTTTCCTGTAAACACATCAGGTGGAAGACACGTACATGAGCCTCGTTTTCATCACAGTCTGCAAGTGGATGGTTCCATTCTACAGAGATGAGGAATCTTTTCTCATGGATGGCCAGATATTGTGAGCATGGCCTTCTGTGCTTGGGACTGAAGAAATCCAGTTACAAGCTGAGTTTGTACTGAGAGAATAGAGATTTAAGTTTCAGGAGCCCTTGACCGCTTGGGAAACACCTGGTTTTTGGTGTCCTTGTGGTCATCTGTATCAAATGAAAACAAACCTCAACTTGAGTCATGGGAAGCTAGATTCACAGACTCCTCTTTGCATAAGGAGACATTTCAAAGGCTCTTGACAGAGTCCCTGAGAGAGAATGTTTGACACTCAGGAGTGGCAGGCATCCAGAAATCAGAAGGGGCTCTCCTGCTGTGTGATGAAAAGGGGTCAGCAGAGACCGACAGAAACTGGCAGAGTTGGGCAGGTGAGGAATGACAACCAAGGATCAGCCAGAGTGAGCGGCTCAGGGTGCTAGCAGGCTTCTGCCCTGTCCTGCCTCCCCCTACCCGCAGGCCTTTCAGCCCCTTCTCTGCCCCCCGACCCCCACCATCCTGCTTCCCCTCCCCTTGCCTCCAGGCCTGCCGACCCCCCCCCCCCCCCCGCCTTTGCTGCTCGCTCATCCAGGTTCGGTCTTCCCTTCCAGCATCACCGTCCCTGCCCTTCCCCCTTCCTTGTTTGCCTGGTTCCTCCTCCTCTGCAGCCCCTCAGCGGGCCTCCTGCATCTTGCAGCACACAGTCCTGCCTTCAGTGGCTCCTCAGCCTCATTTCTCCAGCGCCTGGGACCATGCCTGTGCCTGCCCCGCTCCCCTAGACTCTGCAATGTGCAGGTTCCCACCCCTGCTGTGGCCTCTTGCTGCTTGCTGCACAGGACCCAGTGCCTGTGTCCGCAGGGAGAAATGGAGGCAGGCAGGGAGGCAGAAGACAATGAGCAAAGAACAAATTCCTGAAAAGTGGCAGTTGCAGCAGTAAAGCCAACGGCCTCTGTTCTCTGGCACTTTGGTGTATAGGTTGCCCTCCAGCCTGTGGCCGTGGGACACCTGAGAAACGATGTGGACTGGCCCTGTCGAGGCAGCTGTGGACAGGACTCAGTAAACTGGGAGCAGGCTCATTTCTAAGTCCATGCTGTTTAGTAGCTGTGAACGATGCTTATAAACACCCGGATTTACTGTGATGAGTGACTTTCCCATCGCTGGAGTCGCCGGGCGTCTGCCTTCCTCTTGGAGTTGAGTGCCTGGGAGCGGGCAGGCAGTCCAGGCATCTGCCTTCCTCTTGGAGTTGAGTGCCTGGGAGCGGGCAGGCAGCCCTGCCCTCCAGGGCGCTGGTGAGGCGTTGTGGTCCCTGGCATGAAGGGTGCTTGGGAGGACAGAACCCTGAGAAGGAGGGGTTGGTCCCTTCTTTGTGTACTGAGTAGAAGTCAGTGAGGTCACCTCCAGCTCAGCTGTCCTGCACAAGGTGAGTTCTCAGCCCCACACCTCCCCCCACGCCCGTGACTCGTGCCACAGACGCAGTGCTGTGGCTCCTGGGGGTGGGAGCCCCTCTTCCCCTCCCAGGCCAGGAGCAGCTTCAGCGTTTGCCGCTGTCTTCTTTTAAAGAATTTGTCTTTTTGGACAAATCCTAGTTTGCACACTGTTCTCAAAACTTGACAGTAATTTTCTTTTTTTTAATCTCATGCCTAAAATAAGGTCTACTGTATTCCTGAATCTCAAATATTCCTCATTCATCTAGACAGAAGGGGGATTTTCTTTCCTTTTATGATATTGAGATTAATTTATAAAGTTCACTTATAAATAGCAGAGCTTTTCACTGAACATCAATGCCTGTGTAATTGTCTGTCAGATTCTAAGACATATTTGAAAGCAATCAAAATTAAGTTACCTTTTCAAAGGAAAAAAAGCCCACACTTCACTATAGGTAACTAGAGCATTACACATGAGAAAATGTGTCATGATCTTTACTGACGAATAGCTGACTTGTTTGGGTCCTGTCGGTCCTCTGGTACCCAGGGATGGATGTATTGGATACATGTGAAATGAAATTAGATACATGAAATCAACCAGGAAGTGAACTCATCTCAAAGAACTAGTAGCTCCTCCCTTGGGATCCAGAACTCTGCTCCCCCGCCCGCTGCCCGCCCTGCCATGGAGAAGGGTGAGAAGGGAGGGTTCCACTGCCAGCTCAGGGTGCACCTGCTTCCCTGTGAAGTCTGAGCCAAGTCTTGCCTCGTAGATGAACCAGTGTCCAAGCCACACACTCAGCAGGGAGAGAGCCTGGTCCTGAGCTTCCCATGCAGGCATCTATCAGTAAGTGTGAGCAGGAAGGGACCAAAGGGTTAGGAGCTTTTCTAGGGGACCCACTTCCATGCTGTCTTCTCTCAGTCACGTGGAAGCGGTGGCACTGGACTGTATGAGCCCTGAGAAGGACCTGCCACCTCACCCAGGGTCCTGGGGATTCCACTTTCTTGGCCACAGTTAACTGGCCCAAGAGTGGACACCTGCCCTGTCCCAAAGAGGGGCCTCTTTGTCAGGCTGGGGCAGGAGAGTGGGAAGCATGAGCTGTGCCCTAGGAGGGGTGGAAGCTGACCTCCACTGAAGCAGGTGCACACGCAGCTCTGGGAGCACCTGCTGCCTGGGGTCAGGAGTCCCAGACAGGAGAATTTAGAGCCCCAAGTGGATGGATGAGAGCTGATGCAGTTGCTGAGCAACGGTAGCTCAGCTGTGAGGCCTCCCTTGCCACAGTGCCCTCACCCGGCCCACAGGCAGCTCCTCCAGAGGACTCTGCAGCACTCTGCACCACCCCCCCTCGCTCCCCAGTTCTGACCCAAATGCCTTCTCCACCTGGAGACCCTCCTAGTTCACTGCTCATCCCATAACTCTCATAAGACCCTGCTCCCTCACTTGAGCCAACCTCAGAGGCTTTGGAGTCCCAGTGAGATGCTGGATTAGCATGGCAGTTATTATCCTTTCTAACAATCAATGCTAAATTGATCAATAATGATGGAGTAGTGCTCTCCTATTTTGATCCAATTCCTCAACTCCGGACTGGTCCCCAGCCATGAGGCTGTGGGTTGATGGGATGTGCTTATCAGTTCCTTCAGGGCTGAGATTTTCTCCCAAGCAGGTTTGGATCTAATTGACGCTCCATCCCTGAGCCAGAGAGGTGCAGTGAGGGTTGTTTGGGGAGCTAGTCCTCTTCCTCCACTCTGCTGTGTCTCTGGGGGCATCACCACCTGCTGTGGGGGTAATGCAGAGTGACTGAAGTCCGTTAGTAGCCATTGTGCACGTCAGCCGATGTTCAGGGATAGTCAGTGTATCGTAACAGAAAAGATTCTAAGTGGCTTTTCCCTAAGCACGTGGTGTCTACAGCCATGAGGCTATTGGTTGCCCTAAGCACGTGGTGTCTACAGCCATGAGGCTATTGGTTGCCCTAAGCACGTGGTGTCTACAGCCATGAGGCTATTGGTTGCCCTAAGCACGTGGTGTCTACAGCCATGAGGCTATTGGTTGGTTTCTGTTTTCTTTCTTTACAGTTTCCCTTGAACATGTAAACCAAGGAGATGCCTTTTGGAGACAGTGTTATCATTTGAACCAGCACCAGATCTGAGGACCCGATTGCCTCTCCTGGGAGGGGATTGCTAATAAGACACTGTTCAACCGTCATTTCAATGCTGGGAGGAAGTTACCCTCATTACATGAAGCTGCCTCAGTTTCCCTGCTAGGGGCTGCAGTGGGACAGCCTGCTGTGGCACAGGTGGCCGCTGTCGGGGCTTGTGGCCACTTTGCCTGGTCTCCCCTGGAACATGCTGGAGTAGATGGCCACTGGTTAGCAGCAGTGGCAGAGAGGTGAACCCCTACCCCCACAAACACAGGCCCAGGCCCCCACCTTGTGAAGAGCTTGTGGGGTGGTTTGGGGAGTGTGTAGGGGCTCACAAAGCCCAACGACGCAATTCTGGCAGCTCTGACATAGCAGCCTGGGAGTGTGAGACCCAACATCAGCAAGGGCAGGATCTGGGCAGGGCCCTCTTTCACTTTGGCAGACACTGGCCTCTGGTTGGCGACAAAGGCAGATAGCTCCTCTGAGCCGCTTCCTGTAGGAATGTTATCCCACTTGGGGGTCGCACCCTTTGGACTTCAAAGCCTCCCAGAGGACCCTCCCCTGATCCCATCACTTTTGGTGGGGAGACAGATGGCAGCATCCACCGTCACTCTACTTTTAAATGAGTTAAATTCCTTTGTTGTTCTTTTTCAAAACATTTACATTCTTGGTATTTGTTATTATTTGCAAATGATGAGCTTTATACCTACTGTTCTCTATTTTGAATCTTTTGCAGAGGTTAATATTAATACAGCACATTCTGTCACATTTTCTGGTAATATACATTTTTATTTTTAAAACCTGGAAATAGAAGTTAAGGACTCAGGATTTTTCTGCAGCACCACCACCGCAATGCCACCACTCCTCCCCAGAGAACCCATTGGTGACTAACACCTGGCAGCTAGCCTCAGGACTTTTTCACATTGCTCTGGTCACGGGGCAGAGGTCAGGGTTCACAGGTGTACCACTCAGAGCTATGGTCACAGTCATGTTACAGGTCATTGCTCCCCTCTTACCGGTCACCTGGGTGACCCTGGCACAGGGCTCCGGTGCCTGCCTGGTACGGGTGTCAGCTCTGCCTGAATGGGCTCAGGTCACCTGTAGGGTGCACAGGAGGCCATGCCACAGCTCAGCCCCCCGCCTGCCCCTCCAGCCTTCAGCAGGGCACAGGATGAGCATTCTGGGTTAGAGGGCTGACCCAGTGGCAGGACCTTCACCGTCAGTGCCAACCCTCCACTGACGGTGTCTTCCTGAACATGGTGCCAGCTAGGGGGACTCCTTCCCCTTGCCCTGAGCCCCTTGCCGCCTGGCCTGGAACCCTTCCCTAAATAGCGGGGCCTAGGAAGTTTTTCTAGCTTTGGTAACTTTCTGTCTGCAGTTTTTATTTTTAAATATTTACCTTCATCTACTTGAAAGAGTGACTGGGTAAGATAGACGCATACACATACAAGCACACACAGAAATCTGTCTTCTGTCCAAAGGTTCAAGCCCTAAATGCCCACCACATCCAGGCTGGGCCACGCGAAAGCCAGGAGCTCCATCAGGTGCACATGGGTGGCAGTGTCCCTAAACAGTGGAGCCATCGCCTGCTGGGTTGAAAGTGCCAGGCCCTGACCCGTACTCTCCAGTACAGGGTGGGAATCCCAAGCCAGGGCTTGACCCACTGCATCCCAGTGCCTGTCCCACTTTCAGTCCTCAAACATGACCTTTCTCCCAAACTTTACCCCATGCGTAGGTTGGATGTCCCCCACCCACAGGGAGGCTCACTGTCCCCCTGGTGTCCTGGGATAAGCTCTGGAGATTTCAACAATCCCCTCTTGGGTCTAGTTCTCAGGGGTAACAACTGTGTGCTGCTTCTGGGGCTCCAACCCTGACTGCACATTCTCAGATGGGCTCATGGTGCCCATGTGATCTGTTTACCATGCCGTCCCCTTTGTCCTGTCCCCTGCCTTATGCAGAAGATCCTCCCAGACTCCCTGCACCCTGATCGCCCTGCCCCAGGCCCTGTGTCCTACCCTGTGGTGCTGCGTGTCTATCTCCAGCAGGTGTGGATGGTGCACTGCAGGCCATCCTTCAGTGCAGGCACATCCTGCCTTGACACCCCAGGCCTGTCAGGAGCTTCTTGCCTTCTTCCCGTTCTGACGCCCATCTTGAGCTCCCCTAGGTGACATACACACTCCGGAGCACCGTGCTCCATTCTCTTCCTAAGGCACAGAGAGCCCCAGCTCAGCAGAGCTCCCATGGACACCAAGTGCGGTGCAGGAGCCCCAGTGGCTGCACTCCTGGTCCTGGAGTTGGAGAAGCCACCTGTTCCTGGTGCTGCCTGCACGTGTGGAGGGAGACCTTCCAGAGCCTGCATGAGCTGTCAGGACACGCGTCCACCCCCGGGGCAGGTCACACAGCAGCTGGCCGCCTGGACTTTGCCTTGGTGTGACAGGTCGGGTCTGCAGAAGGCAGCTTCTCACGGAGCTGTCTCATGCCAACTGCGGCCCACGCCACACGTGCCACGCCGTGAGCCTCCCAGTTTCTGCCTCTCCCCCCGCCCCCAGAGCATTTGTTTGAAAGTTGTTGAGTTGGGGAATGAACTGCTCACGCTCATCCTCTCCAGTCCAGCTTCTCCTGCCTGGCAGATTGGCTTTATAAATTTGTCATCTGGTGTTTTTAATCTTGTTTCTGTCATCTGTTTTTATGTGGCCTCGGTATTTACCGAAAGAGACTTGTAGCGTTAAGACTGGTGGGACACAGATTCCTGAATCGAGTGAATTATGACAGGCTCCCACAATTACTCTGCAAAGAATTTTGTGCAGTAAATCTTAAGACTTTTTCTCAGCACTTCATTGATTGAAAAAGAACCTAAAGGAAGATTTGGTTTGATGGAAGCAATTCTTGAACATTGTAAGCAGCTCACAGACCGGATGGATGACTGGTGGGAAGAAAACCCTACAGTGTGTGCACGTGTGTGTGAGCACAACACCATGGGGGGGGGGTCTGTCCTAAGACCTCCCATGGAAGTCTGAAACTGCAGGCAAACAGGTGTTTTCCTTAGATACAGATACCTTCAACGAAGCTGAATTTTCAAAGTAGACATACTAACACATGCACAGCAATTAATATTAAAAGGGAATAGTGATTAAAAAAAATATGCTATACTAAAAGTATTTGAAACTGGTGAATTATATTTGCTCCTGGAATTTTGCATAGAATATTTTTGGATCATGGCTGACTATGGGTTAATGAAACCACACTCACAGAAAGCTGAACTGCAGATAAGAAGCAACCACTGTGTTCACAGCTTGCATGTGCCACAGCCAAAGATGGAGGGAGGGACCAGTTATTCTGTAGTCCCCTCTATGGGCCACCAGCACCACCAGTTAGGTGTGCCATGGGCCCTGCTCCACCCCTTGGGGCTGCCCCTCAAGGCCGCTGTCTTCATGCTGACTCACACCAGTGCCTCACCCTCTGCTGCCAGTTGGTTTTTCCCAGGAGGGATGCTCGGGAGATGGAGGAGGAACAGAGAATGCAGCAGATGCAGCCAGAGCTCTGAGGAGGGCCCTCACTCCTGGCTGTGCTTCGGGGTTCCTGCTAACGTGCCTGCTCCTGTCGTGTCTCCAGGTCTCTGCTCTGGCTCTTTCCTGGATGTTCTCCCGGTCCTTGCTGGTTTGCTTTACCTGGCCTTCGAGATTGTTCCTGTGCTTCCTTCCCTTTGTTTCCATCTGCCTGGCCCTCTGACAGAGGTACCCAGGCCCGGCTGGCCGCTTTCTCTTGGAAGAGGTAGATAGAGCATTGCCCTGATGGGGCTTTGCTATGACCATGTGGCATTTACGAAGCAACAGTTAAGAGGCACAAAGGGGTTTGGAAGGTAACCCAGACGAAGGCATCAGCCAGCCTTCTCCAAGGTGTGTCTTGGGCCTGCCCTCCCCCTGCCTCCACGGCTATCTTTGGTAGCATGTGTAAGAGGACATTTACGAAAGTCCATCAAATTAAATGATGTTTCCAATATCAAAGGTTTTAAAATTCATGCATACTTTTTTCATAATACACATTTTCCATGCACATAAAAAAAATTTATTTGTTTACTTAAAAGGCAGAGTTACAGACAGAGAAGAGGAGACTGAGAAACGTCTTCCATCTGCTGGTTCACTCCCCAAGTGGCTGCAACAGCCTCGGTGCGTCCTGTGTAAGTCAGGAGCCTGGAAATCCATCTACGTCTCCCATGTGGGTACAGGGGACCAAGGACTTCAGTCAACTGCTGCTGCTTTCCCACACAGGTTAGCAGGGAGCTGGATTGGAAGCAGAGCAGCCAGAACTGAAACCAGTGCCCACATGGGATGCCAGCATTGCAGGTGGTATGGACTCTCAACTACTATGATCACGAACATGTTTGCTATAAGCAGGTCTCTCTGGGCACCGAGCATGACCATTTCTCTGAGAACTTTCTGGATCCGAGGACTGACTCACCTTCCACCTTGCTAGGTTTTTCCACATTGCTCTCCATGGCGGCTGTACCCCGCATCCTTGTCCCCAGCACTTGCAGGCTGTTGCTTTTTCTCCTTGGCCTTGCCAAGCCCCCCAGGACGCCATGAGCGTTCCCAGCCTCGGTGGGCAGGACGGCCGTCACCAGCCATTGTGCAGCCTGGTCTCCAGGTGTCCTTCTGTCTCCTTCCATGTTGGTTGGTCTTTTGATCATTCTGTGATGGAAGCTCACAGATTGGTGATAGGTTATCCCCCATCTGTAACCTAGTTTTTAAAAACCCTTTCATGCCATCCTTTTCCATAGACAAATTCTAATGTTTCAATATGGTTGATTTTTATCAATATTTGACCTGATGGTCGGTGCCTTTTCTGTGGTCTGTAATAGGTACAATCAATTGTCATTATTCATGGTAATCGTGTTCTAGTAGGTTGCCACAAACACTGACCCAATGAACACTGAACTTTTGCTGCTCCAGAAGAAATGCAAGGTTCAGTTCCTTGGAGCCCCCGGGCCGCGTGTGTTCAGTCAATTCATAGCCTTGCTTTAGGTGTGCGTATTTAAAGACACATTATGTCATACTGTGCTGATGGTTCGTTGACTTTCAGCTCACAGCCAGCTGTAGCGTCTCCCGACTGATGCAGCTTTCCTAACATGCAGGCTTGTCCCTGGGTAGCACATCACACCCTTCCACTAGACTTTGCCTCTGAAGAGCGCGGTCGGCAGCGACATCAGCACCGTCCGGCACAAACCAGGAAGCTGGCACTAAGCTGACCACCAGAAGGACAGTTACTTACAGTCTTGCTCAAACAGGGGGGGCAGGCCCTGCCTTTCTTGTTCAGCCTAAGCTGGAAACGTGTGTGTGAGATGACTCAGCGTGCACCTGTCAGCAAATGGCTATAGGGGCACCAAGGGTATCGATTTGGGAGTTTAGAATAAAGTACAGCAGGTAGGCAAACCCCTCAAACACGGAATTCATGAACCATGAGGAGTGAGTGCACTGCCGTGCTTGGAAGCTGCGACGATAGCTCTACGTTGCTGTCTTACGTTTTTGTGGTCCTACTTCTCAGTTTGAGGCTTCATAGTTCTCCTTTGTGAATGGTGCAGAATTGGAGATGGTTCTGTAGGAATCAGTGGTTATTCTGACACCTTCGCTCTGCCCATCTCCTTTTCCTACCAATGAGTCGAATGTCAGTGTCCCAGTTCACGTCACCCTTTCTTGAGCTCTTCCCTCACTTGATCCATTGCAGTGCTTATTTTTGATTCCACCACACTGTGCTCCTATCACAGATCTTGACATCCCGTGGGAACTGTTCTGGACTGTTCCATGTGTGGATTTACTTCTGTGAAGCAAGAGCTTCCCAAGAATGAGGAAGATGATTTAGAAGTTATCATGTCATTTCCCCAAGTGGTTCTCATCAGAGATGCCTTGGAGTCCTCATTGGCCCATGGGGCATTGGTGGTTAGAGATTGTGCCAGTCTAGCAGGTGTATAGAAAAGATACTGTGTGGCCTCCGAGGGCTTCTCAGCTGTTACTAAAAGCTGATTACATTTTAGGTATCTGTTCACCATTCACTTTTGTTTTTGCTTTCATGTCTATGGTCCATTTTTCCATTGGCTTTTTGTCTTTTTTATTGATAGTTTCAGGTTTGCTTCTTTTTTCTGTCTTGAGAAAACAGCTATTCTTAGTAAGTGTTTGGTTACTTTTCCCTCTCATATTTAGGTCCTTCATGCATCTGTCACTGTTTCTGGGCGTCGTGTACAAATAGGCAGCTATTTTAGCATTAGTGATTGGCCCATTTTTTTCCCACAAAATAATCTGTTTTGCCTTGCCTATATCAAGTCCTAATACTCACGTGCACCCTTTGCTGTTCAGTGACTGTTTTCAGATTGCCGACATAGCTACCCCTTGGTGTCTGAGGACAGCTGGTTCTAGGGTTCCACAGATACCAAAAGCCGGAAATGCTTGAGTCCCTTGCACAAAGGTCACAGTATTTGCACATCATCTTTCTGTAAGTCATCTCTGGTTCACTTACGGTACCTGACACAGGTAGCACTACCGTACTCCCCAGGGGATACTGGGAAGAAGGTCTGTGCATGCTCAGTACTGATGTAGCTTCTTAAAAAATATGTGTGCTCTGTGGTTGGTTGACTTGGCAGAGGTGAAAGCCATGGGTACAGAGGGCGATCCGTGCTCCTAATTAGTGTAGTTCTGTGATCAAATCTGAGCGCTGGGGGGAGAACGCCAGCCTCTCAGCTTATCTCGGAATGCGGCTGTTGCTGCTCCCACAAGGCCTGGGATCTTGTCCAGAATGTGTCTTATCACTCAGAAAATGTTACAGAAAACACAAGTTGCTGATTTTATCCTCCCCACCCCCCCCACACACACATTAGTCATACAACCAGCAAGAGTTTTATACCAGATTCTACTTGTACATAACTTTCTAGTTTATGTACAAATGAAGTTTTCAGTATGTATGTGGTTAGAGATTTGGAAATCACACATATTTATTTCCTTGGAGTTGTAAGTTAAAATTCAGAAGAAGGCAACAGATACTCCATAAACTTTCAAATGAATGTGTAGCAATCATTTATTTTGGGTGAGGCATTCTGTGGGCAGACTAGTGCAAGGTCTGGTCCCCGTTCTTGATGCTGTCTTAGAATGGAGGCAGAGACACAGTGTGAACACTCCAACCGTGGAGTCAGATGTTCCCTGCTTTCACGCTCACTGTCCCGTTACTGTGGCTGCTCTGGTGGACAACAGGAGGCGCCCTTGTCCAGAGACAAAAAACATGTTCTTCACATCAAGGAACTAGTGGTGGAAGATCTCTCTCCCCTTACCCTCGTTCTCTTGCGCTCTTCCAAATAAACACATCTTTCCACAAAGCAATCAATAATCCAATGCTTAGTTCAGATCTTCTCAACCCCCACCTGTTATAATCGTCACTGTTGGATGTTGTCTTCTCACCTTTGCCTTGAGCTGTGCTCCTCTGCTGTCATGCCTTCCACCCTTACACCTTGGTGGATAGAACTTCTTAACGGTGATTGCTCTTTTTCCAAAGGAAGAAAACGTGGAAGGGTTGGGGAGGGGAGAGAAAAAAACCAAGTGAATAAGCTCGCAGAAATGAATCTAAATCAATTTGTCCTCTGTGCAACATTTCCATCAGGCAAAGAATGGGCAATGGGAAGTCCTGGCATTGCTCAGGTGGCGGCTGGTGTGCCCTCTAAGACTGCCCCGTGTCGCCTGGCATGGTGTTAGGAATGACCAGAGTGCCTTTGATTGGGTCAAATGGAATCCATCATTTGTACATTTGCCTAAGGATTTCAAATGCCTGCTCCTCTTCATTCCTTTATTCTTCCTACAATTTGTTAGGCATTGTGTAGTTAATTTTCATGAGTGCTAATAGCTTATGTAGGCACAAAGCACAGCAGTGAAAAACTTGGCTCCTTTTCATGCTTGCGTCTGGAGTGACCTCAGAAAGGGATTTCCTGGAACATGGGTTTCTCCGCTAAGGCTGTCAGAGGGCAGAGGTAATGGCCTTATTGAAGCCAGGAAAGAATTCTGGAGGAATGCAAACACAACTCCAGGTGGTGGGTAGTTATTTAGTGGAGGGAAACCAAACATGTAAACAGCTGGAGGAGGAAGTTATTCTGGCCTGTGTCACCAACAGATGTGCTTCCCAAGACGCAAAGCCAAACCAGGGGCCGTGCTTTGTGCACCTGTGTGTGTGGTGTGTGGTGGAGTATGCAGGATGGACAGTATTTGCAGTGGGAGCTTGGTTTCAATGGTAATGGAATATGTGGTCGATGAAATTAAGCTTTCTGCATCAAGTGTGTGTATGGCCTTCTCATCCTATTTTACACAAACCCTGTGAAGTGCCGGCAGAGGTCTCACTAACCGGATCAGGGTACTCCCACGTGTGTCACATTTCATTGCCAGAAGTGCCGCGTTTTGTGTTGGGACTCTGTGCGGGACCCTAATCCCTGACGTGTGATGAATTGGCAGTGAGCAGCGTGGGGCTGTCAGGGGCAGCCGCGAGGTGAAGGCACATTTAGCTCCAAGGGAGCGGCTCTCCTCATCTACCATACTTCCATTTGTTTTGAAGGACACCCAGAGAGACACAGAGCTAGACCAAGAGCCTTCCATCTGCTAGTTCATTGTCCCAGTGCCTGAAACAACCGGAGCCGGGCTGAAACCAGGAATCTGAAAACTCAGGCCCCGTGCATGGCAGGATGCCAAGGACTGGAGCCGTTCCCGCTGCTCCCGGGATGTTCATAAGCAGAAGCTGGCTTGGAGGGGAAGGCAGGGCTCGCTCACAGACACCTCTCTGCGGCACGTGGGTCTCCTTGGGACAACTTCACCTTCGATGCTCACCCTCACGTGTATCTACACTTCTCTCAGGATAAAAAGTTACTTGAGATCTTGGCATTTTTCCAGCATTCATTGCAGTTCTGACTTACATGTTGCAATGGATGAAATACAGTCCATCTCTTTGTGTTGTCCATTGCAAGACTTTATTAGACTGTTTACTCACTACCTAATACTTACCAAAGCTGTGAGATACCTTGCTTGGTAGTAAGTGGTCTGGTCAGCATCATGTGAGGAGTTCAGGGATGTGAGTACATTAAACAGCAGTTTGGATTATGCCACGCACACAGCCCAGCCTGAGGCGGGCGTTAGCTGCACCAGGGCCGTCTGCATGGCCATGAAGCTGACATCCCATGCACTGGCCGCACTGGGCTGTCTGCATGGCCATGAAGCTGACCTTGTCCCACGCATTGGCTGCACCGGGCTGTCTGCATGGCCATGAAGCTGACCTTGTCCCACGTTGGCCACACCATGGCCATCTGCGTGGCCGTGAAGCTGACCTTTTTCCCACATCTTCTCTTACAGGATCTGCTCTTCAGTGTGTGTGCCCTCAATGTCCTCTCCACCATCGTGTGTGCGTTGGCCACGGCCATGTGCTGTATGCAGATGGTATCTCTGGATGTCCTGCAGATGGTAAGTGGCCTCCCACCCACCCGGGAGCACTCAGCACCCATGGGCCCCATCCTTCCTCCTTGTACCCGTGTGTCACCTGGGTAGAAGCCAAGTTCATGCACACTGAGCTCCTCGGGGGCCACCTCGTGCTGCCCTCCGGGGATCGAGGGGTCTGGCTCCCGAGGCAGTGGCCGGATGTTGGCCCTGACGAGGGTCCTACCGAGAATGCGTTGCTGTCTAGCCCAGCCAGGAGGCCAGCCCCAGGGTCATGCACTTGTCACCGCACACTCATACATGCATGTTCTCTAGTAGTCTCCTGTCTTCAGTGTCTCTCTGCCTCTAGCTTACCTGTCTGCCTCTCTGCCCTGGCCTCGTGGAGAACAGCCCTGCACCTTGTGAGCAGCAAGGCAGGCCAGCCTCATCGTGGGCTTTTGTTTGGTCTTCTTTTCATCTGCCTCATGGCAGCACTTGAGTAAACAGAGGCAGGGCCAGGGAGCATCGCTACCAAGATGTCAGAAACATAGGGGCCCTGAGCACGCACAGCCCTCAGCTGCCCTCCAGCGCATGCCCATGGCCGTCACACCTGCCAACCTGTCCGAGGAGCAGCTTCCCGAGAGGTGTCTGATCCCACGGAGTTCTGTGGGCCTTATCCATTGGGGGCGCGTAGGGGTGGCTGCCTTCGGTGTGTTCTAGAAAGGGAAGGTTAAGGACTTGGCATCCTGTCACCTCAGCTGACTTCCTGGTAGAATTTCTGTGAATTTCCCACCCATCTGATCAAGCTGCTGGAACGGAAGGGCTGAAATGCGCAGAGTCCCCTCACTTGAAAATTATCAGCTGGTAGCAATCAGCATGGCTGGGCCGCGATCGCACAGTCAGATCAGCCACAGGCGGGGCCCTTGGGGTTGTGATGCATGGAGCAGGGTCTCCATCTATAGAGCAGGTGGTGGTGGTGGCACCTGGGCCTCAGCTTCCACACCTGTAAGCTAGATCTCATGGGACCACTGGCCCTGCCTCCGGGATGAGCTGTAAACGTGGAGGCAGCAGTCAATCCATTAGTGGGGCCACAGCGGTGATGGAGGATGTTCTCTGACAGCGACAGCACTGTGGAGAAGCCTCCAGCTTTGATGTAGGGGTGGCTGTTGTGTCTCGGTTTCCCGTGACTGTCAGAAACAACTGAAAACAGATGAGCTCTCTAGGAAGGCTCTGTCTGCCCGCAGTCATAAAGGCGGCCAGCGACCCGGGCCCAGCAGAGGGCGCTGTGGCGGCCATGCTGCGCCCTGCAGAGTGGGAACCCCCAGAAGCCCCGGAGTTAACTCTGCTTGCTTCATCCCTTCGTGCATTTCAAATTAAGTCCTTGATGCACGTGTGTGACCCACTGCAGCTGACCACAAAAGCAGAGGTAGCCGTGAGAAAGAGACTTCCCATGCTCCCAGCCCAGCAGCACTCCTGGTGTGTGACCGACTCCCTGGGCTTCTCAGCCTGCCTTCCATCCTCCCCTCCCGCCCTGTCTCCTCCTGACCCCTTCTCCACGGCCCTTCCTCCCTCGTGCCTTCTTTCTCCAAGGTGGGCTCGCACCATCCACAGCTCAGCAGATGGTCACCTCCACAGCCTCCCGTGCACTGGCAGCTACCGAGACTGTGATGGCGCCGACACGTGCACATCGGCCCTCTGTATCCGTGTCGGTCAATCTGGCATTGCAGATACCTTTACAAAATGCACCGTGTTGAGCATGTATGTGCACGCTTCTTCCTTGTCCTCATCTCTTAGTTCAGCCCAGCAGTCACAACTCCCCCAGAAATGTCTCAAAATCAGCACCATTGCATGCAAGGGGCTTCAGCATCTCTGGGGTGTTGGTACCCATGGTGAGGGACACAGGGTTGGGGTCCCAGTTCCAGACCCCTCTGCCCAGATACAAATAGACAATTAAGCTGTCAGTGATTTGGGCTGTTTCTTTAGCTGTGGACACGTGAGTCAGTTCTTGGTTTCAGCTCTGTTTAGTCCTATAGGAAGCTCCCTGTACACAGAGCTGCAGCCCCGTTAGCCAACCAGCCCCTGTGTGTCACCTCGGCCGTCCCTCTGCAGAGCGCACTGGCGGCTGGCCACAGCACAGGGCGTCCCTAGCAGCCTTTGTTTTGTCTTTAGACCGTTTCTGCCACCAGCAGTTGAGTTGTAAGCATCCATGGGCATGACTGTAGCTGCTCCCAACCTGGTTTGTGGCAGTGGGGCTTGGACCACATATCTCAACCCATCCAAGCACCAGGCCAAATAATAATAATAATAATAATAATAATAATAATAATAATAATAGCCTGTATTATAGCCAACTTGTGTGCATTGCAAAGGCTCAGTGACAAGAGTGTCACCAAAGATATTGCTGTCAGTTGAGATGGGGATGAGAACGTGGTCATGGATGGGGCTCCAGCCTGAAATGAGCCTCGGGGAAGCTGTGCACACCGTGCCCAATGGCATCTTTAAATGCCAGCTCTGCAGCAGAACACAGAGCACACGTGTGTGGTGGTGCTGGCGTGGTCGCACCTGCACTAAAGCAGTGCCCGTGCAGTCACGTGTGGGACAGGACGCTGAACGACAGTGAAGGTCTTTGCTCAGGGTGCTGTTTTACTCTGCTTCAGGCTGGATTCCTCACTGTGCAATGGTGGCAGTAGAGTGGAGGTGATGCGGCTCTTCCAGGTGTGGGCTGACGTGAGAACGGCCTGGGACTACCCTGAGAGCAGGCCCTGAGGCCCCGTGTGCGGTTTATCCTTGCCTGGGGAGATGAGCTGTTGTTCATAGAAACAGATCTTTATTTTGTTGAAGATGTGGGGAGGGCGTTAGGTGACAGCTTTCTTGTCACTCAGGGCACATGACATATAGTGGTCCCACTAAAAAGGTACAGTTCTGGGGGGTCTGTGTCCATTCACAAAGCTGTGTGGCCTTTGCCAGTGTCCTAGAATTCTGGTCACCCCCTAAAGAGACGCTGTACCTTCCCTCCTGTCACTCTGACACCCCAAGAACTGCCAGTCCAGTCTCCATCTCTGGGGATGTGCTAGTTCAGGATGCTCCACGTGGCTGCAGTCAGATGGGACTTGACAGTGCCCTTCTGTGCCAGGCTGTGTGACAGTAGCAGGCTGTTCTAGGCTATGCATGTTGTGAAGTGCTGCCTGGTGCTCAGGTAACACCTTGGTGTTTCCATGGTGCTCACGTGGGTCTTTGCACCTCCTGGTTGTTAGAAATAATTGTTGTTTTTGTGCACAAGTGGACATGGACTTTCATTTCTCCTGAGTGTATACCTAGCTATTTGTGGCTATTTGTGATGGCTGTTCTGTGGTGGCAGTTGTCTGGGTTTTGCACTTCCACCAAGAGAGGTGTGTTTTGACCCTTTGCACCATTCCAGGAATGTGCCCATCCATGCAGGACTTAATTTAAAATGGAAATATGACTATATAACAGTATTGGGTGTGTGTGTGTGAGAGAGAGTCAGAGAGAGATTTCCATCCTTGAGTAATGTCTTCGTTCATTCACCAAGTGGTATTCCTGGACAGGAAGGCAGCCCTCACTGTAAATATCTGGGCTCCTGTCCTCGGGCCTTCCCTCCCCGCCGGCTCCCTCCCTCCTCCGCTCTGTGACCAGTTTTGCATTTTTCCTGGAGTGTTTAAAACATCTAGACCCAGGCTCCCAGGGTCTGCGTTTGAGGTGTCCTTTCTGCCTCTGACCTTGGATTCCAGCGTCCACCCACCCACCTGCCACGGTGTGTCCCTTCTCACTGCACAGATTTGCAGCTTGCCTCTTTTCAATCCTGTGCATCACCCAGCTGGATCTCTTTGATCTGGCTGGATGTCCATTGGCCAGACCCCACCGTAACTCTCACCGTACTTGCTCTCATCCTCGAGTTGAACTGAGAAGTGTTTGTTTATGACCAGAGCTCCGTGAGGAGGAAGAGGGCTGAGCAGGTGCAGGAGGGCTACCTAGGAAACTCCTTCCTTAGAACCCAGTGCCACGCCACACCACGCCATGCCCCACCCTCCTCGGTGCCTTCCTGGGCAGTGCCCTGCTCTGAAGGCATCACTGCCCCTAACCACTGCAGGGCAGCTCTGCACTTGCCCACAGGGACTGCTGCTCCCACTGGCCACCCCCTCTCAGCATCCCACGTGCTGGCAGACAGAAGCCCAGGCGCAGTTCCCACCTCAGCTGCTGTGACGACTTAGGCCATTCTTGCCCTGTGCTCGTGCCCTGCACCTGCTCCCCTGCCCCTGCTTGTGTGCTGCCCCTTCCTCTCACCCCACGCCCTGACTGTTAGTGTGCAGGCATCTCGCGCGTTCCTCTGTGCTGCCCAGCTGTCAGGAATCTCACAGTGAGAACGAGTTCCCCGACTCCCACCCCAAGCCTGACGCCTTTCTTATTTCTGCCGATCAGCGTTTGGAGATAATGAGCAGCTGTTGAAACATAACGGATACTTGTATGTGTGAGAGGCAAAATGACAGGCCTATCCAAATTCATGAAGCCAGTGTGCAGCTTGGTTTGTTGATACGCTTTCGGGGAGAAGGTTTTTGACCTCCTAAGTGTGTGTGACTTCATTTGTCGGTTGCATCACTTCCTCCCAACTCCCTTCATTGCCTCGGACACAGCGTCTCCTATTGGTGCATCTCCCTGGAGCACCTGCTGGCCGCCCTCGCCTTCGCTCCACTGGGGCTCTCCCCTCTGTGCCTTATGAAGTTTGACCCCTTAAGAAAGGGCAGGTAGGGCACTGTGCCTTCTGCAGGCATGCCCAGCAGTGGTAAAAGCCAGTTGGAGATGTGACACCAGCTCCGGGGAGCCCCAGGGTCACCCCCTCCCACCAGTGCCTTCTCCTCTCAGCTTCACCTCAGTGCTGGCTACACCTGACTTGGCTCTTAGCAGGCAAACAGCGGCCTCCCTGGAGGCCTCAGCTCCACAGGCTGGCCCCTGTGCTAAGTAACAGCTCCTTAAAGCCACAGGGTTGACACACACGCAGCACCATAGACATTCAGTGTTCTGTGGGCATTTGTCCACAAATCCTGTGACCTGGGGTCCCGATCTTCTCTTTGGATAGATTCTTGTGTCAGCTATGGGGATCACCAGGTGCAGCCCCTCTGACCGGGGGGAGCCAGAGGAAGTGGGCAGGATGCAGTGCTCCCCCTGGGGTCCCATACTCTTCTGCGCTCTCAAGGCTGCCCATCTGGACCCTGCAGGGCACCCGCTTCTGCACAGCCACTCTCCTGGGTCGAGTTTCTCCAGCACATTCAACTTGGTTTTCACAGAACAAGCGGCAGCTCCCATCTGTCTGCTTGTCATTTTGTGATGGTGAGGAGGAAGTGAAAGCTGACCTGGGACTGCATGGGAAGGCACCTGAGTGTGGGTGTGGCCAGCAGCTGGGCCCAAGAGCCGTCTGATGGGCAGGAGGCTCCCCAGGTCTGAGGCACCAAGGGAGAGAGCCAGCTATTCAGTGAACTAAAACAATTGCCACTCTGCAATAATCGTCCTGTTGCCACCAAGCCCAAGTCAGGGTGAAGGCTTCCCCTCTGTCTTGTTTTTCTGGAAAGTCGTGATTGTGGCAGGAAAGCTGGGAGAAGGTGCCGACTCCCTGGGGAGGTGGGGAGGCAGCTGTTGGCCAGGAGCGGGCCAGGAGTAGGGGCACACACTCGTCCTGGGACTCAGGGGACAACCCTGGGTGTGATCACCTCCCCTAGGCACCAGGTCCAGGCGTTCCTTCCTCACTGCAGGGCCGATCCGTGGCCCAGGCCAGGCAGAACCACCTGGGGAAGAAGAACGGACTTGGGGCCCACATCCCGCCCACACATCCAGGGCATCCCACGTGCACCTGGGCCATGAGGAAGTGGACATGAGGCCTCAGAGCAGGACACTGGGCAGTCCCAGGGACTCCCAGGGTCGTGAGCGTTTCTGCAGGGAAGTGGCGACTGACTGGGGAGGTTGCCAGGTGGAGGGAACAGCAGGTGTTTGGCTTGGGGCTGAGATCCACGAAGCAGGTTTGTCCCCAGTGTTCTGGCACTGGCTGCTTAGGAAGCTGGAAGCCATGGTGTTCTGCGAGCGGAGGTCTTCCACATAGAGTTGTCAGTGGTGATGACCTCATCGGCTTGGTTTAAAAATAGCTCTGTTAGCAGGATGGAGGCAGACAATCAGAGAGGCGGAGAGAGACTCCTGCAAGGGGCACAGATGAACAGGGCTGATAATGCGCCATGGAAAGGACATGGTGACAGCTGTCCATCCATCAAGCTCAGGATAGTTGAACCCCTTCTGTAACCAAGCCAGGAGTCCAGAGGTGGAGAAGCCAGACAGTACTTGCTTGGGACATGCCCCAGTTCACACAAGGACTGGCTAGCCAGGTGGACAGGGTCCCAAGCTGGCTATGTCCACAGCAGAAAAGAGGAGTGGGTAGGGGAAGCAGCCCCCTTCCCAGAACACTTCCAGCACCCCCTGGTGGTAGGACCTAGCAGGACACCCACATCTCAGAGCAGAGGACAGAGCTGGTGAGATTGGGCTGCAGGAGAGACCCTTGCCTCGTTGAATAAGACTCTGGTGGAGGGGCAGAGAGAACAGAGGCCAAGCAAGGGCTGCAGACTTCTCGCTGGCTGAGCCTGAGGGCTCTGAATGCTTCCCTGAAGATGGGGCTGACGTGCCCTGGGTAGGCAGCACAGTGCTTAGAGCTGCTGCGAAACCTGCTCCGTACCATTGGACGAGGCCCTGGGCTCCAGCAGCTCCCACTCTTGGCACCTGCAAGGGGGTTGCCCGGAGCTCCTGCCACCCCACCACAGCTTCCTGGTGGAATTGCACTGTTCCTGGGAGGGGGCTCGGGCTTTTGCGTTTCACTTGTGATTGGCTTGTCCCAATGGTGGCTGACACTTTCCCTGAGTAGAGGGAGCCATTACCCTCCCCCATCAGCCCAGTGTGCGCTGGCTTTAGGACATCTGCTGTCATCTGCAGCTCGCCCTGCCCCCTACCACACGGCTCCAGTCCCTTTGGCCCCCAGGAACCCTGGAATTAAGAGTTGACCTGATGAGCCTTTTCTATGAGTTCTCAAAGCACATGTTAGGCTGCCTTTTCTTGAAATCAAATAGCTTCCCGCAGGTCCACCCGTTGAAATCCGCCCCCGCCATTCTTTCAGGACATGCTAAGCCAAGGTGCTGCTGCTTTAAAAAAAATTTATTTATTTATATTGGAAAAGCAGATATACAGAGAGAAAGATGTTCGATCTGCTGGTTCACCCCTTACGTGGCTTCGATGGCTGAAGCTGAGCCAATCTGAAGCCAAGAGCCTCGAGCCAGTGACCTCCTCCGAGTCCCACACAGCTGCAGGGTCCTAAAGCTTTGGGCCGTCATTGACTGTTTCCCAGGTCACAGGCAGGGCGCTGGATGGGAAATGGAGCAGCCAGGACCCAAACCGGTGCCCATATGGGATCCCAGCAATTGTAAGGCAAAGACTAACCCAGGGTTGAAGATGGTCCCACAGAATGTTCTGGAACTCAGAAAAGCAAGCCCTTTCCCTCCATAGCCAGAGTGTACAAAGCACGTGAATTCCTGGAACTACAAAATATTAACAGGTGCTGGGTGTCAAAATGATTGAAAAATGCTGGGCTCAAGGTCTCAGCAGGTGTATTTTTCTTTCTTTCTTTTTTAAAGTATTTACTTGAAAGAGTTACAGAGAGAGAGAGATCTTCCATCCTCCGTTAACTCCTCAGATGGTCACAGTGACTGGGGCTGGGCCAGGTGGAAGCCAGGAGCCAGGAGCTTCGGCTAGGTCTCCCACGTGGGTAGCAGGGGCCTAGCACTGGGGCTGCCTTGGGCTACTTCCCCTGCTATCAGCAGGGAGCTGGATTGGCAGTGGAGTAACTGGGGCAAACGCGGTGCCCATATGGGATGCCAGCAGTGACTTTGATCCGCTGCACTCCAGCACCAGCCCCCATTCGGTGCATTCCTCAGCACAGGCACTCCCGGGCTTCTACCACCCCAGCGTAGACTGCGGTGATCCTCATCAGGAGTCCGGTGTTACGGGGTGCTCCCCGCCGCTGTGTCACTCTGGGTGGAGACCTGTCGAAGGCCCAGTGTCATCTGACAGACCGTGGACATCAGCACGCTCTGGCTGCAGCCTCTGTGCTCTGTCCTCGGAGTGAGGGTCCCCCGGAAGTGTCGCAGTCACAGCTCAGCGGCGTAATGCACGCTCCTCCCCTCCCGCATGTGCAGCTTTAGATGAACTGGACACTAGCCCTACACGATGCTGCAAGTAACTCCGCTTCTCTCTTGTCTTCCAGTTCCTTCCTCAGAGGCCGCACTCCGCCCACCCTGCCTGCCTGACTCCCCATGGCACGGTCCTCCACCAGACCCTGGATTTCGATGAGTTCATTCCCCCGCTCCCACCTCCGCCCTACTACCCACCTGAGTACACCTGTACACCCTCGGCCGAGGCCCAGAGGTTGGTGTTTCCCCCAACTGAAGGCCCGGCAGTGGGTGCACAGCGGCAGTGGACCTGCTCCCGTGCAGGGTGCAAGTGGATCAGAACAAAGACGATGGGCTGGCGTTAAGGTCTCTGCAGCATATCCAACAGGAAGATACAGGAAGAGAGTTCTGTTGTGTTCCCATGACAACACAAACCGCCCACACAAATTGGGCAATGCATCTAACTTGTATCACTCCATTCATGATTTCAGTAGCTGTGTGATGGTGTTTCATTGCATGAACACAGCCAGGCCTGCAGGGGGTGCTCATGACCAGTGCTCTGGGTGCTTGGCAGGGAAGTCAGCTGTGGGGGGCACCTTCCTGCAGGGGTGACCATGCCCTGTTTCTGCTTCCGCAGAGGCCTCCACCTGGACTTTGCCCCCTCGGCGTTCAGCACCCTGTACGACGTGGCCATCAACAGCCCCGGCCTGCTGTACCCCGCTGAGCTCCCCCCACCCTACGAGGCTGTGGTGGGCCCCAGCCCTGCCAGCCAGGTAAGACCCAGGCAAGCTCCAAAGCCCCACTCCGGAGTGGGGAGCTGGGGCTAAAGCATGTGCCCGTGCTGCAGCCTTGGTTCTGGTAGAGCAGGCAGACACCTGCAGATTCCCAACCACCTCCACACATCACCAGTTCTTCCCAGCCCCTGACACAGCGCCTATGGTTGCACATCTGAGCTGAGCCTTCAGCTGCCATGCAGGAGGGGCTGGGATGGAGGGACTGGACGGAGCTCCCTGGGTAAGGCAGAATGCATGGCTGTGAGCAGCAAAATCACTTCTGCACCCCGGTCCTATAAGAGGCTGGGATGCTTTAGGCCAGAGAAGTGTCTCAGCTGCCCACACTTGGGGCCTCGCCGAACTGGGGCACAGGACACACTGCAGTCACGCAGGAGACACAGGCTGGGCAGCTGAGGGTGTTGGCTAGAAGAGGGGGAGGTGGTAGCCTTGGGGCCCGAGCATGACTGAGGATGGGAAATAGGCATGACTAAGGGGCCCCAGGGGGGCAATGCCCAGCCTGGCCACAGCCACACCCAGCTGGCCTCTCAGCAGCCATGGGACAGATGTCCCTGCCCATCAGTGGCAACTGTAGGCAGACCAGGCCTCCAAGGAGACCCACACAGAAGCACCTTGTGCCAGCCCAGGGCTGGGGGAAGACATTCCTCCCTGGCCTGGCACACACGTGGTTGACCCGGGCATCATGTTCAGGTGATGCTTGCCTTAGGACTACCCTTCCGCCACCTGCTGCAAGCCTGAGGGGCTGGACAGCCCGTAGCCCTGGGGTCTTGGTCAGTGGCCGCCACCTCTTCCCTCTCTACAGAGGGCACCACAATCGAGCAGGGGTGAGGTGTGTGTGTGAGTTTGAGATCTCAAGCCTGGAGACACATTTAGGTTTTTGTTTCTAAGCTGAGCAGGGGGCACTCCCCTCTCGATGGGGTTCATTCTCTCTGTCCAATGTGGATTGGTCAAGCGTGGCTCACCAGGTGTCACCCTTGGCTGTGATTATAGCTTCCAGCCCTGTAGGGTGCCAGCCCAGTGCACAGCGGGCACTTGTCCAACCATCTTGTTGGTTGCAGAGGGGGAGTGGGATGGCGATGACAGCGCCCCAGCCCCTGCCGCTAGTCTCCGAGAGCCAGATTCCTGAGTGTGGGTGCAGGTGTGAAAGATACAGATGACTGGGACAGCTTGCCCAGGGTCCTTAAGGAGGGTGGTCCTGGAGAGACCCACAGGGCAAGCAGACCTGCAGCCAGTGGGGATCCCAGCATGGCCAGCAGCAGATATGCCTGGGAACCCTGTGCCTCTTCAGGGTGCGGGGCTTTTTAAGGCTGCTGCCGCTGCTGCAAGCCACCTGCTCCCCGCTGGCCTGCGGGAAGCCCCTGGAGTGAGCTCTCTTGCCTCCAGGAGGGAAGTTCGAGGGAATATGTGGTTGTGTGTACACAGCCTTGGAGAACAGCAGGACCAGGAACATGCTGGGAGTGTGTCAGGATTCCCACAGGAATCCTGTGGGCCACCCACGCCCACACCCGCACGGCAGTCATGGTGTGATCAGGGCTGTCCCATCATGTTGCTCTGAAGAGTAACATTTGTCAGGGGACGCCAACACTGGCTCTCAGACTGCTGTGGCATCGTCCTCCACAACCCTGCCCCATCCAGGGTAACTCGGTGCTGCCCTCTGCCTCCCTTGCCATCATGACCGCTGGGCCTGGCAGAGGTACTTCATGTCCCCGTCAGGACAAGTGGCATAGAATGACCAGGGAGTCGTGGTGTGGATGAAGCCTGGAGGATTATTTGGGGGTGGGACAGGGCTGGGGGGCTGCCCTGTGGGATGCCACCCCTGGGGAAGATGCTCCTGGCAGGAAAAAAGGGGGCACTGTGTTGGAGGATGTCCTCCTTGGCCCCTGCACCTGGACACGGGATGGCCACATGCTTGTTCCCGTAGGTCACTGTGTTATGTCTTTCCGACGAGATCACGGGCAGCGAGTGTCATTCCCTGGCATGACTAAGATGTCATGGACAGTTTGGTGGTCCCTCTAGGCATCGGGGTCCACATAGGACTGTGGGTGATGGAACCATGAGTTGGACAGCATCCCTGCCCCCATAGAACTGCCTGTCTGATGGGTAACAGGACAAGAACATAAATATCCTTGGGGCTCTCTGGCTGAGTCAAGGCAAAGAGTGTCAGCTTGGCGGGCACAGTCCAGGCCGAGGCCCAGAGCTGGGCAGGTGGGAGCCTGGCTGAGTGCTCCAGGTGCCTGAAGGGGGTGTTGCTGACACAGGCCAGCTGCACAGTGCGTGGCCACAGTGGGTGTCGGTCTGTGGGATGCTGGTGCCCAGTGCTGGGTGAGGGAGACCTGTCCTAGTGGTTCTTCGGCTATTGCGGATTCAGCAGCAGCGTGAAGATGGACAAGGCTGGACATCCTGGGGAGGGGACCCCTGGATGTGCAGAGGTCACGGGAAGCGACCTGGTGTTTTTAAAATGTAGTCAAACTGTCTTTGGTAATTGCCTGGAGATATTTTCTGTGACTGCTGAGGAGCGGGTAAGTCTGGTACCTGAGGGTTGCCAACGCTGACCTGGCACAGTGGGGCAGAGTCCCTTCAGGGTAACACCATGGAGGAAACGTGACTTCCTTGCCCAGATGCCAGTCCCTTTCCCAGGGATGGCTCAGGAGGCACAGCTGAGCAGTCCCTGGCTGCTGACTCTGGGGTGGCCCAGGGCCACATAGGGGACCTTCCAGCAGCCCTCCTACCTCCCTCCTTCAGGGGGCGCTGACGAGCCTGGAGCGCCAGTTCACCTTACACTGAACAGAGACTGGGCTGAGCAGCTTTGCGCCCCCTGGGGCTTCTGACCTGGGAGAAGCCCAAGTACGCGCCCCACCCGTCAAACCCCGTGGCTCACAGAGCTGTCCTGGAAACCTGGCTGGAACCTAAATGACAGAAGGCCACGCGGGAGGGAGGCTTGGGCAGAAAGTGACACACGTTCCATTTCCCACTGACCCCACCCTCCACGTGGTTTTATTTCTCCTGATTTCTTCATTACCAGAAGCTTCTTTTCAGACAGCAGGTTTATAAGTAACCACCCAGTAGCCGACACACACACACATACACACATACATCAGTCATCATCATCATCAACAGACCTGCAGCTTCTGGATGAGGAACTCTCCAAGTGCTTACTGTACATGCTGATGCTGATGACAGCAGTTTCAGGGCCCCTCCCCACAGCAGGTTACACTCCACAGGCACGGAGGAAGGGTCCTAGGCGAGTGTAGACAGCGTGGGGTCTCTGTTCTTGGGGGGCGGGAAAGCTGCAGCTCTAGTCCCTTTCTCGAGCTAGCCTGGTTTGAAGGGAGGCCAGGGTAGGACATTGAGGCATTGATGGAAGTGACCAGAGACTGGCAGGCAAAGGAGGCAGAAACGTAATTCCACCGACAACCCGCATGGGCTGCCATGGCTTCCCTAGCCAGTCCCAGAGCTTGTTACTGGCAAACCAATTCGCAGAGCCAATAAGAAAGAATACAGAATTCAGATAATAGAGTTTTCTTTTCTTTCTTTTTTTTTTTTTAGCTCACATCAGGGTGCATGGTGGTGATAGTGTTGTGACCAGATGACAGAGCTTGTCATGTTGGAGCCCCAGGGGCCAGCGAGGGGCCACAGTGCCCTAGGACAGGGGTGGGTCGGCCATGCCTGCATGCTGGGAGCACACAGGGCAAGACAAGGGCAAGGAGGGTGGCTTTCCCAGGGGCCATTGCCGCTGCCATGGGAGCACACTCCAGAAGCAGCCGCCAAAGGCCCCTGACTGCCCGGCCAGGACAAGATGGGCCCCAGCTCAGCATCCCCTCTGCCAGAGACAAAAGGGAGGGTCCAGGGGCATCTGTGAGCTTGCTCGAATGGGCATCAGTCATTAAACATCCCATCTCTGTCCCAACTGAGCTGGCACCATTCACGGGGTGTCTCATGGCCATATGCCTCACCCCTGGGACAGGGGAGCCAGGAAGAGAGTGGGTGAGTGAAAGAAGGGGCCTGGGCGTGAGGAGGGGGCTGGGGACACCAACAGTGCCTGGAAGTGGAGGTGGGCAGGCACGGGCTGGTGCCATGGCCTTGGAAGGTGTTCCAGTTGTGAAAGGTCAGAAGTGGCTTTGTCAAAGGCAACTTCCACACCCCTCCCTGACAAGTGAAGACAGTAATTGCCGATCACTGTGTCCTCACTGGAGGGCTGCCCAAGCCACCCAGGAACGTCTACTCTGATGCTGTGTGCCTTCCCCTGTAGGTGTCGAGCCTCGATCACCACGTGGCTGGGGCTAGTTCCGGGGAGTCCAGCGTCACTGCCGGCTTCAGCACGCCAGGTGAGCTGCCCTGGCCAGGGTGGGAAGCCATGGGCTTGGGTCTTCCCACGATGTGGCTCTTCTTCATTTGCTGGGTAGACAGAGTCCCAGGCTCAGGGAGGCAGTGTGAAGGGTCACAGGGTAGGAGCCTTGGCTGGTATCAGGAAAGCAGGTGATGGCCCAAGGAGTGAAGATTGGGCAGGATCTACCCTGGGCAGTGGCCAGGGAGCAGCCGCGATGGGGACCCTGCAGGCTCCAGTGGCCTGCTTATTTGGAGCTCAGTTCACATCACCAGTGAGGTCCTCACATGGACCAGGAGTCAGGGCAAGGTTCTTTGTCCTCTGTCCCCTCTGTCCCCAGGCTGGGCCAGTGTTTCAAGAGAGGCAGCTTGTGGGCTTCAGAAGCAACCTCAGGGCCCGATGGCCAGAAGTGGAATCTGGGTACCTCCCAGGTGCCCCCTCACTGGGTACCCATGACCTTGTCCTTCCCTTACTGTGCCATGTGACAACCACATGCTGCACGTGCTTGCAGGGACAGAGGTGCCATGTGCCCCAGGAGTCCCTGGCTGTGCACTGTCAGAACAGGTGGAGATTCAGGGTATGGGGGTCGCCGTTGAGCAGGGCCAGGTCCTGCTCACTACCCAGGCCTCTGGCAGCCAAACCCATAGCTTAAGCCAGAGGCACAGGGCTGCTTCAAAGCCAGACTCTAGGCGTGTGATGCCCAGGCTGAGAGGGCATAACTGAAGGAGACTTCTGGGACAGCAGGCCAAGCAGGTGCAGTGCAGAAAGGTGGCCTCCCACAGGGTGGTTTGTAAGGGTGAGGTGGTCAGGTTCATTGTGTTGCTTGTCTGTCCATGGGCTTGAGGCCCTGGGCTGCCCGTGTCTTTGTCCAAATTTGGTTGAACCTGATTGTGTGCATTTATTTGTGGTTCTCTACTCTGTCCCCCTGGATGCCTGCAGCTGCCCCTCTGCCGGGCCACACGCTGTCCTGATGGAGCAGCCCTGGGGGAAGCCCGAACACCCGGGAGAATGTCCCCCGCTCTGTTCTTGCCTTTGCCGAGAATGTTCTCAGCTGTCCCAGGGCCCAAGCCTTTCCATTTTTAGAATTGACTCATCTCTGTCTTCTGAACCCCTTGATTGGAATTGGAGAAGCACCATGCTAATGCCACAGACAGGCAGAAAATTCACCTATTTCACTCTGCTAGACCTTTAAAGGCCAGAACGGAGTGCAGTGGGCTCCTCCCCCAGGGTTCTGCCTGCCACGCCATCAGCTATGCTGCAGAGATACTGGAAAATTCTAGAAGTCAACAATGCATAAATTTTAAATAGTCTCTCCACCCTGTCCTGCCTAGCATGTGACCCATGCCCTCTGTTGCTGATCCAGCTCCCTGTTCTTGTGCCTGGGAAGGCAGTGGGTAATAAGCCAAGTATTTGAGTTCCTGCCACCCACCGGGGAGACCCGGATGGAATTCCAGCTCCTTGGCTTCACTTGGCCCAACCCCACTTCTTGTAGCTATCTGAGGCATGAACCAGTGGGTGAAAGATTGCCATTCACAGAAGGAACAGACTCCAGAGTCTGTCCCCCTGGAGGGGTTGGACCGCACTGATTTAGTGTCACCCCACAGGCCACATCCTGGACTGTGTCCACCCCACACCTGGAGGGAGCTCATGGGAGCCCAGTCATTTGCGAAGAGCATGGGGCACAGTGCCACTGAAGCCTTCACGGACACACAGGGACCCTGGGATGCTAGTCCTGGGGGGGGCGTGGGGCCGACCTTGGAGTTTGCATTTCTGATTGGTAGAGCCAGGTGAGGCTCTTCATGCCAGCCTGGGGCCCCAAGTTAGAGACCAAAGACAATGGGTTGGGTCCAGGACAGCACTCCAGGTGCTAGGGGCGGAGGGGTGCAGCAGGAGTGCCTCAGGCACCACAAAACTTATCCAGGTTTGTGAAGGGAAGGGGCTTTACCCACATCTGGGTGCCCATGGCCAACAGCCCTAATGCTGTGCCCTTTCTCTTGCAGCACCAGCCACCAGCGTGAACCTTCCAGCATCAGAGGATGGCCCTGGACCGGCTCCAAGCCACCCTTCCCCTGAAGGTCCCCTGGGCACTCTGCTGTCCCCGCCTCCGACCCCGCCCCTCCATCATGTGCCCCAGGAGACTCCAGTGCCAGGAACCTGGATGTTGTCAGGCCCTAATCACCTGGCCCGCTCCACCAGTGAACCCACCTCATGTGTGTCCCGTTTGGCAGGTATGGTGTTACCCCCTCCCCGGGGGTGTCTGCAGGTCTCAGTGACCCCAGAGTGAAGCCGCCCTAGGGACAGGGCCTTGATGTCTAAGCCCTTCGTGCCAGGTGCCATGCTCCCAGTGGAATGGAGAGGAGGGTGATCAGAGTTTGCCCACTGGGTGGTCAGCTAGCCACGCCCCCCCCAAGCAAGTACTGTAAGTGCCACATTCCTGGGCCAGAGCCCGGAAGGGCTGAGGTCAAGCCCAGGAGACATCTAGGAAGGTTGGGCCAGTCACTGGCTACAGCCTGGGGCACCCGCAGTTCTGTTCAGTAGTACTCCATGGAACCCTGGCAGTGTTCTGGGCCTATGGGAATGGCAGTGCCCAAGCCTGGATGTAGGACCTGGCACCAGCATGCCAAGAATATGCATTTCATAGCAGCTTCCCTAAGAGGCTGTGCAGCCCTGGCCTTCAGGAACTTGGCCCCAGCCTTGTGCTGCCAGTGGAGATTGCCAGCCCTAGCTGGTGATGCCATCCTAGGAGATGCCTGGGCCAGTCTTCCCCAGTGGGCTTCCCCATGGAACCCCAGTTACTTAGACCACAGTGGGGCCTGCCAGGGCAGAAGGAAGTTCCTGAGGGAGGGGGGAGTATAGAGCAGTGCAACGAGTTGCCAAGCAGTGCGCTCCTAACAGAGACAGCATCCCATGGTGCACCTGCCAGCTGGTTACGTCTGCCGACTCACTCTTGCTGACCCCTTCAGAGCATCTCTGGCCTGTGAGGGCCAGCACAGGTCTGCCACATCCACGTTCACACCTGAGGTCACTGGGAGCTGTTCAGGGCTCAGCTTTATGCCTTCCCTCCCCGCATATCCACATGGCTCCCGAGTGACACAAGCAGAGAGAGGAGGCCTCTGGCCTATCTCCTGCCCCCCGAAGGTAACAGTAGCAGGTTCAGCTGCACATGGTTGGCTAGATCCCGGGGTCCCCAGAGCACCCCAGATGTGGATATGGGTTCAGATGCTGGGGCTGGGGCAGCTTCCCCCTGCGCGCCTGCGTGTGTCAGCCACCAGCTAGCCCACTGGTAACCAAATTCATTTTGGTTCAGGGGATGCCTCTTCACACACACCCTCGTGCAGCCAGGACCTTGAAGCAGGACTGTCTCGGGCTGCTCCGGGGACTGGTGAGCTACCCCTTGTCAAATCAAGGGCCCCCCGCATGCCTGTGCTGAAATGGGAGTGGGGTCGGCACTCGAGAGGCCTCTACCCCTCACCACAGTTCCCCCTCACACGTGAGCATCCAAAGCTCCCACAATGGACCCAGAGCATGTTTGTCCTATGGAACTCAGGTTGCACACATTGGGCCCAAGTGCACCTGCAGCTCACCGTCCGGGGGTAGAGGGCAGCTCAGCCCTGGGACTGTGGAACTCAAGCACCATTTCCCCAGCCCCAGCAGGTGTGGGCAGTGGGGTGGGGCCCTGGGTGGCAGTGTCTCATTCCACCCCACCTCTGCCATCCCCAGCTCTACCCCAAGGGCAGACTGGTGGCCACTGTGCTGTCCCACGGGTGACCAGGGCCACAGGACAAAGGTGACTCCTGCCCTGAGGCCAGAAGCCCCCAGGTTCCCACTCTGTCCCTGCCCTCTGCTCAGGGCTGGGAGGAGCCATGGGCAGCAGGGACACACTCAGCTTAAGCAGCAGCCCAGAACTGCAGGTCACCTGGGAGGACGTTTGCCTTTAATGGTGTTTATTGCATTTTAAGGAACTTGCTTCCTGACAGCTCTTCATTTTGCCTCTGTTTTCAAATCGTACTTTCTCACCTTGATTTTTTCAGTTTCCACATCTCGCTCTGCCACAGCCCCCCGCCAGCGACAACAGTCACCCCTTGGGGACTCCAGCACCTGCCATGCTGGCCTGCAGCTGAAGCCAGGGGCCTTAGAGACGGTCTCCAAGGAGCGGCCATACTGCTTAGCAGACAGCAAGTCCTACGCAGATACCAGTAAGGTCTTGGTGGCGAAGTTTCTGGAACATTCTCACTGTGCCCTTCCCCCCGAGGTGCGGCACGTGGTGGGCACCCTCCGCGTGGCGGTCACCTCCGAGGAGCGCCCTGTGGAGGAAGCCATTGTTAATGCTGGTGTCCTGGAGCAGCCATGACTGTGACACTGGGTGACTGGCCGTGCTGGGCAGAGGAGAGATGGGGGATACATCCAGGAAGTGTCCTGGGGGTCCCTGCTCCAAGTGGATGTAGTCCCTCGTGGGTTTTGGGGATGCTGCGTCCCATGTGTCATGGTTAAGCCAAGTGGTGGTCTCGTGCGTCCACGGTGAACCCCCTAGTTCCATGGGGGCACTGTAGCAGCTGGAACTGGCCGGCATCTTGAGGATACAGTGCTGGGGCACTCATGTTGACTTAAAGACAGCAAGCACCTTCCAAATTGGGGTTGTTGTAAGCGGCAGGCTAGGTGTGTGTCCCGACCCAACCTTGTTTGTGTAGTGGACAGAGAACATGTGGTCCCAGAAACCAACCTGCCTCTCAGCCCTGGGCCCACTGCTTTGAAAGGGAAATAGGTTACTCCAGTACAGATGCCAGCCTGGGCCCTGCTGTTTGTCCAGAAGGCTGTGGACACACTCACTCTGAGGGACTGTGCCAGGCTGGGCCACCCTGGGGAGCAGGCAGGTGCCCCAAGAGCGCCTCCTCTCCTTGCCTCTGTATGTCCCCGCCCTGGCCAGGCCTGCCTTTCCCCCAACTTGTCGTTGCTGGCCAGAGGGTTGGGAGCTGGAAGAAAGACACTGACCAAGTTATGACAGCCGTGCTCTTACTGCAAGAGCCTCCCCAGAGGTGGCTGAGCCCTCATGAAACAGCATGGATCTCTCAAATGTTTTTGAGGCAAGGCTTGTTGACATTACACGAGCAAGTCTCCCTGGAGGAGGAACCAACTGCTGGTTTTCCAGAATAGCACAGTGTGCCCATGGGCTGTCCGGCCTGGGAACCAGGCCACTCCAGTCCCCAGTGACAAGGTGGGGTGAGCCCCCGTACACAAGCCCAGCAGGGGTCTGACTCCTGGGAAAGGGCCATACTCCTGGGCCCAGCCATGTCCCGGGTCACACCTAAGCTGGGCTATACCTGGCTGGCTTCTTGGTAACACAGGACCCGAACCCTAAGGACTTTGCAGTGTATGGTTGGGGAAATGATGGAGGTGGTAGTGGGGTGGGCAGCGAATAAGCCAGCCTGGTGCTCAGTGTCCTCTGGGCCATATGGGCTCCACCTGGCTGATGCCTTCTGTAGGCTCTGGCCTGGGTTCTTCAACCCATCCCCATAGGCTCAGCCAGCCACACACTGAGTTCTGAGTTTGCTTGCACAGCAGTTCTGTGTTGTGGATGCAGAAACTACCCAACTCTGTGTTCTTGGGCTAGAATGGTCTACTTCCAGAGATGAGGCTGGGAAGGGTGGATGGCCCTCCTTGGCCACCTACTCAGGGTCCCAGGTGGGCGCTACAGGAAGCTCCGGGCTTGAGAAGGAATCCCTGGCAAACAGTTGCAGGTCAGAGTTGCCAGGGTAGGTGTGGACTCCTGGCCCAGGGGCTAGCTCGTTTCCTCCCCCAACCAGCGTGCAGCTGCCAGGACACCCCGGGGCCTTGAGGATGGCCAGCCAGGCCCATTCGGGACCCCAGGTCTAAGGCCAGCAGGATGGCAAGGAGGGGAGCACCATTCATGAGGACTGATACTATCAAACTGAGTACTGGGGGCACAGCTGTCTGACAGCTGGCAGCTATTGCTTTCCCCCTGCACAGGGTCGGGGGTCACCAGCTGCCACCAGGACGATGTACAGGAAACTCTTGGGCCCCAGGGACTGTTGATAACAACTGCCGAGGTTGTATTCCCATCCTTGTACCTCAAGATGTTTTAATAACAATCAGTGTTTTAATAAAAAGTATTTCTGGCCTCTGTGTCTCGGAAGTCGAACTGGGTGTGAGGCAAGCTGAGTGCTTGCATGGAGGGTCCTGAACCAGATGGGCATGGAGGCAGCAGAGGTCCCCTGGGGAGTGGGAGGGCAGGTGTGAACCATGCTAACCCAAAGCCAGACCCCATGGATGTGACACCAAGGGCTTTCTGGTACAGCTGTCACTTGGGATGCCTGTGAGAACATCTGGGTGGGAGTCCTGCCTCCCGGAAGGCAGCAGGGCAAGGCTCAAGTACTCAGGTGCCCGGCGCCCACATGGGCAACTCGGAGGGAACTCATGGTTTGGGCTCGGTCTGGCCCTGGCTGTTGTAGGGGCATTTGGGAGTCCTGTCACCTGCTATCCCTGGGTGGCCCCTCAGCCTGGCCTGGGCACTGAGCAAATTCTCCCTGTGGCTTTCTGGGCCAAGGCCAGGGTCACTCTGTCCCCAGGTAAGTGGGCCATTTCTGGAGAACAGCTTTTGTTTCTTAAGAGGTAAAGAATTGTGTCCTGCTCTCAGTTCCTCGGCAGAGAGGGAGGGCCCCTCTGTGCTGCCCCCTCGGATAGCATCTCCTGTTAGATGTTTCTCTCTGTACCTGCTGTCCACTGGGCACCCTCTCTGGGAAAAAGAAGGTCTTGGAGCTACAGCTCACTTTGCAAGACTGATCGATCCGGCGGCCAGGAAAATGTGTACATTCTGACAACTTCACACCCCGAAGGAGCTCCCTAGGCCATCTGCAAGCTTGCCGCATGCTCCTGCGGGAAGGCCAAGGTGGGGAGCGGTACTGCTTGGCCTGCCCGAGGTTCTCTGGGCTGCAAACCCTCCTTTCACATCTACTGGCTAAAGCTTATGCTAACCTCCTGCCACCCCCAGCCCCTGGTGATACGAGAATCTGAAGAAAGGCCCCAGAGACTCAGTGTGGGGGCTGCGGCAGGTGGCGCGAGGTCTGGTTCCCACCATGCCCATCACCCACACTCACGCACCTCTTCCGGAGCTGCAGTTCCTGAAGTTTCCATCTGCAGACTGGCTGTCCCCGCTCAGTGAGCCCGAGCAACTGCATTGGGTCTCCAGGGCAGGTGGAGGAAAGGGTGTGAGGGGAGGGCTGGCCCCGTGACCCGTCGCCATCACCAACACCCGGTGACCTTACTGGGTGAAGGATCTCTCTTACCTCCCACCAGCGGACTGGAGCATGACAGTGCCGGGATGGCTGGGCGTCGCTGTGAACAAATCAGCCACACGGAGTGCTTTGCATCATGACTGAGTTTATTAGCGACACGCGCCAAGTCGTCTAGGGTCAGCTGCATGCAACACACAGGTTACTCCTTGAATACAGTAATCCTGAAGCGCGAGTTACTGTGTGGTAAGGCTTATTAAGTCACAGTGTGTTCTTCACGGCCTGGGCCAAAGGAAAAAAAAAAACAAAAAAAGGAGAGACTTCCAGACAAAAAAAAAGATATGAAACACTGGGATCTATGTTGCTGAACTATAGGACGGGACCTTGATCTACTCGCTCTGACACTGCTCACACCGTGGGGAGCGGGGCACCTCGTTGGCCAGGGCACCGCACTCAGCTGCTACCGCAGGACCCACAGAGGAAGAGTTCTGTTGTGTGCAAGGGCAGCGGGTGTGTGTGGACGTGTGTGTCCATTCTACCCAGGTGGCAGATCCTGCTCCCAGTGCCCTTGCTCCCACCTGGCATGGAGGCCAGCGTGGAGAAGCAGCCGGGAAATTCAAGACATCAGATAAATTCTCAGGAGACTCCCAGCAGGTGAGGACTGGAGGGGAGCAGGTGCGGTCCTGGGGTCACTGGAAAAAAAACCCTCAAGTCCAAAGAGAAAGGATGGCCGCAACTCGGGTCCAAGGGGTGGTCGTTTCTAAATAAATATTGGAGTTGTGAGGCGGTGGTCATCGTCCTTTATTTAACCCAGGAACCTCTCCCTTGTCAGGAAATACATCAATCACATATCTCCCCAATGGACGGAACAAGCTACGTCCTGGGAGCCGGGCCGCCCGTGAGCAGCCACTGAGCCAGCCAGGCCCCCTTCCCAGGAGACCACGTGGGAGGGCACCCCAGTTTGCTCTCCAGTTTCAGGAAGGACGGACACACAGTTACCCACACGCAGGTCAGAGGCCCTTGTCAGGCACAACAAGCAAAAGGTTCAGAACGTGGCGCAACACGGGGAAGTTTTACCAAGGTTTCTTCCTTCTCCGAAGATCAAGACATACCCCTTTTGGCAGGACAGGAGAAAGGTGGATGGTGAGGGCATGCCCTTCGGGGGAGTCTGTGTCCTTGGCCAGGCTGGGGACTCGGGGGTTCAGGTCCTGCTTTGCCCCAGGTCGGGGAGTGGGGACGGGGAGGCTGTGGACTCCCCTGGTCCCAGGTGTCCCGGCTGTGCAGTGCCACAGGCTGGTGGGCCTAGATGTACAGCGGGGTCTCCTGGCCCGTAAGGAGCCTGAACATGGCAGCAGGCATGGTCTTCATGTGGATCTGCAGAGATGGGGGGGAAGGTGGCTGAGCCAACCGGAGGGACTGCCCAGCATGCACCCGCTGCGTGAAGTACCCATGTTTGGGTGTGCAAACCAGAGCAGGAGCTGGGTGACAGCATGGCATGTATTGCCCAGACAGTGACTTTGCTCACCCCACTAGGGCCACAGAGCCCCCTCGCTACACAGTGGAGAGGAGGGGACCCAGAGGAAGACAGCCCTCACGCTTCTTACAAACTACAAGGGGCCAGAGTCCCAGGACTGAGCCACTGAGAGGTAAGCACATCAAGATGCTGCCCTCCCTGGCTCCAAAGGGGCCTGGGCAAACCAGCAAGCAGACCCTTCCCCAGGGGTGGGTCTCCTGGTGGCAGTGGAGAGGGCAGCTCTCAGCTCCAGTCTGGCCAGCACCACCCTGCAGGCTCACCTGGGCCCAGTGTCTCTTGCCATGACCTTGGTCCTGAGGGAGATGCAAGCATGGGCAGGGAAGGGGCGCTCTCACCTCCCTGACCTCCACTTGGGAACACTGGTTATGTTTTTCTAGGAGGCCATTTGTAAAAGGAAGCTAATGGAATCCCACCATCTCCTGCCCCAGACTTGGCAGCTTCCTGAAGGGGCAGGCTGGCCTGGGGGACGGGATCCGAGAGCTGCCATCTGGGATCCTGGCAAATGAGCAGCCACACCCCTGCCTTCCACCTGTGAGGCTACAGAGATGGGTCCTTCCCCCATACACACACCTCCCACACACTGACACGCAGCCCCAAACACCCCAACACAACCCTGCACACATCCAACACCATACACTCTGAAACTACCTCACGCACACACTACACACCCCAACACTCACCTAATACAGATACCACACACACCCCATACACTCACTGCCAAATAACTCTATGCCTAACACACATCCTACAAACGTCCCACTCTAAAACATGCCCCAAATACCCTACACATACTTCAACACAATCCTACACAAAACCCAATCCACACTGCTCCAACACACACACACCCTGAAACACACACCTCAAGACACCCTACATATACGGAAACATTCATGGATATACACTCTGCAACACCCCAGCACACCCCAAGACCCTAAACACTCTTCCCCAAACGCCCTATACACCTTGAAACTGGGATCTGTGTTGCCCCAGCACATACCCAACACACATCCCCCAACTCTATATAGTCTCCAACACACCCTACACACACCTAACACCCTGACACACAAGTCCCAACACGTATCCTACACAAACCTGATGCCCAACACCTGCTACATATGGCCCAACACACCTGGCATACGTGCCAACACACCTTACAACAGTTGACACCCCCCCACACACCGTACACACATCACAGTACTCCCGTATCACATCTTACACAGACACCAACTCACACATCAGCCCTTATCAAACCCACAGCGCCATCGTCACACAGGCATTTACCTGCACCCATGCTCACTGCCACAGACACGCTCATACACCCACATTCACACACATCCGTAGACCCTCACACACGTACCCACACACGTGCACACCCACCACACACGGGCAAGGCTGCCTCCCAGTGCTCTGTGCTGAGTCATCTTCCTCCACCCTCAAACCACAGAGCGCTAGCCTGGGGGAGGTGAGAAGCCAGGGATGCCCAAGCAGCCTGGCTCCAGGCAGGAAGACCTGGGTGGGTGGGGCAAAAGGCTGAATCCACTGCATGGTGGCTGGTGCCGTGTGCCTGGACAGGGCTGGTCTTGTGGGGGGCAGGCTGCATCTGGTTCTAGAAGAGGGATGCAAGAGGCGCCACCCATGGCCTGCTGTGCACGGAGAGGCAGGCTCCCCTGCAATAGGACAGCCCAGCATAGCACTACCTGCCAGCCTGTACACCTTAGTCACAGGCACTCCTGGATCAACCAGAGCTTGGCTGATGCCCCTTCTGGTGCCCCCAGAGATCAGGGTGTGGAGGAACCAGGAAAAGGTACGTCCAAGGTCCCACAGCAGACATGGATTCTGCTGAGGAGGGTGGCCTGCCCCACAGCGGGAGAGCCTGCTCACCAAGGCAGCATAGGAACCAGCCCGGACCCAGGCCAAGCAAGGGCACCAGTGTCATCTTACCTCTCCCACTGAGTTGGACAGAGCTTGCACGATCTTCTCGTGGGCCGTAGCCACCACGCTCTGCCCATTGATCTCGATGATGCGGTGGCCCACTCGGACGCCGCCTCGCTCTGCGATGCCCCCTCGCATGAGGCTGCAGATCTAAGCACACACAGGCTGGTCAGCCTGCAGATGCCCGCCATGTGGACGTGCGCACCCACATGGGATCTGCTACCAAACCCCTGGCCCCCATTCCCAGCCATCCAGGAGGCAGCCTCTGCTTCAAGGTGTCTGTGGAACTGGGGGACGGTCACGTGCACAGCGAATGCAGGTGCTGGATGCCTCTCTGACAGCTGCACCCTACTCCTTATCAGGGGAGAGGGCAGCAGCAGAAGCAGAGGTACCACAGGAGGACACGCATGCCTGCAAGCCCCAGCTGCAGCCTGCGGGGGGAGGTGGGCCCAGGGGTGGAACAGAAGAGATGCAGGCGGGTCAGGTGAGTTTTACCTTGATGTAAGCACCACAGGCTGTTGCAAGCCAGGCCCCCATGTGTGGGGATCCCAGGGCAGTGCCCACAGCCTGGCTCTCCCCATAGGGTCCCTCCCTTCCTGGGACTAGATGTTACAATCCTGGCAGCAGAGCCCAGCTCCCATGCACAAGTCGCTGCTGTCCAGAGAGGAATAACGAAGACTAGGAGAGACGTGGCCACCTTGGGTCACCTGCTGACCAGGTACGCTACATGTGCCTGAGCCTGCAGTGGCATCTTCCCCTGTCCCCTGTCACCTAGGGGACTTTATGACAAAGGTCACTGGCTCTTGGCAGATGCAAGGGAAGGTGCAAGTGGCTGGCTTGGACATTGCTGGTGGCTGCCGTCTTGGAGAGGCCACCACAGTGATGATAATGACAACAATAGGAAAGCAAGGGAAGAAGGCCAAAGGGGGTCTGCCGAGGGGATTCAGGAAGGATGAGTCCACACCCTGGCTCACAAATGGCTGGAATCTGGGCCAGGTGAGCGAAGGGTTCATGCACACACAGGCGATCTGCCAAGTGCAGGCTGGCCTGGGCGCCACTGCTTCTAACTTGACCAAGTACATTATATGGGCAGGAAGCTGGTAGCTTCAAGCTGCAGGTTTCTTGGAGAGAAGGGTTAGATTTAGAAATAACTTTAATTAGGTCATTTGGGGCCCATGTGCAAACAAACACATTGTTCTCAGAGTGTAATGAAGCTGAAAATGGGAAAGGCGCTTATGCAAAACCAGCTCCAAGGGAGAGAGATGCAGGCAGACTCCTCCAGGAGACTCGGGGGAGCCAAGGCTGTCTGGTACAGTGGGGTGGGGACAGGGGGTACATAGGGCCAGGACTGGAGCCCCATTCCCTGCCCCAGGAGCATCTGAACCATATTTCCCAGCAACGGCAGGTGGCACCATGGCCTGGGAAGAGGCACCTGTTCAACACACAGAAACACACATACTACATTGTATGCAAATAACTGTCGGGAGGGCCTGCCTGCCCTGCCTCCCTGCCTGCCTGCCCTGCCTCCCTGCCTCCCTGCCTCCCTCCCTCACCTGGACTCTCCCACACAGCCCTCTGACCATGAAGCCTGGACCAGGCCCAGGCTCACCCACAGGAGTTCACAGCAGCTGCAGACTGACCCAGCCTTCCTTAGCCAGCTGGGGTGGCTGCCACTCATGCCCAGGTGGGTGTGTCGAGTGGCTGACCAGCTGGCTCCTGGGGCAGGTGCACTGACCCAGAGAGAAGTCGCCAAGCAAAATGCAACCCTCCTGTGTGGGTCCAGGGGCCAGGAAGCCTTCCTCAGGGAAGAGCTCTGGGATAGGAGGGCCTCGCAGTGCATCTTGGTAAGCTTTGAGAGAGTTCTCAGTCTCCATGAGCACCTCAGGAGGGGACCCTGGAGAGGTGACCTGCCCAGCAGCATGCTCCCCTGGGTGCAGCTGACAGCTGCTCTGAGCCCCAGCCCCTTCCCTAGCCTCTCCGGTCCATGAGGTTGGGCTGGTGGAATATGGGTGGAAATGGCCAGGCTGCTGCTCGCCTGGCCCTGGAAGTCTCCACCAGGCCTGTCTGTGTCTTCTTTTAGCTGCCAGCCACCCCAGAACATCCTGGGCACCTGGTGTGGGCAGCAGTGTCCCTGTTGGCCTGCATCTCATGGAGACCCAAACCCCACACCCCAAAGTGTGGGCAAGATTGGTTCTAGTCGCCAACTGGCCTGCTCAGACAGACCAAACAGTAGGGTGCCTTGAGTCTAAGCCCATCCGGTGCCAGAGCAGGGGTCCTGCCTCCATGCAGCCGTCTTTTCTGGAATGTTCTCCCCTTATTTGTCCTCTGTGGGTATGGGTGAGCACACAGCTCACCAAGCCCCATGTGCACTCAGTTACTGGACACTCGGCAGGCTGACACACCTGCGGTACTGCTGGCCCTTATCTTACACATTGCACTGCACAGCTACATCACTGTCCACCGGGGCCTCCCCAGGACGAAAGCCCAAGAAAACCGAGCTTGTGCTGGCCACGGAGGGTCACAAAGTGAGACCCCCTGAGCTGAGCCTCTTGGGCCTGAGAGATTTTTGGCTAGATGAATGCTCACTCAATTCCTGCATCACCTCCTCCTGGCTCCTTAGTACTTGCTAAATAATCCAAAATCCTGCTGAATGGCTAAGGAAGTGAAGGAACGAGCGGATGACCGAACCAACGCGTGCCCTCTGCATTCAGCACAGTGAGTCTGTTGGCTGGCCTGGGTGTGAGCATGCAAGCTACAGCGGCCATAGCCCTCACCCCCACAGCAGCTGCTTGCCACAAACAGTCCCACTGGGACAGGGTGGGTGGGTGGTAGAAACCACAGCCACACTTCTGCCTGGAAACCAGCAAAGTCCCCTGCCACCAAGGCCCAGGTGCCGCTGCCCCCAGCCTGCTGTGCCCTGGCCCTGCAGGAGGAAGGGGCGGAGGGACTCACAATGCCATTCTGCACGCTGAAGCCCAGCTGGTACTTGAGGTCCGGCCGCTTGATGAGGACCGTGGTCACCGGTGGGCAGCTGACGATATTGAGCTTCACCTGCATCTGGTTCTTCAGGCCCTGCAGGGCATGGGGCGGGGGTTCAGGGCTGCAGAGGGCGCCCCCCCTCCCCACGCCCCCCCGGACTTCACAGGGCACCCAGGACACACGTGCTGTGTCTCAGTTCCAGGCGGGAGCTCACTGCCCTGGGACCAGCAGCAGCCAGGCTCCAGGAAGCCGACATCCGCCTGGAGGTGCTGCCCCAGGTGCAGGTGGGGTGAGGGGGTGGGCGTGAAGGCAGACCCTGCCCCACTCTCAGGGCAGCCAGCTCAGCGAGCCTGAGCAGTCAGGACTTGGGGCTCCAGGGAGGATGTGGGGGCACAGACATCACAGGGGCATCCACAAAGAGGCAGTCTGGGGCTGCTTCCTCAGACTGAAGCTCCTTGGCTACACCTGCTTCGTGTTCTCTGCCTGATGCCAGCCAGGGACAGGCAGCTCAGCCCCCACAGGCCCAGTTGGGCAGGGCAGACCCCTCCTCACCCCCAGGACAGCCAGGATCAGCGGCATGACACAATGTGGCTCAACTAGGGCAGCCATAAGGCAGGTGGGTATTTACGGGTGTTGCTCCCCCTCGTGGGTGGGTGAGATGAGGTGAGGCTGGGGAGACCTCAGGACAGAGGGTCCCCAGGTGCCTACCTTGATGATGCCCTGGCAGGTGGCCAGAGGCAGCCCCACCAGGCTGGTGCCATTGATGGACATGATCTGGTCTCCGATGCTCAGCTTGCCAGAGCGGGCAGCTGGGCCACCATTCATCATGTTGGCTAGGATCACCGTGGGCAGGATGGAGCCCCAGCCTGACTCGACGACCACCACGCCCAGGATCTCACCTTTGTGCTTCTCCAGTTGCAGCTGTGGGCAGGCAGCAGCAGCTTGCCAATCATCCTGGCCCCAGGCAGGGCCCCCGAAGTCTCAGCCCCATTCTCAGGGAGACCCCAGGACTCATTTGCGTCATCACCCCCTACCCAGTCTCGGTGGTCACTGCCAGGACCATTCACTTATCTGGTCACTGTTACACAGTGAACACCCAGTGTCACCCACTCAGGGGGACACCCAGGAGCAGTCACACTGCGGCTGACAGGTGCTATACTCATTCATCAGGCAGACAGATGCAGTCCACACCCATGGCATTTGCTTTTGTATTCTAGAACCTTCCAGAGCCTTCCCCACCCCCGGGGGAGGGGGGAGCCTCGCCACCTGGGGAAGCCAGGGAGAGGCATCCGTGGGGTGCTCAACAACAGCCCTGGAAGGAACTCTGCAAGGTTACAGACCTGGACTATCAGCTGCTTCTCGGCCGCCAACTCTCGGTGCCCACACAAGTGCCCAGCCCAAGACAGGAGCAGCAAGGTGTGCACACAGGGCTGAACTTGAGACCTGACGTGAGAGCCAGGATATGTGCGAGGACCCCATGAAGGCCAGCTCCCAAGTCCTCACCCAGTGTGGGGGATGAAGCCCTGGGCACCGTCCGGCTCAGCCCGTGGCTGGGGCCGGAGGTGCAGTCAGCAGGTGCGCCTTACCTCCTTGCAGTTCTCTGAGTTGGAGAAGTGGATGAGATCGTCGTTGTACATCTCTTGGGTGTTGATGATGTCACTGTACTCCTTTTGGCTCAGGTCCTCGGGGTTGATGCCATTGGCCCGGAGGAACTCCTGGTAGGCCACGCTGAAGGCCTGGCCGATGGACTGGGCGATCAGCTGGGCCTGCGGGGAGGAGCACGGGCTTCTGAGGGAGGAGGTGGTGCAGCACGGCTGGGAGGAGCCCCTTCCAGGAAGGGAACCGTGGCTCCCACCAACACCCCTTGTGAGTCACCATTCAGTAAATCTTCCTTTTGCTCTCTTTTTAAAGACTTTTTGGATGAGGCCAGTATTGTGGTGAAACAGGACAAGCTGCCGCTACCTGCAACATTGGCATCTCACACCGGCGCCGTTTGCATAGCAGCTGCTCCACTTCCCCTCCAGCCCCCTGTTAACAGCCTGAGAAAGCCACAGAATATGCTTAGCTCCTGCACCCAAACAGAAGATCTGGAAGAAGCTCCTGGCTTCGGTCTGACCCAGCCCCGGCTGTCGCAGCCATTCAAAGTGAACCGGCAAATGGAAAACCTCTCTCTCTTTCTAACTCTGCCTTTTAAATAAATAAAACAAACCTTTAGAAAGTGAAGATTTATAGAGAGACACCCATTTAGCAAGCATTCCTGGTAATTCATTCACGTCCATGGAGCCTCACAAGGCCTGGGGTCGAGCCAGTGCAAAGGTAGAGAAACCCAACCCAGGTCTCCCCCATTAGGAGAATTCCAATCACTTAGCCATCATGGCTGGGACGCCAGCCCAGGCCTGGGAATCCCAGGTTTGGCGGGTTTGGCTGCCTTGGCTGCTGGGCCGGCACCCGTCCCTTATCTGCTGCTGTGTGCCCACAGGGCGTGACCCTGATGGCCCCCACCTGCACTACCTCCTGTCAGTCCCAGACACTGTAGGACACAGCGGCTTCCATAGTCAGCCTGGGGTAGGTGTGAATTCTTTGCTAAATAGCTTATTTCGGATGCTTTTCTTTTCACCCATCTTATTCCCAGACTGGGCTCGAGGTATGCTTGCTGGGGAGTGACATAAACATCCCAACCTTTAGCAACCAGGGAGGCAGCCTGGGCAAGCCCCACAGTTCTGGCAGGCAGAAGAGCATGGTCTTGGGACTCCGTCCCAGACCCCACAGGGCAAAGCACTTCTTCTGCCTCCTCCAAGCCCCTCCCTGGCCCATAGGCCTGGACAACGGTGTACCACCACGGGTCTTGCTGGCCACCGGCCAGGATACATATGGTGGACGGCACCAGATGGGCATGTGGCCTGCAGCCCTGGCAGAGCTCCCGTCTGCTCTCCGCTCACCACCCACCGACCCACCGACCCACCGCCCCAGGTGCCACCTAGGGGGCCTCTGCATGGGTGCCCTCAGAAAACAGGTGGGAACCAGACACCTAGTCAAAATGCCTTTCCCATGCACTCTGCTGGACTGTGGTGCTACAGATAAATGCCCACGCATAAAAGTGGGCCTGAACTCAGTGTGGGTCCGGAGTTCAGGTTTCTCTAGCTGGTGGCACCCTGTAATCACCAGGTGGCACTGCAGGCTTGGACATATGGGGAGCCAGATTGGGGCAGGGGGCATGGCACTAGAACAGGGTGAGGGGTGGGCAGAAGGCAGTGTGGGGACTGCCGGGCAGCCGGCACCTGCTCCACTCCAATCAGACTGGGATCTTAGGAGCTGTGGACGCTGAGACAGCCCCGCAGGCCCGTCCATGGGAAACAGGCCTGAGTCAGAGCCCTTCTCTGCCAGACAGGCACTGGGCAGGGGACCCGCAAGTGTCCCCCTTTGGGTTCAGTTGGAGGAGTCCTCCCTCATTCCTCCAAGGCCCAGCTGGAGGTCCCTGCATGGCCTCTCCTTCTGCCCTGCAGAACTGGGAAGGCAGTGACCACCATGGCATCCTGTGACCTCTGCCCTCTGCTGTTCGGGCTCCTCTGTGACTTCCTGCTCCTGGCTCTGGTGACTTTCCCATTAGCTGACTGCCCACCCCTCATCTGCCTGCTCCTTGTCCTACATGGCCCATTGGGCAGCCTGTCCTCCCCTGGGCCAGGTCTGTATGCCCTCAGCAGCTCCATGGTCAGGCATCCTTGCTGACATGTACCTGCTGCGACTTTAAGTTGATGACAAGTTCAAGCATGCCCAGACTGCATTTCAAGGTCAAGGAACTATTGGGACCTTTCCCTGACTTGCCTGCTGGCCCCAAAGAGGACAGCAATTTGCTAGCCACGTTGGCCCACGCTGCCAGCATGCAAAGCTTGCACTAAGCTAATATTCCTCACCAGGGGCCAGGCGCACAGAGAAGGCGTGGTCTTGACCATTCCAAACCAAAGGTGGCATGTGGCTTGAAGATGCTCATATCCCTTGTCAGGGAGCCTGGGGGTAGGCGAGCCCCAGCTCAGGCACTCCAGGCTCCTATGGGTGCACTCCTGGGGAAGCAGCTGTGAGGACCTGCATAGTCCTGTGCCTGTCACCTGCCACGTGACAGCCCTGGGTGGGGCTGCTGGCTCCCAACCTCAGCCCAATCCGGGCTAGTCCTGGCAGGCCTTTGAGGAGGAAACCAGTGGATGGGCACTCTGCTTCTCAAAGCAGTAAAACATGTCACGTGGTAAAACTACTCCAGCAATTGTGACAAAAATGGCTCTGCAGCAGCCACCCCTGTCCCCAAGCTGAGGAGCAGCCTGCAGGGGGTCTGCTCAGAGACCAGCGTTCGTCCCCTCCAGCTGCATAAAAAACCTCTCATCCCATTGAAGGAAGGAGTCAAGGGCTGCATGGTCTCTTAATAGGTCCTTGGGATTTGAAACTTCAGGATGCTTTAACTTGCTATGGGGTGTAACGCCAGAGGTCAGCCTCTGCTGTAGAGGACGTGGCACCCGATGGTTCAGGTTCCAATACAGGGAAGGCAGCAAGTGATGGGCTTTGTTATCATGGCAGGTGGAGGGAGCAGGTTTTGTAAAAGGGCTGCTTCAAACACACAGCTCCCCTGATAGACTTAACTGCAGCTCTGTTATCGAATCGTTCCCAATAACCTGGTTCATGGAGTCAAAGTCAGGTTCACACGCTCTGCAAACCCAGAGCATGAGGGAGAACACCGAGCCTGCGGGGGCCCCGCGGGCACGGCTCCTGGGGCGCCCCGCTGCCCTCCAGGGTGCCAGTACTCACGTCCTCCGACTCGAACACGTGGCAGATCATCTTGTACTGCTTCTTCCCCTCCTGGGCCCCGGGGGTGGTCTCCACGCAGTCCTGGGAAGCCGAGCGGGGCATGCGGCGCCTGGCCATGAGCACCACGATGTTGCCGATGTCGGCGATGTAGGAGATGGTGCGCAAGGCGTGGTCCATCATGGTTTCCTGCCGGGAGAGAGGAGGGGGAGAAGCCCACGTCAGCCGCCATTCTGGGAGACAAGTCATTAACAGACACTCTCGCCCGGCTTCTCAACCTTGACGCCTGACATCTGGGACACCATCGTTCTCCGCTAGGCAGGGGCTGCTGTGTGCACTGGAGGACGCTGGCACATCCTGGCCTTGACCGACCAACCGCAGGGCCAATGGCACCTCCCCCTCTCCCGGCACATCTCCAGCTGCTGCCTCATGTCCCCCTGGGAGCAGGGAGGGGGTGCAAATTTTCCCACTGAGAGCCACAGCTCCAGTTATTGGAGCGACTGATGGCAGGGGGGTGTGCTGTCAGAGTCTCTGCCTCCAGCTCCGGCTTCCTACCCCAGATGACTCCGCCGGCACTTGGGGAAGGCCTGGCTGGCTATTAATGGCATGGTGAGGCCCTGGGGAGAGCCCAGAGAACAGAGACGCCAGAGCCGAGGTTCCCCACCGAGTCAGCCCTTTGCCTGCAGGTCACGTATTCTGGGTAAGGTCACAAGGCACTGAGCTCTGCTGCTTGGCTCTCATCCACATAGGTGCCCACAGCCCCAGCAGGTGCACTCTCCACAACTGACTGCACACAGAGCTCTGGGGCCCTCCTGCCACATGTGGACACCTTTCCTTAAACTTCCTGGGGTCCACTGGGCACCACACTGTCCATCTCTGAGACCAATTTGGTTTTGGGTCACAATCCCAGCCCCAGGGACAGACACCTCGGAGGGGACAGGCAGGGCAGCTCTCCAGCACCTCAGGGACATCCTCCTTGCAGGTAAAAGCTGCCCTCCAACCTGGCCATCACCTTCTCTCTTCCCTCAGCAGGTCACTTCCACTTGCAGCTAGCAGGTCAGGGAGCCACCAGCACCATCAGCAGCCAGCTCCTGAGCTACCAGTGGCCCTTGCTCCCACCTCACAGAGGCATCTGCAGAAAGGGGCAACAGCTGCAGCAGACGCCTGGCAGCTGGCCTGGGCAAGACCCCTGGCAAGGCAAGTCCTTAAGAGGGTTCCTACTGCTTTAACTGGTGGGCTGGCTCACCCTGAGCAAGTCACAGGCTCCACCCCTAAGATCTGGATACCAGCCAGGCCCTGGTTGTCTGAGGGACCAGCCTCCTAGAAGATAACTCCACACTGTGTTATAACTAGGTGCCCAGGGGCTCCTGTGTGCCTGCCTGGGGCTCCCCTGGACTTGGCCCCAGAGGCGTTTTCAAACCTTCACTGGCTCTGCTTGCTGTGACTCAGCTGTGAGTAGGACAAGATGCTGAGGCCAGGAGTCCTGAACCTGGGGTGGTCTTGGGGACTCCCCATACAGGTGGGAAAAAAAGAGGGTGGGAGGTCACCCAGGACATTGGTCAGCAAGACCTCCGAGGACAAAGCCCCAATCTGACCACTGATTGTTGTCTCTGATGGGCTAAGTGTGTCCCTGGAGAGTACTGGGGTGGGGAGTCAGGGTGCAGACCTGCACAGGGGAGAGGCAGGGGAAGTCCCATAGTGGCAGGAGCTGGCACTTCAGCTGGCAGGAGCTGACTCACTGGAAGATTGCCCACTCAGGGGTGGGCAGCCTGTGAGTGGGCCATGGCACAGGTCTGGCAGCTTCAAGACGCTCTGCTGCTTGCCCTGATCCCCAGAAGAAGGAAGGAGAGAAGGGGCTCCCGGCACAGCTTCCCACGGGCAGCAGTGGTGGGCCAGGGAGAACATGAGCATCACCGGCACGCAGGATCCTACTCCCACGTCTCACTGCCCAGGAAACCCAGCCTGGCTCCTGGAGATAAAAGCTAGCTCCGGGTCCAAGGCAGAGAGGCCCATGTACACTCAGAACCTCCGGGTCCAAAGTAGAGAAGCCCCCTATACACTCAGAATGTCCCACTGCCCATGGAGAGAAGGCAGTGTACAAACCCCAGGCTAGGGGCTGCACCCAGGCAGGACCCAGTTGGAAGGTCCTGCCTGGTCCACTGTGAGGCCATCTGAACTCAAGGGCAATGGATGGCAATACACAGGTTCCGCAAAGAGAACAGGACACAGGAGGCCATGACAAAAGGAAGGAGGTGGCCAACAGGCAAGGTGGAGCAGCTCTTCGGAGAGGAAGGCCAGCCCTAGAGGGGCACGTGGGGTGAGATGAGATGACCACCATGGTCAGGGCCCTTGGGCCAGAGCAGTCACAGATACCAAAGCCCCATGGGTACAGGGCCAGGAGTGACCCCCAGGCACCAGCCACAGACACAGAGGCCTCTACCCAGCACAGACCATCGTCACCAAGGCCAAGGGTGAGGGATCCTTTCCTGTCTGCCTGAGGCCACGCCCCTCACACTGGGAGCCCTGACAGACCCCTGGCTCTGACCCCTGCCTGCCACCACCTGCAGCCCCAACCCTTCTTAAGGCTAGCCCATGATGACATGGTTTCACTGCCTTCCTTACCACCAACAGGTGCCATGCAGGGATGCGGGCTGAACCACAAGAAGGGGTGGGTGGCTACAACCTTCAGATTCCTCCCTAGAGCAGTCAGCTCTCCTGCTGGGCTTCCAGACTTGCCATTCAGGGGCTCCAGAAGGTTGCTCTAGAACCCAGCTACTCCCTGCATTTTGTTCCCATCTGGTCCTACCTATGATTCTGTCACATCTGCTGACTTTCGTTCTTCCAGCCTCGCTTTAAATGATTTAGTTATTCAAAAGGCAGAGAGATATTCCACTCACTGGTTTACTCCCTGAATGGCCAGTAGTGGCTAAAGCTGAGCTGGGCTGGGCCAGAGCCCAGAGCCCAGAATTCAATCCAGGTCTCCTACAGAGGTGGCAGAGACCCAAGTGCCAGAGTCATGACCTGCCGTCTTGTCCTGCAGGAAGCTGGATTGGAAGTGGATGTGATGTTAGCACCCCAACAATGTCTCCACTGCTGTGCCAAGCCCCACCCTACTCCTCTTGTCACTCACATTATTGGCTCTGCAACCACAGCTCACTCAGTGCCCAGCGAGAGAGCATGGCTTGGGGACACCCATCCCCTCTCCTGCAGCTCCCTGCCCTGGGTTCTCACAGGTCCCCAAGGTGCGAACTCCAGCGTGGGGTTTGCACACGATACACAACGCTCACCTGTGTGTCGGCGTTCAGAACCTTGATCCTCTGGGTGGAGATGAACAGGTCGACTTCCGTCAGCGTCTGCGCGTCACCCTCGGAATTCTAACAAAAGACGGTGAACACGGTGACAAATCCAAATTATCCCGCGGCCGTGCACACACAGAGCTGCCAAAGAGCAGCCCCCACCCTACTCTGGGCATCCTAAACCCAAGGGACAGTGCCCGCAGCAGTTTCCAAAAAACAGAGAAAGCAGGGGATGGGATGCTTCCAGGATGCTGGGCTGTGGCGGGGTGTCCTGTCTCCTGGGGTCCCACGGGGTGCCCCCCTCCAGAAGCCAGGTTAGCTGTGGCTAACTCGGAGAAAGCTATCTCCCACCCTGCAGGCTAAAGCTGCTGCCTCGACTGGGGAGTCCAAGCATCCCCAGGAAATGAAGACGACATTTCCAGAGAAGCCGGATTAAGATGTCAGCCTCTCCTTCTAATTTAAGCAGTCACGAGCTTACCCCCTCCAGCGTCCTGGGCCAGGCTTCCCAAACCCCCCAGGGCAGGCCAACAGAGACCTGAGGCTGGCTGAGATAGGCTGCTGCCAGGTGAACGGACCTGCCACCTGCATGCGTGTGAGCCAGCTGCGATCCCGTGGACTGTTCTGGAAGCCGGGTGAACTTCAGGGTTTACCCCAAGCCAGCGCAGCCTTTAATTGGTTTCTCCATCAGTGAAAATCCTAATTACTACTGCACAGCGCTGATGAGATGCAAGATCCATCGGCCTCCCTCTTCCCCTCCTCTTCCCTCTCCCCAGGGTGAATAATTCTTCCCGGTCACCCAGAAGCCCATGGCGGTTTATCTTCCACTTCCAAACGGCAGAAACTGTGACTTAATGACTCACTAGAAGATTGGGAATCAAAGGCCTCCCTGCTGATGCTGGTTCAAGAATGCCAAGTAACACAGAGGCTCCATGACACAGATAACTTAGTGCATGAAATCCATCAACCAGGGCAAGAGGCTTTGGGCCTTCTGGTGTACCACAAGCTGCTGACTATTCTAACGCATGTGAAGGGAAATGGAGCAGCCTTGACCTGGCTGCAATCCTGCAGTCACCAGCATGTCTCTGGGCACACCCTGGGGTCCAGGCTAACCCAGCATCATAACCTTGCCAGCTGTGCCAAAGAACATGCGCTGGGCTTGGGGCAGACCAGCAGGTGGGGTGTACTAGCCCTGCAATAAGCCCTTGCCACCTGCAAAATGAGTGGTCAAGCCTGGGACCAACTCTAGGGACCTCACTCCATGTAAATTCCAGTCCAGAACAGAAGCCCTTGGCAGAGATCTGAAGCAGCTCTTCTCCAAAAAGGGCAGAGCAAATCCAACCCACCTTCAGTCACGTGTCACCTTTGGCGCAGTCCTCCCGGGTTGTGAGGACCTCCTCCAGGGACAGCGACTCCACAGGGCAGTTGGACCTGCAGATTCTGGGAGCAGGCTGTACACAGCCCAGGAGGACTTCCTGTGCCTCTGCCTACACTTCATGGGGAGCTGCAAGCATGGAGGCGCCACCTCTCTCTGGGGGGACACATACCCCGACTGCAAGACTACCAATACCAGGGTTTGCATATGTATCCCCCTACTCCAAACTCAGAGGCTGGCTGCCAATGTCTTATTGTACTGGCATCAGAAGGGTGGAAACCTGCTCCAGCAATAGTGTTAGCAAGGGTTCTCAGGGAAATGGGCTGGACGTGGGGGTGGGGTCCCTGTGGCTGTGCCTAGTAGCTTTATAAGGGACCCAGGAACCTGCAGTTGCCATCTCTTGCCCTGAGCGCCCTGTGTCTTCTCTGGGTTCTGTCGCCAAGGATGCCTTGACCAAGGACTGAACCTCCATAACTATGAGCCCAAACAACCCTCTTTTCTATGAGGACTTGTACAGCTTCAAGTAGTTCACTGCAGCAATGACAGGCTGACTGAGACAGCCACTGGGGCCTGCTCTGTGCTGCCCAGAGGCAGCCAGCGGGCAGTGTGATGGACAGAGGCAGAGGACTTCTCAGAGATGACAAGGAATTCCACTGGGCAGAGCAGAAAAGGCCCAAGCAGGTGGGAGTTTGACTGCTGGGGGAAGGGACACCCCAAGGGGTCCTGACACACCCCTTAAATGCCATGGCTTCAGGCTGGGCAGGGTGCACCAGCCGGGTCATGTCTGATGTGTTCTGCCAAGCACTGACTGGACAACCAAGTGGACAGAGGACTAAGGGTTAGCCGCACTTGTGGAGCCTGTGTGTGCCGGACGCAGCTCCGTGGGGCAGCAGCAGAACCTTTCAGAGTCTAAATGACCAGGGGACCTGGATAACAGCTGCATCAGCCACAGAACTGTCACCTAATGTTCCTCTAAAGCAAGTCCACATAACACAGGGATATCACAGCAGCTGCCACATGCTAGTCCACGGGATGCTCCAAACTACCAGAGAGCAACAGTTCCACTCTGCTGCCAGTGCATCCTTACAGGAAGAACAGGGCCTTGGTCTCACTCCAAGCCTGCTTTCTACCAACCAGAGGAGAGCGGAAACTGCTTTACAATGCTGTGTGGATCTCCCCCACAGCCCTGGGGCCAGCCCCGCCACACCAGCGGAGACCCCACAAGATCCCAGGGCCGCATGGTCCTACGCACCGCTTTCTTCTTGATCTTAGCAGCCTTCTGCATCCTCTGAGCAGCGTGCAAGAGAAAAGAAAAGCCAGCTGGGTGCCGAGAGCAGGAAGGCATGTGGGCAGCTGTTCCCTGAGACTCAGTCCTGGTATCCACAGAAGCCCCCAGGGACAGAGGGACGACCACCACAAATGCCTGGCCACTGTCTGTCTGTGGAGGCTGGGACTGAGGACAGGACCTGGGATGGGGGATGCAGTCAGTTAGCCTGGGGTCTGGGGCATGGCTTCAGTGAACAGGGTTCAGCATTGACCCTCACTCCAGTGACCTCCATGGCTGACCTGGGGGTGCCCCTGGGCCTCTGCCAAAGTGGGCTGAGGTGTGCTGAACACAATGGAGAGGCCAGTGTGGTGCTCATCACTCTGGGCCGGCAGTGTCTGCAGAGCCCCCTCGCCCCTCCCTCGAGGCCGTGCCACTTTTAGGACATGCCTTCATCACCCTAAGAAGTCTCAGACAATGTCACGTGCACATGAGCTGCAAGGGTGTTGGGGTTCATCCAGAGGTCATGCATGTAAGCCGCACAGGGCTATTTCCTCCTTTAGGTGCAAACCATCCAACCAGGATGAGAGGCTCTAAACCCACAGTTGAAGCCAAGATCACTTCCAGTTGTTTCTAAAAGCTGCCTCTTCTAGAGGGCTTGGGATGGGAGAGAGGGAGGTGTTCCTTCCCAGGGCTCCTGTACGCAGCCAAGGCTCCAGCCTGCCTGCACTTCACTGGGCAGCATGGCCCTCCCACTCTGCCCATGCTGCAGATTTGGAGCTGGACAGTGCACCTGTGCTTGTCACTACTGCCCTGTCTGTGCTCCAGGGCACCCTGGGGGCCATTCCCTACCTTGACCCGGCTGACAGCCTCCTGTGCTTGCATCATCCTGATGTTCTTGGAGGGGTTCCTCTCGGACAGCAGCTGCGTTGACCCCAGGTAGTTGGCAGCAAAGATGATCCCATCGATGAGGTCTTCAGGCTCGCAGGGCCCTGGAACTGAGGGGCCACAGGGTGAGCATCTTTCTAGAAGAGGATGGCTCTCCCCCAAGGCCTCACCTGGCCTGAGGAACACAGTGGCTGGGATGAGGGGTAAGCCCACTCCACCTTGTTACCCTGACAGTGCCTGGTGCAAGGTAATGGCACGAAATGAACAATGCAGCCAAGTAACTGCATGAGCAGTGTCAGGAGGGTGACCCTGGGGTCCCTGGACAGGATGCCTCCAGGCATCTCTATCCCCAAGGTGATGGATGACTGCAGCCCCAAGAAGTGCAGCTTCCCCAAAAAGGCAGCACCCCCCATGCTGCCCACCAGCCTCCTGGAGCTTAGTGGACTGGGCTCTGCCCCTCCTGGGGCTCCTGCTTTCCTGCAGCCCCCATACCTCCAACCACACCACAGGCTCCCAGTGGACAACACAGCCCTTGTCCCATGCGCAGAGCCCCTGGCTGTGCAGGAGTGCCCCCAGCACTGTCCCAATGACAGTCACTATCCAGCTGCTACAGTGTGGAGCTCACACTGTGGGCGCCTGCCAGAGAGTGGCTGAGCCACTTTCTCAGGTCTGACTTCTGTGAGTTGGAGTGGAGAGACTCCCAAACCCCTCTGGTGAAGGTCAGAGGTCACTGCAGGTGTTGGTGTGGCCTCAGCCAACATGGAAATGAGCGGCCTCAGTTGTGTCTGATAAAGACATTTCCTCATAGAGATTGGGGTCATGGTCAGGCACCTGCTGAGTTTGCCTGCAGTCCTGCCTGGACATGCCACCTGCCCTGTCCTGTTCCACAGCCCTCCTGCTTCAGGGGTTCTGGCAATGGGCTCCTGCTCTTGTCCTGGCTGCCCTGGGAGCCATAACAATGTCACAAGGCCAGTGGACCTGCATGTCCCAACCCTCATGGCCACAACCTCCTCCCCAAGCCCACACACTCAGCAGCCTGCTGCTGGCTTCCCTGGCAGGTCCACAGGAGCCTCCATCCCAACCTGCCTGGCACAAGACAAACCCTCACTCCTTCTTCTGTACCAGGCCAGGCACAGCCCAGAGCCCCCCAGGACTCCCAGCCACACAGACAACCCACATCTACCCTATCCACAAGTCCTGTCTCCACTGCCTGCCAAGCATGTCTGGTATCTGCCCATTTCCCTCTGGCACCACTATCACCCTGGACGTGGGGGCTCCAGGGAAAACAGAACCATAGGGACAACAGAACCACAGCAGTCCAGGGGTCTGTGTCTCCCACCCCAAAGCATGCATGTTGGAATCCCAACCTCGAAGATGATGATGTTAAGAGTAAGGCTTTTGGGGGGCATCAGGGAGCAGTGGGCATGATTAGTAACACCATCGAAGCAAGCCCACGGAGCTCCTTCCTCTCTCCACCATGGGCAGGACAGACAGTCAGCTCTCAGCGTCTGGCGATGCTGGTATCCTGAGCTGACCCCTGGCTCCCAGAATTGTAAGAAGTTTAGGGGTCCCCAGTCCAGGCTGAGCCCTGAATCAGCCACTTGCACAGGAGGGTTCTGCAGCGCCAGAAGGCTGATCTTCTGCCCTTGCTCCCGAGTCCCTGTGAGCCTGCAGCCTGGAGTCCTGTTTGGAGGTCAATGCCATAGCGGGGCAGGCACTATACCAATGCCTGCATTCCCAATTCCTACCCACACTGCCATCTGGATGAAAGGGCCTGGATGAGTGGCCAGGGAGGGAGCAGGCTGTCGTCCACTGGAAGTGGCCTGCAGTGCATGTCATCTGAGCTTCCGCCCACAGGCATCCGGTGAAGTACACAGCCTTCCGGCCAAGTCCCAATACCTGTCTGAGACCCAAGTTCCCACCCAACCTATCTCTGCCATCCGACTGGAGAAGGACATGCCCAGCTGCAGAACGCAAAGGCAGGTGGGTGGGATGGGGTCCTGGTAGGAGCTGGAGGGAAGGAGGTCCCTTGTGGAGCTTGTTTCTAGAGCGTCAGTGTGGAAAAGTGGGGCCCCTTTCCTTCAGGGACAACTCAGGCCCTGTGCCAGTCGTGCCTCAGTTGCACTCTTCCTGGACCACCCACGCTGGCCTACAGCTCCGTGCTGGCTTCAGTCAGAGAGAACGATGTGGCCACTGCACACTGACCAGGGCCTTGGCCCAACAAGGAGGGGGCCCCTCCCAGCCTCAACCCTCACCACGAGCCCTTCAACCTCCACAAACCCTTCCTCCGTGTCCTCTATGCACACACGCACACACACACATGCATGTGTATACAAACTCATGCAGTCACATGTGCACACATACACACGTGTGCAACTCACACATATGCTTTCACATATACATACACATACACAGTACACTCATATATACATACATGCACGCACATACACACACAGAGTCAAGGCGTCCCACAGCCTTCCTCATGGGGCCCACTCCTTCCCGCAGAGCCCATGCACCTGCTGGGGCTGTGACAATTGCCAAGGCAACCAGGCCTTCAGAAAGAATGTGTCGCTTTCCAGGGGCAGAGGGCCAAATAACAGCTTCAGATGGCCTGGCGCAGCACCTGCTGTTTTGACCTCCATTTCTCTCCTGGCAAAGTGGAGGGAGAGCCTTCCAGCTTCTCTTTCTGCAGGGGGTTTAGCACAGGGAATGCCTGGCATGAACTGACCACCTTCAGGATTTACACACAACCCTGGAGACAGATGGCAGTACCCAGGGCATGCCAGCCCAACCACACCCCAGCCATAGTGACTGGCTGCAGGAAAGTGACCAAGGCCCTCACAGGCACAGTGCCTGTGGCCACTGGACACGGCCACAGCAGGGCCCTGACCCAAAGGCAGCCGCGTCCCGGCTGGTGGCTTCTACATGGCCAAGGCTGTGGCATATCCCAGCTACAGGCAAACAGCAGCACACACTTCTCTGCTTAAAACACCCAGAGCTGAAGTTTTTAGCAGGGAAGAGGAAGGGGGTCTTGGAGTGCCCTCCCCCCGTCCTGAGTCACATGTGCCTTGGCCTCTGACCCCAGAGACGGTGCCTCATTGAACTCACAGGATACATTCTCACTTTATTTCTCTCTCTGTGTCTCTCTCTCTCCCTCCCTCTGTCCTGTGAGTAACTTGGGATGGGAACACACCTGGTCTCTAGCAATAAGAACAGACCCCCTCCCTTCCCAGCTATTGCAAAAACAAATTTAATTTGGACTCTGCAGGGTCAACCCCCTCTCGCCAGCCCGGGCCCATGCCACGTGCTCATGCGGAAGGCAGCAGGAGACTGCCCCGACCTTATGACAACACCCCAGGCCCCAAGGGTAAGAAGGCCTCTGCTGACCCCTGAGGTTCATCAAGGCCACAGTCCATTCGGCCTCTTCCTCCCACTAGGGTGCCTTGGTTCTGTCTGTGGAGCAGACACAACCTTCTCCCACACAGGCAGGATCCATGCAGCAGGCAGGGACTACAGGGGTCAGGGTCAGTGGGGGAAGGAAGCCCCCTGCCCCGCCCAAGCATCCTTTCCCACCTGAGGTTCATGCTACACCTGACCCCCAAGGCTTTGGACTGCAGGATACCCACCTTGGATGAGTCACCTGTCACTCCAGTGAGCATGGGTCCACGCACATAGCAGGGACCCGATGCACTGATCATTACTAGCCAAGAGATGGTGCCACACTGCTCTGCAGAAATGATTGGGCCTCCCAGCCACCCGAGAATGCTGTCCAGGGTGCTTACTCACATTCTGGGTGTGGGAAGGGAGGCTTCATGAAACCCCATGGGCTTCACCTAAGGGTCAAGGTTGACCAACCCTGCCCCAAACACATGGCTGTCACAGCCTCTAACGCGACCTGTAAACCTGAATCAGGGAGCAGCAGCAGGAGCGGTGCGCTCTAAGCTAAGACCACCAGAGGGAGACAGAGTGACAGAAGAATAAACAGAAGAGGTTCTAGAAACGGCTGCCTCCCCAGGGAGTGGCTTTTCCCTCACACAATGTCTCTCTTCCTTACAGAAGCATGTGTGATGTGTGCACAGCCTGCTAAGGAACGTAGCACTATGCCCTTCCTTGCCCGACCCCCTGTTCTTCCATGTCAGCCCTCCAAACAGGGAGGCCATGGGGCATCCCAAAGGGCTGTGCCTTCCAGCCCCTGAACAAGGGTGGTAAGCGGGGCTTCCACTGTGCCTGCTTCTCTCTGGGGTCTTTAGTGGCTGGGCACAGGTGTGCACCTACAGAAAGGAGGCCTGGCATGAAGCCCCAGGCCAGACACAGCAGCCCTGTATATGACACGGGGATACCACCTCCCAGCCGCTCACAGCCCACTAGGGCAGACCTCACTGTCCCAATTTTATCAAAAAGGACCACTGAAGTGACTTGGCCAAGATCCTGTTCTGCAACCAGCCCAGCAGCAGGACCAAGACCAGGCTGCAGAGACAGCACCGGCCAGAAGTGAGGAGCTGGGGATGGGGCATGCGGTAGCCACCAGGGCAGCAGCCCAGCCCATGAGAATCAGCTCAGCTCAGCGAAGAGCTGAGAGGAAGAAGAGGGAAGAGCGGAGAGGCTACTGCAGGGCAGAAGTCCAGGCCAGGGAGCAGGCTGCAGGTGTGGGCCTGGAGTAGGGGCAGGCAGCGGCACTCTGGGGCGCACTTGAAAGCGTGAGGTGAGGAGGGGTGCAGAGTCACTGGATGGGCAGAGCTGGCACCCCAGAGAAGGGCTGACCTTGAGGGGTTCTGGGCAGGCTCTATTGCAGAGGCCTTGGCGCCCTGCAGAAGGAGCCCAGCAGGCCGCTGACTCAGGAGTCCCCGGCAGGGAAACAGATGGGAAATGAACTGTGGCAGGTGCCAAGCATGGCACAGGCAGGGATGAGTCACGAGCGGGGGTGGCGGGGAAGTTGCAGGGAGAGCAGTGGGAGGAGGCCCCAGGCCCAGCTCTGCCCCAGCGCCAAGCAGAGGAGCAGTATTTGGAAAGGGAGGAGTGCCCAGACGCCAACTTCAAGGAGTCCTTGGAGACTGGGCCTTGTGACAAGGAGGTTCTGGTACCACTGGGGCATCATGTACAGGGACAGCAGGTGGGAGCCAGCAAGTGGCTGAACCGTGTGGGATGCTAAGACGAGAGGCAGCATATCCCTTATGTCCTGGTGAGTAGCAGGGGAGTTAGGTAGTATAATGGCTGGACAGAGGCCAGCAGGAAAGAGAGTGGAGACAGAGACGAGACACAAAGTCTCAAGGGCAAAGGGACACTTAGCTATGCCAGAAGGACTGGACAGCACACGGCGTGAGGTAGGGCTGCAGCCACCTGCCAGGCCAGCTGAACAGCCAGTTGTGGGGAGGAGTCAGGAGTGGGGAGAGGAATGGCAGTGACCCACGCCAGCCTGGAGCTGTGCTCCACGCTGCCCCTTCCATGGATCGAGGCATGCTCTCAGCCCTGCATGTGCACTGTGCTCGCCCCAAGTACCTGCCCGCCACTCCAGCCTGTCCCTTCCCTGTGGTTCCTAGGCCTCAAGAAGCTCCCCGTCACCACTGCCATACCCCGCAAAAGGTGAAGACAAGGAGTGGTCTGAACAGCTCTGACCAGGGCCAGGTCACGCCAGGCCCCACACCAGAGGGGGGTTGCCTTAAAGGAAAGAAGGAAGGAGCTCCCTAGGGTGGCCCTGTAGACATGGCCAAGCTCTCACAGAGGAGCAGGGGAGAACAGTCAAGACCACGCTCAGCACAGCATGTAGACTGGCCGGGCAGCGGTTAGGTGCCAGCTTGGCTCAGGCAGACTGGCTTCCCTGAAGAGGCATCATAAATCAACCAGCCCAAAGTGGCACAGACACGGAACTGTTCACTGAAGCGCTGTGTGTAACGGCAGGAATCATCCAACACGGTAAACAGGAGACCTCATCCAGAGCTGAGCACCAAGCAAGACCTGCCGTGTGTGGCTGTGCCCTGTCCAGCACCCGGGCACCCTTCACATGAAGTGAAAAAGCACCATGGAGAAAAAGGAGGCCAAAGCAGTCCCATTTACCTAAGAAAGGGGAAAATATGCTTCCAAAAAACATTGCTATACGTCCGGTGCGATAGCCTAGGGGCTGAAGTCCTCACCTTGAACGAGCCGGGATCCCATATGGGTGCCAGTTCTAATACTGGCAGCTCCACTTCCCATCCAGCTCCCTGCTTGTGGCATGGGAATGCAGTTGAGTACAGCCCAAAGCCTTGGGACCCTGCACCCTTGTGGGAGACCTGGAAGAAGCTCCTGGCTCCTGGCTTCGGATTGGCTCAGCTGCAGCTGTTACGGCCACTTGCGGAGTGAGCCATCGGACAGAAGCTATTCCTCTTTGTCTCTCCTCCTCTCTGTATATCTGCTTTTCCAATAAAAATAAGTAAATCTTTAAAAACAAAACAAAGCAAAACAATGCCCCAAATGCTAAGAAACAGGTCTTCGTAGGGGGAGTGAAAGCGCTAGGGAGACATGAAGCATCTTTGACTCTGCAGTACTTCATATGATCACAGAGCAAAATCAATTTCCAAAAGCTAATTACTACGGATTAGAAGAAGTCAAAGAAATGAAATGTGTGTCTCATTTGTGACATAATGCAAAATCAAGAACTCTGCTAACACAACGTGGAACGCATTCACTCGCCTGCAGACCCCTCTGAAGACAAATCACTCACACACTACAGCCCCTACGGGCTTGGCGGTGTGGGCGACCTCACCCAGAGACGGAGAAGGGCACATGTCATTACATGCGCGAGCACTGCAGTCCCCGGCTAAAAGTCAATACGCATCATGATGCATTCCAACCTAGCAAACCACCATGGGCTGAGGCAGCTTCGACAGTAAAGGCACACTATCTCGCAGCTTCTGCGTGTTCATCATCAAGCACGGCTTAGCAGGCTACCTGTGGCTCAGGGTCAGGCTGTCCCCTGGGGCTGCCGCCACCTTCAGGCCCACAAGGGAAGAAGCCGCTTGCAAGTCCAGGGTCAGGGTTGTCTGGCTGTTCCCAGAGGCACCTGCCCTGTGTCTCTTGACAGGGCAACTCAGAGCCAGGGCCTAGTGTGTGAGAGCCAGCCCGAGACAGGGCAGCCAAGACAGATGTCATTCTCTTCGCAGACCAACCTGGGAAGTGGTGACCTGTCATGTCTGCTACTCGATCCACTCAAAAATCAAGCCAACAAGTCCAGCCCACGCTGCCCAAGAACATGTGCATCCAGAAGTGGGGACGCTGGCAAGGGCTGGGTCACACAGGCGACTTCATACCAAATCCGCAACCACAAGCACCTGTGGCAATCCCCAGGGTGTGGCCTCTGTTCACCATTTCATGGGGCTCCTTGGAAAAATGAACTAGTTGGTCTCAGGCCTGGGGCAAGCAACACTTGATGATCTGTCCAGTGAAATCAGAAAGTCAGGGAGCCGCTATAAATGAGGGAGCCCTATCCTCAGGAAGGAGAACCACCACAAGAGGAGCTGACTTTGTCTCGCCCGATCATGGCTGGGACGAGGGAGCATCCACACTGCATCACAGCAGCTCTCACCAAGCGGGCTTCAGCCCCACGGTGCTCACCGACAGCCTGGCTGTGTGGGACACTCATACACGCTGAAGTTGCTGCCTCCAGGGAAGAAGCCTCTGGAGCTCTGCTTCTTACTGAAGCACACACTTAATCAGGGGACGTTTCCCTGCACAGAACACTGGGAACTCCACAAAGCAGCGGTGGGAACAGCATGCCTCCATCCTCCACCCTCCGCATGCTGCACGGAGCTGAGTGAGGACTGTTCCCACCCAGAGACGTGGCCGATGGCGTGTGCCTCCTGAGGAAGAGCATGGTGACAGCTGCTACCCTCCGGAGATGGGACGGGGTCAGCCCTCTGTCTGCAAGCTCGCTGTTTCCTGGGGCACAACACTGCGTTGGCATAACCAGCAACACCAGACTACCGGAGTCTGTCAGATGAATGACACACATCATTCCACAACAGCGACAAGAAAACTCAAGAAAGCCAAAGGAAAGATGGGTGGAGAACTTATAAGAGACACCAGGGAACCATGGAATACATCTTGGAGGGATCTCATGGGAGCCCCCATTCAAACAGGCACACTGTGGTGCAGTAGGCTAAGTTACTGCCTGCAAAGCGGGCATTCCATAGCACTGAGCTGTTCCTAGTCCTGGCTGTTCCGCTTCTGGATCAGCTCATCACTAATGAAGCCAGGGAGGCAGCAGAAGGTGGCCCCAGTGCTTGGGTTCCGGACATCCACTGGGAAGACCCAAAGGGAGTCGCAGGCTGCTGGCTGTAGCCTGGCTCACTGCTGGCTCTTCTGGCCATTAGGGGAGTGAATCTGTAGGAGGGAGATCTCTCTCTCTCTGCCACTGTCATTCTGCTCTTCAAACAGACAATGTTTTAAAAATCACACTGCAAACTGGGGAAATACCGATACTAACTGGGCATTCATTAAATGACTGTTTGTCTTACTTTAGTCATGGTATCAGGGATGGGATTTTTTAAAACTAAAGTCCCTATATCTTAGAAATACACATTTGAAATTTTGAAGAGGAAACTGCGAGGTCTAAGATTTGCTCCAGAATAACATGACAAGGAGGCGAAGCTGTAGATGTGAAAAGGTCGACAGTGGACCTTGTGACAGGTGCACAGTGAGGGCGAAGGCATCTTCCCTATTTCAGCAAATGTTTCAATTTTTCATAATAAAAATGAAGAGCTCTATTAAAAGTCATTCTTTCAGCAAGCTAAATCCCCCTGCTCTGTAATATCATGCCTTGTGTTCTATACAAGCCAATTAGACAAGTCAGAAGGAACAAACAAGAGAGGAAGCAGCAAAAAGTCATCTTCATTCACAGATGGCATGATGGCATGCCAGGAAAAACCAAGAAAACAACCAAAAATCTATTTGAAAAAAAATAAGAGACTTCATTAAGGCAATGGTTTCAAATGTAATGCACTGAAAATCAATAGTGGTCCAGCATGATGACCTAGTGGCAAAACCCTTGCCCTAGCAACCGTCGAGATCCGATACCGGCACCGGCTTGTGTTCTGGCTGCTCCACTTCCCATCCAGCTCCCTGCTTGTGGCCTGGGAAAGCAGTAGAGGATGACCCAAAGCTTTGGGATTCTGTACCAGGCCTGGAAGAAGCTCCTGGCTCCTGGCTTCAGATCGGCTCAGCTTCGGCTGTTAGCAGCCACTTGGGGAGTGAACCAGTGGACGGAAGACATTTCTCTCTGTTTCTCCTTTTCTCTGCAAATCTGACTTTCCAATTAAAAATAATAAAAAAAACAAATCTTATAGGAAAGCAATAGCTTCTTCTGTACCTACAAACAGCAACTAGTTGGAAACAATGACATGAAAAAATAAGATGAGCAAAAACAATTCAAGGGACAACACAGAAAGACCTAGAAGAAAAAGTTATGTGAACTTGTATGAATAAACCTTGGTGATGAACAACCGTGAATAAATGAAGAGCCCTTTTGTGCCTGGGAATACTGTAACAGAAGCCGACATTCTGCCTCTAACTAGATAAATGCAGTGCACGCCATATAAGAATGACAATAGAGATTTGATGCATGACTATATCTAGGTAAGAGTTTAAGATTTCTACACAGAAACACATGGGCAAAAGTAGCCAGGGAAGATCTGCAAAGAAAGGACAGTAGCAAGGGAAGGAATGAGCCTTATTGAGTAACAAAACACACCACAATTCCCAGGTACCAATTAGTCTGTGGTGCTCCACCTCCAATCCAGGTCCTAGCGCAGCTGGCAAAGCAGGGAAAGCGGACCCAAGCCCTTGAGCCCCTCTGCCATCTAGACCACCAGGATGAGGCCCCCCGTCTCCTGGTTTCAGTCTGGCCCAACCCTGGCAGTTGTGGCCATTTGAGGATTGAAGCAGTGAATAGAAAATTCCTCTTTCCTATCTCCCTCTGTTAACTCTGCCTTTCCAATAACTAAAACACATCCTTTTTTTAAAGATTAATTATTTTTATTGGAAAGTCAGATATGCAGAAAGGAGAGACAGAGAGGAAGATCTTCCATTTGCTGATTCACACCCTAAGTGGCCACAATGGCCAAAGCTGAGCCAACCCGTCTGGAGCCAGGAGCTTCCTCTGGGTCTCCCACACAGGTGCAGGCTCCCAAGGCTTTACACTTTCCTTGACTGCCTTCTTAGGTCTCAAGCAGGGAACTGGATGGGAGGAGAGGCTGCCAGGATTAGAACTGGCACCCATATGGGATCCCGGCACATGCAAGGTGTGGACTTCAGCTACTAGGCTTCCACACCAGGCCCAACAAATCCTCTTTTAAAAGAAGAGCTGAGTTTAGTGTGTGAAGGTAGAGGCTGACGAGTGTGGTGGCATCCCTGGTGAGTGTTGTATGAACTACGGTACTTTTCAGAGCCTTCTGAATCGCCCTCCCCCAGCGCAGCTCAGGACACATGGAGGAGGAGCCAGGTGGGACCCCTAACATTTTTATTTATTCCATGTATCTGAAAGGCAGACGGGCAGGCAGGCCTCTCTCATCTGCTGCCTCACACTGCAGATGCCCAGCACGCTGGGGCTGGGACAGGCCAAAGGCAGGAGCCGGGAACTCAAACTGGGTCTCCCGAGGCAGTGCTGGGAGCCAGGCTGCCTGAGCTGGCCTGGGCTGAGCTGTCACCTGCTGCCTCCCAGGGTGGCCATTAGCAGGAAGCCAGAGTTGGGAATGGACCTGGGACTCAGACCAAGGCACTCCCCTATGAGCTGCAGATGCTCCCAGCAGCACGTGAATGGCTACACGAGGCACCTATTCCCAGACTCGAGTTGTTCTGGCCCAACTGTTAGCTGTTTGTGGGGAAAAATGCTGAAAACAAAATCCTTATGTATACATATACACCCCACAATTCATCCTAGATAAGTCTAATATTTAAATAATTTTAGGGCCCAGCACGATGGCCCAGTGGCTGTATCCTTTAGCTTACATGCACTGGGATCCCATATGGGCGCTGGTTCATATCATGGCAGCTCCACTTTCCATTCAGCTCCCTGCTTGTGGCCTGAGAAAGCACCAAAGCCTTGGGCCCCTGCCCATGTAGCAGACCCAGAAGAAGCTCCTGGCTTCTGCCTTCACATCAGCTCAGCTCCAGCTGTTGTAGTTACTTGGGAAGTGAGCCAGCAGATAGAAGACCTGTCTCCTCTCCTCACTGTAGATCTACCTTTCCAACAAAAATAATTAGAACGTTAAAAATTTCTATTAAATATAATCAAAATATGGAAAATAAAAGACAAGCGTAACCTGGAGAAACCTGTACAAGACAGATCAATGGGTTCATTTCCTGTACATGTAAGACAACACCCACGAGCGAGGCCGGAGAGGTGCAGTGGGTTGGACGGCAGCTTGGGAGCCTGCATGCCGTAGTGGAGGGCATGGGCTGTAGTCCCAGCTCCACTCCAGACTTCGGATTCCTACTAACACCTACCCTGCAAGGCAGCGGGCAAGGGCTCGAGCACCTGCTGGACCCCTGCCACCCCTGTGGGATGCTCTGGACTCCTGGTTGCAGCAAGCACCTAGGGAGTAAACTGACAGATGGATGAACAGAAGGCCTCTTCGTCTCTCTCAAGTAAAACGAAAATAAATAAATGACTTATGGAAAAAGTTTAAAGTAAGAAAAACACGAAGGAAAATTAAGAAAAACACGAAGAGGCAAGAGGAAATGTGAAAATGTTGGCCAAAGTCTATAAACTTCCAAACGTAAGATGAGCAGGTCCTGGATCTACTGCATGGTGGACAACATGCTGTGTGTATAGAAGATACTCGCAAAGCCTGTAGCTCTTATGCGTTCTCACCAGAGACAAAACAATCACATAGGGGGAGACATGCTAATTAGCTCCATTGTAGCCATAATTTCGTAAAGAATACTCACACAAAAATTTCATGCTGAGTGTCATAAAGGCATATAATTTTTATTTGTTAATTATACTCCTGAGAACTGGGAGCCTGGCTACACACCACTGCCACCACCCCGGCCTTGGGCTAAGACCAAACAGCTGATGGCACACAGGATGGGCAACCAGGGACGGTGCCAACTGCCATGCCCTAGGGCAGCCACTTGGGCACAGTAACTGGTGCTGTGGAGCCCCTGCTGAGCCGTCCTCCACCAGGGAACTCGTCCCTTCTTGCCACCGTGACTGGAAAGCACTCCAGAAATGAACCCATCTGCATGGTGAACAAACACCGCGTGCCCACCACAGGCCGGCCGCTCGCCCCTCCTGGAGTGCAGACTGGCAGCCAGCAGTGTCTGCCTGAACACAGGACCCGCATGAAGGCTGGCATATGCCCAGGGAACGTGGGGCAGGAGTCACAGAGGCCGGGTGAGTTTTCCATCATGGCAGGCAGAAGGGCAGGATGACCTGTGGCTCTCAGCCCTATCCAAGTGCTGTTCAGAGCGATCTTAAAAAAACCTCAGTGAGCTGAATCAAAGATGGTGTTTTAAAGCAGGCCCAATCCTTCCTCATGCTGACTGCACAGAGGACTGAAAAGCCACAGTCTTGCTTATAAAAAAGAAGAAAAGCAAAGCTGTTTTTCACAAACCCTTTCTGGACGGTCCCTGTTCCTCCTGGTCAAATGGCTGCTGCTTGCTCCTGTCTTTGTGCTGTCAGCATCCTAGCCCCCTGCAGGCTCAGGAAGCCCCCATTCCTTTCAGGGAAGGGACAGATGAGGGTTGTGTGGTATCTTCAGCTTAGGACTCTTAGCTGGACACACATGCCTACCCCATGCTTGATTAAAAAGCAAACCAAGCCGCAGGTCCTAAGTACCCTGTGCATCAAGCCAACCACCCAACCAGGTAACTTCATCCCAGACAAGGAAGCTGCCAGTGCAGGCCTGGGCCCAGGTTGGGGCCTAGGATCCCCTTCTTCCCACGTGGCCACCATGCAGGTGTGAGAGGGCGACAGAGTACAGGCAGGGAGGTGTCAGCGGCCTGGGACTGGGGTGGAGCAACGGGCTGTGTGACATTCTTAGGAGCTGTGACTGCGAGGCTGGCAGGTGCACCAAGTGAGAACAGAACACCATCAAGGGGTCTCTGGTCCTTAAACCACAGCAGCTGCGCACCACTGCTTGGGACCAGCCCCAGCCTTTAGGTTTTTAACAAGCAGGCATCTAACTCTGTAGAAAAATGACTTATGCAAATACAGCCACCCTCCACACCTGCTGGAGCCATATCCTCAGACTGAATGAGCGTGAGCCGAGGCCTCAACCTCCCTGGGCCCTGCTCCTCCCCAGCAGCACCTGCTGCCTGCTGTGACGACACTGATTGCTGAGTTGTCAGACTGAAAACACCCAGAGCACAGCGAGCACTGGCCAACTCTGCCCATCCTAGCAACAGCAACAGCACATAAGACCTACTGGGGGACAAGAGCTCACTGTGGCTGGAGGAGCTTACACGACCAGGGGCCTGGGGCCCAGCCCGCATCAGCCAGGGAGCCTCGGACGAGTCATCTCATCTGTAAAAGGGGGGAAGACCCACCCCTTACGTGGCGGTATGAACTAACACACAGCACAGGAACCAGAACTCCAAGACCCAACAATGCTGATGACAGCACCACTTGGTTCTTGCTGCTTCTCGCTGCTCACAGCTAGGGTCCACACAGCTAGACTCCGCAGAACCCTGTTGGATCCATGCAGAAGGTGTGCCACGGCCACCAGAAGGCCGTACATGCTCCTTACTGTCACGTCTCCCTGGCTTCCCTTCCAGGGATGCAGAGTAGAAAAATGAGATGTCAGTCAACCAAAGCTCTGACACCCCCACCCCTCCTGCCCAGGGGTGACAACACAGTCTTAGTAGGAGCCACCTTTTCACCAAGAGCCCAACAAAGCTCACCAAGCTCGTTCTTCATCCGTAGAAAACCTTGGCTTTCCTAGTGCAGAAGGGAAGATAACACAGCTGGTATGGACTTGGTCTCTCATTCCTACCGAGAACAGGATGCAATGGCCGGAGCCACACAGACACGGTGTGATCATGAGGTAACCAGTGTGAGCCTGGCACCAGGAGAAGCAGAAACGCTGACCCCGCCAGCGGAGTGAAGGCACTGCTGGAACAGCGCCTGCTTCCGCGTCCTCACTGGCATGCCGCTCAAGCTCAAGTTCTGATGCATTCCTACCTGACACGGTGTGCTCATGCGGGGCTGGTTTTGCTAAGTTTGACTATGGGTCCAGGAAGGCCTCGTAGGCTATGGCTTCTCCACCAATAAGGGCTGTTCATTTGCTTACGACCTGTGTATTTCTCACCACCAGAGGGCGGCTCACATTGTGTTGAGCTGGCCACAGTGGGTCTTCCCCAGTCTGAATGGGTCAGAGGTACCAGACACGTTTAGATGTGGTTGGGAACAATTCCAGATAGCATGGTCAATGCAGCCTTCCTAAGGGTAGAAGTGACAGCTGGGTTGCCCACGGCGTCCACCTGCCCCCTCTCCTTCCCTGCTGCTCCCCTGTAAGAATGGGAGCCTGGCCCACGAGCCAGGGCAGGTGTGTGCTAGTTACCTTCCCAGGGAGCTGTGTGTCTCCCTGAGGGATGTACTTCCTGGTTGATGAGGCCTGCATCATTGGACCAGCGAGATTGGCACCCCTCCCCCATCCTGGCTCTGATTGTAGAGGGAAACGATGTTCAAACACCTTGCATATGAGATGCTGCCCTCACTAGGACTTGCAGGGACCGTGGAGGCTGTGTTCTCTCCCTGCCAGCCCTCAGGTCCTGAAAATCAAGCCTACCCAGTTCTGCTGGGATCACCTCCACCTGCTGTGTCCTGAGAAAAACCAGACTGAGCTGGCAACAGCATATCTAAAGCCACGTGCAGATGGCTGACAAGACCCGCTGAGAATGTGTTCTCCTGGGTCAGAATGCAGTAGTCTGTTCAAGGTGCGTAACACTGGTCCTGACAGCTTTAACATGATTTGCATCCAATTTGGGCAACTTTGAGCCAGCTCCAACATTCACAATTGGGTCTCTTTGAGCCTGCTCCAGTTGATTTTACCTGGGTCAGATCTGTCCCTATAAGGGGATTTTGGAGATTTCAGCTCTTTCTTAAATAAAAAAGCAGATGGGGCAGACATTTAGCCTGGCAGTAAGATACCTGCATGCCACAGAGAAGTGCCTGGTCTCATGCCCAGCTCTAACTCTCCAGCTTCATGCTGACACAGACCCAGGAAGGGAGCAAGTGATGGCTCAGGCAGTGGGTTCTTGTCACCCACAGGGGAGTGAGTCCTGGGTTAGAGTCCCCACTCCTGGCCTGGCCCAGCCCAGCCCAGCCCAGCCCAGCCCGGCCCAGCCAATACAGTCATCTGGAAAGGTAACGAGCAGATGGGAGCTCTCTGTCTCTCTGTCTCATTCAGCCTCTCATTCTTCAAGGAAAACAAAAATCTTAGAAATAAAAAGCAGAGCAGAAAAGGTTTATAGCCATGTATTTCTGGAGACTCATTATGCCTTGCCATAAATATTCATAAGAATTAACTGCCAGCTTATTGAAAGAATTCATAACACTTACATTGTTTACGGTGACACATGAGCAGGGGCAAGAAGGTTCTTGTTAGCACAGCTCATTCTGATGGTGCAGCACTAGCAGCACCCTGAAGGGGGCGCCCTAGGGGCCCGAGCTGCACTCCCCGCAGGTGGCATGGGACCCTCTCCATCCAAAATCAAGCAGCTCTGTTCCTTATCCAACAAAGGGAGCCAGGATGCTAGTTATTAATGGGATGTTGACATGCTCTCTGCACTTCCTCAAAAAAGGACAGGAGTATAAAGGGAAAGAAGGCTCTGGAAAAGGACAGCATCCTCAATGTGGAGGTTACCACATGACCGTGGATCGTAATCCACACCCAGCAGCCTAGCAGCACGGTCATCTGTGTCTGCTGGATGCATTCAACCACGGTGTTGCCCCCCATGCCAAAGCAGGCAGGTGGGCTGGGTCTTCACTCCCTACCACACAGAGCTCCCCACAGGGCTCCGACAGCCCACCTTGCTGGAACGTATGCTCCTGCTAACATTCTGCTGAGAAAACTGCCAATAAAACACCACGCATCTGGACACAACGTGCCGATGCTCCCGAGAAATGAAATCCAAAGTCACTTACCAGCCACAAAACTCGGAAACGACGCCACCTTCTTGGTCTGTTAGGAAAAAGCACAACACAAAAGGGGCTCATGAGATCCTGGTTCCCACGGGCTCAGACGTGCACCCTCCTGACAGGAGCCTAAGCCGCAGGGATCGGGACCCCAAGACATCGGCTCTGCACCACCTGTCACGCTCGTGCTCTGGAGGTGCAGAAGAGCCCACCATGTAAAACTTAGGGACCCCCACCTCCGCAAGTCAACATGCAGACCCAGCAGCACACTGGTTCTCTGGCCCATGCTGTGAGAATCGCCTGGGTGTGCCATAAAAAGCAAGATAAAGACAAGATGCCACACCAAGGCTGTGAGTGCCTCGGCCACGAGGGAAAGGCTCCACTAGGAGGGGGAGTCACCTGCTCACCCCTCATGTCCGTGATCTTCACCGCAGCCAGAGGAGTTTACACGGCATTTGTTTTAGAAAAGAATGGCATCCAGAATGACTGCTGTCCCCAAGCGGACATGGAGCAATGTCTGGGAACATTTTTCATTGTCTCATAGGTGGAGGGGGGTGGGGACTACTATGGCATCTAGTGGGCAGGGGTCAGGAATTTTTTTTAACACCCTGGAGTGCACAGGACAGTCTGCCCAAAATGAAAGGAAACTGATCTGTTTTGAAATGCCAGTGGTGTCACCGATGAGCAAATCAGTTTGGAACAATGATTTCTCCAAACACACAGTATGAATAACCCCTGACCACCCCAGGGTGTGGTGGTCAGCTGCCAAGAAAGACCCTCCTCTCCTTGCCAGGTCAGCACGCCCTGTGGATGCCCTGAACCCCTGGCAGAGGCACTTGGTGGGAGAACTGGGCAGCCCCATCTTTAGGGCCCCCCAGGACCGTCACCCATGGGAGACTTACCTCCGGGATGTTGTTATTATCAACAGGTCCATTGAGATCGGAGCGCTGTTGCTTCCGTGGCTGCTCTAAACCGTTGCATACCTACAAACCGGAAGTCAAAGGCTGCGGCTTTAGATGTCAGAGAAACATACCAAGACGAAAACCAATATGCAAAGTGACATAAGTATGTAACACAGATGTGTTTGAAATGCAGATGTACTCATGCATAATGTTTAATTAAAGTGATATGTGTTAAAATGCCTTTTAACTTCTAAGAGTCCTTAATCACTTAAAAAACACATCTCCCACCAAATTCATTTTTAAGCAAGCAGTTGAGTGACCTTAAGTATACTCATATTGGGTAACTGTTACCACCAGCCCTCTCCTGGAAGTTTTATGCTGCAAAATGAGAGCTACAGGGCCAGGTACAGTGGCTCAGTGACTAAATCCTCTCCTTGCACATGCCAGGATCCCAGATGGATGCCAGTTCATGTCCTGGCTACTCCACTTCCTATCCAGCTCCCTGTTCATGGCCTGGAAAACTGTAGAGGATGGCCCAAAATCCTGGAACTTTGCACCCACATGGGAGACCTGGAAGAAGTTCTTGGCTCCTGGCTTTGGGTCAGCTCAGCTCCGGCCACTGTGGCCATTTGGGAGTGAACTAGTGGGTTGAAGATGTTTCTGTTTCTCCTTTTCTCTGTAAATCTGCCTTTTCAACAAAAAGTAAGTTTTAAAAAAATTATAACTGGGCCTGGTGCAGTAGCATAGTGGCTAACGTCCTTGGCTTGCATGTGCTGGGATCCCATATGGGTGCCGGTTTCAATCCCAGCAGCACCACTTCCTATCCGACTGCCTGCAGCCCAGGAAAGTGGTCGAGGACAGCCCAAAGCCTTGGGACCCTGTACCCGCATGGAAGACCCGGAAGAAGCTCCTGGCTCCTGACTTCGGATTGGCTCAGCTCTGGCCATTGCAGCCACCTGGGGAGTGAATCAGCAGATAGAAGATCTTCCTTTCTGTCTCTCCTCCTCTCTGCATATCTGACTTTCCAATTAAAAAATATAAGAGCTATACACCCATTAACTAATAACTGTGTTCCCCTGCGCAGCCAGAACTGGTAAGCCCCATTCTACTTTCCATTTCTGAACTGGACTCCTCCTGGAACCTCCACGAAGGGGCACCAGACAGTATGCATCCCTCCGTGTCTGACATGCCATTCTACACAACTTCTCTGGGTTCCTCCACGTTGCAGTACACCTGGGCACAGCCTTCCTTTATCAGGCTCTGGAATGCATGGAAAGACCTCATCTGCTTATGCTGGTGTGGCTGGTGGGCACTGGGGCTGGCTGCCCCCTGGAACACGGCAATGATGCTACTGTGCATATGGGCACACATGTGACCTGCGTGGGACCTGACTTCACTCCCAGACATGCAATGACTGCATCACACAATTAAGGTAGGTTTTCTTTTTTGGGGGGTGGGGATGCCATCCCATGCTCCACAGAAGTTATCCCACTGCTCAAGGCTTCAAATCCTACTTTCACAAACCTAGATCCACAGACAAGAGCAAACGCACAACACGTCATCATCGCTGCCAACGAGATGCCCCAAGGACACAGCCGAACGTCTCCTCTCTCGGGGTACATGACCTCTGATTCTTGTACCTTCTGGGAGACAGCAGTCAGAGCCACAGCCATGATGTCACTGCCCAGCTGCAAAGGGAGCTCTAGGAAGCTGGCATGTCAAATCAAGGTCCAGAACAATCTGGAATTAGATGCTCAAATGGTAACAACATGATGCTGCTGATGGTGATGTGGATACTGAGCTGCATTCAGACAGTGCTGGGGGCTCAACCACAGGGTACACCCCGCACGCGCCCTACTGTGTTGTCACTCCCTTGTGGGGTGCAAGCCTGAAAGACCTACACACAGCCTTTTGCCTGTCTGAGGTCTCTGGTCCGGGAGGACGCCAACCCACAGGCCCCACCACAGTGGGTACTGGGCAGTCAGTACCCCTTTCTGCAGAGCCTACGCTGGTCCAGGTTTCCCTGTGCTGGGGCAGGCTCCCTCCCCCTACACACTCCAGGCCTGCACTTCCTGCTGAGGCCTGGGAGCCCATCTGGTGCTCTCATTCTCGTCGAGGGGCCAGGTGGGAAGGCAGCAGTGCAGCCACAGCCGCCTCCGGTCCAGGTCTGACTGCGGACAGCTTTGAGCACATGCATACCTGCTTATATCCATATCCGCCCCTCACACAGGGCTCTGCTGGGTGCACTTCAACCTTCCTAATCAGTCTGAACATTTCCATGTTTTACTCTCTTACTGGCAATTTTTCCCCTGCCCTAGACATACCTAGGGACCTGCCTGTGGGGGTTGCACTTCCTCAAAGCCCCCGGGGAGCTGGAGGGACTCTGGTCACCTCCAAGCACCCCCTAGAGATGCACCCACCTGACAGAAGAAACCAGGTCACCCATCACCCACACCAGTCCCACCAACAACCCCCACCTGGGGTGAGGGGATCTGATTTTTCAGCATGGAGGAGGGATACAGAGGGCAGCAGGTGTCAGGTGGCGGGGGGTGGGTGGGTGTGTGTGTGTGTAGGGGGTGACAGGTGGCTGTGTCCCCATGGGGTGGGGTTTGCCAGCTAGTCATGATGTCTTTGTATAACTCGAGGTCAGGGTAATACTGGATTAAGGGAGACAGCACATTGGCATTCCCGCCTGCTACCCAGAGGACATCTTGCTGTGTGGCCACGGCACAGGCGTCCTTGTGCACCAAGGATCTCCCTGGCACCAGCCACCCTCTGCCCTAGCAGGTGTTTATCACCATGACAACCACAATTCATAATAAACAGGTGGGTTGTTCTCCAAAGAGGTGTCAGGGCGGCTCATCACACCCCTCCGGGGAGAGCCCATCTGGTGCGCTCATTCTCGTCGAGGGGCCAGGTGGGAAGGCAGCAGTGCAGCCTGGGCAAGCTTGTCAAATGCACATGGTTCAAGGCCCAAGGACTCTCCGGTGTAGTAGACAAGGATGCCATCAAAATCCTGCTAGGCCTTAGGGACACCAGCCAGGGTGACCTCCAAGGGGGAAGCAGGGTCCCCCAACCCTTCCCTGAGTCCCTGTGGGGGGCCATTCTCCGTGCGATCAGTCCCCCATCAGCTCAGGTAAAGCATATCAAGAATATGCCCCCCAACGCACACACATCCTGCCGTGGCCTTCTGAGGACAGGAAATGAGCATGTGGCATGGCACAGCCTGGGCCCGACATGCCAGGACCTGGGGACTGCTGCTCAGAGCAGAGATAAATGCCTGTAATAAAAATATACTAATGCAAATAAATCATTCTAATAAATAGCTCGGCCCCAGCTGGCGAAATGAGAGCTGGCATCTTTTAAAGTGTCAATTCTGATTCTGTCTGCTTGATTAAACTGGAAACACGGCAATACAACCCGCAGGGCTTTGGATGAAGTCACAGCTCCCTCGCATACACCCTCCCCCGGCCGGCTCCCCCCACCTGTCACAAACATGCCTGTGAATGACAGGCTGAGGGGTTAACTCGGGACTGGGGACTTTCTGAAATCCTTGCCTCTGTCCCCTGGCACACGTGTGGCTCAAGAATAAAACCCACAATTTAGGTTGCTCCTGTGATATTTGTCTTGAAGAGACTGTGAGCTCAGATTAAGCGTTTATTCTTATAATAGTTGCTCCCACGGGGTGATCATATCTTCGCAAAGCAGATCCCTGGCTTAAAAGTACCACGTCAAGACGCATGAGGGAGGCCAGCCAATTTGTCTTCGAGACTCTCCAGGAAGGTTCAGATATTTCATAGACTGAACACACACCAAACTTGTCAATCTGAAACACGTTTTTGCTGTGGTAAAACGCATAGGCCAATTTCTACCCTCTTAACCATTCAATGTACACGGTGTGATATTCAGTACTTCCACGAGGCTGTGCCCCCACTCACCACCAGCTGTCTCTGGAACTCTTTTCACCTTGCCAAATTCAAACTCCAGAGCCACCTGACGTGCATAGAACTGGGCATCCCATGTTGCTACAGGCTAAATCTGGCAGCTGAGCTGGGGACCCACGGCTGCTGTCATCACTCAGGCCGGCCTCCGTTCTCTGTGCCCAGCCTGCTGTGGTTTCCTCCAAGCTTGGCTTGGATCGCCCGGGCACACCTTGTGCTTTATCCATCACTGTCTTTTTGGAACACAGGGGAGGGTAGGCAGTGGGTGGGAACGCCAGGTCCAGCATCACAGAGCACAATCATATCTCCCTAAACTCGCTTCTGCGTTTCAATCTTCATCAAGCACTGTCCAAAGCAGGGCCCACACTGGGCCCTGAGCAAGGTGCCTGGGCACCTGGTGTTCAGTACAGGAAATCACAGACAACAACAGCCCCCGATATGAAATGTTTCACAATCTAGAGTGAAGGAAGAACTGAGGGTCCTGCAGCCTCGGGCCCTCTCAGATGACCACAAGTGTAAACATGTGCATGCGCTGGAATGCCACAGCCATCAGGAGCTGGACCACCCCGAGACCAAGCCAGCCAGCTGTGAACCAACCATCCAGCTGTCCGAAAGTTACTTTTCTTTTCAGAGCTTCCAATGCTGGTTGGGATGTCAAATATTACACCACTATGGGAAGCATGCACAGTTTCTAAGAAAGTAAATGTGCAATGACCACAAGACCCCGAAATTGTACTTCTAGCTCCATGCCCTTGGGGCAGAGGCAAAGCATCTGTGCACAAACTCATTCAAGCGTGTTTCCAGAGCCCCTGTTTACACTGGTCAAAGGTACAAAACAGGGGCCACTTCTGCGCTGCAGTGGGTGAAGCCCCTACCTCTGATGCTGGCATTCCACAGGGGAGCCTGTTTGAGCGCTGGCTGCTCCACTTTCAGTCTAGTTCCCGGCTGATGAGTCTGGGGAAAAGATGGAAGATGGTTCACATGCTCAAGCACCCTGGGAGACCCAGATGAGGGCACAAGTGGCAGGCTATGCAGAACCAACCCTCCTGCAACTGGCACATGGGCAGCCTGGCAGGTGACTGAAGACAGCACCTGGCTGTACACATCTATCAACCACACCTTGTGGACCAAGAGGCCATGCCGGGTCCTTCTGTGGGGAAGGTAGAGGGTATCACCAGTTGGATCTGAGGAACTAGCAAGCACCATATTTGGTGCTGCTGCTGAGAAAACTCCCATAACCTTTCCTGAAACAGTTGCCTGGTGTCCTACATAGCTGCTCCTGCTACAGGTTCCACTCATTCGCTGCAAACATTTGCAGCTTTTCCACTCAGCTCTGGGCAAAGCTGGGAACCATGTGCAACCAGGGTTTGATGATGCATAAGTCACCACTGTCCCTTCTATTCCCAGCTACCCCTCATCCCGAAGCCCTGCACGCACCTTCTGAGATAACTAGCTTGACAACTGACAAGGAAAGAAAGTGTCCCAGTCAAAAAGCAATTAAACGGCCACTACTAAGTCAATATTAGACTATGATTCCCACGGGGGCGTGGCCCATGTTTATCCTCCACAAGGCCATGTAGGCTCTCCTGGACGGCGCAAAATTGCTCTTAAAAGATCGTGCTCTCCTAAAAGCCATACCCTGATGTACAGTCAGTGAGATCAGCCCCTGGTAACAGATAACTCAGTGCAGACTCAGGGAAGCTGCCTGAGGCTGCAGATTCCAACCCAAAGTCCCGATGCCCAATCTGGAACTCAAGTATCCACAGACAACATGTAAACAAGACATCAGTGATCCAGAGAGCTGCTCCTGAATACACCTGCTCAACTTGTGTGGCTGCTTCTACCTTGCACAGGTTTCCTTAAACGTCTGGAGAGAGGAAGGAGCAGAACTAGCTGTACTTATTATAATGGCATCTTGAAAAAATAAAGATTTGTTTGAAAGTCAGAATTGCAGGGTGCAGGGACAGAGAGAAAAAGAAAATCTTCCATTTATTAGTTCATTGTCCAGATGGCCACTGCAGCAGCATGAAGTCAGGAGCTCTCTTAGGTCTTCCTCGTGGCTGGCACAGGCCTAAGCACTTGGGTCATCTTCTGTTGCTTTCTCCCGGCCATTAGTAGGGAGCTGGATCGACAGCAGAGCAGTGGGGACACAAACTGAAGGCCGATATGAGTTTCTGAGCCAGTGGTTTTACCAGCTACACCACAATGCTGGCACCTATGGCATCTTTTAAAACACACACAGTGGGGTTCGACCTTGGTGGTTTGGGTGACAGCAGGCCTCCACAGTGGTAGCAACCCACTTGTGGAGAGTACCCGAGCCAGGTTGGACCCAATGCCCAGGACTCAGCCCATGGGCACTGTCACCACACGGTGACCAAGTCCTGGCCACTTGGAGGCTCAAGAGAGAGATTTCTTCCCCTATGGTGAGTACACCATGAGGAAATCCTGCGAAGGGATTAAGACCTCTAGCCCCGCCCTGCCCTGCAGCCACTACCTTGTGGCAGCAGAAACTAGGGGGTCGGAGTTCGAACTTGGTGGATTGGGTGACAACAGCCCTCCACAGTGGTGGCAACCTGCTTGTGGAGAGTACCGGAGCCAGGTCAGGTCCTGCGATTTGAACCACGGGCACGGTAGCCACACGATGACCGAGTCCTGGCTGCTCAAAGGCCAGTATGCCCTTAGGTACCAGGCTCTGCCTACTGGCCACCTGGGGGCAAGCTCTTGGGTTTTTAGAGTCTGTAATTGCTGCCTAGCGATATCCAGGGATAAGGCCAGTGTGAGTGTAGGTAAGGGATGAATTCCGGGTGATTCCTAGCAACGGGGTCACGAATTTATTTATAAGCCTGGGGACTGAGATCTGAGGGTTTGGAGACAGGAGTTCATAAGTTCTATTTGGACTAGACTGATTCACCAACCCACATGGGAATCCTGTTAGCGTAGAGCATCACTGGCTGCCACACATCAGTCCACACCAAAGCTATGGATGGGGGCCTATCTGGCAGGGCTAGGTACCAGTACCTGACTGAGTGGTGAAACAGGGGATGGGTCAAAATTGGCAGGTCAATACACTAACCAACACATGAGAGAACCAGATCCGGGGGTAAATTCTATGGGGGAAGTGTGGGCTCAATCCTGTGGAAATACAAGTCCCGCTGATTAGCATGCAAATTGGGGTGGTGATGGGTTGATAGGTGTGACCATGGAACCTGCCATCATTTACAGAGGATTCAACAACTGTCTGGGCAGGTCAAGGCAGCAGCACCTGAATGTGAATCCTAAAATAGGATGTGGGGTTGGCTGAGCTGCAAATGTAAGGGGGTGGACCAGGCAGGTCAGAGCAAATCTCAACTCACAAGGAAGAAAAGAAATCAGGATGGAGCATAGGTCATGCAGAGCTAGGCTCTTGCACCGACTGGTCCGCATGAGCCAGGGATACTAGGACACAGCATCGAAGGCAAATGCCAAGACAGGTGAAGGGCTATGCCAAGGTGGATCATAGCAACTACTGGCATGTACAGGATCTGTGCTTGGGGACAGGCCCAATGGGGAGCTAAGAAGACCCCTAACTGGGTTGGGGTTTCTCCTCGTGAGTGTGGGGTCCGAAGTGGGGGCTGCATTCTGGTCTGGACATGACTGTAACCTCCCTTGGCACCAGTGTGAACTGGGACAGAATGCACCAGGCCAGGCTAGACTCCAGCACCATCTGTTGCTCTGAAGGATCAGGGTAGATATAGGATGGACTAGGCTAGGTCTCTCCCCCTACTGAGCCTTGTGTGAGTCAGGACAGGGTATGGACGAGCCTTAGCTAGGATGAAACATCCAACAGTAAGAACTGGAGTGGGTTGAAGGCCAGTCAGGAAAGGACAGTGTTCCTGCTAGGACAGGAGGTAGACTAAGTAGGGTTGGCCCATGGACGCACCACTATGTGGTATGGATCCACCGGTATAAGAGAGGTTCTGATGAAAGAGCCTGGGCAACTCCTCTGGCAGGACTCAGTCCCTGCAGGTGAGCACAAGAACCACAATAGGAAGCAGCCCAGACCAGGACATGGAAAGGTACCCATCAGCATACATTTGGCATAGGTCAGAGGCAGACCAGGCTGAACCCATTCACAGTACCTGCTGGAGAAATGAGCACCAGAACAGAGTGTGGGTCAGGCCAGGCATGGTTGCAACACATACTAGTGCACATTACGGCTGGGATTGGAGGCCTGCTGGGGTGGGCTGGCTGTAACTCTCACCAGCGTCAGCTGGAATTGGGGGTAGGCTGGGCCGGGCCAGGCAACAGCACCCACTGACAAATGCCAAGGTGAGGTGGGCCATACCAGACTGGGTCGCAGAGCCCAAACAGCACACATGAGAACCAGGAGGGAGGGGGCAAAGACGATAGGGGGAATGTGGAGGGCTTCCCTGTTGGAGAGCGTGATTTGGGATGGGGGCAGACCAGAACAGGCAGGGCTACAACACCTGTGGGCCTCAGGTGGACTAGATCAGGGAAAGGCTTGGCTGATTACTCCTACTGGTGAAAACATAGAGTAGATGAGGGTTGGTTGGACTTTGCTACAGCATCAGCCGGCAGAGGCTGGCACTGGGAGCTAATTCTGTCAAGTTAAACTGCAGGACCACCTGGAGAGTGCACAATCTGGAAGTTGAAGTGGCCTAGTAGGGAAATAGTGGGCGCCTCCCTCTTGGGTTATCACTCCCACTGGAGAGCATGAAAACCAGGACAGGGGCAGGGGTGGCTAGACAGAAAGGCACCCACCAGTATATGTGTGGGCTGGATAGTATGGCAGGTTGGGTTGAACTAGGCTTCAATGCCCACTGAGATGTATGAGAGCTAAATGGGATGTGAGACAGACTGAACAAGTCTGTAGTACATACTGGCAAGCATGGGAACCAGGATAGGGGGCAGGCCTGGTGAGGGTTATGGGGAGTCACCCAAACTAGGCTGCAGCTCCATGAGGGCCAAGTATGAAGTGGACAGGATCAGGCTGGAATACAACACCCATTGATTCGCTTGGAAGACAGGTCTGGAAACAGAACTGACTCAGCAATTAGAACCACTACCATAGGCATAAGCTGATTGGGACAACGGATTGTGCCGGACCCTGTACTGGCAAGCACACACAAGAATCAGGTCTGGGATCACCACCAGACAGTTTCTCTGGGGATCCCTCCAACTGAACTGCTGATCTCAGAACCCCAACCATGAAGAGACTATGTCAGCCAGTGGATTCTGAAGAGATTTCATTGTGCTTGGAGTGGCGAGATTGGCAGCAATTCAGAACTGTTGGCTTATCAAAACTGCATGAGCAGGATCCTTGGAGCACACCTTGTACCAGGGACCTGGGATGGGTGGGAGTCTGGGTGAGGCTTTTCCCTTTATCTCCCCCCTTTCCCTGGATAAAGAAAAAAAATATTAATGTGGAAACAATGATCTTACCCACTTTCCTGTAGCCCTTGATTGACCCTTTGTGCCCTAATCAGCTATGTAAAGATTACCAAAATAAAAATTAAAAAAAAAATACACATAGCACCTGATTTACCCTGTTCAACTTCCGATGGTTCAATTTAGGATTTTTCTGCCCAGGCACATTCCATGGCAGCTGTACTACTCTGGACATGGTCTGCCCGGGCTAGCTCTGTGCAGTGCCATCCTCTCAGAACAGCGGCAGTGAATACGGCTCCCAGTCAGTCTCAGGGTCACCAGGGCTCAGCCCTTCACTTACAGGGCCCGGTGCTGCCATCAAGGATGTGCAACAGGTTAGGTTCACCTGGTGCATGTCAACCAATAACATTTATGAGGATGTAACTCCTTCGTAAGCCGAGATTTGTGTATACAAAAAAGCTGATGGGAAACGTGCAATGTGAAACACCGATGCACAAACTGAAACTTGTTTTGACACCAACATATACATATACCTTTTAATTCTCTCTGCACCAACTCTTTCAAGTGCCTCCACAAAGATGGTTTTGTTTGCTTGTGTTAAGCAGGAGTTCACACCAGCCCAGCCTGGTTTATCTGATTCAGACTGGCTCAAGGCAGTGAATGGGCTATCTTTCTCATTGTGGTAAGTACATATCATATCAAACTGCCACTGATGTGGCTTCCAAGTGCCTTGCTGTGCTGAGGACATTATCATTCATGTGCAGCCATCATCACCCCCATCCCCAGAGCTGCTCCATCTCATTCCCAAACTCCTCATTCATCAAACGCTAACAACCCCCCTCCCCCCACAAGGCCCCAGCCACTATTCCGTATCTTGTCTCTTTAAACATGACTACTCTAGGTGCCTTCTCCTCGTCCCATGAATAGCAGACACATGTCCTTCTGGGACCATCTTGGACCACTCAGCCTATCCTCACGGTTCATCTCTGTGGTGGCAGGTGTCAGAATGTCCTTAAGGTTGGAGAATATTCCATTGTGTGTAAAAAGCCTTGTCTTTTTACAGCATGGAAAACATTTTTCAGAAAAGCCTGGGGGAAAAAAAAACCAGCAAAATTCTCCAAATGCATGCCAAAATGACTGAATTGCTTGGGTTAAATCATTCTATTTCATTCTTCTTGGAGTTTAAAAGAGGTTGAGATTAAACATTAATGAGACAGCAAGCAAGAGGAACCATGGGCAGTAGCAATTTCTCTTGGTGACATTTGTCATAATCTGCAAAGTCAATGCTTTAGGGCAGCAAGGGAAGCCCTGGCTTGCCCTGACTGTGGCTTTTGGAGTGCATAGCCCAGTTATGCCCAGAAGATCAACATCACTGCCTCTGAAGTAGCTGGTTTGCCCCCTGTCATATACTTGGGGCCCAGCGAATGAGTGAGTGAACAGAGGAATGAAATGGGTGAACCAACACAGTAAGGGTTGATCAAAACAAGCAAGAGCTTCTTATTTTCAACAACTTACCAAGAAAGCAGAAGGGGGTCAAAGGAGCCCCCAGTGCACCTGTATGACCTGGCATGGGTGGGTGTGCAAAATTTACCTCTGTTAGCCTGAGAAAGGCACTGGCTAGGTGACTCTGTCTCAGAGAGCACCTGGAGTGAAGGCCAGCTGGCTCCAAGAGATGCTTTGAAGGGAAGCAGGGGACACAAAGTCTGGGTGGGGTTGGGTCATATCAGAAATCAAGTAGGCAGAGATGTTCTAGAGGTCAAAGACTCAGAGGCCACTTGCAAATATGTGGGCCAATGGAGAGGTGAGTGATTAAGGGAATAAAGTAAATGGGTAACTCTTTCCCTAAGAACATGTCCCTTCCCCCCAGACCTCTCCCCCAGCTACCCTCCTGGAGTAGCACCCATCCTGCTCAGAGTCCAGGCCAAGTTCACTGACCCCTCCAGTCTGGCTGCAGTTGATGGCAGGCCAGGCTGGCCACCCACAGGACACCCCGATGCATCAGCACCAAGGACAGCGCCTGGCTAGGCTGCGTAAGATCCCGCTTACATGGAGGACTGGACACAGACCTGAAGCACATGTCAGCTGCTGAAGTTGGAGAAGAACCAGCTCCAGACACCCCTCAACAGCAACAGTGTGGCCTTGGCTGGTCTTGTAGGGAGAGACTTGCTTCCCCCGGGAAGGCAGGCTGTGGCATCAGTGGACAAACCCAGATGCAGCAGGTTTTCAGAGACCACGGTCAGTCACGGAGACTCCGTTGCATTCCACACCACGTCCATTCTCCATCTGCCTGCACTGTCCCCTGGCACTGCCTGGCTGTAGGAGGGCCCCTTATTTCCACAGTCCCGCTTTTTTCCCCCTTGCTTATAACTGATCCACATTGGCTACCATCTGTTGGTGGGTGGTGAAAGACCCTGGGAAAGCCACATTCCTAGAGAGCACATCCTGTGCGCTACGCCATCTCTGGATCTCATGTTCAGCCATGCGGGCTTTTTTCCTGAACAGACGACATTTCTAAAAATCCCTGGACTTGCCTGGAAGTGTCACAAGCTAATGATTCTGTCAGCTTCTGGCACACATGAGGCACTGGACAAGGTGTCACAGAGGCCCAAGTCGGGAGGCACAGCACTCCCAGAAGCGGGGAGCAGCAGATACATGGAGCCCCGCTCTGGTTCCCCACAACCTTCCCTGGACTCCACTCCTGCAAACAAGAATCACACCCAGCTTCATCCATGCAGGTCCCTAGAGATGCTGCCCAGCTCTCCATTCCACTCCGGTAGGTGATCCTCTGCCCTCCCAAACCTCCAGAGGTGCCCAGACTCCACGGGACCCTGACGGCCACAGCTGACAGGAGTTTTCCCGCCAACGCTCGGCTGCCTTTGGGGTCTCTGTCATTCCTGCCCCTCAGCTCTCTCCTGGTTCTTCCCCCAAACCCTCGAAGTGTCTCTTCTCTGTTCCCTCCCCTACAGGTTCTCAGTCCAGATCTCCCATCATGCCCACATTCTCCTGGGGTGGTGGAGGGGGTGGTTCCTGACCCCACCACAATTCCAACCTCACTGTGTGCTACATCACAATGGGTGTTCTTCTCAAAGTTCACCTCAAAGTCCCAGAGCCTCCAACTTGTCACCCACTCTGGAACCTGCCTTCAAACCGGAACTTAAAAGGATGGGTGTGTGCCTCTCCTGACCTCTCAGCCTGCCTGGACAGCTCTCTGCATCTGTCTCCATCTGGCAGGAGGTTCAATAATGACACTACTGCCTATGGCAGGTGTTCATTTTCCGGAGGTGGGAGGGAGACAGTGCCGAGTCTGGAAGCTCAGTGCCATTGCTGTGGCCTAGGAGCAGGTGAAGAACCTAGATGTTTTCTGCCTTTTGTGATTCTGCCTTAATGCCTTGCTGGGGGTTGTGTGAACTCCAGGCCTGATAGTCTACGTGACACCCGGCAGGACACCTGGCAGGTCACATAGGCAGACCACTCCTCAGGAAGGAGGTACCTGGTGTTTGATAAGATTCACAGCCCAATAGCTCATCAATTTGTACTTTTTGAAAGTTGCTTGTTTCAAACCCACCAATAGAAGCCTGCTAAATCATGACTGTATAATTAATAGCCTGAAATGTATAAGAACTAGGGGGCTTTTGCTCTCTTCTGGCTCGTGCTTCTTTTTGTCCTCCTTGAGGATCCTAGCAGCCTCGGCTGCGGCTGCCCCTCTCCCGCCCAGCCATGCTGAGCTGAGGGAAGTAGCTGGGAGACCTAGGTTAACCTGAATAAACCACCTTTATGCCTTCGCACTGACTTCAGACTTGATGATTATCTGGGGATTTCAAAATCCAGCACAATACAGGGGTCGGCTTTGAAGGAGTGGGGCTATGGCTGGAAACGAGGGTGAAGACACCCAAGTGTGAGAGGGGCCCAGCCAGCACTCAGAGCTGCAGACGGGACCAGCTTGCCTGCCTGGGAGGAGGCCTGTGCAGGATTCTCGGTTAACTCTCCATGAGAAACTGGGTGTGAGCAAACTGTGACAGTCCCTGGACTGACTCCCTGTCCCCCAGAGACCCCTAGGGCACCAAGATGGCATGTGAGACTCAGCCCCAGGAGGAGGCAGGCCTTGAGAGAGAAGAGCGGGTGGGGAGCTTCAGGACACCTTGGAGGCTGTCCCTCCCCCAGCTCCAGTGTGGCCCTGTCCAGTCCTGCTCTTCCTCTCTCCTGGCTCACCGGCGAGGGGCAGAGCCATCGTGTTGCACTCCTGTCTCCAGCCCTGCCCACCATGGGTTATACCCAAACTGCCTCTCCCAGCACTGAAGACGACTCCTGTGGACTTAAAAAATCGCCACCACCATCATCAGGGCATGCATCTCACACACCCCCTGCTAAGGTCCCTCCAGTCACACTGCCTGTCCCATGGAGACAGTGCAGGCGCTGGTGGCCCACAAAGCAAGCAGTAAAGACGGACGCAGAGGCAACAAATGGTGGGCCAGGCACCTCCCTGCGTCACCACCACACTGGGCTCTGTCTCCATGGCCTGGAGGAGGGGCCAGGGCTCTCTAGATTCCTGTGCGTGGAAAGGTTTTGCATCATCTTGCCAGACAACAAAAATGGCTTTAGAAACCTTAGCTTTAGGCCTGGCATGGTGGCCTAGTAGCCAAAGTCCTCGCCTTGAACATGCTGGGATCCCATATGGGAGCTGGTTCTAATCCCAGCAGTCCCACTTCCCATACTACTCCCTATCCCACTCCCTGCTTATGCTCTGGAAAACTAGTTGAGGACTGCCTAAAGCCTTGGAACCCTGCACCCATGTGGGAGACCTGGATGAAGCTCTAGGCTCCCGGCTTCGTACTGGTGCAGCTCCAGCTGTTGCAGTCACTTAGGGAGTGAATCAGATGGAAGTTTTTCCTCTCTGTCTCTCCTTTCTATATATCTGACTTAGCAAATAAATAAATAAATAAATCTCAAAAAAAAAAAAAAAGAAACCTTAGCTTTGATATCATTTTCAAAATCACATGAGCAGTCCCAGATTCCTGCAGCACCAGTGAACAGCCACCTCTGGGACTACCGAGAGGCTTCCTGACAAGCTGACGAGCTTGTTGCACTGACTTCACACAGGGAGAAACCAAGCCCAGGCATTCCGGCCCAGCCAGTGAGGAGCCGACAACAATGGCAAGGCTATGCTTGGGGAGGCCTCCATCTTCCAAGGTGCTCCTGTGCTGGGAGTTAGTTGTGGTAAGTCCACCACAGTGGCCACCCTGTCCCAGCACTGCAAGGGGGGAACCTAAGTGCAGGGAACTTGGAGTGTATGAGCCCTCCCCGCCCCCCCCCCGATCCCTCTTGGGAACCCTCTCCTTGTGCAGGTACGTTGTGTCTAAGGCCACAGGTGGATAAAGGAGAAAGGTGGCTACAGAATGAAGACACGGGGCTGCCATCAGGAGGCTGGCTGAATGCTACTCTGCCCAGGAGCAGGGCCATGCATTTAGATTCCATACAGACCCGTGTCCTCGGTGATACCTGCAGGCTTTTTCCAGCTCCATCCCACCTGGGGGACAGTTTGAGCCATTGCTCTATAACGTGGTGCTAATGTTCACTTTACAAGGTGCCAAGTCCAGGAGGCCGCTGTGTCCAGGGAGCCACTTGGGGGGCAGGTCAAAGGCATTTGTGCACTGGATAATCCACTCTGCTTCTCCAGTGCTGGCATCGCTCCCACAATCTCCATAGAGTCCTTTCAAATGCAAGTCTCAGCCAAACACCATTTAACAGCCAAAGACCCTCCTCACAGCCACGTGACAGCTGTGAGTGCCATGCGGCCCTAGGCCCTCCACCATGCCACACTTGCACTGCTGCATTAAGCTGGCTATGAAGTACTAAGTTGCCTTTTTTCTATTGCCAGAGGGTTGCTTCCACAAAGTATCATCTGGGCCAGTGATAACAAAGAAATCACGAATGTCCCCAATAAGCAAAACACGCACCTTGCTTGCTATCCCAAAGGGTGTAACAGCTGCACACAGCTGTCACATAAACCACTCTCCATTATATGATTCTGGAGGTCCTGCCCACAGATGCCCCAAACATGCCCCAAGGTCCAAAGGGATAAGTCTCTAAAGGGATGGTGTTGTAAAGTTCCTATCTGTGACACCAGCATCCCATGTGGGCACTGATTCCTATTTCCAGCTGCTCCACTTCTGAGCTAGCTCTCAGCTCACAGCCTGGGAAAAGCAGCAAAAGATGGCTTAAATTCTAGGCCCCTGCCACCTGTGTCAGAGTCTTGGATGAAGTTCCTGGCTCCTAGTTCAACCTGGCCAGCCCTGGCTAATGAAATCACTTGGTGAGTAAACCAGAGGATCTTTCTCTCCCTCTCTCTCTCAAAATCAATCCATCTTTTTGAAAGGAAGGATGAATTTCAGGCCCAGGGCAGGCCTCTGGGGAGTCCCAAACCCTAACTCTCAACAGATGCCACAGGGACAGGAGAGGTGGGGAAGTTCTCCAGTATTGTCAGTGCAGCCCTTGCCATGCCCACCTGCCCTCCCACAGTGCATGTCCTAAAAGGAACCACATGAGTGGGCAGGCCTGCAGCCGCTCCCCAAATGCAGCTGCCAATCACACAATCCATCTCACTCGCAGGTACTCTGTCCCGAGTTGCTGTGAGTGGTGACTGAGGGCAGACATGTGAGCACCCTGTCATTTTTTATGTTTCTGTCAATTAGTTTGATGGGTGTTAAACATGTCTTGTGTCACATGTTTCTCATGGTGACTGATGACACGAAGTATTCATGAGAAAACACCAACTTTGAAGCGTGCACGATCCCCTAACCCTTGACCACTAGACTCTTAATTTTGTGGACTTTCAGCTCCTCCACCATGCTTTGCAAAAATCATTCATCATTGTGATTCCCAGCAATGGGGTAATGAAACTTTTGGGCAAGCGTGCAGACTGAGACCTGATGCTTTGGAGGGGAGTGCCTACAAGATCTACTTCAGTCAGACTAATTCAGTAACCCAATTAGCAATCTTGAGATGGGCTGTTAGCATAGAGCATCACTGGCTGCCACACATCAGTCCACACCAAAGCTATGGATGGGGGCCTGTCTGGCAGGGCTAGGTACCAGTACCTGACCGAGTGGTGGAACAGGGGATGGGTCACACTTGGCAGGTCAATACACTAACCAGAATGCGAGAGAACTTGGTCCAGGGGCAGACTCTGGAGGGGGGGAATTGTGGGCTCAACCCTGTGGAAATACAAGTCCCGCTGATTAGCTCACAAGTTGGGGTGGTTTTGGGCTGAGATAGGTATGACAGTGGCACCTGCCATCACTTATGGGTAAATAAATTGATAGCAGTCTGGGCAGGTCAAGGCAGCAGCACCCGAATATGCATCCTAAAACAAGATGTGGGGTGGGCCGAGCTGCAAATGGAAGGAGGAGGACCGAGCAGGGCCAAGCAAACCCCAACCCACAAGGAAGAATAGAAATCATGATGGAGCACATGTCATGCCAAACTAGGCTCTTGTACCGACTGGTCTGCATGAGCCAGGGATACTAGGACACAGCATCAAAGGCAAATGCCAAGACAGGTGGAGGATCTTAGGAAATTGGGTCAGAGCAACCACTGGCACGAGCATAATTTAGGGCTTGGAATAAGCTTGGTTGGGGAGCTATGAGAGTACACCCTAACTGGGTTGGGGTTTCCACAGGAGAGTGCAGGGGCCGGAGTGGGGGCTGCGTTCTGGTCTGGATATGGCTGCAATCTCCCTATGCACAAGTGTGAACTGGGGCTGGGTGCACCTAACTGGGCTAGACTCCAGCACCATCTGGTGCTCTAGAGAACCTGGATAGATGTAGGATGGATTAGGCTGGGTCTCTGTCCCTACTGAGCCATGTGTGAGCAGTGTCTGGGTATAGACAAGCCTTGGCTGGGCTAAAACATCCAACAGTAAGAACTGGAATGGATTGAAGACCAGCAATGAGGGCTGACCCATGGACCCACTAGTATGAGCAATATCTGGCATAGGGAGAGGTTCTGATGGAGGAGCTTGGGAAATTCCTCTGTCAGGACACAGTCCCTGCAGGGGAGCACAAAAACCATGATAGGGAGCAACCCAGACCAGGCCAGAGGAAGATACCCACTGGCATACATTTGGCACAAGTCAGGGGCAGACTGAGGCTGAAACCATTCACAACACCCACTGGTGAATCCGAACACCAGAATAGAGTATGGGTCAGGCCGGGTTCGGTTGCAACACAAACCAGAGCACATTATGGAATGCCAAGGTGGGGTGAGCCACACCAGATGTGGTTGCAGCGCCTGAACAGCACAAGTGAGAACCGGGGGTGGGGGGACAGAACCAGCAAAGGCAATGTGGGCTCCCCTGCTGGAAAACCACTCCCACTGGAGAGTGTGAACTGGGATGGAGGCAGACCAGAACAGGCAGGGCTACAACACCTGTGGGCCTCAGGTGGACTAGATCAGGGAAAGGCTTGGTTGGGCTGACTATTCAGACTGGTGCAAGCATAAATTAGAGTAGATGAGGGTTGGCTGTGCTGTGCTGTAGAATCAGCTAGCAGAGGCTGGCACTGGGGCTAAATCTGTCAAGTTAAACTCCAGAACCACCTAGAGAGTGCACAATCTGGAAGACAGAGTGGCGTAGTAGGGAAATAGTGGGCGCCTCCCTCTTGGGTTACCACTCCCACTGGAGAGCATGAAAACCAGGACAGGGGCAGGGGTGGCTAGACAGAAAGGCACCCACCAGTATATGTGTGGGCTGGATACTAGGGTTGGTTGGGTTGAACTAGGCTTCAATGCCCACTGAGATGTATGAAAGCTAAATGGGATGTGGGACAGACTGAACAAGTCTGTAGTACATACTGGCAAGCATGGGAACCAGGGTAGCGGGCAGGCCTGGTGAGGGTTATGGGGAGTCACCCCAACTAGGCTGCAGCTCCCACTGGTTTGCGTGAGGGCCAAGTATGAAGTGGACAAGATCAGGCTGGAATACAACACCCATTGATTCGCTTGGAAGACAGGTCTGGAAACAGAACTGACTCAGCAATTGGAACCACTACCATAGGCATAAGCTGATTGGGGCAACGGATTGTGCCGGACCCTGTACTGGCAAGCACACACAAGAATCAGGTCTGGGATCACCACCAGACAAAGTTTCTCTGGGGATCCCTCCAACTGAACTGCTGATCTCAGAACCCCAACCATGAAGAGACTATGTCAGCCAGTGGAATCTGAGAGATTTCATTGTGCTTAGAGTGACGAGATTGGCAGCAATTCAGAACTGTTGGACCAGCAAAACTGCATGAGCAGGACCCTCGGAGTATGCCCCATGTCAGGGACCTGGGATGGGTGGGAGTCTGGGTGGGGCTTCTCCCTTTGTTTCTCCCCTGACCCCAGATACAGGAAAAAATATGATGATATTAGTGTGTAAACAATGGTATTACCCACTTTTCTGTAGCCCTTGACCCTTTGTACCCTAACAACTAAGTAAAATTATAAAGAAAAAATCACTCATCATCGAACAGATGAGCACATTTAACCAGGTCGCCACACAGCCTGTAATGTCATGTCACACCACAGATGTTACCTTAGCACTTTCCAGAGTGGCCTCATATACAGGTCAGCGAACCCCCTCTTCCTGTCTCTGGATGTACCAGCTGGTGGGTTCACTAACTCGGAACTCACAGCCAACAGCACTAACACATGCCTGACTGCAGCTTACCTAATGTGTATTTTCTTCACTAGGTGTATGCCCCACCTCCTTCCATTTGGCAACAAGAGTCTTCAGCACTACCCTTAGCGGCAGTTTCATCACCACTGCCACCACCCACAAAAACAACTAAGTCAATAAAGCACAGCCAGGCAAACCTAAGGCTGCCAACAGACCGTGAGAAGCTCACCAGATGAGGGCAGAGCCAAGAGGGCCGACGGGCTCAGCCTCTGCATGACCTCATCCTCCCCTCCCGGCCCATATCCAGAGAGGTGTGACAGGGCCATGAGGACCGATTTCAGGGGTACACGTAGACCGTGGCAAGTTCACAGACACCCCAAGAGCAAGGAGCACCGGGGAGGGCTTTGGCAGACAATGTTCGGTGGCCTCCTGAGCCGGGGCTCCCCACGCTTGTACTTTGTTTCTTTGCTAGGAGAACTCTGACACAGATTCTTGGTGCCACAGGGCAAAATGCTGCTGTTCATCTGCTTGTCTCTTCCCATTTTCCTTCCGTGAAAAAACACGTGTCATTTTGAAAAACTTTTGTTGTAATTTTTACCAAAAAATATCCATGGAGGTATTCTCTGTTCCCCATCCCATTTTCCCATGATATTAGGATTTTTTTTTAAAAAAAAGATATATTCATTTTTATTGAAAAGGCAGATTTACAGAGAGAAAAGATCTTCCATCTGCCCGTTCACTCTCTAAATGACCACAACAGCCAGCTGAGCCGATTTGAAGCCAGGAGCCTGGAGCCTCCTCCAGGTCTTCCATGTGAGTGCAGGGTCCAAAGGCTTTGGGTCATCCTCCACTGCTTTCTCAGGCCATGGGAGTGGGAGCAGCTGCATGGGAAGTGGAGCAGCTGGAACACAAATGGCACCCACAGCGATCTCGGAGCATGCAGGGTAAGGATGAGCCAATCAAGCATTCACACCGGGTACCGTTTTAGGAATCCAACCTCCTCTACCTCTCACACCATTCCCCTGCCCGTAGACATTGTGATCTCATCAGAGTCTGAGCTAAGAGATCCACCTTTTTCAAAAGGCCCCACATCCACACCCCTGCACAGGAGGTTGCAGAGCCCACGCATGTCCTGTGCCACCATTTGGAATAGACTAAGAGCAATGCCCTCCTTGAGCTTACACACCAAGTCTTAGAAGAAGGAACCATCCAATTAAATCCCTTGCACTGTGGCCATCTTGTGTGGCAGAGCAAATTAAGCTATGGGTTGTGACAGCAACATCACATATTGGTGCACCAGCCCTGGCTGTTGCCAACGCAACTCCCTGCTAATGTCCTAGGAACACAGCAGAGGATGGCTCAAGCACTTGAGGCCCTGCAACCCACATGGAAGGCCAGGACAGCTCCTGGTTCCTGACTTAAGCTGGGCCATGGCAACCATTTGGAAAGCCAACCAACCAATAAAAGATTTATTTCTTCTCTCTCACACTCTCTTTCTCTTCCTCCTTCTCTCTGTAGCTCTGCCTTTCATGAGACAGACAAAAAAAAAAAAAAGGACAAAAATTCAACACAGCAATCGCTGGGAAACAGCTCACACTGACAGTCAGCCTGGGAATCTAACCTCAGAGTCATCATACAAAAAGGAGGAGACACCGTTTACACAAGGACATCTGTGCCAGCTGCACATAGGAGAGAAACACCTAACCCTGCAGGCCCAGGGGCAAGGTTTGTGCAAACACACACATTAGACGGGACATGGCCCAAAAGGGCAGTAACAGCCAGGAAACAATAATCATGAAAACTATCTGGCCATCTGGAAAAAATGCTTCTAATCTATCAGAAGGCAAAGGCTGAATGACAAAACTACAACTGTGCTTATGCTGGATGCTGGAGTGTGGACAGGAACTTAGCATCACAGAAACAGCAGTGCACCTGTAAGGCTGTTGGGTGTGGCAGAGAACACTGTGCTGCACGCTCCCTCCCGCTCCTAATCTTAGTGAGCTGTTCATCTCTCGTGCAGTGACCGAAGACACACCACCTCGCATGTTCACGAACACCCGTGAGTACGTGTGCCAAGCTGTAAGCTGAGCAGAAGTGGAGCGACAGATGCCGGCAGTTCACCCCCTACTGAAGTCATCTAAGCACTGCTCCTCGCCGTGAACGTGGCATCCTGCAGGCAGGCCAACTTGGAGTCCTGAGGTTCCTCAGCAACACTCCCCACTGGACCCGATGGTGTTGGGCTGGGGGCACACTTGCAAAGTGACAGTTAAGCACGCAGGTGGCTGACATCACCCTTTCTTCCTCCAGAATCTACCACAGTCTCCACTGGGAGAGGCGGCCTCACAGCTTGGTGGCTCCCCACGCACCTGCTTGAGGCCAAACCTACACTGTCTCCCAGCACGGTCTGGCAGTCCCCCAGGGAGTAAGGGGATTGCTTTTGGGAACCCAGGCTGTGATCACCAATACAGCACCCTCCACATTCCCAGTGCCCAAACTTCACCAAGGACTAGCTTTCAGCATGATCTCCATCTCCACTAACTCTTTCTCTGGTCAAATGTCCCAGCATCCCTCTTGGGAAGGGGGTTCCAGGGCCTGCTGGATGTGGAGACCCTGCCCCCAGGGACCCACGTCTGGGGGGCTCCTCAGAGAGGCACGCAGGCTACACACCAGCTCTGAGCTGGGCACTGCTGCATCCTGTACTTGATGGAATTCATCTGTGAGTGAATGAAAGCAGAAAGCTACAGTCATCAGCCAGCTGCAGCCAGCTCCTCCAGTGTCAGCCTGGAGCACTTGCTTCAAGCACATGCTCTACTTCCGGACAAAAGCTGCCTGCCTTTCCAGGCTGTGCATCCTCTAGGGGGTAGAACTCCTCCTGGAACCCCTTGATCCACCCCCAGTGCTCAGCATGTCCCGACCTTCACCTGCCCTTTTAACAGACACCACCCCGCCTTCTCTCCTGCACCGTCATCCCCTTGAAGGTCATGGGAGCAAAAGCAGCAGAATCTCAGGTCTGGCTCCAAAGATAAACTTCCCCGAACTTGCCATGGATATCCCGTGTTACAATCAGACGTGGTCAGTAACATGCCATTCCCTGTGCTGCTGTCGCTGCTGCTGGGGAACCAGGCCAGGCTGGACCCCAGACACAGGAAAAGTGACAGCAGCTCTGGCCTGAAGCCTGGGACACAGAGCCAGGGGCCTGGGGCCACCTGCCCTGGAGGCAAAGCCTCACCAAGAGCCACCTGCATGACGGCAGTCCCTGAGTGCCCACCGCCCCCCCCCCCCAGCGCAGGGAGAGAGTCCTTGATTGACAACCACATCCCTCCTAGGAAGGCAACTTGTGCTGAACAATCCTCAGAGAGAACGTGTTATCAAAATGAAAGTACCAGGAATCCACGGTCAACGATTTATATTCCAAACACAAATCCTAATTATACATGTATTCTGTAACTCATGAACTCTTTTGAGTAAAACAAACAAAAAAAGAATAATTAAGGCTTTAGCAAATAGGAAGACAGTCCAGGACTCAGTCAGACACAAGTGCCTTGATGTAAGCCCAACACTCGCCTTTTTATACTCTCAGTGGGCTGAGTGCTTATTTTTGAAAGGCAGCTTTTGCAACGTGTTTGTTGAAATGCATGCTTACTTGGCTATCATCAAGAGAAACACACACTTACGTTCACATCCAGTGCTCTCATTAGCATGCAATTCTTCTCCACAATGACTGTCAGATCTACAGATAACAATGTCCCACACTGTTCTCATGGTGGCCCATGAGAACAATTCACCAGGCCAAGGTTCTGCCTTTCAGAGACCCAAGGCCACCATGGAAGGTGCTTGAGCCACTGTCCTCAGTGCTGGGGCAGCCAGACGAGCAACCCTGCCTATGCCCCACCCCCACCTGTGGCATCCCAGGGACACAACCCTGCCCTGGGCAGCTTTAGGGCAGCAGGCTAGAAACCCAGGACATTGGGGTGGGGGGAGCAGGGGCACCCTCTACTACTCCCCCAGCCTTTGATGTCTGGACTGGAGGGTGAGCTCAACGTGGCCACCAGCCTCAGAGCCCATGAGAAATCCCACTTGCAATCTGGAGGGAGGGCAACCAGGTCCCTCCCAGGCCCCTCCCCTTCACAGTCTCAGCTCTGGCATATGCAGGGACAGGCGACACCACAACACTCCACACTCCAAACCCCTATGCCTTCCCACTGCCAGGGGACAGCCCGAGTCCTACCTGTTCTTGGGGCCACTTCGGCCTCTCCTCAGGGGTCCTGCTTTTGTTCTTGAAGCCTCTCTGGGGGTCTCCGGGGTGCTTGGCCTCAGGAGGCAGATTCAGCGACTTGGGCCTTGCCTCGTGCCTGTTGGGGCCGCGGCCGGCCTCGCTGGGCAGACAGGCATCTGTGGAGTCCCCAGGCCCCGGCTCGGGCACGTGCTCAGGGCTGGCCTCCCCGGCGCTGGCAATGCTGGTCATGCTCAGGCTCATCTTGATCTCAGCCACAATCTGGTCGATGTCCTCCTCCTGGTCCTCCAGGTCGCCATCCGCACGCCGCAGGCCACGGTACGGGGAGGCGCCGACGCCCGCATTGCCATTGGCCTCTGCAGGGTAGTAGTCCTGGTAGCCCTCTTGGCTGGGACAGAAGTGGCCGCTGTCCTCCTGGTGGTGGGCATCCAGGACCGAGGGCTCATCCTCGGGGACGGACAGGTGGCCCTCGGGGTAGCCCTGGCTGTCTTCGGCCCCGGAGCCCAGGACATGTGGGCCGGCCGAGTCCGTCCACTCCTCCACCGCCTCTTGGCACTCATCTGTGTCCACAGGCGGGGCACCGTGGGCCAGGTACTCCTCCCCAGCGCAGTCCATACCCTCCAGGTAACTGTCATCCTCAGGGCAGTAGCGGATGTAGTAGGTGACACCCTCCTCCTCTTCTGGGAGGCCCTCATCATAGTCCTCCTCCTCTGAGGTGTTGTTCACATAGTCGGAACTGGAGTCTCCGTCGGGACTGTGGCTGTGGCATTCCTGCTCCTCGGGCTGCAGGGCAGCCACCTCCAGGCTCTTGGGCTCATAGCCCTCCAGGGGTAGCTCAGCATCCTCCACCTCAGGCTCCTGGCCGTGGGGAACAGCAGGGCCAGGCCTGGCCTTGTGGTCCAACATGCTGCTGGCGGTGCTCTGGCACTTCCGGTGGGCCATAGTGGATGCTCACGCGGCCGTCATCTCTTGCAGGCAGTCACTGTAGGGAGCAGGGGTGCAGAAAGCAGAGTTAGAACCACAAGAAGAATGGCCCCCTGCAGCCACATGCAGGCCTGTCCCTAGCCTCAGGCTGTGCATGGAGCCATCTGCACACACCATTACTGCAGCCTGGGCCCTCCCATCCAGCACACTTGCTGGCCAGGAGCAAGGTGAATCGGTGCCACGGAGAACAGTGGTCAGGCGGGTGAGGCCAGCCACTCCTCTGCATTCCTGCCCCTGCCCCTGGAACCCAGGGGCTCCCTCCCATGGGAGGGCACTGAAGTCCAAACAAAGGTGCTGGGGTCAGGCTGTCCCCCTCATGAAGACAAAGGAACAGCTTTCATGCAGAAGACACAAGCAAGCCCCACAAGGGGCAGCCTTAAATCCCCCAGGCAACACCCATGCCCCAAAATACAAGTACAGAAGCAGTCATGGGACACTGCCACCTGCACAATCATCACATGATGATTGAAACCACTACCGCGAGGAAGCAAAGCCAAGAGGACAGGTGCATACGACTTAGGGTTTCTCTTGCAGTCCAAGAGGGAGGTGGTATTAGGATGCAGGAGGGCTGGAGGAAGAGGGACCAGAGAAGGACACCTGCCATTCCCTTGGGGACAAGAAGGGCCCAGGCAGGACGAGGCACAGCAGCCACTGGGAAGCTGGCTTAGTGATCTGCTTCTCCAGCTGCATGGTTACATGAGGGTTTGCTGCATTCTTTAACTCAGACCTTCACCTTACACATGATTTTGTTGTTGTTGTTGTTGTTGTTGTTGTTGTTGTGTTTATTCCTAAGCCTTATTCTAGAAGCCTGGTTAAGAAATAAGAGCCTGTACTCTTACAAAAATGGTCATTTTAGCTCATATCTATTTTACTGATTTTTTAAAATTAGCATTAAAAGGCATGAGTGCTTAACAGTAGAAGAAAGAACAAGAAAGTAGCTCAGCGAGTTTTGAGGTGGTGGCAGGTGCAGGGCTGGATGGGATGACCCTGCAGTGGTCCAGATGCCTGGCCCACCCCACTGTGCATCCTCTGCCTTCTGTCCTCTCCTCAGGGAGCTTAGAAACCAGAACGTTTTTCATTCTGTGTCCCGCAGGGCACCCAGCACAGCCCCAATTACAATCACACCACTCTGGATATCCCCAGAAGAACCATGACAGGGACAATTACTCCATACAGACCAGGCAGGTGGGGTGACTGACAGAGCCACCAGCTCCCAATGTGTGAATTCACCCATCTGCATAACCAGGGCTGCTCCTTGCTGGCAGCTCTGGAGTGCTGACTCACTGCACTTGCCCACAGCAGCCCGCAACTTCACCTGTCCCACCCAGGAAAGACCCCACAGGGTCTGAACGAGCCCCACAGTCACCGCCCAAAACCCTGAAACTGGCAGCACAATTCCCAAGGCCTTTTCCCAGCTCCAAGTTATGCCTAGTTACTCCCAAATTTTAGATCCTTCCAAGTTGTTCTCATGTTTACTCTTCCAAATGTAGTTAAGAATCCCAGGTTTCTCCAGCGTCCCCCTGTGCTGGTTGCTGGGACACATTGCGAGACTTCACACTTAGAACCTTTACCCATGTTCACCCAAGGAATCTCTCCCATTCGAGCCTTCCAGGTCCCCCTCTACAAAGCTGCTGACAACTCATCTTACATACGTTATTCTCTAGCTGTTCTCAATGGACTTCTGAAATGAGGGCTTGTCCTAAACTTCATGGAGAATGCAATTAAAAGATCAGTTTTGTGAATACAAAAATTATGAAAATACATATTATGAAAAACTGTATAACTTTAAAAATCATGTGCAGCATGATTTTTATTATTTAACCTCATTCTTCCATGAACTTCCTAAAGTGCCCTCATGTTTACCTGTTATTGTTGGAATATAAAAATATAGAGACCAGCATTGTGGCACAACACGCAGAGCTGCTGCCAGCAATGCTGGTATCCCAAATGGGTGCCAGTTCGTATTCTTGCTATTCTACTTGCTATCCAGCTCCCTAATAACGACCTGGGAAAATGGTGGAGAATAGTCCAAATATCTGGGTGCTTGCCATCCATTTAAGAGACCCAGATGAAGCTTCCGGCTCCTGGCACTAATCTGGCACAGCCCTGGCCATCGTGGCCATCTGGGAAGTGAACCTGGGGATGGGAGATACATAACTCTCTTTAAAATAAATAAACACATCTTTTGATGGAGACAAAGGGGAAAAGTATATTGATCTTGTGAAATCACACCTTATGGAGTTACTCTTACATCAAGTGGCTTGTAGTTGATAAAGTTGCTTTTCTAGATGAACAATACTCACGACTCCTTCTCCTTGGGGCCTGTGGTCACCAGGGTCTGACTGCCCGCCGCCCTCAGTAGCAGGAACGAGGCTACTGCTAAGACTCACCCTGGACTCGGGCATCCCTGTATTAGAACTGCTTCTACTCTACCTGGGCTGGCCCAAGAGAAAACAAATGAAACATCCAAGAATTCAAGAATCACCAAAATGTACTTTATGGCAGACGGCACAAGGGGTACAAAACTGGCCATCATGTGTCACACACCCCAACACAGTCAGAAGAGAAGACGCAAACACAGTCACCATCAAGGAATCATGAAATCGTGACATGAGGCGCGTGCTAATGACCCAATACATGCCTGAACCATATATCACCTTGCACCTCATAAATGCATACAAAGATTATGGGTCAATTTTCAAAAAGAAAACCTGTGGAGTCCCAACAAACAGAATCTAGAAATAATGGTGTAATCGCATGCCAGGAAAAAAAAAAACATGAGGAACACAATATCAGAATGTCAAGTAAAGACAGGATTGCTAAGGCTGGGTTCAGTTGGGCACTGTTAATGATGCTGGTTTTTAAACATTTTCACCATTAAATGTAATGCTGGCCACGGGAAGAAGAGCTCTCTTCTGGACTTGTTATCACAGACCTTCTGATCTGGCTCTCTCCCACTGTGGATACAAAAAGTAAGGAGCCACAGTGGCTACCAGGAAGAGGCCACTTCTTCAAAAACCCTGCAGAATTTTATTTAGCCTGCTGGGCACTAGCGGTATAACAGAAGGTGCCGCCCCATCACAGGGCAGGACTGAAGCTCCTGGTATAAATCAGGCCTCCTTTTACTGGGAGGCCCTGGGCAAGATATTTAATAGAAGCATGGCCTCATCTTCTTGGGAAACGGAGAACGACAGTACCTGCCTATAGGCCTTGAAGTGGGTTAGACACTGGGACTTCAAAAAGTTCTTGGAAAAATGCAATTAAAAGATAAGTTCATTTTGGAGGAAAAATGTTTGAAGTTCATGCATACAAAAAGTCTTTTAAAACACCATACAGTGAAAAAAAAACACAACTATATAGAGGTTTGAAACACTTTGTGCATCAGAATAAATTTTCCTTTTAATTCCATTTCTCCATGAATTTTTGGGAAAGGATCCCCGGTAAAAGAGTAACCAAGATAAGCCAAAAGTTAAAGAGAATTTTAAATTAAAATGGTTAAAGAGGAAAAAAGCCTGATTTGAACTGTGCCTTACACAGACAGCTTGTGGGTAAGAGCGGCTGGCTACAGCCAAGTGCCACTGACCATGGCCATGCTGGGCACATGAGCAATTGGATGTGGGTACGTTGCAGTGGACTTCAGAAAGGGGTAAGGTTCCAACAGACAGGCAGGAGTGGGTCTTCCAGTGTAGTTAGTGGGGTCTCTTCTGTTGGTGAGCACAAGACCCATCTGGAGAGTATGCAGGTTTCATGGTCCGAGGAGGGGACCAAGGGCCAGGTCTGGAGCTGTAGGTGGTTTTGAAGTTAGAGGCCCTGAGACTGCACTCAACTGCCCTGTCCTTTCCAGATACTGACAAGTCTCTAGTAACTTCCTGTCACCTACAGGATAAATCCAACTTCACCCCAAGACATACAAGGCCTTTCCCTCGGGCTCAGGACCACCATGCATGGGATGTGGTGTGGGGGGTCAGGGGAGGGGCCAGAACTCAGTTCTCATCAAGTTCTCAAAGGTCCAGCCCCTGAGTCACCTGCACTGTGGCCAGTAGGGCAAAACTGAGCGACTTGGTAGGACAGAGCTATCCAGTGGACAGCAGAGAGTTTCTGAACCACGGAGCTTAGGGGTGTGGCCAGGGAGAGGTGAGAAGGTGGAATGAAATGGTTCTTCTTTTAAATAAATCATTCTTTCATTGGATCTGCAATGTTAGCTATGGTTGGTAAGTGGCTCCCCAAAGTTCATGGGCTGAAACTTTAACTTCCTGAAGTTATATGTCAGTGGGAACCCCAGAATGAAGAATGGGGAACCCAGGATGGCATTAGAGGCTATACAGGGAGAGGAAGAGAGGCCCCACACGGGCACACTGGCTGTATCCCACTATGCAATATCTTCTGTCACATTACAATGCAGGAAGGAGGTCCGTCATCAGACGGCAGTGCTGGGCTCCAATTTGCCAGCTTCCAGCAGCCAAAGCCAAAGAAAGAACCCTTTTGTATAAGCCCACTCTGCATTCATTCACACAACAGAACATGAATTCTGTCACTATCCATACACTACGGCAAGACACGGATGCCTGGACTTTGGCGTGGAAGCCCTGGGCAGCCCAGGGACAGAGGGGGCCTTTTTTTGCATCTCATCTCACCAGCAACTTTCTCAGGAAGGCCTTTGGCACATAGCTGCCAAGCCCCGGCTTCCCAGATTGCCAGGTTCTGAGAACTCCTGGGTGGGACGATGCCCCGTGACTGCAAACACACTCCCCATCTTGGGTCCCAGCTGTCCCGTGGGAGGGTGTGAAGAGCCACAGACATGACTCATCCAGCAGCACATGGCTTGTTGAGCTGAGTCTTGTGCTCAGAAGGCAGCAACTTCTGAAGGCAGGCCGTTTCCTGGCCATGACGCTTGCGATCTGTTTTGTGGTGCATTTTTTAGAGGAATTAGATGGGAACACCCACCCACTTGTCACGTGCCAGCCACAGACTGCCACCGTAGGAGTGGCAGTCTCTTTCCTCTGGTTTTTCTTCCTGTGCATCTCCTATACTTAGCTGAGAACTCCCTGAAGACACAGCTCCTTGTTATTCTCTTTCAGCATAACACAAGGGGCAGCAGAAACTCCCCACCAGGGTATCTGGAAGGCGGCTCTGGGCTATTCCCTGGCTGAATGATAATCTGAGAACTGTAGACTGAAGTTCTGAATTCCCCACCCTGCCCAGCCTCCAATATGACGATGTCAGAGAGCAGAGATTCTGGGAGATGAGTAGGACATATGGGTGGCATGCTCACGAATGAGATGAAGGCCCTCACACAAGAGGGCCCGCTGTTGGGCCTGACGCGGTAGCCTCACGGCTAAAGTCCTCGCCTTGCACGCACCAGGATCCCAGTTCTAATCCCGGTGGCTCCACTAACCATCCAGCTCCCTGCTTGTGGCCTGGGAACACAGCTGAGGATAGCCCAAAGCCTTGGGACCCCGTACCCATGTGGGAAGCCCAGAAGAGGCTCCGAGCTCCTGGCTTCAGATCAGCACAGCTCCAGCCGTTGCGGCCACTTGGGGAATGATTGAACAGACGGAAGATCCTCCTCTCTCTCTCCTCTCTGTATATCTGACTTTCCAATTTAAAAAAAAAGTAGCTAAATCTTTTTTTTTTTTTTAAAAAAAAGAGGGCCCACTGTCATTCCACAAGGGCACTCCTCTTTTCCCAGAGCCACCCCAGGTGCATCTACATCCCACTGCAGACACGCACCTGCCCTCCTGCCCATGACACAGCAAAAGGAATCATCCACAAACCAGGAAGTGCCAGAGGGGTTGGGGGAGTAAGTTAGCTGATACCTCAACATTGAACTTCTCAACCTACAGAGCTGCGACAAAACAATATGTGCTATTTGTGCCACTCGGTCTATGGCATTTTTGCGACAGTAACCGGGGCTAAGACACCAACTATCCTCCTACTGAATAAGTGTGTGGGTTCTGTTCATGTCTGCCATGGCGCTGCACAGCTTTCCTAAGGAAACACCATGAGCATTTCTCTCATTTCCAAGGCCTCCCTCCTTTAAGACCCTTTAAAACCCCAAAGTACAAGTTCTCAGATGAGCCCAGGCAGAGTGTGGCCAGGAGAGAGTTAACCAGCCCAATGGGTAGGGACCCCAGGAGCTCTGCCTGGCCCGGCAGGTGCGCAGACATATTGAGGCCCTTTGACTCTGATTAATCACATTAAAGCTAAATCCTTCACGGTGAACCATCTGGGAAGCAATTTGGATGTACAGGAGAAGCACAATTACCTGCTACATGTGCAGGAAAATGAGGCCCTGCGTCCAGACGCAATCGATTCTACAAGAGCACGGACATCAACAGCAAATGCAGAGTCTGACACTGCTCCCCATTTGCCTCCTGAACACATGCTAATGAGATGTGGGAAATAAAGGCCGACTGTCAACAGTGGAGAGTTCCGGGTCCTTCCTCTAAGTCGTGCTCTTCCCTGGCATGGGTAAACAGCATGCAACGGCTCTTAGAACAACTGGGATGTGGCAGACAAAGATGGATGGTAGCTATTCACTGCCACAATACTGGCCAAGCAGAACCGTGTTACATGAAACACGGACACAGCCCAGTCTCTGCCGACACCAATCTTGTTGTGCCTCACATGTTATAATGATAACGTCCTTTTGTTCCTTGCAAATACAGCATTGTCACTCTTGAGGACACGCTGTTTGCACTGAAGCAGTCGGGGAGTGTGCGTGTTAATCAGTTCAGCCGTTCCAGACAGCAGTCACGGAGTGAGCATTTTCTTTGAAATGATGGGCAGCCACGAGTTCTGAAGGGTGGCGAACACCATTAATCTTCTGCCAGCCAGGCTGACAGGCAATCCTGCTGAGCAAGACCCTCTAACCTGGCTTAGGGTTACGGAGGGGTGTACATCTTCGGAAAAATGACATGCAAATGGACAAAAACACAGGCCACACATTAACCTTTCAAGAACAGAATCCTAATTAAATTGATGCAACTGAAGTAAGAGTTGCTCACAGAAAATGCATTGTTATGATTTGTTTATCCAAAACTAAAGTAAAAGGTAAAATAAATAGATGAAAATAGTCCAACTGTTGCTTTTATATCACAGGATAGAGTGTACCTGTGCAGCCACGGCGGCCACATCTGGCAGATGACACACCAGCGCTGGAAAGCACGCAGGTCTCCGCATCCTTAGAAAGAAGGCTTGGGGTGGGGGTTGGAGGTTTGGACAAACACAAGGACTCTCCTCATACTGGACAGCTGCCCCACCACATCCTCATCTAGAATGAGCAAAATGGATGAACTGGCCTTTACACACAATGAAAACCTGCATTAGCCCTTGGTCATCAATAGCTCGTGTCCAAGAGCTAGGCTTTTCCATGCCCCACCCTGCTGACTATACTTTCAGTTAGCAAGGCTAACCCCTCTACAGCATAGCAACAGGATCAACCAGCTGTATGTCTGAGTGGGCATCTTACTGGTTGCTCTAAAGAAAAGAAGTGAAATGTCTCAAGGACTTTTGAAAGCAGCCACAGCTACTGAAGTCAACCTCTGTGGAACGTGTTAGTTCTTGCAGCCCCACAGCAAGGACCCAGGGACCCAATAAGGGGGAACTAAACACCACCAGCCATTGCCACTGTGGACTTCTTTCTTGATATGCCTGTGCAGGATGCACAGCTCCCACACCCACCAAGACTCATGCTCAGAGGTTCACTGCTAAATATGCCCTTCTCCAGATTCAGCCATGGGGACAAAGAGGAACTACCACCCCCCCAGGCAGGCAGCCACAAGACAAGAGCAGTAAAGCATTTTGTTGCTGGTGGTGCTGCTGTTCTCTGGCCACTTGCAAGCTTGTGCCTCACAGGAAACAGCAGACTGGGCAGGCTGGCTGTTGCCACTGTGTGGCCCCTGGGGGCTTACCGTGGGTCTGTAGTTGGGTTTTCATTGCAGTGCTGTTGGGGGGGTGAGGGCAAATCTTTGAAGGGGGGGGGCTGGTGGGCAGTGACAAGGCCACCCAGGGCACTGTCTTCAGGACCCTGGCCAGTTCCTGCTGGAGTACAGTGTTGTTACAATGGAACAAATCTCACCCCTCCTGACTGGCTGGTGCCCTGCCTTTACCAAGCAGTCAGTCCCCACTTCCCTCTAAACATATACCCCTTGGTGCTCTGCCTCCACCAAGTAGTTAGTTCTCCCAACCCCAAACTCACTCACACACACACACACACACTACCACCACCACCACCCCACCCACGCAAGTCATCACCCCCGAGGTCAATAGAACTCTGGGCTTTCAGACTCCAAACACTGAGCCGACATAAATGTCTTCTCTTCGTTAACTCTCCAGCCCCAGGCATCTGATACAGCAACAAGAAACAGATGCACACAGGGATGAACCAGGACTCATCACACATTCCCCTGAATCCTCCATGCCCAGATGCGAGCTTATATGAAGACACAGTTGTTAAAGATGCACTGCGCTAAGATCAGATCATCTGAGCGGGTCCTGATATGACAAGGGTCTTTACAGAAAGGGGACTTGGGGACACAGATGCAAAAAAGGAGTATCTCCAATGAAGACGAAAGCAGGGATCTAGACGCAAGGGAACCCCACAACTTGCCAGCAGGCCCTGTGGAAGCTTAGAGGCCTGGAACAAAGGCCCTTGGACAACTCCAGCACACTGAGGCTGCTCCGAGGGCTCAACGATGGTCACATGAGGGACTCAGACCCCCTCCCAGGATGACCTGTGCTCATCACAGGGAGGAGTTTCCGCGTTCACCCTCTGGGGACCGTTCCTGCAATGGGCCCCAGATTTGTTCACTGTTTCCCACATTCCAGCTCCCTTGCCTTTCCACGGAAATGGTCAAATCTGTCGGTATACATTTTAAAAATAGACATGCACGTCCAAAATCAAGGGCCTGGGCTCAGTTCCCTGCAGTAGCTCTGGACTCCAGCTTCCTGCAAGGCAGGCCCTGGAAGGGAATGCTCATGGTTCAAGTTAACAGACTGCTGCCACCATGGGGGAGACCTAGATTGTGTCCCCACTCCTTGCTGACAGACCTTGCCAACACTGCCTTAGGTACATGTATTTTTTAAATTGAGGGGTTATTGTAAATGTCATAGTTTCAGATCTGTTGACTGATCTACCACAGAAAGGTAACTGACGGCTGAACACTGACCTTGCTGATGTCGCTCACGAGTTCCTAGAGCTCTTTGTGGGGCCACATGAGTTCCACAGCGGACAATGCAGTCTGCAAACAGGGCTGCTTTGATTTATGCCTTTCACTGCTTCTGGCCCGGGCTTCCTGAACAGCGTGACACAGCAGTGATGGCAGCCCTGACCCTGGTTTTGTTCCTGACCCTGGGAGGGAAGCAGTCTCTCTCTGGAAAAGCACATTTCAGGTTCAGGAAGCTCCCTCCTCATCCTGTCTGCGAAGAGCTGCATTTTGCTCTATCGTCAACAGGTGCTGAATTGCAGCAAACGCATCTTCCACTCCTACGGAGACATTCAAGTGCTTTTCCCTCTCTGGCTAACATGTGGGATTCACTGATTCATTTCAGATTCTGAAACTGCTTTGTTTTCCTGCGATAACCCTACTTGGTCATGATGCATTGCCTTTTCATACTGCCAGATTTACTGTCAGGGCTGTTTTTTTTTCACTACTATGTTCATAAAGGATAATGGTCTGTAATTTTCTTTATTAGTAATATTGCTCATGCGGGTAACACTGGCATTACAAAGTGAATTCCGAAGTAGTCCTGATGTTTCTATTTCTGAAAGTTATTATTGAAAACTGGTGTTATTTCTACATTGAACGTTGGGTAGAATTTTCTCAGTGAGACCATTTGGCCTCTATTTTTCTATGAATGGTTTTTTGCACAACAAATTCAGCATCTTTAATGGGAAAAGTCAGGGTTCCTCTTCAATCAGTGGTGGTCATTCATTCCTTAAAACAGATTAGTTCTTTTAAAAATACAAGCTCCCACTTAGCTAAGCTTTCCTCATCTATAAACATGAGAACTTAATAAACTTCTCTTAATCACTATTTCAGAGGGATCACATGTTTTGTTATGTAACAATCCGAATTCCATTTTATTTGAAACCATTTCTCTTGGAACTTCTTTGCCCTACAGATGATTTAGAAATGTATAGCTTAGGAATTAATCTTGTACCAGCATGATGACTCAGCAAGCTAATCCTCTGACCTGGGGTGCCAGCATCCCATACGGGTGCAGGTTAATGTCTTGCTGCTGTACTCTCAATCTTGCTCCCTACTCAACCTTGCTACCTGGGAAAGCAGTAGTGGACAGCCCAGTCCTTGGTACCTTGCACCCACATGGGAGACCTGGAAGAATCTCCTGGCTTCTGAATTCAGATCAGATCCAGTTTGGCTTTGGTGGCCATTTGGGGAGTGAATCAGCAGATAAAAGGCTTTTTCTCTCCCCTTCTCTTTCTGTAAAAAATCTGTCTTCAAAATAAAAATAATTTTTTAAAAAAATAAATATAGTTTAATTTATAAATGACAACTTTTTCAACATCTTCTTAAAATGTTTAATTTTTATTTGGAATACAGGGAGATAAACACAGAGAGATTCATCCCTCAAATGCCCGTAACAGCTGGGGATCCAGTAGCCAAGGACTGGCTCAGGACTTCCCGTGGCTTGCAGGGACTGGTGACCTGCTGCCTCCCAGGATGTGCACTTGGAAGCACAGGAATTGGGAGCAGAGCTGAGATGCCAATTTAGATCCTCTGACACAAGATGCAGGTAACATTCTTAACCACTGTGCCAAATAGCTGTTCCAATCTGGTTAATCCTTACTCATTAGAAGAGGATATCCAAGATGCATTCTAATTAAAAACAGTGATAAAATGTGATGTTAGTAAATATACATCTACACATACTCGAGCTATTCTGTTTTCTTTTTATTAAACTACCCACTGTGATAACAGCTCTCTCTCCAATGCACAAGAACAACATTAACTCTACGTTAATCTTGGATAAACAACAGCTACAGATCTCTCCCCTGCATTTCTTCTAACCATAAGATCAGCCCCCAATCTCAGTGCAGTACTTTTTATGCCATTTACATTTAACAGTTTTCTTAACAGGGTTGCATTCGGATCTATCCCTTTACTATCTTTCCTTATTTTTCTCTTGTCATTCTTTCCCCCTTTCCTGCCTACTCAAAGGTGTTTGATATTGCAAGTGTTTTTATTTATTTTCCTTTTACTTCATTTCTTTGTATTTTGAGAGACAGTGAGCCTTCATCTTCTAGTCTACTCTTCAAATGGTTATAAAAGCCAGGACAGGGTTGGGCTGAAGCCAGTGGGTGGGAAGTTAATGGTGCTTCCAGGGTCCACTGTGAGAGGAAGCTGGAAGCCAGAACCTGCAACCAAACCCAGGCTCTCAAATACAAAACACTGGTATCTTAAAGATGCTCTAATTCCTGCCACTATTTCCTCATGAATGTTTTGTGTCTAGATTATAATATATATACCCAGATGGTCTATCCTGAACCACCTGGGTCCATTTATCCACACCATTTATGCTAAAATTGTTACATATATTATTATATCCACATACATTCAAGCACATGCATTCCAGCAAATGTCATGTTTACTTAAAATGCATATATTTCAAAGACTTCAGTGATAAAAAAAAAACCCAGTGTGTTACATATTCACTAAGCTATTCCACTATTTGTTTCTCTTTCTCTATTCCTGAAGCCCCTACTCCCTTTCATACCATCTCCCTTCACTATGAAGTACTTCCTTCGCCAATTTAATTCTAGCCACAAATGCTTTCAGCTTCCCTTCATTTAAGATGCAACTAACTTCCATCCTAACCAACACCATGTATTTTCCATAGATCTCTGTATAGATTGTGAAATGCACGGTAAATTAAAACCTACTTGTTTTTATTTTTCTGCAATTCATCCAATACATGAAGTGCCAATCACACTAACATCACCAGCCTTTTCCTCTGCTGGAAAGGTTGTATCATGAGGAAAACTGCTGGTCTCTAGCAGCCCTGGGGCCCCGAGTCCCAAACGCAGATGAGATCAATCTGCTGAGTTCTTCAAGTGCCAGGTCCTGGATCATGTCCTAGTGCTGAGAGGTCAGAACACCTAGCAGGGACTCTGACATTCATATTTTGAACTCACTGGCTGAGTCCCATGTACCCATACAGCCAAAGCTGGGAGGCACTGACTTGAATGTAAATGAAAACAGGAAGTGGCAGGGCCCTTGACAGCAATCACTCTTGTCCCTTAGGGCTTACAATTTCCTGGTGGAAAGTTCTGGGCCAGGAGCATAGGAGGGAATTGAGTAGTCATGGGGCTTCATGTTGTTCAAAGTTTGTTAGGGCAGCCTCTCCTCCATTGCCTGCACTTAGAACCCAGATGCCATTTTTTAAATCACACATACCCTTGCAGTCCTGTCTGATGTCGAACTCTTAGGGTAATCCTCTTCCACATGGGCCTTAGGAAAGCAATGTAATTGCTAGGCAGCAGCGCCAACACACATACACACACACACACACAGAGAGAGAGAGAGAGAGAGAGAGAGAGAGAAAGCCAGAGTGAGCTCTGCTTCCCAGTATACCTTGACATGCAGCTGTAGTGATGGAATAAAAGAAGGGTGGCTTCAGTACACCAAAGTCCTTGCAATTACTGATTAGGAAGGCAGACCGAATCAGACTGAAGAAGGAAACCACAGCTTGAAGCTGGAATAGAAGAGTCTTCCAGGAGAATTAAGAGAGTGCAGTGTGGACTTGGGGTGGAAGATCTCAGGTCAAAAGGGGCTAGGAGTAACCAGGGGTTAACTGAGGGAGAACCAAGGCCAGATCAGCTGTGTGAGTCAGCCCTGCCCATGTCCCCACCTCCAGGGCCAGGCAGCCATTCGGCATGGAGGCTTAATCAGTAAGTAATAAAGAGGAGTGGGGAGAATCAATATTGATTGAGAGGCAACTGCAAACACCATGGTGAACTCAGGTCAGCAAGGATGAAAGAAGATCCTAAGAACTTCAAGAAGTGGAGTAGGGATCGCGCTAGGATGCAAGAGTCATTAGATTGACCTCAGATTTTCCATCAGCAACACTGATTGCCGGAAGACAGTGGAAAATGTTGCCTGTGTTCAAAGGAAGAGACTCAATGAGAACTTGTATCCCTCCAACCAAAATTTCAGCCCCAGGAGAGGGCAATGTGTAGACATCTTCAGCCATGCAGTAGAAAAAGAATTTATGAAAAATGTGCCATTGCAAAAAGGGAAACCAAGAGGACAGGGGCCAGCGCTGTGGCATACTGGGTAAAGCAGCCCACCGGCAGTCCTGGCTGCTCCACCTGAGATTCTGTTCTTGATAATGCCCCTGGGAAAGCAGAAGAGGATGCACTCACGTGTACTCACTCAGCCAGGGAACTACTGGTTCCTGGCTATGGTTGGTCCAGCTCTGGCCACTGCAGCCATGTGGGTAGTAAATCAGCATATGAAAGGTTCTCTCTGTCTCTCACTCTCTGCCTTTCAGATAAACAAACCTTAAAAAAAAAAAAAGAGGAATAGCAGTGAAAAGGACTGGAAAAACAGTACTGGCCTTAGATAACAATAGGTTACATAATATTTTAATGATACGTCTCAGAATGTAAATTACTGATTATATCAGCTGGAGAAGAGGCAGCCAAAATCAGCAGAGGGAATGAAGAATGTGCAAATATTTTCTTTTGTAAAGGAGGAGGGCACATTCATTAATTCTGGATGTCAATACAAAAAAAAATTATCTTTGACTTCTTTCATTAAGAAGAATGGAATGTATAATTTCTAGACAATTAGGAAAAATGAATAAAACACTGAAAAATTTAATAGTCCACTCAGCAGAAGATAGAAAAGAAATGAAAGCGAAGCAACCAAATGGCCAAAGCAGGGCTGGCATCACGGTACAGACGCAGCAGTGCTGGCTTCTGTCCTTTCTGCCCTGCTTCTGATCCACTCTAACTACTGTGCTTGGGTAAGTAGTGGAAGATGACCCCAGGGCTGGAGGCTGCCCCCCAGCGGAGTTTCTAGCTGCTAGAATCAGCCTGGTCTGGCCCTGGGGCATTTGGGGAGAGAACCAGTAGAAGGAAAATCTCACTCCCTCGCTCCCTCTCACTCTTTCAAATAAATAATAGACCTGAGAGAGAGACCTGTTGTTCCAGTCACCAGACTGTAATCTCGGCCTACCAGACTACCACAGCACTTTTCAGACTTTCTCTTAGCCCATCTGCTGAACAAAACTTTCAAAATCCTCTAGAAATACAACAGTGAACAGTTTTATCTCTGGCCTCACTCCACCTAAAGAAAAATTACATGAAGACTGCTAAAATTCAAAGTATGGGAAAATCATGAAAAGTAGAGAGAGTTGTGTGATTATAATGAGACGTAATAAATGTAGATGGCAAAGTGTATGATGAGACAAAAAAAAATTCTTGTTAACAAAAGGAGGAATCTACAGAGAGCCCTGTTCAGGCTTGTCCACTCCACGACTTTCAAGATATAAGTAAATAAAATAATGGTAACAAAAGATGACATTAAGAGCCATTGCTCTTTTAACTGAAAAGACTTAACAGAAATTAAATTAGCTAGAAAAATACAAATTTAAATAAAAATAAGATTTACTTAGAAATTTCCACCCAACAGAGAAAGCTGATGTGCGCGCACACACACACACACACACACACACACACACACACACACACACACACACATTTTGCATTCTATAAAGGAGAACTTGTACTGGCTACGTTCACCGAATAAAACACAAGAAAATTAGAAATGAATGATGAAAGGTTATGTCAGTTATTGACTGCCTCCCAGTTCTAGACATGCCCTTTAATACTGCTCACTTCAAGTGGGCACAGTGGGAAGCTTTCTTGGTAGGAGGTACAGGAGGGGTGCTGGGGGGAACAAGGGGTCTCCTGCAAATTCAGGCTCAGAACCCAGTGATTCTGCAACGCCCAGCTCCATGTGGGCCTCCCTCAACACACCCCACGTGGCCCGAAGGGGTCAGACCAGGGACTGATCATTGTTCCTTCTGTGTGCTCTGTGTCTGGGCTGTACCTCCACTACAGGCCCACATCAACAGGTGCCACTCACTGTCTGAATCCAGGTGGTAACCTTATCGATACAACAGCAACTCCCAACCAGCTCCTGCCAGCCTCCTCCATCAGACTTCCCTGCTCCTAGGGATTCAACCATAACTTCCCCCAATGAAGTCTGAACTTGATTTACGCCTTTGAGTACCCTTGGTCAGTTCTAAAACATCATACAGATTTCCCTGTATCCCCTAATTTCTCTGAGTATAGTTAATAATCTTCTATACTAAACTCTCCCTGTTTAACCTACAGTGTCATTTCTATCTCCTGACCGGATCTAGACTGCTGCAAAACTAGAACTTGGAGAATTCCTTTGAGATAAACACCCTAAAATGGGAGCTTCGGAGGTTGGTTTGGCCAGACTCTTTGGATTGTACCATGCTGATATTCCTGCCAATGAGAGGTGGAAAGTTAGCAGACCATGGCATGCGGTGGCATCTTAATTAGGCTGCCAACTGCAGTTGACTGAGTTGAAGTGGCAACTGAAACATGCACTTTTGGGAACTCAGGTGGCTGTCAGTGCTTGCCTGTTATGACAGTAGTGAGAACCGTGAGGACCGTGAGGGCCATAGTGGCGTCTAAATCCTTTTAAGCACACCTGAGTGCTCCCAGGCAGACAATGGTAAACTTAGAACCATGAATTCTCAGCCCAAATGAGAAAGAATTAGACATCTTCCAAAAGAGCTGGGAATGAATGATTTCTTAACACCATGGGGCTATTATTGCAGGAAATCAAACACAAAATCTGAGTGAACTGCTGAAGCATAACAAATAATAAATTCACAATGTTGGCAAAGTCTTCATATGAAAGAGCAACAATGCGGCGGCGGGGGGGTGAGATTCTAAAGTCTGGAACAAGAACATCTTGTTGGATGTTGGATCCAGATGACACGGACAATTTTGAAATTCCAAGTCATTCTGAGACCTCAGGCTCTGTCAGAACAGCATCCCCTCTGGTGTCCATGGAGACAAGCCTTCCTCAGCTTAGATCCAGGGGAGAGCCTAACTTAGGGTGGACACCTTCCAAGGGGGGGGCGTATTCTCTCCAAGACCCACCACAGTGCCCCTCAACTAGGATAAATCTCAACATGCTCCAGGAAACGGGTTTAGAGCTCACAGGCCTGCTGACACGTAAAGGAGGAAACTGGGGACAAATGCAGGAACATACTTGGGGTTCTGGACCGAGGAAGATGAACGCAACGTGACACCGGGTCAAAGGCACTGTACTAACAGACGATCAGGATTGAATCAATGTACAACCACCAACAGCTGGATGTGGCTCTAACCGCTTACATGGCTGGCTTCATGAATCTTCAATACAAGGATGGCCTACGTAGAATGACTTGAGATGTCAGAGTTTCTGTATGATTTCATACAGGAGGGAACCCCTTAACCCATCAGGAAGATGAGGATGCTAAACTGATTTATGATGAGTGAGCTGCATACTCTGACCTCCTTCCATGAGGGGCACTACCTCCACTCAGGCAATGAGGAATACATTAGTGAGGGGAGCACCTGTACCCCATAGGGGTTCTGTGCTTGCCCTCTCTCCTCTCAAGCTCAGGTGTGGCTGAAATACAGAGGGATGATGAATTCCCAGAACATTAGAGGCTGAGCTGCAAAAGTGGATGTACAGGCCCAGCGGTGTGGCCTAGCAGCTAAAGTCCTTGCCTTGAATGCGCTGGGATCCCATATGGGCGCCAGTTCTAATCCCGGCAGCCACACTTCCCATCCAGCTCCCTGCTTGTGGCCTGGGAAAGCAGTCGAGGACAGGCCAAAGCCTTGGGTTCCTGTACCTGTGTGGGAGACCTGGAAGAGGTTCCTGGTTCCCAGCTTCAGATCAGTGCAGTACCGGCCATTGCGGTCACTTGGGGAGTGAATCATCAGACAGAAGATCTTCCTCTGTCTCTCCTACTCTCTGTATATCTAACTTTGCAATAAAAATAAATAAATCTTTAAAAAAGCGAATGTGCCACCCACAAAGAAAACAGGGTTGTGCCCATAATTGGCATGCTTTGGTTAGCAGCAATTTTGATGGCTGACTGATCATGGTTTCTCTAGAAATGAAACAGATACGAGGCCTGTCAGAAGACTGCTTGATTTTGACCCTAGAGAAAACTCCAGCAACGGCTTAAGTCACCAAAGCAGAGGACAGTGGTGTCTCACCCGGTTTCTTGCACTAAAAGAGGTAGTGCTGGGTGGGTCCTTGTGATTTCAAAGACTGAGTTTCCCTGAGGAGCAAGTCTTCCTCCCGTATTTTCCCAGAGAGACTCATGACCATTTATTAGAAGAACTGCGCAGAAAGGAGGAGGAGATAGCTCAACTTTTTGGGAGATGCTGGCAGATGCTGACTGTGAATAGATGATTCAAAATGTCAAACTTCCCTTCCCACTCAAGACAGTAAGTTCGACAGAAACCATCAGAGATGTGACAACAACATGGTTAGAAATTCCTATCACATTTTAACTGGCCCATTCCTGGAGAAAGACTGGACTGTCATAAACTTCACCTTGCCTTGACTTAAACGGCAGATGTTAGCTCTGATACCTTTATAGTGCAAGTCAACTCAGCCCCTCACACTTGACATGCAGCTACTAACCTGGCTCATACCTTTTTATCCACATCAATCTGCAAAACAAAAACAAAAACAGAACCAAAAATCAATGTTCCTTTACATGGCAGGACCAACATCTTCACAATGTTGCCTCAGAGCCAAGCCCTGGCCACTGTCGGAATATTGTCGCTTAAAATCTTGATTATCTTAATGTTCTAAAAAGCAATTACACTGTCTTCCTATATCAGCGACTCTGATGACTGGTCTTCAGTGATAAGAAAAAGAATTTCAGCATGTTAGTAAGGCATGTGCTGATAAGAAGAGATAAAATAATCTCTGCAAAAATTCAGGGGTCACATTACTGAAGTTTTCGGGGCTTGGTGGTCAGAAGCCTGTTGAGATAGCTCAAGGGAAACCCAACGTACCACACCTGTACCACAAAGACAGACGCAGTTCTTGATGGGTCTGGGTGATTTCACACTACGTGGGCCCTCAAGCCATCTGCACAGTCACCATTTCCTCAGCAGGACAAGAGCAGGAGGAGGCGCCCCAGCAAGTTACGGTCACAGTAGAGCTCTTCTGTCACTCTTCTGTGCCAGCCAAAACAGAGCGAGTGTCCACAGCAAACAGTGACATCGGACGGAGGTTCTTACATGTACCAACAGCACAGACCCTTAGAATGTAGGGACAACTACTCTTTGAGAAACAGCTTTCAACCTGCTACCGAACAACGGTAGAACCCAATGTTCATTCATTCATTTATTTGAAAGGCAGAGTTTCAGAGAAAGAGGGAGACAGAGAGAGAAATAAAGATCTTACAGTCACTGGTTCATTCTGCAGATGGCTGCAACAAGCACAGCTGGGCCAAGCAAGTCAAAAGCCTGCAACTCCATCCTTGTCCCCATCTTGGGTGGCAGGGGCCCAAAAACTTGAGCTATCATCTGCTGTTTTCCTATTCATATCAGCAGGGAGCTGGACTGGAAGTAGAGCAGCCAGTACTTGAACCTGCACTCATTTGGAATGCTAGCATCATGGACAGTGATTGATTTGCTATGCCACAATAACAGCCGTGAAACTAAAGAGCTAATAATGAGACACGAGGTGACTACATGGTATGAGTTTCCCTCTATGAACTGGACACTCCTGCATCTGCCTTGACACACAGACAGACCCACTAGGACAGCACAGTCACAATCCATCAACACACGGGGATGGGCTAGAAGAACTCAGGCTGGAGTGGTTCAAGAAACATCAGTAAGATACACAGGCAGCTGCTCTTTCAACACCAAACTTCTCCATTAGCCCAAGCTCATGGCCTTGGAGGTTGTACCACACCACTACTGGTAGAATTAGCTAGAATCTGCTTTACAGAAATGTCTGCACAATTTTCTGGTACCAATCTAAGGTGGACATGCATTGCACAATAGCTCCATTCCAGCACAATGCTGGAGGTTGGTCAGGGAAATGCTGCTGGCCGGCAGCACACCAGGCAGTGCACTTGCTGTACAGCCTGTTTGGGAGTTGATCAGAGGCAGGGATGGAGAATAACCCATGGCAGCTGCTGGTGGATTTAGCCGATTGGTCAGGAAGAAGTCTGGATGACTGGTGACAAGAAGATATAAGACATAAGCAGTTGAGTACCAAAGGGTTGAGCTGCATCCATTCCCCATGCATTGCCCTTCCGTGTGACTAAATGCTCCATGGTGGATGGCAAGACTCGGCCAAGCATCTCTATTTCTAAGTGAGCAGAGTGTCCAGCTGTCTGCAGCCAAGGCTGTAGAGGGACATGGTAGAGGGAAGAGGCTTCCTGCAGTTTCCTCTTGGGCCAGAGGCCCACAGCAGGCTGGCTGCTCAGTCATTCTATAGCCTTGGTCTGGCCACTTTCATGATGCAGACAGCAGCGCTCCCACCAGCTGCCCGTGGGTCTTCTGGGGCAAGCAGCCATGTCCTGTTGAGCCCACCTGCAGTAAGTCAGGGATCCCTGGGAAGCCTCAGCGGCCTGCACTGAGCCCTCTATGAGCAAGGTCTTGTGAGTTTTCTGACCACAGCACTAGGGGCCACATACGTTCCCTCCTACCCTGCACGCCCAGGGCAGCCTGATGTGACAGCAGCCGCTGCACCCAGTTCTGACCATCCACATCTGCCCTTCCAGGGGTGCATCCCACAGCCCGAGAACCACCCTGCACTGTAAGCTTCCTGCACCTTACAATCACACTCTTACCAAATGCACTAAATCCTTCCACTGAGCCCCACCTACTTAACCTCCTGTCTGGTTCTGTTCAACTGGGTGGACCCAGCCTGCTGGGAAGTTACACCTGAGAAAATCTTTAACATTATTCTAAATAAAAGTAAACAAAACATAAATTCTAATTCCATCAAAACATATAGAGTTTAGAATTGAAACCAAAATAATGGGTACTACAAATATAACATATGGCCAAAATGGTACTCATTAGGAAATAAACACATTTGCCAGAGAGGATTTTAAGTTTAAAAAAAATGCCTAGGTAAAAATAACAATAATAAAAAATTTAAAAGCCTAAATAAAGTGAAGAATTAAGATCAAAAGCAGAAATTAACAAAATATCAGATAAAAATTTAAAACAATGGAGAACCGGCTCATTACAAATAAAAGCGTGGGCAGACACCACCAAGGGAAAGGAAAACGCAAACACTGGAATTGAAGAGGAGGCTGTAATTACAGAGGCAGAAAAGTGGCAACATTACAAGGGAATTCTTCTAGAGGCTTAGGGCAATAAATGGACAAATCTAAGCGGGTGGCATTGAAGATCTTATTAGAAAATATAAATTACCCCAATTGGTTCTGTAAGAAAACTTGAATAGCAGTAGATGACATTTTAAAACCCATAGTAAGTGTAATCTAATAAGGATTCCAGATCCAGATGAATTTGTAAACAAGTTTTATTACATTTTCAAGGGGCAGATAACCATCAAGTCAGACCCCAGCCAAAGAGGTAAAGCACAAACAAGCCAGTTCCCCGAGGAAGCAAGGAGCTCAAATCCTCGGTGGTCCTGCAACCAGCAGGTGCAGCATGAGGACTGACAATTAAGAACACCTCACGACCAAATCCGGCTTACATCACCAAAGGGAAGTCCGATCAAGCCCATGATGTTCACCTCGAATAACTCAAATGAGCTCTTCCCAGCTTCTTATTCTGCTGAGTAATAATTGAAGGGAAACAATAATTTCTTCTGTTGTAACAATAATTCTACTTCAGCATGGTCTAACAGCTCCAGCTAATGAAGGAAACCTCCTCTTTACAGAAGAATGTCAGGCTATCCATGCAGGCCAGTGCTGGAGGATTATGTAACCACCTGTTTGCAACAGCTAAGGAATCAGCTGATTCTACGACCACAGCACAAGGTCGATGGGACACCCGCTACAGGTATCTTACCAAAGGACTGTTTGTAGATGAATTGTTAGTTTTAGAAGGAATAAACAATTGCAGAATGGAGGACTAAGTTGTCGCCATCTTAACCCCATGATAAACGATAACCAATCAGGTCAATTACACTTGTGACACAGACATAAAGTTAATGTGTGAACTGGGATATGCCATAATACAAAACACATGGCATTGTGAATGAAATCTTTTCCTTTGAAAAAAAAATTTATCTGAAAGGCAGAATTACAGAAACACACCTTCCAAACACCATTTCACATCCCAAATGGTTGCAACTGCTGGAGCTAGGCCAGGCTGAAGCCAGGAGCCTCCATCCAGGTTTCTCACGTGAGTACAAAGACCCAAGCTCTTGGGTCAGCTTACACAGCATTCTCAGGCACATAAGCAAGGAGCTGGATTGTAAGTAGAGCAGCTAGGACCTGAACTGGTGCCCGTATGGGACAACCTATCTTGGAGCAATACAATGCCAGCCCTGGTGCATTCTTCATGAATGAATTCTTCAGAAATTTTCATCTGAATCTGAACTTGTTTTGATGAATTAGGTTTACCACTCGGCAAACATTTCTCCCTCCACGGGAGGGCCCAAGTGCCTCCCCAGCCATGAGGTGATATTTTGCCAGTGCAATGTGACTCATGCAACCACGTGCAATCCCCAAGATGGCACCTTCTGTCTCCATCATTCCTCTTGGGCTCTTAGGAATCACCATCAGCAAGCAAGGCAAGCCCTAGGCAGACCCATCCCATGCAGGTGTCATGGTAAGTACCTGTCAGGCAGCACCACCTTGGCAAACCAGACCCTGTGACCACAAAGGAAAACGCTCGACAGCATTCTGTCATCATGATGCAGTGGATGCTGACTGCTAACTCACCTCTCTGCCGATGCATTCTGCTTTACGGGAGCCACAGGAGATAGAGGGAAAACGACACCACTAGTAGGCAATCAGACTGGAGATGGGACTTGACACAAGACAACCGATCTGATGATTCAGTCTCACAGCAATGACATGGGATGAAACAAAGGCAGAGGCAGAGAACACGCTGGTTAAAAAGAAGGCTCAGCAGATGTCCCAGCCACAACATCTGGGCGGAGCCTGGCAAAGAACTCAGTCATAGATGAGAGAATAGTATGCATAGCAGATGACACTAAGGGATTTTGTTAGGAGGACAGCCACATTATGGAAACACAAGAAGATGCACTTGCGTATCACAACATTCTTAGAATCATTTCTATGAGCTCCACAGGCTGCTTTCTTTATATCAATAGTGAAGGAACATGAAAAAATAAAGTATCAGAACAAATTAAGAGTATATTTAAATTTGTGGGTAAATAATGATTGGCGGCTGCAACTGCTTTAAGAACCTCAGTAGAAAATAAAGAGGAAACACAGATGACAAAGTGTCACCCACAAGGACCAATCAAGTATGGAAACGATATTGTGTTCCTTGTGTTTTTTCTCTTCTTCCCTACAGTAACAATTGGCTACAAGGTAGCCACATGACCATCACCTCCCAAAAGCTAGCAAAATCCTATACTGGCATAGGTACAGAGAAATGCCCCATGAGCACACCCTGTTGTTGAAATCCAACAACTCAATCATAATTAAAAAGAAACTTCACAAAGCAGCCCTGGAACCAGCATTGAGGTTCAGCATGTCAAACTGATCCCTGCTACACCTGTGTCCCACTTCTGTTCCAGCTCCTGTGGCTGCACCTAGGAAGGCAGCGGAGCATGGCCCAGATACTCGAGGCCCCGCTGTTAACACAATGGAATGTCTCATGAGGTAGCAAGTTTTCAAGAGAAGAGAAGAAGGAGGCGACTTTCTTTCCCTGAACAAGAAGTCTCTGTAGAAAGTCAAGAGGTTAGACCGGGGAGAGAATCAAGATGGTGGAATGGGGTAAGCACATGTTTAAACAAAAGAGAATCATTAGCCAGGGTAAAGAGAGGGCACATTCCAGGAAATGGAAGAGGACAGACCAATGGCAGAGGGGCACCTGGAGACTGATGGACACGGGAAAGCAGTGGAGACAATGGTGTGCTGCTGCAATGACCAGATACTCCATTGGCAATCAGTGAGTGGCAATATGAACTCTACCAGTGGCCGTAACTCCACCAGCAGCCAGGTGGGAAGGAGAGTTGACTGGGAGCTCAGCAGGTGACCCAGGCAAAGAAATGCCTGTCCTGCTGATTTGTTTGATTTGACCAGGAGCAGAGACAGAGCAGATCCCAAACAGGCAGTGTGGGAACAAGGTGGATTCCATAGCCAAAACAAACACCAGAGCCACATTGGGTGCCATTTTGTGTAGGAAGGCAAAGGCATTGGGATGGAACTGTGCATGCACTAAGCTGGGAACAAATTCATTTCTGGCTCAGTGCATTGCACCAACAAGGCACCCTACTGGTTCCACCTAAAATAGGTCCAGGTAGCACTCAGACCTAATGGCCAGCAGAAATCCACCAGTGGTATATCAGGTGCCATTTGGTACAATGTGGCAAAGGCTGTGAGACTGGAGGAACAACAGTGCATGTGCTGAGCTGGGAGCAAACCTGCTTTCAGCTCAGTGCATTGTACCAGTTCCACGGGGAAAATAATACAGACTTTGGCATCCTACAGGTCAAAATATGTCCAGGTGGCCCTCAAACCAAATGGCCAACAGGTTCCAGCAAGATCAGAACCACCAACAACCTCGCTATATAGGACACCTGGTGTCTCCCTAATCCTGGGAACTGCTCAGTCAGAAGTGGGAGAAAGGTTGTACAGACAACAATGTAACCACAACACAATATCACAAGAGGTGCAGACAGGTGAGCCAGGAGCTGGGGCTACAGAGATCATGCTGGAAATCTAACACAGGAACCCAGACCTGGAACTCGCTGGAGGGAGTGGCACAAGTGACTGCAAACAACCGTGTAGCAACTGCAATAAGTAAAATCAAATTGTAGACCTGCGGGTGACACAGCTTAGAAATCTGCCCCAAGGAGAAGACTCTGCTGACCAGAAGTACAATGATCAAGAGTAAAGGAAGAGACAGAGGAACAATGAATATTACTGAAGACTCCCCTGCAAAGGAGCAAGACCTTACAAACATCAGAATTAACTGAGGAAGACATCGAGAAAATGGGGGACAGAGCAATCAGATAACTCATTACAAAGCTTCTAACCAACAAGAAGCACATACAGGAGTTCAGGGACTTAAAGAATATGTCACACAGGACATAGCAAAATCAAATTATTGGATATCAAGGACACAACAGACCAAATTTAAAATTCCTTGGAAAGTCTCCATCATAGAATGAATGAGGCAGAAGAAAGAATCTCAGAGTTGAAAGATATTCCTTGTCACAATGGGGAAAGAATAAAAAAGCTAGAAGCAGACCTAGGTCAAGCTAAAAAAAAAAAAGTATTCAAGAATTAAGAGGGGGCCCAGTGTGATAGCCAGTGGCTAAAAAAGTTCTTGCCTTGCATGCACTGGGATCCCATATGGGTGCTGGTTATAATCCTAGCTGTTCTACTTTCTATCCAGCTCCCTCTGGCCTGGGAAAGCAGTAAAGGATGGCCCAAGCCTTGGGATTCTATACCCATGTGGGAGACCCAGAAAATGCTCCTGGCTTAGAATCTGCTCAGCTCCAGCCATTGTGGTCACTTGGGGAATGAACCAGCATATGGAAGATCTTTCTGTAACTCATTCTCTCTGTATATCCGCTTTTCGAAAAAAAAATTTTTTTAAAAAATTTAAGAACACTATTAAAAGGCCAAATATAAGAGTTGCAGGAGTTCTAGAAGATGCATAAAAAGAAGCTGGGTTTACAAATGTATTTAATGAAATAAGGGGAAATTTCCCTCACCTAGAGAAAGAATTGGGAAACAACACCAAGGAGGGGCACAGAACTCCCAACAGGCTTGACCATGACACATAACAGTTAAGTTCTCTTTAAATGAACTTAAAGAAAAGATCCTTCAATGTTCACAGGAAAAAAAAAATGACCTATAAAGGAATGTCAATTAAACTCACAGGAGATCTCTCACAGGAAACTCTATAGACAAGAAGAGAATGGAGTGACATATTCCAGATTCTAAAAGCAAAAAAAAATTATTGGCCCTGGATAACACACCCAGCAAAGCTTTCCTTTCTCTTTGAAAATGAAATAAAATTCTTCCACAGTAAATACGCCTCTTCCAAACCTGCCCTACTTAAGGATGATACTTCAAGATGTTTTCCTGGCAGAGAAGAGAAACAGCACCCACCAAAACCAAAAGGCGAATTTGAAGAACATCCCAGTAAAATAACAGAAGACTAAATCAATGAACAACCCACTGCTAAAATGACAGGACCAAATTACCACCTATACGTATTAACCCTGAATGTAAATGGCTTAAACTCATCAATCAAATGTCATAGATTAGTAGACTGGATTAAAAACAAAACCCATTTATTTATTGATTACAGAAGACACATCTCGCCAACAAAGATCAGCGGGAACTATATCTCATGGATACTCTTTTATTCTTTTTGTTTGTTTGTTTCATCTTTTCAAAGCACTTTCTTATTAAATTATTGACTCATAGATCATACAATAAGCATTTTCTTCAAGAAGGTTCTTGATTTTCATTTCTTCAATGACACATTAGTCATTCAGTAGCATGTTATTTAACTTCATGGTGTTTTTAACTTATTTTTTCTTCCTGTTGATTTTGTTTTGTGGCTTTTCACTTAAGGGGATGTACAGTAACTGTGTAATGGAGATCATCATATCTAATAGCATGTTATTTAACTTGATGGTATTGTAAATTTCTATTTTTTCTGTTGTTTTTGAATTGTGGATTTTTAAATTTTATTTGTTTTTTTTTTAATTTTTATTAATTACAATGCATTATGTGACACAGTTTCATAGGCTCTGGGATTCCCCCAATCCCTCCCCATACCCTCCCTCATTGCTGGATTCCTCCACCTTGTTGCAGTATTACAGTTCAAACTCAGTCAAGATTCTTTCATTGCAAGCATATACCAAGCACATATTCCAGCATCTTATTGTTCAGATAAATTCATCGGTTTCTTGGTGAGACCATCTCTGGTCTGAAGGCAGAGCTGGCAGAATATCATCCCGATCAATTAAAAGCCCCAACATAACATCAACAATAAAATACAACATTATGGAATTATTTGACATGGTATTGAGTAACCAATATGTTAAAAATGCAAGTACTTAACCACATCCTGTAACTACTTCATTGGCATCTCAATTTTAGTTTATATACAACCAGCTTCTATATACCTTAAAACGGCTATAGGGTACTATTCAGCTGTCTCATGTCTATTTTCATTTTAGTATTTAGCAGTTTATAGTGTTGAAGCATAATTCTGCTGAACCTGGCAGATTTTAGGATAGTCTAAACTGGCTTATAACTCTATCAAGGTATATGTCAACAGTTGAGGTACAGAACAGTTTTAGGAAGGGTGTGCAGAGAAATCTTCAATACCTTAGTGAGGAGTAACTAATCTTTGTGTCCTACCTAGTAAGGTATGTGTGAGTCCACGCTGACCATTTCCTGTCTGGTTCTAAGCTTTCCTTGCTGTTCTCTGCCTATTCTAATTTTGGGGGGGGGGGGTGCCTCCAGAGCGACCCTGATGTTCATTGCAAGAGAGGGTGGGGATCCAAAGTTGGAACTAAGTCAGGACCAGAGAAAGCTCCTCTCCCTAGTCCCGAAGAGATTTTACTGTTCTTCTGTTTCAGAGGACCGCTCAGGGCTCTTGGCTCATGAAGACCAGTTGGTACAAGAGCCTAGTCTGGCATGACCTGTGCTCCATCCTGAATTCTGTTCTTCCTTGTGAGTTGAGATTTGCTCTGACCTGCCTGGTCCTCCCCCTTCCAGTTGCAGCTTGGCCCCACCCCACAACCTGTTTTAGGATGCACATTCAGGTGCTGCTGCCTTGACCTGTCCAGACTGCTATTGGTTCCTGTAAGTGATGGCAGGTTCCATGGTCACACCTAGCTCAGTCCATCCTAGCTCAGGCCCCCATCCAAAGCTTAGTGTGGACTGGTATGTGGCAGTCAGTGATGCTCTATGCTAACAGCCTATCTCAGGATTCCCATGTGGGTTGGTGAATCAGTCTGGGCCAAATAGATCCTATAGACTTCTCCTTCCAAACCACCAGGTTCCAGTCCCCGGGCTTATAAGCAAGTTCCATAACCCCGTTGCTGGCAATCAGCCAGAATTCATCCCTCACCTACACTCACACCGGCCTTATACATAGGTGTTCCTAGGCAACAATTACATATCCTAAAAACCCCAGAGCTCACCGCTGGCAGCCAGCAGACAGAGCCATGCACCACTTGGTGCACTGGCCACCAAAAAGCCTAGGACTCGGTTACTGCCTTTAGGTTGTGACATTGGCCTGAGTCCCCATTATTGAGTCTGGCCTGGCTGGGGTACCCCCCACAGCTGCCAAACTGCAAGAGAACTGCTTTTGCCCCAACCCCATGGCCAAACCCCGAAGTAAAGAATTTTAGCATAAAAATAATAACCACCAGTAGTCCCATTTACTGGGGCCTCACTTGACAACACTTGCATCCTTCTTAATCAATTCTGTCCCTTTTACCAGAGAAGCAAAAAAAAAAAAAAAAACTTGTCTCTTTCTAGGATGACCAGGGATGGATATGCCAAATGACCCCCACCGATTCTGGTCCTCACAATATCCCAGTGGGGTGGATGTAACCAGTACTAAGCACAGCAATGACCTCAGGTGCCACAGCTGGAGATGCAGGATCCCTGTTGATGGGCCCAGAGCTCCACCTTCCAGTTCTTTCTTCAACCTTTTTTCTCCCATATCCCTGAGGCATGATGTACCTCCTGCATGCAGACGCCATCAAGCAAGTGAGCATTCATAACAATAGCTGGATTTTCATAAATCCCATTAGCATAATAGCAAGAAATCCCAAGTGAGCATTGAACACCGATTATTATTATTTGCATGTACTTACTCAACACACAAAGATATTTCCTCTTGGCATGACAACAAGTTCTCCACTGTAAGGTTGTTTCACCATCTGGTCCTAAGGTATTTGTAAACTACCTTTTTCACCACCCCAAATCCTGCCATCCAGCAGCAAACCAAGCTGGCAGCCAGCTTGGCAGCCAGGCACAGGGCAGACAGGAAAAGGGCTGGCCCCTGGCGACAGGCTCTAACAGCTCAGGTGGTCAACCTTGGAAGAGTTGTGGACATTTTCCTTTTAGCCACAGGCAAATGTTGTTACCCAGATGCTGCCTGTTGCTATGGTTGCCGGGTACCCTCTGAAGGCTTGTATGTTGGAAGTTCAGTCCCCAGTGTGGCAATGTTGAGACATGACGGTGGTGGGGAATGGAAGGTTAGGTGCTGGGGGGTCGTTGCCCTGGGAAGGGGTTAGCAGCACAGTTGTCAGTGTCTGGGGGAGTGAGCCTGGCCTCTGCCCAGCCTCGGGCTCCCTACTAGCTGTGTGACCCCTCCCTCGCACCTGTGCTCTCATGGTGATGCGATGCAGCCAGGGGACTCTGAGAGTCAGCACCATGGCTTTTAGACCTTCCCCCTCCAGCGTCTGAGCTAAATAAACCCCTTTTCTTTGTGAGTTACTGTTCTCATGCATTTTATTCTAGCATCAGAGAAAGGATCACACATTTTATGGTGTCCTCACTCTTAGGCAGTCGGTGCCAATGGTATCACTTAAGGAAGGCGACACCTTGCAGCCCTCAGGTCTCTAGGGTCTCCACCCAGACCCAGACCACACACTCTCAATCACACTCCTCACGGTCACCGGAGCACAGCACACCGGAGTGCCCTTCTGCAGGCACAAATTTTAGGCTTCACCTCATGTTCACAGCTCATGGGAAGCTGAGAAGGTAGCAAACCCTAGGACCTGCAGGACGCACTAATGTGGAATACCAGCTCCACTGCCGAGGCAGGCACCTGTGCCAGCCCTAACTTACCACCTAGGAAAACTGAATTTCAACACTGATAATTACACTGCCCCAAGATCCCCCAAACAGACAAGGCCAGTTAGATGTCTCTCCTGGCTTCACTCTGCTTTAAAGCATTCATGCCTACAGCATATGGATTTTATTTCAATCAGATATACTCAATGGTAGGATGTCTGAGTCACATGGCAGCTCAATTTTTTTATTTTTGGAAGAATCTCCATAACTGTCTACCACAATAACTTTATCTAGCTGCATTCCTCCCAGCACTGTGGGGTTCTCTTTTCTCCTCACTCTTGTCCGTACCTGCTCTTTCACTGCAACACAATGCACAAGGGTCAGGATAAGGCAGTCATCAACCTACGTGACCATCCACAGACAAGGATGAAGAGAATGCGCACACACACACCCATAACACAAGAGGGAACCCTGTCAACTGCAACAAGCTGAATCAACCCCGAGGACACTGTGTCAAGTTTAACGAGCCCAGCACAGAAGGACAAATATCATAAAGTCTCACATGTAGAATTGAAAGGTTTTTCTTCATTCAAACAGACTAGAACAGTGGGTATCAGAGGCTTGGGAGGAGGGGAGGATGAGGGGGTGAGGGGCTGGAGGGCGGAATGGTAAAGGGTCTGGGGATAGGAGGGTGAGAGGGTGGGCGGGATGGGGGGGTGGGGGGGTGGGGGGTGGGATGGGGGGGGGGGGGGGGTGGGGGGGTGGGAGGGGGGGGGGTGGGAGGGCGGGGGGGACGGGGGGGTGGGGGGTGAGAGGGTGGGGGTTGAGAGGGTGGGGGGTGAGAGGGTGGGCGGGAGGGGAGGGTGGGGGAGATTAGACTGGGGTATAATGACACAGGAGGAGTGGCTTCTGATGCCATGGGCTGACTGGAGCTCACTGCAATGTGTACGTGTTTTTTTTTTTTTAAAAAGGGTTCCTACTGTTAAAGCACAAAGACAATATAGGTGTGAGGTGACGGGTGTGTGGATAGAGCCAGATGTGACCATTATGTGACATGAGACATTCAAACAATTCTTGGAAAATGTGCAAAATGCAGAAGTATGAAGGAGTTCAGACCTGCCACACCAATATCAATTTTTTGTAATTCTGTTTTCCACATTTTTAAGTACCCTGAAATGTACTGAAACAACACTGTACCCCATAAATAGGCACAGTTATTATACATCAATGAACATATGTTTGACAGGCCATTTTCTTCTAAGATTATTACTTCTTCCTGGCCTTAAGGAGAAGATGAAGCACAATTCTTATATTTTTGACAAATGCTAGAATGAAGAAAATGTAAAAAATGACTCAGGTTCCTATTTGACATATAAAGTCTGCATTGCTTGGATATTTGATATGTGGGTGCAAAGCCACAGGTGTTACCGACCATGACATCACTGGGCAAGCAGCAAATAGAGGCCTGAGGCATTCATGGCCAGCTTGCTGCTCCAAAATTCTTACCAGACCAATTCTCCCCCAAGGACAACTGGACGCTTCTCAGTGAAATTTTTGCAAAAGCTTCCCTTGGAAGTAGCAGCAAGCAACCAAGGCAGCTTGGATTGAAAGCTGTGTGCTGCAACCAGGAGACACAGAGAACTAAGTCGGCATTCTGGGCTGCTTTGTTCTCAAGGCTCGCGGGGATTTCCCCGTGGTAGAAGCCCAACTAATTTTTTCAAAAATGCAAAACAGAAGGCAGGGTTGGAGCAGCATCAGACCTAAACCGACGTTCTGACAGTCTCATGGGACAAGGAAGTGAGAACCAGTAGCTTAGGGAAGCTGAAGCCCTGAAAACCTGGGGGGGTGAAATGCCCGAGGGGAATCGGAGGAGTCCTGTTATCTGGCAGGGGGAACCAGTAAACAGAAAACCACACGGTGCCGTGAGCGCAATGTGGATGAAAAGAGGTGAATGAATGGACAGACAGACCACCCTGTGCAGGACCGCAAATGATCCGCGTGGACACCGCCCCCTCATGGAGCTGGGACGTAACTCCATGCAGCCAAGGTCAGAGCAGAAGGTAATAAACACGTCTCTGAACCCAGCCTTCTCATCACTCTTACCTAGCTAGAATAAAGCTTTTCAACTTGAAGGGCACCCCATAAAATAACTGACCAGTACTCCTCAAAATGTCAAAGGCATCAAAAACAAACAAAAAAAAAAAAACACAAGAAAAGGCTAAGAAACTGTCAGGCTCAAAGCCTAAGGAGACACGAAGACCTGACTGAATCTGGTAGCCCACATGGAATCCCGGAGCAGAAAAATGCCCCTGGCTAAACACCAGGTCATAGCATGAATCAGCAATGACACAACGCCACCCTCATCACCTTCCACGAGCCCCAGGTCCGTGACTCCTCCGATGCTGCCCCGCCACTCTGGGGTCAGATTCTGTGTCCCAGAAAACCAGGATTCTAGACACCTGGATGTGTCTCCAAGAGCAAAGGAAACGAACACAAGGCCAAGGCAAGGGTCTTCGGAAGACCCTGCTACAGAGGACTGGAGGACCTGGCAGGGCCTGAGCAGGTTGTAATTCCTCCAAAACAAACATGGCACAGCACGGACTCAAAGTAGTCCACCAGACGAACCTCATCCAACCTGACCCCCAATTCCAGACTACACTCAGGCCTTCAAAGGGGTCTCATCCAATCACACATCCACTCAAAAGCTGAGTATGAATTTGATTTTAAAATCACATTTTATGCAACTAGACAACACTGTGCTTAGTGAAATGAGCCATACCTAAAAACACAAATACCGTGTTTTCTCTGATTTGTGGTGCCTAATATATATAATACAAAAAACAAACTGTGTAAGAGTGACATTGAATTCTGCTGAACTGATGATTCTTTACAGCCCTTGCCTGTATTCCTGCAGAACACCAGTCTTTCCACATTTGACTTTTTGAAAATTGTTATGTAGTTTATTTTATAATCATAGTCTTAATGGTAAACAAAGTACAGTGGGGGCAACGCTGTGGGGCAGCATCTTAAGCTGCTGTCTGTAGTACTGGCAACCCACATGGGCACCACTTCCAATCCAGCTCTCTGCTAATGCACCTGGGAAAGCAGTGCAAGATGGCTCAAGTGGTTGGGACGCTGCCATCCACATGGGAGGCCAGGAAGGGCTTCTGGGCTTCTGGGCTCTGGCTCTGGCCTGGTCCAGTTCTGGTCACTGTGGTCATTTGGAGAGTGAACCAGCAGATGTAAGTTCGTTCTTCCTCTAACCCATTTTTCCAAATAAATAATCTTTTTAAAATATATATATATAGTTCTACTGATAATCAAGCAAAACAGACTTTAGAAAAAGAAGCATTATTAAAGGAAAGAAAGAAGATATAATTTCAAAGCACAGGAGGATAGGAATAAATTCTAAGTTTAAATTCTAAATTAACATGTATGTGCTTGCATGTTTTCAACATTTACAAAAGGAGAATTTAAAGAAACAAAAGAAGACAAATCTAAAATCACAATGGGAAACAGACACATTTCCCGCCCTCTGGCTTCAAATAGTTGATGGAAAATGAGGATTATCTTTCGATTCAATCACAAAGTCGTTAAGTCCACTTGTAAACAAACCATTGAACCAAGGTTCTGAATACCAATGCTCCTGGACTTTTTCGTCCAAAGTAACCTACTGTAGGCAAGGGGAAAGCCAGCGTCAGCATATTCCAAAATGCTACAAGTTGTAAACTACACTATAATAAAGCCCAAAATAACAAATAAAGAGCTTAAAAATATGTAGACACTTGAAAATTAAGCACTTGAAAACAGTCCACAAAGAAGAAATTGTAAAAACTGAACTCATATTCATTAATAAAGAAAGATACTTTATCAAAATGTCATCCCGCACAGCGGCGCCATCCACAACAGTGAAGGGAAAGAGACAACACAAGTGTGCAACAACACACGTGTGCAGAAAGAGATGTGGTGTATTTGTACAAAGGAGTATGCCTTATAACGGAAGGAAATCCTGTTGTGGGACATTCCAGGTCAGCCTGACTATGCTCCAGGCACATTTTCTCCCCCAAACCATTTCTTCACTGGAAGCTTGGTCCACATTGCAGCTGGGAGCTTCCAGAGGTAGAACCCAAGGAAAGGTGACTCCAGCCTGGGTACTCCCTGCTCAGGAGCGGGTCAGTGCTGGCCTTGAGGAGGGAGCCACTGCCCAAGGCAAGACTGTGCCAGACTGTTACAGGCCAGGCCACCCCACTTGGCAATCTCCTTCCACACACGGGGATGGTCTCCTTCCCACTTCCAACACAGCTGAGAATCCTGGCAGGTGAGGACTACGCCCTTTGACTCCTCCAGGCCCAGGACTGTGAGTCAAGCACACCTGTTTAATGCACACACAACCCAGCCTCAGGATGCTTTGTTCCACAACACAATGTGCACTCAACAAGCCTTGAGAAACTTAGGCTGAGATAAGCCAACCACAGAAGGACAAACATTGACCAATGCTGTTCACATGGAGTGCCTGAGGTAGTTAAGGCCCTAGGGACCGAAAATGCATCCATAGTGACCGGAAGCTGGGCAGCAGACTGGGAGGTCACATCCTAACGGGCCCTGACTGCCAGATGAGGCAGATGGAAGGTTCTAGAGACCTGTTTCATAGCATCAAGAATATTCTGCCACTTCTGACCCATACACTGGTTGACACAGTAAATTCTACGCTATGCAGTTTTTCAATTAAACAGTGGCTTGTACCCAAGGTCATAACAAGACAATTGTAGCACATTTATTTATTAGAAAACAAGGATGACTAGAAAAATAATCTGTTTATTTCTAAGTAGTTTAAAATGAACAGCAAAAGATAGCAAACAAAACTGACAAAAGGAATACAAAATATAAAATAAAGCAGGAGGAAACAAAAAACTGAAGATATCATGCAGAAAAATCAGAAAAGCTAAATACTGATTCTTTGGAAAAAATTAAATTAATAAATCCTTGAAGAGACAGATAAGAAAAGGAGTGGGGATGGCCGAAGGAAAGCGTAGATTAAGCACTGGGAATGAAAATAGGGGTCAGGAAAGGCAGTAAGTGTACTTCTCAATAACACCAACAATGTGACTTTGAATGAAATGAATAATGAGCTTGAAACCACCAAACTTAGCAAAACTGATGCAAAAAAAAAAAAAAAATCAAAGAAACTAAAAAAACAAAAAAAACAAAAACTGAATGATCCTGTATTTACTAAAGAAAGTAAATCTGGGATTTTAAAATCCTCTTCTCCAAAGTTGCACTGACTTCCCAACTTAATTCCTCCAAACACTGAAACAACAACAAAACCAACGAAACAACGCCAACATTATTCAAAATCTCAAGGGAACATAAAAAGAAACACTTTCCAAGCCATTTTGCAAGGCCACCATCAGCTGGATACCCAAAGCTGACCCCAACAGTCCTGAAAAGAAAGTGGCAGGCGAGCCACCTTTAACACAGCTGCACAGAAACGTGCAAATGAAACTATCAAATCCAAACCAGTGGCATCACATTACAGCTCTCCATCACAAGACTGGCTTAACACTTAAAAGCCAAGCACGACTCACTGCCTTAGAGAAATAAAGGGAAATATAGTTACTTCACTAGTTGCAGAGAATTTCTGACAACAGAAAATTAGAAACAGAAGAAAACTTTCTGATTGAGTATTTATACATTTAGAAAAAAACAACTGAAGCATCAGCATGATTTGAGGTGAGCAGCAGGGCTGGCTGTGCAGTGCAGTGAGTGAAGCCACTGAAGCAGCAGCATCCATGTTCGAGAAGCAGGTCTGAGGTCTGGCTGCTCTGCTCCCATCCAGCTGCCTGCTGACATACCCAGGAAAGCAGCAGATGGCCCCAGTGCTTGAGCCCATGCCACTCATGTGGCACACTGGTCACTGGGAGAGAGAACCAGTGGATGGAAGATCTCGTTCTCTTTTCCCCATCCTCCCCCTGCCTTTCAAACAAACAAACCTTTTCTAAATAATGAAATACTTACACAGTTTCCCCTAAGAGGGAAAACACTGAAATTTGAAGTCAGCGAACCGAAAGGGGGAGGGGGTAGAAAGACACTTATTAGCCACGGACCACACAATTATGAATTTAAAAGATACAAAAGAACCTGCCAATAAGCTATCAGAATTAGCGGCCCTTTAGCCGTTGCTAAAGGTTGCTGGACACAGGGTAAACACACAAAGGAAAAGCAATGATAATACAGGACACGTGGACCCCACGTGACTTTTTACCAGCCGCTTGTCTCCATCAGCTGAAAGGCTGCGGCTTCCTTTAGGAAGGGGAAAGTCAGCCTGCAGGCTGCAGAGACCCCAGCCAGCTGGCCTGTTAGGGCCCACAACCACATAAGCCAACCCCCCACAGGAGATCTCTGGGTGCGCACCTCCTGCTGCTGCCCTGATGGAACTCGGGAAAGCACACTTATCACCCCCGCACACCTCCCATGGCTTGAGCTCATCACCACTCCAAGCGGGAGACTCCAACAGTACAGAGGATCCCCCACGAGCGTGGATCTCGCATGAAGCAGCTGTGGGACCCGGGGTGAGCAGCCTCACCACTCAGGGCCTCTCTCTAAAGACAAAGTCTAGGTGTGTCACCTGATCTGTAGGATTCCCCCAGTCCCGACACTGCAAGTCCTTGGCTGAGTGAGAAAACGGAAGTTGCAGGCTACACAGCAACATCCACGCGCAGGGCAGGGCCCCAGGGCCTGCAGGGTTTCCTCCCCTCCCAACGCTCACACACACAGGAGCAGTGACTTGGCTGGGACCTTGACTTGGCTGGGACTGCAAGAAAGGGTGGGAGAGGCAGAGTGCAAGCTCGCCTCTCCAGGGAGTTCCTGGCAGAGCCCAGCATGCTGCCTGGCACTGCATAAGGCACTGTGTCTACAGAACAGAAATCCTGGCATCTGCCCCAGTTTCAAGGGCACTGACTATGTCTAACGCTACTGATGCCTGCCATGTGGTCCAGGCCAGTGACAACAGCGGTGCCACCCCTCTCCACAGGGGAAACGCTCCAAGCCAGGTCATGCCTGCAACTGTGGCTGGCAATGAACTTGGTGCAAACTATGTGTAATGATGATCTCTGATACAGTTTAGTTTATGAATCAGGTACAGTGAGTGATTCTCACCAACAATAGAACCGGACTATTGTAGCAAAACAACAGTAAAATTGCCAAACTCACCACTTCCGCTGTATAAAAGGCAAACAATGGGGAGAATCAAGATGAAGGAATAGGGTAAGGACACATTTAAACAGAGAAAATTTAATCAGGATGAAGCCGAGAGGACACATTCCAGGAAATAGGAGAGGACAGAACAACAGCAGAAAGGCACCTGGAGACTGACAGACACAGAAAAGCAGCAGACACAATGGTGTGGTGTTGTGGTGACTGATACTCCAGCAGCATTCAGCGAATGGCGATCTGAACTCCACCAGCAACAAGGTGGGAAGGGATTTTCACTGGGAGCTTGGGAAATGAACCCAGACAAAGAACTGTCCATCCTGCTGGTCTGTTTCATTTGACCAGGAGCAGAGACAGAGCAGCAGATCCCAGATGGGCAGTGCGAGAACAGGGTGGATTTCACAGCCCAGTCAGCCCACTAGAGCCAAATTGAGCGCCATTTTGCGTAAGCAGGCAAAGGCAAAGGAAAGGACTGAGCATACGCTGAGCTGGGAGTAAACTGCAGCAACAGGATATTCTACAGGTTCCACCCAAGACAGGTCTGGGCAGCCCTCAAACCTGACAGACAGTAGATCAAGAACTCTAGTAGAGGAATGTCAGGCGCCATTTTGTACAATGTGGCAAAAGCTTAGGACTGCAGGGGACAATTAGTGAACCAATGAACTGCGCATGTCCTGAGCTCATGAGAACTCACTGAGTTCCGTGCATTGCACTGGTCCCGCAGGAAAATAATACCGACTGTGGCATTGTACGAGTCAAAATAGGTCCATGTGGCACCCAGACCCAACATCCAACAGGTTCCAGCAAGATCAGCATCATCAACAACCTAGCTATATAGGACACCTGGTGTCTCCCTAATCCTGGCACCTGCTCCAACCAGAAGTGGGAAAAAGGTTGTACAGACAACAGTGCAGCCTTAGCATGGGATCACAGGAGGTAGAGAGTGGTGAGTCAGGAGCTGGAGCTACAGAGACCATGGTGGAAATCTAACATAAGAACCCAGACCTGGAACTTGCTGGATGGAGTGGCACAAATGACTACAAACAAACAGCCGTGTAACAACTGTAATAAGTAAAATCGAATTGTAGACCTGCGGGTGACACAGCTTAGAAACCTTCCCCAAGGAGAAGACTCTGCTGACCAGAAGTACAATGATCAAGAACAAAAGAAGAGACAAAGACACAATGAATATTACTGAAGACTCCCCTGCAAAATAGCAAAACCCTTTGCCAACCTCAGAGTTAACTGAGGAAGACATTGAGAAAATGGAGGACACAGAATTCAGATATAACTCAATATAAAGCTTCTGATCAACAAGGAGAAGCACATACAAGAGTTCAAGGAATTTAAGAAGCATTTTACATAAGCAATAGCAGCAATAAAGCAAATTAAGGCTGATATATCAGAAATGAAGAACACAGTAGAGCAAATTAGAAGTCCAGTGGAAAGTCTCCAAAATAGAATGAAGCAAGCAGAAGAAAGTATCTCAGAATTGGAAGATACTTCCTGTCCAGGGGGAAGCAAACAAAAAGTTGGAAGCAGAGCTGGAGCAGGCCAAAAACAGTATTCAAGAATTGAAAGACACTATTAAGAGGTCAAATATAAGAGTTAAGGGAGTCCCAGAAGGTGCAGAAAGATAAACTTGGTTTAAAAAGGTATTTAATGAAATAATAAGACAAAATTTCCCTAATCTAGAGAAAGAATTGGGAAACAAAATCCAGGAGGGGCACAGAACTCCCAACAGGCTTGATCAAAAGCGATCTTCACCATGATACATGATCATCAAGCTCTCTTCAATTGAACACAAGGAAAAGATCCTTAAATGTGCACGTGGAAAAAATCAATTGACATATAAAGGAATACTAATTAAGCTCACAGGAGATCTCTCACAGGAAACTCTACAAGCAAGAGGAGAATGGAGTGACATATTTCAGATTCTAAAAGAAAAAAATTGTCAGCCTAGGATAACATATCTAGTGAAGCTTTCTTTTGTCTTTGAAAATGATATAAAATTCTTCCACAGTAAAGAAAAGTTACAAGAGTTTGCCTCTTCCAAACCTGCCCTACAATTGATACTTTAAGATGTTCTCTTGAGAGAGAAGAGGAATAGCACCTATCAAAACCAAAGGCAAACAGGAAGAACATCCCAGTAAAATGACAACAGAAGACTAAACCAATGAACAACCCATTCCTAAAATGACAAGGCCAAAGTACCACCCATACATATTAACCCTGAAAGTAATTGGCTTAAGCTCATCAAACATCATAGATTCGTAGACTGGATTAAAAAGAAAAACTTACCTATTTATTGTCTAGAAGAGACACATTTCACCAACAAAAAAAATCAGCGGAAGCTATCTCATGGATTTTGATTTTTTGTTAGTTTCATTTCTTCAAAACAGTTTCTTCTGATTAAATTATTCAATGACTCATAGATCATACAGTAGGATCATTTTCTTCAAGAAGGTTCTTTATTTTCTTTTTCATTTCCTCAGCGACACATTAGTCATTCAGTAGCATGTTATTTAACTTCATGGTGTGGTTAATTTCTTTTTTCTTCCTGTTGATATTGTTTTGTGGCTTTTCATTTAAGGGGATGTATAATAGCTGTGTAATAGGGACTATTATATCCAGTCATATTATTCAACTTCATGGCATTGTAAATTTCTATTTTTCTTTCTATTGTTGATTTTGTATTATGACTTTTCATTTAAGGGGATGTACAGTAGCTGTGAAATGGAGACTAACATCCAGATGTGAGGATACAATGTAGCATGCATCTCTACTTCCAGATAAAAATGGACTTACAATGAAACTGTTTACTATATCTTGACAATAGGATGCTGGACTCTCTGCCATTGTCCATGCCCGCAATGATGGACATATGACTGTGTATGAACTATACTTGAGTAATGATACAGAGGAACTTAGGCGGGGGCAGGGGGAGAGGGAATTGAGGAGGGGATAAGGGAAATCTCAGGAGCCTATGGAACTGTATCACAAAATAATAATTTAAAAAGTACATTATTTCAAAGTTGAGATGGTACAAGAAAAAAAAGGCAAACACCAAGATACCACAACAGTCAACCTGGTGATGGAGAACTTCTAAATGACAGACAGGTGGGCAGCACACACAGCATGGATACGCTGGACAAAGCAATGACCCACACCCCAGGCAGGAGGGTGTGGGGTGACACCAGATTGAGGCATGTTACTTAGAACAGAGCACAATTTAAAACTCAGAAACTGCCCATTTCCATAATCGTCCACATACTTCCCAACTATGGTTGCCTATGTGCTTGGATAGAAACCATGAAAAGTGAAATTGCAGACATGGGAAGGGTGTGTGTGGACCCACTGTGACACTGCTGCTGCTGAGGTAGAGAAAGGGGAGTGGGAAAGAAAGACTTGAAGGGGTGTGGTAGCTTAGTGGCTTAGTCCTCACTTTGCATGCACTGGGATCCTATATGGGAGCTGGCTCATACCCTGGCTGCTCCACTTCCCTTCCAGCTCCCGTCCTGTAGCCAGGGAAAGCAATAAAAGATGCCCAAAGCCTTAGGAACCTGTACCCACGTTGGGGACCCATAAGAAGCTCCTGGCTTCGGGTCAGCTCAGTTTTTTTCACTAGAGGCCACTTGGGGAGTGAACCAGCAGATGGAAGATCTTTCTCTCTGTCTCTCATTCCCTCCTCTGTAAATCTGACTTTACAATAAAAATAAATAAATCTTTAAAAAAAAAAGGTGAAGAACTGGGACACCCCATGCCAGGTGCCACTTGGCAGGGCTGTCCAAGCGGCACGCACAGAGACTGCGTGCAAGGCTTTCGGGGCCTATAAGCATCTCTTTCACCCCCCACACAGCAAAGAACAAGTGCACAGCCAGATGCTGTCAATGCCCTCTGACTCCTGCCCCAGTTTCCCTCCCTTCATCACCCAGAGACTAGAGGCATGGGGACAAAGCCATGACGTATCTCTTGGATCATCGCTCCCAAAACCCAATGTCTTTTCTGGGGTGAAAGTTCCCACATTGTCCATGACAGGAGTGGGTTTCCTCGGCTACCAGTGAGTCCTTCTGAGACCTCCCACCATGCCTATAGCCAGACCACTGTGACCAGGGATTATACATCCAACTGAGCATGGGTTCACTTGGCTGCATGGATGCTCCAGTGTCCTTGTAGTGAAAAGTAACTCGTCTGTGCGAGTCCCCTTCAGTGCACTCCCTGCCACGCAGACCCTGGATACGCATCCCCTGCATCCCCTGTGCACCAAGGGTGTGATTCCCACCTGCCAGAGGGGAAGCAGCTGCAGGTGCACAAGTCCTGGGGTTCTCCTTACCTATCACTCAAGAAAACTAAAGACTCCATCCATTAACCTTCTTGGCCAGTTGTCATGGAACAAGACATCCCACTTCCACTTTCTCTACCTTTTCAAACTGCTTAGCCTTGTACAGTCGCCAGCAGGTGACTGAGAGCCCCATATCCTTGCGGGCTTGTGCTGGTCACTCCAGGCCTCATCGTCACTCCCTAGGGTCCATCATCTCATCCCTCAGGCTCTGTGGTCGTCCGTGGAGCGCACAGGTCCCACCTTGTCCATCAGCCCTCTGATGCAGATCCACAAAGGCCTCTCTACGGTCTTTCCAACAGGACACTGGCCTCTGCCACTATGCCTCCGCAGTCACTCCATCTAGCCAACCATACTCCCTGCACCTGATGTGCTGCTTTCTATTTTTAGGATTCCATCACATCCACACACTTGCATTTGCCTCAGGGCCCTGCCTTCTCTCCCTGTCCCTCACCTTCTCCCTCAATGAATACTCCTTCCCTTGAGAAGGCTCAAGCCTCACTTCTTAGACAACCCACTCCAGCTATGGACACCATGCTTTCCCACAGCACCTGTTTTATGATGGGAAGGTCGGGTGCTCCCTTTCAAGCCTCCCATCAGCTCACACCACAAAAGACGGCTTGCTGCCACTCTGTTTTCAGCATCACCCCATTTAAATGAGTGAGGAGTAAACAGCCAGATGAGGCACAGTGCCCCATGCAGCCGACACGCGGGGCTCAGGAGGCACCCGCCTCTCCTGCAGTCACATCTCAAGTCCTGGAAGTCAGAACATCGCAAGCTCCACAGCCTTGTCCCCGAGGGGCTCTATACCACAAGGGGTGACAGCTCAGCCTCTAGGATGCCTCCCCAGGCCAACCTTGATGGGCACATGTCTGGGAACCAGCTTACGCTTTGCCACAGGCCCTGATGATTCCCTCCCAGGTTGCAGATTGACAGAGATTGTGAGATTTTGTTCAAGAATAGAGATTAACACTCAGCAGCCATGGACTTTCCTTTCACGATGCAAGACCCTCCATCCCACCCGGCCACCCCTGACACACACATTCACACACTCAGGGTGGCTCTGGGAGACAGTGCGCACCTGCACCCACACACATGTTGTTTCCCAAACCCCACACCATCTGTAGAGGGAGCCCTCCATTGGCATCGCATGTGAGTCTAGCAGAGCCCTTGGTGAGAACTCAGCCTGGAAAAATGACAGGTCACTGTAGCAGGTCTCTCTAAGCCTCTCAAGGGCTGCGGCTAATAGGGTGCTTGGGGACTTTGTAAAATGGAGCAGGGTCAGACAACAGCTCCCAGCCTGACAGGAGTGTAGACGACGCCTATTTTCGGGAACATCTCTCGGGACTCCACAGCACACAGTTTGGGAACGCCAGCTTAGACACTAATGCCATTAATTAGAACTGGACATAATTAATTAGACCTGAACATCATTAATAAAAAATTACAGACCGAAATAGCTGGCTTCCTTCCATTTAATCACACTAATTATGTGGGGCTCAACCTACGAGCAGCTCCAGGTGCAATTTTCTTAACACATTTTTCATATTAAGGGAGAGATTTTTCTCTTCAAAAATTTAAAAAATAAGATACGAAGCATGAGGGTAGCAGTTTCCGAATGTTCAGAAACACACACCAAGCCCCACATCATAAAACGATAGCCAATACCATGTCCTCCCTTGGCTTCCTCCAGCAAGAATTACCTAGGACGCTAGGGAACTGTGATGTGCCATGCCCCCCCGCCTGTGCCACGTGCTGTTCTCAACCCACCTGCCCCCAGCCCATGCATGCCTCCTGCACAGGAACAGAAAACACACTTCCAAATGTCTGAGGAACCAGGCTACGTCAGAGTCCCAGACTTCTTTGTCACCCACTACACAAGAGGTCTTACAAAGGTTCCTGGAAGATATTTCTGGAAAAAAAAAAATTCATGAATTGCAAAAGTTTTTTTGCACCAACATAAACTTAGCTCCTCACGGTAGGTCTCCTCAACCATGAGGCACTAGATGGATCCCCAAAGAACAGAGGACAGGTCAGTGCCCACGTCGACCCCAAGACGGACAGGCAGGCAGCAAAGCATGAGCAGGAGGGAGGACTGTGGGCACAAATGTCCAGTGAAGACCCCAGAAGGGCTGTCCTGTGAGCGCTGTCTGAGAGAAAATAGAGAAGCCTGGGGGATAGGCACCCCGCACACAGAACCCAAAGGAGCAGCCCATCTAAATGCAACCACGAGAGAATAGGACCTGGTCGATGTGCAAAGCCCAGCCCACTCACAATCCCAACCAAGTCCACAAACAGACAAACACAGCACTGAATGTAAAGAGGAGAGGGCAGGGGACTGGCACTGTGGCGTAGCAAGATAGGCTGCTGCCTGCAGTGCTGGCATCCCACAAGGGCATCAGTTCACATCCTGGCTGCTCCACTTCCCATCAGACTCCCTGTTAACACACATGGGAAAGCAACAGAGGGTGTCTCAAGTGCCTGGCCCCTCTATCCACGTGGGAAACCCAGAAGCTTCTACTGGCTCCTGCCTGGTAGCAACCTGGGAAGTGAGTCAGCAGATGGAAAAATCCCAGTCAATCAATATCTGTCTCTGTCTCTCTCTCCCTCTTTGTAGCTCTGCCTTTCTAAATCCTGAAGAAAAACTAAGAGCTGTTGACAAGAGCAAAAGCAATGGGGGCCCAGCCAGGACCCACACAACAGTGGGGTGCTTGTGCAGACACTGAAATGGGGACCTCACAAACACCAGAGCCAGTGTAGAGAGGGAGGAGCCATCACCTACAGACAAGTCACATGAGGTTCACCACTGTGAGCATCCCTGCCCCTGTGCTTCACCCCAATACATATCCCTTCCATATGGAAGGCACCTCTCAGGTGCCCCATTTGCCCTGATCTTGTTATGCTCATTAGCTTAAATTCTTACCTTGCACACATTGGGATCCCATATGAGCACTGGTTCATGTCCTGACTGCTCTACTTCCCTTCCAGCTCCCTGCTTGTGGCCTGGGAAAGCAGCTGAGGATGGCCCAAAGCCTTGGGACCCAGCACCCATGTGGGAGACCCAGAAGAAGCTCCTGGCTTCAGATCGGCTCAGCTCTGGCCGTTGCAGCCACTTGGGGAGTGAGCCAGCAGATGGAAAAATCTTTCTCTGTCTCTCCCTTTCTCTCTAAATCTGCCTTTCTGATATAAATAAATCTTAAACATTTTTAGAAAAAGTGTTTGAAAGAAAAAGAAGAAACAGATCTTCCATCTGCTGGCTTACTCCCCAAATGACCCCAATGATCAGAACCGGGCCAGGCTGAAGCCAGGAACTTCTGGGTCTTCCACATGGGTGCAGGGGCTCAAGCACTGGGATCACCATCTGCTGCTTTCCCGGTGTGTTGGTAGGAAGTCAACTGGAAGTGGAGCAGCCAGGACATGAACAGGCACCTATACGGGATGCCTGGGTCATAGGCAATGGTTTTACTCATGTCCCCACACACCGGTTTTCACTTTTTTGTTTTCTTCGTGTTGACTGTAACCCACTTGTGATGTTTAATTTCATGTATTATTGTTTCTGGACCACAGGTTGCCCAGGTATTTGGGTAAGTACTGTTTCTGGATGGGTCTGTGAGTCACCTTCTGGAGGAGATCAGTACTTGAAAGGGTGAACAGAAAAGATCCCAAGGCCTCCTCAGTGTGATGGGCTTTCGCCAATGCAGGCAGGGCTCCGCCATGGCGGAGGGAGGGAGAGAGACGTCACACTGGAACTGGGCCAGCCATCCATCTTCTGCCCTCCACACTCCATACTAAAACTCGCACCAGCAACCCACGCTCTCAGGCACCTGAGCTACTCCACTGGCATGGCTGGGCGTCCAGTTTGCAGAGAGCAGCTCCTTGCCCTTACAATCCAGGGGGACTAACAGGGGCAGGAGGAGGGGGAGCGGAAGGGGGAGAGAGAGGAGAGAGATACCCAGAAACACAGCATCTTAGTGGTGTGTCTGGAAACCCTCAACTCACACCACTGAACCCCCCTTCTGCCAAGTATCACACACCTGTGACGACGAGGGGCTCTGCTGCGTCATGGGATGCCATGTATCGTTCTGGATAGATCTTGCCTATCATCAGACAGGGTTTTGCCAATGTGCCCTCCACAGACAGGCCCCGAAGGTGTTGCTGCCCAGCTTCCTCACCAACTCTTCCCCCGCCAGACCTCCTAGCTCACCAATGTTATGGGTGGGGGAGGGTGTCTTGATGACTAGCCAGCAGTTCCTTGGTCAGCTGCAAGGCCAAGTTCATTTGTCTCCCAGACATCTTCTTGTTCTTCATGCTATCTGCCTGTTCTTCGATTCTGCTGCCTCTATTCACTGAATTGAAAGAATTCTTTATACAGACAGAATACTAATTGTTTACAGCTAATTCACAGGGAATATTTATTCCGGCTTGACAGAACGTTCACAGACGTTATCAACAGGCGTTCTCTGATGCATGTATGCACAAGGGTGTGACCTCTGCCCACCTCAAAAACACACAGAAAATATCTCCTACGTACTTTGACACTTGGATCCAAACTCCGGGGATCTAGTTCTCTGGGCATCTGTGTGTGTCTGCTGTGAGCGTGGGATCTCACTGTATCCTTCCCTCCTCCCTCGTTCCGCCATCCTGCACCATATCCCACTGGATCCGTGCCACGCCTCTGCCACTCAGGTGAGAGCTTGTTCTGAGGCTTGCTATCGGCTCCAGCAACCCTCTGTGCCACCGCCGGCCTTGTCTCCCACGTCTTAGTCAACCAGCTCTCCCTCCCTCCCAATCTCACTGCCCTGGTCCCGTGTCACCCTCGCCCAGCGCTCTGACCTTGGATTTTCCCTTCCTGTCCAGCAGCTGGGAATTTCTTTCTCTGGAGTTTACATTTTGCAGGCATTTTCAGCCGGATTTGACACAACTCAGGGACCCGTCCTGACGTGGGAGCACACTGGCACTGCTGATGTATTCTCAGCCAGCTACTTCTGTAAACGTGACATCTCATTTCAGATATTTTCCAAGGCTTGCTGCAATTGCAGCACGTTTTATCAGCCTTCCCAGCACCGCTTCCAGATAATCACTGGATTCCCGTTTGACTACTTACTACACTTTACACACCAAGGACCAACAGGATGGATACCAAAAATAGTGAGGGCTAGAATTCAATTCGTACAGAATATTAAAAAAAAAAACTAGAAAAGTGTTTCCTGAAAGTGGAAGCAGTATCAGAAGGTGATTAGCCAATGAAGAGCCATGGGGGCACTGCAGGTACCCGTGTCCTGCACTTACAGAACAGCTCCACTGCACTCAACAAGTGAGCAAGCCGGGCCTTCTCTCCTCACTGCACGTTTCCTGCCAGAGTTGCTCTGGCATAAGTGACATCTAAAAACCCCCATCTTGTGGCCACTTTTGTTTCCCAAGCAAGAGCGGGATTTTCCGCAGGCGAGCTGCAGGGCCCCAGGAGGACCCCAATCCCCTCCGTGAGAGGCCTGTGACACCGCAGACGGGCAGGTGGGATCTAGGGGACACTATTTATCACCATTCATGTGGAAGTTCTAACAGTATTCCAGGACATGCAAACCCCCCAGTAAGGCTCAGAAGAAGGAAAATGAACACCCCATGCCTTAGATGTATCAGCTGGGTGGTTCCATGGCCCCACTCGCATGCAGTAACACCCAGGTCCAGCAAGGCTCATGAAGCTAGAGCCACAGCGAACAGCTGCCCCTGCAAACAGCATCTCCCTTCCCACCAGGTGTAAGTACGAGCTCCTCCCTGAGCCGACTCCCAAACTCTTCAGTGTCTTCAGGGCTGACGGTGGCTGATGCACTTAATAAGTTCAAGACTGATGGATGTTTACAACACCAAACAGACCATCCAAGGAACAGAGCAGGCCTTGCTGTGACACTGCAAGTGCAAGGTCCTCAAGAAATTCAGGGAAAGCTATGCAATGATATTTAAAAAAAAAAAAAGTTGCACCAAAATAAGCTGATCCTTTAATTCCATTATTCCAAGTTTCGGGATACCCTTCATAAATTCACAAGCTGTTTAAAATCTGACAGCCAAAAAAAAAAGCTGTTCAGAGATGACTCAGACTCAGCTTGGGCACAAACACATGACAAATCATACAACCGTTGAGTTGTACCTAGTATCCCTGGGTGGGGTCCAACTGTTCAAGAGCTCTTAGTGCCTTAGGGATGAGCCTCACAAAAACCACCATGGGACTCACCTGGGACAAGTGTGACAAGAATGCTCCCAGATTGGACAGGAAGCAGGGGCTGCGACTATCTGTGGCTGCCAGACTGTAGGATGGAAGCCGGGTTCAAAGAAGAAGTGGGTGAAGCCGCCCTGCGAAACACACCTCTCTCTAGGTTGCTTCAAACTGCAAGAGTGCTGGCCTTCTGCAGCCCCCAGACGCAACATGGCAGTTTTGAACCTCAGTCTCGACATGCCAGAAGCCCACCCTTGCCCCTGACAGTCACATCCATTCTCTGAGTTAGCACACAGATTTTCCAGTGGGCCACCTAAGGGTGTTTGTCTCCTCTGGGAGTCCCAGAGCCACCAGGGTCCTACTCAGAAACTCTAAACTAGTAGGTGTTCCTTCCCTTGAATACACAAGAACCCAGACCTGCCCTGGAATTCTGGACATGGAAACTGTATACCCGACTTGTCCTCCTAACCTGTGACATTTCCTTCTGTGCCCTGCTCTCCAACATATCCCAACCCATACCCAGCTCACCTGCAGCCAAGATGCCTGGTGTGTGCTTAGCCCAAGAAGAGCAGAGCCAACACAACCCAGAACCCGTGTCCTCTAGATCTGCCCTGTAAGGCTCCACTCCAACAGTGCTGTGAGGCTAAAGCAAGTCAAGTGCTGCCCTTGGCTCAGTGGGATGAGCCTGTGACACCATTTTTCATCCAGGGCAGTGGCAACATGGGGCCACCCTTCAACCCTGGCAAGCTGACAAGGCCTCTGACCACAGATCCTTCTGCTCAGTCATTCACCATGACTGACTCGTCAAAGCAGGCCATCCACTTCCCACGCTGGCTAGTGGAAGGTTTCAGGAAGCACCTCAAGCCAGCAGCACGCTCTGCCTTCAGTGGCAACAGAGATCCAGGCTGGAATCACACACATACATGAGTGCCAGAGGCCAGTGAGAATGGCAGCTCCCAGAAGCACTCATATGACGAGGTGTGGACAGGTGGGATGGGGCTGTGTTTTTCTGTTGTCACACGGTAGTGACTCAATGTCCAGCAGTAACACGCCAAGTCAGTTCACTCCTTGGCTGTGAACCAGATCCCAGCCTCAAAAGCCCTGTGTTCGGGCACCCCAAAGGTCCAGGAAACAAAGAACCACAGCAATGAGACTCCCTTGATCCAGCTCTGCCTACTGCATCCTGCCCCCCTAGTGAACTAATCCCACCCCCAGGGCAGAAGCCAGTGCAGGCCTTGGATTTCTTACCAGAAACGGGTGGTTTAGTAATATCCCAAGAAATCTCCTGCTGAGTGGATCTTTCTGGAATAAAGCAAAAAGCAATGAAGATTAGTTTGATTTCAGAAATGAAACAGGTGCTTCTACACAGCAGCTCCTTCAAGTCTAAAATTCTAAATGAGTAAGAAATTCAGAATCACCTGTCAGAGAGAACAGATTACAACTCCAATGAGGTGAGCAAAAGTTACATCAAATAAATGATTAAAATGTGTGTTTAGGCATTCATCACGTAATTATGACCTTGAATACGAGGTGATGGGTAAATCGGGGCCATGCTAGAGGGAAAGGTAATGTGCATGTTAATGGAACTTACAAAGCCCATGTAAATATGCATTTTCCACAACACAATTTGACACAGGAGTTTACAGAACCTGTGTAGCATGCCACTCTCAAGACTGGGGCTAGGGGATGGCATAGAAGGGAGACAGCACCTGCAACACCGCATCCCACAGAGCGCCAGTTCAAGTCCCAGCTGCTTCAATTCTGATCCAGCTCCCTGCTAATGCACCAAGTGCTTGGACCTTGGTCGCCTGTGTCAGAGACCTGGAAGAAGCCCCCGGCTTCAGCCTTGGCCTAGTCTTGACCACTGCAGTCATTTGGGGAGTAAACTAGCAGATGGAAGATCTCTCTATCTGTCCTTCTTTCTCTGTAATGCTACCTTTCAATAAAGTTCTAAAAATGTGTTTTGAAAAAGACTGAGGTTGATGCACACGCTGAGGGGTGGGGTTAAGGGAGAGAGGCAGGACCACAAAAGGAACCAGGGAGGAAGTTCTGCTCCCTCTGTCAGGGTCCCGGTACAGCCTTCCCCTCAGCAGGATGCATCCCAAAGAGAAACGGAGAGGCCAGCAGGTCTCTCACACGTGCCTTGAACATAGGAGGCTTTGTAAACAGAGCAAGCCAAGAGATCAACAGGCTCCAAGGCCAGGCCTTTGGCTGGATCAGGTCAGGCACCAATGGCAAGGGTCAGGGGTCAGCTGGGGGATTGCACTTGCCCAGCATCTTACCTAAACTCTTCTCCCTCCAACTAGGCTGAAGACCAAGGAACTTAGTGAGAACACCCTTGATGGCCATCTCCTCCTTGGGGCCTTCTGGGTTGGGAAGCACAGGTTCAAGGCCTGTCCTGCACAGCTGCACCAGCTGAAGAGTTTACCTTCAATCGGATCCTGAGCTCTGACATCAGAGGTCAGAAATCACCCCCGACCCAAGCCCTAGGCTAGCGGCACCTGCAGACCAGAGCTTCAGCCTCATCACAGAGCAAAGCCAGGCATGTCTACCCATTCAGCTTCCTCAGGGAGTCCTTCACCCCAGACTGGCCCCGTGCAGCAGTGCCCAGTACAGATACAAAGGAAAAATGGCTGGAGATGTTTCCATTTAACCAAGGCATCTGGTCAGAGAGCACAGTTACTATCTGCTGGCTCCTCCTCGGGAGTGACTGGACAGTGGCAGGTGCTGGGTTTCTGATGCTCAGCTGGCCTGGCACTGCCTGCTCCTTCCAGCTCCAGATTCTGGCCCTTGTTAGGAAAGTCTCGTCAGCACCTCCAAAGGCCCAGACAGAACATACCCTTTGCAGAGTACATGTCAGGTGGGGTGGGGTTACTGAGTCCTTCCAGCACCAGCAAAGGTCCACAGCGCACCAGCCCTGGTTGTCATGAGGGAGACATGCGCACCAAGGACTGCTTCGCCAGGAAGGTGAGATGCCACCCAAGCCCACCAGGATGGCCAGGGCACACACTCACATCAGGTGCATCCCATTTTCCCATGGTGACCTCCAAAACGCAGTGGCTTCTGGGATACCCGCGAACTGAAGGCAACAGCCACAGCAAGTACACTTCCTGGGGGTTAGGGATAAGGCCGTAATTCCTCTTTGCCATGTGACAGCTCCATGGTCCCACACACTTCAGTGGGTACCAGGTTCCATATGCATCATCTCCTCCAAGCTCATACTGGAGTTTGATGCCCACTGTGAGATGCCATTAACCCAGCTAGGAGGCTGGCAGGGGGAGCTGTTGGAGGGTCAAGGTCAGGGAGCTCTTCTAGGTGGAGCCCCTGAGATCTAATCCCCGTGCCGTGAGAGAAACAGAGATGGAGACAGACCAGGGGACATGCCCCTGGGTGTTCCTGCCCAATACCAGGACAGGAACCTATAGATTCTGCTAGCAAGAAGGTCACCACCAGGTTCAGGTTTTTGACCTTGGGCCTGAGCCAAGATAAACCCCTTGCTTTATAAGGACCCGGCATAGGTGTTTCATGATAATGACTGGAAATAGACAAACACAGAGGAGCAAGCATGTCTGCCGGTCGCTTTCCCCTCCAGGCTGCAGCTCTGGGAGGTAGTGACCACAGAGGCCACCAGGAAAAGCCCAGAAGTCCTGGCTGCCCATAAGAGACTGGAATCCTACGGACAACTCCACCGGATCCTCCCCTCTGTACCCAACCCAGCCAAGCCACAGCCGCCAGCACCATTCAAGCCACCATGGGCCTGTGGGGGATTCCATGTACCATGAAGAACAACTTCTCCCACCTGCCGCTGGCCCCAGGCCACCTTGAGAAAGCCATGCAAGCTGTGGCCTACATGGCTCATCCAGGACACGGTCTCATTCATGTGCCTCCCACAGGCCCCGCATGCTCGCTCCACATGGATTCCCATCAAAGGCACGGGATCTTCAAAGCGAGGAGCAGCTATGGCCGCACGTAGCACCTTACATAACATCTGTCCCAGAGCTGCAACGGGCCACCTACAAACTCGATTTAGCAGTAGCACTTAAATGCCTATTTATACACCTCGCATAGCCTCCCCGTGGACAGCACAGGCATCAGGGCTGCGGGCTCCCGTCCACTGTGACTCATTGACATTCTTCTCATGTTCGCCTTCTCTCATTTCCCAGCCATGCTGAAACTCAACAGCAAGGTCACCTACCACTGTGTCCAGCACCATTTCTATCTTTTCAGGGAGAAAGCTTCATTTTCTTCTTGGGGTGGCCATGCTCCTGTCCTCAGACTCATCAGGCCACCCCATGTGTCCCGGCTAATGTGCATGGTGTTACCCAGGTGATCTGAGCCTCCAGACAGATAATTTACCTTCTAACCACCCCCCACAAGGTCAGGGGACCCAGGAGGTGTCAGAGGAGCCAGCAGCTTCCCCACACCTGGCCAGGCATGCTTGGGGAGGGCCAGGAAAGGTAAAGAATCCAAGGTAGCTCAGAGCACCTCAGGACCTGGGGTGTCTTCTTGCCCCCTACATGCTAACCATGGGATTCTCCGGGTTCCCTTCCCAGGACCTACACAGAAGAAGTGGCCTCATCAAGAAGGAGACATCTGGAAGGCCTCCAGTGTTGGCTCGTTTGGACTGCATGGTTGGGGACAGGGCTCCATCAAAGAAGCCACATGGGCTGAGACCCCGGCCCAGGCAACACGTGCGAGGCTTGGGCCCGGAGTGCAGGCAGACATGGGGGTGCTTATTGGAATGTGTCATCTGTACCCTTTCCCAGTAGACGCTCACAGCTTCACCAATTCTCCCATGACAAGATCAGTAAGGAACAGAACAGGAGAGGGGGCACGAGTGTGTCTGGCACGGAGAGGCTGAGATCGGGTGAGGTTAAGCAGTCTCATGGGAGAACAGAGGACTCCGCCTTGGGGTGGTGAGGGTCCCGCCTCTGACATCTGTAATGGCATTTCTTCTTGCCAACCCTTGAGCTTTAGGGTCCTTAGGTTCCATGGGTAACCCAGCATTCTGCAAGGGGCTGGCTGCTGGCCCTTCTGGTTTAGAAATATCTGGCACCACCGCACCCCCAAGCCCTTGTAGAGCAAATCAGGTTTCAGAAAGTGGAATAAGCCAGATTCAGTGAAGCACCTGTGGACAGAGGCCCTGGGGCAGAACTGGAAGCAGTCCATGCAAAGCAGCACAGCCAGAAAGATGGGGGAAGGTCACAGCATGCCTGAGGCAGCACACTGCTGAGCTTGGCTGCAGCATCCAGAGCCTGCCCAGTGCTACAGGCAGGACAATGACTCTGGCCAGGGGGAGCGTGGATGGGACTTCATGCTCCCTGGCCTTTGTGGGCCAGCCCACCCTGCCATGGGGCTCCCTTGCACCGTCATGCCTCAGGAGGGGAGGAAGGGAAGCTGGCAGCTGAGCCAAAGTCAGCACTTGGCAGGTCAGTGGTGGACTGCCGGGCCCTGGTTCTGCAGCCCGGCACGAGCTGCCCAAGGAAGAAGCAGGGAGGTGGCACAGGGACTCTGCCCTTGCGGCTGGAGCCACAGGGCACTCGAACACAGGCTGCTCTCTGTGGGGCGGGGACCCAGGGGTCCACTGCTTCGTCACGGGACACGCAGGGACAGTGCTTAGAGGGGCAGAACAGGGTCCTTCCAGGACACAGAAGCATACCCAGGATGGATTACAGGTTCTCAGAGTAGTGGGAAGAGGCCAGGAAGCAGGGGGTGAGGGACAGTGACAGTAAACCTGGGGGATGGTTCAACCTGAGCAAAACCGAAAATACTGCTCAAAGATCTTTAAATTCTGAATAACTGAGTCCCAAAGCTAGCGGCAGAAGAACCTGCTCTGTGCCAAGAAGCTGCCTACAAAGACAAGTGTGCCACGCCCTCTTCTGGACCTGCATCTCAGGATAAAACACCAAGAGCACCATCTGGGGACCAGCTGACTATCACACTGGCCTTCAGTAGTCTCAGCAATGGTTTGGCAAGGCAGAGGCTGACTTCCACACACAGGGCTGAAGTTGTTTAGGAAATGATGGGCAGATGTTTAGAGCAGCAAGTTAAGACGCTGTGTGGGCCACCTGCTTCTGTACCACAGTGCCTGGGTGTGAGTCCTGGCTCTGCTTCCAATCCAGCTTCCTGCCAGTGCACAACCTGGGCGGCTGTAGGTGATGGATCAAGCACTGGGGGCCTTACCGTTCCTCTGCTGGAGCTGAATTCTAGGCTTCCAGCCCAAGCCAATCCTGGTCATTGTAAACATTCTCTCTCTCTCATGTTCTCTGTCTCAGCTTTTCAAATATATATATTTTTCTTGTTATTTAAATTTAAATTTAAATTTAAATAACAAGAAAAATAAGAATAATGTGCAATCAATGTGCAGTCCAGAGCTAACGGATCACACAGGACGGGCCATTCTGCCACCAGACACTCACTTCCTGCTCCAACTTCAAATCTGGAGACTCTGCATGGTAGGTACGTTGAGTAGAAATTCATTCTTCCCAAGGGGGAACCACTGCCTTCTGGGGAGGAAGGCCAGGGCAGCCACCGCCCAGCAGTTGGGGACACTGACAGAGTGTTTTACAATTTGTTTCAAATCTCAGAGATGTGCTCAAAACCAACTGGCTTTTTGAGCTCTGACAGGTGCTAAAATATTTAGTATCTCTCACGTTACCGCTTGTCCCATGTTTGTTTTTACGAAAACGCTGTTACACTCTCCCAGATATCTGCCATGTGACATGTCTCAGCCTGGCTGACGGTGGACGGCCTCCACGTCTGCGGACCCACGGGCTCTGTGGCCTTGTTGGTAAGAGTGCCTTATGCTGCTCACGTAACCAGTGAGCTGTCCACCATGGCCCATCTCAGAGCATGTTCTGCTGGTCACACGTGACCATGAAGCCAGAGCTCCTCCCAGCAATGCTGGATTTACCTAATACCACTTGGCTTACAATCAAGCGTGTTCAGCTCCACCTGTGCCCGCATCCTTCCTCGGGTTCCTGCTGCAAGCCCACGGCATCACAGGGCCAGAAACCCAGACCCTGTGCTCATCCCAGCGGGGGAGCCTCCCGTCGGATGTCAGACACATGACTCCCCTGAGTCTCCCAGTTCAATCCGTCTCACTTGCTGGGAGTTCTTGCTGCCTATGGGGAAATCAGAGAAGACAGCAATCCCGAGCCTGTCATACTGGAGCTCGGTGCCAACGCTGTCCATGGCACAGGGCCAGCAGTGCCAGGAGGTGGCCAGGATGAAGGGGAACAAGGAGCGTTTGCAAGTGGCTCAGCCATGGCTTCGTCCCACCCAGGGAGAGCGGGGCTTTTAGAGAACAGTCCAAGCCTGCAGCCCTGCCTTGCCTACCTCACCACCTCATTATTATGCTCTGAAGCAAACTAAGCTTCTATTTTTGCTGCGAGGATCCTGCTGCCTTCCAATTCCCAGGCTTCCCCTGGAGGGAGACTGGGATTTCGTTTCCTATTCAGGCAGTTCCAGGATTGGAGAGAGGGCTGGCCAAAAGGCCGAGAGCCAGGGAGAAGCACCGGCTGTCCGCCTTACCAAATGAGGACACGGTGCTCACTCTGGCTCTGAGCAAGGTGACGGGGCCTGCACAGGTGCAATCCCACGTGACCCCACAGAGTCCAGTGCGGGCAGGCTTACAGCTCAAAGGGCACCCTACCACCTCCCAGCCCCACCGGGGTAAGCAGCGAAAGTCGCCACCACCCCCACTGCCAGGAGAGGACACTGGGGCACATGCTGAAGACCACACAGGAAGTGCTGGGCTGGGTACTGGGATTACACAGTCCAGGCACGATGTCTGGAGCAAGAAAAAGGGAAAGCTCTAACAGATGCTGAATTAAAACGACCTGTAAGAAAACAGGAAAAGGTACAAAAGATGTAGGTGACAATCCACAGAGTAACAAATAGGTAAAATAAACGTATTAAAACACATGAAAGCAAACACAATACACTTCATACTTATTCTGATGCAAAATATTTTGAAATCCAGGCATACGAGAAAATGAATATTATGAAGAAACTGAATGGATATCAAGGGGTTTTGTGTGTCGTGTGTGTGTGTGTGTGTGTGCACCAAAATAAACTTCCCTTGCAATTCCACTTTTCCATGAACTCTTTGAAGCACCACTGCGCTTTGAAAGACACTTGGGCTCACAGGTACACGTGGAAATGCAAATGAAGACTTCAAGTAGAGGACATTTAGGTCAGACTGACAAATGTAAGAATAACTGACAATACCAAGTGCTTTCAACGCTGAGGAGCAGAGCGAACTATGGCACCCTAGGGGGACCCCACCAAGAGGCCAGGCCCCAAGAAAGGCACTCAGGGTGCTTCTGATAAACTCGAAAATTCATGTACTCAATCCCACGGCAATTCTAATCCCTGCTTAGCACTCCCAATAAGTATGGCTCACGCCCACAAATAGACACACTGAAAACTTCCTGAAAGCCTCGTTTACAACGGAAGACTCCGAAAATGCTGTCAACACCCACACAGAGAGAACAGCGAGAGGGGCTGTGTTCGCACACTCCGACACTCCACACGGCACCGGGAAGGTGTGAACACAGCCACGCATTCTCACCAGGAGAATGTCAAGCAAAGAGGGCTGGCCACATGCAGAAAAAAACAAAAAATCTAACTGGACAGCATCTATACAGGGATTCCAGAAAACATGAAAATAAGCTTTGGTGTTTGTGGAGATTTCAGAAAGATGGAGGAAATGTGGGAATAAAAGACAAATCTATTCCCAAGCCAAAAAAAAAAAGTTTAAGGAAAGACATACATAGTTTTCTCATGATCTGAATGCCCAATTTTTCAAAAGACCTCTCTTGGGCATGAATTTTCACTTTTTTTCACAAGAAACAATGTGTCACATTGATTAATATTTACAAGGATTATGATTTGGAGTTAAGATCATTTAGAATGGCATGCCAAGCTCACCACAAAAAAGAAAGAAAAAGAAAGTGCTTGGGATTGCTAAACCATGCCACAGGGACAACCAGACCAGGTTACAACTAAAAGACAATTAACCAAAGCAGCACAGAAGTCACTTCCATCAGGAGACACAGTCAGGGATATTCCAGGGGAGCCTAATTCCCCTCTCCTGGACTATGGGGCAGGTCTCAGGGGTTTGTGACAGAAGTATGACAGCTAAACCCAGGTTACAAAAGGCTGGGGTGAAGGAGAGGGCTTCCTCTTTGCTCTCCCCATCACTCAGCTTAGGGGTGGTCACACAGACCCATGGAGGGGCCACCTACTGTCAGCGGCACACACATCTTGGGAGTGGCCATTCTAACACTGGTCAGATCTTCAGACAGTGGCAGTCCAACCCAAGCCTAAGCTGGAACCACCCAATTCAACCACTCTCAGAGCGCTGGCCCATACCCGCCTAGGGAAACTAATGCATGTTCATCCTAGCTTATACTAAGTTCCAGTATGATGTGTTACACAGGAAAGACCAGCTGCCTTTTGGGCACTCACCCCACTCGGTTTCTCTATCTACTGCTATGATCTGAATGTCTATGTGCTCTCAAAATTTCCATGTTAAGGGGCCAGCAGCACTGTGACACAGCGGGTTAATAAGTCAGCAACTGTGATATTGGCATCTTACATGGGCGGCAAGCTGCAGTCCCAGCTGCTCCACTGCCAATCCAGCTCCCTGCTAATGTGCCTAGGGAAACAGTAGCTTACGGCCCAAGTGCTGGTACTCCTCTCACCTATGTGGGAGACCCAGATCCCTTGTCTGTCTGTCTGTCTGTCTGTCTCTCTCTCTCTGAGAGTATGTGACAAGCCAGGCCTCAAGGCCCCAGCTGACCATGACAGGTGAGGGCAGTGATGGGCAGGACGCCTCCTCTATCAGCTGATCAGGGGATGCTTCCATGCCTCCTCCAACTCCTGTAAGGGGTGACGAGCCAACACCATAGGCTGCAGCTGCATGGAAGTTATTAAAACAAGCAGCTTTTTCAGGCTCTCAGAGAGATGTGTGGGCCAGCTGGAACAGGCTGTGTGGCAGCACCCAGCTGGCTCCTCCCAGGTCTTGAAGGGCAGAGCTGCCCAGATACCAGGTCCTGTTGTACCACATGTCTGTCCTCTCCCCATCTTCCTTTCAGTTCTAGAAAGCAGGACTGCATCATGTCCCTTAGCACCCACTGAGCCACTCAGAACCAAGTGGCCCAGAGGACACAGCTAGAACTGGTGACGTCTGGGGAGGGCCACTGTCGAGGGCTCTCTCTCTAACCCTGCCTCTCAAATATTTAAGGAAAAAGAAACCCTTATTAACAATAAACACCTGCTTACTACACATGCACCGCAGATACTGTGCATGCCCTCTGTGCTAGAACACCAAGGCAGGGAGAAAAGCTCCAGCTTCCAATTCAGGCTCTACCCAGGCCGAGAACTCCTGACGGACAGCCCAGCTACACACCCAGGGAGGCTCGGACTGCAACTGTTCAAGGCCACGTTGACGCCATCCAAACCTCAGAATCCACGGGGACGGTGCTGTCACACCCCACGGGACAATCCCCTGGCCAGAAGTCACTGGGCAGAAATCTCCGCCCACCTGACAGCCTGAGGCCTCCACAGGTGCCAGGACCTCACAACACACTGTTGGCTTTCATGACACATGTCCACTTATTTTTCAGGTTCGCAATGAGATGACCACAGCCCAGAGTCATCGTGGGAGGTGGCCCATGGCTGGGGTGTCCAGTTCTGCTTCTAGAGGTCTGGCCAGATGCCAGCTCCGTGGGCAGCTATGCGAGGCTCGTCGCACTTACGCAGAACATCAGAATGTCTCGCATTGGTCCTGGTTGTCTAACACTTCTTTCTAGTTTTGCTTTATCCTGGCAATTTGCTCTGTTTCTTTTAATATATATTTCCATCTGCTTGTCCACTCCTCAAATAGCTGCAACAGCTGGCACTGGGCCAGGCTGAAGCCAGGAACTTACAGCTGCATCCGGGTAACCCGTGTGGGTGGCCATGGCCCTAGTTCTCAGGTCATCTCACTCTGCCCTCCCAGACACATCAGCAGGCATCTGGAACATGTGAAACTCAAACTGGTGCTTACTGGGGACACACGCAGCGTATCCCAGGGTGCCATGACACCAGTCGCTGTGGTCCCGGTTGTCTTGTGGATCATTCTTCACCGATTCACTGCAAGGCTTTGAGGAACACAGCTACACCCTGTGCTGCCAGAGCAGAAATGTATCATCCAACTCTTACTCAACCAGCCTCCAGCTGACACTCATGGAATGAGGAGGAAAGGAAAGCTGGACCCACAGCAACAGGGCCGAGCTGCCAGGCAGAGCCGTGCCCACTCACACTGGTCAGCCTGTACTTCTTAGATTTTTTAAATTTATTTTTCATTTTTATCACAAAGTCAGATATTTAGAGAGGAGGAGAGACAGAGAGGAAGATATCCTGTCCGATGATTCACTCCCCAAGTGAGCGCAACAGCCGGTGTTGTGCCAACCCAAAGCCAGGAGCTTCTTCCTGGTCTCCCCTACAGGTGCAGGAACCCAAGGCTTTGGCCTGTCCTCGACTGCTTTCCCCGGCCACAAGCAGGGAGCTGGATGGGAAGTGGGGCTGCTGGGATTAGAACTGGCGCCCATATGGGATCCCAGTGCACTCAAGGCAAGGACTTTAACTACTAGGCCACTGCGCTGGGCCCAGGCTGTACTTCTGATCCACAGAGAAACGGTGCACATCAGTCTGGGATGGGATCTGCTGTCCACATGCAATGTCCCCATGCTCGAGGAAACCGAGTCCCCAGAGCTCAGGTGTGTCTGCCAGCCCCCAGAGTGACAGCATGAAATCCTGGCCACATCTAACCGCCTTGACCCCAAATCCTGCACGCCTGGGGAGCCGGGGCACAGGTCTGCTTTCTACGATCAAGCTCCAACAGATTCCACTCCACCAAATCTTTAATTCTTGAAAGGCACTGTTAAAGAGAGGCAAGAGAGATCTTCCATCCGCTGGTTCACTCCTCAAATCATCACACCAGCCAGAGCTGGGCCAATCCAAAGCCAGAAGCCAGGAGCTTCCTTCCAGGTCTACCACACCGGTGCAGAGGCCAAGGCCCTGCTCCATCCTCTGCTGTTTTCCCAGGCATGTTAGCAGGGAGCTGGATCAAAAGTAGAGCAGCCAGGGTGTGAACTGGCATCCACATGGGATGCCATCATTGCATGTGGAGGTTTATCACACTACACTACGGTGTTGACACACCTCCAACCACCACCCACCCCACCCCGGCAAATCTTTGTCTCCAAAACAAGTTGGAGCCAAATGACACATGAGCAGTCTGCATGATGTGGAGGCCGAAGGCATAGCTCCCAGGGAAGGCTTTGGCCCTGTAACGCTCTGTCTCAGAGAGATGGCTCTGACTGCAGCTTATGCCCCTGTGCTCCCAGAAAACCTCAATGCAGCTTTCAGAAGGACATTTCATTTAATTAGCCATACACCTAAGCACCACGTGGGTGACCAGCTGATGGGCTTGACGCGGGCTTGCCTTCCCTTGCTTTCCTTTTTAAAAAAGTGATGCACAAACCAAGGAAGGATTAGAAACAGCATCTCTGCACTGCTGTCCCATTTGAAGGCAAGCACCTGAGCACAGGGGCAGGTGACGACTCAGAGTTTCTGCTAAAGCCAAATCTTGCGGGGCCAGGTGGATTCACCCCTACCCAGCAGCCCTCCAAGCCCCGAGGCTGTGTGTGTCATGGGAAGCACCATCTGCTCCCACAAGGGCTTGTGTTGCTTGGCAAGCACACAAGGGCCCAAGTAGGGAGGTGGGAGTGTGCCTGATGCCTACATGGCATGCTACACCTGCCAGCAAGAACACCAAGGATCTGTGGGCACACACACAGGGCTCCACCTTCGAAAAAGATGCCCACAGCCTCCCCATGCTGCACCCCATGGCACACTTGACATTCCTGCAAACCCACAGAGCCCTGAGAACACCAACAAGGGCAAACAGCAGAGCCTTTGGTGGACACTGGGTGGGGAAAGACCACGCAGCTGGCCAGGCCAGGACTGACAGGCTCAGAGCAGAACAAAGGCCTGCGGAGTCTTTGGACATCACTTTCTCTCAATGTGCACAGCCAATGGCTATGTGGCAGGTGAAACCGGGGGTGGGGTGGAGGGAGTGACAATGACAGGAGAGGGGCTGAGTGACAGGGCAGCCAGAGGGAGAGCTGAGGAGAAGGGAGGAAAGGATGGAGGACCCCGAGCCTGGCTTGGGGTGTCCCCCAGCTTGCTCTGAGCCCTTCTGAAAGACAAGCAGGTGCGGCACCCCAGGACATGAAGAAGCCAGACAGAGCTGAGGGGCCAGGGCCCACGAGCTGCTCAGACCCTTCCCCCGCTTGGCCTGCCTGGCCCAGAGCCCAGAGAACAAATCAGCTGCTTTCAAGCCCATTAAGCAGCCTGGCTGCTCAAGAGTCCTGATGTGCTTGGGGAACAAAACAGCCCACATCTCAGTGCGTGCAAGCAGGAGCTGTTCCACAGCCCGCTGTGCCCGAGATGCTGCAGAGGGCACCTGAGGGGAAGGTGGCACACTGGACCCCCAGCAGCAGAAACAGAAGTGGGGACCGAAGGGGACACAGCCCTCACCCCAGGACAACAAGGAGAAATCCTCAGGCTCATTCTCCCTCTGGTTCACAAGCTCTAGGGTTTCCAGGCAGGTGGGGGCGGCACGAGGGAACACCTCTGGCCATCCACGCCACAGGATCCTTCTCTTCCTTCTGTCCCATCCTCAGAGCGGTCCAACTGCAGCACAAGGTGTGCCGTCCACCACAGGAAGGAGGCACCGGGACTGCCCCAGCCCAACCCCATTTCCTCTGGAGAGCATTCTAGAACACTCAGAGCCCTGCAACCCCACAGCATGCTGGGTCGCCACAAAGCAAGGTCACTACAGGCATCTGAGTACATAAAGGCAACTTGGGAGCCTGCCTACCGATGCCGCTGCATGCCACTCCCACACGGCACTGTGGCAATGGCCTGATGGCCGGCAACATGGCAAGGCCACTGGCAAAGCCAGACTTGCTTGGGACAAACCCATCCCCTTTTCATTAGAGGGTAGCTACGAGGGTGAGGGCAAGTAAGGAGCCCCTGGACCCCACAGTACTCCTGGAGTTGATGCCCTGCACAGATGCCACCCAAACTAGAAATGGCAAACATATCCCAGCAGCTGAGCAGCCTCACCAGTGTTTTCTGTTGTTTTAATATTGGTTTATTTCTAGCAGAGACACACACGTACAGAAAAACTCCTGTCACTTCCCCAAGTGCTTGCCAAGGTCGAAGGTGGCTGACAGGGGCCCATTTTTGCATGAGCAGGACTCTGAGGTGAGACGCTACACACACCCCAATGTAGAGGCAGCTCTCTTAACCACAGTGATGCTCAGCGCTGCTCCTCCTATGGGCAGTGTCTGAGTGGGCCGGGGTCCTCCATGTCCAGCATCCAGCTCACTCACAGGGTGGAGGTATAAGGTGTATTCACAACCAGGACTCTGGGAGTGCCCACCTGGACCAGCCCCGGTCAAGGAGGGGACCCCCTGAAGTGCTCTGAGAGGAACCAGGGGGTGAGGTAAGAGGGTACCGCCAGGCACCTAATGCCTATGGATGGCATCAAATGGAGAGGCAGCCACCATGAGAGGGGCTGGAAGAGCCCAGAGGGAAAGGATCCACAAAGACGCAGCAAGGAGGCCATCTGTCTGAAGGCCCAGCACAGAGCCCTTCCCAGTCCCTCGAGCATGGACTTGCCAGTTTTCCAAAGCATGAAGAAGAGTAGAACACCTGAACAAATTCATTGAACATGGAATTAGAAATGCAAACTAGGTCAAAATCCACGCACCATTTTTTCACAAGATGCATTTTTTTCGTTAACTTTTAAAGACTCTTCATAGATGTTTGGGAAAGTAGATGGTGCACAGTATGCTTGCTACAGCAGCCTGAAGCATCACAGATAAAAACAACAGAACAGGCATGTTGCAGGAAGCCACAGGGGGCTAATGTCTGATGCCACACTCAGGATAGACCTTCACCAGGAAGAGAACGCCATGGAAGTTAAACCTTTGCTGCAGTAACACCGCAGGACCAGGTGAGCCTCAATGAAACCAGCACGGTGCACACCTCACGGTCCCCTCCCAAGGTGACAAGATGGAGTTTGCTGACCACCAAGGGTCTAATGCAACGTCTGTGGGAACAGCCAAGACAGAACATGAAAGGCAAGTCATCAGCCAAAGTCGTGCATGAACCAAGAGGCACAGACCCTGAATGAGAAACACCAACAATTTCAAGGAAGCATGTCACCATGAAAAATGGGCTTCTCCCAGGACCGACACCTTGCTGTAATAACAGAAAAGCTATTAATGCAATCAGCTGCACTGTCACATTAACAGATCCTCTCAATCGGGGCAGAAAAACCATCTCATAAAATGCGAATGCATGATGCATCCACAATTAAGGAAAGTGGGAGGAGGCCTTCTGCAAATGAAGACTTGGAAAGGAACTTCCAGAACAAAGTGACAGAGCGAACACACCATGTTTGTCCTTAGACCACAGGGTGCAGCTTTAAGGGAGGACCAAGAGAATTTACAGCACCCGATTCTGTTTGACGCTGCCCCATCCCTCCTAAGCAAGGAGGAGAGAGAACGAGGGAAACTTACAGGATGTTCCAGCTGACATTCTTTATGGGAGACACACCGTCCACAGGGAAAGCCCAAAGACTCCACAAATGGCTCTGCCAGGTTGCTGCATAATCAGTCAAGACACACGCACACAATGGCAATGAGGAAACTTCAGCCCCAAGGCGATAATGCCACCCAGGCAGAAACCAACAGACACGCCAACATCAGTCTCATGAACAAGACCTGTGTTCGTGAGGGCACGTGACAGTGGGTACTTCACAAAGTCCCAGATGAGGTAGACAGGTGGTGCCATCAAGTACAGGAGTACCTGGGAGGGCAGTCACAGGGCAAAGAGGGCAGCCACAGTGTGGGCAAGGGGCTGACCTGCTCCTGTCCAACAGCCAACTCTCCCTGGAACCGGGGTCCTATGAGAATAACACCAAACCCTTTCAAGGTGGTGCCCTCCATGACCCAAGGGCCCAGCCAGCCCCACCTCCCAAACACCCTTCTCACTGGCACACTGAGGACCAAGCTTCCAGTGCAGGAACCCTCAAGGGACAAACCACACCCAAATCACAGTGGAACCTTTCAAAATCTTAGCTCTATTGTGTTATCAGAAGACAGTGCCCCAGCCCGAGAGGCTGAGCTGCTTCTCCAAAGCCTCATCAGCAGGGGCCACCATCAAACCTGGGTTGTTACCAATCTGTCCAGGGAAAGGTGAACTTCCAATGAAACTGTTAACTATATCTTGTGATTCTGCCACTGTCCATGCCTGTTTATAAAGAACTATACTATAAAGAACTATACTATAGTAATAATATAGGGGAATTCAGTGAGGGGGGAGGGGAAGAAGGGAAATCCCAGGGCCTATGGAACTGTATCATAAGATGATGATGATGATAGAAGTAAAATTTTAAAACAATTTAAAAATTATCTGAAAGGCAGAATGACAGAGTTCTATCCACTGTCACACTCCCCAAATGGCTGAAATGGAGGGAACTGGGCCAGGCTGAAGCCAGGAGCTTCATCTGGGTCTCCCACATAGGTGCAGGGGCCCAAGGTCTTGGGCCACTGTCTTAGACACATTAGTAGAGGGCTGGACAAGAAGTGGAGCAGTCGGGACTCGAACCGGTCCCCACGTGGGATACCAGCACTGCAGGTGGTGGCTTAATGTGCACAGTATTGGCCCAAGTATCTCTTTCCAAACACTTAGGATCATGTGTGTTTATCTCTTTGTAAATCATCCATTCCCATTTTTTACCCATTTTTCATTAGGGTTTTTTGATATTTTTGACCCCAAATTTTAGTCACTCCACTTGTTAACATGAATTGCAAATATTGTTTGACTAGCTTATGGTCCAGTTTTTTCACTTTCTTTCTGGTGTGTTCCTTTTGATAAGACAAAGATTTCCCCCTAATGCAAGTGAACACATCTATGTTTTCTTGCATGCTTTTGGGGTGTGGGGGTCACAGGTCTACAGATCTGCAGATTATAAAAGCATGTTCCAGCACTGACTTCTAGTTCTGGAGCCCTTTGAAATTCATGCTGGTGTGCATAATAAAAAGGGTCAACTTTGTTTCATCTTTCTCAAGGTGGACTACCCCAAAGACATTTTCACATTATGTCTACTAACACTTGATTTAGAAATTTTCCTCAATATTCGGAAGAAGTGGTGTGCCGTTCCCTGCCTGTTCTGGAACTGTTTAAGTAGCACTGGGATGATCTGCTCTTGGCAGGCCTGACAGTTCTCCAAGGGAAGGGGTGATTTTTTTTTCCAGTGGAAGTTGGTTTGTTTGAGCTTTTGGTGTCTTCAGGGGCCAGGCTGGGTAAGTTACATTTTTCCTAGGGAGCATTTTTTTAATTTAGGTTTTCATATTTATTTGCACGCCCTTTGCAAATGAGTTCCTAATGGCTTTTTCTGAAGCGTGCTGGTCATTTCCCTACTGCTGTATTTATACCACGTGCATCAGAATCACAGGAGAGTTTGTCCCCTCGGCTCGGTCCTAAATGGCAACACGCTGTGTGCTTGTTAGTCCTCGGTTTCTCTTCTCTCACTCACCAACGTCCAGCTTTCCACCTTCTCAGCTCAAAATACTTCTAACATTTGGAGTCAGGTGTTTAATTCCTTTATTTATTGCTGAGACTACAGCCCGAGCTCTATGTGTGCCCTGTGGATCGACACATTTCATTACCATCACATTCTAGACGCCAAGGCATCTGGGGCTTGTACATCTCCTGTTGCTTAAGCTCAAGTTCACTCTTGCAGCTTCCCATACTGTATAACTTTGTGTGTTTTCCTCTTGTGATTAATTTTTAGTTTTAGCACATTACATCACCAAATGTTGTTTACTTCTAGCTGCAGAACTTACCGAGGTTCTCTTTGTAAACAGTATGTGTCAATTTCCACAAATGCTCCATTGGGGTCTTGAAACAAAGTTGTCTTCTCCAATGTGTGAGGACCCAGCTGTCCCTTCATCCAACTCAGACCGAGAGGCTGTGCCCAGGAATCGTTTCCAGCTTTCCACATTACACAGTTTATCCTTCATTTCATGGCTTTGGTCTGTTTCCATCCTGATTGGAACCAAGATTTAAACCTCTGATTCTGGTTTTCTTGTTGGATTTGATGCTGTGTGCCTTCCCATCACTTCCTGACTCGGTGTTGCTGTGTTCACAACACATTCCTTTATGTTGGACAGAGCGGGTGTCACCTGGAGCCACCTGGAAGTCTGCTCACCTGACATAGAACCTCTGCCTGGACCCAGACTCAGCCAGTGGGTGCGCCCCAGCTCTGGGTGCTTCTGTTGCTTTCATTCAAATCGTCCCTCAATTCCTTCCTGTTTGGAAAGTTCCAAGTTTGCGCTCTTCCATGGCTTTGGGTGTCTGGGAAGGCCTCTGTATATGCCCGGGCGGGGGGCTCATCCTTCTGCCGTCACTCTGCCTCTCCCCAATGTCCAGGGGTCCTTCAACTTGGCCTTCCCACGTAGCATCAGGAAGCCAAGAACTTTCTCCTTTGTTTCCTGCATTGCCTGTTCTAACTATTTTCTCAGCAAATACAACATAGAACAAGGCTGGAATTATGAGATCAGTTTATTTGGTATAAAGTTATTTTAAAATCTGTGCATAATTTTTACATAATACTCATTCTCATGAGCTTTTTGAGGACCCCTGGAATGCATGAATCTCCAAACTTTTGCCCAAAAACTTATTTTTTAATTCTATTGTTCATGAATTTTTTGAAACCTTCATATTGTCATTACTCATTATGTAGTTAAGAAGAGTAAATTTATTAAGTAAATTGTTTTCTAGAAAAATATGAGAATCAATAATCACAGGAATCGGAAAATGCATATCTGAAGTTTTTTCTTTTTCTGAAACCACCAGCCCAGCCAGGGCTTTGCACAGAACTGAGTCATTCCTGCCGTGCTATTCAAGTTGTGTACCAATAACAGGAAGTGTTTAAAACCATTCTGGAACAACAAGGAAACAGCAGGAGGCTGAGTTGCCCAGGATGCAAATTCTCTCAACTTAAACACATAGTGAAAAGTTTCAGTGTGTTGCTGAGACGTGGGAATTGGCACAAACCAAGGGAGGCTCTGCATGCCCAGCTCCCCGAGAGAAACCAGCATTTTCTGGACAGACGCAACAGGTGCAGAGGGAAGTGCCACCTTCCTCCAGCCCTGACACCCACACCTACATGGGAACATGTCAAGAACTATAGAATAAACAACTTGGAATAGCATCTAGCTCAAGTGCCCCCGGAGGCTCCTTCTCAGCTCCCACCTCCTCCGACCCTCAGCCATCAGACCCAAGGGAGTGGGCACCAGCACCCCAAGAGCACCCTTCAAGGCGCCTCCATTTTTTATAAGGCTGTGATGTCAGGAAGGTGCAGAGTCCGCACGCCTTGGGAGAGGCATGTTTCAAAACATGCCTCATGTGTTCACCCGTGTCTGCACGGAGCACTTGCACAGAATTGGAAGCTATTTCATAAGGCTTTCCCAGCTCCAGCCCAGATCTCGTGGAACTAACCAGAATGACTGAGACTACCATGACACGTGTCAGTCACTGGCGTCACTCAGTCTGTAGCCTTCACAAATGGCAGCACAGTCAACTCCGGCCACTCTGTGTTTGGTCCATGTGTGAAAATCAGTCAACTGGAGAGGATTTTGCTTTAAATGTATTTGTCTCCACCAAAACTTGTGGTGCAATTTGAATCCTGGGCCCAACGTTGTGGCACAGGGTGCTAAGGCACCACCTGCAACACCAACATCCCATATGAGCACCAGTTTAAGGCCTGGTTGTTCTGCTTCCAATCTAGCTCCCTGCCAGAACACCTGGGAAAGCAACAGAAGATGGCTTGAACACTTAGGCCCCTGCCTCCACATGGGAAATCCAGATGGGATCCCCAGTTACTGGCTTCAGCCAGGCCCAGTCCTGGCATCATGACCACCTGGGGGAGTGAACCAGTGGAAGAGGGAGGGATGGGAGGTGTGTGTGTGTATGTGTGTGTGTAACGCTGCCTTGCAAATAGATAAGGAAGGAAGGAAGGAAGGAAGGAAAAGAAAAGGCAAACTTGGTTCCCAATGTAGCCATGCTGGGCAGAGGCACTGTCAACAGAGACCCACCTCTTTCTCGGTTCTTGAGAGAATGGGTTTTTATGAAGTGGGCCAGAGCCCTTGTGTGCCTGTCTCTGCACACATCCGCCTCGCCTGCTTTCTGCCTGGAGTCAACACAGCACATGGCCCTCCCCAGAAGCGAAACACATGCCAGCATACGACCCAGAGCCAGCTTCAGCATCAGAAGCCACAATAAGGCAGAAGTCCTTGTAAGGACCAACCATAAAATAATGACAACCCCACGGGCTCCCATGGCAAGAGTGAGACTCAGGATGAGAGGTCTCACCCTCAGTACCTACTGGAGCAACCTGCTAAAGACAGCATTCAGCATCGCCCAGGACCACATGGCAACACTTGAAGACATGGCAGTGCTCCCCAGGGATCTGCAGAGTCAGCCATGTGGGCCCACATCATCTGGGGTCCAATCGCAGCCTCTCTCTGGCTAGGTGGCTGCTGAACATCGTTCCCTGTGTTGCTTCCTCCTCTCCTCTCCCAAACCACACTTCTCAGTGATGCAATTGAGGGACTGTTGCGCCACCCTCTGCCCCCGGAAATGAAAGGTGGTAGCTTCGTCCTTGAGCACCTTCTGGGACTCTTCTGGCAGTGTCCTAGAACTGCCAAAGTAGAAGGGTGTGCTCCTGGATGACAGGCGCTCAGTGGCAGCATGCTCAGGAGTGGCTTCTCAGTCTCTGCCCCACACAAGGACTGCAGCTACACTGAACACTGAAACCTGCAGCACACAGGATGGCATCTACCTAAACCTACGACACAAGGCAGCACCTGCCAAAAGACTAGGGGGCAGGGTTCCCCAACAAGCCCAGAAAGACAAGCCACCAGGGAACCAACCTGGAGACCTGTGTGATCTCACCCCGTGCAAGAGAGCCCAGTGAAGCAGCAGGGTGCCCGGGAAAGCTGCCAACAGGACAGCCCCCAGTCAGCAGGGGAGATTCCTGGGAAAGCGGGAAGGCCAGAGAGGAGGGAAGCTGGCAGGGACTCTAACCCTGCCCTCCAGCAGCAGCAGGATGCCCAGGTGGCACGAACCTGCAGGCTGGGCAGCAGGACTCCCTTCCACTCTGCCCCAGACTGGGGACACAGCAGTGGTGGCCTCAAAATCAAGGACAAAGAGCAAAGGCAGAAGAGAGTCTGGGACATTACAGAAAGTCACGCTGTCCTGTACCCTTGCCTGCAGGTTAGGCCAAGCAAGGACTGTGTCAGCAGCCCACAGGGTCAGGGCAAAGGAGGCAGGGGAAAGAGACCCAGAAGGAAAGGTTTCATAAACTGTAGACACAAGCCCTCTTGTATCACTGATTATTCTAAATCTAGATGGTCTAACAACCACATAGAAGAAAGGAATCAACAGAGTAGATAAAAACAATTCTATGCTTCCTACGAAAAGCTCAGTTCAAACATCACCACATTAGTAGACTGAAAGTATGGGAAATCTAGGTCATGAGAACACTAATTACGAGCAAGAAAATATGAATTAACCTCAGATGAAAGGAAACTAACATGAGCAGCAAAGAATCTTTTACATCTTGATGGAAAGCCCAAGAACACACAGTGATCCTAAATCATCTCCAGTCAGCCCCAAAATACAGCTAAGCTTACCAGAGAGAAGTGCAATAAACTGTGATATCTGGAGACTCTAAGGCCCTATTGAACAGCAGATAGAACCACAGCCGAGTATCAGAAAAGTCACAATAGGACGGAGCAACAGCAGCAACCCACGGGATCTAAGTGACGTTCATCACACGAGACCCAACACCAGCAGGACACATGCTTTGCAGGTGCACGCAGGACCAGAGGTAGACCATAGCCCAAGTCACACAGCACACCTTGGTGAATTCAAGAGAGCTGGCATTACACAGAAGGTGTTCTTGTACCCAGAGTTAAACCAGAAATCAGTATTGGGAAGACCAGAGGCAAGTCTCCAAATACTTGTAAATTAACTAACATACTTCTAAATAATCCGTAGGTCAGAGAGGAATCCAAAGGAAGAGCTTCAGGGTGCAAGACCAACCGGCAAAATCAATGGTTATGTACTGACAGCAAACAAGTTCCAGCCAACATTTTAAAACATAACAGCATTTCTAATCATTCCAAAGATAATAATGAGACACTGAAGGATCAACCTGAAAAAACACGTATGGACTCTTTAAGATAAAAGCTTTCTATTAAAAAAAAAATCTGTTTAATCATTGGAAAGGCAAAGTTATACAGGCAGATTCCCACAACGGCCACAGTAGCCAGGGCCCAGGCAGATGGAAGTGAGGAGCCTGAGCTGCTCTGGGTCTCCCACGTGGGGGCCAGGGCCCAAGCACTCGGACCATCTTGTGCATAAGCAGGGAGCTAGACCAGAAGCAGAGCGTCAGACACTCAAATCAGCACTGGCTGAAGGTGGCTGCACTTGCAGAGCCTCAGCACTGGTCCCAGATCAAAAACTCCTAAAGATGATAAAAGAAAGAGCCACACACTTAGTGAGAGACACACGACAAGACTCAGCGACTGGAAAATCCAACACATTAAAATGCCAGTTCTATCTAAACTCACACTGAGCGTCACAAAAATCTTCCTCAACTTCACAAGGTATTTTTGTAGATGAAGACAAATTCATTCTAAAATTTCTTGAGAAAGAAAAAAAAAATCCTAAACCAGCCACATAATTCTGAAAGAAAAGCACAGGGTGGGAAGAATCAGCCTGTGCTCTCACACTACCGACAGCGCTGCGGCGATCGGGGCCTGGAACTGCAAGGAGGACAGACACACGGGGACCGGAATGGAGAAAAACTGAGCCACACAAATACAGACTGACTCCACAAACAACAAAAAGAACTCAGTGACGGAGAACAGAGCCTCTTCAATAAATAGTCCTGGAGTACTTAGATATTTTTTTTTTTAAGAAAAAAATTCAAAAATGTTTGTATAAACCTAACACTTTGCCCCAAAATAAACAGGTTGGTAGACTTCAGCGTAAAACATCAAACCATGAAACTTCTAGAAAAAAATAACAGAAGAGAAGCCTGAGGCCTAGGATTAGGCAAACAGACCATAAACCAAATGCAATGTACACAAAAGGATAAGTCAGACCTGATAAAAAGTCGACATGCTTTCTCTGATGGCAGCACCGTGGCACTTGCGATGCCAGCATCCCACACTGGACCACTGGTTTTAGCTGGAGTGCAGGTTGCACTGCTTCCGATGAGGCTCCTCCATAATGCACCTGTGAAAGCAGCAGCAATGGCCCAGGTGCTTGGAAGGCCAGCATGAAGTTCCAGGCTCCTGACCTGGGAGCTGACATGGCTCTTGATGCCATTTAGGAGGTGAACAAGCAATGGAAGCTTGTCTTTCTGTCTCTCCCTCTGTGTCATTCAGCCCTTCAGTTTAATGAAATAATGAAATCAATCTTAAAATTTGTTCTGTAAAATAGTGAAGGGAAAAATGGAAGACTGAGAATACATTTCCAAATCCCTGAGAGCTGAGAATTGAGAACAGTGAACTCCAAACTCAACGGCGAGAATGTAAAAACATTAACAGAAACGAGAAGTTATGAGTGTGCATTTCACTCAAGAGGACAAATGAGGCTACTTCAGTAAGCTCACTGAGAAAAGAAACTACAAGATTAACTTATTTGAGTCCAAAAAATCATCTGAAATTCATTATTTTAGAATACGCCTTTTCCATGTTTGAAGGCCTCTACATAGATGGCAAATAATCACATTAAAAGATGCCCAGGGCCCAGCGCGGTGGCGCAAGTGGTTAAGGTCCTCGCCTTGCACGCCCGGGATCCCATATGGGAGCCAGTTCTATCCCGGCAGCCCCGCTTTCCATCCAGCTCCCTGCCTGTGGCCCGGGAGGGCAGTCGAGGACAGCCCAAAGCTTTGGGACCCTGCACCCACGTGGGAGACCTGGAAGAGGCTCCTGGCTTCGGATCGGCATAGCATCGGCCATTGCACTCACTTGGGGAGTGAATCATCGGACGGAAGATCTTCCTCTCTGTCTCTGCTCTCTGTATATCCGCCTTTCTAATAAAAAAAAAATAATAGTAATAATAAAAAGATGCCCAGCAATAGCTCTTAGCAAAAAGCAAAATAAAACCAGAATGAGCTATCACTACACACCTGCAAGAACGACTGAAACAAGACAGTGATGACAGCAAATGTTGCAAAGGATGTAGAGAAATTCGGTTACTCAGGCATTGTCAGTGGGAGAGCAAAATGACACACACGTGCTAGAATACAGTTGGATGATTCCTTGGAAACAAAAATGGATTTATCACACAACATAACAACTTTATAAAATGACTCCCAGAGGAATGAAAGAGTGCCACAGTGGTAAGTCACCACTGGGGTGCTTATCTGGTCTCAGTCCTAGCTATTCCATTTCCAGGAAAGCTTTGGAGCAGATGGAAGATCTCTCTTTGTTTCTGTGTGCACATGTATGTGCGTGTGTTTGAACTAAAATGAAGTAACTTGTTTTTCACCCAGAAATTTGTACATGAACATCACAGCAGCTGTATGAATATATTTTTCAATGAGCAAACAATTAAATCAAGAATGTGACTTCCACACCATGAGAAGTCACTTGTCCTTCAAAAGGAATGAATAACTGACACATGTCATAACACAAATCTCAATTACATGGGGCGATAGGAGATCTAAGAGATTCCATTACTATAACACGCAGAAGACAGCATGCATAATGCAAGCTGCCATTCACGTGACACGCCTAAGGCAGCACACAAGGTGTGGAGGACAGTGGCTGCCTAGGGCCAGGAATGACAAACAGGGAGCATCTGTGGCTCCAGTAACACCCTGACTGTGGTGGTGCATACACAAACCTATGGCCTGAACATATACACCCCACATGCGCCTGTGTCACTGGTGCTGAGTGGGACACACACACACATACCATGTGCTTGTGTCACTAGTGCTGAGTGGGAGCTGCTGGCCAGGCCAGTGAATGTTTCTACATCTCAGCTATATTAATTAACATGAAACGGGGTTCCCAGTAGGATGTTCAGGCCTCTCCAACTTTCCTTTGAATTTTATGAATTCTACAATTGTTTCAAAAGGAAAAAAAAAAAAAAAGACGACACCAATTTATCAAAATCACCATGACATGGAACACACAGCTCCTTTCAATGGACCCTGTCAACCCAGCATCAAACTATGTTGTCTGGACCATGGCTAGCCGCAAAGTGGACTAGGGCCCGTTCTCTCACGCCCTTCTGAAGTTGGCACCGAGTTCCAATCCCAGCCCTGGCACCATCCTGCTGTATGGGTCGAAGCACCTGTCTGGGAGGGCCTCTCAACAGCCCCTCCGCTTGTCATCTACCAGGAAGCACAGGGAAATTCCACACAGCAGCTTGCTGGGCACAGAACAAGGTCCCTCCCCATGAAAGTAGTCAGCGTCCCACCCCCAGGGAGGTATCAGCCCCCATGAGCTAAGGGGCCACACTCATGCACTAAGGATTGAGCTGCAGCCCCTGCAGGCCTGGGCTGTGCCTTTCCTGTCAGCTCCTACCGCCTCTGAAAAACAGGGCCATCTCCAATGCAATGCAACAGCCTCCTTCCCAACTCAGAGCATGGCAGCACCACCAGACCAAAGAACTGGAATCAGAAAGCGTTCCTTAAAATATGAACCTCACAGTCAACTGTTAAAAAAATAATCCAAGACCAGTTCAGTGTAACAGTGTTTGTGGATGCAAAGGTTCCAAAACTGGGCAGCACTTTAGTCTGAAGACAGTTCAAAATGCCCCCACCTACAACTGGTGGACTGTATTTATAAGCAGGGGGCAAGGGAAAACATGAAATACTGTATGGAGATGAGCTGATGGGTGCAGTTTGGTATTTGTTTTATTTGGGCATAATCTGGCAGCCTCAGCCTGGGACTGGCTGAGGGCTCGGTTGCTTAGATACCAGCATACACACTCAGGGTAGACTTCAACTTTTTTGGCCACTCAGAGACAAATTTCACCACTCCAACAGAGAACAGCTTTGCCCACATTTATCTCAATTTCACACAACTGAGAAAACTCACACCCATGCCACCATTGCACACCCCATGCTGCTGGCACAGAACTGGCATGTGGCAGGCTTGCAAACTGGAACTGAGGCTGGGGGACAGGACGTGTGGGCTGGAGTAACCTGCAGGGGCTGCCATATTAGTCCCACCCAGTGAGCAGCTCTAAGGCTGGATCCAGGCTCAACGGGTCGTCCGCAAGCTTGCTGTCCTCTGAGGTCTCCTTGGCTTCCCAATGGTGTCTCTTCCTTGTTCATGGACACAGCCACCCCTCCGTGAGTGCCTGTGTCCACACAGCCATCTCTCTGTGCGTGCTCAGGTCCATGCAGTCAGCCCTCCGTGGGTGCCCAAGTACACACGGTCATCCCTCTGTGGTGCCTGTGCATACATGGTCATCCCTCTGTGGGTGCCTGTGTCCACAGTCATGCCCACGTGTTCATCCCTCTGTGGGTGCCCGTGTCCACATGGTCACCCCTCTGTAGGTGCCTGTGTGCACACAGCCACCTCTCTGTGGGTGCATGTCTCCAAATCTGGCAAGGACACCAGTCACACCACATGCGGTCACCCTGACCACTTCAGTGAAACTTAACTGCCTCTTTGGAGACCTATCTGCTGATGCAGTCCCCAACATGGGGTGTGGGGTGCCCACACATGCCTGCGACGGAAGCCCAATTCTGTCGGCTTTTGTGCATATTTGAAAAGTTCTGTCACACTTGAAACAAAAAGAGCTGCTTTATGACTAATTACCCAGAGACCAAAGAAGTACTGAAAGTTTGACTTTGGCCAAACAGTGAAGGTCTGGAAAATTTCCTGCATTTTAAAAGAAAAGGGGGGGAAAAAGGCATTTCCGGAAAAAAAAATACTACATTAGAAATACTAATACAATCACCATCAGCTTGGAAGGTGTACCAAGGTCTGCCCTGGGAAGCACAGGTGACAATATACCAGGTGGAACCAAGGGGTTCTGGAATCTTCTCACTGCCCACCTCACCCCTAAGGGAAGGTTGCAGGCAGACACAAGCTGTGGACAGGGTAATAAACTCTGGGGCCAGAGACTCCCTTCTGCGGACTCCTGCAGGCTGCCAGGTTTAAAAATGAAGCAGCACCAGAAGGGGTGGGCAGCTGGCCACTGGTTAAGATGACCACACTTCTCATCAGAGCACACGAGCCGGGCTATCATTTCCAGATCTGGCTCCTCTCTCCCTTCTAACCCACACCTGGAGAGGCTGTAATGATGGCTTTAACGACTGTGCTCCTGTCAGCCCCTTAGAGGACCTCCGTTGGATCTTTGGACCCCAGTTTGGGCCTGGCCCAGCCCAGGCCATCGTGGACTTTCGGGAAGTGAAGCAGTGGGTGGAGGTGTTCCCTCTCTTCCCACCACCCCTTTCTGCCACTACTACCTTTTTTCAGATTTTTTTTTTCATTTGAAAGGCAGATTCACAGAGACAGAGACAGATACACACACACAGATCTCCCATCCACTGGGTCACTCCCCAAATGGCCACAATAGCTGGAGCTAAGTGACCCAGAGCCAGGAGCTTCTTAGAGGTCTCCCATGTGGCGACAGTCCAAGAACACAAGCCATTCACTGTTGCTTTCCCAGGCCATAAGCAGGAAGCTGGATCACGAGCGGAGCAATGGGACACAGACCAGCACGCAAATGGGATGCTGGCACTTGCAGGTGGATTAGCCTGTTGAGTCATCACATCACTCCCTCCTCACTACCTGGTATATAAATATTTTTTTAAAGAAGCATACAGTATTATCCCCAAACATTGTTTCCATTTTAAGCCACCCTTACCCCTAAAACACTGCTTGAGTTCCTTATGGATCTACCTGGAGATGCTGGGCCTATTGCAGGAAGCCAGTGCCTCAGCCCAGCAAGCATCCCCTTGCTCCCTGACAGTCCTCCAGAAGCCCATGGCAGACAACAGCCCCTTGGGGGTTACAGCCCAGCATCTGCTCCTCAGCTTGCACTGCACCCCAACCTGCACTGCTCCGCAACCTGCACTGCACCCCAGCCTGCACCTCCTCCTAGCCTGCACTGCTACCCAGCCTGCACTGCTACCCAGCCTGCACTGCTACCCAGCCTGCACTGCTACCCAGCATGCACTGCTCCCCAGCCTGCACCTACTCCCAGCGTGCACTGCTCCCCAGCGAGCACCTACCCCAGCGTGCACTTCCAGGAAAGAGTGCCAAAACCCTTCATCTTCCTGTTGCTTCTGCTCACGTTTCACTAGCCAAAGCAAGATACACAGTCATGGGTGACTGGAGGAAGAGGAGAACAGCCATCTCAAGTGCCTGGGAGGAATACCATGAAAGCAACTGGTGGGCAGCACAAGTGCCAGCCACCCAGGCAGAGGCACCCACCATGAGGGACGTGTCCCCCAGGGCTGCACTCCCTGCCCCAGCTCCTCTGGCTTCAGCCCAAGAGGCAGCAGGTACAGTCACAGGGCAGATGTGGTAGGGATGACGCAGCAAGGCCGTACATCAAGCCAGACCGTGCTCCCTCTCGGCTTGGGGACAGGGTTCCCACTGTGGTCCTGCAGAAGCCACCACAGCATGATGGACAGGGAACCTGATCTTCAGAGACCAACACTGGCCTAACCTGATCCCCCAGTAAGCAGCTCTGTCTTCATCTGGTCACACAACCCTCCCTCCTCATCGGCCAGGCTACACTGTTCACACACTTGCTTCCTCACGCACTCACAGGGCTCCCACCCATGGGAAGGTACAGAGAATGGTGGTCAAAGCCACAGTGGGTTACTACTGCACTCCCATGAAGACAGCACCACAAAAACTAGTGAGGAATGCGTGTCACGCAGGATGTAGAGTAACTGAATCCCTTTGTGCTCTGTGGGTAGGGAGAGAAAATGGCACGGTCCCTCCTCCTCAGAGCATTATCAACGGAACTGCCATTTAATCCAGCAATCCCACTGCCAAGTTGACACCCAAAAGGACAGAAAGCAGAAACAGGGGCTCACGAAGAAACCCACCCAGCCACGTCCACAACATCATGGTTCTCAGTGGCCCAAAGCTGGAGGTAACCAAAGGATCCATCAGGGCACGAGTGGATAAACAAGATGTGAACTGGCCATGCACTGGCACATGACACGGCCTTCCCAAGGAAGACGATCCTGATACAGCACCCACACAGAGGGCCCTGGATGCTAAAGGACAAAAGCCTGGCACCACACACAGGCAGTACATTGAGAAGCAGCAGTGCGGTGACTGCTGAGCCAAAGGGAAGTGGGTGGATGAGTGCAGAGCCTCACAGTCATGGAATAAATGGTTCTAGAAACAGTGAGGAATGGAGATGACAGCCCAACCATGCGTGCCCCTAACGCCACTGAGCTGCCCAGGTGAAACGGTTCAGATGGTAGATTTTCTGCTACGTCTCTTTCATAGGCCATTTAAAACTTGGATTGAAAAGAAGTGGACAGTGACTCCTGTGATCCACCAGACAAAGTCCAAATACTTGAAATGGTGATACAAAGCCTGCCGAAGCCTGTCCCTGCCCAGACAGTAGGCAGCAGCTGTCTGCCCCTGAAGTCCTCCTGCTCACATAGCATTCTTTATTCAACTGCACCTGCCAGGGACAACTGCCCATGTGGCCTTCCTTCCTGTCCCTATCTCCAGCCCATCTCAGGCGCCACGGCACTGCCTCCCTTTCTGAAACATTAGAAGGTATAATTGTGTACTACTCTCTGCCCTTCATCCATGGCCAGTCCCCAGGGGCAAAAGGGTCCTGCCCACCTGCCTTTCTGTCCCTGTAGCCCTCGTAAGGTGCCTACCTTGACCCCAAAGATACATAGCCTAAAATGGGAGCTGCTCTGGGTGTAACTTGCACACAAATCCTCCGTGTGACCATGCACAGTGTGACCACACACAGAATGGGTGAAGGCCGGACCCCGCACTTCTCATAGGGCTCTGCAGAGCAGCATAATCAAGAGGCAGTCCCAAGGCCTGTGTGAGCACAGTGTTCTGGTTGCGCCTGGTGAGACCTCCCCCCCTCCAGCACCACAGCTCTGCCCATGCTGCGCCACCAAGGAGCTGGTCTGGAGTTCCCCTGTGCTCACTATGCCCCTCCCGCCACCTCCCCATCTCCCCCTAGGAATCTGCCCACTACTTTAGTGAACACTCCACATCATTCAAATCACCGTAGGCTCCTGCAGATGGAACTGGTTTTTCAATTTCTCTTCATTGTTATCTACAGTTAAAGACTACAACACCAACTTCTCAGACCCTCTTAATTACCCAGAAGAAATAACACAAAAGATGCATTTCCCTAAATAGAGCAGGTAGGCAGCCACAATGAAATGGCTTTAACAGGAGGGGAAGCTCCTCCTGGGGGAAATTTAAATGAGCCACAATGGCATGTTCTTTAGAATTAATTATCAGGAACCTCAAAAGGCTTCTGAGAATGAGGACAGGGTTCCTCCAAGTCTTGGCTCTTCAGAAAACGCACCGGTCTGACCTTGGCTAGACCCTCAACTTGCCCACCTACAAAGGGACAAATGAGGTCAAGGACTGCCCAAGACCCACAGGATGGTCATGAACTTACTAGGTGGCAGCAGACTCTCCACAAAACGAGAGTACTGCATGGAAGGCAGCACCTCCAATGAGAGGATAAACTGTCTCCTCAAACTCCTGTTTGAGATCTGTTATAGGCAGGCGTCCTTGGTGGTGGAGAAAAACACCTTTTTCCTAAGACTGGTGCCAAAAGTGAAAAATATCTAAAATTCTAGGCTTTGTTCAAGGCAAGACATACAACTGGCCTCCACAGTTTCTATGCCCTCTACGCCCTTAGGCACAGCCAGCCACAGGTGAAGAGCTTCCTTCAGTGTGGTCACACTGCCCACATGCAGGCTCTCCTGTCTTATCCTGCCTCTTGCAGGCACACAGCCAAACAGCGACCTCCATGGCAATGACATCGGGCTTGGCACTGCCAGTCATCTAGAGACAACTGAAGGTACACGGCTTAGGTACTGTGGGTACCTAAAATGGGTATCCCATTTTCAGCAGGGGCTTGAGTATGCATGGGTTTGGTATCCATGGGCATCCTGCAACCATCCCCCAGGATGCCATCTCCCTCATCCATTGTGGCTGACATAGGCCCCCCTCGACTGCCGCTCTTTGCCTCTCTGCACTCTGACTGGTGAGCTTGACCCAGGACTGCCTCCTCCCTCCTTCATTCAGGGTTAGCCCCAGTCCCTGGGCCTGGGCACACAGCACTGCCCTTGGCAGTGGCACCTGCTTTCCCTCCACCAACCTGCCTGTGCCCAGCAACGGTGATCATCGGCAGGTGGACCATGATGCTGGCTACCAACAGCCCTAAATACTCACATGAAAAGCTTTCCTTTTGAGATACAGAATATTCCTATCACCCCTACCCTGCCCTTTGGTGTTGACAAGCCTACCCAGACAGCCCCAGGTGCTCACTCCCTTCGCCAGAGAAAGCTATGAACATCAGTGTGGTTCCGAGTGTCAATCACTGTCAGTGGCCAGAACCACCCCGAGATGGGCAACTTCAGCTTTACAATGCCAAGTTACAAACTTGTGCCCAACAACAGGGCTGAGCCAGGCTGAAGCCAGAAGCCAAAAACTTCATCTATTCTCCCACGTGGGTAGCAGAGACCTGCTTTCCTAGGTTACGTTAGCAGGAAACTGGATTGGAAGTGGAGCAACCAGGACTTGAACCAGTGCTCATTGCACACAATGGTGGCTTAACTCGCAGGCTATGCTGACGATGCCACAGCTGGGTCTCAAAGTACCTGGAGGCCCTATGTGCTTCCCTTGTACTGCCTGCACGGCCTCCTTATGCCTGGAAAACATCAGACTTCTCAGGTCAACTGCAACAACAAGCTTGCACCCCTCTCAAAACAGGATGGGGCCTCTGACAACCACATCATCTTCAACACCCCATTCAGGCGGCAGCAAGCAGGGCCCCTTCCTGCTTTACCACACACAGATCCCAACAGGGCTGAGCCATGCCCTTCATCCCTCAGGCACCAACCCAGCTCCTTCCACAAGACAAACCCCACACCAGGCTACAAAAGGATCAGATCCTCCTGCCCGCAGGAGCTTACACCCTGGTGGACACAGTGTTACAACAGAGGGGCTAATCGGTATATGGCCAGTATCATAAGCCCTGAATACACAGTCTCCCTAACCCAGCCAGGGAAGGCTGCGTGGGAAAGGGCTAACATAGATGCCACGTGCAGAAGGAAGCAGGTGTCAGGAACTCGGGTAGGGCACCCTGGGCAGAAGGCATGGCAATGACAATGTCCCAGAGGCACATGCCAGGATCAAGACACTGTTCTGTGGCGACTTCAGCCTGCAGGGTGGGATCAGCAGGTGAGCTAGGCTCCTGCATCTCATGTTCACCTGTACTTCCTTCAACTGTACTTGGCCGCAGAGCACAGAGTGGGCGGCAGGGGGCAGCATGTCAAAACAAGGTTAAGAGGCTGCTTGGGATGGCCAACAGCTGTTGGGGACAGGGAGTTCCTGCCAGTGCAGCTCTGGCTGTGGCCAGGCAACAGAGAGCCACAGGATGACATCACCAAGGGGCCACACAGCCTGCCCAAGGACAACAACGGGGCCATCTGGGAACCCAGTGAGTGACCGGCAGGGCCAGTGCCCAGCCCACCCTTGAGAATTCCGGATCTGCAGTAGAAGGAGATCAGGGTACAGTGACGCCCCAAGAATGGGGATGGGGGAGCCAGCGAAGCAGATAAGCTGCCTGGGGTGAGGGGAGCCCTGAGTGTTGGTGGAGGAAGCCCGAGATTCAGCAGACATCACCTGAGTGCCAAGTGACAAGCTTCCACTGCCTCCAATGAGCATAGTCAGGGACAGGCTGGACTTGGCCTCCCAGCTGGAACCCCAAGAGAGCCCTCCACGGGGTGAGCAGCACGGCAGGCTCTTGTTCTTTCGAAGTCAGAAGGTGCTGGGCATGCTGTGGGCACACACAGACCTCCTGGCAGGTCCCAGTGCTAACCTGCCTCATGAGGCTGGGTCATGTAGCCAGCTCTGACCCACACAGCACTGAGCAGAGGTCAACAGAGGAGTGGCCTGACCAGGTCACAGGTGACAGGGCAGTAGCTTTCAGTGCGTCTTGCTCCTGGGAACTCACCCCCAGCCCCACTGGCCACAAGGCAAAAGGCCATGCTCAGGGAACCATCTTGCTCTGGAGTGGAACCATCACAAACTCAAGGCGCTGGTGCGGGCAGACAGACGAATGGAGAAGTCCTTGATTCCATTAGCTTTGCTCTGCAATTTGGGGTGAGTCACGCGATTTACAAATGAGGAAACTGCAAACAAGCCAAAGCCGGCCTGGTGCAGAAGAACCATGCCCCTCCCCCACCCCAGCCCTGTTGCACCCCTCTGGCTGCTGAGATTCGGGACACCACAACCCCCAGAGGAGCTGCTCCAGAGGCTGCCAGCCTCGTGGGTGACGCAGTCCCTGCGATCTTCCCTTCCTCCCTGAAGAGAATCCTGGAGGGAAGCAGGGCTGCCACATACATGGACACGTCCTTGCGGTCACCTGCGGACCTCCAACCAGTGGTCATCCCGGCCATGGGTCAAGGGCCAGACAAGGGGACTGTACATCTCAGTGTGGATCTGACTCGGTACTCAGGGGAGAGAGGAGTGTTCACACAGTGCAGAAGGGTGATGGTTGCAGAGTTTAGGCTCTGGGACCCGCATGGGCAGTACTGCTCCTGGCAATGCCAAAAATGATCCCCTTTAATAGCTCAAGAGAGGCCAAATGGCAGCCTGGGCAACCTCCACATTCATGCTGAGTGCCCGGGGCTCTGGCTGGCTGGCCTTGGCTGCACAGGTGTGCCACTGACTCTCCTCGGTGATGCAGACCCTGCGAGCACCCCTATTCTGCAAAGGAGGAACCTGAAACACGGGCCTTCTGTAGAACTTGCCCAGTACAGCCAGATAGCAGGGAGAGCCACGGAGACTCCAACTTAGCTGCCCAACCTCTGAGCACTGCTCCCAACCCCCTGTGCTGGATGGCCTCTCACTGCGACGGCTCCAGACATTCTGAATAAAGCCAGTGCCATCAGTTCAAATCAGCAGTGCAGGGGTTGGCACGGTGCCACTGCTGGCAATGCCAGCATCCCACAGCAAAGTGCCAGTTCAAGCCCTGCCTGCTCGGCTTCTGATCCAGCTCCCCAGTAATGCACCTGGGAAAGCAGCAGAAGACAGCCCAAGTCCCTAGGCTCCTGTAGATGGGAGACCGACAGAGCTCCTGCTTTCTGCATTGCCAGGGCATCAATACAATATGGTTTGGATCTAACTCTTTAAGAAACAGAGCTGTTAGGTTTTCTTTAGACCTAGAGACACCTTGAACTTGGCAAGACCTTAAGACTACTCAGATCTGAGAGAGCTTGGGAATGCAAGGGTTCTAAAAGCTTCTAATACTACCATCTTTATAGCATTGACACCTCCAGGACACTTCCTGAGCTGGACACGGGAAGAGACACCCCCAGGACTGGAGCTTAAGGGATCAAGCCCAAGGCCCCTTGTCCCCAACGGGAGAGCCAGGAGTCGGCTCCCAGTGACCAGAGTGAACAGCCTTCAGGAGTCCCTTCTCTCAATCCTCCAACCTTGAGAGACTGCAGGGACCTGGCCCCAATGCTCAGGCAGCAGCATGCCCTGCCACTGTGCCAAGACCAGTGAACCAAGTTGGCAGGTCTGGACACAGACCGGCACACCTGGACATGGCGGCCCCATGGCCTTGCAGGTGCAGAAGAAGGGCCGAGCCACATACAGTCTCAGTGTAACAGGTCCTCTGTGTGCTGAAACGATAGGGTGGCCCAGAGGGGAGGGTTGCCCACTGGAGTTTTAGCCCTGCCTATCTCTTATCATACAGCTTGTGCAGAAGCCAGAGACCCCACCCTGTGAACTGCACTGGAGTCTCCAGGGTTTGCAACAAGCTCCCTGGCGGAAGCTGACAGCACCAACATTGAACTACAGGTTGGTCTCCCCAGCCCCATGGGAAGCCTTAGTGACTTGCATGCTTCCGTACATGGGATATCATCTCACCAGAAGCAGAAGCAGTGCCTCTGGGCATCTCTGTGTGTACGCACAACTCAGAACTGGGCAAGCATCTCCATGGTTCGTGTGTGTGTGTATGTGTGTGTGTGTACGCACAATTCAGAACTGGGCAAGCATCTCCATGGTGTGTGTGTGTGTGTGTGTGTCTTTGCTACTAGGAAACAGGAAAAACCTCAGCAACACACAGCTCTTCCCCTCCCCCACCCACACACACACCAGGCACAGTTTCACTTCATACCAGTGCAATTACCTACAGCCTGAAAGTATTACATGAAACATTCCAGAAAAGAAATAACTCTTAAATTGCAAATAATTTTATGACGGCATATGATTACACTTGTTCTGTATGATTCTGTTAATCTCATCCTGTGACTGATCTCTAAGTTCATCTACCATTCTCAGCACCAGCCGAGTGCCATGGGAAGTGTCCCTAAGGAGGGATGGGGGGTCCTCCTGCATCTGGGAGAAGAGCTTGTTCTGTTGAGCCTGTGCCCAGACCCGGCAGCATGTCGGGGTCTTGCTCCCGAAATATCCTCACAGCTCCTACGTGAACACCTATGCATTTGATACAACTTCCCACGAAATCACTCCACAATTGTTTCCAAGGACTTAAATGGAATCCCCAAATGCCTGCAATGAACACTAAAATTATAATTTTAAATTACTGTTAATTTGAATGAAACATTTTTAAAAAAAAAAAAAAAAACCTGTTCCCATTTTTAAAACCACAGACTTATCCCACATAATGGCCAGGTGCTGTGGAACTCCAACCAGGCAATGCTGGGGACCAGCCCCCTTGGAGCCAGGAAGGAGGCTGAGGGAGGTTGGACAAATCTAGTACAGGGCAGAGCCTTCACCACAAACCCCAGAAACTGTTGGGATTTTCCACCTTCACAAAACGAGCATCAGGGATGGTGCCAGGCTGGAGGTATGGCTGGTGACCTGAGCCTAACGGGGCAGCAGCCCAGGTCCCAGCTGGATGGGAGAGCAGATGGTGGCCCCAGAGTCCCTCCGAGAGGCCATTACATTGCCGTGGGGCCTCCCTCTTTAGCCCCTCATTCCCAGTTCTCCTCCAGGCCCAGGAGGTTCAGCATCACCCACTCATCCCGCCCAGCCTCTGCCCTTGGCCATCAGCTGTGGCAATCAGGGTGTTCAGGATGACTCGCCCTCAGCTCCAAGGGCCAGCAGAGGGATGAATGTGCCCTCATTCTCTACCCTCAGATGTGCCCCTCCCCAACCCATGCCCAAGGGTTCCAGCCCACAGGAGCCAGGAGGGCTTTCTCTGGAAGGCTGTGTCCCATGCAGGAAGGAAGGTGACTTCACTCAGCCTCATGGGCAGGGCTTTAGGGGACCCCTGGGATAGCTTTTCGGGTACCCAGAGTCCATTGAGATCTGCACCTGGCTTTCCCCTAAATCCAGAAGCAGAAGGTCACAGCCACTAAGAAGAGCTGTGTGCATGCTGTCCCCCGGGTGCTCAGCGCTGACCCAGGGCCCCCAGGCAGCACCAGCTCAGAGGACTGCAGACACAGCAGCCTGGGGCACCAGCCCACACATGCATCCCCTGGAGCCAAGGGTGAACTGCTGGTCATCAGGGGAATACCCTGGGAGAAGCACCCACAATGAGCCCTTAGGAGAAGGTGGCAGAGTGAAACATCTCAGGCCTTAAAAGTACCAATCTCATCAGAGGCAAGACCAGCTGCAAGGGTGGTCAAGACAGAGGACAGAGAAGAGGGAGGGGACTCCATTGGGACCTCCCTTCACGGCCACTTCTAAGACAGGTCAACCAGCCCAGCAGACAGAAGCTGAGAAATCATCCCCAGTGACTTGTCATGGTGACATGAGACCATGCCCAGAAACTCAGGAGCACCTGAGCCCTCCTCTGAACTTGACCCCAGGGCAGGCAGGGTCAAAGGGGCAGTGGTGGGGAAAACGGAACTCCCTCTTGCCAGTTCCAGAGCTGACACAGGGAGCACAGAGCAGGGCACCTCCTGGCAACGGGTTCTAGGCTCTCAGGAACACCAATGGCAGCCAGGGCCAGAGCCTGGGGTCTCAGACATGGCACCCTCTTCTCCAACAGGGTCCCTACTCAGGGGTCCGCTAGTCACAAAACTCCAGTGTGCCATGACCCTGAGCCCAGCTCAGAATCACAGAAATCACAGTGCAGGTCCATACCACCTGCTTAGTACTCAGAGTCCAGTACCAAGCTGGGTTGATGCTGGGGGTTTCTACAGGGAGAAGCAGGCCTGGAATGCACCAGCTACAGATCATGGTGTGGGCATCAGAGACACGCATGCATCTAGTACCAACTCAGCTACTTCTACTTATCTGTTGCCTTCTTTTTACATCGACATCAGTGGGCCGGTCTCCCCCTCTTGGGAGAAATCACAGCTCAGAACACTTTGCAGCTTTCTTTGCACTGGGTGGCTGGCAGATCCACACTTCCTCTGCAAGAACACTTGTTCCCCTCTCAGGCCTTGCCCTCCCTGGATGGAGTAAGCAAAACCAGATTTTTTTTTACATTGTAATCAAGAGAACAGATGACAATGGCTGAAAAAAAAAATCTGTTCATAAGAACCAGTGCTGGCAGTGAGGCTCACCCACAAGATGAGGAGGATGGAGGCTAACTGGCTGTTCGAGATGGGTAGAGGTCTCATTGTTGCAATCCTAGAAGCAAAGTCTGGGGGACACAGGACAGGGACATGGGGAGGGCTCACCCACAGTCAGAGGGCCAAGCTGCTAGAATTCAGTTCTGACCATAGAGAAGTGCTGTGGTTGGAAAAGAGCCTGCCATTCTCACCCCAGTGCCAAGCAGGAGTGCAATCCCCAATGTTATTCAAGGGGTAGAAACCACTAATTGTGGCATTTAGGGGCAAGGCCTTTGGAAAGGGGTTAGTTAGATCAGAACAGGGCACTAGGATGGCACCCCCAAAATGGTATCCTGGTGGTTTATAAGGAGATCCCAAGGACATAGACAGGAAGGGGCCTGGAGTTGCTGTGAGTCACACACATCTGCGGTTCACAAGGTGGCCTGACTCCCACACACCACTGCAGCCAAACCTGGCTGGCCAGTGCAGTCACCTCTTCAGTTTCAGTCATGCTGCCCTAGGAAGCCGCTGGCACAGCACCAGAACAAAGGAAGACCACTGCCCTCTGAGAGGGATGGGCTCTAACATGACCCTGCACAGAAACGAGAACCTCACTCACTGATCCCAGCCTCAAATTCAGAGGGCATGGAAGCAAGCCTACAAACCAGCAGCCATCACAGCGGGGTGGCCAGGCCTCCCCAGTTATTCCTTCTAACGGTGCCAGGCTCCCTTCTGGGTAGGGCAACCTGAGGGGACAGACCCTAGCATCCCCTAGAACTTGAACAGGAAAGGTGGAATGGCGAACAAGTGAACTATCAAATGTGGGATACAGGTCCAGGTAGGGCCAGGGTCCAGAGGAATCTCAGAGCAAGACAAGGCCTGGGGCTTCAACTCCAACAAGCTAAGTCTGCAAGTTGTTGCTCCTGTCCTCATGGCACAACCTGGACACCGCTGACCCTGCTGGGGCTCATATGTGACCCAAGCTTGAGAGGCACCCCCACCCCTGACAGGTAGAGAGGCATGCTGAGTCTACAGTGTCACTCATCATCCACTGTGACAGTCAGGGTGATGGTGTGAGAACTCCCACGGGCTTTGCCTCCAGGGTCTTCAGCAGGTTCTCTCCAGGTTGGGGGCCAGAGGCAGGGGGAAGGCACCTGCCGTGAAACCCCTGTAGAACAGCCTGCTCCACAGGACCTGCCTCGATGCTCTGAGTTGTGGCCCCTCCAGCCATCCTGTCTTGGGTCCATAGGCTTGGGAAAAGCTATGCAGCCAATCACCATACTGGCTCTATCTTAGGACTTTCTGAATTTACAATGGTATCAAAAGGTATCCATTTACTCAATCCTTGTTGTCACCTACATGGTATTCAGCAACTTGCACAAAATATTCAATGCTTTCTTCTAAAACAGGCTGTATTGGATGACTTGGGCCAAGTGCAGTCTGGAAGTGCTCCGAGCACATTTAAGGTAGCCTAGGGGGTGCTGCGATGCTCTGCACATTGGTGCATCTTCAGCTCAGAATATAGACAGCCTGGGTTGGGTCTAGTGAGACATAAGGATGTCAGGAGGCTCTGTAGAAGAAACACGGTCACAGCCTAAGGACAGGTCCACTGAAGGACTGGGATTTAGTCACGGGATTACAAGCCACCAACCTTTCAATAGCTTGTAACTATACCAGCAGGTACCAGTGTGACAATAGTGGACTAAAGCTGCAAGAGCTATAGAACACAGAGCCTAAGAAGGCCTTAGGGAAACCCCAAGTCAAGACCAGGAAACACACACACAAGGACACGGAAGAACCTGAACTCTCTGACACCTGCAACCACAACCAACACTGTACATGGCCTGACTCAGGCTGTATGGAATGGAACTGACACAAACTCTCACATTGATGCATTGTACACAGTCCGACGCCCACTGAAATTGACCCAATCCTCACACTGATGGCCTATTAGCCTCAGTTCTGACTTCCCAACATAGTAATGCTCGGCTTTACAGAACACACAACGAAGTATGTCAAAAGGTCAGAGGGGACGGGGAGTCACATTCAGAAGTAATAATGCCAGCCTCAGAACCAGACCCGGTACACCATGCTTTTCGGAATTATCAGACCAGGAACTTAACATCTGGATGACTGATATGCTAAGGGCTCTGAAGAAAAGAATAGACAACACGCAAGAAACGATGGTTAATCCAAGCAGAGTGACAGGAAGGCTAATGAAGACTCCGATTCTCTGAGCTGGAAATGCCTGAGCAAGAAGAGACCAAGATGGGGAAGAGACGACAGGTTCACTAACATGGCCAACAGGGGGGACGGTTGGCGACCTTCAACCAACAAACGAGATTACAAAAACACAGAACAACTAGGAACTGTGAGATCATATCAGAGATGTATATATGTCATGAACATTAAAAGACAAAAGAGAAATGGAGAAGAAAAATATCCAAGATAACAATGGCAATTTTTTCCCAAAATTAATGACAGATGCCAAATCAGAGAACTAGGAAGCTCAACGAACACAAAACAGACTCATAAGTTTAAGAAATTAAACAAGGGCCTAACGCCATAGCCTAGTGGCTAAAATCCTCGCCTTGAACACACCAGGATTCCATATGGGTGCCGGTTCTAATCCCACCAGCCACACTTCCCATCCAGCTCCCTGCTTGTGGCCTGGGAAGGCAGTTGAGGATGGCCCAAAGCCTTGGGACCCTGCACCCACATGGGAAATCTGGAAGAGGTTCTAGGCTCCTGGCTAAGGATTGGCACAACACCAGCCGTTGCAGTCACTTGGAGAATGGCTCATCGGATGGAAGATATTTCTGTCTCTCCTCCTCTCTGTATATATCTGACTTTCCAATAAAAATAAATAATAAAAAAAAGAAATAAAACAAATAAGAATGACTATACCCAGGAATAGAATGTTTGAATTACAGAAAACCAAAGATAAAGAAAAAATTATGGAAATGATGGGTCAACATCTACTGAGGGACTCAGACAAGAATCACGCCAGACTTTTCATCACAAATATGCTAGCCAAAAGAGAATGGAATGTAATCTCCAAATTCTACCAAAAAAAAAAAAATCTGGGATTACCCCCCCCCCCCAAACAAAAGAGAAGTAAATAGATTCTCAGACAGGAACTAACAGATTCTGTCACTGGCAGACATACCCTGAGAGCAACTGTTAAATATCTTCCTTTCTCTAGAAGGAAGAAGATGCAGCCCAAAAACCTAGACCCACATAAGGACAAGAAAGTATCCACAAAGCAACACATGAAGGCAAGACAAAGGTTTCTATTTCCCTTACTCTTACTGGCACTTAGAATTCTAACACCTGCTTCTTTAAGCAATAACAATGACAATGGATATATGAGGTTAAGTTTAGCAGTGCAAAGGACAGGAAGGAGAGACAGGGAATACTCTGTTATAATGGACTTGAACTAGACATGACGAGGTTCCACACTATTTGAAGGTGAACTTACTCTGTCTTTATCCTGTAGGGAGCAGCCCTTTGCCCTAATGGTTTAGACACCCAGCCTGGTAGTTTGGAAGCCCACATCCCATACTGAAGTGCCTGGGAGACCCAGGACACAGCTGGAGATGACTCGAGGGGCTGGGTCCCTTCCACCCACAGACAAGCCCTGGATTGCACTCCCAGCTCCTGGCCAGCACAAGCAGATAGGAGTCTCTATGAAAGTCTCTCCCTCTAATTAAAAACAAAAGAAAGAGGAAAATATATATCACAAACTCTGAGGAAGGTGGGAGAAACAATTCCACGTTCAGACCTGGCGGTCTTTGCAGGAAGAGACATTTTCATGTCACAAGGGGATGAAGCGGTCATCATCAACAGCCCTGCACGCAGCAGCTCGGCACCAAGATTCTAAAAGGGAAAGCAGGAAAACCTACTGTTGCAGGTGAAGACTCAGAGACCTCCGTGTTGGAGAACACAGATAACACCAACACGATCAGCTCACTGTCAGTCCATGCAGTCTGACTTATTCAGAACGCCATCTCCATCAATAGCAAAACATGCTTTCTCCCCAAGCCATCGTGGAACGTTCACTGCGGCCCACAGAGCACCTCTCGACAGGGTTGTAAAAACACAAACCACAGGAAATATTTTTTCAGCCCAGAAAATAATTTTAAAAACCAACAAGAAGGCCAGGAGACTAACTACCTCTAAACTAAAGAACACACGAGCCAACGAGGAAATTACCAACAGAAATTGTTTAAAGCTTTTGTATTAAAAGAAAATGAGAATTCCACACACCAAAATTTGTAAAATGTAACCAAAGCAGTCCTTGAATGCACAGAATAGAAAAAATATGTAAAATCAAAGACATGAATGTCTTAGGAGCTTAAGCTTAACAGGATTTTTTAAAATTGAAGCCCAAAGGAAAATAATTTTTAAAAAATTGGAATATAACTTAATGAAATTGATAATAAAAAAGAGAAAATCAACCAACTCCAAATTTTTTTAAAAAAAAACAGATGAGAGAATATCACAAATAAGCAAATCATGAAATAACTCACCAGTACTCATTCCATGAATGGTGAAAGGATTGAACAAAGAACCCGAGACTGATTCGATCCTTTAAATCAAATGAACTCATTCCTCTTTTTAAGTTTTCCAAGTGTTTAATTGAAACCCAGAGAGAGATGGTCCACTCACTGGTTCACTCCCTACATGCCTGCAACAGCCAGGGCTGGGCCAGGCTGAGGCCAGGCTCGGGGCAAGAGCTGGGTGCTTCATCCAGATCCCTGACTGGCGTGGCAGGAACTCAAGAAACAGAGCCTCCGCTTGCTGCCTCCCAGAGCACATGTCAGCAAGAAGCTGGATCAGAGGTGGAGCAGCGACTCCAGTCAACATTTAAGGAGGAAATGACACCAGCTCTCTACCATCTTGCCTAGATATTAGGATGTGGCCCAAGTACCAGGGTCCCAGCCACTCGGCAAGGACACCTGAGTTCCCAGTTCTGGGCTTCAGCCCAGCCCCTCTGTGCCTACTGTTGCAGTGTAGAGAGTGAACCAGTGGATGGGAAATGTCTCTGCCTCTCACATAAAACAAAAATAAGTTGTCTTAAATCTTCGAGAAGATACGAAACCAAACAAAATAGAAAAAAGAATTATATAATATATCCACGTGGGGCTTTTCCCAAGGTTACAATGATGATTAAACACCAGAAAACTCAATAGATATTACTGATCACATCATTTAAAGAGCTGACACAGAAGCAGCACATGACAAACTCCAACACCCGTTCCTGATTTAAAGCGAACAGGAACATACATTTAGTCTCCGGGTTAAGACATCAGCTGAGATGCCCATGTCCCACTCAGGACACTTGGGTACAATTCCTGGCTCCTGCTCCTTGTAGGCCCTGGTCTCCCAAGGGTTAACTCCACAGCTGAGCTGTTTCTCAAAGGTGTAACAGGAAGGGCAATCATGGCCTGATACATTTAGCCCATGGCTTGACTGCAATTTCCCTCCTTCCTGCTTCCCATTTTTGCACATCCTGACTGCAATTTCCCTCCTTCCTGCTTCCCCTTTTTGCATGTCCTTGGGAGAGCTTAGGTGTTGCTTAACCATTGGGAAGATACTGGGAGGGGCCAAGCAGACTATATAAGAGAGTTCGACTTTGAATAAAGGCCTCACTTCACAAGAATGAGTCTCAGTGTGTTGTGTGTCTTGTCTGTCTTGTCTGTCTCATAACCCTAGTCCCTCCACTCGACTCGGGGCTTGAAGTACGTGGCGATGTGGGCGTTGCCAACAGCTCCTGACTCCAGCTTCCAGCTAAGCTGGACCCTGAGAGGCGGGGGTGACCATTCCAGTATGTGGGCTCCTGCCACTCACTCAGAAGAGCTAGATGAATTCCTGACCCCTGGCATCACCCTCACCCACCTCCCCAGCCAGTGCAGACATCTAGAGGATGGGGATGACAGTGAAACAGCAGATGGGGGCTTTCTCTCGCCCTTCCTCTCTACTCAATAAATAAATTAAAAGTAGCAACACTCACCAAATTAGGAATAAAAAACAATCATCAACTCCATTAAGAACATTCACCCCAAAACACAGTAACTCACAGACACAGTCCTCCGCCTGCAGTGCCGGCATACCATACTAAGTGCCAGTTCATGTCCCGGCTACTCCACTTCCAATTTGGCTCCTTGCACATGGCCTGGAAAGGCAGTAGGGGTGGCTTAAGACCTTGGGCCCCTGCACCCACATGAGAAACCCAGAGGAATCTCCTGGCTTCTGGCTGCGGCCTGTCCCAGCCCTGGCTATCACAGCCATGCGGGGAGTGAACCTGCAGATGGATGTGCACTCTCACACTTACTCTTTCCTCTAAGATCTTTCATTAAACAAAACAAAACAAAAACAACTCTTTAAACACACAGAGCCAGTGCCAACCGCTTCACTAGCTAATCCTCTGCCTGCAAACATCAACTTGTGTCCCAGCTGCTCCACTTCCCTTCCAAATCCCTACTTGTGGCCTGGGAAAACAGTAGAGGATGGCCCAAACCCTTGGGACCCTGCATCAGCATGGGAGACCTGGAAGAAGCTCCTGGCTCCTGACCTCAGATTGGTTCAGCTCTGGCCATTACGGCCATTTGAGGAGTGAACTGGTAGATGGAAGATCTGTCATCTCATCTCATCTCTCTGTAAATCTACCTTTCCAATACAAAATAAATAAATGTGAAATCAAAACATAGACACACCCCACAAGCTGTGCTTCACATCCAGTGAACTGTCTATAATAAAAGCAAACAGAAAATACCAGAATTGGTGAGGAACCCCCACCCATCACTGGTGGGAATGTACAACAGCCGGGCAGTTCCTCAGTTACACCTAGAATGACCACACTTCCCAAGAATCCCACTGCTAAGCACATCCAGCAGACAGTGCCAGGGTCACGGCAGCGTTATCCATGACAGACCAAAGGCAAAGCAAGCCCAGGGTCCACCAGCTGCAGAGTGGATGCAGAGTGCCCACCCCTACAATGGGGTCGCATTCATTCACAGAAAAAAGTGATACTCTGACATATCCCACAGGGACGAGCCTCACCCACACTGCCCTGAAGCCAGGTCACACACAGGAGATCACCCCACCAAGTAGGTCTTATCAACAGCATCCACAAGAAGCAAACCCACAGAGACAGCAGGCCATCTGGTGGCCACCAGGGGCTGGAAAAGATGTGGGCTCCAGGCAAGGGCTGCTTAGTGGGCGCTAACCCAGCAAGGGGCCAAGGGGTGAAAGAGGCCTGGTCTTCAGCTGGGATGAACAGCTACTGGAACCAGAAACAGATGGTGATCTTGGGGAGTGTGATGAGGCATGCAAAGAGGGACATGCAATGCATGTGATGAGGTACAATGGCCAAGGATCTGTTCATGTTGCGTGTGTGTGTGTGTGTGTGTATATGTATATATAAATATAATAAAGTAAAAAATAGGTTTTGAAAAAGTTGGTCAAGGAGGCCAAGGGTGGATGCTGCAGCCCGTGTGTCACAGCAAGTGTTGATCTGGGAGGCAGAGTGGTGCCTGTGAGCCCAGGCTTTGGTAAGCCTTGGTATAGTGGCAGTGCAATGACACTGAAGGTGTTCACGTGGCTCTGTCCCTCTGAGCATGAGGAGGGGCTGCAGTGGCCTCCCTGGCCGGGGTGGGGACCAGGGGTGGGGAGGCTGTCACCCTTAGGGACCAGCAGCAGCTCCCTCAGCAGTGCACGGTGCAGGGGAACACATGGGGCTGTTTGCTCTCACACGGTCCTAACACCTACGCTGCATGCCACTCAGCAACACGGGTGAATTGAGGGATGTTGGTGAGCAGTGCTGCTGCTTTACAAACATTAAATGGGCTAGTTCCCAGAAAACGGAAAGAAAAGGGGAAAGGAGGTGGCAGTGCCCCAAGTCTGGTGGTGAGGCCCCGCAATCTGCCATGAGAGTCCCAGGATCTGACTGCACACCCCAACCCAGCCTCCAGCATCCTGCTGGTGCTGACGCTTGAAGCAGCGGTGACGGCTGGACTCGGGGTGCCCCCCCTGTAGTGGACATCTGGGGCGTGAACAAGCCAACAAGAGCACTCTCTCTCTCGGCCTCTCTAATCAGTGTTTATTTTGGTGGGAAAAAAAATGAAATCTGTGCAGTTTTATGATGTATTTTCCATGAACATCTTGAAGGCCTCTCGTGTTCACGTGTGTAAAATTACATGTCACAGAGATTAAATGTATAGCAAGCTATCCCAGACGTCCATATACATAACTTGACCATCTATTATATGATTAGTTCTAAACATCTCATTCATTGCTCCTATGATAAACAGAGCAACCTGAGGGCAAATCAAGGACACGAGAAAGTGATGTGATCAACCAGACCCAGGAAGCATGAGCTGTCTGAGCCAGCTGCCGGCCACATACAAAAGCATGACAAAATACAGAATACAGTGAATGTATAAAGTGGTATGTTCATCATGAAGGATTATGTACCGTACATAGTTTTGTGAGCTATACTGAAATTTTTATTTAATTTTGATTTGAAAGATGAAACAGCAAGCTCCCATCCTATAGTTAACTCCCTAAATGCTCACAGCATGGGCTCGACCAGGTGGGAGCTGGGATTTCCAACTCGGGTCTCCCAAGCGGGTGGCTGAGATCTGCACTGGCAAGAAGCTAGAACTGGGATTATAACTCAAGTTCAAACACAGGAACTCTGCTACCAGACACAGGCATCTCAACCAGGGTCTTAAATAGCAGGGCAAACACTCATCTGCCAGGTGCCACCCCTCTGTCCAACGGGCAGCATGGCAGGAGTTTCTAAACCATCACACACACACACACACACACACACACACACACACACACACACAATGTGTTATACGACATTACAACACTTTCATGAGCGAGAGGAACTGTTGTGCTCAGCTATCATCAGCAAGCCCACTGCCACGAACAGAAAGCAGTGCATGACGGGGTTTGGGGATGGGGAGGGGCTGCTCAGGACATTTTTGGAAGGAGGGCAAGAAGTGGGCTTGGCACAACTGCTTTGCAGGGATAGGTCTGGTAATGAGAGAGCCAGACAAGGGCAGTGTGGAAGGCAGCAGCAAAAACACAGCTCAGAGAACCTGCCAGGACCAGAGCAAGGCTGGGGGCTGGCCCCTACCCTGCCGTGCACTGCACGTTACTGGTCCCTGGACTCCTGGAGGACTGTCACCCCTGCAGGAGGGGCAGGGCTGCAGCTAGCAAATGGGCCCTGCCCCAAAAGGGCTGAAGCATACTCCACTCAGATGATGTTTGAGTCCTGCTGCCCCACACCCGTGTGTGAGAGCCTGTTTGGAAACAAGCCAGGTCACTCAGGTGGGAGCTGATGAAAACAGGCTGCAAGCATGACAGTCAGCAAACCCCGGCCAGCGAGGAAGGAAGAGCAGGACACAGGTGCCCCTCACAGCCTTCCCCAGGGACCAACCCTGCTGCCACGAGGACCTTAATGCCCCCTCCAGTACTGTGGGTGAGCAGTGCCTGCTCTCCAAACCACACAGGCCTTGGGTTTCCCGATGGAGACCTCCAGGAGATAGACAAAGGATGGCCACCCTTGTGAACAGTCAGTGGCAAGTAGATTGGGGTGCAGAATAACTTAGGAATTATTGGGCCTAACACTGTTGCACCAGTTCATGTCCTGGCTGCTCTACTTCTAATCCAGCTCTCTACCAGTGCACGGCAAACAGAAGGCAGCAGGAAGTGGCCCGGGTCTTTGGGTTCATGCCACTTATGCGGAAGACCTGGATGGAGTTCCAAGCCCCTCGCTTCCTCCTGGCCCTTGCCCAGTCATTGTAATCATCTGGGAAGTGAACCAGTAGATGGAAGCTCTCTCCTTCTGCCTTTCAAATAAATGTTTTAAGAGGAAATTATTATTGTCATTATTATTTTTTTTTATATCTTCTCAGCTCCTGATTCCTGGGCTCCCAGGAAGAACTGACCAAGCAGGTATCTTGGGTCCCAAGACACACTGGGACGAAAAGGCAGACCATCCAAGAAATCAACACTTGTAGCAGCAGACACAAGAGGCTGGTGGGTCCCAGGCAGGGTTCCCAAAGCCAAACTGACGGTGCCCTGGGAAATGCACAGCCCCCATCTGGCCTATTTATCCTCTGGGAACACCTGCTCTCCTTCCTATCTTTTCCCTCAAGACACAGTCGGCCCTCAGGATCTGCAGGCCTGTGAGCAGAGATTTGACTTGGTCAACCAAGGACTGAAACACAAAATTCCAGAAAGCTCCAAAAGCAAAACTCGAACACTATGCCGAATCCACAGAAATGAAGCGCCATCCAGGCCACATGGCAGTCCCTCCCAGACCCTTGGCCTCTCACCGGCACTCCTGATGGAGTATAGCTTTGCCCCAGCCTCGAGCAGGCATCTGTGCAGCCACGCCTGTGACAGCTGCAGTCACATGGGACTTGTGTCAGCAAAGAAGTTATTTACACAACAATGACACCACACAATGTGCGCACCCCACATCATCTAGAAATGATTTGGTTAGGTGGGAGGTTGAACGCAGGGTCTGGGTGAATACCATGCCATTGTCTCCAAGGGATAGGAGCATCCATGGAGTTTCATGTCCACAGGGGCCTCTGGGAACCCATCTCCTCAATAGGCTCAGAGACAATGCTAAGTGTCGCTTTGTAAAAAGGCAGAAAATGACAGAACAGTACAGCATAGCTGCACCTAGACTTTGGCTAAAGAAAAATGTGGTTCCCGGCAGGTGCAGTGCCCTCCCAGCTCAGCACAGCTCAGCTCAGCGAGCTGAGGCCCACACAGGATGTGCACACAGAAGAGGGTGTGCAGGCAGGTGGGGACAGCGACACGTCCTACTCACCCAGAATTTCCAGACACAAGATGACTCCCTGTGCGCCAGATGGTGCAGACCTCTGCAGCAGTCTCCCACGCGAGACTTGGAAGTGCCTGAATATTCCAGAAACTGAAAGAGAACACAATTGCCCATGAGCTGAGCAAGCCAACCCCTCACTCACCAACAGCGGGGCCCTGAGCACGCACCCAACTGCAGAGTTAATGGCTCCCTGCTGCAGATCACAACAGCAAAAAGCAGCTGCAAACAGGAGCTGAACCCAGAGCAGACAAGCACTCTGATAAATGGTCACAGGCGGACCATGGTTCTCCAATGTGAGCCCTCAAACTGGTTCAACAAAGACTTAGGGCCATCTGCTGCCAACTTTCTCCTGCATATGTGCACTTCCCAAAGTGCTCAGGGGGAAGCTGCAGAGATCCTGTCCCATTCATATCACAGGTCTCGTTCATTCGGACATGAAGCAACACACATCCAATCAAGGCCCCGTCCCCCACTTGCTTTTCAAATCAGCAAAACACAAAGCACAGAGCCTGACATGGTTCAGGTTATTTTCCTTCAGACAGTGCACATGTGTCGCATTAACAGGGGATGGGGTGAAGAATTCTATCTGATACACCCGAGAGACTGAACAGTGCACCTGGGCTGGTTCCCAGAACCAGCCACCCAAGTGGGCAAGTACCACTCAACCAACCCTAAGAGAAGGCCAGCAGGACAGGTGAAGACAGCAGGGGGCACTGCTCTCCTCCCCCAGCCGCTGAAGGGCAGACTCCTGGCACACAGCAATAATGACACCAACTATGCAAACTGCTCAGAGGGAAAGACGGAGATGCCCTTATGGGGTGCAACCGTCCCTCCAAAGTGAGCCCCAAGATCCTGCTACCTAGAGCCCACAGCTGCAAGGCTACAAGCCCAGCCCTTCCTTGTGCAGGAGTGGCAACCAGTCCCAAGGCTCACCCAAGCAGGCCCTAAGTCCCAGCCCTCGGTACCACACCAACACACTCCAGAGTCAGCAGGCTGGCCAGGAGCAGCTCCATCCCATCCTTATTCTCCCCCATCCCAAGGCAACTGGACCCAAGTCAGGAGCCCAGGACCAGAGCTGGACTGCCTGCTCTGGGTCATTGAGAGCCTGGTTGGCTACACACCACTCTGGGTTCTTGGCCTCCATCCATAACCTGGGTTGGGGCACAGCAGCATCATCTTTGAGGGCCTGCACGTTGGGGCAAATCTGGTGGGGTGGCGTGGGGTGCAAAAATCAGTGCGCTCCCACTTAGGACAGAAGATGGCAGAGTTCAGAAAGCAGCAGGACTCCTGGAAAGTGATGCCAGGGATGCTAAACCACTCTGGGATGAAGCAAAAGAGGAATCAGACAAGCTTCTCAGACAGGACTAGAAGAAGCAACACCATGAGCGAGATGTGAAGAGGAACGGGACTTCATGGTGCATACAGTCCAAGCATCACGTCCCAGCCAGACAGGGCTCACCATGACTGTACCAAAACAAGGAACAATATGCTGCCCATGATGGAAGGAAATCACCACACCACAGCTCCAGGAGGAGGAACCCGGATGGCTGGGCTGGCCAGGGTGGCCACTGCCAGGGCTGTAAGCCTTCATCCACAGCCTAAGGTGCAGACTGACTTCAGAAGGGTGCTCCCACTCTTGCAACCACAGCTCAGATCAGATGCCTCTGTTTCTGGGTTGGGTCCCACCTGATCTGGCCCTTGGAGAGAAAAGCTGGCAGGGCAACAGAGTCTCAGCCTGCAGGAGCTGTTGCCGGGTGACGGGCGTAAGGGAATTCTATTCTGGTCCTGTCTTCCTCAGCCAGCTCCAGCTCTGGAAGCACAAGCCACTGGTGTAAGGTCACAGTGCGAAGGCCCAGGTGGAGACAGGGGCTTAAACCCGAGTGCCTGTGTTTGAAGCTCTCTCCAGCCTTGAACTCCCGTACCACCAGTGTGTGCACATACATGTCATGCAGGAAAAGGCACCGGGGCTAGGGGCATCTGTAACATTCAGTGCAGGATACAATGTCGCTACATAAACATGTTTTTAGGTGCATTTTCTACTCTGCCAACGCTGAGAAGCATTATGATCTTTGTCTTATGCCCAAAGGACACTACTTTAAATCTTCTAGAAACATCCTCAAGATGGTGAAAGAATGATGGAAATAACACAGACTGTGCAAAAATACCCAAACAGATGGAGATTTTTGCATGCTACTAGAAATACATTAGTGGATTTGGGGGACACTTTAGGGGAATCTGGCACCTGCTGGCTCCCCAGATCATGGGAGACCAGAAACAGGCTCTCAGCTCCCAGCCACGCCCATTCCCTACCCAGGCTGTTGCACATGGCACAGGCAACTGAGGCCACTGAACAGCACAGCAGCCCCAGGACCACTCAGACATCTTGTGAAGGACCAGACCAGTAAGGTCTGTCTCTCTAAGTGGTAGCTCCCAAGCTTGTACCTCTCAACAGCTCCAAGGCACGGTTAGCAGGTGTGCCTAGATGGCATGCCCAGCAAGGCCACATTTCACTTCACAAAATCCCTGGCCAGTCACAGCCTTACTCCTCTCAGTTGACAACAGCCCATCACTCAGCTGTGGTCCTCCCTAGATGCCTCTCTTGCTCACCCTGCCTTTAAGCAGCATGAACAGTGGGCTTGCTGAAGAGGTTCCAGAACCCACCATGTTCTCCAACCACCTTGGCCTCAGCCTCCAAGTTCTTATCTTCTGCAAGGCTCCCTGCTTCCTCCCACATCCAACTGCCCACTCTCCAGGATGACAAGCTATCCTGTGGACACACCTGATGCTCAGGCCAGGTGCACAGCTGCAGATGAGGTCTTGTCCACAGCAGTGGGTTTGGATCAGGTGCACAAGCCTGAGCAGTGGTGATGCTTCAAGAAGAAAAAGTACATCATCCAAGGAGACCCCAGCAAGGACTTGGAGAAGCTGGAAGAATGGGGAGTGAGTACAAACGGGCATGAGGGACAAAAGTGTTCTCCAAGTAGATAATGGTGATGAACATCATGAAGATATGAAAACCCACTGAACTTCACAGGTGAAGTGAATTACAGTGCCCTGTTGCTGTTAACAAGTTTGTTTAATTGAGCTCAGATTTCATCTTCATTTCAATTTGATCCCCAACCACCCCGTCACACAGGCTTCCTGCTCAGCACCAGCTATGGCCGATGACCACCCACCCAAGACCACAACCCCTCACTGGATTCCTGCTCAGCACCAACTACGGCCGATGACCACCCACCCAACACCACAGCCCATCAGCCACTCCCTCATATCAGGGACACATTGGCTGCCCAACCTTGTCCAGGGCACAGCAGCCCAGTGGTATCCACAGCTGTGCCCCACAAAACATTTATACCCCTACCACAATGCATGGTTCTCTGCCCAAGGGGCTGCCCCTCCCTTTATTTGCTGGCAATGAATGACCTCTCACTGGTTTTATTTAAAAAAAAAATGTATTTCTTGAGGGAAAATCCCCCAAGAAGCCATTCAAAAAGCAATTCCACATTCTCTACGAAAAATTTTAATATGCACATCCTTCTAGCCAACAGGTGCACCTCCAGGGGGACTCCCCAATCTAGGAGATGACAACAACAATATTTTAAGACACTGGAAACAACCAAAATACCCCCAATAAATGAGGAAAAGATGATACACATCAGGGCCAAGTTCGGAGCTGGGAATACTCTTCAGGGCTGGGGAGAAAAGCAGACCTGGCGTGCTGACAGAGCTGGAGAAGGCCTACTGCTGAGTGACACTTGCCAGCCACAGGTGCAACAAGCCAGCTAGGAGTTGTACAGAGTCACACAGCCACATGTGCATACAAAGGCACAGAGCAAGGGCTTGAGGGCCCTGCCACCTGCTTCTCGGTGACTTGGGGGAGGAAGGAGTTTCACTTTATTACACACAAATGCGCATCACTGGCTGGGATATAGTGGACCCCACAGACTGCACCTTCGATGGCTTCCAGCCCAGTGGGAGGTAATTGAACTAAGAACAGCCAGCCTCCAAGGAAAAAGGAGGAAGCTCAGGGTGTATATGGGTGTAGTGGGAGAAGGTTTTGCTCTGAAAGGCCATAAAGCATGGAAACAATCAAGTCACTGTGAGCAGATACTGCCCCTCTAGCCACAAGGTCTGCACATATCCCAGCGCACCCCCAGGAGAGGGAAACAGCACAGGAGGCAGTGACGAATAGAGGGGGTATGGAAGGGCTACTGCATGGGGACCTCTGGGACCAGAGCAACCAGGCTAAGACAGCAGCATCTAGACTCAGTTCTCACCTGGTTCAGCAGGTGCCAGAGCCTAGCCCACTCTAGCATACCTCAGATCCAGTTCACATCATGCTGAGGGATGCCAAAGCCGTATCCATCCCAGTTTGCCACCTGGCCCAGCCCACACCAGAAGCTACAGCACATCAGGAGAGTTCCCCAAGTTCCCCTGCCAGGGCCCACTCCAAGACCCAGATGTCACACGTGCCAGCAGTCACTAGGCCCTTACCCAGCATAGTCCAGCCCTCAGTCTTGGCCTTTGTGTGTGCTGGTGGATGTTATGGCCCAGCCTGCCCCATACCCGATTCTTGGATGCAACTGCCAGTGCCACAGGCTGCACCAGCCCAGCCTGGTCCCAACTCCATTTCCCATGAGCATAGGTAAGTTCCACTGTTATGCCTAGCCTGGCCTGTCATCACCCCAGCTCCTGAGCAAACCAGTGGGTACTGCAGTCCTACAGGAGTTATCCCTCCACAGATTCTGCTCCCAGACCCAGTTCTCTTGCACACTGGTTAATGTCATGGTCCAGCCTAACCTGACCCATCCCCTGCTTCAACACACTGATGGGTACTAGCCCTGCCAGAAAGACCCCACAGCCCTAACTTTTGTGTTCACTTGTGGGGGTGGCCAGCAGTGGTCAGTGTTAGCTAGCCCAGCTCAGGTCTCCCACGTGGGCAGGTGTATTGGTCTGAGCCAGAAAAGTCCTCCATACAGCTTGGTCTCAGCAACTTCACTCACCTGCAAGTGGAGTAGCCTGGTCCGTAGAAGCGCCGCAGAAGGAATTCCTCACCTATAACGTACTCCACTCCCTCAAAGTGGTCCACCTCTCACACATCCCCAGCCCTGAGCACATGGGTTTCTGAGCCCATTTTTCCTGCAGGGTGGCATGCTGGCCTGGATCCCTAGCCATCTGCCAGCCTGAGACCCAGGCATGTATGTGAGTCCCCAGGTCTGCTTTGCTGGCCCCAGCAGAAGCTGGACACAGTGCCCTGCCAACTGTTTTTCTTATAAAATAATCTAATATAACTAAGTTCTCCATACCTGGAAGTGACCTGCTATCCCCATCCAGGTTGGAAACAATAAAACAACCTGTGTGAGGGCCCAGGGATGGAGCCAGGGTCATGCAGCTCTGATCCACTCCCAAGCCCACACACCAGAGACGCGAACTGAACATGGAGAAAATCTCCATCCCTCTGCTGAGAAACTCCTCTGCATAATTTAAAAGCAACAAGTACTGCTCAAAGCCAACAGTGGAGTCTGAAAACGCTTTTGAGAAATGACGGACATTTCTCCCAAGTTCTCTGCTCAAGGACTAACACGTGCAGACAGAAATATGACACAGGTAGCATCGTTACCTAGGTCTCCCATCCTCCCAGTGCCCCTGTGGCCTGCAGATGTCACTGAAGCCCAGAAGGGGAGGTGCCAGACAGGGCTAGGGACAACAGGTACAGCTCCTGGTTGACCAGATGTCAGAGCACAGCAAAGCTCATCTGTGGCACAGAACTTGTTAAGATGGCTCTGGAGTCTCCCAGGAGAGAGAAGTGAGGAGACCTCACCCTACAGCCAGAATTGGTTGCATGCTTTCAAATAACCCATGAAGTTCTTAAGAAGGCAAGCTCCAACATGGCAGCTGCCCTATCTCATGCAGTCATTGTAGCAGCTCCTTCACCTGCCCTGCGGCCAGCACCCATGCTGGGCTCCAGAAGGATCCACTGAATCCACCTAGAAATCGCACTGGGTATTGTCACAAAGCTGTCCCCACAGCACACTGCACGGGAACAGTGCCAGGAAGGAGACATGCACATATCCCAGAAACAACTTCGCAGGGAGTGCCTGAGACAGCTGGGCCACAGGGTTCAAGTCCAAGAGTAGCCCCTGGCATCCTGGAGCAGAAAGATCCCCCAAGGGGGAGCGAACCAGCTAGTCCTGTTCTGGTCCCTGCCCATCACATGTGGGCCTAACACATCAAAATCATGGGTCAAATGCATCTCCATTTATACACAACGAAATCCAGCAGGTCTGGCCCCAGTGTACACAAGAGGCTGTTACTCTGTAGCCCAGAAAACAAGGATGAAAGTTGAGACATTAGGTATTGTGGAATAGCAGGCTAAGCCACTAATTACAACACAAGCACCCCCTATGAGCAGCAGTTTGAATCCCAACGACCCCACTTTGGACCCAGCTCCTTGCTGATGCACTGAGAAAGCAGTGGATGATGGCACAGTGCTGGGGTCCCCACCACCCAGCTGAGAGACCTGGATGGAGTTCAGACTCCCAGCTTCAGCTTATCCAGCCCTTGGCCAATGCAGCCATTCAGGGAGAGAACTTACACATGGAAGAACTTTCTCTCCCTCAACTCCCTGTCTTTCTCTTTGTGTAGCTTTGCTTGTCAAATAAGATATTGTTTTGTGAAAATGGAAGCAGATATAACAACATAAGTGAACACGAACAAGGGGTGGGGAAGTTGCTTCTTCCTTCTATGACATCTCCAAACGTGCTCTTGAAATCTTTAAAAAATACCTACTTCACCTTGCCACTCATCCTAACTCCTCCACTGTAGCCTGCCTTCGGTGGCTTGCGGCAGCCTCACCACCCACCCTCATAACCTGAACAACAGTCACCAGGAGGTCCCCTGCCCTCCCTCTGTCCCTTGCCACCCCGTGAGTCCATCAGCTGCACTGAGACACTTCCACCACTGCTCCAACCAGGAGCACTGCCCCTTCTGGATGGGTTCGGTAGCCAAGAGGGGCTGGTCCCGCCAGTCCTTGCAGAGTCCTTGTGTGTCCCTCATGCAGAACCTTCCTGAGTGGCCACAGCCACGCGCATGTCCTTAGTAAAGCTCTACCGAAAAAAGGTCAAAGATTGCACATGCAGCTCCAGACAGAACAAGGAGCATCACTAGTTCCAGAAACGTGAAGGAGATTGGGGCGGTAGAAAGCACGCTGCCTCCGACGGCATGGAAGCTGCTGCAAAAAGCTGATCCTGTCTAACACATGCAACCCGCTCATGGACAGCCTGTCACCAGGATGCTGGCAGGGAGGCATGCTTGGGGTTCAGCATGTGAGGCCTCACTTGGAACGTCCACATCTCCCATGGGTGCATGGATCCTGGCCTGGGCTCTGTTTCCAATTCCAACTTGTTGCCAATGGACAACCCTAGGAGACAGCAAGTGGTGGCTTAAATGCATAGGTCCTTACCACCCACACACCAGCCAGGGACTGAGCTCTGGGCTCCTGACTTCGGCCTGGTCTCTCCTGACTGCTGCAAACATTTGGGGAGTGAACCAGCAAATGGGAAATCTCTGCTTCTCTCTACCTTTCAAATAACAAATGTACAACCACATGATCTGGCCAGGCATGATGGTGCCAGACAACAACCACCCAACACCTCTCCCTTTCTGCCTGGAGATGCCTCGGCCTTCACTGAGCTACCTACCTGAGAATAAGCACCTGCATTTTGGCTTTCCCAGGCCAACTGACCAACATGCTTGACAAATGGTCAGCCAGTTGCTGGGCACAGCCCTAAAGAAATAAGGCAACTCTCTGTCAGACTAAAGCAATCAAACAGCAAAAGGGCTTGTACTGAAGAGCTGCAGTCTCCATCCAGACTTTCCCTCTCTATTGGCAAGCCTGCTCACCCACTCCAGTTCAAATTCTGCAGATGCCTGCTTCCACCTCTCTACTCATCAATCTCCTGGTACAATATAGGAACCATGTGAGTTGTCCTCCCAGGCTCTGATGTGAATGACTTGCTTACCAGCAGCTTCTGCAGTCACTAGGAGGGACTGCCCACTCTCATCGCCATTGCCACTAAGGGGGGGCCAGATCCTCCCAGGAGCGTCCACTCAATGCTGGGAGCAGGCTCGCTGCTGTGCAGGAATTGTTCAACTTTGTAAACCCCAGAGAAGGGTGTATATACCCAATAAAACACTGTCTGGTATTAACTAGGAAGGAAATGTTGATCCGGACCACGATGTGGCTGAATTCTGAGGATGCCAGTCTCAAAACAACAGATGCTACTTGGGACAGTCCCATCAACAGGAAGTCACTGAGCAGGCAAACTCGGAGACAGGGAGCAGAGTTTCAGGCTCACATGGTTTGGAGATCTGAAGGTGGATGGTGGGCAGTGATGTGCTGACTGCCACTGTGTTGGACCTTTAGACAGAGGTCGGGAGGAAGCCAAGTTGCATGTATTTCACCCCCAAATAGCCTAGACACAGCAGGCAGAGGGGGCAGCACGATGGCTCATTTAGCTAATCCTCCCCTTGCAAGCACTGATTCGTATCCCGGCTGCTCCACTTCCCATGCAGCTCCCTGCTTGTGGCCTGGGAAAGCAGTTCAGGATGGCCCAAAGCCTTGGGTTCTTGTACCCATATGGATCGGCTCAGCGTTGGCCATTGTAGCCACTTGGTGAGTGAACCAGCGGGTAGAAAACCATTCTGTCTCTCCTCTCTGTAAATCTGCTTTTCTAATAAAACAAATAAGCAAGACAATAAAGAGATCCTTGATGTGGGAAAATAGAAGCAGGAAGTGGCAGCCATTGCCATCAGCCCACTGTGGATCTGAAGGTGGATGGTAGGCAGTGATGTGCTGACTGCCACTGTGTTGGACCTTTAGACAGAGGTCAGGAGGACCTCTGTGGATCAGCGCTGTGTAGCCCATGAAGACACTGTGAGACAGCCTGGAACAGACTGTGAATGTCCCCACAGCTCCACTATCCCAAGCACTGATCCCACCCTTGGAGCAACAGCTGTGCCCACAGAGCACCTCTGTGCAGAGAAGAGCATCCCAGCTGGTTCCTCCCTTTAGCTGATCCCTCCAGTACACAACTCCTCCCTGCAGCTGGCTCCTCCCTGCAGCTGGCTCCTCCCTTCAGCACATGAATCCTCCCTCCAGCAGATGGCTCCTCCAAGACAACCTCCCTGGTCCTGACCTTGTTCCAGCTGCAGACCAGAACAATTCTGCCCTGAATCTGAAATGCTCTGGATAACCACCACCAACACAAAAGGCCAGAGACCAGACTCGGGGTCTCACTCCACCTGTGTATCCTGGGTTGCAGCTGGCTGGCCCACAGTAGCCCTGGGGGCAAGCCTGGAACTGTCCAAGCCCCTGGGGACTGGAACCGTGCGTGGAGCAGGCTTTCTGCTGTGCATGTTGTGTTAAACAAGAGGAAAACGGGCTGCCATGTGGAGATTCACACCAGGCACCTCAATGCTATCACCATCCTCTCATTCATGCCCAAACCATCCCATGAGGAGCCCTGTGACCCAGCTGGACGTCGGGTTGGAAGACAAAGTTCTAACACAGAGAACCAAAGACCCGTTCCTCAGGGGCACCCAGGACACACAGGACCCCGGCCCACACAGAGGGGTACCCCAGCCCTGTGAACAAGGGTCTTCAGCATTATTTTCCAGACTGCTCACCCGAAAGCCATACCCAGGTAGGTTACAAAGTCCTTAGTAAAGATGGCACTTCAGGCTAAACCAGTCTTATGAAAGGACAGCTGCCCCTTTTCCATCACTGGCCACGCATATTCCAGAAGCCAGGGCATGGGAAGAAGGACTCACCCAACATAGAACTCGGGCCCAGCTGACCAGGAGATGGCCTTCCCCCTCCCCCACTGAGTCACCGCAGAGACCACAGCCCCGCCCCCTCCCATCCAGCAACCTGCAGAAGCCAGGCAAGAGAAGTAAAGGGGCACTGAGCTGAGCCAATGCACTGAACGCGCCGCTGGCTCTTTCTCCCACGGGGACAAAGCCTGTGAGGGCCTAGACCCGCAGGTGGCAGGCAGGAAGCTGCAGGCCACTGGGCTGGTGACAGTCCACAGCAACTGAAGGCAGGCTGTGACAGCACTGCCACTACCTCAGACAGTGCCATCTGATCAACCTGGAATGGACCTTATGTAAATACAAAACAAAACAAACAACAATAACAAACAGGCATAATTTGAAAATAGGCAGTTCTGAATGGCATATAAAGAGATGGTCAAGGGCCCAGCACAATAGCATAGTGGTTAAAGTCCTTGCCTTGAATGCACCGGGATCCCATATGGGCACCAGTTCTAATCCCGGCAACCCAGCTTCCCTTCCAGCTCCCTGTCTGTGGCCTGGGAAAGCAGTCGAGAACGGCCCAAAGCTTTGGGACCCTGTACCCGCATGGGAGACCTGGAAAAAGCTCCTGGCCCCGGGTTGGCTCAGCTCCAGCCATTGTGGCTGCCTGGCAAGTGAATCATCAGACGGAAGATCTTCCTCTCTGCCTCTCCTCCTCTCTGTATATTCGCCTTTCCAACCAAAATAAATAAATCCAAAAAAAAAAAAAAAGATGGTCGATTGAGCACAGACTTCCCAAATCTCACAGTAAATGATCTCTTGGTGAACCATTCTCAAAGCCAAGTACGTTGACTCCTGGAAGTCCCTCCTGGAAGCGCACGAGCACCTTCTGTTTGCAGCCTGGCCGTGTTGATTAAGCTCGCAAAGGGGTTCCAAGTCTCCCTCCACCATGCCCAGCCCTTGGGGCTGCTGCCTTACTCACGGTCCCTCTCTCTCACTCAGCCATCCTGTGGACAGGTCCTCAGGCCCCACTCCTGCAGGGAGCCAGCTCTGCCCAGGGCCTGGCTGACCCCTCCACCCAGGGCTCCAGGGGAAACTAAGCTTCCTATGTTCTTCTGTCCCACAGGGGACTGCACGGTCAGCCTGGCTACAGCACCATCAGCCCCGAAACCCACACTGACAGCCCTCAGCCCCGTCCCATTGGAGCAGTGGAACCAGGCCTGGATGAGGCTGCAAACGGGGCATCTGGCAGTTGGACTGGTTAAGGAAAAAAATAAAACAGGCCTCAAGCCTGCACCTCTGGGCAGGTGTGCTCCCATCACAGCAAACTGGGCCTGGCTTACCTGTAGGAAGTTCCACCGCAGACCCCAGGCCCAGCACTCAACATGGGGCCTCACAGCATCACTCTGCAGCCCCTGCCCCTAACTCATCATACCTCCTTCCCCAGAAGAGGCGACACAGGTACTGTACCCCGGAACACTCAAGCCGGGGCCTTCCCATCAGCCACTTTGGTCAACTCCTAGGCACCTGTGCTGGGGACCACCTTCCTGGTGCCACAGCCCTTGACTCCCCTATGCTGGCCCCAACACCTGCAAGTGGGAGCTTCCAGAACCTTCCAGGACTGCATCCTGCACCATCCACCCAGTCTCAGCGCGTCTGCTCATACACCCACAGGGAAGGGAACAGAGGCCACCAGCCGCTGCAAGGATGCCTACAAGGTGGTCTGGCTGTCACGCCCACAGTCACCACCTAGACAGACTCAGTCCACAAGGAGCAGGCCCTCAGAGCCCCTGCTTTCAGGCCACCAGCCGAGCAAGCCACTTCCTCAGAGCCCCTTCACAGGACTCTCCTGTTCTAAGCCGAGTACACGTGGGACAGTCCCAGGAAGGCCCTTGCCCTCACCTGGAGACGCCACTCCATAGGACCACATCCTCCAGCCCACCCCCACAACACAGGGCCAAATCCACTTCCCCTGACCACCTCTGGGCCCTGGTTACAGGTGAAACGGGGGGTCCAATTGAGAGGCCGCCAGAGACCCCCCTCTGCCTTCCGTCCACCTCCTGCCAAGGCCACGGAGCTGACCAACTGAGAGCCTAACAGGCCAACAAGCCAAGAACAAAAAGGCAAAAGAAAAGAATCCCCAGCCAGAAGAGCCGCAAAGAATGAACAAACCCCATAGGAAGTCACAGAGGCAGAAGCAAGGCAGGCAGCAGTCCAGGTGGGCAAAAGCCAAGCGCTTTCCCGTGCTTCGCCTCAACACCCAGCACGTGAGCAAGAGGGGTTGAGTGCACTAGGAACTATGAACACGAACCACACCAAACACACGTGAACAGGTGACAATACCAGAGACAGAGGCAAGTGGCCGAAACCCCACCAGACTTGGGGAAGAACTTAGCTTATTCTGAAGTTTATCTAGCAAAGGAATAAGTGAAAAAGGTGAGGGGGAAAAAATAGGTCAAGAAGAATGATGGTGGGCTTAAAACCCAATTGTGGGCCACACAATGCATCATCAATGCCAGACCACACAAGACTTGTGGCCCCATACGGTGATATGTGCTGGTGACATCATAGCCTAGTGACATCACTTCACAGCGACGTCATCGCCTAGCAACAGCACCACAGTCCTCGTGCAAGGGCCTTCCATGATGTGTTCACAACAAGGCAACCTCCTGACAACACAGACCCACAAAGTGATGCATGAGTGTGTGGCAGACAGGTGCACAGTGATCTAAACAGCAAATACGGCCACCATAAATGCAAATGCAGAATCCGGAAACACAGGGGCGACAACCAGAACGCAGCAGCTCCATGCCTGGCATGTGGCATGTGCAAACAGAGAGCTCATCAATAAATGATGTTGGAAAAGGAAATGTTTGCAAATAAATGGTGTACCCAGCTCACATCAGATCCCAAAATAAATTCTCGATAACTAAGAGATGTAAATGGGAGGGGGAAAAGTCTGAACTAGCAAGAATTAGAAGGGAACATAGAAGAGTGTTTGTACACACTTGGGGTTGGCAACTCATTTCTCTAAAAAAAGATGCAAAATTCAGGGGCTATCAAAGCAAAGCCTGATGATCTGACAACATAAAAATTCCAAATTCTTACACTGTCGAGCAAACCTCTGAACAAAGGCCATGGCTGTGTCATGTTTGGGAGAAAACACTCGCAGTGCCAGCAGCAAGTAAGAAACAGACTCACTGCATTCAAAACACCTACAAACAAGCAAGATGGAAAAGCTAAATGAGTCAACCAAGGAACAGGTGAGCATACAAAAAGGAGATCAAAAGGTGAAAATCAAGTTATGTGCTTGGGCACCTGCACCCATGTGTAAGACCCGGAGGAAACTCCTGGCTTTAGCCTGACTCAGCCAGCTGGGGAGTGAACCAGCAGATTAAAAAAAAAAAAAAAAAATGGTTTCCTCTCTGTAGCTGCCTTTCAAAGAAATAAAAAATTAATCTTTAAAAAAGAGCATTAAATAAAATTTGGAGTCCTGCTTACCTCCGGGGGACCCATCCAAAGACATCCAGGGACTGCCACAGAGCAGATTCTGCCCTCACACAGCACGACCCACAAGGCACAGCTTGGCAATTACAACCACACACATGATAACAACATACACGGGCTCCGCCTCTTTTCCAAGAGGCAAGATAGCGTCTAGGAGCATGGTTGACCACGGACAGCGAGACGGCTGCCTGGGGGAGACCAGCACAGACCCTAGCCTTCCGTCCACATGACAGATGGAAGCTCCAAAGCATGAGTGTGTCCAGCAGGTGCCCACTGACCAGACCACAGGGAAACAGCTGCCCTGGCCTCTCAGAGAGCCACTGGCAATATCTGTTCACATTCCAACTGCTCAAGCACATGGCCCACCGAGCAAGAAGCCTACGCTACAAACACCCCGCCCCCTCCCCCCCACACACACACAGATTTACTGCAGGAGTGTGAAACTTGGCACCGGAAGTTCAAGGAGCAATGATTACACTACACAGGCATCAGAGCAATGTGGCCACCCACCTTGACGAGGGACGTCATTCAACAGTCACTGCTCCTCATACAAATGTGCAAGTATGACAGGTGAAGCAATCAAAAAACATGTTTTAAAGAGGGAGGAGAGAGCTCCCATCTGCTGGACACAACTGAAGCCAGAAGCTTCTTCCAGGTCTCCCACTTAGGTACAGGTGCTTGGCCGTCTTCTGTTGCTCTTCTAGGAGCATTAGCAGGAAGCTAGATTGGAAAGGGACTGGCAGGGACTCCAACTGGCACCCATGTGGGATCCCAGCATTGCCAAAGGAGGTTTAACCTGCAGCACTGGCAGCCAGCACCCAAAATGTTTTAACTAAATGATTTTTTTAATAAAAGACACACAGCTAGCAGGAAAATTCAATGACAATTTACAATAGAGGGATGCGTTTGAGAAAAAAAATATCAAGTCCATGCACAAAGGCTTACAGAAAGTTCACGAGAATGTATATTACAAGAAAGTCATGCATGAGTTTAAGAATGTTTTGCACCAAGTGGTTAGCATTGTGGCACAGTGGGATAAGCCAACACCTGCAAGACCAGCATCTCATACAAATGAAGGTTCAAGATCCAGTTCACTGCTTCCACTCCAGCTCCCTGCTAATACACCTGGGAAAGCAAGACGTCCCTGAGTGTTTGGGTATCTGCCACCCAAGTGGGCGGCCCCGAGGGAGCTCCAGGCTTCTGGCTTTACCCGGCCCAGTTCTGCCATCTGCAGCCATTTGGAAAATGCAAACAGATGAAAGACTGCTGGCTTTTCCTCTCTGCAACTTTAAGTCTTTAAGTCCTGAAAAAAATTATGCCAAAAATGACACATATTCTTTATTTCCATTTCCATGAACTTTGAGGTACCCTAATATGATCTCCTTTTGTAGAAAAATATTAACTATAATAAATACATATTCCTGTGCAGCAACGGTAAATATTTCTGAGGAGGGAAGAAATGAGACTATCACACTCAACTGGTAATGACATTATTTTTTCCTAAAGATTTATCTTCACTGGAAAGTCAAATTTACAGAGAGAAGGAGAGACAGAAAGATCTTCTGTCCACTGGTCCACTACCCAAGTGACCGTAACAACTGGTGCCACTCTGAAGCCAGAAGCCTCCTGTGGGTGGTCCACGCGGGTGCAGGCTCCCAATGCTCTGGGCTGTCCTTCACTGCTTTCTCAGGCCACAAGCAGAAAACTGGATGGGAAGTGGAGCAGCCGGATTTGAACCAATGCCCATATGGGATCCTGGTATGTGCAAGAGTATTCCAAACACTAGGTTACTGCGCCAGGTCCCACAATGTTCTTTAAACGTGCCTGGCATGGGGGGAGAAGGGGCGGTAAGGAAGCTGCTTATTTACATTATTGTATTTCTGTAAGTTCAAATTATTTCAATGAATGCCAATTAATTTTATTAACTAGAATAAAACACAATTACAAAGAAATCTGCTCATGCAAAACCCATGCCAGAACACTTGTTCTTGTAGATGGGGCCGGGTCCCTGTTAAGCCCAAACTCCGGTGCCAGGAGAATGGCTCTTCTCTGCTCCAAGACACTGGATAGAAGCTAGAAGGCCTGGGGTACAAGTGGACCTGTCAGATCAACTCACATTTTTGATTAGCACTCTTCCTGCGAGACAATGGAACACCACCAAAGCCACTTCCCGGCAGACAGCTCAGCCCCAACCCTTTAAGATCACTCTCAGAGCCCATCCCACGGTCTTCATGTCCTCTCAAATCTTTGGGTGGAAGTGACAGGTTCTGCCTGGCTGCTGAGCAAAGTTGCTGACCTGTTAAGAGGGTCCGTGAGTTCCCCAGCAGCCCCCTACCCTGGCTGGAGACAGGCTGTGGCCCTCCTCGAACCCTGACAGCCAGGAGCCTTCCCTGTCCTGCCCACCACCAGAGAACAAAGTACAACAAAACGGCACTTTAAAACCCACGGAGGCGCCCACGGATCATGCCTCTATGCATAGAATGAGTCCAGAAGAGCTTGCTTCAGAGTCCAATCGTGGGGAACTGATGCGGGCTGTTCCATTTTAGGTTCTTCAACCAGAGGAAATCTAAAAATTCTTCATTCCAGCTCAACAGAGCGAACGCACGCATTCATCTCCTGCTTCCGGCAAAGGAGGACAAAGATGCTCCTGGGGCCACAGCTTCTCCTGAGATTCTTGGAGAAGTTGAGAGCTCAGGGCTGTCCGAACACCAGGGCAGGCCTCAGAAGGTGCCCACAGCCATGAGTGCCGACATCACACCCTGGGAGCAGAGAGGGACAAGGAGGGCTCGGTCCCAATGCATGTGCCAATTCATCAGGATAACTAAAGATTGGTTAGTTTGATTGTTGTTGATTGATTTGAAGAGGCAGAGCACAAAGAGAATCTTCTACCATCTGGTTCACTCCCCTCCTCCACTAAATGGCGGCAAATGACCAGGGCTTGATTTGGAAAAAGCCAGGAGCCAGGAACTCATCTGGGTCTCCCACATGGGCACAGGGGCCTAAGCCCTTAGACCACCAAGAGCTGCCTTCCTAGATGCATTAGCAGGGAGCTGGATCAGAAGCAGAGCAGCTGGGATTTGAGCAGGCACTCAGCTATGAGACTGTGGTGCCACGAGTGGCAGCTTAACCCCCTGCACTGTTGGGCCACAATGCTTGCTCCCTTATGTTTTTAAACAGGAATTATCAAGATCCCAGGCTTGCCCTCCCCCCAGGACGGCGGCCAGATCAGACAAGCGAACTCTCCCTGCTCATGCCCCACACCCTTGGGCTGGTGTGTCCCAGGAAGTCTCTGAAACTCTGGTGGGCTTTCCCAGAAGCTCTGGTTCCTCTCCAGACCCCACGGCCAACCTGGGAGCTGTGTGCCTGAAAAGACACAGGGCTGCTGCTGGCTGGAACCCCGTTCAGTGGAGTTCCATCAAACAGGGTGTTAGGTCGGAGGGGTGCACTAGCAGGGGTGCAGGGAGATGAGGGAGGACAGAACTGAGAGGAGCGGGTAGGGAAGAGAGGGGAGGCAGGGAAGAAGGAGAAGAGAAGGAGGAGGGAGGAGGGAGGAGGGAGGGCTAGCCAGGAAGCTGCCTTCTCTCACACTGTCAATGACAGTGAAACCCTTCCCGAGGTCAGTCTGACGCCAACACTGTGGCAACTTACCACAAGGAAACAATCAACAGTAGCTGCAAAAGAAAAAAAAAAAAAAAAAGACAGAAGCAGCCACAAGGACATTTATTGCAGCATCGTTTTGCAGCCTGATATGTTTTCAGCTGCTTCAAGTCCACCCCCAGGGCCTAGTCCAATGGACCAGACCCAGGAGAGCGATGGGAATGGTCGGCGTCTGTCTGCAAAATTTTCATTCATCTCCATTTTGTAACACAACGGATTCATATGAATGGAACAACAACAAAAAAAAACTTTCAAAATAAATGCTCTCTTGCCAAAAACCACTTTAATACTAACCATTGAATTGCAGCAAATGTAGCTGTGTATTTGATCACTTTTGGCAAATGGAAATAGCAGGTTCATGTGGTTCACCCAGTGGCCAGCCTGGGGAATCATGTCCTCTGCATTGTTCAGGGACAGTGTGGTGGCCAGGGTCCCATAAGCCCAGGTCTCCTGGCCTCCAGGGGTACATCCTTTCTGCTACCAGCCCCACCTCCTCACATCCCTCTCCCCGCCGCAACACACACAGAGGATGCTCCCTGATGCTGGGTCCTGTCTCCTTTATGACTCATAATGTATTGCAAAGAAGGTGTCATCACCAGCTACAAATGAAAAGCAGTGATACACCTGCTGCTGGCCAGTGCAGCTGTGGGGAGCCAGCTGGGCCCCAGGCAGACGCCTGGAATCCCCACCAAACCACAGCACAGGCCTGCTGCCCATTGTCTGAGCCACAGGGTCTACCTCCTTTGTCAAGTTTGCCTTTCTTCATCCCGTCCTGTGCCTCTATTTAAAATAAGGTGATGCTAAAGAAACTGAGATGACCTGAAGTCCAAGTCACACCGGGGATGTGGCAACGCAGACTGGCTACACAGCAACAACCTTGGTTGGCCTCGAGCCCAACTCGATCCACACACTTGGTTCTCCCTGGGCTCCTTGCTGGACCATCAACCAAACACACGTCAATGGTCTCTCATGACCCACACCTCCACTCCCTACCCCAAACAATAACCACCAGTGATTAACTCTTAATGACACCAAGCCTGGATCAAGAGAGAGGTCATCTCAGGGCCAGCACCATGGTGAGGTAAACTAAGCCTCCAGCTGCAAGCACCAGCATCCCATATGGATGCCAATCCACGTCCCGGCTACTCCACTTCCAATCCAGCTCCCTGCTTATGGCATGGAGAGCAGTGGAGCGATGGGTCAGATTCTTGGGCCCCTGCATCCACAGGAGACCAGAAGTTCCTGGCTCTTGGCTTTGAGTCCACCCAGTTCTGGCCATTGGGGAATGGAGAAGCGGATGAAAACCTTCTCCCTCTCTCCACAACCCTGCCTTTCAAATAAAAACAACCCTTTTACAAAGAGAAGAACGACAAGAAACATCTCAGGACATCAGCACCAGACACGCCTCTCTTGAGCACACACGGAGGAAGCGTGGGGACAGCACTCTGGAGCAGCACGTAACGCTGCTGGGTGGGATGCCCACATCCCATACGGAGCACCTGGCTTACGTCCTGGCTATCCAATGCTTCCCACCCAGCTCCCTGGCCCAAGGACCCGGGTCCCCATCACCCACACGAGAGACCTGGAAAGAGTTCCTGGCTCCTGGCTTCAGCTTGGCCCAGACCTGGCTACTGTGAGCTCTTGGGGAGGAACCAGCAAATTGAAGATCTCTGTCTCTCTCTTCCTCTGTCACTCCACCCTTCAAATAAAGAAACGTGAAGAATAAGGTGAGGAGGAAGAAGAAAAAGAGGAAGAAGCAGCAGAGATGCAGACGCTGCTGTAAGAGTTAGGAGACCACTGGGACCTGGCAGCCCAGTCAATGGTGCTCTGGGTGAGACAGCCCTGTAGCCTCCCAGGCCGCGGAATGCCCCATTTAGCTGTAAAATCCTCTGAACTCACACCACTGGCTCTGCCTCTCCTGGCTTAATGCACCCAGAGAAGATTACCTGAGAAACCAGTTATCTTCAAGCACCAAGCACTTGGCACTGGTGCAATACAGCACAGAAGGCCGCCGCCTGCACGAGTTTGAGGTCCAACTGCTTCACCTCTGACTCAGCTCCCCATAATAGCCTGGGATAGCAGTGCAGGACAGACCCCAAGTGCTTGGGTCCTTATACCCACATGGGAGACCCAGAAGCAGCTCCTGCCTTTGTTCTTGCCCAGTCCTGATCGGTTTAAGGAACTGAATTCCACTTAAGGAATGACCAACAGATGGAAGACAGAGGGAGACCAAGTGGCACCAGCAGCAGGAGTGGGGTAGCTCTGGATCAAGGTCCCGCCACCGAGAGACATGGGCAAACAGGACACAACCTGCCCACCAGTGCCTTCTACAGGCACAATGCTTTCATAAGTGTTTTGCTTTGCGGTGTTTTTATATATATAGATAGATTTATTTATTTTTATTGTAAAGGCAGGTCAACGAAGAGAAGGAGGTAGAGAAAGATCTGTCCACTGGTTCACTCCCTAAGTGGCCACAACAACCGTAGCCAAGCCAATTTGAAGCCAGGAGCCTCTTCTAGGTCTCCCATGACAGTGCAGGTTCCAAAGGCTTTGTACCATCCTCTACTGCTTTCCCAGGCCTCAAGCATGGAGCTGCACGGGAAATGGAGCAGCCAGGACACAAACCAACACCTAAATATGATCCTAGAGGTTACAAGGTGAGGACTTTAGCCACTAGGCTATTGCACTGGACCCAACAGTTTTTGACCAGAGACAAACTGAGCAGGGTTCATAGTCCCCATACACCCTACACTTACCTCCACTTACTAGGATCTTACACTGGTACAGCTTAGCATCACAATCAATGAGGCAATATGTTGATCCATTACCATGAACATAAGTCCACACTCAATCTGAAAATATGATCCCTTAGCTTTCCCCAAACGCCCTTGCTCTCAGGCCAGGATCCCAAACTGGATCTCCACTGAGCAGCCACGCCTTCCCAGGCTCTTCCAGGCTATGACAGTCTCCCAGATCTCCCTTGGTTTTGGTGGCCTTGACATTGCTGATGGATGCTGCTTTTGTGAACTGCTTCTCGTCTGCAGCATGGCCCAAGTGTTTCCCATGATCAAATGGAGGCCTTGGGTTCAGGGCAGGAAGCCCCTGGGGTGATGTATACTTCCATTCGTGGCACCTGCTACCCCTGAGACATGGACTGATGCTGATCTGCCCATCCGGCAGAAGCAGCACCAGTGAGGGGTGGTCCCCACTGCCCGGTGCGTGCCATGCTGAGGAAGGAGCACACACCAGAATGAAGAGGACTGCTGCCCTCCCCTGACCCTGGCTTCAGCCACCACCCCTTCCTGCAGGCCTGGGCTTTCCCTTGGGCTGCCACGCTCTGCTGGAGACCCCTGTGCCCTTTGCTCTCACCCCTACACGCACTGGATTTTGCATGTATGCCAGGCACAGTATGACGCTGTGCACCTGGCTAGCAGCATGGGCATGCTCACTCCCAAGAGTCCTGCCAAACGGCAGGAAACAGGCCCAGGCTCCCACAAGCACACAGCAAGCCTCCAACCAGTGTCCAGCACTCTTGTTAATCACCCAAGGCAAAACTGCTCCCAGCCACAAGCACGCTGGGGTGTGCAGCTCATCAGACCTCATTATACCTCATCCACTGGACAGCTCCCGAGTTGTACACTGCAAAGCCCCAGCCAGGGGCAGGGCGGTGGACGGCATGGAGCTGAGTAGAGTTAAGGGCAAGTTACAAGACCAGCACCTGCCATTCATGCTGCAAGCAGGTAAACGCAGCCTTGGTGGGGTGGGGACTGGGGACGGGGAGAGTAGATAAGCATGCACCTGCCCCTGCTTTGGGGGCAAACAGCCCCCAGAGCAGCAATTCACAGTGAAGTTCCAGCAGACAGGGCATGTCACCCCAACTTGGGGAACATTCCGGCTGAGGCAGCCATCCAGGAGAATTCAAGTTAGAGAGCCCTGGGACTCACTGCTCCACCGTCCCCCCGCCCCCCTCCAGGCCCCTTCACACACACACAGCAGCTGCCTAGCAGTGCAAAGACCATGGTATATGCAAGTGTCACCTTACATTCCCAGGTCCCAAAATCCATGACAACAGGAAAAGGCCATCAGGATAGAACCCAGATCCAGAGACATGTGTCCCCAAGGTTCACGTGATCCCAAGCGTACAGCCAGAGCCACGAGCACCGGGACATCCCCTGAGGAGCCACCTGCTTCAATCACCAAGAAGCAGAGGTGCAATGCTCACTCAGCATCGCGCAGAGAGAACAGCACCTGCCTCCTGTCCCACACAGAGCCACAGCTCTCACTACTCTGCTGAGGAACCTACAGGAATCCCAAGGGCCCAGGTCCAGCTGAGAGATGTGGAGGATGAGGAGGGCAGGAACACGTGCGGGCACAGGGCCAAGCTCTAGTGCTAACGCAGGCCGTGCGCCTAGCACCCTGGGCCCTTGGCAGAAGCTCCAGAGCCTGCATCTGGGAAGGGGCCAGCACGGCCCTGGGCAGCCGCAGAGGACACTGACACAGGCTTAGCGGGGCAAGACTTAGCACACTGCTGCACACACTTCCAGAATGTTCACTCTCACTTTGCTGCCTAAGGTGGCGGCACCGCATAAGTTTGCAGAAAAATGGGATTGAAAAATATGCTCCTGGACTTTCTAAGATGGCGGCGTAGAGTGCAGACGTGTTTGGTGGAATGGAGAGTCTTTAGGCAAGGAGAGGTACAATAAGTAGATTTCAGGGAAAAAATAGGGCTCAGGCAGTAAGCAGGGGGCACCTGGAACTCCCCTGGACACAGGGAAGCTGCGGAAACGAGACAGCAGTGTTGTAGTGGACCAAAGAACCCACCAGCAGTTGGCGAGTAGCAACTCAGATCCCAGTGAACCAGGCTCTAGCGATCCGTTTCCAGCGCCAGCCAAACATCCAGCAGCGGCCTCCACACAACTCTTGTGACTGCCAGGTGAGAGCCTGGGTCCGCGTGGGGAATAGGAAAGTTAATATAGTCTGGGCGCTGACAATCAAGCTGAGTGACTGGAACCAGCAATAGGCGGAGGGAGCAGGGGACTCAGGGCGCCATCTTGTGCGGAGAGACGGAACGGGGAGTTGACAGAGCCGCACAGCAGCTCCTTTCTGGCTGTTTACCCGGGACTGATCTACGTGGGGAGGGAAACGCCAGCTTCGCTCCCTGCAGGGTTGGTGTGGTCCCTGGAGCTGACGGCGGACAGCCCCCCCACCTCCCGACCTTTGCTGGTGCCCCTACGGGCGCCATCTTGGACACTGTGGCAAGTGCTCCAAACACTGATAAGCTGCAAGAGGAGGAGTGGCAATCTGCGCATGTGCTAATTCAGCAGCTCTCAGATAACAGTGTCACGGGACCAGACAGTGTTACACTGAAGGGAGAACAGCTGAGTCACCCAAGTACTGACCTGGGGACAAAAATACCACCATCTTAGAGCACTGCACAGCCGCAGAGAAAACAGCCCATACAAGGCACGCCGCCAACTCCACCCAAAATACCCCCAGGAGGTACTCTGACTTATCGGCCAGCAGCGGGCGACAAGCTCAGTGCTGCCTACAAAATCAGTACCACAGACAAAGCAATTGTCAGGACAGCTGTGTTTCCCAAATCCGGGGCACTGATTGAACATAAAAATCAACTTATAGACCTGTAGGTAATATACCATAGAGATGATTTCGTCAAACAGAGCGGCAACTACAAAAGGTAAAAGACAAGACAAAAGTACTGTGAATGTTACTGAAGACTCTCCAACAAAAGAGCAAAAGCTCCGCCCACTCTCAGAGTTAACTGAGGAAGACATTGAGAAAATGGGAGACAAAGAACTCAGAAAACTCGTTGCAAAGCTGATGGTCTACAATGAGAAGTACAAACAAGAGTTCAAAGAAGAAATAGCAGTAATACATCAAATTAAGGCTGATATATCAGCAATTAAGAACACAGTAGAGCAAATTAAAAATACAGTGGAGAGTCTCAACAACAGAATGAATGAAGCAGAAGAAAGAATATCAGAATTAGAAGATATTTCCTGTCACCATGAAGCAACAAGCAAAAAGCTGGAAGCAGAGCTAGGTCAAGCTAAAAAAAGTATCCAAGAATTAAAAGATATGATTAAAAGGTCCAACATAAGAGTTATGGGAGTTCCAGAGGGTGCAGAAAGAGAAGTTGGCATTAGAGGAGTATTCAGTGAAATAATAAAGGAAAACTTCCCTAATCTGAGCAAAGAATTGGAAAATTATATACAGGAGGGATACAGAACTCCAAACAGAGTTGACCAAAACCGAACTTCACCGCGACACATGATAATCAAGTTCTCTTCAGTTGAACAAAAAGAAAAAATCCTTAAATGGGCACGGGAAAAAAATCAAGTGTCCTATAGGGGAGCTCCAATCAAACTCACAGCTGACCTTTCAGAGGAAACACTACAGGCCAGAAGAGAATGGAGTGACGTATTCCAGATCCTAAAAGAGAAAAATCTTCAGCCCAGAATAACTTACCCTGCAAAGCTCTCCTTTGTCTTTGAAAATGAAATAAAATTCTTCCACAGTAAAGAAAAATTTCAAGATTTTGCCTCATCTAAACCTGCCTTACAAATGATATTCAAGGATGTTCCCATGAAAGAAAAAAGAAATAACAACCACCAGAAACAGAGGCAAATGTGGAGAACATCCCACTAAAAGGCTAACAAACGACTCAATTATAGAACAACACGTCGCCATAATGACAGGACCAAACTGCCCCTTATCCATAATAACTCTGAATGTAAACGGCTTAAACTCATCAGTCAAACGCCATAGATTGGAGGACTGGATCAAAAAACAAAACCCTACTATCTGCTGCTTACAGGAGACACATCTCACCAACAAAGATCAGAAAAAATTGAAAGTGAAAGGATGGAAAAAGATATTCCAAGCAAATGGTAAGGAAAGACGAGCAGGTGTAGCCATTCTTATATCAGATGACATGGACTTTGACGTAAAGAGCGTCAAAAGAGATGAAGAAGGATACCACATAATGATCAAAGGATGCATGCAGCAAGAAGAGATCAGCATACTAAATGTTTACGCTCCAAATGCCAAAGCATCTAGCTACATGAAACAAATATTAACGGACTTAAAGGGAGAAATAAACTCCAATACGATCATAGTGGGAGACCTGAATACCCCATTAACACAAATGGACAGATCAAAAAGCCAGAAACTCAGCAAAGAAACAATAGAACTCACCCAAACTCTAGAGCAAATGGATTTAGTTGACATCTATTGAACCTTTCATCCTACAGACAGAGAATACACATTTTTTTCATCAGTGCATGGAACTTTCTCCAGAATTGATCATGTTATAGGCCATAAAACAAGCCTCAGCAAATTTAAAAAAGTTGAAATCATACCATGCATCTTCTCAGACCACCAAGGAGTGAAGCTTGAGACCAAGCAGTTGAAACACCAAGGAAGAATTACAAACATGTGGAGACTGAATAATATGTTACTAAATGAGCAATGGGTTAGAGAGGAAATCAGAGGAGAAATTAAAAAATTGCTTGAAACAAATGAAGGCATCGACACAACTTATCAAAACTTATGGGACACAATCAAGGCAGTGCTGAGGGGAAAGAGGGGAAAGTTCATTTCAATCAGTGCTTATGTCAAGAAACTAGAAAAGCACCAAGTAAATCAGCTAACCTTACAACTGAAAGAACTAGAAACTCAACAACAAAGGAGTCCCAAGATTAGTAGGAAAAACGAAATTGTCAAAATACGGGAGGAAATAAACCAAATAGAGACCAAGAGAACTATACATAAGATCAATCAATCAAAAAGCTGGTTCTTTGAGAAAATCAACAAAATAGACTCTCCACTAGCTCAACTAATCAAAAAAAGGAGGGAGAAAATATGCATCAATAGTATCAGAGATGAGAAAGGAGATATAACAACAGATACCTCAGAAATACAAAGAATCATCAGGACCTATTACAAGCAACTATATGCAAACAAATCAGAAAACCTAGAGGAGATGGATAGATTCTTGAACACATACAATCCAGCAAAATTGAATCAAGAAGCAATTAACAATCTAAACAGCCCAATAACATGCACTGAGATTGAATCAGTAATTAAAGCCCTCCCAACCAAGAAAAGTCCTGGACCAGATGGCTTCACAGCTGAATTCTACCAAACATTTCAAGAGGAACTTACCCCAATCTTACACAAGCTTTTTCAAGCAATAGAAAAAGAGGCAATCCTCCCAAGCTCTTTCTATGAAGCTAATATCACCTTAATACCAAAGCCAGAGAGAGAAACAACAGAAAAAGAGAACTACAGACCAATATCCTTGATGAACATAGATGCAAAGATCCTTAATAAAATACTAGCCAATAGGATCCAACAACACATCAGGCAGATCATTCACCCGGACCAGGTGGGATTCATCCCAGGCATGCAGGGATGGTTCAACATTCGCAAAACAATAAATGTGATACACCACATCAACAAATTGAAAAATAAAAACCATATGATCCTCTCTATAGATGCAGAGAAGGCATTTGATAAAATCCAACACCACTTCATGTTAAAAACCCTAAGCAAGATAGGCATAGAAGGAACATTCTACAACATAATCGAAGCAATTTACGAGAAACCCAATGCCAGCATCATACTAAATGGGGAAAGATTGGAAGCTTTTCCGCTAGATTCTGGAACTAGACAGGGATGTCCACTGTCACCGCTACTCTTCAATATAGTTTTGGAAGTCCTAGCCAGAGCTATTAGGCAAGACAAAGCAATTAAAGGTATAGAAATTGGAAATGAAGAATTGAAATTATCACTATTCGCAGATGACATGATTCTCTACATAGGGGAGCCGAAAGACTCAGTCAAGAGACTATTGGAACTCATAAGAGACTTTGGCAGAGTGGCAGGATACAAAATTAATGAACACAAATCGATGGCGCTAGTGTACGCAAATAATTCCACGGCTGAGCAGGAAATTGTAAGTACTGTCCCCTTTAAAATAGAGGAGAGGAATCTTAAATACCTAGGAATTAAGCTAACTAAAGATGTGAAAGACCTCTATGATGAAAACTATAAATCATTTAGGAAGGAAATAGAAGCAGACCTTGAAAAATGGAGAACATTACCATGTTCTTGGATTGGCAGGATCAACATTATCAAAATGACCATATTACCAAAAGCAATATACAGATTCAATGCAATCCCAATCAAAATCCCAACAACATTCTTCTCGGAAATAGAAAAGATGATACAAAAGTTCATTTGGAATCACAAAAGACCACGAATAGCTAAAGCTATCCTGAAAAATAGAAATCAAACTGGAGGACTCACAATTCCAGACCTCAAGACATGCTACAGAGCAGTGGTTATCAAAACAGTCTGGTACTGGTACAGAAACAGAGAAGAAGATCAGTGGAACAGAATAGAAACACCAGAAGGAAATCCACACATGTATACTCACCTAATCTTTGACAAGAAAACGGAAAACAATCCAGGTAAAATACCTGGTTTATTCAACAAATGCTGTTGGGACAACTGGATAGCAGCTTGCAGAATAAAGAAGCAAGACCCACACCTGTCGCATTATACAAAAATCAGCTCTAACTGGCTCAAGGACCTAAATTTACACGCAGAAACCATCAAACTATTAAAGGAAAATATAGGAAACACACTCCAAGATATTGGAACAGGGAAAGACTTCTTAGAAAAGACACCCAAAGCAAAGGCAATTAAATCCAAAATGAACAAATGGGACTACATCAAACTAAAAAGCTTCTGTACAGCAAAGGAAACAATTAATAAAGTGAAGAAGCAACCAACAGAATGGGAGAAAATTTTTGCATACTACACAAGTGATAGGGGACTAATATCCAAGATCTACAAAGAGCTTCAGAAACCCAGGGACAGCAAAAACAACAACCCTGTAACAAAATGGGCAAAAGAAATGAACAGACATTTCTCAGAAGAACAGGTTCAAATGGCTAACAGGCATATGAAAAGATGCTCAGGCTCCCTAGCCATCAGAGAGATACAAATGAAAACCACGTTGAGGTACCACCTAACTCCAGTGAGGCTGGCCTACACACAGAACTCGAATTACAACACCTGCTGGCGTGGATGTGGGGAGAAAGGTACCCTCCTTCACTGCTGGTGGGAGTGTAGGCTAGTACAACCACTATGGAAATTAGTATGGAGAGTGCTGGGAAAATTGCAAATAAACCTGCCATATGACCCAGCTATCCCGCTCCTAGGAATATTCCCAAAAGGAGTGAAATCTGCCTGTGAGAAGGGGATCTGTAATTCTATATTTATAGCAGCACAATCTACAATTGCAAAGACGTGGAAGCAAACCAGATGTGCGTCCAAGGAAGAGTGGTTAAAGAAACTGTGGTATATCTACTCCATGGAATATTATGCAGCTATTAAGAAAAACAAAATTATTCTATTTACAACCAGGTGGTCCCAACTAGAAACCATTATGCTGAGTGAAATGAGTCAATCACAAAAGAACAAATACCATATATTCTCTCTCATATAAGGAAGCCAACATGGAAAGGGTAACTCCAACAGTCCAATCTATGCTGGTTTTTTGATGTTTTTACTTCAGTTTGGTTGCTTCCAAATAATCTCTATTCTCTAGTAGAATTCATCATGTGCTTATGAAGTATATGATGGCACCATTTTTCCCGAGAGACTTCTGTGTTTCCTTTTTGTCATGCATGTGTTGGCTATTCAGTGGTGTTACTTTTTTTCAGGGTGATATACTTTGTTGTCGATGTTGTTGGTGTTGTTGTTGATGTGGTTGTTATGAATTGATGTCAATCTGAAACAGTAATATTATTTCAACCCCAAACAACCTGTATCTCATGCAATAGGATATTGTGAAGTAATCAAGGAATCAATAATCAATATGAGTAGACTGCTTCTGATCTACATCAAAGAATTGTAAAATTGTAAGGCACTAAACAAGATGGAAGAATCCACCATGGGGGGGGGGAGCGGGTTTTGGGGAGGGGAGGGGGAATCCCAGTGCCTGTAAAACTGTGTCTCATGATGCAATGCTCTGTGCGAACAGACTTCTGAAACCCACGCCTGTAAGGGGCCTCTAAAAAGTTCACGGAAAATAGTTATAAAAAAATTAAAAACCTAAACATGGGTTTCAGGTTTATTTTTTGTGCCAAAAAAAAAAAGACTTCTGTTTTATCTTTCCACAGACGTTCTGAGATTCCTTTGCACCAAAATAAACCTCACTGTATTTGGCGTTGCCCTCACCCCACCTGGCCTCGTTTGGCATTCTCCACGCTGCTGTGCACACCCTCATGGAGGGTAAGGGATATATCTATTGATCACTATTATTTCTTTCCATCTACTTGAAACGCAAAGACACAGAACTTCCACCTGCTTGTTCACTCCCTCAAAGCCCCCAACAGCTGAGGCTGGGCCAGACTGAAGCCAAGAGCTTGAACTCCAGCTGGGTCTTCCACATGGCTGCAGGGACCCGAGCACGTGACATGGGCCATCATCCGCTGCTTTCCCAGGTGCGTTTGTAGGAGGCTGGATCGGAAGCGGAGCAGCCAGGACCTGAACGGGCACTCCACGATGTGATGCCGACAGCAGCTGAGCTGACAGATGCTGAGCAGCAGTTTAACCTGCCTCAATGCCTCCCCCTCCCACGTGTGGCTCTTGATCGCTCCAGCAGGCTCCTAACGAGTTAGCACAAAGCCGAGGAGCAGAGGTACACTCGCTCACTCTCACTGCTCTGCAGAGACGTCAGAGCAGGGGCAGACACTGCAGTGTCGGCAGGGCCACACTCTCCCCACAGGTCTAGGGCATAGTTGGCTGCAGCTTCCCCACGGCCATCTCTCCCTCCCACACTCCTGTCACCACCTCCCCTTCCATGTGACAGATCTCCCTCTGCTTCTCCTGCACCCACATCATCTGAGATGGTCTCAGTTCACAACCCTTACTCCCATCTGCAAGAGCCTCCCCATCTAGCATTTACTGCAATGACCTCATCTCTCTCAGGGGACTTTAGATGGGTGGACGCCATCTGTGACTTCCAGTGGATACTGCAGAGCAGCCTCCCACTTTGGTGGTGGCAACGTAAGACTCCTGTGGGCTCTGAGAGTTCCGGGTGCTCCACAGCCTCACAGCACCTGCTCTCTGGATTTCAACCTTTGGGAGTGTGTGCAGTGGCAGCACATTTACAATGCAGTTTGCACTCGCCTCACGACCAGTGGCACTAACCGCCTTCCACCTGCTCCCTGTTGCGCAGGGAGTGTCTTTTGCTTACTCCTCTTCCAATCAGTCTTTTTCTTGCTGGATTACACAGCGCACTGCTTTGAGATGAGTCATTTGTTAAAACACATCCCCCTAGAGAGGCATGTAGAGGGAGAATGTTTCTGGGGTTCACACCTGAGATGCAAGCTGTCAGTGGGCACAAATTCTGGACATCCAACACCCATGCAGGCCTCAGGCCTCAGTCAGCACGGACAATTTCCTACAAGGAACACATATGAGAACCTGGAGACCATCGCCAGGAACTGGATATGGGGAACACAAGTTCCTGTCTGGGGTAACATTTTCCAACTTTCCCTGAAACCAAAGCTATTTTTGCTCCCAGGATGGCCATTGAGACAGAACCTCTACTTGTATTTATGCAAACACCTGTGGACATGGGGGACTCTTCTGGGTCAGGAGCTGCCACTGCTGGCCACCGCAGCACAAGGAGGGCCACGTGCAGAATAAGGTATCACTCTGCTGTGAGTACCCCCAGTGAACACAGCAAGGTGGCATGAGCTCTTAAACATACTACAGTTTGAAGGAGGGAGGCGGGTCTGGGACATGAGTCGATGTCAGCACCATTTCTGGCAGAAATTAGCAGGATGCAGAAGTCCTCACTTACCCAAACTACAACTGAACAGATACTTTCTGTTCTCTGCACAGAACTGAGGCAGCCTTCAAGCAGCACGCACACCCAGTCCCAGCGACAAGTGATGGGGCCACCTCCTCCCCAGACCAGAGCCTTAAAGGGGCTACTGTGCCTCCCAAAAGGAGCATCACTCATGTACCAAACCAGGGCACCATCACTTGATGTCATCACGTGGCTCTGGGAGGAGGAACAGATGCTGGGGCCTGACAGGACGAGCAGGCAGGAACAGCAGGTGCCATGGGGGCAGGGCCAGGAGAGCAAACATCCAAACGCCTGCTCTCTCTCCCTCCCACAGTTCACCCTGATATGGGGCCTCTGAACTCCATCAGCAGCACAGGATACCTTGGAGCAACTGACCAGCAGCTCCACTCCACCCTCCCCTTCCCTAAACCACCTGTCCCTGGATATCTAGGGCGCTGCAGACTCCCCTCCCAATACAGCCTACCAGGGATGGTAAAGCTGCCTGCCAGTCCAGCCAGGGTTAGACCAGCCATGTGGTGGGCAGGGAGGCCACATTGTTCCCCCTTCCAGCCTGGCCCAGAAGAGCCTCGAACCCTGGCAGTGTCTCTTGCACACAGCCCTTGCTCTGTTGGCCCCTGGCATGTGTCATTTCTCCATTGGGGCTAAGTCAGCAGAGCTGCACCAGCTTAATGCTGGGTGAACAGATCAGTAACGCAATGCATAGTGCATCTTGCACTTTGTCATTCTGCTAGAATGTGGCAATTGAATCTAGGAAGCCTGTGAGACTGGGATGGCAGCATGGTGGAGATGCATGCTGCAGGTGCCCCAGGTGGGCATGGATGCCAGCCCCGCATCCTCCACCTCCCGGGTTCCCACTGCACCCCAGCTCTTGACAAGCCCTGCCCATAGTGCACAGGCACCCTCCTCCTATGTCTCCCTGTGACTGCTTTTGGTCAACTGTGCTACTTTTGCCCATCTGTTCTGCTCCCAAGCCACAGCAGCACCCTCTACTGCCTCCCTGGGCAGCTCATAGCCCTGTCAGTCAGTGACTGTCCTGTTGGCCCTCACCTCCAGCCCTGACCTATACAAACCATTCAAAACTTGGCCCACCCTGTGTCCAGAGAGCTCCCTTCCAGGATGGGGGTCCAAGACCAGCCCCAACACATCCTTGGGCTACCAAACTTGTGTTCCCCCAGAATGGGGCTCTAGGTACAGCACATCCCCACCATATCTTGGTCACTGACTCCACCCAACTTCTCACTGAGAACAGAAAACACAGGACCCAACAGGTACTCAGAAAGCACCTGTGGAGTCCATGGAAGGATGGAGAGAGGCCTGGCAAAGGCAGCCAGGAGAAATGGAAGTAGAGTTGTTGGTCCAGGGTAGCTCTCTTGAGTGCCCAAGGACTGAGAAGCGAATGACGGAGGCTGATGGAGGGCTGCCATGTATGCACCCAGGACTACTTTGTCTCCAGCAGCAGATACATCAGATCAACACTCTTCATTACGGTTTTACACCCTGGCAATTAAGGCAGGGGTTCCCAGAGCAAGGGGCGGTGGCCTACCTAGGCCACTCCACACCTGAACTCAACCACCAGCTGACACTGCCTATGGGTAAGACACAGTCCCATAGTTACACCAGTCATTACTGCTGGCTGGGCACAGCCTGTAGTTAAGAAGAAAAATGTTTCAGGAGTGAAGTTCTGGCTTAGCAGGCACAGCCAGTACCTGCAGCACCTTCATCCCACATGGGCAATGGTTCAAGTCCCAGCTGCTCCACTTACAATCCAGCTTCGTGCTAAGGTGCCTGGGAAAGCAGTGGAAGAAGGCTGCTTTTCCACTTGGGAGACCCTGAAGAAGCTCCTAGGTACTGGCTTTGAATGGACGCAGCTCCAGCCATGTGGCTCTCTCATGCAAATGCTCACCCACTCTTTCAAATACATACATAAATCGTTTTTAAAAGAATCATTTCTTAATGAACGGAATTGGTTTAGAAGCTGAAACCCTCCAATGCCCATGGGAGCAATACAATCAATTCTTGCCTCAAAAAGCCTTCTGCTCTTGAAGTTTCCAACACAACATATAGCACATGCCCCCTCCCAAAGCCCATGAGCCTAGCTGACGTGGGTCAGGCTGACCCGCGCCTCTCCAGCTGCAGCAGACACACACAGCAGCATCTTCATGGTCCTTGCACACAGAGGTCAGTGCAGCACCAGGGCCAGGGAGCCAGGCCACCTGGGACAACCAGCCATTAAGATGATCAACTTCTCCCTAAGGGACTCAGGAGCCAGCTGTCAGGCCAGGCAGGCAGCACTGAGACCCGTGGCCAGAACCAATCCACCCATCCAACAGTAGCAGAGTTCACTGTTAGCAGCAGCTAGCGGGCCCGAGGTTTACCAGGTGTCTGAGACCCAGCAGGCAAGCTGGGGAGAGCACATACGTGCACACATGTGTGTCTGCACAAACCAGTGCTGTACCACAACAGAGCACATGTACACTGCTGGCTTCAGCTCATCTCCCCAGGGATGCAGTGGCCGTGCAGGAAGAAACAGAGCTACACGCATCCCCCTTCGTGTGAGTCAATCAAACCAAGCACAGAGGGCTGGGGAGGCAGAGCAGGGCTTTCCAAGCTTCCGACTCCTAGCTCAGGCCCCGCCCCAACCACCCGTCTGCGACAGCTGTCACCAGCTCTGGATAAAACAGACAGATGTTCCAGCACCTGGCTCCCTTAGCACACCAAAAGATTGAGAAACGTAAACCGTGTTTTATTTGCACAAGGCGCACATGCGCTATCAGGGGAGACCCAGAATATCCATCATCCCTAAATGCACACATCCGTTCAATAAATGCTCTGCCCATTTTTCAAATGATACTTTTTCATGACAACTGATAATCAAACCAAAGCCACATAAAATATGTTCTTGATTAAATTAGCAATGCATAGGCTATTGCAGAGAAATGCGTATCTAGAGTTGCATGGCTTGAGAAATAAGACAAGCACACACCAAAAATAGCACACATATACAAAACACAGCTCGCACACACATTTGCATTCATGTATATGCATCCAAAATCCTGAATGCAAAGAATCTGTGGTCACTTCCAGTGGCAAAAGGAGACCTCCAGCAATCTCAGATGTGTGCCTGCACAGCAAGCTCCCAAGGGCCAAGAAGGACTCCCTGTCTTCAGTGGCACTGAGTGTCTGCTACCATCCTGTGCTCAGAGCTGTGATGGTCCAGGCACATGGCGCACGTGACACACAACACACAGTCAGTCCGAAGTCTGGCTCACACCCACAGTGTCAAGATAAGTTGGATGCCACATGGGCCCTGGCAGGAGAGGACATGGGTCCTACCCTCAGCCCAGCACCATCATGCAGGGTGGGTAAAGCATGGCTGCCTGGTCCTCTGCCAAGCCCACACAACCACTGTGACCTGCCTCTTAGGTCTGGCAAGCTATTGTATGCAGCAGCAAACACAGAGGCAAAGAATTGGACATGGAGTCCTGCTGAGCAACGTGCTTGGGCATCAAAATCCACCTTGGGGAATGTCAGAGGGCTTCAGTCTCCAGAATGCCACCGGATGTCGATATTCCTGCAGCCAGTCGGCAATTTCAACCACTCACTCTTATTCAATTTTGATCCTTCCAACACAAACCAGCAGATGCACCTCCACCTTACCCCAGAACAGTGTGTCTCACATGCTGTCCTGTATTCTCTTAGTAGGCTATGGTTGTCACTCACTGACCTGGCTGCTCCATGGACACTCCCAGCCACGCTAAGGACACCTAGCACCTGTCCAACGCTGCCTCTCTCATTGGTGTCTCAAAACCATAGCCAGGAGCAGGAGGATGCAAGGATCGGAGAGGCTCCGGAGGACTCCCAAGGCCAGGGACACACACAGGACTTGGTGAGAAGGGAATTCGTGTTACTCCATGTCCCATGTCTCTTCCCAACTCGTCTGCTCTACCTCTCCTGTGAAATCAGTGTCTCCCCTGGCCAGGCCAACACACAGGGAAAAGAGCCTCCGACAGGGAAAGGCTTCTAGACGGTAAGGCTTGGGGACCTATGACATGGAGTCTGACCAAACAAGATGTGAGACAGTCTTAGCCACACCCGCAGAGAAGGGAGCCTGGGCAAGCAGGCACCTCCTTCCCAAGGCAGCTGCACACAAGGTGACTGCAGAGAGAGCACAGCTGCTTCTGGTCATGGTCATCAGCTGTAGCCGATGCACACAGACAACAAGCCAGGCAGGAGTGCCAGTGCAATTCCAACCCCAACCACAGTCCCCATGGCCCACATGGGAGTGAGCCTGTGTCACACAATTCTATCGCTCCACCCTCTGCCCTAGGGGTATACAGCACTGGGCTAGGTCCTGGTGGGGAGGGGTGGGATCCAAACGCGCCCACAGCCCAGTTCCAGCTGGGGGTCTCAGGGAAAAGAGAAACGGGGAGCTGGGAATGTGCTGAAAGGCACTCACTCAGCCAACAATAGCCCTTGGCGTCTACTATGTGCCAGGCACTATTCTAGCTCCTAGGGATGGAGACGCCAACGAGGGCTTTACACTGCAGTGGTGAGGGCCCGATGACAAACAAACCACCACTGTATGGAAGTAACACACTAGAGGCTAACACACCGCCCCCCCAGACACACACAGCGAGGGCAACAGGAAGAGAGGAGAGATGCTCTCATTCACAGGCGACCTGGGAGCTGGCGCACATACAAGGAACCACAGTAACTGAGAGAAAAGTCAGGGAGGCACCTGCCAGACCATGGTGACAGCAGGTGCCAAGGTCCCAAAGTAAAAACAAGCATAGCTAGATAGATGGGACCAGGAGGAAGCAGGGAAGGAGAACACACTCAGCTGCAATCACTTGAGGATGACCCTTGGGTAGCCCTGGGTCAAGGCTGCACACAGCTGGGGACAACACAGAGCCCTACCTGGACGGTGGCTCTGCCTGTGGCCAAGGCAGCTGCAATGGACCATGCTTGGGACCCAGAAGAGCCAGGCTGAGAAATGTGGAGTAGGCACTGGTGGGAATGTGGGGGGGGGGGGGGTGCTGGTCACTGAGGAAGAGCAGAGGAGACAGACCTGACTTGGGTCAAGCTCATACTCCTGCAGCAGGCTTAGATATTCAAGTTCAGGCAGCATCCACACAGGTGCCAAAGAGAGAGCCTGACTATGCAACCTGAAAGTCCCTATAGTTCCAGACCAGGCCAGAGAAGTGGACTGCCTAAGGCAGCAGTGAGAGGAGACAGTATCTGCAGTGGCTAACCTGGCCAGTGCCAAAAGGCTGCTCCAAGATGCCACGGCTGGCGCTGGGGCTGGCATGGGAAACATGATGGGAGGACAGGGCTGCAGTGTTCACACTGACCACCACCCAATACAGGGCCCCAGGCTGCCTCCTAGGGGCCAGCAACCGAGGGTGAGGAACTGGAGGCATGCAGCCTACAAGTGGGCGATGCAAAACGGGACCCCAACACAAACCAGGACTCTGGCCACTCTGCTGCGAATCCAAGCCAAGCCAGCACAGTGTTGGGGAGTGCTCCAGCCAGCAGAGCCAGCAACGAGGACAGGGAGAGGGTCTGGGGATAAAATCAATTATGCCCCTGCAAAATCTTAAATTCTAAACTTACCTTCTTGGTCCAGGAGTCCCTTAGATTGTCCCTCATGCCGAGCCCCACGTTGGGCGCCATTTGCTCCGGCCAGCAGAGCCAGTAACGTGGACAGGGAGAGAGTCTGGGGATGAAGCACTGGCAGGAGACCAGTGATGGTAGAAGTCTCTGCAAAGTCTTGCTTTACTGCTCCTTCACCTCTCCTTATATACTCCTCCCCACACACACACACATCCTCATTTAGCATAATATTGGATACAGATGAGTCCAATTAGTCTAAGTGTTTCTAGCCAGGAGCCCAGTTCCTGTTCCTGCCCAGCCCAACCAGCACTAATCAACTCCTTAGCCCACAACAGGTGAGCCTCTCCTTTCCCAAAGCCCTGGGATTCCCCCTTTGGTCCTGCTGACTCTAAGACTTCAGGGCAGGATGGTGCCAGCGGAGGCCTCACTTGTTGAGTCACAAGTGGGCAGGTGCACCATGCAGAGGGGCACCAACGAGGAGCTGAGGCCGGAGAGACGGCTGCTGATCCAGGTTCTGCCTTGGCCCCTGGCCTCTCCATCCTTAAACCTAAACCCAGCCAGGCCTCTGATGCCTGCCACCTGCTGAAGTGTGGCTTCCTTTGCGCATGCATTTTTGTCTAGGGGGAAAAGTCAAGGTGTCTCAGCACTTGCTCTCAGCTTTCAGGGGCGCGATCGTTGTCTTTTACAATTATCCTTTATTTTTATCCAGCGTGGCTTAGCTCCGTTGGCAGACTGGGTATTTATGCCTCTCGGTTTCACAATCCAACCCCACCCATTATTTCTGTGAAACTAATCTTTTTTTTATTATTATTGTCAAAAAGCCGGAGCAGAGGGAAGGGTGAAAACACTCCCTCAAGGGTTGTGCCCACGGGTGAACAAGCCGCAGCTTTGGCACGGTGAAGGTGCGTAAGTGGAGAGCCTGTGTGCACCTATTCTGACTTTGCTGCCGATGAACACGGACGTGGATAGCACTGACTGGCACCGTGCCCCGGTCCCGGCATGGAAAGGCAGGTGGGCAGTGAGCTGCAGGCAGGGGCCCTGGCTGCCTGGCACATTAGAGAGAAAACTCTTGTACCATCCAGCAGACCAAGCCAGGACCACCCCCAAGGGCCTGTGCCACTGCAGGCAGTGCCCACCTAGAGAGCTCAGGCCAGTCAAGCTTCAAGCCCATTCACCAATGCCCTGAACAACCCCTGCCCTCGCAGCCTGGATGGGGAGAAGATCCAGAGTTCAGGTGCCCTCCCCACCCACCCAGGGAAATATCTACCCAGCCCAGACCCACAAAGGTTTCATCCTTTTTCAAGCCACTGCTTTTGACCAAAAGTAAAAGTGGGGGAGGTGGAAATGACCAAATGAGGTGGACAGAAGGGTTAACAGCTCAGGGACAAGTGGGCCCAGGGTTTGGGGCGCCCCTGCCCCCACACCACACACAGCCATCTGTGAGCTGGCTGCTTCACACCGTGGCTGGAGGCCTGGCTTCTCCTAGTTGGGCCATATCAGATCTCAAAAAAAAAGTGTTCCTTGCTCAAGTCACCACTAAGTTAAGGCAGGCACTCTTCAGTGGGCGCCTCCCAGGGACCCTCCGCTGGAGCCAGGGAAGTTTGCCTCCCACCTTGGCACGCAGGGCAGAATGAAGCATGAAGCCCTAGATGCCGGGTGCGGGGGGGGGGGGGGGGGCTCCCAAGTTCGCCCCGGGTCGTCTGCAACCGATTCTGCTTAAGCAGCCCGGCCAAGAGGTGCCCGCAGCGTTTATAGGGGCCGCGCCGTCAGCCCAGGTGAAACGGAGTGTGGGGCTTATTAATTGCAGGAGTTTTTCCCTCTGGGCCTAGTTAGGGAGGAAAATGGGAGGGGGGCGAGGCTCGGACCCGGTTCCTAGCAGGCCGCGAACCCAGAGACACCCCCACCCCCAAACTCGGGAGTTGCCGCCCGGCACAGGGACTTGGTGCCAGTGCCAAACGCGGCCGCTGAACGCTCTGGCGGCCCGGCCAGCGCCTCTTGTCCCTTGGCCGCGGAGTCCCCAGCCAGGGATGCGGGAGCCCCACGCAGGTCCGGGGTGGAGAAAAGGGCCGAGCGGGAGTCGCAGGGGTGCGACACCCCCACCCCAGCCCGGATGCAAGCAGCAGACCCCGCGGAAGCCACACCGCGTCTGGGGGGCGAGCTCGGGCCGCAGCCTCCATGTCCCCCGCCCTGCCCTGGGCGCCCCCCGGCTGCGCAACCCGCGCCCCATTCCCAGCCCCAGCTTACCTGGCCCGGGCGCGGGGTTCGCGGGGGCGCCGCCACCCCCGCTGCCTGCGTCCGCGAGGCCGAGCGCCGGGCGCCGCCGCAGCTCTTTGTGAGCCCGCGCCGAGCCGCGCACCGAGACTGCTAATGAGCCCGGGAAGCTGAATAGCGGCGGGCGCGCCCCGGACGCGGCGTACGGCACGCAGGGCCGCCTCTGCCCGGCGCACGCGGCGGCGCGGCCGCGGGGCGCTCCCCGCACCGGTCGCCGCCGCCGCCCCTGGCTCCCCGCACCCGCCCCACCCGGGCACCGCGGCCCCGAGACCGCAGGCGGCAAGAAAGACCAGACAAAGATGCAGCCGCGCCCGGCGCTGCACGGGGCTTGCGCCCCCGTCTCTGCCTCGGGCGCGTGGATCCTCCACGCGGCACGCATGGGGGCAAGCGGGCGCACCTGGGACCCTGGTCCTGCAGGGCGGGACTGGCCTTGAAGACAGTGGCTGGAGCCCAGGCTTTGCTCACCCCACCCCACCCCACGCCATCCCCCTCCTCCCCGCAACGACCCGGATCTCTGGAAGATTCCCGGGCGGGTGCCGGACCTGCTGGCTGGGGAGCTGCAGGGGTCCGGGCTCCCGCGGGCGGAACAGGTGAAGGCGTGACTGGGATGCTCCAGCACCCTGCTCTAGGCACCGCGCTGTCCCCTGACGGGCTCGGGAGTGCGTGCAGCGCCAAAGGGGCCCAAGGCGACCGCACCCTGCTCGGGCCCGCGCGATCCACAGCGCGGCCGTGGGAGATCGCAGCCTCCAGGAGCCAGCCCCCTCCGGCAAGGGGTGTCTCCAAGCGGGTTCCTATTCAGCGCCCGAGGAGCACAGCCTGGTGACTCTCGCTCTGCTGCTTGCTTTCTGAATGAGGGAGGACCCCACGGGCTCCCACTACCACACACGCCGGAGGAGGAGAGTCGGCCGGCGCCCCCACGTCCCGAAGCATCCCCCTTGCAAGCCCTTGAAGGTCGTGCAGGAGAAGCTGTTGTCACCCCTGGCGTTTACATGCTGGCCCCAGTGGATGTGGTAACCTGGCGGGGGGTGGGGGTGCGGAGGGCAGGCGTGCCCCTGGGAAAGCACACGATGGGAGCTTTGTCCCAGCGGAGTCAGCGGATCGGTGCCCTTCCCCCACGTGACCAAGGCTCTTGCCAATGCTTCCCTCCTTAGGTCAGGCTAGAGGAGGCCTGTGGCGACTTGGAAGAGCAGAGCAGCGCTCCCTCCACCTGCTGCCCAGAGCAGGGAGCCTGGGACCCTGAGGGGAAGGGAAGAGGCAGGGTGACTGAGACCGCAGCTGGGCCAGCATGGGCAGTGGGGACTACACCACACCAGCGCCTGTTCCAGGCCCGTTGCCAGTCCCCGACGCCCGGAGGTGCCAGGTGTGCCCTGCGTTGGGGGTGGCTTTAGGTCCCTCTAGTTGGGCAGGTGCCTCCTCTTCACTATGGGTGGCTTTCCGGGGTGTAGCAGAGAAAACCCAGGTGCCTCAGCTCACTCTGTGACTGTACAGCCAGCACAGCTGGGGAAAGTGGGGTCGGTCCTCCCCTTGCCCTAAGGCGATGTGAGCCTGGGATTCCACAGGTGTCTCCACTTGAAGAGAATCCACACAGCCACCTGTGTCTGCACATGGCAGCAGGGCAGAGCCGGTGATACAGAAGGGCCTGCTGGTTCGGGCTCCACGCCAGACCAGTCAGTGGCAGTTAGACTCTCGCCCCCAACACAAGAGCCACAGCAAGAGATGCCCCAGGACCCCTAATTCTACCATCACTACCTGAGAATGTTGTTTGTTTAAAGAATGAGTTGAAAAGCAGAGTGACAGGGAGAGGCGGGTCTCTTCCATCTGCTGGTTCACTCCCCCAATGGGCACATGGTCAGGGCTGGACCTGGAGCCTGGAACTCCACCGGGCCTCCCACGTGAGTGCAGGGGCACAAGCATCTGGGCCATCTTCCTCTGCTCCCCCAAATGCACTGGCAGAGAGCTGCTTGGAAGGTGGACCAGCCTGGGCTCACCCCAGTGCTCCCATGGGATGCTGGCAGTGCAGGTACAAGCCACTGTGCCACGATGCCAGCTCCTAATCAGTGCCTTTTTAAAGAACTTTAGTGTGGAGATGGGATACCACAAAGCTCAAAAGCAGTAGCAGAGATCGCTATGTTAGACTCCAGAAAAGTTCCTGGGAGGTAGTCGCCTCTGTAAGCACGTCCACAACAAGCAAGGATTGAGAGCTTGGCCATGCGGAGTGCAGACAGCTGATGCCCCAGGCTCACGGGACACCATGGAGAGGAAAGCAACTAAAAATAAAGAAGGTAAGTTACAGGACATACAAATGACTTTACAGCACCTGAAGATATCCTTCCTGATCCATAAGAAATGCAAATTAAAACCACACTGAGGGCTCCTTTTTTATCTAACCTCCGGGAGACTTGGAAACATGACCTGACCGCCTCACTGCCCTGGGAGTGTCATTGCTGCATCTTCCAGGGAGCACGATTAGATCACTCCCGTCAAAGTGACGAATGTGCAAGCCCTTGGACCCAAGGATTCTGTTTCAAAGGCTGTTCTCCATGTGTACATCAGAGTGCAAAGGGAATGTGAGCAACTGTCCGTTGTTGCTGTGTGTGCAGTGGTAAAGGGGCCAGAGCACGTCCATACGCAGTCAGGGCAGAATGGGAGACAAAGGGTGCCTGTCGTGTACCACCGTGTGTGTGAAGCAAAGAAAAAGATGGAGTCCCTGGATGCTCCTATCCAGTTATAAAGCCAGAAACTAACACATCCCGCCATCCCCCTCCACTCCAGTCCCATGTAGCTAGGGCAGGTGCAACAGGATCGCTTCTTACTGTTGAAGGTGTGGTAGCATCAATCCCTAATTATTAAGTTCTAATGGCCAGTGATCCTGAAGCATTTTTAGTCCCTGGTAGGGTTTTGGGACTTTGAAAATCTCAGATCGTTGCCCCAGAGAGAGCAAAGTCTTGGCTTGGGTGAATCAAACCTGTGATTGAACCACCTGGCTCTGTTGCCCACTGCCACCTAGTGGTCATGCTCATGAATTGCAAGCTTTGTGCACATCTTCAGCCCAGAGTTCAGCCACCAGACCAAATTTCCCCAAGACCTTATAAACTGGTGCCAGAAACTTGGAGATTCTTCAGGGCCTGCTATAGATCTTTTTTTTTTCAGACTAACACATGATCTCTCTATATTGTATGGGATGCTGGTGATTTCTTTTATAGGCTGAAAAGGAACTTCCCTTAGATAATTCTTATGTGACAGGGTAGCTACTTTTCTCCATTCCTAAGCAGAGTATACAAATGTCTTTGTGGGGAAAGCAGAACACCTGCTTTGCCACAGAATTTCTGCCACGCACGTTGGGTCTCTCTTCTCATTGGGTCTCAAGCAGCTGAGTGCCTTATCCTTACCTTCCCTCCACCCTTAGGAGATCACCCTGACCCAGGACCCCGGGGTGCTCCATGCTGACCTGAGGCAGCAGCTGGGGAGTTAACCACCTGGGGGCTCCATAGTTTAGTGTCCTCCCATGCCTAGGGGATGGAAATGGCCAAGCCAGGGTGTCTGAGCAGGAAATACAACCTGAACACACATAGGCACTCTGGGATTCTAACTCCAGGGTTGGAGTCAGCAGTAAAAAGTGCCAACCACATCTCCTTCTAATATTTTTTTCAAAACACCCAGAGTTTTACATTGGAAGATACGAGGAGATGGAGCATGGAAATCCCTGTGACAACCACAAGTTGTCACACAACTTGTCCTGACAAAAAAGGGAATCTCATTCATTTCTTGGATGGTTTCAAGATGCATATTCTGAAAAAAAAAAAAAACAGGCTTTATAGCAAGCAGTGAACAGTCATCAACCAGGGAGAGATGTGGGTCCCCCGGCCCCGGCTGCTGACCTTGGAAGCTGGGCAGGCCAGGGCATCCTCAGAGGCACATGAGGTTCTGCTCTCCCTTCAGACGGGCCGACAGGTGAACCTGCACTGTCTGCTGGTCAGTCCAAAGGGAGAGCAGAGCCTCCTGTGGGACTTCACCCCAGCAGCGGCCAAGTGGGGCCGGGAAGACCGCCAGGATCACACCAGGTCACAGAGCAAATGTTAGGGGCTGCTCCAAGGCTCCTCTTCCACAGCAAACCGAACACCTGCTGTGCTGGCTGAGGCACCAGCACCTTGATCCGTCCAGGCCTCCGTGGGTATGGGGGTACCCACAGTGCTGAGATCAACCCTGACGCCTGCCCAGCCTTGTGGGCTCTGTAAAGACTCCACTTCCAAAGAAGTCACTTTCCAAGGTTCTGGGAGTCCACACTGTGGCATGTGCCACTTGGCCAGGGACTCAGTCCAACAAGTGGCATAGAGGGATTAAGGACCTCAGGACCCACCACAGCAGCAGCCCTGCCACTCATCCCACAGCTGGATGGTGACAGTGCACAATGAAGCAACGGTGATCTCAGGTGAAGGTTGGTGTCTCCCCCAGCACCACCCCCCTCGATTCTTGCTACTTGGCTAGTGTCCCTGTGTCAGTAAATGGCTGAGCTGGTTCTACAGACAGGCTTCTGGGGATTTGTCCCCAGTGCCACCTCCTGGAACAGGACTACTAGAGGCAGACCGACTCCTCAGGAGGAGGTCAGGTCAGGCTCCCTGGAGCTGTCCAACACACCCTCAGGAGAGTAAACTGTGCCTTGGGGTTGCTCGGAGTTAACACATCACCACAAACCTCGGGGCTTGAAAGAACACAGAAAACTGGCAGGTGGCCCTGAGGGTTAGGAGCCTGGCTCTGGGATCCCTGGCTGAAGGTCAAGGGGCAGGTGGTCCTGTGGGTTAGCAGCCTGGCTCCAGGCTTGCTGGGCAAAGATTAAGGAGCTGGCAGTCATGCAGGTTAGCAGCGTGTCTCCAGGCTTACTAGCAGAAGCTCAAGGGGCCGCTGGACTGTGCTGTTCTCAGGCTGCAGGGAGACTGCACGTCCTTGTCTTCTGCAGGTGCCACGTTCATGGGAGTAGACTCGGGAAGGTCTGAACCTGAGTCTTCCTTGCCGTGGGAAAAGGCCTGCTCTCCCAGGTCTCCCAAGCGGCCCTCCCATGGGAGTCATGTCCGATGTGGAGATGTCTCCATCCAGATGGCCCCCGTCTTCAGTGCTGAATGCACAGTGCCAGCCCCTCACACTCCTCTCTGCCAGGCAGCCAGGTGCATCTGTTGTAAGGAAGGGGAAGACAGTAGTAATCCACACAAGCCTTGGCCGTGCTCATGAGCCCCCAGGGAATTAAATGAATACTGGAGAAATGTCCCAGACTGAAGGCAACTCCCAGACACAGAGACCCTTGTTCAAAAGGGAACTGATGTCCCAAGGAAGGCCCTGTGGTATTGCCACAAACAACAAGTGCCACAAAGCTTCCCTGGCGCAGCCCCGCAGGAACCTCTGGCCACCGAGTAAGGTCAAAGGGAAACAGCAACATCTTTGGGAGACTTGTTTCTTGGCTCTGATGTTACTTTGATTCTTAGGACATTTCAGGGAAATCCTTGGAAGTGTGAGTAGTCAGGTGACACATGGAATTCAGGCCCAAGAAGCCTGCAGTTCTGCCCTGTGGTCATTCCCCAGTGCTGGAGTTTGTCATTGGAAAAGAGACATGTGTTGCCCCTCACAGGACCCCTAGATTGTCTGCTCTGCCCCATGGGATAAAGGCTGTTATAATAGAAAGGGCTCAGGAAGTTTCCCTTCATCCTGGGATGCTAAACTCGAGCAAGCTACAGAGATTTATTTTTGTCACCGCAAGAGCCTGGAACAGCACAGGGTGGCATGCCTGTCACAACCGCATTTTAATGTGGCTCTTTGCCCTGAGCAGAAAGCATATGAAGGGTTGGTATTGTGGTGTAGTGGGCAAAGCTGAAGCCTGAAACATCGACATCCAATATGGGCGCTGGCCCATGTCCTGGCTGCTCCACTGGCAAATCTAGCTCCCTCCTAATGTGCCTGGGAAAGCAATGGAACATGGCCCACGTGCAAGGCCCTTGATACTGATGTGAAAGGCCTGAAGGAAGCTCATGGCTTCAACTAGCCCATACCTGGCCTTTGCAGCCACCTGAGGGCAGTGAACCAGCAGGTAGAAGATTTCTCTCTCTCTCTCTCTCTCTCTCTCTCTCTCTCTCGATCTGTCTCTCTCTGCCCCCTACCATCCCTCTATTTTTCTTTCAAATAAACAAATAGAGGTTTTTTTTTTTTTTAAATAAAGAAAGCAAATGAATTTTGGAAAACAACAATGGGCTGTCATATACTTACTCTGGTAGAAACTGCACTGGCAGTTGCTGTTGCAGGTGTGGCTCACAAATAGCCCAGATGTGGGTCCAGATTGGAGACCCAGCACCTGGTGTGCTGGGTCTCCGCATCCCCACACCCTTCCACGAACAGGGCTGGCAGACATTACAGGTGCTGAGTGAAAACGTGATAAGCTGACACATCAACAAAATTGATAGGGGGCGCTGTAGGAGTTCATCCGGGTGAAAGGCAAGAGGTACCGCAGTGGGCTGCGTGGGCCGTCTCTTCATCTCCCCTCTCGGCCCAGCCTCTTCTGCCTCCCGCTCATGCTTTACATCCACAAATCAGATCTCTGTGGGACTGGTTCTTAGCTTCCTTCTTGGTTGAGTTTCTCCAAAATAGACAATGGTGGAGCAGAGGGAGTGAAGCCAGCGAGGCTGGGGCATTCCATGGCTCTGTGACCTGGCCACACTCCTCTACGGAAGAGCACAGCTGCTGCACAGCCCTGCCCCTTCAGATCCAGTGGCTGCTCCCTCAGTTTGATCTGTCAGGCCTGGGGAGGCCACCAGCCCTGCGGCGAGCCTGAGTGCTATCCTGCTGATTTTGTTCAACCCTGCTCCACTTTATGAACAACCCTTTTAACACCTTCCTGACTTGCCCCATCTGAACTCATCATCCATTTTCTGCTGGGATGCTAACAGGTTCAAGGGAGAGTACATTCACCCAGCATGCACGGAGCCATTACCATGTAATTCCTGCTCGGCATCAAGGATACCATTGAAGCAAGACCAGATGTGCAGGCTGCCCTCTCAGGGCTTACGTGCCACAAGTACTCAAATGAAGGAAAACTGCAAAGGACGGAAACCTGAGGAGGAATGGGACACAGCACCAGGCAGTGCATGATGGGAGTAGGTGCTTCTCCCTTGCTTTGAGCCTGCGTGCCAGGCTGGGGACCAGCACATGCGGCCACAGGAGCACAGCACTGGGGAGGAGCTGCAGGTGCTCCTGGGCAGAGGAGACTAGATAGCGAGCAGTGTGTATTCAGCTGGAGGGCCAGGCCTTCCCTCATCAAAGATCTCACACCCCTGCAGCAGGGGGTGGTCCAGCCCATGACAATCCCCGTAGTGATCCTGGCCCTCGGACTGTCATGCTTTGGTATGGCTGCACTCTGACTCACTGCTAAGGAACAAATATTGCAGAAATGAGGGGCTGTCTTATTGTTTTTAAAAGTATCATTTATGTTTTTTCAAAAGGTAGAGTTACAGAAAGAAAGAGAGGGAGAGATACAGAGAGAGAGCTCTTCCAGCTTCTGGTTCATTCTCCAAATGGCTGCAATGGCCAGTGTTGAAAGTTTCACTCCCAAAAAAAAACCAGACCACCAAATATCCAAGGACCCCAAAACTCTGAGAATTTTGCAGAAGGCAGACTTTGTCCTTAGACTGTGGGCCACCTTGCTGCCACAGTGTGCCTGGAGAGGTGTGAGGCAGCCTGTCATCTTGCTGAACCGAGTACAACCAAAGTTCTGTTAGATTCCTTTTCTAGTTAGATCTGTTTGTTTACTGTATTGGTTCCTGTAACTCATGTTTGCTTATCCTGGAGCTTGGAGCCCGGTGATTGTTTTCTAAATCCCTTGTGATCTACTGTCAGAGTAGCTTGTAAGCTATTGTTTAGGTAACTAGTAACTTTTATCTGCCTGCTTGCTCTGCCCAAGTCATGGTATAAGTTGCACAGTAAAATTCAGCAAAGTGTGCACTGGTTCATCTTACCTTTGCATCCCCTGTGTCCCAAATTCTTCTCAGCACGCTCGTCACACCTTGAGTCCTGGTCCCCGATAGAGGGACCCCCAAGAGACCAGGACTGGGCCAGGAGCTTCATCCAGGTCTCCCATGTGGATGAAGGGACCCAAGCACTTGGTTTATCCTCTGTTGATCTCCCAGTTTATTACCACGCAGCTGGGTCGGAAGTGAAGCAGTTAGCACTTGAAGTGGTACCCATATACAGTGCTGGCACTGCATACAGTAGTTTAACTCGTTATGCCACAAAGTTGGCCAGAGGTTATCACTTCAGATACTGTGTTATCAAAAAAGACGGTGGCTTCCCTTTTGTGGTGCTCCCTCTGGTTCCCCCAGCCCAGCCCCATTCTCTCTGTTGGTTCACATTGCCATAATGTAAAGACACTGGGGTGAGGAAACCACGGCGGCAGCCGTGAGTGTGACCTTGGAAGTGAGGCCTTCAGACACACAAGCTCATGGGGCCTCTCCAGTGTGACTGCAGCCCTGGCCTATGGCTTCACTACAACCTCAAAGAGACCCTCAGCCAGGGGACCAGCCTATGCCCGGGAACAAATCCCTCACCCCACAGACACTGGGAAATAATAAGTTGTCAAGACGTGGAAGAATGTGTTACACGGTCATAGGTAATTACTATAGAGCTGATATAGAGGGAAGGGTGGCCCGTTTCATCCAAGCAATACTGAGGAGCTACGCTACACGTGGCAGCTTGTAGGTGCTGACAGTTCACACTGCGTGAATGTGGGGGTGGTGACTTTCATGCATGGTTGGACAGTGTGCAATAACAGGAGATGTAGGCGTGTGTCCTCCCCGTAGACACGCAGCTCCCTTACCTCGGCTTCATCTTGTTGATTCCTGGGACACTCTTTCAGGAAGCAGGATGCCCCTTCAAGCCAACACGTCAGTGCCATCCTGCGACTTGTTTTCCTCTCATACCCACACATCTTAAAGATTTTTGTTGATTTTTCATTTCTTCAAAATAGTTTTTTCTCTTAAATTCTTCACTGATTCATAGGTCATACAATAGCATCTTTTTCTTCAAAAAGGCTTTTTTCTTTTTCATTTCTTCAATGGCACATTGGTCATTCAGTAGCATGTTATTTAACTTCCTGGCATTGTAAATTTTCTATTTTTCTTCCTGTTGTTTTTGTTTTATGGCTTTTCATTTAAGGGGATGTATAGTAGTTGTATAATGCAGATTGTCATATCCAGATGTGAAGATATAATGCAGTATGCATCTCTACTTCCAAATCAAAGATGGACTCTCAAAGAAACTGCTAAATGTATCTTGACAATAGGATGCTGCACTCTCTGCCATTGTCTGTGCCTGCAATGTCAGGGGACACACTTAAATAGCAGAATGATGGACTTATGACTGCTTATGAATGACTACATAATTATAATAATTTAGGGGAAATTGGGGGGGGGGATTTGTAGAGGAGGTAAGGGAAATCCCAGAGCCTATGGAACCGTATCGTAAAATAATAATAATAAAGCAATTTCACAGAACAAAAAACAGCCTCCATCTGTCCATCATGGAATTCTTCACTTTTTTTTCCAAATCTGTACACAATTCCATTATGTGAATTACACATTTTATACATTGTAACCCATCATCTCTTTGGGCATTTAGGTTATTTCTTTTTTTTTTTTTAAGGAGAATACATATTTTTAAGAGTTATTTTCATTGGAAAAGCAGATATACATATCGCAGCAGACACAATGAACCTGCTGATTCACTCCCCAAGTGGTCACACTTCCCAGGGGCCAGAGCTGAGCTGATCCAAAGCAAGGAGCTTCTTCCTCGTCTCACACGTGGGCACAGGGTCCCAAGGCTTTGGGTTGTCCTTGACTGCTTTACCAGGCCACAAGCAGAGAGCTGGAAGGGAAGTGGAGCAACCGGGATACGAACCAGTGCCCATGTGGGATCCCAGCACTTGCAAGGTGAGGACTTTAGCCACTAAGCTACCGTGCCAGGCCCATTTAGGTTATTCCTAATCTCTTGCTACTGTAAACAATGATGTGTAATTGATGAGTAATTCTCAGTCTATAATATTTTGCACTGAAGGATACATTTCTAAAAGTGGAATAATGAAGATATAACTTTGGTAAATATTTCCAGTGACCATGGCAGTGGTGCAGCTGGACAGAGGCCTCCTCATGGACATGGCTATAAGCAATGGAGAGGAGTAACTGCTTCCCTCACGACTGTCAACAGCGTTGTCAAACTGTTTTCCTCTTTGCCCATCTGGTCAATGAGAAGCCTGCCCTTATTATGTGCACAGCAGAGAATCTTTTGGCATATTTAAGAGTCCTGGCATGATGCATGTGTGCAGTTAAAACCCAATAAAGAACACGCATGGTGCCAAGTGTAGAATTGTGGGATTGTGGGAACTGCAGCAGGTGCAGTGAGCCCAGATGGAGGGGGATGGGGAGATAGAGTCCAGCAGATGGACTGTGAGCTCTTTGCAAGACTAAATAAAGAGGTTTTTGTGAGTGTGTATGTGTGCGAAGGGAGGGTTGGTGAGGGACAGGCAGTGCCAGCATTTGCCTCCAGTCTCTGTCTTGAGTAACTTGAAGAAAGATGGTGCCTTTCTCTGAGATGGGTGAGGCTGAAGAAGGGCCAGGTTTGTGGGGGAAGCTCCCATATGTTTCCCATGGTTGCTATGAGAACCATTAACTTCTTGCCTTTGCTATATGCTCAGCTTCACTCCTACACCTTATTGGAGTTTTACATTTTAACACATACCTTGGATTTAACATATTTAAAGTCCCAGACATGTAAATTGCATATACCCAGAGAGATGTCAGGTGGTTATAAAATGTCAGCCTGTCCCCCATGGTCTTCTGCAATGCATTTGGCTGTGGAAGCCAGGGACCATGAATGCTCACTCAGGGAACACATATGGGTAGGGCCCCTGGGCACTGGTTTCTCTTCTCTGTGCTGGCAGAAGAGAAAAGGACAGGGATTTTAAGAATGCTGCATGCATGTGTCTTCTTAGAGGGGAAAAAATAAAAAGGCCCCGCAGTAAAATGCCAGCTAGCTGGGACAGATGGCTCTCTGATCATGACTGCGGTCCCCCACAGCCCCACACTCTCACCATCTCCAGCTTGAGCTGCTGGCTGTGATGCCTCTTCCCAAGCCGGCCAAAAAACAAGAGATGAGATGAATCACTTCCTGTCCTTGCAACTGCCAAAGTCAAGGTAAGGGAGGAAAGAGAGGACAAGGAGGCCCTGCCTGTCTGGCCAGGGTCTAATTCTCAAGCTGTGAGCCCCAACCAGCAGTTGGAGCATCACCTGGGAACTGGCTGGAAACACAGACTCTTAGACCTCAGACCAGCAGGTTCCAAAGTCGTGCAAGGCACTGCCCATAAATCCCTCTTTTAATAGGACCCCTGTTGCAGATGGAGAACTTCAGACTGGTGCCCTGGCTTCCACAAGGAGCAGAAAGGAGCTGTGAGCAGACCTCTGCTCCCTGGGGAACAGCCCCCCTTTCTCCCTGAGGTCAAGGAGCCTTGCAGAGGTGATATGACATACCCAGTGGGTGTCTTGGACCCAGGGCAAGTTGATCCTGGGACACACTGAGTCCAAGGGCTGGGGGCAGTGGCCATTCAGCAGTTCTCAGCATGGAGGCTGAGTGTGCCCCCAGGGAAAACCCTGTTGGAATGGCTGACATGAGACAGGGGACCCCGCCTGATCACAGCTCAGACATTGCCCTGCCACATCACCGCCACTCCATCCTGGAGGTGGGTCAAACTCCTGGAAGTCTCTATTTTCATGAGGCAGACAGACAGAAGCCTCCCACTGTTGGAGAGAACAACATAACCCACTTCTCAAATCTCTCCACTTTCCCTAAAGGGCTTGGACATGCAAGATGCAAATAGGTTAAAGTAAAGAAATACACGCACAGCTAAGGGTGGAATGGAAAGAGGAAGCCCTCTTGGCTGTGAAATGGTAAAGTTTTCCTTTTCTTTTCTTTTCTTTTAAGAAAACAGAAAAAACAATGTCCTTAGGAACCAGGAATGGCAAATTCAGGCTGCCAGAGTGAAGCTAGCTGGAGGGAGATGCCCCATATGGCTGTCTGCTGGGAGCAGGTTCCAGTTCAGAACATGTTAGATGGATTCTCTGGTAAGAGAGAAGCAAGGGACTAAAACTGAACGGAGACCAGAGCAAGTTTTATCCTACAGATAGATGCAAGACCACACAATCAACTGAAGAACCAACAGCAGAGCGGTGGTAGTGCATCCAGAAGACTGTAAAGCTACATACTGCAAGAAACAATAGACAAATAGAAACAAGAGCTACTCTCCATTGTGGAAAATTAAAAAAAAAAACCCTAATTGCTGGCACTCGCAAGTCAGTATGCCGGTAGAACATACACTGTGCGGAACAGAGCATGCCTCTGCACACGCAGCGGAAGTGCAAAACATTAGGGACAACAGGACAGTGGCCTGAGAGAAAAGATGCTCAGTTATTACTTTAAAAAAAAAGGACTGGGCCCGGCGCGGTGGCGCAAGTGGTTAAGTCCTCGCCTTGCACGCCCGGGATCCCATATGGGCGCCGGTTCTAATCCCGGCAGCCCCGCTTCCCTTCCAGCTCCCTGCCTGTGGCCTGGGAAAGCAGTTGAGGACGGCCCAAAGCTTTGGGACCCTGCACCCGCGTGGGAGACCCGGAAGAGGCTCCTGGCTTCGGATCGGCATAGTATCGGCCCGTTGCGGCTCACTTGGGGAGTGAATCATCGGATGGAAGATCTTCCTCTCTGTCTCTCCTCTCTGTATATCCGCCTTTCCAATAAAAAATAATAAAAATAAATCTTTAAAAAAAAAAAAAAAAAAAAAGGACTACGCCAGTTTTCTTGTTAGTGAGCTTCCTTGCACAAAGACAGTGGATGGGAGTGACAGAACATAGAGGGGGCACATCCCCTGGACTTTTGAGTCCAAAATTCTGCACACAGGGTGAGGCCATGTTGGAGCCATGTGCTAACTCAGTCTGGGTCTCCCATGTAGGCAGCAGGGATGTGTTGTCAGCTGTGGCCTCGCAGGATGCACACAGATGTGAAGCTGGGATGGAAATCAGGACCAGGGCCTGAAACTGGGCACTGTGATCCAGGAGGCCTGCATCCCAAGTGTCATCTTCACTGCTCTGCCAGACACCTGCCCCCGTGGTCTACTTTTGCTGAAAGTCTCCATCCAGAGGACAGCTATGCGTTGCTTATACATTCATGTGCCGAATTACAGCTCAGAAAAGAGAGTGTGAGAGTAAAGGCCGTTAAGTTCTAGGAAGTTTCCTTATGTTTCCTGGTAACTTATTTCAGAGAAAGGCAAGTTAAACGCTTAGTTGCATTCCTCTTTTCTTCTCCACAATCGTTAACACTTGGGTTAATACTCATGGTTAACACTTGGGTGGCTTGAGCATTAGTGAAAATACAGACCATTTTGTGCAAGCTTCAGGTATGAATAGTGTTTGGTAAGACCAGGGTAGTGAATGTGCGTGTGAAACACATTTCTTTCGGCAAGATCACTCTGTCTTATAGATTAGCCACTAAGGGGACTGATCTGTAATTTTCTTTCTTAGAGTAATTTAAAAATTTGTTGTAGGTAAAAATTTAAAAGAGAGCAAAACAATACAAATTCTCAGATGTATTTAGAAAATCTTCCACCCAGAGTCTTTTCCAGAAAGAACCACAGGATCACGAAGGAGAGTGCTTCCAGAGAGAGATGTGAACACAGAACACTGATGATGCTGAGTCAGCAAAGCACGACTGTCCAGGAAAGCAGGTTGGAGCAGGGAGCCACCTTCAATGCCAAGGGGCCAATCCTCTGATAGCAGAACAACAGCCTGGTAACTGAAGAAGGGAAGTCTACTAGAGGGCACCGGGCAAATCCCAAAACCTGCGGGAGGTCGGAGACCGGGGCTAGGGGCAGCAGGGCAGACCTGTCTGTTTCCACAGGGGGATTTTGTGGCTGCCTCCACAGGCACGTTGTCCCCTCGGGTCCGTGGGGTTGCCATCACGGCATGTGAAGCTGATGCCTGTCACCGCTACGGCCACAGTGGAGGCTGCCTGAGGCCTGCTGCCTCGTATTTCTCTAGTTTTCACTCTCATGGACCTGTGCCCGACAACTCTCATTTCTCTGTTCCGGATGCAAGCAGGCAGCAGGGAGCTGAGATCACGAGGTTCTGCTTTCTGCTTTAGGGAGATGTGGGCTTGAAAAGTAAGTTCCTCCACTTTTAGGAAATTCGGAAGAGGGTTGGGGCAAGTGTTTGGTCTAGAGGTTAGGATGCCCACGTGCCATTTCAGAATACCTGGGTTCGACTTCCGGCACTGACTCCTGACCCTTGCTTCCTGCTAGCTCAGACTCTGGGAGACGGTGATAACAAAAACCTAGCATAGTTCCTGCCACCTGTGTGGGACACCTGGATTGGGTCTCTGGCCCTTGGCTTTGGTCCAGACCTACGTTCGCTGTGGTGGGCATCTGGGTAATGAACCAGTGAATGGGAGCTCTTTCTCTCTAAAATAAACAAATGAGCAAATTAAAAAGAAGATGCAAACAGACAAAAAACAGGATTTCTATTACAGAAGCAAAGGGGAATTACAAAAGACAGAAAGTCCATAAGATACAAATAAGAGCCAGAGCGAATCTAAACATACCTATATCACAATATGAATAGGTCAGACTCATTCATTGTAAGACAGAGTTTCTCACATTGGACATTTAAAAGTGTAAGTGTGGGGCCCAGCATGGTAGCCTAATGGCTAAAGTCCTTGCCTTGCATCCACCAGGAACCTGTATGGATGCCGGTTCATGTCCTGGCTGCTCTACTTCCCATCCGGCTCCTTGCTTGTGGTCTGGAAAAGCAGTTGAGGATGACCCAAAGCCCTGGGACCTTGTACCAGTATGGGGGACCTTGTACCAGTATGGGGGACCTGGAAGAAGCTCCTAGCTTCAGATTGGCTCAGCTCCAGCCATCGCAGCCACTTGGGGAGTGAACCAGTGGATGGAAGATCTTTCTTTATCTCTCCTTCTGTTTGTACAATCTGCCTTTCCAATAAAAATAAATCTTTTAAAAGAGTGTATGCATATGTATGTATGTTTATGTGTGCATGTATGTTTGTATATATGTATAAAGCGCATAATCAGAGAAGTAAGACTGGGGACAAAAAGGGAGGTGCTACAACTCCGGATGCAGAAGATACTTTTAAAATCTCAAGGTGTTTATTGCTGGTCTGAAGAAGATGGAGTGGAGTTTTATCTGCTTGTTATTGTTATAAATCACCTTGAAAACATAAAACAGCAAGAAACACGAATATGAAATCCACTTCAACTAAGGCGAAAACCTCGGGTCCCCAGCCATAATGTGGGAAGGTAGATACCAGTATATATAGTAGTGTTCCAAGTGAAAAAAAAAAATTCAGATGGAATTTAAAGAAAAAATTCAATATATTCTGCTTTTAAAATATATACATTAAAAATGAGAATACAGTAACAGTAACAGAAGAAAGTCCAAGGAATAAATCCAAACAACCCATGATTGACAAAGAGGTGCTGAGGAAAGCACAGTATCAGCCGTAAACGGCGTAGGGGGAACTAGATTTCCATGTGCGAAAGAATGTGAACTTGGACTCATTTCTTACACTGGGTACAAACAAGTCAGTGGACAAAAGACCTCAACACAAAACCCAAAAGGGAAAAGTTCTTGGACACTGTACTCGGTCATGATTCCTTGAATTCCACATGGAAAGCTCGGGCCACAAACATGAATATAAATCGGCAGGATCACATCAGACTCAACAGCCTCCACACGGCCAAGGGAAGGCCCTTCCAAGTGAAATGACATTCTGGAGATTGGGAAATGCAGTCAGGAATCCTAGCTCTGAGAAGAGGTTAAAATCTGAAGTTCATGAAGAATTCACACTAAAACAAAACACCTGATTTTAAAATGGGAAAAAGACCTAGAGGACATCGAATTAAGCGAAATTAGACACAGAAAGAAAATATTGCATGATTTCATCTGCATTTGAAATCAAACACACACACGTAAATGTAGACCAAAACTAGTTACCAGGGGTGAGAGGAAGAAGCAAGAGACGAGGAGATGTAGGTCAGAGAACAGAAAACAGCAGATTGCAAGACGCCCAGGTCCAGAGAGCGAACACAGCATGAGGACTGTAGGTGATAGAGCTGTTCTGCCTAGGGGATTCCTGCTAGTGAACATAGGAAGTGCTGTAGCCAGGAAAACAATGAGGGGCCCTAAAGAACTTGATGGGTATATTAATTTGCTTCACTGTGGTGTTTAACTACATATACACCATAATATTATATTCTATACTGTAAATATACACAGTGATTAAAAAAAGAAAAGAAAAGAAAATCAGGGGCCAGCATGTGGCATGGTAGGTAAAGATGCTGACTGAAACAGCAGTGTGTCATATGGACTCTTATTCATGTCCCAGCCACTCCCATTCCAGCTCCCTGCTAATGGCCTGGGACAGCAACAGAGAGTGGCCCAGGTATTTGGGCCTCTGCTATCCATGTGGGAAACCTGGATGAAGCTCCTGGCACCTGGTTTCAGCCTGGCCCAGCCTTGGCCAGTGTGGCCACATGGGGAATAAACCAGTAGATGGAAGAGGTCTCTCCTGCTAATTCTGTATTTCAAATAAATACATAAATAAATATTTTGAAAAGAAAATCTGGCAACATTATAGGAAAAGAAACTTATACTAAATGTCTTCTTATGAATATGAATGCAAAATTGTCAAATGAACTATAAGAAAATTAAATTACATATAAATAATAATATATCACAATCAAATTGAGTTAGTCCCAGAAATCCAAGGTTAGTTTAACATTCAAAAGCCAATCAATATATTACCATATTAATAAAAAAAGAAAAGAAGCATTGGTCAGTGAAGAAAAGCAGCAACTAACAAAATTAAATACTCATTCGTGAATTTTAAAATACAGAAAGTAGAAACAGGAGAGTGGTGGTTTTACACAAAGCTACAACAAATATTGTATACACATAATGATAGCCTTTTGAAAACTTTCCCTAAAATTTTCCGTAAAACAGAATGTACACAAATACTGCTGGTATTCAGCACTGTGTGGGGGACGCTAGTCAGTGCAGTGGGATGAGAAATACATGAACGAGCCCTTCCTCTTCAGGCCTCAGGAAATCCAGCAGCCGAGGGCTGTAGTGTACATGTGGTCTAAGCCAAGAACAACACCACACACAGTCTTCATAATGAAACAGAAATGGCATCGAGAAACCCTGTTCACAAAGAGAGGAATTTCTTGATTCGGTTGATGTGTGTTTGGTCAAGAAGCATGAGAAGGGCCAGAAAAAGACAGAGGTTACCAATGCCAATATGTGCACCTGCCAAGACGTGCACCTGCCAAGCTGATCAAGCTTCTCATCAAGCAAAAGGCTGCCGGCACAGGCTCAACAGACGTGCCTCCCTCGCCCTCTCCAAACTCGGTCAGCATCGGTCCAGACCCAGGCCATAGCTGCAGCTCCTGAAGGCCCATCAGAAGAGCTTCTGCCTGCAGTGTGAGGGCAAGACTGTGAGGCCAGGACTGGCTTGAGCCCTGGGCTACTGCCTGCAAGGATCTGGCAAGCAGTGAAATGTTGCTACAATTAGAAACAAACAAAAGAGACCATTATTATTTGCTGATATTTACAGAGTTCAAATGAATCTAAACTAGCAATATTTAGAAGCATCACAGGATTTAAACCCAATATGTTAAAAATCAACTCCAGTTCTTTATAACATTTACATAAATATTTTAGAATAATTCCATTTTGCAATGGTACCAAAAATCACCTCTTATGCAGAAATAAACTAAACCTAACATATGCAATTTCATGGCACAGAAAATTATGTAAAACAATTTGAAAGATTTAATACAGTCTTAATCGAAACTTGCGTTCAGTCTTTGTGTGCATGGATAAATTGATAAGGTAATTACATGGAAGTGCAAGGACGAACAAAAGCGAAATAATCCAGAATTTTAACTTCACTTACTGTTTTTGAAAGTAACCCCATTCTTTGGTTAATGCCTCAAATTTCCACCCAGCTTGGGCTGAGCCAAGAGCTGGGAAGTAGGAACCCGTGCAAGCCTCCTAGGTGGGTGCTGGAGTCCAAGTTGTTGAAACCATCATCTGCTGCCTCTTGGGTGTGCACTAGGAGGAAGTTGTGACCTAAAGCAGAGACTTAAACATGGGATTTCAATGTGAAATGTGAGCACCCCGGGGGCCGTCCCAACCGTGGCAACTAAGTCAGTGTGTTCATGATGAAAGGATAGTCGCAGACCAATACAATGGGTATTAGATGCATGTGCTTACGTGTTTTTGATTTTAAGAAAGTAAAAAATTGTGTCTTCAGAAAAAAGTATATTTTTATAAATAGCATTAGATGTTTGATAGGTTTATCGTGAAAGTGTAAGAATAATTTCACACAAAAAAATTCAACAAAGCCTCTGCCTATGATCCCAGAATTTCATACAGTCCCCGGTCCATGATCCTGGCTGCTCCACTTCCAATCCAGCTCCTTGCTTATGTCCTGGAAAAGCAGCAGAGAATGGCTCAAGGCTTGGGTCCCTGCAGCCGAGTGGAAAACCCAGAAGCAGTGCCTGGTTCCTGCTTTGGAGCTGCTCAGGGCAGTTGCAACTATTTGGGAGTAAACCTACAGATTAAAGGACTCTCTTTTTCTTTGTCCTTCCATCTCTTTGTAACTCTGCCCTTCAAATGAAAATTTCTAAAAATAAATCCTTAAAATTGCTTAAATAAAAATGAAAACCATAAGAATTAATTCAGTAGTCTCAAAATAAAACCAAATAAATCAATTAAAATCAATTAGCTGCCTTTAACCAGGAAGAACAAAGATGACGTTTATAGCCTGGTAACCTCATCACGGCAGACACTACTTGTGGAGTTCACATCCATTGCCCTCTTCTTCCTCACCAGCAGAAGAGATGGCGACAAGCCCAGTTAAAAACATGCCCCGTCCTGGCACCCAGCCCACAGCCTCTGGGAAATACAACACTCTGTGACTGTGCCCACAAGTGCCATCGGCAGAGACAGTCTCGGGAAGCTGCAAAGAGCCCTGGACAGCCTTCCTCTGTGCATTTTAAATGACAAACGGGAGAAAGATGGCTTTACATAACTGAATAAGGCTTTTAAATGCATCTCCAGTGCATTTCTATTGAAAATCTGCAGTAAACATCATGCCTGATGAAGAAATGATAAGAACATTAAAATCAAGACTCTTATAAGTGTTCTAACTGCTATCAGTTAATACTATATAACCTGCCTGATGTAATAACTCAGGAGAAAAGGGAAATGCTGTACACATATTAGAGAAGGTGAATTACTATTATCCATAGACAACATGAGTCTTTCCCTAGAAATGCTAGAAGGGAAAAAAAAAATCCTAGGAAAACCAACTGAGAAACTGAACCTGCTAAGATAATGCAGCAAGACAGTAAGATACCAACATCAAATATACAAAAATTTAAACTTTTCCTATTCTACATCCATCATTAACCAGAAAATCAGATGTAAAGGTAATATTAATAGAATATGAAACTTAAGTAAAACATAAGAGCGTGTCTGAATAAATGGAGAAGTATATCCATGTCCATTGATGAGAAACATCTATTTTTGTAAATAAATCAATAAGGCCTAATTAATCTATATATTTAATGCAGTAACAAGCAAGATCCAATGAAGTTCTGCATTGGACAAATCATCCTACTATTCAGAAGTGTGACCCAAGTCCAAAACGATTCAGAAAACAGTAAGGAAGTGGGATAATTTTTCAACTGGACATCAACAGTGGTTACATGTCTTTTTCTTTTTAAGATCTATTTATTTTTATTGCAAAGTCAGATATACAGACAGAAAAGAGACAGAGAGGAAGATCTTCCCTCCGATGGCTCACTCCTCCAAGTAACCGCAACAGCCAGGGCTATGCCAATCTGAAGTCAGGAACTTCCTCCGGGTCTCCCACATGGGTGCAGGGTCTCAAGGCTTTGGGCCATCCTCGACTGCTTTCCCAGGCCACCAGCAGGGAGCTGGATGGGAAGTGGAGCCACCAGGATTAGAACTGGCACCCATATGGGATCCTGGCAAGGACTTTAGATGCTAGGCCACTGCACCAGGCCCAGTGATTATATATCTTAAACAATCAAACAACATGATGTTGGCTCAGGGACAGGATGGATCAATAGAACACAACAGGATCTTGAGGGTCAGACATGTGTTGATGTGGAAATTCTGTATCTGTGTGAGTGGTTCTGGGCAAAATGGTTATCCATTTGGAAAGATAAAGTCCAAAGACAATAAAGAAACAAAAAGAAATTACTGCACTCAATTGTAGAAGAGTGTCTTTAAACTTATTTAGGAAATGACAATCCAGCTTGCTTGAAGAGAATATCTTCTAATATAAGAAATCCAATGTAGAAAAAGAAAATGATCAGTAAATTAGATTACAAAGAACTTAAAACTTCTATAGGATAGAAAACACAATAAAGGAAATGACAAGTCAAAACTTTCAACACATGTAATTAATCAATAATTAGTATTTCAACAAAGAAAGATCTTGTAAAAATCAATAAGAAAAAGAAAAGCCATCTATGGAAAAAAAAAGGCAGAAGATGCGGCTGGCAATAAATGAAAGAAAAACTAGAGTCAACAATCTTATGAAAAGTGATTCAATCTTACTAGCAATCATAGCAATTGGAGTTACAGCAAAAATGAAATATAACTTCTTGCACTAAACTGGAAGATAACTAAGCTTGAAAATATCAAGCACTGGTAAGATTTTGGGTGCAAAAGTCCTCTTAGGAATGTCTGATGGAACTGTCAAGGTGACCACTTTGGCAGTATCTGGTAAGCATGCAAACGGGAATTGTGCTAAGACTGCGGCCAGTGATTCTGTGCCTAGGGATTCAGCCAGGGCAAACACACCTGCACTAAGCAGAGAGCGAGAAAGGCGCGCCTTGCAGCATTGTACACAGCGGCAAAGCGTGAGGAATGGCCAAGCTGCCCATGAGGGCCAAATCTAACAAAGCAGGGTGAACAGGTCAGCAGAGTGAAAGGAGAAATTAATTCTAACTGCGGAGTGCAGGAGAGGCTTCGCCAAGACAGATAACATGAACTAACAACAGTCAGGATTCCTGTGTGGGGTTGGGGAAGAAAGGTACTGAAGGAGAGAAAGAGTGAAGGTAGTGAAGGTAGAGAAAACCCTGTGTGTGAGACACCAATTTAGAATAATAGTCAGGAAATAAAATCAGGACTGACCACCAGCACTGAGCCTGGATGGTTGAGCGCAGCGTTCCTAGGCCTACCCTCTTCTGAGGTGCAGACGTTCTCAGTAAGACAAAACACCTGCTCGGGGTGGGGTGCTGGTTCTGTAGCATTCCTGATACACACACCATCAGGGGCCTGCTTCCTGGGTCTTCCTGTCTGACACAGACACGGGATGGCTGTACTACCAGTCCTGAGCCTGAGGGAGAGACTACGAGAACCACAGAGGCGGTTGAGTCTGGTATTATGGAGCCCCCATTCAGGGCCAAACTGTGTAAGAGAAGTTAACCGTTATTTCCCAAAGCCACTCTAGTTAGCTTTACTCTTATTTGCAGGTCAAATAATTTCCTTAAATGAGCAGGGAGCTATGCAATTTTTACTGACTCTGTGTGTGTGTGTGTGTGTGATATGTCTTATTTTTTGAATATATTTTTTGTTCCTGATAATTTTGAGGAGGTGTGCAAGCCATTGTTCCAAATCCACTATTTTGCTATGGATTTTCTTGAGTGTCTGTTCAATGAAGACTTCAGTTCCTTAAAATTCTTCCTGGAGTATCTGCCCCCAAAGTCTGCACAGCAGTCACCCCAACACCCCTCTCTCTCTAGGGTTCCTCCTTCCACAAGGAACGGTTTTCTCCTTCCTCCTCCTGTACACTGTGCAGCTCTTGCCTTCTGCTGACTTCCGTTCCCCTGGCCTGCACGCTCCTAAAAGACAGAGCCTAGTCACCTCCTGAGAAGCAGATGTAGACACCCTGGACTGTGATGTTGTGGATTTTATTTCAGACAGCTCATAGAGTCTTGGTGCTGCACACAATTGCTTCTTCCTGGACTACATCCTGGCCCTTTGCCAACAGCCTGCACAGGGAGACATTACCAAAACTGTGCTTGAAATGTATCCCTTATTTATTATGGGCATTTTTCTATAAACTCCCAATGCTTTCTTTATGGAAATGTACAGGAAATTTTCCTTCTGATCTCAGTATCAGGCCAAAGTGGCTTGTCTTAAACCACAGGTCATCTCTGATCTTTTGGAACCCATGGATTTCTAACTGTTGATGCTGCTGTGCTGTACTTGGGTTGGATGTGCGGCTTTGATTTCCATTAACTGTGACTTCTAAAGTTCATTTGTTGTCCCCTTATCTGTATCTTTGTAACATACTGTAACTCAAAAATGAGGGTATTTGTATAAAATGCATTCAAAGTCCCAAGCAAATGAAATATACTACATTTTCTTTTGAATTGTCTTTGCTTCATAATCAAGCTATTTTTGCCCTAACAGGTACTAAGAAGGCCAGCTCTGACTATCAAGGGATCCGGAAGTTACATTTCCTTTGGTTTATCTCCAAGCCTGCCAGCTCAAAAGAGTAATTTAAATTTAACCTGGGTGATCTTGTCTTACAAGGACAGATACACATCAACAAAACTTGCAGAGATTAAGATAGAAGCCGCATAATTTCATACTAGTTATTTATGATGATAAATACACCAAGGAAGTGCTTGAATGCCAGCACTGACATAGTCGATAAACATGGACAACAACAAAGGGGGTGACTTTCATGCTCAGCCATGGCAATGCACACACCCCAAGGCCCAGCAACACAGCCAGCTGGGGGGCGCTCTAGAAAGCCCCACCCACCACAGCCACCTGTTCCCAGGGGGTCATCCTTGCTAGGTTAAAGTCAATTTGGCAATAATTACATGTATATTTACACTCTTGTTTTCCACTTCGAGCTTACTTGCATCACCTTGTCAGGAGTCTGCAGAGAACTATTTAGGCCTACACCTGAAAACAATCTTTTTATTCCTTAGAAAACATCCCCAACACTACTTATGGGTTTGATATGCATACCAGGCAGAAGGTGGCCCTGTTTCCCTCCCTTGGGAACACACCGTATCTTTCCTGTCTTTCAAAGCCAATTTTTTTGATTTACAAAAATGAAGAATGTATTTGGCTTTTGAACAGGGAAGATTTGAATTAAAGTTGAGAGGTAGCTTTTAGTATGTAGCAAATATTTTAAAATAAATTCTTTGTCCAAATTATGTAAAGGCACAACGTGATCACCTAGTTTTGCTTTAAGCTCAGCAAGGTTATTTTCTAGCCTGTGTGCCACGTGCAGGTGACTCTGAGACAGGGACACTCACTGTTTCTGTTACTGCTAGCTGAACAAGGTCATCTGGCTGAAGAGGACATCCACTCTCGCAAAACTGATGTCATCTTACTAAATTTAGTACTGCTTCAACAGCTCTCAGACAGGGAACTTGGAAGGCATTTTGGTGGGTAAGCCGGGTGAAGGTGCATTGTTTTTGGAGACCAGAGGCTCCCTCTCACGAGAACGTCGCTATCTTGGGATGTCTGTCGCCTGGATACCTGCATCCATCATCAACGTGAACAGTAAAGGACGTGGCTCCAGATAAGGTGTCTGGAGAAGGGCAGGCCTGGACTCTGGCCTCCAAGCAGACAGTCTACATTATCTCTTAGGTGCCTCGTCCATGCAGACAGAAGCAAAAGAAATAGGGTAGTTTGGAGAGATCAAAGCGCGTGCCTACTCCTTTATAAGATGGGGTTAATATTAGCGCCCCATCTCAGGAGCTGTTGTGAGCTGAAAATGCTTAGCTTCATCTGGGAGACAAAGATTGTATCCACATAAACACCATCCTGTAGGATAGGGTTGTATCTTCTGCTGAGGCAGGTGACTCAGAGCAGAGAGAAGATAGGAGTGATGACGTCAAGCAACAGATGGGAAACAGATTCTCCCACCCCGAATGAAGGTCTGACAATGAAACCATGAGTCCAGACTTTCGCCTGCTGTAGCACCTGCATTAACCAGGGTGGAGGGGGCACCTGGGCAGGCAGGGCAAGCAGGAGAAGATTCCAGGACAGTTCTCCCCAAACCCACCCATCCCCAGAGTGCCATGAGTAGCTCAACCAGGCATCAGTGTAAAGCTGCTTGCATCTACTGAAACCTTGGGAGGGTCCCCTTCCTTGAGCAACACTAAAGGAGCCAATGGAAGGACAAGCCCTCTTCCCTCCCATTGCTGTCTATCCTCCACAGACAGTGGAGTAGCAGATGAATGTTTAGAGTTTCTTAACTTATACAACTAATAAGGTATAATTTAATAGCTTATCAACAAAGACATCTTGAATATTTCTCCTCAGAAATATTGAATTATAAACTATTATGCATATCACACTATGTTATACAGATTATGTGACATAAATTCCAACAACCTACTCTAATCTACTTCCCAAACTACATAATTGGATTGAGTAGCCACCTTCTTAGTACTGTTACATAAGACTTTGGGGACCAGATTTGGGACACAGACTTTTAGAGGATATGCAAACTAATATATAAACCAAAGCAGTGTTGAAACCTATGCTAACTTCCCTACATATATATACATAAAGCATAATTTGTAAATTAAGTACAGTATATGATTAATAATAATAACTAATCATAAAATAAAATATTACAACAGGTGGTAACAGACATTATTTTAAAATATATGAATTCCTTATTTCTGGAAGCTTTCATTTTGATATTTTCAAACTGCAGCTGACTGTCTAATACCAACCACAGCTAAACAGGACCCACTATATTTTTTTCTGAATTCAATGACTGTCTTATGTACAATTTAAAACCATGGGGTATGTTCTTCATTAATATTAACTTGAAGGAAAAAAAATTACAGTAATGCGAATCATAAGGAAGCCTGAATCAGTCTTTGAAATTCTAGTGTAGTTTCCTCTCCGAGTCATTTTAACATGTCTTTGAAACTCTGTCTAGCTCGGCCACAGCTTCTTGGGATTTTGGTGGCCAAAACCCTGCAAAATCAGAAAACATGAACACATGTGTATTCAGACTTGGAAAAGCCAACATGTATTCGGTTTACACTCATTGTTAAGACTGTGTCCAACTTGTGCTTTCTCACTGTGCCTGACTCATTTTTGTTAATTCATTTCTCATTTAATTGTAGCTGTTATGAATCTTTAATTCAGCTGACTTTCTCTGAAGTATCAACACAGAAATGGAAGAAAGATACGGAAATTGTTATAGTAATTCTGGAATAAGATTTTTTAAACATTTTTTCTTTAAAAATTATTATAAAACTCTGACATCTTTCTGCAGTTCCCTAGTGAGCGAGCTGTTGAGATAGCCAGTGCTGTTTATAGGGATGTGACATTTTGGGGGAGCTGAGGGGATTGTTTGGTCTGAAGCAGCAACCTTCACGCACTGATTCATCTTCATTTGCAACAACAAAGTGTCATCACCTTTATTTACAACAAAAGACAGGCACCTGCTTCTGTGACAAGATGTTTGCCAGGTCACAGAAATGATTTGCTTTCCTTTACTTGCTTTAAGTAAGCATTAGGACTAAGAAGTCTGATTTATACTTTTATTAAAGGAGTGAAACCAACAGAAATACTGAGTACAAACTTATAAAGCCAAGATAGCTTATACCCCAAAAGATTCTCAGGATGTTACCAAAAGAATTGATCACTAACCTTTTAAATAAAATGTAAAAAAATAATAAACAACAGTGTAAAACCTACGGAAATACACTGTGAGAGTCTATCATATGGGCAATATTGTGGCTTAACTGGTTATGCCTCCACCTGCAGCTGCTCGACTTCGGATCCAGCTCTCTGCTAATGCACCTGGGAAAGGGTGGGAGACCTGAATGGAGGGCCAGGCTTTCCTGGCCATCAAGGCCAACTGGGGAGTGAACCAACACATGGAAGACCTCTGTCACTTTGTAACTCTGCCTTTTGAATAAACTGAACTTACACTATTGGGCTAGTTAGTGACAAATACTTGGCCCTTGGCTTGACTTAAATACTAATTATATCTTCTTTATGTAGTTTTGAGGGTGTTTGTTTCATTTTTATGCTCAGTTGTACATTATCAAAATGCTTGTAGTTTCAAATACCTGAAAACTCAAGCTCACTTAAAAAATAATGAAATTGATTCCATAAAAGAATAGCATTTTAAAGAGTGGCTGTTTTCAGGAGGGAATATCCAACAGTTAAACATGTCATTGAAAACTGGAGACTTTCTGTGGGGTATAACAGGCAAGGACTTTCAGTTGCTACTCCATTCCTAGAAGAAAGCAAAAAGATGAACAAACTGGAAAATGAACACCCCAGAGAAGTGAAGTTACAGGGCAAAACCGTCACTTCCAAGTGGGACAGACAGGTAGATGCAGAGAAACCACAACTTTATCCGAGAGGAGACCCAGGAGCTGAGGGCTCCGTGGGAACCAGTCCCAGGCTAGGAGACTTCTGATGAGCTGTGGGGACTCAGAGCAGAAGCCTGGGTTTAAACTTCAGAGATGCAGTCACGGCGAGTGGGAGGGATGGGGAGGCGGCCACAGGGAGTGAGGGACAGGGACTCAGTCATGGGGACTGGGGGAGAGAGGGATGGGGACGTGGTCACCGGGAGTGGGAGGGACAGGGAAGGGGTCACGGAGAGTGGGAGGCATGGGGACATGGTCATGGGGAGTGAGGCATGGGGACACAGTCACGGGGAGTGGGAGGCACGGGGACATGGTCATGGGGAGTGAGGGACTGGGATGCGTTGGTGACTTTTACCTCCAGGGCTTCTATTCAATTCTCAGAGAAGCAGAAAAATCTCCTCAGGCTTCTAGCAGTGAGAGCACTCAATGTACAACTGATATACTAAAGAGAGAAAGTGGAACTGTATAACATGTTCAGTTAAAACCACACATGGTGCAGAAACGTGTAGAAGCCAGAAATAGAAACCGGATATAAGAGTAACACATAGAAGTTACTAACATGGATGCTAATCAACTATTTGAATGCTTATTTTAATATTAATGGTTTAAACATATTATATTAGTTTCCCTTCCTTTACTATAACAAAATTCCAGTCAGGGCACTTACAAAGCAAAGAGGCATATTCAGATCCCAGTTTGGATACTGGAAGTGAAATAGCATGACACAGGCTCTTGTGAGGATCCCACAGCACATCTTAGGAGTGTGTGCAGACAAAGAAGTCACATCTTGAAACTGAAGCCAGAGAGAGGCCCACAGGCAGGCCCAGTCTCTGGAACAGCTCGCCCTCAGGAGCACTCACTCCTGGAGACCCATGTTCTCTTTCAAAAGCAGCACCCTTAAAATGACCCAAGGATCTCCCACTAACTCCCATCTCCTAAAGACCCCACTGCTTCCCAGTACTGCCACTCTGGAGGACTAAGCTTCCAACACACAAACCTTTCAGGGAACAAACAACACCCAAATCATAGCATACAGAACTTGGAAGACAGAGACTTAAAAATTCAAGGGGAGGGGGCAAAATAAGACCCAACTACTATGTTTTGTCTAAAAGGAGTCCATCTTAAATACAATGATACCTATAGATTTAAAGAGATAAGGAAGATAGATCATGCTAACTCCAGTCAAAAGAAATCTGCAGTAGATGTACTGCCCAAAAAAATAAAAATAACAAACTATTGGTGGGGAGAAGGTAGTATTCAGATTAAACCATTGCCTACAACCTGGCATCCCATATGGGCACCAGTTCATGTCCCAGCTGTTCCACTTCTGATCCAGCTCACTGCTAATAACCTTGGAAATGCAGAAGAAGACAGAAGTGTCTGGGGCCCCTGCCGCCCACTTAGAAGGCCCAGATAAAACTCACAGCTTTTGTTTTTGTTCTGGTCCAGTGCTGGCCATTGTGGACGTCTGGGGAGTGAACCAGTGGATAGAAGATGTCTGTCTCTCCCTCTCTAATCAAAATAAGCAAGTAAATCCTTTACAAAATATATACTAGGGAAGAAGAGGGCTCTTACAAAATCAATAAGAGGATAAATCCTCAAAGAATATACAATAATCCTAAATATGCATGTAACTAAAAACAGAGCAGCAAAATATATGCGGCTCAAACAGAACATTTTCAGGAAAAAACCAGATGGATCTATTACTACAGTAAGAGAATTTAACACCTCTTTCTAAGACAAAGCCAGTAGGTGGAAAATGAATACCATAATGAAGTCTATAGAACTGGATATACACGGCATCCATAAACTGCCTTCACCAACAACATTAACAGTACATATCAGTTCAGGCCAGGTTGTAGCAAACACTGAGACAGGTGAGGGGCTATGCCAAGCTGGATCAGAGCAGTCACTGGCACACGCGAGATCTGGGGGGCAAAGGGGACACCTTGAATGGGTTGTGGTTCTCACTGGTGACTAAGGGCAGGAGTTGGGGTGGCAGTCTAGTCTGGACATGGCTGCAGTGTCCCTTGGTACAAGTATGGACTAGGCCTGGGATGTACCAGATTGGACTAGACTCCAGCACCCACTGGAGAACATGAGAACCAGGACTGGGGTGTAGTATGGGCTGGGCTAGGTCTCTGTCACTGCTGACCATGCTTGAGCTGTGTCTGGGTATGGACCAGGCTTGGCTGGGCTGTAGCACCCAACAGTAAGAATCAAAAGGGTGAGGGCCAGTCAGAAAAGGTCACCGTTCCTGCTAGGACAGAAGGTCGACTAAGTAGGGCTGGCCCATGGACCCACTGGTTTGTGCAAGATCTGGCATTGGGAGAGGTCCTGTTGCAGGAGCTTGGCAACTCCTCTGTTGGTACACAGTCCCAACAGGTGAGCATAAGAACCACAATAGGGAGCAACCCAGACCAGGACAGGTAATGGTACCCACCAGCATACATTTGGTTCGGGTCTGGAGCAAGCCAGGCTAGGCCAGTTCCCTGGCAAATCAGAAAACCAGAATGGTGTGTGGGTGAGGCTGGGATGGGCCACAATACCAGCAAGTCCACATTAGGACCGGAACTGGGGGCTGGTAGTGCAGGACTAGGCTGTAGCCCCCACCAGTGTGAGCTGGAACTGGGAGCAGTGCCGGGCCAGGACAGTCTACAGCACCCACTGGCAAATGTTGAGGAGAGGTGGGCCATGCCAAACTGGGTCGCAGTACCCAACCAGCACATGTGAGACCCGGGGGAGTGGGGCAGCAAAGCCGGCAGGGGAGCTGCATGGAGCTCCCCTGCTGGATTACCACTCCACTGGTGAGTGTGAGAGTTGGAATGGGGGCCTCATGTGAGCTGGATTGGGGAAAAGTCAAACTGGGTTGACTGTTCCTACTGGTGCTTGCATAAACCAGAGTGGGTGTGTGTTGGTTGGGCTTTGCCACAGCATCAGTTGGCAGATGCTGGCACGGGGACAAATTCTGTCAAGTTGAACTGCAGAACCACCTGGAGAGTGCAAGATCCAGGAGTGGGAGTGGGCCCAGAAGGAAAACAGTGGGTGCCTCCCTCTTGGGTTGCCGCTCTGAATGGTGAATATGAAAAACAGGACTAGGGCAGTCATGGCATATGTGTGGGCTGGATAGTGAGGCTGGTAGGGTTGAACCAGGCTTCAATGTCACTTGACATGTTCAAGAGCGGAATGAGATGTGGGACAGACTGAACCAGCATACTGGCAAGCACAGGGACCAGGGCAGGAGGCAGGCCTGGTGGAGGTTATTACAGGTCACTCTAACTAGGCTGCAGCTCCCACTGGTTTGCGTCAAGGCCAAGTGTATGGTGGGCAGGATTGGGTTGGGCTCCAACACCCATTGTTTTGTGTAGAAGACAGGGCTGGAGGCAGAACTGACCCAGCAATTGCAACCACCAGCAAGTGCACAAGCTGATGGGGGGACAGATATGCTAGACCCTGTACTGGCAAGCACACACAAGAAACAGGTCTGAGATCTTCTCAGATGAAATTTCTTTGGGTATCCCTTCAACTGTACCACTGGACTCAGACCCTCAAACATGCTTAGAATTGCTGGTTCCATGGTCTGACCGTGGAGTGTATATATCAGAGCTGAGCCTCCCAGTGGCTTAGACGGAGCAGTGGACAGTATATCCAGGTGCACATGGAGGATATGGCAGTGCAGTGGCATCTGCAGAGGACACCTGGCACCATAGCAGAGGACAGAAAAAATCCATCAACTATCCTAGCCAAATATTGACAGAGAATATCTGGGCAAACACACACTCTAAAGGTAGATTATGGCAACCAGTGGATTCTGGAGAGATTTTATAGTGCTTGTAATTCAGAACTGCTGAACTATCCAAACCTCTTGAGCAGGACCCTCAGAGCATGCCCCACATCAGGGACCCTGGGGTGGTGTCTGGTGTCTGTCCTCCATCCCAAGGTACAGAGGCATTTGGGAGAGTGTGGCTTCTCTCCTTATCATCCTCCTTCCCCAAGACACAGGAAGGAAAAAAAAAAAAATGTAGGAATAATGGTCTCATCCACCTTCCTGTAGCCCTTTGACCATTATCACCCTAATCAACTACAAAAATCATCAAAATAAATAAATCTGAAAAAAATACATATCATCTCTGGCTCATGTTGTACACCAAATAAATGATATTCCGGGGCATAATATCTACCTGAAGTTTAGCAGACTAGTACACAAGATAATTAAACTAACAATAAATAACACAAAGACAGCATGGACTCCCCAAGTTCTTGGAGATTAAATAAGACATTGTTAATAACATAAGTTAAGAAAAAAATCTCAAAATAAACTTTTAAGTATCTGAAGAAAATGAAAATTAAAATGCAATTTATCAGGCCAGGCAAGGTAGTCTAGTGGGTAAAGTCCTCACCTTGCACGTGCCAGGATGCCATACAGGCGCTGGTTCTAAGCCCTGCTTCCCATCCTGCTCCCTGCCTGTGGCCTTGGAAAGTGGTCAAGGACGGCCCAAAGCATTGGAACCCTGCACTCGTGTGGGAGACCCAGAAGAATCTCCTAGCTTCAGATCAGATCAGTTCAGTCCAGCCATTGCAGCCGCTTGGGGAGTGAATCAACAGACAGAAGATTTTCCTCTGTCTCTCCTCCTCTCTGTATATATGACCTTCCAATAAAGATAAATAAATCTTTAATTTTTTAAAATGCAACTTATCAAAACTTATGGGATGATTCAAAATCTGTAATCAAAGGAAAATAGAGGGAAATGCTTAATGTTCAATGTATAGATATTAAAAAAAGATCTAAAACCAAGTATGCTTTTACCTTTACAAAGAACAAAACAGGAAGGAATAAATAACAAAAAATAGAAGTAAAATTAATGAAACTGAAAATAGGAAATCAAGAGACAAAATTGACACAAGTAAAAACTGCTTTGAAAAGATCAACAAAATTGATACACTTTTGTTCATTTAGTTAAGAAATAAAGAGAACACAAACCATTAATATCCAAAAGAGGGAATACTGTTACAGATCCTAAGAAACTTAAGATTATAGGGAAGGAATATTACGAACAACATCATACTCACTGAATTGATAACCTGAATAAAATAAGCCAATTCTTTGAAAGGTGACGTTGTAAAATTCACAAAGGAAATAAGACAACACAAAAAAAGCCTGTTTCTGTTAAGAAAATGGAAACCAGTTGTTGTCATGGATTGAACAGACTGTAACTCCCCAGACTCAAGCGGATGTTGAACTTTGCAAGTCTGAGGTCAGTGGTTGATGAGCCTTTGTACGGGTCTGTTTGGCAGACGAGATGTAGAGCAGCAAGCATCCAGTAGACCTCATGGGCGTCTCAATGAGAGTCAGCAGCAAGAGGGGCAGAGCAGAGAGGGCTGGGGAATCTGCAGCCTGGCTGGGGAAGGAGGGAACAAAGCTAGCGTGGGACAGTAAAGAGATCAGTGTAAGCAAAGAGGAGCCTCTAAAACAAGGACCTGGAGCAAACAGATTCATGAGGGGATGCTACCGGGGTCTAAGGCAGAAACTATCCCAATTCCTCATGAGCAAGAGGGAATATTTCCTACCTTATCTTCGGGGACAGCATTATCCTAATATCAAAAGCAGAGAGGGCCCAGCGCGGTGGCGCAAGTGGTTAAGGTCCTCTCCTTGCACGCCTGAGATCCCATATGGGTGCTGGTTCTATCCCGGCAGCCCCACTTCCCATCCAGCTCCCTGCCTGTGGCCCGGGAAAGCAGTCGAGGACGGCCCAAAGCTTTGGGACCCTGCACCCACATGGGAGACCCGGAAGAGTCTCCTGGCTTCGGATCCGCATGGTGTCGGCCATTGTGCTCACTTGGGGAGTGAATCATTGTACGGAAGATCTTCCTCTCTGTGTCTCCTCTCTGTATATCCGCCTTTCCAATAAAAAAATAATAAAAATAAATCTTTTAAAAAAAGCAGAGAAAAATACTTTCACAGAAAGCTGCAGATCAGCATCTCTAATGACAAATGCTCAACAAAATACTGGTAAATTGAATCCAACAATGCAGGAAAAGAATTATACATCACAAACAAATGGGATTTATCCCAGTATGAAAGACTGATTGACCACCCAAAAATGTCAGTTAATTTCACCCAATTATTTCCAGAGATTAAAAGGGCAAAATCGCTTCTCGGCCTTATGGCTAAGATCAAGTGTAGATTAAAAGAGAAAAAGCCACATAGTTGCGTCAACAGATTCAGAAAAACATTTGACAGAATCCAATACTCATTCATGATAATAATAATTCAAAAACCTCTCACAAAACTAGGAATAAAGGAGACATCCTCAACTTGTGAAGAAACTGACAAAAGCCCCACAGCTAACAAAATGCTTCACAGAAACTTGTTTTTCTGCTAAGATCAGGAAAAAGGCAAGTTCACTTCTCACTAACCTCTTTTTATCACTGCGCTACAAGTCCCAACTAACATCATAACACAGGAAAATAAAATAGATGTGCAGTGGGCAAGAAAGAAAATCATCTTTGTTCACAGAAGATAGGATCATGTATTTAGCAGATAAAAACAAACTTCACAAAAGTAACCATTGGAATTAATAAATAATGATAGTAAGGTTGCTGGACAGAAGATCAAAGTCAACCCTATAGATGAAAGCCAATAATTTCTTTTCATCAACAATGAAAAATCAAAGTTGGAATTAAAAATACACTACTATTTACATCAACATGCCCCTAAGTAAAATACTTAGGTATAAATCTAACAAAATATTACATAATTTATATTAGGAAGACTAAAGAACTCTGGGGAAAGAAATCAAAGAACTGAATAAATGAATAGATACTTCATGCCTATGCATAAGAAAATTAAATACTGGGCCCAGTGCAGTGGCCTAGTGGCTAAAGTCCTTGCCTTGCATGTGCTGGGATCCCATATTGGCACCGGTTCGTGTCCCCATGGCCCCACTTCCCATCTAGCTTCCTGCTTGTGGCCTGGGAAAGTAGTCGAAGATGAACCAAAGCCTTGAGACCCTGCACCTGCATGGGAGACCCAGAAGAAGCTCCTGGTTCCTGGCTTCGGACAGGCTCAGCTCCAGCATTGCGGCCACTTGGGGAATAAATCATTGGAGGGAAGATCTTCCTCTCTGTCTCTCTTCTTCTCTGTATATCTGACTTTCCAATAAAAATAAATAAATCTTTTTAAAAAAAGGAAGATTAAATATCATCAAGATGTCAGGTTTTCCCAATTTGATTCAGTAGCTGTATCTAATCTCTGAATGGATAGGAGCAGCCCAAACATGTGGGAATCTTCCAATGCTTTTCTCAGGTCATTAGCAGGGAGCTAGATCAAAAGTAGAGCTGCCAGGACACAAACCGGCACCTGTGTGGGATGCAGACCTGGGCTTCAGTCTGACTCAGCTACGGGCAGTGCTGCTACTGGGGACCGAACCAGCAGATGGACGCTGTCTCTTGCATTCCCTCTCCTGTGCATGTTGTAACTCTTTCAAAGAAGTCTTTAAAAAGAGAGAGATAATGTGATATTGGTTTAAGAACAGACAAACAGGCCACTGGGAAAGCCCACAAACAAACCCACATAACTACAGTCAACTGATCTTAGACAAAGGCAAACATGATGCCAAGATAAAGCTGAGTATAGACACAGGCATGCATGCTTCACAACATTTAACTAAACACTTGTCATGGACCTGAATGAAAAATGCAAAACTACAAAGCTCCTGGAAGACAACTGGATAGAAACTATGGTGACGATTCTTCAGCCACAGCACCAAACAGATGACCTGTGGAAGAAAAGGCTGACAACTGAAGAAATTGCAAGTTGGATTCTCATAAGAGGGATTCTTATTTTTCTCTGTGAAAGGCACTGTGGACAATGAGATAAGACCCAGATCATAATAAAACTTTTGCAAAAGACATAAAGCAATAGACATTTTACAAAAGACATATAATCCCCAAATATGCAAAGAACACTTAAAATGGGACAAAACTTTCTAAGAAGGACACCAAAAGCAATAGCAGTTGAGAACAGAATAAACAAATGGGACCTCATCAAACTAAGAAGTTTCTGCACAGCAAGGGAAACAATCAACAAAGTAAAAAAGCAACCCACAGAGTGGGAGAAGATCTTTGCACACTATATAGGCGATAGGGGGCTAATTTCCAGGATATACAAAGAACTTCAAAACAACCAAAAAACCAAAACAAACAAGCCACTCAAGAAATGGGCACGGGAAATGGGCAAACATTTCACAAAGGAACAAGTCCAAATGGCAAACAAACATATGAAAAAATGTTCCAGCTCCCTGGCAATAAGGGAAATCCAAATTAAAACATCGATGAGGTACCACCTAACACCAGTTAGATTGGCCCACATAAACAAGAACACCAACGACACTTGCTGGCGAGGATGCGGGGAAAAGGGAACCCTACTCCACTGCTGGTGGAGCTGCAAATTGGTACAGCCTTTATGGAAATCAGTCTGGAGAACACTCAAACAACTCAAAATCTGCATACCATATGACCCAGCAATTGCACTCCTAGGAATATATCCAAAACACCTGTTTTACGACAAACCAACATGCATCCCTATGTTCATAGCAGCACAATCAGTAATTGCAAAAACATGGAAGCAACCGAAATGCCCATCAGCAGAAGATTGGCTAAGAAAGCTTTGGTTCATCTACTCCATGGAATACTACTCAGCTATTAAAAAAAAACAAAATGCAGTTCTTTGTGGCTAAATGGGCCCAACTGGAAACTATAATGCTAAGGGAAATGAGCGAATCCTAAAAGATTAGATACCACATGTTTGCCTTGATTTAACTTGTAATTTTTGTTTGGTTGTTGGTTATTTTTTGAACCTGTCATTGATACTGTCTCAACCCAGATGTTTCGAAGAATGGAACTTGCATTATTTTTAACATATTGTTTACCCAATACTATGTCAATTAATTCCATAATGTTGTATATTGATACTGAGGTTCTGTTGGGGCTTTTAACTGACCGGATCTTTACTCTGTTAGCCCTATCTTCAGACTAGAGAAGGTCTCCCCAAGAGGCCACTGAACTTATCTGGACAATAAGACGCTGGACTTTATGCTAGATATGTGTTTGCAAGGAACGAATCTCAACTGAACTTGAACTATGGTTATGCATCAAGGTGGAGGAATCCACCATGGGGGGAGGGGTATGGGAGGGGTGGGGGGAATCCCCAGTGCCTATAAAACTGTATCACATAATACAATGTTAACAACAATTAAAAAAAAAAAAAGAAAAGAAAATGGGACAAAGAACTGAACAGATTCCTCAGCTAAGATGTATACAGATGGCCAATAATCATAAGAAGGAGGCCCCAAATCACACGCCATTAGGAAAAGGCAACTCAAAATAACACTGATATTTCATCACAAACTTAGAACAGCCAAAATCCAGAACAGAAAAAAAACAAATGCTCGCTGGCAAAAATGTGGAGCAACAGGAGCTCCACCCATTGCTGATGAATGACAAAAACCATCAGCAGCCACCCTGGAGGGCACTGGAATTTCTTATAAACATACTTACAGCACGTGACCCCACAACAGTGAACTCCACTATGGAAGAAACGAAGGATGGAGGCTGGGAGGCAAACACTATCTATTACACATAACATTTCGCAAATATTGCTACCTACTTCCATTCCTGTGTGAAGGTAGAATTCTAATAATTGGTGGCTTTCACTGATTGCCATATTTCCACTTTTACTCAGCCCAGTGTTTTTTGCTACCTATGAGGCTTCCTCTTGGACAACGTAGAAGTGTTTGGAGATTCTTCTATCATCTGTTATTAACTTCTACTTAACTCAGTTATGATTACAGAACCTAGTTCATGACTTATTAAGTGTGTTCAGGTTTCTTCCATAGTCTTAGGGACAGTCACATAATATTTAAAGATTGCATATTCTACAATCGCTCAGACATGGAAACAGCAACCCAGATGTCTATCAACAGATGAATGGATAAAATAATTTTAGCACATTTACTCTGTGGAATATTACTCATCCATAACAATGAAATTCTACTGTTTGCAACAAAACAGTCCCAACTGGGGATTATTATGTTTAGTGAAATAAGCCAGTCCTGAAAGGACAAATACTGTCTAGTCTTTACACAAAGTACAAAATAAATACCATATATATATATTACCAAGTATATACATATATTCTCACTGATGAAGTATATAACGCAGACTAGCATACCGAGAAGTAAAGATACACTGCAGTACACACCTCTACTCCCTAAAAGGACTATCACTGAACTCTTAAAATACACCTGTACAATATGATACCAGATTTCCTACTTTTGCCTACACCTACCATGTCATGATACATTTTAATAGGAAAAAATTAAACTTGTGGCTCTTACTTAGGGATTATACTACTGTGATGATATTCAGGGGAAAATGGCTAGGGATAATTAGGGGGAGGCATGAACTTCTACACCTACAAAACTGTATCAAGGAAAATAATTTTTAAAAAGAAACAAGGGGCCAGGCACGATAGCCTAGTAGCTAAATTCTCACCTTGCATTCACCAGGATCCCATGTGGGTGCCGGTTTGTGTCCCAGCTGCTCCACTTCCCATCTAGTTCCCTGCTTATGGCCTGAAAAAGCAGTAGAGGATGGCCCAAAGCCTTGGGACCCTGCACCTGCGTGGGAGACTGTTCAATTCTTCTAGAAAGCCGTCTAGTAGTTTTATCTGTTAATAAGATGAGGGAGTTGAACTTCCCAACCATCAACCATGAGTAGGTCCTGTAAGACTTTCCTTCTATTGGTTCTATCAATTCTGGGTGCCTGCATTTCTAGCTGTGCTGTTCAGTGCATATACCTGTATTGTCTGCTTGTGAGCTCTGCCCTTTTTATTATTATGAGATGTGTCTCCTTGTCCTTGGAAATCTCCTTTCGCCAAGTCTGCTTTTCTGATACTGATATAAGCCTTCCAGCTTCCTCAGTGTTTGCAAAGTGTCTCTTTTTCCAGTCTTTAAGTATTAACATACCAAAATCATTATATTTTTAATTGCTACTAGTTAGCATGGGGTTGTCATAGCCTTTTACTCACTCTCCCAATCTGTACACTAATTGGTGTATTCAGACATTTGCAATGGAATGTAATTTCTGATGACAGGATGGAAGTCAGTCACCTTACTGTTTCCCCTTATCTGTTTTTTTTTTTAAGATTTATTTTATTTTTATTGGAAAGGCAGATATACAGAGAGGAGAGACAGAGAGGAAGATCTTCTGTCCGGTGATTCACTCCCCAGTGAGCACAACAGCCTGTGCTGTGCCGATCCGAAGCCAGGAGCCTCTTCCGGGTCTCCAGCGCGGGTGCATGGTCCCAAAGCTTTGGGCCGTCCTCGACTGCCTTCTGGGGCCACAGGCAGGGAGCTGGATAGGAAGTGGGACTGCCAGGATTAGAACCGGCGCCCATATGGGATTCCGGAGGTGCAAGGAGAGGACCTTAACCACTTGCACCACCGTGCCGGGCCCTCCCCTTATCTGTTTTCAAACGGTTATTAAAGCATTGTAAGATTATTTATTTGAGAATGCTATAGAGAGGAGGGGACGAAACTGATAGAAAATGAGAAAGAGGGCCCAGAGTGATGGCTTAGTTGCTTAATTCCCCCCCCCTCCACCTGGTGGGCACCAGGATCTCATATGAGTACTGTTCATTTTCTGGCTGCTCCACTTCTCACCCAGCTCCCTGCTTGTGGCTTAGGAGAGCAGTGGAGGATGGCCCAAATCCTTGGGACCCTGAATCCATATAGGAGAACTACAAGAAGCTCCTCGCTTTGGACTGGCTCAACTCTGGCTCTTGCAGCCATTAGGGAGATGGGTGGAGCAAGAGGATGAACCAACCAACGAAAGACACTTCTCTGTATCTCCTCTCCATTAATCTTCCTTTCTAATACAAATAAATTTTTAAAAAGAAAGAAAGAAAGAGAGCGAGCCATTTTCTATCCACTGCTTCACTCCTCAACTAGTTGCAACGGCAGGGTAAGGTCAAAATCAGGTGCCAGTAGCTTCATCCAGGCCTCCCACAAGGGTGGCAGTGGTCCCACGGAGCTGGATGGGAAGTGGAGTAGTCAAGACATGAACTAGCACCTGTACAGGATGGGTGATAACTTAACCTACATGCCACAATGCTGGCCTAGGGCATTCTTTGGTATTTCCTTTGGCTTTATGTTTTTGCAAGTAATTTTAAGTTTTCCAGTGGTTACTCTTGGGACTGCTTTACACATATCATCATCCACTAGCATTCATCACTTTCAGCAGAAAGCGGCCATTTAGCCACTATTCAAGTCCCTCTTAGCATCCTCCCACATATGACTTGTCTACCATAAGAAGCTCGGTGTTTATACACCTGCTTGTTTACTCAATGTTCATTAACTTAGTCATCTTCCTATACACATCTATCTACAATCCTTGAAGTTCATAAGGTGTTTCTTTCTAATATATTTGAGAGTCTGAATGCAAACCCAATATACTTCTAAACCTACTCTCCGATACCTACAGTCCCTTGCCTTTCTCTTCCTTTTAACTTGGTTATATGTTGACTTGCAAATATTTATGTTTACTTCATGCAGTATTTTCCCAGCTGTACCTTCAACTCCTTGGCAGTAGAGTTCTACTCATTTTTTTTTAAGATTTCTTTTTAAATTTCTATTGGAAAGTCAGATATACAGAGGGAAGGAGAAAGAGAGAGAAAGATCTTGCGTCCATTGATTCACTCCCTAAGCAGCCACAATGGCCAGAGCGTGCCAATCAGAAGCCAGATGCTAGAATCTTCTTCTGGGTCTACCATGCAGGTGCAGGATTCCAAGGCTTTGAGCGATTCTCAACTGCTTTCCTAGGCCACAAGTGGGGAGCCGAATGGGAAGCAGGGCTGCCAGGATTAGAACCAGCACCCTAATGGGATCCTAGGGTGTGCAAGGAGAGGACTTTTGCCGCTAGGTCACCGTACTGGGCCTCTATACATTTTGTGTATTCTTCTAGGACCTGCTGGAGTGTTCTGGAAGTTAAATGACAGACAACTCTACACATTACTACTCTCCAGGCACTTTCAATCATGTACCAAGTTTCTCACAAAACCGCCTGTTCATACCTCCAACACAAACAGCCAAAACACCTTGCTCCTCAGGAATTTGTGGCCATGAGTTGTTTCTTAAATAATTTACTCTAAAAAACTTGATCTGAAACATTGTTAAAAACAGCTTTGTCTCAAACATATAGCCACGTAAGTATCATGTGTACTCACAAGGCTTGTGCATGCATCCCACCACATACGTATTTTCACACAGCTGACAAACTGTACTCAATGACTCCATTGTATAAGTAATTTATTTCTATGAATATGATTTCAATAAATTCCCCTATTGAATACCTCCAAACCCAAATCAATATATTTATTAATCCTAGTATATGCACCCACATATGTATGTATATACATACATATATTTAATCCTTCTGTAATTAAGATTTTTACTTTGAGCTCAACATGCTAGTTGAGAGTGCAATTTGACAGTGTTTAGTAAGGTTTTTTGTTAGGATAATTAGCCTAGTTTCTTACAAATACAAATCAAGCTTGTTCTAGTTCCACGAGGACTCCACCACAGTCTTTAGGATGGAGAAAAATTACTGGTTTTCCATGTGCTCCGATTTTGACCTCTTCGCTGAGACTACGGATCTTCTTTTTCTTCAAATCCATCACAGCTTCATTAATGTTATCCACCTTAAAAAAGGGAAAGAATAGGACACGTTCAAAATCAACAATACCAAGTTGCCATGCCATGAGACTCGGGAGAAACACCGCGAGCTCAAGTAGTCTATTTCTTCTGCCCTCAGGCAGGATTATTCCTAAACCCACACAAGACATAAACCTAAAATTTTCAGAGAAGCAGAAGAAGTTTCTAAATTTCCCCAGGCGAGCCAATGCAATCCTTCACAATTTTCACCATTAGTAAATGTTTTCTTTATAACCTAAATCAAATATACTATACTTCCTAAGTTTCTTCTGGTAATTCCATTTAACAATTTGAGGAAAACTTTCCTTGAGGGCTCTGGACTTCTCATCTAGAACAGAGAAGTGAGTTCTAGGTGTAAAATGACTAGGATTAAATTGAGAGACCAATAAAAAGCCCTTAGCGCAGTTCATGGCACCAAATACTCAGTAAATCCGTGTTGCCTGATCCCCAGCACTACCTGCCAAACAACCTGGTTATTACTTTTGAGATTAAACTTGATACACATGAAAATCACTACTAACCCAGCACTAAAATACTATTCCATATTCACAAAAATAGCTAAACTTAACATTTTTGTTTATCTATACTAACAGCCTAGCAAAGGAGCAAACGTGTCTTCTTGAGGAATCAGCTGCCTCCTTCCAGCAGGCACTCTCAGACTCAGAAGCCAGTCAGTGGATAGAAAGGATTGATCTATGCAGCCACCTTCCTAGGCAGCCGTAAATCATTCTCCAGGACAAAGATCTAAAGGCATTTCAGACTCAGAGAGCAATGTAAGAGCCTGAACTCGCCACTGATCCAACACGTGTTAATACGTGAGCCACTTACTTCCAAAGAGCAAAGGATTTCTTAGTGGATAATAAAACCAACCAACCACCGAGAAGACTGAATGCTAATACAGACCACGACCTGTTCACGTGGAGTAACTGTACGTGCATTGCTCACGTTTGTCCTCAGAGTCACGCTGAGATTTGGACTATGGCTCAGGGCATGCTCTCTTACTTCGTGGCTACCCCATTCTCACTGTTTGTGAAACACAGCATGCACTACAAGCTGGACAGGGAGCAGTCTCACCCACTGGTCATCCTTAGTGAGAAGTCAGTCCTCATGGATGTCAGGTATTGCTGGCTTATCATTTTTACAATTCCAACCAGTTTTTCTGGGTTCTGCTTGCTTTGTTAGGTGAGGTGACACCGTGTTTGGTAAGGAAGCAATTTTCCTAATGACTAGGACAAAGTCCTTTTGGGTCCCCTAACCAATGTTTTAGAAGATGTTTCCACTATGACTGGCAATAAATATTCCCACCTCTGTGAGGATTGTTCCCACTACTCTTCCCAAGATCTCCTTCTCCCAGCCTAGGGAGCTTCTGAACATGTATGAACCACTCTGTACTCACATGAAGGCAAGGAAGGCCGCAGAGCTTTAGGACGTGTGCTGGGCAGCTCTTGCCTTGCCAGTCTGTAATCCCACGGTCCTATTCACCATGACTTGCTCAGACTCCCAGGGCCAACCTAACTCGGGGAAGCCGTAAGCTCTGCCTGGAGGGCCCCTTCCTGCTCAGCAGCCTGCCAACTCTCTCCAGCCAGGGAGCTGGAAGCTAGCGTGCATCTCTTTCTCTTTCTCAGATTTCAATGCTCTGTGCTTCCTGATGTCCAATGTTAGAAAGCCACTGTTCATGTTCTGCCTAGATAATCTGATTGAAGCAGGAAGCAAACTGATCTGTTACTCTGTTGTAGCTGGAATTAAAATTTTTAGTTGGTAGGTTTTTTATCAGCACCTGAAAAAAAATGTCAATACATAAAATATAACGTTTTCTATTTTTTAAAGATTTATCTATTTTTCTTGGAAAGGCAGATTTACAGAGAGAGGGAGAGACAGAGAGATCTTCCACTGGCTGGTTCACTCCCCAAATGGCTGCAACAGCCAGAGTTGAGTTGATCCGAAGCCAGGAGCCAGGAGTTTCTTCCAGGTCTCCAAAGCAGGAGCAGGTTCCCAAGGCTTTGGGCCATTCTCCATTGCTTTCCCAGGTCACAAGCAGGGAGACAGATGGGAAATGGAGCAGCCAAGGACGAAACCAGCACCCATGTAGGATCCTGGTATGTGCAAGGAATGGACTAAATGCCACTGAGCCATCATGCTAGGCCCTCTGTAATTTCTATATAATTATTTCTCTGATGCTTTAAATTTTTTTCTCTTCATCTCTGGTTTTCACATTGACTATGATGAGCTTAGCTGTGGCTTTATTTGTATTTGTGGACTGTTTACACCAGATTGACAATGTCTTTGTCAACTGTTTCTTCAATTATTACTTGTTGCCTCTCTCTGTCTTTAGCGTGTCAACAACTGCTCTTTGCCAGGATTTGGGACCACATGGTGTATTTCTCTACTGCTCTGTATTCTCTTCTGTACTTCCCACCTCTTGCTTTTGAACTTCTACTCTACAGAACTACAAGAACAACTCTCTGTTGTTTTAAGTTTATCACAGCATCCCTAGAAACCTTCTACAACTACCATGCATGCATACTGAAATGGAGGCATTTAAATCAATGGCTAGTGGATAGTGCAAGCCAGGTTTTCCCTGTTGGAATGGGAAGGCACTAACAAGCAAGGGAGAAAGCTAGAGTGGTGCATGTGACAAGGGATTGGTATTCAAGACACCCAGATAAACTCATGAGTTATAACATCTCATGAACGCTCTATCGTCACAAATAGAAATGTGTGTGTATCTACCAGCTGTGTATGCACACACCTACAGCTCCATATCTCCTTGGTAAGTCAGCTAAGAGGACTACATGCTGTGCTACCTGAGCAGCAACGAGCACAGCGAAAGCCTAGCATACACTACTCCATGGCAAGGGGCCAGGATTCCTTGGAGAACTGGATGATTCTAGGAAGCAGGCATGCAGTACAAAGGAGCAGTGTAGAGAGTCTTACTAAGAAAGTAAGAAAGCACTAAAAACAAAGAACAAAAGACAGAAGAGACACAAAACCTAAAGGACACAGAAGTCAAATACAGAGCTCCTCACGGCCAAAGCTGCAACAATTTTAGCCACAAAATAAAGCAGTACTCAATTAAAATCCAAATTATATTTTAAAAAAACCCCACAAATCCATACTACTTACATCTGCATTCCTCAAGTATGGGCCTTGCATAATGACTCCCTTCCAAAGAGCAGAATGTAGAGAAGACAAAAACAAACAAAACAACCAATAAACTTAAGTGGCAAAAACTAAGAATGAGAATGAAGATGGTGGAATAGGGTAGTGACACGTTTAAACAGACGGAGAAATATTTCTCCTGAAGAGATATTAGCCAGTGTGAAACAGAGACAGCACATTCCAGGAAATAGGAGAGGACAGAACCACAGCAGAGGGGTACCTGGAGACTGACAGACACAGGAAAGCAGTGGTCACAATGGTGTGGTATTGCAGTGATTGATACCTCAGCTGCATTCGATGCGAGGCAAGGCGAGGCGATCTGAACTGCACCTGCAGCCAGAATTCCACAAGCAACCAGGTGGGAAAGGATTTCACTGGGAGCTCAGGAGGTGAACCCAGACAAAGAACTGTCTGCCCTGCTGCTCTGTTTGATTTGACCAGGAGCAGAGACAAAGCAGCAGATCCCAGATAGGCAGTACGGGAACAGGGTGTGGGAACAACCCAGTGTGCTCCCTGGAGCTGTGTCGGGCACCATTTTGTTTAAGGAGGCAAGGGCTATGGACACTACTGCAGATGTACTGAGCTGGGAATGAACTCATTAGTGATTCAGTGAACTGCAACAACGTGGCATCCTACAGGTTCCACCCAAGACAGGTTCCACCCAAGACAGGTCTGGGTAGTCCTCAAACCCAAAGGCCAGCAGATCAAGAACTCTAGTAGTGGCACATCAGTGCCATATTGTACGTTGTTGCAATAAATTTAAGACTACAGGGACAGCAGTGAGCTGCGCATGCGTTGAGCTCAGTGCATTACACTAGTCCCATAGGAAAATAATACCGACTGTTGCATCATACAGGTCAAAATATGTCTCAGACCTAATGGCCAACAGGTTCCAGCAAGATCAGCACCATCAACAAGATAGATATATAGAACACCTGGGGTCTCCCTAATCCTGGCACCTGCTCCAACCGGAAGTGGGAAAAAGGTTGTACAGACAACAGTGCAGCCTCAGCACGGGATCACAGGAGGTAGAGAGTGATGAGCCAGGAGCTGGAGCTTTGGAGACCATGGTGGAAATCTAACATAAGAACCCAGCCCTGGAACTTGCTGGAGGGAGTGGCACAAGTAAACAAAGTAAACAAAGAGCCGTGTACCAACTGCAATAAGTAAAATCGAACTGTAGACCTGTGGGTGAAGACAGGTTAGAAACTTGCCCCGAACCCTAACCAAGAAAAGAGAGAAGACAGAACAGGTCAACCAACCAACTCAGCTGTATGTTGGCATCAAAATACAAGGCAAACGGAGACTCTATGATGGACTATGTCAATCAGTGCATTCTTCAAAGACCTCATTGTGCTTGGAGTGGCAAGACTGGCAGCGATTCATAACTGTTGAAATATCAAAACCACTTGAACAAGAACCTCAGAGCATACCCTACATCTGGGACCTGGGGAGGCTGGGAAATTGGGTGGGCCTTCTCCCTTAATACCCCCCTTTAAACATGAAGAAAACAATACGGAAAAATAATAATCTTACCCACTTTCCTATAGCCCTTGTACCTTTTTACCACAATTAAATATGTAAAGATTGTCAAAATATAATAATAAAAAAATTAATTAAAAAAAAAAGAAAGAAACTTGCCCTAAAGAGAAGAACCTAATAACCAGAAGTCCAATGATCAAGAGCAAAAGAAGAGACAAAAGCACAATGAGTATTACTGACAACTTCCCTGCAAAGGAATAAAACCCTTTGCCAACTTAAAGGATAACTGAAGAAGACATTGAGGAAATGGGTAGGCTGCCCTGGGATGCCTGCTTGCCACACAGGAGTGCCAGCGGAGTTCTGGCCCCTCTGTTTCTGACCCAGCTTCCTGCTGACACATACTGCGAGGTAGCAGCGATGGCTTCCGTGCCTGAGCCACCCATACGGGCGACCCAGATGGAGTCTGGGCTCCTGGCTTTGGCCAGGTCCAGCCCTGGCTGTTGGGGGCATTTTGACAGTGAATCAGTGGATGGAAGATGAGTCTCTGCTTCCTTCCCCAGGTCTGCATTGCACATAGATACAAAGAAACTTAAGAAAAAAAAAAAAAGGACAAGTCAAGACTATGTAAAGACATTGGTAAGTCAATCTTAGAAAATTGATTTATACACTGTATCTAGATGATTCCAAAATAAATAATTCAATTTTGGTCAATATAATATCAATGTAATTATTCATTTCTGACAGACACAAACTGAATAAAGACAGAAAGTTGTGAGTTACTTTGCAATCGTTTAACAAAGGAGAAAGATGAAGTATGAATGGCCAGCTCTCGAAAGATGTCAAATCTGGGTAATGGCAGTAAGGGAGTTATTACATGGCTTTTTTCTCTTATAATTGTAACTTTTTCTATAGTGTCTTTTTGGTAACTTCTAGTCTACATGTGATCATGAATATTTTCATTGATAGGACATTCTATCCAAGCACAAACCTCTCCGAGGCTAATGCCACATCCCAATTTTTAGCATCTTGCTTGTTCAGTATCTCATAATCTAAGACATTTCTAAGCCACGAAACACTCCTATGATTTGACAAGTTAATTTTAAAATGCCTGACATTGACTAGTATTTGTTTCTGTTCCTATCTCAATATGTAACTTTGATTTTAAAGGTCTTATACTAGATTAATTCTTTCATTAGTGCTGCTATAAAATTCACAGTGCTTTAAGAGAATTCCTAATGTTTTGTTTGGCAGTAATAAAAAGAATCAAATGAAAATGTCTTAATTTTCAGAACTGAAAGTAGTTGCAATAGTTATAAATGCAAACCAATTTGATTTGGGAAATCAAGTCTGCCTCCTTAAGTAATAACAATAACACAGTCAATAATAACCCACAGCAAGAAACAAAATAATTTTTATGGTCTTTTAGAACTGATTTTATGATCCTTCAAACAATTACAGTTATGCATCATATAGCTAACTGTGCACAACTCTAAATGCTAACATTATTAGTGAAAATCTAGTCTATTTGCTTTTCACTTCAACTTCTTTTTTGCTTTTTTTCTTTTCTTTTTCCTAATGATTTATTTGAAAGGCTAAATGACAGAGAAAGAAAAAGAGAAACAAAGAGAGATCTTTCATTTGCTGGTGCATTCTCCAAATGGCCACAACAATCAGATCTGAGCTGGGTTGAAGCCAGGAGCCATGATCTCTGTCCAGGTCTCCACATGGATGCACGGGCCCAAGCTCCTGGGCCATCTTCTGCTGATTTTCTGGGCATGTTAGCAGGGAGCTGGATGGGAAGCGGAGCAGCCAGAACACCAACTGGCATTATGATACAACAGAGTGACAACTGACAGCTTAACCTCATGCATTGCGATGTCAGTCCTGCTTTGTTTTTTTTCTGGGATAGGGATTGCTTTCTGCCTAGAAATTTGTTTATTTCCTTCTGTCATTTGTAAATTAAGAAATAAATGTAAAAGGTAAATCCTCTTGGGTCTTCTGAGGGGGAAAATGATAATGGCAAGGGACTAGATAAACAGCATCTCTTAACCCTAAAGTGTATAATTCTTATACTTTAAGAACTAGTGCATAGCATATTGATTAAGTATATAAGTAAAGGTTTTTCTTTTTTTATAAAATTGTTAACAGTGCTAATTGATATCAACGATAAGTTAATTCAAGCTTCCAAGTGGGATGGATTCATGAAAATTGAAGTTTGAATTACAGAAAGCTAAGAATTAAGTGAATTACACACCCCTACATGGTTTTCGCTTTGCTCAGGGACCCGAGGGTTCCTGTGCATGCGTGACCCTGAGAATGGTTTCGGAGGGGCATATGTGTGGCCAGGCCTTCAATCTGCCATCTGGGCTGGCAGTGACCCTGTGGAAGGTTTCCAAATGCTGACCTCAGCTGACAGGAAAACACAAAGTCAGCTAATAGAAAATTCAACTTATCTAACTAATAGGATTCTATTCCAAGAAGATTTTTCTTTTTTCTCTCTCACACCCTCTTCCTCACCCTGCTTTTTTTCCTTTTTGTAATAAAATGTCCTTTCTTTTACAAAATAGTGTTTACATTGAATAGCAGCTTTAAAATACACCCTTTCTTGGTAACACAAAGAGTGAAAAACTGCACAGGTTGTTCACTTTCCGATGTGACTTATTCTCTGGAAATGTCATTGTTCTAGAGTCCCCACATTTGCTAACCGCTGATCTCGAGGTCACTGGTGATGGAGCCAAGCAATCCCCTAGGGTTTACCACGAAGCCAAAATAGGAGGGCAATTTTTAAGAAAGAATTTCTTCTCTATTAACGAACAGACATTCCTCAGCATGCAGAAAATAAGTCACCTCATTCGCCTTTTATTTTAAATTTATATATTCTTTCTTTCATAAGAAATACATATATATGGTGAAAAATGATCTATAAAACACACAAAGACATAAACAGGAAAATAAGTCACCTAATATGTGACCACTCAGAAAATAAAACTGTTAAAATGGCTGTAGTTCTTTAAATATACTTTTTGTCATGCCTTTCCCCATGGGCTGGGCCAGGAGGGTCACCCCTAAATCAAATGTAATACTCCCACCAAGTGCCCTGTGCCCCTGTCATGCTCCCACCCTAACTCCCTGCATCACCTAGGCTGTGCCCCAGCCTCTTGGGCTGCACAACCGGGCAGCTTCTAACCAGCACTTACTTCTCACACTTCCAGAGGTGGCGAGTGTGTGATCAAGGTACCAGCAGATATAGACTCAGGGATGCTAACTGCTCACTGTGAGCTCCCATGGTGGAAGGAGCTGCCAGCCAGCTCTTGGGGGTCCTTTGTAAGGGGCATCAGTCACCTCTCGAGGACTCCACTCTCAGGACCCACCAGGTGCAAGGCCCAACCTCGTGATCCCACCACCTTGCAGAGGGTGGCAGAGAACAGAAGCACTTGGTTGACTGCTGGCTGGTCTCTTGTGTTGATGTCTTCATGCTCTGACACCCCAAAAGTCAGGATGAGCTCCCAACTCCTCCTACTCGGGCTCTGACACCCTGCACTGAACCACCCCACACCCGAGCACCCTGCCAGGTCCCTGGCTTTTCAAGACAGCCAGCCCTGATGCACAGATCCCTCTTGACCCACTGAAGCCCCAGCACCCTGCTTGGGGCCATGTGGCTCTCCCCACCAAGGGGGACAATATGTTCCATCCTACCTGAAGTCTTCAGGAAGGGAAAGAATGGAAAGAAGAAGGGGCCCAAATTATTCTTAGAACCATTTGTTTTGGCAACTAGGAAGCAGCATGTGGCAGAAATGTGTCTGCCAGGCTGTGTCTCAGTCACCTCTAATCCTTGATGGCAAGGCAGAGCATCTGTAAATTGACAAAGCCAGAGGTTTCCTCCAGAAGGACAAGGATTTGTACTTTTGCTTAGCTACATACACCTCGAACTTTGTACCATTAATGTTAGGATCCTACCAAAATTACTGGAGAATCATAAAAACACTGACAAAGGTAACAACCAAACAGCATGGAAAGGAACTTATCCTGGAGCCTGTCCTGGAGGACACTGTATGTGCCAAGCATTAACCCTTTAGTTGTTGAGTTGGAGTGGGTGTCTTATGGGTGCCAGGGAAAGGTCTTTCTGGAATGGGTACACTACTAGGGAGTTTTATAGCAGTAACTGTTAACCCACCAGCATGGATACATTGGTTTACAACCCAGATACAAATATGTTGCTTAACTTTTCTGTCTGGTACATTATCTAGCGAAGAGGCAGGTATAGTCGCATGGAAGGCTAATCCCGTACCTGTGGGGCTGGGATCCTGAATGAGCACTGGTTCGTGTCCCAGCTGCGCTACTTCTGATCCAGCTCCCTGTTTTTGGCCTGGGAAAGCAGAGAAGGATGATTCAATCCTTGGGTCCCTGAGATCACGTGGAAGACTGTGAAGAAGCTCTTGGCTCCTAACATGGGTGCAGCTCAGCTACACCACTGTAACCATTTGGTGAGTGAACCAACAGATGAAGAATCTCTCTCATTCTCTGAACCTGTTTGTATAAATCTGCCTTTCAAATAAACACAGGTCTACCTGCTACCATAGCCATCTCCTTAGGCAAAAGCAAAAAAAAAAAAAAGGAATCGAGTCTTGTATATCAGGAAGGGGTACTGGGACACTGCTTATTCAAGTTTCACACGAGGGCCAGTGAAAAAGAACATGAAGGGCTCTTGCAATAATTAGAGAGCAAAAAGTTGATTATCTAATGGTTGGAACAAAGGTTGTAAAAGCAAGAATGGTATTTTAAAAATGGCAGAGAACCATGAAAGAATTGAGAGTGCTGTGAGAGGATATGTTTCTGACTGGATGTTCAAAACAGGAGAAGCTGAAGTGATGGTTTTTGATGAAGTGCATACCCACTCCCTGCATCACCAAGCATCAACCATTCGAGTCTCCTTATCGTCACAAAATCAGAGGCAGGTTCTCTCCCCTCACCATGAATGCTGCAGACCCCCACCTGAATTTAAAACTACGTCATTCTCGTGTTTTTTAGATTTCTTCACAACTTTCCTTTGGTTTAGAACATATTAATGTATGATGGCTATATAGCTTATAAAATGTAACCCCAGGCTCTCCTCTACTCTTCCCATCAAACAGTGGGATCTGAGGTCTGGCACGATGGCTCAGTGGCTAAATCCTCACCTTACATGTACCATATCTCATATGGATGCCGGTTCGTGTTCCGGATGCTCCACTTCCCTGCTAGCTCTCTGTTTATGGCCTGGGAAAGCAGTCAAGAATGGCCCAAAGCCTTGGGATCCTGCATCCATGTGGGAGACCTGGAAGAAGCTCCTGGCTCCTGGCTTCGGATCGGTTCAGCTCCAGTCATTGTGGCCACTTGTGGAGTGAACCAGAGGACAGATCTTTCTCTGTGTATCTCCTTTTCTCTGTAAATCTGCCTTTCCAATAAAAAGAAAAAATAAAACTTCAAAAACAGAAGAAGTGGGGTCTGGGTAAGCACATGGCTGAGGGGTTCAGCCACTGGCCAGCAGCCTGTGTCCCACACTGGAATGCCTGGGCTCTGAGACCTGCTCTTTTGATTCCAGCTTCCTACTAGTGTACATGCTGGGGAGAGCACTATTGGTTTAAGTACTTGGGATCCTGACACACATGGAGCCCCAGATTGAATTTCTGGATCTTGGAGCTGGCATTGTGGTGTAGAAGGTAAAGCCTGCATCCCACATGGGCGCTGGCTCCTGTCCCGGCTGCTCCACTTCTGATCCAGCTCCCTGCTTACGGCCAGAGAAAAGCAGCAGAGGATGGCAAAGTGTCTGGGCCCCTGACACCCATGTGACAAACCCAGATGAAGCTCCTGGCTTCAGCCCTTGCACTGAAGACATCTGGGGAATGAACCAGTGGATAGTAGATCTCTCTCTACAATTCTTACGTTCAAAATAAATAAATAAATTTCTGGCTTCCAGCTTCAGCCTGGCCATTGCCCACTGCAGGCATGTGAGTAGCGAACCAGAGAATGAAAGCTCTATTTTCATCTCTCTTTGTCCTACATTACAACAAATAGATACATTATAAGTTAAAAAAAAAAAAAAAGAAGAAGAAGAAGAAGAAGAACTAAAAGGAGCCAGGATTGTATCTTCCTCTTGCCTGCCCTTAAGGCTTATTTATGACTCTCAGATAGCAGACATGCTGCTGTGGCTCTTCCCGAAGGAGGCTGGGAGAGGCCAGCACCTTGCCTGGGTCTGGGAAACAAATTTCAAGCACCCCCAGAATCCCTTTAGCTCTCAGGGCTGTGGCACTGCCACACAGGTGCTGGCCCCAGCTGTCAGCCGGCACTGCCTACCAGCTGTGGAAGTGAGGTGTCTGGACGCTCAGCCCAGCAGGGCCTTCCAATGAGTACAGTGGTACTGATGTCTAACTGCATGGGGGACCCCTAATCACAGGAGAAACCCCAGCAGGAACTGTCCTGTGAGCACTTGCCCCTGCATCCTGATCTACATATCCTGAGCAAATGAAACGCATGCCGTCCCCACTGGGCACTGGTAACTGAAACAACAGCAAACCCTTTCTACCTATACCTACACTTTTTGTACTTGTGGAAGGCAACACTGCACCCAAGTTCTACTAATCAATCTAGTCTAGGCTAAACTATGACCTGCCTTCATTTTATACTCACATACATGTTCGTTTCCTTCCTTGGATTTCTACTTTTGAATTTGCTGATATGCTACTGAACTTCCACTCTGCTTTACTTCACTGAACTCCTAACTCCCAGAGCCAGCTTCCTTTGAAGGGCTCTCTTGATGCTGAACCCAGACAGTGAGGTGTGAGCGAGAACAGTGGATTCAAAGGCAGGTGGTCTTGTTTCTCATCCTGGGGGTGCTCAGACAACCCTGGAGTCTACCAATACAGACCTACAATCAAGAGGAACTTCCTAAAAATGAAATAAATCGCTAAGTTACTCAGCATTAATTTCTTGCTGTAATATCCTGTGCTGCTGCTACTTTTTCTTTCTGTATTTTTTTTTACAAATTATTATTTATTTGAAAGGCAGAGTGACAGAGAAAGAGGGAGCGAGAAAGGGAGACAGACCTTCTGCTGCTGGTTCACTGCTCAAATGGCCACAACAACCATGGTTAGGCCAGGAAAAGCCAAGAGACTGGGACTCCATCTCGGAGCCTGGAACTCCTATGTGGGTGGCAGGTGCCAAGACATGGGCCATCTTCTGCTGCTTGCTCTGGCACATTAGCAAGGAGCTGGACTGCGACTGGAACAGCTAGGATCCAAGCTGGTACTCATACAGGATGCTGATGGAACCCACTGTCAGCCACTCTTGCCTCAAACGAAAACAAGTGATCTCAGGGTTACGAGTATACAACCTAGGGCCCGGCACAGTAGCCTAGTGGCTAGAGTCCTCACCTTGCATGCCTGGGATCCCATATGGGTGCTGGTTTATATCCCAGCAGCCCCACTCTCCAACCAGCTCTCTGCCTGTGGCCTGGGAAAGCAGTCGAGGACGGCCCAAAGCTTTGGGGCCCCAGCACTTGTGTGGGAGATCCAGAAGAAACTTCATGCTCCTGGCCTCATACAGGCTTAGCTCTGGCCACTGGGGCTCCTTGGAGAGTCAACCAGAGGAAAGACGATCTTTCTGTCTCTCCTTCACTCTGTAAACCTGACTTCCTAATGAATTTTTTTTTTTAATCTTTATGGTTTTTTTTTTTTTTTAAAGGGTACAGACTGTAGATTCAGAACACAGGTGGCTGCAACTCCAGCCTTACCACCTACACCTGACGTGGCTATGGGCAAGTTGACCCTGAGACTCAGTTTCCTCACCTGGGCGATCAGGTCAGTGGCAGCCTCGCAGGAGTAAGAATAAGAATTAAAGAAAATAGCGCAGGTCCAGAGCTTCAGTGCTGCCAGGACTCCTCAATGCTGGTGGGGTCACTGATGCCCTGGCAGATGCTGTTCTCCAGCTGTTCACGGGAACTCTCCACACTCATCACAACTCAAGGTCTATGACAACTTCCTGGCCCCTCCACCTGCCGAAAGCAATCAACGTCTTTCTCACTCGTGCCGCTCAGATGACACAGACCGTAATGTCACTTACCAAGTCTACTGCACTTGCCCCTCTCACTGTGGACCCGGCACATGTCTTAGTCATTGCTGAATTCAAAGCACTCAGTACCCACCGCAGGGCCTCACAAATGTTTGCACAAGGAACCCTTGAATTCACTTTAGGACCAGCCTATCTTTTTCCCGGATCTGGAACAAGTCCTAACTATTAATTATGTCATTGTTTCTAAAAGGGTTGTTCTATCAGATTAATTTAAACAGAAGCATAATTGGTGTTGCTCAGATTCTAAAAGGCAGTTATTGCAACATGAACAATTATAGATAAATGTTCTGTAATGAAAATGTTCTTGTCTAATATTCCTTTTTTTAAAAGAATTGTTAGCTGATGCAACTCAGAAAATCTTAATTATCACAGTAATTGAAAAAATGTATTACTTTTGTAATAAGAAAAATGCAGAATGTAAAGGACAGCAAATAATTACAAGAACACTTGGCACATGGATGGAAATTCTTACTTTATATGGTCTTTTTACTTCTCCTGTTTGCTTTGTGATGAAAGCAGGTGTATTCTCATTGCATGAGACATACACGATAAACACCCAAGAGCAAAGACTCAACACTTTGGCCAACTTTGCTAAGCTTGACAGTAGCTTTTAAGTCTTGATTTTAATATGATATTAAAATTATTTATCTTTGAGTAGAAATAACATTATCTTAAGGAAGACTATGGCACAGCTTTAAACAAGACAAAGCATTCGGTAAGAGACTTAAAATAGGAATACCTCAATGCAGACGTGGTGCATCCCGCCAGCCTTGTTTTTCTGAAGAAATCCTGCAATCGGACTGTCACTTCCCAGAGGATGGAGCAGTTCCATCTTGGTGTTTCCCAGGTTGACAAAAACAACAGACACTCCGTGATCGGGAAGCGGGACCGTTTCGCTGACTTGGGCCCCCAGAACGTTCTTGTAAAAGGCCGTGGCCTTTTCCAGATCTGGTACTGCGATGGCCACGTGATTGAGCCGACCCAGGTTCCACACGGGACCTGCCACTCCATGGGAAGGCTGTGATGTGGAGAAAGCTCTTTGTGCTGGGAGCGGAGTTTGCAGTCTGGAAAATAAGCCTAGAAAATTAAACAGACACTTATCCTCTTTTCATGAATTAATGCCTTTCCAAATAAAATTTCAAACACCAAAGAATACATGTAGAAATTCATTCTTTATTTTGTTTTTAATTACTGAAAATAAATCAGAGAAGATAAATGCAAAAACTTGTGTGAAAATTACTCATTGGGCTCTACTCATTTACATAACAAATTGAAAAGCTAATTCAGAGCTTCAACGAGATTCAAAACAAAGAATAACATTTGTCATAATAATGTTTATTTGCTGGTAGGTATAAAGGACACTGACATATTGAGAATTACTTACAAATCTTTGTATTTCACGGGGGATGAGTTTGTAACCGTGAAACACTTTAATGATTACAGCAAGCAAGCAATTTCTTTCCTTAGCTATTTCGAATCTTTGTCTTCTATTCCATTCATGAAAGCCTTAACTGTATAGTACTTTTTAATGTATATTTTACATGACTGATTATCAACTGAGGAAAAAATAAAGCAAAGCTCAAGAGTACTTAATTTGGGAGGATTTCCTCTGAGCCCGATTTTCTGTTTGTTTTTATATTACTAGAAGGTTTGAGACAGAACCACTAAGCAGTGTGAAGAGGCCCTTTCGTGCTGAACTGTCCGCTGTGCCGGAAGAGCCACATTATCCCAAGTATGAGAGAGTGCTAAGAGATCTAAATCCAAAGTTGTGAAACTACACACCACTTAGTGAGACAGGAAATGACGAGCCTAACCCGTGCCCAGTTAGCTCTTACCAAAAATCACTCAGCACAGGACCCACAGAGCTTCAGCTACCAAGCCGAAGTCCCTAACTACCACAGCAAGGAAAGTGAAGTGACACTATTTTGTTTTACTTAAAACCATAAATCTGATGTGTCAGACGTCAGTAGAAGGCAAAAGTTCAGCCTAAGGTGACCTTTGGCTATGCTCCATCCATTAATGAAATAACCAAAAGTTCCTTATAACACTAAATTAACAAGGCTCAGTTCTGCAGGCTCACTGGATATTATAAAGTTCAAGTGCATCTCAAATCAGAACATATTTAAATGTATAACTGAACTACTAAGTTTCATAAAAATAATGCCTAATCCTTGCCAGATGTGCTGTACTCTAACATTTTATATCCTATTATATTTGTTTTAAAAAATACTGGTAAGACCCATTAAATACCTAAATTGCTTGTTATGAAGGTTGGAGAGTTGGTACAAAGGCCATAATAAGGTGCTAGATACATCCAGAATGTATATTGCCAGACAAATACAGTCGGTAAAACCATTCTATGTTAATGACACACAATGACTGCAGGAGACATGGCACAGGATTATGTGGGAGACCAAGCAACAAGGTCGCGAGGACTGGGCAGTGCTGACACCCAGGAAAAAGCACTGCTCAAATGCTCTTCCCTTTGCTTCTCCCCCATCTCTACCGCACCGACAATCTGCCAATGACAGCTCAACGTACAAAGCATTTATTGTATTATTTACTTCTATTGGAAAGTCAGATATACAGAGAGAAGAGACAGAGAGGAAATCTTCCATCCTCTGATTCACTCCCAAAACAGCCGCAACAGCTGGAACTAAGCTGATCCGAAGCCAGGAGCCTCTTCCAGGTCTCTCACGTCGGTGCAGGGTCCCAAGGTTTTGGGCTGTCCTCGACTGCTTTCCCAGGCCACAGATGGGAAGCAGGGCCGCCAGAACTAGAACCGGTGCCCATATGGGATCTCGTTGCATGAAAGGAGTGGACTTTAGCAGCTAGGCTACCGCACCAGGCCTGTACAAAGCATTTTTACTAAGCAAACAACTGTAGTTCAACCAAATAAGTAAATTTAGGGTAATACGCGTATTAAGAAGTTGTTTTGGAGGTATAGTCGTTAATTTGCTACTTGGGATGTCCACATTCCTTACTGTAGTATCTGGCTGAGTCTCACGTTGGCCTCTCATCTGACTTCCTCCTAACACGCATTCGGGGAGGCACAGGTGACAGCTTAAGTTGTTGGGTCCCTGGCAGTCACGCAGGAATCCTGAATGGAGTTCTGGGCTCTGGCCACGCCTGCCTGCTGTGGTCTTTTGGGGAATAAGCCAGCAGACAGAAGATATCTCTCTGCCTCTCTGCTTTTAAATAAAATAAAAAATATATTTTTAAAAATGTATGCCAAATACTGAGTTCAGGTGTTTCTGCATTTCCCTATGTACAACCACTTTCACAAGGGATGGGGCAGGTGACAGTATCCTATTTACCAGCAAGGACGCAGAAACGTCCAAGCCGCCTGAAGGGGAGGTCTCAGTCCGGAGCAGCTGCCCTTGGGGACTATCCAGAAACTGCATGGCAAAGGAAGTCCACGCCGCTCTGCAGTCTTTTTTGTAACTTTCTTATCATTTGGTTCTAAGAGGAAAAATTGTAATACAATTGTGGGTTCTTTCTTCTTTTTAAGTGGAAACAAAATCTCCTACATATGTTAGAAATACAGAAAGATAACAGCATATTTAAAAAAAAAAAAGGGGTGGGGTGGGGTGTAATTATTTGAAAGAATCCCAGAGAGAAATGGAGGCAGATGGTTCTAATGGCCTGGGCTACACCAAGCTGAAGCCAGGAGCTGGAGCTTCTTCGGGGTCACCCACGGCGTGTGGCAGGGGTCCAAACACGTGGGTCATCTTCTGCTGGTTTTTCCCAGGCCATTAGCTTGGAGCTGGATTGCAAGTGGAGAAGCCATGACACAAACCAGTGCCCATAGGGAATGCCTTTGTTGGTAGACGGCAGTTTCACCAGCTTCAGTAACAGCACCATATTGTAAAAATTAAGTCTTTGAGGCTGTATAAGTTTATCTAATCTCTATACAATGGAACTGGCTTGGCAAAGACATACAGCTTTTAACTGGTATCGTATGGTCCTTAAAGCATGCATTTTAGGAATAGGACAGGAAAAAAAGATAGTGACATTAATAAAATTTCAATAATTAGGTTCTTTAAAATGAAGGGACAAGCACATGACGATGGTTAACAAGCACAGAAGATCTTCAGCCTCAGTCACCGGGGAAAGCAAACCAAAGTCACAGTGAGGTGGAACTCCACAGCCACCAAGTCGACCGAAATCAAGGAAGCAAGTATCAACAAGCATTGAAGATGCGAGGAACTGCAATGCTGCGTGTGGCTGCTGAGAATCTAGCATGGTACAACAGCCAAGGAGCAGCTTGCCAGTTCCTCAGAATCAAAACAGAAGATCCTACAACCTAGGAATCCACTCCTGAGTATCCAAAATAATGGAATGTAGAAATTCAAAACAAACACTTGTACACTAATGTGCAAAGCAGCATTCCCCAAGCTAAACACTGGAATATCATCTAAAGTGCCAACACACCTGATGAGGACAATGAACCTCAAAAACACTGACAGACCAGGATTAAAGGGACATTTACAGGGCCCAGCACGGAGGCCTAGCAGCTAAAGTCCTCGTTTTGAATAGACCAGAATCCCATATGGGTGCCAGTTCTAGTCCCGGCTGCCCCGCTTCCCAGCCAGCTCCCCACTTGTGGCCTGGGAAGGCAGTCGAGGACGATCCAAAACCTTGGGACCCTGCACCCACGTGAGAGACCCGGAAGAAGCTCCTGGCTTCAGATCGGTGCAGCTCTGGCCGTTGCAGTCATTTGGGGAGTGAATCATCAGATGAAAGATCTTCCTCTCTGTCTCTTCTCTCTATGTATCTGACTTCGCAATAAAAATAAATAAATCTTTTTTTAAACAAAGGATATTTATAGTATGCTCTCATTTAAATGCAATATCAAATGAGATCAATCCATGGGGAGAGCACGGATCTGCAGGCAGGAGGGAATGGGGAGTGACCATCAGCATGCACAGCAATCCCTTGGAGGTGACCCAAGTGTTTTGAAATCAAGTAAAATGACGGTTACTCAACAAGGTGAATACAATAAATGTTGCCAAGCTGTACACTGTGTCCATTTTTGAATGATTAACTTGATGTGTAAATTTTGCTATGGAAAAAAAAAAAAAAGAAAGCTGGAGAAGGGAAATCACAGAAGCAACCCTGGAGGAAATACTGCAGACCAAGCAAACGGTGTGGGCAACATGGAACAGCAGAGCCTTATAGACACATAAATAATGGGCATGAACTTTAGACTTTGCTTTTACTCTTAGCAACTTTTGAAGGTTTATTTATTTATTTTTTTTTTTACTTTCTAGTTCTCTTGAGGTACAACTGACAACAGAAACTGTACATATTTATGGTACACAAATGATGGGGTGGGGAGGCAGAGAGGCAGAACACACTGACATGCGCTGGTTCACCCTCCGAACGCTGACAGTGCTGCTGAGGCCGGGCCAGGGCAGGGGACGAGAGCAGGAACCCCCCAGATCTCCCAGCCAGGGGCAGGTGGTCACCACCATTTGTCTCCCAGGGTGTAAACCAGCGGGAAGCTGAAGTCTGGAGTGGACAGCCACACTAACAGAGTTCTGACATGGGATACAGGCATCTCAACCCCGAGCCTAATCACCTGCTCCCAAGGTGATGTTCTGATGCGCACACACATTGTGACATGATTACCCACAAACATGCTAATTTTTGAAAATTAACTTTCATTGTATTTGAGAGACGGAGATTCACAGCCTAACTGCACCAACAGCCAGGCTAGGCCAGATCCAGGCAGGAACGTGGCTCTTCAGCTGGCCTGTGTGGGCTGCAGGGATGCTACACCTGCTGCCTCCTAAGACGGTATGAACTAGCAGGAGGCTCCATCCCGAGCTCTCCAGTGTGGGATGCGGCTGACCCGAAGGGGGTTTAATGGTCACACACGCCGTCCACCTCCACCCTTCTTAAAGTTACTTTACTTTCAGATTGTCTACCACCTGTAAGAACCGAAACTCTTTAGGTCCAAGTTTCTGTGTTCCCAACTCCCGCCACATCATAAAAGGCTGCAGGAGAACTGCATTATTTTGAACTCTTACTGTATAATTTGTGATTCTTCAAATAAGTTACACTGCATAAATAAACTGCAATGTATAACTGTGCGAATAAATGCAGGCTGTTTTTTAAAACAGTAGGTTAAATAAAGCAAGAGTGCAGGTCCAGCGCAGTAACATAGTGGCTGAAGTCCTCGCCTTGCACGCACTGGGATCCCATCTGGGTGCCAATTCGTATCCTGGAGGCCCTGCTTCCCATCCAGCTCTCTGCTTATGGCCTCCTTGGGACCCTGCGCCCATGTGGGAGACCTGGAAGAGGCTTCTGGCTCCTGGCTTCTGATTGGCTCAGCTCCAGCTACTGCGACTACTTGAGGAGTGAATCAGTGGACAGAATATCTTCCTCTCTTTCTCTTCCTCTCTGGATATTTGACTTTCTGATCAAAACAAGTAAATATTAAAAAAATAATAATAATAAAGGAAAAAGCAAGGGTGCAAAGAATAAACCACTTTTGGGCCCGGAGCGTCTGGGCTTGACCTTAGCTGTGTGAGCTGAATCGGCCTTCCCTTTCACCTCAGGCGTTGTGTGGTAAAAACACAAACCTAACACTATAGTGTGGGAATTAAGGTACCAAGGGCAGAAAGGTTAGGGCTGGTAGTGTGTGATTATAAGCACTGCATTGGAGCCGCTGGGCTGCAGCTGTGACCACAACTTCCAGGTGGACCTATTAGCACCTCTCACATCTGAGTGCTGGGACACCTCCCTCTGCAGGTGCCTGACCCCTTAACCCTGGGGACTAGGAACGGAGTGACTGGTGGTACAGACTACAGAGATAAGCCCAGGGGACCGGACTTCCAAGGCCTGAGAGCAGTGTGGGACACGGAGGGCGCCAACCCCACTCAGGCCCCTGGACACCTGCAGGTGCTAGCAGAAGGATTTATCACACCTCGCCGGGAGCCACGCGTGGGTTCTTAACTGCTTGGCACTTTCGTCCGAACAGTGGCTCTCACATCAACACTTGTCCTCGTGAGAAAGGAAGGCACAACGAGAGTGAGAAAACGGGAGCCGGCAGCCATTACAAAGTAATTTTAAAAACGGAGGCGGAGGGACCACCAGGACGTCTCCCAAGCCGGCTGCTCGTCCTGGCTCGTTTCTGTAGCACATGACGGCTAGAGCGCGGGGGAAACAGAGTTTGGAATTCTTTCCTGCGCTGACCCCAGGCCGCGACCAGCAGGAAGGACAGAGGCTGCCAAGGGACTTGGGTTTCTATCCCTGCCTCGCCTGGCCACCCTGGCCTCTCTGGCCGGAACACAAAAAGGGGCAAACCCGGGCAGCGCGCAGCGCTGAGGAAACCCGGCTACCGAGCTGAGGGGTGTCTGAGGGACGCCGGGGTCGGGAGGGGTGAGCGCATTCCAGCGACGTGCCGTCCACACCCCCCACCACGGCCTTTCGGACCCCATGGCCCTCGTCCGCGCGCCCGCCCCACAGCGCACCAGGACAGCGCCCCGTCATCACCTCTGGCGTTCGCAGCCCCCGCCGCCAGTGCGCGCGCCATCTTGGGAAGCGACCAGCTAAATCGGTGGGCTGGCAGGGGCGGGGCCACCCGGCTGGGGCGGGGCCAGAGGCGTTGGGGGCGGAGCCACCCGGCAGGGGCGGGGCCATCCGGCTGGGGCAGGGACAGAGGCGTTGGGGGCGGAGCCACCCGGCAGGGGCGGGGCCACCCGGTAGGGGCGGGGCCATCCGGCTGGGGCAGGGACAGAGGCGTTGGGGGCGGAGCCACCCGGCTGGGGCGGGGACAGAGGCGTTGGGGGCGGGGTCCCCCAACAGGGCTAGGAGCCTGCCTCGTTGAGGAGACCCATTGCTTCTAAAGCAGAAACGTAAACCACGACGCGTGGCCCCTTGCCACGAGGTCCGGAGAAAGTTCCAAGGGAGCAGACTTGCGACCATCTTCGGTTTCCCGCCCCGCCTTCCAGAGCAAGTGCGAACTCTGCCATTGGCTCAGGGAACTTGTGTGCGGCGGAACCTTCGGCTCTGCTCCGGCTTGCGCGAGGCACGGGTTTCCCGCGCGGCTTCCGGGTAGGTCCTGTTCGGGTCCCACACGCGGCGCCGCGCCGGGACTTGGCCATGTCTCCGCGGGCCTGGCGGCGGCGGCTCCTGCAACGGTGTCTGCAGCAGGTCAACGAGGCCACTCGGCGGCCGGAGAGCTTCCTCACGTAAGTGCATGGGGCCCCCGGAGAACTCGAGCGGAGCGGAGGGACAGTGTGGGTCAGTTTGTACTCAGCCCTAGCGTGTCCGGGGCGCCGTCGGGCGTGGATCTTCAGTTGTGCGGCGTTGGTCTCAAACCCAGCTAGCTTGCTAGAGTCCAGAGGCCTCTTTGAGGCTGGCCACACACCTGTCGCGGTTGCACTCCTCCCGTGGGCCCCAGAAGCACCCCGTGCTCCCCTGTGCTGGTGCTCCCCCCATGTGCCCAGGAGCACCCCGTGCTCCCCTGTGCTGGTGCTCCCCCCATGTGCCCAGGAGCACCCCGTGCTCCCCTGTGCTGGTGCTCCCCCCATGTGCCCAGGAGCACCCCGTGCTCCCCTGTGCTGGTGCTCCCCCCATGTGCCCAGGAGCACCCCGCGCTCCCCTGTCCTGGTGCTCCCCCCATGTGCCCAGGAGCACCCCGCGCTCCCCTGTCCTGGTGCTCCCCCCATGTGCCCAGGAGCACCCCGTGCTCCCCTGTCCTGGTGCTCCCCCCATGTGCCCAGGAGCACCCCGTGCTCCCCTGTCCTGGTGCTTCATTGAAAGAGAATGGACTGGCACCCGCCCTGACCACCCTGTTCCCTCAGCATCTGGGGTGCGCTGGGGCCCAAGCAGGACCCTCACCACTACCTTCCTGGGTTCTGGCCTCCTGCATCTCACAAATGGTGCTGGGCGACCTGCCCCTAGGCTGTGTGTGGAGGGGAGCTTCATTTTTTTTTTTTTTTTTTTTTTTTACCTCTATATTCTACACCTCATTCTGTCTCAGTTTATTGTCACTTCCACAACTGCTCCTCCCAACCCGGAGGGATGCTGCGCTGGTGGTGGCCCGGATCCGTACCTAAAATTGACATGCATTCAAATTAGATTGTGCCCAAGAGTTTTCTTTATTTTTCTTCTAAGAGTACTACAAAACAACTGCCTGTATTTCTAGCTTTCATTTAATTATGTCTTCCGTCAATAGGACTCAGGATGAACTGGCATCCAGCTTTATTTCTTTAACGAAAGTACTCTACGACTTCAATAAGGTGTTAGAGAAGGGGAGAATCGATGGCAGTCCTTTGCAGAAACTCGGGGTAAGCAATTTCGACGACGAGCAAATCTGGCAACAGCTGGAGCTGCAGAATGAGCCGGTCCTCCAGTACTTCCACGATGCTGTCGGTGAGTTGGCAGAAGATGAGGACATCAGCCTCTTGCCAGAGCGTGGAGACCAGGAGCGCGAGGAGGAGGAGGAGGAGGAAGGCTCGGACATGGAAGTTGGGGCTGGAGGCCAAGAGGAGGCCGAGCCAGATTCCGAGGAGGAGGAAATGTCCGGCCTGGGCGCTGGCGGTTCTGAAGGAGAGGAGGATGTGCAGGACTCAGGCAGAAGTGACCGGAAAAGCCCCGCGTTCAGCGATGAGGATTCGGATCTGGACTTTGATATCGGCAAGCTGGAGCGGCAGAGCAGGGTGCCGCCCAGCAGGCTGGCACCACAGAGCAAGGGGCCGAGCCAGGCGCCCGGGAAGCCACGAGAGAAGTCCGTAGTGGACGATAAGTTCTTCAAACTGTCCGAAATGGAGACTTTTCTAGAAAACATGGAAAAACAAGAACAGCAGAATGACAAGGAAAATGACGAGGAGGAAGATGATATTGACCTTTTTGAAGATATAGATTCTGACGAAGATGAGGGAGGGCTGTTTGGAAATCAGAAACCGAAGGTAAACTTCTGGGACGGGAGAGGGGCCGGCTTCCTCGTCAGCTCGGCTATTGTTTTTCCTTGGAAGAGCTTTAAACCACCTCAAAACCCTTCTGGGCACAAGTGAAATATTTTGTTTAGTTGAGAAAAAAAAGTTAAGCTGGAGTCATCCTGCCCTAGCGCGACACTTTCTTGTGATATAGCTTCAGATTCATAATCACCCTTCAGAAACACTCAGGGCTTTTCTTCATTTCACAAAGCACTGAGCGGAAAGGAAGGCGTTCGGAGCCTTAGGCAGGAGTGTTCGGAAGTGACCGTGCATAGACGTGTACAGACCCGGCCTCCGGCCTCGGTCTCGCTGCTTACATCAGGTTTGTTATAGTCTGGACCTGATGGCTTTTAGGAAAGCGGTACTGCCCGTTAAATCACTGTTCTTGCTTTGAAGCATCCACATGAGCAAACTGTACAACATGCATACACTTGCATGCGTGTCTTAATGTGTTCTTTCAGTAAGTGATTTTTTAAAAAAAATCTGTATTTTAGTCAGCTAAAAGTTCCAGAAACCTGAAATACAAGGATTTCTTTGATCCGGTTGAAAGTGATGAAGAGGCAGCGAGTACCGAGGGTGAGGAGCTGGATTCCAACGGAGACGAGGAAGAAACTGCTGAGGAGGACGCGGCAGAAGGAAGCATTTCTGATACGTGAGTATTTCGACTTACTCTTGAACTGGTAAACAGGAATTGCCCCTTTTTGCATGTGACATACATACATTAGGCCAGCTAAGATCAAATACAATCTCTAATATTAGGTGGTCTCGAGATAGCCAGAACAAAATCTAAAGTTGAAGGATATAATGAGAACTATAATATCATTGGCAGGAGCAGCTAAACGTATTACAGGGAGCTTTGAATTTTCTTTTGCCAATAACTACTTTTGGGGGGGGGGAGTGGGGAAGCAGATTTACGGACAGGAGAGACAGAAAGATTTTCCATCCATGGGTTTACTCCACAAGTGGCTGTAACGCCCAGAGCTGAGCCAGCCTTCAGCCAGGAGTCTTTCCTGGATCTCCCATGCGAGTGCAGGGTCCCAAGGCGTTGGGCAGTCCTTTCCTGCTTTCCCAGGCCACTGACAGGATGCTGGATGGGATGTGGAACAGCTGGCACACAAACCAGTGCCCATATGGGATCCTGGCTCTTGCAAGGCGAGGATTTAGCTATAGCCATCAAACTGGGCCCTTCCTTGTAACAAGAAGTTTGTTTTATATGCTGACATATAATTTATTTCTATGTATTTAGACACCTTTTCTTTTTTTCTTTTAAGATTTATTTATGTATTTAGAAGAGTTACTGAGAAAAAGATCTTCCCTCCACTGGTTCATTCCCCAGATGGCTGCGGTAGCCACTGCAGGGCTAGACCAAAGTCAGGAGCTTCATTGGGGCCTCTCACATGGATCGCGTGGGCCCAGATAATTGAGCCAATTTCCACTGCTTTCCCCAGCCATCAGGGGAGCTTGACTGAAAGTGAAGCAGCCGGCCTGGCATGATAGTGTAGTGGTTAAGGTCCTCGCCTTGAACGTGCTGGGATCCCTTATGGGCGCCGGTTCTAATCCCAGCGGCCCCGCTTCCCATCCAGCTCCCTGCCTGTGACCTGGGAAAGCAGTTGAGGACGGCCCAACGCCTTGGGACCCTGCACGCGCATGGGAGACCTGTAAGAGGCTCCTGACTTCAGATTGGCTCGGTTCTAGCCATTGTGGCCGTTTGGGGAGAGATCTCTGTCTCTCCTCTCTGTATATCTGCCTTCCCAATAAAAAAATAAATCTTTGAAAAAAAAAAAAAAAAAAACAAGTGAAGCAGCCAGGAAATGAACCATTGCCCATGGCTGATGCTGGCATTGAAATTGTCAGTTTTGCCCACTATACCACAATGCCAGCCCTATTTTATTTCTTATATAGTTTATATAGCATTCATTTCACTTAAGTAAATCTGTTCTTTGATAACAGTCTTTGGAAGTTCTGAATATTTTGTTGCTTTACACATAGCTGAATACAATACTGAAAAAAAAATTTGGGGTGGGGGAGACATTTGTTATTGGGACTTGTTTTCCTAAGAGAAAATGTATTTTCATATTTTTTTTTTGGTGTTGCAGAGATGAAGATAATGACCTTGAAAGTGAAGACAGTAAACAAAAACAAATTTCAAAGAAAGTGACATTTGCTTTGCCAGATGATGAGGAGACTGAAGATGCAGATGTTCTAAATATAAAAAAGGATTCAGAGGAAGTTAAATCCTCTTTTGAGAAAAGACAGGAGAAGGTAACTTTTTCTAAGTGTGACATTACTGAAATTCACAGAGAACTAAGCAACATACCTGTTTTTCTTGTTGGAGCTATTAACCATCCTTTAAAACGAAAACTTTGCTGCTGCTGTCTAACGCGTATTGACTATCCGTGCCTTGTGAAAAGTTTCACTTACAAAAGCCCATTTCCCAGCCCCAGGCTGTCAGCTGGGTACACCTGTGTTGGGCCTGGGTCCCCCTTCCTGGGGCAGGTCTCTCCTCCGCTGTGGTGGCTCCTCCACAGGGTGTTGCCTGGGTCTGTAAGATCCCCGTGCCGCACAGCTTGAGCTGTGTTGTAAATGGTTTGCTTTTAACATGGTTCTGTTTATCTGAGAGGTGCAGACCCTGAACTCCCTTGTGTTTGTACATTCCCAAAATGTTGACTGCTGGGCCAGGACTGGGAGTCAGAAACTCAATTCAGATCTCCCCGTGGGTGACAGGAGCCCAGTGACCTAAGCCATCGCTGCCACTTCCCTGGGTTTAACAGCAGCAGGAACCGAACGCAAGCACTGCAGAATGGGATGCTGGTGCCTTTATTACCAGGCTGAATGCTTGCTTCTCGCCGGATAGCTCTTATCTGCTGGTTTGCTCCCCAAATGCCCCCTGTAGGGCCTGGGGACTACTGAAGGTAGAAGCCATGGCCAGATCTCCCACTCGGGTGACAGAAATCTAGCTACTTGAGGTGTCAGCATCGCCTTCCACAAACCCCCTGGGCAGAGGAAGCTGGGACCAGGAACTGGAGCAGGGAGTCAGACCCAGCATCTTTCCTGCCAGGTTAAGTGCCCTCTCCTTGAATTGTAGCTGGAACTATCAAGGACGCCTTCCTGAGTTCATGAAAACATCATTTCTTACAAATGAAGTATCACTCAGTTTTAATAGTTGTAGTCTGGTTCCAGTAATTTGGCTCTGTCACCTTCAAATTACATCGCACAATTTGAAAATGAGAATAGGCAGCTAATATAAAGTACTAGGGTTGTCAGAGAATTATTTACCTAATAGAATTTGAATTAAGTCAGCGATTGTCCTAGTGTGGAAAGTCTGAATAAGCTTTGCTAAAAGAAAAGAAACGTCTCATGGCTGACTGCTTTCCTGCATCCTACCGGAAGAGAAAAGAAGCACTTGGCTTGATTGTGGGATTACTCAGGCTTTGAAGAAATAGATAAGTTAATGTTAAATCATTTCCCACAAGAATAAAGTTAACTGTCCTGCTTATTGTAAAATGAAAAAGCATTAAAGTACACACACACACGTGCACACAGTCTTATGAGTAGTGAGCAAAAATCCCAAATAGCACAGTAATGTTTTGCAAAAAAAAAAAAAAAAAAAAAAAGAATCAATTATTGTCTTAATTCGTTGTTAAAAAATCTAACTTGTAGTTCAGAAATATTAAGAAGCCAGGTCATATGATCGCCTTTGAACAGTTCAGTGTTTGCTGAGAGCCATTGTCCATTCCTAATTTGTTCGTTCATTGCTGGAGCAGTACAGGCACATCTACCAATAGTTGCCATCCCGCTTCATTGTGAATTCCTGGAGACGTTTCTCTAAACTTGGGAATGCCAGAGGGCTTAATGGTGCAGCAGGATGAGCTGCGACCTGGGCCGGACCGGGGCCGGCTGCAGCCTGTATCAGAGTGCCCGTTCTTGTCCCTTTGTATCCCATCCAGCTTCCTGCCAAGGTGCACCCTGGGAAGGCAGTGTATGCTGGGCCAAATCCTGAAGTCGGCCCTGTGTGGCAGATACCTGGATGCAGTTCCAAGCTGCTGGCTTTGGCCTGACCATGCTTTAGCTGCTGCAGGTATTTGAGAAATGAACCAGCAAATGGAATGTCTTCCTCACTGCCTCTGTGCCTTTCAAGTAAAGAAATCTTTTTTTTTTTTTTAGGTTTAGCTTTATTTTTGTTGTTAAGGTGGATTTACAGAGAGGAGAGACAGAAAGATCCTTGAGCTGCTGGTTCACTCCCCAAATGGTTGCAACGGCTGGGGCTAATCTGATCCAATGTCAGATGACAGGAGCTTCTTTTGAGCAGGGTCCCAAGGTTTTGGGCCATTTGCTGCTTTTCCAGGCCACAAGCAGAGAGCTGGATCAGAAGTAGAGCAGCCGGGACCTGATCCAGTGCCCTTTTGGGATGCCAGCTCTTGTAGGCAGAGAATTAGCCAATTGAGCCATTGCACCAGTCCCTCAAATAAATAAATCGTAAAAACTATGTAAGTCTTTACAAAGTGCCCACTATTAGAATAGTTACTATTACTGATGGAATTGTTACTGAACATTGTGTTACAAATATTAGCCAGTGCAACTAAAAGACAAGGTTAAGAGTTAGGACTCTAGGGAAAGCATTAATATTTGTTCAGGATACTGGAAAACTCAAATGGTTACATTCAGAAGCTATTAGTGAAAAATAAGAATTCTGTCAGGTTGCTGAAAAGCTGATATTTTGACCCACTGATGTCATCCTGGTGTCTCAGAAGTTACAGTTAGGTGTGGTCAGGACAGCCAGGCTCCATCGCGGACCAGTCTGTTAACAGGAGCGCAGCTGTCGGAATCGGGAGTGACTTGGGACTAGAGTCTGAGGGGACTTAGTGTAAAAACATGGCATTTCGAATCAGTGGGGAAGGAGCTGACACAGCTCACTAAGCCTCGTGTGATGGCAATAGAGCCATTCTGCCGTAAAAAAAAGGAACAGAACCGCTGTATTTGAGGAATTGTGCATTTCTTGCTTCCATTTTTAAAATATTTATTTGCCTTCCTGCAAGTGTAAGTCCAGTTTTATTTCCTAAATCTAGAACTGTGTCTTTCTTAGATGAATGAAAGGATTGCATCTTTAGAAAAAGAATTGTTGGAAAAAAAGCCTTGGCAACTTCAAGGGGAAGTGACTGCACAGAAACGACCTGAGAACAGCCTGCTGGAGGAGACCCTGCACTTCGACCATGCTGTCCGGATGGGTATGTGCCCACTTTGATCATGCTGTGTGGGTGGCTGTGTGTCCTCTGTCCATGCTGTCTGGGTGGGTGTGTGTCCTCTGTCCATGCTGTCTGGGTGGGTGTGTGTGCCCTCTGTCCATGCTGTCTGGGTGGGTGTGTGCCCTCTGTCCATGCTGTCTGGGTGGGTGTGTGCTGTGTGGGTGGGTGTGTGCCCTCAACCATGCTGTCTGGGTGGGTGTGTGCCTGCACAGCCATCACTCTTGTGCACTCTGGTGTCTCCGGGTCACAGAGTCGGGGGAGGAGAGGAATGTTTCTTTTCCCTAAACCTTTTGTTTTAGAAACTGCTCAGTGTGTAGCAATGTTGGAAACAGAGTGGCCAACAACTGTGTCATCAGCAAGGAACATCTCCCCGTTTGCTTTCTCACGTACCTGAGGGTATATGTGCCCTTTTTTCCCTGAATTTTTTTGAAGTACATTGCTAATGTTGTGACACTTCATTCCTCAATACTGTGTGTGTGATTTGTATGAACTGGGACATGCCCTTGAATAACCACAATGCCATTGAGCTGCCCAAGACATTTAGAAGTGACATACCAAGGATATTGATAATACCTGCTGTTTAGTGTCTAGGCAGATTTCCTGAAGTTCTTTCAGGCTTACACTCTGTTGCTGTTCTATGATTTAATTATGAACTGCTTGTCAGATTTTTGTTGATGTTTGTGTCCTGAAGTCAAAGTGAGTTTCTGTATAATTTTTGTGAAATAGAGAGTGGGAGAGAGGAGAGTCCTCAGGTGCGTGAGATGGAAGTGTTGGCACTCGCTGCCATTACCGGGTGTGCTCTCGTACGTGAGGGGGCATCAGAAGGTTCAGGGCACTGACCCCTTTCCCCACTGTCTGGGCCAGAGGCGTGGGCTGGGCCGAAATCCTGCTCGTCCCACCAAGTTCTTGAGTGTTGTAGATTGTTTGGCTCTTGGTCTGTGTGCTCCGTACATTCATGTTAACATTTCCTTTAGCTCCTGTGATCACGGAGGAAACCACACTTCAACTGGAAGATATCATTAAGCAGAGAATAAGAGATCAGGTCAGTCAGAATGAAATGTAACTGGACTTGCATTTTACTGAAGTTTTTAGAACGAATGTGGGAGTATTTGGGGAGTAGAGATGATGCTGTCTTTATTTGCACTTGACTGTGTTCTTCGTGTTAAAAGCCTTAAGTCAGGGCCAGCACTGTAGCACAGTAAGTTCAGCCCCAGCTCGTGGCACTAGCATCCCGTGTTGCAGTGCTGGCTTCAGCCCCAGCTGCTCCGCTTCCAGTCCAGGTTCCTACTAATGAACCTGGAAGGTAGAAGATAGCTCAAGTGCTTCGACTTCTGCCATCTCTGTAAGAAACCAGGAGTTTTGGGAGTTCCTGGTTCTGTCACACAATTAGGCAGTGAACCAGCAGATGGAAGATCTCCGTTTCTCTCTCTGTATGTTTCTCTGCCCTTCAGATAAATATATATATATAATATGAAATGATGTTCTTATCTTATGTAAAGATATAATATCCTTAAGTCTAGACACAGTATATTTTCAGCTTTTGTTGGGTGAGTTACTGCTTTCTCTGGTAGCTGGGAAATGACTGTTGTGCCTGGAGAGAGGGGAAAGCCAGAAATAGTTGCCAGTCTCCTTCTGCATCTTGCTGACCTGCTGGTTTTGTAAGATGGAGGTAGTGAGGGCTATGGGATGGTGAGCAGTGTCTGAGTTGTTGAGGAGTTGATCTGGTGCTTCAAGATAGGGGTAGTGAGGGCTACGGGGACGGAGAACGGCGTCTGAGTTGTTGAGGAGTTGATCTGGTGCTGTGGGATGGGGGTAATAAGTCCATACTATGGTGTACCTGCAGTGCTGGCATCCCATGTGGCTGCTGCTTGTGATCCAGTTCCCAGCTAATGCCTGTGGGAAGGCAGTGGAGGGTGACTCAAATACTTGAGTTCCTACTCCTGTGCTGGGAACCTGTAAGACGTTCCTGGTTCCTGGCTTCAGATGGCCAATGCAGCCATTTGGGGAGTGACTGTGGAAGGAAGATTCTCTTGTAACTCTGCTTTTCAAATACATAAGTCAGTCTTTCAAAAAGTAAGATTGAAAAGTAAACATGTAGCAGGTATAATAACAGGTTTGCAGGGAAGGTGCTACTTACAGAGTGTCTTGAATTTGGAAATGGAACAAGGTAAATTTGAGTCTTGGTTTTTAAACACACTTGATGCAGGGATGCGGAGTTAAAATTAGTAAGCAGAACAAAGACTGATCTAAAACAAAAACCAGGAAAGGGCACATGAGTAATAGACTCTGCTTTCCCGGCACTTGTTTGTGATTGAACTGGCCATTTCGGAAGGTGCGGATGACTTTGTTGCAGTTTGCACACGATTCTTAGCTGAGGCTGGAGATAAGCTAGTTCATGTTCTTGCCCTTCTGTCTCAAGGCTTGGGATGATGTCATAAGGAAAGAGAAACCCAAAGAAGACGCCTATGAGTATAAAAAGCGCTTAACCTTGGACCACGAGAAGAGCAAGTTGAGCCTGGCTGAGATTTACGAGCAGGAGTACCTCAAGCTCAACCAGGTGAGGGCCTGCTGTGGCAAGGCCGTGTGGCAAGGCCGTGTGGCAAGGCCGTGTGGCAAGGCCGTGCTGACTAACGGGTACACGTGCACAGCTAGGGTTAGTGACTGTTGAAGGCATAAAAGCAAATTTGAGGACTGTCTGCCATTTGCTGCTGTGAATACGACTGTACATACACCTGCTCCAAAGAGAAACCTGTTTCAGTGTCTGCTTTAAATCTTGAGTGTAAGTCTAGGAGTGGAGTTTCTGTGTCAAGTGGTAATTCTGTCACTTTCCATGAAGGCGCCCAGCTCCTCATCATTAGGACTACACTGTTGTATAATCCTACCAGTAACACAAGCTCCGTTTCCTCCGTTTCTTCAACCACGTCTGTTACCTGTCCTTTGGTTCTCTCACATTTGAGGTGTGTTAATGAGAACAGTTTATGTCTCCATAGAAGTAAATACCAAGGGGATGAAGCCGCAAGTTTTAAAATTTAGAGGACACTCAAGGTCATGGTCACTGTGGGTCCTAAAATGTACATCACATTTCTTTGGTGGTTGGTGTCATTGTGGCACCAGTGCTTTTCATGTTGTCGCTGGAATATTTCTTTGTAGTTAAAATGCTGGTGATGAAAATGGGGAATAATCCCTTGGGCTTTCAGTGGTTTTTTCCCTGTGATATATACTAAGCTGCTTAGCCTGATGTCGTTGAACTTATTTCCTAAGCAAAAAGCAGAAGAAGAAGAAAATCCAGAGCACGTAGAGATTCAGAAAATGATGGATTCCCTGTTTCTAAAATTGGATGCTCTGTCCAACTTCCACTTCATCCCTAAACCGGTAAGTATATTAGCAGTCTGTGTGCGGACAGTGGATGGGACCTTGGTGACAGTTTGGCTGGAAGAAAACTGTTGATTGCATTTCATGATGCAAACCTCCGGTGATTGCTTGTCAGTGTAAGGCAGGCCCTGGCCCCCCCCCGCCACCCACCCATCCAGCCTGATCTCCTGTGTTCCCTGGCAGACGCTTGCTCGGCCCTGCCCCAGTCTTCAGTTTCATTTTTGTTGCATGATGGGAATGGAGAATTGCAGCATCCTTACCAGACACTGCACACCTGCTACCTGGCCCCTTACGTGTGGTAACTCTTAGTACCTGCTGCCTGCCATCCTGGCCCCTTACATGCGGTAACTCTTAGTGCATGAGGCACTGAGATGGAAACCATCCCGTTCTCAGGAGAGGAAGCTCGGGCTTGGGCAGTGGGATGGCCCTCGCCGTCCACTTCCTGACACTAACCCGGCCAGGCCCAAGCCTTTCAAGTGCTCTGCTCATCTGTCGGACTGTCATCTAGGCTATTACTTGGCTCAGCACCTGCCTCCTCAGGAGCTTCGTCTCGAGCTTCGTCTCCTGTTCACTACCTTGTCAGCTTTAAGATGGTACTTGGACCATCCTTTCAGTGCTGGCACACCCGGTGCCCTTTGCTTTCTCTTGTATTGTCTGAAATAGAATGTTCTGAGCTAATGCAATTCTAGAAGTCAGAATTCCAAGTTGAATGCTGCCCCATGGTTTAGGTAGTTGCTGCACAAGAAGAGGTGATTACCATGAGCCTTTCTGGTTCGTCGATGGTTAGGTGATCTTCATGACTATTTTAATTACTCAGTGGGCAGTAAGCGTTCACCACCTCATTTTCAAATTGAGCTCAAGTTTACATAAATGCATGTTTTTGGTTTTTTTTGTGTGTGTGTGTTTTCTGTGTGCTTTACGTCTTGCTTTTATCCTCTTCAGAAATACACACTTGGGGCCCAGGCTCCCCACAATTCTGCCTTTTCATATTCAGGTCTGTTTTTGCTCACTCTCTCTGAAGACTGCTTAGCAGTCATGAGCCGTGACTCTGGGCTGTGGGGTGGGACTCAGTGTTCCCAAGAATTGAGCATCGGTCCTGTGGAAGGAGTGATTTCTTCTGAACTCTGACATTCCTGGAGAATTCGGGCTCCTGTACTTTTTTGCTGCTTGCTTTTGTTCTTGAAGTTTCCTGAGGCAAATGTCTTTCTAGTTCCCTGGATTATGGACAGGGTTGTGAAAAGGAGAGTGAGTGGGCTGAGGAGCCAGGGACGTGGTGCCTCACTTTAGCTTTGTCCCCTGCTGGTGAGGAAGCGCCAGGGGTCGTTCTCCCCGAGCCTTGAGCAGAGCACTCCAGGACCGTGAGCAGTGGGAAACCAGTTTTCATTTCTGATTGCTTAGGCAGCTGTTTAAAGCAAACAAACCTGATACAAAAACAGAAAGGCCCACCAGATGGTGTTGTGTTCTGTCCTTTTCCTAATGGGTAAGCTGGACATCAACAGGAGATAGAATTATTTGATGATAATAATTACCTAAGTGATGTGGGGAATAGCTCAGTAACAAAGAACTGGAGTTGTTGAGTGTGGCAGACATGCCGGACAAGTGCAGGAAGCAGCAGAAAACCCTGAAGCTCTCTGGGTCCTAGGGCTTCTGATGGGCTCCTGCTGCCATCCCTGCAGTTAGTTTAGCCCTTGGCTGCCAGCACAGTGAATGTTTTATTAACTTCCTCGGTCAGTGCAAGAGTCGGTTCCAGGACTTCCTCCTCAGATCCCCAAATGCACAGATGGCTAGACCAAGGGGGCTGATACTGCCTGTGACATCCGCACAGGTCATCCAATTATCTCCAGATTACTTCTAACTGCTAGTGCAGTAAGTGCCGTGTACATAGTGACGACTGTATTGTTTAGGGGGTAATGACAAGGAAAAAATCACATGCTCAACACAGGAGGAGTTTTTCTTCCCATTGCTGTTTTCTGTCTGCCATTGGTTGAATCCACAGATGTGGAGTCCCTGGAAATGGAAGGCTGGTTGTATTAGACTCCAAGTTAATAACTTATAGATTTATTTATTTTGAAAGGCAGAGTTACTGAGAAAAGGGGGAAAGCCGACAGAGGGATCTTTCTTCTGCTAGTTCGCTCCTCAGGTGAACAGAACAGCCAGTCCTGGGCCAGGCTAAGGCAGGAGCTTCATCCAGCCTCCCATGTGGGTGACAGGGACCCAGACACTTCTGCTGTCTTCCACCGCTCTTTCCAAGGCCTTTTCAGTGACGCAGATTGGAAGTGGAGCAGCCAGGGGTCAGGCCAACGCTGCGGGATGCCAGCTCTGCAGGCCAAGGTACTGACCCCTGCGTCTGACTGGGTGAACACATTGTCTCTTTCCAGGCTGCACCAGAGATCAAAGTTGTGTCCAACCTGCCGGCCATTACAATGGAGGAAGTGGCCCCAGTGAGTGTTAGCGATGCAGCCCTCCTGGCCCCAGAGGAGATCAAGGTAAGAGGCCCAGGAGGGGACCCTTAAGACCTCTTCACATGTTAATCGGACCTTAGCCAGCAGCCAGTTCTCCATTTATTTCTGAACATTTCGTTGAATCTGTAGTTTCTACTCCAATGTTAATGGAGTAGTTTTTAGGGCTAGTCAAACTAGCAATTTCAGAGTATTCCATATAAGCAGGCATTAATAGCTGCTGACATTAGAATTATTATAAAAGCAGTTTTTAAGTATCCAGGATGAGTTTCTTCTTATTGTCCCGATCTGAATACTAGCAGAGAAGATGTTAGGTTAAACACAAATAGCTCGCACAACAGCAATGCTCTCATATCAATATTTTATTCTTTTATCTGTGTAACACATAGCAGCATAGAATCGGCTTGGAACAGAGCATTTAGATCTTGGGAGAGGTTAGTTGTAAACAAATGTAGGCCAGTGAAGCTGCTGCCTTCCTAGCAGTGCTGATTTCTGCCAGGCCCTGGTCACAAGGCTGGCCCAGCAGCGGGGTCCTGTTCCTTGCTTTGCTGTACCCACCCTTATCAATAGACCATCTGGCAGCTCTAAGGGGCTGACTGCCCTGGCACAGTAGTCTGGCAATGGGAGCTGAACTGTTACTCCAGGGGTCCATTCTGTCAAAGACCAGGACACAGGTGGGAGCAACACTACATCCTGGCCTCCCATGGGGGTTGCACACGGCCACACAGCCCCTGGGCTGCCACTTTTTGCTCCAGTTCCCTGGATGATGCCAGACGAGACTAATTTCCTTGGTGGTGGTGGTTTCCTTGTAGGAGAAAAATAAAGCTGGAGACATAAAAACAGCTGCTGAGAAAACAGCCACAGACAAGAAGCGAGAACGGAGGAAAAAGAAGTTTCAGAAGCGTATGAAACTGAAAGAGAAAGAGAAGCGGAGGAAGCAGCTTGAGAAGAGTGATGGGGACCAAGCGGGGAAATACACCAAGGCCAGAGCTGCTGCGACCGTGAAGCACCTGACCAAAACCGGCAGAGCTGCGCTGCTGAAGGTGAGCACGCGGAGGGGCTGGGCGTGGGACTGTCCCCTGGCCTGGGACACACCGACTCCCAGCCCGTGCTGGGAGGGTGTCCCAACGATGAGCTGGGGCCTGCAGCGATTGTCTCCACTCTTCCCTTAAACTGTAGGGACATAATGACAGTGTAGCATGTACATGGCCCCTCGCTGCACACTAAGGCAGTTCTATAACTTGAGCTCCTTTTCATATTTATGCCTTTACACATTATTGTACTTCCAGTGTTGGCTTTGGCTTTTTTATGTATAAGCACACTTTTATAGCATGAGCATGTCTTGTTTTTAATTGCAGGATGAAGGAAAAGACAAAGCTTTAAAGTCATCTCAAGCATTCTTTTCTAAATTACAAGATCAAGTAAAAATGGAAATCAATGATGCAAAGAAAACAGAAAAGAAAAAGAAAAAAAGACAAGATATTTCTGTTCACAAGTTAAAATTGTAATATATTTTGAAATAATGTAAATAGTAACGTGTAAGCTTTTACGCTTACGTTGCATTGTTCTGTTTTGTAATAAAATGTTTGAAAACTTTGCTTTGCCTGGATGGCGATGGCAGGTGCTTGAGAATTCCACCGTCTACAGAGATCAACTCTGACCTGCTTTGAGGAAGCCCATCTGGTTTGCACTAGGTAGGAGGCCCTAGCTCCTCCGGCCCTTCCTGCCCTAGCTCCTGCCTGAGCTTCCCCTGTTCTCCCTGTGGCATGGGGCCCGAGTAGGCCTGGCCCCTAGGCACACCCATGCTGAGTGAGGGCTGCCCTGCAGGCCGAGATGGGCACAGTGCCAGCCGTCCTCACTGCGCCCTCCCCACTGGAGGCCCTTGCTCTTTGGTATGTATTTTTATCTCCCACTGTTCCAGCATTTCATAGCAGGGTAGTGTTTTCATGTGTGCGGGAAATGATCTTTCATGACCTGAGCAGAAAGCTACGGCCAGCCAGAGGGAACCACTCTAATCAGATGTGGAGGATAGATGTGGCCCATGGGGGATTCTAGAAGCACCTAGAAGTACACTGGCAACTGCAGTCTTCTCTGACCACGAGGTGCTCATTGTTCAACCTTTCCATCAGGCAGAATTGTCTTTTGCATGATAAGATGTCACATTGTGCTGTGGTGGGCACGCGTTGTGCCTCACTCCAGATGGCTCAAGAATGAGAACAAGCTTGTTGGCAAAGCCCTCCTGCCTGCTGCATCTCCAGGGGCCAGCTGCGTGGTCAAGGTGAGCGTTCGTTCGAGGCTTGTATCCTGTGTTGATGTTTGTCCGTGCAGAAGCTGGCTCTGCAGAGGTGCAGCCAGACCATTGGGCTGGACCGAGCACCGCTTATAGCCCCTTTTGCCGTAACGAAATACCTGAGACTCTGTATCTTATAAACAACCGAGTTGATAAACATCTCACGTCAAGTCATGAGAAAGCTCGGTGTCCGGTGAGGGTTTTGCTCCTCACTTCAGCCTGGTTCTCATCCCCTTAGTCTCCTAGCAGTAGACAGGCAAACAGGGGCTTTTCAAAGCTTGCTAGAAATCCTGTTGCCATCCGTAAGGGCTCGCTCTCCTGACCTAGGCACGTGTTTGTACCATCCTGTTGGCCATTAAGTGTTAACATGTGAACTTTGGAGAAGACATTCAGACCATAGCACCAATCCACGAGGCTTTGTATCTTCCCCAAGATTCATTCAAAATGAAGTGCATGAGTGTGCCACTTTGTCACTTCAGTGATGACTTGAATTCCATGGTGGCCCTGGGAGCCGGTTTTTGCTATTCTTTCTGAATTCATGCTCCTTTCCATTCCCTCACTGCTAGCTTCTCTTTCCCTTGATGGTAATTTGTCAGGATCGAGGTGACTGAGTTAGAGTAGGGGTTCACTTTATCTGTCCAAGCACAATTTGTTCTAAGCAGATTTGAAATCACTTGTATCCTCACCTTGTTTCCTGAATGTCTTTATGTCTAGTGGATGTATCAAGCCATTTACTTTTCTGGTGTAACAATTAGATATGTTCCTAGGTTCATGTTCATTTGAAATTCTCAGTTTGCAGCTAGTACTGTTCTGGTTACCAGGGGTAATCTGGGCAAAACAAGAAGTTCCTACGCATGAAATTTGTTCCAGTGGAATATTCACATATAGTATATCTAAATAACAACACAGTAAAACAGTCAATGAAGGGGCTGGCATGATGGCCTAGCAAGCTAATCCTCTACCTGTAGAGTTGGCATCCCATATGGGGGCCAGTTCTAGTCCCAGTTGCTCCACTTCTGATTTAACTCCCTGCTAAAGCATCTGGTAAAACACCAGGGGGCGCTTGGACCCCTGCATCCATGTGGGAGACCCAGAGGAGGCTGCTGGCTCCTGACTTCAGAACTGTTCAGTTCCAGCTGTTGCAGCAATTTGGGGAATGAATCATCAGATAGATGATTCTGTCCTTCTTTCTGTATATTTGCCTTTCAAATGAAAATAAATTTTAAAAAGTCAAAACCACCTTTTTTTCTGTATACACAAAAGCTGCCCTCATATCTAAAGGAACAGGTAACTCCTTCTGACTTGTGTGTTCTGTCATACCTGTGCATTGCTGTTTACTCCGCACATAAGCCCGTGTCCCTAGACAATGTATTGTTTAATTCTGCTAGCGTTTGAGCTTCATGGACAGAAGATGCGGAATGCTCTCCCGTGACTGGCTTGCTGTAGGTTTCCCTCAGATTCCCCTCCCTATGTGAGAAGTGCCACACCCACACCCACCCCGCTGGGGACCAGGAATCTTCCACAGAAAACAATCATGTACTGAAGATGCACAGACTTCCCGGTCACCACTGCCTGAGCGACAGTGTGGCGACTAATGGGACAGTTACACTGTTAGCTGCAGATGATTTAAATAGATGGGAGGATGTGTATCAGTTATATGCAAATATTACATCATTCTGTCTAAGATTTGAGCACCCTCAGATTTTTGGTATCCTTGGGGCCTCCTGGAACCAGTCACCCACAGATAACCAAGAGACAACTAAATGATGGGTAGCTGAAATTCTTTTTTTTTTTTTTTTTTTTTTTAAAGATTTATTTTTATTATTTTTTTCATTGGAAAGGCGGATATACAGAGAGGAGATACAGAGAGGAAGATCTTCCATCCGATGATTCACTCCCCAAGTGAGCGCAACGGGCCGATACTATGCCGATCCGAAGCCAGGAGCCTCTTCCGGGTCTCCCACGCGGGTGCAGGGTCCCAAAGCTTTGGGCCGTCCTCGACTGCTTTCCCAGGCCACAGGCAGGGAGCTGGAAGGGAAGCGGGGCTGCCGGGATTAGAACCGGCGCCCATATGGGATCCCGGGCGTGCAAGGCGAGGACGTTTAACCACTTGCGCCACCGCGCCGGGCCCGGTAGCTGAAATTCTTTAATCTTTTGCAGTTGCCTCGTATTGGATAACCAAGGAACAACTGAATTATGGGTAGTTGAAATCCATTTATCTGCGGCTGCCTCATGAATGAATACAACTTCACCTGTGTTCTTCAAGGCCTCACTTCAAGTTTACAACGTGTTGAATAACATTATTTTGGGAAAACTGTAGAGTACAGGCTCTTGGTTCTGATGTACTGGAGCAGAGTTGCAGGGCTGACTATCAAACAAGGTCATTGGTTTGCCACGTGGTTAAATGCATTTTTCATTTATGTCACTTCTTTGTCAGCATTTGACATTTGCAGACTTTTAAACATACCATGCTGAAGGGTGTAAAAAAATGTGCCTGGGCCAGCATTGTGGCATGGCAAGCCAAGGTGTTGCTCACAGTGCTGGCATCTAGAATAGGGGTGTTTGACAGGCCCTGGCTGCTCTGCTTCTGATCTGACCGACATGGAAGATGCCCCAGGAATTGAGCCCCGGCTGCCATTTGGGCACCCAGGTTGGCATTGCTGGCTCCTCATCTCAGCCTGGCTGCTTGGAGAGTGAGCCAGCAAACAGATCGGTTGGTCGATCTGTTTACTCAACCTTTCCAATCTTTTTTTCACAAAAAGATGAAATTGTTGAGATTGCACATTTATAATCTGTGTATTCAACAGCTTTTTGTTTTGAATTTTTTAAGCCACCAAAAAAATCTGTAAGTTAACAAATGTTTATTTTTTTTCCCTTTCTGAGTAATTTGGGAAGTTAGATAGCTTGGATACATACATACATACATAGTTAAGTCTGCATTTCCCCCAAAATGAGGATGCTTCCTTACAAACAGCATAATGGTCAGTATTAGGAAGTTTGGAGCCAGTGTTGTGATATAGCAGGGAAAGCCACTGCCTGTGATACCAGCATCCCATTTAGACACCAGTCTGAGTGCTGGCTGCTTCATTTCTGATCCAGCTCTCTGCCAATGTGGCCTGGAAAAGCAGTGGAAAATGGCCCAAATCCTTGGGTCCCTATAATCACATAGGAGACCCAGAAAAAACTCTTGACTCCTAGCTCTGCTCCCATCCCTGGCCACTGTGGCCATTTGGGGAGTGAATCAGCACATGGAAGTTTCTGACTCTAACTCTGCCTTTCAAATAATAATAATAATAGTGACACTCTCATCTAGTTCAGAGTCTATTCAGATTGTCCAGTTGTCCATTAGTGTCGTTGGATAGCTCTTTCTTCCCCTTCCCTGATAGTTCCACAGTTGCTCTTCCAATCATGTTAGTCTTTGTTGGAACTAAAATTGAAGTATGCAGGTTGGCTATTTTGTATAATCTGCCTCAAACTTAAGTTTGTACATTTTCTCTCCATTAGATCCGGGTCACTAGTGGTGATGTATCTTCAATCTGAAGAAGCTTTTGCGACCCCAGGAAATTGGTGACAACAACACCATCTGGCTAAGGTGTTGGCCACTGGCTTTCCCCACTGGGAAGTCACTGTCTCTCCTTTAATTGGGACAGCAAGAGGGAACTCTTTGGTACATTACAAATCTATGCCTCTTCAAGCTTTTATTCACCAAGTATGATATCCATGGGTGTTTCCTTCCATACGGATTGACACTCCACTGTAAGGAGGAATTTCCTTTCACATTATTTTAATATGGACTCCATATTAGTCAGTGCTTTAAAAAAAAAAAGGGTTTTATTTTTGTATGAAAGGCAGATTTCCACAGAGATGGAGAGCAGTCTTCTATTCACTCCCCAGATGGCTGTGACAAGAGCTGAGCTGTCCAAAGCTAGGACCCTCAAGCCTCAAGCCTCTTCCGGGTCTCCCAGCTCCCTGCTTGGGACACTGCACCCCGTGGGAGACCTGAAACAAGGGTCTCCTGGTTTCTGGCTTCAGATGGACTCAGTTGCAGCCGTTGTGGACACTTGGGGAGTGAACCGTGAACGGAAGATCTTTCTGCTTCTCTCTGTAAATCTGACTTTCCAATTAAAAACAAACAAACTATGCCTTTGAAGTAAGTAAAACGTTCTGTATGGCTTTCTGTCCACAGATCTGAATCCGTTGGTCCTTGTTTCCCTTTCCCGGTTTGTGGATTAGTTGGTTGACTCATCCAGGCACCAGCCACAGGCAAAGGGGTAGACTGGACCTGGCCAGTCCGTGTCTGGGATCCAGAGCCAGTCATGAACATTTCAGCTCTTAATCATACCCGTGTTTAACGGGTAAAATTTATAACCTTAAAATAAGTTACATTAAGAGCAAAAGCAATAAACGTTCCAAGGCGACATCGTACGACCTCTCGGTCCTGGGGGTTACTCACACCGCGGCGGGGCTTGTCCTCTCTCTCCCGGCGGCTGCTGGGCTGTGACGCTGAGCACTCGCCCTGCAAGCGCGGGGCCCATCGGAAGGCCGGAGGTCCGCCGGCCCGGGAGTGACCGCCAGGAAGGACCGATTCCTCTGCAGGGCTCCGCCACCTGCCAGGGAGTGCAGAGTGGGGCCAGGAAGCCAGATCGATCGCTCGAGCTTCCACCTGCCGTGCCTGTGGAGCCGAGCGGCGGGGATCGGCTGGGAATGCCTGGGCGCGGGGCGGGGCTGGCGGCGCGCGGCGCGCGGGTTCGCAGGTTCACGGGTTCGCGTCCCGGGCGCGCGGCCGGGGCCCTGGAGGGGGCCAGGGTCGGGGCTCGCTGCCGGCCACCCGCGCACGTGGCCCGGGCTGGCCCGTGAGCCCAGCGTCGCGTGGGGCCGGAGTGCTGCGGCTCGTCACGTGGACAGCGATGGCGAGAGCCGCGGGGACGCGCCGGGTCGCCCGCAGCCCCGGTCGCCTCCTGCTCCCGGCCCACCCGTGAGCTGCTGTAACCCAAGGTGAAGCAGCGGGGCACCCACTGTCCCGCTCCTCATGACGTCAGAAGGAGGCCCCCGGGAGGCCAAAAGGCCGCGTCGGAGCCTCTCGGCCAGGAAGACGGACAGCAAGCCATCCTGTTCCATCGTCGCCTACTTTAACAATGCGCCGCCGGCTAAGCTGGCCTGCCCCATCTGCAGTAGCATGGTGCCCAGATACGACTTAAACCAGCACCTGGACGAGGGGTGTGCCGGCCCCCGCGGCCTCCCTCAGGGTGCTGGCCAGGCACAGGCCCAGGGGGACACAGCACCCGGGAAGCTGTGGCCAGCCGGGGCGAGGGATGCGGTCAGGGGCAGCGCCAGGCCACGCACCAGCCCCTACTTCACGCACGGCGAGGGCCTGGCGTGCAGCGAGCAGGACGAGCTGCGGAGCCCGCACGTCCGGGTCGTGTCCTTGGGAAGCCTGTCGTCCAAACTGTCCCGGAGATGTGCGGGAGCCAGGGGGTGTGCCCCCCGCAGCCCACCGAGCGCTAGATCCGCCGGTGGGGACCACCACCCCGAGACCCGGGCCGAGCCCTTGGAGAGCTCTCAGAAGGAAAACGTATGTCCAGTGGGAGAGAGGACGGACGCCGAGGGTGCCAAGGTCCCCCGAAAAGAGTGTGGCCCCTCAGCGCCTGCCCCCGCGCCGCTGTCCCCCTGCAGAGAGGAAAGCGGGCCAGCAGGTGTGGGAGCCCTGACAGACCTGCACCTGCACGAGCGGGCCCCTGGCAGTCCCGCACACGATCCCGCTGCTGGGGGCAGCATCCAGAACCTTCCTCGGCAGGGGGACAGGGGGGACAGGGGTGTCGAGAACCAAGGCGCTGGTGGCGAGCCCGGGGAGGCCGGCTACACCCCGCCGCCTCCGTACTACCTGCAGAGTTTCCTGGTGGTGCTGCGAGCCGTGCTGGGCAACGCAGACGACATGCTGCTGTTTGATGAACACGAGAAGGCCACGGTCACTCGGTTCCTGGACCTCTCAGGTACCCGAGGCCTGTGGGCTTGGGCGCGGCGTGTGCGACGTGAGGCCGCCAGGAGGCGCTGTGGCTCTGCGAGTCCGTGGTCTGGCTTAGGGCTGGGGACTCTCCTGGCAGCGTGTTCCTGCAGTCCTTAGGGCTCAGCGGCTCCCACGGGACGTTCAGTACCGGCTTCTAGGACGGACTTTGTAAAACTGAAGTCCCCGAGTCTAGGCAGATGTAGGTGTTTAAGATGGGCTGGGCTGGGCTGCGGTGGTTGGCGGGTTAGGTGTCTCAGTGCGTGTTGGAGTTCATGGCAGGTGGACTGGGCAATGCCCTTGTCAGTTGCAGCACATCGTGTGGGTGCTCTGTGGAGGAGCTGGGAGTTTGAGCCTGTTACGCAGTGTGTTTTGAGAGAGTGGACATGTCCAGGAGACAGGAGTGCCCCTTCCTGACATCAGTACCAGCTTTTGCCTTTATAAGTGTCTTTAATGGTAGTAAAACAGCCTTTTCCAGATCTAAAAATAAGTTGTGGCCTAAAAAATTGTGTGTTTTTAGCATATCATTGGGCTTACTTTTAAGAGTGTTTTTGCTGTTTTCTGAAACCGTTTCATCTACCATGAAAGTAACATAAAATACAGGAAACACCAAACCAACTTGAGGTCTATTTTCTGTCCCCAGCAACATTTTAGAGTCATAGAGGCTGCCTTTTTAAGTCAGGGTGTGGAGGAAATGGAAACTTTTAAGCTCAAATGGGAGCATTCAACAATTCTGGTTTCCACTTGCACTTGGCAGGCAGAAGGGCGCTGGGCTGGAAGTGCAGGTTTGAAGCACAAGGCGCCCTGGGGCGCAGCCCTGTCAGCCCACCCATGGGGACCCGTGCCCCATAGAGCAGGGTCCCTGCAACGTAACTCAGATCCTCTGCCAAAGCGTGGCGGTGTGCTGCTCCTTGGTAGGTGAAACAGGAAAGTCCTGCGACACTACCGTTTCAGAGAAGGATTTTTGGTTCTCAGTTTGCGTGGTAGAATGGATTACCTTATTCCTTGCGTTCCTTCTCAACCCGTGAGGGACGCTGGGACTCTGCCGGTTGGGGTGGACACGGCCCTTTGGGTGGGAATTGCTTGCATTCCTGCCAGTAGTTTTTGAGTGGCTGATGGCTGTGTGTTTTCTGAAATTGAGAACTGTGAAATTTCCTAAGTGTGTTATGCATTTTCTTGTATGTTGTTCTCCATGGAGGATCATATACAATATGTCTGTATATGTAAATAATGATCATGCACTCATTTATTTGTTTCCTGATACAATGGCTCAATTGACTAATCCTCCTTCCGCAAGCCCTGGGATCCCATATGGGTGCTGGTTCTTATCCCAGTGGCTCCACTTCCCACCCAGCTCCCTGCCTGTGGCCTGGGAAAGCAGTCGAGGACGGCCCAAAGCCTTGGGACCTTGTATCGGCATGAGAGACCCAGAAGATGCTCCAGGCTTCAGATCAGTTCAGCTCTGGCCGTTGCAGCCATTTGTGTAGTAAACCAGTGGTTGGAAAATGTTTCTCTCTGTAAATCTGCCCTTCCAACAGAAATAAATATATTTTAATAAAAGAATGCTGTTGTCACAAGGGCTGTTTAAAAAAGAAAAAAAGTGGATCGTGAATTGATTTTGCCTCTTGAGAAACAGAAAAAAAGAAAATGTAAAAAAAAATTATTTTAGATAAGTTAGCAGAAATTAAAATGGTAATAAGTAAACTAAGAATGGATCAGTTAAGCAGCTTGGCCAAGATCACTGAATTGGAACATTACTGCCAGACCTTTTCTTCCCCAAAGGATTTATTTATGTAACTTGAAAAGTCAAAGTTGCAACCAGAAGGAGAGGGAGAGACAGATCGTCCATCCACTGGCTCACACCTCAAATGGCTGCAACAGCCAGAGCTGGGCCAGTCTGAAACCAGGAGCCAGAGTCACTTCTTCTCCCACATGGGTCCAGGAGGCAAAGAACTTGGGCCATCTTTTGCTGTTCTGCTAGACACATTAGCAGGGAGCCAGATCAGAAATGGAACAGCTGGGATTTGAACCCTTGCCTGTATGGTATGCTGACACCACAAGTGTAGGCTTAACCAACTAGGCTGCAGTGCCAGCCCCATGCTAGACAATTTTTTTTAAAAAAGTATTTAATTTTTATTGGAAAGGCTGATTTACAGAGAGGAGACAAAAAGAGAAGATCATGCATCCTCTGGTTCAGTCCCCACATGGCTGTAACAGCTGGAGCTGAGCTATCTGAAGCCAGGAGCCAGGAGCTTCTTCCTGGTCTCCTGTGCAGGTGCAGGGTTCCGAGGCTTTGGGCCGTTTTCCACTGCTTTCCCAGGCCACAAGCAGGGAGCTGGATGGGAAGTGGAGCAGCTGCAACATGAATTAGCACTCATACGGAATGTAGTTGATCGCAGGTGGAGTATTAGACAGTTAGGCCATCTTGCCAGTCCTAGACATTTTCTTTAAAAAAAAAAAATTGCTTTCAGGTTATACTCAACTAAAAGCAGAGAACAATGGGGCTGGGGTCATAAGTTAAGCCACTGCTGTGTAACCAGCTTCCCAGATGCAAATCCTGGCTGAAATCCTCGCTGCTCTGACTCTGGTTGTGCTCCCTTCTGCCGTGCCTGGGAAAGCAGTGGGTGGTGCTGGTCCGAGAGCCTGGTGCACTGCAGGCCCTTGAGCCCATTTGGAGACTAAACCAGCAGTGAAAATGGCTCTCTCCAATAACTCTGTTTTAAAAATGCGCTTGTGTAACAGGATCATTGGAGTTGTGTTGCTTCTCTGAGAAAGAAAGGCAACCGTAATGTAGCAACCTTGATTGCAGCCTCCTGATGACGCATACCGGAAAGAGGCATTACTGTGCATGGGGAGCAGCAAGGGGACCTCAAAAACTTTGGGAGAAAATGTGATTTAAAAGATAATGTGATATGCTTAAATAGCTGAATGATGGACCTAGGACTGTTTATGAAGAAGCTTACTATTGTAATAATATAGGGGAAATCAGTGTGGGGGAGGGGATAAGGGAAATCCCACAACTTATGGAACTGTATCGAAAAATTTTAAAAAAAGAAAAATGATAAGTGAGTATTTTAGGGACCAAAAAAAAGATGTATTTATTAATTTGAAACCGTTTCAGAGAGAAGGGATGAGACAGAGAGCGTCTCCCACACTGGTGGCCAGAGCCCAAACGCATGGTCACCTTGTACTGCTTTTCCCAAGCCGTTAGCAGGGAGCTGGGTCACAGGTGGAGCAGCCAGGACATGACCTGGAGCCTTTGCGGATGTCGCCTGTGGTGCGCACTTTTCGAAGCCCTCTCACGTGCTTTTTTGGTAGAGTTTATTTTCTCACCTCAGGTTTAAAAAAAATAAGCGATGCTTGTACATTGTTTTTATAATAACAAAAATGTTTTTCGCCACTTTTCTTTATTGCAGCTAGCGGTCAGAAGTTGTACGTAAGGCTCTTTCAGCGTAAATTAAGCTGGATTAAGAAGAGTAAGTTAGAATATGAAGAGATAGCTGCCGATTTGACACCTGTGATAGAAGAATTGTGTCACGCCGGCTTTCTGCAGACAGGTATGCTCATGGATTCCAGTGTGGAACGCAGATTCCTGAAGGATGAAGTGTGCGGGACGACAGGCTGGGGAAGGTGCCTTCTCCTGGTCGGTGCCTGGTCAACAGGAGTTTATTAAAATTGGATTTAATGTTGGGATACAAATGAACAATATGTTCCTAACGCAGTTATTGGCCAGAACAAAGACTCCCAGGGCAGTGGCAGATTGTGTGCGGTGGTTTCTCGACTGTTGGAGGGCTTGCAGATCGAGAACTGTTACGTTGCCTCTAGGATGTAGGAAAGATTGGGAAACAGAATCAATCCACCCTCTCCGTCAGCAGTATGTGGCCCTTCTTGCTTAGTCTTTGCATCAGGACAAAGCTGGCTTGTTTGAAGCCAGTACTGCATCTACCTCAGGCACACCTACCCAGGCTGTAGAAACCTGGCAGGGTGATTTTTTCCTTCTTATGCATTTATCGTTCGACTCAGTAGAAGGTGGCTGTGGAGACACGTTAGCGGGTAAGTGGAAATGGGTAAGGGGGAAGCCCAGGCCGGTGGGTGCAGGAGGGTGGGGAACACCACTTCCTCTCTCCTTTGTCTTTTCCTTTAAAACAAGCAAACGAAAGGCGGAGGACAAACCCCAGAACAGTCTGTAAGCTCCAGCTCGTACAAGACGAGCAGACTGTGCCTTCTGCGGTGACACCTTGCTTGCCTTCACGGTAGCATTCATTAAAGCTGGTTATGATGCTGCGCTGCGGACGTAGGTCAAAGGAGAACCAAAGATGCAAGGCTTGACTTCAGGTGGTTGACATTTTGGGGAAAGAGAACAAATTAAGCTGGATGATTTCTTTGAAACAGAATTTGTGATGGGAGCAGTAAGTAAAGGTGAGATTAGGGATTGTTGGGGGGAAGATAGGGAAAGTTGAGGAGAAGCTTGGAGCTTTGATGGAGTGGTCGGGTGGTGAGACCCAGCTCCCCCACCTTTTTTTTTTTTTGGAAAGGGGGATTTTGTAGAGAAGTAGACAGAAAGATCTTCCATCTGCTGTTCACTTCCCAGATAGCTGCAATAGCCAGAGCTGAGCTGATCTGAAGCCAGGAGCATCTTCCGGGTCTCTCACATGGGTGCAGGGTCCCAAGGCTTTGGGTCATCCTCCTCTGCTTTCCCAGGCCACAGGCAGGGAGCTGGATGGGAAGTGGAGCAGCTGGGACACGAACCTTCGTGCACATGGATGCTGGCACTTGCAGGTGGGGGATTAGCCAGTTGAGCCTTCAGGTTCAAGCCAAGACTCAGGCCGCTTCGCACAGCCTTGTCCGGACGCGTCAGTGACATTCTGGAGACTGGATCCTCAGTGCTCTCCCCGTCCTCCTCCAGCCCACATCGGAGGAGCTGTAACAAAATGAGCAAATTCTTGGGTAGAGCTTCTCTGAGAGAGAAGGGTAACTAGGAAGTGGGAAACTTGATTTTAGATGTCTTTAAATAACTAATAATCATGATGTAATTGGAACCTTTTTATGGCTTATACCATGAAAGGCATTCCTGTGTGTGAAGGAAGCATACAAGGCGATGTAGATTCTGTAAGCTGACGCGTCTGACGAGAAGCTTCTGCAGGCGAGCCTTAGCTGGGTTTTCAGTGGTGCTCAGTCACCAGTGTGAGTGCCAGGAGCCACTGTTGCACTTGGGACATGAGGAATGTGTGGCAAGCATGCCCGTGCTGGCATGTGTCCCGCCAGGTAATGTCAGGGAGCTGGATGGAAAGTGGGGCCGCAGACACAAACTGGCTCTCTGCTGGGATCCCAGCACATATAAGGCAAGGACTTCAGCCGCTAGGCTACCACGCTGGGCCTGTAAACTAATATTTCTGAAGAATTTCATTTTATTTGTAATTAGCTAAGTTTTCTGCTTTCTGAAGTAATTATAGTAAAATTCTTTAAAACTATCTTTCCATCTTTTCTGATGTTTGTTTCAGAATCTGAATTGCAAGAACTCTCCGAAGTGCTTGAACTCCTTTCTTCCCCTGAGCTGAAAACGCTGGCCAAGACTTTCCACTTGGCGAATCCCAATGGGCAGAAGCAGCAGCTGGTGGACGCCTTTCTCAAGCTGGGCAGGCAGCGCTCGGTCTGCACGTGGGGCCAGGGGCAGCCTGCGGTCAGCACAGTGATCCTAAACAGGTCTTGTTGGCTTTTGTTACAGTCACGCATTCAGCTAAGTCATTGTAACAGCGGGTCTTCAGATGGTCATTGCTTGCTTCAGTGGCAATGAAAAGATAAAGGCTGGAAGAGCCTTAGTTAAAGCACCCTGATTTTCTTTCTGGGTCTGTTATTCCTACTTCTCACTGTTACACCATACTCATTTCTAGGATCAAGAAAAATCAGTAGACAATACCATCAGTAGACAGTACCCTCTGTCCTTATAATATTTAGGATAGATTTTTTTAGTAAAATTCTGACTTAAGTAAATTTTTTGTTCAAGGTGATCTCTTTAAATTAAAAAAAAATTTTTTTAAAGGCATGCTTACTTATTTGAAAGGCAGAGTTAGAGAGGGGGTTAGAGAGTAATCATAGATGGTACATCTGCTAGTTCACGCCCAAGGTTGAGCCAGGATTCTAGAACTCAGGTCAGGTCTCCCACGCAGGTGTCAGGGCCCAGCAACTTGGGTCGTCTTCTACTGCCTTCCCCGGCACATGAACGGGGAGCGGGGCTGGCAACTGGAACACGAACTTGCCCTTCAGAAAGGATGCAGGAATTGCACACCACAGCTTAACTGCTACACCACAACACCAGCCCACAGAAGGTCTCAGAATACAACTTGGCTGGAGTGTAACCAGTTGTTTCCCAAGAACTGGGTCATTTCTTTTGTCTTTGAGAAGCCCTTCACCATTTCTTTTGCCCACTTTGTCTATAAAACAAGCCATATCACCTTTAGGATTTCATCATTCTGGAGTGGCCAAGATAAAATGTGATGGTGCTTTTGAAAGCACTTAAAAAATGATATCCTTGTGATTTATTTTGTATATTACACACAAAAAGTGTAACTTCAAGCTGCTCTATGCCAAGAACCCATCCAATCAGAGATATGCTGTAAATACTAATCTTCAATAAACTATGGCTGTAATAAAGCAGGTATTAACAAAAAAAGTCAGTACTTCAAAAATAGATAGTAGATTTTTCCGAAGGGTTTCGATAAATTATGTGGTTATTGTTAATTGCCTTTGGAACTATAAAATACTAATCCTGTGGTATGAGTCCCCTCTTTATGTAATTGTATATGTGTTTCTAAGGTTTTGCTATTAACCATATGTATAGGTAAATAAACCATCAAGTTCACAGGTTTCTCTACATATAATACTTAGTGTATGGCTATGTAATAAAAGAAATAAGATGAATAATTCTTTTCACTGACTTTAGCCTTGTGATGATTATAGGGAAATAAAATTCTCAAGGTCATTTTTTAGTTGTAGTAAAAAATGTACCCCTTAAGATGGTGTTGTATGTTTTCATCATGGTGTGGAGCCTGGCAGTGGGACTTCAGAGTGCCCTGCACTAGGATGCACCCAGGTAGCTTGCCGGAAGAGAAGGCCCGTTGTTCCCTCAGCCTTCCCCGAGAGCCACTGCTCGGTTTGCAGTGTGACCTTCCCCTGGGCCTCCGCCGTCAGGGGCAGGAAACAGCACATTGTGGCACCTTCTGTGGGTGAGTGGTTCTTGAGAGAGCACCCTCCCTCCTGTTGTCAGGTGTCTGAGGGTGGTGTTGACTGTTGCTGTGCCCCAGGGGTGCTGCACTGCTTTGAGCCTGGATCAGGGGGGGTCTCAACTGGGGCCGGCTGGCATCAGCTGTGAGAGATGGTGATGCTAATGGCATCTTGTGGCCAGAGGCTAGGGCTGCTGCTGGCATCCTGTAAGACACTGGACAGTCCCCCAACTTAGCTGTCACTTGGCCCCTGACAAAGAATTTCCCAGCCTAATCACATGTCCATTGTGCTGAGGCTGAGGACCCCCGCCCTGGTGGTATACCAGTTGCTAGCGTTCAGAGGGTCTGTGGGTCTCAGTCCTGCTTTGTGAACACCCCTGGTAGTCTGAAGGTCCACATCCAGGATGGACCTTGGTGGCCATGAGGGAAAGACATTCTGGGCCACATTCTGCGTGGGACTGTTTGGGGCTGCACATCAGTGAATCCCCATGGCGGCCACGGGGGGACCTGGAGTGATGCTGCAGCTGTCAGTGGTACATTTGTTTTAGGCTTCACTTAGCGAATGCACTTCTCTTTATTTTGGGAAGAACTTGTGAGATCTGATATCCAAATGCCGGCAAACCAGAAAGTTGCTGTGTATTTTTCAGAGCCAAAGGACTGGCTGGGCCGTGCCTGCGGGTCTGTAAGGGGCCCAGGGCTGTGTTTTCCCGGATCTTGCTGCTATTCTCATTGGCTGACTCTGCGGAAGATGAAGAGGCGGCCTGTGGAGGGCAGGGTCAGCTCTCTACCGTCCTGTTGGTCAACCTCGGCCGCCTGGAGTTTCCCAGTTACACCGTCAACCGGAAAACCCAAGTCTTCCAAGACAGAGAAGATCTCATCAGGTAAGGCTGTTGGCTCACTGTACTGCCAGTGTATTTTACAATTCAATAAAAAGTTTTATCACTTTTCTGCCAGCAAAAGCGGAAGCATCCAACTTTATGGCCAAAGCTGCTGATCATATTTGGTTTTCTTTTTTGTCATCTTTATGCCTTACTTACATAGCATTTATTTTTTTTAAGATTTATTTATTTTTATTAGAAAGTCAGATATACAGAAAGGAGGAGAGACAGACAGGAAATTCTTCCATCCTATGATTCACTCCCCAAGTGACTGCAACAGCTGGAGCTGAGCCAATCTGAAGCCAGGAGCCTCTTCCTGGTCTCCCACGTGGGTGCAGGGTCCCAAGGCTTTGGCCCGTCCTTGACTGCTTTCCCAGGCCACAAGCAGGGAGCTGGATGGGAAGCAGGGCCACTGGGATTAGAACCGGCACCCATATGGGATCCTGGCACGTGCAAGGTGAGGACTTTAGCTGCTAGGCTATCATGCTGGGTCCCAGCTCCTTGCTTTTATGACCTAAGAACACAACAGACGTAGCCCAAATTTTTGGACCCCTGTACCCACGCGTGACACCTGGAGGAAACTCTTGGCTCCTGGCAAGAGGAGTGGTGTCAGCATGTGGGTGGCGCTCCAAGCTGTGGAACTGAGTGAGGCCCTGAGTCAGGAATTGGGGGAGGAAAGGTCCTCGCGTTCATAAGTGACGCGAAGCCTGAGGAGGAAGTGTGTCAAGGACAAGGGCCCCATCTGTGCAGTCCGTGAGCAGGTGGAGGGACCGTGTATGGGAGGGTGTGCTGGGCTCAGCCCACTGTGTGTGGTTGGAGGCTGGGCAGGAGCAGCTTCACCCTGTAGTTCATGTGCAGGCTGGCCAGGTGGAGTGTGCCAGGTGGAGTGTGTCAGGTGTACAGAGGAGCACAGAGGACAAAGGAGAGAGCATGGCCAAAGGATGCCCTTGGGAGAGCTGCCAGGCAACCAAGCCAGCAGCCCTGGAGCTCAAGGCCTCTCTTGGCCCTACACTTCTGGTATGGCTGCAGAATGAAGCTATGACGAAGCCATGGGGCAGGTGGGCTGAGCTGCAGCAGGAGGTACTTGTTGGAAATCTGTGGTCTCAACTCCTGTCATTTTCTTCAGTGAAACTCAGGGGCCTGGAGACAGGCTGAGAGGCCCAGATGCACGGTGCTTTTCCCAGGGAGCCCGAGGCCCTGGTTTGCAGCTGGGTGTGCAGGCTGCACAGAGGCACCTCTGGCTGGTGAGTGGCAGTCAGGGACCCAGTTGGGGACTTGGTGAGCTGCTGCCATCGCTGCCAGCAGCAAGTGGCTAAAAGGGCTGGGGAAGTCAGTGGTGAAATGCTTGAGGTGACGTTCTGGACGGTCACACCTGGCATTGAGGATGAAGTGTGAGTGCCCAGGGCTGCACGTGTAGCTGAAAGGAGACGGAGAAAGGAGTCTCCAGGTCGGGTGTCCTCTTCATCCTCACCCCATGTTGACATCATGGGAGACGTGGAGGGGGAGCATGACGGCAGGTGGCGACTTTCAGGCAACAACAGCCACGCTGTGCCCGGAGTCCAGTGGTGTTGAGGGCTGGCGTTGCCGAGTGCAGGGAAGCTTCCTCTGCCTCAGTGAGGGGCCGCAGTGGGGTGGGGGTCCCAGCAGTCTGTGTGCCAGCCTCCACACAGTGTTTCTGCTGCGCTCTTCTCTCGGAACTCGCAGCTGTCCAGTGGCATATCATAAAGGAATTTAGGTCTTGGGGCTAGCGCGTTGACCGATTTGTGTCCCGCTTGCTCCACTTCCCATCCCAGCTCCCTGCTTGTGGTCTGGAAATGCAGTAGAGGACAGCCCAAAACCTTGTGGACTCCTGTATCGCTGGGGGAGATTGGGAAAAAGCTCCTGGCTCCTGGCTTTGAAGTGGCTCAGCTCCAGCTGTTGTGGCCATTTGGGAAGTGAAACAGTGAATGGAAGATCTTTCTCTTCATCTATCCTTCCATCTGTAAATCTGCCTCTCCAATAGAAATAAATAAATCTTTTGTAAAAACTAGAAATCTGCTCTGTGAACAGCTTTTTACTACCAGGTGGTTTCTTTGCCTTGCTTGGTGTCTGCACCCACTGACAGTGCCTGCCTTGGTGTACTCCCTCTGACTAGCCACGGCTTCCTGTCAGTCTGTGGAAGGTCCCGTCTACAGGGTCACTGCCAGGCTGTTGGTAAACGCACGAATGAGAGTCAGATGTCGGGAGTGATGCGCTGATCAATGGCACATCTGGGTTTTGGAGATCACAGCTGTGTGGTGGAGCTCATTCCGAGGCACCCTGTTCTGGTCCTGCCTGCGCCCCTTTTTCCAGCAGAGTGATAGCTAAAGTTGAAATAACTGTTGTAGTTCCAGACGCATGCTTTGTCCCTTGGGCATTAGGGCTTGTGGCTAGGCTGTGGTCATTGTGCAAAGGCTCGTTCATGGATGCGGCCACCTCTCCCCCAGGTACACAGCCGCTGTGCATACGCTGAGTGACATTTCCACTGCCATGGCCAATGGCAATTGGGAAGAAGCCAGGGAGCTCTCGCAAGTTGCCAAAAGGGAGTGGAATGAGCTGAAAAATCACCCGTCCCTGAGGTGAGCTTTTTTTTGGCGGGGAGGTACCTGCCACAGTTGACTGACTGACTGGGGGTGGGCACTCCCTGCCATGAACTGACTGAGTTGTGCCAACCATGACAACAATTCTCGTCATGCAAACGTGCAACTTCTGCTCTGTGGTCCAACCAGCTGTGGTGTTGGGTTTGCCACTCGCTCTATGCAGTGTCCAAGTGCAGTGGGGGAATAGAAGGAAAGATCTGAAAGTGAATTTGTGAGACCCCCAAATCCTGTGCTCCTGGTGCTTGAGTGAGCCAGCCCTGAACTGTGGCTTGTCTTCTGTGGGGTTCCACTAAGGGGAGCCTGGCCTGGGACAGGGCCGGGAAGTGCAGCAGCTCTGGTCTTCTGGTGGGAGCTCTGAAAAGACCACCCCAGTGAGCTCGCCTTCAAGGTCCCCAGCTCGTGCTCTCCTGTTGTTCTGGTTGCACCGTCTGGCCTTGGTTGTTTCAAAATGCCAAGAACCACTGGTATTATCAGATGCCTCTTTTAAATCCCATTTGGATATCTGTTTTCTAAGGACGTAAGGTCAGAGCCAGGAGACAAGTGTCCTGTAGAGCAGAGGCTGATGGGCTGCGGAAGGCCAGGTGCTCCACGTCTTCATGGCAGCGGCCGTCCTCTGGCGCGCAGTACGTCAGCAGCCTCAGAGAACAGAGCAGAGCGAGGGCACCTGTGCCCCAGGAGGCGGGCCAGCTGGGAGGCCTGTGCACTGAAAACTGTACAACTGAGAGTATAGGTGGTTCCTGACCTCCTGTGCTCTGCCGATAATGGCGGGAAGGCCACCTATGTCCCGCAGGAAGTCCACTCTGGAGTTCGCTCTTTCCCCACTGGGCTAACAGGTTTCATCCCCTTGTGGTGCCCGAGGAAGCTGCCAGGGCTGACAGTGCGCTGTGGAGCTGGGCTGTCAGGTGTGGCGGGCTGGGTGTGCATCCCAGCTTCGTGAGAGCTTTATCAGCATGCGGCTGCTCCCACGTTCCGTCAGCCAAGAAGCAGCCGTATCTAAAACATGCCTTGTAAAGACAGAGCACTTCTGCCGTCTCACGTTGCAGCCCGTTTCACAGCTAAGCCCCATCACCACACTGTGTCTGCATCTCAGGCGCCATGAGGAGTTGCCACTGTTCCTGCGCTGCTTCACCGTTGGGTGGGTTTACACGCGGATCTTGTCTCGAACCGTGGAGATACTGCAGAGACTTCACTTGTATGAGGTGAGAGTGCCAGGCCCCGCCCTGCCTCCTGCCATGTGGCACCGACAGACAACAGATGTGCTGGGCTCTGGCGTTTCCCATACCTGTAGTCAGCTGACAGCAACACAGTGAAAGTATTTAATGTGTGCAACTTGCTGTCTCTGCAAAGTGGAGAAAAGATGCCGAAGATGGCGGCTGTCGGGATGTCTGTGTGCCCGAGTGGTCCAGCCTCGGGGTAGCCTGTGTCCCTGACCCAGACAGCGGGCTCCAGCGTTAGCCTGCTGTGAGCTGTCAGAGGCCTCCCAAAGTCTCAGAGGTGAACCCTGTCAGCTCACAGGCGTGCTCTGAAAATAGCCTGTCGTAATGAATAGGAAATACCATTTCCTTTACCATTGTCAAGTTGCTGTTTTATTGTGTGCGATGTTTGTATATGGGTTGAGTAGCCAGTCTCACAAGTGCAGAGGATGAGCCATGTTTCAGATTTGGAGGCTGTTCAGGCGGTGAGGCGTGTGTATAGATGCTACTGGACGAAGAACATTTCAACCAGATTGCTCCAAAATCCAAAATGTTCCGTGCTGCTGGGACACCTCTAGGAATCTGGAATTTGCATTCGAGATGTTCAGCCCGTCCACCAGGGGGTGCCAGACAGGGCTTTTGACCAGGGGCCTGCAGGTGGCGAGGGGAGCCACAGGCTGTCTTTGGGGAATCTGGGTACCCCTGTGTTGCCCTGCTACAAAGGAGGGCTTGTCCCTTCCCCTGGGGCAAGCTTGTCAGGTATCACAGACTTCCAGAAACTGCAGTGTTAGCATACAGCACGACCAAATGGGCTAGACTTCAAGCTGGCCCAGGGCAGGTCCCTGTGAGATGAGCTGTTGAATGAGGGCCAGTCTCGTTTCTGTCTCGCCTGCCCCAAAGTCCTCTTCTGACCAGTCCCCTGACCTGGTTCTGCAGTCGCGCCCAGTGCCCGGGGGCCGGCCTCGAGCCTCGTCCAGCGTGGCTTGGCCTGGATGACAGCATTGTGCACAGCTCACCCATCTCCAGGCTCAGCACCGCAGGGAGGCTGCCACAGCTACCCCGCAGCCCACCACCACCCGTGCTGCGGTCTGTGGTTCAGAACGACGCGTGCCGCAGTACCTTCCCAGTCGTCTTAGCGACCCCAGACAGATGCGATGGGTTCCTGCTGCGCTCCTCAGCCTGCTCTTTTCACGTTGCCATAGGAAGCCGTCCAGGAACTCGAAAGCCTTCTGTCTCAGAAGATCTACTGTCCGGACAGCAGAGGCCGCTGGTGGGACCGTCTGGCCCTTAACTTGCACCAGCACCTGAAGCGCTTGGAACCGGTAATGAAATACACCTGGAGCTCTTTCTAATTCTACACAAAGTTTTCACAAATTTTAATGTGGGATGCTCAGTGTAATTAGAACATTTTAAAAAAGTTATTAATTGTTCTTCTTTTGTTTGAGTTCTTCTAACCCCAAAAGAAAGGCGAGGAACGCTAACCTGAGCGTTAGCATCCAGACGGGTGACTTCTTCCAACTGACCAGGAAGGAGGGCTGGCAGTGGACTCTTCATCAGGGTTTAGGGGAGACGCTGAGGTTAGGACGTTTTGGGGGATTTGGGGAGAGGCTGAGTGGATGTCTTACCCAGAGCAGATGCCTCCAAGGCAGGTGTTTCGTTTTATAAAAGGTGGTTTTATGCACATGCTGAATGGGGCCTGCAGGTGGAAAAATGGCTGAAAGCAGATTCCTTCGCTTGTCTTCCTGCAGGCTCCTTATGGGCTGGCTGTGCTGTTGGGACCTCAGCTGGGGTCCTGGGGACTTGGTGCAGTCAGTTCTGTTGGTTTCGAGCAGGCAGGGCGGGTTGGCCAGGCTGGTGTCTGAGCCCAGCAACAGTGGCTCTTTGTGTGGCTCCCAGGAGCCGCCCCTGCCTGTCTTCAGTCCAGCCCTGCCTGTGACTGGATGGGGGGAGGGGACTGTGCTTGGGGGAGCTTTTGTTTTCTGCAGAGGTGCAGAAGCTGAGGCAGGGTGATGTAGGCTTGGAAAAATCGGCTGTGACATGTGGAGCTGTGACGAGCGGCTTTACTGTGCTGGAGAACAAGTGGCTTGTCACCTAATGGGCTGCCTGAAGGCTGTGAGTGTGGTTCTCTGCCCTGCAGCTGGGCGTGTGCTTCCTTACTTCTTCATGTTCACTGAGGCTAAAATAGCCAAACAAAGCCTCGGTTAGCCCAGATCCAAGCGTGGGGTGGAAAGAGCTCTTGTTTAGGTTGCCTCCGATTTTCAGTGAAATACAGGTCCTGAGCTATTGCAAACTTCCCCTCGTGCACAGTTCTGCTCTTAGGAGCACTTGTACATTCTTAGGGGATAGACAAGCCTCAGAGCCAGGCTTTTGTTCTTTATTTCTTAAAATGTATGCTTATTTTTATTTGAAAGGCAGAGTTACAAATAGAGAAGGAGAGACAGAGAGATCTTGCATCTGCTTGTTTACTCCCTGGATAGCCACAACAGCTAGAGTTGGGCTGCTCCGAAGTCAGGAAATCTTCCAGGTCTCCCACAGGTGCAGGGGCCCAAGCATGGGAGCCATCCTCTGCTGCTTTCCCAGGCCACAAGCAGGGAGCTGGATGGGAAGTGGAGCAGCTGGCACTTGAACTGGTGCCCGTATGGGATGTCAGCACTGCAGGCGGAGGCTTAACTGGATATGCCACCACGCTGGGCCCTCAGCCAGCTGTTGATGACGCTAATGAAAGAAAGCCTTGTTCCTTTTCGTCTCGTCCCAGCAGTCACCATGACCTCACTCGTGATGTTCCCACGTGTGTTTGTGCTTCTGTGCTCTGTGTCGGTCTGCAGCAGAGCACTGCTCCCTGTGGAGTGTCCAGAGGCCCCCAGCGACAGGGTGCGGCAGGCCTGGCCTGGCCTCGCTGTGGCCAGCCTCTGTCCTCGGCACTGGCTTGTGCCAGCTTGGCTGAGCTCATTTCAGCTTCTCGTTCTGCCTTCTCAGTTCCAAGGCGTTGTGCGACTCAGCACTGCACATGAGCTTCCAGTCCACAGCTGAAACGTGTGGGGCCCGTGGGGCACGTGTTCTCATTCCGTTCAAGCAAAGAGAGACGCGTTCTTAGTGCTGCCCTAAATAAGGCAGATTGTATTCAGATTCTGAGGATGAGAGCACACACAGATGTGCGTGGACGTGCTTCGCCCCACGCAGATGCCCGTCGCGAGCGGGCAGTGGGCCAGACGGGGGAGGCGTTGAGGAGGGCAGTGGAGTGCCTAGCGCCTCCATCTGTCCTCTGTGGTGGAAGAGCACTCCAGCTGTTGGCCTGCGCTCTGGACCGGCTTGAGGCCATCCGGGAGTGTTGTGGTTCCACCCTGAGTTCCATGTGGAGCTTCACAGCCTCTCCCCTCCAGATAAGGCAGGTGGGTCTTGGGAAAGGGGGTGTTTTGGTAAGTAGAATGTATTACACATGTAGTACTCATAATCTCAGGTGGTAGTACCCTGCATGGGGAGGGGGAGTAGCTTGGAAATGCTTGCAGTCAGCAGATCCTAAGCTAGCTGCTGCCTCTCCCAGAATTCCCTGCATCCTCCTCTTTCTCTAGCCCCTGGGTAAGCTCTCGGCTCCATTTTTTTTTTCTTAAAGATTTATTTACATGAAACTTAGAGTTGTAAAGAGAGAGAATTGGGCCCAGCATGATAGCGTGGCAGCTAAAGTCCTCACCTTTTACACGCTGGGATCCCATATGGGTGCTGGTTCTAATCCCTGTGGCTCTACTTCTCATCCAGCTCCCTGCCTGTGTCCTGGGAAAGCAGTCAAGGACAGCCCAAAGCTTTGGGACCCTGCACCCACATGGGAGACCCGGAAGAAGCTCCAGGCTCCTGGCTTCAGATTGGCTCAGCATCGGCCATTGCATCCCCATAGAATGGAAGACCTTCCTCTCTCTCTCCTCCTCCCTGTATATTTGACTTTCCAATAAAAATAGATAAATCTTAAAAGAGAGAGAGAATCTTCCACCTGCTGGTTAACTCAAATGCTTGCAAAAGCTAGTGCTGGGCCAGACCTAAGCCAGGAGTCAAGAGCTGCTTCCAGGTCTCCCACTGGGTGACAGGATCCAAACACTTGGACCACGGTCCACTGCTTTCCCAGGTCATTTTCCAGCAGGGAGCTGGATCAGAAGTGAAGCAGCCGGGTCATGAGCAGGAACCATATGGAATGCCTCCTGCCTGCTTTGATGTTGGCCTCAGCATAATTTTCTACCACACAGAGATAAGAATCCTAAGCAGAGATTTGCCACTTGCACAAGTCATAGCCAGATTTAACAGTGAGGGTGGGAGTCAGCCCCCTGAGAAGTACCCTTCGTGAGTGGGCTCTGTGCAGTGTGTGAGCCACGCAGCATCGCCGTGGCTGCAGGGTTTGCTTGGAATGAGTTGTCCGTGGTCCAGCAGGCCTTCCCGGGCAGGTGACGGACATCAATGGGGGAGCCTGGCAAGCTCTCCCCTGTAGCTCAGGGAACACCCTCAGGTGCTGGGGCATTTCCAGCCTCGTGTACCGGCAACAGTAGCATATGGTTGAAAGGCTAACATGGCTGTGCGTGGGACGTGCCGCAGTCCGTTGGGCTCTTCACAAGGGGATCTGGCTGCTTTGCTGTTGGCTTCTTGGTTAAAGCTGCTGTCAGTGTGCATGTGGCATGCCTGGCTGACCTAGGGGTTCTATGTGACTCTCGGAGGAGCTTCCAGAATCTTCTGCACATGTCTGTCCTGCCAGGGGCTTCCCACCGGTCACGTGTGAGTCCTGGTCCTGGTTTGTTGTTTTCCTGCTGACACTCACCATGTCTGTGTTTCTCATCATTGTTAACAGTGCAGAGTGCAAGGCCACATCCTTGTGGCTTCACAAACTTCTGCTTGCTTCCCTGTGCAACTGTAAATAACCTTAGAAATAGGAGTTTAAAAAGTTTGTGGAACTGTTACAGATGTTTGTTTTGGTGTTAAAAAAATTGAATTCCTTTTTAAAATACACATTTTTCTACCAGATGGATTTGGAGAACTGGTGGATTTTAAATTTGAACTGTTTATCTGATTTATTCAAGCAGTAGGTTCCTATCCACTAATGCATTGTCCAAATGCTTGTGGTGCCCGAGGCTGGGCTTGGCTGCAGCTGGGAGCCAGGGGCTGCACAGGCAGCAGAGACCCGGCCACGTGGGCTGCTCCCAGCGTGCCTTAGTAGGAGGTCGGAAGCAGAGCCAGAACTGGGACAGCCATCTGGAGATGTGTGACATTGGATGTGGGCCCCTTAACTGTGTGGCTAACCACCTGGGCCCTGTTTCTCATCCTCACCTGCTTCCCAGGAACTTTGCAGATGCACACGTGTGTTCAGTTCCCTTGCCCCCGGGGTCTCTCCCTGGGATAGGCTTCCAGCTCCTGGTTGCATGTGGGATGGGCCTGGCATGCTGGCGGGTGTTGCCTGAGCCCTGCTCTGGAGACTTGCATGGGCCAGGCCCGGGGTCCCCCCCCCATCCCCGCCGGTTTCCCTTCAAGTTCCAGGGGATCCTGACAGCTGCTAAGCCAGATGTTCTTCTTGTATGTCTGCTACCATCTGAGATGGTGGCCACTGGGAGCCAGCCGTTCTCTAACCCACAGAGCTGCTGAGTTGGAAGCATCAGAAGGTCAAAGAAAATGTCCCTTTCTATCTGCAAGTGCTGGTCATGCGTTTGCAAATTAGCAATCTTGAATAATTAGCAGTGTGTCTTCCTGTCACACTTACTAGTAGAAACCACCATGAGGCATGTTGGGGTCTTAATGTGTGACTCTGCTATTCGGCAGGCTATCAAGTGCATCGCTGAAGGGCTGGCGGACCCGGAAGTAAGGACGGGACACCGCCTGGCGCTTCACCAGAGAGCTGTGCGCCTGCGCGAGTCGGCGAGTTGTAAGCGGTTCAGGCACCTCCTCCGTGGGCTCCCCGAGGTGACGGTGGAGGAGGTCAAGCACGTGAGTCAGTGACTTATTTATGTATTTACTTGAAAGACATAGTTACAAAGAGAAAGAGATCTGCTGGTTCACTCCTCAAAGGCTGGGGCTCACCCAGAACAAAGCCAGGAGCTCCATCCGGTTTTCTTGTGTGGATTCAGAGACCCAGACACTTGGGCCATCCTCCATTCTGTTCCCAGGTACATTAGCAGGGAGATGGATCAGAAATGGAGCAGCTGGGGCTTGAATCCACTTTCCTATAAAATACCAGTGTAGTGGATGGTGGCCTAACCGGCTCTGCCACAACACAGACCCTGGCCTGTGGGATTTGAATGCATTCAATGGGAAGCAGCCCAAGAACAGTCTTTAGGGACAGTGATGGGGCCATTGCTGTCGCTTCACTCGCCCCCTGCCTTGGATGGCTAACTGGCTGGTCCAGCCACCCCCTGGGTGAGTGACAGAACTCCTTGAGTGGGAACTCACAGCATGTTCCGTTTGGGGGTCCTAGAGAGGAGCTCTGGGGCCAGCCCTGTGAGAGCTGTCCCGCATTGCATGCAATTGTGGCTCACACCATGCACCCTGGGAACCACATCTGAGGACTGCGCAGGCTGCTGCTCGGGGCCTCGAGTGACCCAAAACTCACGGGTGCTCCTCTGTTGCCATGCCAGGTGACCATCACGGGCAGGTTGTGCCCACAGCGCGGGATGGGCAAGTCTGTGTTCGTGCTGGAGACTGGCGCCGCCGCCTCCCCTACCACGGTCCTGTGCTCAGTGGAGAAGCTGGCGCTGGAACACTACAGGCGCAGCGGCTTTGACCAGGGTAAGCTGAGCCACAGGCCCCGTCACTGCACGGTGGCATGCCACTAAGAGGTTGCTGTCTTCCCTCTGAGCTGTGGGACCACCACGGCATCTTCTCGCAGTTCCAGCCGGAGTTGCCGTGCCCCACCCTGGGGCCCCATCTCTCTGGTGGTGCAAGTAGGTGGACGTGGTTTTGCCCTGCAGGGGCTGATACTGGGTGGTCCATGCAGTGAGGAGGGGCAGCAGGCTACCAGGGGGTCTGTCTCAGGGGTGGGGGACTGGGCCACTTGCTGGAGAGAGCAGAGCTCGGACTTCCTGTCCAGGGAGAAGGATCAGAACCGGGGCTTTCCCCATCTGCTGCTGCCCCGCTCTCCTGGGAACCAAGAGACCCGCCCAGGAGAGCATTGACACCTCTGGTGGAAATGACAGCGAGGGACAAGCCCCGTGGGATCCCACTGAGCCCAGCTGCTCTTCTGCCCTCGGCGTCCATTGGCATGTGCGTGGCTGGCATGTTTGCACATGTGCTTGGGCTGTGTGGCTGGCACCTCTCACACTCAAGCATGACTTTTTGCTGCTTCTCTAGAGCGGAAGTGCAGTGGGACTGAGTCCTGCTTGCCTCCACTGTATTCCTGTGGGAGGCTGAGCTGAGCTCCTGGGCATCCTCTTGCTGTTAGGCCTCTGAGTTTTGTTCAGAGACCGTTTCCCAAAATGCTGGACAGCCCAGGTCAGAAAGAGTCCTGGCAGGCGCACAGGGTGGGGCCCAAAGAACAGGAGTTGTCATCCCCAGCCTTGAACCTGGACCCCAACTCTTCATTTCCTTGCAGAGCCTGGTGACCCCCTGCCTCCCAGTTGCAGAATGGAGGAGCTGAGCTCAGCTCCCTCCACCCACTGGGTGTGTGTCCTTGACTTGCTGGTGGACCCAGTTCAGGGGGCTCTGCTGTGGCCTGTGCCCTGTGTCCCACCCCAGACTCTGCTTTCAGTGACCTCTGGCACCGAATTTCTCTCTAGGATGTCCCCAGTCAGGGGATGACATGCAGTGGGGCCTGAACCAGAGCGGCGGGCTGTTGGGCTGAGGCCGTTCACGAAGGCTTGACTGTAGAAATGTTGGGCAACACAGGATGTCTTGCAGACTATAGCATGTGGGCTGTTGAGGTGAACTGGCACAGCACCTGCCAAGTCCAAGAACCCAGGGGCAGTTGCTGCCACCGCCAGCCAGACACTTCCTGTCAGACCTCAGCTACAGGAGTTATTCAGGGTAGTCAGGGGCACGCCTGCCCCTTGGCACCAGCCTAGCCCCGACTGGGGAGGAGGGACCCGCCCTCTTCCTTTGGAGAGTAAAGTGTGCTCTTTAGTTGTTAGTGTCTGCACCACCAGGCTGTGGCTTTGAGATGCTCCTTTTACTGTCAGTGAAGGTGTTTACCTTTACTTGCAGCCTCTGTGTTGGAGCTGGGCAGCTGGGCAATTTCTCACTTCCTTGAATGGGTGTGGTGGCACGCCCCGGACTGATGGGTCTGTGTGTGCCTGTCTCAGGAATCCACGGGGAAGGGTCCACCTTCAGCACGCTGTGTGGCCTCCTCCTGTGGGATGTCATCTTCATGGACGGAATTCCCGACGTCTTCAGGAACGCCTACCAGGTAACCGGGCCGCTTCGCGTGCTCTGTGGGCTGCACTTAGCCCTAGAAACTCTTCTTTGTTTGTTTGCTTATCAAAGATGTGTTTACTTAAAAGAGTTAGGGAGAGCGCAAGCCACAATCTTCGTTTGCTGCCCCACTGGCTGCTGTGACCAGGGCTGGGCCAGGCTGCACCCAGGAGTTCCATCCGGGTCTCCCATGTGGGTAGCAGTGGCCCAGGCACTTGGGCCATCTTGCACTGCTTTCCTAGGCCATGAGCAGGGAGCTAGATCAGAACAGGAGCTGCTGGAACGTCAACCAGTAGCAATACCCTCTGTGCTATCATGTGGGCCCCAGAACCTTTTTGTGTGTATATCATGGTGCTAACTCCATTCTAAGAATAGCTTTTATTTTTAACACCTGATTAACAGAATTTAAATATCCTAAATTTTGAACTTTAAGCTCACTTTATGTTTGGAAACACAGAGCATCTTTACTGGCTGTGTGCCCCGGGCATCTCAGGGCTCAGGCTCCATGCCAGGGGTTCTCAGCCCCGAGGGCAGCTGCTTCTATAGACAGAGCATGGTCCTGCCTCCCCTGACTGCATGTCAGCTTCTATAGTTTGTGAGAGAACGTGTGAGCTGCCTGGCCACGTGCAGCCTTCCAGGGTACGGGGAGCCTGGGAGGGACACGGCCGTGTGTGGGTACGACTGGTGTGAGAGCTCGTATCCCGTGCCCCACAGGCCTGCCCGCTGGACCTGTGCACGGACAGCTTCTTTGCGAGCCGGCGCCTGGCCCTCGAGGCCAGGCTGCAGATGATCCACAGTGCCTCCGCGGAGAGCCTGCGAGCCCAGGTGGCAGCCACGTGGCGGGCCCAGGAGGGCAGGGCGGCCGCGCTCGTCAGCTGGGATCGCTTTGCTTCTCTCCAGGAAGCTCAGGTAACAGCTCTGCTGCTCAGGCAGCCACACCGCCCTGGGCCGGGGTGTCTTTGTGGTTTCTCTCATCCCCATGTGGGCTCATGTGGGTGCTGAGGTCAGGCCCCAGGTACCGTCCGGAAGCCTACAGCTAAAGGTGCTGTGGATGCCCTTCTGTGCACTCTGTACCGCCTCCGTCCGTGCGCGTCCTCCATGTACATCCTCACGTGAGCGGCTGCTACACCGAGAGGGAGAGGGACAAAGGCAGGGGTGGGCTGACGGGATGGCCTTCAGGCAGGGCATCCAGGGCCCTAGCAGGAGGGCTCTGTCTGCGTGCTAGTCCCGAGCTCTGTTGTGGCACCCACCTTTCTCCTGAGTGCTTCCCCCAAATCACTTCTTCCATGTGGGTGCCCTAGATTTCTACAGGGCCGAGCTCTGTTAAGGGACCCAGAGCTGGCCACTGGGCGTTCCAGCCAGGGCTCTGGAGCCCCAGGCCGTCCCCTGTGAGTGCCATAGGGTCGCAACTAACTGGCCCTCCTTTGCGCTCAGGATCTCGTCTCCTGCCTGGGGGGCCCACTCCTCAGCGGTGTGTGCAGGCGCCTGGCTACGGACTTCCGGCACTGCCGAGGGGGCCTCCCGGACCTGGTGGTGTGGAACTCCCAAAGTCATCTCTTCAAGGTCAGCTGAGTCCAAACCCAAAGTCATGGCTGTAATAGTCTTGCAAGGCCACAATGTGGGCTCCTGGGGGCTTCTGCTGCCTTGAGAGCAGACATGAGGGGAGGGGGACAGAGTGGGAGTGGCACTAGCTGTCTCTTCCGTCTGCACTGGGGGAACATGCTTCCATTTCCCTGGTGTGAGGCCATGTCCACACATCTGGGCCACTCCCCCGGGGAGGGACCCCAAACACCTTGTGGGTGCCTCACTGGGTCCCTGCTTGCTGCTCATCCCTGGTTGGTGGCTTTCCTATTGTTCAACATACACTAATCTGAGTGGGGTGGGGGGAGGGGGAAGAGGGAATAAAAAGTTCATGAAATCTGCATGTTTTGAAAAACTACACACAAATTTCAACACTTCATTTTTCCTTCTTGTGCTGTTTTGAATCTCCCTTGTGGTTGTTAATGAAAACTACAGCTTGCTGGGCTCGTTGCTGCATTTCTTAGAAGATACTAATCACTTTTTGAAATTTCCCTTCCAGCTGGTGGAAGTGAAAGGCCCTAATGATCGCCTTTCACCTAAGCAGATGATCTGGCTGGACGAGCTGCAGAGGCTGGGCGCGGATGTTGAGGTCTGCCACGTGGTCGCAGTTGGAGCCAAGGGCCAAGGCCTCAGCTGAAAACCCCAGCACTGGGACTCTGGTCATACACCACAGCAGATCTTCAGAGGAACAGAGCACTGTCTCATTGTACTGCTGTTGCTGCTGGCAGGCCGAGGGCATGACTACTTAGCAACCCACTGTATAATGCTGGAATTGTTTACTTGAAAGTCCTCTGATCCTACATGGTAGCGAATGAACTTTTCAGAAGGACAAGACCGTGGCGGCCATTTGAGGAGCTGCAGGCTTCTGTTGTCAGGCTGTGCTAACAGCTGAAATGAGGTCAGAACAGCTGCAGGGTTTCCAAAGTAGCATGCGTCCTAAAAGTATGTTGGAAATGGAGATTCTTGGGCTTATCAAAATTTTTCTATTACTACTTTACACATCAGCTATTAAACATTCATGTTTTATGTGTATCCACCAAGGGCAGAAACCACTTGAATTGATTTCTTTGGCAATGTTTTTATTTATTTTAAAAAAGATTTACTTATTTTTATTGGAAAGGCCTATACAGAGAGGAAGAGAGACAGAGGGGAAGATTCTCTGTCCACTGATCACTCCCTAAGTGACTGCAATGACCGAAGCTGAGCCAATCTGAAGTCAGGAGCCAGGAGATTCTTCCAGGTCTCCCACACGGGTGCAGGGTCCCAAAGCTTTGGGCTGTCCTTGACTGCTTTCCCAGGCCAGAAGCAGAGAGCTGGCTGGGAAGTGGAGCTGCCTGGATTAGAACTGACATCCATATGGGATCCTAGTGCATGCAAGGCAAGGACTTTAGCCGTTAGGCGACCACGCCGGGCCCATAGCAAAGTTTTTTAAAAAAGCAAAATTCCTATGATGTCGCTCTTCTGCCTAGGACTTCCGTAAGTGCTTGCTCTCATCAGCAGGGCCGGCTCAGCGCACGAGAGGCCAGGCTTCCTCAAGCCAGTGTCCCTTCTCAAGAACAAACCTGAAGGGGTGGGTACTTGGCGTCACGGGTGCTGCAGCTGCCTGTGTGCCTGGAGGAATGTTTGCACTTTCCTAGTGTCCTGGCTCTATTCCTGACTCGATCCCTGCTAATGCACACGGTGAGAGGAGTGTGGGATAGCCCAAGAAACTGGCTCTGAGTTGCTAGCTTGGGTCTGGCTCAGCTCTGGCTGTTGCCTAACGTCTGGGGAGTGAACGGCTGAAGAAGTGATATCTGGTTAAAAAAAAAAATCCCCCCTAACTAACTAGATTGGGGATGTTTTTAAATATTGCTATGATAACTACAGAGATGGGGGGGACTCAGACTGGGGCAGGTTTATGGAGTGAAGGTACTTCTGGTGAGCATGGGCCCCGCAGCCAGGGACTAGTTTAGGTGCCCATGCCCTGTGTGGGCAAACTGAGTTTCTGGTTGTGTACTTACTGACAAGGACTGGTTAGGTCATGGCTCTGGAATATCCACGTGGACTTGACTACAGCCAGCACTGACCTGATGCCACGCGTGTGAGTTTACCCGACTGCTTCCTCGCCCTGGAAGCAGCGTGCAGCAGTGATGTGGGTGGCATGCAAGTGCAGGGAGACGCCCTGGTGTCTGCAGTCGCTGTGTGCAGGGGTGATCTCACACTGAGGACCACAACAGACAACGTGAATGTTTTATTTCACACTCACTTTTGTTCACATTCATTCCATTAACAACACCTCATCTGGCTGCACATCCTACTTCAGCTCAAGTCATGAGTTTAGGCATAAAAGTTTTAGTTTTCTCTCAAAATCAAGTTTTGATTACACGAGGTTACTGCTAGCAAGCACACTTTGTACCCTCTGTTAGTACAAATTAATATCCTTTCCTTAAATAGTTAAACATTTTTGGTTTTAAAATGCCATCATAAAATATCAGTTAAGACACTGCACATCTCTAAGTTCAACAACACCAGGGAGAATGACACGGTGGCATCTGTGAGGCATCCCAGCAGCCTGGGCGCCACTCGGAGCTGTGGGCACAGAAAGTGCAAAAGTGCCCGTGGTGCCCAGCAGGGAGCCACACGTGCCCCTTCTGTCAGCAGAGGTGCCAAGCAGCTTTACAGGGGCTGGGACTCCAGGCTATTCTAGTTGTTCTTCATATTGTGCCAATGAACGGTGGCACAATAATCATGATATAACAACTCTCCAGCAAAAACATCTTACATTTGATTATCCTACAAAAATATGCACATTTTCTATTTAAAAACAGTATTAGTACCTAACTTTTAAAAATATATAAATTTAAAGAATTACCAAAGAAGTTCAAATATTATAAAAAGAAAATTAGATAAATGCTCAGTCCAAAAAATAACCTTAGAACAATGTGTAAAAAGCAGCTTACTGTAAAAGGGAATTATTATTACACTTTAAATGGCACAAATTCTGGGTGTTTTAAAAGGACCTGGGCCATTTTCCAAACAAGACATACAGAACGCTTGATGACAATAATGCCATTTATACACCTTAAAAGGAGCCTTCTTTCTGAGGCAAAACGTTGGCAAAACCATTGGCTTTATCCTCACGGTGAATTTCCCAAGACATTTTATAAGAATTCCTGTTAAATCAATACACATTATGAAACAATTCAAATAGAGCTATTCGGTACATACAGAGGCACAACACGATCTTAAAAACACTTGTGTCACAAAAGGATCTACACGAGACAGCTGGCTCTGAAAGCTCCCCAAGCGCGAGATGGCAGCTTGAGGACACCATCAACAGGCATGTCATCTCCCTGGGGGAACGGGTCAGGCAGTGTGCAGCTCGGCCTGCCTGCTGCGGGCTGGCCCGGCCCTTGGGAGCAGGCGCAGCCTGGCAGAGCTACACCGGGCCTCCGCCTCGGTACTGACTAAGGAGTTCTCTTGCCTCCCTCCTGTGCTCTATTCCTCTGCAGTGAGAACCTGGAGAGGACCGGGGTCCATGTAGTGGCCCAACAGTGGCCACATTAGCTCTTTTCCCCGGGAAGTGCCAGCAACAGCTGACCACACTGTGGACTGATGGGCAACCCTGTGGCCTGGACAGCACTCAGCTTGAGCACTGCCAGGGCTGAGGCTGCACTCTGGCCCCGGGGCTCCGAGGGGCCTCCTGGGAAGAACTACAGGCTGGCCTTTGTAGGGTTTCAGGCCCAGGGATTCTGGGTTGTAAGAATGAAGCTGTTAAACTGTTTCCAATATATAGGGGGATTTTAACTCCCCAATTTGAAAAGTGAATTATTACTTATATCTTAAAGGCACTTGTAGGTTTAATTGTGTTATCTACTGCAGACGCTTTTAAAGTTAACAGCATGTCATTTTAAATAGTCCTGTTCAAAGCAAACTCATGATTTGAAAACAGTCATCTAAGATCCCAAGCAAAGTGATCTTAACACGGTAAATTCTGGCCTGGGAACACTGAAACCCCATCTGGTGCATTCAACTAGAGGTACAGAGGGAACCAGACACAGGAATACCCAGCAACGCTCGGTGGCTTCTACCACACGTTTCTGAAAACATCCCTCTCACCTGGTGTCTGCTGCTTTGGCTTGTTAAGCTGATCAAATCAAGGAACCTTCAGTAGGTAGTAAGAACAGACAAACACCAGACAAAGCCTGGAGTGGGGACTGCGTGCCTGCCTTGCCACACCGACAAAGAGGACATGAAAAAGGCTACATATAAAACTGAAGGAAGCATGATCCAATGTTTCCAAATACTAGTGCAAATTCCACCTGTTTTTCTTACAGATAAAAGTTATCAAAGATTTAAAAGCCTGGGTTAGCACTTCTAATTTAGAGGCAAAAAAAATTTACAGCTTCCTTCAGAATATTTAGAAAAATACTACACTTCAGTCTTCATTTGCTAGTGTCTCAGTAGATAACCAAATTTTGGCTCCACTTAAAAATTTGCTCAGTGGCGTTCCCAAGATGCTTCGTCTGCACAGATTGCCGACAGGAGAGAAAGGGAAGGAGGAGGAGAGGAACTCGGGCGTGGTCGCAGCCTCCAGCGGGCCACTGGCTCGGAAGTACAGCCGGCTCTGCTGCAGCTCGCCGTAGCAGGCTGCCAGGGGGCCGCCATGCTGCTGCCGCAGCATCCTCCCCAGCACATCCACCTCGTCGGCCAGCAGAGAGAGCTTGTGGAAGGCAGTGATGGAGCCACCTTGGCTGATCTGTGCCTCAGGGACCCAGCGGAAGTAGCACAGCTTCCAGAGCTTGATGTGCATCCCAGACAGATGCGGCAGAATCGTGCCGTGCAGGTCGCATGGCTTGGAGAACCACGCTGCGAAGTACCGCTCCGCATCGCTGCCCTGGCCAGTGCTGTGCTGAGGCGGCTCCGGCTTCAGTTTCAGGATGAGGGAGTTTCTCCTGGGCAGAGAATTGTGCTCGCTGAGGAGTCCGTTCCGGAGGGGTGGTGGCATTCCTCGCAGAGTGGAGCTGTAGTTTTTCTGTGTACAAGAGAGACAGGAGTCACTGTCCTAGAGCCTCCCTTTCAGAAAGGCCATGTCACCCCGGGATCATGGCTGTCAGCCTCGGGCACTCGTCCACTCTAGGAGTGTTTCCAAGCCACCTTCTCTAAGTTGCAGCCTTTCAGGCACTGGCTGCCGAGGCCATTCTCACACCTGTGCTGGGCAGGGGAGGGAGGACTCTCAACCCATCAGCTCAGGTGCAATTTCTGTCTTCCAACAACAAAGAAATCCACTCCTGGTGGATTCTAGAAAGAAAGGCAGACCTAATGGGTTGAGGAAACTGGTCTCCCTCTGGCCAACAGCCAGGTGCACATCAGGACTAGCGGCCTCAGACACAGAGGTCAGGAGATGACCATCTAAGTTAGAATGCAACGGTCCTCAGAACCCTGTGTCCACAACGCTGGCTGTGACAGTGGCTTTCTAACACTGTGGTGGGCCCTGAAAAAGCTGCATCTGTGCGAGGTGATGGCAGGTTTCAGGGCACGGTCATGGCTTACCTTAGTCCGTTTCACAGACTTGGCCGAGCCGTTTTGCACACAAGGCATGCTTTTCCCAATGTAGAAGGGGTTATGGAAAAGTGTGCGGTCCTTTGCCGTAAACTGAAGCGACCAGTCCCAAACTGAGGGGAATTTTAAGCCCTTTTCATCACCCAACTGAATATTTTTGCTTATAGCAAATTCCTGCAAAAGGAAACAGTTGAACATTTGTAAGAAGATGCAAAACTAAGGACTTGTTGGAGCAGCTGTCTCTAGGCAGATGAAAAGCTTGGCACTTGGAGCCCATCAGAACAACACTTCCACTGCAAGCCCCAGGAGAGTAGCATCAAGGCCTGAGGGACACACACTCCCTGCTCAGCAAGTAGCAGGCTCACCAGCTGCCCCTGCACCTTGGGAAATACCAAAGTTGTGCCTCTGAGTAAGGAGTGCCACGGGTAGAAACAGACTTTTACTATTTGTAAAATTCTGTCTGTCCAAGCTTCCGTGGGGGCCTGGGCTGGCTTAGCTCACTCGCAGCAAATGGAGGCCATGCAAGGCCCCGGGGTGAAGGCCAGCCCCTCACCACGCCAGAGAACCTGTCTTCCCGGGAACGGCCCAGACCCACACTCTGCAGACAACACTCCGCAACAGGGAGAAAGGATCTCCAGCAACGCAGGCCACACGTCCTTTGCAGGAAACAGCCAACGTATTCACTGAGTCCTGGGACGCAATAATGATCTTATTTTCTGTTTTGTAGTAGTTCTTTCCCAAAATGTCTACAAAACCCCAGGAATTTCCTTAGAAAACAGGAAGAGTAAGGAAGCCATGAGAAAGCTATTGTGACACTGTGAGGGCTTCCAATCATCAGGACATAGTTAAGGTATGTCATCTATACCATGCAATGTTTTTCTAAAAAAAAGTTTTAAAAATTTTTCTTTGACCAGTATTGTGGCATGGTAGGTAAAACCACTGCTGGTGATGCTGGCATCGCTGTGAACAAGGGCTTGTATGTCCCAGCTCCCTGTTGACAGCCTGGGAAAAGCACTGGAAGTTGGCCCAAATGACTGGGCCCCTTACCATCCACAGGGAGACCTGGAAGAAGACCCAGGCTCCTGGCCTGAGCCTGGCCCAGCTCTGGCCATTTTGGAACTGAAGTAAGTGGCTGGAGGATCAATTTCTATCTCTCATCCTCTCTATGTGATTGCCTTTCAAATCAATTTTAAATAGAAATAAATCTTTGAAAATAACACAAAAGGAAATGCAACTCTTAGTCAACGGTCAGTTCCTCGCTGGGGAGGAGAGAGGGGAGGGACTGATGTTAGTACTTGTCAAAGAAAGTTTCTGAGAAAAGGCAAATCACAAATACATGAACACAATTAAAACAACAAAAATATGTATAGCACTAGGACATGAAACAAGAAAAGCAGAGGAAACCATGTCTTTAATATCCTAGATGGAAATTTACTGGTCAGCATATCTCAACACATCTGGGATCTGAGAAGGCAAAGCAGGCAGTGTGTGTCTCCGGACCACAAAGTCTGCTGCTTGGGTGCCCACCTGCATCACTGCGACACCACAGCCAGCCTCCTTGTTTGCAACTCTGGTGTGGCTCTGCTGCTAGATTCCTCCCAAAAGCCTCCCGTTGTTTTGGAGGTTCATGCTGAGGGTGTGTGTAGGGGTGCCCCAGCACTGACACCAGGCAGTGAAGAGAGCAGGGCAGAGGAGTGCCAAGGGGGCAAGCAGCCAGGGTGCCAAGGCTCGCAGCAGAGGACATGCACAAACTGACAGGAGTGAGAATGTAGGAGCAACTGGAGACGGCTGGCCCAGGAGCAAACCCGGCCCGGCCCTCGCCCAGTGCTGAGAGTCACTGAGGCGTGGGCTCTGCGAGCAAGCTAGTTTTGTTGTTACTGATGTTGTTGATGGAACGCTCCCTACTGCAACAGGTAAATAAAGTGAGCTCCTCGGCTGTCCTGCACATCCTGTCCCCTGCCCTTACAGTCCAGAGCAATCCTTCCTTCTTCAGGGCAACCGGCACATGGGTTCTCACGCTGCACAACTGCGTGCTGTGGGGTCACTCCACAGGGGAGGAGCCTGAAGGGCCCAGAACCAGCTTCTTCTCAGGCCAGGGCCAGGACGCAGGCCACCTACTTCCGGCCCAACGCCCAACGACTTTTGGCCGAGGCTGGAGACCCTGAGCTCACGACGAGGGTCAAGTCTGTCATGACTGAGGCTCACTTCTAGGCTTTCTGCTCTTCAAGAAAAATAACCTTTTATTCTACAACTTTTATTCTACTGACTGAGGAAATACAGGTCTCCAAAAAGAATCTTATTACTTAACAGCCCAAATGTGAACAATACAAAAAGCATTCATGGTGGTTAAACTAGGTAGCACCTTTCAACTGTTGTCTATGAACAATTTTCATCACCGAGTAAGAAAATGTTCATCACAATGAAATAATCTACATTTTTATCCTTAAAATAATTTACACAAACTTGCAACTTGAAATGGTAATAAGAGTTTTGAACTGTATGTTTTTAATATGCAGTTAACTGTACCTCAACTATACCACTACTAAGTCATTGGGGAAGAAACAGGAGCCACAGGCCACTTACGGTGCTCTGCTTCACCCGCTGGTGGGGCGAGTTGAAGAGGAAGGTGCCGAACAGGGAGATCCGGGTGCTGTCGCACAGCACTGCTAAGTAAGTCTCCGAGAACTCAAAGGCTGCTGGGTACTGTTCCAACAGCTGCCACGTGGCATCCAGGAAGAGCAAGAATAACGGAGACTGCAAACACAAGCCATGGGATTAGTCAGTGTTGTCCTTCGGCCATTCACATTTCCAAATTTATGCCTGATACTAAAGAAATGGAAGTATGCAGCTACAGACCCATGACTAGATAAGCATACTGGACCTAGGCATTTGTCAAATGAGTGTAACAAACTGGAATGGCAAAGTGACACATGAGTAAGTAGAAACAAGGAACAAAACATGCATGAAAGCATGTCCTGGAACATTCTTTAGAATAATGGTCAACTTCTGTGATTCCTTTCAGATTGCCCTCTAGGCTCAGTAACCAGAAACTTTCCCTTAAGTTTCAAAAAAAAAAAAAGTTTTGAGCGTGGCCTTGAGGCCTCATGGTGTGTCCCCAGCACAGCAGCTGGTGACTGCTGTTTTCTGAGACACTCCTGAGTCAAATGGAGCTCTCTCAACCCCCAGCATGTGGGTCTCCTTGGCCCGATCATGGATCAAATGCAATCATTAATCCCACATTCTTAACCCATGTGCTCCATTGTTAGACAACATGCTATTCCAAAATAATTTTGAAGCCAGACAAATTCAACATTTTTCAAACATTCCACCCGGGTGGGCACAGTAATCTTTCTGCGGTAGAGTACATCAAGTTGACCTCTAACCCACTGGACAGCCCTGGCCTGGGGCTGTGGTAGACGAAGCAAAGCCCTGATCTCCTTTCGCATGGGCATGCAGACTGTTACCTCTTTCTCCGATCTCTTTAAATGGTTGCATCTGTCCAGGAACGGGTATCCTGACATAACCCACTCCTTCTGAATCAGACTCTGAAACCCGGTGATCGTCCTAAAGTGAGGATCCAGCATCACTTGAATGAGAGAAGCCACCAGACAGCTCAAGTCTCTTCCCTCCTCCTCTGTCAATAAAATGGAAAGGAAACACTTACTACAGAGAAAAGTGCTGAAAGGGAAGGTGGATAAATGGGTTGTTTTTCACTTGGTAGGGTGCCTTCAAAACAACTTGTGTAAGGAAATTTGACTGGATCCTAGCAACCTGAAAATAGTAGACTGATAAATAAACTAAAATAGTACTAACAGGAGCTGCTCTTTTATAGACTAATGCAAGGAGCACTGCAGACACAGGAGGACAAAAGGACTGAAACATTTCTCTCACACCCCTCCCCCACACCTCCATCCTCCCCACCGGAGTCAGAGGCCTGCGTGGGAATGCGTCCTCCTCAACTATATAATCGATACTAAAAATAATCATTTAAAAAGGGAGAAAGTTGTCAGGATCCTGATTAGGCAGACAGTTCTTAAATAGAACATACAAAACATGATCAAAAAAAGAAAAAATGCATAAAATGAACTTTGCAAACACTTTAAAATGAGCGCTTCAAAAGATATCATGAAAACCAAAATGACATGCTGGGAGAAAATATATAAAGTTATATATAAAGGTAAGTATCTAGAATATATAAATACTCCTAAAATTCAATAGTAAGATGAAATACGTTAGAAATTCAAGTGAAAACTACAATGACCTACTAGGATGACCCCAAAGACAAAGGACAGTGCTGGGGGAGGTGGAAAAGCTGGGGTCCTCCCAACTGCTAAGGGCAGAGGGAAATGCACACAGCCCCTAGAAAACGGCCCGACGGTTTCCTAAAGAGCTGGCCACAAACAGATCAACAACTCAGCAATTCCACTTCTATATATCTACCCAAGAGGAATAAAAACGTGTGTCCTAAACATTTTCAGGTGAATATTCTTCAGAGCATAGTTATAAAACCCAACCAGCAGAAACGAGCCACATGCCCATCAGGGAAACGAAGAAACAATGAAATTTTTAAAATTGTAACACAATTCAGAAATAAAAGTAAGGAAGCTGCTGACAGGTGCTATGTAAATGAGCCTCAAAAAGCATTTTAAACGAAAGAAATCAAAGACAAAAGAAATACTAAATGATTGTTTTATATTAAATACCTAGAAAAGGAAAATCCTCAGAGACACAAAGTAAATTACTGCTAGGACACAGAAATCCTTTTTGGAGTGATGAAACATTTCTAAAACTGTACTCTTTATTAAAATTATTGGTTTTTTTAATTCTTCCTTATTAAAAATTATTGTACATTTAAAATGAGTGAACTTTTACAGCATGTAAACTCTCTCTCTAAATACTGCTTCAAAAACAAGAAAAATGCAGGCTCAGTGCTTCCGCTGATACCTTTTATATTATAAATGCAAACAGAAGTCAAGGGTAGGTAGGACTGTCCAGGAAGATGAAAACACCTGCCGGCTGAGAGGAGAAATAAGCTGATTTGGGGGTTTTTTCCTGCATTTGTGAATTAAATACAAATTTCATATCAAAGAATTGCTGAACTATTACTTTTTTCCCTTTAGGGCTTTAAGTATCTTTGCCTTATTAAAGTCAGTGTCTGACTGTTAATAAAAATATTTCCGAAAGCTAAACATTCTGTGCTCACTTAAAATGTAATGTGAATGTATTACAAAAGGGTAGTTCAAACTTTATCTGTATACTCAGAAATTCTGTTAGTTGTAAAGTCATTTAATGTAAAGTTATCCTTCGAGTATCTCAACCAGTTTTACACTGCAGCTATATTAGGCACAATTAACATGAATTCTCAGGCCAGCCAACTTCTTCACATCAAGCTATTGCCTTAAGAGTCACAATCTGGCATGAATCAGAGGCATTTAAAGTTAAAACAAATGTGTGCAAATAAGAAAAACAGCAAGATTAGAGAAACAAGTTTAATACTATACATAAATCCACAATGATGTGATTCACTCTTCCCATCAAATAAAAAATACCCAGCAAAGGTAGAAGATGAGATTCCCAGGGCTATTGTCTCGCTTTAACCATGTGCAAGGCCTGAAGTACATCTCATGGTATTCAGTCAACAAACGGAAGCTGAGGCTGACGGGTTTGTTTGGATGTGGACAGTCTGGGGAGGCTGGCATGGAGTCATGATATTTTTACAAATTACTTTAATTACCTTGTAGGACTACAGAGAGATGTTTGCTTTCTAGTACGTATACAAGTTCTGCTGAATGTTTAAGGAAAACCCTGAAAAGACAAGGAAAAATACTGTTAAAAATTAAATCTGCACTGTGAACATTTCAAAAGTACACAGCTTGCTTTGCGGCACTTCCCTTTATTGTGTGTCACAGACACTCATGTTTTGAACATTGGAGGTTAGCTGTGTCCCTGTGTTCACCAATGCCACTCTTCCACCAGCAGGTGCTGTGTTCATGAACTGTGCTCTTGTAAGAAGGCAAATTTAACTGCTAAGTGTCATATGTGCTCTGACTGTTCCACTGAGACTATCTGCTAACTCTGAGCTCTCTCCTTTTCCTTGGGCCCAAGCCCAAGATACAAAAGTACTGGAAGTGGGCCAATGGCTAACTGTACCATAACCTCTGATTGTACAGTGAAAACGGATGAATCACATACCTCTCACTTGAAATCAAGGACTGAAAATGATTAAATTTATCAAGGAAGGCATGTGAAAAGCTGATACAGGCTTAACACTAGGACTCTTGGGCCAAACAGGCAAGTTGTGCCTGTGAAGGAAAAGTTCTTGAAGAAACTTAAGAGTGCTATATACTCCCCCAAGGAAACCAAAAATTGCAAAAAAGTAAAATTGTCTTACGGCTGATAAGCTTTAGTGGTCTCAAATGGAAGATCAAACCAGCCAAAACATTCCCTAATGTTGCAGTCCAACCCTGAACCCATCAATCTTCGTGGTAAGATAGCTCAGAGCTGAGGATGCCCAAGAAAGTCTGCAGCTAGCAAAGGTTGCTCAGGACACTTCATCTCTAACATGAAAGTGCCAGGTGCAGCAGCTGCTGCAAGCTACTGAAAGATTTAGCTAAGGGAACCAATAAAGGTGGCTACACTAAACAGATTCAGGAGAAAACCAGAAGATCCTATCTAGAATCTTCAGAGCTAGAAAGCCAAAGTTAAGGCTGGCCGAAGTCTCCAAGAACGGACTGACTCTTTCGTTAGGGTCTACCATATCCAGTTCATGTTGAAGCCAATGGTTACGACTCACTACAAAGAATTCCACAAAATCTATTCTACCTGTGTTCTACTAATGGAACAAAAGAGCCCAGATGACAGTATGTCTATATTTACAACATGGTTGTAATGCTAAGTCCACTGTTCAGAACCAACAGTTGACAAATACACCTGGTCACCCAAGAATTCTAATTAAAGTACAAGACTGTTGTTTTTATACCTGCTAGTATGGCTTCCATCCTGGAGCCCATGGACCAAGCAGCAATCTCAGGGCCAGCTTTGTGTCATAGTGGGTTAAGTCACAGCTTACACCAGCAATAGGTACCAGTTTAAGTCCCTGCTACTCAGCTTCCAATCCAGCTTCCTGCCGATGCACTCTGAGAGGCCACTGAGGGTGGCCCAACAACTTGGGCCCTTACCATAACGTGGGAGACCAGGATGGAGTTCCTGGCTCCTGGAGTTGGCCTGGACCACTTCTGGTTGTTGTGGCCATTTGGGGACTGAACCAGCAAAAAGAAGATTGACAAAAGATAGATGCATCTCTCTATCACTCTTTCAAATAATACATACACCTTTAAAAAAAGAAATAAGTTCAACTTTCAAGTCTTATTTAAGAAACAGATTTTCATAAGGCCACAGTGATGGATCTGGCTGAACTGAACGCTTCTATAAAGGATTCTCAATGCCTTTAAGAACATCTTGTTCAAAGAAGGACTCATAATGAAACTGTTAAATATAAATATATCCTGACAATAGGATGGTGGACTTTCTGCCACTGTCCATACTTACACTTAAATAGCTGAACAATGGACTGACGACTGTTTATGAAGGATTATGCAACTGTAATGATATAGGGAAAATCAGTGTGTGTGTTGGGCGGGTACTGACTTAGGGAGGGAAGTTCCAGAGCCTATGGAACTGCATCATCAAATAATAAAAATGAAAAAAAAAAAAGAACATTTGTGACACAAAGGAGGGTGGCAATGTGGGGGTAGTGGTTGACATTATCAACATTAACATGAATTTTAAAGAGCCTGATTTCAATGCTCATGGAAGATTCTGAAGGGCAGAAGTAACCACAGGTACGGCACAAAAGGCAAGATATCTAGGATTTAACTGATGTAGCATCACGAGACCATTTAACAGCTGTCGAGTCACTTCTTATGGACAAGCCAGGAAATGGCGTTTTGTGACAAAACCTCCTCCTGGGGAAGGTGCTGTGAGGAGCACTGAACGTCAATAAGGACCTGGACCGTCATCTAAACTCAGCTGTCAAGGCAGTGGCGGAACGTGACAGGATGACCTCCACGGGGAAGTTCCAGCATGGTGAGCAGCACACCTACAAACAGCAGCGCACATTCCAGCAGTCCTTCATCAAAGGCCGTGTCTGTGGACGAAGCCCACATCACCGCTGTCTTACTTTAAAGCACGGTCACAGCCACCTGTCTTCAGCAACCGCCACCTGGGTCAGTTGGCAGTTATGAGCACAGAGGCAAGACTCTACCAGCAGAACCGGAAGGACTCAAGGACCTGCTCGAAGCTCAGAGGTATGTCAGCAGTTTTTAGCAAGATGGTATTTTTAAATTAAAGCATGTAGACTATTCTTTTACACATAATGCTACTGCATATTTCAGGCTACAGCATAGCACAAACCTAACTTTTACATGCACCAGGAAAATCCAAAAATCTGTAAGACTTGTTCTATCATGATATACGCTTTACAGCAGTGGTCTGGAAGCCAACCTATAATTCCTTTGAGGTGTGTGTGCGCCGGAAATGAGACAACTCCAGTCTTTGCCTACATGCATTTGTATTCTCAGCCTTCAGGATTTCTTTGGTATTTATGTGATTCTTTCAGAGTAAGTTTTGAGATCCTTCATAAACTCTTCATAAAAAGGAAGGGGCTGTCTAACACAACATTCACGAAATGGCTAAACTATGTAATTAGAGATGAGTGGCTTCCTGGGCACAAGGATGAGGACAGAGGCTGTAACTGTGCAAGGGGCACATCCTGCGGCGACGGGGCCGTTCTAGGCTGCGATGCAGATGCATGTGATAACACCTGCACACACACCCACATGTGAAGTATGATTTAGACCAGTAAAATCTAAGACTTGTCAATGGCAGAAATGCCAATTTCCTGGTTTTGATGCTCTAAGCCCACTACCCAAGCTGTTCGCACTGTGCAAAGGCAGGTGAGGAGTTCATGGATTTCTGTACTATTTACATACCTCTTGTGAGTCTATCCTTATCTCAAGATAAAAAGTTAAAGAAAAAAACAAAGTTGTACAAACCTGACATATTCCAACCACCGGGTACTTTCTAGTGAAGACAACCATTTCTCTTCCGTTTCTTCAAAAGGCTCTGTAATAAATATGGCAATTTTATACATGGCTACAGATACAGGTGTATATAAATGCAAACACATTTAGGCTTTTAAAGCTTACTTTTAGATAAGCAACCTGAGAGTGAGGACATAACACCACAGTTCCTAGTATTTAAAAGTTGGCTCTATGGAGCACGGATGTTCACATGAGTGACACAGTACACAGCAAATGATTACACGTTACAACATCTAACACGGCAGAACAAAGCACTCCCCGGGCCTCCATCTTTCTGCTTGCTCTCATGAGAATGGCAGTGTGCTCAACCTGGCCTCCTGCAAATGGGTGACTCCCTGCCTTCCTGGCTGGCCTGTGCCTTGGTGATGGCTCTCCTGATCAGTGGGGACAGCTGCCCAAGCGCCGTGTCATCTCGCTCTTGCTACATTTGGTTCCTTCCCAACTACCAGTGCTGCTACTTCACGCTCTGCTTCTGGGGCCGGGGAGCTGACCACTACAGGAGGGAAAGCTTCCTCTGTCCAGCCCAGCAAACCCAGGCAAACTCCGCCCAGACATGGGTCTCCTTACTCAACGTCTGCACAGGGCTGCCTCTCCTGACCCTCAGGTGAGTTGGGGGCTTCCTCAAGCAGGACTCACTTTTCCAAACATTGCACCCGGGGCACTGTGAGGCCCCCTGGTAACAGAAACATTAGAAATGCGAGACTTGGTTCTCAAACCAAATCACCTACCTCAAAATACAACTACCTGTATTAAAACCTTAGGGAGTCTGTCTGGAAGGTGACACAGCAAATGATTTCATACAGGTTTTCTAATATGCCTTTTGTGACTTCAAGAATAAAACAATAAGCAACTTAAATTTTATTTCCTAGGACATTCTGATACAATAAAACATGTACATATATCTCAATGAACCTCTGTTTAAATCTAGCACATTTCTACATTTTTTGGAAATATCACCTTTCCTGACAGGACTCATATAATTCTTCACCTTTCACACATTTTATAGACATATATATGAATTTTTAAAAGAATTACCATTAACGCATAGTTGTTTTAGTTTAACAAATGCCGCCTGTATTTCTTGAATGTTTGGCAAGGTCTTATCCAAATCTGATTTGTAAACATCGCTTCTCTGTGGGTGACTTTTAGTTATTGCATTACAAATCCTAATAAAGACAAAATCCTTTAGTCATTATTCATTCGTTTTTAAGCACTTACTATAAGCCAAGATACTGTCCTAACAGATGGAGACAGAGATGAACAAGACAGGCCAAACCCAGGTCCTCCTAGAAGCTACATTCCCAGTGGTGAGCAGGTAAGCAACACGGAGGAAGCAACGCCTGTGGCCAGTGCTCTGGAGGCCTCAGCCCCCTCCAGAAGGCAAGGCCAGAGAAGGTGCTTCTGAAAATCAAGTGCCCACGAGTAAGTGAAGATCTGGGGAAAAATTCCTAGGCAGCAGGAGTAAGATAGTGCCACGGCGCTGTGGTGGAAACAAAATGGAGCTGCTAGAAAAATCCAGGGAAGGCCAGTGAGGCTGAACGACCTGCCTGAGGGTCGGAGACAGGATAGCTAAGATAATCAGTCATGTGTGTGAAGAGTAGGGAAGCGAAAAACACAAAAGGAATTAAATTAATTCTTTGCCTGATAAATACCTAAACTGCCACTGGTTACAGGTTTTATACAGAATTTTCAGACCTTCCCTTTGACAGCCACATTCCTAAGTGAGCACTGGCCAGTGTGCATGTCAGTGTAGAAAGCACGACTTGGTGCATTGCAGAACTGTTAGTTTTCAATGTGACTAAGTGCAACTCTACCCACAGAGAATATGCACTACTGTGAGCTGTAGTGCCCTCCTTTCTGGAAAACAGAGCAGAGAGGGGAGGACCACTTGGGGGTTTTCTGATTCAGCTCATGTAATGATATTGTGGAAAACCACAAAATCTGGCAGTCTGTATATGGACTGCAATGTTTCTGAGGTTCCCTGAGCCTACTTTCTAAGACCTGTTCACGTGCTACTCAATTTGTTCAAGCTCTGAATCAATATCGCAGGTACTTCCCAGGTGCTAACTATGCAACAGTAAAGAATCAGACATAGTCCTAGAAGAAAGGCAAAGATCAAACTGCAACAGACACTCAACTGACTGAAACAAGTGTTATGAGGAAAAGTTAGAGACCTTTATAGGAGGCCTAATCTGGGGGAAGGGTTATCTCAAGGAAGCAGAGAATGAGTCCCAGTGGGCAGGGGTGGTGGGTGCAGTACATGAGCATGACAAGGCAGCCAAGGAGGAGAGGTGACAAGGCCAGAGAGCACGTAGGTGGCTGGAGTCCAGCAAGTGGAACACAGAAAGAGGAAGTGACAGCACCTTCAATATAATGGCAAAGGTGGAGCTAGCTGGAAGTAGAAGGATTTCCAAGCTTTCTGGAAAATGATGTGAGGAAGACTGATGGAAGACTGAAGATGGGAAGGGAAACAAGGAGCACAAAGCTGACATCTTGGTCTGGGCGTGGGCTGGAGACATCACGTGGCTGTAACCTTGATTTTGGTTTTGAACATAGTAAGTTCAAAAGGTCTTTGTGATTTTCATGGGGAGTATTTCAAATTTGACTGGAGAAATAAATGTACTGGTCATTAAAGCCACAGTGCTGTGTGAAACTGCTTAGGTAAGAAATACAGAATAGGAAGAGGGAATGGGCCTTAGGCAGATTCTAGGCGATGTCTGGAGAAAGGACAGGCCTACAGGGGGCACAAAGTGCCAATGGGAACAAGGACTCCAGGAGAGAGGAGAGGACTGGCAGCTGAGGGTCCAGAGGGCAACCCTGGGAGTGGCCAACAGTGCTGTTCCTGCCAGGGCATCTAAGAGAGGTCACAGATGACCTCGGCTGCTGCTGCCACGCTTCCCTGTGGGGGATGCTCAAAACTGCTTTCCTAGCTACTGTGACGCTGCAGACCTTAAAAAGACACACAAGAAACAACGAAGATGAGGAATGTGTGATTTGTCCTGAAGTGTCTCATCTGGACATCATAGCATCGTTCTTTTCCTTTTCGTCCACTTGAAAGGCAGAGGGACCCAGAAAAAGAGACAGATCCTACATCCGCTGTCTCAGTCCCCAACAACCAGGCTGGATCAAGACAAAGTCGGGAGACTGGAACCCCATCTGGGCCTCGCACAGGGTGGCAGGGGCCCAACTTCTAGGGCCACCGTCTGCTCCCTCCTGGTAGGATGCATTAACAGCAGGCTGGGTTGGAAGCAGAGTTGCCAGGACCTCAAATCGCACCCTGATGGGGTTTTGGGTGTTCCATATAATGACTTAAGGCATTGCACAACACCCACTCCAGAAGTATGGAAGATATTAAGGACATGTTACAGCAAGATATAAGTAATATAAGATCCTCAAGTGTCTTTTAAGCCAAAAAGTTAAAACTATATTTAGTATAACTTAAATGTTAGCAAACATATTCACACTGTTTTCAAAAAGGCAATTCTTATACAGAATATATGGTACCAATGAATATGACTACATCGTTTACCAAGTATTTTAAATTAGTAGAGAACTTACTGGACACTTATTTATGACAAGTACAACTATCTAAAACAGCAAGGACCATATCTCAATCACCTCTGGTCAATCTTCCTTTGCTGCAGCACATCTCTGATGAGGGCCATTCGCACAAGGGCACTGCCATTGGAGTGACTCCAGCACCAGAGCTAGGAGAGAGGGAGAATCCTTACTTAGCTGCATGGAAAAGCGGACACCAGTGTTACAGCAACCCCACAAGAAACACTTACTGGCATCCGTCTTCCAACAAAAGAATGAGAAAAGATCTTTAGATCTTGGTCTGCTAATGAACTTGGCACTACGAAGTATTCTGGAAGGCTGGAAGATAAAAAAGCAGTCACACCTAAGAGTGTTGGCATCATGCACTCTGCAACATGCCCTGTAACTAAGCACACGTACCCTCACTTAACACGCACCGCTGAACAGCCGTCGGGGGGAAGGAAGGGATACTGCTGATCCTCACGGGTGTCAGGGACCCAAGGACCATCATCTGTGCCTTCACGGTCACGTTAGTAAGAAGATGGCATCTATCAGGAGCAGAACCAAGGCTTGAACCCGGGATCAATTCAGGATGCAGCATCCCTAGTGATGTCTTAACCTTTAGGTCAAATGTCCAGCCCATATTCTGCCTTCTATTTCAGGGTGCTAATGAATTTGTGACAAAAAAAAAAAGTTCGACAAAAAAATGACAGCACTAGGGCCTGGTACAGTACCTAGCTGCTGAAGTCCTTGCCTTGCTTGCACTGGAATCCCCTATGGGCACTGGTTTATATCCCAGCTGTCCCGCCTCCCATCCAGCTCCCTGCTTGTGGCCTGGGAAAGCAGTAGAGGATGGCTCAAAGCCATGGGACCCTGCACCCAAGTGGGAGACCTGGAAGGAGCTCCTGGCTTCAGATTGGCTCAGTTCCAGCCATTGCAGCCACTTAGGGAGTGAATCAGCAGACGGAAAATCTTCCTCTCTGTTTTTCCTCCTCTGCATATCTAACTTTTCAATAAAAATGAAATCTTTTTTAAAAATGACAGCTGGAATATGATTAACAACAACCCTCAATGAAATAAGAGATCTGGGCAATGACCTGACTTCCAAAGAGCATTGTTTCCATAGCTACAACATTAACATGAACTGGAACATTGTGTGGGCTGGTCAGGCTGACAGCCTAGAACACTGTCAGTCAGCATCATAAGAAGTAGCAACTAAACTGAAGGACAAACACTCACAGAGCCAGCCCCAGACAGAAGCGCAGAGCACCTCCTAAGGAAACATTCTTACCAAAAACATCCAATCTCAATGTGAACTTGCTAGCATTTTGCAGGAAATACAGAAAACAAAGGAGCCTGCACAGGACTGCTGGGACAAAGCATTATCTGTACTATGGAGAACTCTCAGGAACAAATGAGATGGATGGCTCTGTCACACAAAAAATTTAGTCAATTAAAAAAACTGCAAGGTGACTGTGTTTGAAAGGGCCGGGGACATCCCAACCAAATGCAACCTTCAGACTTTGCTCAGGATCTGTCTTAACAAACCACCTGCACAAACCGGTTAACAAGATAAAGTACAAACAAGTACTGGCTAGATAATGACAGGAATCGTGATCAGTTTCTTCAATGGATATTGGTATTGTGTTTATATTTTTTAAAAAGTCCTTATCTATTAAAGCATGCATTAAAACTTACTAAAAACAAAGATTTTACTAACTATACAGCTTGAGTTACCACTGACCCCCACCAGCAGAAAAGCTGTACTTACCACGTGGATATCATGTAACCCTCATTAATAGAACAAACTCTCCAACCCGAAGCCCCAGTCCTCTTCATTTCTCTGTCCCAGTCGGAGTATGTTTCAAACAGCGGAGTTTTTGGGCTGCTGCCACCACCAGATCCACTTCCGCCTCCTCCTCCACTTCCAGAGGGTATTCCATTCATTTTATTTGCTGCAGGAAAAAGCATTATTACTACTCTTTTGCTTGAGTTGCATTTCATGCAGCATTCCCTTCCATTTTTCTGTGCTTCCTGTCAGGTGTATACTTTGTAGTCTGTCCTCTCTGCTTTGTCCTCCAAGCTTCTCAGGAGTCATGATCTTCAACAGCTTCTTCCCCCTACACACCCCTCTGTCCCCCTGTCCTCCATAGGGTCTGTCACTTTCAACAGTCTTCCAACACGCCCATTCTATGGAAGCTATATTCATCTCCCTCATCATGCTGCCCTACACTGTGGGGTAAATTCAAGTCGCTTGCTTGCTTTCTCTGTCTTTTCCCTGGAAGAATGAATGCTCTAACAAGTCTCTGATCTCAACCTTTCCACTGCCTTTCATTGCTCTAGTACTGACTTTTCATCTATCTGGCTCCTCAGTAAATTCTTAGCTTCCTGTATCTACTCAGTTTTCCTTTGAGAAGCTCACAAGGTTCCTTCACTCAGTCTGAATGTTGTCCCCACATGCAGTTTCAACAGGTGGGGCCAGACTTCAAGGCCCTTAGCAAGCAGAGGGGAGCAGCTGTCTTCCAGGAACAGCCTGCAGGCTGGAGTGTGCCTGTAATGTGACTGCAGAGACATCAGCCCAACAGTTGATCAGCGTTATCCAGGCAATTTGGGACAATACATGGAATGACCCGTCCTGACCCAGAGTCTTACTGCCACAGTCAACCGGGGCAAGTCTCCCCACTGACGTCCCTGACAGGATGTTCTAACCGGCCTCAAACCACACAAAAGCTACAAGATACTTTTCCCTGAAATGATGCTTTTACAATGACAGTACAGGGTCCTAAAGCTCAGCACTGTTCATTTCCCACCTGAATCAAGCCAATCGAATGGCTTCTTGTGGTCTTAAGGATTCCTCACTTACATGCTCTGGCCTTAATTTTCCATTATTCCCAATTCTCACCCTCCTTTGTAACCACAACATGTCCCTCATTGTCCCATGAATCTCCCATGTCCACTGCTACTGATTATTTATTAACTCATGGTACAAGGATTTTCTGAGAAACCACCAGGTGTCCAGGTCTGAGAGCAACATGATAACATTTTATCTCTATATGGAAAGCACTAACGCAGGAGCGCGCTGCATGTCTGAGTGCATAAGATGTAGAAGAAACCCTTATCTCTTGCTGGGAGAGGAAGCTGGGGCAGGGAGGCCTTTATGACTTGACCACATCTGAACAGAGTCCTAAAGAAAGAGTCAAAGTTTCCAGGTAGCTGGTAGAGAGCATATTGGTCAGAGAACACAAAACATGGTACAACTGTACGACACCAAGTAATTACATACAGTTAGAGCATTAAGGAGGTAAGAGATTGTGGGAGACAGGTTGGAGGATTAGCTGGGCCTAGACTCCATGTCAGTATTGCCCGAAAGAAAAGCTGCTAGTTCTACATGCCCATTTCAAGTTAAAGTTAAAGGAAAAAAACCAAAATTAAAATGTCAGTCCATCAGTCGCACTAGCCACATTTCAAGTCCTCAATAACCACGTGAGGCTAGCAGCTACCCTGCCAGGCAGCACATGTGACATCACTGGACAGTGAGTGCTACTTCAGACTGTGAAAGGTCTTATGTAATTAATTTTTTGTCCTGCATCGGAATTACTTAGTGTGAGGTCAGTGTTGTGGCACAGCAAGTTAAGCTCTTACTGGAACACTTGTCCAAGTCCCAGCCGCTCTGCTTCCTATCCAACTCCCTGCGAAAACCCCTGGGAAAGCAGAACATGCCCAAACACTAGGATCAAAAATAGAGCACTCATGTGGGAGACCAGCTCCTGGCTTCCACCTGGCTCAGCACTAGATGTTTTGGTCATTTTTAGGGGAGTGAATAAGCAGATGCAAGATCTCTTTTTCCTTTTTGTCTCTCCCTCCTACTGTCACTCTGCCTTTCCAGTAAAGAAAGTAAAGAAAGAAAGGTTACTCAGTGTTTCTGATTGTCACAGACTACTTTAATATTAAGATGCTAATTCCTATATCCTGCATACGCTCCATAGGGGAATGCTTGGGCAGTCATCGCTCTAGAACACAAAACCCGCCTTGAGTCTCAGGCAACCCCCAGTCTCTTCAGAGTATTCAGAACACCAACACAGAGAACTCTGCTGGTTCATTACAAGGTTTAGCTACAGGGAGAAAACCCCGCACGATCAGCTCAGGAAATACAGAAAAACATTTTACAGAGTCCAACACCTGTTTGTGATTCCACCAAAGACAAAAACAAAAAAGCAACCCAGAAAAAAAAAGTTAGCCAATTTGGAATAAAAGGGAAAGGGAATTTTTCTAAGTTGATACAGTATTTATATGAAAAAAAAAAAATGCAGCACATGGCACCTCCCTTAAAAGCAGAGACAGAAATGATCTAGTAACAAGACTGTTGTTCAGCGCTGTTCCAAACGTCCCAGCTGCAGCACACAGGACACGCAAGCGTATGAAGAAAACACCCAGGCGTTTAGTTGAGGTATGCAAATAGACTGGCTACAAATCCCTAGCTCAAAATCTAACACTGTTCTGCATTGCAGCCTTTATTAAGCGGGGCTGAGAATGTGCTACTTGAATTATAAAACTACTTCTCTGTGATTCAGTTTGTAAGTGAAATCCTAGACTTCAGGTTAGTTTAGAGAGATGCCAGTAAATTGACCCAATTAATGTTCAGAATGGCCCTAGGCCACAGGAAACAAGAAAAGTCGACCTGGCCAGGTGGGTGCCTCGCACACATCCCACACCGAGTCCCAGCTGCAGCTCCCGACTCCAGCTGCTCTGCCAGAGCAAACCCTCGGAGGAGCAGGTCACAGCATGAGTGACTGCCTCCTGCCTGTCACAGGGGAGTCTGGGCTGAGTTTTCCTCCCAGCTCAGAATAGCCCAACCCTGGCTGTTGAGCATTTGGGGAGTGAATCAATGCATGGTAGTTTAAGTGAGCATGTTCTCTCTCAAAGTTAAAATAAACTAGTGGTAGCCATATGAAAACAGACTATCCTAGTAATGATATCACAGACCTCAGAAGCGAAAAATAGAGAGCTATGATCACTAATGGGCTCAAATGAGAAAGTGGTTCTAAAAGGGGAAATTCTGAGTGTGTGTGCCAACACAGTTGCACTGCTAAAGGCCCAAATGATTCTGATGCCTGTGGCTGCTTATGAACCCTAATATTCAAGAAAAAATTACAATGCTTTATAACTACACTGGGAATGGAAAAAGAGTGGATAATGACCAAACTTAAAATTCTGACAATGATTCAAATATATTATGCATTTTCTTAAAAATAAAATTTCATGGAAAATCCAATCCCAAGATTTTTATTAATCTAACAGATAAAATCTAAAAATAATTTTTCACTGGAACACATTTTTTTTTATGTGAACCCACATTAATACCTCGGATCTCATCTCAGCATCTGTCAGCAGATTCGTGCGGAGCTGGAGCTGCTGAACTAGACCTGCAGACAATGTCGGCTGGTTTTCAACTCTTTAGTCCAGAAGCATAATCTGACACCTTATTAATTTTATAAGATACTTTTAAAAATCTGTGTCTAATAACAGTTGGATCAAGGAAAGCCGAGTTCTCATGGGTTCTTTTCAGGATGAAACACGGCTCTGGGCTGGGCTCGTGGGTGCCAGTGGGCAGCGGGTTCTGAGCGAAGCCTGAGGGCCCTGCCGTCCTCCTGTACTTGAGGACACCCACAGGAGCACGTGGATGACTGTCCTGTGACGTTGGACATGAAGGAACCACCTCGCCACAGCTAAGGCCAGCCAAAGGATCGCTTTCTTAAGTAACTGCAGGGGTCATCTTCTAATTTTAGATGTGGAAACAGCATTGTCACCTACCTGCCTGCAAAAAGGACTTCTTTAATCCAGTCAATGAATCAACGTGTCATCCAGAAGTTCAAGAGAGGATTATTGGGCATCTTTCACTCACAATTTAATGAATTCTGACTGCAGTGTGTGGAACTCTCAGGCTTCTTTTGATCTTAAAGATGCAGTTTATGCTTCTGTAACAGCATGGAAGGATATTAAAGGATGTTATCCTATAAAGAAGCTTCACAAAACCTTGGCCAGTGTTATGTTTATGAAGTAGTTGTCAAAGGGGCAGGTGCCTGAAGGATCTAGTATAAAAAGCAACTACTGAATGTTTTAGGCCCTAATAATTAAACTGTACCAATAAACTATACAAGAGGAGACAGAGGGACTGCCTGATAGAAAACCCCGCAGCAGAGGAGCTGTTACAGGTCAATCAACTCTTGGCAGTAGTAAGAATCGAAGATGCCCACCTGGGATGAAAAAAACACGAAAAGCAATTTAAAGCAGGCATCAGGTTGCCAACTGCATAGCAAAGTTTACTGTATTTACTTAGTCCGAGTCATTACATTATTGCAGAAGTCATGGCTCTATACATCGGACCAATCTTTTCTACCAGAAAAATAGAAGCATGAAAAAAAGATGGTCTGGTTCAAAAACAAGTTTAGGTGGGAACTGAAGACCATCTCCTTCAGCTCTTAACCCTCTTAGCACCACTCCCCTGCAACTCTGGGTAAGGCTCTAAGACACCTGGTGATGCCCCCTCTGCAGCCTGATGAGGACCCAGGGAACACTGACCTGCCCGTGCAGGATCTAGACCACTTCAAGATAGTAAGTGAATTTACTTTATATTTAAAAAAAACTTAAAAACACAAATGCATTACTCAGGTCTAAGTTACAATTAGTGTACATTTTGATAAGAAAAATTGATAACACTAGTTATCCAGCTTCTAAATTGTACTACAGAAGTCTTTCTGGAAAGCACTGTAATATTTCACATCTCTTATAATGCTGATATCTTTTAAAACAATAAAACTGTACTTACGCAATATGTTGTGTACTGATAATTACATTTTAATGCATTTGCAATACAGCAATGTTTTTATTTTGCAGGCTATTTATCATAAGGTTCAAGGTAACAAAATATAAAAGTGCAGGACAATTACTAGTAGTCTGTAAGATACAGAATGTGCTGGAATGAAGGAAGTCTTTCATCATACAACAAACTGTTTGATTTTCTTCCTTAGACCAATAAAGACATGTGCTCCAATGTAGCCAATGTGCATCTAACAGGAGACACAGCCTTTTTGTTTTCCTCTTTTTACAAGATTCTGAAAAACTAGTTTATTAAAGTCCGCCAGTATACAAACAGAAAGCAGAGACGTATATGAACAGCCCTTGGTGACATAATAGCTGCCCGACGGTGCAAACCACCGTACCTGCACAAAACCGTGTTATTTGGATAATTTGGATAGATGTTCACCTTTCTTCACTCTAACTCAGAAATATTCAGTATTTTGGCTATCTTAACAAAGTCCGCTATAAATGTTTAGTTTTTAATTGTTTCAGCTTTTGTGTGAACTCACACCTTGATAGGAAAGATAATGCTTCTGAACCACTTTTTAATTTTCTGCCAGCGTTCTAAGATTATTTTAGCCTGTGCTACCAATTAAAATGGGCTAGGGATATATGCTTCATCATAAAAGACAAGTCAGCGACTGGAGGTAAAACATTGGACATGATTTTTATAAGCCCACATTTATAGGTTCTTCCTGATCACTTTTCAAGAAATAGTCTGGGGTCTAGCAAAGCGGGAAAAGCCTCTGCCTGCGGTGCTGGCTTCCTACATGGACTTCCCCCTCTGCTCTACCTCCAATCTCTGCTAACGCACCTGGGAAAGCAGCAGGAAACGGGTCAAGTGCCAGGGTCTCTGCACCATGTGGCAGACCCAGGAGAAGCTCCGGGCTTCAGCCTCGCTCAGCCCTGGTTGTTGAGCCATCTGCGGAAGGAACCAGCAGAGGGAAGCTCTCTTCCTTTCTGTGCAACTCTGACTTTCAAATAAATAAATAAATCTTAAAGAAAGACTTTGACGATGATCAGTTCTTTTAGTGTACAGAGTTTACTTATCTAAGAGTTAGGAAACTATCCATTAAAGCTTCATGTACTTCGAGGCTTCTGATAAACATAAGAATAAAATCTATACATGTAAAATTAGTTACAATATTTAATATGTTCATATTTACCTGAATTGTGGTATTTTTTCCCAACATATTCAAATGCAAAGAGTAGCTGAAGGTCTGTTGGCTGGGAATAATGAGCTATTGCAAGGCATACCTAGGAAAAATTCTACATTTAGAATTCGATTTTAACACACTTGGTTAAATGAAATGTACAACAAGGCCTTGGTCCCTGGGCGCATCTTGGAGCAGTGACTGTGGGTACTAGTTACATGTGTTTCTGTCCACCTAAATGTGGAAGCATCCCTTACAGCCAAGCTTCTCACTCACTGCTCTGCCCTCAGGAAACTACCAAATTCTCCAGTCAGCACATGGTAAGTAGTTAGTATGCACTGGGTAAGCTGAATTTTAACTGTAAAGTAATTATATTTCAATAAACAGAACTGGAAAGTCAAAGAAATATCCTCCAAAAGGGCAGTGAGATCATATCCACTCAAAACAAACACAAACACACACACACACACAAAAGCCAACAATTTCATTTTTGGTGGGTTAGAAAGGCATGAATCAAAAAGTCTAATAGAAAAACAACAATCACACACACAAAAATAAATAAAATAAGAAGAGCAAGAAATCCAAAAACACATGGTATAGCAGAGGTATATCAGAACAGCTTGGTGAAGCTCCAATGGTGTGAGGCTACATGCTGTGGTGGAAACAGTCCAGGGGAGACTCTTGCTAGGGAACCAGAGTGAAGCCAACCCCACTCTCAACCTGCTCCTGAGCTGTACAATGATGAGACCCGTGTTTGGTAAAGATAACCTGTATATGTGCTCGGCCTTAACAGGAGCTCCTGTAAGGGAACTGAGTTACTGACTGCTACTGCACAGAACGAAGCCTACAGATCCGACCCAGACTGTGACAGAAAAGCTCTTAAAATGAGCAGAGAAGAAAAATTTAAGGTATTTTCAAGAAGAAGACAGCAAAACTTAAATACGATTAAGTATCATTTAGAAGCAAAACATTTTTGGACGGTGAGTAAGAAAAGCGTGGGCATTAGCTGTGTCAAAGTTGTGGTATTCCAAGTGAGATGATGCAAATTCCAATAAGTGAATGTGTGTCAGTTTGTTATTAACTACACCTCATCAAAGAGCTTCTATGGAATGAATGTTTCTTGTCTAGCTAAATTATAACAAGTAAACAAGGGGTGAGGTTGATCACTACTTTTACCTCAGATAATGTCCCAAATTCTCAGTATCCTTAGAAACTTCTAGAAGGGTCCCACATAGAAAAGTAAGGAGATGGTTCTCCATATTGCCATCCCTACTCTATCCAACATCCTCCTGGAAGTGCTTCAGGAGCAAAGCCGCTGAAATCTGTGCACTGAGTCCTCTCTTGCTATTCCTTTGGTATCACAGTTAGTTTTTAAATTAAATAAACTTTGTTTATAAACTAAATAAGCTTTTTTGTACTTTCATCCATACATTTTTCATACTTGTCCCATTTCCTTATCCTTATCCACTGCCATATCCTTAAGCCATATTTATCTTACAACACCTCAGTGGAATTTCCTACATTATGGAAATGCACAGTACTTCAGAACTGTCTTTGAAAGATGTAATTATGAATAATTTTGTTCTCTGTAGCCTGCTATGTTTCGCAGATACATACACAATAAATTAAATATCCTTAATCTTGACTCATGATAAAACTGGTTTCCCTTACCAGTCCCCCTCTTTCCATGCTGACCGGAAGTGTGTGGTCAGAAAGCAACATGTCTGAACACATTGTCTGATGCAGCTCAGCCATCTCCTCTGTCACCCTCTTCACTAGGGAAATCCTTCCACTCTGGTCTAAGCTTGCTGGGAACTGCCAACTCCATTCAACACCGCTGCCTTCCCAAGCCTTCCTTGGCTGAGCCACTGTCAGAGCATAACTCCAGAAACCCCCCTGTCATCTCCGAATGATGACGATTTCAGTATAAAAGTCTATGTTTTTGTGCTTATGTAGCTGTACTTCCAGCAGTGTAGATTAAAAGCAGGACAAAGGTGGTTGTCATACTCTGACCCTCAAGTTCAATTACATAGGAGGAGATGCCACATTTCTTCCTTACTCGTCAAGCACTACTGAGTACCTACCATGATCAAAGCTTCAAGGAAGTAGGGAATTAAGCAAATTCCTGTTCCCATTAAGCTTACATTCTACTGGAGAAGGCAGAAACTGAATAAGATATACAAGAAAAAAAGGAAATCAGGTAATGACAAGAGCAGCAGGAGGAAAACAAAAACAGCAAGGAAGGGCAATACGAAATGTGACAGTGAGAAAAGAAGGGAGAATACAGACTCAGAGAGAGCGCCCTGCAGACCTGAGACAAGATCTGAAGAGGCGGCATTTCACGATGTTCTGTCAGCCGCTTCCTGAGGGTGCTCTGTGTCTAACGGGCTGTTCTGCAAACCTCCTAGGTCACAAAGTGAGCACTGTCATTCAAGTGCTGCACCTCAGTCAGCCCATCACATCCTCCAAGACAACAGAAAGCAGTCACAAGTCTTGTTTACATAAACAAAATTCAGGGATCGTTGATTAGCCAACTTTTTCTGAAGTCACAAAGCAAAAACTACAACAAAACAAAGCCTACCTGCAAGACCAAACCCAACACCACATCCTATTTCTAACAAGCCCCTACAAACAGCACAGTGTCTCACTGGGTTAGGAAATAAAGGAGAATGTGTAAAATGACCGTGACACTGGGACTCAGTCTAACTGCTCCCACCTGCTGGGGCGGGGAACCACAACTTGGACTAAAGGTACGGTTGTTCAGATGTCAATTCCAAGTAGACGCAGTATTTTCATAAAACCTAAGTGAGGGGCATCTTTGGTTTTACAATGACACAAAAACGGAGTGCCTTACATGGATTACATTCCTGCTGCTATGTCCAACACTGAGAAAGTTAAGTGTTCTTTTCTGAACTTTTTAAAATGAACTACTAAGGACCCAGTGCGACAGTCTAGTGGCTAAAATCCTCACCTTGAACACACTGGGATCCTATATGGGCACCAGTTCTAATCTCCATAGCCCCACTTTTCCATCCAGCTCCCTGTTGGTGGCTTGGGGAAGCAGTTGAGTATGGTCCAAGGCTTGGAACCCCGTGAGCAAGTGGGAGACCTGGAAGTACTCCGGGCTCCTGGCTTTGGATCTGCTCAGCTCCAGCTGTTGCAGCTGCGTGCGGAGTGACCCAATGGATGGAAGATCTTCTTGTCTGTCTCTCCTCCTCTCTGTATATCTGCCTTTCCAATAAAAATAAATAATAAAGGACTATTAAAAAAAACTTGTCAGATTTCTAGCGTTCCTCTGTAAGATTTACTTTTTCAGTTATTCCATAAGCATTAAATCTTTTTAGAAAAACTATATTTAAAAAATGTCTTTGCAATAGGAGCCCTAACCATCATAAGAAGTAAAAAGAATATTTTACTGGAGAAAAAAATTAAAATACTGTAATAAAGGAGGAACTGTGGACGAAGCAGGCACTTGTATCTGGACAGAGCCAGCAGCACTTACAAGTGCAGGGCCTCTCCGCTGAGACCACGTGACACTGAAGGTAGGGAAGTGTGGGTAGAGGAGACACTCCAATCCCAACAAGCCCTATCCCAGTTGCAAACAAAGCCAGTTTCCTTCATTTCTATGGTTGAAAAACTAAAAATTCAGTTAAAATATTCAAGACAAAAATGACCGTTAAGGAAAAAGGCAACAGGTTCTTTCATCAGATGAACCACTCACTCCTAGAAAGTGCACTTGAGTAAGTGGTGGTCCATAAGCAAGAGATTTGAGAAAACAGTTGGAGACAAAGCATGTACATTCTACTTACCAGCATGTAGGACGTGTGCACATGTGTGGCATTAAAAACGGATTTTTTTTTTTTGGTTTTTAAATTTTTACCCTTTAGCTTTGGCTAAAGTCCCCTCCAAAGGAAAGGTGGCTCAATGTTGCCGTGAGGTTAGATGTCCAGTTTGACATCACCATAGTCCATCTTCCTTTACATAAACTCTTCCCAAAAACTGTTACTTTCCCGTGACAATCCAAGGATAAGAGGATGAATATGAATACAGTTGCAGAAAGATCTAATATTGTCATAATATAAATTATGACATCAACTAAATACTCAGAAGGTTTCAGAGCAATATCTAACAAGTATGAACCAATTCAGTATTTTGAGATTATTTCCTATTTCAAACAAAATTCAAAATGCTTTCAGTATTTCAAAAAATAACCACTCACTCACCAGAAAAGTCAAACATACATCTGGTCATGTTAAGACAACTTATTAAAACAAAGCACTTTCCAGAGAGAAATCAGAAAGTATCCAATGTTTCCAGGAGGTAAAAATGAGCTGTAATTTTCCAACAGTTACCTAATTTTAGATGAGAAATTTTACTTGAAATAGAAGAGCATGCCAGTGTTTGTTTCCAACTCAGAAAGCCAACAAATTTTGGTGTTCACACCAAACCAAACCTCTATGTAAAAATATGTGAACCGCAACAACTTATATTCCAATTGCCTCTGCTGTTCTGCATTCCCCGCCCTATGACTAGACAGAAGACACGCTCAGGTTTCAGACTGTAAGACCTGTGAAAGGGCACAAGCTGGGCAGCTCGTGCGGCAGTTCAGAGAGGGCCTCCACTATTCCCTGGCGTACAACAAGCAAGTGATCCCCTGAAATTTTCACAAGATGTTTTACATTCTGTTCACTTTGCAACCAATCCTTTGCGTGGGAACTTCTTTGTCTGCTACTTAGCTGAGGCTTGTCACTGTTTTATCTTCTCAACTAGACCTAAAGCCTGGGAAACAAACTGCATCTTATCCTCTCTTCTGTCATGTGAAACTGAGCATTACTTTCTCACACATAAAAAAATGACCCATTCACTCTTGTGGCTCATGTAACTAAGCCAAATAACTATGATTTCTACTTACTGAGACAGTGTCACCTAGGGCAGGTGACTGGCCTAATGGGTTAACATGTCAGTTGGGATACCCACACCTAACAGGGTGCCTGGGTTCAAGTCCCAACTCTTCCTGATTCCAATTTCCTGCTACTGTACATCCTAGGCCAAAGCAGGAGATAACTCAAATAACGGAGTCCCTGAAACCTGTATCAGTGTCCTGGCCCCCAGCTTCAGCCTGGCTGGGTCTGATCCCTGTAGACATGTCGGGAGTTGAACCAGGGAATAAGAGATCTCTTCCAAAAGAAAAAACAAATGTTTATCGGGAAAAATACAGTAAGGGAGTGAAAGGAGTGATTTAAACTTCCTGAAAGAATATTGAACCCAGTGGTATAAATCGCTTACTCAAAAATATCTTGTCCTAACTGTTTACAAGATCTATGGAGATTTTATATATATATATATATATATATATATATATGTATGTATGTATGTATATGTATGTATATATATGTATATATAAAAATTTATATATATATAAATATATATAAACATATATATTTTAAACAGAAATAATTCTTTTTTTAAAAAAAGATTTATTTTATTTTTATTAGAAACGCAGATATACAGAGAGGAGAGACGGAGAGGAAGATCTTCCGTCCGATGATTCACTCCCCAACTGGTGGCAACGGCTAGAGCTGAGCAAATCCAAAGCCAGGGGCCAGGAGCTCTTCCAGGTCTCCCACACAGGTACAGGGTCCCATGGCTTTGGGCCGTCCTCGACTGCTTTCCCAGGCCACAGGCAGGGAGCTGGATGGGAAGCGGGGCTGCCGGGATTAGAACTGGCACACCATATGGGATCCCAGGCGTGCAAGGCGAGGACCTTAACCACTACATCATCGCGCCGGGCCAGAGATGCTATATATTTTAAGTTAGAATTTTCACAGGCAAGCTTTTGACCCTTTGATCAATTACAGATTTGAGAAAGTAACTTGGCTAAAGTTTTTAACACAATTTACTACTTAACTCTAAAATCTTTCTGTATCAGAAGAGGCACAGCAAACTAATCAAAAGCCCATATCACAATATTAGAATCCAACAGGTAAAGCAAGGTCCTACGAGTTGCCTATTGAACTGTCAATGGTAGTATGCCAAGTGATGGTTATTTAGATACTACTCAAGAGTTTTTAGCCTTAGAGCCCATGGACACACTAATGGACAGTCCACTGTCACGTACTTTCAGATATCCACCTCATGTTGACTTTCTGCAGAGAAACTATTGCTTCTGTTTGCAACTGTTAGAATCACTTTCTCCTTGAAGCAGATGAAGACCACTGCCTTAGGATCTTTTAGACATGCCTTTTTGATATCACCAATAATTTTATTGCAGCTATGAGAAACAAATGTGCCCATTGCTTGGCAGTGCAAAGGCTGCCTCAGTTCTGAGCAGAAGTGACTCCTAGCCCACTGCTGCTGTATTCCCAGCACCTGAGAGTCGACTTGTGGGGAATGCTTCACTGCTCAGCGCATCTGCTGCATCACAGACAGAACAGAGAGGCCTTAGGGCTACAGGCTTCACACTGCTGGCAGAGCCAGAGCAGACAACCAATCAAGTGGAGACTTCTGCCCTTGCATTTTACTCCACGGGCAGCCACAAACATCCCCTGGAAGGAAAGGGGGAAAAGCCAAGAAAAAGTGCCCAGCTTGGAGCAGGTGCTGTGTCACCACACTTTAAGCCCCCACCTCCCTGGAACACCCACATCAGAGTGTTAGTCCGCGTCCTGGCTACTCCACTCTGCAGCTCTCTGGTAACAGGCCTGGGATGCAGTGAACAACGGCCCAGATACTGAAGGTGCTGCCACCCCTGTGGGGAGACGCAGACGGAGTTCCTGTGTGGATTTTTTCCTGGCCCAAATCAGCTGCTGCTGCCAACTGATCAAAGAACCAGAGGATGCTCTTCATCCTCAAAGCATCAACAAACACAAGTCCTCTCCTGTAACTTAACATGAGCTCAGTCAGGCTCTCAGCTGCTCACTTTGTGGTAATGAATTAGAAGCGTTACCAAATCCCAATTACAGCATATAATTCAACTTTTCAACCAAGAATGACATGGGCTAGGAATGGTCTTAATGTAAAAGAAACGTGCATCTCCACAGGCTGATCTGCAACATTTTAGGAGCTGATAAGAAAATTATATAAAGTACTTTAAAGCAGCTGTAAATTAATAATAAAAAAAAGCAGCTGCTAAAATACTTTGCTTCAGCTTTATTCAAGAAGATGGATGATAACTTCCATATCCTCGCCAACACTGAACAAAGGAGACATGAAAATTTCAACACACCAAAAAAGCTGGTGAATATAGTAAAGAACGCAGAAATTGATAAAAATTTAACAATATTTACCTTTTTGGCACTTTCAGGACCTGATTCATCAAAGCGAAATCTGACAATTCTGAAATCTTTACAATAAATAATTAACTCTGTAGGATTAAATTTCAGTTTCTGATTAGGGCCAAGTACTTTCTGCTTCCTCTTGTGGTCATTTACTAAAAGAAAAAAAGGTAGGAAATATGTAAAAAAATTTTTGTTACACTTTGTACTCTTGAAAAGTTCTCAGTGAAAATAATTAGAAGGGCACCCACCACTCAAAAACTCCTTCTCTGCAGACTTGACATTTATCTATAACTTACGTACTTTGGGTAGTCCATTTTAACTCTTTGCTTTTGAAGATATTTTAAAACATACAGTTTCTATACAATCACCACAATTGAGATGTAGTTAATGACTAAATTTTAATGACAAGAACAAAATTTATAAACTATTAAAAGCCACACATTTTGTATCTCCATTTAAAAATAACATTCTTGATTTCTTTCTAATGTTCATGGAACTCAAAAAAAAATAACAGCATCAGTTAACCTATAAGAAATAAAATTCCAACTCATGCATTTAAGATATGACTCTTCAAGGAAAAATTCCAAGCACATAGCATACCTGTGACAATCTGTTCGATACACGTTAAAGGGACATCATGTTCTCCAAGAAGGAGGTTTCTGTAATGGAATTTCTGAAATAAAAAAGCTCACATTAATTCTTTTCTCAATAAACAAACTTATGTTTAGGTGTGAAGGGGAACTGTAGCAGCTGTATCTACAAAGCACAGCAAGTTTTTTTGCACGTAGCTAGCTAGGATTTTCCTGGGGACAGAACACCTTAGAGTAAAGTGCAGTCAGAGTAGGAAGGCAGTCACGGCCAGGCCCTCCACACTCCTACGTGAAAAGGTGAAGTCACAAGTACAGCGCAGTATCGTTCCAACAGCCAAGCACTTCCCAGGCAAACATCCGCATGTCTGGTGCTGGAGAAGCTGGCTATACACTAGCCAAGACAAAGACGTTCCCAGCAATTCCCATTTGAATACAGAAAACCATGCTTGATTTTCATAATAGAGATTTGAGAGTAGAAAGTATCTTTTCAGAGCAGACCACCCACTAGAAAAAAATCTTACAAAAAAAGCTGTTGACAAACTGTAACTCATTTTGCCCTGCTAACAACAAACATTTCATATTCATTTTCAAACTAAGAACAGAGCTGACAGGCACCATCCCTGCTGGCAGCATGGAGTTGGTCCACGCTATTGGTGGTGCTAGAGTTCAGCTCTTCCAGGTATAGGATCCTCATTTACACTGAGGGTTTTGGGATCATAAATCATAGTGATTCATAATGATACATAAGGAAAAACCCAAGTCTACATCCAAATAAATCAGTATCTTTATCTTTGCAATGACTCTGAACACCTCAAATTTAGCTATGACTACAGAAGAATATAACACATAAACAATAACAGACACATAAATTAATGACGGAATACAGGAAAAATATGCACAGTGCGATTATTCATTTATTAGGGTTAATATGCAAGTATTTCATGAGTGAACAATGACTGACACACAGAGATCTCGGGGACAGATACATGTGACACAAATCAAAATTCATCTTCATTTATTTATGTATTTATTTAAAAAGCACAGCAACAGAGTTGGAGAGTGAGTGACAGACACAAGGAGAGAGATCTTTCATCTGCTGATTCACTCTTCAAACACCACAATCGCCAGGGAGGGCCCAGGCCAAAGGGACAGCTTCATCTGGGTCTCTGGCACGGGTGGGCCCTCTGCTGCTGCTTTCCCAGGCCCTCAGCAGGGAGCTGGGGTGCAGGGGGAGCAGCTGGGACTCACACAGGCATGCAATGGATGCCGGCACTGCAGGAAGCAGCTTGACCTGTTACACCACATTCTGACCCCCAGACAAAAGGCCATTAAATTTAAAAATTGAAATTTGACTTCTGGGAGCAAAACAGCTCATTTTTAAAAATAAAAAAATAAAAATAAAACAGGATATGTTTGTTTTTATAAAGTAGTACGATCACAGAACACAAACACAGCAAGGTGTTTCTTTAAATGAATTAATTCTATTGCTTATCAAAGTCCCAACATTCTTCTAAAACTCTTTTGAGTTTTAGTGCATTCTCAACATTATATTTGTCAGATACTTTCACTATAATCTTCCCACAGTGACTTATTAAATAGAATAACATATACTACTGCAGAGTCACGCACCTTGATTGAGTAGTGTACAAACAAAACATACCTGCAAAGGCATCGGGTCGTCCGTAATAAAGGAGATTTTGAAGTTAGTGCAAACCAGCTTTCCCCACAAATCATATTGACTTGTGTCTGATGCAATACATTTTCTCACAAAATTGACTTCATTTACAACAATTTCTCCTTAAAGAAGGAAAAAAAAAGCATAAGTTATAGGTACACCATAAGGTATTAACAGTCACTGCAACCTAGAAGGAGTATTTCAGGAAACTATGACGACGAGAAAAGGTAACTTTCACAGGCTGCTTACCAGCACTCTCAACAGAACAGCCTCCACCAGGCACTTCTGCCCACTCTGAAGGTGTGTAAACTGAGGTAGATGAGGAGAGAAGCTGGGGGCCTAAACTGCTGCAGTCATGGAAGGCTGAGTCTGTTCCTTCTCTGGACTAGAGCCTCTTGTTACATATTTATCTCTGGAGAAGCCATAAGCTACATGCTTTCCTTCAAGCACTCTGACACTGGCGCTTTGCTAACACGTGACCTGCTCTTTCAAACCAGTGTCTCAGAATCAAAGTGAAAGAGTTCAGTTTTACTTTAAGATGCATTACACAGGGTCCAGTATCGTGGCATAGTAAGTCAAGCACCTGGCTGTGGTATGGCATCCCACATGAGCACCAGCTGAAGCCCCAGCTGCCTGTTTATGTGTCTGGGAAAGCAGAAGCTGGCCTCAGTCTGTGAGCCCCTGCACCCATGTGGGAAACCTGAAAGAGGCTTTGGGCTCCTGGCTTTGGACAGGCCCCACTCTGGGCCTGTCCACTCTGAGCCCCACTCTGGGCTCCTGGCTTTTGGACAGGCCCCATGGCACTCATCTGAGGAGTGAGCCGGTAGGTGGACGATCTCTCTCTGTTTCTGTTTCTCTAACTCTGTCTTTCAACTAAAAATAAACCTTTTTTAAAAGCTATATTACATAGGGCCCTGCGTGGTAGCCTAATGGCTAAGTCCTTGCCTTGCATGTGCCAGGATCTCATATGGGTGCTAGCTTGTGTCCCAGCTGTTTCACTTCCCATCCAGCTCCCTGCTTTTAGCCTAGGAAAGCAGTAGAGGATGGCCCAAAGCCTTGGGACCCTGCATCCGCATGGGAGACCTGGAAGAAGCTCCTGGCTTTAGATTGACTCAGCTCTGGCCTTTGTGGCCACTTGGGGAATGAACCAGTGGATGGAAGATCTTTCTCTCTGTATCTCATTCTCTCTGTATATCTGACTTTCCAATAAAAAATAAAATAAATTAAAACAAAAAAATACCACCTCAACCATAGTTGAGCACTGGCTTGATTGTATCACCTTGCTCCTGACCCAGTTTCCTGCCAACGTGCTTAGGAAGGTAGTAGAACATGGCCTAAGTGCTGGGGACCCTGCCACCCATGTGGCAGAGCGCAGTGGAGTTTCTGGCTCCTGGTTTTAGTCTGGTACAGAGTTGGCTTTGTGGCCATTTGGGGAGTGAATCAACAGATGGAGTATCTGTGTCTCAGCCCCTCCTGTCCCCTACCTTTCAAGTAAACCAATCTTTTAAAAAGAAAATCTTAAATGACTATGATGCACAGAACCTGTACAAAGTCATTGTAACCCACGAAAAATGAAACTATAGTCTTAAAATAACCCACCAACAAAAATGCTGTAATAGATTTGAATTACAGTAACTTTTATTCAAAGTCCTTGAAAACGTGGAAGGCTGGTTCTAAGAACAGCTCCCATAACTTACTTGCAGCTTTAAGTTTATTCATGCCAAATTCTTGGATCCAGTCACGTGGGTCCCTTTCCATTCTAAAGACCAGCTTCCTTCATACAGCCACTCGGGCCCTGCACACTTAGCCACCATCCTCTTGACCCACAACAGCCTTCTATTCATCCCAACACAACCCACATGGTTTCCATCCACGGGGACCTAGGGACAGCTTCTCCCTCGGGACAGCCTTCCCTCCTCCCTCAGTGCGGTCACTGTCTCAGCACTACCTGCTCTTCCTGCCTGCACTAATCCTCCTTCCATTCCATCACACAATTCTAACACTCATCAGGGCTACAATCTTACACACATGGGGACCTCAAAAACTTAAAATCAAAATTATTAGAAAATGATCTTAAATTTCAGTGTTTTGAGGGACCAAAGTAGACTCATCTTTTAACTCTGCCATGAGCATTTTGAAGTGTCCTCATCTGTGCTTTCTGTAAATGCCTGCCTCACCCTCAGGGTTCCACGCTCCAGGAGGTAGCAGACAGACTGATTTCTAATCAACACTGAGATGTTAGCACACTGCGAAGATAGCGTCAGAGCCTGTGAAATGGGTGTTGAGCACACGGAGGCCTGAAGCCTCTGCCCAACACCACACTCACCACACAGCCACCACCAGCTGGACAAGAACTGCTCCACAGAGGACAGAGATCGGTAATAACGGCCAAGCCACTAGGTGGGCTTGAAAGAAAAGGGCCATGTGGGTACACACACTGAGCAAAGTCACAGAATTACATGTGCAGAGGACACTGAAAAATTAACCAAGGGGAATATCTCTCCATTTGCTGTCTGGCTCTTTAGCCTGTAGTGTAGATGTTTTCCCTAATAAACACATACGGGGTTTGTTGGACCCAAGGAGGTGAAACCACTTTCTTACAGTCTTAAAAACAGCAAGAAGCAAATCTGGCACGTACATTTCAATATTATGACTACAAATCCAACAAATGCATCCGTACAGTCACACAAATTACTAAGTGTGTTATAGTGAGATACAGCAAAGTACTAGTCTTAACTAGATTCTAATGAGAACAAAAACTAAAAACTGCAGACATATGACAGAACTCACTGAATAATTCAAACACAGTATTTAAATCTTCGAAACCTCCCTAAACAGGAAGTTTCCCAAACACTCGTATCCAGAAACCTTTCTCTCCACCAGTAAGGCTGAGCTTGTAAGTGGGCCTTTGACTTGAACAACGAACCCAATGACTCTTGGTTCAGAGTTAGAGGACATATTCCTACAGCACAGATTCCCTAATGCCAAAACAACAGGCTCCAAGTATGCCCCAAGACCTTACCTTACACTGCACCGCCTCCCTTACTTGGCTAGAAAAGGACTCCTGCAGCCATGCTGCAAAAATTTAATACATATTTCTTATGTGTTACACATTTATTTAAAAGCTGAAACAGGGCTGGTGCTGAGCAGCCAGCTGTGACATCAGCATCCCACATGAAAACGTGCTCAAGTTCCAGCTGCTCTGCTTCCAATCCAGCTGCCTGCTGAGGCTGACTGACTCACGCTGGAGCTGGTGAGTTAAGTGACAGCTCTCAGAATTATGTGAGACGAGGCTCAGAAGATGCAGTGAGGCACTGCACCCATGGGCATGCACTTTGTTCTGCAGTGTCACCACACCCCTGGAGCTCAGCAGCATACCCCAAGCTGTGACACCAGACCACCTTTTCTGGAAGATGTGTCCACAAGAGCTGATGTCAAAAGATTCCTTTCTCATTAAACAGCTCAGTTCGCAGCAAAAAATGCTTCCTGCTCACATAACAATCTTCTGATAATTTTGAAGAAAAAAGCGTAAGCACTGCTACACTAAGCTACTGCCACATACTACAAAGCGGTGTGGGGCAGAAACCCAGCTAACAGAGAAGGAAAAAAAGGCAGAGAATGGCTGCTTCATAGTCACACCCACAAGAGAAGAGTACTTCGACTGTCCTGGTTTACATCTTAAATATTAGTGTGGAGGAAGAAACTCATAATGATGGCCCAGGACCCTGCAGGCCTCCCATGCAGGTGCAGGAACCCAGTTCCCTGAGCTATAACTGTTTCCTGGGGAAGGCTGGAGCCAGGAGCCAGGAATAGAGTCTGGGCATTCTGGGACATGGGTGCTGCAATCACTAGGTTAAATGTCTACTTCCCAACCTGCGGTTTGCTTAGGATGACCTACTGCGCCAGTTCATCCAGGAGGGAGGTGTTTCTCCATTATCTGAATTTTTAGCACTAAAACCAGGTCAGTCTCAGGTAAACTAGGACAAGTTCGTCATGTCAGTTTCAGATAAACTCAGGAATCAAAACAGCCTAAGAGGCATGATGGGAGGAGAAGGTATGTAGAAGACAAATACAAAATGTCTAACTCTACAAGTCTTGGTCACACAAAATACAAAAAGCAGGTTCCCACGTACCACAGCAGGTGTTACCCACTGCGGGGCGGGGCCTCAGGAAGTGACTAAAAGACATTTGGAAGACAGAAGGGGGAGAGGGTTACAGTAACAGGAAGAAGGCATCTGAGAGCAAGCGAGGAATCTGCCTGATGAAAGTCAGTTAGCATTAGCAAATTGCAGAAATCAAATAATTTGGATTTTTATCCTGGCTTATCAGGATTGTACTTATGGAGGCTCATGGGGAGGTTTTTGTTGTTGTTGTTGTTGTTTGTTTGTAGGTTAGAGACGCACCGAGAGAGGAAGGGACACATTCAGAGTTTTGCTCCATGTGACAGCTCCCACTCTAGACGGCCTGAAGGGCCAGTGCTGGGCCAGGAGGAAGCCAGCTATCAGAAACTGCACCCAGGTCCCTCACATGGGTGGCTGGGACCCAAACACTTGGACTGCCTTCTATTGCTTTTCCTAGGCCGTCAACAGGAAACAGGATTGCAAGTGGAGCAGTCAGAACTCAAACTAACACCCATAAGAGATACCAGTGTCACATGTGGTAGCTTAACTTGCTACATCACAATGCCAGTCCCTAAGCAGTTTCTGAGCTACAGTGGCAAGCTACAAAAAAATGAGGGTGAGGCACTTGGATGGAAATGAAAATGATGGTGAACATATGGCAGCAGAGACCTAAGAGACACCTGCAGCCATCTTCAGGTTCTACAGGTTTGGCAAACACCGAACGCTAGAACACTACAGCGGATGAACTGTCCACTGCTCTGAGGGTGCCTTACAAGCCCTTCCGTCTCTAAAAGTAACATGTTTGGGCCCAGTCCAGCAGCCTAGAGGCTAAAGTCCTCGCCTTACACATGCTGGGATGGCATATGGGCGCCGGTTTTAATCCAGCAGCCCCACTTCCCATCCAGTTCCCTGGCTTGTGGCCTGGGAAAGCAGTAGAGGACGGCCCAAAGTTTTGGGATCCTGCATCCACATGGGAGACCCGGAAGAAGTTCCTGACTCCTGGCTTCAGATCAGCTCAGCTCCGGCCATTGCAGACAGTTGGGGAGTGAATCACTGGACAAAAGATCTTCTCTGTCTCTCTTCCTCTCTGTATATCTGCCTTTCCAATAAATAAATCTTTTTTTTTTTTAAGTAACATGTCCATGATTTTAAAGACTATAAAAATCTACAATCATCTGTAAAACCTATCTACAAAAAAATGACTACTCAAACTATCTAAAAATATCCTTTGTCTTTTAGGAATCCACAATCCAACTGAGGAAGCAAGTCTGCCGGTGAGGCAGAAAACAAGAACAGTTCATAAATGATCCAGCAGGGCATACACACACCACAAATGAGACAGCTACACAAGAGTGGGGACGCCATTTCCAGCGGGCCAGCCCATGGCTGCATGCACTTCTGATGCCATCACAAAGGGCTGTGACAATCAGCTCATTCACTGTCAACAGCCCCAACACTGAAGACGCCATTAGCACATCCATGGGCAGAGAAGGCACTGAGCTGACACACAGCCTTAGCTGGCACAGTCACAATCATGCAGCAGGCAGTCATGGCTCAGAATAAGGATTTCCTGGGAGCCTTTTCTGGCATCGCTGCCCCTGTCACCCCACCAGGCTTAGGTGACCTTCCCCCGGCTCTCACAACCTCTGTTTTCTTTTGCTGCCACAATTCCCAGGGAACTGAAACTAATGGGCAGGAGCCCACCTCTAGAACCCTTCTGGCTCTCTGCCTGCGTGCCACACCTGCAGAACAAAGTAACATACTGCCACTAGCTGGCTAGCCCTCGCATCCAACTCCTCTCCCTCCCACAGGTCCTTAGAATGAGCACGCCCTGCTGGAGACGCAGAGACCTTCAAGTCCTGCCTACTGGAAATCCTACACGCTTGTCACAAGGATGCCCCCGACACGCCCAGCCTTTGCTTCACAGCAGCTGGCAAGAGGAACGCCACGGCTTCCCATTGCATTCCACTTTCTGGGGTCTGAAAGGTCCTCCTCCCACTGTGTCAGGATCTGTCACTGCTACAAAAAAGACACAGCCAAACACGGGACTCTGGCTGACATGAGTTCTGCCCCCGAAAAGGTCCCAGGGACACACCTGTGCCCTACTGTCACCAGGGAAGCCAGGCAGGCTGTGCTGCAGGGTGGTTAGAGGCACAGGTTAGCAGCTGGGTACCGAACCTCGGCACTGCACCTGAAAACTTCTTACCCTCTGCAAACTGTAGCTTGCTCATCTGTCTGACGAAGATAAAACAGTCTCTGACCTGACAGAGCTGTCAAAAACTCAGCTACTATCACCATTGTTAAGTAACATACACGCCCCAGGGCCGTTACAAGAAAAGAACCTCAGAACACACATGGGACGAAGGCTCCTCTCTTCTCCGCTGCATCACTGTGACCAAGGTTGGCAAATACTTCATCTGGAACTGATGCCAGGCCCTGGCTGCCCTTCGGCAGCCCCTCACCCAGGTCCCAGACTTCTACATGGTCCCCAGCAGCTCAGAGTACTGGCTGTGACACGCAGCCTCCAGTACCCTGCCCAGGTGGCACAGAGCCTGGCAGCACACACACGGATGTCCTCTGCAACTGCTCCACTAGTCCAGCAGCCAGCCAAGAAAGGACAGGCACAGACTGACAGCGCATGCTCTTACCAAATATAGGCCAGAGGAGAAATACACCTACATTTACACACACACATTTTAGAATTCATACTCTATCCATGCAAAGTCCTGGAGTGACTATACACAAACATAATGAACCAGAAAGAGATTCACATACTGGAAGATGGAAGATAAAAAAAGATGGAAGATAAAATACACCATAGCTAACTACTTTCACAGACTACTGGATTTCAATCCTGAGCTCAAACAGAATTCTTACAAGCTGCTTAGCATAAAGTCAGTCAGTGTTTTATCTCTAGATCTGAGGGTTGATCCAGTTTGCGTACATGGCTAGGGTAACAGTGTGGGCAACTGGTCTGAGGTGTCCTTTCATCCACTCACCGTGCAGTAAACATCTCAGTGTGTGTCATGTTCTAGAACCTACGTTAGACATCCAGACATCTGAATTAGGTAAACACCACACAGGGTTTTATGAAGCAGGAAAGTTGAAAATTACTAACATAAACCACAACTGAAATTAAATTACTAATTGTTTTCTTGTTTTTTTATTTAATAAAAGATGAAGAACACTTGAAATTTGACCTTATTACATCCCAAAAGAACACATGGTGCCTGCACACAAATAAACAATTGATTTTGTGTTCTCATTTTCATCTGCTTACTGAATTAAAAGTTCAAACTTCGGGCAACTAAAGTTAGATATCCTAGGACCCAAGGCACCATGCCAAGGCATAGCACGCAATACCATATTTCTGAACAATTACTTTTTGTCCTGCATGCCTGGGTAAAGCCACAGGTAACTTGGTTATGCTTTCTCTTGATTTCTGATGTTAATAAAGGCCAGAACTACACTCTTCAATCCTTTAGCAAAAACCCTAGCATAGGTCTTCCTACATGTAAAAGGCAAAGTTGCAGAGAAAGAAAGAGAAAAAAAAATTTCCATCTGCTAGTTCACTCCCCAAATGGCCAGAGCAGCCAGGGCTGGCCCAGGCCAAAGCCAGGAGTGTGGCACTTCATCCAGGTCTCCCACATGGGCAGCAGGCGCTAAGCATTTGGGGCATCTTCTGCTGCCTTTCCAGGCACATTAGCAGGGAGCTGGACTGGGACTTGAACTGGTGCTCACATGGGATGCTGGAGTTGTAGGGAGCAGCGTATCCGTTATCACACCTGCAAGCCCTGGCCTAGGTCTGCAGAGCACCAACATTTCCGTTTTAAACCACTAGTCCTTCAGATTTCAAGGGTAAGGGTCAAGAGGAGCAAAAGAGGTTCCAATGGTGGCCCAAGAGGTGGGACAGGAAATAAGACCACAACAGCTGGTCAGGGAGAATGTATCCAGAAAGGTACAGCAAGGCCAAGGTGGGAAATTCATAACAGGGTGGGTCAGGAAGGAGAGCATAAGAAACAGGAATCTGGGGGTTCAGGGTTCCGTGAGGACAGGTCAGGGTGGAGTGCTGGATGGCAGAGTCACGTACAGTTGTTGGCATGCACAGGTGGAAGCTGTGATATGGAATTCAACATACACACAAAATTAACATGGGTCACTAAAAGAGCCAGATTTGACTATTACTCGTAGGAGAAGTAAACCACTTAGTCAGAACCTGGGTATAAAACCATTCTCAGAAAACTTACTTTCCTGTAGAATGGTGAGTTTTTAGTAAATTTTACAGAATTATCCCTTCAATGAGCAATCTCAAGTTTAGTAACAGTTCTCATGAACCTATCTTAAAATTGAATGCTAATGTTAAAAAACCAAGAACCTGGTTTGGAAGTGAAGGCCATCTGTCTGTTGGTGCCCAGGGGTTGTCTAAGGTTGTGTGGGTTGTCTAGAGGTGTCTGGGTTGTCTGGATTGTCTAGGGGTTGTATAGGCTGTCTAGTTATTGTCTAGGGGTTGTGTGGGCTGTCCAGGGGTTGTCTAAGGTTGTGTGGGTTGTCTGGATTGTCTAGGGGTTGTACAGGCTGTCTAGTTGTTGTCTAGGGGTTGTCTGGGGGTTGTCTAGGTTGGCTGGGTTGTCTAGAGGACAAACGTTTCCCATCACAGCCTGCTCAGCACCTGTGCAACCGAGCCCAAACAGGAGCACGCACAGGAGCAGGGCCTCTGCAGGAACTCTGCTTTTGCCTCTAAGGAAGGGCACAAAGCATAAACTGGTGGACAGTTGGATGAAAAGCAGTGAGAAAACCAGGGAAAAACACTTGTACCTAACTGCATAGTGGAATTATAAAGGTTAAGGCTGGTATTCACCACATGGAGCCAAAAGTTGATGTCTGTAATATGCCTATCTCTTCACATTACCACCTACAAAGCTCCAATGAATACACTCCAACGAATAAACAGCGGTGGCTGTTTACATAATGACTGACATTTTCAAACCTTGAGAGAAGCCTCACAAACTGGCATCTCATTATATCTCAGGTTTCAGACTACCTTTCTCAAATATTTGGCTCCGCCTCCCAACAATCCTACGAAACAATGGCATTTCCCAATTACAACTGACACACAACTCAACATGCTAATTAAACAGTTTGTATGCTCTAAAAATCACCTGTCTACTACCAATCCTTATCCTATCTCTGAAATCCTGCACAGCAGATACTGTTCTACAGCAGTATTTCTTAACCTGGGGAGTCTGTTCGTCAGCAGGTGTGCAGCACACACACACACACACACACACACGCACGCACACGCACAGCAACGTCTGGGCACATTTAGTTGCGGTAACTAACTTGTAGCTACGTGGCGGAGCTGGGCAGGGGCCAAGGATGCCAGCTAACAGGCGCCAGCTCCCTCAACCAAGAATGACCCGGCCCCAAATGTCAACAGTGCCCTGGGAAACCCTGCTCTCAGCCGAAACCAGTACACTTGCAAATACAGCTGACAGCTTCAAAATACAGCTGCCAAGTAAGGAACTCAAAGTTCACAGAGCTTTAGCACAGACACAGACATAACGCAAGCTGCTTCCCAACCTATCAAAATGCATTAGAACAATGATCCGCTCATCACAAAGGCATGCCAGTGCCTACAGAACTGAAGGGCAAAGTACCCAGGCAGGCAGAGACACACTGTCAGGAGACAAAAGAGAGAGCTAGTGAGAGGTCGAAACTTCCAACAATAAACACTGACCAATATTACCACTGTGGTTGCGGCCCTTGTAGTTCCCTAATCAACTCCTTCCTTCCCGGTCCTTAGCTTTTTAACAGGAGAAAGTTTAAAAGAGCACGGCGGGGTGGGGTGGGGTAGGGTGGGGTGGGGGTTTAACCATATCACAGTCCTGCTCCCTACAACAACCTTCGATCCAAACACGTGACCAAAGCACCTGCTAGAACTCTGAAAGGTTTTACCTGGCAAAAGGACTGGCTCCAGTTTTTTGATCTTCGGTTCCGAATCGATCTTATCGTCGGTCTGAAAGACACAAACCACATCAATCAACCCGCCCCTACGCCGTGAAGGCAGATCTGTGGCTGAGCGATGACACACGCAGCAGACACACACACACTTTTCCCTGCCACCCTCCCCACCCCACTGCACCCTCGAGTAACTTAAAACTTCCACATCTTCACGTTTTGTTTAAGATGTGTTTAAGACAAGACGTTGAAAACAGCTGGCGCCAGTGGCAAGCGCTCCCCTCTCTGACAGGTAAACTCCCCTACCAGGGGACGCAAGTGCTGCCGTCACGGGGCAAAGTAGAGATGACAGAACTTTCGGGGAGAGAATGGCTGCCGCGGAGTTTGTGTATGTGTGTGTTTTAACAAGCTTCCCAGACTCGGGGAGACTTCCCGAGAGGTCAGCTCGGGCCGCGCGCGGCCAGGGGCGGGGAGACGCGCGCAGCCTCGCGGGGTGCCCGTGCCGGGGTCTCCCCGGAAGCGGGGCGTCTTACCTGAGGCGGCGGCGGCAGGAGGTAGGATCTGAAGGTGGGTCTGGGCGGCTTGAGCGAGAACATGGTGCCGCCGTCCTGTGTGCCGGGCCCCGTGGCGGGCCAGCGGCAGCGCCGACGCCTCCCGACGGACGCCTCGAGTTTCCGAGTGCCCCGCGCGGCCGCCCAGGCCCCGTCTGCGGCCGGCCGGGCCCGGCGGACTGTCGGGCGGGGACTCGGCGGAGCGCCCGCCCGAGCGGGGAGGAGCCTGGGCCGAGCCGCACCGACGCGGCGCCGGGGCCCATCCCCGGAAGGGCCCCGAGAGACGGTGCGGGCGCCGCCCCCGGCCTCCGGAACCACGGACTGTGTCACGGGGGGTGGCGGGGAGGAGGGCAGCTGCCCGGCGCTCAGCCCGGGCGCGTCGGGGCGCCGGGCCCAGTGGCCATTTTGAGAGCGCGGCTTCGGGAGGGCGCCCCTACGGCGGCCCGCTAGGGCCAGCCAGGGGCCCCGGGACCTACGGCGGCTCGCGGGGGTCAGGGTCACGGCGGTGTCCAGGCGGCTGCGGGGCACTGGCGGAGATGAATGCGCACTGTGTCGGCACCCTGGACTGCTGTTCGCGAGCTGTTTTCCGGAATCTGCGGGGACGGGGACGCTGGAGTCCTGAGTGGGGCGGCTGGACCAGCGGCTCGCGCGCGGCGCGGGCAGTACCGCAGGTGTTAAAAGCCCCTCCACTCCTTGCGGAAGCGTCCGGTTAAACTTTGAGGGAGACGGGCCCTCGGGTCGTTCGTCGGGTTGCTGGTTTCCTTGTGGGGCGGAGGCTTGCGCAGTGCTGCTGGGCCTGGGCAGGTGACGCTGGCGGGCCCCGCGCACTCCCGTGTGAGTTGATGAAGTTTTACCATCCTTTGCCACGTTAAAGGCAGTGCGGAACCCAGGGGCTCTGAGTCAGGGGACGCTAACGTCCCCGTGAATCTGGTGGTAGAGATGGACTCGTTCCTATACTTTGACAAGCAAAACCCCAAATGCGGCATTTTGTGATTGCTGTCAAGGAGTCCACTCTGATCGTCGTGAAGGTTACTGTCTTTCTGCGGCGAGCTGCTTATCCGGCTTCATTTCTCAGATGGGTCTTTTAGCTGTTGCCCGCAAACTATACTTAAAAAAAAAAAATTTATTTATTTTTAAAAGGGAAGTCAGATCTACAGACAGAAGGAAAGATGGAAAGGTCTTCCAAAAAAAAAAGAAGGAAAGATCTTGTATCTGCTGGTTCATCCCCAAGTGGCCACAGCCGCCAGCTGAGCCGATCAGGAGCCTCGAGCCAGGAGCTTCCTCTGGGTTTCCCACGTGGGTGCAGGGTCCCAAAGCTCTGGGCCGTCCTCGACTGCTTTCCCGGGCCACAGGCAGGGAGCTGGATGGGAAGTGGAGCAGCCAGGACATGAACTGGCACCTGTATTTGAGATCCCAGCACATGCAAGGACTTCAGCCACTAGGCCAGACTACCTCACCAGGCCCAACTATGCTTATTTTTAAACATTTGTTTTGAAGCTGTTTAACATGTTAACTCCATTGGATTATAGGTGTTCTAAGTAATGTTGTGCACATTTTTTAACTGAATGTAAATTTTATTAAACAAATTTTTGTCTCAGTAAATACTCTTAAGGCATTCTGTAGGTTTTTCTTTATACTGGAAAAACTCTAGAATTTTGTTTTTCTCAGGCTCCACAACCCTGAGACCATATAAACAAAAAGTACAACTCCACTCTCCGGTTTTGTTGTGATATCATCCAGAACCACACACCTGCGACTTAGACCACAGCAGATGCTTGTCCCAGTTGTACAGTCTGGAAGCCCAGCATGAAGGTGCGGGCCTGGTGCTGGCTGCTTGGTTGGTGCAGGACCTGCCTTCTCACCCAGCGCCCGCATGGGGTGGTGCTGGGATGGATCACGGGATGAGCTCTGTGGTGGCTCTTCCTACGGATTCCTATTGGATTAGAGCCAGCACCCATAGGCCCTCGTGGAATCTGACTTAGCACCTAATGGCTCTGCTCCCAAGTGGAGTCTGATCCAGGGTTAGGGTTTCACTGGACATACGGGGGTGCAGGGCGTACACATTTCAGTCCACAGGTTGGCTCTCTGACCACTGTGCTGTTGACACATCTGTCATAGAGAATGGTGACATTCCTTAAAGATGACCTCCTGTTCAGGAAAAGATCACCCTTGAGCATGTTTGGTGCTAAGTGTTTTGTATATTCACTCAGTTCCTTGGCAAATTTGTTTTGAGTGCTAAGTTTGTGTGCAACAGTAATCAGGCCACAAAAAAGAGAACAGTCCTACTTTGATGACATTTTCCTTTTTTAAAATATTTATTTTTATTTGAAAGAGCTACTGATTGTAGGAGAGAGAGCTTTTCCATCTGCTGGTTCATTCCCCAAGTGGCTGAAATGGCCAGAGCTGGGCTGGGTCTCCCACATGGCTGTAGGGGCCTAAGGACTTGAGCCATCTTTCAGTGTTTTCCCAGGCCGTAAGCAGAGAGCTGGATGGGAGGTGGAGCAGCTGGGACGTGAACCTGTGCCCATATGTGATGCCAGTGCCACAGGTCATAGCTTAGCTTACTATGCCATGGTGCCAGCCCCAGAAAGCATTTTCATTCTGGGTAGAAAGGTCTAGATAATATCTAGATCCTGTCAGGTGGTAGCAAGTGCTCTGAGGAAGATTAAGCTGGGAAGAGAAACTGTTCTGTTTTTCAGGAGGAACCAGGTGTGGTTCAGGGAAGTCCTTTTTGATTAGGTCTTGAAAGAGCAAGCCAGGTGCACCTCAGGACATTAGGGCATAGGGGATGGCGGTGCAGATGGCCTGAGGTGAGAGTCCTTGGGGCGGGACTGAGACCAGTGTAGTTAAAACTGCCTAATTCAAATCTGTCAAGCTGAGAGCAGCCATTGACATTGGAAGGAATAGCTGCCTTCCTCAGAAGGTGCTTGTTAGGGGCTAGCATAAGGGAACTGCAGGAGCGGATTTATAGATAGAAGGAGACAGAGCTTCCATTTACTAGTTCACTCCCCAAGTTGTCACAATGACCAGCGCTGAGCTGATCTGAAACTGGGAGCCAGGAGTTTCTTCCAGGTCTCCACAAGGGTGCAGGGACACAAGGACTTGAGCCATCCTCTGCTGCCTCCTTTGGCCATAAGCAGGGGACTAGATGGAAAGTGGAACAGCTGGGACATGAACTGGCGCCCATATGGGATGCTGGCACTGGCAGGTAGAGGATTAGCTTGTTGAGCCATCATCCCTGCCCTCTGCAGGAACTCTTGAAACTAACCTTCTAGACTTCCCTCTCCTGTGACAAGACCTCCCACCTCCAAACCCTGCCCTGCCTCAAGGACAAACTGCAAGATGCTGGAGGCAAAGCAGAGAAATGGTCCAAAGGGAAATAGAGATCCAGGAAATCTCCAACAGCAAACTGACGCTAAGCTTTAAAATTACCCAATAAAAACAAAGTTCTTGGTGAAGTCAGAAAAACTGGCTGACTTCAAAGCTCAGGGAAATCCACTTCACGTAGACACCACAGACTCAGGGAGATCCACTGCACGTGGACACCACGGACTCGGAGAGATCCACTTCACGTAGACACCACAGGCGCAGGGAGATCCACTGCACGTGGACACCACGGACTCAGGGAGATCCACTGCACGTAGACGCCACAGGCTCAGGGAGATCCACTTCACATGGACACCACAGACTCAGGGAGATCCACTGCACGTAGACGCCACAGACTCAGGGAGATCCACTTCACATGGACACCACAGACTCAGGGAGATCCACTTCACGTAGACACCACAGGCGCAGGGAGATCCACTGCACGTGGACACCACGGACTCAGGGAGATCCACTTCACATGGACACCACAGACTCAGGGAGATCCACTTCACATGGACACCACGGACTCGGAGAGATCCACTGCACGTAGACGCCACGGAGTCGGAGAGATCCACTTCACATGGACACCACAGACTCAGGGAGATCCACTTCACATGGACACCACGGACTCGGAGAGATCCACTGCACGTGGACACCACAGACTCAGGGAGATCCACTTCACATGGACACCATGGACTCGGAGAGATCCACTGCACGTGGACACCACAGACTCGGGGAGATCCACTTCACATGGACACCACAGACTCGGAGAGATCCACTGCACGTAGATGCCACAGACTCAGGGAGATCCACTTCACGTAGACACCACAGACTCAGGGAGATCCACTGTACGTGCACAACACAGGCACAGGGAGATCCACTGCATGTGCACACCACAGGCGCAGGGAGATCCACTTCACATGGACACCACAGGCGCAGGGAGATCCACTGCACGTAGACACCGCAGGCGCAGGGAGATCCACTTCACGTGGACACCACAGTTGCAGGGAGATCCACTGCACGTGGACGCCACAGACTCAGGGAGATCCACTGCACGTAGACACCACAGGTGCAGGGAGATCCACTGCACGTAGACGCCTCAGGTGCAGGGAGATCCACTTTACGTGGACACCACAGGTGCAGGGAGATCCACTGCACGTGGGCACCACATGCTCAGGGAGATCCACTGCATGTGCATACCACAGGCACAGGGAGATCCACTGCATGTGGACACCATGGGCTCAGGGAGATCCACTTCATGTGGACGCCTCAGGTGCAGGGAGATCCACTGCACTGGGAGGCACGGGAGTCGGATGACTGCTACTAAAGAGTGAGGTCAGAAGAGGTTCAGCCCACGGACAATGAGTGCACACCCAACTTGCCCATGATGCAGATAGGAACCGACAGCCAGGATTTGAAAGTGAGCCAAATGATGCTAAGACAATGAGACAGGGAGACTTGAAGTAAATTCAGAATTGAACTAGAAATAAGGAAAATATATTTCTGAAATGAAAACCAAAAGAAACCCAAGGCCAAAAGCACACAAATGAATACATTCATATGACATATATAAATATATAATGAAGGAAATTTTTAAAAATCAGAACAAAGAAGAAAAATAAAGCAGATAAGATGGGAAGTACAAATATTGAAAACAAGCTAATGAGAGCCAACGTACAGATAATAGGAGTCAGGTCAGGAGCTGCAGGAAGCTGGGCAGCAAGCAGATACTCTGTGCTTCAAGAAAACTTCCTGGAAATTAAAGATATGCTTGAATCGGCAGGTTGAGAATTCTATCTGAGACTATTAACCTCAACTTACCAGCACTAAGACACATTTTACAAAAACGATTGGACTTTAACAAAAAATTTTTTCTTCTTTAGAGTATATTTAAGGAAAAATAGATTAGGCAGAAAGTGAATGAAATAACTTGAAGTATTCAAAGAAGAGATGAGAATAGTGTTGCAAATGGATTGAAACAGCATATTTGTTTAAATCATGAGGTTGCTGCAAAGAAACAGTCATGTTGAAGGGGTTTTCTTTCTTTTTTTTTTTTTTCTTAGTTGGCAAATATGAGAAAATTCAGTCCTTCCCGCTCTATAGTATGAACAGTGCATCTGTGTAATCAAGTGCCCGATGAAAGGAATGATAATATTGCAACCAGTGCAAGAAAAAGAAGTAAGACAGCTAGAACATCACAACTGCCGAAGTCCCTTGATTAGGGGGATCTAGGCATCAGTAGCTACTGATGACAAAGAGAGAAGGAAGACAAAGATGCTCCCCAGTGAGAGAAGCAGCACCACCTGCCCAGCCTTGCCAAGGGCATTGGACTGAAGCCTGAGCAAGCCTGAAGAATCATGCCGCCCTGCAAAGCAGTGAGGTGTGTCAGGTGGCATGTGGGTAACCCGTACGGGAGTGTAGACTGCAGGGCCCTATGGTCCACGACAGGTAAAGTCAGAGGAAGAGACGGAACAGAGAAGTATTCTTTGGATGAGAAGACCTTCCAATGAAAAGAGGGATTAGTGTAAATAATGGTGATAAAACTATAATGCAAGTGTAGTGATTTAAAAACCTGTCTCCATGGCTGTTGTGGTTCAGCAGGTTAAGCTGCTTGCTTGCAATGCCTGCATCCCATAAATGCTGGCTTATGTTCTTGCTGTTCCCTTTCCAATCCAGCTCTAGTTTAATGTGCCTAGGAAGACTGTGGAAGACAGACCAAATACTTGGGTCCCTTCCATCCAAGTGGGAGACTGGGGCAGTGTTCCTAGATTCTATCTTCAGCCTGGCCTTGACAACTGCAGCTGTTCAGGGAAATGGAGCAGTTGATGGAAGGCATCTCCATCTCTTTGTCTCTTTGTTCCTTTGCTTTTCAAATAAATAAATAATCCTTCAAAAACAATGTTCATCTTAGAATAATTGACATTTTTGTGATTATGTATTAAGATTATTTAAAATTCTGTTTAATGTAGCAGGTGATTTCACATCCATTCCCAACATACAGCAAAAAATGACAGTGGGGGACTGGTAAATGTGGTGGTAAGTAGGTGCTAGGGCGAAGGCCACAAGGGATTGGTGGATAGTCCTGGCAGGCATGATGCCATGAGATACAGTGGATTGGTAGGAACAGGGTTGGAAAGTTAGAGCAGATTGGTCGAGAAGAGGGTTGCAAGGTTTTAGTAGATTGGCAGACAACAAAATTTGAATGGAAAGGATGCGAACCTTAAGGAAGTCGAGACCTGGGGGAAGCAGATATTTAAAATGGTGCTGAGTCCAAAATGGCAGGTGTCTTACCAAGCTTCAGGGTCGGTGTTCAGGTCATTCCTCACAATAACCACATGACAAAAGTCTCAAACTTTGGAACTTAAGGTATGGAGGACTAAAGAAACTGTGCCCGTGCACTGTACTTTCAAAATTTAAGCAATCATGCAGTCTGTAAGGAGAGAACCACTCTTTTTAGGATTATGTCTGAATTTTCACTAATTTTATTTTTGCCAGATATCTTGTTACACTTTACTTAGAAGTGTGCCAGAGTTTGGCATTACAAAGAAAAAAATCCTTTCTTTTCAAGTTTCCTGTTATATTTTCCCCAGAACAGAAATATAATCCAATTTTCTGAGCCAGTTCTAAGTTAAGTAGTTGAACCCACATGGGGCTGTGGTTTAGATGGGATCTGTCCTCTGACTTGGTTGAGGTTCGTGTAATAAAAATGTAGCCAGGTTGAAAGTGGTGGGAGCTTCAAGAGCTGGGGCCTGAAGATTGACCGCGATTCATGACTGTGGCAATATCAAAACCACTTGAGCAAGAACCTCAGAGCATGCCCTACATCTGGGACCTGGGGAGGGTGGGAAATTGGGTGGGCCTTCTCCCTTAAATAACCCCCTTTAAACATGAAGGTAACAATATGGAAAACATACTAGTATTATCCACTTTCATGTAGCCCTTGAACCTTCTTACCCTAATTAACTTTGTAAAAAATGTCAAAATAAAATCTTATAAACATTAAAAAAAAAAAAAAAAAAAAAAAAAAAGAGCTGGGGCCTGGAGGAGTGACATTCCTGTTAGGACTCACCCTTCCTGCCTCACTCAGCCCCCTCCCTGTGATGTGACACCAACCCAGGGGACCCTCACCAGAAAACAGATTCATGGGGCGTCCCAACCTTGGGCTTTCGGCTTCCCAAACTGTTGCCAAATAAATTTCTTTGTAAATTACCCAGAATATCAGTTCCCAATATTTGGTTCCCTACATTTAGACAAAATTGCAATGACATTGAGAATAATAATGTAGTGATTTAAAAAAAATAATTATGTTTTGTCTAGCACAGGGTCCTACATAAAAAACCCGACATTGTGAACAGTGTTGACTTGGTAAAGTGCATGTATAGCTATGAGAAATCACTTAATGCAGGTAAAAAAAAAAAGGTCCTGCCACAGGTTCTAGAGTTTCCAGCATTAAAAAGTATTCATTTGGAACTGTAAAATGAATAACCTTTGAAAATAGAGCATCCAAAGTCCCTTGCATGAGGCAGCATTGCGGTGCAGCTGGTTAAGCCACTGCTTGAAACCCTGGTGTTCCCATATGAGCTCCAGTTCAAGTCCTGGCTGTGCTACTTCTGATCCAGCTCCCTGCTTGTAGCCTGGGATAGCACTGAAGGATGGCCCATGTGTCTGGGCCCCTGCACACATGTGGGAGACCAGGTGAAGCTCCTGGTCTGTCTTGCCCAAGCCTGGCCACTGCAGCCATGTGGGTGGTGAACCAGCAGATGGAAGATCTCTCCCATTGTTTGTCATTCTGCTTTTCTAAAAAGTAAAAGCAATCTTTATTTAAAAGGCTCTTTCAACTGGAACCTTGGCAGAAGACAAGCGTCATAAACCTCGCTGACACTGAGGGGAGTGGGATGTGGGTGCCTACTTGAGCGAAGTGTGCCTGTTATGGGGGAACTGGGCAGGGGATAGGTGTATTGGGAGTTTTTGATAGTCTGCGATTGTAACTTACTCTCTTACGTGTCAGTCCAGTGTGTCCACTTTTCCATGATGCATCTCTTTTTCCCTCTGGGGCGAGGAAGGAGGTGGCAACATGATGAACAGGTGGAGGTTATGTGGGTGGGGAGGCACCATAGACCCCCAGAAAGCCTCACACACGCACTGGACTCCACCCCGATTATGTAATTGTGTAGTCAAGTAGGACACTACCACCACCTGGTGAAGAGACTGGTAGTGTGGGCGGGGCCCTTTTGTTTTTGACCGTGCTTAGGGATCCTCTGGCCCCCTCCCTCTGATTCTCCACAGCCATGGCAGCAAGCTCACTTCACTCCTGTGTGAGTGTATGCTCACACTCCCAAATTCTGCTCTTAGCACTGCCTCTGCTTTGAATTCTCATCTCTGTGGGGGCAGAGATAACATGAATAGATGGTGAAGATTTAAGCAATGCAAGCTCCTCACAGGAGAGTCCCCCTGGAGAGGTGCGGGGTCTCCCCCACAGATTCCTTTAGTACCCCGTGGCTGGAGGGGATGAGCCTGCTGCCCGCCACCCAGCCTCCCGGCCCACGAGAGACAAACAGACGGACACAGGTTCTGTCTAAGCAGTCCCGATTTATTGGGGAAATTCAGATTCTTATATAGGGTAAGGGGTAGCCTCAGACCAGGAATTTCAGGAATTCCAGGAGGGGAGAAACTAGGAGCCAATTACTAAGAGCATGACTGTAGAAGCCACCTCCCATAGGCCGGGGTAGGTGAGTGACATGGCCCTGGCCAATCAGTCTTGGAAACGCTGTGACCCCTGCCCTGGTTCACGCCCAGGGCTCTGTCCTTGGCCGCCAGCTTGCCCGACACCTGTAACCCAGTGACCTGGACTGTTAGTCGCCATCTTATTGACTTAGTGACCTCTTTGCCCCTGAGCCCCACAGGGAGGATCCTGTGTGACCACTGCATAGGTGAGAGAGGCTGTTCCTACCTCAGCCCCGTCACCTTGTGGTAGGCACTCCAGCCTCTCCTGAGAAACCTCTTCCCCTAGGATAAAACAGAACACTGAACACTTTTGGGAAGCACCCAAGGGAAAGCTTTAGGAAGAAGATAAAATGGCATGTGTTGAAGGCTCAATGTAGCATCAAGACAAATGATCATTTTCTTTATTAAGTGTAGGACTCAGATGTCAGAGACCCCTGCTCCCCACTGTTTCCCCCATGTTTTTGGTCAGTTCAGCCCAGGTCAGGGATTGTGAGTGACGGTGAAGGGCTAGGCCTCATCTGGGGAGAAGCTGCGTCACATTTAGGTACTGTCGTCTCTAATCACTGCCTTTGGCGGAACTGCGGCCAGCCACTGCTGTGCATTAGGTCATGGGCCTCTTCCTCTCTGTCTCTCTGGCATGCTGTGTTGTTTTAGGTCTCTCCCTGGAAAAGAGTAGTCTGGGAGGGGGGAGGTAGCCCCCCAGAATGCCTGCAGGGTCCTCCATCCGCAGTGGGTGTTGGGACTTCAGCTTGGAGCATAGTACCTTGCATTGCCAGCCAAGAACTGTCTCAGTGGTTCTTGATCCTTTTTGGGTTTTGGATTTTGTGACAGCTTCCCACAAACCACTGTGTAGCTAAAGGCACATTTAATTTGTGTTTGCAATTCAGGACTATCTGACAACAAGGAAAATGCATCTTGCACAATTTATTTTTATGCATTAACAAAACTCATGGCCACCCTAAGAGAATGCTATTTGATACAACTGTGCCCTCCCCCACCCTCATTGTATAATTTTAAAATATAAGACATAAAACAAATTTTAAAAGTCCCCCCAAAGAAACATCTGCTGTTTATGGCTGCCTCCCACATCTCGCTGTACCTCGTAATCTTGTTTTCCAGCTGCCCACGCCCCACACCCTCCTTTGCTTGGGTGTTTGCTTGCCCTTTAATTTCGCTTTCTTGCCTGGTTGCTTGCTCTGTGAGTGACCTGCTGGTGGCTTCCGTGCCCACAGGCACTTCTTAGGCTGTTTGGTGGTTCTCAGGGAAATAGCCCTTACGAAGCAGTTCAGCTGCATTGGAGCACTGCCATTTTTGTTGATCCTACCCTAACTAGAAAACAAAAACGAGTAAAACCTGAGTCTGCTAACCTATGCTATCAAAATGCTATTTTAAATTCAGTCCAAGTTTCCAGGTTTTGAAAATAAAAATGTGGGACCAGCATTGTAGTACAGCAAGTTAAGATGTTGCCTGCAATGCCAGCAACTCATACGGGCGCTGGTTTGAGTCCCGGTTGCTCCATTTCCAACCCTGGTCCCTGCCAAGGTGCCTAGGAAAGCAGCAGAACACGGCCCAAGTGCTGCCTCCCTGTACCCAGCGGGAGACACAGATGAAGCTCCTGGCTCCTGGCTTTCATCTGGCCCAGCCTGGGCTATTGCTACCATTTTGGTGGGTGAACCAGCAGATGAAAAATCTCTCTGTGTGTCTTCGTATCTCTCTCTCTAGAATTCTGTTCTTCAATTAAATAAGTAAATCTTTCGGGGAAAAGTAAAAATGTTTTCAGAAACTAGTAACGTGTATATGACCAAGGTGGGACTGATTCGTGGTTCTGATTTTATTTATTTAAAGAGTTACGTATTTGCTTGAAAGCCAGGCTTACACACAGAGAGAAGGGGAAGGACAGGGGTATTTTCTGTCTGCTAGGCTGTGTCGGATTAAAGCCAGAAGTTTCATCCAGGTGTCCCATGTGGGTGTAGAGGCCCTTGTACTTGGGGCATCCTCGGCTGCTTTCCTAGGCCATTATCAGGGAGTTGAATCAGAAGTGTAGCAGCTGGGACTCCAGTGGTCACCCATGTAGGATCTGGTGTCGTGGTGGCAGCTTAAGTTGCAAAGCCCCAGCACCAGCCACCCTGATGTTATTTTTCTTTTTAAATCAAAGAAATAAAAGAAGGGGGGAGGGGTTAGCATTCAGTTTCTGTGGAAGTTTTCTCTTGCATAAGTTTCGGTTCTTCCTTCGTTAATCCGGATACAACAACTAAGTTACTCACACTGCTGGCATGCCCAGATCTGTCTAATCTGCCTTGGAGGGACCTGACGCTGCTCCTCGGGTGGCCATGCAAGCTCTTGGACCGGAGAGACGGGAACCCCAAAGCCTGCTCTGGTTTTACAGACAGCAAATTCCCCTGCTCCGTTCTGCTGGTGGCCGTCAGGGATAAACGCGGGGCTGTGTGGGAAACGCAGTGGCCATCCTCGGTGTCTGTGGACAGCTCTCTGAGCTCAGCTTGCACCGCGGCTTCCGACACGATGGTGGGGATGTCGGTGCTTCTGGAACGCGTGATCTTCTGCACCTGACATTTCCACTCAGCCGTCCACTCTTGCACGGCGGCGGGGCGCACCTGGTCCATGATGGAGCTGTACTCAGCGCTCCAGGTGCTCACGCCACCCATCAGCTTTCTTCCCTCCGAGTAGACAAAGCTTCTGGACCGCACTGTTTGACAGGTGTTAAACGTATCGTCAGGGTAATAGCGTGTGACTTTGGGTTCCTCCGAGGGATAGGAAACGGTGCCTTCTAGTTTCACTGTATCCACTATCAGCTGAGGGCTTTGAAGATCTGCCTGCTTCTGCCCATGTGCGACATCTGTTTGATATAAACTCGAGGAAGTCGTTTCTTCTCTTTGACTGCAGTCCACGAGCCTTTCATCAACTCCGGCTGAAATCCCGATCTCTGGACCTAATCTGGGCTCCGAAAGGTTCTGGCTATTGTCCACGGCCAGTCGATTGCTGTCTGGGGCCGCGGGTGTGCCGGGCGTCAGGTGCGTCTTCCCGTCCTTTTCCTCCTTCGCACGGAAGGAACAGGCTCTCCTCTTGCCTCCTGGTCCTGGAGGCATGGAGAGAGAGGGGTCCTCCAGCAGCAGCTCCTCCCCGTTGAAATGATAGCGGTACATGCTGTAGCCATCAGCGCTGTTGATGCTACTCTGCCGGAGTAGGAAGGTCGCATCGCATTCCGATGAGGCCCGGGAGCGGGTCTGGATCAGCTCCGATTTGTCAATCCCAGCAAGGTTTTCCAGCGCATTCACCATTCTGCCGGATAACTCTTCCAGCTGAGACAGTCGCAGGTCCACAGTCTGCAGGGAAGTTTTCATGAAATTTTCTCTCTCATTGATTTCTTCCAATCTCATGGACATATTTTCCACTCTGGTGAAGACAAAGGGGGTAGATTGATTAAGCCAGGAAATTCTGAGGGTGATGTCACTGCTGTAAGATTTTTCCGTCTTTTAAGGGTGGTGGGATTGGTGAGACATACTTGCCAGCTTTGCTCACTGCTACTGTCCCCACCAGCATTGCCCTGAGGGGCTTCAGAAAATGAGGGAAGGAGTGGTTAAAATCCACAGTGAAATTTACCAGGTCACTCTATTGTCTCCATGTTCACCAGCCTGGAACTCCCCAAGTTGCTGTTCCAGGTTTCCTAAATCCTCACCCCATTTTGAGTAGCATTACTGGTGTCTTCGTTTGACAGATGAGGAAATTAAATCCCGATCAAAGTTAAGTAATTTTTCCAAAGCCCCAGAGCCAGAAAGCAGTGGCGCTTGAGTACCTAGTCTATAATGTGGCTGTACCATTTGCCCATGTACTTCTCTCTTAGCTGGCATATGGCAATGCCTCAAGTGATAAGACAGCACCTGCTGGAATCCTCGGGGAACTGGCCCTGGGACCTGGTAGATCCCGGTGTTCAAGGATGCTCAATGTCATTACCTAAAATGGCCTCGTACTTGTATGTGACCGTTGCCCCACTTCTCCATATCTTCAACAAACTCTAGATTACTTGTAACATCTAATATGATGAGGGCACTTCAAAAAGTTCCTGGAAAATGGATGGCAAAGTGAGTCTATTTCTGGTACAAAAATTGTTGAAATTTGTGGCTAGCTTTTTCATTAGTAAACACTTCCTGTGAATTTGAGGACTCTTCATACAGTGTAAATGCTGTGTAAATGGTTGTTATATTGCACTGGTTAAGCAATAATGACGAGAAGAAAAATATGAATGTGATCAGTACAGATGCAATCTTTTTTTTCCCCAAAAATTTTGGGTCCAAGTTTGGCTGAATTTGTGGATACAGAAACCCAGGATAGAGGGAACTAATTGAACCTGTACTTAGATTTTGGAGTTTTGGTCAGCAATGAATACATTTACATCCTTATCTGATGTTGAAGGAATTCAGACAATGAACTGTTAATAATGAAGTTCAGATTACTAGTGCACTTAAGGGACAATAGACCATTTAGTGTCTGAAGAATACAGTAATGTTAAATGGTTCTTTGCTCTGAATATTTAATATTCCCATAAAGAAAAATCATGGCTGGGGATTGTGGCTCATCAGAGTAAGACACTAGCATCCTGTGAGGGCCAGTTCGAATCCCAGCTGCTCCACTTCCCATCCAGCTCCCTGCTGAGGCACCTGGGAAAGCAACAGATGATGCTCCAAGTGGTTGGGCCCCTACCACCCACCTGAGACACAGATGAGACTCTAGGTTCCTGTTTGGCCTGGCCCAGCCTCAACCATTTAAAGTGTTTAGGAAGTAATAGACTGACAGATGGAAGATTCTCTAACTCTGCCCTCCAAATAAATAAATATTTTTAAAAGGTTATGGCAGATTGGGCCCAGCGGCGTGGCGCAAGTGGCTAAAGTCCTCGCCTTTAACGTGCCGGGATCCCATATGGGCGCCGGTTCTAATCCCGGCAGCTCCACTTCCCATCCAGCTCCCAGCTTGTGGCCCGGGAAAGCAGTCGAGGATGGCCCAAAGCTTTGGGACCCTGCACCCGCGTGGGATACCCGGAAGAAGTTTCTGGATCCTGGCTTTGGATCGGCATAGCATTGGCCATTGCACTCACTTGGGGAGTAAATCATCGGACGGAAGATTTTCCTCTCTGTCTCTCCTCCTCTCTGTATATCTGACTTTCCAATAAATAAATAAACCTTTTTTAAAAAAAGGTTATAGCAAATTATAAATACCTGCCATTATATATATTTGTGTGTATGTGTGTGTATATATATGTATATTTTTTTATTGGAAATTCAGATTTACAGAGAGAAGTAAAAAGATCTTCCATCTGCTGGCTCACTCCACAAGTAGCTGCAATGGCTGGAACTGAGCCGATCTGAAACCAAGAGCCAGGAGCTTATTCCACGTCTCCCACGTAGGTACAGGGTCCCAAGGCTTTGGGCCATCCTTGACTGCTTTCCCAGGCCACAAGCAGGGAGCTGGATGGGAAGTGGAGCAGCTGGGACATGAACCTGCGCCCATATGGGATCCCCGGCAGCACATGCAAGGCAAGGACTTTAACCACTAGGCTACTGTGCTGGTCTGATTATATTATTTTAAAAAAAAAAACCTATAAGAAGATGAGTCAACAGCTTATGAAGTCACTGTTTTCTGGGCTAAGATCGTTGTATAGAGACCTTGTTTCATATGCCCACTTGTGCAGTGAGTTCTCTCAGTGGGTGCATGAAGTTTAATGATAGGACACAATGAGGCATGCCCAGGACCAGGTCTGCCTCCTCAAAGTTGGATTAGTCCCAAAGATGGGGGTGGGAGTCCTGGCTGCCCCCTGGGCAGTGTTCTACCACTTTGTTCTGGTGATGGGTTCATCCCCAGCTGAGGACAAATGCTTCTCTTTCCTTCCACTTGTCTTAAGAATGCACAGACAGGCTCTGGAATCGCATAGCTTGCAGGGCAGTCTGCTTTGAACGGGCCTCCGCTGCCCTCTCTCCCTGTCCTTCCAAGTCCCTTCTTGTTCTGCTCACTCTGCCAGTTCGCACCATCCTGGCCTGCCCTTCTCTGTCACAGGCCTGGCATTTGCCTGCTGCACTTCTTTGCTCAGCTGGGATCAGCTCTGTTGCTCAGGCAACATCTGTGCTCCTTACTTACTCCTTGAGCTGCCTTGCCCTGACTTCTCCCAGAGGTGTTTCCGTTAATGCCACTCCTGCTGTTGGCACCAGTGACAGCTACACATGAAGGTGTGGCAGGGTCCAAGGCTTCTGTTCTCCACCCTGCTCTAGGAGACAGAGCTATTTATATGGCCCCCCGGAAGCCACATCAACTGAGCGGTAAGGGCTTGACTTCCTGGAACGTGGCCCCCAGGAGACCAAAGCCACCACCACATCCAAGAAGGCAGGCCCTGGGCTCTCTGTCCTTGCCTTTCAGGGACCACTGCACCTTCCTATGTCTGGGAAGACATGGTGTTCTCTGCTCCTTGCTCCCTTCGAATCCGTTACCCTGATGACTCCTTTTGTGTTGAAAGCCACTTTACTTCTGTAGCAATCAATTTTGAGAGATCCTTTGATAAATACTCCAGTAAGAACTAAACTAGCAAACTTTTAACATCTACGTAAATGAGTAAAGATAAATATATTTTCTCTCAAATATTTTTATAATTATCTGCCCATTTCCTTTGTTAGCTAATTCATGAAACAACATTGTCAGGAGGCTGGCATCATGGCATAGCAGGTAAAACTGCCACTTGCAATGCCCAAATCTCAAAAGAGCTCCAATGTGTGTCCTGGCTGCTCCACTTCTGATCCAGCTTTCTGCTTGTGGCCCGGGAAAAGCAGTGGAAGAAGGAAGGCCTCTGCTACCCATGTGGGAGATGTGGAAAAAGCTCTTGGCTTATGGCCCTTTTGGCCATCTGGGGAGTGACCTAGCAGAGGGAAAATCTCAAAACAAATAATTGTCAGCCACTCACACTTAAAAAAGAAACCTCAAAATGACTGGATACCATGATGTTCCTTGTACTGACTGCACCACCCTCTCCAGCCCTGCCCCGAGTCAGTTAGTAGGCTCTGCCCTGGCACTCTTTTTTTTTTTTTTTTTTTTTTTTTGGTATTTCAAGTCCGCCATCCTGACTGTCCCTGCTTTCAGTAAAGCTGTGGGAGGTGCCATGCTTCACTGTGTAGCTTAGGTTGAGCAAAATTGTCCAATGCTTGTTCCAAACTTATGGATTAGCTACAAATGGGAGAGAGCAAATTTTAAACAGCCATGCCAAATCAAGGAAAGCTGATTTGTTTTCAAAGTATGAGAGAGCTTCAAAAAAGTTGCTGGAAAATCCACCTTATCCTTTAATCATTTTTGATGAAATTTGGAAGTTCTCATGTTTATGGGAAATGAGAAAGAAAAGGTGTTTACATTCACGGGTGTCTGAAGTGATTGACAGCAAGGACAATGCTTTGTTAGTCCTGTTGTGAATTCCCACGAGTACTTAAAACATGTTTCACAAACCTTGACAGCCACACAAAGAGTGGCTTCCAGTTGCATGTGGAGAGAAGTGGGTAATGCAGGAGTCAGTTCAGCAAGGGTCTCCTGACTGTTTACACACCACAGGCAAGGGCAGGCAGATGAGCAGGAAGCCTGCCACTTACGACAGAGGTCCCAGGGCGGGATGCTCAGCCAGCAAGCACAGGGTTAAACCTTGGCGCTCTTTTCCGCACAGGCTGGAAAAACTTCGGCACAACATGGAATACAAGAGTATGTGCTTGGCTTTTTTTTTTTTTAACTGACATTGAAGCCCTCTGAGAGATATGTGCCTGACTAGAATGTACAACAATAGTTGGAGGACATCTGGGTTGCTTCCGCTTGCAGTTGTATCTGATCATCTTTCTAAAGCATATTCCACTCTTAGGCAATGATGTGTCTTTCACGTTTGACAATGTCGGATTGTCTCATGAGAACGTGAAATGTTCTCTCATGAAATGTTCTCTCATGACATTTCACTAGTTTTACAATTACAAACATTACAATTTTTAGCCAGTTTTTAAATTGGGCCAGTTTGTTTTCCTTGAGGAGTATCGAGAAGCCTTGCCTACACAAATCTTTGTTGTACACAAGTCATTTGTCAGATGTGCAACTGGCCTGTATTTCCCCCAGCCCTGAACCATGTCTTTTTATTCTCATAGTACTGTCTTTTGCAAAGGAAAAGTTTGTCATTTGGATGAAATATGGTTTATCATTTTTTATGGATTATGCATTTGGTGTCATGTCTAAGAATTCTTGATCTATTTCCAAGTCATGAAGGCATTCTCTTATGTTTTCTTTTAAAGTTTTATGGTTTGGTGTAGTATATTTATATGTATGGTCCATTTTTACTTACTTTTATGGGATTTTTTTGTTGGTGTTTGCTTTGAGATAGATTTTTACATTTAAGAGTGTTGAATTTTAGCACTATTTATAATAGCATTATATACTTATAATGTATTTATTATTTCAAAATTATATTTATAATAGTTTTAGCCCTATTTATTGAAAACACTATCCATTCTTCACTGAATAACTTTTGCACCTTGGATGGGGGAATTGGTTGATTCGATCTGGATAGATCTACTTCCAGACTTTGTTTTTTTATGTTATATAGGTATTGAGCCTTTCTCTATTAACATGCTGTCTTCATTAGTGTAGCCATCTAAGAAGTCCTCACAGCAATCAGTCATTGCTATGATTGTCTTCTTTTCACAATTGCTTGAGACAGTCTATGTCCATTATCTTTCCTTTCCATTTAACTTTTAAACTTAGCTGAAGGAATTTTTCCTGATACTGTGTTAAAACTATAGCTCAATTTTGGCATACTTGATATCTGCAATACATTCATGTATATCAAAGTTTTGAGTATGGTATATCTTTCCATTTATCTGATTCTTCTTTGTTTTCTTTCACTGGCATTTCATAGTTTTCTGCATATAGATGCTATACAAGTTTTCACTAGATTTATGCTCAAGTAACTTCTATTTTGTAGAAGCTATTGGACAATTATACAGGTTTAAATTTTTTATATTGTTAGTATATAAAAATAAGTGATTTCTGTGTGCTGACACAGTACTCGGTAATTTTTCTAAATCCACTTTTAGAATGTTTTTGTTCGTATTTTTAAAAAATGATTTTATGTGGTTGTCACACCTATAAATAGGAATAGTTTTAAATCTTTCTTTTCAAGACGTATGGCTTGTTTCTCTTACTTTGCTTATCACTCTGAGACCTGTAGTACCTTGATCAATAGCAGTGGTGAGAGTGATAGAGCACTTTCATTTACACAAACTTCCCTTCATCCTCACGGCCTTAACACACTGCAGTGGTCATTGTTATCCTCCTATGCATCGCGCACGAGTGACAGATGCATGAAAAAGAGGAGCTGGAGGAATGACTTCATCCCTGATGTCAACATGGACATATCTCAAAGTTGACCACGCGTTAATCCCAGCAGATTTTCTCTGTTAAAAACAAACTAAACAGTTGAAACGAACAATGATATGTAATGTGGGATGGGCCATGTCCCATGTACTGTAAATACTACTTCAGTCTCAGTGGACATGATTGTGTGAAATAATGTCCTGAAGATCTTCTCTGTATCTTGGCATATCTATTATTACAGGTATTTGTTTCTGAATATGATACCCTGAAACATTAAAATAGTTGAACAAAAACACATTTTAGCAAGGAATCATAGATAATGCTTTCCATTTCAATAAAATACAAGCACACCAATATCTACACGTGTGGAACTTTTGTAGTTGCCTCCAGGAGAATGCCTGTGCGTGGCATAACCAATTGGGCTTTGTCTATTAAATGAGAGATACAAATTCATGTTGCTGCAGTAAGACTCCTTGTGCATCATTCCCAAGGACAAGATATAGACATTTGGAGTTCTGTAGTAAGCTAGTTTTTCAGGCTTGGTTTACATGCAGTCATCTTTTCACAAGAAAACTTCACCCTTCACCTGCAAGGCATCTGATGAATTACATGGGAACATTTCCTTGAGGAGAGAGTTAAATGTTAACATAAAAAAACATGATGTTAATGGAGCTAGATCCAGTTCATACTTGAGAAAACCCGTGTTTCAAGATCCCGTGGTATTCTAAACTTGTGTTCTACGACTTCTTACCCTGTAATTTCATTCCAAATCTAAAGATCATAAAGTTGTCTAATCCCCTCTAATTTTTACATCCAGTTATTTTAATTTTCATGTACTTCCTCATACATAGCTGCCCTTTAAATTCAGTAATTACAGAGAATACTCAGGCCAGAATCTTATGCTTTCCTATGGAGTTTTACAAGTGGAAGACTCAACAAATACTAATCCTAAAACAACAAGAATCAAGCCTTCAACCTAATGCGTTTCTTATTCTTTGTGAAGCTAATATATTGATCAGCTACTGAAAGAATATTAAGTTGTCTGAGAGTCTAGCCCTGTGTAACCTTGGTTGTGTAGACCCATGTGGCTGTCCCTCAGACTGCCAGTTTTCTAGAATTCAAGTCACCTAAATCATCAGCGCCTTTCTTGCCATGTCCTGTTTTCTGTTCAGGCAAGGCTCTACAATCATCCATTAAATGAAGCTCTTATTCATAGCCTAGGTTCTCCCTCATTCTAACACATTAGCACCAATTCCTAATGGCCGGACAAAGATTAATGGTGCCTTGCTTTACCAGAGTAGTTCTTAACATTTGTAAAACTATAAAAAATGAAATTCATTTTGATACAAAGACTTCTGAAATCAATACATTGAAGGATCTTCAGAAAGGTGAACAATACGTATTATGAAAAAAAGCAGTGATTTCAAGATTGTGTGTGCTAAGATAAAACCTATCTTTTAATATCACTGTTCTGTGTTTTGTAGTGGCCTTGTATGTGCATGCTGCCATTTCCAAGCAGGGCATCTTTGTGGCATCCCTCCTAACTGGTTGACAGGCCCCCTTCAGGTTCCACATCACATGCTATGCTTTTTGTATCCCTGCCTTTGGTTAGTTGACTGATGAAAGTCATGAGAATCACATTGACACAACACTACTCAAGGTCTTTTTATGGCTGTTTAGTTGGGTGTTCGTCATTCATAGCTGGTTCCTTGCCTCCTAATTACTTTTGAACCTGTGATTGAGGTTGCCGAACCAAAGAAAGCACTCCATCTCATTGGTTATCTCACTTCTGGCAGCCTGCTTTACAAAGTGAACTCATTGGACTTGATTCCTCCCTACTGACTTCAAGTCTGTAGTGTTGATTCTGTCTTAGGGATACTGTCACTGCCACGTGCTTCCCATGCTTTCTGTCTGTGCTCTTGGTCTTTCTGTTAATGTAATGTAAGCTCTTGATCTCACTCCAGCCCTAACTTTATTCTTGGGGAGGACTGCTTTATATATTGGAATTTGGGACATAGGACATCGGTATGCTTCTCATTCTCATCCTGTCTGTCTTTGGGAGCCAGTTGCCTGCGAGAAAGATAGTTCTCATTATGTCTCAGGCCATACCTGATTCTGCATGTGTGGTTGACAAGAACCAAGCCACATCCTCCAATACAACTCCTAATACTAATAAAACTGGCATTTATTTTGTCTGTATCTTCCTGATGTAAGCATTTCTCTCTGAATTGTCTCTCAAAGTAAGAAAGGATCAGTAGTGTTAATTTACTGCACACATTAAAACTCTAAAATTTTTTCCTATCCTTTTCCCATCCAAGAAACGTTGATTCCTAGTAATCAAAAAATGAAGGCATCATGTGATCCTCCATGACTGCGCACTTGTCCAGGGCCTCACCTGCACTGGAACCATCATCCAGTCCCTTTCTGAGACCAACCCCTCTTTCAGTTCTGCTTTGAGTTACCATCATGTCTCCTTCTTAGGGTCTCTTAGCAGTTCCTTCTCTTCCTGATCACATAAGAGAGTGTTCAATATCATCTCAAAGCCATGAATTGCTAACTTCTTGTCAAGACTATAGGAAGCCCAGATCGATGAGTCTGACAAAAAAAACATTCAACTCTGAGGTTTTGAGGGAATCATAACTTGAGGTCTTAGGCTACTCTAAGAGCCTCAAGTGCAAGGCCAACTACATTTAAAGTGCACAATTTATGAGTTCCATTTTAAATTTTTTGAAAGGTCAGACACAAATGAAAGTTACACAAATGAAAGAAGACAAAGAACAAAGGGCTGCCATCTATGGCCTCATGCTTTAAAATCTTTGTTAATATGAGAGTACTTTGAAAGGTTCATAGATGCGGAATCAAAAGATAAATTTGTTTTGATGCAGAAAGTTTTTTAAGATTCATGAATAGTTTTTTCCTTGATATGCAATATCAGTGAATGTTTTGAAAATTCCTCATATACTAATTATAATTATTATTACATATTATATGTTAAGCTTGATTCTCAACACTTTGAAGCCATGGAAAAAAGGAAAATACACTAGGTAGCATAATCCTATGGTTTGTGAGAAAAGGTTAAATCCCTGACAAAATTTTGTCAAAGAAGATTCTTTTCAACCAGCTGCTCTTTAAAAAAAAAAGTTCCTATATTTCCATCTACTTGAAAGAAAGTGGCAAAACAATCAAACAAACAAACAGACACAAAATAAAAAACAGAATAGAGAGGAGGGAGAGAGGTCTTCCCTGTGTTGGTTTACTTCCCAAATGCCTACAACAGTTAGGGTGGGGCCAGCCAAAGCAGAGATCCCATAACCCCATCTGGGTCTCCTCCTTGGGTGTCTGGGGCCCAAGCACTTGAACCATCATCTGTTGCCTTCAAGGAAGCTGGATGATCTGGAAACTGGTTCAGAAGCCAAGGAGCCGGACTCAAATCTACACACTGATAAGGAAGGCTTGATGCACTGGGCCACACAGTACTTGCCTCCTAATTACTCTTGAACCTGTGATTGAGGTTGCTGAACCAAAGAAAGAGCATGGCGTTGTAGTGGCAATGGAGAAGGATTTATGATACCATGTATTCATGAGGTCTGCAGGAATTAGAGTGTTTAGATTGACAAGTTCTAATTTGGGCATGCCGGCAGAAGTTATTGATGGGATAGTCTTAACCCACCACCTCTTCGTTCCCGGAAGTGGTATCTTGGCATTTGAGCAGAAAAACAAAGGATGAGAAAGAAAAAAGGACCAAGGTGTACCAGGCAGGGGGAACAGAACATGCATATCTCTGTGGGGAGAAGGGCGCTATGCTTGGAGGGCAGGCAGGAAGGCCAAGAAATGAAGTGCTACACCTGCTGGAGGGAAGATAGTACAGAGTACGGCTGGAAGGATGTCAGGGCCTTGTAGGTTTGAGAGTGGTGGGAGTCACCAAGGGACTGTTCAGTGAAGCTGAGGGGGTGGGGCAGAGGACCTGTCTAGACTCTCAGGAAGGCAGCATGGGATGAAAGAGCTAAAACCAATACAGAAACCTTGGCCAAGGAGCAGACACAGGAGTGAAGTCAGAGCTGATGGAAGCTTGAAGCAGTGCTAGTGGTAGAGATGGGAAGTGGGTGGACCATGATTAACCATGAGAGGGAGCACGCAGAACTTGATAGTTGTCGGTGAAGAGGAGGAAGGTGCCCCAATGATTTGCTCATGTTCATCTTGCGTGGCTAGTGGAATGGTGGTTCCATTAGTAGAGCCTAAAGCCCAGCAGAGGATGTCCAAAAATGGGAGAAAACCATGAGCGCAATGCCTCTGAGATATCTCAGTGGGCGTGATGGGTAGACTTCGGGTTAAATACCTACTGCACCACTGACTCACATTGCAGATGTCTTGAGGGGTGGGTGTTACAAATGCTAAAACTTTATAATAAAAACAGCCAGTTTCAGGGGTAGCTTTTCAAGCTTGGGAAAGAGCCATGAATTCAGTTCCTGCACATAAGCACTGAATGCTTCCTGTGCACAGTGTGACTGATGGTGAGATGTACTGGGTGAACACAAGTGGTAGGAGGGCATCATGAGAAACACGGGCCCAGGCATGAAAAGGGGACAGCCAACAAGGAGGGCAAGGATGAATGAATGCACCAGCGTGCTCTGTGGTTAGGCACCACTGTGAGAGGCACCACAGAGAAAAGGACAGATCATCAAGTGGAGATGCAGAAAATAAGAAACACACAAAGGAGATTGGAGAAACAGCAGGTGTGGCTGTGTACTCCAAAAATGGAGCTACAGGGCAGTCACAAGTGTGCAAAGTGAGGTACGAATCACCAATATTTCCATTCCTTTTGCCTTATTCCTTGCTCCTGGGCTGGCCAGGTTAAGAGGGAAGGAAAGCTCCTTTTGCTCCTCCTCAGTTTGTTCAGACATTCACCTGTGAGTCAGCCAGGACAAGGCCAATAAAAGGAAATGGAGGGGCAGGAATGTGCCCCTTCAGCTCTTGGGGATCCCAGCCAAGGGAAACAGGAAGTAGCATGTTTTTGCTGCCCTGCACTTTCATTGCTATTTCATGTGCGCTGAGCCCCTAGAGAAAAACGCAGTTTGGTAGTGACCTGATAACTACATTCTTGGAGACTTGGCTCAAGAATGGTAAAAATCCAAACAATGCTAGGGGAAGAGAGAAGGGAGGGGGGCTGAGCAGGGCAGAACACAATTTCCATTGTAAATAGCTGGCTAAGATTACATTCCGGTTAATGCCTCACTAAACTGTGGAAATTTTACATTACCTATGTGGAGCACTTAATCTTAGGAAGAAATCCTTTTCATATTTTGAAAGCTTAGCAATGAGTGTTGGATAGCAAACAGATGTCTTCCAGTTTGATCGAAACTGTAATCTATGAAGGCCAAAAGCCAGTGTAGACAATCCTTGAGCTCAGCTAGTCAGATTTGGTTGGATTACAAGGTGTCAGGGTCTAGGAGAGGGCCCAGGGACCGGCGGCTGCCAGAGGGCGTCTCCCCTCCAGTGACCTGGGGCCGAGTCAACCACCACACTATGCAGCAGGGAGATGGTAAGGTGTATGCAAATTATGCTGCCAATTGTTGGGGCCACTGGTTGGGAACCGTGTGCTGAAGTATCTTTTTGTTGTCCTTGCACACATGCAAGTCTGGGTCAGGAAGCTCTCCTGGTGCTCACGGATCTGAGGAAGAGAGACTCCACTTAGGCAAGTCTCTTTTCCCAGGCTCAGTCTTAGTTTAACTCGGAACAATGTGCGTCCAGGGCCAAGATCAGGACAGGGCATTACAGCGCAGTTTGGGGAGTGTCCCTCCTTCTGTCCCTCCCTGGCCTACCTTCCTTTACCCATTCATTGAGTCAAACACTCGGGCATTCATTCTGCACACAGTGTGGAACAGGCTGACTTTTCCGGGAACTTAAAATGCGTCAGTGGAAGACGGAGCCTGGCCTACTTTACGGCTTCCTTCCTCCCTGGAGAACACACATCTCAGCCCACCGCGCCCCTCTCAGCTCTCCAGCTGGGGGTTGGAGGAGCACCAGAGTCTGGGAGGGACATGTTGGGGGAAGCAAGAGGTCACCAGGCTAGGTGGTCCACAGGAAAAGCTGGTTCCTGGAGCTGCCTGTTCTCCCCAATAACGCCCCAGATTGTGGCTCCCATTTGTGGGGTGGACAAGAGCTGTCAGGGGTTTCTGTTTTGGTGAGGGATGGAGTAGAATATATACAATAAGTGTTACTTCTGTACACAATATCCAACTTTCTCACTGTGGAGGAAACGTGATTTGGGAGTTGGATACTTGAAGGGACTTGGGCATCCCCACACCCCAAGGTGGGAAGGTCCCAGGGGCGCACCTCTCGCACGTGACCCTGATGCGCTCGTCGCTGGACGACTGCTGCTCGTCCTCCTTCTCCCGGAAGTGCTCCTGCACGCACTGCTCCTCGAACTCGTGCAGACGCTTGAGTTCGTCGTCACTGAGGAACAGCTCTGTGGAGGGGACAGGGACGGCCGCGTGAGACCACCAGGCTCCCAGCACTCCGCATGACTGAGGCGTGTGCAACACGGGCACTGAACCCACCCAAGGCTCCAACCCCTCTGGGAAAGCACAGCTGTGGGAGTGCTGCACGGTTGCCCGAAGGGGACGCGCGAGGCCCCCACGTACTGAGCCCACGGTCGCGCTCCTCCTGGTCGCCTTCCCGCTTCTTGCGGCAGCGGCCGCCGAGCCGCGTCAGGATGATGTAGATGTGGCTGAGCACGATCAAGGGCGGCGGCAGGACCGGCCGGTCGTGAAACGTCATGATGAGCTGGTAGCGCTGAAACTTCCACACCTGGTTGGAAATGGACTTGACTTCGAAGAAGGTGTTGCTTCAAAAGGAAACATCAAAAAACAAGTGATTTGTTGTTTCCTGGGTAACCAGAGATACTCACACCGGAATGAAAAATGCTCACTAACATGGGCTTTTCCTGCCAGTTGGTACTATCGATGTGAATTGCCTGCGCTCAAGGACATCTCACCGAGATTCATGACAATCAAATGTGTTAACACTGCTTCCAGCTACTTTTTAGAAAAAGCATACCACAGCCTACTGACTCATATATTTATGAGAACTTCATATTTAGGAGTGTGTGAGCCATTCAGTGAAGCAGTTAGAAGTGTTTGGGAACTGAGTGGATGACTTGTTGGATGTATTTGATGGAAGGTGGGCTGCCTTGCCTGTGCGATGGGTGCTGTCTTTGCTTTAGCTGCCAACACGAGGCAGTTGAGCACACGGTTTATTGTCTTTCAGCAAGGGTGAGCTTTCTCATCTCGAAAGTCAGCAGTCTGAACCAGATTCTCTCCAATGCCCTTCTGAGATTTTACATTTCTTGGAAGGATTTTCTTACTTCATGTTTTTTTTTTTTTATCTTAGAAGCTAAAGTCATTTTAAAGAATTTATTAAGTGTAGTCCACATAGTCAATACAACATGCGCAAGAAGAGAGTTTTGTAAGGAACTTGGATTAAACAGGTAAGCCCTTCTCCCACCCCAGATAAAAGTGATTGTATCTTCTGCCTTATGACAGCTATTTCAGACCAAATCTTCACTGCCTCCTGAGACCTTCACCTTGGAGAATATTTTCATAGGCCATAACCAGGAAAGCCATACTGTGTGACAGTGGCATCCCATGTGGGCACCAGTTTTATGTCCTACTTCTCCGCCTCTGATTTCGCTCCCTGTTGATGCACCTGGCGGAAGCAGTGGAAGATGGCTCAAGTGTTTGGACTGCCGCCGCCCATGTGAGAGACCAGATGAAGCTCCTGGCTAGCCTGGCCAAGTGCTGGCCATCGTGGCCATTTGGGGAGTGAACAAGTGGACGCAAGATCACTCTCTGTGTCTCCATCTATAACTCTGACTTTCAAAATGAAATAGCTAATCTTTTAAAACAATTTTTTTTATTAGATAAAATACATGCTGCTGTGGTAAAATACTAACCAGGACTAAATTTAGCTAACAACTCTTGATTTATGAATACAATAAGATTGAAGTTAAACCAAAAGAAAATTCAAAAATTCTACTTCAACCCTAGTAAAATTCCCTGCAATATAAGAATATTTTAGAAAATTCATGGGGAGATGGAATAAAATGTATGTCTGATTTTGTGCAAAAAATACTTGAAATTTGACATATAGGAGCTCTTCAAAAAGTTCATAAGAATAAGTATTATGAAAAAAGCATGCATGCATTTCAATTTTTTGCACCAAAGTAAAATATTATCTAATCCCATTTTATAGGAACATTTTGAAATCTATGGTCGTGCAGGAGATTTATGGGGACTAAACTAAAAATCTCCTAGGGCCTGGTGCAATGGTCTAGTGGCTAAATCTTCTCCTTGCACATGTCAGGATCCCATATGAGCACCAGTTCGTGTCCCGGCTGCTCCACTTCCCATCCAGCTGCCTGCTTGTGTCCTGGGAAAGTGGTAGAGAACAGCCCAAAGCCTTGAGACCCTGCACCCACATGTGAGACCAGGAAGAGGCTCCTGGCCATGGATCAGCTCAGATCCGGCCATTATTGCCACTTGGGGGGTGAACCAGCGGATGTAAATTTGCCTTTTCAGTAAATAAACAAAATAAATAAATAATAGGATTTTAAAAAGAAAAGAAAATCTCTAAAAGAAGGAACAGTAAGCACACAGATGTCAGCAATGACATACTTGAAAACAGCAATCAGCAGGTTGACCAGCAGGATGTTGGCTACCAGTAAGTAGCAGGCCATGAGGGCTGGCGTGAGCCAGGCTCCGGGGATGCAGGGAGGCAGCCTCTTGCCATCCTCATCATAGAGGTTTTCACCACAAGGAGCTGAAAGAAAAGGGGGTTCCTTTAGGTTTGCATTTTGAAAAGAGAAAATATTGGTGACAAGTGTTTATGAAAGTGTTTCAATTTTTTAGTTATTTTGTAAGCAAAATTTTTCCATGTGAAAAATACCTCTGCAAAGAAGGTAAGAAATTCACATCTGTGGTAAGAGAGTCATTCTGTCTGTAAACATTCCACTCTATTGTGCTTTTTGTATGTAACAGCCTCTATGATTTAAACGGACAAACTCTGTATTTCTCCCGATGTTTCACCTGTTTAGAAAAGTATCTTATTTTCTAATAATTTCACAGAGTTTGTCTTGTTTTCTTTCATTTGTATATTAAATGCAAAAAAAAAATATTGAAGGTTGCGAGATCAGGATCTCCTATCCTCTCACTAATTGGTAATTATTCTGGGGACTTTGAAACTCTTGTTCTTTCTGACCGTTTGAAATGCCACCTTTGTCGCAGGAACCTGTTTCCCAAAGTGGGGAAACCTAGGATGATCATCCCAACATTGCATTTATAATATTCTTACTTTTAGGTTATAGTTTAAAAAAACTATGAATTCCAGCAAACAGGAAAAATCCTGGGAAGTTGTGTAGGACTGTCTGTAGTCAACAAAGGAAGTGATTAATTAATAAACACATTTCAGGGACTAAAAGATTTAAGTCCTTGTAAACTTACGATTAATTTCCATGGCGTAGACTTTACAGTGATTGGACATCCGGAGATTTTATTGAATTATTTTTGTTATTTGTAACAGAGGAGGAGGAAAGAAAAGAAGACAACTGAGAGAAAAGCGAGACAAATGATTGAACATAACAAGAACTTTTGTTGTCAAGAATTGCTAATATTTCCAGCTTGGAAATTTCAGGTTCATACATGGAAACAGTGATTTCTTCAGGAAAATTATAGGAATTAACTTTAGGAACTATCTTTCATATTTATTTGACCATGTGTCTTAAACAAAGCAAACATTTGCTAATTTAAAATATTGTGAAAACTTAATGATGTTACTGGCAGATGATCATTTCAATTTATAGGTTAACCAATCAGGAATTCTTTGTATTCTAACACAAACACCTCATAATCACAAATAGATATAAAATGATTGTGTAGCAGATCAAGAATTGAAAACCTGAATATCATGATGTTATTGAAAATAGTGGCTCCTCTGTGACATAGCAGGTCAAGCTACTGCCTGTAACCCTGGGCATCCCTTATGGGTACCAGTTCGAGTCTTGGCTGCTCCCACTTCTGATCCAGCTTGAGCCGCTGTACCCATGTGAGATATCTGGAAGAAGTTCCTGGCTCCTGGCCTTGGTCTGACTCAGGCCTCACTGTTGGAACCATTTCAGGAGTGAATTAGCAGATGAAAAATCTCTCTTTGCCTCTCTGTCTCTCCCTCTCCCCCGACAACTGTGTTTTCATATGTAAGGAGAGGGCAGCAAACGTGCTGTTCTGCTTAATGCTTCATCACACAGTACAGCAGTACATTAAACTGTTGGAAGCAGGACTGAAGTATTTATTTTTTGGTGAAGAGGAAATGGATAACTGTTGGAAAATTGGCTTTGATGGCTTTTTAAAGAAAGAATGATATGCAGTGTCAGTTGCACTGCTGTGCTATTTTGATCTACTGGGATAACCACTATCTGCTTTATCTTGAGGTGGAAAGATACTGGGGTTGAAGGAAAGCTAAGGTATTGGCACAGAAACTACAGTCATGCGATTACGATGTCAACAAAATCAGTCACGAGGGAAGTGAAACTCAAGATTCTGTTGAATGACCTAGAGTAAAATAAATGGTGTTTTCAAATCTGCATTCTGCAGTTTCATGCCTAAAATAATCTGACGCCGGGGCAAGTTTGACACAGAGACTTAAATTGCCACTTAGAGCACCTGTATTGCAGGGTTCAAGTCCTGGTTCTACATCCTGTTCATCTTCCTACTAATGAAAAGCCTGGGAGGTAGCAGGTGATGACCCAGTGTTTAGGACCCTGCCACCCACATGGGAGGCCTGGAAGGAGGTCTAGGCTCTTGTTTCTGGCTAGTCCAGCCCTGGCTGTTAGAATCTTTTGAAGACTGAACCAGCAGCTAGAAGCAAGATTTCTTCTTTCTGTCTCTCTGCCTTTCAAGTAAAACATGAGGATAGATAAATGTAAAAAAAAAAAAAAAAGTTAAAAAAATATGGTACAGAATAAAACTACTTTATTTCCCAATTAATGTGTGCTGTTCCATTAATTTGGAACTGATCATCTGCCGAGGAAGCAGGGAAGAGAGTCTTACTATGAATTCTATTCTTACGGTCTATCTGGTCTGCAAACACCTCTCCGTAGATCATCCAGTAGGGCATGTAGAAGATGTTTCGGGCCAACTTCCAAGAAGGCTTCTCCTCTGGGTGCAAGATGGCCTGCCGGGCCACTCCAAAACTCATCAGCACCACCAGCATGATGACCACAAAATATAGCATGTCGATCATCTGAGTAGAGTAAACATAGGTCCCTCATTGTCTTGACTCATGGGCCCAGCTCACCTTGGTTTTCATACTCCTATTGGTTTCTCCCAAGTGTTTAATCAGGCTAAAGGAAGCCTCCTTTTGTTTCTTGCCTACCCACCCGCAAGCTACTGATTTTTCCTACTCTATACATTGCATTTGTCTTATTCCACATGTCTCTCCTCGTCCACTCTGAAATTTCATTGCATCTCTTCTGTTGTTTCTCATACATAGAAGTACCTTCACTAATTACAGCTGCCAATGGACAAAAGGAAGAATTATCCAAAAAGGATGAGTATTTGTAAGGGAAGCTAAGGAGTCAAAGGAGGAGATATCTATGGAGGTGAAAAGACAATAAATTGAGGATGTACGCCATTATTCATCTATTTGTTATAGAACTGCTGAACATTCATGGTGAACAACCCACTGGTTACTGATGAGGACTAAACAGGTACGATTCCTAATTTTGACCATCCATGAAGACGAGGGTCCTTACTGGAATCAACTAAGCCTTAAATCCTTAGCTCACCATCACTCACCCTATGAAGAATTACTTTGAAACTGAGAGTCTTCCTTTCTCCTGGGAGAAGTTAACAGAGACTGTTTTAGGCAATGTATGGATGACCTGCTGGTTCATTTTCAATGTCATGTTCTGTGACCTGTCCTGAAGTAAACATCAGTGTGGATTTGCTATTACTGCTCCTTTATTGCTTACTCCACATGAACCAACGATTTTTCTGGCTTCCACTCCAGGTTAGGTTACCCATCATCCAGTAAATATTTCGGATGTTACCTTGTGAAACATTAGGTCCAGATCCCTGTGTCTAAAGAATTCTAACTACCAGGATGTAGTACAAATATTTTGAGCTGCTTCTATTACTGCTAAATTGCTATTTTGTCAACACTTAGTCCTCTCCTATGCCCTGAGAAGGTTATCTGAAGCAAATCTTACAAAAGAGGAAGATGTTTTATCTTACTGTCAAAATATACTTATTAGCAATAATTAAGAAGGAATAAAAATGGAAATATTTCATCATCATATGGTTTAAATATGGTACAGAAAAAGAAAGATGGTATGGTTTGAGTGTTTGTGTATTGAGGAGTGTGTGTGTACATATAGATAGTGAGCCCTCTACCCTCAGTTTTTGGTTGAATTTTGTCAGATAGTGAATGTGTGTGTCTGGCTGTTAAGATGCTCACATCAGTTTACCCAGGTTCTAGTTCCAGCTCTACCACCAGTGCCAGCTTCCCACCAGTGTAGACCCGGGGAGGAGCAGGTGATGGCTCAAGTGACTGGATTCCTGCCAACCATATTTGGGAGACCCAGACTGATTTTCTGGCTCCTGGCTCCAACCTGGCCCAGCCTCAGCTGTTGTGGACATTTGGAGGCTGGTAAACCTGCAAATCGTAGCTCTCTTTGTCTCTCTCTTTTCCTGCTTCTCAAATAAAAAAGAGGGGAGAGGGAGGAAAGAAGGAACTGCAAAGGAAACACCAAATGAAATGTGAGGAAGCCTCCCCAAGGCCTGGTCTCACGTTTAACTGTAGCCGGTGTTATCTTTGGTTGCTGCCGAGCTGTCGTTACTAACCATCTTTCCAATCATCATCACGTAGGGTCCCAGATACTTGTTGACTCCAAAAATGTCCAGCACACGGATGTACCAGAGGATGATGTCCACACAGTAGATCACTCGGCCATAGCCCATGTATGGCTGGCTCTGCAGGCGGAGGATTGCTCCGATCATGAACATGGAAATGGCCACGAGGTCTGTGATGTTCCAGTACTCCTGAAGCCAAACTTTGATTTTCTGGCTGAGCTTGCCTGGTTCCGACATGAGAATCTGAAAACAAACCCAAAGAACAATAAACAAGAGAGTGCAGTCTTGGAAAGCCGTGTCTTCATAGAGTCCTGGGCAGCAGATAAAGCCGGTGGAACATTCCAGGACATCTGGTCCCTTTCCTGTTCAAGACCTCTGGATGCTAATGACAGGCAGCGAAAACTCTAGAAAGGGAAATGCCTCCGAATCCCCTGTGATCTTAGATTCAGGCTTTCGCACTCTCAGGAAATGCTTTCAATTCTCTTCCTCTGGCCATAATGAAAAGAGCTGCCATTTGATTTCTAATGATCTGGACAGGTCTGCAAGGCCACGTATGGGGCTTCTACAGGAAGCACACTCTAGAGCAGGGGTCATCCTTACACAGTGCCACAGAGGTGCAATCCATCCCAAGGAGATGGTGACATGGAGCAAAAATGCTGAGTTGTTGCAACCCCTCTGCCACTTAGATGGGAGAAGTCAGGGGAAAATGGGACCAGGTGTTCCCCACATGCAAGATTATCCTCTCAAAATCAATGCTGATTAAAAGGAGACTTCCACTGAGAGGAGTGCAAACTATTTAGCAAGCAGCACGCATGGGTGTGCACTGAGTGGGCTCAATAGGCACCACTGTGGCACTACACAGTCTGGGGGACAGCTGTTATCTGGCTGGACAGGGGTGAGATAGGGCAGTGCTTGTCTGTCTGCCAACTCTGAAGGGATTCACAAGCTTTAGAAGCTGTGCACATCAGCCCATATGGGATCCCAGTGGCGTGTACAAGGCAAGGATTTAGCCACTAGACTATTGTGCTAGACCCACTGTGCACTTCAGTTTAAGTTTGTCTTTCTGCTTCTACAGATATAAGCTTGCTTTCTTTTTATAAGCATGTATGGGGAATTAAAACTGGGCATGGTTATCAGAAAAAAAGGGATCTGGCCCATATTTCATATGTTTCCTGCAGCTTGCCTTCTTGGAGCTTTAAAGCCTTTGCATTGTAAGTCTTATGTAAGAAGGTATCCTTCTTTTTTCCTTTTATGCTTCTTTTACCTGCTTTTCATTGAAAATCTGGTTCCTTCTGTTGATGGTTCTGGGCCCCACCCAGATCCCTTGGAGACTTCCACCAAGTGGGTGTCCCCACCCTACTTGATGTAGGTGCTGTGAGGCCCATATCTGTCCCCTTGGCAACTAGAGCTGCCTCTTTCCAAAACCTCTGATCAAGGTGGGGCAAACTCTGTGACATCCAATCCACCTTGAACCCCCTGCAGAATTAAGCCAGGAAGAGAAAGCACAGCCTCACTGCCCAGCCCCTTCCTCTCACCTGTCCTCAGTCCCAACCTCTCTCCCTCTCACAGAGAGACCTGGTTTCATGAGTCTCTCACACAAAGATCCAAGTGTGCACTGTACAAGTTTTAAGTTACACGAATCTCTGTTTTAGCTTCAAGATTCAGAAAAACAGAGCCAAAATGTGCACACAATATGCATTCAGTCCTGTTTTGATTACTAAATGCTATTTATTTTGTCCTCTGTTATGGTTTACAAGCCCAAGTTCAATTGGAAAGAAAAGGCATATACATCTGAAACAAATTAATAGACTCAACTTGGGATTGTGACACCTCGAAGAGTGAGACCCAGAGCACATATTTGCATGAAATATTTTGGCAATAAGAAAGCCCTGTCTGAGACTGAGGCCAGCGGTGAGTGGGACCAGGACGAGACCACCGGAGTCACCTCTCGTATTTTCTCTAGTGCCAGGCTGACGATGTAGGAGATGACGATCCACTCCTGGAGGGAGGGCCAGCCGTCCATGCGCACCAAGATGACATAATTAAATAGCAGTAGGTAGCCCAAGTAGGAAATCTGAAAGAACGGAAAGTGGGTGGCATGTTTTGGGTTGCGGGACTGGGGGATCATGTTGGAGTCAAGTTTTGAAACTATTTTCAGGTTGATAACATCCCTTAAATTAGATTTTTACTTCAACCAGACTGACTCATCAGAGGCAGCCCACACTGAACATCGTCAGTGCAGACGGAGAAGTTGGAGGCAGGTGGCAAGGCGTTTGACACTACAGCAGGACTCGGGCATGGAATTTTATTTTCCACAGGAAGACATATTTATCGATTCCATCGTCCTCCTAGGGAAATTACGAAGTTGCAAGAGTTATGACACATAGGAGGACTTTGTCATCGTTTTCTGGTGTGTCTTCTGCATTCCTGGAAGTTGGAAAATGTTGCTTACTCCTCCTTGTCTCACTGACTTCCATCTAGAATCTTTCACCACTGACAATGTGTGGATGAGTTGTCTGGCCAGGCTTACGAAGCTGACCCCCATGGCAGCCACAAGAGGGTCTCAATCTTTGTGGTGAGGAAAAAGGGAGAGATGGAAGTGGGGTGGAGAGCGGAGGGAGGCTGCCTAAAGCTGATTGTCCCAGGTTGACTCAGCTTGGTTCCGAGGCAATGTCTTTCCCTGGCACAGGCTTCCTCTTAAGTTTGGGAGGAGGAGTCCCAGCAATTGTGTATTTGTGACTTTACAAGTCGTTTTTATAGTGTCCTCTCTCCCAGTGGTATAAGCTTCACCAGGATACAAGATAATCACTTATTGCCAAGGTTTGCCCAAACTCATGTTGAAGTTTCATCACTAAGATAACAAAATTGAGGCATTACAGGGACCTAATGAGAAGTGTTAATCCTACAGGAGGAGCTCTCAGGAATAGATTAATGCTGTCTCTGGGAAGTGAGTTTGTATTAGTTCTCTCAGGGATGGATTCATTAGTTCTGATGACTGTGGGATGTCCTTTCTCTCTTCTGTACATCCACTCTTGGAGGTCCAGAACAATGAACCAAAATCAACATCTTTTCTTCATAAGTGATCCAGTCTCAGCTATTCTAGGAATCGAAGACAGACTCAGATCACTGCCTTCTGGCTGGAGGGTTAACACCAGGGTTCTCTTAACATCTGGGCTGTGTCAGAACCTCTGGGAAACTGGCACCTATTTGTACCCTCTTTAAGTCCAGTGGGTCTAGGATGGGTGCTGGACTGTGTCTGTTGGTCTCGTAGCCTACCTTCTTCTGTGCCCTGTGTACTGAGTGGCTGAGTGCTCCTGCAGGCTGCCACATCCCAGGCCTCTGCCAGCACTGACTTTGACTGCATTGTCAGCTGTGGCTGCCAAGAGCTTGGGTGTCCAAGCCTGTTACTGACCCTGAAGTTGTCCACTTAAACCCAAGCTTATTTCTGCCCCCTGCTCACCATCACTGATTGCCTGCTTCGTGTCCTTGGACTTGGCACCATGTCCTATCTCTTGCCACTGCTTGGTCAACATTGGAATTGCAGCAGTGGGGTCTGCCTGATGTCACCTGGGGCTTGGTGTTCAGTTTGATAAGCAGTGTTGGTCTTCCAGACTGACACGGCTATCTCTGAAGAGAAATTTTCCTCTAGAATCATTCTAGTTTACCTACTTTTTTCTCCTGCTCTTGTTACCAAAGAGTCACACCTTGGGGTGCCCCGGGGCACCTGGGGAGGCCAAAGGGTGGTGTGTAGCCAAATGATCAGTCTGATGGACACTTAAGAGGGAGGGCCTTGATTTACCCTTATCCTAGGAGTTTATGATCTGGGTTCAGTCGTACCCTTTTAGTAGCCCCACCAGTTTAGTGAACAATGGCATCCATGAGCTTGCTCTTTAAACATTAATCATCAGTGCATTTAAAAATAAAACTGCATTTCTCTAAGGGTGTATCGCTAAAGGTATAAATAAAAATCTTAAGCAGAAAGAATTCAACCATTTTGCTTTATGAAATTGTACATTTGGGGCTAGCCAGGATGCCCATATTTGTACATCTATGTCAGGGTATTCAATCCAATTGTAAAAGTTCTTAATCCCAGTTTTGTTTTCATAATTCAATTTAATTCAGTGAATTTTCAGACACTTTCTCTACCCTTGAAATCTCTCTTGATTTCAACATATCTAAGTGTCCAAAACATGCTACATGGCACATGCTAAGGAGGAGGCTTACTGTGTAAAACCAGAACTTGACAATGGGAGCATTGTAGAATTCACAGATCTTGGTTCCAATGGGAATGCTTTTTTGTTTTTTGTGCTCATTCTCCTCATCCCCCTTTCTGGAACCAGCATCTGCATTTGCATCCTGGAAAACAGCACAGCACATGGCAAGTGGGTTGTTAAATGAAAAGTGCAGCATACCCCAGCACTCAGGCACCTTAATAAAGAAATAACTATGAAAATATGGTTGTCTCTTGGTAGCCTCAGGTTACACACTGAACCAACCAGGGACTGGAAAAACCTAAATAAAAATGATCACACCTGCACGGAACATGTCTAGACCTTTCTCTCTTGGCATCATTCACCAGACAATACAATGTATGTGGCCTTTACCTTGAACTAGGGATTACAAGCCCTCTGCAAGTGCTTTAAGGCAAACAGGAGGATGTGTTTAGGTTATATGCAAAATGCCATGTGCCATTCTATGTAAGGAGTTGAGCATCTGCAGAGTCCTGGAGCCCATTCCCCACAGATACCAATATCCAAATGACTGCAGTTAAAGAGGCTTCTAAATTCTTGACCCGAGAAAACCTCAACAATTTTGAAAATGAGACCAAACCAATGCTCTCGAGATCAAAGGTGCCACTGACCATATTCTCCTCCTCTTTCTCTTTGCCATCTTCATTTTCCTTGGATGTTTGATAGGAGAAATCATCATAAGTGCGAAATTCCAGAAACAAGATTGTTGGGGGTAGAAGGATCCCCATGATAACCTGTGAACAGTGAGAAACAAATCCACGGGTAAGCCACAGCATTGCATTGTTGGCAGTTTTTAGAAGCTCTGTGGCCTTTCTTTTACCATGCTAAAGTAGTGGTGTTTTTAGGAGGTAAGTGATTGCACTAGTACTCCACTACAAAGGATAGGATGTATTAAAGCACACAGTACACCATTTTTCTGTATGTACAACATTGGTGGGCGAAGAATGTTCCCTAGCAGTAACACTGGATGTAGCCTCTGCTTTTGCCAGTTGCATATCCTAGGGCTAAAAAATAAGTAAAAATCTCTCTTTGCAATACTGGGAAATTATTAGACTATGCAAATTAATACTGCGGCTTTCAACTGCCTCCTACAGGGTGCCACCCCAGAGAAGTCCATTTAAGTCCATCCAGGTTTAACAAAGTTGGAATGCTGGCTCTGTTGAATTGGGCAACAATTCTTGACACCTGGCCCAGAGTGTACTGTCAGCATTTTAATATGCAGTTAACATTAGGCAGTAACTAATAACCTCTGTGGTTTCCTGCTCCAGTGTTTGATGACTTTCTGTATTTGCTGCGTGGGTAGAATGGCCGATAGTGAGAAACTCAAGAATATCCACTGAACTTCTTAGGATCATGGTGAGTGGTGCTGACTTAGACAAGTGAAATCCCTGTGTTAATTTCAGAGTGTACAGATCTTTAAATTAAAACATCATAGCAGAAATAAGTCAATAAAATGTGATGGTGAAGTTTAGAGATCAGAAGTGCGTTCCAGACAGTGTGACTGTGAATATCAAGGGACCGCAATAAAGAGAACTTTGGTGGAAAGAGAACTTCGGCTTTAGCCCCTTTGGCTTCTTTTCTTTTTTCTGAAACGTGTGAGTCCCCCTTTATTCCTTGTTAAGTAACTGTTACAAACTGCTTTTGTTTCCCTAACCCATATGCGAGACGCTTTGTGGCTTCTCAGTCTGTTTGTAGGAGTCATTTCTTCTTTGGATGCCTCCCACCTACTTGGCACCCATTTAATATGACTGCCCATCAGCCCGCTGCATGGCTTTGGCATGGGGTTGTGAAAAATGCAGGGCTTGTTTCTGGCATACCACATCTCCCTTTCCTCTTGTAATTTTTTATCCCTCCCCAACCCACCACCACATACGCCTGAGTTTTTTCCTCTAGAATACCTGCTGAAGTAATTTTTCTGCACGTAGAAAATATGTAGTTGTAAATTTTGTTTGAAATAGATATTCATCCCTTGTGCTTTTAAATAGCAGGACTAGGCTCTAAAAAATGTATGTTCCAAGTGTTTGCCCCGCAGAACCGTGAAGGCCTTGCCCTACTGCTACCTTCTAGGGCTCAGTGCCATTGATGAGAAGTCCAAAGCCAGCCTGATGTTCCTCCCTTTGTGAATGACTTGCTTTATTTTCTTTAAAGCCTTTGGGATATTTTTGCCCTGAGTATTCCAAAAGCTATTAGTTATTAACGTTCAAGGTTAAGTTATGTTTCAGCACAATATATTATAAAAAAAGTGGGCAGACACAAATAGATACTTTTAAGAAGTGGAGTGCCTTCTATTTTCCAGACCATGACACACAATTTTATATACTCATACATATTCATGGACATGTATGTATACACAGACATATACAAGGTCACTTCGAAAAATTCAGGGAAAATGGAAATGAAAGATGAGTTTATTCTGGTGCAAAAAAAGAAAAGAAAAGAAAAGAAAAAAATAAATGAAACCCATGGCAAGTTTATTCCTAATATGAGTTTTCCATGAACTTTATTAAGTACCCTCATATTATCTGCTTTACCATCATAGTGATGCTGTAAAATAGATGCAGTATTGCCATTAAGTAGCTGGAGTATCTACAGATTCTATCTCTTCTCGACGTAACCAAGTTAATAGTGGTAAATGGCAGAGCTAAGATTGGAGAGCAGTACATTTTTCTCTTTGACATATCTTCTCAAACTCTTTCACAGCTTCATATTCTCTTATAAATTCCATATAATGAAAACATTGCCATTTGAAATAATGTCATGTAATTTCAGAGTTGTAAGGGAATCCACAGAGAGTTCAGGGGTGGGTGTTTGGCTCGGTGATTAAGACCACCACTTAAGATGGCCTGCATCCCGCAATAGAACACATAGCTTGGATTCCTAAATCTGACCCCTGCTATTCTAGCTTCCTGCCATCTCAGACTCTGGGAGGGAGCAGGTGATGCCTGAAGTAATCAGGCCCCTACGACCCACTTGGAAGATCTAGATTGGGTTCCTGGCTCCTGGGTATTATCCCGGTCCAGTTCTTGTCATTGTGGGCATTTGGGGTGTAAACCAGCGGATGGGAGCTCTCTCTCCTTGAATGTACTCCTGGCTGCCTCTCAAATAAACAAGAAGTGAACAGAATTCACAGTCCTGTTTTAAAGGCAGCAGGTAGCCAGTTCAGGGTGCAGGATTATGGGGAGTTCCATGTGTAGGCAATGGCTATGCAAATAGTTTGTAAAAGCCAGTCATGTTGGCTGGTTGGGGCTCTGGTATTCAACCATCAATGAACAGGTTCTGTTCCTATATGGGCCAGCTCAGATCCTGGAAAAATTATTTAATCATAAAACTTCAGGATTATGCAAATTGTTATAATATCTCTTTCATGTGCCCAGAGAGTTACAGTAGCCCCCATCACCATTGACTGACACATTCCAAGACAGGCATGTATACCTGGCTGAATCATGGGTTAGCTATATTACATTTTCCCTGTGTGACCTGCAGCATTGTGACATGATACTAACATTGACCTGCCCTCCCGTGTTCATGTCCCATCCCCTTTCCATCACTACTCCTGCACTTCGGGGTCAGTATTCAGTAATATGAGGGTTACTTGAACACATGCATTACAGTGGCACAACAGTCAATCCAATAACTCAGAGGGCTACTGAGTGACTACCAGGTGGGTGGTGTATACAGTATGGATACATGGTACTAAGAGATGAGTCATGTCCTGGACCGGATGAATTGGGCCAGTGTGAAATGTCATCCTGTTGGTCTGAGTAACAGGCGATTTAAAACTTAGGGATTCTTTATTTCCAGAAAGATCTTCCATTTAATATTTTTAAACTGTTGATGACAAATGACTAAATGGCAGGAAGCAAAGTCATGAGTAAGAATGGACTAACCAAGAGTAAGTGAAATAACCAACCGGAAGTCTTGGCTCAGTCTAGCAAAGAGTGAGAGTTCAACTGGCTTCCGTTGTTACTGCCCTCCTTACCAGGCTCGCAGCCACATCACATGTACCTTCAGGCCAGGGTTTTTCCTCATTCGCAGCCTTCCCATCCACATGTCAGTCAGCAGCATCTGGCTGCAGGTGTGTGCGATGAAGTCCCGGTGTTTGGCTGCAACGGCCAGTTTGAGGCAGGTGGAATTACTCCAGTTCTTCAGCTCATAGGTCAGAAGTTTCATGGCAATCTGCTCATCATGCTTATATGACTGGTCTAACAACTCCACTGCAAGCTGGCCGAAGTCTCTGGAGAAAGAGATAAAGTTGGATGTAGAGCCGAATGGCCAGCAGTCCTTTTTGACAGGCAAGTCTACCGGGGCAGATTAAGCCACTGGACACAGAACCCCCACACAAGAAGCAAGTAAAAGAGCCCAGCACTATGGCATGGCATAGTAAACTTCCATCTGATATGGATAGCAGTTTGAGTCACAGCTGTACCACTTCTGATCCAGCTCCCTGCTGATGCCTTGGAAAAATAGTAGTGGATGGCCCAAATGCTTGTGCTTCTTCACCTACATGGAAGACCTGCATGGAACTCCTGGCTCCTGGCTTAAGCTCTGCACAGCTCTGGCTATTGTGGCCCTTTGGAGAATGAACCAACAGCTGGAAGATCTCTCTATCTCTCTCTCTCTTCCCCCATCTTTCTATCTTACCTTTCTCTGTTGTGATTCTACCTTTCAAATAAATAAATCTTTTTTTTTTTTTTAATCAAGCGAAAGTTCCCAAAAGGAGAGCAGCAGGGCAAGCAACTATGTGCTTGGTGGGAGGGGTGCTGGTCGTCCTTGTTGCGGAGAGGAATTTAGAGTCTGCCCCATGGGCCTCAGGGACACAGAGATGAGAAGATAAAGTCCCATCTCTCAAATTGCCCAAAGATTTGTCCATCTCCCTGAGACAGACACAGAGCACAGCAAAGGGTTCAAGAGAGCACCTGTGGCATGGAGGTCGGAATAGTGGTTGCCTTTGGGACAGGGAGAAGGTGGGCACCAGGAGGATCTGTGGATGCCACTTAGCGTCTGTTTCTTGTTCTGGGAGCCAGTTGTGTCCATGTGTTTTGTTTGTGAAGCAATCAAGCGACATATGTCAGATACTATACACATTGCCCTTCAAGAATGCATTGATGATTCAGCATCCTGGTGCTGCAATACAGATAAGACAAGCTTTCATAGAGCTCAGAGCGAGCAGTGAGAGGAGCATAGGAAGGTGGCACTAGCCGATTTTTTTTTTAACAATAAGTTTATTCTGTTTTCCACGTGGCTCTGATTTCGTTATTTGATGACAGCCATGCTTGTGCCCAGGTCCAGCTGTGATCCCCCTCCTCTGGGGTCTCCTGGTCTATTGGTACATTTTAGTTGATCAGTGAGCAGAAGAGTTAGGTGTGGGGGCAGGACCTGAAGGGGGATGTTGTCTACAGTCCTTTTGAGGCCAGATTCTAGGCTGTACAGTGACATGTCACTTGGTGAATATTCCTGCAGGCAAGGGTTAAGCTGTGGCATCCACAGGAGCGTACCCCCATTTCTAGATGCCTTGGATGCTTAGTGTTCAGGAAGTCAGCTAGTATTGGTAGAAATCACTGGGTCCAAAGCAAAAGCAGTGTGTTTCCAAAAACAAAGGAGTTAGATGTTGGCTGTTGCCTGTTGCCCATATGTGTGTCTATGAAGTTGTGCTGGGATTGCCAAAGTCCACTTTTGTACGTAAAGTACTTGGAGATCGCCACTGAGTCCCAACAAGCTCTGGTGGCAAAGTGCAGGCACAGGACAAACTGCTCTCCCCTCCTTGTGGGGACAGGAAAGCAGAGACTCAGACCTGAACAGGAACCTCCGAGGGGAGCAGTGCTGGGAGGGAGGCTGTGGCCTGTGGCTCAGTGTGGCCCCAACTTCAGGCCCGCCAGTCATAGAGAACCCTCCAGGCTTTTGCAACTTTTACCTCCAGGAGTGTGGTCAGGTTCTCACAGTAAATAATCAAAGAGAAGCTCCTTGTAGTTCCAAGAGGCTTAGGAGAAAAGGAGCCATTTAGAAAAATGTTTGTTTTGCAAAATAGTACTTAATCTCTAAAAGTTTTCTGTTTGGGATGAATCATATCTGAAGATGGGATCTTATTATTTGAAATGCATTCATTCATATTTTATGCCAAGTTACTTTGCCAGTTTCAGTAAAGCTACATCTTAATTTCAGTTTTAATTTAATTGATTTTTGACCCTGTAAACCTTTGAGATTCTTTTTATCAGTAATAATTTAGTGATAATTTAGTCAAATTATGTGCTTGTAGGGATTTCTATTCTATTGAAGGATGAAAAGTGGACCTGGCATGGTAGCCTGGTGGCTAAAGTCCTCGCCTTGCATGCGCCAGGATCCCATATGGGCACCTGTTTGTGTCTCAGCTATCCCACTTCCCATCCAGCTCCCTGCTTGTGGCCTGGAAAAGCAGTCGAGGACGGCCCAAAGCCTTGGGACCCTGCATCCATGTGAGAGACCTGGAAGAAGCTCCTGGCTTCAGATCAGTACAGCTCTGGCCATTGTGGCCGTTTGGGGAGTGAAACCAGCAGATGGAAGATCTTCTCTGTCTCTGCTCCTGTCTGTGTATCTGACTTTCCAATAAAAATAAATAAATCTTTTTTTAAAAGGAAAAAAAAATGTTTGTTTTGGGGCCCGGGACAGTAGACTAGTGGCTAAAGTTCTTGCCTTATGTGCACTGGCTTCCCATAAGCACACCAGATCATGTCCCGGCTGCTCCACTTTCCTTCCAGCTCCCTGAATGTGGCCTGGGAAAGCAGTTGAGGACGGCCCAAAGCCTTGGGACCCTGCAAACGCGTGGGAGACCAGGAAGTAGCTCCTGGCTCCTGGCTTCAGGTCAGCTCTGCTCCAGCCATTGTGGCTAATTGGGGAGTGAACCCGCAGATGGAAGATCTTTCTCTCTGTCTCTCCTTCTCTCTATAAAATCTGACTTTCCAATAAAAATAAATATTTTTAAAATATTTATCTTTATGTATTTTCATCTATTTGAAAAGAAAAGACAGAGAGAGAAGAGGCTTCCATCCACTGGTTCACATTGCAGATACCCACAACAGCCATGGATGGACCAGACCAAAGCCAGGAACCCATAACTCCATCCAGGTCTCTCATGTGGGTAGCAGGGTTCCAAGGCATTTGAGCCATTATTGTCTGCCTCCAAGGTGCATTAGCAGGAAGCAGGACTACAAGTGGAGCAGCCAGGACTCGAATCAGCAATCTGACATGCAATGCAAGTATCCCAAGTGGGGGCTTAACTTGCTGAGCCACAGCAACCACTCCAGGAACTGTTTTGGAATAGGACAGGGCACTCCATGCTTCTCAGCTACGACTACCCTCTTGGGATGCTGGCTAACCAGACTCATACTTTCTGGAGGAGAGGGAAACATGAACTCCAGTCCTTTCTGGCTAGCCCATCCCACCTGAGAAAGGACCGAGAAGGCTGCTGGACATTCTCTGTCCAGGGCATGGGCTTACTAACGGTGTCCTCCTTATTAGCCTGTATTTCCTTGCAGAAACTTCTTCCGTTGTTTTTGCAATGGAATAATTTGTGTGAGATGGCAGGAAACGAAGCCACAGACGGCCCAACTACATCCCGGAGGCACAGAGGGAACAGAGTGAGGTGACAGACAAAGTGACTTGCAAGCAAGCGTTAGCCTAAGTGTCCTTAAGTGAGCAGCACCTTGGTGGTCTTCCCTTGGAGGGACCGGTCCCAGGACTGGGGTCCCTGTGGACACTTACTTGGAGTTGTTGTCCAGGTCCTGGGAGATGTCATCAACCAGCTCGCTCTCAGAGGACTCGTGGGCCATGGCCTTGTAGAGCTTGCAGGCCACCAAGGCCTTGGCCATGCTCTCCTCGCCTCGCTGCCAGAGGAAGACGGCCATCCTCTGACGTTTCATCAGCACAGCCCACACCATGAGCTCGTGGAAAGGGTATTGGAAGCGGCTCACGGCGGGGTCGTCCACATCGATGTCAATCTCCTCCTCCTTCTTCTTCTTTTTCTTTTTCTTCCCTTTCGCGGGAGGTTCGTCATCCTGCAGGCACACAAGCATGTCATTGTCTGTCAGTCTGTCACCAGTGTGCAGCAGAAGAATGTTCTAGCACAATCAGCCTGGCAGAAGTCTGAGAAGACTTTTCTGCCACAGGGAAGTTGCGGTAAAACAAGGGGACTGGAAAGGGATGTTTGCTGCTGCCTGAATAGTGTCAGCCCTTGACTGGCGGTTCTGTTCAGAAGCTTTTAACTGAGATGTTGCAGAGCAAACAAGCAAAAAAATGACCTTCCCCCACCCCCAAACTAAATGCAGTAGCCTCGTGGGAAACCTGGTGAGATATCACCAACAAGGAGCAGGAACAATGTAGAGGGGATGGAGGGAGAGGCCACAGCTGGGAGAACTGGCAAAGGAATTCTGGGGTCAAAGTTTATACTCAGTGGACACCTTAAAACAGACACAGGCAGCCCTCTACATCTACAGGTGCCACACGCATGGCCTCGACCGACTGCAGGTTGAAAATATCTGGGGAAAAACAGGGCATTTGTAGTGAACACATGCATATGTTTTCCTTGTTGGTAAGCAAACCCTTGCATAGCGTTTACTTTGTGTTAGGTACAAGTTATCTAGACCTGATTTGAGGGATGGGAGAGGACAGAGTAGCTTGCAGACGACTACTCCACCGTTTCATAAAGGAGCTGGAGCATCCCCATGTTCTGGTGCCTGAGGTGGGTCATAGAACCAGTTCCCCAAGCGGATGAGTGGAGGAGCTGCTCTTTCTTACACTGCTTTCCTGTCCGCTACCTGCTTTTACCCTACATTGTCTGACTGGAATGGGCTGTGGATTCCTTCTGCTCACTCACTTGGAGAAGTTGGGGCTCGAAACGCGAGGTCTGTGTTTACATTCACTTAGCTGGAATGAGGTGCAGCATGGGGGGGTGGGGGAGTCGAGGGGACCCCAGCTCCCAGTTCTTGTCATGAGTTTTTCATGACTGATCTGACCTTATCTCATCATGTGTAGTGATGACACCTTTATTGCAACTGTCTTAGCTCATTTCAAATTTAAATGCTTGGGTTTCAATTCTCTGACTTTGTCACAGTAGAAGTATAGTCATAATACTTTAGGGAAGGCTGGTCGATATAATTTGGTGAATATAGTCAAGCCCAAGGCTGGAGCTGACTTGGTGCAGCCAGGAAAGCCAGCATCCCACATGGATGTCAGTTTGTGTCCTGGGAGTTCCACTTCTGATCCAGCTCCCTGCTACTCGCTTGGGAAAGCAGAGGAAGATGGCCCAAGTGCTTGGGCCCCTACTGTCCATTTGGGACACCAGATGAAGTTCCTGGCCCAGACCTAGTTGTTGGGGCATCTGGGGAGTGAACTGGTACATGGAAGATCTCTTTCTTTGTTCCTCCTTCTCTAGTAATGTGGCCTTTCAAATAAACAAATTTTCTTGTATAAAAAGAAGCCAATCAAATAATGGAATTCCTCAGTTTGATCTGATGAGTAACTAGAAGAATTACATCCAACAGAGATTACACATTCATTTGCAAACACACATGACTCATTATTAAAAATCAACCAAGCACCACAGCTCAGTTTCCTGGAGTTTTTCTATTTTAACACATTCCAAGTGTCAGGAAGAATATCATCTACATTCAATAAAACTGGAAAGCACCCACAATAGAGAAATAATGAAAGTCTGTATCAGAGAAATTGAAAGTACATTTCTAAATAGCTGTCAGATTATGGAGGAAATTATGAATTCTTTAGGGGAAAAAAAAAGGGCCATAAGAGGGAACTGATGACAACAACAAGCACAGAGAAATATCTTCAACAGGGTAGACTGAAAAGGCAACTCCACTTCTACGTTAAGCCAAGTAAAACAATACAGGACTCTGAGAAGGTGTGTGGAGTGAATATTAGTGGGAGCAGACGCTGGAAAAATAGAACTAGAAAAAAAGAAAGTTGCCGGATAAAGCAAAAATACTAATAAAATACATAGGCAAGTATAATTAAGAAAAAAGAGAAGACACCGGTTTTGTTCAAGGAATGGCACACGGCTAAAAGTATGGTGAGCACCAAAGCTAGCAGACCAGGTGGAAGTTTGTCCAGTGAACTTGAGAGTCTAAGGAGAGCAATCCTTTTTTTAGGATTATGGAAGTTACTAATATTGATTTGAAAATACAAAACCTAAATGATCTCATGCTTGTGTCAGACATTATCAGGAAAGTAAAATAAACTCCTGCAAACATGACTGGAAGCAGACTGTCTTTCATATGAGTTTGCCATGTATTCCCCGGACAGATACATGCTCTCTGACAGTATTCATATTGATGCACACTTGTTCCGGGCGAGCAGGAAGTGACAGAGAGCACACAGCCCACACAGGAGCTCAAATCCGACACAGGAGATCTCGCTAGAGGTCAGCCTTAACTGTGACCCCGGAAGTCAAACTCTTCATGGTGAATCCACACAGAATTGGGATACTGTCGAACCTTTGAGCTTATCTGAGAAGAATCTTTGTAACAGCCACTGTTAATTTTCTTTATTACGACATTTCTTCCACTGACTTACTACTTTCATGCCTCATGCTTTGTTCTTTTCTTCTAACTCTTCTTCTGATATTTTGTAGTGAGGGAACTTTAATTTTCATGTATTTTCTAGACAAAACATAAACCAATTTTTCCCTATAAGCATTTTCTTCTCCTTGAGGGTGACCTTCTTTAACTTTTTTTTTTTCATGTGGTGGAATTTCTGGAACACTGTAGCACAGCTCTGGCCCCTGTTTATGCCTTCTAATATGCAGCTGGCATTATTCTCCCTTCTGTTTGGTCTTGGCATGCTTTTGAAACTGTGGTTTCACTAACTCTGTGATGTGACCTAAGTGGCTTTGATGTTGATTAGCAAACATATACGATCGTTTCACACGATTTCACTAGGACATCTAAATTAATTTTGGTGGGCAATATAGTGGGCTTATTCATGGAAAACAGACTTGTTCAATTTTGTGACAAACAAATACAAAAGCAAAAGGGTACATACATTTAACTAAGATATCATAAAACAGTAGAAAGCAAATTCCACTTACTTCCATTCCCAGAAGTTTAAGAGCTTTAGGCTGTATAATGAAAAGAGGAAAAAAATATTAGGGCACTGAGATAACTGTTCGCAGTAGCAATGTGAGTGCATTAGTGGAATTGCTATTAGTGCTATAGAAATATAAAGTACTATAAAGTACTTTATCTCTTTAACAATTCATGACGAGCTCCAGGGGATAAAAACGTTTTAATATGGAAACTCTGCTTCCATCAGCCCAGGCCAGTTGAGGAGATTGGTAGGTAGACACATGGCCCCTATTCCAGGTACAACCAGACACAAATCCCAGACCCGGGGCTGGAGGGCATTAACGGGGGAGGTGAGGGGAGGCCCATGTATGGCTAAGAGCTTCTTGAAGGACTAGCCATGTGAGTCAGACCTGCCATAAGAGCAGGAACTTCAAGGCCACATACAGGGAGGGAGGAGGAGGAAGACATGGCAAGCACGGTAATGCAAACTGATTTTGGTGGAGGTGCACAATGGACCAGGATAGGGGGAGTTGGATGGCTTTTGATGCTGTGGGAGCGAAGCTGGCACTGCCTTTTCTAGCAGCAAGAAGCCCTGGGCACTTTTTGAGCAGGAAGTGCACTGTCACATCCATTGCTTTGGAAGATGATGGCGGCTCAAGGGGCACGGTGATAGGATGGATGGAGAGGGCAGAGCCAGGAGTCACCGGCTGCGAAGATGGCTGCTGGGCACAAGGTCAGAGGGCAGACATGATTGGGGCTCTGCTGCCCAACAAGGTAAGGACTAATGAATGGTGCATGACTGTGCCCAGGGCCCTGGAAGCCTGACACCTGAGAGTTCTCCCTATGGGAGATAGGACTGGTATGCTTGGGATGAGGACAAGAGTTCAGCCATGAACAGGCCAAGGTATTGAAAAGCATGGCAAGGAGCCACAGGCTGGCCACTCCAGGGAACACAGAGCATGACTCCGAGGTGTACCCTCTTTGGTCCAAACAAGTTGTTGTAAAGGGTCCGAAAGCTCTTCCGGGTGTAGTTGCAGCGGTAGGCTCCTCCCATGAGGTACTCCAGGACGAGCCCTATGTCTATGAGGCTGATGTGGTAATCAGGCGGAAGATTGCTCTGTAAGAGAAGAAGTTTGGTCTCAGGCCCTGGAAGGACGCACTTGCTGGGGACATACCATCACACACCTTGTGAAGGACACACTTGCTGGGGACATACCATCACACATCTTGTGAAGGACGCACTTGCTGGGGACATACCATCACACACCTTGTGGTCCTCCCAGGCCCACTCAAGGAGTTTGTATAACAGAGGGGGATTAAACAGCATTAACTCCGTCCCTTACAGCTCAAGTGGAGGATGGCTTTCTGTGTTCTAGAGAATGGGTTAAACATGTGCATTGAGAAGAAAGGGAAAGCCACCCAGTGAGGTCACAGGGGCGGTGCCTGTGTATGCTCGTGGCTAGGAAGGTAGGTCTGAGGTGCGCACGTGTAAGGGGACAGGAAGGGGTGAGCACAGTGGTGGGCAGATTCATCTGGCTATGAAGGTGTTTTGACCACTGCTGGATGGGAGAAGATCTGGAGGGAACAGAACCTCCTGGGGCTGTGGCTTTTCTAGTGAAAGCTGTGTACTGTGTGCTGTGGGGACAGCCTTCCCGAGATGAGCTTGAACTTGATGGATGTCGCAGCCCTTGGAGAAACCCTGGAGTATTGTAAGTAGGGATGGGAGAAGGAAGGAGGACTGCAGAGGATTACTAATGGCTTCCATGTAAGACATGCTTGGGCCTGAGCTTGGCTGTCTGCAGCAAGCCTACTCTGGTATGCTTAGTGGTGTTATGAGCTGGTGCGTTTGAGTGCTTATACTTCTCGGTCTGGGACCTGTGAGGGAAGCAGAGCCTGGAGTGGTACACAAGGGCTATATAGGGGCCAGGGGTCCCCGCCAGTCACCCAGATCCACTGACTTCTCACCAAGCCGTGAATGCCCATGGAGCCACACTCTCATACTAAGTATTGATGTGAAACATGGCCGGCTGCACTCTTCTGTCTGCTTCCAGTTGTCTTCTCTTGCTCAGAACTCTACACACCAGGAGCTACATAACATATCACTCTCGTGTGACCCCAATCTAATCCTCTAACCTACAGCCATGTGGCACAAGGAGTGCCATAATAGCACACTGGCCAGAACTCACTGTCAGTAGCTATGGGACAAGGAAATAGCAGTTGTGCCTTATAATGAGGGATCACAATGGGCCGAGTGTACCTGCTGCAGTCTACAGGCGACACAGAAGGAAGTGAGGAGACTCCTCCTGAGACACAGTGGAGGAATGAGCTGTCTTGATCCCAAACTCCAGAGGGTGATGCTCGGCAGGAGATGGCAGGACCCTGGCTCAGCTGTTGCCCTGAGCTTGGTCATGGTCCCAATCTGTAATACAGCTGTATTTCAACTGGCTGCTGTAACCTGTGGGCCTTTGGGTGTCCGTTCAACTTAGAGCATACAATCCTTTTCTTTATTCATTTTTCAGTGGACTCTTGGTGAATGGAGAGTTTGCTGATCTCCTACACTTCAACTAAGAAGATCATGCATTTTGGAAATTTAAAAAAGTGGCTTTGAAGAAATGGCTTGGGGAAGGATATCCCATGGTGAGGGTGATGGGGGAAGGGTTGACAGACCTTTCTGACGTCCCGCACCAGCAGGTGAAGTGTGTTGGGTGGGCCCAGTCTCTGAAAGAGAAGCACTTAGCCTTAGTCAAGATGTTTTTCTCTTCGACTCAGAGTACAATCCTGGCCTGCTGAGTAGAATTAATGAATGATGAGCACCCAAATGTGATCCCCCATCAGCCTGTGTGTTTTATGAATCAGAATCAATTGGAACTGAGATGTATCCAGCACCTTGAAAGATCTGTGAAATGCTTTGCATTGGACTATTTAAAATGGTGTACAGAATAGTATGAGACATTCACTCAACTTTAGCTAGCATCTGCTGAGGTCATTTCTAATCCTTGAAATCTTAGAACAGAAAAGGAACTGCCAATCAAAATTTACATCATAACGATATAAACCAAAGGGGGGGGGTGGAGAATTTCATTCCAACACTCCTGTTCTAACGCAGTAGAGTTCCTTGCTAGCAAAGCCTAGCTCTGGCTTCCCACCAGAGGCTCAAAGAACACCTGTCCAGTCACCTCTGGGGAAGTTTTCGACCTGGTGTTGAGAGCAGCTGTGTTCTCTTGTGTCCTGAGTATAGGCTACAGATGAACCCAGATACTTCCCGACTTGCAATGGCTTCATTTGTGGCTGTTTGGCTTTCCATTGCTGCTGAAAGCCCTGTCCACCCAGCATCAAACATGCCTGTGATCCGGCTCTTTCCCTAGGTCAGCCACGTCTGTTGTAGTGTATGAGGAGTGCTGGACAGAGCAATGAGCTCCCTCTCCCAGCCAGCCACAAAGAGAACGACTGTGGCTCAACAGCGTCTTGGGTGGCTAAGCCATCGTGTTCAGTGGCATAGGGGTGCCATAGCCCCACAGTGGGGTATGTGTAATACACTGCAGGGCAGTGATGGGCCAAGCATGGTTGTGGGCAGTGATGGGCTAGTGCTTGTTAAGAATGTAAAGGCCAAAAACAAATGTGGATTAGCTGCCTGCCGTAAGGAATGGCCCTTCCCTCGGAGATGGTCTCCCCCTTACCCTAGGCATCATCAGCAACAGAGGTAAATACCTTTAACAGGCCAACTCCCTCCTCTGCCCTCTCTCCTTCAAGAACACTCACTGTGTTGTAAAGCTCCTCCAGCCTGGGGATGGTGAGAAAGTGTTGCATGTTCACTCCGTTTTCAATCAGGAGCTTCACGAATTCCACACGATCTAGGATTAAGGCGTCCAGCATGGCTTGCTCCAACGCATTCACCTGCACAGATCCAGGGAAGTGAGTCTGAAGTGGACTGTTAGGGAGACTCCGGCCAGAGGGCGGAGGATCTATCGGGAACATCACAGAAAAGAAGCTCCGAGCGCTAGGTCCTGGGTCTCCTGAGCCCGGCTCTCTGTGCTCTGGGCCTTGAACAAACACACTGTCCCACATGTCCTCTCTTCTCTCTTTGGCCCCTGAATGCTCTATAGAGAACTCCATAAGTTATTCTCTCTCTCAAGATTGATTTATTTCATAGTCGGAGTTACAGTGAGAGATAAACTGAGAGCTCTTTCATCTTCTTTGCTCATTCCCCAGACAGCTGCATGGCTGAGGCTGGATCAGGCTGAAGCCGGAAGTCAGGAACTCCTGCTGCATATTCCGTGTGCATGTAGGAGTCCAAGCGCCTGGGTCATCATCTGCTGCCTTCCTAGGCCATTGGCAGGGAGCTGGATCAGAAGTGAAGCAGCTGGGACACGAACCAGAACCCATTTGGGATGCTGCTGTCACTGGAGGAGACTTTATGCTACAGTGTTTGCTCCCACCCCCAATTTTCTCTGTTTAAAAATACATTGAAGAGGATTCAAAATCCCAGCCATACAGTACTGGCAAGTGTTCTATACAGTTTCTGCCTTGACTGGGAAGTACCATATGCAAGTACCTTTGGGACCTCATGAGTACACAGCAGGCCACTGGGGCAGTGCACTGCAGAGTGGAGAGGTCCCTGTCTTGGCTGTGTCCAATGTGTGGCAAGACCAAGAATGGCATGCATTGTGGCTGCAGCTGCCCAGCCCAATATTACCCTTCTCCCCTACCCTCTCAACACCCACCTGCCTAGACATGCAATCTCTGACTGTTTCATAAAATGGTGTGCTGCATCTGTACAGCTTTGTTCCCATTTGTTCACCTGGGCAGAGAGCCATTGCAGAGAATGACCAAGACTTGCTCTCTGCATGGGGTCACCTCCAACCCCCTGTGCCCTCCAAAAAGGAGTATTTGGTGTTTGAGACAATAGGCAGCAACTGTGCTATTGTGGCCACTTGGGGTTCCCAGACTGTCCCATCAGTACTCTGCTGTCACCCTTGTGGCTGAAGCAGAGGTGACAAGAGCTACCCCTTATGGGGTAACACCCATTCCATGGCCTCCAGGAGACAGAGAACAGATGGCCCACCTACCCAGTTTAGCAGTTCCAGCTTCCGGGGGTCCATTTCTTCCTCTGCTTCCTCTTTCGCTTTTCCTTTCTTCTTGCCCTTTCCTTTTCCTCTCCCCTTGGTGGTGGCCATGGGTGGCTTCTTCTCCTTCTCTGTGACTTTGCTGTCTGTGGGAGGTGCCAGGCTTCCCAGGGGCTGCAGTGCATGGCAAGTGGAGTTGGGAAAAGACATTAAGGCTGTGCCTTGTGTCCAGCCTGGCACATTGGCTCCCATCCCCTGTGCTTGCACATGAGCACAGTACATATACATGAGTACATGGGTGCACATGCATACACATCCACACCATGCGCACAGTCTACACTTCCCATGCATGCACACATAAGTGAATGTAAAAGGCACATATGCACAAACACACATTATGCCCATGACAGCCCTGGCTCTCTCATGGAGAAGACCCTGACATCATGAAACTCCTTTATGTAAATACCCACTTTCACTCCTATTCACATTGATGGGCATTTCAATTGATCCAGGATTTTGCAGGAAGGAAAGGATGCTGAAAGGGAAGTTCAAAGGCATCCATTGATAGAGGGAAATGATTGTGAAGAGGGAGACACAGACAAAAGGGCAGATGAGCAAGAACTGAACCTTGGCGGCCACAAAGAAGCTCTCCTGGGTCTCCTGAGCTGCACGCACATGGGACAGACTGGTGGCATCACTGGGAGAGTGCTCAGGAGATCAGGGATGTGGGCAGTAGGGAGTCGCCTGCAGTCTTTCTCCCACTGACATGGAGAACTTGGGGATGTGTAGCTCGGGACAGCCTTGACCCTCCTGTTGGTGCCCTCCCTGCCAGACCTGCCCTACCCTCCCAGCAAACTCTTCTGGTGCGTTTGCTGCTCCTGCTCCTCTCTTCCCCTCTCTCACACTCACCCTGATCCTTCTTCCCCATCTCCAGCTTTGGGCACTGAGTACTCTACTGGTCCCTGCCTGATGGACATGTCTTAGTCCTCTGTGGGCCTCAGGTTCTGTTGCCTTCCTCCCCCTCCAGCCTCTTCCCTCAGCTTCTCAGCACCACAAGCCTCTGGTTTTCCGGTATCTGGTCTGATCATGGCCTCTCAGGGTCAAGGTGCTTGTAGCCTTGTCCTCAGTCCTTTCCCTCCCACTCTATGCGCCCTTCATGAGCTCATGATCTCCACTCCGTGTCTCTACCTATTTACATGTAACTGCTGCTTTCCAACTATAGTTCCACTCTATCCCCAAAGTCTCTGCCTGTCTTCCCATCATCTCTACTCACATGTTTCAAAGCTCCTTTAAGTTCATTATGCCCAAAGCTAGACTCAGGTCTCTCCTCCCACCTGCTTCCCTTTCAGAGCTGCTTATTCCAGGGAAGCGGCACCACAATTTACCAGCTGTGTGAGTCAGGGGACTGGGGTCATTATGACCACATGCCTGCTGCATCCTGACATACAGTCATGTTTCCTGCCAAATGTTGTTTGGTTCTATCCAGTTCTTTCCTTCATCTTTGCCTCTGCCCCAATCCCAGAGCCATCTTGCACCTAAATGACTTCAGTAGCCTGTTAATGGGACTCTGTATACCTGCCATGGCACCTGCCCAGTGCATTTTCCACAGTGAGTCCAGGATGGTGTCCAAATACATGAGTGATGTCCTCTGATTCCCCTGCTCAAAATCCTTGAGTTGGGGTGAGGCAAGATTATGTCAAAGGATGTGTGTGTGTGTGTGTGTGTGTGTGTGTGTGTGTGTACCTAACGGTTAACAAGGATGGGGATAAGAACGTCTTATACAGACAAGGCTGTCATGGTCAACAAGGATGGGAATAAAAATGTCTCATGCAGACAAGGCTGTCATGGTTCTGAGCAAAAAAGTAGCACAACATCAAACAAATGGTATTGGCAGAATTAATGTCCAAAACCAGAAGAATTAAATGGGACTCTCATCCTAACATGTAGTACAAACACTAATTCCAAGGGGGTAATTAAAACTTAAACATAAATGGCATAACCATGAGTTACTTAGAAGGAAACATCCCACAAAAGCATCCAAATAATGAGGTTGGGCACTTGGTACATGGGTAAACTGCAGCGTGGAATGCTCTCACTTTCTATCACAATGCCTTGGGTTGAGTCCTGGCTCTGCTTCTGATCCCAACTTCTTGCTGATCACACGGGGAAGGAAGCAGGTGCTGGCTCAGGTGCTTAGGTGCCTGTCACTCATGTGGGAGACCACGTTTGAGTTCCAGGCCCCTGGCTTTGGCCCAAAAGACCTCTGGTTGTGGTGGGCATGAGGCAGCAGTTAGAGCATCTTTCTCTGTCTTTCTGTCTCTCAGATAATCAAAACATAATTGTTAAAAGTGTCATCATATTGTATTGGGAAATTCAGTTCTTGAATATGATATCAAAGACATGGTGGCAAAAGGGAAAATGACTTGGCCTACATGAAGAATTAAAAGTTTGTGTGCAAAAAAAAAAAAGAGAGAGAGATGCTATCAACAAAGTAAAGGCACCCCACAATATGATAGAATGTATTTTAAAGTCATGGAATGATAAGGGATTCCAAACACAGAACTCCTAAGATGTAGCCCCAAGAGCTAGCCTGATTGCAAACCAGGCAAAGGGCTTTCCTCCGAAGTGTGTATGCAAATGCCCAATGTCTAGGTGACAAGATGCTCAGTGTCAGTGGCTGCAAGGGCAGTACACAGACAGTACAGCCTGTGAGCTTCCACTTCACACCCGGCAAGGTGGCTGTCATTGAAACCCCAGAAAATAACAAGTGTTAGCAGGACTGTGGAGAAATTAGAAACATGGCACATCGTGGGTGGGACTGTAAAATGGCACAGCTGTCACGGAAGTTAACATGTCGCTTCCTCCAAACACTAGAAATAGAATTGCCAGATGATCTGGTAATTCTGCATCTAAGTATATGCCACAAATAATTGACAGATTCCCGAAGAAGTATTTGTACAGCTGTGTGTTTATGGCAGGACCATGCACAGTCACTAAACTTGGGAAGTAGCCCAAACTCCCATCAGCTAATGAATGGACAGAGAAAATGTGGTCAGTGCAATACCAGTCAGTCTCAAAAAAGAAGCACATGACACCTGCTCCTGCAGAGTGAAGCCCAGTGGACATTATGGGAAGTGAAAGAAGCTAGATACAAAAGAGCAAATTCTGTAGGAGTCCACTTGTAAGGTTCTTGCAGTTATCAGTTCATAGAGATAGCCAAGCGGCCCTCTGGGTGGTGTCTACAACGTGGAGGTGTTGCCCGGCCCACCCCTGAGTGAGCTGTCCCAGAATTACGAGAACCCTCCAGTCCCAGTCAAGACTTCAAGCTCCACAGCCCCTGTTCCCTGCTTGACTACACCCTTGTGGGAGCTCAGAAGTCAGAACCACCCAGCCAAGCCTCTCCCTGGCTCCTGACTCAGCGCACACTGGGCAGGATCACAGACATCGATTGATGTGGAAAAAGCCCTCAAGGAGTTCCCTAAGCTGTTAGGGCTCAGCGTCCTGGCCAGCTCGGGGGCTGCGGGTCACTGGCAGCACCAGCGTCCTGGCCAGACATTGTGTGTCTCTGGAAGCACACCTGGCTCCCACAGCTTCCTTGTAGCCTCCTCCTGAGCCACCTTCATCCCACTTTGCCTTCTAACCATCCTGGCCACTTCCTTCTTCAGCTATCTGGAAACATCCTGTTCTTTCCTGCCTCAAAGGCCTGTCTGCGTGGGAGGCACCAGCCTGTCACTTGTCGCCTGGTATCATTTACCTCTCCTCTGATCTCAGCATTCTTTCCATTGGTTCCATGGTTCTGAGAAGTCTTCCCTGTTTGGGGAAACAACACACTAGTTTCCCCCAAAACCGCCTCACTCATGCACGTCACAAGGTGCAGTTTCCTTCCTAGCCCTTGCTGCCATTGGGTTTCTGATTTTATTTATTGATTTGTTTTATTTGTGAGGTGGAAGAGACCAACACAGACAGCTCCCATGCACTGGGTTACTTCCCAAATGCCCAATGGTCAGGGAATCAAGGGTCTTGCATTTGGATGGCCCAAGCACCTGAACCATCATTGACTGCTTCCCAGTAGGAAGCTGGACTGGGAAGCAGAGCTGCTACTCAAACCCTGATGCTCTGACGTGGGGTGCTGGTGTCCTGAGCAGTGGCTTCACTGCTGGGCCGAATACCTGCTCCTACCAGGTGTAAGCCAGCATCTGCTTATGTGTTTATGTCTGCCTCCCCGTTCCTGTCCACGTCCCATCCCATGTGCACCCCCCATGTCACACAGAGAGTTCCCTAAGGGTTGCAGCAGGTGTGCTTGGCCACCCCTGAGTCCCTACCAACTAGAACAAGGGCCTGACCCAAAGGAAGCAGTGTCCAATGCATGCAAAGTGAACAAATGAGTGAAAGCATGGCTTGCTGGACACACAATAGACTGAAGAGAGGGTAGGGTGGCTTCTGTTTCTGCTAAGACAAAAGCAAGATGGGAGGCATTTTGTGATTTTGGAAATCATGACTAGCTGACATGACCAACCACATCAATGGGACATGACTTCCTCCATGGTCTGCCTGGCCCAAGAACAGCTCACCCTGTGACTGCAGGACAACAGAGGTGTGTGGTAGCAGATGTGTGCTTGACAAAACCCTTTCTACTTTTGGAAACTCAACATGAATGAGAGGACTCGGATGTTGCTGAGTTACTGGGAAGTGTGGAGCCAGCAAAAGCCAGGTGACACACCACAGGGCTCCCAGTAAGCTCACCCATGAAAGAGGATGCTACATTGTGGACATCACACTGTACAGAGGATGTGGCATGGTGTGGGCCACGTCCAGAGACAGGTGATTCCCCTTTAAAACCTCAAATAGGGGGCCCGGCGCGGTGGCGCAAGTGGTTAAGGTCCTCGCCTTGCACACCCGGGATCCCATATGGGCGCCAGTTCTATCCCGGCAGCCCTGCTTCCCTTCCAGCTCCCTGCCTGTGGCCCGGGAAAGCAGTCGAGGACGGCCCAAAGCTTTGGGACCCTGTACCCGCGTGGGAGACCCGGAGAAGGCTCCTGGCTTCGGATCGGCATAGTATCGGCCATTGCACTCACTTGGGGAGTGGATGATCGGACGGAAGATCTTCCTCTCTGTCTCTCCTCTCTGTATATCCGCCTTTCCAATAAAAAATAATAAAAATAAATCTTTATATAAAACCTCAAATAGGGACTGAAAAATTCCTGGCTGGGTACATGGCTTATAAGAATCGTTTGGACTCACATACACCTTACTAGATAGGACACAAAGATTAGTTACTCCTCACTAAGGTATTAAAGATTTCTCTGCACACCTCTCCTAAAACTGTTCTGTGCCTCAATTGCTAACATATGCCTTGTTAGAGTTATAAGCCGGTTTGGATTATCCTAAAATTTGCCAAGTTCAGTAAAAATTATGCTTCAATACTACAAACTGCTAAATATAAAAATGAAAATAGACACGAGACAGCTGAATAGTACCCTGTAGCCATTCTAAGGTGTAGAGCAGCCGGATGTGTATAACAAAGTGAAGTAGTCACAGGATGTGGTTAAGAACTTGCATTTTCTAACATATTGGTCACTCAATACCATGTCAATTAACACCATAATGTCCCAAAGCCTATGAAACTATGTCATAAAATGAAATTAAATTTTAAAAAATGTGTATGATTTCTACTGATGTCCCTTCTTTTATTTCTAATAATAGAAATTTATGTCTTCTCTTTTTTTTTTCCTTAGCCTAGCAAGAAGCTACTCATACTATTGAGCTTTTCAAAGAGTTAGTTTTTATTTTCTCTTTGGATCTTCTATTTTCAGTGTCACTGATTTCTGCTCTCGCTTTTGGAATTTATTTCCTCCTCCTTACTTTGAATTTTGTTGGCTCATCATTAAGGCAAGAGCCTGGTTTGTTGGCTTTCAGTCTTCTTTCTTTCCTAAAATCTGTGTTCCCTGTGAGAGATTTCCCTAACTGTTTTTTTTTTTTTCTTTACTGCATTTCACAAGTTTAATAAGCTGGATTTACCATCTTAATTTTGTTCAAAATATTTAAAACTTTCCTTTGAGACTTTTTCTTTGACCTGTGTGTTATTTAAAAGTGTGCTGAGTGAACTTGGGGAAAAAATCACCTAAACAACTGGGGTGTCAGCATTTTCCCAAACTATAAACATGAAAGCAATTAGCGTGTTTCTTCACACAGAACAATGGCAAAGAATCCAGTCTAAAAGTTTAAACCAATGTAAATAACTCTATAATTAACTAGCCAACTATATATGTATATAGCTGAAGTCACTGCTTTTTTATACGCCACATCCGATACTTGACATAAGACATTCATTCTTGAGGCATAAAAGTGAATTTGAGATAAAGCACCTTGGTTCTTACATTCAAAGGTCAGAATGGGAATGAATTCAGGCAGACAGATGCCTTGCTGTGAGATGGAGAAATAGAAAGTGAATTTTCTTGGTCTACAACAGGAGAGGCTGAAGTGGATTGCTCAGTGTGCTGTTTAGCATGAAAAAGAGAGCCAGTGGAAGAACTCTGGGCAACTAGCAAATCCAGAAGGGGCAGTGACAAAGGAAACACCGCAAGGCAAGCTGTTTCCTTCTACATCTGACTGTAATTGCGGAGTGATTAACCAGGAAGGGGAGATCAGAGGTGCCACGTCCTCGCAAGGAGGCAACTGCCAGGAAATCTAAGCATGAAAACCAGTAAACACTTTGGGGGGAGGGCTGGGGTAACGATTACTGCTTATCTGTTTATGTTCTTCATTGTCTGATTTTGAAACCATATGTATGCATTAAATGCAAAATAGAAAACAAAGGATACTAAGCACCACTAGATGATGGATATTTAATGCCAAAACCCAGAGAATGGAACAATGAAATTATGAAACACAGCCAGCACTGCAGAGTTTGCTATGGTGGCGACAGTCTCCCTTTTGCTTGCTTGGATCCTCTAGACATTCCTTACTGCTTTCTGAACAAGCATATGGGCTGCAGATGATCACGTGGAACCCTGGTATTGTCTGGGTTTTTGAACTAGGTGCTTTGTTGCAGACATGGTAATGTGTTTCCAGAGAAACTGCCTCTCCTTTGAAAAAGAACAAAAAAGACCAGGAACCTGAGGGTCACTGCTCTTGAGTAGAAGGACTCAAGACCTACTGGATAGTGAGCCCTTCCTTATAACCCGTTCTGGAACATTCTAGATCTACCACCACATTCTGCCTAATAGCCATCTTTGGAGTGATTTATTTTATTCTGAACTTCTTTTACCAAGAGTGAAAAACTCCAAAGATTTAAAAAAAAAAAAAGACAATTAAAACATCTATAGTATATTTTTCCTAATCTTGTCAATTTAATAAGCAGACATAACAACTATCCCTTCCAGGGTTTTATTACTTTAATGTACTCATCTATAAACTCTTCATACTTGCTTGATAAGAACTGTTCTAAAAAATGTAATGCACTTGTGTAGAATACAGCAGACATGTTTTGAGAAATAGGGCTTCCCATTTCTAGATTACCCTACCTCTCCCCCTCGCCACCACTGCCCTGTCCAAGTAGCACAGCCCTTCTGCATACACAGAGAAGCGCCAGACTGTGGAATGGATTGAAGGATAGCTCTTTCACTGAAGAGGTAGGGAGATGACAGCTGTTGACTAAACACACTCACAGGAGGAGAATCCAAAGAGTTTGCAGAAAATGGAATTAAAAGTCAAGTTTATTTTGGTGGAAAATTTTTGAAATCCAAGCAAAGGATAGGTTTTCAAAAAAGTTCATGGAAACACATATCATGAAAAAACTATACATGGATTCACAAAGTTTTTGAAGTATCTCCATTTATGACTTCACTCACACTGTACACAGGCATATGCACACTCACATATTCTTCCCATACTGAACCCCACAGTCCCACACACAGTGACTCTACCGTCCATGTTCACTCACATCTACCAATACCACATGCACATGCAGCTCACAGAACACACTGCTGTGGCTTGGGTTGAAATCTAATCTCCACTATGATTCAGTGAGGGGCTGGCAGCTTCCCTTGGAGTAAGACATGGACCTTGGGGACACAATTAGAATTAGATGATTTCACCAGGGTAGAATCCATGACTGAATCCAAATAGGCAGATGGAAAGAGACCAGAAAACATACACCTGCTATCCTGACTCTTGCTTATAACACCCAGAACTGCCCCAGGATGCTGCCAGTGCAAAAACTATTACCAGAGTCTGGCCCTTGATTTGGGGCCAGAGTTCTCAATCAAAATATGCCTCTTTACTAAGTAGTCTGTATTAATTATTTCATTATAGTCACCAATTCATTGAGTAAGACACATACACGCTAACACCTACACACACGTGCAGACTACACAACACTTATCTCATTCCTTATTACATCACACACACACACACACACACATCTTTATCCACTGAGAATATGCACACTGACCGCCACACAACATTGCACACCACTCATACACATATCCCCTGCACATGCTGCATACAGACACACCACATACAATACATTCAACTACACACAAACACACTATTCTCTAGGCCCATGCCCCAGTCGCAGCACTGTATTTACTTTTAATGAGCTGTTTGCCGTCTTCTCCTTTAAAGAATAAAGCAGCACTCTGACCAGCCAAGATTAAGTATTCAGTGGCTCATTTCTTCCTGAGCACCGACACAAGTCTAGAATGAGTGCCCCTAGCTCACTTCTTGCTGAGTCTCCTGCTACTGCCAGTGGATCGTCCAAGAGATCTCAGCAACCCTAGCTCGTTTCCTGAGATCCATGTCACAAGATGAAACCGACTACTACCACAGCTATACAAACGCATGATCAACAGTAAGAACTGCATAACAAATAACAGGGCTTCACCGGCCAGTGGGGCCCAAAGACGAAGATTTGGCTCCGAGCAATGTCTACACGGTTCCAGGCCAGGGCCAGACTCAGCTGATCCGGAGCCGATGCGTTTGTTCCTGGAGAGACAAGAAACAGGAGTGACTTTTCATGGAGTTGCCCAGTGTCTACAGACGCTGGTTACTGAGCATGCGCCTGCTCAGGCTGGCTCAGCCCTGGCCTGGAATGAAGTGTCGCTGCCTTCTCGCTTGCTCTCAGAACTGCAGAGTCTCACGGAGCTTTCTCAAGATCTCCTATAGCCCTGACAGTTCCAGATGGCAGAACAGAAACTGAGTGATATGACATCCTGCTCTGCAGAAGGCAGAACTCTGGGACTGCCCAGCTCGGAAATGCCCAGACTATCTACCCATCCTGTGAGTGCTATCAAGTCCTTGGGTCACAGGGGGACAGAGCAGCATTGCCACATGGCTGACCCCACAGTGACCGCAGTACTCCTTTCCTGCATGGCCCCAGGGTGGCTGAAAGGGAGAAATGAGTGTCCAGGAGCAGACCTCTTACAAGCATCAGGCAGAGCCTGTCATCAGAGGTGGTCTGAGGTCAGTGGACAGATCCCTGCACAGTACAGTGACCACAAACAAACAAACAAACAAACAAAACCCTTTTACTGCTTAAACTGCATGGACAGAAGCCCTCACAGGCATCCATGGAAGTGGTTCTAATTCCAGCCCATTGTGATCCAGGGGTAGCCACAGACCCCTGCCCTGTGGACCCCCAGGCCTGGCCATCCTACTATAGGTGGACGACTCTGAACTTCTAGGAGAGGATTGGGCCCCAGGCAAAACCCAAAGCCAGACCGGAGAGACCCCGTGCCCAGGCTCACCTTTCAGCAGCGCAGTTAGAATGGCCATCTCCACATCCTGCTGGCCCTCTGAACCCATTCTAAACACTGTGACCTGCAAGGGGATGAGAGAACAGCAATGGTGAAAACAAGAGAGGAGAGATGGGCATATGATAGAGTTATCCAACACCCTAGAGAGAAGGGAACCCAGGAAGTGTCTACACTCCAATATCTTAGTTGCCAAGGAAGTTGATAAAACAGTATCTGGCCAAATAGGATGTATAGGGGAAATTCTGTGGCACAGTAAGTGAAACTGTGATGTGCAATGCTGGCATTTCATAAGAAAGCCTCGTTCGAGTCCCAGCTGCCCCGCTGCTGGTCCAGCTCCCTGCTAAGTCACCAGCGAAAACAGCTCCCCTACCACCCGCATGGGAGACCCAGGTGGGGCTCCAAGTTCTTGAATTCAACCTGAGCAGCCTCAGCCATTGTGGCCATCTGGGGAGTGGATCAGCAGGTGAAAGGTCTCTGTCTCCCTCTCTCTTTGTCACTCTGTCTTTTTGTCAAATTAAACAAATATTTCTTTTTTAAAAAAGGATGTATTTTAAGGAAACTTGTCAGTTTAGAATTTGAAGATGCTACTTTGTATGTGCCAGAAGTGCCTATTTTTACCATTGTCTATACCCACAATGTCAGGATACATTTAAACAGCACAATGATGCACATGTGACCTCATTTTGAAGGACTCTGCTATTGTAATAATCAGGGAGGGGAAGGTAAATGGGAAGAGGAAATCCCTGCGCCTATGAACTGTATCATAAAAAATTAAAACTAGAGTTTTTAAAAAGTGCTTATTATCAACACCATCAAGGAAGGGAAAAGCTGAAACTACATACTACATATAGAAAGTGAAATGACAGGATCCAGCACAGTGGCCTAGCAGCTAAAGTCCTCACCTTGAATGCGCTGGGATCCCATATGGGTGCCGATGCTAATCCTGGCAGCCCTGCTTCCCATCCAGCTCCCTGCTTGTGGCCTGGGAAAGCAGTCGAGGGCATTCCAAAAGCCTTGGGTTCCTGGACCCATGTAGGAGACCCAGAAGAGCTCCTGGCTTCGGATTGGCTCAGCTCCAGCCATTGTAGTCCCTTGGGGAGTGAATCATCAGAAGGGAGATCTTCCTGTCTCTCCTCCTCTCTCTATATATGTCTGACTTTGCAATAAAAATAAATAAATCTTTAAACAAATGAAAGTGAAGTGACAGAGCCTGGGGCTAGCTGGCATTGTGGCATAGCAAGTTAAGCTTCCACCAGTGACACCATATGGATATCCTGGCTACTCCACTTCCAATCCAGCTTCCTACTTATGGCCTGAGAATGCAGCAGAGGATGAGTCAGATACATGGGCTCTGTATTCATGTGGGAGACCCAAAAGAACCTCCAGAGTCCTGACTCTGGCTTGGCCCAGCCTCAGGTGTTACGGCTATTTGGAGAGTGAACCAGCAGATGAAATCTGTGTGTGTGTGTGTGTGTGTGTGTGTGTGTGTGTGTGTGTGTGTGTCCGTCCTCCTGTCTTTATAATTAACACTGTCTTTCAAATAAATAAAATGAATAAACCTTTAAAAAAAAAAGACAGGACTTTGTAAACCTATCTAGAGGGAGGGCTATGTCCCTCTCCTGACCAGATCTGATGAATTCTATGAGCCTTGGGGCTGTGGGACTAGCTGTGATGTCGCTGCACGTTCGCTATGGTCTAGGAGCCCCCAAGGCCCTTGCCTGCACTGGCTTCTTCTGCTTCCTCTAGGGAGCACCCCGGCCAATTTGGAAACAGCCCCTTGGAAAAGGCTGATCTAAAATATGAACTACTCCATCACACACACATGGGCAGAGTTAGAAAAGGAAATATAATTCTCTCCGTGGAGCTTGCTGGGAAATGAATTCAAGACACTTACAAGTTCTTTCTTCTTCATGCACTCCATTATAATTGCCAGCAGCTGCTGCGACTGTGACCTGCTGTAGTTAAATGTCTTCTGAATGGTGACCAGAAGCTGATCTCTGAGCGACTCATTTATTGTTCTGTTTGAAGGACATGTGAGAGAAAACAGAATCACACATGTTTAAAGTCATACAGGAATAAATCAGACATCCTGAGCTGATTTGGCATCTCTGATCTGAAACTTAGCGATTGGGAAGTCATTCCAACAGAGGAAACAGAAAGTGACCATCATCAAAACTGTAGGAGCTTAATCGCAGCCAATCGCAAACCTTCCACGGGAAGAATGAACTTGGAAGAGATAGAGTCCCAGAAGGAAGGCCATTCTCAGGGCAGCTGGCTTGAACTGATCTGGGACCATAGGGGAGCTGATCTAGCAGATCCTCAGGGTTTACAGTCCTTGGAATGTCTAAGTAGATCCCTCAGATTGTCCGCTTGACCTCACAAGAGGATGCCAACGAACCCACCCTGCATCACATGGCAGAAATCCTACCCTCCTTCTTCACAGTACTTGTGTGCAAAAGACAAAATGTCCGAGGCCCGTCCGCTGCCGTCGCACACCACCACAGGGACCGGAGGTTCTTCCCGGAGGTATTCCAAGACCACGGAGACCACGTTGGGGCCACCTTCCACCACAAGCGCCACGACAGGCACACCCTGGCCCAGTCCTGCAACACACAGCATATTCTGCATTCTGCCTGGCATTTGTTTGCTTGGGCTTCTGCGGTGCTTGGCATTCCTGATACCCGAGAGCTGGAAGGAACTAGGGCCTAAGATGACCCTAGAATTTGGCTCTTGCATTCAAACCTCATATTATTATGGCTTCACCGGAAAAGCAGATCTCAAAAATTGCAAGCTTCTGATTCTCATGTGGTTAAATTCCATGTCTTGTTCACCTGGCCTTATTGGGAAAGCTCCCTTGTCCTGCCCAGGCTCTGAAATTGCCACCCTGACTGCTGTGCCCCAGACAATGGAAAAGGGTGAAAGTGTAGCTCAGTTGTTGATGGCATCTGGTCAATCCCCAAGCTCCATGTGCCTTTCACATCCAACAACAAGGGCTGGATAATCACAACGCTCCTCCTGTGTCTCCTAGCGGAGAAAAGGATCTAAACATCCAGCACGCTTTGCAAGGTTTACGTGGGAGCCCCAGGGCAGGCTGGTGCTGTCCGTGCCTGCAACAAGGTAATACAGAGGGAGCAGTGCTAGTTTCACAGGGGGAGCTTTTCAGATTTTGGCTTTTCAGACTACTATGTTCAGCCTGCAAAGACAATGTAGATATTCCAAAGTCCAAAATATACCTAGATCTGGAATACTTCTGGTACCAAGCATTTTGGATAAGGGACACACATCCTGTATGTTATCATGGACCTCACCACATGCACTACTATTAACCCATACGTTAATGACTTGTAGCAGGTGCAGGCTAACTTTTGGAGGCACAACCAGCAGGGCGCACTTTGGGAAGCGATAGTTGGCAGGAGGGCTCTGGGAAGGTGGGATTCTGGAATGGGAGTGAAGAAGTGACAGGGACACATTTGCCCACCACACAATTCTACCTGCAACTGGCCAGCATAGTCGACAGAGTCATGCCTCAATACCCATGGGTGAATTTTCCCAGAACTTCTTGGGGATGCCAGCATATGCTGATGCTCACATCTTTATGTAGTGTTAGCATGTAACCTGTGCATATCCTCTCTATTCCTGTAAATCACCTTTAGATCACTTACAATACCCAACACATTGTAAATGCTGAGTCCATGTCTGTTACTCTGTATTGTTTCAAGAAAGATGATAAGAAAAGTTGGCTCCTGTTCAGGGCAGGAACCCCTTGTTTTGATTATTTTCAGTCTGTCACTGGGAGACTCTGCAGCTGCAGAACGGGGATGAGGGACGGGAGACTGGGGGCAGAGAGACTGTCTTCTGAGCACAATTCACCAGATGTCTGTTAATTGGGATGGGAAGGGGTTGGCTAACACTAACAAACTGCAAGTAGGAAAAATGCTCCTGGTTTATTGTTCCAAAAGGTTTCAGATAAAATCTGCTAGCACAGGTTAATAAAAAGATTTGAGAACTCCGAGCAAGTGAATCCAGAATCTGGTTTGCTTCTATGGTGCATTTCTGTGCTTAGGAACTCGTCAACGTTGCAGTCTCCCACCCACATCTACATTTAGGTTCATTTCAGCAGACAATCACAAGGGGCCTGCTTTGTGCCAAGCCCTCCCCAAGAGATCCTAGTGAATGAACTGAAATGACTTTGAGATCTCTGCCGTAAGCCAGGCTTGGTGTTTTAGATTTCCCGGAGTACAGTGGCAAAACCACCTTCTTTTCTAGATGACTCAATGTAAAACCACTTCTTCCAGGCCTAGGTTGGACTCCCGGAAGTTCTGTGCTGCAGAGGGTAACGACTGAGCCCCCCTTTGCTGTCCCTGCCCTGCTCAGAACCCTAGGCAAAGGATGACAAAGGGAAGCCCACACGTCACACAGCCAGGTGAAGCTGGGCATAGTGAAATCTTGCAAGTCACCCCAAAAGTTAAAACAGTGAGAACCAAAAATGTGATCAACTAAAGTACCCCACAAGATCTGATTCTTGCAAATCCACCATTCTTTGCAATGGGCCCTTCCCGTTCTATCCAGTTGCACCAATTCAATTCTACTTTTTAATTGCCAGTTTCTAACTCTAGACTCTCTTTCACAAAAACCTTGCCAGTAAGAGCACTAAGTACTCCTCACTATGAGTTAGCTATCACTTGGCAGTAAGAACAGCTGGGGTGTGGACATGTTCCAGGAGATTGTAGCAGCTGCCTGGAATCTAGCCACTTGTTCTTGCTGCATCATCAGGCTGAGGTTTATCTTCTTGTCTCTATTTTGACCTCAGCACTCTGCTACCAGCAGCCACTCCTCCTCACGACTGCACTCCCTGGACCAGCAAGAACGACACCCTCTCAGGAACAGCTGGTTCTTGTACCGACTCGAGGTTTCCTCCACTGGCTGATTGCCCCGGAACCACAGAGATACTTAATGATTGTAGAAAAATCATCAGCTATAGCAGGAATCATACTGACTTCGGGAAAAACATTTGCTTCCTATTAAAGCATTGGAAAGGAATAAGAACAACATGGAACATGGCAAGGGCCGGGGCATGACATCACCATGGCAACTAGTGCAGGGTCGTCTCTCATACCAGCTTATTAACTTGGGGCAAAGGATCGCATGGCTCAGTGAATGATGTTTAGGAGGTGGCCAGGGTTAACCATCAACACATATAACTTTCTGTTGATCTGCCAAGAATGAAGTGAAAATTTGTGCCACCCCCTGGGCACAAATCTCCCTTCCAACCTGGCTTTCCTGTGGAGGCACCCTTCCCATGGAAGTGCCCATGCCTGTGCCAGCTTACTTGTGTTGATCTTCTGCAGAGAGATGTGCTTTTCCAGTTGCCTTCTCAGCTTCACCTCGGCGCCATACTTGCCCAGGGTGCCATTGTCGGCCAGGATGAAGTGTGTGTGCGAGTTGTTCAGCACTGAGAGCTTACTCAGCGGGTTGGACATGGTCTGATACACTCTGGTCACCTGGCAAGATGCAAAACACACAGCAGAGCTGCACAACTTAGACCTTAGCACTAGCAGCAGACACGAGAGGACCCTGAGGGTGCCTCAAAATGCAGAGGAAAAGGGAATTGCAAGATAAAGTTGATTTTGGTGCAAAAAACTTCGAAATCCATGCATAGTTCTTTCATAATATGCATCTTTCATGACATTTTAAAAAATACTCCTTAGTTATAATGCCTTCATTTAAAGCTATTCTCACTGACTTCGTTTGACGCTGATTTTCACACTTCTCTCGCCTTTCTGTTAAAGGTCTTTCTTTTTCAGTTGCAATATTAAAATCAGAAAAAAAAGTATGTTGTAGATAATGACAACCCTACAATTTCACTCTTGGACTTTACTGTGGATAAATGAAAACTTATGATCATGTGAACTCCTGTATCTATGACAACTTCACTCGTGATAGAAAAATGGTAAATAACCCAGGCATCCTCCAACACAGAAATGGTGAGGTGACCCGTGAAATTAGAGAAGCAATCAATACACCTGCCAACCTGGACAAATATCCAGAGGATTATGTGGAATTAATAGGAAGTCAGTCCCTGAAGGTTACACACTGAGTGATCCCATTGATAAAATAGTAGCTATAATGCCATTATAAAATGGCAGAGATCTGTGGCCAATTAGTTGTTGCCAATATCTACAGGTGAATCCACCTTGCTCTCAAAACACTTTCATTTTCACAAAGTGTCAGTGTGCTTAGAGAAAACACTTACATCCTTTCCAACCAGGTCTTCCTTATTCTCCACCATGCCCCATGGAGCAATTCCTATGGCACAAACACGGCCTCTGGATTTGGAGGAGTGATCTTTCAAGGCATCCCCCACGTGGCTGATGACACCTGTGGGCAGTCATATATCCTGTTTTAGCACTCTCTAGTTCCCATCACACCACATTTATGAACGTTACAGTCACCTGCTTAGAACCTCCATATTTGCTATGGAAGAGATGAAATAAATCTACCTTCATCATGGAAAAAAAACAACTTCCTAAAGACTGAGTTTGTACTAGCCAAGAATCTTACTTCAGCTCCTTAGAAAGAGAAAACGAAACCAGAAGTCAGAGCAGAGATTTGCTTTTCAGTTTTCATGACAAAGAGAGCAAGTCACATTGGGTTCTCTGGTGGTCCTTGGCTACATTCTACCGAAGTTGAGAGTCAGGCTGCCTGGAATGTTCCTTAATCTCTCTGTGTCTGTTTTCTCTCCCATAAAATGGTAAGAGTATTGTCAAGAGTGAAGATAATGGCATGCAGGGTTCGAAGATTGCCCTGTGGGTTCAGAGCCAGAGCCTATTGGCCAAATCCTCACCTTCCATGTGCTGGTGGGATCCCATGAGGGTGCCAGTTCTAATCCCAGTCGCTCTACTTCCCATCCAGCTCCCTGCTTGTGGCCTGGGAAAGCAGTAGAGGACACCCCAAGGCCTTGGGGCCCTGTACCAAGGTGGAAGTCCTAGAAGAAGCTTCTGGCTCCTGGCTTTGGATCAGCTCAGCTCTGGCTACTGTGGACACTTGGGGAGTGAACCAACAGATGGAAGATCTTTCTTCTCTGCCTCTCTTTCTCTAAATCTGACTTTCCAATAAAAATAAATAAATCTTAAAAAAAAAAAGAAAGAAAAGAAAAGATTGCTCTATGGTGGGTGGGTGACCCAGAGGCGTTCCCTGTCTGGTGTTCTTAAACTCGCTGTTTAAACAAAGTGAGTCACACCAGAGAGCAAACTACTGAAAAAATGTTTCAGTTCATCACAGACGAGATCAGAATGTGGTGTTGAGTTTTATGACTGCAACTGTTAGAAGATCACAGTGAGTGTGGCCATTCACAGCAAGGGGCAGGGTCTACCCTTACCGGTGCTGACACCCCCAGTGAAGATCCAGGCCCCTGTGGTCATGGCGGCTTTGATCAGGCCTTTCCCAAAGACCTGCTTCAGCTTGGGCTGCATCTCAAAGTTCTGAAGGCCTCCATGCACGGATATTAAGAGCTTGGGGAGTTCCAGCTGCCAGTCTTTCACCATGAGATGAAGCAGAGAATCTGGCTTGGTGTCGTAGGAGACCCGGATGTACTGCAAAGAGATGTGTGATGTTCAGTGTCCATTCTTGATTTTGAAAAGGAAAGAGGGGCTTTCATCATGACCTAGCAAGAACTGTCTTTCTTCCTCTCTCTCAGCATACTGGAGCCGTCTGTGTGAATCTATGGCCAAATGGCTACACATATGGGAAGGTTTAGCAGATAAAAATATAGGCTGCCCAATGCAATGATCAAAATGCATTCCCCCAAAATTTATATGTTGAAACTCAATTGCCAATGCTCACAGATTAGGCCTTGAAGGTGGGGCTCAAACCAGTGGGATTAGTGCCCTAATTAAAGTGGCTGGCAGAACCTCATTTGCCTCTTGTGCCATGTGAAAATGCAATAGGAAGGTGTCAAATATGAGGCAGAAGGCAAGTCTTCATCAGACATAAAATCTGCTTGAACTGGGCTGTGAACTTCCAGGTTCTAGAATTGTGGGCAATAAGCTTCTGCCACTCTTTATTTTATTTTCCCAGGCTAAAGTATTTTGTTAGAGAACCCATGTAGATAAAGACACCAGCTAACTCTAAGTTTTAGAATAATAACAAATGTTTCAGCACAACGATTTTACTAAATGCAGTAAGTCACATGATTTTTGAGACATATTTGTACTGCAACATTCATCCAGTATTTGTCTGAAGTTCAAATATAATGGAGTGTCTTATATTTCATCTGGCAATCCTAACCTTGGAGAACTCAGTTCCAAAGTTGGCTCTAGAACAATGACCCAAGAAGTTGGACAAAGTTGTTGATGAGTGAGTGGGAAACAGAATCTTAAGTCCACGTCCGAACTTGACCTTCTCCCTAAGGAACAGAGATTAATGTTCACAGGCCTTGGTCCCTGAGAATCACCCTCTGTGCCCATGTCATTGTGGAGGGTGCTATTCTGGAAGACCATACATTAAGGCATTTGGAACACAACTGAGTTTTACTTGAATAGAGGTCACAAGGCCAGTTACATAAACTACCATGATGGTCTGAAGGGCATGTGGGCATGCTCTTCAGCAGCAGCTGAAAGGCATCACAGTGCTGAAGCCTCTCCTCTCTGGCAGGCTCACTGGGAAGGGAGAAGCCAAGAAGCCGCTCCCTGTCAGCATGCAAATATGCCAGACCTCCATGCTTTTCAGGCCAGCTGAGTACGGGCCCAGGGAAGCTGTGGACTGACTGCAGGGGAAACCACGAGAGTTCCAACACATCTAACATGGATTCACAGTTGTTTGTTTATTTTTAAAAAGGAATTTCTTATCACTCGAGATGGAGCAATGGGATTTTTGCAGGGTTGTAAGTTTGGGCTAGGGTAAAGCTTGTAGATTCTGAGCCTTGGTACAGATTTTCAAGATAAAACATATTTTTAACAGTGGAGTCTAATCTCCAAGATCCAGATGCTCAGACAAATCTCTTGGTTTTGCAATGAAACAGCTAGGAAGGTTGAGGGCTTTGAAGAACCCCTAGGTGCCTGCAGGCCGGAGACTGGCCCAGCTGAAGGCTCAGGTCCCTGCTGCACTATGTCCAAATGCCCTTCTTACCATGGCTTTGTTGGAATATCCACCTCCCTGGAACTCCAGAATTCCATAGGAGTCTGTTGGGTAGCTCTGGGTGTGTTTGCTGACAGCCCACTTCTCAGGCTGGGTCTCCGCCTGTTTGTTCTCCTCTCCATTTTTGCTGGGTGTTGCACTTGGCAGAGGGGGAATATGCTGGTTGATGAGCTGGCCACAGCAACACCTGGCAACAAAGGCAAAGTAGTTTTTTCTTCCCCTCCATTAGCACAGATAAACTCATCTCAACAGGTGAATTGGGCTCAATAGGGGCTTACTAATACCTTAGCTACTAATGAATGGCCTTTCTCAGCTGTCCAGTGCCAATCTATTTATGTCCCGGTCTATCGAAAGCATGTTAGATCGTTGCATTCTTCACTCAACATATTTCAGCTCTTTCCAGTGTCTTGGCAGCAACACTGTTGGGCATCCATTACCAAATGTAACTCTGACATAGTAATCATATTCTCTGAACACAGAGCTGACCTTCCAGAAACTGTTAATACTGTTGGACCTCTTAGTATGACATTTCTTAACCAAGTAACCTGAAAAGCCTTTTTTTTTTTTTTAAAGCGCTAGTATGTCTTTGAGCAGTTGGCCCACTGGGCCATAACTTCGCTAGTGTCACAATGTCTCCTCTGGAACCCAGCCAGCCTGTTGTGCTCTCACGGAGCTTGCTGTCTCTGGATTTCTCCGAGCATGTTCCATGGTCTTGTGCCAGCTTGCTTTCCTAGCATGCGGAGAGTTTCATTTGTCACCCATTCATTCTTGGCTGCCACAGCTTTGAGTGGTTTGTGTCTAGCCAACTTGAAACATCTGTTGGGAAGAACAGCAGTAGCCTGGAATAATTTCTTGGTGCAGATGGGATCCCAGGGCTAGTGACATGGGTAAGCATGTTACTGCGTGTTTACCTGCAGTGAGGAGCCTGTGTGGGTGGTCACACACACCAACACATGGTTTGTGGAAAGTGGAGAACAGGAGAGTTGGGAGGGTGAAATTGGCTTGGGGCTAAAGAAGATGCTTTTACTCATTGAAAGGTAAGTGAGTGTGTGCAGGTGTGCGGTGGATGCAGGTGCAGGTGCGTGCAGGCCTTGCCAGGGGCTGATTGTGCCTTCACAGAGCCAGCCTTGGGGGTTTCCCTTCCCATTTCTGGCTACTTATTGGTTTTTGTCTTAATTTGCTCCTTTCCTTGCTCTCCCCCATGTTGACTCCAGCCTCTTGCTTTTAATTTTCATGAAGGCAAAGGTTTATTGGGATATAATTCACACATTTGACCCTTTAGATGATTTTCAGCATGGTCATGTATGTGTAATCACCACAATCACTTTTAGAATACTTGTTGGGTTGGTATTGCAATGCAGAGGGTTAACCTGATGCTTACAACTCTGAGTCCTTGCTGCTCCGTTTCCAACCCAGCTTCCTACTCATGAGCCTGGGAGAGCAGCTATGATGATCCAAGGGACCGCCATGTGGGAGACCTCTGTGGTGTTCCGGACTCCCAACTTGAGCCTGGAGCAGCCAGGAGAGTGAGTCAGGGATGTCAGATATCTATTTCCTGGCTGTGTAGATCTCGCTGCTCTAGGCATTTCACATGAATGGAATGATATACCACATGGTCTCTTGGATTGGCTCCTTTCATTTGCCATATTTTCAGAGTTAATCCATGCTGTAGCTTGTATCAGCACGTTTTTCCCAATATATGGTTAAACAAAATATCTGGCTATCATGAGCAATGCCGTAATGAATATTTGTGTGAAAGTTTTTGTGCAAACATGTGTTTTCTCTCCTCTTGAGTCTGTAGCTGGAAGTGGAACTGCTGTGGCATTTATTCTGTTCCATCATTTAAAGGGCCACAAAAAGGTTTCAAAAGGGACTAAGAGAACACTCCCGCCAGCAGAGAATGAGTGTTCTGACTTCTCCACATTCTAATTTGGACTCTAATCTATTACCCGGATGTGAAATGGTAGTTCACACAGAGTGGCTTTGGTTTTCATTCCACAGGCTGATTGGGTAGATGTATAAATTCCTTGGAGAAACACTGGTTCTGATCCTTTATCCATTTTAAAACATGGGTGATTTTTTTTTTCTTTTTAGATGATAAGAGCTCTTTTTTGTTCTGGATACAAGTCCCTTATCAGCTATATGATCTGCAAATCCCTCTCGTTTCACTCATTTGTCTTTTCCCTCTCTGGTTGGTGTCCTTTGAAACACAAAAGTGTTCAGTTTTGATAAAGTCCAAACAATCTTTTTTCTTTTGTTGCTCATGTTTTTGATATTATAACTCAAAATCATTTACTAAATTTCATGTCAACAGACCTATTCTTACATTTTCAGCTAAGAGTTTTATAATTTTAGCCTTAAATTTAGGTGTTTGGCCCATTTTGAATTAAATTTTGAAGATGGTGGTAATTTAAGGTCCAGATCTACTCTTTGCGTTTAGCTGCACAGCACCTGCTCCAGCACCATTTGTGAAGAGGATTCTCTCCCCACTGAGTGGTATTTTCTGGACTGTCAATTCTGTGCCATCGGCCTGTATTTCTGTCCTATGTCAGTACCATAGTACTTTGGCTTCTTGGGTTTTGTTTAAAGCTTTAAAATAAAGAAATATGGTAGTGTTCTATTTTTTCTTAATGCAGAGTCATTTTTGCTACTTTGGGTTTTAGAATCAACTTGTCAGTTTATACCAAGAAGAAAGTTGAGATTCTGACAAGAACAACTGAGCTGAATAATTTTTAATAATTCCAAGAGTTTGTCATAGTAACTATGTCTTCTGCAGACGTGGATGTTTTTCAGGTCCTGAGATCCTCGTTTCTTTCTTTCAACAATGTTTTACAGTTTTAAGAGTATATAATTTGCACTTAAGTTTTGTCCTAAGTATATTGTTCTTTTTGATGCTATTGTATGTGAATTGCTTTGTTAGTTTCATCTTCACATTATTTGCTTTAAGTGGTTTATAAAAAGCCACCTGATTTCTGTATCTTGATCTTCCATGCCACGACCTTGCTGGATTAATCTACTAGTTCTAATGGTGGTTTAGTGGATTCCTTAGGACTCTCCGTATACAAGATTACATCATCTGCAGAGTCTGGTTGATTTTTTTCCGATTTGGATGTAGGCCACTTTTTTCTCTTGCCTAAGTGTCCTGGCTAGAATCCCCATAACAATGTTGAGAAGCAGGCAGAGAGGACATCTTTGTCTTATGCCTGATCTCAGGGAAGAAGCATCCAATCTTTCCCCATTAAGAATAACGTTAGTTGTAGGTTTTCCATAGACTTCTACTACCAGATTAAGAAAGTTCCCTTCTATTCATCGTGTTCTATGAGGTTGACGAGCTGGCCACAGCAACACCTGGTAACAAAGGCTGATCGGCCTCTCAGTATCTCCATCTCACTCAAGCCAAGGAGCACGCTGAGACTACAGCTGATTACCAGGGGTCACAGCAGGGTGAGTGCCAGACAGAACCTCTTTCCCAGGGTGATTGGCATCCCCAGAGGAGTCCACATTGGCCCTGGTTGATGACTTACATGGCAAACAGACTCTGGCCACCCTCCTTGACTCTGCTCCTCCCAACTCCCACAAACAGGAGAGGACTTGTTGCCAGGCAACTGGTAGACAAACACTGGTGTGGAGAAAGTCTCTGTTACGGCTTCCAACCTACCTGTTAGGGTCTTTTGTGCTGGGAATGACAAAGATGCATTCCCGTTTGCAAAAGGTCTTCTCTATCCAAGCTTTCTGACCCTGGAAGAAAACAAAATAGAAATTAGAGAGAGCTGTTACCAGGGTTTGTGATATTACTTTATAAAATTCATAAGACTCAGGAGTCTGTATTTATAGTTCCAATTTGGTGAGTCCTAATTCATCCACATTTATTGACTGAGTGGTATGCTGGGCAAGTATCATTAACTGTCTGGAAATGGCAGGGGACAGGTGAGGACAGCATGCATTCTTGGGGCTGGGCAGCAATGAGGCACCCTCCTGGGCAGAGGGAAATGGAAGGAAAATCCCCTGTAGCGGCCCTACTTCTGGCTGGACTGTACACACAGCCTGTTCTGCAGGCTTTACTCCAGGGGCCACCTTCTCAGGCACCAGGAACACCCTCACCAAAGCAGGGGCCAGTGGAGGGTGACCAGCCATGGCAGGAAGCCCGGTGCTCTCGCTGCTGAGAACTGAGGGGGCCAGCAGTGAAAGGGGAGGCAGAGCTCTCCCAGAGTAGGCCGGGTTCTTGGCTTCCCTGGCACAGCACACAGGGTGCTGGCGAGGACAGGAGCCCCTGTGTGCCTCACTGCAGTCTGTCCTTCTACCCATGTTTGCATGCTAGCTCACTGTGCACCTGCCGTGTCTGGGGCTGAGTGACACATGTATGTGTGTGATGAGCTTGGAAGCATGTGGAGCTATGTGGGCTGTATGTATGTGTCTGAGTAGAGACCGTATGTGTGTGTGCTGTGTTTGTGTCCATGGCCCACATGATGTGTCATGTATGTTGTGTGAACCTGCTGGATGATGCAATGTGCACATGGTCTGTGTAGTACATGTGTGCTTGCGGAGGCCTGAGAGCCAGAGTGGGGAGGTAGAAGGTGCTGCCTGTGGGTCAGATCACAGAGGAGCGAGAGGGAGTCCCTGGCCACTGGTCCACAGTTACCAACTGGGGCTTCAGGCCATGACCTGTGATCCAGGTATGATCTATGACCCAGGCACCCCTATCTACCCTGGAAGTTCAGTGGTTGTGGGACTCCCTGGTCTCTTGGAAAGTTACCTCCTCAGAGTCCTGGGTGACAGCCCGGCATCACCGATGCCCATCTCAGGGTGGTTGTAGGAAGGACCTCAAATCCCATGAGAGTCCTGGTCCCTGTCCCACACGCAGAGAGACAGGACCCACCAGACTCACCCAAACCCAGGCTTTCTGGGGCCATCCCAGAACCCTTAGGTCATCTGGCTTCTTTTTGTTCTTTGAATGATGGGAGTGATTGTAATGCAAAGCCTTCCCCGGGGACTTTCCAAAAGCAATGTGGCACGCTCTTCTCTCCAAACAGCACAGGGCTGGCTGGCGGACTGCACAGTTGGCTGCTGAGCGTGCCGCGTTCGTGCTAATGAAAGGGGAGCAGGCAGCCACAGCTCCCAGGAGAAAGCACAGAGCAGCCTCCACAGCCGTCTGCCCCAACCCTTCTGACCTGTGAAGCTGAACAACCCAGTGCTGAACAGCACAATCGCTGTCTAGGGAGAAATGAGCTTTTCCTTTTTGCATTTCACGCCTCTCTTCCCGGAGATGCTGGGCGAGCATGCACATGCCTGTTTTAAATCACGAGGGCCATGGTATTTGGACTCAGCGCCAACTACAGACAGCAAGACTCAACTCCCCCGAGCAGGTTACTTTTTCCCATAAGCGTAGAAGAGCAGCGCTCAGAGTGTACGCTCAGCTGCCGCGTGACGCGGAGTCAATCAATCAACACACTGCAGACAGCTGGAGCTGCATTCCTCGCTGTCGGGGAAGGGCGCGGGGAAGGGAAATCGTAATGAAGTTAGAGTTACCAGTGAGACTCGGGGATTGTCAATGTAGTGGGATTGGGTGATCCATCTGTAAACCAACACACACACAGACAGATGCAGGTCATTGTAAAGATGGCATGCATTTTCTACTACTTACCCCAACCAACAGCCCACCTCTGCCAAAAAAAAGCCTCGTGGCTTAAAACAACTTATTAATTATCTCACAATTTCTGTGAATCAGAATTGGATGTGACCCCGCTGGATGCTTCTGACCCCAAGTCTCTCACAAGGACTCCATCACACTGTGGGGAGGGTTCATTGCCAAACTCCCTCTCCAACAGGTGGCCCCAGGTCTCTCGTCCATTTCTTGCCATGTGAACCTGTCCATGCAGCAGCTCCCAACCCAACAGCCAACCTCCAAAGAGGGAAGAAATGTGAGAAGACATGTAAGACACAGGCCACAGTCTCCTTACAAGCGAGATTTAGCGGCAGTAGCCCATGGTCTGGCTATAGTGTAAACACTTGAGGGATCACCCAGTCCCCAGCACTCAACTATACTAAGGGGCAGGAAGAGTCTGCCTACCAGGCACACACTTATGGGTGTGTCACCACATACATTCATGTTTTTTCTAGCTTTGCCACAGCAAGGGTCAGGAAGCAATGCTGCCTCTGTAGCAGGCGGGAAACCTAGTGTGCAAACACTGCTCTCTAAATACTCCCCTCCACCACCAGAAGCCAGGGCTCCTGGCAGAAGTGACTCAGTCTGGGGCAGGGAGGCACAAGGACAGCGTGGAACATCTTGTGCCAGAAAGTTAGGAAGTATTTACTTTTGACACAGGAACATGCCAAAAGAACACAGGAGTTAGTGTGAAAGGTTCCTACGGGTTTGCCTGCGGTGATTTGAGTCTGAAAATAAATGATCACAGTAAGAAAGAAGAACTCTTACTTATGTTAGGGTCCAAGTCCACAGTGATACAAATACCTAAATGAATAAATATACAAGGGAGATGAGGAAAGCACTTTCTCCCCAATGGAAAGTCCCCTAATAAATGTAGGAGGGCCCAGCATGATGGCTCAGTTGGCTAATCCTCCCCTCCAAGGGCAGGGATCCCGTATGGAAACTGGCTCATGTCCCAGCTGCTCCACTTCCCATCCAGCTCCCTGCTTGTGGCCTGGGAAAGCAGTCAAGGATGGCCCAAAGCCTTGGGACCCTGTACCATATGGGAGACCAGGAAAAGTCTCCTGACTTCTAGCTTTGGATCGGCTCAGCTCTGGCCACTGTGGTCACTTGGGTAGTGAACCAGCAGATGGAAGATTTTTCTATCCTTTTCTCTGCAAATCTATGTTTCTAATAAAAATAAATAAATCTTTTTAAAATGTAGAAGGAATAATGGAATCAGAAGAATCAACAAATCACTGTTCAGTGATCATCAAAAATCTTGTATGAATGATAGAGGCTTGAGAGAAGTTCCAAAGAGTAGCAAGACGGTTATATACTCTCAAAATGTCACCCGCAGCTATTAAATAAAATCAGTCACTCAGCAGTGGAGAAATCCAGCAAACGCCACCTGAAACAAGGTGGGCATCTCTCGTAATGGAACCAGTGTTCACCACCTGTCTCCCCATTAGAAGATGAGATGCACTGAGAAGAACAAAGTGTGTGGTGGGTCTCAGGACAGGGCGTCTCATGCCTGGATCCCGGACAGCCGCCATGTGCACTTGGTGAGCTATTTCCCAGGCCTGCTGGGTTCCGGGGGCTGCTTCCTTCGGGGTGAGTAGACCGAGGGGGGAGGCCTCCGGGACTGGGCAGGTCCGGAACCCACCCGCCGCCTTCATGGGGCAGTGAATGGGATTTGGGAGGGGTGCCACCTTGGGCCTGGGTTATTTAAACCTCCAGCAGCCTCCCGACAGCTGGTGGGTCTCAGGAAGGGGCATCTCATGCCTGGATCCCGGACAGCTGCCATGTGCACATGGTGAGCTGTTCCCCGGGCGGCCAGTGCGCCATTTGGTGCCAGGCTCTGCTTGCTTGCCGCCCGGCCAGGGAGCTCTGTGGATTTGGTTCTTTGAGTCGCTGCTTAATTAGCTCCAGGTTGAACTCATTGTGCTTCTTGGACCTGAAACAGGCAGTAACTCTTCCTTCGTAAAACTTGTAATCACTAATAATGCTGAGCACCAAATACCAGTCCGTGTAGAAGCTATAGCTTGGGGCTTGTCCTGCAAAAGTAGCTCCAACAGTTGGCTAATGTGTCAACTGGTAATGCAACAGAGTAGATCAGGCACGACTGAGTAAACCTTAGCCCACAAGTAAAACTAGAAACCAGGAGGGAGCAGAGGTCATGCTGAGCTAGGCTCTTGTACCTACTGGTCTGCGGGAGCCAGAGACGCTAAGCCACAGTGTCTAAGGCAGCGTTCAGGACAGGGGAGGGGCTGTGCCAAGCTGAGTCAGAGCATCCACTGGCAGGCAAGTGATCAATGGCTGGGAACAGACCCGGTTGGGGAGCAAAGGGGACAACCCTAGCTGGGCTGAGGTTCCAACCAAGAGGCGCGTGGCCTGGAAGGGGGGCTGTGTTCTGATCTGGAACCAGTTGTAGTCTCCCTTGGCACAAGTGTGGACTGGGATTGTATGCACCGAACTGGGCCGGACCCCGACTCCCCCTGGTGTTCTGGAGGACCAGGGCAGATGTGGGATGGACTAGGCAAGGTCTCAAACCCCTACTGAGCCATATGTGAGCCATACGTGGGTATGGACAAACCATGGCTGGGCTGGAACATCCAACAGCAAGAACCAGATTGGGTGGAAGGCCAGTCAGGAAAAGCCACAGTTCCTGCTATGACAGGAGGTGGACTGAGTAGAGTTGGCTCATGGCCCACTGGTAAGTGTGAAACCTGGCATTGGGAGAGGTTCTGATAGAGGAGCCTGGGCAACTCCTCTGGCAGGACACAGACCTGGCAGGTAAGTGCAAGAAACAAGATAGGAAACAGCCTAGGGAAGACCATGGAAAGCTACACACTGGCATACAATTGGCAGACGTAGGGGCAAGACCAGGCTGAATCTGTCCACGTCATCCACTGGCAAATCCAGGCACCAGTGTGGGTTGATCCAGGTTCGGTCGCAACAAAGACTAGTGCACAATATAGAATGCCAAGGTGAGGTTGCCTGTACGGGAAGGGACCGCAGCACCCAACCAGCCTGAGAACAAGAAAGGAAGTGGGCAGAGCCAGCAGGGGAATAACGGAGGGTTCCTTTGCAGGACAGCTACTTCCGCAGGAGGGCATAGGCTGGGATGGGGCAGACCAGACTAGGCAGGGCTACCACACCTGTGCGCCTCAGGTGGACTAGATCAGGGAAAAGCCAGGCTGGGTGGATTATTCCTACTGGTGCAAACAAAATTAGAGTGGGCGAGGGTTGTTTGGGCTTAGCTACAGCATCAGCTGGAATCTGGGAGTGGGAGAGGCCTGGGAGGGAAATAGAGGGCTCATCCCTCTTGGGTTACCACTTCCACAGGAGGACATAAAACTAAGATAGCGGCTGGGGTGGAATGGGGTGTGGGACAGACTGGATTACTGCTACACTTACTGGCAAACCAGGGTAGGGGGTGGGCCTGCCTGGTGGGGGTTATTGTGGGTCGCTCCAACTAGGCTGCAGCTCCCACTGGTTTATGTGAGGGCCGAGTATGTGCTAGGCAGAACCAAGCTGGACTGCAACACCCATTGGTTCCAGTGGAAGTTGGGAGTGAAAACAGAACCAACCCAGGAATTGCAACCACCAGCTGATTGGAGCGATGGACGGTGCCAGGCCCTGTACTTGTTAGCACATACAAGAAGTTTCTTTGGAGATCTTCCTAATCTAAATGCTGGACTCAGAACCCTAATGAAGAAAAGAAAGACAGAACAGGTCAACCAACCATCTCAGCTATGATGGACTATGTCAATCAGTGGATTTTTCAAAGACCTCATAGTGCTTGGAGTGGAAAGATTGGCAGCCATTCATAACTGTTGCAATATCAAAACCCCTTGAGCAAGAACCTCAGAGCATGCCCTACCTCCGGGACCTGGGGAGGGTGGGAAATTGGGTGGGCCTTCTCCCTTAATACCCCCGTTTAAACATGAAGGTAACAATATGGAAAACATACTAGTCTTATCCACTTTCCTGTAGCCCTTGAACCTTCTTACCCTAATTAACTATGTAAAGAATGTCAAAATAAAATCTTATTAAAATGCAAAAAAAAAAAAAGAACAAAATGTGTAACCTGATTCTGACAGGCAGGAAACTCAGGGCAACCCAGAGGCACAGCCTGCAAAACGTCCAGTTCTTGGAAGGCAAGGAAAGACCATTAGAAACAAAACCCCGGAGTACAGGGTCTGAGGGTCGGTCCCCACACTGCAAGAGACAGGACCGCCCACCCCTTAGGCCCCACCCCGTCGTCTCTAGATCCCTCCCACCTCTAGGTCCCACCCATCTCTAGGTCCCTCCCACCCTCTCCAGGCCTGGCCTTCTCAGCTCCACTGCTTTTTTCCTCTCTCTTTACCATGCCCTCCAGGCCCCACCCTTTTTACAAAAAAATATGTATCGATTTATTTGAAAGAGTTACACAGAGAGAGGTAGGGACTGATACATTAGCGGGGAGCTGGCTGGGAAGAGGGACAGCATAGGTGGTGACCTCTCCTGCTTGGCTCACACCCTGAGCTCCCGCCCTTAAGTCCCCTCCCCCTCTCTCCGTCTGTTTCTTTCTCATCCCCTCTAGGAACCACATCCATGAAGGGGCACCTCTCTCTTCCTCCTCCCTCTTCCACCTCCCTCTTCCTCCTCCCCCCAGCCCCGGAAAGCCGGGCCACTCTAGGGCGGGACAGCGGAGAGCCAAGTGCAGCTGCTGCAGCTGTCCTGGGTCAAGCTGTCACATCCCATGGCAGGCAGCCGCGTCGCACGCTTTGGGGCGTCCACCATGTGGTGGCTGAGCAAACCTGGCTCAGTTCAAGCCCAGGTCCCAGGTCTGTTCCATCAGGGCTGTGGCTGCACACTTCCTCCCAACACACACACACACACACACACACACACACACACACACACACACACACGAGATTGGCCTCCATGGGGGGTGGGGGGCAGCCTTTCCAGGTCTCCGAGGATCAGGGCCTGACCAGGGCAGCTGCTGCAAAAACACTAGCAGGTGACCACACACTTTCCCCCCGGGGCACACAGATTTAATATTAAGCATTAGGCTGTTAGAGTTTAGCTAAGGACAAGCAGTTCTGGGACTGCCAGTTACTCTTGAGGTTCTAGGAATGTTCTAGAACCTATGAGGTATATGGGCCACGCCTGGCCTTCTGCAGTCTCTTTAATGTGAGATTATGTCCTCACTTGGTCCCCTGTTCAGGAACACTGCCAGGTTCCCCATTCTCCCTGTCCCCCACCACACACACCAACCAACATCTCAGGCGGGCTTCAGCCTCGGCTCCTTGCCCTCCTCCTGCCCGAGGCAGGCGGGAAAGTAGTGCTGGGTCCAGGTGTCCAAGTAGCGCAGTGCCTGAGGCAGAGAATGTGGCGACTCCAGGAAGAATGAAGGAAGGAAGCAAGGCGCCCCCTGGTGGGGCAGCCCTGCAGATTGGCTCTCACCACACAGTGGGCTCTCACCACACAGTGTGGAACCTACACTTGTCCTAAAGGACCCATGTGGCAGACGGGAGCAAGCCAAAGGGGTCCAAAATGGTCACAGGGGGAGATGACAGGACCCCAGAACCGCGACTAGACCCCACACGGCAGGAGCACCTGTCCCCATTGGGGAGGCCCGAGGAAGGACAGAGGAGGCTGGGGCCACCGCGCCACTTAAGTCCTCCTGGCTGGGATTTTTGTCATTGCTGCAATGGCAGTGTGTCTCCACTGAAATAACCTTTTCACGTTTAGTTGGGACTGGGTTGAAGCCTGGTCATTACTACACCACGCCTCTGCCAACCATCACGCCCCCTGCCATGCGTCACAGGGAATCATGGGGAGAGAGTTGAAGAGTGGGGGGTACTGGAAGCCTCTGTGCTAGCTCTACATCTGTCCTTAAATGCTTATTTCTTTCTAATTTAAACTACCTGAGAAGCAGAATAAGAGAAAATTTTGTTTCTACTGGTTCACTCCTAAAATGGCTGCAACAGACAGGGCTGGACCAAGCTAAAGCCATGAGCCAGGAATTCCATCTGAGTCTCTCGGGTAGGTGGCAGGGACCCAAGAACCTGGACCGTCATCTACTGCCTTTGCAGGCACATTGTAAGAAGCTGGCTTGAAAGTGGAGTAACCAGGCTTGACTAGAGCCAGCACTCCAGCAAATGGTAACCTAACCCACCATGCCACCACACGTCCTTATTTGAAGAACTGTCCCTGCTACAAACGTGGCCAAGGTAGCCAGGATGGTGGTGCAGGTGCGTCTGGTCATGTTAGTGTCAGACCTTCTATGTCAGCTTCTGAGTGAAGGGGCCGAGGGAGTGAGGGTGGCAGGTGTCACACTTCTGAGAAGTCTTGGGGAGTGAGGGGAGCTGGAGGGCAGGGGAAGTCACCAGAGTGACCTTAACAAGCTGATCTTCCAGAAGGTGCTCACACACAGAGGAGGATGAGCCACAAGGAGAGGTGCTGACGGAGCAGGAGGCTGCAGGGGGGCACCCAGAGCGTGACAAGGAGGGGGTGCTGGGAGACACGCAGAAGGAAGTGCTCTGAACCGGGGGACTGGCTTGGTGCTAAAGCAGATGAGTTGCTGGGTAGCGAGGGTGTCTTCTGCCAACATTAACAATGAAACACGCAGAGAAATGAATGATGCCTAGACTGGTTTAGTCTGGAGAAGCCACTCGTTTCATGTGCGTGTATTCAGAGCAGATGACTCAAGCAGCTCTCAGCCCATGGCTGCACGTGGCCCACACGCAGACTTGGTTTGACCCTTGTAGAAAAAGTACAGTTCACTGCCATTATGTAACCAGGGTGGAGACCACCACCTGTTGCTCCTTCTGGAAACCCTTAGGATGTGGGGATGCTGGCTGATACCCCCCGCACAGCTTCAGGTGGCTCTGGGTCCCTCACATGCATCGACAGCCCCTGGGACCTGTCCATGTGTGTGTCTCAGGCCAACTGTGGAACACACCCAGGGAAGCACCTGTGTGCCCAGAAATGCTCCATTGCAGAGAATCAGGCAAGCTTCTCCTCTATAGCACAGAGGATTAAAACCTGCAGTCACTCCTTGTGGTTCCACCTTCCCATCCCAGCAGGTCATTCCTGGGTGAGTTAGCTCAGACCCCAGTCCGGCCCCTCAGACACATTTCTCAGGTCACACACAACGTATCTGCCCCAATGCACAGAGCCACAGGCAGGCGTGCTGAGCTGCTGCTGGCTCGGACTCAGCCCCTTGCCTGGGTAAGCCCCTTCTGCGAAGTTTGAGTGACAGAGCCCCTCAGATCTGCAGGCTAGGAGGAGCCCTGCGCACAGAGAGCTTGAAAGGATGTGGGGTACCTCATCTTGTGCATTACATTGCAGGAGGAGTCAGAGCATGTCAGCAAATTGCAATGAAGTGTGTTGAACCTTTCTGCAGCGCTGGCATCCATATGGACACCTGTTAGAGTCTGGCTGCTCCACTTCCAGCTCCTTGCTAATGTACCTGGGAAAGCAGCAGAAGACAGCCCTAGTCCCAGGGTTGCTGCACACATGTGGCAGACCCAGCTGAAACTCCTGGCTGCCCGGTCCAGCCTGGCCAAATCCCCTCTATTGTTATGGCCATCAGGAGTGAACAAGCCAAGGGAAGATCTCTGTCTCTTCTCTCTCGCTCTCTCTCTCTCTCTGTCTCTCTCTCAGTAAAGAAGACTTTTGAAAAAACTGTCAGAGCCAAGCTTTCCCTGGGTGGGGGTGTCCAGCTGTCCTGTCCCCCAGGAGCCTCTGCCCGGGCCACGGGGACAGAGTCCTCTGACAGGGAGTCGCAAACACTAAGCAACGGACGCTTTCCACCATCTTTTTTTCCAAATTAAGATAGAACCCACAAACCTTAAAATCTGCCTTTCAAAGTGTGTGGCTGGGTGGTTCTGATCACATGGCCAAGCTGGAGCAAGCCACACCTTGGCCTCCTCCCTGGGCCCCTGCATCTCGCTGGCAGCGGTCACCCCATTGCTCACCCCATCACCCCGCTACTTCCTGTCTCCGCATTGGTCTCTCCTGGGCGCCTGTCTCACAGGAGCAGGGTCGCACCCAGTGTGACCTTTCGTGTTCAGCTGCTGGTGCTGAGTGATGCCTTTGGAAATTCATCCCCATTGGAACACAACAGTGTCTGCGGTGTTCCGTTACAGGAATTCCTCCCTCAATGGACATTTCGTTGTTTTCACTTTGGGGCTTTTGTGAATAGTGCTGCTGTGAAGGGTGCTATGAGGACTTCTTTTTTAGCTTGAGTTTTTATTTTTTGATATAATTCCATTGGCTCTGGGATTTCCCTTACTCCCTCCCGTACTTCCCTCCCCCCACCACTGATTTCCCCTATATTATAACAATAGTATAGTCCTTCAAAAGCAGTCATAAGTCCATCCTTCTGCTATTTAAATGTATGGGTATGGACAATGGCAGACAGTTAAGCATCCCATTGGTGAAGGCTTTTTTTTTTTAAAAGATCTATTTATTTTTTATTGGAAAGTCAGATATACAGACAGGAGGAGAGACAGAAAGGAAAGATATTCCGCCCGATGATTCACTCCCCAAGTGACTGCAATAACCAGTGCTGTGCCAATCTGAAGCCAGGAGCCAGGAACTTCCTCCCGGTCTCCCATGCAGGGTCCCAAAGCCTTGGCCTGTCCTTGACTGCTTTCCCAGGCCACAAGCAGGGAGCTGTATGGGAAACAGGGCTTCCAGGACATGAACTGGCATCCATATGGGATCCCAGGCTTGCAAAGTGAGGTCTTTAACCATTACACTATCACGCTGGGCCCAAGACCTTTTTTTTTTAACAGACTGCTGAACAAAGCTGAGAAGAAAGCAAGAGAATTCGTTCACTTTGGAATTCTATGGTTGTGGTGGGGTTGTGGATGTTATCCGAGCTGCATTTTTAATTTTGTAGAGAACAAAGATAAACAGATTGCAGCAAGGGTCAGTCATCGGGTCCAGCATCTTGAAGTCCTGGCCAGTTCCGGAGACGAGAGACTGGCCTCAGGGCACCCTCCGGTGTGTTGGCAACATTACTAATATTTCTATCTCCAGTGCCCTTGCTGGTTGCCTTCCACCTTCTTGGATTTCTGCCTATTTAAGCTGCAACTGCAAATAATGGAATCATGGTTTGTGTCCCCAGTGCTGACAGCAACTTAATGCAAAGCAACGAAAAGATAACCAACAACAAGTCCTGGCAGAATGCAATGAATCACACCAAAATGATCTGGGTTCTCCAGCTAAAAATCTGAGCACACACCTGTTTGCCTCTGGAGTCACCACTGGCCTTCTTATCATTCTTTGACTTGCAATCCAGTCGTGTGAGATAATGTCTTACTCCAAGGTGGCCCTCGCCGGAGGCCGGGAGCACCTGCCACACTTGCTGCCTGCCAAGCTGACCTCGCATCAGGGTGAGGGAATGGGCTGGCTCACCTTTGGACAGAGTGTTTTGGTCAGCCTTGACCAAGTGCAGGCACAGGCCTCTCTCTCTCTCACACTCTCTCTCTCTCTCTCTCTCTCTCTCTCTGTCGCTGGGAAGGTGGCAGTTCCAGGACACCCTGTGGGCACCAAACTCCACAGTCTTTGCAGAGTGAACAGACACCCTGCTGTGCACCTTCAGCCATCTCTAGGTGACTTGTCACATCTACCTCAGTTCAGAGCTAGGGAAATGGTTGTTATCTGTGTTGGTCAGGAACTAAGGGCAAAGGGCAAAAGCCTGCCCCTGTCTGGTACAAAAACCCGGGTTGTGGGCAGCAGCTGCCAGGCCTGCCTGCAGGATGCCACTCTCTGGCTTCAGGCAATGCTCAAGTTTTGCTGTGGGGAACAACCTTGAAATGTGACCTGTGCTTGGTTGAACCCACAGATGTAACCTGTGCATATGGAGGACTGATGACGGTCATTTGGGACAAATAAAACCAGGGTGTTGGGGCCCAGCGTGGTAGCCTAGTGGCTAAAGTCCTCACCTTGCATACGCCAGGATCCCATATGGTGTGCCAGTTCATGTCCTGGTGGCCCTGCTTCCCATTCAGCTCCCTGCTTGTGGCCTGGGAAAGCAGTCAAGGACGGCCCAAAGCCTTGGGGTCCTGCACCCATATGGGAGACCCAGAAGAAGCTCCTGGCTCCTGGCTTTGGATTGGCTCAGCTCCAGCCATTGCGGCTGCTTGGGGAATGAATCATCAGTCGGAAGACTTTCCTGTCTCTCTCTCCTCCTCTCTGTACATCTGACTTTCCAATAAAAAATAAATAGATCTTAGAAAGAAGAAACTGTGTGCCATGAACCCGACACTTGAGCCTGCAGGCGGGCGCCACGGAGAAAAGCTGGCATTTGGCCACCCAGCCTTTGATATTTGTCCCTCGCTTTTCACCGAAAGCAGGAAGGTCCGCCTTCAAACACACATACTGCCCAGGTTCCAGAGGCAGAAGCCTACCCCAGGCCCTGAAGAACAGGCTGGCCATCGCCTGGAATGAAAGTCTTGTGAGACAACTCTTGATCTATTCTCTTCTCTCTGATCCATTTTGTAAAGGAAAGATGAGTTGCATGCTGGAATAGCCAGGGCCCAGAGGGCTCCTTTCCACCTGTCACCAGTGAAGGCTGACGGAGGCACAAGGAATACAAAGTGGACATGGTCGAGACTTCCAGGGAGCCCAAAGAAATGGAGGGGGACACTGGCATGGGACAGTTGGGGGGCCTGCTATGGGGAGATGTGAGAGAAGGGAGCCCCAGCTCCAGAGGAACCATATGAGCAGGGAGCTCCTGCAAGCATGGCCCACGTCTCTGCTCCCTGCTACCAGGACTGAGTGAGAGTAGACTGGGCAAGCGCTTCTGACACACTGCACACTCAGATGACAGCACCCCGCTTGTGCATCCCAGGGGGCGGCAGGCCCAGGGGCGACCCTTCCGTGCCCATTCTCCTTGCAATGCCAGATGTGTCTGAGGGCGCTCAGGCTCCAAGTGGAGCCAGCCCTTCCCCAGCTCCTGCTCCTGGGTAGAACCGAGCCCAGAATCTTGCTTCTGAAACAAGTCCTGTGTTCCCAGAATATGGCAAACAGGAAATGATTAAAAATGCAGCTATCAGGCAACCTAAGAATGAGGGAAATACTTGCAAAGGAAGGAGTATTCAGAATCCACAGAGAACTCCTATGGCCCAACCACAACAAGGCAAACAACCTGACCAATGAGTGGGTGAAGTGGGCAGCCTTCGGTGCAGCAGCTAACACACGGCTGGGCACAGCCGCGTACTTGCTGGCGTGTCTGGGTTTGTCATCCTTGCTGGTTTGTTTGGGGGACGTGCTGGCCGTTCCAGCTCTGGTTCTTGTCCTAGCTTCCTGCTCATTTACAGTGTGGGAGGCAGCAGACAATGACCTGTGTGCCTGGGTCCCTGCAACACTTCTGGGTAACCCAGAATGAGTTTCAGACTCCAGGTCCAGTCCTGGAGTTGCCGTCATCTGGGGAAGTGAGCCAGCTGGTTAAAGGTTTCTCTCTCTCTCCATTTCAAATAAAATTAATAAACTAATTTTTAAACAGGCAAAAGATTTAAACGCCTCTCCAAAGAGATGTAGCCAACAAACACATAAAAGGTTGCTCAATATGACCAACTGTATTAAGGAAACACACATTACAACTTCAATAAGCCACTACCACACCAAATAAGACAGATGTTCTGAAAATGACAGACAATCCAAGTGGTGAGGAAGGCATAGATGAAAAGGAAAATTACTAGTGTCGGAACTACAAAGTGGCACAACCACCATGGAAGACAGCGGGACAGTCCTGCAAGACCCTCAACACAGAATTCCCCCATAATGCAGTGACTCCCCTCCTGAGGGCACATCCGACGGAGCAAAGCAGAGTCTTGAAGAGCTACTTTCACACCCACGTTCATAGCCATGTTATTCACAACAGCCCAATGGAGGAAGAAACCCAAGTGCCATTGATGGGTGAGTGGCTACAGGGAATGTGTGATAGACCACAATGGACTATTTTCAGCTTCAACAAGTAAGGGAATCCTAACACATGGCTGAACCTTGAGGGCACTAGGCTGGGTGGAAGAAGGCAGTCACATAGACAGGCACCGCAGGGTTCCATAATGTGAGCCCACTGGAGGGGCCCAGTACGGGAGACCTAGCAGAACAGGTTGCCAGGCCCTCTGGAAGAAGGCAGAGGCTGAGGAGTTAGCATTTGCTGGACACAGGGCTTTTGTTGTACAAGCCAAAAGGAGTCCTGGAGATTACACCACACGTCCTCCTGTATCCTGGACCAGTGGTCTCTGTACCTGTTCATATTACAGAATTCTAGCGACCCTTGTACCTGTCCCAGCCAATATCCACTGCTGTTCCTGGAATGTGGCATGCAACAGAGGCCTCCCTGCTCCTTTTCAGTGTGGAACTGAGTGGGAAAAGGGGTTTAGAGATGGGATGTAGAAGCTTCTCATTGCCTGTGATGCTGATGCACCCTCATCATCCTTCAGAAATCCACACATGGGAGGCATACTGGCCGTGTGACCTAGAGACTGGAAGCAATCGCACAGCAATGCGAGGTCACAAAGCAACTGAGGTCCGCTTGTCGGATGTGCATTTGCAGGCCCTGGTTCTGAGACTGGAGTCAACAGGGAAGCCCAGAGATCTGGTTTTACAGATTTTTAACTGTGGTATAATAGAAGCACAGTTTTAAAAGTTCATGAAAAATGAAATGAAAAGTTTTATTTTGGTGCCAATTTGTTAAAGTCCATACAAAGGAGAAGTTTTTACTATGTCTATGGGAAATGTGTGTTATGAAGAAACTGCATGGTTTTCAACAAACCTTTGCATCAAAACAAATGCCTCTTCAGTTCCACTGTCCACAAACACTGTCTGGTCTCCTGTGCTACTTTGACAAAGGTTAATCGCCTTCAGCTATCCAGCCCTCCCTGCTGGAGGAATTTGTCTGCTCAGAAGTTCTGCCTCCAGGAGTGCCCTTGGTGCAGAGAGCAGCCACCTGTTACCTTCCCCTTGAGGCACTGCCAGCCCCGGGGAAGCAGACACTGACTGGTAAGTCGGCTGACCAAGGTGTCTGTTCTTGTTGCCCTTTTAGAGCCGACAGAGCAGGTGGACTGGAAGCCAGAAGGAAGTACGTGTGTAGGGGTGGTGGCAAGAACAGCAGCAAGCAACAAGAGCACAGCAACAGGGGAGGCCGCTGGTGGCAGCTGCTGTGGGACCACATCATTCCCTGCAGGAATGGCGATGGAAGACACACTCTCTGGAAAATGGTGAGATAAATACTGCAGGGGCAAGCTGCAGCAGTGTGTGAGACACCCGTCGAGAGCAATGGACTGCTGTGCTTCCTGGCCCTCAGCCGTGACTCACTCTCCTCTGATCTCCAGATCGAACACAGGACAGACATCCACCCATTTGTAATTCACATTGACCCTGAGGTATGTCACAGTTGGCAATGTGCCTCTGCTACTGTCAGTTCCCCCCGCCCTCACCAAATTAAATGGGTACAACTTAGGGTGCAAATTAAATTGCTTGAATCTCTTATATTTCCACATTTGTTCATCCACACTTCTTTATCAAACTATACAGATGTACATTTCTGAGCAGTTCAGTCCAAGAATCAGTGTTGAGATTCTGATTTGGTCACATTTGCAACTCATGTCTTAATTAAACATTTAAAAAAAGAAAGAACCACCAGAACATAGTTTAGTCTTTATATGGGAGTTTCAAGGTGTTGAATCCCATTCATGTCTAGGTTAGGGGAGGCACTTGAGAAACTGAATTACTAGTGTCTTCCATTTACCCAGACCTAGAATTTACACACACACACACTAAGACATCTTGAAAATGTTTTCAACCAAAACAAAGGTAATTTTCTAAAAACATTTAATGCCCTAAATAAGAGAATTTTACCTCATTAGAAAATCCATTTTTTTTCAAACAAACATGACTTGCAACTTAAGTGCCTTCACATTATTTCATTTCTTACAATACTTATCAACTTTGCTAAGCAAATAAGTGAGGTTGCAAACAGCCAAGCTGAATTCCAAACTGCCCCAATAAAGTAAACCAACGAAAGACCAATGACTGCAGCAAACACATTCAACATGGAACTTTCTGGGTCTCACCGTGGCTGAGCATAGCTGATGCCCACTGCACATGTCGCTAAAGTTGCCACTAGTTAGTTTGTAAAGTGGTAGCTGGGACCATTCCCAGAGGAGTCCCTTCTCCAACCAAACCCAGATTCCTCAAAGCTCGCTCTCAGGCTGGGCCCCCATCTTAATTCCTCCCTAAATGTTGAATTTCAGAGTAAATTCACCTCATCTTCCTTCTGCCCAACTTCATTTCACCTCCTAACCCTCATCAACTCGAAGGAGGAACCCGGCGAAGATCTTCCTTCTCTCCCACTTCTCTCTCCTCCACTAGGACAATTTTGCTAAGGTTTTCAAAAGACATTTGCTGGTTTTAAAAAAGTGCATTTTACAGAAAATTATTGTCATTATTTACTGTTAGAAGAAGGAGGAGACGGGCAGGAGGCTGTGCACACAGGAACTGACATCACCCCTAAAAACTCCCTCTTAACTCTTCAATATATTCCCAGGATTTGTTCTTTTTTTTTTTTTTTTTTTTTAGTGACAAGCTTGGCCGCGTGCATGTGTGAATAATGAAAAGTGTGACCAGGTTGGCCTGCTTTTTTCCATTGTCATTTAAAACATGCCGGCACTGCCTGTCATCCTGTGGGCACCCCACTATTTGCAGGCCCTGTCTTGTGTTCCGGACATTTGGAGTCACGCTGTGCAGGGCAAGGCCAGGGCTGTTTCCTTACCACAGCTCCTAGATGTAGCATTGCTGTCCTTGAGCACAGAGCCAGAGGGAGTATTGATTTCTATTACTCTCTATTGAGAGACAGTCCTTCACAGCTGCTGGTCATGGAGCTGATCTTTTCCCTAACACCGTGACGAATGGTTAACGCATCAGCTGATCAGGGTTTCCACACATCAGCCCTGTGCCCGTACACTTGAGCGTTTTGATGGGGTTGGGAGAGCATTTCCAAGGAAGACACAGATTTTCCCAAGGTCAGGATATGAAGAGAAGATAGTAAGAAATGGCAGGCCAGGAGGCTGCACCCTGGAGCTGGAGACATCAATATTTAGAAACAAGCCCATAGGACAGCTGGGCGCCAGTGGGCCTCCTGTGACCTGCTGACAAGCTGTGTGTGCACCCCACGATCCCCCTGGACCTCTATTCTGCAGGAGAGAACCAAGTGGCCATGCCGTGGAGGAGGAAAGGCAGGGAGAGGCCTGCAGCCGAGCTCACCTGCACCTGAGTTCATCCGTCTCAGAGCTCACCTGGCGCAGCAGCTGCAGCAGTGGAGAGGGAAGGTTGCAGTCGGGCAGAGGCAGGAAGCGGGGTGAGGCCCCTTTAAGAGGGGCCGTCCACATGAGGAGCATGTGAGCGCCTGTGCATAGGTTCTCATGATTCCTGTGAGATGGTGGCCCCGTGACCTGGTTCCCGAGGCCAGAAAAGGAAACCGGGGTCCCAGCTTCCGGGCTACTTCACTGGGAGCCCACAACAGCAGCCTTGGGCCCTGGGGAGATGGTGGGGAGGGTGGTCTCCAGCAGGCTTTTTGAAGTGGTCCCCCAGTCCCTCCCACTGGGTCAGTCCTTCCCCTGCTACAAATGTCAGCAGGGTTTGCATAATTAAGACAATTGCACATAATCGTTCTTTCAGAGGCCACATAGGGCGGCCAGTGGCTGGCCCTGGAGAGTGGGGGCAGGGCAGCCCATGGCACTCATTATCTCAAATCCTTTTCCAAATCATCTGAGGTGGATACAAAGGCCCAGGTGAACCAGCTGCAAAGACAGCGTGAGCCCCACACGACTCCTGCCCACACCAGGTGCTTCTGATCTATTCCCCCCACCGCCCGGCCCGGCAACCGCCTGCCCAACTCCTAGGCACAGCCACCCCAAACTGCCACGGTGCAAGCTTCTGGACCTGCTATACCAGCAGCGTGGGGCTGCAACAGTTTCCAGGGAGCTGGCAGCTCAGCTGGGAAGAAAACAGCCAAGCAAGCCCTGTGAGGTCCCTTCATGCCTGGGTCTCCCACGAGAGCAGACAGAGACACAGGCAGGTTAGGCACCAGAGCAGCTTGAGGGGCTCTCACGGTAAGGAGTTATTCAAATATTCCACCCTGGACCTGGCGCCATTTCTTCTTCCTCACAGCTCACGAAATTCGCGCCAATCCAGCCATCCACCAATCAGATGTAAGCTGGCATTCCATCCCTAGGCATTCACCTGCAGGCACCAATCCCCTGGGACCTGCTCTCAATCCCTCCCAATACCGCCCCCCCCACACACACACACCTTGCAGACAAAAAGGCCCCCAGGTGCAGCTCTCTCTCTCTCTTTCTTCTCCTTCCGGCCTCCCTCCCTGCTCCTCTTCCCCTTTTCCTCCTCACCTCCCCAACACCCCCACCCCTGTTTTCAACTCACGGTTAAGAACCAGGTTGCGGGAATTAGCGTAATAGAACTTTTTAAATAACTAACACTCATTGTGTTTAGAAACCTGAGAGCCTGTGGGGTGGAGCAGGACTGGTGGGTATGTTCACCCTGCAGTGCACCAAGAGGTGCCATCTGAATCTGGGACTGCTCTCCCAGCCCACAAGTACCAGAGCTCACACCTGCACCTGGGACATACCCGAGGGCCTTGGAAAGTCTCTGAACCCCCATGGCAGATGCAGGCTTGTACACCTGAACCAGACCTTTTTCCTGGGGGAAAGGGAGAGGATCCACCCTCTCTTTCATTAGCTTTTCTGAGGTCTGTACCCACTGAAAGTTGCCCACCTTGTTCCAACAGAGGGCACAATGTCTTGCTTGGGTAATTTACATTATTATTTTTTTATCTGCTTCTACTTACTTAAAATTTTATTAAAAATTATTCAAGAGACAGAGGGACAGAAAGAATGCTTTGGTCCTTTAGTTCACTCCCTTAGTGTCAGCTCTGGCTGGAGTTGGACTGGGGCTAAATTTGGGTGCTGGGAACGCAGTCCAGGTCTCCTAGGTGGGTGGCAAGAACTCAGTGTCGAGTTATCACTGCTAACTCCCAGGGTCTACACTTGCAGGAAGCTGGAACCAGGAGTAAGGGTGAGCATTGAACCAGGTGCTCCAATGTGGAATATCTCCATCAGAATGCCTTCTTCTCCATTCCTGTATATTTTTGGCTTTTGAATTTAAAGATCATGTTTTCTCTGTGGCTTACATTTTATTGTTTCGTTAAATGGTGCTGAGCTGGAGCCATGGGCATGTGGCCCTATGCGGAATGCCCTTGTTCTGGGCATATCACATGCGTGCCCTCAGGCCAGGAACACTGTTAGTGTGTGAGAATGAGTGTGTTGTGAGCCATCCATGTGATGATAGTGTCAGCCACATGAATGGCATTTATACCAGTCTTGAGTCTGTGCCACCTGCTACTCGGAGATGAACTCATGCCATCCTCCCCCAGCCTCAGCTTGTCATGGGTAGAAATGAGGTCACTGAGGAGGGGGAATAGGTGATCACCCCATGGCCATGCTGGTGCGATACTGGGATCTGTGCACCACTGGCCCCTGAAAAGGCTGTGTGGAGGAGCCCCTGAGGAAGGCCACAGGGTCTGGGTGCAGACGCTGAGACTAGTCAGGGAGGAGGTTGCCCATGCTTCCATGCAGCCCAGACCTCGGACTTGGAAGCCTGCTCTGGTTCCAGGCAGACATGGGCCATGTTAATCCCAGCCCTGGAGTGTTCTTCCAGCAACCACGTCCCAGCTGCAGCATCTGCGGCATCTGCAGACTTTGATACCAAATGCACTGTGTGATATCACTGAGACTTGGAAAACGGCTATTTTCTTGCAGGACAGTCTCTGCTTCATTTCTTTATGGAAATTCCTCCATCAGGTTGGCTTTGGTTACTGCCAGATGTAGCTTGCCCAAGAAAGCTAGGGAAAGCTCTCTGATTTCAGACACCTGACAGGCTCTGTGGCATTCTCCAAAACTAGAGACCACCGTGCACACATGGATTCAGACATCCTGCAATGGTGGATGCATTTCAGTACACAGGAATCGATTCCTGGCTGGGGCTTGACTTATCCCAGTGTCACCTGGGGCTTCTGAAACCTTGTGACACCTGCCCAGGGACCCCTGGTAGCTTCTTGCTTACCTGCAATGGACAGGTGTGTCCAGCTCCTCTGGTACATCCTGTTTCACTAGATCTGGATCTGGCTATTTCTCTGGCTTTGTTCAGAAGGAGATGGTTTTTGGAAAGCAGTATCTGCTTCAAAATGGAGTTGTGTCTGGGCCTTATCAGTGGATAGAATGGCCGGGTTGTGTGATTGCATGTGTGCTCAGAATGATTCCCAATTCAAATTTAGAAACATAGAGTCTTGGTGCCATACTTGTGTATCATCTTTTCCTTATTCTTAAAGTTTTATCCTAGTGGCATGAACCTAAATCCTCCTTTGCTTTATTCTGGGTGTAGTTCAGAGTGACTCTACCAGTATTTCTGCTAAGAAGATGATTGCTGACAGCAGATTAAAACCTTGTTTAGTTGCTCTTTCTGACTTTAGATGTAACCTGTTAAGGTTTTTATATTGAGAGGCACAGAGAGAAGCAGGGGAGAGTGAGAGATGGAGAGGGAACAAGGAGGTTTCCTATTCACTGGTTTGCTACCCAAATAGCCATGATAGCCTGGGCTGTACCAAAGAAAGCCAGCAGCTGGGAACTGACTCAAATCTCCTTTATCTCTCTCTCTCTCTCTCTCTCTCACACACACACACACACACACACACACACACACACACACACACACACACACTTTTGACATACAAGGCCAAACATTCCAGTTAGCCTTGCAGGGAAGAGGGGAGCACAAAGGAAGAGAAGGTGAAGCAGGCCCGTGCAGGTGGCAGGTGAGTAGACTCCAGGCAAGCCTGGTCCCAGCTGGGGATAGTGACCAGCTGGGGAGTGCAGTGCAGAGTGGGAAAGGTCAGGGCAGAGCCACAGGCTTGGGCTGGTTTTGGCCCAGAAAACGTTTGTGACTCTGGACCTGGGAACCCTAGACTAAATACCATCAGTTTTGACAAATTATCTGAGGTAATTTTCCATGGTACAAAAATTTCTGTTGTTCTTGGGACAGGCTGAAGAGATGGGCTCTCAACCAACTTCCTTCTGGATCATTGCATATGATTAAAGCAAAGAAATGTTGACTCACAAATGACTCAAACGGCAGAATCTTCCCAGTGAGCCTGAAGTGGCCAATTTAAAAAGTATATATTTGTTTTGTAAATTGAATGCATAGTTTATCCAACAATGCCTTGGTGAATGAAGAACACACTCAAGAGTGATTTGAAATCTTATAAAAGGCAAGTATAAAAATGAATAGGTAGATAGTAGATGAGGCAAAGATGAAGAATAATTATTTATTTGAAAGTTATAGTGACAGAGAGGGAGAGACAGACAGACATACACACACTTCTTTCATCCACTGGTCCACTCCCCAGATGCCCACCACAGTGAGGGACAGGCCAGCTTAAGCCTGGAGCCAAGAACTCCATTGAGGCCTCCTACAGGACTGGCAGGAACCTGAGTACTTGGACCAGCATCTTCTGCCTTCTGCATACATCAGTAGGGAGCTGGACCAGAAATCTGGAGTAGTTGGAACCCAAGCCAGGCACTCCAATATTGGGGGTGAGCATTACAAGTGAGGGTATATTCTGCTGCACCCCAGTGCTTGCCCATCAACACCCTGATCACCTGAATACTGCCTCTGTGTCTACAATGAAATCAACTAATTAAAATGGGGTTTCCCACATGGGGAAGGAAAATCATATCTTTAGACATCTTTGGAATTTTTTTCCCTGAAAGGTAAAGGGTCTTCCTAGTCAGCCTTAATGGCAAAGCTGGCTGAAACACACGGTCATTCTCCAAAGGATTTACACCTTATTAACACCTTCACGGAGGTGGTTACCACACTCCCCTGCCCCAGGTCTAGTAAGAGCTGAAACTCCCTGCAAGTCTCCCCTGCACATCGCTCCCTAGTGAAGGACACAAGCCCATGGGAACCCATCACAGAGGCATCGGCGGGAGGAGTCCAACTTTCTGTCTGATGCTAAAGCTTTCTTTCCCAGATTTCCTCTTCTTTTTTCTCCCTCATCTCTTTGCTCTCCCTCGGGTTGTGTTGCAACGTTGGCAGACGATGTGTGCTAGAATAACAAACACATGGGAGAGGAGAACCGACCAAGCGTTAACTTTTCAGCTTTCAAAATAATCTCTCGGATGAACAGGAGGCCAGTGAGTGACTCTGCAGTGGAAATACTCCATTAGGCTGGAGCTTTGTAGAGGTCGCACAACATGATGAGCTTCAAGAACCACCATGGCCAAGTGGCCTTGTCTCAGGTCCTTCTGCCCTGAAGGGTTGCAGCTGGTGCTTCAGGAGGTTCCGAGGAGACCTGGCTTTCCTTCCCATCAAATTCCCACTAATCTCATTAATCCATAACTTCACCAAGCACAGGCAAGATGTCCCAGATCCCCGGTGCCACCACTAACGCCTCCTTCATCTTCACAGTGCCAGCCAGCTGCCCAAAATGTGGCAGCATTTGGAGGGCACGTTGACCCTTTCCTCCTTCAAGATGTCTGTTCCTGAGAAGCAATTTCAGCAGGAACCATGCACAGCGAGAGATCATGTCTGCCTCTGGCAGAGTTTACACGCCTTTTATGTGTAGCAGCTGAGCGCTACGAAGAGCAGAATGATCGGGGACAGTGAGCAGGAGCCACGCGGCATTACCCTGGAAGTTGCAACAGAGTGTGCAAGAAGCTGGACACACCTGCCTGCGTCTGGAATGTCCGTCCTTGTTCTGGTGCCCATCATGGTCTCCATGGCGATCTCCGAGCCACTCCATCTCTTTAAGTAATGCTACAGAAACTCAGATTTCACCCACTTTGCTTACCGTAACCCATCAAGGACCCCCAAAAACACCACAATAGAAATTGGGGTACGACCAGCAAAATCTCAGTGACACTTGTAACAAAAACATCCTAGGAATGTGAAGGGTCTTCAGAAAGTTCACCCAAAAAATGTGTTAGGGAGAGAGGGGAAAGCTACACATAGATCTCCAAAAGATTTGGCACCAGAACACATTTCATTTCATTTTCCGTAAGCTTTTTATTTTTCTTGGAGCTTGGGCACACTTAAAAGCTGCTCCATGTGAAGTGTGTATTGCGTGCTTTCCTTTTAGGGATCCACAGTGCATGCCAGGCTAGTAAAGCCACAGAGAAAACCTGCAGTGGGGAAAAACTTTCTTCCAATAGCACACCTTTGTCCACAGACTCCACCTTCTTTTTGTTGAACTTCCCCCCTCCCAACAGCTCTCAGATCCACCCGGGCACACAGGTAGGCTTCCCCATAAAGCAGGAGGGCAGCAGGAACACAGCTCGTGCGATTGCCTTGTGGCCTGGTCTCTCAGAAGCAAGCAGTGTGAACTCTGCAGACTGGACCTCGACGGTTCCTGTGGGCAGTGCAGAGGCCTCAGACAGCCTCTCCAGATCCCACCCTATCTCTTTCTGGCCCCCCAGTAGGGTCTAAACTTGAGGTGCTCTTTCTGTGCCTGTCTCCCACTTTCTGTGCGAGGCCTCCACTAGGCACACTTGGTACCTTTGGTGCTGGCACCTGCCTGTGGGTGGGAGCTGTGGGCCGCCGCCCTGAGTTCCCTGCCTGATGGCCATATCCGCAGTCTGGAGCCAATGGGCCTTCAGTCAATGGTCATGCAACGGGACACATGCGGTCACGCTTAGGTCAAAATTCTCCCTGGGCTGTTGCCTTGTTCCACTGCAGGCAGGCTGGCCCTCCAGGACCATGTGTTTCACACTTTTCTGAAATGCAAACAGCTGACAGGGAGGCCTCCTACCAGTACCGATAGCTACCTCCACTGTTCTCATCTCCAACATGGGTGACACTGGTTGCGCTTGCCGCTGTTGTCATTCATGACTTTGTCCTATCCACAGGCAAATTCTACGCTAAGCTTAGCAACAAATGTTTCCAAAGGATCCTCTCCTCTACCTTGGTGCCAGGTCATCCATGTCCTCAGGAAAGTGGCCTGATGGCACGGGGTGGGAGACTTTGGGACCCGGCTAGCCTCTGACCTGGGAATGGAGTGTGAGTGGGATGAGGAGATGCCAGGCAGAGCGGGGGAGGGGTTAGCATCTTTGTGATACAGGAGCCAGTGATGTAATCCCTTTCTTTATCTCCATCTCAGAGTAGCTAAAGGAGCCAATAGTTTCATACTTCCGTAAGAACCTGCATGAACTCTTCCTTTATAAAGTCTTACCATGGTAAAAAGAAAAAATTTCCTAACATACCATTTGTTATTTTAATTACCACTAAGTGGACGATTCCATGGCATTAAGTATATTCACATTGAAGTGTAGGGGCCACCCTATACATCCCCAATACTTATCACACCTAAACAGCTAGACATCTTAACAACAATTATGTACTTGAAAAGACAGAGTAACAGAGTGAAAGAGGCAAAGAGAGAGAGAGGTTTTCCATCCCACTGGTTCACTTGTCAAATGGTCACAATAACCAGAGCTGGGCTTGTCTGAAGCCAGAAGCCAAGAGCTTCTTCTAGGTCTCCCATGTGTGTGCAGGGTCCCAGGTACTTGAGTCATCTTCCATTGCCTTTGCAAGCGCATTGCAGGGAGCTGAATCGAAAGCGGAGCATCCAGGACTTGAACGGGTGCCCATCCAGGATTTGAATGGGTGCCTGCATTACAAGTGGTGGCTTAATTTGCCATAACACTGGCCCAACTTTGCACCCTTAAACCAGTTCTTCATTGCCTTTCCATTATCTTCCCATCACTGCCATTCTACCGTGTGTCGTGTGGAGTCAACTCCTCTAACATCTTACAAAGTAAAATCATCCAGTAGTTGCTCCTCTATGACTGGCTCATTTCACTTAGAATACTGTTCTCAGGATCCACCACGCTGTAGCTTGTGCTAGAATTTCCTTTCTTTAAGGCTGCATAGTACTCCATGGATGCAGGTCCACATCACACTTTGTTTATCCGTTCCTCTGTCAAAAGACATTTGGTCTTTTCCACTTTTGGGCTGCTGTGAATGACACTGCCATGAACAGTGGCGCACAGACACCTGTTTGAGTTCCTGCTTTTCAGAATTTTCCTGTACATACCCAGGAGCAGAGTTTATAAAGTCGAATGCTCATTTCACGTCCAACTGTGTGGGAAGCTGATCTGCTCTTTTGCATAGTGGCTGCACCATTGTGTGTCTGCACCAGCAAAGCACAGGGAAGGAACTTACTTTTCAACTCCCACAGCAACATTTGTTGTTTTCTGTCTTGTTTGGGGCATTTTTTTTCAATACGCATCCTAATGGAAGTAAAGGAGAAACCAACTCTCCAAGCAGCTTTCTGAGTGAGGCGTTCTGATTGTCTCCAGTTTATTTGGATGGCACTGGCGGGGGGTGGGGGGAAGCAAGCAACCCATTGAATGCGAAACAGCAGCAGGTGCAAGCTGCAGGGCAGGATTAAAACCAGCTGTGTCCCTGTCTCTCTGCTAGGTACCCCAGCGCCATGCTGGGCCTCCCCCTCATCAGCACCGTGACATCCCTGATGGACGTTGAGCCTGCGTGTGCCTGCTGTTTAGGGCAGTGTTGGAGACTGGACCCTTTCCTGGGCTAAGGAAATTTCCTCTAAATTCTGGGCAGAACCCAGGACCCTGCTGCCATGGTGGAGCATGGGGAATACTCTGTGCTTTGGAAAGGGACCCTGTAAAGAGGAAGAGAATAAGGCTGGGTAAAGCAACCTGCAGTTCTTAACCCCAGAACTAAGTGATCCGAGCTTGCTAGTTCCTTGAGGTATTTCAGAGGTAAAAAAAAAAAAAAAAAAGAAAAAAGAAAGAAAATACTCTGGATAGCGTCATCCCAAGCCTCAAATTCTTCCTATAGTTTTTCAAATCTTGCTGATGGCATGCAGGTAAAGACAGACAGACATGTCGGGACATGGGACAGCCAGGTAAAGAACAGAAGCACAGCATGGAAGGCCTTCGGGGAGTCCATGTCCTGCTGCTGTGAGACTTTAATGCAACCATATAAATTACCTCAATACCTGATGACCTCCCAAAGCATCACCTTCAGATCCTATCACACTGGGATTGGGGTTTCCACATGTGCATTTGGTGGTGTGGGGAGAGGGGGAGACATACCAATGCAGCAGCAGGGAATCAGCCAACTCCAGCCCACTGGGACCCTCCTTACCCACGTAAGTGGAGGCGGAAGCCAAGAACTTGTGAAGGTCAAAGCCGGTGTGTAGACCCCTCAAAGACAGAGACCTCATCACGCCCTTGGGGACATTCCCCTCTACCCCGTACCTTGCTGCAGCCACCTCGGAGCCCTGGATGCTAACACGGACTGTAGCTGAAGAAGAACACCTCCAGGGCTTAGACTATTTAAGGAATGTCTAAGGAGCCCAAGGATAACAAGCAAGGAGAAAAAGCTGCTAGAGGAAAGCGCAGCCTCCAAGCCAGCCCTACAGCTAACAGTAAACAACTCTAGCCAGATAAACAAGCCCTCAGCTGAAGGTCTGCTTTCTCCATTCCTTACTGCTCAACAGATCACGTCTGGATTTCAGCCAGAAATGACAAGGTCTGAGAAAGGGCCAGAAAAACAGCCTGAGGAGACAAAGCAAGCAACAGACTCAATTCAGGTATGGAAAGCCACTTTTGGAATGTGGACTGGAATTTAGAACAACTCTGAGGAATAATTATAAAAAGTGGACAACAAACATGAACAGATGGGTAAGAAAGAAATTCCAGAAACCTAAGTGCTGTAACAGTGGTCACAAATGCCTTTAGTGAATGTCCAGGTAGATCGGATACAACCAAGAAAAGCACCTAGGACTTTGAAGGTTCCAATATAAACTTCCAAATCTGAAATGCAAGCAGAGAAAAAAAAAACGGAGACGGATTCCAAGAGCTATGAAATAAATACAAAAGATGTAAGTGCGCGAAATACAAATGCCTGAGGGGACAGAAATAAAGAAGAAAAAAACCCAAAAAAACTAAGGAAGTATGGGCCTGGTGCAATGGGCTAGTGGCTAAATCCTCACCTTGCAAGTGCAGGGACCCCATAGGGGTGCCAGGTTCCCATATAGGTGCCTGTTTGTGTCCTGGCTGTTTTACATCCCATCCAGCTCCCTGCTTGTGGCTCTGGAAAGTAGCAGAGGACAGCCCAAAGCCTTGGGACCCTGCACTCACATGGGAGACTTGAAGATGTTCCTGGCTCCTGGCTTCGGATAGGCTCAGCACCAGCCATTGCGGTTCTTGGGGAGTGAACCAGCAGATAAAGATCTTTCTGTCTGTCTTCCTCTCTGTAAATCTGCCTTTCCAATAAAAGATAATAAATCTTTTTAAAAAAAATCTAAAGAACTAATAGTGGTTTATGTTGGCATCGGTGCAGTGAGTGGCAGTGATGTTATAAGGGACAAAAGAGAGAAAAGGGGGAACATGGTTAGTACTCACACTGCCTGTGGAGTGACGTGGTGGACACCTATGCTTTGCAAACACCTAATCTAGGACAATAGCTAAGAAGATTAGACAGAAAGGGAATCTGAATTTCCCAGTTAAAAAATTAGAGAAGGCAGAAAGAGGGGAAGATTAAAAAAACAAAGAACACCAAAAAAAGTCACAAATACAAATAGTGATTTAACTATATCAATAATCCATTGTAAACATTCTTTTTTTAAATACTCATTCTCCATGAACTCTGAGGACTTTGATTAATATGATTGACTCAGGTGTGTCAACCCAAAGATAGTGACAATTGGAGATTGCAAAGGATAATGAAAAAAAGACACAGCTATGTGTGGTGCATTTAAAATACAAGGTAAAGATATGGGGAAAAGTATACCATGACCACTTCAACCAAAAAGAAAGATGGAGTATTATATTCATGTCAAACATAACAGACTTCAGGAAAAGGAAGTTTAGCAGGAGTCAGAGGACATTAAGCAATGATTAGGGGGGCCATTCTTCTAGAAGACATGACGATCTTCAATGCAGATGTGCCTAATGAGTGCCAACTGCAGCAGAAATGGACAGAAACGCAAGGGGAGATGCCCACCTCCGTTAATGCAGTGTTGTAGCTGGCGGCTCCCAAACACCTCCATTAGTAGTTCATAGACCCAACTGCAGGAAATCCTTCAGCAACAACAAACCAATCAACAGGTAGATCTACTCAACATTTACGTAATACTCATTCAACTCCATCGGATAGCACGTTGTTCCAAGGCTCCCCTAGAACATTCACCAAAACAGAATCCCTGCCCAACAAATGTAAAAGAGTAAAACGTACATAAAATATGTCCTCAGATTAAAACAGGATTAAGCCAGGGAACAACAGAAAGAAAGCTGGAAGATCTCCAAATCAACATACTTTTAAATAACCCATGCGTAGGGTCCGGCGCGGTGCTGATTCTAATCCCGGCACCTCCATTTCCCATCCAGCTCCCTGCCTGTGGCCTGGGAAAGCAGTCGAGGACAGCCCAAAGCCTTGGGACCCTGCACCTGCATGCGACACCTGGAGGAGGTTCCCGGCTCCTTGCTTCGGGTCAGTGCAGCACTGACCGTTCCAGTCACTTGGGGAGTGAATCATCAGACAGAAGATCTTCCTCTGTCTCTTCTCCTCTCTGTATCTCTGACTTCGCAATAAAATTAAATAAATCTTTAAAAAAATAACTCATGGGTCAAAGAAGAAATTGTGAGAAAAATATAAAAATATCTTGAACTAAATGAAAATTAAAGCAGTTATCAAAATCTGTGTCATTTATGTAAGGGCCGACTATGTGCAGGGCAGAACCAGGCTGGACGGCAACACCCAGTGTTCCAGTGGAAGTCGGGGCTGAAAACAGAACCAATGCAGCAATTGCAACCACCAGCTGATCAGGGCGATGGACTGTGCCGGGCTCTGTACTTGCTGGTACATACAAGCATCTGGTCGGAGAACACCTCAGACAAAGTTTCTTTGGGGATCTCCCCAACTGAAATGGCGGACTCAGAACCCTAACCAAGAAAACACAGAAGACAGAACAAGTCAATCAACCACCTCAGCTATATGTTGGCAGTGAAATACTGGACAAATGGAGACTGTATGATGGACTATGTCAACCAGTGGATTCTTCAACGACCTCATAGTGCTTGGAGTGGCGAGATTGGCAGTAATTCATAACTGGTGAACTATCAAAACCACTTGAGCAAGAATCTCAGAACATGCCCCGTATCCGGGACCTGGGGTGGGTGGGAAACTGGGTGGGGCTTCTCCCTCAATATCCCCCTTTACCTCAGATACATGAAGGAAACAATATGGAAATAATAGTCCTACCCAGTTTCCTATAGCACTTGAACCTTTTTACCCTAATTAACTATGTAAAAGTAGTCAAAAATATAATTAAAAACAAATTTTAAAAAACCAAGAACAATAAAGATTGTCAAAAATATAATAAAAAATGAAAAAAAACTGTGTCATGCAGCAAAAGCAACGCTTTGTGATAAATTTATAATATCAAATGGATATATTAAAAACAAAGAAGACCCTGAATTCAACACACACCTGTCTTAGGAAACTGGAGAATGAAAAGTGAATTAAATCTTACATAAACAAAAGAAAAGAAACCTTAAAAGTTAGTGAAGGAATCTATGAAAATAAAAAGCAGGGGGACCCAAAAGAGAAATCAAATTAAAAATAAGTTCTTTAAAAAGATTAGTGAAAGCACAGCTAGGTTAACAACAACAACCACAACAAAACAGGACACAATTACTAATCACAGCGATTGAAGCAAACTGCTCAGACCCCATGGGCGTGAGAGGATAAAGAAGGGAATACTCGAGAACTCCATGTTTTCAAAAACTGCCATGTATTTCAAATGAAGCAATGCCTTGAAGGACACAATCGATCAAGATTCATATGAGAAGGAACAGGTCGTCAGCAAAGGTCCATCTATAGCAGGGAAACGGAGCAGATGGAGTGAACCGTCCATGAACTACCAGCACGGAAAGGGCCAGTGCTGGGTGAGCTTATCGCTGAGTTACATCCTCGTCTTAGGGCAGAAATCTGCCAGACCTTGGAGAGAGTGGAACAGAGGGGACACATCCTAACCCAGCTAAGCCAGCACTAAAACCAAAGTCCTTACCAGAAGATGGGAGATCGGAATCTCTCATGCGCAGATGAGCAAAAATTCCTCAGCATATATTCCACAGTGTATAAACGAGACCATGAAGCTGGGCTTTTTCTAGGTACAAAGCTGACTCAACATTTTAAAAAATCAATTAATATAATCCATTACATCTGCAGATCAGACAAGAAAAATCTCAGTCATCTCAATAAGTGAATAAAAGGTACTTTATAAAATTCACCACCTACATGCCAAAAAAACCGGACTGTTGGCAAACTTCTACAAACCGATAAAGAAGCTCTTCAACAAAACCTCCAGCCATCATCACACTTGGCATCGAGACGGCAGAGAGTCCGGAAGCATCCACTCGAGTGAGGAATAAAGAGCACGTCCCCTCTTCTCGGGACATCACTGCCTCTTAGCATCCTAGCGGAAATACGCCTGATGCAATAAGAAAAGGAAAACAAAGTGCATCGTTCTGAAAAGAGGGAATACAGTTGCCTTTGCTCACGGAGTACTTGACTGGGTATGGAGAAAGTTCAGAAAAACGAAAAGGGCCGCAATAACGTTATCACTAATAAATGATAATAACAAGTTTATCAGATACACAGTAACAAGTCAGAGTCAGCTGCTCTCCCATATAGCCACAACGAACTGTTGGAACGGAAAATTAAAAACACAACGCTGTTTACCTTAACGTCACAAAAATGAAGCCATTCGAAATGAATATAACAAAATATGTATAAGATAATTATCAGGAAAATTACAAAACTCTGGTAAAAGGAAGTTCTAAATAAATGAAGAGATAGGGAAACTCAGTACTGTTAAGATATTTGTTCTTTCCATCTTGACTCAATACCACGCCAAAGTCCCAATAAGAAAGGTGTTTTTTGGGGTATTGATAAGTGGTTTCTAAACCTTTAACAGAAAGGTTAAGAAGCCAGTGCTGTGGCATGGTAGACAAAGCCTCCACCTGCAGCACAGGAATCCCACGCAGGTGCCAGTTCAAATCCTGGATGTTCCACTTCTGAGCCAGGTCTCTGCTTATGACCTGGGAAAGTAGCAAAGGATGGTTCAAGTCCCTGCACTCCTGCACTCACATGGGAGATTCAGAGAAAGCTCCTGGCTCCTGGCTTCGGATCATCTCTGCTCTGGCCATTGCGGCCATTTGGAGAGTGAACCAGCAAATGGAAGATATCTCTCCCATCTAATCCTTACATAACTCTGCTTTTCAAATAAAGATAAATCTTGTTTTTTAACGAAAAGTTTAAAAGAAGCTAATGCAAAACTGAAAGAAAAAAATCCAGCCATTAGGCGCAAGACTTTAGCTCAGATGAATTCAGAATTTATGTCCTCATAGAAACCTACGTGCAAATGTTGGCAGTCATTTTCTTCCTGACCGCTGAAAATGGGAAGCAAGCAAGCTGTTTTCCAACAGGAAAACAGTACAGACTGTGGAGTGTTCTTCAATGCTAAAAGACAAGGAGAACCTTAAATGCACAAGGCTTGGGAGTGAAGTCAGTCTGAAAAGGCTACATACTGCTCAAGGTAGACAGCAAGACCTTCACCCACTAATCCACTCCTCAGATGGCCACAATGGCCAGCGGTGGGCCAGGCAGAAGCCGGGGACCAGGAGCCCAAGCATTCCCTCTGGGTTTCCCACCTGGATGGCAGGGGCCTAAGGACCTGGGTCACCTGCTGCTGCTTTCCCAGGACATCAGCAGGGAGATGGATCAGGTATGGAGCAGCTGGGACACCAACTGTGCTCACCGGGGTGTTGGCGCCACAGGTGACAGGTTTATCCGCTATGCCACAGAACCGGTCCCTAAAAAAGTGTCTTAAGATGACATTCAGCAGAAGGCAGAGTTTTCCAGAGAATATAAATGTACAAGTGGAAGGAGCGAGGACAGGGCTGGGGGAGGGTGCAGGACAGGTGGACGATTACTTCGGTCTAACACGTGGACGATTGCTGAGTGCTGCCTGATGGTGGCTATCACTTCTGGGTGATTGGTGGTGGCCAGCGGGTCTTCTGACTGGTCCTGGCCTACCTGGTGAGGGAGGGACCTCCATCCTGCTCACCCTGCTGAACATAGGCCAGCAGAAAGGAGACAAATGGCACAGGGTCACAGCCTGCAGACAAGGGGTCTGGGACAAAAACTCAGCTTATGCTCTGGCCTTGCCATAGACCAGCTGTGAGTGTCAGCCAAGTGGCTGCCTTCCTAGGCTCCAGGATCCTCACCTGCAAGATGGGCGAGAGGACACCACCCTGTCCCCCTCACAGGAAGGAGATGGACTGCAGGCCTCAGCCTGCTGCCACAAGAACCCCATCCCCAGAGCTAATGTCTTGTACCCACTGGCTTCCTCTCCACCTATAACCAAGCTGACTTGGATCCTGGCTCCCTGCATCACGGGATGCCCAACCTGCACCCCTCACCCAGGGCCTGTCCTCAACCGCCCACAGCCCTGGCCCCTCTCCCACCCTTCCCTGCCCACCCCTGCCCCCTTTCTCTTGTGCACCTGTCTTTGTTTACATTCTCCTGGCTGGGCACAGGTCATTGAATCTCACAGACTGCATGGCACTGTCACCTGGGTGGATGCAGGGGCATGTCTCTGCAGCCCACGCCATGTGCCCTCCCACCCTGGGGCGGTGTACTGCCTTGCTCTGAGCATCCAGGGTATCATATGCCTTTTATAAAAGTCATCTATTTAAAGGGAGGGGAGAGAGAGAGAAAGAGAGAGAGAGGAAGAGATCCACTGGTTCACTCCCCAAATGGCTGAAACTGCTAAAACTGGGTCAGTCCAAGCCAAGAGCTTCTTCTAGGACTTCCACATGGGCACAGGAGCCAATCACGTGAGCCACCCTTCGCTGTTTTCCCAGACACATGACAGGGAGCTGGATTAGAAGTGGAGCAGCCGGGACTTGAACAGGATGTCTGCATTGCAGGTGACGGCTATACTCACTAGGCCACAGTGCCAGCCCCACTCCATGTGTTCTTACTCTGCTGCCCAGCTGGTTCCTGCTCACAGCTTGGGACAGACTGGAGGGCAGTGCCTGGGCCCTCTGCCTGTAGTCTCAGAGCCTCATGGAGGGGCACAGACAGGCGTGCGGACCACAGCTTCCGCATCCAAGCCCCGGCAGGGTTGGTGGTTCTGGTCTCAAAACGAAGCTCAGGGAGTTCCAAAGGTCAATGAGTTTCATTTGTGTGCTTGTTTATTTTGTCCTAATTTTAACTTACTAAGCAATCTGAGATTTTCTTTAAACATAGTTTAGAAATATCTATGCATGTGCTATCTAAGCAAACAAGGCCTACAAGTCAAATCGGTGAGCAGTCAGGAAGGATAAAAATATATGACCACACACAAAGGGCCCGGAAGCGGGCCTTCTGGTTTTATATGCTGCTTTGCTGTCTTGAAATTCTCAACGACCTTGGAACCAAGGGACAGCATTTTTCTTTTGCCCTGGACCCAGCAAAACCCCACTTTAAACGCCCTCTAGCTGTAAACCAGAGTGCCTGCATCCCGTGTTGGGGGCCTGGAGACCATGTGGATGGTAATGCTCCTGGAGGCTGGCAGGTGCAGAGGAGGGTGGAGACAGGCCTGGGGACAGTGTGGGGACCGGCCCTGGGAGCCTCATGTGTCTCTGCTTCTGGCAGGGTGCTGTGCCTTCTCTTCTATGGTCAGGAGGACCTGGGCGCTGCTGGAGCTTGGTGGGTCCTTGTCCCCAGAGCTCAGTTCAACCAGGTAATTGGGAGAGACCAGGCAGGAGACCCAGCCCGAAGAGTTGTTGGTGCAAGTGTTGCAGCCTGTGCTTGCTGGTCAACCCTGTCCAGGCAAGAAGTCTCCACTCTGGGGCTCTGGCATTGCCATGTTACGGATGGGGCCACTGCTGGCAGCACCAACATCACATACGAGCACCAGTTCAAGGCCTGGCTGTTCTACTTCTAATCCAGCTCCCTGCTAATGCGCCTGGAAATACAGCACAAGGTGACCCAAGTGCGTGGGTCCCTGCACCCATGTGAGAGACCCAGAGGAAGCTCCTGGCTTTGGGTTTTGGTCTGGCTCAAGCCTGGCCATTGTGTCTACTTGGGGAGTGAACCTGTGGATGAAAGAGCTTTCACTCTCTCGGTCTCTTCCCCACTCTCTGTAACTTGACTTTTGAATAAATAAGCGCATCTCTAAAAACTCCAGAAGAACTCCCCACTTTGAGTCATCAGGCAAGATCCTAGCTGCTTCAGCAGAGCTGTTGTTTCCCAGCCTGGGAGCGCCAGGCTCTGGCTGCTCAGCTCTCTGCTGCCCCCACCTGGCCATCTGCAGAGCCGACCTGAACCACAGGCAGGGTGCTCCTGTTTGAGGACTGCCTTAAACCTGCACGGAAATCAATGTCATCTCACTGTTTCTGATGTACACATGGGGCAAATGGAAATGATGAGATAGTGAAAATGTCTCTATAAATGGGGCAGAGAGGCACAAAAGAGCAGAGGCTGTGTATGAGCAGAGGACAACTTTTTTTTAGTGTTTTTACATTTTATTATTTTATTATTATTTTATGATACAGTTCCATATTCCCTTATCCCCTCCCCAATTCCCTCCCCTCGACCTAGTTCCTCTATATCATTACTAAAGTATAGTTCTTCATACACAGTCATATGTTCATCATTGCGGGCATGGACAATGGCAGAGAGTCCAGCATCCTATTGTCAAGATATAGTAAAGAGTTTCATTGTAAGTACATCTTTGTCTGGAAGTAGAAATGCATACTACACTGCATCCTCACATCTGGATGTTAGTCTCCATTTCACAGCTACTGTACATCCCTTAAATGAAAAGTCATGATACAAAATCAACAATAGAAAGAAAAATAGAAATTTACAATGCCATGAAGTTAAATGACATGTTACTAGATATGACAGTCTCCATTACACAACAACTATACATCCCCTTAAATAAAGAGCCACAAAACAAAATCAACATCCAGGAGAAAAAAAGAAATTAACAACACCAAGAAGTTAAACAACATGCCATTAAATGGCTAACATGTAGCTGAAGAATGAAAATCAAGAACCTTCTTGAAGAAAATGACGCCACTGCATGATCTACGAGTCACTGATTTAATCAGAAGAAAGTGTTTTGAAGAGATGAAACCAACAGAAAACAACAAAACCCACGTTTCCGCTGATCTTTGTGGAAGTGTGTCTCCTCCAGACAATAAACAGATGGGTTTTGTTTTTTAATCCAGTCTACTAACCTATGACATTTGATTGAGCTTAAGCCTTTACATTCAGAGTTTAATATGTATGGGTGGTACTTTGGTCCTGTCATTCGTCTCTATAAATGGGGGCAGAGACTGTGTATGTTAAGGACAACTTGACTTTGAACTGACATTTGACTTGAGTAGCCGTAAAGGATGGCTCCGAGGGGTGTGGTGGCTGTGGGGTCACTTTAGGAGCCTCTGTGTGCAGAACCTTTGGGGCTCAGAGGTTAGAGAACTCTCAAGAAGGAACGAGGGCCAGCCCTGACACAACAGCAGCCACCTTGGCAGAGAACGGAAACAAGGTCTGGAATGCCAGCTATGGCTGGCCCCTTCAGGAACTTTCTGCAGACTGCACACACTTTTCCCCATGTGTGACTTGGAGACCAAAATACCCAGGGACCCCATGTCCTTGACAGGGCTGATGTATCAGGGAGCTTCCACAGCACCTCTGGCCAGAGCTGCCTGGGTATGCCAGCCCCTCCCTGGGACCCTGGGGAACAGTTCTATGGCCCAGTAACTGAGTGCCAGGCCCAGTGTCCTGCCTTCCCTGCCCAGCCCTGCCCTTTCTGCTCCTCCTCTGCTGTTTGTAAGGCCCATGCAGCCCCTAGTGTGCCCATATACGGAAAATGTGTGTGCACTGTAGGAGTGGGTTGGCCACAAAGTCACTGCGTAGTTACAACAGAAAGTCGTGGATGAGCCCAGGAGGTAGTGTGGCCTCAGGGAGGCTGGAGCGGACATGCCTCGATGCTTTCACACCTGTGACCGCAGGTATAGCCACGGCTCTCCTGCTTCTCCAGGTTCTCCACGAGTCCTACCTTATTTCCCTTCCGCCCACAAAGGATGGCTCCGTGAAGAGCTAAATCGCTGGGCTGACTGAGCAAAACTCAAGTGATGCTCCTGGCTTAGAGCGGGCCTGCTTTCCTGGAATCAAGGTCTTATCCACAGCCTTTAATCACATGAAAGCAGATAGTGGGAGCATCAGCCTCAGCCAGCTGCCATGCTCTGCCTGGGCCAGTCCAGGGATTAGCCTCTGCAGCGCCCAGGGCTGCCCCACAGCTGGGCACCTGCAGCAGCCTCTGACCTCCTGGGTGAGGTTCAGGGGTCCATCCCCACCACCTCCAATGGACCCAGCACATATCCTCGGGGGAATGGGGGTGGTGTGGGGCACACAATCACCACAGCCACCCCAGGAGGAGCAGCGAGCTGTGAGCCAGAAGGTAGCCCACTGAGTCCTGGGGTGGGAGATCATGGCAATCCCAGCCCTGGAGGGCGGCAGGTGCCTTCCCAGACCCACCAGGCAACAAGCCTGCACTCAAAACTGCCTTTGGGGTCTTCTCTGTCCCATGCCAGGCTACCCCGATGGTAAATCCAGCTCCCCCAGCCCAGGGAAAGTCCCCAAAGTACAAAATGGGCCACTTCTTCTACTCTACACGCCCCCCCCCCAACAATTCCATGTTAATAATAGTGCTGACTTCCCAGAGAGATGAGAATCCCTGAAACCTCCTGGCTAATAGACACGAATATTGCAAGGCACAGTGGCCTCCAGGGTGTAGAGTAAGGCAAGCTCCTGGGAGTGGAGGGGGAAGCTGCCAGGGCCAGCCAGACAGTCCCCTCTGGGTGGGCGCCTCCAGTGCCTTTGCTTGGATGCTCACCAGCTTTCCTGCATGGCCTGAGTTAGCCTGTACTTTGCTCATAATCTCAGGCAGTTGGTCCTTTGGATGCCTGAGGGATTTGGGGATGCTGACCCTGGGCCTTCATCCGGAAACAGAAGGGATGAGCACGGAGCACAGCAGAAAAGCCTGGCTCTACGACCCTGACAGCCTCTTAACAGGAGGTCTTATGCACAGAGCAGGGGGGATTCCAGAGTGGAGCAGGTGGACAAGAGGAGACTTGTATCCCAACCCTGGAGATTCCCAGATCCTCGCCAAGGACTACCAGTATGGGCACCAAGGACTACATCCCAACTGCCAAGGAGACCACAGGGAATTGGAGTGCCTTTGGAGGCCAAGAACTCTGAGGTCATCCGCTCCCACTTGTATCCCACATGGGATAGAAGAAGTCCAAATCCCTCCTTGCAGAGCCCAATGTCACCGGAACAACAGCCAGGAGCCCTGAGCGGTCTACAGAAACAGAACAATAAACTCCCTCCAAGACCAGGGAGAGGAGCTTTCTCTGGTCCTTGCTTAGTTCCAGTACTGGATCCCCACCCTCTTTTGCAGTGACCATCAGGGTCGCCCAGGAGCCCCCAAAACAAAACAAAATAAACAACAAAAAAATTTCAAATAGAGAACAACAAGGAAAGCTTAGAACTAGACAGGAAACGATCAGTGGGAACTCACACATACATTACTAGGTAGGACACGAAAATAAACTACTCCTAACTAGGGTATGGAGGATCTCTCTGCACACCCCTCCCAACAGAGTTCTATGCCTCAACGGGTGTCACATGCCTTGCTAAAGGTATAAGCCAGTTTAGACTATTCTAAAATCTGCTAAGTTCAGTAAAAATTATGCTTCAACACAATAAACTGCTAAATACTAAAATGAAAATAGACATGGAAGAGCTGAATGGTATCCTATAGCCAATTTAAGGTAGATAGAAGCCAGTTGTATACAAACTATAATTGAAATGTCAATGAAGTAGTCACAGGATGCGGTTAAGAACTCGCATTGTCTAACATATCAGTCACTCAATACAATGTTAATTAACCCCATAATGTTGGAAACTGTTGTTGATGTTATGCTATGGCATTTAATTGGACGGAACAATAATCTGCCAGCTATGTCTCCAGACCAGAGTTGGTCTCCCCAAGAAATTGTTGAATTCAGCTGGGCAATAAGATACTGGACTCTGTGCATGGCACATGCTTGCATTGAAAGAAACAAGACTAGATTTGAACTGTAATACTGCAATAAGGTGGAGCAATCCACCATGGGGGGAGGGCACGGGAAGGGGAAACATCAGAGCCTATGAAACGTTGTTATAAAATGAAATGCAATAAAAAATATATGTAAATTAAATGAAAAAGCCTGACTCTGCCTTGGCTTCAGCCACGGGCTGCTGGACCGCACACCCACCCACCCCCGTGCCCTCACCATCCTGCATGCCTACCCTGACCCACAAGGAAGCTGTGTTTGCTGGGTCAGCACCCAAAAAGTGAACAAAAAAGGGAAGTAGGAGAGTCTGAGCCCACGGCTGTGCGGGGAGGCCTTGCCAGGGAGGGGCAGCCACGCAAAGGGTCAGCGAAGGCTCCTGTGGATAGAGGGGCCACAGGAATGGAGCAAAGGGCAGACTAGGCTGGGCTATGAGAAGCAGAGGCAGGCCCAGCCAAGGTCAGCAGGTCACCCCTTTCTGGGCCTCAGTTTCCCCAAATGAGCTGCTTCTATGACTGCTAAGTTGTCCATTTTTCTGAAACACGGAGGCATGGGTTGATGACAGTCCCAGCAGGGATCAGAACACACTACCCCTAGCATGACTGCAAGAGGACAAGACCACCCCGGGAGGCACCTCTGGCATGGGGAATGCTCTGAGCAGGTTCAGCTGGGAAATGGCAGCGCTCAGGGAGGTGGTGGAGTGAGCCATGGCGGAGGGGAACTGACATCTTCTCGGTACCTGGAAGATAACAAGGTGGCGCTTGTCCACGGAGAAGGGGCAGGCATTCAAACTTCACCCTGTGTTCCGGAGCTAGCCAGGCCTTTCCCCATCCCCCTTGTCTCTCTGTCTCTCAGCAAATAGGTGTTTCAATCCCAAGTCTAAGTCAGCTCTGTGGCGGCCACTCATCTCCGGGCTCTCGGCTTCCGGGATGCACGCGTTACTAAACTTCCGGCTGATTTTCGTGTGCCAATCAGTCCTTTGGTGTGGTGACTCTCAGCTGAAGCCTCTTCAAGGTGGAGGAGAGAATGACTTTTCCTCCAGTCCTGCCCTCAGTCCTAGCTCCTGTGTACTTGTTCTGCACACACATGCATGGGTGAGACAATCAGGGCGGGCCGCCTGATGCTGGCTGGCTGGCGGGCAGACAGAGGCAACCACACACTGCAGGCTGCACTGACATGTTTCAGAGACTCACATTATACAGTTTGTATTTGTCAGTTACAAATGACAAATTTTTTTAAAACGGAAAGTCCTGGGGGCTGGCATGGTGACACAACACATCAATCTTCCACCCTGTGGTGCCAGTATCCCATATGAGCACTGGTTTGTGTCCCACCTGCTCCACTTCTCATCCAGTTCCCTGCCTGAGGCCATGGACAGTAACAGAGGATGGCCAGATCCTTGGGACCCGTGTAGCAGATCCAGAAGAAGCTCCTGGCTCCTGGCTTCACATCAGCTCAGCTCTGGCCGTTGTGACCATTTGGGGAGTGAACCAGTAGATGGAACAGCTGCTCTCTCTGTCTTTCAAATAAATCAAAATAAAATCTTATTTAAAAAAAAAATTTTTTTTAAGGCAAGTCATTATGTGAAAGCTGGGATTGTGGTCCACAGGTTAAGACACTGCTTCCAATGCTAGCATCCCTTTCCTTAGTTTGTGTCCCTGCTGCTTCACTGCCAACCAAGCTTCCTGCAAATACTCCTGGGAAGTAATAGATGATGAAGGCCCAACTACTTGGGCCCTGGCCACCCTATGGGAGACCCAGATGGACCTCCCGGCCCAGACCTGGCTGTTACTGCCATTTGGGAAATGCACCAGCAAATGGAAGATCTCTTTTTCTTGCTTGTTCTGCCTTTCAAATCAGTCAACTCACACATCTTTTTAAAAATTTCTCATAGGGCCTGGCATAGTAGCCTAGCGGCTAAAGTCCCAACCTTGCATGCGCCATGATCCCATATGGGTGCTGGCTCCAATCCTGGCAGCCCAGCTTCCCACCCAGCTCCCTGCTTGTGGCCTGGTAAAACAGTCGAGGATGGCCCAGGGCCTTGGGACCCTGCACCCGTGTGGGAGACCCAGAAGAAATTCCTGGCTCCCTGCTTTGGGTCGGTGCACCTCTGGCCATAGCAGTCACTTGGGGAATAAATCAGTGGACAGAAGATCTTCGTCTCTAATTCTCCCCCTCTCTGTATATTTGACTTTCCAATAAAAAAATTTTTTAATGCCTTTTAACAATTGTCTTCTTATCCAAGGGGTTGATTTCCCCAGTTTCAATTGCACAGTCAACTGTGATCTGGAAAACTCAAACGAAAAATTTTAGAAATAATCAATTCTGGGCCCGGTGTGATAGCCTAGTGGCTAAAGTCCTCACCTTGAAAGCGCCAAGATCCCATATGGGCACTGGTTCTAGTCCCGGCATCCCTGCTTCCCATCCCGCTCCCTTGTGGCCTGGGAAAGCAGTCAAGGATGACCCAAAGCCTTGGGACCCTGCACCCACGTGGGAGACCTGGAAGAGCTCCGGTCCCTGGCTCAGCTCCAGCCCTTGCTGCCACTTGGGGAGTGAATCAGTGGACAGAAGATCTTCATCTCTGTCTCTCCTCCTCTCTGTATATCTGACTTTCCAATAAATCTTTAAAAAAAAAAAAAGAAATGATTAATTCCTCGGTGTCACGTTGCACACCATTCTGAGTCACAGAAAACACCCTGCTCTGTCCTTCCCAGGAGGTGGACCCCACCCGGTGTCCAGTGGGTCCACGCTGTGTGCACCACCCGCCTGTTAGTCATGTCACAGCTATCTGGGATAGCAGACCAACTGCTGCATTATCACAAGGCTTGTGTTTCAGGAACTCTTCTCTCATGTAATACAGGGGTAACGATGCAAAGAGGACTCTGAGTTGTGAAATGTGGGGGGACAGGCCAACTCTGGCAGCAGGAGGCGATGCTACAAGGCACAAGGGAAACAGATAGCATTTCTGGGGTTCAATACCATGCATAGTTTCAGTCACCCACCCTCCGTGGGTAAGAGGGGACCACTGGTGCCCTGGCACACACCTGCAGGTGAAATAATAAGACGTACAAGGTAAGGTTACATCTCCATCTACTGAATTGCCAGAACATCCCTGAAAGTGTAAGTGGGATGCCAACGAACATGCAAAGTGCAGGGAATTGGGTGATTCCAACTCAGGAAGAGAGGCAAGTCTGCCCACAAGCCCCTCCACGCGGATCCACCTGTGGTTTGTGCTCATGGCCGTTTGGAGGGCACCACCATGAGGTCGGATAGGAAACAGCAGCCCCAGGCATGACTCCGTGAGCACTCCATGGGAGCAGGAGCAAGTCAAGGAATTGGCAACCCCGTTTCCTCGTGTCCTTCCACAGACGCTTGCCATCTGCTCAGAAAATGCAGATCGCAGCACCACTGACAGCTAGAGGGTGCTTGTGCAGCGCATTTGCCAAGCACCTGGGCAATGTCATGCATGGGGAATGCTGAGTTTGCCCGACTCGAGGTCGCCTGGCAAGCCCTTTTTATTCGTGAATTCCTACACTTCAACCTAGGTCAAGGTCAGCCCGGACGTGCAGAGGTAGTAAGCAGGTTGGCCTTATAGTCACATCCTGGATCTGCCTGGAAGGGACCTGCAGGGGCATGGGTGGGTGCTGGGGAGGTCAGGCAGAACACAGCCCCTGGAGGTGCCAGGCGGGTGGAGCTGGAGAGGGTCTGGTGGGGAGACCTCCTGTCAGGGGCTCCTACCCTACCCCTGGCTGCCAGCTGTGCTGGGAGTGCGTGTGTGTAGAGAGGACTGCAGGGACAGCAGAGACCACCCCCCACTGGCCGGGAAATGGGGATGGGGAAAAGGGGTCTTTCCAAAGCCCCAGGAAAACAGAGAGAGGATGCCGGGGAATGCGGGAACAACTTTGGCCCAGTACTTTAGTTTCTGATGTGTGGTTCTGCAGGACTGGCTGCAGGGCCGTGCATACATGAACAAGGCACTTCTCTCCAACCCTGACCATCACCAGACCCTGCCAATTGCCACTTCAGGGGCCTCATGCACAGGTTAAGGTAGCAGGTGGAAGGCAATGAGAGACAGCAAATTCCAGAACAAGAAAAGGCTGTTTCTCTTCTGAGGGTGCCCGCAGTGAGAGTGCCGTTAGCTTTGTGACTGAGAGGGCCACTCAGAGCTGGCAACCCCGGACCGCACAGCAGGGAGTGGCCTGGGAGTGTCTCGGTCCTGCCAAGGCCACAGTGGACCTGTGAGTGTTAACTGGAGCTGGTGCATGGGAGTGTGTGTGCTGTGTGTGACCTGGCGCCCGCATGCACAGGAAGCAGTGTGTGGGCCTGTCCCATGGGGTGGGGTGGGGAGGTGTGACGCAAAGGGTGGCTCTATTCTACAAAGGAGAGCATTCATTGCTTTTATTTTAAAAGGAAGCCTTTTATGTGTTCCATTCACATTTTCATTCTCACAAGATGTCAGAGATTTGCATTTCACTCTGCTGACTCCCCCAGTGGAGAGATGGGAGCCTGGGAGCCCACAGGGTACAGCTCCTGGGTGGTGACCCCATGTTTCCAGCCTGCCAGGTCTTAGGTGCACTCAAGTTCTCACGTGCAGTGAATTCCCGCAGCCAAGTGCTCAGGAGGTCCTTTATTGCAGCAGGGTAGGAACCGGAGCAGGAGTGGGGGGGGGGGAACTAACAGGGACACGTCTCCTGTAGTGGTGGCGGGCTGGGGGCTGCCAGGGCAGGGGGAGGAGGTAAGATGGAGGAGGACCGGGGAGAGCAAACCCAAAGGGGGAAAACGGGAAGGGGGCACACACGGAAGCTCATTTATACAACCCCGGGGAGACTGCACGGTGTGTGAGGGCTGGCAGTGTAGGGACCTGGTTTGGCAGGGGGCTGTGGGCAGAGCCCAAGGGACTGGTGACTGAGACTGTCTGAAGCACAGGTAGGTGGGTGAGGACCAGGACAGGGACCGCGGGAGACCGGTGGGTGAGGTTCCCAGGTAAGGCGCCACGGTGTTACATCTCATTGGTGGGCAACTGGAACAGTGCAGATTTTGCAAGTAGTGGGAAGGGGAAGCAGTAAGTAGCGCCGGATCCAAAAAGGGATGTTCGAATCGCTCCTCACACAGCCCAGGTAGGGAAGCTTTCCGACCGCATCCACAGGACTGCATCCCCGGCCTCCGACCTGGTGCCTGGCTTGGGTGGATGTTCACTAGGTGTTGCTGAAGGGGTGCACCTGCTCCCACCCCTGTGCTGCCTGCTTCTGCCTGCCTCCCAGCAGCCCCGAGGAAAGCATCCCCGCAGAGCCCTCAGGATGCAGCAAGGCTGTCTACAGGGGTCTAGTTCGGCCAGGTTGGGCTCCTGGCTCTTTCCTCACCTCAGCCAAGAGCGAGAGCAGACGGAGTGGACTGTCCAGGCACCCTGCACTGCGATGATCACTTAAGGTGGTCCTAGGTGCTCAGGACCCCTGTTGCCAGGGCTGGACAAAGCACACCTAGAGTTTCAGCCAGTGCCCACCACTGCGAGGCTCTGTGCCAGGCAGGATGGGGGCTCCTGGGAGCCATGTCGTGGCTCCTGGGAGCTGCTTGCCTTTCCCTCATGTTCACATAGGCTCCCCTGGCCCTCCCTCCCCATACAGGTGTCTACCCTCCCTCCTTCCCTCTGCCCTGGTTCTGCCAGATCCTGTGGCTCCAAGCCACAACAACTTGGTGAGCTCTCAGCTGAGTCTGCGGCAGGTCCCAAGTCCATGCAAGGGGCTCCCCACGTGCCTCTGACAGATCCAACGGGGAGCAGAGTCCTTGCAGATACCTCAGGCCATGCCCCATCCTGGGGATGCAGAGATGCCTGCAACTGCACACCTGCCTTCTCAGGGGAGTGCAGGGCAGCTACAGGACCTGCCTGGCATGCACAGCGCCGGCCACCTGAGAGTGGTATCAGGCACAGTGGCAGAAAACACAGGGTCGCCACCTGGAGCAGGAGGTCTAAATGGGATGTCCCCTGCCCACCCAGCAGCAAAGAGACAGGAGCCGCTGGTGCAGTGGCCCAGACAACAGAGCAGAGGGACCAGTGTCCCTCAGCCTCCATGTCCATCCTCCCTCAAGGTGCCCACAGACTCACCTTTTGTGACCCCGACGTGGAGCTCTTGAGCGAGCCCCGCTTGAAGGAGCTGCTCATCTTCCTCACGGAGCCCATGAGCCAGCTTTGATGCCCCTGCTGTGACTGGGCCCTGCTGCATGGGGCCAGGCCTGGCCAGGTGAGCAGAGGTGGACAGACACACCTTTAGCACCCACTGTTCAGGTAGGGGGACCCTGAGCCTGTGGGGCGAGGCCGGCAGCATGGACAGCCCAGAAAAACTTCCGCCTGGCCACCCCGGCTCTCTCCTAGAACATCTGTAATCAGGCTTAATCTGTCCCCCCTTTCCCCGCAAGGTTTAGAGAAGGCAGATTTAGCAAATGGCGATTGAAAGCAAATCCACTTTGAGAAAGTGCTGGCTGCAAAGGGTGGCCAAATGGGAAGGATTTGGGTGTTCAAAAAGGCGTACGGCAAGACCGAGAGCCACCCCCTGGCTCAGCCCCTGCCACCTCCCCTGCCACCCACCATTGGCTTCCCAACCTCCAGCCTTCTACTCAATGCCCACCCCAAGTCTCAGAGTGGGATCTGCATACAAGCCCATCTCTGCGAATCTCCCCTGTGAACTTGGCAATGAGGCAGACCCCTCAATCAGAGATTGGCCTGTACCACGTTGCTCTGGGCCGGGGTGGGGGTGGGGTGGGGCTTTCCCTTTCATTTCTTACTTCCCAGGCACCTGCTTTGTCCCTTCTAAAAGGCAGGAGGAGCCATAGGCCCCTGTGTGTTACTCTACTCCAGGCACATGGCAGGTGCAGGGAGCCAGAAGCAATCAGCCTGGTGTCCTGCTTTCTCTTCTCCTCGTGCAGGGGAGCGAACTGAGACCCCGAGGGCAAACCAAGTATTCCTGTTGCCATAGATAAATTTGTTCAAAAAAAAAATAGAAAAGGAAAAGGTTGAACCCAACTAGCCGTGTGACCAGGACCCTCCACTTCCATACTGGCTTCCCCCTGCAGGGGCAGTCAAGGTGCCACTCCACATGTGGAGGTATGGCCTCTGTCTCTTGCGTGTCTGAGATGGGAACCTGCGAGGGGTTCCACCTCCTCGGGCCATCTGCCAGCATCAGGGTCAGCCTCTGCCAGGCACCTGCCTTCTCTGAACAGGCCCTTTCTATCATTCACTTGCCATGAACTGAGTTTCTCTGATGAGTGCTGGGGAGGCAGTGGGGACCAGCAGGTGAGAACCCTGGCTTCCTGGAGCTGACCGCAGAGGTGGCAGAGACTGACACTGGAAGCAACAGAAGGCCCAGTAGCTGGTGAGTTGGAGGTGCCAGGGAGAGAGAGAAAGCAGGAGAAAGGACAGGCTGGGGCAATCTGCTGAGCCAGAAAGATGCCCTGGGCGAGTGAGCAGGAAGGGAGCAGCCATGTGAGTGTCTGGGAGGAGGCCTTCTAGGTAAAGTTCTTGGGAGCGGGCTGGAGGGAATGGGAGCAAGCAGGGCGTTCCCAGAAGACCATGAAGGCAAAGGTACTTGGAACAGGAAGGCAGGCGATGGTGGTGAAGGCACAGCACAGAGCAGGCATGAGCGGAGGTGAAGGCACAGCACAGAGCAGGCATGAGCGGAGGTGGGGCTGGCTTGACCCTGCTAAGACTGAGTGAGAGCTGAAGGGGCATACAGGAGCTGCGGATGGGGGAGATGCGGAGACAGCGCAGGTAACCTCCGACTTGGGGCCGGAGCTGTAGGGGGATTGGGGACCCCTGTGTGGGATTGGCAGTGCTGCCTGACACTGGCACATGGCTTTGAAGAAGGTGAGGGTCATCCTTCTGTCCTGGTTTCCCTCACAGCATGAGACACAATCAGGCCTCGTACACTTGAACTACAGTTGTTATTCTCCCGGGTCAGTGCACCTGCGGCCCTGTCCATCCCTCCAGGATCCAGGCCTTGCACCTGGCATCCCAGCCAACTCTCCCATCTTGTAGCAGATGAAAGCTACAGGCCCCAACAGCCTTTCTCTGCTCCGATTTTGACAATCTTCCTCCAGGCGTCTGGTCTCAGGATTGGAAACCCCAACAGCAAGACATAATAGATGAAAACCTGGTACTCCATGACATCCTTGCATCCTAGGGCTCCCTGTTCTAGCTACCACCATGCCGTGGTCTCCTGGCCAATGGCAAAATCAATTCAATCCATTGGAGGAAAAGTCATCATCGATGACCATGGCCGCTTTAAGTCTGACTCCAGGGCACTGTTTCCTGTCCCACACTCCCCTTCCTCCTGGCTTTCTCTCATCTTCAGCAACTGTGTTTCTTCTCTCCATCCCAGACCAAGAGGCTTGGTCTTAGAAGTTTCTAAGCACAAGTTTCTAAACACAGAGAAAGCGTGGCAACGTTCTCAACCTGGTATTAGGAAGTTAGCACAATTGTTTCACCCGAGGCAGGCCAAGAAAGGGCGCCTCAGGCTGACTGACATGGGAAACAAACAAAACTCACCAGGAATATCAGCACTTTAGTGTACCAGGTAAGCTGGTTAGGACACCTGTGTGCCTTACTGGAATATCTGGGTTCAAGTCCCACTCCAGTTAACTTTGCTAAGACACATCTTGGGAGCCAGCAATGATGGCTCGAGTGGCTGGGTCCCTCCTACTCACTCAGGGGACCTGGCTGCACTGCCAGCCTCCTAGCTTTAGTCTGTCCCAGCCCTAGCAATTGCAGGCTCTTGCAGAAGAACCGCCAGGTAGGACTTCTCTGCCTATCTGTCTGTCTGTGTCTCCCTGTCTGTCCAACAAATAAATTAATTCAGTTTTATTCAATAGAAAGAGACCGTGGTAATGACAAGAACTTTGTGAAGTTCTAAAAGAACAACACCCTGCTGCCCGCGGTGGTACACCCTTATTCCCAGGAATGCGAGGATGACTCAGTGCAGGAAAATCCACCCACTGAGCTAAGCACATTAACAGATTAACAAAGAAATGTTCTATGATCGTCTCAGTAGCTGCTGAAACCATATGGCCCATCTTAGAGGGAGAAAAACAAGAAACCCAAGCACAGACCCACTTGGTAACCATTCTTTCTTAAAACAGCAACAAGCAAACAAAAACTCTTGGCAGCGGGACGCAAGGCAACCTCTGTGACGTGGCAGGTGTCTACGGGAGGCTTCCCATGACATCATGCAGAAATATTAGAGATATTCTTGGAAATGCCAGGGACAAAACAAAGTTGTCTGCTATACCCATCATTATTCAGTAGTTTTCTGGAATTCTACCCATTGTAAAAACATAGTAAGATAAGAAACAGGGAGGTAAACATAGGAGAGGAAACAAAAAAACCTCTCTGCCCATAAAAAGTCAGGAAAACGAGGAAGCAAGCTATTAGCATTGATAAACGGACTCGGCGAAATTGCCAGATACTTTCAGTACAGTCAGAATCATGAGTTTGTTGTCCTTCAGCATACTTAGAAAAGGATTCCCATCGTGCCACAACATAAACAACACATCTGTTCATAAGCTTGCCGAGAAGCACGTAAAGACCTGGATGAAGGAAGTGGTGACATTTCAATAAAAGAAGATCTTGCAAAATACGTGTTCTCATTTATTGCTGGAATCCTTTTTGGAAATCAATCTGACAGTTTCTATTAAAATAAACTGATCAGAGGGCCAGTCTCATGGCTCAACAGGCTAACCCTCTGCTTTGCAGCACTGGCAAGACCTGTGGATGCTGATCCTCAACTCAGCTACTCCACTTCCAATCCAGCTCATGACCTGGGAAAGCAGCAGAGAATGACCCAAGCACCCATGTGGGAGACCTGGAAGAAATTCCTGGCTTCTGATTGGCTCAGCTCCAGCTGTTGCTTCCCTTAGGGAGTGAACCAGTGGATGCAGAATCTCTCTCTCTCTCCCGTTCTATTCTCTCTCAGTAAATCTGCTTTTCAAATAAAAAAAAATCTTTAAAAGAAAATAAGCTATGTACACCCTGCAATCAGCCCTCTCTTTGAATTGGCCCATACAAATCAAAAGCTCTAACATGGAGAAATATGTGCTTCAAGGGTGTTAGCTGCAGTGCTGCTTCATGTAACGGCACAAACTGAAAACAAGGACAATGCTCTCTGGGAGAGAAAGAGAAACCTTAATGCAACATGGTACCTGCAAGTTATGAAATAACGGGCAATCATTAAAAGGTTTGGCTCAATACCTGTTGAATTAGGAGGATTCCCACAATATGCTGAGGTGGAAAAATGCGACAAGGTAGAAAGATGGATATCAAATGGTGTACTTTTAGTCATTAAACAAACATATACATATAGATGAGCTTCTTTCTATCAATCTGTCATCTATATCTTATCAATGTTGATGTGAACATTAAAAATATGAGTATAACATGGATTTGCTATAATTCAGGTTGTAACGTTTAGCACCAGACAGCTCTGTGACCCACAGGAAAAATACTAATTCTTGCCTTTTTCCTTCCTTTTCTCCTGCTCAGAAAGCACTTCCAATTCACATGCCTGTTTGATATTTAACTCCATATTCTAAATAACATGGTTTTCACTTTATTTTCTGATTCTGCGATTTCTGACAGTATTCAACAGCTTTCTGTTAAGGAAGATAAAGATCCAGGTATCGCACCCTAACCTGCTCTACCCCTCAGCCATACTCCTGTCATCTCCCTGCAGTAATGTCATAGAACGGAGTAAACCAACAGCCAGTGTTTCCATGACTTTGTAAAGCTATTTATTTACAACTCCTTTCAGAGCTCTTTGTCTGAAGTCGGTCCTTACTGTATCATGCCTGACCTGTACTGTTACTCTCGGTATCATCGTTGGTAACACGTGCCTTCCCTTTGCTTCTTGGGAACATGTCAGCATCCCTCTGGTTGCCACAGTTGTGGTACTGGTGCTGGCTTTGCCCACCTCCCGGGGACACCCCATCACCCCACTAAGGGTGAGCCCCATGTCTTCCTCCTTATTTACTTCCTTACTTAGTGGTCAACAGCTTTTTTGCTGAAGATGGATGGGAATTAAAATGGATTGAAATAGTACAAGGATGCAATCTAGGTCTTCCATGTGGAACCCAGTTACCCCAGAGTCTGCAATCATGACAAGCTGGAATCGGGAGCAGAACTGGGGTTCCAAGGCTCCAAGGTGGGAGGCAGGGACCCTAACTGGCCTCTTGACTGCTAGGCCAGAAGCCCATCACTGGCTCATGGCAGATTGATTGTGGTTTGTTTTACTTCTTTCTGTATGTTATGACTCTCTCTTGTGTACTAAAATCTAAAATGATGCACCTTGGATAGTTTTAGTGCAAAAAAATAAAGGCTATTGGGATGGGTACTTGACAGGTTCATTTAATCTGGAAATCTAGAAGACAATATGATACGATTTCTTAAACTTCCTCCCTTCTCTCATTTTCTCTTATTATTTGTTTTGTTTTATGCAACTGCTGTTCTTCAACTGCTATGTCTCCTGAGTTGGGCCTGACTTCCTTCACCTTGACCCTATCCTTTCAGAGACTTCCTTTACTTTTCCTGGCACTACTCAAACTGAATTTGGCTACTGAGTTATTACTGTTATTGTTTTCTCTTTAGTTTTTTGGTTTTGAAATTGGGCCAACTAGTAGAGAGGCAATATCCATCTTCTCCTCCTGGAGAAGATGCTAATCCTGCTCTAAGTACCACTTGTCTCTCTTGACCACTCCTTGTGAGTTTTCTCCCTGAAGTGCTTCGATCTGCTTGTCCTGCAAGGTGATCTTCACAAGCATTCTGTGTAGGGACTGGAGCCTGCATGCGGGCTGATCAGTGAGCTGAGGTCAATGAAGTGGGTGGGGGGGATGCGGGTCCCGCAGAGAGGAGACACCTTGCTTCTTCCTAGAGAGGAGGGCTCTGCAAGGAGCCAGAGCCAAGCATATCTCTCTCTCTCTCTCTCACACACACACAAACCACACACACCACCCTGTAGTGCCTGTGTTGGGCCATGATAGCTGCCCCCATGTCCACAGAACTGGACCTCAGCCTGTATAGAGAGAAAGCAATACTCTCCACCAGGAAAGAGACTGGAAGTCATGTGCTGGTGGTAGAAGGGCTGGTGGAGACTCCATTGCCCATGAGGTTGGCTCACAAGAGCCCTGCTACCCCTGGGCTTTCTAAAGTCTCCAGATTCTGAACCCTAACCTAACCTAACCAAACCTAACCCTAACCCAACCCTAACCCTAACCCTAACCCAACCCTAACCTAACCTAACCCTAACCCAACCCTAACCTAACCCTAACCCAACCCTAACCCTAAGCTAACCTAACACTAACACTAACACTGACATCAAGCTCCACATGCAGGTGAAGAGATGTGAGAGTTTCCCTAAAGGACACAGTGAGGCATCTATCAGTTGGGGAAAGGATAGAGAGAATAAAATCACCACTCTGATAGATTCACCTGCCAGATACCCTCACTTCTGGGTATCTGGAACTGAAATTCAGACATGATTAATTTTGAATAGCAAAACCCATGGATGCTCGGGCTCCTTATGTAACATGAATCTCCTATATACTTTGTTTTTTAATTTGAAGAATGAAGAGAGACAGAAGGAGAAACAGAAACATCCCATCCATTGAGTCACTCTCCAAAAACCTACAATACGTAGGAACTAGGAACCCAGTGAGTACGGCAGGGGCCCAGCTCCCTAAGCCACCACCCACTGTCTCCCGGGGTGCACGCTAGCAGGGAGCTGCTGGAATTGGGAGCGAAGCTGCATTTGAACCCAGGCGCTCTGATGCGAGACATGGGTGTCCCCAACCAGGGCTTTAACTGCTGCCCAAATCTGCACTCCTCTTCAGTTGGTTCACGATGACTCGTAAGAGCTCACACCTGCAAAGGGCTGATTACACTGCCGTTGTGGGACAGATGACAAGAGCAGCCTGTGTGTGCTCAGTGCAGATGTGATTATTTGGGGACCATTTTTGATCTCTTGTTCATAGAACCCACAGACACTGAGGGCTGAGAGCACATGGCCAGGACTGTCTGGCTCTGTATGGTGGACAGATGCTTGAGGCAAACTGGGGACATCAGGTAAAAAAGAAAAAAAAAATCTTATAATGGACCAGCTCTGTGTCCCCAGGCTGCATCTTCATCACCCTCTGTGCGCAAAGATTGGAAGAGTTTAGCAAGGTAGATGTTCCTTGGGGTAAAAGTGGCTGGCCCAGAATCTACTACAAGAGTGGGGACCACAGGAGCTTGTGTCATTAGAGCATCTTTAAAAACTCCAGACCCCAGGACTGAGTGTTATGGGGCAGCAGGTTAAGCCCCACGGAGGACACCATGTCTCGTATCACAGGGCCTAGAATCAAATCTAACCTCCACTGCTGATCCAGCTGCCTGCTACTGCACCTGAGAGGCAGCAAATGACAGCTCAAGTCCCTGGGTCCTTGCTATCGATGTGGAAGACCTGGATGGAGCTTCTGGCTCCTGGCTTTACCTGGCCTGGTCATAATTGTTGCAGGCATTTTACGACTGCAACCATGGATGGAAGCTCTCTCTTCTCTCTGTCTCCCCCTTCCTCTGCCTCTCTGTGTCTATCTCAAGTTCTCTCATTCGGCCTTTAAAATACATATAAATAAATTAAAAAAAAAAAACTTAAAAAAAATGAAATCCCCAGACTCCAAATACTAGGAAGAATTAACTTCCACTAAGCTCTAATATTATTACTCAGCTCCATTCCCCAGGCTTAAGCCTTGTGTGCTTTGGAACACTCTAAATCAGGATTAAAGGCCTGCAGGGGCAACCAGAGCTGAGCCCCTAAAGTGAGCAGGGCACACCTGCGCTGGGGAGCAATGGAGGCCTTCCTGCAGGGCAAGGATGGAGAGCGTAGGGGAAGAGTCATCTCATTTCTAGAGCCCATCTGGCCATCCATCTGTCCCTGTGTCACGGGAGGATGGGCCCTGGGCTCAGGTTCTGCCACGTGGGGCTGTGGGGCTTGGTGGCATTGCCACAGGTAACCTATGTAGGGTGAGCCATCCTAATTCACGTGTGAGTGCCTTGTACACTGCAAAATGCCCTTAATTGGAGGCCTGATTCCATTGGGCAGACTGGGTTTGGCCATCCTCAGACAGTGCCAGCCTCATTGTAACATCTTCACGGTCAAATGCCCCATGTTTGCAAAGGACAGTGCTCTCCACTGGGATTCATGATGAGCCAGTCCCCAGGGTACAGCAAAGCCCAGGAAAGATGAGTCTATGTGGACCCCACTCGCACTACAGTGGAGGCCCCCAACAGCCATGCTTTCATATCCCAGCGTGAGGTGCACTGGGAAGGCTGAGCTGGAACACTGCAGGACACACTGTTCCAGCAGGGAGAGAACATTCTAGGCAGTTTGGGCTGCTCTCCTGATCCCAGGATATTGCATTCCCAGCACATTCTATAGTGATCCTGGGAACCACAGGGAGACAGCGGGTGCTGGGTGGGCCAAGGCTAGCTGGGCAACCTGCCATCCTGTGGCAAAGGCTACAGAAGCTCCTTAGACCCAGCCCTCCAGCTTTCTTCAGGACCTGGTCACTCTGTATCACATCTGGGGTCTCTCGCGCTGGGTCACTGTCTCTTCCACGGACTGGGGATCACTCGTACCTGCCAGGCCTCGGTGGGTGTGGCCTCATGGGTGTAGCATTTCACTTGTGTGGGAGCAGCTCCTTGATCCAGGATGTCTGAGGATGATAAACTCCATCCCACCTGAACACAGCACCTGCTGGGATGAGGCTCCTGTTCCCTAGAGCCAAGGTTGGAGCCTGGGTGGGTTTCCGTGTGAGGTGCTGGGTCATGATCAGATGGGGACCCTCATCATGCACAGGACAGCACAAGCACTTCTGCAAGTATTTAGGCTTTGCCACAGAGACAAGGGGGCTGGTGTGGTGCCTGGTCTCATGGATGGCTTCAAGAAGAAGGGGCCTTCAGCCCTCAGAACCAGACATGAGTGTTTACCATGGTATCTAGCAGGGCTGTGTGTACCCAGGGCGACCTGGGGTGGCCAGAAAGGTGGGAGGGAGGAGCCTTCCTCATACCTCTTTCTCGGCCAAGCACTTCCCATCCTGCCCCCAGCGCTGCTCCCCTGGGACTGACATAGACTTGGGTGTTGTCATTGAATGTCTTAGTCATGCAGCGCCCAAAGGCAGAGGGCAGAGGGCAAGAGAGTGGCCAGTGAGCATGAGGAAGGCAGCCAAGTCAACCTGTGACAACAAAATTCACCCACATCCCAACACTGCTGCACTGGTGATGGGGTTCCTGACATGTGCTTTTTGGGAGACACGTCCAAGCGCCAATAGCAATGAGAAAGAATTTGCAGCACCCCTTGCAAGTCTCATGGTTGGCCACCAGCTCCACCCCCAGCCTGGCCCCAGTCTCCACTTAGGGCTTCAACCACTGGTCAAGCATTTTCCCCATGAGAAGAGGTCAACCTGCTGGGCACCCCCTGCCTTGGTACTTCCTTCTTGCACAAAGTATTGCCTGTGTGACTAGAGTCTGTTGTCTTCAAAGGGAAAGAGTTTTGCAAAGCCCCTGTCACAGTTAGTGGCTCCCCGCCCAAGGAGCTGAGGGACCTTTCCACAGCTGGAGAGGCCGCGCAGGTGCAGCCTGGAGGCAGAAGGGCAACATCGGCCAGTAGGACGCCCCCGGAGAGGGAGCTCTACCTGCGCAGTGGCTGCCAACACCCCAAGTGCAGCAAGTTGTGCTTCGGTGAGCCTTGGACACTCCTTCTTCTTCTTCAGGAAGTTTGGTCTGAGAGAACTCCTTCTCTCCCTATTATCACCTGCAGGAGCCAGGAGAAGCACCAGTTATACGAGAACAACCCAGGAAACTGAAAAAAAACATGACAGAGAGGGAAAATTAAAAGGCCCTGCAACCACAGGGCACGAAATAGGTCACACTGCATTGCTGAACTTGAGCAGGCTGACTGCCTCCCAAATCCAAAAGGGAGGAAAGGAGCCGAGTGGACGCTCCTCAGAACCAAGACTGCATTCTCGGAAATGCTCCCTCCCAGCAGGAGCCAGGGAGAGAAGCAGCTGGCACAAGGGAGAGGGTGAGAAGTGTTTAAGTGGCAAAAATGGTCACGTAAGCAAAGCAAAAAACAGGTCCAGCCACTAACTGCAAATCCTCTTGAAAGAAAACAGAATCTCAGCACAGAATGCAGAGGACTTTAACAAAGAACATGTTGTAGAACTGAAAAATAGAATAAAAGCAATAGAGAATGTGGTGGACGGAGCAAGTATCGGAATGGAGGTGACAGAGGTGAAAGGTCAATGTTTTACCCACCGGGAAGTAGACCGAAAAGAAAAAGGGTGAAAGCAGAATGTCCATGACCTGCGGGAAAACAACCAAAACAACCAAACGCTCTTCCACTCTTACCCTTCAGAAAGAGGAGTGGGGCTGAAGGAACAGAAGCAAGCAGCAGAGAGCATGGCTGAGCATCACCTGCCGTCTGGGACATCCGTCAGCACATCCACAGTGAGAAAGGGGCCGGGTTGCGCTGCATGCAATGTCAGCACACACGTTGGAGCGCCATGTGGAGTCGCGACTGCTCTGCATCTGATCCAGTTTGCTGTTGGTGTATCTGAGAAAGCAGCAGAGACTCGGGACCCTGCTACCCACAGTTCCCAGCTCTTCCTGCAGCTCGGCAGGGCACTGGGAAATCCTTTGGGGTATAGCAGCTCTCTCTGTGTGTCTGTCTCTCCATCTCTGTATTTCACATAAATAAGTATTTTTAAAAGGCAGCTATGTTTATGGCGGGACTGGAACAAAAGCTAAACACAGGCGTCAGGAAGGTGCATTCTCAGAAAAAAAATGTGTGGGGAATAGAGAAGATGAAGGAAGTTCCTTCCTTCCTGGAGCTAGTCTGCAAACAGAAAAAAATAATAATAATAAGGAAAAACAAAAAGGAGAAAGAAAGAAAAAAAAGGCTCTTAAGGCATACAATGAAACAGAAGTAGGGCTCATTCCAAGGAGCAAAGTAAATTTCCAGACTGAGCCTAAAGGAAGACAAAGCAGAAACACAGTTCTCTGACTTGCTTGACAATAACGTTAAAGCAGTTGTCCCAACTACGCTCAGTAAGCTAGGGAATAGTATGCACAGAAAGCAAAAGAAAATCAGGAAAATGATTACTAGCCAAGAGAATCCAAGAATACATGGGAAGGATTATATGCCACAACCAAGTGGGATTTATCCCTGGAACGCAAGGGAAGTTCAACACAGGAGAACCAAAGTGTGGCCAGGGTGGTGGCACGGTGCACTAAGCCACCGTCTGTAATAATGGCAATATAAGAGTTCAGATTCAAGTCCTGTCAGCTCCTCTTCTAGTCCAGGCCATTGTTAATGAACCTGAGAAAGCAGCAGAAAACAACCCAAATACCTGGGCCCCTGCATGCCACATGGGAGACACGAGTGGGGTTCAGGGCTCCTGGCTTCAGCCCAGCCCAGTCCTGACGGTTGTGGATATATGGGGAGGGAACCAACAGACAGAAAATCTCTCTCTCTCCTTATTTCTCTTCTGCTATTTCTTTTCTATTCTTTCTTACTTTCTCTTTCTTTCTTTCTTTCTTTCTTTCTTTCTTTCTTTCTTTCTTTCTTTCTTTCTTTCTTTCTTTCTCTCTTTCTTTTTCTTTCTTAACTAATTTATTTATTTATTGGGCCCTGAGCAGTAGCCTAGCAGCTAAAGTCCTAACCTTACATGCTCCAGAATCCCATATGGCTGCTGTTTCATGTTTTGGATGCCCCACTTCCCATCCAGCTCCCTGCTTGTGGCTTGGGAAAGCAGTCGAGGACGGCCCAAAGCCTTGGGAATCTGCACCCATAAATAAATCTTAAAAAAAAACAAAACTGGTTCCACTCAGCTTGCTGCTTCAGGGGTGCAGTGTGGAGTTTTTAAGACGAGGAGACTTTTGCAGACTAAGGCAACTCCACCAAGCTCCGCCCCCATGCACGGTCAGGATGGGAATTTTCATCTTGCATATCGTCTATCCCAACGAAAAAGCTGAAAATGCCAGCGAGGGGACTTTGCTGGAGGTGTGCCCATCTTGGAGAACAGGTTAGCCACACACATGTCCCACAACCACATGTGCAGCCACTGCACGATGCAGCCGTGGCACTCCTGGGACACGAACGTTGACACTCGAGCCTGCTGGGCGTGCCTGTCATGGCTGCGTTAACTGCGAGGGAGCCACGGCCCCACTGAAGGAAGAAGCAACAATGGCCCAGGATAGCCTGCAGGAAAATTACTGATCACGCAGCAAGGATGACACCCGTGATAGAAGCCAGCCGTCCCAAGTGGTGGCACTCTGTAGGACTCCCCTGAAATGATAAAATGCCAAGATTTGGGGGGAGTGTGCAAGGGAGAGAGGTGGGTGGGTATCAGAGGGCCTCTGAGGGGCCCCTGGCTGGGCCATGGCATGGATTCACATCTGTGCCCCTCTCAGCTTGCGGGGTGTATTCTAGCTTCTCCAAGATGGGGCCACGGGGATTCCTGACGACAGCCATAAGGCAGTGGGGTTTCAAGTGGAAGATTTAGGGACTGTAGGCTGGGAATAACCCACACTCCCACTCCTTTTATCAAGACTTATTTATTTTTATTGGAAAGTCAGATATACAGAGAGGAGAGACAGAGAGGAAGATCCTCTGTCCATTGAATCACTTCCCTAGTGGCCACTACGGCCGGAACTGAATCAATACGAAGCCAGGAGGCAGGAGCTTGTTCCAGGTCTCCCATGTGGGTGCAGGGGCCCAAGGCTTTGGGCCATCCTCCACTGCTTTCCCAGGCCACAAGCAGGGAGCTGGATGGGAAGTAGGGCTTCCAGAACATGACTTGGCACCCATATGAAATCCCAGGGTGTGCAAGGTGAGGACTTTAGCTGCTAGGCTACCGCTCAGGGCCCTTTTCCTCCACATCCAGGAGCTAGCTGGAGCTGGCTGGTGTCTGGGACTTGAGCTGCTGTCCACTCAAACACTTGCACAAAGTTTACGCCATGTGGCCTGACCTTCCTCACAGTGTGACAGCTGGCTTCAAGAGCCAATGTCCTGAGAAGAGTACAGATAACGGGAAAGCAGCAACATTTAGGGCTCAGCCACCAAAGCCACACAGCAAATCCACAGTCACAAGACTTACCTGGGTACAAGGGTGCGGGGGAAAACTGAATCCAATTCTTGATGTGGATTGGCAAGGTCCCAGAAGGGTCAAAGCTGAGTGCAGAAGCCCTGGGAATCCTCTCTCACATGCACGAACACGGCCATAGGTGCAGCTGGGTCCTTTGGTCCTAGGGAAAGAAGGTGTGATATGAGATTCGGGAGGCCATTGGCACTGAGCCCCAGAGCTTGGGGCATTGGAGGGTCACTCCTTATCTCTGCTTGCCTCCCTTCTCTGCAGAGCGGGTGGAGACTCTGGGCAGAGCCTGGGCTGTGATCAGCGCTGCCCAGCAGTGCCAGCAGCAGCACGGGGTTAGGAGGCAGCTCGGAGGAGGCTGAGGTCCTTACCAGGGAGAGTAGCAGGTGACACTCCTTAGCAGATACCTCCAGGCTGTGTCCCAAACTCTGCATGGATGGGGGTGTACAGCCAGAGCTACTCAAAAGGGTCCTGTGCAGGAGCGAGACCCCACTGGAGGCCTACGGACGCGGGGAAGCCCAGAGGTTCTTCACACCACGGGACATCATTGTCTGTCCCTTTTTCCCTCGGGGAAGTGGGTGGGAAGATCATCGGGTCAACCCATGACACCTTCCCTCCAGCACCTACCCACCCACCAGGACCTAGGACCGTGAGGGCATGGGGGGGCAGGCAAGGCCAGGTCAGTGCAGGCCCAGTGGACGCTTGAAAACCACCGTCGTGTCCATCACCTGCCACGTGTTGACACGCAGCTGTAAGCCACTCAGAGCTTGTGCTGAGTGGGCAGGAGGGAGACCTCCGATCAGGAAAGAGTAGGAGCCGATGTCCCAAGGTTTGGGGGTGGGTGGGTGCCCTGGAGCTGAAAGCAAGGACAGGGTCAGGGCTCGCCACTGCCAGTAAGTCCTCACGGAGACCCCGCTGGGGGGCTGCAGCTTTGGGAATGGGGGGCAGGAACTGGCCTGCAGCATAGGGATGGCAAGACTCTGCCCGAGGGCTGGCAGATGCCGCAGGAGAGAGAACTAGCCCTGGCCCCGCTCAGCACAGGGGTGCTTCCATTGCTCCAAAATAAATCAGCAAGATGTGATGACTTGAGGTCCAGACTTGAAGCTGGCTACCTTATCAGGAAAGGAGGCCTGAGTGGACATGTAGCCCAGTGGTTAAGACCCTGGTTCAGATGTTCAAGTCTTTGCTCAGCGGGGGGAGGGGAGGTGAGAGCAGCTTCCTGCCGATGCTGACTTTGACTTTGGGGGGCAGTGGCAATGGCCTAAACAGCTGCTATGCATGCGGGACACCTGGACTGGGCAGCCAGCTCCTTGTCGGGCCTTCAGCCCAGGCCGCAGCTGTTGTAGGCATTTGGGCAGTGAACCAGCAGAGAGGGGCTGGTTCACTCTCTTTCTCTGTGTCTCCCTGCCTTCCAAATAAAAAAAACAAAATTAAAAAATTAAAACCCTGTGTACTTAGCTACAATCCCGGAGACTCAAGGTCACGGCTCTGGCAGCTCTTCAGATGGCGCCATCATACAGCAGCCAGGCTTGCTCATGTCCACCCATGCTTGTGGGCAGTTGGTAATTCCAGCGAGGCTTCAAACAACTCACCGATTGGCGCATAAGGGCAGAGCCCACCGTGTGCGCCCCCTCCTTGCCACCACCACACGCGAGACAAGCTTCAGCACACGGGCCTCGGGGCACAAAGCACGTTCCACCCGGCTCAGTGGTCCTACAGCCACAGCTGAGCATCCTTTCAGCTGCGGCCAGGGATCTGAGACAGCTGAGACGCGCACCTGCTGTGCCTGGTCTCTCTGGCCATTCACTGCATCTCAGCTCCCTCTTTGAGCTTACGCAGGTTGTGGGCAAAATGCAATGCAAGCTTGCAGATGCAAGACTGGGGTCCCGGGGGTCCCGGGGGTCCCGGGGTCCCGGCAGCCATGGGGACTGGTCAACTTCTCCAGGCTATCCTCGGTCCTCATCACCCACAGCCATAGGCTACTACTCCGACATTGCGGTTTGCTGCCTGTCAGCTCTAGTTTTGTAGTCACTTGGGGAGTGAGTCAGCAGAAGGAAGATCTTCCTCTCTGTCTCTCCACCTCTCCATATATCTGACGTTTCAATAAAAATCACAATGGCCAGTGCTGAGCCAAACCAAAGCTAGGAGCCAGGAGCTTTCTTCTGGGTCTCCCACGTGGGTGCAGGTTCCCAAGGCTTTGGGCCGTCATCAACTGCTTTCCCAGGCCACAAGCAGGGAGCTGGATGGGAAGTGGGGCTGCCAGGATTAGAACCGGCGCCCATATGGGATCCCGGCTGTGCAAGGCAAGGACTTCAGCCGCTAAGCTACAGCAACGGGCCCTAAAATTAAATCTTAAAAAAAAAGAAGAAAATTTCAGTAAATCAATGTAATTAAGGATTTTTGTGAAAGGAAGGCAAGAAACAAATTTAATGAGATTAAACACGTTTGTGAATAATGGCTTCATTACTCATGGAAACAAGGCCAACACGTCCACGGCACACCCAGACAGGCACCATCACTAAACTCTGTCATCTCTGATGCTGTGCCAAGTTTTCATCACATTAAAACAGCAATTTTCCACATATTAGCTCGACTGATGGCTTCTACACAATTGGACACGCGGCATGGAGGGCCTGGCGCTGCTGCGCCCAGGGGCAGAAGCCTGAGCAGCCCCCAGACCCCCGCGACCCCGCGTCCCACGCTCCCCCGTACTCCCGCAGGGAACTCGGCCTGCCTGAAGCCGCAGGGGAGGAAATCAGTAATATTAAACCAGGGCTCGATGGCGCCACCGCGTGGTAGTGTTTAGTTATGGCCGAAACCTGCCCTCCTCGCCTAGCAAATCCACCAATTTTCAAAAAGAAAAAAAATTGTTTTTGAGAGACCAAGGGGAGAGCGAATCTCCAGTGGACGCTACATGAGGCTTCCTATTTTTTTTTTTAAATCAGGTGAGGATCAGGATGCTGATCTTTACAATGTTCTCACGTTGGCTTTAGGGAGCGGAGCTACTGTCTGCGCACACACTTTCACGTCGCGGAGCTTTGCAGCCGCAGGGAACCGCGGACCGAGGCGGAGCTGCGGACTTCGGCCCCTGCCCGGGCGCGGCAGTCTCCGAGGAGCTTCTGTTCTGATCAGCGAAAGGGAGTCACCTGTGGCTCTGTGTCACCTGGCTCCCGGCAAGGACAGGACCAGGCAGCTCCCTCCCTCTCCCTGCTTCCCTCCCTGGCCCAAGGCTACCCACTGAGGGTTTCTGGGGAGAGTTCCTGAAAGTGTATGCAGGCTCCCCCAGGGGGATTGAATCCACCAGGCACCCCAGCCCTAACATACCCCTGACGGCGCCTGCCTTCCCCTCCAGCCCCATCTAGCTCTTCCGTGTTAGAGTGCTCTCAGCTCTGTCCCCACCACCCCCCAGCTGGTGGCTTTGCACCACCACAATGAGGAGACACCTGCTCCCACCATCCCCCTGGGTCCCTGCCCCGACCCGTCCCTCAGCAGCTTCACTCCACAATCACCTCCTCCATAGCCTCACACACATACCCCACACTCACACATACCATTTGATAACCAGCTCCCTACTAAACAGCCCCACCCTTGTTTTAACTTGCTCCAAGTCTTGAGCCTTTAAAACAAACCCCGAGGACGGGCATGGGGACACACCAGACGGGCGGCCAGCGCCCCTGAGCCACCAGCACAGCCTGCACCTCCCTCTCTCCCGCTGCCCTCCTTTCCTCTCGGATTCTCAAGCCCTGCTGTCCAGAGCGGCCAGAGTGACTTCTGCAGTCTCTGCTTTCTTTATCAAGGTCGTCAACAACCTCCTGGGGCCAAATGCAACAGGCCGGCCTTTGAAATGGGACTGAAGCTTGGGAGCGTTGGTGGGGGCAGGGGGAGGAACAGCTCCCACTGCTGGAAGCTTCTTCTAGCCCCTGCATGGTGGGGCAGAACCCTTCCCCCACAGCCGTGCCTGTACACGCCACGCCACGTCACCGTGGGGCCTGCCGGCCAGAGTGAAAGCTCTGAGGTCTCAGGGCTCTTCGTTAGCGCCACTGAGCAACCCCGTTGGCTTCTGCTGGGCACATCCTGGCATCCTCCAGGGGCTCCTGCAGCAGAGGCCCACATGGCCCTGGCTCAGTTCTCCAGGCTCATCTGCCCACTGAGCTCACTGAATGCCACCCACCCCATCCCCCGCCATGCCTATCTGTTCCCAACAGGTAAAGAAGCCGCTATCACACACACACACACACACACACACACACACCCATCTCACATTGGAGCAACGGTTCGAATCCCAGCTGCTCTGCTTCCGATTCCGCTCCCTGCTAAAGCACCTAGGAAGGCAGCAGAAAATGGTCTAAGTGTTTGGGCCTCTGCCACCCATGTGGGAGACCCGGATGGAGTTCCTGGCTCCTGGTGAGTCCTTATCCAGTCCTGACTATTGTGGCCAATTAGGAGAAATTGATAGATGAAAGTTCTTTCTCTCTGTAAGTCTGCTTTTCAAACATATCTTTCAAAAAAAAAAAAAAATAGGGAGAGAAAAGATTTATGCAGCTCACAGCTTTGCAGGCTCAAGCTCAAGGTTGAGTGGCCTCACTGATTTGGCCCAAGAGTGGTCAAGGTGGAGCCAGGAGGGTAGACAGGGTGGGATCACAGGGTGAGCCAAGATGCAGAGCTGGATGTGGCTCCCACCCCCCAGCTCCCCGCTGAGGGCACGCCCCCATGGGCCCCAGCACCACCCATCACCACCTCCCTGACACTGCCCTAGGATCACGTGTCCATCCTCCGAGGACACTGGCTATTCTGTTTTACAGCTCTGTACGAGTGTGGGAGGCAGATCCCAGCCAAACCGCAGTTGGTGGCGTGCAAGCCGGAGAAAAGCCTCTGGCAGGCACGAGGGCTTCCCTGGAACCACCTGTCTTAGCTTCACCCCAGCACTGCCCACCACTGAGGGGTACACATACCGTCTGCAGAAGCCAGACTTCCAGGCCACGTGACCCCAGTCCACTGGGTCAGTCCACTGAGGAGGATGAGCCACCCTGGAGTGTGGGCCAAGGGGGCTTGCTGGAAGACAAGGGTGAGCGCTGGGAGTCACGCTGTCCAGCCTGTGTGACAGGTGTACCCCAAACAGGCACCTGGTGCTGCATCCCTCTCATGGTTGCTGGAGGGGTTCCTCCAACCCATGGGCCCTCACGGAAAGGATGTGAGCCCTCAGCTGACCATCTGGGGGGTCACCTGCTGTAGGGAGGGCAGGGATCTGCCATTGCTGCTACCAGGGAGTGGAGGTCGCAGCTGCCCGGGTAGGCGCCAGTTCAGAGGGAGCAGAAGGCTCGGGGTTAATGTGTTGGGCACATCACCGAGGCAAGGAGTTCTGGGTAGGTGAAGCGAGCCTTATGGTGCAGCCCCCAGGCCAAGCCCACCTGCCCCCAGCCACCCTCCCTTGCAGCTCCCAGTGTGGCTTGTCAGCGCGTATTGCAGTGTGGACCTGTGTGTGGGATGCTGCTCTCTGCTTGCACTGTGTTGGTTCGGACTGTGCTTCTGTGTCTCACACAAGTCTTCTTCTGACAATGACTGGCAGCTCTGGTTGAAACAGGAGGCAAAGTGGCCACCAAAGCAGCGGAGAGCACAGATGGCCGCTGACAAATGACTAGCAGGGGTTGTCACCTCAGCGAGTGACGAAGACGACCCTGCACAGGGAGGCCTGAAATGCCTAACATCCTTCAGGAAAGAAACTTGCTAGAACCGGTGCAATGGCTCAGCTGGATAAATCCTCGCCTTGCATACTCCAGGATCCCATATGGGCGCCAGTTTGTGTCCTGGCTGTTGTACTTCCCATCCAGCTCCCTGCTTGTGGCCTGGAAAGCAGTCGAGGACAGCCCAAAGCCTGGGACCCTGCACCTGCATGAGTGATCTGGTAGAAGCTCTTGGCTCCTGGCTTCAGAATGACTTAGCTCCGGCCACTGCAGCCATTTGGGGAGTGAACCAGAGGATGGAAAATCTTTCTCTCTGTATCTCCTTCTCTCTGTAAATCTGCCTCTCCAATTAAAAACAAAACAAAACCAAAAAAAAACCTTAAAAATAAATCCTGCTGGAGAAGGCCCCAAATTGGAATCTTTTACAATGTACATGGCACTAATAATGGAATATTCTTAACCCTGGCAGCAGGTGGTCCACCAGGATGGATTCCCAGCCCTCGTCATTTTGGGCTTTCGAGTCTCTCTCTCTCATTACTAAGTCATTAAAAGACCCCACAGACACAAGCAAGCACATTTCTCCTTGACATCTGTGATACCCTGGGTTGCCCCAGGCCTCTGCTACCCGGAAGCTCATCACCGGAGGCTACCCCTGCCCTCGGGTGGGGGCTGCCCTCCCCTCGGCTTGGCCTAGCAGGGTCACCCAGAGAGGGAAAGGGCTCTGGGTTAGGAGGAGCCTCTGCCTGGGCTCTGGGTGGGGCTTCTGAGGGTGCATCTGTTGACCCCCCCCCAACTACCAGTGCATGCATGGGAGGTGGTTCCAGTCAGTGGAAGGTGAGGGAAGCTTCTAGATGCTCAGGGATGCTAATTAGTATGAGAGCCCTTGCTAGAGCAGAATGGAGCCTCTAGGTCCCATCAACCTCCTCTGCCACTTGCCTTGGACAGGGTCCCCAGGGGCGCAGAGCTAAGGCACAACCTATCATACAAGAGGCAGAAAGACAAAACATGAAGTGAGCTGCCATCCACCGACTAACTCTGCCAAATGCCCACGACAGCTGGGGTGGCGCTGAGAGCTGGGAACCCAGTCCAGGTCTCCAAGGGGAGAGGGTGGCAAGAACCCAGCTCCTTGCCCGTCACTGCTGCCTCCTGGGGTTTGCATGGACAGGAAGCTGCCGTTGGGAGCTGGGAACGGAACACGGGGTGTCTCAACTGCTAAGCCAAACGCCTACTCCTGGGAGACTTTTTTGATATTGAAGAGACATTTTACACGGCAGAAGAGAACACGTGTGTACATGTCAAATGCAGCAACAGCGACACGCACACAAGACTCGCCCTCGGCAGTGGCTGACAGGCGGTGTGGTTCGCCTTGGGAGGCTTAAGCCCGGGTGGAGGAGGGGGTGAGGGCTTTAAGAGGTGGGGCCTCAGTCACGGGGGCGTCCTCCTGAGGTACTGGCCAGGGCCAAGCTGATGCTAGGGCCTTCCCCTTGACCTCCAGACCTGGGAGCTAACTACGCCCCTGGCTGTCTTGGGAATTCTGTTCTTTAATTGTTATTGTTGGTATTATTTTCCATGATAAAGCTTTGTCCGGTATAGGGATTGCCTCTCCCCTTTCTCCCTTTCCATTTTTCAAGGGAATTTCATTCTTGTATCAGCAAACAGACAGCGTCCCCTTTTATTCTATTTCATCTGTGTGAGTGTATTTTAAAGACTCATTTGTTTACTGTAAAGGCTCAATAACGGGGGAGAGGGCAGAGGAGAGACAAAGAGTGAGACAGAGGGATCCTCTCAGGCACATTAGCTGGGAGCTGGATTAGACTCCACCCTGCACCCACATGGGATGCTGGCCTTGCAAGTGGTGGCCCAATCCACTGTGCCACAGCACCAGCCCCCATGTGTGAAGTTCACGTTCCACTAAAGCAGTTTCTGAACCCAGGTGGTAAGTGCGTGCAGTGTGGGTGCCCTGTGCTGAGCCTGGCGGCCTGCACAATGAGCATCGGGCATATGGAAGGACGACTGGCCCAGACTGACGGGAAGGGCTGGGCAGTGGGGGCTCCAGGCGAGAAGGGCACGGGGTGGATGACCAAGGATGCAAGCCAGCATCTCCTCACTCTGTGGGTCTTCTGGATTTGACTTCAGCATCATGTAAATGTTCTTGTGTAACTGCACTAAAATTAAGCCAAAAGAAAAAGCAAGCCATTAAAAGGTCAAAAGCAAGTGAGAGGAATAAGTCCATATATGGGGCAGAGAGTTTAACCAAAGGAAAAAACTTATCTCAAGGACTTTCAGTACAGTAATTGGGTGCTGCATCCCTTTTTGTCCTAAGGACAAAGAGAACTGCAAAGAAGAAAAGGAGATCTCCAAATCTCTACTTGTAATCACATTGTTGGTACTAAGAATGACACTCATATCCATGTGCCAAGGTTGTTTTCCTATGGGTTCTCAAGATGCTGTTCTCCAGGGTGGAGGGCATTGGCTGGTTCACTAACAGAATTCGCCCCCCTCCCACTGCTCAGCCTGTGGTTTCCACGTTGCATGTCCCACTGAAAGGATCCAGGACTCTTCGAGAAGTTCTTCATCCCTGGTTCAAAGGGCAGGCGGGGAGAGCAATAGAGCGAGCAGAGACTCCTGGAGTCAAAATGGCTCGGGGCCGGCTGGAGGAACCCCACCGTCCGTGGGTGGGAGAACTTTTGAAGGCTGCAACCGAAGTGAAACGTGCAATGTTTCTGAACCTTTCCTTCCTGCCTGCCTTCCTTTCTTTTTTTTTTTTCTTTTCTTTCCTTTGCATTTATTATTTTTTTGGGAAAAGGAGATTTACAGAGAGAAGGAGATACAGAGAGAAAGATTTTCCATCCTCTGGTTCACTCCCCAAATGGCTGCAGTGGCCGGAGCTAAGTCATTCCAAAGCCAGGAGCTTCTTCCGGTTCTCCCATGTGGGTTCAGGGTCCCAAGGCTTTGGGCCGTCCTCGACTGCTTTCCCAGGGCACAAACAGGGAGCTGGATGGGAAGTACAACAGCCAGGACACAAACTGGTGCCCATATGGGATCCTGGAGTATGCAAGGCTAGGATTTAGCCAACTGAGCCATCATGCCAGGCCTTGATGAAGACCCAAGCCAAACAAATATTCTTAAAAGATTCCTTTGTTTATTTGAAAGGCAGAGTAACAGAGAAGGCGAGACAAAGAGATCATCCTTCTGCTGGTTCATTCTCCAATTGACCACAACAGCCATGGCTGGTCCAGTCTGAAGCCAGGAGCCAGAAGCTTCATCCAGGTCTCCTATGTGGTGCAGCGGTCCAAGGACTTGGACCATCTTCTATTGCTTGCCCAGGTGCATCGCCAAGGGTGCTAGATCAGAAGTAGAATAGCCAAGACTGGAATCAGTGTCTATATGGGATGCAGGCACTGCAGTTAGAGGCTTAATGTACTACACTACAGCAATGGGCGACACAAAACAAATTTAATTGATCACTTTTGGAGAAGCATGGGAAGTCAAACCTCTGCTGAAAAGTGGTACCTAAAGAAAAAGAGCTTCCCTCTTCCCTCCCCTCCCCTCCCACTCCCCTCCCCTCACTTCCTGTATGAACTGTACCCGAGGTTCAAGGGGATGATGGTGTCTCTAATTTCACAGCCTCTCATAAATTGGTGAGTAAGGCCATGATTGCCAGTGGTTAAAAGCATTGGGCAAAAAAGCTGGCAGGTGAGGGTACGAAAACCTAAAGCTTGTATGCTGTGGTTTGTTTCAATGTGTGCCTCAGAAGTTCAAACGTTGGCAGCTAAACTCCTAAATTAAAAAGTGTACGGCCTATGGAGTACAGAAGTAGGCTCTTAGGGAGGCCATGATGAGATGAGTGGCCTTATGGGACAAGCAAAGGGGGCTGGCGCCACGGCGTAGTAGACCGAGCTCCTACCAGTGACACCAGCATCCTGCAGGAGCACCAGTTATCCCTGCTGCTTTACTTTCCATCTAGTTTCCTGCCTGGGAGAGCAGTGGAGGATGGCCCGAAGCTCCACGCTCGGGTTTGGCTGAGCCCTGGCTGTTGTGAGCTTTAGCGGCTGACCCCCCCAGAGGGGATCACTCATTGTCTCTGTCTCTGCTTTTCACACATATAAAATAATTTCTGTCTTACAGATGTATCCTCCTGGTGTGTTGATTGCTGCCGGAATGGCCCCTTAGGGAGCCTTTCCAGACCCTGGGTGCACCCTCCCAAGGTAATGCTGGAACTGGCTGCATGACTGGCTTTGCTGGGACACTATCAGGCACATGGGCTGGCCTTTCCTGCTGGATTTCCTGGGAGCTCTCAGCACGCTGCCACTGTGTGGGAGCAGGCTCTTGCTGCCCGGGGCACAGGTCATGTGGAGAACTGCGGCTCCCTGTCCAGCTGCCAGACACGTGAGGGAGGTCATCAAAGACGCTCCAGCCCCGTCTCCGGCTGATCGACATGACGAAACCAACAGAAGAACCATCCCACTGATTCCAGCCCACACAGAACCCTGAGCTCATCAACGATTGAGAGTTCAGGCCGCTAGGTAAGGGCAGCAGACAAGCTGGACAATTCTGGAACATGTGCAACTGAAATTACAGGTGTCTCAGGATGTGCTCTGGGTTAAACTGGGGCTGGGGTGAGTGAAAGCCTAGACAAAGCAAGGCTGGTTCTATGTGGGTGTTGCTGGAGCTGGTGGGGGATGCCCAGGAGCTCACCCTGCTAATCTCACCACCTTTCGGTGTGTTAGAAATGGAATTTTTCTATCATAGAAATGGGGCTGGCATTGTGGTATAGCGTGTTAAGACACCACCTGTGATGCTGGTATCAAAATAAGCACTGGTTCATATCCTGGTCGCTCTGCTTCGGATCTAGCTCCCCGTTAATACATCTGGGGAAACAGTTAAAGGTTGCCCAAGTTCATGGGCCTCTACACCCGTGTGGTAGATCCAGAAGAAACTCCTAGCTCCTGGCTTTGATCCAGCCTAGCCCTGGCTGCTGTAGTCACTTGAGGAATGAGCCAGCAGCTCGAAGATCCCCCCTCTCTGTAACTCTGCCTTTCAAACAAATAAACATATCTTTTCAAATAAAAAGAAGAGGAGGGAGGGCGGAGCAAGTAGTCACCCAGGGACAGGTAAAGCAGCTGAGACCCGGAGAAGCGAGGCGAGATCCGCAGCCAGGATGTCAGCCTAACTTGCCGAACGAAGTGGCCTCTGGGCCAAGCCCTTTCCCACCCACCCCAGGGAAGAATACCTTCTCCTGCTTGCGAAAGCCTTGTGACACCAGGGGCGGGCGAGGCCTTTGATGAAGACCAGCGCTGCTCTGCTGCAGGCTCTGCTGACCTGCTGTTTGCGGAGAAGACAAGTGCTGTGCCCGCTCTGTGTGCCACACCACATAAAAGCCAGCCAGCCAGCCAGGCAGGGAATCCTTCCCCCACTGCTTCGACAGGGCCCCAGAAAGCTGGCTCCACTTCCCCAGGTGAGTCGTCACCTCGGTGAAACACCCAGGGCCGTGTGCAGGACGCCAACACCAGAAAGTCACCTTCAAGCCCAAATGCATTCAAGTGGCCTCTTTCCCACACATACAAAATGAGCAAAGCTTTCATTATTCATCAAATGGGAAAATTAAGCATGGCAATTATGTGTCTATTGCCCGGGGGGTAGTTTGTGCATCGTTTAATCAGACGTTGCTACGTGAAACCCATGAAACCGCAGACTGCCTGGCCATGAGCAGACATTAAAGGGGTGTTGCTTCTCTCTCTCACACACACACTCACACACTTCCTTCCAGATCTTTCTAAATCCCATGTTGGTTTCCCTGAGAACTTCTGAACCTCAGATTTCAGCTGGAGTTGAGGGGAGTGGGGAGAACAGAAGATTCCAGAAGATGATAAGTGGGCCTATGACCAACAAGCCAACTAGAACATAACTTCAGCAAACCGAAGTCCTCCTAATCACACTGGTGGGGTGTTTACTGGCAAGGATCCATGGCGCTGCCGTTGCTCCGGGTAATTGGCCCGACTCTGCAGCCTTAGAACCAACCTGCTGACCGGCAGAGACTGGTCAGGCCTGTGTATCCCCAGGGGCAGGAACTGGCAGCCCTGGCTTTAGCTCAAACCCAGCCCTTCGGGGAAGTAAGTTACATGGAAATACCCTGTGCTGAACAGGGACCCCAATGCTCCCTCGGTTAAGGGCCTCCAGGGCCCCTGCCCAGATCGCGGAAGCTGAGATTCTGAGGACCACATTCAAAGCTATCTGGATCTCTCCTACTTGATTGCCTTGTATTTAACATAGGCAAGATTCCAAGACAAGGGGTTGAGGGTAGGGGGAGGAAGCTGGGGGCACTTTGGTTCTGGAGTGCGCATGCTTGCTGGAGCCTCATGGGAGAGGGTCCCGCTGGGGTCGCTAACCGGGACCCCTCCTTCCCATAATGGGGAGAGACGTCAGGCTCGTCAGCCCATCCAACTGCATGGAGCTGGACTCAAAGGCAAGGAGCATCCAGGTCTGCGGCCATGGCCACTGGGGAGTCTGCATCGATGCTGTGGTCACTCAGACTTCCAGCGGGAGACTGTCTCCAAACCTGGAGTCCGAAGGCTGAGGAAGCGGCCATCACTCGCCCCTCAGGGTTCACACAGGAGACACGCCCTCGGGGATCACGGAGGGACCAACTGTGCAGCAGGAACCAGGGGACCCGGGAATCTTTGGGAGCAGAGTCTGGGACAAGACAACCATTCATCAGGTGACCTGGGTATTTTACGTGACTGAAGCAATGACTTGACTCAGGCTGCACTCCATAACACTTGGGACCAGCGCTTCAAGCAGGACAGGTCAGCATGCACCAGGACCTGCAGACTCAGAGCAGGGTCTCTGGGAGGCCAGCCCCCACTTTCTGCGGTCCGGTCTTTGCTCCAGGGCGGTGGTGACCCAGGTCTGCAGTCGGCCGTGCCAGCTACAGAGGAGCAGGTTCCCAGCAAGTGGACCCGCGGCTGACACTAGGGGGCAGGCGCGGTGGCAGGGACAGCACTCGGAGGAGGGAGCCGCCCCGACCCAGCCCGGGGGCACTGACGCAGAGCGGGGTGCCGGGGTGCAACGGCGGGGTGGGCTCCTTGTCGGGACGTAGGGCAGCGGTCCGCCCGCCGAGGGCCCCACGCCCCTCCCGGGCCGCGCGCGGGGGCAGAGCCAGGGTCCAAAAGGGGTTGGGGCAGCCGCGTGCCGAGCCCCACCGGCCTCTTTGTGCTGGCTGCGTGCAGGCGCGGCCTCGAGGAGCCCGCGCCCCACTCCGCAAGTACACCGGCAGCTTTAGCGCCCGGCACTGACCCACTTTCCCTTCCCTCCCTGGCCGGAGGCTATGCGCCCTATGCGCCGCCACCGAGCAGGTGCGAGTCGGAGGGCGGAGCGCTCTGAGCCCACTCCACCCCAGGGCGCTCGCGGGGGCGCGGCCTCAGCTTCCGGGGCCAGGAGGGGGGAGGCCCCCCGCGAGGGGAAGAGGAGAGGGTGTGGGGGGTGTCGGCGGAGGCCGTGGAGGAACCGAGCCCCTGCTTCTGTGGTGAGCCCAGACGCAGCCAGCGAGGAAATGTTGAAATGGCCTCATTGCATATCCACCCCAGGGCCCCAGGCTTGCAGGCCGCACGAACCTCACCCTCCTCGGGACTCTGATCTCTGTCTTTGTCCCGCTAGCAAGCCCCACAGCCTCCGAGGTTGTGCACGCCAGCTGGGTGAATTCAGCCTGGTCTTCCCGTAGGCGGGTGTAGACCACGTGCAGGCTGCCTGCGGGTTGCTTGCTCCTGGAGAGCTGAGAGTCCCTGCATTTGCTTGGTACCCACTCCCTCCCGGAGTTACCGGAGTATTTGAGAATTTGAGCCTTGTTCCAGGCGCATGGGTTAACCAGGCGTCCACGCGTGTTGTCCCACACCTTGATTTTCCTGTAATGTGAAGTCTGCAAGGAATGGACACGTGCAGAACGGAAACTGTTGGGGATGTGCATTTGATTTGTCGGACCCCCCAAAACAGTGGGGGTCTCCCTCCCAACACAACCATTCCAGGCTGCTCCACGAGTGTGTGCGCGGGAGGGTGGGCCCCCCAGATCAGGGGCAGAGGCCCACAATGGTGCAGGCAGAGACCCCAGGGCGGAGCCTAGAACACGGTGCCCAGTGGAGGTGCCTGTGGCATTGCCTGGCTGTGGCCTTGTGTCCCGTTCCAGCCAGGCCGCTGCCATCTTCCAGCCCAAGACCTCTTGATCTGCTTGTTTTCCAAGCATTTCTCCTTAGCGTCCTCAAGGACTCCCCAAGCATCATACAGAATACCCTTGGTGTAGTTGTTGCTGTGGGTTAAGAGACATACAACTTTTGCAGTCAGAAATGTTTTATTTTCTGCAAATCTGTATCAGAAAACTATTGCATGGGTTAATCCATATTTCCTTTCGAGTTGGGGCGGGGGCAGTAGAGATCACCAGCTGCAGATAAAATACATTCTCTCCTCCCAGGATAGAGGATCTGTAGCTGGGTGGACTACATTTCCCAGCCTGCCTTGCAGTCAGGCCCCGCCTCCTGCATGGAGTTCTAATCAACAGAGGATGAGGATTTAAATTTCTGATAAGAGCCAGGGCAGTGGGTGTGGCTGTGGTGCAGCAGTGCCTTGTGGGAAAGCTTAAACTCAAAACTTTATTTTCACCATCTTCAGATGTGATTGGGCGCGTTCATGGTGGTATAGCCGTAGACTATTTTCACCATCTTCAAAGATTTTGTGTCTTTCTGTAGTTAGCCACATATTTTGTGGAGTTACACAGACAAAGATTAGGATTCTTTTGAATACAACTGCATCTCAAACTTCACGTGGGTTTACAACAAAGCCACTGTAGGCTGGGGAACTTTAGTTGGATAAGCCCTTAGCGCCTGACCCACAGTGAGCAGCACAGCCTGGCCCCAGTGCACTGTGGAGCGCTGGGTGTTTCCTGGTGTGACTGGGGCTGTGGGGTGGGGCAATGTACCCTGGCTCTGCCCAGATGCCAGGCCAGATCGAAACACCTAGAATGGGTACAGGGAGAGATACAAGTGTGCCAGGGCCCGGATCTCATATGGGTACCTGTTTGTGTCTTGGCTGCTCCACTTCCGATCCAGCTCCCTGTGATGCACCTGGGGGAGCAGCAAAAGAGGCCTTGTATCCACATGGGAGACCAGAAATACACGCCTGACTCCTGGATTTGACCTGGCCATTTGGAGCAGTAAACCATCAGATGGAAGGTTGTAAGGAGTTATTCGAATATCCCATCCTGGGCCCGGGGCCATTTCATCTTCCTCACAGCTCACGAAATTCTGAAATTCTTCGCACCAGCCAGTCCAGCCATCCACCAATCAGCCATTCCACCTGAGAATCCCACCCCCAATCTCCCAGCCCCTTCCCCAACCCCGCCCACTGACCAGTCATTCTTAGGCAATCACCTGTGACAGACTCAGGCACCAATCCCCTGGGGCCTGCCCTCAATCCCTCCCATCGCTGCTCCTACACCTTGCAGGCTCACCTTGAGTTGCAAAAAGGCCCCCAGGTGCGGCTCTCTCTCTCCTTCCGGCATGCCCCCTCATCCTCTTCCTCTCCCTTTCCGTCTCGCCTCCCCACCACCACGTCCAGTTCCTGCCTTGCTGGAATAAACCTCCTAAGATACCTCGTCGCGTTTGGTGTTTTCAGCTCACGGTAAAGAACCCGGCTGTGGGAATTAGCTGTGCATAATAATATCATAATAATGTAAAACTAAAACTTGGTTTTAAATAACTAACAAAGATTCTCTCAATTTCCCTGTAAAACCCTCCTTATAAATATACATTAATAAATCAGTTAATTTAAAAAAGAATATAACTATGTTCATGCACTTGGTGTTAAGAAATAATAATTATTAAAGCAGATAAATGCATAGCTTTAAATGTTCTCCATTTGAACCTGTAATAGCAGCTGGTGATGGACTGACCTACAGAGGTAGATGCTCTCTGGAACCTTCCATCTGGGAGCACTGCCCAGCAGCCCCTGCACCACCAGGCACTGCATTCCGCTGTCTTCGTTCTTGTTGGTTTTAAAGCATATTTACAAGCTTCTAATAGCTTTCACAATGATGTGATGCTATGGCATCAAAAGGACGAAACTCCAATGCTTCTATCCTAACTTTTAAAAGTATTTTTATTTACTTGAGAGGCAGTGAGAGAGAGTTTGAGCAAGAGAGAGAGAAAGGGAAAGTACTCTGGCCTGCCAGTTGGTCGAGGCTGGAGCTGGGAGAGCGACGCAGGTCTCCCGCTGGGGAGCAGGGCCCCCGTCGCTTCAGCCTTCTGGGGTCCACCTTACCCGGAGGCTGGAATCCGGAGCCAGAGCTGGGAGTGGAACCTGGAACTGAAGCTCCCAGAGCAGGTGCAGATAACTAAATTGCTGGAAGAGAAAAACACAAGGCCCACCTTGCAGCCTGGACCTTTCAGAAAAGCATGACTCACGTCTGGGCACCCTGGGCCAAATGTGAGGAGGCCAGATGCTAGGAGTGTCCTTCGAAGAGAGGAGGGGCCAGTGGGAACGGCATGAGTAGTGCCAGGTGGATTGAGGCGCATGTGTGTGGAGCCTGTGGTGAGAGGAGCGGCCACGCACGGAGCGCGCTTGGCCGGGGAGGGCGCCCTTCCTCCCCCAAACCCTGGCATCGGTTCCGGTGCGCTGCCTGCTATGAAAAGCAGACAGACCTTCTAGATGCTGTCCCCATTGCAACAGGGGGCGGGAGGAGGCGACCTACGGAACAAATCAAGGGTTAGGAGACAGGTCACCTCACATTTATGTAAATTAAAAAGAAAAGGAAAAGCCTGTCGTGAAGCAGGGCCGAGCCGAGCGTCCAGGCACGCAGGCGAGGCCACAGCAGACCCCAGGGGAGTGTCTGGCCCCGCCTCCGGACGCGGGGCGGGGTGCTGTGGGGATGGCTTCTCCCTTTTAAGTTCGGCCCTTTTCAGAAGCAAGTGTTTATTTGGTCTGACTTTGAAATGCCTCGGTGCGGCTGAGAGAATGTCAGGCAGCCCTGTGAGCGCAGCCACTTCCGGACCTTCCAAGGAGCGGGCTCCATGGGCGGGGTGGGGTGGGGAGGCACCCCACGAATCTGCCCAGCTCTTGAGGCAGGTGAGCCAGGAATCATCCCCCAACGAAGACACTGTGATGACTGAATTGTTAAAATACACTGGGGGGGGGGGGGGGGTTTTGCAGGGAGCGGGGCGTGTCCATGGGCTCCTGGATGCTTCAGTCCCTTAGTGAGATGGTGTGGAATTTGAATCCCTCACCCTAAAGCAATATAAACGCCGTGGACATGGCTGGTTGTAGAGCTTTGCTCAGGGGACATATTCAGTACAGATGGGGTTTATTTTTTCCTGGTGTTTTCTACCCAAGGCGGGCTGAATCCACAAATCCACAGGGCCTGGGGCACCACCAGGATGGACTTGGGGGTGAGGGTGGCTGTGTGACATCGGCACAGCCTGTCACCCTCTATTGGTACTGGATCTAGGGGACTCTCCAGTGTTAGGGGCTGCAGTGTCACCCCATTGTACAGTTGAAAAAGTGAGTATCAGACTTAGCTTAGTCGGACACGGAACCCGGGCCCTGCAGGTGGCAGGACTTGGCCACTTCTGGCAGCTCTGCCCTCTTGGTGTGGCTCTTGGGGCTTCCCCGGGCTGGGGTTTTGCCAGTGTAGACTGTTCCCTGCCTGAGGCTGTGCGCCCTGGGGCAGGTCCTGGTTTTGGCAGTGAACCTGCAGTGGGGGCACTCTGAGTGTTTGCCTTTGGTTGTTGTCTCACCTGCTGCATGCCCTGGGCCCTCTGCTCAGGCCATTGCCTGTCCCCTTCCCTCCCCGGGTCCTGGCTAGTCCTCCCTCTTGGGCAGCCAAGTGAGGAGGCCCCTGCTTCCTCAGGCCAAGGAGGAAAGTCCCTGCAATGTGCTCAGCCTTGTTATCCCACAACACAAGGGCTTTATGGGAGGTGGTGGCCGTGGAGCTGGGTGTAGGGGACAGTTCCACTTTGAGGCACAGTGACCTAACCAGACAGCCTCCCAGAAAGGGTCATTGTCATCCTCAGGCCACTGTGCTATATGGAGAGACCCATCTGTCCCCTGCAGGGCTTGGGATCAGCGGCTGGTCCTGTAGCCAGGAGAGGGGCAGCTTGACGCTGGACAGGTGGACATTCACAGCGCAAGGCCACTGAGTCACATGGGAGTGTAGAAGGTGGTGGCAGTGACATCTCCACCAACAGGAAGAGCTGAGGAAGAAATACAGGTGAGCGCCCACCTGCTGGCTTCACCAAATTCTGCCCTGGAGGTTCCCAGTTGTATCAAAGACCTAGATGGAAATCATAAAGATGCTGGAAGAAAATTATGTAAAAATCTGTGATCTTGGAAGGGGGTGAACTTTTTTATTATCTTAGAAAGCCCTCAGGCCATCAATCAGAGAACTGATTTGTTCCACGTGGCACAGAACATCCCGATTAAAGGCAAAAGACAAATGGTAAACAACAAAAATCATGCCTAGGATGGAATTACCATGAAGCCATCGAGAAGAATAAGGGGTATTTATGCACGGGAGACGAGAATAGTATCATATGCATAATGATCTATATGCAATTTATGTCACAGGCAAAAGGCTGCTATAACTCAAAAAGAAATCCAACGACTGAGTTGGAAAATGAGCAATGGATAGAAATTCTTCCTGAGAAAGGAAAATGCTTCTAAACGTTTGAAAATATGCTTACTCTCATTACAATAAGATGCATGCAAACCCAAACATCAGTGAATTTTTTTTAAGATCTATTTTAATTTTTGTATTGGAAAGTCAGATATACGGAGAGGAGAGACAGAGAGGAAGATCTTCCTTCCATTGATTCACTCCCCACGTGGCCTCAAAGGCCAGTGCTGCGCTGATCCAAAGCCAGGAACCAGGAACCAGGAACCTCCTCCAGGTCTCCCACGCGGGTGCAGGGTCCCAGGGCTTTGGGCCGTCTTCAACTGCTTTCCCAGGCCACAAGCAGGGAGCTGGATGGGAACTGGGGCTGCCGGGATTAAGAACCAGTACCCATATGGGATTCTGGTGTATGCAAGAGGAGGACTTTAGCCACTAGGCTACTGCGATGGGCCCAGTAAAATTCTATCAGCTTGCAGAGTTTCAAACATTGACACCCACTGGCCAGTGAGCTAGGAGGACAGGATCTGTGGGGGACTCTGGGCATCTCTGCCTGAGTTAGACATCTGTGCCCTGGTGTAAGCTGGTGCTGTGGGTGTGACCACACACCTGCATCGGGGCGTTTAACACAGAAGCTTAGTGCAGTCTTGCTGCTGGCCATCAAAGGATAGAAGCTACTTGAACACAGTCAACCGCAACGATCACCAAACCCATAACTTCCCATCCCTAGCACAGAATGACCACACTGTTGTTTTATTTTCTCAGATTTTACTTTGATTTTGAAAAGCATAGTTACAGCGAGAAAGAGAGATCTCTTCATCCGCTGGTTTACTCCCCAGGTGGCAGCAGCTGCCAGAGCTCAGCCCATCCAAAGCCAGGAGCCTGCAGACTCCTCTAGGTCTCCCAGATGGGTGCAGGAGCCCAAGGACTTGAGCCATCGTCTGCTGCTTTTCCGGGGAGTTGGATCCTAAGTGAAGCAGCCAGGACTCTGATCAGTGTCCATAGGGTATGCCTGTGCCACAAGCAGAAACTTAACCTACTAAGCCATGGCACTGGACCCCGCACAGTTATTTAAAAAAACACAGTAGAGGCCCTCACTGGAGCAGCAGGCTAAGACACCGCCTGCAATGTCCCCAGATAAGAACAGTTTAAGTCAGCTAGTTTGGTTATGATCCAGCTCCTGGGAAAGCAGTAGTAAGATGACCCAAGGGCCCAGCACGGGGGCCTAGCGGCTAAAGTCCTCACCTTGCACACTCCGGGATTCTATATGGGTGCTAATTCTAATCCCAGCAGCCCCACTTCCCATCCCGCTCCCTGCTTGTGGCCTGGGAAAGCGGTTGAAGACGGCCCAGAGCACTGGGACCCTGCACCCATGTGGGAGACCCAGAAGAAACTCCTGGCTCCTGGCTTTGGATCGGTGTAGCTCTGGCCATAGCAATCACTTGGGGAGTGAATCAGTGAACAGAAGATCTTCGTCTCTGTCTCTCCTTCTCTGTATATATGATTTTCTAATTAAAAAAAAAAAAGTAAGATGACCCAAATACTTGGGTCCCTGAACCCACATGGGAAACCTGGATGAAGTTTTGGCTCCTGACTTCAGCTTGGCCCAGTGCCAGCCATTCTGGCCATTTAGGAAGTAAACCAGTGGATGGAAGATCTCTCTCTCTCCCACACCTCCAATTGCCATTTAAGTAAATAAATAAATCCTTAAATAATAACTTACTGTATATTTAGGTCTATGATATGGAACAATCTTCAAAGTATATGTGTCATTAAAAAGAGGAAGGCAAATTGGACAGCATTGTGTAGGTTCCTGTCATTTGTGTGTTAGTGCATGCGTGTGTGTAACTGCAGAAGGCATGCCTAGAGGATGCACAGCTCAAGGAAATGGACACGCTCTGTTTTCTCCGGCTGTGTGAGTTGAATGTGTTTCCCCAGTCTCAGATGCTGACTCCTGATCCCCAGGTGGATAGAATTGGGAGGAATTTTGGAAGGAGATTAAATAGTGCAGGAGGAGCTGTTGTGATGGGAAGGTGGTGCCCTCTGCTTCCTGCTTCTCTGTGGGAGCACTCAGCCGGGGTTCTGTGCCCCTATGTATTTTGTTTCCCTTTTTCCCCCCAGTCTAAATTAGGGAAGTTTTCCCTTATTCTTTCATCGGATGCATTTTTTAAATCCAGCTTCTCTTCCTGTGCCTTCCGGAGCTTCCATGACTCCTATATTCGGCCTTTTAATAATGCCCCTCAATTTTTGAGTGCTTTTCTTAGCTTGACTCAGTTCCTCTTTCAGATTTTTAATTTTTTCCCATTGTTGAAGGAAATGTCTTCCAAATCGGAGATGCTTCTGTCTTTCTCATTCTATTATTGAGTCTCTCCACTGAATTTTTAATTTGCTCCATTGTGTTCTTCATTTCTAATAATTCAGCTTGATTTTGTTGCCATGTTGCTATTTCCTGTGTGACATATTCCTTAAATTCCTTGAACTCCTGTGTATGCTTCTCGTTGTTGTTAAGTAGCTTTATTGCAAGTTCTTTAAAATCTTCATCCTCCGTTTCCTCGCTGTTTTCCTCAGTTAACTCAGGTTGCTAAGGCTTTTGTTCCTTTGTTGGGGAGGCGTCAGTAATGTTCATTGTGCCTCTGTCTCTTTTGCTCTTGATCATTGCAGTTCTGGTGAACAGAATCTTCTCCTTAGCTAAGGCAGGTTTCTAAGCTGTGTCACCCTCAGGTCTACTGGTCAATTTTACTGATTGTGTTTGGTATGTGGTTCTTCATTTGCAGTCACGTGTGCTCCTCCCTCCAGCAAGTTTCAGCTCTGGGCTCTTGTGCTAGGCTTCCACCATGGTCTCCATATCCTCAGCTCCTGGTTCATCACTTTCTACCCCTCATGATCGCGTGCTGTGGCCAGACCATTGCTTGCACAGCCTTCCTCCTGCTCTTGGTTTGAGCAGTGCTGGAGGTTAAGGGGACACTCTCTTTGATCATTGAGTTGTCAGCAGTGCTGGTCTTGCCAGAACCTTCTGGCCATTAGATTTGAAGGCCACCTGGATCTATTTTGAATAAAACCCATAGGATGCCAAGTCGGAACTATTTTCCCTGTAAGACTAGTGCGATGTGCTGAGCCAGAAGTGAGCTCTCTCCCGGCTCAGCGCCATGTAGTTCACTGTTCCTCCAGCCCCACCGCCTTTTCCTCAGTACATAAAATGGCGCCCAATGTGGCACTGGTGGAGGTTGGGGCCTGCTTCCTGTTAGGAGGCCACCTGCACCTGTTTTGAGCGGAACCTGTAGGATGCCAAGTCAGTATTGTCTTCCCTGTGGGACCAGCGCAATGTGTTGAGTGAGATGTGGGTTCCCTCCCAGCTTAGCACATGTGCATTTTTGCGTTTTTACAAATAGTCCCCCTGACAATGCCCACATCATCAAACAAAACACCGTCAAGTTGACTGGCTTCCCTGAGGTCCAGCTGAATTCCATGTGACCCCTGCTGGTACAGAGCCTATGATGGGTACAGCTGTAATCCATGCAGATGGCCATGCATCTAGTACCCAGCTGGACCTCTGGGCATTTGGGGCTTCATACCCATCCAGGAAGAGGCAGAGGCAGGAGGTGAGTGGACCCAGAGTACAGCCCTGGCACCCCTATGCTTTTCATGACACGGTCACCTGGGCTGTTTCCTGGCTATTGCCACTGAAGGGAGGCCTCTCTGCTTTCCAACATGGCTCACCTGTTTCAGCAGGGAGCACCCACATCTTAATTGTGCTGATGAGAAGTGCTGCTTAAGTCAGGCATCATTTCAAAGGTAGGGAAAAGTAACTTGCAAACCGGGTGGGCAGATGGTACAGAGCCTGCCCCTCCTTCTCCAAACTGTCGCCAGCCTTACGAGTCTCAGCTGCCGCCTCCTACTATTCTTGCCGCTGCTTTGCATTTCTGCACATTTCTTCCCGTGGGTGTGGAGGGAAGAGGGCTGAGCAGAGCCTGGGGAGGCTGCGCACTCCCCTTAGAGCCAGGTTGGCCTGATAACTTTGCCAAGTGGGGGTTGGCAGGCGTCTGGAACATGCAGAAGGTCAGATCCTGGCTCAACATGCTTGTGTGTCACATTGTCCCTGGGTTCAGCTCCTCTGCCTGGGCCCGTGGGAATGAAGCAGAGGCTGTGCTGGTGGACAGGGCATATCCAAAGTGGGCTGCTTGGCCAGATCCCGTCCTGCATCACTCTGAACCCACTTCCACCTGAGAGCAACCTCAGGAGGTGGGAGTCATCATGATCCCTGTTTCCTGATGGACATGTGAGAGGGATGGGGTGAAGAGAAGGAACCCCCTTCTTGCCCCAGAGCTCATGAGGGCAGGGAAGGCTACTGCCAAAGGTTAGCTCCATTCCAAGTCTGGGCTGTGGGAGGCAGCTGACATCCTGGTAGGCACATGGAACAGGGGTCGTGAGGAGCTCGTCCATAAGCCTGGAGCTTCGTTCTTTGGAAGAACTGGGGAGTTGGCCCTGTGGGCACAAGGACCCTGGGGCCTGCAGAAGGGAGGGGTGGACCTTTGGATTGAAAAGGAGTGGGATATAAGAAGACTGCACATGGGCCTGGCACGGTGGCGCAGTGGCTAAAGTCCTCGCCTTGCACGTCTGGGCTCCCATATGGGCGCCGGTTCTAATCCCAGCAGCTTCACTTCCCATCCAGCTCCCTGCCTGTGGCCTGGGAAAGAAGTCAAGGACGGTCCAAAGCTTTGGGACCCTGCACCCGCGTGGGAGACCTGGAAAGATGTTTCTAACTCCTGGCTTCGGATCGGTGCAGCACTGGCCATTGTGGTCACTTGGGGAACGAATCATCGGAGGGAAGATCTTCCTCTCTGTCTCTCCTCTCTGTATATCTGCCTTTCCAATAAAAATAAAATAAATCTTTAAAAAAAAAAGAAGACTGCACACATACTGAAGAGACCCCTTAGAGTCCCCTCGCAACTTGAATCCTGGGAAGTGGACCACATATGTGGTGCGTATCATGTGCCTTAGAGAAAGCCCTGAAAATGCTGACATATGAGGGTCAACCTGCAGAGGAACGTGTGGCAGCCACCGCCCAGCTCACAACCAGCCTTGAGAGAGCTCTTCGCAGCTGCAGTCCCCAAGTGATCACAGTCAAGGCCGTGGACTAGGAGAGTGATGTGTGCTAGAAAAGAGCTCAAGACAAGTCACAGTGAAGCTTCACTCCCTGCCCCTACTGGTACTCGGGCAAGTGAGCGAGCCTGCTGCATGCAAGAAACAAGACCAGCACCTGTAAGGAAACCAAGGGAGAAGAAAGCAGGTGTTGAGTGGATGGGATAGGAGGAAACTTCTAGAAGAAAGAAGGGGCAATAGGAAAGACAATAGAGGTTCAGTCCAGTTAATTCTGTGTCCTACTAATTGGAATCAGGAGAGAAAGAGAACAGAGAAAACAAAGAAGGGCATTCTCAAAGAGGCTGGTGATGTGGCTTGCTGAGTAAAACTGCCATGGTGGGATCCCATGTGGGCACTGGTTTCTATCCTGGCTGTTTCATCTCTGATTCAGCTCCCTGCTACTGACCTGAGCACAAGCATCAGAAGATGGGCCAAGTGTGTGGGTCCCTGCTACTGCCATGGAAGACCCAGAGGAAGTTACTGACTCCTGGCTTCAGCCTGGCCTAGTACTCGCTATTATAGCCATCTGGGGAGTGAGACAGTGGATGGAAGATATCTCTGTCTCTCCTTCTCTCTCTGTAACTCTGACTTTCAAGATTAAAAATATATATAAATCTTTAGTAAATATGTAATGTCAGAAAACTGCAACTAAAGGATGGGACCCACCCAATGGGATGAGTTTGCTAAGCACCACCATGAGATTTTATAATCCTACACAAGATGTATCTCCACAAATCTGAAAGTATTCAAAATAAAGAGAAAATCTCCTAAGTTAGAGGTTGGGGGAGGTATGGTAGGGGTACAGCACACACCAAGATCTGAGCCTTAGAATGACAGTAGATTTCACAATAGCAATGCTGAAAGATAGGGGGCAATGGACCAATGACTTGGTGTTTCTGATAGAAAATTACTTTCAATCAGATTTCTCTATATGGACAAATTGTCTTTATTAAAGGTTTATATATTTTTTTTATCTGAAAGGAAGATTTTATAGACAGGGAAGGAAAGACAGAGAGATCTTGCATATGCTGGTTCATTCCCTAAATGGCTGCAACAGCCAGAGCTGAACCAATTTGAAGTCAGGAGGCAGGAGCCTGTTTCTGGATCTTCTACTTGGGTGTAGAGGCCCAAAGCTTTGGACCATCCTCTAGTGCCTTCTCAGGTCACAAGCAGGGAGCTGGATGAAAGTGGAGCAGCTGGGGCATGAACTAGGACCCATATGGGATGCCAGTGCCACAGGCAGAGGATTAGCCTGATATGCCACATGCCAGCCCCTGGACGAATAATCATCAGGAATGAAAGAGTACATGCATATTTCTGAGCATGCACCATCTTTAACAACTTCAGCTTCTAAATATCCTTTCTCAGGAGTTTCAAGAGGATGCACTTCACCAAAACAAGCCAGTAAACCAAGACAGAGGGGGACTTGATGGGCACATGGCAGGGCACCAGCCCAACAGAGAGGCTAAGAGAAGACCCAGTGGCAGCAATGGGGCAGGAAAACGGAGCACTGCAGGAGAGAGGCCTCCAGGGAGAGGGAATGCGAGGCCCTCTGCTGGGTTAGACTCGAGAGATGATTGACAGGCTCCTGGAAGCACATGGGAAAAGTGAGCCCTGGGGGTATGGAAAACTGAAGGAAGGGTACAAGGAAAAGAGGCGGGTCAGGCATGTGGGAGAGCATTGTGAGGAAGGAGCGGGTTCATCATGCGCTATTTGGCTCTATAATGGGCAAGGTTTCACAGTCCTGGTCATGGAAACATAACTGCTAATTTAACTAAAGTGTTCTATACAGATTTGTTAAGGCAATGGATGAGGGAGGAAAGAGGGGGCCCCACGGACTGTGAGTGTCAAATCTTTCACTATTAGAACAGAAGGTTAACAGCTAATATCGCAGCACAATGACTATGAAAGAGCCATGTATATCTTTATTTTTTTTTTCCAGAAACGGAAAGAAGGAGAGGCAGAGAGAGGAGAAAGAATGATGACCCCTAGAAAGTGAGCCTGCAGAATGAGAGAGAGAAGCGGAAAACGATTGTGTCACACTGTGGCTGTAAGCAATTGACAGTGCACGCTGCACCATGGGCCACTTTCTAAAACACAAATAGAACAGGAGGAAAGAATCCCCCAGTACCTGCTCACCCTGTGGGAGGTGTGCTCTAGAGCAGAATATGGGTGGAGGAGTGGGGAGTGGCTAGCTAGCAGAAGAGCTGGGGGATTGGGGAGGAAGTGGACTATTTAACAAACAGAAACATGTTTCTGTCTAGTAGGTGCCATGGAGGCAGAATCCTGACTGTGTGCAGTCAGTGAGAGCCCTTCTGTCTGCTTCTAGAACTCTTGTCCAATTACATGGGCTGAATTTGTTGATCGGTAAAATGGCCTCGGAAAGAACAGCACACTGTGTCCCACAATGCTGGGACACATGGAAGAGATTCTGTCTGGAGAAGCAGGGTGAGGGTTGTGTGGTTCGTGGGGCGTGGGCAGGGAGAATGAGAAAGAGATTGGGTGAGGCAATCCTGGCTCTTAGGAAATGAGAAGGGCAAGATGTTGGGAGAGGGCAGACGGGTCGAGAGAGAGCCAGGAGGTTCCCCAGGGCCCTCGGGTTCCCCCCCAAGAAGCCCTGTGCAGTGGCTCGGCCCCAATCTGGGGCCAGCACAGCCAGGAAGCAAAGGTACAAGCAGGGTGTGTGTGTGTGTGTTGCCTGTTGCTGCACACACACACACACACACACACACACGTGACCCCAAAATTTACAGCTGAAAACCACAAACATGTGAGCCTCACATCGCGGCAGCTCTAACCAAGAACACACCCCTGAAGGAAGGTGCCCTTCATAGCCTAACCTTGGAAGTGTCACTTCACCCCTTCAGCTGTGATCTCCCCAGGGATGTGAAGGCAGGAGGTGGGATCACTGGGGCCATGTTGGAGCCTGGCTCCTCCCACTTGGAGGCGGAATGCAAGGTTGGTCTATTGGTCTACTCTGTGGGAGATTCTGCCCCAGCAGTGGACATGATAGGACCTTGAAAAGGCACCTGCTCCCAGGAATTTGGGCTCTTTGCGGAATGCTGAGTCAGCTTCACCACTTCATTTACGTCTCCCTTACTGAAGTCTCTCTCCCTTCTGTGAGTTGGGCATGTTTTCTTAACTCCCCGTACCTGAGAAAACCAAAGTGGTGACGATAGCATTTCACAGATGTCCCCATTCTAGCCACGGCGGGGCAGGGACAGGACACACACACAGACACGTGGCCAACAGAAAAGTGTTGTCTCCGCGATAGGAGCCTCGAATTAACCTGAGCATCTCCCAGATAAGACGTATAATTCCAAATGAAAAACACCGATAGCAAAGCAAGCACAGGGGGAAATGAGATTACAGGGAGTCTGCCTTGGCTCGGGGCCCGGGAGGCACCTCACAGGACGAGGGCGGAAGCCGCGGTAATTCCTGCTTGTCAACCAAGCATCCAGAGAATAAAGAAGGCCCCAATTTCTCATCTATCTGCAGCCTAATATTAACCTGAGAGACATGTGAATCATGTACCTTTTTTTTTTTTTCCCTCACTCGGGTTTTTTTTTTAATACTAGAGGGGGAAGAGTAAAAGAGCCTTGAGTGAGAAAACGAAGAAGTCCTTCCATGCTGCATTGGCTGTAGCGAGCAAGGTGTCTGCTTCTGGGAGCTGCAGAATCACCCAGAAACAAGCGTCTAATTATAGCAGCGCCATCTGCGGCACTAAAGGCGGGTGATGTTCCACACTATCTTTCAGGTTTTTCACTAACTCAGAACAATTTGCTAAAAATAACCCGCACTGTATTCCGCAACGCCCCCAAACAGTGTGTCTTGCCGTCACCGGGGCTGCCAGCTCCCCCCATGGGCCGTGGGGGGCTGAGGAGGGGCGCTCAGCTCAGCTGGCAGCCGGAGCCTGTCGCTGGCTGCCTTTCATTCTGAGACTGTCATTGTCGTGCTCATGATCGCTGGGATGGTGGGAGGTGAGTGGAGGGAAAGCAGAGACTAGGTCCAGCCCACAGAGGAGCCACATGCAGCGGGTTGGGCTGCGGACCTTGGCTGAAGAGAGCCAGGTGCCTCTGCCCAGGGTCTCACCCACCATCGGGGCAGTCTCAGCACCTGGGATCCTGCTGGGTGCCAGGAGGCTTTGTCATACCTCTGCCCCTGTGTGCAAGTCCCAGGCTGGGCACAAGCAGGTCGCCGGCTGGACCCCAAGGACTGGGCCTCCATGCAGAGCAGACCATCCGAGGCCTGGGAAAGCAGTGGAGGATGGCCCAAAGCCTTGGAGCCCTGCACCCATGTGGGAGACCTAGAGGAGGCTCCTGGCTGCTGGCTTTGGATAGGCTCAACTCCAGCAATTGTGGCCACTTGGGGGAGTGAACCAGCAGATAGAAGATGTTTGTCTTTCCTCTCTCTAGATCTGACTTTCCAATAAAAAATAAAATAAATTTTAAAGAAAAAAAATGCGGTGTTTCAGGCAATCTTTATGAAGATGTTGCCTTATAAATATTTATTTAAAAGGCAGAGTTGTAGAGGAAAGACATCTCTTCCATCCACTGGTTCACTCCCCAAATGGCTGGAACTGGGCAGGCCAGGAGCCAGGAGCTTCTTCTGGGTCTCTCAAGTGGGTACAGGAGTCTAGGGGCTTGAGCCATCCTCCACTGTTTTCCCAGGTCATTAGCAGGGAGCTGAATCAGAAGTGGAGTAGCTGAAACTCGAACCAGCACTCATATGGGATGCCAGCACTGTAGGTAGAAGCTTAGCACGCTATGCCATAGCACCAGCCCCAGAAGTATTATCATAAAAATGCAGTGGAGACCTGCCAGCCAGAGGTAAGGATGCTATGGCATTTTAAGCCCCTTTGGCCTTCAAATTTAGGCCATTAAGGCACAAAGATGCCAAAAGTAGGGAGTTGGAGGTGAAGGTCCTGCCTACGCTGAAGGCCAATGCCATCGGGACTGGTAAGGACATCTGCCAGGTGATTAGTACAGAGAAATGGTGCACAGGTGTCAGAGAATGAAGGGTAACAGATCAGATGGGATTTTCTACCCAGGAGACTAAAGCTGATGGCGAGGAGCAGGTGTTCTGGCACAGTGGGTTAAGCTATTGCCTGCATTGCTGTGAGCACTGGTTTGAGTCCTGCTGCTCCACTTTGATCCAGCTCCCTGCTGATGCTCCTGGAAATGCAGCCTCAGCTGATGCAAGAACTTGAGCTGCTGCAAAACGGGAGATTTAAATGGAATTCTAGGCACCTGACGTCCAACTGGCCCATCTCTGGCATTTGAGGAGTGAACCAGCAGATGCAAGATTTTTTTTCTCCATCTTGCTTTTCTTTGCCTTTCAATAAATAAATAAATCTTTCAAAATGCTTTTGAAATTCGTGCATGGTTTTCTTGTAACACACATTTCCAAGAGCTTTTGGAAGATGCTCATATATTAAGAATTCATAGCGTAAGTGTGCATAGTAATTATAATTCTTAATTGTACTCATATTAAGAACTTCAATTATTCACAGAAGCATTCACTCTTAAGTCTTCACTGAAAGATTGCAGCAAGGCTCTGGAGAAAATAAAAATAGCAGTTGTAAAGAAGTGAGAAAAGCTGGGTGAGAGAAGAAGCGTGAAACAGCTGCGCTAAAACTCAGCGACAGTGCTGGCTGCTGGGCCGCCGCGTTGGCCACTGCCCCGTCTGCCTGAACTCCCAGTCCTGACCGTACCTCTGGCCATGAGCCCACACAGAGGGTCCTGGAGCCCCTGCCCTGACGGAGCTGGTGGCCAGGCGAGGAAGGTGGTCTGGGTCCAGTGTTTCAGAATTTGCTTCCTACCATCACGGGCCATTCCACATGGGGTGAGGGCTGGGAGAGCAAGGAGCCACCTGCCTGTGGGGGAGAAGCCTCAGAGCTGCTCCCGGCCATGGGCAGCAATGGTTCTGTGACCGAATTATATGATGTCACCATCAGTCACCCCCATGCTGCCATAGGGACTGGCTGGTTGAGTGTCTGCAATGACCACGCCTGCCGTTACTGGCTTCCTGCTCCCTCATCCCTGTGTGCCTTCTGCAGGTGCCTACTCCCACAAGGGTTGCACTGTTAGGTCCCTAACAGGACTGTTTCCCAATCTGTGCTGGGGAGAGCGCTGACAGCCTGCCCAGAAGTCAGGGTTGCTCTCTGGGAGTCATCGAGAACGTGGAGATAAGAGCATTGGCTCTGGGACTCCTCCAGAGCCTCAGTTTCTCTCTTTGTCATACTGAGACAGAAAAGGCTGATGTCTGAAGCTGACATTGTGGCATAGTAAGTAAAGCTGCCATCCGCAATGCCAAGATTCCAGATAGGCGCTGTTTTAAGACCTGACTATACCAATCGAGCTCCCCGCTATGCCATCTGGAAAATAGCAGAGGATGCACAGCCCAAGTGCTTGGACCCCTGCACCCACGCAGGCGACCCAAAGGAGGCTTCAGACTCCTGGCTTCAGCCTGTCTCAGCCCTGGCCATAGCAACTGTTTGGGAAGTGAACTAGCGTATGGAAGATCTTAATCTGTGTGTGTGTGTGTGTGTGTGTGTATAACTTTTTCAAATAAATAAAACAATTTAAAAAAAAATAAAGACCTATGTCCAGAGATAATGATGGGGCCATATTCCAATAAGTCTGCCCTAAGCCCAAAGTGCTAAGTAGAAAGTGCCGTGAGTCCCCTCCTTTTTGCTGCTGTTGCTCACTGCTCACACCCAGGACACTGTCCAGCGCTTCTTGTTGCTGAAAGGACCGTGGGCTGACTGGGACCTGTCCACTAGGCTTCCTGCTCAGCACCCTAGGAGGGGATGGGCCTGCATACTGCTAGATTGGATTGGATCCAGAAATAAACTCCTCACATGGCTTCCCCTAAATGCATCACAGAGTGAGGAAATAAATTGACCCTGAGGGGCTGTTGTTAAACAGTTCACTTCACTCAAAGCCCAAAATCATCTCCAGGTCTCCCACATGGCTGTCCGGGGTCAAGACACTTGGGTCACCTACCACTGCCCTCCCTGGTACACTAGCAGTGGGCGGCATGGCAAGCAGAAGAGCTGATGTCACAGGTGGTAACTTCACCTGCTGTGCTACAACACTGGCCCCCATGTGCATTAAATACCCCCCACAACCCATTGCGTACTTTGGATCCCTGAGCCTACCAGGATCCCATTGAATTCACTGGATGTGACCTTGTGCCTGTGTCTGTGCTGAAAGACGGCTGTGGCAGGGCTCCTTCCAGGAATTGCTTTGCCTAGGTCATTCCCTCAACACTTGCCATCCTTAAGGATGGCACAGGAGGCTGGTCAAAGCAAAACATGAGGGTAGATGCTGCCTAATGTAGCACTGGTGACAGACACGTGTCTGGCTGGTGACAGTGCTCACAGCCCCAACCCAGGCAGCAGCTGGGAGGCAGAGTCAGCTGGCAGTACTGAGTACAGTCCTCCAAGCGGCAGGCCTGGAGGCTCAAGGTGGTGGAGGAGGAAGGTGAGGGGTTCCCCACGCCCACTGGGCTCACTGGGCACACAACAGGTGCTGGTGATCCAGGGCTGGAGTGAACAGGCCCTGCTGAGGCTCTAGGGCCTCTCTGACCTGTGTGCTGAAGTGAGCGCTGGAGTCCCTGAACGACACATGCAACTGACGCAGGAAGTGCTGTCTTCCACCCCAGCATAACGCTCTGCCGAGCTGGGGTGTGGCTACTGCTCTGGGTGGTGGCCACCACTCAGACCCCCGAGCCCCAGGTCCTCCCTGACACCCTCCTTGTCAGTGTCTGCTGCCATTGCCAAGGCAGCCTTTGGCACCCCCTGAAGGACAAGCGTCCCACAGGACTGGGGTGGGGGAGCGAGATGGCTGAGGGTGATGGCAGGTCACGGGAGAGGAGGGGAGGGGGTGGGTCTGCAGAGAACTTGCGTCTGTCCTTGGCTCCCCCGTACTGCACCCCCCAATCACTGTGCCGGTCCCAAGAGTCACTGCAGTGCTGCCGGGAGTCCTGTGCGTTCCGCTCTCTCCTTGCCCCTTTCACGATGTACTTGAAGAAGCTTCTGGAAAGCTGGTCTTGACCCAGGCCATTCAAGTTCACCAGGCAGAGGCATTGGTGGGCTGCTCCAGGGGTGACTGTGGTATAGTCCCTGCAGTTTTGGGCCAGCAGGTGGAAGATTTCTCATGTTTGGTGTCACTCCTCTTCGTAATTTTACATTTCAACTAAATAAATAAATTAAAAAAAAAAAAGATTCGGGGCTCATATAGGCTGCCACTGGTAGAGGGGTGTAGGCTCAGCCCTAGGCACTGTTCCCACAGCCAGTCCTACTCTTGCCTGTCCCCACCACCCCCACCAGCATCTGCCTTGGCGTCCTCCATGGTGGTGTATGTAGGGATATGTCATTTAAAACAGTTGAAGAATAATAAGCAGTTGTCATTTGTTTTTAAGTTTAACTGTGGCTAAATTTTTTTATTATTATTTTATTGGAAAGTCAGATGTACAGAGAGGAGGAGAGACAGAGAGGAAGATCTTCCGTCCAATGGTTTACTCCCCAAGTGACCACAATGGCCAGTGCTGCACCGATCTGAAGCCAGGAGCCAGGAACTTCTTTCCAGGTCTCCCATGCAGGTGCAGGGTCCCAAAGCTTTGGGCCGTCCTCGACTGCTTTCCAGGCCACAAGCAGGGAGCTGGATGGGAAGTAGAGCTGCCAGGATTAGAACTAGTGCCCATATGGGTTCCTGGTGCATTCAAGGTGAGAATCTTAACCATTACGCTATTGTGCCGGGCCCTACTGTGGCTAAATTCAAAACTTTTTTTTTTTACGTTAGCAACTTCAGAAAAATAGAACAATGATTTCTGAGCTTCGGTTTATGTTGCTAATGGTGGTGTGAAAATAATGGTGTTCCTGGATCTGCTGCCATGCCCCTGTGCCAGTGGGTGCTGGTGGGGGAGGATACGGGCACTCAGGGGGCCTGAGGATGCGGGCTTGGTATAGCACTGGTGGGCATGTGGGAACCTGGCAGCTCACCTAGGCACTGGAGCGAACCTGGTAAATTCCTCATGTGTTTAGTCCTGGGCAAGGTGAGGAAAGTGGAGGGGAGATCCCCAGGTCAGCATGCTGCCCTGATGTGCTGGCGGACCAGGACTGGAAACTTTAATGGGCCTGGATCTTGGGTGTGTAGAGGGATAGGACGCTAGGCCAGTGCATGTGCCAAGAGCTTGTGACCCTGGTAGGCAGCAGAGCACCAGACCAGCACACCACCCACTGGGCTTCTGAAGGCTGGGCTGGGCACAAGGATCGTGGATTGATTAGGGATAGGAGCTAGGGGATATGAAGGAGGGAGGACCATACTGGGAGTATCTTGCAGGTGAGGAATAACTCCTAAGGGACTCCCAAAGACAAGGCCACTGTACTTGCAGGTTAGCGAGGGGACTAAGACCTGGTGTTTTTGAGAGGAGAGACCAGAAGACTTTTATGGGTCAGAGTGGTGTCTAGCCCACATGGGAGATCTGAGCTGGGCTTGTTAGCACGGAACATTGCTAACTACCACCCGCCAGCCCACATGCGAACTAGAGCTGGGGGCCTGTCTGGCAGGGCTAGATCCTAATACCTGACAGTGAACGTCGGATCAGGGGATGAGTCACATTAGACTGGGCCAACCAGCATGCAAGAGAATCAGGTCTAGAGGCTGGATTCTGTGATGGATATGTAGGCCCCACCCTTCAGAATTACAAGTCCTGCTAGTTAGCTTAAGGATTGAGTTGGTGATGGACTGAGCCAGGTGTAACCAGGAAACTTACTGACACTCACGGGTACTGGGGTTGGGAACAGGCTGGGCAGATGCAGGCTGCAACACTTGCATGAGCATACTAAAACAGATTGTGGGGCAGGCTGGGCCATACCAGCTCATACAAAGGCCAGGACGGAGGGGGTAGGTTATGCTGGATAAGGGCCTAACACCCACAGGCATGCATGAGATCTGGATCTTGGAGTGGAGGAATGAGCAGAATTTGGGAAATTGTCTTAGTGGGTCATAGCTCCCACTGGTAAACACATGGACTAAGACTAGGTGTAGGGCTGGGCAAGGTAGCTCTGTCCATTGGCAATTGTGTGTGTTGGTTTTGGAAGTGGGCAGACCAGGTGGGGCCAAGCAAACCATAGCCTACTGACAAGTGCAAAAACCAGGATGGAGTGCAGGTCATCCCAGGCTAGGCTGTTACACCTATTGGTTTGCATGAGCCAGGGCTGAAAGCAGATTGGGCAGGGCCAGGATGCAGCACCCACCAATAAGAGTTAGGACTGGGGCCCGCTGAGCCAGGCCAGGCTGCAGTATCCAAAGGCAATGGCCAAGGCAGGTGAGGGGCTATGCCAAGCTGGGTCAGAGCAACCACTGGCGTGTGTGCAATCTGTGACTGGGAACAGGCCTGGTTGGGGAGCTAAGGGGACACCCTGGCTGGGTTGTGGTTCCCACTGGTGAGTGCTGGGGCCAAAGTAGGGGCTGCAGTCTGGTCTGGATATGGCTGCAGTGTCCCTTGGCACAAATATAGACTAGATCTGGGGTGTGCCAGACTGGGCTAGGCTTTAGCACCCACTGGTGATTGTGAGAACCAGAGTAGGTGTAGGGCTGGGCTAGGTCTCTGCCCCTGCTGAGCCATGCATGAGCTGTGTCTGGATGTTGTAGACTAGGCTTGGCTGGGGTGTAGCACCCAACAGAAAGAACCAGAATGGGTGAGGGCCAGTCAGGAAAGGCCACTGTTCCTGCTATGACAGGAGGTAGACTAAGTAGGGCTGGCCACTAGTGTGTGCGAAATCTGGCATTGGGAGAGGTTCTGATGGAAGAGTTTGGAGAACTCCTCTGTCAGGAAACAGTCCCTGCAGGTGAGCACAAGAACCAAGAAAGAGAGCAGCCCAGATCAAGCCAAAATACACTATCCACTGGCATACTTTTGGCTCAGGTCTGAGACGAGCCAGGTTGGTCCAGTTCATATCAACTGCTGGCAAATCTGAGCAACAGAATGGTATGTGGATCATGCCAGCTTGGGCCATAATACCATCCAACTCACATTAGGGCTGGGACTCGGGGTTGGCTGTACTGGCTAGGCTGTAGCCCCTACAAGTGTGAGCTAGAACTGGGGGTGGGCTGGGTCAGGTCAAACTACAGCCCCCAATGGCAAATGCCAAGGTAAGGAAGGCCATATCGGACTGGAGCACAGAATCCAACCAGCACATGTGAGACCTGGGTGAAAGCTGCCAAACCCAGTAGGGGGCTGCAGTGTGCTCTTGTGCTGGACCATCACTCCCACTGGTGAGTGTGAGAGCTGGTATTAGGATAGACCAGGCTGGGCAATGCTAAAGCACCTGTTAGCCTGCATATAAGCTGGATCAGGGGAAAGTCAGGGTGGACAGACTGTATCTACTGGTACATGCACAAATCAGAATGGGTGTGGGTTGGTTGTGCTTTCGTGTGGTATCAGCTAACAGATTCTGGCACAGGGGGAGGAGAGAGGGGTGGTCAAGCTCTGTCAGGCTAAGCTGCAGAACCACCTGGAGAGTGCAAGATCTGGGGGTGGGAGTGAGACCAATAGGGAAGTTGTGGGCACCTCTCTGATGGGCTGCAACTTCCACTGGTGAACATGAGAACCAGGACTGGGAGCAGGCATGGCTAGACAGAGAGTGGCACCCACCAGCGCCAGTATGGACTGGATAATGGGGTTGGTTGGGTTGAACCAGGCTTCAATGCCCACTGACATGTACAAGAACGGAATGAGATGTGGGACAGACTGGACCAATCTGCTGTTCATGCTGGCAAACACAGAATCCAGGGCAGGGTGCTGGCCTGATGGGGGTTGTTGTGGGTTACTCCAACTAGTCTGCAGCTCCCACTGGTTTGTGTGAGGGCCAAGTGTGTGTTGGGCAGGATCAGGCTGGATTCTAACACCCATTAGTTTGTGTAGAAGATAGGGTTGGAGACAGAACCGATCCAGCAATTGTAACTACCAGTGTGTGTGTAGGCTGATTTGGGCAACAGACTATGCCAGACCCTGTACAGGCAAGCACACACAAGAATCAGATCTGGGATCACCTCAGATGAGATTTCTTTGGGAATCTCCCCAACTGAACCACTGGACTCAAAACTCCAATTATGGAGAGGATTGCAGGTTCCATGGTCTGACCATGGAGTGCATGTGTCAGAGCTGGGCCTCCTCAGTGGTTTAGACAGAGCAGTGGGCAGCACATCCAGATGCACATGGAGGATATGGCAGTACATGAAAGCCTGAAGAGGACACCTGGTACCATAGCAGAGGATAGAGGACAAAACAAATTGATCAACTACCCCAGCCAAGAGTTGTCAGAGAATAGCTAAGCAAATGGAGACTCTAAGGTGGACTATGTCAGCCAGTGTATTCTGGAGAATTTCATTGTGATTAGAGTGGTGAGATCGGCAGCGATTCAGAACTGCTGAACTATCAAAACCTCTGAGTAAGTGCTACATCAGGGACCTGGGATGTTTGGGAGGCTGGGTGTGGCTTCTCTCCCTAACTCCCTCCTTCCCCCAGATACAGAAAGGAAAAAAAAGAGAATGTGAAAACAATGGTCTCACCCACTTTCCTCTAGCCCTTGATCCTTTGCACCCTAATCAATTACGCAAAAGTTATCAAAAGCAAAATTCTAAAAAAAAATCAAAATTAAAAATAAAAACAAAATAATGGTGTTCCTGAGAATTGCGATCATGATGTGCACCTGCTGGTACCCGGCACACAGACCTTCTGCACAGGTTATTTGTAGCTATGGCTCTGAGTGAGATGTATATAATGGATTTGTTTCCCTTTAAATTGTAAAATAGAAAAACATCTTGGAGGGTGAAAAAAATTAAGAACAAGAACGAAAGAGGTGGGGTCAAATGCTATGGTTCAGTTGCTAAATCCTCGTCTTGCATGTACCAGGAATCCATATGGGTGCTGGTTCATATCCCAGCTGCTTCATTTTTCTTTGAGCTCCCTGCTTGTGGTCTGGAAAAACAGTTGAGGACAGCCCAAGGCTTTGAGACTCTGAACCTGTGTGGAAGACCTGGAAGAAGCTCCTGGCTCTTGGCTTCAACTCAGCTCAACTCTGGCTGTTGTTGCCACTGGGGGAGTGAACCAGCAGATGGGAGGGATTTTTGGTTTTTTGTTTGTTTGTTTAAAGATTTATTTATTTATTGGAAAGTCAGATATACAGAGAGGAGGAGAGACAAAGAGGATGATCTTCCATCCGATGATTCACTCCCCAAGTGAGCGCAACGGCCGATGCTATGCCGATCCGAAGCCAGGATCCAGGAACTTCTTCCGGGTATCCCGCACAGGTGCAGGGTCCCAAGGCTTTGGGCCATCCTCAACTGCTTTCCCAGGCCACAAGCAGGGGGCTGAATGGGAAGGCCACACCGCCGGGCCCAGGAGGTGTTTCTCTTTGTCTTTTCTTCTCTCTATAAATCTGATCTGCCTTTCCAATAGAAATATATCTTTAAAACAAAAAAATAGGACATAATTTGTCAACATTACCCATGAGGAATCTGAGCTCAGAGAACTTGCCATAACTTGTCCAAGTCCACAGCTTGTACCTGAGGCCCAGAGCCAGATCAAGGCCACAGCCAGAGCCATCTGCACCTCTGTTCACGCTGGACACTCATCCAGCATTGTCTGTTGGGTAGCTATGCGATGCATAGAGTGAACCAATGGTCCTCATGCTTAGTCAGCTGCCCGGAGCTCTGGTCCCCTGTGATCAGATGCTGCCCATGTCCACCATGTCAGGTAGACCAAGGCAGAGTCCACTATCCCATGGAGGGAGGGTAGCACATGTGCTGTGTGGCCTCATGGTCCAGCCTCAGCAGGAGGCAACAGCTGGAAAACTCGAGGCCAAAGAGAAGCACAGGAGAGACAGCTACCTTGTCTGCTAGAGCTGCCCCAAGAAAGCATTGCGGGCACCACCGAGGTGCACGCTGCAAGCCCCTGTCAACAGGGCCAGTGTGTGGCAAGGCCTCCCTGCCTGGCTTTTCTGGTTGTGTCGTCCTGGGGCCCTTCCTCTGGGTACAGGAGGAGAGACAGGATGCTGTGCTATGTTCTTCTTCTCCTTCCCAGGGACCTACCCTGTTGCATTAAAGCCTCAGCCCTTGACCTCGCTTAACCTTCCTAACCCAGGGGATTCAGGCTTCCAGACAGGACTGGGAGCAAGCCCTGGAGGCACCAGCTGTCTAACAGTGCCATCAGACTGTGCTCATGTTCTTGAGAGCTAGTCATGGAAGGACATTTCAATTGAGTTGTTAAGAGACCCCTCCCCCAGCTCCCCGCTCTGTTCATCCTGCATGTCTTCCCCTGGGGTGGCACAACCCCTCCCCCTACATCCCAGTGCCACACTGCCAACCCCAAATTTTCTCCAGCCCTACCCATCTCCCCAACCATGCCCCACCTCCTGCAGGTGCTATTCCTGTTGGTCTTTCTGCACCCGCCCCATATCTGGGTCCCTGCACACCAGAGGCTATTTGGCTGTTTTATTTTCTAATGATGCTGAAAGACAGAACCTGTGCAGTAACCACTTCTGCTAAGGGGAAGCAGACATTGCCTTTTCAGTGGGCTCTTAACTGGCTCTCCCAGCACCCTGTTCCTGATAGCCTTCAAGCACTGTGTGAGGAGTTGCTGCATTCCCTGTGGGAAGACCCTGGAGAAATTCAGGGGAAGGAGGCTCCAGGAGCTGCAGCCGCTCAGGCCATCCTCTGTTCAATAGCCATAGGATGAAGAATGGAGGATGCTGAATCAACGCAGTTCTCAGTTGGCTGTAGCTGCACCCAGATGCCAAGCAGCAGCCTCGGCCACCCATGGATCCACCAGCATGCTAAGTTTCTTATGGGGGTGTGGCTGCCCTCTGGGGAAAGGACAGCTAACTGGTGCAGCCCATGTTGTCTGGAACCACACTCACCCGCGATCTGGGCAGTCAAGTGTGAGCCCTCCAGTTGCCCAGTTTATGGTGGGGATCTGCGAAACTCCAGTCAAGTTCATGTCATGCAGCCAGTGGTGCAGAAGGGAACTGAGGACCCAGTCTCTCCCCAGGGCTGAGGTTGCTGGAGAGGCCTGTGGTTGGGCATACGGATACCTGCTTCCCAGGTGAAGGGTCTGGTACTAACAACTGAGGAAGACAGGATCTCTCCTCTGCTTTCCACCCAAGCCTGTGGCGCCAAGTCGGGGCTGGGTTCTATGCCCTACATCTGTTATTGTTCCCTGGGCCAGCAGGTACCCTCCTTTCTTTCCTTCCGGTCTCTGGCTGGTTCTCCAACAGTACCATCAGCCCAGAGCCCCAAGGCAGTTGGCAGTCTTGGAGCTCTGCTCTTTCACGCCTGGAGGGAGACCTTTGTGTGGCCAGGCCACCCTCCGCACAAACAGACATGGTGCCAGCATTCTCTCCTCTGTCCCCACAGGGAGTTCTGCCATCTGGTTGCACATAACACCAAGCAATGGGAGATCATGGTAAAGGTTGATCTTGACTTTGGTCTGTGTAATAGTTTTCATCTTAGGAGTATCTGATTGTGTTATCCAGACCCCAAATCCCAGCCATTTTCCCAGAATGTAGCTCAGCTGGGGACAGTGATGAAGCCATGGCTGCTTCCCACAGGGTCACAAGAGGACCAAGCCTCTTCCTCCAACTTGTCCCGCAGTTACTCACTTCACACAAAGCACATCATCCATGTTATTGAGCTTCTCCAGCAGCTAGATGCCTCTGGACTTGCTCAGTTGAGGCTCAGCTGAGCCCCACTCTGTGTCTGTGTCACACTTCATTTTCCCCACAACCTCCAAAGGTAGGTTCTGCTGCCAAAGGAAGGTTAGGGGTCAGGGAGTTGGAGAAGTGGGAGGACAGTGCTTCGGTCCCAAATTCCATGCTCGTGACTTTCTGTGGCTGTCTCTCTGCTGAGTCCAACAGCTGGCCCTATGACAGTGTGTGACATCAGCATGTTACAGGGTGAGCCCAGAGAATAGGGGACTGGCCCAAGATCACAGTGCTCATGAGTGACAGTTCAAGACCTGCGATGTGATAACAGCTCAGCAAGTTTGTCATGGTAAGAACCGACTTGCTGTGTGAGACCAGCACTAACACCTTCCGAGGGCAGTGCTGACCAGCCTGTAGACCCCACCATCTCCTAACATCACCGCATTGCAGACCAGATCTCCTTGGGCACGGATCACATCTGAACCGCAGCACTGCCTAAAACACTATTTTCTACCTTTTCGGGACAATCACAAGATTGTTTAGATCTTGTAAACATTGTGAAGCCAGAATCAAAGATAATCTACTTGTGAAAAACTGTTAAAAATGCTTTCATAGGCAATAATGTGTTTAATAAAATGTTCTCTTCTGGAGAAGTTCTTTTGTCGTTTACCTGTGAGTGCATAAGTTAAACATTATAAGCAAACATGTTAACTTCCAAACTCTAAAATATACATGGTAAAATCATATCCATCTAAAAACTTCTCATGGAAAGCCTGAAAACAGATTCTTAATATGAATCTCCATAGTGTACTTAATGGAAGCTTGAGTTCATGGAACAAAATGAGTCATGATAGCTCTTTTATATTTATGCACAGAAAATTGTGGCAAGTGGAGGATATGTGTGTGTGGGAAACGGGCCTCTCATCGAAACTGAGTCATCTCAGGAAGCAGAGTCATCGTGAGGCTGGTAGCAATGACACTGCATGAGCACGAGCGACATCGTCACTCCGCAGTGCCCACTGAGCACCTGTTTCGGGATGCCCCTGGATGCGGACACCCACGGTGCTCTGATTCCTTGTGTAGACGGTGAGTGATATAACCCATTCACATCTTCTCAATGATTTCCATCAACTCTAGATGACTTACCACTAGTGCCACCACCCAAAGACTGTATAAACAGGCACTACACCCTGTTGCTTAGGAAGTGATGACAAGAAAGGGTGTGTTCAGTCTAGATACAGATATTTTCCGAATATTTTTCACTTATTTTTTATTTTCTTAATTTTTATTGGAAAGGCAGACTTACAGAGAGAAGGAAAGACAGAAAAATCTTCCATCCACTGGTATACACTGAACAAGCGGGTGCAACAGTCAGAGATGAGCTGATCAGAAGCCAGGAACCAAGAGCTTTTTCTGAGACTTCCATGTGGGCGCAGGGTCCCAAGGACCTAGGCCATTGCTTAGTGCTTTTCCAGACCATTAGCAAGGAGCTGGATTGGAAGTGGACATGAACCAATGCTCATATGGGATGGATGATTAACCTACTGAGCCGTGGTGCTGGCCCCTACTGAATACTTTTTTTCTGTGGTTGATTGAATCCGTGAATCTGGGAGGTTGATTGTGTTGTTCATACACAATAAAGTTGAATAGAACAATAATAATAATAAAGGATGTAGCAGAAGTGACCAGTGCCACTCTGTAGACAGAGTGATAACAGGCTCTGTGAGTGGCTTCCTCCTGCTTGCTGTCTCCTACGCCACCCACTGCTATGTCCCAAGACATTCGATGGTTGGCGGAGAGGGACATGTGGCCAGAACTGAGGCTTTCAGCCAACAAGGTTTGAGCGAGCTTGGAAGCAGGAACCCTGGGCCCTGCTGAGCCCTCACATGCCTGCTGCTCTGCTGGTGTGTGCCCTGCAGCTTCAGCAGTCAGAGCCTCCTAGCTCAGCAACTCCTGGATTCCTGGCCTCGGAAACGGTAGGAGATGGTAAATATTTGTTGTGCCAAGCTGCTGGGATGGACAGCCATTGGTAGGATAGAGCAGCAGCCAGCAGTTAATCTACCCAGTCCCATCCCCCTTCCTAGTTGTCTTTGTCAATGCACACTTGCTTTTGTCAATGCCTTCCTACCCCACCCCTGGGGACAGTCCATCCTGTTCCAAAGAAGGATTTCAAGGAGCAGGTGCACAATGGAGTGGGACACGCTTTCGGGCAGTTCCTGCAGTATTGACCAGGAAGTCCTCTTTCTTCTTAAGGACAGAGAGCTCCCTATGTGCATTTGCACTGCTCAGCCAGGAATGGTTCCACGTGCTTCTCTCCCCTGGGGACCTGGGCTGCCCTGAGCCATGCTCACAGGCAAAAGTGAGCCAAGCCCAGGGCATCGGACAGGCTGCAGGGTCACAGGAGCCCCACTCCATCCTGTAAGGCAGAGCCTAAAGCAGTACCTACAGGACCTAAAACTGTGGGCAAAGAGGTGCGAAGTGGATGCCAGCATGGCTAGAGCCCAAACTGGCTGTGACCAGGAATGGGGCAGGTGGAAGCGCTGTGGCCTTCCCGGAGCCCTTCTGCTTGGCTGAGTCCTGGCTCTGCCTCATTTCTGGCAGGAAAGCCATGAAGCTGCTCACAGCACCTGACTCTGAGATAGAGGCAGGAGGGCTGGGCAGGATGCAAGACCCATTTTTTTTTTTTTTTTTGCAATACCCATTTTCTACCCATGTATCTGTGTCTGTGTTGCATTTTGTATTGTGTTACCCACTCAAAGATAGATCCATTAAATGGATTTGAAGTCATTGCTTCCCATTGCTCCTGTAAGGAAAGCTTTCAGAGGAAGGGAGATGGCGGCGGAGGGGGGCGGAATTGGCTCTGCGACTTAAATAGATTAAACCTCCGTCCATGTTGCTGGCATCCCATATGGGCACCGGGTAGAGTCTTGGCTCCTCCAATTCTGATCCCACTCCCTGCTGATGTGTCTGCGAAAGCAGCGAAAAGATGACACAAGTTCTCAGGCCCCTGCATCCATGTGAGAGACCTGGGAGAAGCTCTTGGTTCCTGGCTTAGGACCTGCTCAGCTCCCTCCATTGTGTCTATTTGGGGAATAAATCAGCAGGTGGAAGACCTCTCCCTCTGTCTCTCATTTTCCATCTGTAACTCTGCTTTTCAAATTAAAAAATTTTTCAAAAATCTTAAAAAAAAAAAAAAGCAGGGGAGAGAGATTTTAGGGGAACTTGATGAGTGTGTCCCTTTCTTAGATGTTTTGTTTGCCTCTTAGGGATCTGAGAAGTTCCGTAGTAAGGACCCATGTGGAATCTGCTTAAACCTGGAGTTTTCAAATTTGCTCAACCACACAGCTATTTTTTTCACAGACTCCATATAAATAGCCCTGACTATAAACAGCCAGCTGTGTGTTTTATGCCACAAGTCTTGGGTCTGTGCCACTGACAACACAGCTCCGATTACACCCATAACACCAGGCACTGGGGCCTGGAGGAAGGACGCGGGGGAGAGGGCTGAGGTGTGGCCGGGCATCAGGACTGCGAATGGGAGGGGGTTGAAAAAATAGAGGTTCTAGGAGTGTGGAAAAGCGATCTCCCAAAAGAAAAATCTGATCCGGTCCAAAGATTTCCCAGGGCCCAGCCTGTCATCTGTTCTTTTCTTCATTCACTCATTCTTTCATTCAGCATCCACTGCATGTCTGACCCAGGCTTAAATAATGCCCACTGCACATGCCCAGGAAGCCCACGCCTGGGGAGAAAGACCCTGCAGCCGCCCGCACGGTCTGGGAACACCTCTTTCAGACGGCGTGACTGTGTATCATCATGTGGAAACGTTCAGGAGATGTAGCCGTGGCACTGGAGAGCCCGGGGGCCTCCAGAAACTGTGAACAGGCAAGGGCGGCTGCAGCTAGACAGGGCTGTGCTGGAGACAGCCCAGCTCCCAGCCCCACACCCCACACCCCCACCCCCGTGCTTTGCCTGGGCATTCTGCGGTTCCTACATTCCCCAGGCTTCTGCTGTGCCTGCTCCTGTTGTTTCTTGCTATGGCCCAACAGAGGAGACCCAGCCCTGAGCTCAGATAGTGGGAGGGATGGTGGCTGGGAGATTACAGCTTCCAGAAGCCCTGGCCAGGGCAGCCTCTTTATCAGCAGTCACAGCAGCCCTGGTGGGGAGGGGGTGAAGGGTGTGTGTGTGCACCTCCCCCTTGGTCCAGAACCAGTAGCAACAGCTTCTCCCGCCATGCCAGCTTCTCCAGTGGGCAGCAGCATGGGCAAGCTCTGGCACAGGGGTACAGCAGGCTGAGTGTGTGCATCCCCCAAAACACAATTCAGACTGAAAAACCCTAACCAGGTGATGATGTGAGGGGGCGAGACCTCTGGGGGGCAAGTATGAGGGTTGGGATTAGTGTCTATAAAAAAGGTTGCAGAGGGCCCCGGTGAGATACCCTAGTGGTTAAGTCCTCACCTTGCATCTGCCGGGATTGTGTATGGGTGCTGGTTCATATCCTGGCTGCTCCAATTCCCATTCAACTCCCTGCTTAATGGCCTGGAAAAGCAGTAGAGGATGGCCCAAGGCCTTGGGACCCTACACTCAAGTGGGAGATCCAGAAGAAGCTCCTGGCTTCAGAGCCGCTCAGCTCTGGCCATTGCGGCCACTTGGGGAGTAAACCAGCGAGTGGAAAATATTTCTCTCTGTCTCTCCTTCTCTCTGTAAATCTGATCTGTCTTTCCAATAAGAAATGATAAAATAAAGTCCTAAAAAAGAAAACAAAAAAGTCACAGAGAAACCCCTAGCCTTGCCTGTTCCACAAGGGCAACAGTGAGAAGACACAGCCTATGAACCAAGAAGCCCTCAGCCAAGTCTGAATTTGCAGCCCTCAGCACTGGGGAAAAGGAGTCCCTGCTGGGGATAAGCCAGTCTATGCTATTTAGTTAGCAGCTGGCAGGACTAACATCAGAGGCACTTGTGCATCCTCTGGCTGCCACATCCTCCTCTCCTTGTCTCCTGTCGCCTGTGCGTTCCATCCTCTGGGTCAGTCTGCAGCCCTGTGTGCTGGGATGCTCTGGGGACTCCAGCCAGCCTGCTCCCTGGAGCCTCACATCCTCATCTGGGGGGCATGGGAGGATCTGCTTTACCCACTTCACAAGCTTGAGTGAGATTGTTGCTGACTGAACAACCTTGGGGTCAAGGTTCCAAGAATGCAAACCCTGCTGAACTCTCCCAAGGACAGTCCCTCCACAGGACATAACTCGCTGGCCCCACGCCAGCTCCAAGACCTCGCAGGGTGCCTGGGTATACATGTGGAATGCCAGCTGTCTCAGTGCTCACAGGTGCCCCCAGGGGAAGCCTGTGCACCTGGCGGTGGGAGACCTGTGGGTGTGCACCTTGCAGCAGATGTTCTTGTTTACCTTTGCTTTTGCTTAATGAAAGAACTGGCGCCTGTGTTCTCCACTGCAGCAAGTGTGTCAGAGGCCCAGACTGGGTCGTTGGCAAGGTACCACCGACAGGGGCTCACGCAGCAGAAATTTAATTTTGGAGGCTGGAGGTTCCAGGTCAAGGGGTCAGCAGCGTTGACCTCTCCTGAGATCCCTCTTGTGCAGCATTTGCTCTGGGCATGCCCGTCCCTCCTGTCTGTGTGGTCCGACTTCTCTCCTTATAGAGACACCACTCAGCTTGGAGCAACAGATCCTTCTAAAAACTTCACTTTGACTTAATGATTATGTGTTAATTTAGAACTGAGAGTTACAGAGAAAGAGAGAGATCTTCCATCCGCTGGTTTACTCCCCAAATGGTCACAGTGAAGCCAGGAGCCAGAACTCCATCTGGATCTCCCACCTAACTGCAGGGACCCCAGCACATGGATCTGTCATCTGCTGCCTGCCAGGTTCATTAGCAGGGGACCAGAGAGGAAGCAGCAGCTGGGATTCTAACAGGTGCTCATATGAGATCCTGGTGTCAGATGCCTCAACCTGCTGAAACACAAGGCCAGCCCTTCATAATCTCTTTAAAGGCTCAACTCCACATCCAGGCACTTGTGAGGTCCTAGGGACACTGGGACCTGATTCAGCCACAACTGTTTAATAGACAGTACTGCTGCTTAGGTCAGGGCAGCCTGGGGCTCCATGGGGCTGCAGGGGTGGGGAGGGTGTGACAGGGAGAGGGGTCATAAAGAGCAGGCCTAGAGACTTGGGAGTGTGGGGGAAGGCCAGGCAGGGATGGGGAGGACAGCACAACACAAGGCACTGGGTAGTGAGAGGCAGCCACCTTTTGGGGTGGTTGCCAGCGAGGCTGTAAGGGTTTTTGCCCCGACAGAACACGTGGCTGCCAGGGACCCAACCTGCTTCAAGATACCATGGCCTTCCTTGCAAGGCTCTGAGTGGACTCTATGAGAATCCAACTAGGAACGCATGGTGAGAAAGGCGACCCACATAGGAACCCAGCCCAGGCTTCTTGTGCTCCAGTACTGGAGCAGAACCAGGGCTGCAGAATCCCAGGGTTTGGCTCCAAACTCCTGCTTGGCCCCTGGTCAGCTGCATGGGCCAGGGAGGTAACTGCAGCCATGCCGTGGTTCAACCAAGTTCATCTTGGTTAAACCAAGTTCATCTTAGTTAAACCATGCCAAGATGAAGAGTTGTGGAGGACAATTCAAGGGCGGGTGACCCACAGCAGGAGCACGGGCACTGGACGCCTTCTCCTTTCTGGGTTTCTCTGCAAAGAGAGGCAGGTGCATTGGAGCATCCCAAGGACTACTATCTAGGGCATGCCAGGAGGGACTAGTGCTGGAGCCGGCCTACAGGTACCCAGACAGAGGGAGCTTAGAGAGCCAGGATGAAGGGGCCATGAACCAGCCATGGCGGTGCCCTGGCCCACTCAACCACAGTCTCCCCAGGCACTGGAGGGCCTTGCAGCCCCCAGTAGGTGTGTGCTGGTCTCAGGAGACGATGCTGTGCTGGAGCCAGGGGTGGGTGGGCAGGCCGGGTGTGGGAATGGGTAACCCCTAAACTAGCTCCAAGGGCTTGTGCAAGATCCAATGCCCATGGGGAGAAGAACAAGGGGAGGACTCAGAGCTCAGTCCCACCAGCTGCCCCCTGTTCCCCAGGGACGGTCCAGGTCAATTGTGCAGTTCCAGCTACCATGCTACAGTGGGAAAATGTTCTGCTGGATCAAGATAGAGGGGGAAGAAAAGACACACACAAAAAGTAGGGAGAGATGGAGCAGAAATGGGGGAGGGGAAAAGAAAGAGGCAGAGGGAAGCAGAGAGGTGGATGGCTAAGATCTCTTTCCACTGGGGAAGATGGGAACCCATTAGACACTTCCCACCACAGCCCTCCCCATTATCCCTATTGTACACCATTGCACCTGCAGGGCATGGCTGTGCATGTCAGGCAAGCCCTGGGGAACCATTTACTGTCTGAGCTGAACACTGAAAGGGGACCACACTATGGCACAAATTTGTGGGCATTTTGGTAGAAATCAGATCTGCACCCAGCCCCAAATCCACATCCATCTATTCCCATCTGCTGTGATCAGGTTTTAGCAGGAAACATAAGCACCTATGCCCTTTCCCCTGAACAAATTGGGTCCTGGGCTGTGCACACACCTGCGTGCATCTGTGTGTGCATGTCTGTGTATGTGTCATAGAGAGAAAGAGCCACATACGTGTGTACATGTCTGAGAGCTCCCCCTTCAGTACCACCCAGCACTCTTTTGGGATGTATTCCCTCTGACCCAGATCTGCGGGATGGGAGGACCGCATTTCCACAGCTACATCAGGGAAGGAGTGTTCGGCAACGGACCTGACTCCTCGGGAGTGTGGGGCTGGCTCCAGGAGGTGCTGGCTTGTTTTACAGAAATGAGACAGGGAGCAATTGCTTTACATAGTAGGGTCTGGGCTGCATGGCCTGTGTCTGCAGAGAAAAGAGCTCCAGCCCTGAGAGCCTGAGGGAGAGGCTGAGGGGACCCCATGTCTCAAGTCCTGTGTCTTTGGTCCTGGAGGCCACCATGCTCTTTTCTTGGGTTTCCTGGAGCCCAGTGGGACTTCTTGTCCCAGCTTCTGTGAGTGTGAAGCCAGCTAGAATGTGTTCCTTGCGAAAGACCTGCATCCTCTGTAGACTGTTGGGCTAAATGTCTCTTGCTCTAGAAAATCATATGACCCAAGCACAGATATTTTGGGAACTGGTGAGAATGTTTCAACCCTGTGTGTTAGGGTCCCCCAGAGAGAGATGGGGTGCAGAAAATTTGAGCAGGGGATTTATTAGAGCGTCGTCAGCTCACGCAAGGAAGCGTGACTTGGCAGGAACCCAGAGGCCTCAGAACCAGGGGAGCTGATGGTGTGGCTCTCAGCTGGAAGAGGCTGGAACCATGAGGAGGAGCTGCAGGTGCTGAGTCATGAAGGCCAGTGCTCGCCAGCCTCCAGTTCTGCGCTGGATCTCTTGGCCACAGAGAAGAAATCTCCAGTACTGCTTGAGCTCATGCACACTTCATGGACCCTACAACCCCCAGAGAGCCCATCCTAGGGCCCACAAGGAAAAGCTGTGGCAACCCCCACTCCCGTGCCCTCTTCTGGAACCTCTGGCCTCAGCTTATAGCTCTTTGACCTCTAGGCCTGAAAAGGCTCCACTGGGCGCTGTGAGTGAGCTCAGACCTCACCGTTTCCGCCCTCATCCATGGCCTACGCGTGGCCCATTTCTCTTCCAGGACTGGGCCTGCTATGTCCTGCTCAGTCCTCCCTGCTCTGTGACCCACAGAAGCTGGGGGACAGGGAGGCCAGGCCCGTGATGCCTTTCTCTTGATGCCCTCTTGGCCCTAACACTGCACCTGGCTTGAAGCCAGGGGTTCTGAAATGGTGGTTGAACTGAAACCCGCTGCGGTTGCAAGGTTCCTGAGCTGCTAAGTGCTCTTGTTCTCACGCCCAGGGCTCGGTCATGTGCTAGGGGCCTGGCCAGCCATGTCCAGGTCACTTTCCCTGTGACCAAGACAAGTGTCTTCCTGTGCCTATCACCTCCATACATCTGAGCCACGCTAAACTCCAGGTCCTGCTCTGCTTGGCAGTGGGGGTAGGCCTGTTCATCCCTGCTTGGGGCCTCAAGAGCCAGCTCTGGGGTGGGGGTGGGAGGCAGGTGTCCTGGGAGTCGGCCTTAGCCCCCGCCCAGCAGCCTAGTCTCCAGCCTCCCTTCCTGGGGGCTGGGAACCTCTGGACAGCCCTTGGGAAACACACACTAGGCAGACAGAATTCTACAGCTTAGGAGCCAGCAGAATGCCGAAGAGGCATGCCTGAAATCTTCACATTTTAAAAGGGAGGAGGATGAATGGCAGGGGAGAGGGACGACTCTCGAGTTCCCCAATTTTCGGTCACCTGGGAAGAGTGACAGCGACTCCTAAACCTGCAGCAGGTGTCCCAGGCTGTGCTGAGTTGAGGAGGAGAAAGAGAAGAGGGAGGAAGGGGTGGAGGGGGCAGAGGGGGAAGCCTGCACACCACGGGCTGACCTGCGCTGGGGAGTGGCAGAGAGATGCAGGGATAATGCGTAGGTTGGGAGTGCCCTCATCCTGGCTGCCTCTAGCCCAGCTGACCACCTGGCCCCCAGCTGCACTGGCCTGGCAGGGACTCCTTCTGGAGAGTCGGCCCCTTCCTTATGCCCCCACAGACTCTGAGCTGGAGAGTGACCAGAGTGGTGACAACAGGGTTCCAGGAGGACAGTACAAGATGCAGAGGAGAAGACCCCACACAGGCCATCATCGGGAGCCAGTGGGCTTGGGCACCCCTTAGGAAGAGAATTCTGTTCATGAGGCTGATGGTGCAAAAGCCTGGAGGCATGGCCTGAGGAGTGTAGCCTCCTACCTCTGTGTCATGGGGCTCCTGGGGCCCTGCGAGCTAGCTGCAGGGGCAGGACAGGACACTGTCACAAAGTTACTGGTGACTACGGTTCAGGCCCAAGGTTCTCTGGACTCTCAACACTGGGCCTACTGTAGGGAGTGACAAAGGTTAGAGCCTTTGGTAAGCAGCCATGGTTAGGGTCACAGGCAGCACAAGGAGGCTGGTAAAGTGAGGCTGTCAAAATGGGCTGGAGCCACAGCCACCCTAGAACAGCAAGGGGGCGGCCCTGGATGCTGAGGGAAGGATGGCATAGACTCTGTGCGACTGTAGTCTAGCAGGACAGGGTCTCGAAGGGGTGGAGCTGCAGGAGCCCCTTCCTGAGCTCAAAGACACGCCCTCTTGGGTGTGGGAACCTGGGTAGGCTGTCCTGTGATACCAGTCCAGACCAGACAAGGATGCTGCTGTGCCTGTGGTGTTGTGGCCCCAGGCTGGGGTTCCTGCCCCAACCCTAACCACCCCCCCCACCAGGGACCTCCTGAGTCTCAGAACAGAGTGAGTCAACAAGGCTGAACACCTGGCACCTGGCAGGGATCCCTGGGTGGCCCTTGGAGGAGGAGGCAATGGGGTCATGGGGCTGTGTGTGGTGGGGGAGGGGGCTAGAAGAGGAACAGGTGGGGCTGGCTTCCAGGAAGCCGGGATGCCACTGGGACCCCCTGACCCAGCCTGGCCGGGTCAGGGAGAAGCCACCAGTTCCTACCCTGGAGCATTTTCCAGGCATTGGGTGGCCATACAGGGCCCGTCCCCAAGCAGTGTTTGCGGCAGGTGCCCCGGTCATGCTGGGACACTCCGACCAGCCTGTGGGGTGACAGTTGGGGGCGAGGGAAGTGACAGGAACCTGGGGGCTTTCAGGGGCCTGTTACAGGTTGGTGGGCAGCAGTCCCCACTCTCCAGCCTGGTGTCCCCAGCCTTGTGATGACTGTGACAGTACAGAGGCGGCTCTGCATTACACTAGAAATGAAACATTGCCTAACACAGGGGGAAAACCACAAGAGAAAAACATTGAGCAGCAGCTGGGCCTCACTGTGGCCTCTGAAGATCCCCTCTTCCCCAGGAAAGAACGGAGAGTGCTCACTGGGGCCTGGGCTTGTACGTGTCCACAGGCTGCCCTCTGGGAAGCCCTGACTGACCCAAGCTGACCCCTGCACCTGCCCTGGAGCTGGGGGTGGAGGCTCCGTGTCCCTCTCCCTTGTCCCTCTGACCCATTGTGGGCTTCTGTTGTATCACCACAGGGCTCATAGGTACATGGGGACCCAAGGCTGCCAAGCTGGGCAGGACGAACACGGTAGAGTCTGCAGATGTCTGGACCGGAAATCAGGAGGTAGAGTGAGGAGCTGCTTCTGTTTCTGCTTCCGTTTCTGCAGGTTGAGGTGGCCCCAGTCCTCTGCTTATGGGAGTGCAGGGGGTTTCAGCGTGGGCATTCAGAGGCCTGGCTGCTGATCCAAGACCCACCTAGCTCTACTTTCCATCTTCTCAGACACATCTGCTGTGTTCCCCTGCCCAGTGCACCCCTGAGCCATGCCCATGTCCACCTGCTCCCCTCTGAAGTCAATGTTTCAGGAGTCTGGAGTCCCTGTAGGGTAGGTTCTGGGGAATGGTTAGGGTCTTGCCTCTGTGGCCAGCCCAGGGAGCAAGTCATTCTGCAGGGCAGAAACTCCTCCTATCCCCTGCCAGCTTCCTAGGTGCTGTCCAAAAAGCTGTCCCTGCTCCCACAACAGCTCCCCCAAACCCTTGAATTCTGGGCACTGTGCTGCATGCACACACACTCAGACACACACAGGCATATATACATACACACGTATGCACTCCTGGAAGCTCCATGCATCTCTCTCTCTCTTTTTTTTTTACTAGACCTCACCGTACTTATGCTGACATCTGTGCTCACTAAGCCAGTTAGAGTCACACCTGTGCTGTGCCACAGGGGTGGCAGCTGGTGGTTCCTGAGCTGAGCCCAATCTGGCAGAATCCTACCCTCTTGTCCTTGTTGGCTTAAGCCTGAAGATCCTTGGGAAGATGGCTATGGCCGCTCCTCCAAGATCGTGCAGGCTGCTCTGGCAGCTACACCCATGGATCTAACACCCTGGTTGCAAGCCTAGAAGATGAGTCTCTTCCTACTCCAGAGGGGGCCCTACTCAGCACCTGCTTCAGCACAGATCAGGTCCTGGAAGGTCCAGGTCTGGTCCTAGAAAAGCTTTCTCTCTGCAGAAACAGGTGCAGTGGGGGCAGGTGAAATGGTGGACAGATGGAGTAGAAGTGCCAGGGTCCTCCACTTGGTGTTTTGGTATGCCTGCAGCTGACTGTGTGCCAAGAACCAGAAGAGCTCACAGCCCACCTCAAAGCCTTCAGTCTTGTGCTGGTCTCAGACCAGGCAGGCACACCTGGGAGGATTCGAACACACCCTGCATCACCAAGGCCTCACCAGGACATGCCCAGGGAAAGGACTAATGGGGGAACTCCAGGGCTGGTCCCTTGCCTCTGTCAAAGGTACACAAGCCGGACACTTGCTGAAGGGACAGGGCTCTATTTGGTGACAGCTGTCACCATAAGGGAGTGAGGCCAGCTGAGCTCAGCCTCCCTAGACAAATGGCAGGAGCCCTACCAGACTGGGGTGTGTCGGGGCCAGGACACCCAGAGGGCCGGTCCTTGTGACTAGGTCACCTGCATGTGCTCATAGGCGCCCTTCCCTCCCATGGGGGTGTGGCCTTGTAGCAGTACTGATGATGCTGGATCTCTTGGTGGATGGATGCACGGGGGACAGGCAAGGAGAGTGTTTGTTGCTGCCTTCCTGTGCTTATTGTAAGCCAAGGTTGGAGCCGCATTGAGAGAGTTTGCAGACTTGGATCACCCCCTGCTTCTGCTGAATGTGTAGGGGCCTCCTGTGCAATGTCGTGGCCGTTGTCTGGCTGGTTGTCTATTCCCGTTCAGGGTAGCTACAGTGCACAGGGGCCCACAACCGTCCAATGGGGGAGCAGGTCAGGCCTGATGTTGGATCAGGAATTGAGGGAATAGCACCCTCACCCTTTTTCTGCAGTCCCTTCCTGCTGTGTTCCCCAGGGCACACAAACTCACACTTCCACACCAGGTAAAAGGCAACCTGTTCAGAGGCCTCCATGCTAAGAGAAAAGGTCAGGCTAACCATGGCGGAAGGCAACTTGCAAGGCAACAGCAAGACCCTGGATATGGGAGGATAGCATTCCTGGCCTGCCTCACCCCATCTGAGCGCAGTAAAGGTTACAGCCCTGCTCAGTGCCAGGTGACTGTGGAGACATAACCACAGATCCAGAGCAATGTTTCAGGTGACAGTCTCTCCAGCCATGTGCAATGGGGATACCTGAGACCCACCAGGAAACAGGCTTGGCCCCAGGGAGCATGGGAAAGGTGGCCTGTCACCTTGTCCTCAGGTCCCCACCCTGAGCATGCTGCCACTGTTGAGCAGGGCTACATTGTAATCTTCATCCTTGGATATTGTAAAGAGAAATAAACTATGGGGTTAGGGAAAGCATGGCACAGATGATTAGCAGGTGTCTGCCAATATAGCATACTGCAGCGTCCGTTCCAGTCCTTTTGCTCAGCTTTTGATTCAGCTCCCTGCTGATGCACCTCGGAGGTAGCAGACGATGGCACACGTGCTTGGGTGCTTGTTACCCATGTGTGTGGACTAAGTCCCTCTCTCCTGGCTCCAGCCTGGTCCAAGCTCTTACAGCTCTTTGGGGAATGAACTAACAGATGAAAAATGGATCTCTCTCTCATTCCCCTTCCCTCCCTCCATCTCTGTCCATCTCTCTGCAATTCAAATAAATGAATCTTTAAAACCAAAGCCTACAAACTATGAGGAGAAGGGTGTGGCTGGGGAAAGGGGAGAGTATGGGGTTTCTTCATACCAGGGCCCCAGAATCTCGGAAAAAAGAACAGCAACTCTGTTTGTAGGAGCTGGGAAGTGTCCTTAGCATTCCTGGTAGGATGAAGACAGGCAACACTGGAGCCTGCAGCAGGGAATGGTTTAAAGGAAACTAAGCGGGAGACCCCTTAGCCCTGGGTTCCTCCCCCCCACCCCCCCGCAGACCCAAGCCTTTCAGTTGGGGGGGATCCTTGCCTTGAGAGAGCAAAAGAATAGGCCAAACAAAAGTGATTCTGAACTAGGCAAAGGGGCAAGGCTTGGCACCTGCAGGCCCAGCAGCAGTCAAGCACAAGGGAAGGCCAGCCTGTGGCAGCTCGTGGGAGCACTGGGCAAGGGCTGGCCTCATGCCCACACCCAGAAACACCTAGGTGGCAAACAGCTTATTTCTCTCTTTTAAAAAATATTTACTTGAAAGGCAGAGTGACACAGAGAGAGAAGTCTTCCATGTGTTGATTCACTCCCCATTTGACTGCAATGGCTGGGGCCAGGCCTGGAGCTGCTTCTGGGTGTCCCATGTTGGTTCAGGAGTCCTGGCACTTGGGCTATTCTCTGCTGCTTTCCCAAGCACATGAACATGAAGCTGGATGGGAAGTAGAAAAGCAGGGTCTTCATAGCACGAGCTCCAAACAGTTCCTTTCAAGGCAGGGGTGACTCAGTGCTGGGACTGGATAGTAAGTATGTGGGGAAAGCCAACAGAGCAACCAAGAAAGTGCTATCCAGCAATCCAGGAGCCTCTTGGTCCCGTGTTATCTACCCCTATGGCTTCAGTTACTAACCATGTAGCAACCACTGTCATTGTCACTGTCATCATGGAACCACCGCCAGCAGCCAGGTGCCTTCTCCCTGTCTCCCTCCTTGACATCTCCATCTGGGGCTCCCAGATGGCAGCACTTAACCAGAAGCGGCCGTGAGGGGTATGGGAAATGCTGTGATTTGGCATGTCACCTTTTGGTGGTGCCAGGGAAGAGCACGAGGGAATGTAGCTGAGAGCCACCAGAGAGAGTCCACGGCCCTCACTTCCCTGCTGGATCTCTGCTCTCTCCAGGGCACAGGCCAGTGTGGCTTGCGCACAGCTGGAGAGTCCCACCAAGTTCCATGGGTTGAAATTTAACCCCGAGTGAGAGGCGGTAAGAGGGTAGAAACTGGATGCCACCAGTGTTCAGAGCTGGGCCGTGGGAAGTGATGAGGGGCAGACAAGGGCCTGGACTGAGCCCTGTGGCCTCAGGACTAGAGACCAAGAGGGAGTCAGCCAATGCCAAGGCACCACATACCCTCACCATGCCCAGGAGCCCAGCTCAGCCCCTCTTGATCATCTTACAGGGGTGACGTTTTACTGTTGGTGATACCAGATGGGCAAAGGCAGGTGTGCGGAAGACTTCTTGGGGTTAGAGTGGTAAGGATACTCCAGACAGCTCAAGGATAAACCCAAGCACCAGCCCTTGGTGGGAGGAGCCTCTCTCCAGTCTGGAAACCCACATGGTAAGGGTGCATACCTCCAGGTTTTGGTGTAGCCAGTTAAGCAGCTGCCTAGTACTAGCACCTTATGTGGGCCCCCGTTCAAATTCAGGCTGCTCCACTCCTAATCCAGCTCCCTGTTCATGTGTTTCGGAAAGCAGCAGAGGATGGTTCAAGTCCTTGGGCCCCTGCATCCATGTAGGAGAGGTGGATGAAACTCCTGGCTCCTGGCTTTTGTCTGGTCGAGCGCCTGCCATTGTGGTCATCTGCAAAATGAACCAGCAGATGGAAGACCTCTCTCTTCCTCTCTCTCTGTAACTCTGCCTTTCAAATACATAAAATAAATCTTCAGAAAGAAGAACAAGTTATTGTTGTAGTACAGTAGGTAAAGCTTACACTTGGCATGTTCACATTCTGTGTCAGGTCACAAGATCTCTCTTTCAATAAATCAAAATTTTAAAAATTGACAAGGCCTTACTGCGGTAGCCTAGTGGCTAAAGTCCTTGCTTTGCACGCACCAGGATCCCATACAGGCACAGGTTCTAATCCCAGTGGCCCCACTTCCCATCCAGCTCCCTGCTTGTGGCCTGGGAAAGCAGTAGAGGATGGCCCAAGACATTGGGACCCTGCACCTGCATGGGAGACCGGGAAGAGGCCCTGGGCTCCAGGCTTCAGATCGGCTCAGCTCCGGCTGTTGGGACCACTTGGGGAGTGAATCATTGGACGGAATATCTTCCTCTCTCTCTCTTCCTCCAGTAAAAATATTTTTTAGGGCCCAGCGGTGTGGCCTAGTGGCTAAAGTCCTAGCCTTGAACACGCCGGGATCCCATATGGGCTCCGGTTCTAATCCCGGCAGCTCCACTTCCCATCCATCTCCCTGCTTGTGGCCTGGAAGGGCAGTGGAGGACAGCCCAAAGCCTTGGGACCCTGCACCCGTGTGGGAGACCCAGAAGAAGTTCCTGGATCCTGGTTTTGGATCAGCATAGCATTGGCCGTTGCGCTCACTTGGGGAGTAAATCATCGGATGGAAAATCTTCTCTGTCTCTCCTCCTCTCTGTATATCTGACTTTCCAATAAATAAATAAATCTTAAAAAAAATTTTTTTACTTGACCAAAAAAAAGAATATGTGGATATTCATTCCTAGAATGGGTGGCTGCTGAGCAAATGGACTGAGGACTTTCCCGAGGCTGAGAAATGGTTCAGTCTCACCATTTAGTGCAGATACAGAAGTCAGCTCCAGAAAGTGACACTAATTAGGATGGACAAGGCATCTGCCCTGAGCAGAGCGGTCCCGGGCCATTGAACAAGTTCTAGGCCAGGGCTGGACACTTCACTCCCTGTGCCCCTGAGCCAAGATCTGGCTTGCCCTTCTGGGGACAATCCCTTCTATGGATACTAAAGCATATACCGTGACTGCCTGGCTCTGCCATCCACTAGAGCTAAGAGGGAGATAATCCCCCTTACCTGCCCGCTCTACCCTCCTCCCCAGTGGCTTTACCCTTACCATGCGGAGGTCTTTAGTTCACCAGGAGAACTGAGGCCCAGCCCAGGGTCTGGCAGGGCACTACTTGTGGGAGGCCCAAATGTCACCTGCACTAGAGTGGGACAAAGGGGGCATGATGGACTCCTTAGGAGACCTGGGAGCCGCCAGGAAGGTTCTGGCTTCAGAAACCTCAAGTGCAAAGTGAAGCTAAAAATAGCCCAGAGTCCCACAGAAAGGAGAAAGAAGCAGCATATGGTGCTGGAGGGGACTCCACGGGAGGAAGGCATGCCCTGGAAAGCTGGGTCGGGGACTCCCATTGTGTTTGAAGGGCCTGGCACAAGGCGAAGTTCTGAACCCACTGGGCCACACATGTGAGAGCAGGTGGACTTCTGAGGCAGGGATCAGCCAGCCTGGCAGGAAGGGGTGGGAGGATTCTGTTCCTCATACAAGGAGCTGTAAGTGATGCCCATGGCGGTGGCCAGGCAGGTCCAGATGGTAGGGTCTGGTAGCCAGGTTGCAGAGTGTGGATTTGGGGCTGAAAGGGGAGCTTCGGAAGCTGTGCAGAAGGCTAGCCCATTCGTGACCATTGTAAGACAAAGCTAAGCCACAGTGCTAGGCAGGGGAGGCCTTGGGTAGAGACCTGGGCGTGATCCAGGCGGGCACAGCTGGGCCTCCAGCGTGGGCAGGAGGAATCCCATGCATGTGCCCTCAGGGCCTCCCCCTGCCTCCCCCATCCTGTCCTTTCCAAACAAGCTCAAGGCCTCTGCTGCCTGGCCTGGCCCGGCCCTACAGGTGGAGGGGCTCTGTGTTGCCTGTGCCAGGGCAGGAGGGAGTTGCACCCAGGCCAGGAACCTGCCATGTCGCTCTGCCTCAAGAGGAGGAGGCTATTGTGGAACTATCACCTAGGAGTTTCCATCTGTTCCCAGGAGCAGGCTGCAAATTCCACCTGGGCCCTCAAATCCAAGCACTCAGCCGGCTTGTGACCTGCCTGGACCTGACCCACTTCCGACCGTGCCTTCCCGCCCGGGGGCCTTGGCAACTCCTTTCAGACGCAGCCTGATTCGTGGGCAGCATGAGCACCAGGCTGATGGCTCTGCCTCCACAATCCCGTTTCATCCTCCCCAAACACAGGAGATAGGAGTGGATGTGACTTCAGGCCTATTTTACACATCCAGAAGCTTTGTTTTATAGAAGCTTTACTTAACCCAGGCTAGCAAGCAATTTGACAGGGATCTGGACCTGGCCCCATGCAATGGACCACACCACTGTCCTGGGCCTCCTTGGACCCAGGAACAGCCTCCAGACCTGGGGCATCCACAGCATCATGGACAAGGGAGCTGGGGTGCACTTGACCTTGAGGGCACCTCCCCCAAGCTTTGGGCTACAGCTCTATACCTCCTATAGGCTCCAAGACCCTGTTCTCATCCCAGTTTAGGCTGCATACATAATCCAGAATATTCTCTGTGGACACGGCCTACTGTCAGCCTTCCAGCGTCCAGGACATGGCTGAGAAAATAGCATGGCTTAGCCTCCTGATACTTGCTTTTTGTCAAGTTCAACTTTCTACCAATATCTAAGAGGGCAGAAGCTTTTGTTAGCACAACATGCCTCAATGAAGGCTCACAATCTAACAAACTTTTCCACAAGGTCTCCTAATGGACAAACAGGTGTGCTGGGTATCCCACTCAGTCAAGAGAGCCTGGGGACCTTTGTCCTCCCCCCATTACAGGAACAACAGCTGCCCTCGATCCAGCCATAGCCATTTCTCTCAGCTCCTGGCAGTCTTGAGTCCTGGGCAGACCCTGAGCCTATCTGGCCCTAAACAGGAAGTCAGGTGCTTTCTGAGTACCCCCGTGGCCTGGGCTAAGACAGAGTTAGCTTCTAATTCTCTAACTCTGTGCCAGCCTGAGGCTGGGTCCTGAACCCCATCCTTTTGGTCTACATTCTGACATCAGACAGGAGTCTTCTGGTGGAATTGGCACCAAGTTTCTGCACAGGTCAGCAGCATCCTTGCACCTCGTACTGCCTCGCTTGTCTCTGAGATGCACTGAGGTCCTTTTGTTGATCTCCAGAGAGACACTGTCTTCATGGTGCGTGCCCGCCCCTCTGCCACACTGTGACCCATCCCTGTGGATGGAAACAGGATCAGGTCTGTAAGAAGGTTGGAGTAAGGTTTATTCAGAGTCTTTTTATTTTAAGTTTTTTCTTTTTTTTAATTTGAGAGACGAGTTGGGGGAGGAGGGAAGAGGTGTCGTCCGTCCCCTGATTTACTCTCCAAATGGCTGCAATGGCTCATCTAGGCCAGTCAAAAGCCAGGAGCCAGGGGCTTCTTCCAGGTCTTCCACATGTGTGTAGGGGCCCAAGGATCATATGGGATCTCATCCCTGCAGACAGTGGCTTTCCTCACTATGCCACAACTCTGCCTCTTATTCAGATCCTTGAGAAGTGTTCCAAAGTGGTCACACCCTAATCTGAATTTATATTAGCACACAGTGGTCATGGCTGAACCCTCTGTGCCACAACTCCTGCCCAAAGTCACCATAGCTTGTCTTGGCCTGAGAACAGGGGCCTTAGGTAAGAAGGGAGTGAGAGGGAGGGGGTCAGATTTCTTATTGGTTGCAGATTAGAATAAGATTGACTCAAGAGACAGGGAAGGTATTGTCTCCATAGGCTATTGAAAAGCAGGTACTGATTAATTTTAAGGAGGGCATTTCTGGGAACAGGATAAAACATGCATAGATAAAGAACAAAGGAGCCAGGCCAAGCAGGCCTGCCCCAGAGAACTAAGAGGAAGGCAGAGTCTCCAGGCCCAAGGCAATGGGACCTAAGGGGAAGGGGAGCAATCCAGCCACTCCTCAGATAAGACTCAGTAGGTGTCCTGGGATGGCTACACAGCCAGGTCCTTCTCTGTTGATCGCAGGGCCAGCTTCCTGCAGGTGCCTCTCTGTGAGCACCTGCCTCTTCTCGTTTCTGGGTCCTGGGATGTCTCACCCCTCTGCTGGCTCCCACCACAACCAGGGCCCCAGTGCCCCCATTGGACAGCTACATGTGCTGTTTCCAGGAGCTGGGGATGGGATCTGCCCTCCGCAAGACATTGCCTGCGGAGGTAGCAACAAAGGGCACTGCCCAGCCACGTGTACAGAGCCCACTTGATTCTGCTCAGATGCCTTGGCGCTTGTAGGGCCCATACCTGGGAATTAAATAGGAATGTGATTGCACATCATGGGACCTTGTCATCTGCCATCCCGGGATGGGGATGTGATATTGCTTTAACTTAATGTTTTCTGACTGGAGCATGGGGGGGCTGTAGGAGGCTAGCGCTTGGCTGGCCCCACTCGGACAGCCCCTGACAGAGGGCAGGGAGGGAGCTGGGTCTTCCCTACACTGTGTTGACTCAGTCCGCTTCACCCTCATAGTCCTGGATGCGCCCTGGGCTCCTGGGGCTAGAGACCAAGATCATGGCTTGGGACTTTCTAAGAAAGTCTAGAGAAAATGCTGCTGGCCACACCTGCCATGGGTGTGGCACACAACAGCCCCTCCCTCAGCGTGGACCTCCTCTGAGAGCTGGCTCAGCCCCAAAGACCATCTGAGTGATGGGGCGCTGGGGTGGAGGGTGGTTGCCCTGGAGGCCCATCCATGCCAGATGGTCTTTGTGTTACCTCTGTGAACCCTGCTTTCTGTACCACCCACCTGACTGGCCACTCAGAGGACCACCATCTTGTTCATCCTCCTCCCACACATCCTCACACAGGGTCAGCCCTGAGTGAGCCCCCAGGGGCTAGCCATTTGGAGATTCTCAGCAACATCCTTTATATTGTTGATGTAAGATTTGCCGATCACCAGGGAAAGAATACATCAGCTGAATATTAAAGAAGAATTTGGTGGGCCTTTGTTTTGGGGAACCATGTGGGTCATGGACTTCACTTCCCCATTCAGCGGAAAAGCACAGGGAGCTCTAACTGTAAGAAAAGCCAGGAAGAGCCATGCAAGGGGGCTGGTGGGGGTGGTGCTTCAGACCTTATTTGGTGGGTGATACTGGTCTGTGTTGGTCATTGGCACAGGGGTGGTTTCACTGCCTCAGGAGCCCACCAGAATTCTGCTCTCCTTTCTGGTTTGCAGCCTGGGACCTGGAGGAAGCAAGCTCCGCCCTAATCCGGTTACTGGGGCAACCATCAACTGGTAGGGACCATGACCCCTCAGCCTCTTCCTGGGTGCCCCAGTCTCACTCGGGGCCTGTGGTCTTGGACCTGCTGTTATGACATCTCTGTACAGTGTGTGGCCTGGGATCCTCCAGATATTCCCAAAGTCTCCCCATCTCCTGGGCCTTAGGTTAGAATGTTTATACTCCAGATCAGAGAGGCTGTGCCTACGAGGGTGGCTCTGCTTCACCTTATCTTCCACGCCCCAGCACCCTCTCTACTTGTCTTCCACTACTCCAGCATCCTCAGGACCCAGCTCCTGGCACACCAGGCTGATCTTCCAGGTCCAGCCTGGGCCTTGTTCCTCCTATTCCTTGGGGACAGAGCAGAGTGGGAAAAGCCAGTCACACAAGACAAACCCCAAAGGTTTTGAGTTATGTATTAGATGTAAAGTCTCCTAGACAGGACTTAGAATGGTGGTTGAAGGGGCTAGGGAGGGGAAGACAGGAATTTTGCAAAGACAAAGACAGTTTGAAGATGACTGGATGACTGCAAACTGCGAACAACGTAAACATACTTAAAGGCACCTCCCTCCTCCATTAACAAGTCCTGCATCTCCCCCACCATGGGCTGCACTGGAATTTGACCTTGACCCTCCTGAGAGATTGTGGTCTGGTCTTGCTTCATTGGCAGCTGTCTCGCCTGAGGCTGCTGTGTAGGTGGAAAGGGATGCATCAGCAAAAAGGAGTGGTCACTTCCAAGGGAAGTGGTGTGCATGGTATACCTGGGCAGCTCATGGAGGTGAGCTGGAAGTCTGTGGCAACCCCCATGTAATGCTACTCCACTACCTGTCAGTCACAGTGCTACCTTTCCAGGGTGCAGCTCCTTCTTCTGGGACCTAGAAGAGGGATTTACAGAGGTTTCTGAAATTCCCAGGTGGCTTTATACATATAGAGGCACTGCACCACCTACCCCATAAAGGAGTTCAACAGTTGGCTTCTCTTCCTCTCTCTGCAGACCACTGCTGAAACTGCCATCCAGCTGCTCTCTCCTCTCCCCTCCACTCCTTCCCACTAAGGCAATCCTCTGGTCCACTCCAACAGGTGTTTTTCCATGTGGGACAACCCACACTACACATGTATGTGTGTAGACTTTTTCATTTTTTGAGTAATTTTAAGATTTATTTATTTTTATTGCAAAAGGCAGAGTCACAGAGAGAAAGATCTTCCATTTGCTGATGCACTTCCCTAATGGCCACAAAAGCCAGAACTGAGTTGATTCAAAACCAGGAGCCAGGAGCTTCACCCAGGTCTCCTACATGGGTGCAGAGAACAAAGAGCTTGTGCCATCCTCTACTGCTTTCCTGTTATGGAGTGTGGGAGAGATCACACCAGACATATCTATGGTTTGTTAGTGAATCTTTATTAACCAAGCTTGGTGATAACAGAGCACACTAGAAACAGCAAATCACAAGTCCATACGGCAATCCAACCAATCATAATCCAACCAATCATAACCCCAAGAGGAACAAATGGTCATTACCCTTATGTCCATTCGTTAAGCTGAACACCTATGTCCCACCTTCCCCAACAATGTAAGTTATCCTAACAGACATGCAACGAATAACCTGGACACACTTACAAAGCTGCAGACAGTCACCTTTCCCTGGCTTCTCTGCCCACATTCCACTACTGCCAGGCCTCACCTCTCCTGGAACTCCTGACAGCACACAAACCAGAAATAACATTGCTATCTCCATTGCTCCATCTAAGCAGTACACAGGGACCATGCTCAGGAGATTACCTGCCCTGGGTCAGCCAAGAGTCGAGGTGCCAGAGCAATGGAAGCATCTGACCAGAAAGAGAGTGAGCCCCTGCTTCACAGGCCTTTTAAAGGGGCTTTGTGGGTGGAGTGGTTGCACAATAATGCAGTAGTGTCCCCTCTCAGCTGATAGGTGAGCCACAGGTGGGCAGGAGTGAACACCTAGGAGTGTGTGTGGGGAGGGGGAAGAGTGGCTGAGGATGGAATTAACATCCCATTGCTGTTAGGCCCCACCTTCAGGACAGAGGGTAGGGGACACAGCCACATTCCATTTGCCCACTGTCAGTGGGTGCTGGCTATCACTGGCTACACCCCATAACATTCCCAGGCCATAACCTAAGAGCTAGATCAGAAGTAGAGTAGACAGGACTCAACTCAGAGCCATATGGGATGAAGGTGATGCAAGCAACAGCTTACCTAATACGCCAAAGCGCTGACCCTTGAATAAATCTTGCTGTCATTTTGTGCACCTCGTACAAGTACGTACTCAGAAAGCTTACCTGTGTGTAAGACAAGGACCTGGGGAAAGATGAACATGTTTTTTTTTTTTAAAGATTTATTTTTATTATTTTTTTATTGGAAAGGCGGATATACAGAGAGGAGAATCTTCCGTCCGATGATTCACTCCCCAAGTGAGTGCAACGGGCCGATACTATGCCGATCCGAAGCCAGGAGCCTCTTCCAGGTCTCCCACGCGGGTGCAGGTTCCCAAAGCTTTGGGCCGTCCTCGACTGCTTTCCCAGGCCACAGGCTGGAAGGGAAGCGGGGCTGCCGGGATTAGAACCGGCGCCCATATGGGATCCCAGGCGTGCAAGGCAAGGACCTTTAACCACTTGCACCACCACGCTGGGCCCAAGATGAACATGTTTTTGCCCCCAGGACAAAGGTTTGTTGCGCTCAAAAAACCCGGAGTCCCAGCTTCTCTTTTGCATTGCCCAGATCTTACCATCTCTGGCAGGGAGATCAGAGGGGAGGCGGGGGGAGGTCATCCTTAAGGCTACCCTGACCTTGTGCCAGCCCCCTGTGGAGGCCTGGAGTTTCAGAACTTCTGTACTTCTGAGTTTGTCATCTACCTGCCCACCTTCTCCCTATCATCCCTCACTCTCCCAACTGCCAGAGATGCAGAAATCCTTGCTGTGCTCCAGGGACAAGCTCTGGCTCTCAAGTTGGACTCAATTGGTGTTTCTCTTCTCTTTTCGCCATCTCTTTTGTGTATGTATCTGTTTAAGATAGAGCAAGCCCATCTATTAGTTCACTTCCCAAATGCCAGCGTAAGGCTGAGCTGGGCTAAAGCCAAGAACCAGGAGCTCATGCCAATGTGTCACTCTCTTGTGAGTGACAGAAACCGGAGCATTTAGATCATCACCCCTACCTTCCAAGATCTGCATTAGCAAGAAGCTGGGGACAGGAGCTGAACCAGTATGGGCCCAACACTTCAACACGGGATGTAGGCATTCTAACTGCTATGCCACACACCAGCCCCATTGCTCACTCCCTTCCTTCTGAGTCGTGTGTCCTCAGGGCATATTGCCCTGTCCCACCCTGGAATCTGTGCTGTTCAAGTCCCTCCAGAGGGTGACAACTGCTCCGCCCAGAATGTCCCTACTACAGCTTGTGTTGGCAATTAAGGTCACAGAGAAGGGGCCTGTGTTTCCCTGGAGGAGGGTGGGCTGAGATGGCTCCAGGAGGCTTCTGCATGCTGAGACGCCCTAGAGCCCTTCAGAGCTGTCTGCAAAGGAGAAAGGCCTGGGCCTGTTCCTGATGACCTTGCTGAGTTATCCCTGAGAGCAGCCCCTGGGGGAGGAATGTTTATCTTGCTTGCTCTAAGAATTTCTCCAAATAAGGATAATATTAGGGAAGGGCAAGACTCAGGTACCCCTTTCTTTCCTTCTGGTCCAGTCTGCAATGTAAGGCACCTGCCTTGGGTGCAAGAGTACCCCAGGCCTTCCGATTCTGCAATGGCCGCACCCCCCAACACAGCCTCCCAGGTTGTACAGGTACCCTGGACACAGAGGGAGGGCTGGTCCACTGTCTCAGGAACAAGGCTTACACTCATAGAGGGACCTGTACAGGCTCTGCAGTCACCATATTGAAATTGTGAACACTTTCCTTCCTGAATCTGAATTTTGTAGGTGAAGACCATGGGACAAAGAAGCCTTCGTAGGAACCACTACCTGCTAGCTCCCTCCTCCATCACGCTACAAGGGTTCTGGGCCACCCTCCCTGCTGTCCCTGGCAGGCAACTGCTCCTCCCCTGGTGGCAGCCAGACCTCTGAATCCAGGCAGGCACTATGCCTGCTCTCCAAAGAGGGTGCTCTCTACTTTGCTCAGCACCTGCCTTGCACTTGCCTGGCCTACACATTCCTTTCTTAACAGACCCCTGAAGGAACATGCTGTGACCTGGAGCTGCTTTTCTCCCCACTGCTCAGCTTCCCCAGCAGCAAAGAGCCAGCCTTTTCCTCCTCTGAGACTTCCTGGGCCCTATGGAGGTGCAGCAGGGGGCATAGGCCATGTGTACCAGCCCCATTTCTGGAACTGCAACATCCTCTATGTTGGTACAGTGTCCTCTCCCCACCAACCCTGGCCAAACTGGGTCTGAATGCCAGACCAGAAGAGGCCAGTAGTGACTGTCCCCTGCTGTTGGTGCTGTATGTATCTGAAGCCCATCTCCTGTGCTTCCCCTGTCTGGATGTGAGATGTATCCTAGTTCCTGGTGCCAGTTCTGGAACTCTGAACACGGTGGGCGTCTTCCTGGGGGCCTAGGCCTCAGGGTGCCCCTGGGGCATCTCCCCAACATCCATGCCTAATGTCCTGCCCTGCATGGCCCCCTTTGTTTTGGACCGAGGGTGGCGACATGGGCTGTTCAGCACAGAGAAGGCTGTGCCAAGTGGGCATCCAGCAACAGCTGGGCACGAGCTCCAGGGACACATGCTGTAGGCGGCATAGCCCTCACTGCACCCTGGGGTGGGGAGCCTCCCCTGGGCTCCCCAGGGCGGGGTGGGAGCACACAAGACGATTGTCCCCCAGTCACGTGCTGGGGAGAGAGCCACACAGACCTGTGGCTGGGGGCACGGGGCGATGAAAACAGCCCTTTGTCCAGGGCCCCGTCTGCCACACACTAGGCTTGTGTTTCTTGCTTTATGACAATCAGGCGAAACATTAGACGGAGCCATCAATTATTCAGATCTCACTGCGAGGTCAGAACACAGCCGCTCCGTCCTGCCCCCGCCCAGAGAGAATCAGCAAGCCAGGCAGTGGGTTCCACTAAGGGAATTCAGACTCCTGGGTGGGGAGTCTGAGTCCTCCACACCCACAGCTCTTTGCTGCCCAACCTTCTGGTCTTACCCTCCTGCTCTAGCCAGGGGCTGCTCAGCCTATCTGTGTCTTTGGGTGCCGCTGAACACTCCAAAGCATCACTCCTGTGAGGAGAAGGCTCTCAGACTCTGAGAATTCAGCAGAACACTTCCCCAACATACACACACCACACACGGGCACACCCCCACACTTATGCACACATGCAACACATCCACATGTGCACACACACAAGCATGAACATATCCCACATGTGCACCATACACACAACCCACTTGTACAGATACATCCAACACACATGCACGCATACCACATGCTACACACAATTGTAGCAATTTCTCATATACACACAGAATCCAGCACAGATGTATGTGCACACATTCATACGCAGATGTCGCATATACCTTATACACACAATCTAACACACTGCCCACACATGCATACTCAACACATGGTCCCAACTTGCCTCTCTGGCTCTGTGTTCTTCAGCTTGACTCGGTCCCCTGTTCTATAACCCCTCTCCAGCTGTTTGCAAGTCTCTTCCCGAGTGTCTCTGGCACACACATGTGGTTCTCACCGGTACCCACCTGTTTCCATTCAAGCCGTCCATTTCCCAGTCCTTACCGTTCCAGTGCGATCCAACAGTCCCACAGGTTACATTTTCCCTCTCCGTCAGTTCTAACGACTTCCGAATTCTCCCGTCTTCTTTGATCTGGAGAGCATTTAGAAGTGTTTTGTGTAACTTCAACGTACTTGGGGACTTTCCAAACATCTTGATATGATCGATTTCCACTGTAATTCCAGTGGGGTCACAGGGCATTCTTCGTCCTTTTAAATGTATTGTGTTTTGTTTGACAACGCCACACATTGAAGCTTTTGGTCACATGCCCACCTGCCATCTGCAGCTGGGGGATGAGATGTTCTCGAAGTGTTGGTGAGGTGAAATTGATGGAGAGTGTTTTTCACAACTTGCATGTCTGGAGTGTTGAAGTCTCCCACTGTAAGACTGGATTCGTCTGCCTCTTGTTAGCTCATCACACTTTGTCTTCTGTGTTTTTAAGCTCTCTTGCTATATGTGTGGGTATTTTTTTTTTAATCTGTAAAGCGGAGAGAAGGGGAGAATATCAACCATCCGCTGGTTAACTCCATAAACAGCTGCAACAGCTGGGGCTGCCCCAAGCTGAAGTCAGGACCGGGAATTCCATCTGGGTCACTCATGTGGGTGACAAGGAGGTCCAAAGACCTGGGACATCATATGCTACTTTCCAGCCTCATTTGCAGGGAGCTGGATGGGAAAGGGCAGAGCACGACTTGAACAGGTGTTGCTATACCTAGGGTGGGGAACGCATACAAAGTGGTGACTTAACTTGAGGTTCCACAACTTCTGCCCATATATGCACAAATATTTCAGTCCATTTGGGCCATAGATGATGCTTAACCAACAGGAATGGACTCGGTCACAGTTGTGAGGGCGGGAAGGTCAAGGTCAGGCTGTTGGCTCTTCCTGGCTTGCAGATGTATGCACTTGCACAGCCTTTCCTGGGTTCACGCGGGTGGAGGCAGAGGGAGCTCTCTCATTCTCTTTCATGCTCTTTCTCTCTGAGGACACAAGCTCTTTCATGTTAGCACTCCACTCTTAGCTTGTTTGCCCCTGATAAGGCCTATCTCCAAATCCAGGGATCTTGCCCCAGGCCTCAAAACGAAGAAGACCCTCCTGCTTGTCACTTGTCAGGATGGGTGGTTCTGCCTTTTGGATGAACCAATGGTTTTATTGACATGAATGCGCTCCTTATTTACAGTAATACTATTATTTTCTGCCATTTATCCAATAGTAATGAAGCAATTTGAATTATCATATGATGTATATTACCTATGATTAGTGCTCCCATGATATGTATTTTTGTATCCTTTTACTATTTAGCTCCATGGAATGTATATTAAATTATCTTTTGTAAAAAATATATATATTTTTTAACTCAGTACAAACATTTTCTGCCTTTTGTCTTATCTATTCATTTTTTTTTTAAGTTAGCACCCAATTTGGCGTCTTGCTGTTTATCTTCCTTATGTCCATTGTTCCTTTCTTCTCTCTTCCATCTTTTTTAGAGTGCATATTTTTTAGATGTACATTTTGCTCTTCTCAGCTGATGTATTAGCTATGCTTATTATCCTCATTCTTTTGACATTGGCTTTGGGATTTGCAATACCCATCGCCAACCTGTCAAATACCAGTACAGTAGTAGCTCACAGAAGTGAAACCTTGAGGCTGGTGCTATTGCAGAACAGATAAAGCTGCTGCCTACAGGACCCACGTGAGCACCAGCTGATGTCTCGGCTGCTCCACTCCCAATCCTGTTCGCTGCCAATGGCCTGGGAAAGTAGCAGAGGAGGACCCAAGTGTTTGGGCCCCTGCTACCCATGTGGGAGCCTCAGATGAAGCCTGCCTCCTGCCTTTGGCCCGGCCCAGTGCTGCCAGTGCTGGTTGTCATGGCTGTCTGTCTGGAGAATGAAACCAGTGGATGGAAGATTTGAATCTTTCTCTCCCCCCACCCTTTCTCTCCTTCTCTTTTTCTTGCTGTCACTCTGACAAAAAAATGTTCAAGGAGAAGTGCACCCTCTTCTCCCCATCCCTGCCCCTTGCCCCAAACACACCCCTCTCACCCCACCTCCCTAACAAAGGCCTACTGGAGTCTGTAATCCTCATCTCTTCACCTCTGTAATGAACATGGCAATACTAATGATCTTTTAAAGAAGTGAAACCTTAAAGGGATCCCTTCCCTCTTCTAAGCTTTGTTATCCTTCTAGCCCGCTGCTGTCAGGTAGCTGTGTAATAAATCCCAGGATACACTGATATTTTTGTTACTGTAAATAGGCCATTTTCTTCTGAGGAAATTGTGAATGAGAAAAAATTTGTAAATCCTCAGTACTTTTTTTCAAAGACTTATTTATTTTTCATTGAAAAGTCAGATTTGCAGAGAAAAACAACAGATAGAAAGATCTTCCATCTGCTGGTTCACTTATCTGTGCACCGCCTTCCCCATCCCAACCTCCCCTTTTGAGTGTCCCTGTGTTATTGCTGATGAGCTGTATCAACAACCAGAACCCATCGCTGACATTAGAGGCCATTCTCAGTGGTGCCCAAGGGCACAATCCACCACTGCAATGGCATATGGAGTATTTTCACCGCCCTAAAATTTCACTATGCTGTACCATTTGTTCCCCTGTCATCAACCCATAGCAACCGTGGTCTCCTTGGATTTGCCTTTTCATAATGTCTTAGAGCTGAAATCATACTGACTGGCCTCTCCAGATTGGCTTCTTTCACTTAGTAACTTGCATTGATGGTTCCCCTATGTCTTTTCTCAGCTGGACAACTGATTCTTCTTAGCACTGAAGAAAGCAAGTTGATTTATCCACTGTTGTACTGAGGGACGTCTTGGTTCCTTCCGGGTATCAGTGACTGTGAATAATGTTGTAGCATATTTTTGCAGGGATAAACATTGCCAGTTCCTTGGGTAAGCGGGAAGGAACAGTGTAGGATGGTATCGAAGAGGAGGTTTCGCTAGTCTTCCAGGGCAGCTCTACCACCAGCAGCCAGGGAGTCCCCATGGCCCCCATCCTCATCAGTGTTTGTTGTTGTCAGCAACCTGGATTTGGGCCATTCCAACAGGTGTGTGATGATCTCTCACTATCGTTACAATTTGCATGGCCTGGTAACATGGCAGGCAGCATCGTTACACTGTGGGTTTGCCACCTGTGTGTTTCCTCTGCTGAGAGGTATATGTGTACTTTATTTTTGGCTAATTTTGGAAATTTTCTCTTCGTTGCAAGTTTTCAGCATTTGGAATGTTATGATCCTTGCCCTGAAATTTCATGTCAATTCTTCAAGGATTTCATTGTATGTTTTCGATTCTGGTGTTTGTCTTTTCCTGAACCTTTTCATTCACTATTTCTTCAAACATTTCATCTGCCAGTGATGTCTCAGCTGATGAGTGACACCACTTGACATAGTCCACACGTTTACTCTCTCCAGACATGCCTCTGTGCTGTAGTGGATGTTTCTGGTGCTCTGTTTTCAATCTGACTTCCTTTTCTTATGCTATGTCTCGTCTTCTGTGAAGTCCATCTTGCGTTTGGTTTTGGATTTACGCTATTTTTCAGTTGACAGATGGTTCGGTACACTCCTCTTTCTTTCAGCGTTCAGTCCTGTGAGTTCAAGCATGTGTAGACTCTAATTGCCTCCAACCAGCACACCAGCACACAGCCAGTCCCACTGGCCACCAGGCTCCCAGCGCTGCCTGCTCACAGTCACAGTGCCCCCTGCTTCCTAGAAACCCCAGATCTGTCCTCTTTCCATAGTAGCTTTGGCATTCCTAAAATGCTTTCATTTTGGCCTATTTTGCTCAGGAATCCGGTGGCTGGAGGACCTAACAGTGTGGTGCCAGCACTCACTCAGGCTGCTTAGAGTGCAGCTTATGGGAAAGGATGAACAAACCAGGCTGACTGTAATGCAGAAAGGGGTAAATTCACTCCAGAAAACTCTATCTTAAGAGAACAGAAGTTTTTTTGTTTTAAGATTTATTTACTTATTTGGAGTTCAGAGTTACAGAGACAGAGAGAAAGATTTTTTATCTGTTTGTCCACTCCCCAAATGGCCTCAATAGCCAGTGCCGGGCCCAGTTGAAGCCAGGAGACAAAAGCTTTCTCTGGATATCCCACATGGACCACCTGCTCCAGGGACATCAGCAGGGAGCTGGATCAGCCAAGACTTGAACTGGCACCTATATGGGATGCCAGTGTCATAGGCAGAGGCTGCTTCTTCTTTTAAAAATTATTTTATTGGAAAAGCAGATTTACAGAGAGAAGGAGAGACACAGAGAAAGATCTTTGATCCACTGCTTCACTCCCCAAATGGCTGCAACAGCTAGAGCCGAGTCGAATTGAAGTCAAGAGACAGGAGCTTCTTCCTGGTCTTGCATGCAGGTTAGTCCCAAGGCTTTGGGCCACCTTGTATTGCTTCCCCAGGCACAAGCAGGGACCTGGAAGGGAAGTGGAACAGCCAGGATATGAACTGGTACCTGTAAGGGATCCTGGCAGACGCAGGTTTGGATTTAGCCACGAGGCTATCACACTGGGATCCTCATTTAATAATTATAAAATTTATTTTTGCATTTATTATGACTTTCTATATAGTAGCTGCGTATGAATAGGGACAGTTTCATTCCTTCTTAAGAAAGTGAAGTACCTTTCTTTTTTGTGCTTAGTTGCACTTGTTAGTACTTCCACTTAATAATGAGTGGAGTCACAGAAGCAGCGGATACTTCATCATGGATTGTCAGCATGGGCACCAAGGACCATAACTGCCAAGGAGATCACAGGGAAGTTGAGATCCCTTGTAGGCCCAGAACTCTGAGGTCAGTCATTTCCTATCGGCTCTCCTACCTTGATTGAAGCAGCCCAGAACTCTCCTCACAGGGTCTGGTGACCACAGAGCCCCAGGTGGTCCTCAGAGATAAAAGAATTGTAAATTTCCTTCTGGACTCAAGGGAGGAGCTTTCTCTGGTCCTTACTTAGCTCCAACTTTGGCTCCCCATCCTCTCTTGCACTGACCATCACGGTCACTCAGGAGCCCCCAAATTAGATAGACAAAGAGAGACTAATATAGAAAGCTTTGAACAGACAGGAAAAAGTTCTGTAAAACATTGCTTGAATACTATAAACTGCTAAGTTTAAATATAATAAAAATATATTTAACAAAAAAAAATGAGTGGAGTCTCCTTGCTTATGTGCTTCGAGGTGTGCACGTGACTGTTAGCTGTGATGTTAATGGCCATCCTCGGTCACATTGAGAAAGTTCTATTTCTAGTCTCACAACAATCTTCTTAAATAAATAAATAAAATGATAAATGCCTTCTTTGTGGGGCCGGTGTCACTCTCTCCGTCCTGTTCAGTGACATTTACCAATGAACTTTCTGAATCTGGAAATTTCTTTTCCAGTCACAAATTGAACTTTAATCCACATGCTGTAGTCAGGTTCCTGGCTTTTCTCGGGTAGGTTTGGGGAGTTGCTATCATTGGTTCATTCACTTTGAAATCAAACATGCATCCAACAAGCTTTCGGTTGTAAGAGTTCCACATGATTGCTGTTTACACTTTCTACTTCTTTGCTGAGATTTTCAGTCTTTGCTTTCATCTCCAGGGAGTGTCTCTTCCGGAGGATGCTTAGAGTAGACGGCTGTTCTAAGTCCGATCGCCCGTCTGTGTGATGCCCCCTTTGTGCCTTCGGTTTCTTTCCCTCGTAGGTTGAGGTTTTTCTAAGCTTTTAAATGCAAGACATATGGGACCATAACCTTGAATATTATGTATGAAGCTCTGTGTCTTAAAAAAAAAGATTTTTAAATTTAATTTGAAAAGCGTATTTTTAAATTAACTTTTTAATTTTTATTTTTGATGTTTACATAGCTGATCAGGGTGGGAAGGATCAAGGGTCAACGGAAAGCAGGTGAGATCTTTGTCTCCCAATTTTCTTTGTCTTTTTGTATCTAGGGGAAGGGGAGAGGTAAAGGGAAAACCCATACCCAGCCTCCCAACTGCCCCAGAACCCAGGGCTGGGGAACTGCCGCTCGACATCAACCCAGGGTCCCAGATGTGGAGCATGTTCCGAGAGCTCTGCTTCAGCGATTTCGATAATTCTGAAATGCTGTCAATCTTGTTGATCCAAGGATGAGGACATACTGCCATTAGACAAAGTTGACCTAAGAGTCTCCATTCGCCCAGATATTTACTGTCATTGCTTGGCTGGGGTAGCATCCAATTTTTTCTGTTCTCCTTCCTTTTTGTGGTACCAGATGTCCTCTGCCATGTTGCCCTAATGTCCATACGCATCTGGACCTGCCATCTCCTGTTCCTCCTTTTCCAATGAGGAGGCCTAGTTCTGACACATGTACTCTGCAGGTGGACCACCAATCCTGGACGTGAGCCATCTTCCATCTGCTGTTTTACTCCCCCAGTGACCAGAGTGGCTGGGGCTGGGCCACTCCGAAATCAGGAGCTTCTTCCCAGCCTCCCATGTCAGTGCAGAAACCCAAGCACTTGAGCCACCTTCTACTGCTTTCCCATGTGCATTAGCAGGAGCTGGATGGGAAGTGGAACAATTGGGACGATGCTGATGCTACAAGTGATGGCTTTACCACAGTGCCAGCCCCTCTGTGTCATATTTAAATCCTAAAGAGAATCTTGATGTCTTTGCTTTCATAGGCAATTAGCTCTCACCCACTGTCCGTGGCTGTGGTTTCAATGCCAAACTTGGCGATACTGTTTGTATCCATTCTTACACACTTGCTTGGGGCCCATCTGTCTGCCTTTTAACTCAATTCTCACAACCCATGGTGCTGCTCAGGGGGAGATCCAGGCCCCTCTAGCCCAAAGTGATTTCCTGTCCTGTACCCCCAGCTCCCTGGGATCCCTTGCCTGAGGCCTAGAAGTCAGGGCTGCAGCTTCCTGGGCCTGCCACTGGCTCAGAACCGCCTTTGGAGGAGCCTCGCCCTCCCATGAGCCGCTGTCCCTGTTGTCGTCACTTGCCACCACTGCTGCCACGGAGTTGGGAGCTATGATCCTCTCACCCTCTGACTTTCCAGGGGTCCTGGCTCCTGTGCCCAAGGCTGAGAGCTTGTGTCCTTCACACATGTTGTGCCTGTCCTAGGCTGAGGGGCTTCGATGTGCAGGACCGGCAAGGCCCAAGGGAAAGGTGACCCCAGATGCTGCCTTTTCCAGATTTCCCAGTTCTCAGCTGGCATGGCTTGTCTTCTGTCCAAGGGTCCGTTTCTTTTCAGGGAGAGTCAGGGCAGCGGGCCCAGGTCAGAAGCCTTCATGCTGCTAAACTTGTGCTTTGGTTTGTTCCACCCCCCCCCCCCCTTCAGCTCTGGTGCTTCCATTTATTTCCTGCACTTGTGGTTTTGATGCCTCCTTTCATTATGTTTGCCTTATCCTTTAGCGTCTTGAATAGATTTATAACAGGTGTCTGAAAGCCAGGCCTTGCCAATTCTGTCATCACCGGTATTCCCCTGTCACTCTCAATTTGGCTTTTGGTTTATGGGTCACACTTTCCCACCCTTTCGCATGTCTAGCAACTTTCCTGGCCTGCTGCGCTGGAGCCTCGTGCCTCGCGGGGCACCTGGGAGTTGTTGTCTTCCTTCTGCGTCTTGTTCAGAAAGCCGCTTCCGTCCTTTGTGCACCACCTTAAACCTCTCTGGAACTTGTTTCTGAATGTTGTGAAGCCACATCTAAAGCTCCTTCAGCCCTGCTCTCTGAGTACATCTGGGGCTGGGCTGGGACCCCTATTCTGGCTGGTGAGAGCTGGGGGGTCTCCCACCTCTAGTAGTGCTCACCCAGCCTCATGCACTTGTTGTGCTTGTCCTAGACTGAGGGGCTTACAAGGTCCATACAAGGTCAGGTCAGTGTTCAGCCAGACTCAAAGGGACCAAGCATGCTTAGGAACCCCCTTTTTCTGCCTGGGATTCTTCCTGTCTGATCATCTGCTCCCCCAAAAATTCCAACCTCTCAGCCCCTCCAGCCCAAACTCTTGAGCTCAGTGAGACCCTCGTTTCCTGGCCCGGAAGCGCTCCTGCTTTGCAGCTTCTCTGAGGGTCTGCATTCCTGCCATGCCTTCCTCCAAGGGCTGCCCGCAAGCGGTGGTGTGTGCTCTGTTCCGTCTTCCGCTTGTTGCCTGCCGACCGTTACTGTGTCATGACACGTAAGTGAAAGTCTGCTGGTTCCCACTGGATTAACTGACTGCTTTGATGCCACAGAGACGAAGTTCCAAACAGATGTTTTTAAATGGTATCAGATAAAGGAGCAGAGCCTCCGAAATGTAACTGGAATGAGTTACACGCAATTTAATTGCATTTTCACTACACGCTGACATATTCGGATGAAAGTGTCTTGAGAAGATTCTTAAGAAGTGTCTTGGGCCCAGTGCAGGAGCCTAGCGGCTAAAGTCCTCGCCTTGAACACACTCTGGGATCCCATAGGAGCACCAGTTCTAATCTCAGCGGCTCTACTTCCCAACCAGCTCGCCGCTTGCGGCCTGGGAAAGCAGTCGAGGACGGCCCAAAGCCTTGGGACCCTGCACCTGTGTGGGACACTTGGAAGAGGTTCCTGGCTTCTGGCTTCAGATTGGTGTAGAACCAGCCATTGTAGTCACCTGGGGAGTGAAACATTGGACGGAAGATCTTCCTTTCTGTCTCTCATTTTCTCTGTATATCTGACTTTTTGCGATAAAAATAAAAATAAATAAATCTTTAAAAAAGAAGCTTTGCTGAGTCTAAGAACATTGAGTGATAGGCTTTGAGATGGTACCTGGCACCGCAGGCTGTTATGGAGTGCGGGAGAGATCACACCAGACATATCTATGGTTTGTTACTGAATCTTTATTAACCAAGCTTGGTGATAACAGAGCACACTAGAAACAGCAAATCACAAGTCCATACAGCAATCCAACCAATCATAACCCCAAGAGGAACAAATGGTCATTACCCTTATGTCCATTCGTTAAGCTGAACACCTATGTCCCACCTTCCCCAACAATGTAAGTTATCCTAACAGACATGCAACGAATAACCTGGACACACTTACAAAGCTGCAGACAGTCACCTTTCCCTGGCTTCTCTGCCCACATTCCACTACTGCCAGGCCTCACCTCTCCTGGAACTCCTGACAGCACACAAACCAGAAATAACATTGCTATCTCCATTGCTCCATCTAAGCAGTACACAGGGACCATGCTCAGGAGATTACCTGCCCTGGGTCAGCCAAGAGTCGAGGTGCCAGAGCAATGGAAGCATCTGACCAGAAAGAGAGTGAGCCCCTGCTTCACAGGCCTTTTAAAGGGGCTTTGTGGGGGGAGTGGTTGCACAATAATGCAGTAGTATCCTCTCTCAGCTGATAGGTGAGCCACAGGTGGGCAGGAGTGAACACCTAGGAGTGTGTGTGGGGAGGGGGAAGAGTGGCTGAGGATGGAATTAACATCCCATTGCTGTTAGGCCCCACCTTTAGGACAGAGGGTAGGGGACACAGCCACATTCCATTTGCCCACTGTCAGTGTGTGCTGGCTATCACTGGCTGCACCCCCATAACAAGGCAAGGTGCCATGCTGCGTTAAGGTGCCTCCAGCCTATACTGGAGTGCTTGGGGCCAAGTCCTGGCTGTGCTTGCAATTCCAGCTTCCTACTGATGTGCACCCTTGGTGAGAGCTCCAGTGACAGAGACCTGGAAAATGCAAATTAAGTTCCTGGCACCTGGCTTTGTCGAAGTGGAGTCTAGGCATTTGGGAAGAGAATCAGTGAATGGAAGATCCAGCTCTCTGTCTGCTTTTCAAACTAAAGAATATTCTAACAGTATCTGTTCATTGCTATTGCAAAATGGCACTTAATTCAGTGTTGAAAAAGTATAGCATGGCAGAGGCTCTCTCCAAGTAGAATCACCCAGGAGTTCATTGTCATGATGAAACCTGCTTAGAGGCTTACCAACTCCCTGCACAGATGCTTGCCTCAAGAGCGAGTGCACAGGGTGTAACTTGTGCATGCGTTGTTTCTGAATCTCCCCAGTAGGCTACAGCTGATGGAAGAGACAGGGAGACAAGCTCATGGGCCGCAAGCCGCTCTGACCTGATGTGAGCTTGCAGCTGCTTCGTGGGCAGCCTCAGTGACTGTGGGCACCAAGCTGAGAATCCACTGCAGCTGTGGTGCCAGAGATGGCAGGGAGGCGTTCCTTGTCCCCCATCCCCACACCCGCCAGCACGTGAGAGTCCCTGAATCCATCCAGAATGGCACCTGCTACCTCTTTGAGGCAGGACAGTACATGGGGATGCTTCAGGACCATCTGCCCCCGATAGTCAATCCTTCTGGATTCTTCCCAGTGTGATGGTTATACTCAATTCCTGTCAAACAAAACAAAAACTTGAGGTCATTTCAAATCAAAGGCAGCAAGTCAGGGATACTACTGCACAGATCGTTTTCCAGGGGCAAATACTAAAAAGAATACTTCTGCTAGGAGTGTTGGAGGCTGTGACTAAGCCTGTTTAAATGTGACCTTCTGTGTAGCCAGAGCAAAGACAAAAACAAAAGGGAAAACAAGAGTATCTTAAAGCACTGGCTATCTAGCCCAGATCCACAGCTTCTTATCAGAAGCCCTGGGTGTGGACATGTTTCTGAAATCAGAGCAGCATACAGCCCAACAACCTCTTCGCACACACATTTGCATCTCTGTGGTGAAATATGTAAATATTCTGACCAAGACTTTAACGATAGTCTGACTTTTGTCACCAACTTCTGGGAAAAAACCTCAGTTTGCAGAAACGTTCAGATTTCAGAACTGGGCACTGGGGACTGCCCGCCTGCTGTAGCAGCTGTTTTTAATCCCAAGGAAGGCAGGAAGGTTTTCCTAGCTCAGATCTTAACACCATGCGAACCTTCTAGATGTTGCACCACAAGCAGGCCAACTAACCAGTGGGTTTTTTGTTTGTTTTTTTACATCAAAGCATATGTTGCTTCAATCTTCTCTACTAGATGTACTCCGTAGACATCTGGCATATCACCAGTACTCAGGGGAGGGAGGGGGCAGAGCACACCCCTTCAGTGACACCTGGGTGGGGGTGCTGGTAGGCGCTTGAGCATGAGGGGCGGGGCCTGGATTCTGGGAAGGTGGGGGAGGCAGCTGCAGAGTGGGTTTGGCTGCAAGTGTTAGTCTGGGCGTGAAGCAGCTGGGTAAGGAGCTGCTTCTGAGATGGGCAGCAGTAGGCACCACGCACCAGCCTCCAGGACCATCCCCTAAGCTTGGCTGCTTCAGGGTGTGGCTGGTGACAGATGTGACATCCTGAACTGGATGTTTCTTCTTGAGAATTGTTTCATCGGAGAGGATGCCCTCCCTCCCCCCGCTGCCCCGACACACACACACGCACAGCAGACTTTGGGGTAAACCTTCTGTGCAGGCTCCAAGCCCTTGTAAGATGGTGAGAGTGGAATAGTCAGTAGCGACGGCTCTGGCCACTTGGGGAGAGAATGGCAGGATAAGAGTGACAACCGCCAGAGCGGTAGCTATTCCTCAAGCGCCTGGGAAAGAGGCCAGGAGGGAGCAGGAGGCTGGAGCCCCTGAGCTGCTGGCTCATCTGGAGGACCCCTGGGGAGGCCACACAGGGTCTGAGGTTCCACAAATAGGTGGAGGCAGTGGAGCTGGGATGCTATGGAACTGGCAAAGACCCATTTGTGCCACCTCTGCACCAGCTGCTTCTTGCCAGTGCTCACCTGCACTTCTGAGCTCCAGTTCTCAGCAAACACCTAACTGTGGTCCCACCATGAATTCTGACCCCTTCCACCTAGAACGGCCCTCTGTCTCGCAGAACTACCCCCACTTCTGATGCCCTTCTGGTCACCGGGGCGTCAGGTCCTGGGTGCAAGCCCGTGTTGGCATGATTCCAAAAGCTCACTTTCACTGATCTATGATGAAGGCTATTGCAAAGGGCACGGGTAAAGGGCCAGGTGAAGAGGTCTGAAGGGCAGGGTATGTGGAAGGGGGTGCCTAGCTGCCACACTTCCTCTGGGAGCTGCAACTAGAACCAAGAACTCTAGGAAGCCCCACAACAGAGGCACGACCAACTGTACCACTCACTGGTCAGTGCACCGCTGACCATGGCCACCAGCTCAGCCCTCAGCCCCTGCCTGCCCCAGAAGCTGAGAGGGGGGCACTCCACCCCACCCTCTGCTTACAGTTTCTCTTCGTGCCCTCCTAGGTCCTGGGGACACCCGGGAATCCCCAGCCCCCATGATTATCTTGGCATGGGAAAGATACTTTCCTTCTTCTGGAAACTGTGTGCCAATATCCGACAAAGATAGTTTTAGGCCATTGACTTTGATGCCCTGGAAAGCCAAGGCAGCAGGCACTCTGCTGGGCTCACCTACAGGGAGACCTTGTGAAAGCCAGTTGGGGAAGGGCACCTGGTAAAGAAATGTCAGGTTCTACATGCCTGCTGCTTTGTCTAGATGCTGCTCAGGCCCAGGGTGGGCACAGACCCCTCACCTGCGGGGAGGGAGGAAGACACCAGAGCAGGGCTCCGTGTGCTGGCTCTGAGGGTGCTGCTGGGCTCCTGCGGCAGGCAACAGGAAGATGCAGGTGGAGGAGGGAGCCCTATAAAAGGCGAGCTGGGCTTGGGCCAGAACAGTGCTCCTTTACCCACGTGCTTCCCAGCCTGCAGGCTGCTTTCTGTACTCATCTGGGGCCGTCACAAGTGACTTACATGCCAGCCACCCCCACCCTGGACCACAGGCTGGACAGTCTGGGTTTGTCCCCGGAGGAGAGGCTCTGAGCTCTGCCCGCGGTGTTGTCCTGCTTCTGTGATTGTGGGTGCCTGGGACATACCTGAGGCTACTTAACTTGGAGGGTCGTGCTCCTGGAAGGCAAAACTCTGGGAGTCTGAAGCCCCTTCCTCCTTCAGCTGACCCAGGACGAGGCCCTGAGTCCAAACCATCTGACAGTTGCAAGCGAGGGAGCACGAAGGCGCCTGGGTCTCTGCTCCACTGGCAGGCCTGTCCTAGATGCCTCTTGGGCCCTGGACTCCAATGCCCTGTGGCAGAGGAGAAGCCAGTGACAGGGGCACAAGGACTCCAAGGCTCTGGGTGCATTGGGGCCTGGCCAACCCCAGAGGAGAACGGATGAAATGCTCCAGGGTGACAGGCTTCTCCACCACAGCCTGCCCTGGCTAGGAGGAAGGCTGCAGCAGGGCACACCCGTCCGGCACCGCCCACCCCTGTGGTCATGTGCCAGGCAAGGCCTACAATGGGGCTTTGTGAGGCAGCTGGCTCAGGGCTCACATCAGCGTCTGGACAGTCCTGGCTGACCGGCCGGTGGTGTCAGGCCTGGCTGCCAGAGATGCCGGGTTGCTGGTGGGCAAGTTGCCCTGCCCAGCCCCTCCAGGGCTGAGGGCCAGGGCTCTCCAGGAAACACCTGGGTTGGCCAGGCTGCTTCAGGGGTACTGGGAGTCCTGATAGAGGATGGTGACTGGAGAGGGGGGACCTTCTGCAGAGGACTGGTAGCAGCGTCCCAACCAACAGGGCCACTGGGCCCCTCGGTCAAACACCCCCAACTCCCCATCTTACCACCTGCAGAGTTCCTGCAGAGGGATGAAAATATGAGGTCTTTACAAATGTGGATACATTTCTTTTAAAAGATTGTGGTGGCCAGAGGTTGTTTTGCGGCAACACTCTCAACACATAAAATAAGAAGTTGGTGGGGCTCAGCATGGTAGCCTAGTAGCCTACCTCACCTTGCACGCACCAGGATCCCATCTGGGCACCGGTTCTAATCCCGGCAGCCTCACTTCCCATCTAGCTCCCTGCTTGTGGCCTGGGAAGGCAGTTGAGGGTGACCCAAAGCCTTGGGACCCTGCACCTGCATGGGAGACCCGGGAAGAAGTTCTTGGCTCCTGGCCTTGGATGCAGGAGTGGTCATTGTGGTCACTTGGGGAGTGAACCAATGGACAGAAGATCTTCCTCTCTCCTCTTCTCTGTATACCTGACTTTGCAATAAAAAGAAATACATCTTAAAAGAATGTTGGCAACTCTGTTTTTGTCTTTTTCTCTTAATTTGTTTCGTTAAGCCCTCAGCAATGGCCAGGGAGCCCCATCAAGGGGCAGTGGGTGGTGGGTTGAGCAGCTGCTCAGCAGGCAGCTGAGGGCAGGGTGGCAGAGACCCCTGGTGTGGAAAAGCTGGGAGTGGGGGGCTTCTCTTGACCCTGGGGTCCCTCCCCTGTGGAATAGGAACAAGGGCGGCCCTGCGGCATGGTGAGCTGGCCTGTGCCAGTGGAGGGAGGGCTGGGAGCTGGGCCAGAATGAGGGGTTCTCAGGAAGACCTGTGCTAGCCTGGGCAGGAAGCCCTCAGCTTGTTTGTCCCCTGGTCTAGTGCAGTGGAGTTGTCACAGGCAACTGAACCTGCCTTGTCCAAACAAGACACTGAGCTGTCCAGAACAGCACCATCACCACCACCCTCTTCAGCATCTGAGTTGCTTGGATGTGAAACAAATGGCATGGACCCTGTCCCTCCTTCCCTTACCCTCTCTCCCCACCCCTTCCCGCAGGTCCCCACTGGCCTTGTGGGGATGGCTACTCTGGTGGGGGAGGGGAGGAAGGCCCCTGTAACAGCCAACTGCAACCAGGCCCACCCGGATCTTATCAGGCCTGAGCTGGCCCAAGGGGATCAGGCCTCAGGGAGAGAGAAGGGCCAGCAGGACAATGACTAGCCACACCTCCTAGAGATGTTAGATCTGGTTCTTGTTTTCAAAAGACACACCACGTGCCTCCCACAGCTTAAAAAGAAATGTCCTGAAACACTTTTATTTTCTTTTTGAGTAAGATTTGCATTGAGGGTTTTTTTTTTATTTAAAAAAAAAAAAAGAGGGCTAAACAATGTGGCTACTCACAGAGTATAATCAGGTACAAGCGACTGCAGGAAGACTCCAGACACAAAGAAGTCAGTGCTGCCTCACTCGTTGCTGGCAACCCTGTGCTGGTAGTCCCAAGCTCATGCCAGCCCCTATAATGTTCTTTAGGGCCTAGGAATTCAAGGGGGCAAATGGACAACAAGCAGTGCCCAAGTTCATTGGGAGAGTAGAAAGAGCAGGCACAGGTATGTATGCCAGGGGAGGCATGGGGACAGGCAAGGGACAGCACCTGTCCTGAAAAGTGCAGCCTGCAGCCTAGATGGAATGTTGTGCCACCCTACCCCCTGACCCGGCCGGCTGCCCATGAGCCCAAATAACCCAGGAGTCCCTGGGCCTTTCCGGAACAGGCCAGGTGCAGCAGGTAGAGGGGCTGCAGCAGGGGGCAGGAGCCTACCAGGAGGCCAGCAGGTCGGAGGCAGCCCAGGGAAGGCAGGTCAGCTCTTTCCTCTATGAAGTGGAAATTAGGGTTTGGGGGTGGGTCAGCTTAGGCGGAGAGCAGGTCAAAGGCAAAGATACCATGTCACCGGACTTTTTCAAGAATGCGTGATTGTGGGGAGGTAACAGTATGGATTTACATGCCAGACGCTAAGGGGGCAGAGGGGCACAGCAAGGCCTAGTGCAGAGTGGCTCCCTCCTCTGAGCGACAGGTGCTTCTGTTAGCCTGACCCAGGCGTTGGAGGGGGCGAGCCCTCTTTGTGGCCAAGGAGCCCTGGGGTTTTCTCTGGGAGGACTCCGTGACCTTGGTGGATGGTTCTCTCTATAACTGTGGGCAGCAGGTGACCAATATCTTGAATCCTTGACTTCTAGGTGGAGAGAAACAGACACAATTCTCCTAGATGGTTGAGCGTATGCTCAAAAGCAAAGGGAACACTTTGGGGGGAGTTATAAATAGGACCCCAATATCAACAAGACTCTGGGGTCGCCCTGGGTCCTTAAATCGAAGGAATCACCCTGCCCTTCTGGCCTTCATCTTTACACCTTGCCCAAAGGTAGGGGTGATGCCAGGAGCCCCAAGCCCTCTGGCCCAGACTCACCCTGCCCTGGGCTCAATAAGCTGCTCCTGCGAGAATGGAACATGCAGGACATTTAAGACTTATAGGTTTATTCGAAAGTCAGAGGAAGAGAGGAGTGCAGGGAGAGATTTTCCATCGTTTACTCTCCAAATGGCCACAATGTCGGGGCTGGGCCAGGCCAAAACCAGGATCTCTTTCTGGCTCTACCACATGGGTGCCGAGGTCCCCTTAGCACTTTGGGTCATTTTTTAAAAGATTTATTTATTTTTATTGCAAAGTAGATATACAGATAGGAGAGAAAGAGACGAAGATCTTCTGTCCGATGGTTCACTCCACAAGCCAATCCGAAGCCAGGAGCCTCTTCCGGGTCTCCCACGCGGGTGCAGGGTCTCAATGCTCTGGGCCATCCTTTACTGCATTCCCAGGGCAAGACAGGGAGCTAGATGGGAAGTGGAGCTGCTGGGATTAGAACCGGTGCCCATATGGGATCCCAGCAAGGACTTTAGCCGCTATGCTAGTATGCTGGGACCACTTTGAGTCATTTTGCTCTGCTTCCCCAGGTGTATTAGCAGGGAGCTGGATCAGAAATGGCGCAGTTGGGACTCAAATTCGTGCCTATATGGGATGCCAGCACTGTAGGTATAAAATCTTTAAAAAAAAAAAAGTGTGTGTGTCGGGAGTGGTAACCAAGACATGAACAGGTGCTCACATGGGATGTCAGAGGCACAGGCCGAAGTTCGCCTGCACACCACAATGGTGGCCCTGTTATCGGTGTGTGAAATCCTTCTCTGGTGGCATCTGGAGTGCCCCCATCTTGCCTGGACACAGTTCGAAAATTAAGCTGTTGAGGACTGCCCCTTCCCTACCCTCAAGCCCAGCCCCTTGCAGGTGGGAGCAGGTGGCCAGCAGGGGAGAGGAGGTCCTAGCATGGCTGATGAGTGGACAGAGTGGTCAGGGGGCCAAGAACACGAAGGCTGCTGCCACAAGCCTGCCCACCCCCACCCAGGCACGGAAGAAGGGGGAAGCTGGGTGGAAGGCCAGAGGGAATGACAGCAGAAGCCAGCAGGGGCGGTCACTGCGACCTCACCAAGTCCCTTGTCCTTCACAAAATTCCAGACAGCTGTGTGTGTTCTATCCCCTGTGGGAATAAGTGAGGCCAGAAGGAAATTGTGGCCAGATGGAGGAGGGGCTGCTCGCTGGGCCGGGCTGGCCACACCCAGAGGTCAGGGTTCATCTGCTCTCTTTCTCTGCAGGGTCATGCCTGGGAGTTGGGTCACAGCCCAGCCAGCACAGCTGCTAGGGTCCGAGGGCAAGGCTGGCAGTCAGCTGGTGCCTTCCCTTGGACAGGTTGGGGGTGACAGAACGACTGCAGAGTCCCTCAGCTGGAAGGGCTGGGGCTGAGGGGGCAGTGGGGGCCTGGCAAACAGGCAGACGGCGCAGTGGGGGCTCTCACCTGTGTGCTGGTGAGCAGCTTGGCCAGATTGCCCAAGGAGCCCAAAATGAAATGCAATCTGCCACCTTCCTCTTCTCTGGTAATTATTTATTTATCTCTAAGATGATTTTTGATGAGAGGAACGTAAGGCCGTTCGTGGGTGTCTCTAAAGCGGACAGTTGGGAGCAGAAAGGGGGACGAACCTGTCCCTCCGGGCCTGCAGGAGAAGCTAATGACCTTGGCAGAGGCACGGCTCAGGGCCTGCTGTACAGCGGCTCCTCCCAGGTGTGAGGCAGGTCAGATCCTTGGGATACAGGTGGGGACATTTGCCTGGGAGCTGTGCCTACCCCGGTGACAGGGGCACCTGAGAAGCCCTGCTGGTGACCTGCAGCGTCTTTCCTCTGCCCACGCCGCTGGCGGCCTCGGGAAAAATTACAGCTGCCAGTTGTTGCCATGGTGACCGGCTGTGTGAGTCCAGCCCACAGAACTGTGGGCCCCACCTCTTCCATGATGCTGTGTGGGTAGGAGGCAGTCTTTGCCTCTCAAGGCGTTGGCCCTGCCACACCCCTGCCTGCTCCTCAGCCAGTTGCACCCTCTGCGCCAGCCCCTACTGCAGCATAGGGCGCCAATGTCAGGCCAAGGCACACCGCGATCCACACTGCGTGTCTCCTAGGAGCTTGTAAGGGCAATTTCCCAGGGCAGAGAGGCCCCCAGCCACAGTTCTCTGTTAGGTGTGTGGGTGGACCTATGGGTCTGTCATCTGAATGGGCTTATGGGCCATTTCTGGTCTCTGGCTGTTGCAAGCAGACCTGCAGAGAAACACCTTGGACATAGGTCCTTTCGTACCTGTCAGAGTATTTCAGCCTGCAAAGTGACCAGAAGCAGCCTTCACCAAGTATATGCATTTCTAAGTTTGGAACATACAAGAGGACCTCAAAAACTTCACAGAGACAGGAAATTAAAACAGAAAGTCTGTTTGGGCATGAAAATGTTGAGCTCTCTGTGCGGTTTTCTCACCAATTTTTGAAGGCCCCCTTGTACTCTCACACTGCTGTCGAATGTTATCGCCCGTGGTGCGCCTGGCATGTGCCCACCATTTCGCCTCAGCTATTTTGTGAAAAATGCCTCACATTTTTCCAGGCTATTCTGATTCTGTTGATAGACAAGCAAAGTGAGGTTGCAGAAGTTCAGAAACTCGCCCAACCACAGTCTAGGTCTGTGTAGTGGGGCCGGGCGGGAACCTGGTCTTGGACTGAGGGGCTCAGACCCTTCCCGAAGGGCAGCAGGTCCCAGGCCTGGCATTCCTGCCCCACCCACAGAACACTGGGCTCTCAGGTTGTTGCTAGCCATGTTCACCTGCTTCCCAAACCCTTTCTTTTTTTTTTTTTTTTTATTATTATTGTTGCTTACATTGTATTATGTAGTACAGCTCCATAGGCGCTGGGGATTCCCCCCACCCCTCCCACACCCCTCCCCCCATGGTGGATTCCTCCACCTTGTTGCATAACCATAGATCAAGTTCAGTTGAGATCTCTGTGTTTCCAGTAGCCCTCTTCACACCAGCCAGGTGCCCCGGGAAATGGGCACTGCTCTCCCAAGACACTGCCACTGGGGCTTGGCTGCCTGGTGTATCTCCCAGCTCAGTCCAAGGTGCTGTCCTCCAGGCTCCACTTCCATGCCTATGGGTCGGTCCCCCAGGCCAGCGTGGTGCTGGCCCAAGACAAGACAATGGGAGAGGCAAGGCGGGCTCCGGGAACCCCAAGCATGCCCCGCTTTTTTCTCTCTCTCCCTTTGCCTCCCTCTCTCACTCAGAGGCTCTCTCAGAATCACAAAGCGGTTAGCAGGCTGGGGAGGGAGTGGGGCGGGTAACCTCCGTCCTTATTTGCATGACAAAAGCAATCGCCCAACGGCTGGGGAGGCTGAGCTGAGAGCCTGCTTGCCGCCTGGGGAATTGTTCCCTGGCACAGGTCGTCCCTGGGCTCTGCAGCCGCCCCACCGACAAAAGCCACATTGTGGAGTCTGCGGCAGCTGCCAGCACCTGCTCCCCGCCGAGCTGTGTGGCTGGCGGGCCTTGGGGGTCCCCCGGGTGTCTGCTGCCTCTGTTTGGGACAGGTCAGGTTCAGAGTCAGCTCCTCGGGTGGCATTGCTCAAAACATGAGGTGTTGGGGAGGTGGTAGTTGGAGAGGTGTCCTAGACCTGGGCAGTGGTGTGAAAACTGTGGTCTTAGATTCCAAGAGGAAGGAGAACTGTATCCTGATGGCATTGTTGCATTTCTCTGTAAAGAATTTCTGTATATTCTGCCAGTGGGGGAACAAGTTCATGGGCTGGCACCACACTGCACAGCACAGCCCCAGTGGCAAGAGCCCATGCCCTTAGCATGCTCTGTGCAGACCCAGAGTCCCCCGTTTCCTTCTCTGACGTTTCCAACCTTCTCTCTCTTCCCTCTCCCCAACTCCTGCTGCAGTGCATGGCAACATGCAACTGCCCTGGCCAGGCAGCCAGCGAGTGCCTGACCGTTGGCCCTTGCAATGCCCCTGGCCTCCCTGGTTTCCTCCTTCCCTCTCTTCAGGGGGTGGAACTCTTCATCTGCCAGGCTCCTGGGCTCTCACTGCTAGGTGTGTCCTGTGCATTCAATTCCTGGGTCCCCTCTGGACCCAGGAACTTCTGCCCCAGGACTCCTGTCACCCTGTGCTCCCCACCTCCCGCGTGCCTTGTGTCCTGCTAGTCCTGCTGGCCAGCTTGCATTTCAGGCCCTGGCACGTAGCCCAGAAGCCATACCTTGGCCACATCTGTGGAGCTGAATTAACTCTGATGCAAATGAGAGCACCGGCAGTCACTCTGACTTATAGAGGAAATGCTCAGGCGCACGTATGTCTGTGGCTGACCTGCAGGGGAAAGAGGCCCAGGCACGTACACACCCATGGGAAGCAGCCTCTCTCCACACCTTCACAAAGATTCCAACTGTGTAGTGCTAGCTCTGGGGGCACAGAGTCCTACTCCCGCCCCAGGGAGGTGCCTCCTCGTCTCTCCCTGTACTCTCCTACGGGGGCTCCCTATGACACAACACCAAGCAGAGGGAGGAGTCTACCCATGCTCCAGCCAGCAACCTGGGGCCGGCACACCCACCGCAGGAAGACACGTGGGAAGTCAGCACCAGCGACTTGGGGAAGCTGTGGCTGAGTTTAGGCTGCACGAGAAATGGGCCGTGGCTTCTGCCAGAGAGCATCAGAGGCCAGAAAGGGATGTGGGGAAGTCCCCAAGGAGAGAGTCTGCATGTAGCTGGGTCCAGAGGACAGCAGTGGGAGGGGCCTCAGTGTCACAGCCCAGGCAAGGCTGGCTCTGGAACGGATGCATTGCACCCTTGGTGCCGGTTTGCCCTTAACCTTGGTGGGGAAGAAAGAAAAGCCTGCCTGGCTGGAGGAAGGACTGGTGATTGCTCTCTCTTTTTGAGTAGGGCAGAGAGGGCCTAGGGTTCCCCCTGTCCCCGTGTAGAAGCTCATTGGGGTCAGCAGAGCCACCTTGAACAGACTCACAGTTGTCAGCGACAGGACTGCACCAGGAAAAGCCCCTGGGAAGTCAACCCCAAAGAGGCAGGTGTAGGCATGTCACTGGGGCAGAGGGACAGTGCTTACGGGGATTCGGAGCGTTTGCTCCTCTACCCCTCCAGGCTAGGAAGATAAAGCCCAGACATAAGAGCAAGCTCCTTTAAAACAAAACAAAGCAAAAAATAAACAAACAAAGAAAAAAGTAAGAGCAAGCTCCTTTGTCATGTATGAAATGAAAAAACCTTAACTGTGTTTTTTCATTTGGGGAGTGTCAGTATGGCATAGCGAGCTAAACCATCACCCATGACACCAGCAGTCCTCCATCCAGAGCACTGGCTGGAGTCTTGGCTGCTTCACTTCTTTTTTTTTTTTTTTTTTGACAATCTTTACATAGTTAACTAGGGTAAGAAGGTTCAAGGGCTACAGGAAAGTGGATAAGACTAGTATGTTTTTCCATATTGTTTCCTTCATGTTTTAAGCAGGGTATGAAGGGAGAAGGCCCACCCAATTTCCCACCCTCCCCAGGTTCCGGATGTAGGGCATGCTCTGAGGTTCTTGCTCAAGTGGTTTTGATATTGCAACAGTTATGAATCGCTGTCAATCTTGCCACTCCAAGCACTATGACGTCTTTGAAAAATCCACTGATTGACTTAGTCCATCATAGCTGAGCTGGTTGGTTGACCTATTCTGTCTTCTCTCTTTTCTTGGTTAGGGTACTGAGTCCAGCATTTAGATTAGGAAGATCTCCAAAGAAACTTCTTGTATGTGCTAGCAAGTACAGGGCCTGGCACAGTCCATGACCCCAATCAGCTGGTGGTTGTAATTGCTGGGTTGGTTCTGTTTTCACTTCCGACTTCCACTGGAACAAATGGGTGTTGCAGTCCAGCTTGGTTCTGCCCAGCACATACTTGGCCCTCACATAAACCAGTGGGAGCTGCAGCCTAGTTGAAGCGACCCGCAATAACCCCCACCAGGCCCGCCCCCTACCCTGGTTTGCCAGTATGTGTAGCAGTAATCCAGTCTGTCCCACACCCCATTCCACCCCAGCCGCTGTCTTAGTTTTATGTCCTCCCGTGGAAGTGGTAACTCAAGAGGGATGAGCCCACTATTTCCCTCCCAGGCCTCTCCCACTCCCAGATTCCAGCTGATGCTGTGGCTAAGCCCAAACAACCCTCGCCCACTCTAATTTTGTTTGCACCAGTAGGAATAATCCGCCCAGCCCGGCTTTTCCCTGATCTAGTCCACATGAGGCACACAGGTGTGGTAGCCCTGCCTAGTCTGGTCTGCCCCCATCCCAGCTCACGCTCTCCTGCGGGAGTAGCTGTCCAGCAAAGGAACCCTCCCTTATTCCCCTAGCGGCTCTGTCCCCTTCCTTCCTTGTTCTCAGGCTGGTTGGGCGCTGCAGTCCCTTCCGGCACAGGCAACCTCACCTTGGCATTTGCTTCACTTCTGATCCATCTCACCTGCTAATGCACCTGGGAAAGCAGCATGAGATGATCCAAGTACTTGGCCCCTACCCCTCACATGGGAGACCTGGGTTGATTCCAGGCTTGCAGCTGCAGCTTAGCCCAACTCTGGACATTGCAGCCATTTGGGGCATAAACCAATAAACCAAGCAGCAGATGGAAGTCAGTCTCTCTCTTCTTTTTAAAACAATGGTTGGAATGTGAATGAGCTCCAGAAGTTGTCCAAGATTGTCCACTGCCCTGGATCAAAACGTAGTATTCATAGCACAATGTTCAGGTACCTGACATGGACTGGCCCATGTGTAGCCAGGGCTGGGGTGTCAGACTTCTGGGAGAATTGCTTCTGCCCTTGAGGGTACAGGGCCCTTGCTCTTTCACCTGCCCTCAGCTTCTCATGCTGACTGCAGTTCTGGAGCTAGAGGCATCTCTAGAGCAGAAAGCAACAATTCCAGGTGCAGGAGCGCTGGGCAGAAGGACCGGCTTCTTACCAGTGCCCCTTACCTTGCCTTTGGCACTGGGATTCTCCACCTCTTTATGATCGATGGTGGGAGGCCCCTGCTTGCTTATGTGGCCACTGATCGCATTCTGTCCCTTGTAGCCCAAAGCACTTCTACCTGATCAGCTGGCTACAGTCTAGATCCTTGAGTCTGGCCCAAGCATGGCCTCCTGTGTCAGCAGCACCATTTTTTCCTTCCTATGCAACGGGGTGTTGGGGTCAGTGAGTGCTGTCTTAGCAGGACCGAGTGGCTTGGACCCCGCAAGTGGATTCTCACTGCTCTGAAAACCTGAATCCAAGAGCAATATGTTGGCAGGCCAGGGCAGAGAGGGGTGCATGCAGCTTTCTCTGACTTGAGTGGCCTCCTTCTCTCTGTGTTCACCAATGCTAGAGAGTTCTCTCTCTACCCCATTTCTTCTTAGTAGGGTGCTGAACCCTCAGTGAGGATGCCACATACAAGTGGTAATCACCTTAAGTGCCCCTTCGCCCGATGTTATCACAGGATGGGGGTGGGGAGGACCAGTTCAGTCCACAACCATTTGCAAGAACATAATAAGACAATTTGAGCCCTTGCAGAATGGCTCAATGGCTAAACCCTAACCTTGTTGGCATGGGGATCCCCTATGGGGGGCTAGCTTGTGTCTTGGTTGCTCCACTTCCCATCCAGCTCCCTGCTCATGGCCAGGGAAAACAGTAGAGGCTGACCTGAAGCTTTGGGCACTTGGAGTTGTGTGGGAGACCTGAAAGACACTCCCAGCTTCAGATTGGCTCAGCTCCGGCCATTGTGGTACTTAGGGAGTGAACCAGTGGATGGAAGATGTTTCTATCCTTCTTTCTGTAAATCTGATCTGTCTTTCCAATAAGAAAATATATATTAAAATATTAATATATATTATATTAATATTACACACACACACCTTTAAAACAAAACAATAGGACACAAATTGGCCATTGCAGGGACCAGGCAGGAGCCTGAGATGCCCTGAAATTGGTGTCATCAATGCCCCAGATGGTTTCCAGCCAGCCACTCATCTCTCCCACAGGTAACTCGCTGTCCCCTGGGAAGTGGCTCAGAGGAAGAGGAGGGTCACTCTTGGTTCCTTTCGTCATACTTCGTAAGAAAGGATAGGCTGCTGGTGGAGCAGGGACTATGTTTTGCTACAGAAGAGAACTTTTTATTTCCCATAGAGCACCTAGTGGTGGCAGCAGAAGGTGCAGCAGTTCCCCAGCTCCTGGGTGGCTCCTGGAGTGCCCACTGGCACTGAACAGCAGGTGGAGGGAAGAGGAGGGGGCAGCAAGGGTTTGCCTGGGAAGTTTCTGGGAATAGTATCATACAGGGTCCTTTAGAGCTCATTGCCCCAGATGGAGTCCCGGAGTGTGCTTAGCTGTACAGGGGGCTAGGAAGGTTGGAGATTTGGGGGGTCCTTTCATGCTACAGGGGCCATTGGGAAACAAGATGGGAAGCCCAGTCGTGTGTCCCCGCTAAGTGGCCCTGGTGCAATCTCTGGAGCCGACTTTTTTTTTTTTAATTGGAAAGGCAGATATACAGAGAGGAAAATCTTCCTTCCAATGATTCACTCTCTAAGTGACCACAACGGCCGGTGCACTGATCCGAAGCCAGGATTCAGGAACTTCCTCCAGGTTTCCCACGTGGGTGCAGGGTCCTAAGGCATTGGGCCATCCTCAATTGCTTTCCCAGACCACCAGCAGGGAGCTGGATGGGAAGTGGAGCTGCCGGGATTAGAACTGGCGCTCATATGGGATCCTAGTGTGTTCAAGGCAAGGACTTCAGCCGCTAGGCCACCATACTAGGCCCTGGAGCTGACCCTTGAGCCATAAAAAATTAGTGACCCATTGGGCCAAGTCCCATGGCTCTAGGGAGGAGACTTTGTCTCATGGCCACATGTACAATTTACCTTGAAGAAGGAAACTCCTCTTTCAGAAAGAAATGTGGTCTTCCAGAAGCAGCTAAGAGAGTCTGGGTGGTGGCCTCTCTGATCCCCCATGTCCTGAGGAACTGTGGTCAACCCAGAACCCCCCAGACTTGAGTACGGAGCAGCCCCAGCCATTTGGATGACCCCATGGCAGGCTGGATTGCCAGAGTATGCCTCAGTACTGTCTCCCAATCTGATTCTCTTCTAGAACATTGTTGCTCCCCGATCAAGAGACAGAATCTGGGATCGGCACTGTGGTATAGTAGGTTAAGCCTCTTTATCCCATATGTGTGCTGGTTCAGATCCCAGCTGCTCCACTTCCACCTGCAAAAATCTCCTGGCCCCTGGCTCCTTCCTTCTGCCTGGTTCATGGCCATTGCAGCCAGCTAGGGAGCGAACCAGTGGATGAAAGATCTCTCTCTCCCAACCTCACCTTAGTCCTGCATTCCAGGTAGATACCAGTTATCTTATCTTATCTTATTTTTTAAAGATTTATTTATGTACTTGCAGAGAGGGGGGGGGGGATCTTTCATTTGCTGATTCACTTCTCAGATAGTTGCACCGGTCAGGGTTGGGCCAGTCTGAAACTAGGAACCAGGAGCTTGTTCATGGATGGCAGGGACCCAAGCACTTGAACCATCTTTTGCTGCTATTCCCAGGTAGGGAATTGGGGGTGCCAGTGTTTCAGGCAATGGTTTTACCCACTATGCCACAATGCTGGACCCAGACACCAGTTATCTAATAGTGCATAATGATATCCATCCCCAAAGGCCATAGCTACTTGGACCAGGAGTGGGACCTAGACACCAAAGCTGGCTCGTCTTCAGATGGTCTATGACTTAGGCCTAAGAAATCATGTAAAAATGGATGATTGTAATTATTTAGGCCTTGGAGAAATTTAATTTACAAATGCCAAACAACTAGGCTGTTAAAGAGAGGATATGAGAAAAGAACCTGGAAATAATATGATGATGGTTTTGAAGAAAGGACTACAATGAGAGAGAGAGAGCAAGCGGTAGGCTGAAATTGGCTTAGTCAACCAACCCTCTTAGGAGCAGAAGCCCTCCTGCCACGCCCACCTCCCAATTGCCATAATCAGATCTAACCTCCACCCTTAACCCATCAGGCACTAAGTGTACCCAGCAGTCTTTAAAGCTGAGACTTAGAAGTCTAAACGCTTGGTGATCCGAACCCTAAGCAAAGCACAACACCCAGCAATCAAGACAGGTGGCTTGCAGGTGCAAGGGGCAGTGGAGTACTGCCAACAGCTTCTTCCACGATCCTTCAGCAAAAGCTGCACCCACCACCCGCTGTGTGGATTACATTAGCCTTCCAGTCAGTCCTTTAAGGGAAGTTGGGGCTGTAGTGCTTTAGGCAGGCATCTTGTTGCACAGAATAAAATGGCAGGAAGAAGAGAGTAAATGCCAGCAGGAGACATGGTAATGTAAATGTCAGGTCTTCATTTCCCCCTAGACACAGCAATACATGCTTTTTCTGATATGGAAAGGCAGTATCCAACTCCCCTCCCTTTGAATCTGGCCTAAAAGATCTGGCCAATGGAACATAGAGCAAGTGATGCTTAGTGTCTTAGGAAACAGGAGAGGCACTGCCCACTCTCCCTCTTGGCCACTTGCTTTAAAGCAGGCAAGCCAGCTACCAGGTCGGAGAGCAGCACCCAGAGGGAAGGGATGGAGGCTTCTCAGCGGCTATAGCCAGCTTGCAGCCGCATGAACCAGTCAGCCAGCCAGCTGCCGAGAAGGCAAACCCTGCAGCCATAGTCAGGACTCAGGCAACTGCAGTCCCAGCCCAGGTTTCAGGTTTCGAATGCAACCTCTGAGGAGAGATCCCAGCTGGAATCCCCCAGTACAGCCATCCACAGCCACAGCACCCGCAACAGCCATCACCATTCAGAGCCACTATGAGTGACTGTCTGTTAGGCAGCTGGGTGTTCTCAGGGTGTTTCCGTCGAGGTCCTGGGGTCACAGGACTCCCAGGGTCTGGTGCTGGCCTCAGACAAGAGACTTCCTGCATAAGGTCCTCATCGAGTCATCGCAGGTGAGACAGAGCTCATGTGTCAGGGAGAGCCATTCCCAAGCTGTCCCGCAGACCCGAGGTGACCCTGTCCCAACCCTTCAGTGACACTGCTGTAGGAGCTTTTTCCTAACATTTGAGATTTGGAGGGATGCTTTGGGCCATAGCCCTGTACACTATGCAGGCCCAGACACAGTGGCCTAAAGCACTGACCGCTGCCTCTGACGATCAAGATTCCAAGGAGCCCAGGGTCGTGGCGTGCTGGCTGTCCTGCAATGATGGACTTGGTGGACAGAGCTGATAATAACACACATGGACTACCGACTATGGTCAGTAGCCAAAATTTATTAGTGGCATCAGGCTTTGATAGACTGAGGGTCACAGAGGATAAGGGAGGAGGTTTTGAGTTTACATAGATCCTATAAGCCTATCTATGAAACCCATCAATTGTTTCCACACCCTTGTCTGAAAATATCTCTCTTTGTTTTGTATATCCAATCAATTGTTCCCGGTCAAATGATATCCAATCAGTTGTTCTCATACGTTTGATTTCCACTCAATTGTTATTATACAAATGATATCCAATCAATTGTCCTCCTACATTGGTATGATTGGCTGCAGCCTTATTCAGGACCCTAGCTGGTGGAGGGCTGGCACAGCTGGGGCAGGAGACTGTGCACCTGCTGCAGAGATGCTCCTTCATACACATACATGGCACTGCAGTGGGGACAGCAGGGAAGTTGAGCTCAGTGGAACTGGCCCCTGACACCAGTGAGGCACATGAAGCCCAGTGCCCCCAGAGGGACCGTGAGTGACTACATGTCCCAAGGGAGCCAGGGGAACTGTCTACTCCTTTGACCTAATCTGGGGAGTCACAAAGCCAGCCCTCCAGGGAGGAACAGTGACAAGTGGCCCCAATTTGATGGCACCGGGGTCAAAGACTTATGTGTTGCTTTTATTTTTTAAAGATTTTTCTTTTGAAAGTCAGAGTCTTCCCAAATGGCCACAACGACCAGAACTGGGCCAGGCCAAAGCCAGGATCTGAGAGATGCCTCTAGGTCTCCAGTATGGCTGCAGTGGTCCAAGTACTTGAGCCATCTTCTGCTGCCTTCGTAGGCACAGCAGCAGGGAGGTGAAACAGAAGTGGGAAAGCAGGACTTGAATTGCAGTGCTGGCTGCCTATATAGGGTGCTGGCATCACAGGTGGAGAACTGGTTTGTTATATTACCATGCTGGCCCCATATTTGTGGGTATATATATATATTTTTTCTTTGATGGCAACAATATGGGTGGTCTCTCCTTCATCTCCCAGAGCCCTGAGCTGAGCCGAGCCTCAGGGGATTTCTGGTGCCCCAGGTCTTCTCCAAAGCAGGGCTGGTCCCTGCACTATCTGGCTATCTCTGTGCTGCAGGCAGAAGTGTGTGCTCGGTTGGGTCAAGGCCTGCTTATGCTTGCCTCAGCCCTGCACAGTGGTAGTGGCTCAGGCTGGGAGATGCTGGCCCCTGAGCACCAAGTTCTGTAAAGAAGACCTGCTCTCTGCCAGGTGCCCACCATGAGGCTCTGGGCACAGAGGGCAGATGGCCAGGCATCATTTAATGGCTGATCCCAGGGTGGACAGAAGCCACGGGCATGCTGATTCTGGTGGAGAGCGAGGGTGGAAAGTTGGACTTGAGTCCACCCCTGAGATCCAGCAGCCTGCCCTTGATCTCTGGCCTTCAGGCAGGAGCTGGCAGCACCTGAATTATCCATAATGAGACAGCATCTGACCTGCTTTCAGCTTCTTTCCCTCCCACTTTCCTGGGGGCATAGGATGGGGAGACTTTCTCTCTCCTTGGAGTACTAAGTACCTTGCTGGGGCAGCTCCAGGTGCTGGGTCACAAGATTGCAGGTCCCAGAGGCCCAGGTCAAACCAGCTTACCCCTTCCCTGGGAAATCACAGCTAGGGGCTACTGACTCTGAACACACCACTCTACATGCCTCCAGAGGGGAAGCACAAGGCTGTAATACCAGATAGAACCCAGGAAGAGCTGAAGGACCAGAGGTGATGCACGTTCCCATCTTCCTCCTGCAGTGGCTGCCCACACGCCATTGGTGCCCAGACTGCCCCCAGCTCCATGTACTGCAGTTGTTTTTTTTTATTATTTATTTATTTATTTTTATTGGAAAGGCAGATTTATAGAGAGAAAGATTTTTTTTTCCTGCTGGTTCATTCCTCCTCAAGTGGCCACAACGGAGTTAAGCCGATCAGAAGCCAGGAGCCAGGAGCCAGGAGCTTGTTCTGAGTCTCCTATGCCAGTGCAGGGATCCAATGCTTTGAGCCATCCTCCATTGCTTTCCTAGGGTACAAGCAGGGAGCTGGAAGGGAGGTGGAACAGCTGGGACACGAACTGGCACCCATAAGGGATGCTGGCGCATGCAAGGCGAGGATTTAGGCACCAGGCTGTCATGCCCTGTGATTTTATGAGCCCTAAGTTCCCACTGCTGGGCACTCAAGACAGCACTGACAAGCAGGAACCTGTTTCACTTGGCTCTCATCGGCTGCTCCCTGCAAATAGTCCCAAGTACGAACAGCCAAGAGTTAAACGAATTGGTTCTTACGTTGTTTAAAGCAAAGCCTTCCCATCCTGTTAGTGGGAATACTTATTAGGAAATTCCCTCAGGACGGCCCTAGCTCACTTTATTTGATTTGATAAATCAGCACATTAATTAGTTAGCTGCGCATAGATGGCGAGTGGGGCGGGGGCCCACATTGTAAGGTGGCAGCTGAGCCTGGTTGTGGCTTTGGGAGTGCGCATCTCTGTTTTCTTGCCTGCAAAACGGGGAGGACTAGCCACTTCCTTGCAGAGTTTCTGAGCCTGTCAGTGTGGCCGGTGGATACAGACATGTTGGAGCTTCCTACTGCTGGCAGGCACCTCAGGGGCCAAAGGTCGAGAGGCAGCGCGTGACCCTGAGCTACCACCCAGGGAGAGGATGGTAAGTTGGGAATGGCTGATGACCAAGGAGCAAGAGTGGGAGGGGGGTGGGGACCTGTGTCGCCTGCCACTTTCAGGAGTGGGAGCCATCTGCACTAGCAGCCTGCACGAACCATCCACCATTTTAACGTGCTTCCTCCATGCATGTGTTGGAAAACTGGAAAGCACTTTGCCAGTCTTTCGGAGGTTTGCCTTTTGAGGTCCCTCTGCTTTAATCTTTCCCTTGTAAATATGCCAGATGTGAAGCTGGCATTCAACCACGAATGGGAAATGGGGCATGAGTGCAGGCTTCTGTGCCTTCCCTGTGTGTTGCAGCGCAGAGTGGCTGGTTCTTCATATGTCTGATCTCAGTCGGTGACTGCGATGAGGCCTCTTGCCATCCCATTCTGAATCTCTCCAGTTTGAGGGCTGGGAAAACTCTGGGGTCAAAGTTTTCCTGGAGCGGGAGGATTCTTTAGTGTCATTGCAAGGGAATTGGGAGGTAGGTCAAAACAGGTGGAGAGTTGCCAGTGACCCATGGGGTTGGGTGGGGAGGATACTGCTTGCTCTCTGGATAGACCCAGCCGCTCACAGCTTCAGCAGGCAGACACCGGACTTCAGAAGCAGCAGCTGCCCTGGGAGGCAGGGAGGCCAGTGCTGAGAGCTGGCACCTCGCAGCCTGGCCACCATCAGGAAGTCAACCACAGAGAAAGAACACTACAGAGCTCTTATTCCAGCTGCCTTCAAGCCCCACTACACAGATGTTGCTTTGTTGTTTTCTTCTTCCCCACTCACGTTGTCCACCTTTATGGCAATGAGTGTTGTCTGAACCCCAGTCCTAGGTAGACCCCGACTTGTACTGTGAAGCTCACACATGGTCTGGTAGACTGTTCTTGGTTAGATTTCTTTGTCCCAGGTTGTTGCTTTCAACCACTGGTCCCATCACGCCCTAGAGCATCATTGTCACATGTATCCTGTGGGTAGGGGGTAAGGATAAGATGCAAGATGGAGATCCCACCCTTTTTAAAAAAAAATTTTTTTATTGGCAGATTTACAGAGAGGAGGAGAGACAGAGAGGAAGATCTTCCATCTGATGGTTCACTCCCCAAGTGGCCACAATGGCTGGGGCTGCGCCAATCCGAAGTTAGGAGCCAGGACCTTCTTCCAGGTGTCTCACACGGGTATAGGGTCCCAAGGCTTTGGGTTGTTCTTGACTGCTTTCCCAGGCCACAGATAGGGAGCTGGATGGGAAGCAGGGCCGCCGGGATTAGAACCAGTGCCCATATGGGATTCCGGCTTGTTCAAGTCAAGGACTTTATCTGCTATGCTATTGTGCCGGGCTTGAGACCACCGCTCTCTTAACAGCACCAAGTGCACAGGTAGCAGATACACAGTCCCACAGTTGGAACTCACCTGGTCTAACAGCAAAGCAGTCTGGGAAGTGCAGGTGATGAATCTCCTTGGAAAGCCGATTGTCTTGGACACCTTCTGTTAGGTTTTCCTTACACCAGAGTCACTGCCTTTTTTTTTTTTTTTACCTAATTCTTTCCAGGCACAAACAGGAAGTGTTTATTGGTTTTCCATTGCTGCATAACTACAGAATAGCAAGTGGGTGGCTCTTCGTTCATGTGTGATCTCCCAGTTCTGCAAGCTGGAAGGATGCAGCCAAGCCTCCTGTGCTTAGTGTCTGTTCCTTGCATGTGCAGGGCTGAGATCCCTACTTCCAGTTGGCTGTCTGCTGGGGTACACTCAGTTCCCAGAGGCCACCTGCATCCCTTGCCACGTGTCCCCCTGTGGTCAGACCCCAGCAGAGAATCCCCCCTCCACCTTTTGTCATGTATTCTCTAGCCCAGACAAAAAGTGACTGAATATGAGCTCACAGGCAGACAGCTGCCCTTTCTAAAAGTCTGCTGATTGGAACCTTCATTGCATCTGCACGATCCCTTCATAGAGATGCCTAGATCCGTGTTTGAGGAACCAGGAGCAGATGTGTGTGGACTGGGGGTGGCACATCAAGGACCCCTGAGCACCCTGCTGACTGCAACGTGCTTGCTTGCATCACCACTCGGTGTTACCACTTGGCGTGCCGCTTTCCATAACGCACATGTAGACTTGGCCCTCGCCTTCCGCCCTCTCAGCCCATGTGCACACCTTGAGTGCTCTACCCTAGCACTGCAGCCAGGTAAAAAAAAGCTGATAAGATCAGTGTCGAGTGTTTATTACCGCCATTAGGAAACCACTGTGTGCCGCTGAGCCAAAAAGTCTGCTACAGGGCGGACCCTCCCTTTGTGTGCTCTTAATTGTCTTTGCCATTCCCTTGGCTTCCTCTCTGCTTATGGTTCCCACTCTAGACTCTTGGCTGCTTCTCTGACTTTTCTCAAGTCAGAGCAGATGAGGTGGGAACTGTCCGGCCCCCCTCAGCAGCTCAGTTCCTGGCCCTGGGGGACATTCTGGGCCTACTCCTCTGCAGGGGGGAAGGAAGATGTCTGAATTTGTTCAGGCTGCTATTGCAACACACTAAGGCCTGGGGGAGTTGTAGACGCTCACGGACTAGGCACCCGGTGAGGGCCTGGCTCCCACTTCTACTCCAGCCACGCGTGGTGTTTGGGGTGAGGGAGTACTCTGAAATTGCTTCTAAATGGACATCTATCCCATGCAGGATGGCCTCCCAGTCTGGTAGCCCCAAACAGCTCACTTGCAAATACTGTCATTCCCAGGGATGGGATTTCAACATAGGAATGTGGAGGGAGACATAAATATTTGGTCTTCAACAGATGGCCTGCATGTTCATTATGAGCAGCAGTGACATCTGGTACTTCTGGGCCAACCGTGGCCAATGCCAGACCTCCAGGAAGGCCAGTGCCTTCCCCCTGTGCCACAGTGACCGCAAGTGTGTCAGACAGCAACCGCTCTGCCCATCCAGGACTGGCTGAAGGAGCTGATGACACAGGGCAGAGCGGCCCCTCTGTCCGCAGCCGACCCTGGTCATACCAAAAGTGAAACTTGCTTGAGTTTTAAACCACAGAGCCTCGGGAACTACTTGTTATTGTGACATAGCCTAGCCAGTCCTGACTGTTACTGAGAACAGCAAAGAGCAGTGGGGCATGACGGCAGCCGGGAAATGAGAGGGAAAGGTGAGTCAAGCTGGAGGTGAGAAGTTGTATTGCACAGGCAGGAAGCACAGCCACCTATGGACGCAAGGACACAACATTATGTGAATGGTCACAGGGTCTGGGGCGTCACTCTGCCCTAAAGACTGAGGGGTCAGGGGACGGCACCAATACAGAGCAAACAGGGGCAAGGAAGCTAGGTGGGATCAGACCAGGTAAGAAGTTCAATTGCGTTGTCCACAAACTGGTGCCAAGTGAAGCACCGGGAGCCACACAACTCATCCAGTCTGGGACTGGAACTGAAAATAACCCTTGGGGATGGACTGAACATGCAGCTTGGCCCCCAGGCTGGTGCAGAGCCCAATACAACCACCTCAGGTGCAACCAAGGACAGCAGTTTAGGAAAAGCTCTCTGGGGGTACAGCAAGGGGCCTGGACACAGCGCTGTGGCCAGGCCTGTGCGGCCAGTGGAACTGGGCTTTTCCAGGAAGATGCTCACCCAGGCAGGCGGCAGGATTTCAGCTTGGCTGTGGATCCTATTTGCTCGGTGCCTCCCTCCCCCTTCTTTCCACTCCCCGAAATGGGCTGTTTGTTGTGTGCGTGCTGGGAGGGATCTCAGTCCACTTCCTGTTACTCTAACAAAATATCTGAGGCTAGGTACTCGATGAAGAGAACATATTTTTGTAGCTCATGGTTTTGGAGCCTGTTCATGACTGACAGGTCCCCCTGGCTGGCCTGTGGTGTGGGCTCCCTGGGCTGCATCTCAGCAGGGCACAGGGTGTATTGGTGAATGGTTGTGTCTCAGCAGAGCACAGGACATCCTGGTGGATAGCATTGGAGACAGGGACAGGAAGCCACAACAACTCAAAGGTCAGGCTCACTCTTTTTATTACCGCCCACTTTCATGCCAACTCACTCCAGTCCAAGATTGGCTCTGAGGGAGGGCAGGCCACCCCCCCCACCACTAGGCTCCACCTCTTAAAGGTGCCACCACCTCTTAATAGCTCCACAGTAGGAACCAAGTCACAAGCATGGTAAACCCTCGGGGAGGGGGTGTGGGTATCACAGAGCCCAGAGCGAGGGGAACCCTGGAGACACCGAGCCTCCTACAGGTGTCCTGGCCTTGGAGGTGAACCCCACACAATGCCCTTTATCCTGAATTATTGGGCCTCTAGAGGTGGAAGGCAGGTGAGATTGGGTCAGGCCCACTAGGGCAGGGGAAACGTATTTCCTGTGGGACAAAGAAGGGATTACTTCTATCTGTGGATCGATGCTCTCCTTTCTCCTGCCATGGTGACGGGCATCTACTCCATTAGTCTAGGGTCCCCAGGTACCTCCCTGCAGGCATGAGGCACAGCCAGCCAGAAATCTTTGCCACCTGCTGTGTGGTTCAGCCCCTCCTGATGGATTCCAGGGCTGTCTGTGCGGTCTGCTGACCCGCAGTACCTGGCACAGCAGTTGGCACCTGGGGCTTCCTCGGCCGTGTGCTGAATACCCTGCTTTCTGGGCCATGCGTCTTCCTCTCTCTTGGCTTATTTCTTCCTCTGGGTGAAGGATGCAGGGGAGGGAAAACGCTTTGAGGCCTTGTGTATCTAAAAATACCAGGTGTCCAGCTTGGCTGGGTGAAGGTTAGAAAGCAATCCTGCTTTAGATTTTCCAAGGCCTTGAGCGCTTCCACTTCTGTGGTTGTACAGCCGCACATGGCCATTCTGATTTCACACTTTCTACACGTGACCCATTTCCAACATCTGGCATTTTTGTCTTAGCATTCTAGCCTTGGTGCACAGCTGGTCCCCCAACCCCAGAACGGGGCTTTCTGAAGGTCCTTTCAACATATTATCGTCTATAAAGCCTTTTTCTTGGATGAATTCATTGATGGTTATCTCCCCTCCATTTAAAAAAAGATCTATTTTATTTTTATTTGAAAGGCAGAGTTACAGAGGGAAGGCGAGACAGAGAGATCTTCCATCTGCTGGTTCACTCTCCAAACAGCCACAGCATCTGCAGCTGAGCCTGTCTGAAGCCAGGAGCTTCCTCTGGGTCCCCCATGTGGGTACAGGGGCCCAAGGACACAATCATCCACCAGGACACCCTGTGCCTTGCTGCTTTCTCAGACCATGAGCAGGAGTCAGACTAGAAATGGAACAGTTGGGACATAAAATGGCGCCCATATGGGATGCTGGCACTGCAGGTAGAGCCCAGCCTACAATGCCACTGCATGTTCCCCTTTTCCCGCGTTTTCTGTTCATATTGTTAGAGTACCTGTTTCATCACTGGACTTATGGTTGGTTCTCTAGTTTTTTTTTTTTTTAACTTTTCTCAAATTTCCAAAAGACTTATTTTTATTGCAAAGTCAGACATACAGAGAGGAAGATCTTTCATCTGATGATTCACTCCCCAAGTGACTGCAACGGTCCAAGCTGAGTTGACTCCAAGCCAGGATCCAGGAACTTCTTCCAGGTGTCCCACCTGGCTGCAAGGTCCCATGGCTTTGGGCCATCCTGAAGCAGGGCTGCCGGGATTAGAACCGGCACCCATATGGGGTCCTGGTGTGTTCAAGGCGAGGATTTTAGCTGCTAAGCCACCGTGCAGGGGCCCCATAGATAGTTATCTTTTTCACAAGGGTTTTCTCAACTTTCTCCTCCTTTCCTTCTCTACTAATTTTTTCCTTTGATAATTTTTTTTTTTTTAATTTATGAGAGAGATTGAGACCGTGTTCTCATTTGCTAAGGCACTCTGTTCAGAAAGGCAGATTAACAGAGAGGAAGCTCTTCCATCCTCTGGTTCACTCCCTGCAACTGCCAGAACTGAGCTGACCTGGGGCCAGGTGACCTTCTGGGTTTCCCATGTGGGTGCAGGGTCCCAGCACTTTGGGCTGTTTTCCTCTGCTTTCCCACGAGCTGGATGGGAAGTGGAGCAGCCAGGACAAGAACAGGTGTTCATATGGGATGCTAGTGCTTGCAGGTGGAGGACTGGCCAATTGAGCCATTGTGTTGGCCCTGCTGATTCACTTCTAAATGCCTGTAATCCCTAGATCTGGGCCAGGCCAAAGCTAGCAGCTGGAAACTCGGTCTGGGTTGTCCATATGGGTTCCAGGGACTCAACTACTTAGGGCACCACCTGTTGCTTCCCAGGGTGTGCAGCAGCAGCAAGCTTGGGTTTAACCCAGGCATTCAGAAGTGTGCTGTGGCATCCCAAGCAGTATCACAACTGCTGTGCCCGACACCCACCTTTCTGCTATGTTACTTTAAATCTCTAAGAAACCCATCCCTTTTCCCCACACCCACGTTCTCCATGGGTTGTGGTATCTTTTGGCATTTCTCTAACGAGGTGATCAGAGGCTTGGCTGACACTTCTTTCTACATAGTCTGTTTTCTCCAATCTGCTCTTTGAAAACCTAGGATGGTCTTGTACTCAGGATGCAGGCCTCTCTGAGCTGCCAGGTCAGCTTGGGCTGCCTGCTCAGATTTGTTTGGGAAGGACAGAGGGGCTGGTTGCAAGTTCTGTGCATTTCAGCCTCTCTATGGCCTTTTCTGCACAGTGCAGGCTGACTGGCTGGAAAAAGCCAGGTGCCAAAAGGTTGAGGTGTCTCCCCTTAGCCTGGGCTGCTTCCCCAGGAAGGTGTTTGCCTTGTAACCAACAGTTTTGCAGGCTAGGGGTGGGAAGAGTTAAATAAATGTCTAGTAACCCCCTGTCACCTTCACCCAAAGACCACAGCTCATGGCTCTTCATTCCCCACTTATATCCTGGCCCACCTGCTTTTGTCCTATTCTCCCTGCTCTATTTTTATTCCATTCCTTCCATCTGAAACATGGCATTTCCACTGTAATATACACAAGCCATGTCCTGAAAGTTTTACCTACAAAGGAAAATACAGACCCATAGCTTTGGTGAGTTCTTCTCTGGGGAAAGAAAACTGTGTCTGTCTGTCTGTCTGTCTGTCTGTAAGACATCTTCCTAGGTCTGTGGGAGACAACTTGTTGGGCAATTGCATGACCACCATCAAGTGCTCAGTGAGTGGCTCATTGGGACAACAGACTAATGGGCTCTGTCTCATACCCAGAGAATCCCACAGGCTCAGCAAACACTATCTGAGAGGCCACACTTAAGCAAAGCCTTTGGGTGGGGTGTGGCAACATAGAGACCCCTTGCCCTACTATGCCAATGTCTGACTGGCACACTTCCTGGGAGACCCAGAGCCAGTTCCTTGAATGAAGTGGCTGGGGCTGGTGATGGCATTCCCATAAGGTCACCATGTGGGATGTTCAAGTCCCAGCCGCTCCACTTCAGATCCAGGTCCCTCCACTTGGGCAGTGGAGGACTTGGGCCCGGGGACCAAGTGGGAGATCCGGAAGAAGCTCCAGATATTCAGCTTTGGCTCGCCCAGCCCTGATTTTTGCCATCATTTGGTGAGTGAATCAGTAGGTGGGAGATCTCTACACCTCTGCCTTTCAAATAATCAACAAGCAGTGGCTGACAGTGCCACTTCCTGGGAACAAGAACACTGTGAATCATTATTTGGTCAGGACACAAACCTCTCAAGTGTTAACCTCACAGTCGGCCTGAGACTCGCCCACGAGGGCTCTGACCTAGCTCAGGGGGTAACAGCCCTCTCCAGCCAGAGAGAGGATTGAATTTCTGTTACAGACACCCGAGGCGTGCAAATGTCGGCGCAAGGTTATAAAAGTCCACTGCGATATGCATCCTGGCATGGCTGTCTTTCACCCTGGTTAGCTACAAGGTCAAGTCTACCTGAAGTTCTAATTAACTCGGTGGAGAGCGCGAACGCCACCGCTTTCAGTTCTGGGCTCCGGGTGGTAGCTCCCCTGTGCCACTGCCTCTGGTGAGCCGGGATGGGTCCCTGCCACTCCCTCAGCGGGGCAGTGTGCAGGCCTCGCTGGGGCTGCTACACAGTGTGGGCTGCAGGCCCTGCTCCATCTCTGGGGCTCAGACCGGACAGAGCCCAGGGGCGAGGCGGCGCGGTGCAGCCAGGGAGGCCGCGGGCGGGGCGCTGCCTGCCCAGCCTTTCCTCCGTCAGGCCCAGACAGTGGGTGGGTGGGGTGCGGCGGGCGGAGTCCTCGCAGCTGGTGCCGTCTGAAAGCCGCCCCGACTGCGGCGGGAGAGGGGCAGCCAAGACAAGTTGGCAGCGGGTCTGGGGCGGGGAGATGACTGGGAGGTGGGGGCGGGGGTCCTGAATTCCCGGCACGTAGCCCCAACCTGCAAGTACAAGAGCAGGACACTCGGGTCGCCCCGCAGCCAGGAACCCCGAGTGCTGCGGCGAGCGACTCAGCGGGCGCAGCGCCCAGAACAGCCCGCGTGCGGCCCGCCCCCTCATCGCCAAGACAAAGGGGCGCCCGCCCGCCCGCGGGGCATCCACCGAGCTCCCGCCGCACAAAAGCTCAGGCGGCCAAGTGCCCGCCGGAGTTCCCGCGACCGGGGGTAGTCGGGGAGCGGCCCCGAGTGGGCGCACCCGACCCGCCGCCCTAGGACGTCGTGCGTCAGCGCGCCTCGCTTCCGTCCCACCTCCCGCAGACAAGGGGGCACGCCTATTGGCGCGCGCAGGCCCCGCGGCGGGGGAACGCCCCTCCGGCGTCCCAGATTGGCCCGGCCGAGTACTCACGGACCAATGGCGTCCTCGCCTGGCCCCGGCCACGCCCCTCCACAGGCGCGGGCGCGCGGCCGCTCCGAGCCGCCGGAGCGCGCTCCGGGATCCCCGCCCCCTGGGCGCGCTGCTCCCCGCGGCCGCCGCCGCCGCCGCCGCCCGTAACCTGCGCCGCCAGGATGTGGCTGGGGGCTGACGTCGGGTCCAGATGTGGCCCCGGCCCCGCCCCCCCCGGGCCCGGGGCCGCCCACTCCGAGCCGCGGCGCGCACGGCGGCTGTCCCGCCTGCCACAATGCGCGGCGAGGCTGCGGCCGCGACTTGACGCGGGCGTCCCCAACGTCGCCGCTCGGCATCCTTAGCGCAGGCCGCCCCTGACGCCGCGCGCGGAGCCTCCCCCTCCCCACCCCCGCCGCTTCCCCGCCCCTCGCCCGCGCCCTCCCATGCGCTCACGCCTCGGTGCCCCGGCCGGGCGGACGCGGAGCCGCGCGGGTGACGGCAGAGGCGGCTGCGCGCCCTGCCTCGCCGAGCCTTAGCCCAGCCCAGCCCGAGGAGAGGGCGCGCCGCGCCCCCGCCCCCAGCCCGCTCTCCGGAGGCCGTGGGTGCGGATGCGCCGCTGACGACGCCTCGCAGCCGCCAGCACTCTGCCCGCCCGGCCGGAGCCCGCAGCATGGCAGCCGCCGCCTATGTGGACCACTTCGCCGCCGAGTGCCTCGTGTCCATGTCCAGCCGCGCGGTCGTGCACGGGCCGCGAGAGGTGCCGGAGCCCCGGCCCGAGGGCGCGGCCGCAGCCGCCGCCGCCGCCCCCACGCTGCCCCGCGTCGAGGAGCGCCGCGACGGCAAGGACAGCGCCTCGCTCTTCGTGGTGGCGCGGATCCTAGCGGACCTCAACCAGCAGGCGCCGGCGCCCGTCCCGGCGGAGCGCAGAGAGGGCGCCGCGGCCCGAAAGGCCAGGACCCCCTGCCGCCTGCCGGCCGCGCCGCCGCCGCCGCCGCCCCCGCCGAACGCCCCCGAGCCCGCCTTCCCTGGCGGCGAAGGCGCGGCGGCGGCGGGAGCGGGAGCGGCCGCGCCCCCCAGCCCCGCGTGGAGCGAGCCCGAGCGGGAGCCGGGGCCCGCGGGGAGCGGCGAGCCCGGCCTCAGACAAAGGGGCCGGCGGGGCCGGAGCCGCTCCGACCTCGAGTCCCCGCAGAGGAAGCACAAGTGCCACTACGCGGGCTGTGAGAAAGTTTATGGGAAATCGTCGCACCTCAAGGCGCACCTGAGAACTCACACAGGTCAGTGGGCGGCACGGACCCCCGAGCGCGCGGACCGGGGCCGGCGCGGCCGCCACGCCACGCCCCCCGGCCCGAGAGGCCGCCGACCCGGCGCGGACATCAGGGCCGGGCGGCGATCGGGGGCCCTCGCCGCTCTGCCCCCGGTCGCCCGGTGGCCGGGTTCGCGCCGCGTGAGGCGGCCCCGGCCCCTTGGAGCCGGCGCCCGCCCGGCGACCGCGCCCCCGCCGGGCACGCCCCCCTCCCCGGCGCTGGGCGGGGCCGCGGGGGTGGATGGCGTCATCGGGGCCGGGGCGGGGGGCGGCGCGGGCAGGTGCGCGCGCGCGCGGCGCGGGAGGGGTGCGGGCGCCGCCGGGGCGGGGGCGGCCCGTGCGCGGGGGTTTGGGGTTGTTTGTGTGTGTGCGTGTGTGTTGCGGTGGGAGGCTCTCTGCCGGAGTCTCTCCCGCCCCGCTCTGCCGGCCGGGCGCGCGCTCGGGGGTGGCGGGGGAAGCTCGAGGCGGGCGAAGTTCACGCGGGGACAGGGCTCTCCCTTCGGCCACTCGGCACATTCTTCCCCCTGCTTCGTCCTGTAATTTTTCCAGCGCTCTAAGGTTTAATTTGTCGTAACCAGAGCCAGCGGCCGCGCTGGCCGGCGCGGGGGGCGGTCCCGGGTCCCCGTTCCCCGCCTGCGGCTCTTTGTGGGGAGCCCCCGCCCATCCGGCCGGAGGGGCCGCGCCCGTCCGGAGGGGCTTGGCGGAGGGGCGGCGCTTTCTCCCGGGGCGGAGTGGGGGCCGCGTGCCGACCCGGTCTTACCTGCCTCGAGACCGGATGCGGGCACCTGCCCGAGGCTGGCTGCCTGAGTCTGGCCCCGGTGCGGGCGCGTCCCTGCACAGATCTGATACTTCGTAGCTGATTGTCTCTGGTTCCCCCCCCCCACCCCGCCTCCTTTTCGTTGCTTTTAACGCGAAAATGCAAACACTGAGCGAGCGGCAACTCTTCATCCATGTCCATACTGATTTAAAGAAGCGTTTCCTTTGCGCACCCTTGAGGTTCCCGGTGACAAGGAACTCCACCACCTCTCGGGCACGTTCCAAACTTCAGCCCTTCAGACCGTTACTTTGTTTCCAAGGGTGGTGCCTTCTTGTCCGTAAGATAGTTCTCAGGCTGACTGAAAGGCACAAAACCCAGCTGCAGCCTCCGGGACCGAGGGCCGTGGGTTCCTACCCCTGGAGCTGCGCAGGTGCGGAGTCCGGCGGATCTGGCAGCAGCCGGTCTCCGCGGCCGTCCCAGCCACGTGGCAGGTGCAGGCGTTGAGGGTAAACCGGGCCAGTTTTGGGCGTTAAGGGTGAGAGGTGGGCCAAGTTGAGCCTGGGTTTGGGGTTAGGGTTCAGCTGGGGTCAGCGGCCGCCGGGGTGGGTGTGGCTGTGGGGGAGGTGCCACGCTAAGTTCAGGTCCTGGTGGGCCGGGAGGGGCAGCTTTTGGGGCGTGGCTGGAGGGGGAAGGGGAGATCCGCGCGGGGGCGGCCATGCTCGTGCTGGGCGGGGGACGTTGGAGATTGGGAGGTGTTGCTGCTGGCTGTCTCCTGGTGGCTGTAGGATAGTAGCCGGCACCGCGAGGCACCGCGAACGGTGGAGGGGCCTGCCGTCGTGGGCGGGGCCTCCGCCCCAGGGTATTTTCCTGGCACTCAGCTCCACTGGCTGGAGAATGAGGTCAAGGTTGGGCTCGTGGTGGGGGACAGGACCTACTCCTGAGTGCTTGCAGGCACCTAGGCCTTTAGGTGGGGGTGTGGCTGCCAGGGGAGAATGTAGATTTCTAGGCCGTGGTGCAGCCTGCGTCTGGGAGCGGCCATCTGGTGCCCCAGGTGAATCTGGTCCCAGAGATGGTCATCCCACACACCTGTTCTGGAGGGAGTCTGGCTCAGCCTGATGCAGGACACCTCCGAAGCCCATTCCAGCCCTTACTCGGGTGTTTATCCGGGAAGAAGCCAGCAGTCCACTGTAGGAGATACCTGCCAGCCTGGCCCCCGGGGCATGCCTGGGGGGCGGGGCAGATCCTGGCCTTAAAGAGGCCACCCGTACCAACTGAGGGCTGGGAGTCTACAGGTAATGGGTGCCCCTCCCGCTCCAGGGCCCGTTGTAGTTTCATTACAAGGGTGAACACCAAAATCATAGAAGCTCTGTGACCAAGGAGGGGTTTCCATTGGTCCGTGCAGCTTGGTGGTGGCTGGGATGACCCAGAGGACGTGGGGGGGGGGGAGTGAGTGGTGGTGGTGTGTTTATAAGGGTTCAGTCTTTCTCCTGGAGTTCTGCTTTGCTGTCCTACTGCCCCCTCCCTCAACAGCTGATTGCCAAAGAGCTGCCCTCCTAGCTGGCTTGGGGGCCCTGTACCCTGTGAGCTTTCCCTTAGTGGTTATTCTGTGGGTGGAGGACCTCTCAGAGCAGGAACTGTTGATGTAACAAGTGCAGGGTGCGGGGCAAAAAGGAAACAAAGCAGCAAAGGTCTTGTCTGCTCAGGTCACTCACTGGCTGTGTGACTCCCAGCTCCGACCTGGGAAGGTTGTTAGGGCCTAAGCCTTGGAGGGTAGCAGGATTGGAGTCGATTTTTTGGGAGGTGGAGGCACTTGACCACTTTGCCATGGGAATGCCAGGATTTGCTGAAGGCCAGGCCCAGCCCGGGCTGTATTGAGGGCAGACAGCCATGTTCTGAATCTGAAGATTTCAGCCAGTGGAGGAGATGGCTGGGGGTGGGGGGCAAGTGCCCTATATCCGTTCAGAAGGCGGTGGGGGAGGGGAGAGGATGCCGCAGGAAGATAGGTGCCTTGGCCCTGTAGGGTGGCAGCCAGGAGAGTGAAATCAGATCACCTTCTCCTAGCCATTTCCTGGGGCAGTTTGGGCAGGCCTAGCCTAGAGGCAGGGATCCAGTCCTGAGTGACGTGGTTGGGCAGAGTGTTAAGGAGCCCGCCTCCAGCACACTGGCTAGCTGTGGAACGTCTTCCTGTCGCGGCTGGCTGATGGCACAGGTGCTCACCTTAGGGGCCTCAGAAAGGCAGCTGGTCATGGCAGAGGGGGACTGAGTGGAATCGCCTTTCCCAGGGCAAAGCCAGGCTGGATAATGGCCAGGGCTTTGTCCAGGGACACGCCCAGGCCAATGGCTCTTGGGCCTGCACCCCCACAGTCCCGCTCTGGATATAGGCCCAGTTGTGAAACTCTGGAAACAATGCAGAAGTGTGTGGCGGGAAGACGCCAGCCTCCTGCCCCTAGCCCTCCACTCCCTTCCCAGCTGAGCGCGGGACACTGTGTGCCGGCTCACCCACGTCTGCAAACGTCGGGGCCGGCCTGTGCATCTGTGCGCATCCGCACACATGCAGGGTAGGAGCCTGGCAGATCTGTTCTGCCTTAGGCTTCTGTTGTGTGTCTGCTTGTAGGAGGCATCTTCATGGTTTTCCATGGCTTAGGGCCGTTCCAAGGCGTGGTTATTATGGCTGTACTTATTTCACCCCTCACCTCTTCACTTGTTGGAAGGACAATAGTGTTACTGTGCTTTTAGTTAGCTGTTGTGTGCTGTGCAACAATAGGCTCGTGTGAGTGTGTGTGTGTGTGTGCGCGCGCGCGCGGCCATGCCTAGAGGAGCTGGTGCCTCAGGGTTTTGACCTAGTGGAGCAACTGGTAGTGTGGGCGAATGTTGATTTATTCTGACCTAAAGGTACCATATTGACTTAAAAGGCATCTTTTGAAATCAAATAGGCTGTGACTCTTCATCTCCCCTGTGCAGGGGAGAGACCTGTGTGCCACTGTTTAACCTTTGGGTGGGGGGATGTGGGAGGGAAGGTTTTTCCTTTCCCAGTTCTTGTTTCACTGGTGAGAGTGTTGCAAGCAGGGTCCATGTTGAAAATATTTTAAACATCAACAAAACTTCTCAGGCGCATGCCTTGGGGCCTGCTTGAAGGTTGTCCAGGGCCCGCCCCCATTGGAGTGCTTGGTGGGCACTGCAGCTGTTGGGTGTGGTCCCTGGGCACTTGGGCACTGTGGGGTTAAGGGATCTGGTGTGTGGCTGTCTCTGCTGCCCTCTCTGGCTGAAAGGGGGGAGACTGCCCACCTGAGTAGCTGATAGAGCTACAGCTTGCTTAAGCAGAGGCCCCAAGGCTGGGAACACAGGAGAGGCAGGACCCAGGCCTGTGGAGTCAGGCCATGAAGCTGTGGCACCGAAATGGGCTGGTGACAGCCCTGGGGCCTTTTAGTCCTGTTCTTTTTAATTTAAAGATTTGCTTATTTGAAAGTCAGATCTTTTTTTTTTTTAAAGATTTCTTTATTTTTATTGGAAAGTCAGATATACAGAGAGGAGGAAAGACAGAGAGGAAGGTCTTCTGTCCACTGATTGACTGCCCTAGTGGTTGCAATGGCCGGAGCTGCGCTGAATTGAAGCCAGGAACCCAGAGCCTCTTTCAGGTCTCCCACATGGGTGCAGGGTCCCAAGGCTTTGGACCATCCATGACTGTTTTCCCAGGCCATGAGTAGGGAGCTGGATGGGAAGTAGAGCTGCTAGGACCAGAACCGGTACCCATATGGGATCCTGGTGCATGTAAGGCAAAGACTTTAGTTGCTAGGCTACTGTGCTGGGCCCCAGAGTTAGATCTTATATCCACTGGTCCATTTCTCAAGTGTTCACAATAGTCAGGGCAGATCGGGTCTGCCATGTGGGTAGTACTTGGACCATCTTCCACTGATTTCCCCAGGCCGTTAGCGGGAGCTGGATCAGAAGTGGAGCAGCCTGTACACGAACTGCCACCTTTATGGGATGGCAATGTTGCAGGTGTTGGCTTTACCCACTGTGCCACAGCGTGGGCCTACTTTACGTCCTGTTTACTGTCACTGGACACAAAGCTTTACTGCAGTTGGTTGGTGGAAGAGTGAAACTAAAGACAAAAGTGAGGACAAAGCAGTGTATGGCTGCTCTGCTTCTAGGCCAGCTCCCTGCTTGTGAACTGGGAAAGCAGAAGAAGATGGGCCAAGTGCTTGGTGCCCTGAAGGAGTCTCTGGTTCTGCCTCGCCGTTATGGATATCTGGAGAGTGAACCAGTGGATGGAAAATCTCTTAAGTGTGTCTCTGTCATCCTCTCTCTTGATATCTTTGCCTCTTAAATTAATAAAATGAATCTCTAAGAAAAATATGTGCATAATCCCAAAACTTCTAGAATGATACACTTAGCTCTCACAATCCTATCTAATGATTTAGGTTGCTTCATGGGGAGCCAGGCTCTGTCCTGCCTCGTTCATTGACATGAAGTTATTGAGTCTGTGGGACAGGTGCACCCCTGCGTGCCACCGTTACTCCTATCTGGCCATCATCTCCCAGTGATGGTGGGCAAGGCCTCCCAGCCTGAGCACACAGCTTCCCAAGCAGGCTCTGCTGTGTGAAGGATCCCTCCAGTGTGAATGTATGTCTTTCTGGAGATGTGTGCCTTGCTCCCTTCCTTTCTCTCAGTATTTCTTCTCCCTTTAATACTGTGTCATGTCAGATGTACCTCCATCCACGTTCACATTCCCTGATGGTCCCAGAGCATCCTGGGATGGGATTTGATTCTCTTAGTTGAGTTCCCCTTGGGTTTGCTTGGTTCTTTGGTTTCCTTTAGTCTCGGTAGTCTACCTTGGGGTCTGTTGTTACATGGTCATTGGAAGGCTCCAAGCCACTTGACCTGGCCCAGATTAAACAACTTCTGGTCAACTGTACGACCCAGGTGTCAATGGGCATTTCCATTGCTACCAGCTAGGGTAGGTTGGGCAGAGGCACGGGAAGCCAGCTGGGCCCTTGCTGTGCTGTGGGGTGCTGTTTGGTGATGTTTCCCCACTTTGGGGGTGCATCTTCCTCTTGACCTTTAACCCTGGACCTCAGGGCCATGGTTTTCTTGGAGGGTCAGGCTGCCATGGGGCAGTGCCCATATGTTGCTCTCTGGCCCCCTCTGCACCTGGCGGTTTCTGCTTCATTTTCCAGCTTCTTTGGTGGGGTCTAGGGAGGCAGAAGACACCCCGACTTTATGAGAATACAGGCATGTTGGGTGGCAATTGCAGCAAGCTCTGTCTTTGCAGCTCTTGCTTAGCCTGTCTGTACCCTGGCTGTGTGGCCTCTGGCAGCCTAGGCGGAGCCTACAGCCCGGGATGCTCTGAAAGTCTTGGTGAGGCTTTTGCTCCTGAGAAAAAAAAAAAAGCAAACATTGTTCTGAGTTCACACATGAGAGCCTGTTTTTCTTTGCTTTTCGCAGCCCCAAGTGGGATTATTTTCTTGAGAAATCACCGTTACACTGGATGGGAATACTTCTTCCACTTGGCAGTTCAAAAGCAGCCACTGGAGTGTGTGACCTGGATTGGGGTGGTAGAGGCAGCTGCTGGCCCTTGGGACAGGAGGCTTGGTCACTGCACTGGCCCATTGTAATGGAGACTTGAACTTTTCTTGTCAGTGAATGGGTGGTAGCTAACCAGAAGCCCTGCCATTCAGCCATACCACGTGTCTGTCCCTGTTATGGGTATGCATATGCAGATGTGCCTACATAGGTGCTTCTGTATGTACATGTGACTTCCTGTTTTCTCTGTTGGCAGCTCCACCTAGGACCTGTCAGCCATGTGGAACTGCTGATTTCTAGTTCAAGTTTAGGTCTCAGGGTCTAGCCTTCACCCTAGCAACTGCTGATGGGTCCACCTCGGGGCAGAGGGTTGGGGAAGCCTGGAATGGCCTTGGTTGAAGCCAGGGCCTTGATGGAGGCCCCCTCCCACACCCATTTCCTTCACTGCTTTCCACCCTGTCCTATTCCCCTCTTGGCACACCGGGTTGAGGTGTGATGGTCATTTGCTAACGACTGGTATGTGTGTTTAGTTTGTACCAGCATCCTTTTGGACAATCCCAACTTCCTTTTTTCTTTTTTGGTGGGGATGGTGGGGAGGAGTGGGGAGTTGTTTCTGTTTATTGTTCTCGTTTTTAGAAGTTCACACAAACACTTGCTAACCAGGAACTTGGCCACGCTTTGTGGGCTTTCTGCCAGTCTGTCCCAAGGTGACCTGTTGATCACTAAGGCATGATGCCTCAGATGCAGTGTCCGCCCATCACCACCTCTGAGGCGTGGCCCACCAGGAGCGGATGGGTGACCCTCGGCCCCAGCACATGGTACAGCCTTATCTCCTTGGAGCCAGAGCTCGGGGTGCAGCAGCTTTGCCAGATGTAGGAGCCCACATTAAAAATCTTTTAGCAGAGGGTAGGGCTCTGGCACATACCTACCGCTTGTAAATACCAGGGGCTGGGGGAAAGAGTGACGTGGGCTCATCCCACCCGTAACCTGGCTGCATTGCTTAGAAATGGGATTGGGTCTTCAAGGTCATGACTAAGTAGCCTGGCCAGTGGTCCTGGATGAGCTTCCTCCCTTCTATGTGGAAAGCCAGCAGTTAACCCTTAGGGGTACATGAGCCTACCCCAATGCCACGTTTGTGGGGGATACATCTGCCCTCTGTCCAGTAAAGTCCTTAGGCTATCAGGGGTTGGTGGTGGTTTGGACCATGGGAGTGGTCAATCCATGCCGGGGACTTCCCATATGCTTGGGGGACCTGGGGCAAATTGGCAGCTTTACCCAGCTTTTACTCCCCGCTGAGTGTGGGCCCAAGCCATGAGCTGGAGGGCAAAGCATAGTGGCAGGGCAGCAAGGAGCTGATCTGCCTGAACCCAAGGAGAGGTTTTTGCAAGAAAGTGCCAGGGAAAGAGAGAGAATGGATATTGGTCTCAGGAGGAGGGGGAGGGAGCCGGGTCTAGCAGGCCAGTGGCTTGAGGCTGCTCAGCTTGTAGGTGAATGATGAAATCTTGGGTTGCAGGAGAGGATCTGGGAGCTGTTTGGGTGCCCAAGTATAAAACAGCCACACCCCATGCAGTTCTTTGCATAGGGTGTGACCAGCATGAAGCATTGCATTGGTGCTGCTCATGGGGGCCTGAGGTGTGGGAGTGAGGGGCAGATTCCGTTGCCTTGACTGGTGCTGGGTATGTACCTGGCTTTCTTGTGATGCTGCTCCATGGCAGTGGGGCCTGCCCATGGTTCCCTCCCCCGGGTAGGTTGGTGAGTCTCAGGGAGTGGGGTGGGTCCTGGATCCCTCCATCTCCTCACGTTGGGCTCACCCCAGAAGGGATTTCTGCTATGCCTGCCTATCACCTGCTGGGTCAGTGTGCAGTAGGTGAGGAGCCCCAGCTCGGGTGCCCCACAGCCACGTGTGCCAGGGCCAGGGCCCTAAACTCCATGAGACTCTATCTGCCTGCACCACAGCTTCTTTGCTGCTTAGATTAAGGTGCCAGAGTATTCTTTGAGTGGCTGTGAGCATTTTGCAAGCTGCCACCTCTTATCCAGGTTGAGATAAGTTTTAATATTTCAGGCTATGTCCTCTTAGGAGGTGAACTGGTGGAGCAGGAGCCTGTTAGTGTCCACTGTCACAGCATCCCACCACTATGTTGGAGACACACAGCTGATTGTGCCTCAGGGCTGGCTACTCAACAGTCTAGTTTAAAGCTGTCCTGAAGTGGGTCTAGGGTTCCCTGGTTGCTTTGGACAACCTGTGTCACTTTTAAGTTCACGTTGCTATAGTCTCTGCAAAACTTGCACTTTTTTTTTTCCCTTTCCCCTATCCTCCTGTTAGCCCTGAGTTATGAGCCAAGAGTTTGAACTCCTTTACACCTGCAGCACTTGACACAGCCTCAGAGGCCAGGCATTTATGTGTGCAGCGTGCATGCGCACGTGGTTAGCCATGCGGCCAGTGCCCCGGACAGTTGTTCCTTTGGAAGCTGGCCAGTTGGCAGGCGTTTGTCCAGGTGCTGCAGTGGGGTTTGTTTGCTTTCCCTGGCACTGTGAACCCCAGTGGGGCTGTGTCTCTCAGCGGCTGGAGGGGGCGGGGCAAGGGCAGTGTTGACAGGACCCTGGGGCTGATCCTGGAGTTTCTGCTCTTGGTTTGCCTGCTCTTCTTCACAGGACAACCTGCTGTGGGGTCTTGGCTTGGGCCAGGTGAAGGGGTAGGAGCTAAGCTGGGCTGCCCACTTGGGGCCCAGCCTGGCCCTGTCCTTGCTTTAATTCCTCCTGCACATTGACGTCTGAGCAGGCTTGTAACCAGGAGGTTTCCAGCCTGCCTCCCCTCCACCCCCATTCCCCCTACCACACATAGTGGAAAGTGGAGGGGGGGCGGTGGTGTAATGCTGCTTTGTGCTGGAGGCGGAAAGACTGGGAGACCCCGCGGGGGAGGCTGTGGCTTCCTCCTTCCGCCCACTGGGGACGCCCTGGCGCCCGTCCCGTGGGGTGTTGGGAGGAGGTGACCTGGTTGGCTGTCCCAGCTGTAGTCAGAGTCCTCCTACACAGCACAACTGGAGGTAAACATTGGGTTGCCGTGGCAGCTGGGCCCAGGCAAGGCGCAAAGTGCTTGTGGCTAGAGAAGTTCTCATTGTCTCAGATTTCTAGGATGGGTTTCTATTTTGATTTTTTTTTTTTAATTAGCAGAATGACTAAGATTCCCAAAATGTCTGACCTGGTTCCTATCATTTCTTAATAAACATTTATGTTCCCTATGTAGGGGAAATGTTGTGGTGAGGTCCTGGCAAGGCAGAGACGGGGACAACACAGGGGACCCTCACCCCCCACTGCTAACAGCTGGCACAGAGTGTGGCCCAGATCGCTGGCCAGAGCCCAGGGCCTGCGAGTGCTTACGTAAACACCATTCCAGGCTTTGATTGGCTTTGAGCTGATTGAAGTTCCATGGAAAATTTTGGGACAATGCTTTATCTTCTCTTGGAGTAGTTAGACACTTGTACCTGGAGCTTCCAGTGGCCACAGTGACAGAGCGCAGGTAGCATTGTCCCCATCTGCTGCCTGTGACTCCCAGCAAAACGAGGTATGAGGTGCCTGAACCCTCAGCCCACACAGGTGGCCAGCGGCACCCAGGCTGTGTGTGCCTCCCTGCGGGCGGGCCTGGCGGCCAGGTGCTCAGGCCTTGGGTTTATAGGGCTTCCCCACTTGGCTCGGTGATAACCACCAGGAGTCCCCTGTCTCAGCAAGGAGCCAGGTGAGTGGACAGGGAATGGCTTCATTCATTTGGTCATTATATGGCTGATTCAGGCTGTCCTGGTGGGGATGCTTCCTTTGAGTCACACTAGAGTACTGTACCCAGGTCTGCTTTTGGGGCACCACACTCCTCCTGGTTCTCGTAGATGTGCTGGACATTGGAATCCTCTCCCATGACAAAAACTGGTGTGATGTTCTGAGGGGGGTGGCCGCCCATGGATTCTCGGCTCTGAGGGAAGCATGTAGCAGCTGGCGTGACCCACCTGCCCAACACCAAGCTGCATTTTTTTTTTACCATCAGCCTGATGCTGCTTGTCTTACCCTAGCCTCGCAGCCTTTTTAGATCTCTGCTTTGACTGGGGGCCTTAGCCCTTGGCCTAGTGCTGTGCACCCAAGGGAGGCCGTGTTGGCATTCTCTCCAGGGCCCTGCTCACCTGGCCACCAGCAACTTTCCTGTCATGTTTGCAGAGACAGTTTTACAAACATGACCTTTTTCCAAGATGTGTGCAGAATTTAGTATCGTGTGTGTGTGTGTGTGTGTGTGTGTTAAGGATTTAGTGTATGGCATTAAAGGTATTGAAATGCTATCAGAAAACATTCAGGGGAGTGGCATTGTGGTGCAGCGGTTAAGCTGCGTCTCCTGAGTACCAGTTCAGGTCTGACTGCTTCACTAGCCATCCAGCTCGCTAATAATGCACGTGGGAAGGCAGCTGAAGATGGCCCGGGTGTTTGGACCACTGCACACCTGTGGGCGACCTGGATAGAGTTCCTGGCTTCAGCCTGGCCCAGCTCTGGCTATTGTAGCCATGTGGAAAGTGAACCTGCAGATGGAAGATCTCTGTCTCTGCAGCTCTGCCTTTCAAATAAATCAGTAAATCTTAAAACTTAGGAAAATAACATCCTTCGGGAGTCTAGGTAAGTGGCTGCACATGGTGCTGTCAGAGGCCTTGTTACTGGCTTAATGCTTACGTATGCAGGGGACAGCATGCATGTCACTCCACCCCACCTGTCACCCAGACTGAACTCTGTTCTGGGTTTTATCTGTAAAAGGATTTCCCTGGCCCGTGAAGAGCAGAGGAGGGCATTGCCGAGGAGGTGCCCAGCGGGAAGAGTGAGTTTGCAGAATTTGGCCCATGAAGGCTTGCTCATGGCACCTGAAGGACCAGTCGCTTTGGCAGCGGATACTAGGTTATGCCACAGGATCTGTGCAGCTCACCCTGTGCCTGCCCTCCTAGGCTAGCCAGCCTGCCAACCCTCCTCTCCTTCACTCCACCACCCTCCAGGATCTGGCCTCAGCTTTTGTGTCTGTTAAGTGTTTGAAGCGCGGGGTCTCAGGAGATGAACCAGGCCCTGGCTTTGAGAAGGTGGCACAGAAAATGAAGTTTCCTGAGCATCTGGTTGTTGCCATGGGGACTGTTGCCAGGCAGCAGGCTATGCTCAGACCACGGAGGGGCAGTTCCACCTCAGGTGAGCTTTGTCTGCTGCCAGGTAACAGAGCCTTCCCAGGCACCTGTGGGTTCTGCCCAGCCAGATGCTAATTAGCGGCTGAACTGAAACCTCGACCTGGGTTATAAAACATCCTGATCACTGGAACAGTTCTGGATGCACCCCCTTGCCCAGGGATGGGCTTGAGGGCAGTCCCACCGAAGGCAGTCTTGGGCCTGTTGAATGATTCTTGACAGGTGCCTTCTGAGAGGGCTTCGCCTTCCAGGGGCCCCTGCCGTCCTTCAGTCCCAGAACAACAGGTATCTACCAGCAGGACGGCAGCAGTGCCCAGAGTGGAAGAACCAGGGGTGCCACAAAAATGGGATGTGTGGCAGGAGAGCCCGGGGTAACCCTGGTTCCAGATCTTGGGAAGCTCAAGGTCATCTGTGGATGCCTTGTTTGCTTTCTTCACTTTGGCGTGTGGAGGGCAGCAGTCTTTTGTGTGCAGACTTGAGTGTTGTGTCCCAGTGGGGCACACAGAAGTGTGGTGAGGCGGCTTCCCAGCTGCCAGCCACAGGCTGTAGCTGTTTCTTCCCTTCGGGTCTGCATCCTGTTCGTGTGTTTGGCATCACAGTGCTTCCTGTGTGGTCTGAGGTGAGCATTTCGAATGACTCCAAATAAGAGCCTTCCTTCCTCCCTCCCTCCATGCCTCTCTCCCTCCTGACCTCTAATTGTTCCCTGAGGATACCTGTGAAGGTCCCTGGGCAGGGCCCAGTTGCTGGATAAGGGGCTTTCCCTGGGCTCCAGGCTCCCTTATCCCTGGGCTCCTTGTTCCCTTTCCTGCGCTGAGCCCATCCTTGAGATGATCCTGAGGTGTCTGTAGGCCTGCCAACCTAGGGGCGCTGTTGAGACTGGATGTCCTGCAGTCAAGTGCAAGGGTGGTTGTTGTCCCCACCTGTCTCCAAGGACAAGGCTTGGAGGCCTGATGTGGGGGAGTGCTGGGCCTTGCCAGGGGCTGCATGCCCACCTGTGTTGGCAGCACCCCGGGGCACCTGGGTCACAGCAACATGAGTTACATTTCAAGAGTGGAGAGCTGCCCAGCTCAGGTTTCTCCACCACCTGTGCTGTCCTGCAGGTGCACCTGGGCTTTGGGCCACTTGGATGGGCTCTTCGGCAGGGTCTCAGGTAGACATTCTGAGGGACCCTGGGGTGTAGTTCCTGAGAGTCAGCCCAGGCTCCCGGAGCAGCTCTGCCTCCTTGGGGAGGGTTTCTAGGGCTGCCGACACTTCTCTCCAGCTTTCGGATGTGTGTGGCAGGGTGTCTGGTACCCCTTCTGCCTACACAACTCCACATCTCTTGGCAAAGCTGGGTGAGGTGCCCAAGATATGAGGCTGGGTTTGGCTGTCAGGGATGACCCAGCCTCCTGGGACAGAACTCTGGCAGCACTTCTGCAGCTTCTTGCCCTCACTTGCTTGAGAGTAGTGGCTTCACCTCCTGCTGTGACCTGTGTTTTCATACCAGGGTACACTGAAAATGGGTCGTGGCTGTGGCAGGGGTTCCAGAGACCAGAACTAGGACTCCCTTAGCCTCCAGCCCCCAGCATGTTCAAGAGTTGGCTTCTTGGAGCCTGGGCTAGTGGCTGGTCCCCTGTGCAGCCCAGTGATGGATCTGGCCCAAAGTGTGAGGGGCTGCCTGCCATTGAGGAGCTGAGTTGGGCCCAGGAACCTGTGTGGCCAGCATAGGCTTTGTTTTAAGAATGTGGAGAATAAGTCCTGGTCCTTGGGTCTGTGGATTTTTTCCTAAAACCAGCAGTCTTGTTTTGACCCACTCTCGTGGAATTCTGTGCAGACAAGGACTGGAGAGGGTTGCTGGGGTGGGTGGGGCAGGAGCAAGGCCAGCAGAGTTGGCTGCCTCATGTAGGCACTGCCCTGTGTTCCCCACACCCACCCTGGGGACTGTGAGTCCCCACTACTCAGTGCAGGCCTCTGGTGGCTGCTGTGTCAGGGCAGCAGATTGCTTCCGCATCCTCATCTGTCTTTCTAGGGTGTCTGGAAGAAGAAATGAAAACAGCACCTGTGCTTTGAAATCTCTGTTTCTAGCTGTGGCTGCCCCCAGGCCCTTGGTGTTGGGCTGGGTCCCCTTGAGCAGGGCAGCCTGCCCCATGCCTGCTGTGCAGTCCTCCTTGCCGGTAGCATACGGGAGAGTCTGGGGAGGTGCAGATGGTATAGGCAGCCTGCAGAACAGGGGCCACCTAGGTCCTGGGCGTGGGCCCAGAGGATAGGTGAAGTTGGGAGTGTGGTAGGACCCATGCTGAGCAGCAGGTGGGAGTGTTTGGCCTTGGATCTGTCTGGGGTGGGCAGTGTCTCCTACCAGATAGTGCCAGCCCTCTGAGCAAAATGCTTTTTGCCTCTGTGGTAGAACCTGGGGATCCCTGGGGAGAGCAGGGCCAGTACCTCCTTTGCTTAGGCCAGTGTACCTTCCAAAGAGGCCCTAAGCCAGAGAACCCTCTAGGAGGCCACTTGGGCTGGGGGATGCTGCCTTCGTTCACCACAGCCATGGGGCATCGGGTCAGTCTGGCCTGGCAATGTTGTCCCAGGATTCTGAAGTCCCATGGTCCCTCACTAGCGGGAGCTTGATGGCAGGGTTCTGAGACAGGGCAGGAAGAAGTAGGGGCGACTTGGCTTGGGATGTCAAGGGAATAACAGCTAAAGGAGAAACAGGTGTTGTCCTGACCAGGCCTTAAGGGACCATGCTGCCATGTGGCAGATGCTTGAAGGACCCCAGTTCTCTGCGTTTCTTTCCTAGCCCCTGGGGCTGAAGCAGAGTGGGGTCACCTTGTTGTGGTTGCAGTTTGGGTGCCAACACATCTTGTTGGTATCTTTTTTTTGTTAATTTTTGATTTTTTTTTAATTAATTGTATTGCATTATGTGACACAGTGTTATGGGCACTGGAATTCCCCCCACCCCTCCCCGAACCCTCTCCCCATGGTGGATTTCTCCACCTTGTTGCATTACTACAGTTCAAATTCAGTTGTGTGAATTTTTTTTTAAGATTTATTTATTGGAAAGTCAGATATACAGAGGAGGAGAGACAGAGAGGAAGATCTTCCGTTCGATGATTCACTCCCCAAGTGAGCGCAATGGCCGATGCTATGCTGATCTGAAGCCAGAAGCCGGGAACTTCTTCCAGGTCTCCCACATGGGTGCAGGGTCCCAAAGCTTTGGACCGTCCTCGACTGCTTTCCCGGGCCACAAGCAGGGAGCTGGATGGGAAGTGGAGCTGCCGGGATTAGAACCAGCGCCCATATGGGATCCTGGTGTGTTCAAGGCAAGGACTTTAGCCATTTGGCCACGCCGCCGGGCTCTTATTTTTTGAGTTTTTATTGGAAAGGCAAATTTACAGTAAGAAGGAGACAGAGAGAAAGCTTTTTCACCTGCTGTTTTACTCCCCAATTGGGCACAACAGCTGGAGTTGAGCTGATCCAGAGCCAGGAGCTACTTCAGAGTCTCCCACATGGATGTGGGGTCCCAAGGCTTTGGGCCATCCGTTAATGCTTTCCCAGGCCACAGGCAAGGAGCTGGAGGGGAAGTGGAGTAGATGGCACCTTTATGGGATCCTGGCATGTGCGAAGTGAGGACGTTAGCTGCTAGGCTATCGTTCTGGACCCTCTCTCCCCCCCTCTCGCGTCAGAATTCAGCAATGGGATTGTGAGGATACTTTGTGTAGGCGGTGGCCCCTGTTGTCTGCCGGGGCCTGACCTGTCCCCTGACTCCAGACAGCCGTGACCCATGACTATCACCCTGCAGGAATCCCAGGACCCAGGGCTATATTGCTGCCACAGTCCATTTGGGACAGGGGAAGCTTATGCTGTTTCCCAGGGACCTGCCTGTGGCTCCTGATGTGGACACACATAGTTTGCCCCAGGTGACAGGAGCCATTCCTGCCTGCATGCTGTGCCCACCCCCCTGGGAATCATGCAACCAGCTGGACAGCATGTGCACCACAGCCCTCTTGCTAGTAGAAAGGCAGCCATGCCAGGGACTGCAGATTGAAAACTCACTTGCCTCCTGTTGCGCTCACCCTGGCCTAGGGTGCTGGGGCCTTGGCCACCTCCAGCTGGGTACAACCTCCACTGAATCACTCCACCTCTGAGTGCAGCTTCCTGCTGCCTGAGTACGTGGGTGGTGCCCTCAGAGCAGCCAGTGTAAGTCCACCAGGCCCCTGTGTAGCAGGTGTGGGCCCGGCCTGCACCGCTGCACCTGGACCTGGCTGCTTCAAGCCTTCTCCTGGATCTGGACAGTTCCCCTCTGGAGGAGGGGTCATGGGTGGGTCAGGGTCACCGCTTCCGGAGCCCCTCCTGTGCCAGTGTGAACTTAAGTGTGAATTAATGAAAAGCAAATGAGTTCACATGTCCCTGGAACTGCACATTATGTGAAATGGAAGAATGGGATCAGTTGTGTGTCCTTGGCCGAACCAAAGTACTCAGAGTTGCTGAAGCTGCCAGGCCCTCAGAGTGGCCTCTGCGCAATGGGTGAGCAGTGTCTGGCTTGCTGTGCTCCCTCCCATTGGGGAAAGCCCAGAGGGAACCAAGTTGACTGGGTTGCCGTGGGGCAGGGAGGGTGCTGCAGCCTGGCATTTGTCCTTAGGCCAGTGTGCAGCTGCAGGCTTGGGATGGGCTGGAGAGAGTGCTGCACAGGTGGGACAGGCCTTGCACAGGCCACTCGTCCGTCACATCATGGGACTGGATGGGAATGACATCTCCTGGCCAGCCAGGTAGCTGGCTGTGGCCTTCATCTCCTAGATCTCAAAGAAGGCAGAAGTGTGTGTGTGGCTCTAACTGAGAATGCCCCTTTAGGCTCTGCCTCCTATCACAAGATTGAAATTCAGAGTGGAGGGAATTCTGTCCCCTCACCCACACACCCAAGGAGAGGAAGGAAGACCCTGGGCTTGGTGCTTTGCATATGTCCCCACTGAGTGTGCAGAGAAGGCAGTGGGAGGTGGCACTGAAGGTGGTTTCCAGTCTGACTTCTTGGTGGTGGTGGTGGAGTCTGGAACTTGCTGAGGGACTGGCTCTCTGGTCCAGCTTTCAGGCCCTGAAGGATCCACAGGGCCACCAAGGTCTGGGCACAAATCTGCAGAAGGCCCTTAGGAGTGGTCGAGAACAGTGAAGATGGTGAGGCCTGGCCAGCACTTCACGTCCCAACAGCCAGGCCTGAAGCAGTGTGCAAGCCATGGACATGGTGAGAGCAAGGAAATGAAGAGAGGGAGCCTTGGTGGACACCCAATGGAGAGTTTGCCTGGTCACCAGAATCACTCACACTTGGTCGGCCCAGCTCTCCATCCCAGCTGGGTCAAAGCAGAGAAAGCCAAGTCACCAGCTGGCCAACGTGGGCTCAGCCCATTGGTGTGGCCTGAGATGCTGGTCCTCTTGCAGGAAATGGCCTTCCCAGGATACTGTGAGGGGGCTGCCTTGTGCTTGTTCTCATTTCTGATGGTAAAGATTGTGTCTCTTAAAGGTGTTTTGGAAACAGTATCAGAAGTTGCTGGGAGGTTCAGTCGGTCATTCTAATCCCACCACCTGTGGCCACCGCACTTAGTGTTTTCATACATGTGTATGTGATATAGTGTACAACAGGGAATATCCTGTGCAAGTCATCCTGTGTTCTCATATTCCTGCTCTAACATTCTTCCATGATCACATCCCCAAGGCACTGGCTGATTGTTCAGGACCTTTATGGTCTGCCCCCAGTTTGTCCATTTCTTTGTCTTCATGTCCTGCACCAATCCCAGGCTGGGAATCTCCAGCGACTTGCTGGTCTTGCACACCCTGCAAGGGCAGCCCTGCTGGGTATGAGTCCTCATCCTTTTATTTTGTTTGATTTGTTTGAAAGGCAGTTGCTAAGAGAGAATGAGTAACTATCTTCCGTCCTGTGGTTCACTCCCCACGATTTTCACAACAGTTGTGGCTGGGCTAGCTAAAGCCAGGACCTTCTTCCTTTCGCCATCTGCTGTTGCTTTTCCAAATGCAGTAGCAGTGAGCTGGCTGAGAAGTGGAGTAGCAGGGACCTGAAATGGCTCCCATGTGCAACGCTAGCGTTGAAGGTGGAGGCTTAACTCCCTGTGCCACAATGCTGGCCCCAGCCCTCATTTTCACAGCCTGAGTCTGAGGACCCTGCCAGGCAATGTGCATGTTAAGAGTAAGGTGCCTTCTAGAAATGGAAGTGAGTCTGAAACCCACCAGTGAATGGCACATGCGAGTACCTTGACAAGGAGGGGGATGAGCAGAAAACGCTGGACCCCAAACCCACAGTTCCCCCAGGACTCCGGGCCCTGTCACTGAGTAGGCCTCTGGACTCTTGGGCCTAGGCAGTTGGCCATTGAGTCTTGGATACCCAGGTTTAAAGATCTCGCAGCCCGGGTTTAAAGCCCATCTTTAGATGGGCCTGCTGGCCAGCTGGCAACCTCAGCATCTGCCAAGGTTGGTGGCTGTGCAGTGTCACTTAGTGTGGCTCCAGCTGCTGTCCCTGGCTGTCTCCTCTGTCCCCAGCCCGAGTGCCAAGTGCAGGAATGGGCCTCCATTGACCCTTTGTGTTTCCAGCTCCTGGTATACTTCCTGCATCCATGTTATGGCTGCTGGGCCTGATGGAGGTGGTAAGACCAACAAGTAGAGACTTAATGAAAGGCTGTGTTAAATTGTGTGCATCCTGTGGGGTGAAGGACCAGGCTGTGTGCATACACAGGAGCACTTGGCATTGAGGCCTCCAGGGTGTATGTGTGTGCTCCAGGCCCTGCAGCGTGAAGAGGCAGGACCGACCTTCTGTTTGTCTGCACTCTCCATGTAGCCAACCCTGGTCAAGAGCTCTGTGGGAGTGTGCCCACCTCTGAGCCCATAGGCTGCCTAGACTCTGGATGGGCCTTCTGGAGGATGGGGAGGAGAAGGAGGGACTGCAGAGGCTGGGTCCAAGGATGGCTCCCCCATTTACTGGCTCTGTGAGCTGGCACCTGGTGTGGTTCTTGGCCTGCCATCTGAGGAGTTTTCCTGGGCTCTCATTCACAGATGAGTGCCCAGTGGTTACCAGCACAAGGGCTTGCAACCCTCAGGACCAAACACAGTCATTGGTCAGTGCTTGGGGACACTCTCCTCCAGTCCTGCTCCTCACTGTAGGTGCCCTTGACGGGGTGTCCCTGGCTGTCAGAGTCCCCCTTGCTAAGAGGGGTGGCACTCTGGGGGACTCTCAGGCTGGGCTAAGTCCCTGCCATCTGGCCTGGTCCCTGCAGGGGTTGGGCTGCTTCCAGATCTGTTTTCATTTTCAATTCCTTTTATTGCTAAACCACTCCGGCCCACAGAGAACAAACTGTTGTCCTCAGCCGACCTCGGATTCCTCCCAGCCTCAGTTGTTTGCCGTTTGCTAATTTTAGCCTCTGATCATTTCTACCCGTATCTCCCCTCCCCCCAACGGGAGACACAGACCAAGAATAGCTACGGGTGGGGGGCAGGAGGGGGGGGACAGCTGGGGGTGGTGGTGGCCCTAGCTGCCACTGTAATCTGGTGGGGGAGGGAGCAGCTCTCAGCCACCTGGCCCTGACGGAGAGGGTCTGGGCGTGAGTATGGGGATCCCCTGACCCCCTCTCTCCAGGGATCCTGCATGGAGGGGAGGAGGACAGGGACTCCTCTCTGCATTCGCTTCTACTTTTAGGCAGAAACCAGGACTTCCAGGAAAAATGTGTCCCCGCGTGACTCTGCCTAGCTCAGACTCCTGGAAGTCCCTCCCCTGAACCCCCAGATAGCACCTCAGCAGTGGGTCTGAGCTTTGAGGCCAGGAGACAGGCAGCCTGGCACAGCTGTGTCAGCCATGGGGGTGAGCACCAGGCCCCAGGTGGGCCGAGTGGGTGGAGGGCAATGGTGGAGGCAGCACACTAGGCCCAGACCATTGGGAGGGACCCCTGCTCTAACCACAAGGGGCAGCCAGCAAACTTTGAAAGCTCAAGGAAAAGGAGCCATAGGTGGGTCCCTGCCCTGTGTGGTTCTAAAACTGCTGTTGTGTGTGTGCCTGGTACCTGCTCTGCCCTGGCTGCAGTCTGCTCTCATCGCTGCCTGCTGGCTCCGCATGCACTCCCACCCCCACCCCCTCACCACCTGCCCACTGTTTTGTAGGCAGTCCCCCACACTCTATGGTTTTATCCATGAGTGTCTTAGCACTGCCCAATTCTGCCCACTGTAGCAGTAGGTAAGGGTGGTGGCCCAGAGCCAGCATCAAAAGGTGTGAGGGGCCCTCCCCCTGCCCTCTGTGGGAACAGGAAGGCAGCCAGGCAGTGGCCTTTCTGTCAGGGTGGAGCCCTTGTGCTCACCGCTCCCCTGGGAGCAGAGGAGCTGGTGTCATCACCACTTGTATGTGTGGAGGTGGGGGATGGGAAGGAGGGTGCCCTGGAGCAGGGCGAGGGTGCCCTAGGGCAGGGCTGGCCTGTCCAGAACGTCACAACCACCTCTTATTTGTGGACACGTGTATGAGGGAGGACGTGTGGTGATGGTACCTGCTTGCTGGGCCTTTCCCTTGCCCCTTCTCTGCAAGGGTCAGGGGCTCATCTCAATGTTTTGGGTTCTGGGTGTTTCTCTTGATTTCACTGATGGCAACTGGGGGCAATGTCCCTCCCCCCTCCCCCCTCCCCGTTATGTGCTAACAGCACACTTAGGATGGTCATCTTTCAGTATCTCCGAGATCTTCACCAAGCAAACGCTGCGTGCAGGTGGCCTTGGCTTTATGCTTTCCTTGAGAATCCATAGCTGTTTGTCTTTTTGGTTTTTGTTATGATTTATTTAATTTGAAAGGCAGAGTTACAATACAAAGAGAGAAGGAAAGTCTAAGAGATCTTCTTTTTACTGGTTCATTGCCCAAATGACCACAGCAGTCAGAGCTGGGCCAATCCGAAGCCCAGAGCAAGGAGCTTCTTCCAGGTCTCCTATGTAGGTACAGGGGCCTGAGGCCTTGAGCCACCCTCCACTGCCTTTCCAGGCCCATCAACAGGGAGCTGGATCTGAAGTGGAGCAGCCAGGACTTGAAACCTCATCCATATGGGATGTGCCAGCCCCCATAGGTGCCTTTCTTGTGCAGGTGGTGCTGTTGTCACTTGCCCCCACCCCATAGCTATGTGTGGCTTATATGTTGTCTGCTGGGGTTGGTTGTCTGTCATCCAGGCTCCTTTCCTTGGCTGGCACCCTTTGATGAGGCTTGCCCTGGAGCAGCCCAGAAGGGGCCTTGTGGGGCTCATATGAGTCAGGAAGTGCCCTGATCTGGCCCAGTTCTGGGCTCAGGAGGCGAACAGACTCCCCATCTCATCTGGACTGGGCCCTAGGACTGTGGTGCGGGGTTGCATGGAACTGCCCAGCCACACTCCACTGTGTTTCCCATCTCTCTCCTCTTGCTCTGGTTTGGGGGAGCTGCTTCTCTTAAGGTGGCTCGCGTGCTTTCCACGCTGAGCTGGGTCTATCTAGGGATCACAATACTACCTCCGTGTGTTTCTTTTCCTGCCTGGGTCTGCTTCCTCTCAGTGCCTCTTCCTGCTCTCAGGTCTGCCTCTCTGGTGGGGGCGCACGCCAAGGACTCTCTCCATTGTCCCCTGTCCAGCTACCCAAAGGGCCAGACCCTGACTACAGAAATGGGGTGACATGCTGGGCTCTTTTTGCCAGGTGTTTCCCACAGAGAGAGAACCAGGGTACTGGGGAGCTCCGCTTTGGGAGGCTGCCTGACCTTGCACCAGTCTAAAGCTCTCTGCCACAGTGACTGCTCTGAGAAGACAGGGGGCTGCGGCTGTGTCATTCAGTCTAAGAAGCAGGGCCTTCCCCCTCTTCCAGCCTTGCTATCTCCCTCATCCTGCTAAGTGTTTGAGGGGCACATTGTAGAAAGTCATGAGGTTGCCTGCTCTGCTGTAGAGTTTCACTCTTTATGGGGTTGTGTCCGCACTGTAAGCAGAAAATATTGCGTGTCGAGTACACCCCCACCCTACTGAGTGACCACGGGGCTGGTTGGCATCGCAAGGGAGGACCTGACTGCAGTATACCAGCCAAGGAAAGTTCCATTTGTCCATCCTCTGGATACATGATGCCTGTCATCCCTACAGCATCAGAACACAGCCCTGCTTAGAGTGAGTGGGGCCTATGGATCTTTGGCGGAAACAGATGACAGAGATGACATGTTGTACTCAGTACTGCTTGTTTGTGGAAGGTGAAATCCACATGATTTAGCCTGCTGATGTCTGAGCCTTGGCACCCCCTCATTTTGTCTTTTGTCTACGACCCACTTGCTGGCATCACAAGACATTTTGGGCTTGTTTTGTGTTTTTTTTCTACCCCAGACTTGGGGTTAGCCCATTTTCCCAGGACCCCAGTTCTTCTCATTGGAAAAAGGAATAGAATCCAAGATGTGGGTGCTGTGAATCTGTTGCTTTAACATAGCAGAATTTGTTTAAGCTTTTGAATCTTGGGGATGGTGTTGGCATAGCAGATGAAGCCACCACCTCTGGGTCAGGTTTGTATCCTGGCTGCTCTACTTCCAGTCCAGCTCCTTGTTAATGTCCTGGGGAAAGTGGCGGAAGATGGCTCAAGTGTTGGACCCTTGCTGCCTGTATAAGAAACCTGAATAAAGTTCTTGGCTTCAGCCTGGTACATCCCTAGGGTTGCAGTCATTGAGGGGTGAGCCAGCAGACAAAACATCTCTCTGTTTGCCCATCTATGCGTAACTCTTACAGATAATAAATCAGTATTTTAAGGAAAGATCTGAAGATCCCTCCATCTTGTATGAGTCAGTAACTTCATCCTTGTTATGATTAGCGTTCCATTGTGTGGATGAGCATCTGTAGTGTTTGCTCTCAGTTTCTGATTCCTGTGAATACAGTTGCTAGAAGCATTTGCATACAGGCTTCTGTGTGAATGTAATTTTTCAGTTTGGTCATTGCTGAGTAATGAGAATGGGTTGTATACTAAGTCTCTATTTAACTTCATAAGAAACTGCCAAGCCATCTTCCAAAGTATGCTGCAGTGCTTCTACTCTGCAGGAGTGCAAGGGTGCGGCTGCCCCGCCAGCCTCAGGTGCTGGGTGTTCTCTGTCTTTACCTGCGCATGGTGACCTGCGAGAGACCTCTCCTGCAGCTTGCGATGGCTGGCGACAGCGCCTTTTCACACAGGACCTCGTGTGTTCTCCTTCTTCAGTTAGATGTTCAGATCTTTTGTTTATCTGCGTAAAGATTCATGTACTTATTTGAACAGTAGAGTTAGAAGAAGAGACAGATCTTCCAGCCCTTGTTCACTCTCCTGAATTGTCAGGTTGGAGCCAGGAGTTTCATCTGAATCTCCCATCATCTTCCGCTGCTTTTTTAGGCACACTAGCAGGGGATGGATCTGAAGTGAGACAGCCAGGACTCAAACCCGTGCCCATTTGGGACGCCAGCGTTGCAGGTGGCTGCTTTACCCATGAACGCCAGCCCCTGTTCATTTTCTGAGTTGGATGTATGCTTATTGTTGAGATTTACAGGTCCTTTGTATAGTCTGTAAAGCAGCTGCAATCACTTTGTTTTCTAATCAACCTCAGATTTTAAAAATTTAATTGAATAATTAAGCCTGACTCCTGAAGTGTGGATCCCAGGATCTTGTTTCTGTGCTTTGCTTTGGTGTTGCAGACAGACCCTGAGAAGGGTGGTTGAGCCGTCCTCCCTGGCCTGCGCACGGCTGTCGGCTCAGTGTCCCCATGCAGCAGTCCCATTGCGGTGCCCAGAACAGGATTCCTTAGCAGGACAACCTCCATCTCCCAGTTTGTACAGGGATGGGGTTGGGTCTGGAAATACTTCTTTCCCTCCACTCTGCTCCAGCAATTGTCTTCTGGCTGAGAGGGAGCCTCCAGAGCAAAGGGGCTGGCATCTGGCACAGTGGGTTAAGCAGCTGTGCAGAGCACTGGCTGCTCCATTTCCACCCAGTTCCCTGCTTGCGCCTCTAACCCCTGTCATCCCATGTGGGGGAACTGGATGGAGTTCCAGGCTCGTAGCTTTGGCCTGGCCCAGTGCTGGCTCCTTCAGCCATGTGGGAATTAAACCAGAAAAGAAAGGATCTCTGACTCTCCCTCTCTTTAATTCTGTCTTTCAAATAAATAAAGCTGAAACATAGCACAGAAGCAACACATGGGCATGTTGGCCCTTTGGGTTAAACCCAGGGCTCCTCTGATAGCATCAGCCACCGAGAGAAGCCTTGGCATGCAGCAACCCCAGGGTCAGGGACAGGAACACCTGTCCATGGCTCCCATCATGGGCACAAGGGGCAGGGCGTGAGAGAAGGAGGGAGGCAGGGAATCCAGAGCCCTGTCTGGAGTGGCTTCTGGCCTTCTGCCGGCAGCAACTGTCGGTATTTTACTGCAGCTATTTTTCAAGGGTCACCGGAAATGGAAATTGTCAAATGTATTTCATAACCCTGAGCATAGGAGAAGGGGGAAAAAAAACCTTTATGACATTGCCGACGTGGGATTCCTCTGACCTTTCCCAACAGTGTACAGGGCACACCTGCAGAGCGTGGGCTGTGGGGAATCCGAGGGAGCAGGCCCAGAGAGCGCAGGAGCGTGGGTGGGGTGTGTGTGTAAGAGGAGAAAGTGGAGCTATTGGGAAGAGGTCCTTGTGTGTGGCTCTTGAGGACACAAGAGAGCTCTCCACCCCTCCCCTTGTCCGCAGTGTCCCCCACACCAATGAAGGCAGTGACGTGGTGGCACCCAGGAGCGAGGCTCTCCCCTCCCCCACATCAGGTCCCATGGGAGTAAGGCAGGGTGTGGGCCAGGGTCCCTGCCCTGGGAGCTTGCCTTGGCTTTTCCTAGCCCTCCACCATCACAGAGCCCAGTGGCCTTGGCACGTAGACTCCCTGCAGTGCTGTTGAGGAACAAGTCACCCCAAGTTTGGTTTCTGGGGAGGTCCTGGTCTGTGTCCTGTCGGTCACGCGTTTGGATAACATGCTCCCTCCAGGCAAGGGACACAGTAAGAAGCATAGGAAGCCTGGAGGTAGATGGTGAGCGCCAAGGGACACATGGGCCAGCCCATGACTGGGCGGGGGCTTTGTCTCCTGTCTACACAGCACCATCGGATTTTTTTTTTTTTCAAGCCAGGAAGGCACGGGTGGCCTCCTGCTCAGCCTTGAGGGTCCCTGGGTACATGTGGGTCAGGCCTGTTCTCTGGGCACAGTGAACTTTCCAGGAGTTCTAGGGTGTATGTCACCTGTAATAGAGGCCCACGAGAAGCACCTGGTGGGTTGGAGGCCTGGGGCAGCTGGGCTCCCTGCGAGCATCTGGAGCTCCTGTCTCCAGTTCAGCTGCTTTAGAGAAGGCAGAGCTGTCCTGCATTTTCTTTGTATTTCACTCATCTTTAACCCCATATGTTTCCTCCAGGAAGCCAGCTCTGAGGAGCAGCCTACTTTTATTAGGTTCTTTTGCAAACCTCACACCCTCTCTCAGGGAGAAAGCCTGGCTGCTGCAGAGGTGGGTGGGTGGAGCCAGAGCCCGGACCCAGCCTGCTGCAGCCCAGGCCGCCCAGGTAGGTGGATGCTTAGTACCCAGCAGGCAGGGCCTCTCCTGAAAGGCCTGCTTGCACTCCACCTGCATGCCCAGCAGGCCTCAGACAGAGCCTCCTGCTTTGGGAGACCTGGTGGCTGCTGAGGTCCCCAGGGGCTGCGGTAGCAAGAGCTACTGGCCTTCTCCTGGGCAGCCCAGGAACATGTGCCCTCCTGTGGGAACCCCTGCTGGCAAGGCCCACCCATAATGCTTTATGAGAGAGACCAAAGGGAGGAAATGAAGGCAATGGGGAGGGGAGACACAGGAAGAGGAAGTGGGGCACACTAGTTGCCAAAGGCCCTGTAGAGGAGGGGCCCCTTCTTCAGTTGTAGAAGGAGCCCAGGACACCTGCAGGGGCCTGGGGATGGGAGGTGGGGGTTGGGCTGATCCAGAGGCTAGCTGACTGCTGTGTCTTGCTCACCTTGGAGGCTTGGGCTGACCTGGGGTGTGGCTGTTTCTGTAAGGATTGGGGGTGGGGAGCAAGGAGCTGTGCGGGAGGGCAGGAGGTGTTCCCACACTGTGCGGCCCATTTTCCCCATTCCATCCATGCCCATCCTCTACTTTGCTTCCTTCCCTTTGTTACTTTTTTCGAACCAAGGTGAGAACCCTTGCTCAGAAGTTGGCAAGGCCCCTAGTTCCCACTCCTTAGCAGCCTTCAGACTCTCATGCCTTGAATTTAGGGCCTGGGTGGGTTGATGGACTCGGCCTGCAGGCTGCCGGCACTGACCACCCAGCCAGTGCCACAGACAGTGCCCACGTGGGTTTTGTATTAGCTGCCTGAAGGAGCCCTTGAATTCGGGCCTGTATTAATCCTTTGCTGAGCATCTTTTATCAGTGGCCTTTGAAATCTCGATTGCATATTTCCTGGCACACTCTGCTTAGGCTTGCCAAGTGAAGCAGGGATTCTAGTCCTGCCCAGCACATCTGCAGAGGCTCGGAGAGCTTTGCACGCCACTTCACCAAGAACTCACTTTGCTTCCTTCTCATCATAATCTGTGACATGGGTATGTTCCAAAGCTTTATTTATGTGTGTATGTATATTTTGGTATCAGGGTCCAGTGGAAGGACACTGTTGGCCTTCGGCTTCTTTGTGGAATAACCATGCACATGGTCCCGTTGGTTGGGTGTGCAGGGGTTCAGTTGCGGGGTCAAAGGCCATGTGCCTCTGTACTCCCAACAGGTGATGCCAAAGTACCCTTCCTGGAGCATGTGTCGGTTTGTGTCCCTATCAGCACGGAACATCAGGGTGCACTTCCCCGTAGCCACCAGTCTGACGGGAGTCTCCCCGGCTTTACCGCCCGACAGGTGTGGCGGAGCCTCTCTTCAGGTGTCTGAAAGCCAGTTATGTTGCCGATTCACTTTTTACCAACTGCCCTGCCCGTCTTCTCAGCGAGTGTTTACTTTCTGGGAGCTCTCTCTCAGTTGATTAGTGTATAGGAGCTGCAAGCAGTTCGGTCTAGGGGGTCCCCCACCACAACCCCTACTTGAATTTGTCACTTACCTTTTTGAAAATTTACTTCATCTTACTTGAAAAACTGAGCCTCCTGTATCTTTTACCCTGGTTCCCGATGACTTTATCCACGCAAGTATTTCCATGCTTTGATGTAAAATCAGCCGTGTAGATTTTTTCTTGTGTGGCCTTTGGACTTTGGAGTCACAGGAAGGACTTCCTCCCTGGTTTCTAAGACAGTGCCTTCATGTGTTCCGAAAGGATGTCTCACGTTGAACTCGTTGGCAAGGCGTGCCATGTGGCTGTCCTGACGCACTCAGTGGGATTTGATGGCCTTCTTGCCTGTGCACAGTGGCAGGCCCCAAGGGCCCCTTGAGGTGGCGTGCCCTGCTGAGGCCCGGTGGGCCCCCACCAGACCTGTCTCCCTGTGCGGTCCCATCCGCGGTGCCGTCCGCTCTTGCTTGTGGGACCAATGCAAAGGAACATGTGGGTGATGAGTGCCTGGACTCAGGCGGGTGAGTGGGGGCGGGGTCCCAAGCTGCTTCAGGAAAATGTGTGGGCTGGATGTGGCTTTGGACCCGCCCACGGTGATCACAGCATCTTTCCCCTGGGTCTCCTGGTAGTTGGTGGAACTTCCCGGGAGGGAAGGCTGTGGAAGGAGTTGGAGTGGCCCTAGGCTGGAGCCCACGGCCACTCTGATCTGGATGGCCCTAGGACTGGCCAGCTCTACCCCTCTGGATCACTCTCATGGCTTCCCTATGCCCACCGAGGACACTTGGTGAAGCTGGGAGATCCGTGTGCTTTGCTGTCTCCGGCCCCCCTCCCATTTCCCTTTCACAGGCGGGAGCTCAGCCCGTTTCCTAGAGCACAGATCAAACAAGAGGCTGGTCAGAGCTCAAGGCCTGTGTCTCTGGCCTCTGCCGTGGCCCTGGCCTAGTGCTGGGCCGGGGCAGGTCAGAAAAGACGCCCTTCCCCAGTCACACATGCACACTGGCCACCAGTGCTGGCAGACAAAATGACCTGTGCAACAGCTGGCCAGGTGCTGCTACAGCCAGCAGAGCCCACTCTCCTGTGGGGCGGAGTGCAGCAGGGCAGCTGGGTCTGACCTGGGTCCTGTAAGATAAGTGGGAGGGGAGGCTAAGAAGTGCCTTGCCCCAGTTCTGAGACCAGGCCTAGAGCCGGGTGCAACGCGCATGCTCTTGGACCCTGGGGCATTTGCATTTGGCTGCCTTATGGAGAATTCGCAGGGTCCAGGGGTGGGCCTGGGCAGGGGGCTTGCGCTCTGCTCCCGCTCCTCCTGGACAGCCTATGGGAAGGGAACATGCAGTTCCGCCCGGCCTGTGGCTTGGGCCAGAGGCGTGTGGGACGCTGTGTTCCCTGATAAGATGAGGCAATCGCTGTCGGCCCAGGCCACTTGCTTGCTGGGCTAGGCAGCCTCTTCGCCACGGCGCCAGGAAACATTTATGTAATCCTGCCTGGGTGCCACGTGCTCGCGGCTCCGCCCCACCGCGCGCCCCGGCCTGCTCTTGGACCCCTCCCCTTGCCCACCCCACTCCCTGGCCGCTCTGCACTCCCGGCACCCCTCCCCACCCCGCTCCAGTGACACTGCTCTGCACTGACCCGTCCCCACCTTGGCCCGGCACCAACCCCAGCCCCCCACCCTCCACCCTGCATCTCACCTGGCCTGACCTCAACCCGCTTCCTCTCACAAGGTCTGAGCCGCAGTGTTGTCTTAAGACCCCTGGCACCCCGCAGCGCCATGCACAGGCACGCAGTCTTCGGCTTTCTGGTTTCTGAGAGAGTCGCCTCTCAGACCTGGAGTGGCTCCGGAAGGCGGAGCTCCTTGTGTTTGGGACCTAGGTTCTCGGAGCTGCATTAATCCCTCTGTGTTGGCAGGACTATGTTCCCAGCAGGAGGCCGGGTGTGGGACAGGAGGCCTGGGACAGGGCTTGAGTGCAGCAGGGATGCGGTTTTAGTGCCAGGGGCTTGCTCCGCTCCACCCCGCATTGGAAGGTGGGGTGCTGCCTACCGTCGCGGGTGGCTCGGTCTTACTCAGCTCAGCCACGCCACCCTGAGGTCAGTTCCCAGAACAGCAGCTTCCAAAGTGAAGCTGGAGGGTTTCTCTACCTGAGACTTTGGGGGGAGGGAGAACAGTGGAAACTTAATGCACAGTGACGTTCTTTGCACTCCACTCTTTCAGAAGAGCGCGGTGGAATATTCCAGATGCTGCAGGATGTGTGATGATATCACCCCTCTGGACAGTCAGAATGTGTGCTTGGCTTCAGATTGTGTTCAGGCGTCATCCAAAAAGTAGCAGCAATTCCCCCACCACCACTGTTGGCCTCTCGGGTGCTGCTCAGATGTCTCTGAGAGGTGATCTCTGGGCCAGCCCCAGTGCCGCTCCTTGCCAGGTGGAAATCCTGACCTGTCTGTGCACCAGTTCGTTTGTCATTACTTCTACTTAAATAGGCTGACAGAAGCATCCCCTGAGCCAGGACTGTGTCCCCAGGGCCAGCCCTTGGGTACAGGCATGCTTAGCAAGCTCATGGCACTGCTGGTGTGTGTGCTGGGTTAGGTTTGCCTGCTTCCTCCACCCCTCTGGCTGCCCGGCACCAGCACCAGCAGCCATGTGCATGGATGCTGCAGTCCTCTGGCACGACTCTTCCACTGTCTGGCCCATTTCACATGTTTCACAGGGTCACAGGCAGGACTCTGGAGAGGACAAAGCCCTGTGCCAGAACCCAAGGCCACAGGATGCGAGGCGGGTCTTACCTTGGCCCAGGAGGTGATGGTATGATAGTCTGTCAGCACTGCAGGAGTGAATGTGGGGGCCATGCTGGGCCCAGTGCCAGGGCTACTTGGTGTGGCTACACTCCGAGGCTGGGCCAGGGCAGCCCCCTCCCGTGCTGTTGTGGCATGTGACAGCATGCTGGTGGGTCCTGGAGCCCCGGCGGTCCGAATCCGATGTGTCGGCAGAGCTCACTCCCCTGGAGCCTCTGAGGGGATGCAGTGATCTGTGGCATTCCCCTTCCACATCCCGGGCGCCACCCACATTCCCCCTCTAGTTACACCTGGGAAGACCCTGATTCCGAATAAGGTCACCCTCACTGGTTTGGGACTTCCTCTGCAGGGACCGCTACCGGCCTGTCTAGAGCTACCCAGACATGGAGGACACAGGCTCGACCCTCTCTGGTTTACCTCACCTCGGTCCCCAACACCGTGAGCCCTGCCACAGTCAAAGCTTTTGCTCACCCACGTACGTCTTGAGTCTGCAAGGGCGGAGTCCCCATGTGACAGTTGTCAAACGTTTTTACCTTTCCTGGAACTAATACTGAAGTTTTCTTTTGAAAATGATTTGGGATATGTTGGGCTAGATAAAGAAGTCTATTTAAACAGTCTTTTTTCTTGCTAATAAAAAAATCAACATTTGATTTTTTAAAATGAAGAATCATAACATGGAAGAGCTTCCAACCTAGGGCACCCTTCTCCCAGACTGTGCCACTCTACAAAGCACTTCTCTCTTTGACTGTTGTTGATTATGCTGGTAGCTCTCACCCTCTGTTGCTCACACGATAATTCGTTTGGTTGTACATTGTGTAAGTGTCTTCCTGCTTTTCCCTCAACACTGCTCTGCCAGGGCTGGCTGGGGTCAGTTGCATATGTTTAGTATATAAGATTGACAACTGGAGCTAGGGATTATATGACCATGACTATGGTTTGTCTGCCTGGGCCTGTGCTAGGATTACATTTCTTTCTACCATCTCATGGGATTGTTATGAAGGATAAATAATAGGACACCACTTGCTCATTTCACCGGTAACTCATACTCATGTGGCATTTCAGTCTACTCTGATTCGGACTATAATTTTCTTCTGTTTTTCCTGGAGTTTCTCATCGCTTCTTTTTTTCCCCCCCTTCAAAACGAAAAACAGTCAGGTGCCTTCCTTGCATGGTGAAGTTCAGCCAGTGTCTTTGATTGGATGCTCTGGTGCCCAGAAGTTTTGTTCCCACGGTCTCTCAGGCCTCTGCTTGACTTTTGTCCCCCAGTGCCACTTTGACACCGGTCACTCAACCCTGGCTTCCTGGTTTCCTTTTGCTGTTACTGGAATCTGTAAGTCATGAACTTGGAAGGCCTTGGTCCGCACACATGTGACCTGGAGTTTCCCTCTTTTCCTCTCTGCCAAGTTTTGGGTGCTCTTGTTTTTTCCTTGGAGTGCTGGCATCTCAGAATCTCTGGGAACAAGGGCCTTTCATCACTCATCTGCCCACCTCCACTCCAAGCCTTCCCAGGCAAGCCTCCTGTCTTCCTGTTCATTCTGTGGTGACCTCTCTTCTGGTTTCCTCCGTAGATGCTCCAGTTGGAGAGGTGTTAAGTTCCTCGGACTGGCTCTCTCTGTCTGTAATTGTCACACAGTTTTGGAACATGGTGGCTGCATGGTTTCAAGTCCCTTCCCCAAACGTGGAGTCTGTCAGCAGAGTGGCTGTCAGCAGGCTAAGGAGACAGAACATGTGGCATTCACATATTGGCTGCTACTGCTTTTGGTTCTGTTTTTCTGGGATGTTTTTTTCCTTGAGTGTATTCCTAGATTTTCCATGGAATTTTTGTAGGGGGGGAAGGGACAGCAAGAAGATTTTCAGTTTCCAACTGCTATGTTTTTGTTGTCTGAGCTTACTTCTTAATGGTATCCTGTTTGCTTTATGCATCAAGTTCTGCCTCTAGTCACTCTGAGGAAATGGATTCGAACTTGAGGCTGATGTGCTCTTGTGTTTCTGACGTCATCCCTTTTCCTCCGGAGTTGGTGCCTCTGCTGCTTTAGCTCTTTCCGTCCCACACCGCTGGTCTTCCTCAGCTGTTGGGCCACCCGCGATCATCTGTCTCTATTTAAAGTGGGCAGAGGGGGGCAATTCCTGCGCTGGGCATGGGTGGGTCATGCTGAAGGATGTGAGCAGAAGGGCATGGGATGGGGCAGGTGGCTGTTCCTAGTGCCAGTGGGTTATGTCTTGGGGCACTGGAGCCCTCAACTGGTTTTTGAGCAGTGGGTGTCACCATTGTGGTTCAGAGTTTGGGTAAAAAGCTGCCCTGTCCTTGCCCCGTGTAAAGAATGGCAGAGGTTGGAGGCAAGATCCCATTGTTACCCCTTCACCACCCCAGAGGGAGGAGGGATCTGTTGGAGCCCCCTTCACTACCTCTTAACTCCCCACCCCCTGCCTGCCACATTCTGTTCCTTTCCCCACCTGTCCCCGCCTCCAGCACAGGCACAGGGAACTGTGAGCCTCTGCATGGATCAGTCACCATGCAGCCCCGCCCCCCCCTTGGGGCTTCTGACCACCGCTGCCTGGCCGGGTTGGTGCTTGGCTAAGAGAGGAACAGCAGGACAGTTCCTCAGTGAAGTCAGGCCCTGGAAATGTCAGCCTGGAAAAGGGGTCAGGGCTGAGCTCTGCCAGTGCTGGAGTTTGGGGATTGTTGTTTTATCCTACCCTGCAAGGATTCCTAGGTCCTTGTGCCCAGGTACAGGACTCTTGTGGGCAGCGCCCTTTGTGGTCTACTTCCTGGGAGTCCACTGCCGGGGACCTAAATGCCCACCCCCTGGCAGCTGCCATTGCTTCAGCATTTGGTGGGAGAGGGGTTGACACAGGTGGGGCATGCGAGACCGGGAGGTGCGAGGAGTTGGAGCTTGTGAAGGGAACCAGGTGAGACCGGCTGACATTGTGTGCCCCTGTCACCTACAGGTGAACGACCCTTTGCCTGCAGCTGGCAGGACTGCAACAAGAAGTTTGCACGCTCCGACGAGTTGGCGCGGCACTACCGCACGCACACTGGCGAGAAGAAGTTCAGCTGTCCCATCTGTGAGAAGCGCTTCATGCGTAGCGACCACCTGACCAAGCACGCACGCCGCCACGCCAACTTCCACCCGGGCATGCTGCAGCGGCGTGGCGGGGGCTCGCGGACCGGCTCACTCAGCGACTACAGCCGCTCAGATGCCAGCAGCCCCACCATCAGCCCGGCCAGCTCACCATGAGGCCACCCCGCACGCCCTCCTGCCCACCCCTGTCACAAGGCCTCCGCTGTCAGGCCCGTCCTGTCCTTTTGTGATAAGAGAAGGAACGAATTTAGGAGAAAAAAAAGTCCTTGAGAAACACTTTTCTTCACCTCAGGTGTCAAAGTCAGTTTGTTTGTTTGTTTTTTAAAAAAAAAAAGAAAAAAATACAATGAAAAATGTCCAAAAATACCATTCACAAGTTGCACAACAGACGTATGTACCCATGAAGTTGAGATTCAGCGGTGTTGAACCCCTTTCTCAGGGATGGACGCGGTCCACGCACGAGGTCAGTGAGGACACCCCTTCCTGGCGCCTTACTCTGTACATAGATTTGCACTCTGGAGTTTTCTGTGAGGACAGAGCTGGCCAAGTGGCGCAGGGGTCACGGACATTTGTGCTTCTCTGACAGATTCGTAAGCAGTGAGGCCTGGCTTCCCCGCTCCCTGCCCTGCCCAGACCTGACCAGACACCCAAGGTGCAGGTGTCTCCAAAGGATGGGCCACTTCAGGGGGGATGCCTCAAGCTGTGACAGGCCAAAGGAGCACCCCTATGTGTGTTGGTTTCAGGTTGCGGGGGACTGTGCAGGGAGCCTGACTCCCTCCTCGCCTCCAGGAGCTTTGCCAGCGTCATCTTGGAAGAACTGGAATCAGACAGACCAGCCTGATCAGGCACAGCATTGTACCAGCCTGGCAGGAGACAGCAGCTGGGCTACACCTGCCCAGAGCCGCGAGCTCTGTCCTTGCAGAAGGCACCTGAGGCCACCCCACCCCACCCCCGGATACTGTACCCTGTTGTCCGGCCGGAAAATGGAGCCTGGGGCCTGTAGTCGTGGGCACAGGTGTCAGGCAGAGCCCCGGGCGTGTCCAGACCCTGAGCTCTGTGGATGATACCCGTGGGCCGGCTCGGTGTGTACACAGAAAGCTGGCAGTTGGGTAGCTGGGGGACTTCACAGACTGTCCTGCAATGGCAGACCAGAGCATTGTGACCAGGGACTCTGCCAGTACGGTGCCATGGCTGTTCCGGGAGCCGCGGGAACAGTGAGGACTCTAGGGAGCGCTTTCCTAGACCCTGCGTGTCCCAGCTTCTCCACGCCCTGCCTGGGAGGCCTAGGCTGCACCACCTGCTCCTGCTGAGGGACAAGGAGCACCCGGCCCAGACTTGTGCGGGGCTGACTTATGGCCTGCGCAGCTCCATCTCGTCATGCCCCAGTGAGCTCTCCGGGGCCCTGGGATGGCCACCCTGTCCCTGTGGCCCAGGCCTATCCTCCCCTTGTCAGGGAGCACTGGGGTGTGTGAACACAGGCCCAGGATTCTGTGTGTGTGTGTGTGTGTGTGTGTATGTGAGGGGGAGGGGGTGGGACAGACTTGGGCTATCTTGCAGAGACCTCTCCTCATTTGGGTGAGGGGTTGCCCTTGGAACCTCAAAGGACCATAGGTGGGCTTCCTGGGCCCAGAGTGCCTTGGTGGTGGCCAACTTGCTTCTACTCTGGCCCTCCCATGGCCTGGCGTGCAGGCCCCCTGCGGCTCCTGGCCACTGCTTGGGAGTGACTCCAGTGGATGGATGTCCTGTGTGCACAGCTGTGGGAGGGGAGGAAGAGCAGCGTCGTGCTGAGCACTGTCCTTGAGGTGCCGTGTGTGCCAGCTGGGGTCGGCTGATGTCCCGGATGCGTGAGGGCTCCTGAGCTGGGCCGTGGATTGTTCCTGCACTGGTGGGGGTGCTGGGGAGGGGGGAAGCCCTATGCTGGCCACGTGCCTGGCTGTCCTGATGGCTGTGTGTGGCCTGGGGGAGAGGGAGAAGGTAGCTTAGGAAGCAGGGACCTCGCCTGAGAGAGCCCTGGGTACTTGGGTTCCAGAGTGAAGCCACACTCTGAATACATTTCACGTCTCAGGAATTCACATTCCAGGTTCAGGAATTTTATTCCAAAGTCCTTTGGTGCACTCGCCACCCCGGGTTCCGAAGGCAGAGAGAGGGTGCAGGGTGTTCCAGGAGGTGGGCAGAGCACCCTGGGGCGCGGGGTGGGGGGAGGGGAGGGGAGGGGAAGCGCTCCCCATGTCACCCTGGGAGGTTTTCAAGCTCCACATCTGCCTGCATAGAAGAGGTAAAAGGACTCTAAATCCAGTCATCTTGGAATAAAAATGAGCAGGTTTGCTTTAGAGCAGGGGTGGGGGGTGGGGGGAAAGGTGGGCGTCGGCTGTTTCCAAAGAGAGCACTTAATTTAATTTTTTCCTCTAAATGACCCAGGGCTGTTCCGTCTGATAGATGGAAGGGTAACATTGCCTTAAAACAGAAATATGCAGGCGTTGTTGGCTATTTTTGGCAAATGAACGTGTCTTCATTCCCAAAGTGGTTCTCATTAGCGGGCAGGTTCTCAGCGCCCTCCTGAGAAACGGGAGGCAGGGCACCCAGGTGGACAGGAGGCATTCCCATCTGCGTCATCCAGGAGTGGAAACCCTCCCTGGGCGGGGACCAGGTGGGGACCCGCGGATCTCAGGCTCAGCCCACCGGCAAGTTCCCATCTCATCCCGAGAAGGGTGCCTTCTAGGATGCGGGATGTCTTCCCAGCCTGGGTCCATTTCAGGGTCTTTTCATTTTTGTGTGGTTTATGGCCATGCTTGCCAGTTTCGGTGGGATTAAGGAAGCCATAGGGTTTTTAGAAACAGTGGTGGAAATATAAACCTTGGTTTTTGGGACTGACTGCAGTTCCAGGAGCCATGTGAGCAGGGGTCTGGAAGTGAAGGGAGACCCCCTCCCCAAAGGCCTCAGAGTGACTTGACATAACCATGGGGCTGGCGTTCTGCTCCTGTCTCCAGCAAGAGGCGCCCTCTTTGCATCAGCCATATCGGGACTGGCCGCCAGCTCCCCAGACGCCTACTGAATCCTACAGCCATACCGACACATGCAGCTGGACATGTAGTCCTCTCCTGCCGGGTGCTATGTAGGGGTGGGCAATGCTGCCCTAGCCGAGAGCACAGGCCTGGGGAGGCAGTCTGGGGCGTCCTGCCTCAGCACCTCCCTAGGACCCTGGGGGTACAGGGTTCCTCCAGCTTCACCCTCCTGGCTCCTTCATTCTGAGGCCATGCATCGGGGCAGGTGCAGCCTCAAGGTGCAAACGTGTGCACTCTGGTGACCGCGGACCTCACCGTGGCCCACGGCCAGCTAGGCCTGGGGAAGGTGGTCCAGAGATGGACATGGGCAGAGGCCCCAGGTGAAGGGCAGCAGGACTGGGGTCTCCATTCGAGATCTTTGCCCCATTCTTTCGCCTGCCCTCAGCCCAGTATTCTTGCCAGAGCAGGTGCTAGGATGGGCTCAACAGGGTTGCAGTTGTGTGACCTGGTTCAGGGCAGGGTCCCAGCCAACAGGAAGGCTCCTGGTTGGGGCCTGAGCATTTTGACTCCTGACAGTGTGACAGTAGGTTTTTTGTGTGTTTGTGTGTGTGTTATTTTTTTTTTAACTCATTTGGAAAAAGTCCTTCATCAAAGACAGTACCCAGGGGAGAAGAGCTGGTCCCATGCCTGATCCAACTCCAAACTTCCAAGGTTGGCCCTAGACGTTCATTCCAGAGGCATTGTCCCAGCATCTGGAAGCACAGTCCAGCTGACTACTGATATATGCCTGGTCTTCCTCCTGCCCACTGACCTGTCCTCCTCAGTCAAAGGAGTGCGTTTGTCAGGAAGTGGGAATCCCCGTGTCCCACGGGAAGAGGGGCCACACTGGGTACCTGCTGACGCCCCTCCCCGACAAGATGTGGGGGTTTGCAGTGTGGGCCCTTGGCCCTGCTCGGCCTCTCCCCCTCCTTCAGCTTTAAGACTTGACTTTTATTTAAGAATAAACAGGATGAGAGAAGTAGCACTCCTTCCCCCAAACCCTCAAACGTCAGTCACACATTCCAGAGGGTGGGGAGGGCACAGGAAGGCAGGGGAGGGGCAGATGTGCAGCCTCCTCCCAGGGCTGGGAGCTCCGTCTACCTGTTCGCTCCCCAGGGACCCCTGGATGGGCTACTTGCAGAGCATTAGCAGGGCTGCTGGGAGCTGATGTCAGAGCCCTTCCCGGAATGTGTCCCCTGCCCTCCCCGTCCCAACCCCGGAGAAGCATGCTACCATGCTCACTCAGGTCGGGGGGTGTCCTCCTGGGTGAGCCAGCGGGAGACTTGCTTCCTGGCCTCACCCTGGAAAAGTCAGCCTGGTGCTGAGTGCTGCCCCCACTGCCCGGTGTGTAGGGGGTGTGTGCCAGCTCCTTACTAAGACTATGCATGCATGATCAGGTTTGGGACCCGCTGTGTGGCTCCAGGCAGACCTGGAATGGCCTCTGCGGGTGTATTGGATATAGGCGACCCCTTCCCGTCCCACACCGTGGTGGAGCTTCTCTGGAATTGTTTGCCAAAATCCCAAGGCAGAACACAAGGGTCCAAGACCATTTCCATCAAGCTCATGTTTGCTCTTCTTGTCTTTTTTTTTTTTTTTAATCCATCCCCCATCACATTTCTGAAGGCCATGGCTCATCTTTCCTGGATCACTACAGTGAAGTATTATAGTTGTACAGTTCCCAGCCTTGGCTTGCTCCAATAAAACTTTGTATGTATTTTGTATGGCATAGATTCTATATTGTAATGATGTCCTATGCAAAAAAAAAAAAATTAACAAAATTGTAAATTTTATTGTTTTAACGTGTATGCATGTTTAGTGACGTTTCCATTTTGAAATAAAAATTATGATTCAGTATTTACTGGCCAGTGCTGCTTTCCTTGAAGGACACGTCCTCACCAGGAGGGGTGGCCTTGGCTGCCCCTCCGCCTGGGGTGGGGTGGAGTGGGGGAGGGTTCTTGCAGCTGTCCCAGACAGCAGGCAGGTGGCTGTGACACTTTCCCCATAAAGGCACATAGCCTTTCCCTAAAGCTCTCCCAACACCAGGGTTCTACCCCAAACCCCGCTCCACCAAGCTGCCCTGTTCCCCAGAATCCAGCAATGTGCCTGTTGGCAGCTGAAAGCGGATCCTACAATGCACCGTGGGCACAGAGATGGGATTGGGGGATCTGGGCCAGGAAGGTGTGCGCTGGGAGCGGAGCCCAGAAATCCCGTGAGTTCAGTGGCCACCACAGCAGAGGCCATGAGAAGCACACACCAGAGACGGGGCAGTCGGTCAAAGCTGCCTCTTCCTGAAGCTGCAGAGGCACCAGCAGGCGTGTTCCGATGAGTGTGTGTTTTCCCTGCCGCGGTCTAGGGGGCGGGGCTGTGAAGTGAGCGCTCCCACGCACACTGCCGCCATAGAAACGCGCACAACGCAGGGCAACACGAGGCTTCCTGCCAAGATATTCGGAGCTTGTTCATGGCTGGCCAGGACAGGCATGGTGCGGCCCTCTGGGAGGCTCATCCTTATCTCAGGAACTGCCCCCACAGATGGATCCGCTTCCATAAATAGTTCTGTGTCGAAAGGATCCCAGATGCTTTACAAAGATTGACACAGGAAGAAAGCTGACAGTGACATCACTGTAGAGACGAGAACTGAGTTCCTGTGGGGGTGGGAGTGTCATGGAAGAGCCCCTAGGTGAGGCTGTGAGGGGGCCCAGGCAAGCAGAAGGGACTCCTCGTGTTCAGATACCAGTGTAGCGTGTTAGAAGGCTGGGCCCGAGTTCCAGCTCTGCACCTGATGGCAGCCTCCTGTGCACTGGCGGTGGGAAGCAGCAGGGGAGGCTGGTGAGGCTGGGTTCCTCCCCCCTCAGGGAACCTGCGTTAGGCCTGACAGGCAGGCATTTGGAGAGGCAGTCTGCGCATGGGAGATCTCTTTCTCTGCCAAGCATTTAAGATGATTGAATGCATATATATTTTTTTAAGTCTTTAGTGTGGGTGGTATTCACTCGGCACATTTTCCTGCCGTGATCTTGTAGACAAGGTTCAGGAAGGTGGGCACAACAAGAATGGGGGTGGTTGAGCCGCATCCGGGGCCTGACCCCCCTTCTCTGTTTTTATTAGATTAGAAAAGCACATTTGTGGCCCTCGAGGGGGGTGCTGTGCAGGCTTAGTGTCTCCCTCCAAGGCTCTGGGACGAGCCAGTCCCTCAGGTCATCTGCCTGAGTGTTTTCAATTCCTAATAACACTGCAGACTGGGTGAGTTATCAAGGAAAGAAACTGATTTGGGCTCTTGATTCAGGCTCAAGATCAAGGGACCATGCCCAGTGATACCCTTCTTGCTGGCAGAGTGCAGAGGAGGCATGCAGTCCCATGGCGAGAAATGGCACAAGTGGGTCAGTGCTGGCCTCTTTGGGCGAGTCCTGGGGCCACAGTGCTGGGAACCTCAGCTGACCCTGCTAGACTCCCATGGCCCCAGCTCTGCACTTGGCATCCCGTTACACTCTCACCCGCTTCAACCCTCACAGAGGAATCGAACCTCAATGAGAGGTTTGGAGGGGTCAGACCCTATTTCTTGGCAGCCATGTCTCAGGGCACTGGTGTGCAGTGAGCACCACACTTCTGGGGGTATAGAAGCAGACATGGAAGTGCCACTGCCAAGGAAGCCATAAAGCAAGCTGTAGTTTGGAAGGGAAGGCCATGGTGTTGTTCTCGGGAACTCCCGGGACATACTCATCCAGACCATCCGAAACTGGCTTCTTGCAGTTATGTGTTGGCTCGGTCATATGGGGTCACGCTCAACTGCAGAGGACCTTAGCTAACAGGCTGGGCTGTGTGTAACTTGTTCTGGGGGCATAGGGAGCTCCATTCCTCCCTGCCTCCCCACCCCCACAAAGCACACCTCTGCTATGCAAGAGAAAACCCACACTCCTCCCTTTCTAAGGTCTTCTAAGTGGAAAGCAGCTGAACCGGGTAAAATGCACAGCTGGCCCCGGCAGTCCTCACAGAATAAATTCCACATGGTCCAGGCTGTTACTCAAGGCCCCCTCATCCCAACATGATTGATCAGATGCATTAGCAGGGAGCTGGATCAGGAGTGTAACAGCCAGGACTTAAACCCACACCCGTATGGGATGCTGACATGGTAGGTGGCAACTTAACTTGTTATGCCACAGCACCTTCCCCTCAAGGATTATTTTAATCTGTCTAGGGATGCCCCTGTCCATTCTTTGGCATCATGGGGTTCTCTGGGAAGGCTGGTGACACCATGACAGGGGACTTTTTCCTGACTACACATTTCTGGGACCACTACACTGGGCAGTCCTGTGAGCCTGCTCCTGGCAACCAATGTGTCCCCTGCAGTGTTCCCCTTGGAAACAGGCAGGCCCAGGCCCAGTGGCTCTCAGGCCACTCTAGGGCTCTCTAAGAAGCCTTCGTGGCTGTGACGCTCCCATCCAGGCTGCCGGTCCTTGGCTGTTCCCTTCATCATTCTGGCCTCTTGGAACCCCAAGGCATGGCCAGAGCAGTGACAACTGCCACCCTCAGTTTACAAGCATGAGAGATGCCCAGGGCTGGCACTCCTGACCCCAACACCAGGGCTCATTCTTTGTATATTTTATTTCTGATTGGCACATTATAAATGCACATATGTATGGGGTTTGAAATGGTACTTCAATACATGCACACATTAGATATTGATAAAATCCATGTAAACAGCATATCCAATACCTTAAACATTGACAATTGATTTCTTTGTGGTAAGAACATTCAAAAAAATTTTTTAAGATTTATTTTTATTATTTTCTTATTGGAAAGACGGATATACAGAGAGGAGAGACAGAGAAGATCTTCCGTCCGATGATTCACTCCCCAAGTGAGCGCAACGGCCAATACTATGCCGATCCGAAGCCAGGAGCCTCTTCCGGGTCTCCCACACGGGTGCAGGGTCCCAAAGCTTTGGGCCGTCCTTGACTGCTTTCCCGGGCCACAGGCAGGGAGCTGGAAGGGAAGCGGGGCTGCCGGGATTAGAACCGGCGCCCATATGGGATCCTGGGCATGCAAGGTGAGGACCTTAACCATTTGTGCCACCGCGCCGGGCCCTCAAAATATTTTTGTAACTTAGATTTATTTATTTTAAATACAGAGTGATAAAGAGGGAGGAAGGAAGAAGAGAGAGAATCAGGAGAAAGATTTTCTATTCTCTGATTCATTCCCCAATGTCCACAACAGGTAGGGTTAGGCCAGGTCAAAACCAGGAAGTTCATTTGGACCTCCACATGGATGGCAGGAAGCCAAGTGCTTGGGCCATCAGCTGTCATTTCAGACATACTAGCAGGAAGAGGGAGAAGTGGAGTAACCAGGACCTGAACCACTCTATTATGGGATGCCCCAAGCGATGGCATAACCCTCTGGCATCACTAGAACGCACTCCTCCTGCCTGACCGTACTGTGCATCTGCTGCCCAGCCTGCCCCCGACCGACTGGGCTGGCACACAGCAAAGCACAGGTTGTCTGCATCTTGGCTCTTACGAGAAGTGCTGCAGTAAACAAAGGAGTTGTGGTGTCTCACCCTGATTCCATTCCCTTGGATATACCCCCAACAGTGGGACTGCTGGGCCGTGGGGGAGTTCGGTTTCTAGTGGTTTCATCAACCTCCACGTTGGTTTCCACAATAACTGTGAATCTCCATTCCTGCCAACAGAGTGCAAGTGTTCCCTTCTCGCCATTATCAGCTCTTATTCAGAACTTTCCTTTATGAAAGAAGGACACTGGGGTTCATTCTTCAATCTCCCACCCCCAAGGTCTTCTTATTTTCAGCTAGACAACGGTTGTGTGGAGCCCACAGGAACACAGGTGAGACTTAGCAGACATCCATGTGAGACTGTGACGGGCAGGCTTCCCTCTGCCACAGCGCCCCATCCCCCAGCAGGTGCTGAGTGATTGATGATTATATGTTGGCAAAATGCTCATTACCTGTGTGCTCTGATGAGTGGCTTGCTCTGTGGGGCCCCATCCCTGCTGTCAGCCAGGAATACACCCCCCTGAGGCCTCTCAGCAGAGTGGGGAGGGGGGCCTCCTGCCCTTGCTGGCATGCTTTGGGGGGAAAGGAGGTTTCTTACAGGGGCCCTCCCTTCACAGGGCCAGTTCCAGAAACTCAGGTCCTAATTGGAAATGTAGATGTGCACGACCATGGCATCTTTAGAGTGGGCATGGGAGGCTGGGGGAGGTACAGCCAGGGAGAGTAAGGGACAGCAGGCCAGTGCTGGAGTGAAGCAAGGGGCTGGTAAGCCACTTATCTACATATACGCCTGCTAAGGCAGCAAATCTTAAATAATAAACACACAAAATATCCAGGTGCTTTAGATAGGTCCAACGCCTGGGAAGAGGACACAAGTTCAACGTCCCCCTTAACATCCAGTATTTCCAATTTAATACATTAGGTAAAAAAGGCTGCTTGCAGAACAGCAGGCAAAAAATAATCACATTTGCTTAAAAAAAAATTGGTGCTCCATGGTTACGCAATTTTTAAAATGAGTTTTATTTATTTCATTTGCAGAGTGACAGGGAGGGAAACAGAAAGACCTTTCCATCTGCTGATGCACTTCCCAATGAACGCCATGTCTGGGACTGGTCAGACCAAGGCTAGGAGCCAGACACTCCATCCTGGTCTTGCATGTGGGTGGCAGGGGACCAAGTCCTTGCACCATCTTTTTTTTTTTTCTTTTTTTAATATTTTTTTTTATTAGAAAGATTTTCAGAGAGAAAGAAAGACAAAAAGATATTCTATCTGCTGGTTAACTCCCCAAGTGTCCACAATGGAAGGAGCTGAGCTGACCTGAAACCTGGAGTCAGGAGCTCTTCCAGGTCTCCCACCCGGATGCAGAGTCCCAAGGCTTAGGGCTGTCCTCGATTGCTTTCCCAGGGCACAAGCAGGGAGCTGGATGGGAAGTGGGGCCACTGGGACTAGACCTGGCATCCATATGGGATCCCAGCACATGCAAGTTGAGGACTTTAGCCACTAAGCTACTGCACCAGGCCCCTTGGTCTATCTTTTCCTGCCTTGCCTGGAGCATTGGCCAGATCAGAAGCTGAGCAACTTGGACTACAGTTGGCACTGATATGGAGTTTGAGTGTTTCATCAGTGAGCTTGCTCATGGAGCCATGGTGCCAGCCCTGGTAGATCCTTCAGCAGCTGAACTGACCACATGGGGAAGTCAGGATGCAGTGGCGGAGCTGGAGCATGGGGGTTTCACCTGTGCCTACAACACTGCATTAATTTAGGATGTGTTAGAACCAGGCCCTGGGAGCAGTGGTGCCATTTTGCTTTCTCTGTATTTGCTCTAGTGTGAAATGCTTGCCAGTTTTGCATGGCCCACGGTCGTGGCTCATCTAGGCAGACTGTCTGTGATGTGCAGAGTGAAGTGGAAGCAAGTGGTTGCAGCCAGACTGCTCCCTGCACTAAGCAGGGATTCTGCCGGGGAGCCTGGCACCCAGAGCATAGCCCCTGGCTTGGATACAGGCCACGCAACAAAGTCAAGTAACAACAGGATGGGTCCAGTCAGGAGTAGGGGACTGAGCGACTTGTTGGGGAGCCATTGATCTGAGATGACAGAAGGAAACTGGACTGGCACAGGAAGGGGCCACATGACCTGTCCTGGTTCCTGGAGGTGCCTGGACACAGAGGGAAGACCTGCAGCTCAGAATCTGACTCCCCGGCTGGCACTGCCCCCTGGGCTGGCACTGCCCTCTGGGCTGGCATTGCCCCCTGGGCTGGCACTGGAAACAGCTTGTTTCCTTTGTGCATGAGGGTACTTCAAAGAATTTGTGGAAAGTGGAATTAAACGATAAGCTTATTTCAGTTCAAAACAAAAGTGCAATCTGTAGATTTTTTCCCATGTAATAAGAATTTGTGTGTATGTAGAGAGAGCTTATCTCCCACCTGCTGGTTTACTCCATAAATCACCACAACAGCCTGGGCTGGGGAAGCTGAAGCCAGGAACCAGAAACTCCATCCAAAATCTCCCATGTGAGCGGCAGGTGTTCTGGACTTGGGTCATTACCTGCTGCTTTCCAGCGCATCAGCAGGGAACTGGATCGGAAGTAGAGTCAAAGCAACACTGCAGTCTGGGTGCAGGCATCCCAGTGGTGCCCGAACCTGCTGCACCACAACAGCAAGCCCAGAATCTTTCACTAACTTTTTGAAGTACTTTCACAAACAGCAAAATAGGTGTTATTATGTGGAGTGTTCCATTATGGTGTCCAAGGACTTTGGAAGTCATTGGACTCTTGGTTTTATCTATCATCTATCTATCTATCTATCCTGGGAATTTTAATCAAACACCCCAACAAAGTTGAGGAAAACCAAATAATTGCACACAAAACCAACTCATGATAAAATGTCTTTCTACCTTGCCTATCCCATGAGTTCCACCACTCCATGGGGAAACTCTTTTTTATCACTTTTGTTTTCAATATCTTGGTGGCTATTCCCTTAAGCCTCTGATTCATGCATGTCCTCCTGTCTGGGAAATTGTAAGCGTTTACCAAAGCATACTGGCTTCCTGATCACAGAGATGGATACTGTGGCTCCCGGCACTTCATCCTCCGCCTCCTGCATTTACAGCTTGAGCAGGTTTCTAACCCTTGTGCAGGCATGTTGCTCTTACACCATGTATCGTCTGCCATCCCGTTAGTCTGTGCCTTGTCTCCCCTGCGTGGAAGGTGACAGCACGCATCCATCACCCTGCTTTTCTTGACTCTGCTGCTTCCCTTTGACCATTTCCTTTTGTGGGTCCCCATGGTACCTCAGTGGGAGCCTCCAGTGCCCAGGGCTGGGCACAGCAGTGGTACTGCTACTTGCCACAGTTAAATCCTGGTCAGAGGCACGTACCCTCCCCTGTGGGCCTGGTATTCTCCCTTTACCTTCAGGACACTGCCAACCTCCTAGAGCAAACGGAGTGAGCCCATTTTCACTCCCTCATTAACCAAAGGTTGTATCACATTTTAGTTTCTTTGTGACTCCCATCTGCACTCCTTGCTCTTAACAGGATAGTAATGCACCCCAGCCCAGCCGCTACCTTAGTGTTACCTTTCAGTTCCCAACAACTTCTCTCCTGCCCATTTTTCTCCTCACTCTTTGGCCTGCCTGCAGCACTGGTACCGGTACTGGTGAGTCACTTCAAGTCGAAATTCTCCCTTGATTCATTTGAAAAGATTCATTTATTTGAAAGACAGAGTTACAGAGGGGGAGAAACAGAGAACAGTCTCCCTGCTCCACTCACCAAAAAAGGTCCCAGTGGCAGAGGCTAGGCCAGGCCAGAGCCAGGAGTCAGAAACCTCGCATCTTCCATCTGGGCACAGGGGCCCAAGCACTTGGCCCATCTTCCATTGCTTTCCCAGGGACATTAGCAGGGAGCTGGATCAGAAGTGAAGCAGCCAGGATTTGAACCCGTGTCCAAATGGGCTGCCCCGTTCTTATTTATTTTTATTTCTCCCTTTGCTGGAATATAATCCAAAATAATTTTCATAAAATGGATGCGTAGGAGATGGTTTTGTGTTGCTTCAAGTCCTTGGAGTTTGAAAACATTTTTATTCTTTTCCCTTTCTGAAAATACCTTTATTCTGCTCCACACTTAATTGGCAATTTGGCCCGGTATAGAATGCCAGGTTCAAAAGGACTTTCTGCTCGCCTGGAAGTCTGAGGCAGTGTGGTTTATAGCCTTGCAACAAGCCTTTGATTTGTCCTTGTTTGAAATCTGTCAACCAGGGGTACTCCCCGCTGGTCTGCCAAGTTTTATTCGATTTGTTTACTTGAGAGGCAAAGCGACAGCTCCCACCTCTGGCTCTTTCTGTGAATGTCCACAACACCCAGAGCTGGGTGGGCAAGGGCCCCAGTCTCCCACTCGGATAGCTGGGACCCGGCTAACCTGTGCCATTACTGCTGCCTCCCAGGATCCACATCAGTGGCAACCAGCACCTGGAGGCAGGCCTCGAACCCAGCTCCTTCCAACATGGCTCAGGAGTCTTCAGTGGTGAGCTAAATGCCAGCCCATGTTGCAACTATGTTGAGGGGCAGGCCTGCCTCCGAAGGACACTCACCTGAAGCTGCTGCGTAAAGGCATTCCTGTGATATTTTCTTGCTTCCTCCCCACCTCCCCTACTTCTCTTTTTGGGGATTCATGTTAGCTGAAGGCTGCCACACCGAACCACCTTCTGTGGCTTCCACTTCAGCATGGGCTCCCCTCCCCTCCGTCTCCTGTTCTGCACCCTGAGCTGGACTCCCATTCATCCTCTGAGATACCTTTGCTGCACGTCCCGGCTGTCAGCCTGGCATCCCTGTCTCCAGGGTCTCCAAGGGACAGCAGGGCCGTTCCCAAGGCTCCGGAAAATCCCAGGAGTTTGTCAGCTGTTGGCCCTGAGGGGGCTTTCCATGGGATTTTCGACAGGACCATAGGTTGGGTAAGCACTAGCCACCGTGGCCGCCGGGGCAGAGTCCTGGCTACAGGCCACATCCCGGGGACCGCGCGCCGCGAGGCCAAGCTCCCGCTTTGCTCCCCAAGCATCCCGACCTTGACTAGGGAGGCCCGCACCCTCGCAGGGGTCAGCCCGCACCCCTCCAAGTCCCTGGGGCAGCGGCAGCGCTGGTCCGCCCCTTCCCCCCGCCCCGGCCGCCCTTCCGTGGCCGTGCCGGGGAGCGCGCCGCTCGGCTGTCGCGTCCTGAAGACGTGGCAAATCCACTCTGAGGACCTGCCGCGCTGGGGCTTCGGGAACCGGCCCCCTGACCACCACCGGTGGGCCTGGCTCCTGGCACCGGGAAACTTCCTGGCGCTCCGAGCCCCGGGAGCTCATTGGACGGCGGCGACGCCACTCCCGGGTAGGGAAGGCAGGGGGCGGGACCTCGCCTCGGGGAGGGGTCCCACCTGGAGCCGCCCCGCCCTGCGTGCTTGTGACGGGAGCCCTGGCTTCCCCGGATGCCCCGTTCCACCGCGCGGGCGTCGTGTCCCCGGTGGGGCGTCCCAGAGGCACGGTCACTCCTTGTCCTGTGCGCCTTCCTGGGCCTCCCCCGAGAAGCGGGGAGGGCGTGACGGTGACAGCGCAAGCCTCTGCTCAAGGTATTCTGCAGCGGCCTCGACTGGGGCCAGGTAGGGGCCAGGCCAGGGTCTCGGCGGACAGCATTTTTCCCATGGCCCCTCCGCACTCTGTCCCATGCATTCCCTGGAGCCTTCCTTGAACGTCTTGTGCAGCCGACTCGTCCTGCCACACGTGGAGAAGGGCAGAGTGCAACCCAGCCGAGCCTCCCGCCGCTGTCTGTGGGCAGCGAGCGGATTACAGTGGTCTAGGCCTTAGCACTCTCAGAAAGTGAGGTCTGCCCTTTCAGGGCACGGCTCTGTCCACAATGGTGGGAGAACTTTCTAGAAGTTTGTCTCCAGAGTGCCTACTGGTGACTGTCAGTCTCCTCCTTGAGTCCCCCCAGCTGGGGTGCTCTCTGCTGTGCTCCCCGTACCCCGGTCACCATGGTGCTCTGGGGTCCTTCAGCGTGGGAGAGGAGCCGCTGTGGGAAGCAGTGGGCAGAGCGTTCCCAGCCAGGCCCCCGCTGGCTTAGCCTGAAGGTGAGGGCGATGATGACAGGGCTTCCTGCTGGAACCGTGTTCATTATCTCCCAGACACTGCTCAAAGTCCCAGGCGTGTGTGGACTCGCTTCTTTCCCACAACGTCTGCCTGGGCGGGGATGAAAAGACGGGGTCCGGACTTCAGGACACAGCGCCCACCCCCGCCCCGCCCGCTGCTGCTCCCTGCACACAGGAACTGGCAGCATCCCGCAACCTGCCTGCCCCTTGATGTTGGATCTCAGAATCCCTCCCCCTGGCCGCGCTCCCCACACATCCTGAGCAACTGAGAGCCCCCCAGACAGGGTTGTCCCGGGTGGCACATTTTGTAATGCGCACAGGTCCCTGTCCCATTTGGGCTCTGCAAGTCCCAGAGCAGACAGATTCAGTGCTGCAGTGCCCTGCTTTGTGTGTGTGTGTGCTTTAAGATTTATTTTATTTTTATTGGAAAGGCATATATATATATGTATTTAGAGAGAGAGAGAATGAGAGAGAGAGGACAGAAGGAAGATCTTCCGTCCAATGATTCACTCCCCAAGTGACCACATTGGCTGGTGCTGTGCCAATCCGAAGCCAGGAGCCAGGAGTTATTCCAGGTCTCTCACATGGGTACAGGGTCCCAAGGTTTTGGACTGTCCTCGACTGCTTTCCCAGGCCACAGACAGGGAGCTGGATGGGAAGTGGGGCTGCTGGGATTAGAACTGGTGCCCATGTAGGATTCCGGCGTGTCAATGTGAGGATTTTAGCCACTAGGCCACTGTGCTGGGCCCAGCAGTGCCCTATTAAAGGGGAAAACTCAAATAGCACAGAGACAGTTGCTGCCTATGTAAGGAAGGGGGACATGGGACCAGGGCTGCCATGAGCAGATCCAGCCGCAGGCCTGTGACACCTGCATTTCCTATGGGCGCCAGTTTGAGTCCCGGCTACTCTACTTCTGATCCACTTCCTTACTAATGGCCTGAGAAAGCAGCAGAAGATGGCCCAAGTGCTTGGGTCCCTGCTGTTCAGACGGGAGACCTGGAAGAAGCTCCTGGTTTCTGGGTTAAGTCTGGCACAACCCTGCCTCTTGTGGGCCTTTGGAGAGTGAACCAGTGGGTGGAAGATTCTGTCTCTCCTCTCTCTCGGTAACTCTGCCTTTCAAGTAAATAAAAACAAGCAAACCCTTAAAAAGGTAGAGGAAAAAATAAAACCCTTATGTGTGTGTGTATATATATTTATATGTATATATAATACATATAATATATAATATACAACAGCCATCTCCTATTTTTTTTAAGATTTTTTTTTTATTTGTAAGGCAGATTTACAGAGAAAAGGAGAGACCCAGAGAGAAATCTTTCATCTGCTGGTTCACTCCCTAAATGGCTGCAACCACCAGCACTAGCGCCCAGGGACCAAGAACTACATATCTCCCCTGTGGGTGCCAGGGGACCAAGTGTCTGTGCCTTCTTCTGCCATCTCCCAGGATGCACTGGCTTGCCAGGAAGCCAGAGCGGAAGCTGAGTACCTGGGACGTGAAGGGGTATGGGTTCTCAGGCGTTCCGTGCAGCGGCTTCACCCACTTCACCACAGTGGCCCCCTCAGTATGTGTTTCATTTAGGGTATTTTCAGTTCACCCTGCCTTTACAAGCGGGTGGGTCTGATGTGAGTGGAGAATATATATCTTGTTCTAGATCTATGAAGTTTGTGCGAAGTTGAAGCCCTGTGGCTATAGGGATACGGAGGGGTGGTGGGACCCACGTGTTCTTTGACATGTCTGGGACCTTTTACGTGTCACACAGCTCAGCCATTATACTTCGCTGCATTTTACGTTTGCAGGTGTTCAGCAGCGTCACTACAGTCCAAAGTGGAACGTAATCTCCAAAAGAAACTGCAGGGTCAGCCGCCATCACGCTAGCCTGTCCTCCCGGCTCTGGCAGTCACTAGCCCTTCCGTCTCGTGTAAGTGGAGCCGCCCAATAAGCCTTTGTGTCTGGCTTCATTCACTGTCAAGTCCGTCCGCTTTGTAGCTGTGTCCTCGGTGTTTCATTCCTTTCAGGTCTGGATCATCCACTCAGGTGGAGACACTTTAAAGAAATATTTAGTTATTTATATTGGAAAGGCAGATTTACAGAGAGAAGGAAAGAAAGATCTTTCATCTCCTGGTTTATTGTCCAAGTGGCCACAACAGCCAGAGCTGAGCTGATCCAAAGCCAGGAGTCAGGAGTTCTTCCAAGTCTCCCACCTGGGTTACAGGACCCCACAGCCTTGGGTCATCCTCTACTGCTTTCCCAGGCCATCAGCAGGGAGCTGGATGGGAAGTGGAGCAGCCAGGACATGAACCAGTGCCCGTATGGGATCCAAGCACATGCAAGGTGAAGACTTTAACCGCTAGGCTACTGCGCTGGGCCCATATAGAGACACTTAAAAAATCCATTAGCCAATGCGATTGTTTCTGCCTTTGGCCACTATGAATGTTGCTAATATGAAGATTTGTGTACATGTATTTTGTTAACATAGATTTTCTGTGCTCTGGGATATCTAGCTAGGACTGGAATTGCTGGGTCAAATAATGACTTGAGAGTTAATCATTGAAGGAGTTTCCTACTGCGTTCTCTCCATTCCCCCAGCGATCTGTGGGGTGCCAATTTTCCCAGCCCTCTCCAGCACCTGTTGTCTGTCCTTTTTCGACGGTAGCCATCCTGACGGATGTGAAGTGGTATGTTACTAGAGTTTTGATTTGTGGTTCCCAGATGGCTAGAACGCATCAGTTATCTGTAGTTTCAACTCTGATTCTACTTCAGATCGTATCAAAATTAATCTGAGAAGCAACTCTAAGTGAGGGCAGGTGCAGCTGCTGGGGGTGGGGTGGGAGCTGGGTTTGGGCCCATGAAGTCAGCCGGGGCTGGTCCTGGTTGGAGCTGCACGCTGCCTCTTCTTGGATCCCAGCCAGCACTGGAGGCTGTCGCTCCTTCACACTCCCTGGGCAAGGCCCGCTGTCCCAGCAGCTCTGGGACTGCACGATACACGAGAATTCTGCCGAAGTTTCCATACGCGGCCTGCCGGAGAACATCCCCGATGCCCTCCACAAAGAGGTCACTGCTCGTGGGAGACAAGGGCCGAGCCACCTAGAGTCTGTCACTGTCACCTAGAGCCTCCCTGCCCGCTAGAGTCTCCCGCAACTTCTCCAAATCCAGCTCAAGCTCCAGCCCCTCCCGTCTTTGGCCTGGGAGCTTGGGAGCTTGTGGCTTCCAGCTCCCCGATGTCCGTCTTGCTTCTTGTGCTTCTGGCTGGGAAGCAGCACCGTGGTTGTGAGGTCCTGAGGTCATGGAGGGCGTTCTGGAAGGCAGCTCTCATCAGAGGGCTTCTAGCCCTCACCCACTCTCTCACGTGCTCTGCTGTCTGCCCTGGGGCTCTGGCCAGAGCCTGCCTCACACCCTTTGGACCTGCAGCCTCCTGCCTGGGAGTTAAGTAACCCTGTCCTCACTCACAGGGGTGGTGCCACACAGATTCATTGCAGGACACAGGCAGTGGGGGGGACTCTGTTATCCTGTCAGTACTGCTCCCATCTGCAGGGATGGGCACACACCACCAAACACCACATTTTTAGAAAAAAGATTTATTCTATTATTTTAAAAGGCAGACTTAGAGAAGGAAAGATAAAAAGAGATCTTGTATGTGCTGATTCATTCCTTAAATGGCCTCAACAGCCAGGGCTGGGCCAGGCTGAAGCCAGGGGCCTGGAATTCCATCTGGGTCTCCCACGTTGTGGGGGCAGGGGCACAAGCATTTGGGCTGTCCTCCCTGATTCCATTAGCAAGCAGGAAGCCAGGTCAGAAGGACTGGGACCGTATCCAAATGGGATGCCAGCTTTGCACGTGGCAGTTTAACCAACTTCACCACAACTGACTTGAAGCAGAGGAAACTTGATTTGCCAAAGAGGACCGAGATGAAGGACAAGCTGCAGGTGCCACCAGTGGGGGAAGGGTCTTCCTGATGCCATTTTAATGCCTCTTGGCTCTTCTAACAAATAGAAAAGAATGGAGAAAAAAATCAGAAAACATAGACCAATGGGATGGCATGCAGCCACCAGGGCATGGGGCTGTGAATGCCTATGAAAAAGAGATGTGAATTGAGGAATGTGTGGCTGGTGCCCCAGGACCTGAGAGGGGGTCCTTGGGGGAGAACTTGGCAGAATCACAGTCAGATCGACTCAGACTCCTGGTGGGGAAGAGCTGGGGCAGGCCACTGCGGACACTCACCGAGAATGTAACCGGACCTGCCTTGCTTGGAGCGGCTTCTCCGGAAGGGTTGGGATAACACAGGTGCAGAACCATCTATCCACGGGCTAATGGCAATCAAATCCAGAATTCTATTGCCAAACTTTGGTCTTTTTGGTATTTGTCATGTTTAAGATAATCCAGCCCGTTAGGGTCACAGTGGCCTTGCAATGAAAATTTAGTTATCATTGAGGATTTAGACTTGAGATTTGAACTTGAAATCTGAGTCTGTATATTGGAACACTTACGGGACTTGAATCTCCATATGTGAATGTGTCCTGTGTATGAACAGAACTTAAGTACGTGGAAGGGGGCTGGCCTTGTGATACAGTGGGTTAAAGTGCTGCTTGTGACCTACATAGGACACCGGTTCGAGGCCTTGCTGCTCTATTTTCGATCCAGCGCCCTGCTAATCTACCCAGGAATGCAGTGCAAGATGTTCCGAGTGTGTGGGCCCGTTGTACAGGTGGAAGACCCATATGGAATTCCAGGGTCCTGGATCCTGGCTTTGTCCTGAGCTAGCCCTGGCCATTTGGGGAGCGAGCAAAGGATAGATCTCTGTCTTTCACCATCTCTGTAACACACACACACACACTTCATCTTCTGGTTCACTCCCCAAATGGCCACAATGACCAGAGAGAGCTAGGTAGCCCAAGGCTGGAACTTCATCCTGGTCCTCATGTGGGCACAGGTGCCCAAGGCCTTGGGCCATCCTCTGGTGCTTTTCCAGGTCATTGACAGGGAGTTAGGCCAAAAGTAGAGTGGCTAGGACTTGAACTGACACCTATCTGGAATTCTGGTGCTGCAGGTGGAGGCTTAGCCTAATACACCACCATGCCAGCCCCCAATAACTCTGCTTTTTTTTTTTTTTTTTTTTTTTTGTAGAAAAAATGATTTACTCTTTTATTGGAAAGGCAGATTTTACAGAGAGAAGGAAATACTGAATCCTAGGCCCCAATAACTCTGCTTTCTAAATAAATACTTTTTAGAAAAAGATTCAAGTCCTAGGCAGTGGGGCAGGACATGCTACTGGCTCTGTCTTGGCCTCCTCTCTGAAGCAGTTGAGGTGCCATGTCCCAGAGCTTCTGAGCTGTGCCGCTGACCCAGCTGTTGAGTGAGGAGCTGCCTCCAGCACAGAGGGTGGCAGGCTGGGCAGGGAGTCTGGACAGGGGCCACAGGGCTTGGGATCCTTGGGCCACACACCAAGTACCCACACCGCCAATCAATGAGGTCCAGAGGCCCACTCTCCTCTAGTCCAAATTTTCCCTTTGCTGTTGCCTTGGGGATCCAGCTCACCCAAGGGTGCCCCAAGAGGGCAGCCCCTGGGCCAAGGTAATCAGGTGGGGTGGTGATGTGATGGGACCAGCTCAGGCAGGAACTTTGCCACATGCCTTCACAGGAGGGCCATGGGTGCCCCCAACCCCCAGTCCGTGCTGAGTGGGGGCAGGGGTATGAAGAAGGGTTCTGGGCCTCTTTCCTCTGTAAAACCAGGGCTTCCTTTTGGTCTTAGCTTAGCAGCCCTGTGTCTCAATTTCCCCAGCTAGGGGAAACTCGGCAGTGTGAGCCCCTTAGGCAAGCAGAAGGCACCACCAGGCAGCTGCTTTTAGTCCGCCTGAGTTCACCTTCAGCGGTGGGCCCAGGAGCTCATAATTAGCCCGCTGTGCACATGTACACACACACATCTGCGTCCCTGTGTTTTGTGCTCAGCTCCAGCCTGTGGCTCCCAGTAATTTGCCTGATCTCTGGGATAAGGCTTTTGCCTGGACAGGTTCCCACCACAAAGCACTGTGTGCTCAGCGGGCAGGAGCGGCAGTGGCAAAGATTGGGGCTGTTTGGGGATGTTCCCCCACTTCCTACCCATCAGACAGCTCTGTGGAGCTGTTCCACTGTGCCAGAGAACAGCTTGCACCGCCTCCAGTGTCAGGGTACCAAACAGCATGGGGCCAGGTGCATTGAGAGGGGCAGACGTGCAGAACCCAGTACTGGCATCGCACACTTGCCTGGGAGGGCAGAGGAAGAGACAGTCCTGTGAGCCCGCAGCCAGGGTCCTCATCTGTGCTGCTGCCTTCGGCCCAGGGTACACCCTGGAACATGGATGAGTTGGCAGGACCCCCAGCTCAGGGTCCCCGAAGGCCTCCATGGCCACCACGCCCACCTCATGGGGGGACTTGGTGGCAGGACTCTGGTCCTGCAGAGAACCAAGCAGAAGCCTCCTGGGAGGCAGTAGGCTGCCGCCACAATGCCATCATCCACTCCTCCCGGGGCAGCCACAGGCGACGGGGGTTGGAGGGAGTGGGGAAAAGCCGGCAGCCAGGCCCAGAAGCCCTGGGCAGAGCCCATGCAGCTGCCTTTGATCAACCCAGAGCCCCAGCACCCCATGGGCTTTGCTGTGCCCAGGAGCCTTACCCTACGGCAGGTGCAACCTGGATGCCCCTGGCACAACGGGAGCCTGTGTGAAGAGAGTGGTACTGTGGAGAGGCCCAACAAAGCCTCCCCTGCCCCTACCCCCACCCTGGGTGGAGCTGGTCTTCTGAAAACAGGGGGCCCCTCAGCCCTGAAGGTCAGGGGGCCCACCTGGCAGGGCGTCTGCGTCCCTGTGTTTTGTGGGCCGCCAGTCTTGCCAAACAACCACCTAATCCTTTTGGGTTCCCAGAGCCCTCCTGCCCACACAGGTGCTGAGGCCAGCCCCCAGGGGATCCGTGACGCCCACTGCTCCTGAGCCAGGCCTGGGCCTGCCCCCTCTATTCCCAGATGAGGTTCAAGGGCACTGAAACCTGTGCTAACCTTGCAGGGCTGGGCACAGGACAGTGGGTGGGGTCCGAGTCAGGGCTGACTCATCCTGGGTGGGTGTGCCAGGGTGGGGTTGCTGTGAGCCAGAGGGGCACCAGCTGCCATGTGTGTGTGTGTGTTGGCGGGGAGTCCTGTGCCCTCACACCTGTCCTGTCTGGTTGGCCAGGGCAGGTAGTAGGAACAGGGGCTGGACACTGGCTCTGGGCTGCAGGCCTTCTGCCCTGCTGGTCCCACACTTGGTGCCTCTCCCTCTCCGATTCCCCTCTGTCTGGGTGCTCAGGTTTGATATGATCAACTTCCCTGAACTCCAGGAGTTTAATCCACTGAACAGCTTGCATTCACTGGTCTTAAAAGAGTGGAAACACAATTTGACCGTGGATTTCAGGGGCAGGACTCCTGGGAGTGATTAGGAGGGATTAGGTAATCAGGGTGGGGCCCCCATGGTTGGCGCCGAGTGGCTTTTTCAGAAGACGGACACAGACAGACACGGGCACTACCCATCTCTGGCCAGGTGATACTTTGCCTTGGAACTCTAGCAGCAAGATCTCGCTCATCAGAGGCCAAACTGACGGGTCCTGCCCCATTGTGGCCTGCAAGCCTTCAGCACCACGAACTAAGATCAGCTCCCTTCATAGCTGCTAGCTGGCCCCCAGCATTCCATGACCACCACGCAGCACTGGAGAACCTGTCCTAGCTGCAGGGGCCCAGGGAGCTCAGCTTCTGCCCTTTGTCCAGGGACTCCCACTCTGCGGCCCTGGGGGAGGTGAAGGTTGCAGGTTTGAGTTTGGAGTTTGGGGTTCTGCCTCCTTCTGGCCCATTCTCCCCTCCTTCTTCCTGGCCTCCATGAAATGGGGGAAGAGGACTCCACATTGGGATTCCCCAGCAAAGAATGGAGTCAGGGCAGTGGGATAGGAGAGGTCAAAGCCTGGCTTCACTTCCTTTCTGTTTGTTTTTAAAGATTTGTTTATTGAAAAAGCAGTTTTACACACACACACACACACACACACACACACACACACACACACAGGGCAATACAGAGATCTATCCACTGGTTCACTCCCCCAGAAGGCTGGGCAGGAACTTCATCCAGGTCTCCTATGTGAGTACAGGGGTTCAAAGATTTGGACCATCTTCTCTTGTTTCCCAGGCACATTAGCAGGCAGCGGGATTGAAAGCAGAGCAGCTGGGACACCAACTGGTGCCCATATAACATTATTAGTGTCAGGCCCGGAGCAATGGCTCAGTGGCTAAATCCTTGCCTTGCAAATGCCTGGGTCCTACATCGGCACAGATTTGTGTCCCAGCTGTTCCACTTCCCCTCCAGCTCCCTGCTTGTGGCCTGGGAAACAAGTCAATTGCAGGCATTGGTTTACCCACCTGGCCCACAGCACCGGTCCCTTTTCTTCCCTGTCACCTTGTGTCCTCACTGGGCAGGGGCTGTTAACACAGGCTGGGCGTCCCTTCCTAGCGACGGCTGGGACCACAGGTGCTTTGGGTTTCACATTTCTTTCCTTAATGTGGGACTATTTGCACATATTTGGTGATGTTTCCTGGGTATGGACCCAAGTCTAAACATGAAATTTATCTGTTTTGCTTCTGCCTTATACAGACATCAGTTCCTGAAGTTAGGTCTGTGCAGCAGTGTTAATAATGTTGTGTATAAGGTGGAGTTTTGTGGTGTAGAATTTTCCACTTGTGGCATCACAGGGGTCCTCAAATATTTCAGATTTTGGATTTCAACTTTTCGGATGAGGGATGCTCTCGGCTTATACTAAGGAGAAGGTCAGGGCGTGAGGGGCAATCACAATAAATAGAAAATAGAAGAGAGACAAATGCTGGCGGCGAGGCCTGTAGGCTGACCAGGGGGCCCTCTTGAATATGTGTAGTTAAGGATCTGAGAAGGGTGAGTTAGTATAGCTTTGGGAAGGAATTTCCAGAGAGAATTCAGATGCTAGGTCCTGAGATGGTGGTCCCTGGTGTGGCCAGGACAGTGAGAGGCCCTGGCACTGAAGCAGAGGGGGAAGGGAGTGGAGCCTGAGCAGAGTGAAGCATGCAGGGAAAGGGACCTTCAGGGAGCTCTAGCTGAGGGTGACTGGCCACCAGATGCTCCACACAATGAGGAGGGGAGGGGTGGAGACAGGAGCAACCAGCCACAGTGGGCTTGGAAGGGAGGTGATATTGTCCTGGGCCAGGGTGACAGTGGCTGCAGGTGACATGTACACGCTGGCTGGACCTGTTGGTTGGGGTGTGGCAGAAGGGGGAGGAGGGGATGCCCCTGAGCTTTGGGTCTGAGCAGCCGGAGGCATGGAGGGGAAGGAGGGGCTGTGTGGCTTGCCGTCGCAGTGGCGGTGGGGTAGCAGGAATCAAGGATGCTGCCAGGGCTGGCACCCCATCCTCTGGACGTGCAGGTCTGTGCTGGATCTGAGGTCTGGAGTAGGGAGAAGGGGCCACCTTGGCATGCAGGGCTGTGTAGAGCTCTTCCCTGGGAAGATGCCCACTTGACAAACTGAGGTGTAGCCAGGTAAGGCCTGGGCTCTGCCTGCGTGGTCTCCAGCTTCCCTCTGCCAGGCCGGCCTGGCTTCCTCACAGCACCATGGCTGAGTTGCCAGGGGGCAGTGTCCCAAGGGAGAGCCAGGCAGAAACAGTCTGGCCATTTGTGACCTGGACCTGCTGACCTTTAGCTCAGGGTGGCAAGCCAGCCTGGGCTGCAGGGAGGGAGACACACCACACTGCCAGAGGGTTCTGTGCTCATGTCCTTGGCTGGGGAGGGGGGTTGCATCCAGGTTGTGCCACAGGCAGGAATTGCACTGGGTGGTGCCCAAAGGTATGTAGGGATACAGAGTTTCAGCTCCAACTTCCAGCTGTTCCTCCACCCAGCCTCCTGATGCTGGGAGGATCCTGTGTTTGCTGTGGGAGGAGACCCCCTTCAGGGGACCCCTGCCAGCCTGGAGGATGAGGGTTGCATGAGGAGAGGAAGCTTGTTTGCAGCTTTCTGTCTGGGGCTGTGTGGGTAGAGGGGCCAAGTCACCGTGCTGGGGACACGTGGGAGGCCGTGGCCACAAGCTGAGGTCCTCCGTTGCTCTTGGTTGACAAAGGCCTGGAAGGGAATCCCAGGCAGGGGAGGAGCAATGGGTTTACAGCATGACTGTCAGGAAATCCCCCAGGCATGCCCTTCTGGAGCAGTGCTCAGGGCATGCCTCCCCGCTCACAGGCACTGTGCCCAGGGCGGCACGTGTCCCTCCACTGGCGATGGAGAAGAGCTGTCTCCAGCAGTGGCCACCATTTCCGGCTGTCACCAGATATGGGCTTCTTAAGCTCATTAGTCTGCAATCCTCTCCCCACCTCCAGGTCGAGGAGACTGGTCTGGTTCCACCATGAGCCTCATCAAAATATGCCAGACCAAAACGTGGGGGAAAGCACTTTCTGGGATGTGGCAAGGTGTTTCATTTCTTCACCAGCAGCCTTGTCAGCCTCACTCGCTCCATCAGATGCCCGCCCTGTTCCAGGAGCCAGCAGGGCGAGATGGAGGACAGGAAGCAGGGGCAGTTACGCAGAGTCCCTGGGAAACAATGCTGCCTTCTCTTTGCTATTCTGCTGCTTGCTCTCCAACTGGCTCAGCCCCGCGGCCTTTCTCCAATCCCACAACGTCTTAGTCCAGTTTTAGTCACCGGTTATGGCCCTGAATCAATTTGGAGCAAGATCTTTGGCTCTGGCCAGAGTAATACTGTGGCCAAAAATGACACCAAGACTGGATGTTCTAGTAACTAATCAGGCATAATGGCCTCATCATTCCGGTCTCCACCCTGGCGGGCTCAGAGTGTAAAGAGGTGGCATGTGCTGGCACTAGCAACCCTGCCAGAGTGGTTCCTTTTGTTAGTTATGGGAATCTGGATTTTGTACTTGGCATCTGGACCTATTCTGACCAATGGGGAATGGGCAGCAATGACATGAACCACTGCCAACCCAGGAAGTGACTTGAAGAGGAGTGGGTGAGTTCATCATGTCTCCTTCTCCTCCTGCAGGATGGAAGGTAGATGTGATGGCTGGAGCTGCAGCTGTCATAGTGCAACGTGAGGTGGTCTTGGGGATGTAAGTTCAGGTAGTCACGCACAGGAAGGTGGGGGACCTGAATCCCAGACAAGCTGCAGCCTTGAAAACAGATGTGAGCTTCCTGTCTTGCGCCCTGAGCCAACTACTGCTTTGTTTAAGCTGAGTGGGTGAGGGTTTCTGTATAACCTGTAGCCAAAGAGAATTCATCACTGGCAGAGAGGTTCCATTCAGCCCTGTTTCTGTTCCAGAGTTTGCCAGTGGTCCTGTGTGTCCTTGGTGGCCTTACGCTGAGCTAAGGCAATGCATTTGCGAGATGTCGCTGTCCTTATCGAGGAAGGTGACCTCTGCACACAGATGTGCCATGGGTCTGGGATATGCAGACTGGAGTATTGCTCCAGCTTTGGGGTGCAGAGGGCAGCCTGGGAACTTCTTTCCTTATTTTTTTTTTCTCCCAGAACTGGAACATATCCATGGGTTTTATTTGTTCATTTTAAGATTTTTATTTATTTGGAACACAGTTACAGAGAGGGGAGGAGAAACAGAATCTTCCACCTTCTGATTTACTCCCAAAAAGGGATTGGCCAAGCCAAAGCCAGGAGCCAGAAACTTCTTCTGGGCCTTGCGTGTGGGTGCAGGCGCAGAAGCACTTAGGCCATCTTCTGCTTTCTCAGGTGCTCAGGCAGGGAGCTGGACCAAGAGCAAAGCAGCAGGAACTTGAGCCGGTCCTCACATGGGATGCTGGTGTTGTGAGCTGCTGTTTAGCTTGCCATGCCACAATGCCATTGTCTCATGTTCTTTTATTTATACAAAAAAAGTTTCTTTGCAGATGTAATTTAAGAGCTCCACTGAACACTGGGATCTGTCTCTGGCATGCCTCTGCCTCTTGCTCCATCCCACGCCCCCGCCGCCTCCCCCCACCTCGGGACTCAGCCTGGGGACACCTGACATGTGGGACATGAGGCCACTCTTGGGGCTGCAGCATCACTATTCAGAAAACAGACCACATGTGGGCCCTTGGTTCACCCTGGGCAAAGGAGGTAATGGGAAAACAGGTGCCCTCCCACACAGCAAGCAGACAGGAAAACACAGCAGAAAAAGGGGAAGGAAGAAAAACAAGATCAAAACTGAAAGGAAAACAAAGTTCAAAAGTTTTATGTGAGGGTAGCAGATGGGGGAGGGGCAGTCACAGGCAAATGCGATGAGTAGGGTGTGATGGGAGCATGTTCCGGCTTCATTCCTGGGTCATGGCACCCCTTTCTGCCTCCACTTCTGAGTGGGGGTCCCATTGAGCAGCAGGCTGAGAGTCCACAGTTAGCAGTCAGAAGGAGCCCAGCAATGTCCCTTTCGGGTCTGTAGAGCTGCAAGTGCACTGTTGGCTTGCCCCTCGTCCACCAGGCCTCATATGATGGAGCATCAGTGTTACATTCGCACTAGGAAAGGAATAAAGATAGGGTGTGCTCTAGATGGTATGTGTATGACTATTGGGAGGTGATGGGGTCCTGAGGGACCCTGGAAAGCTCCCTCTCCCCATCCATCATGTAAGCTAAACAGGAAGGGAGCTCGGAGCAGACATGGGGCCTGCTGGAGCCTTTTGCACATCCAGGTTCCAGAAGCATGGGGAATGCTTTTCTCATGTTCCTTAGCCACTTGGTCTGTGGTGCTGCGTTGCAGTAGTCAGACATGAAGGAGACATCTTGCCAAGAAATGCACTGAGCCTGGGAGGAGGTTGGTATCTGTGAGAGCAAAGTTCTCACTGGTTTGGCCGTTTTTATGGAGACGAGGGACCTGGCACCCACTGGGGAAGGCTTCCAGTTACTCTGAGTCACAGCATGATGCATTGCTCAAGCTGGGCTTCCCAGGAAGGGGAGAGGCCTGCTAAGTAAACAGGTCCAGAAACCACAAAGAAAACCGTTGCCAACTGCATGTGTGTACACCAGTCTTGTCTTGTGTGTGTGTGTAAACAGGCATCCACAGGAAACAATCACTGTGGGACCAGAGGACCAGGCAGAACAGGAGTAACCACTGTCCTCGGGAGAAACAGATTGTGAAGGCAGCAGAGGGAACCGAACAGTCGTGGTTAACATCTCAGATGTTGGAAGAGCTGCTGCACGCAATGAAACACAACAGAAATCCAGGGAAAGGAACAAGGAAGGAGCGAGAGAAAAAGCTCCATTAAAAAAACATCAAGAGGAGGATCGAAAAATACACTCCAAGAAGACACAAAAGTAAAGACTATGGGGGGGCAGTCGAGAGCTGCGAAGCCCCAGATATGTCTAACAGGGGTTTAGAAAGGATGAGCAGCAGCGACAGAAGCAGGGTGGACATGTTGGTCCCCATCGCTGCTATGACAAAGTTAACAAAGTTAGTGGCGTAAGCAAATATGAGTTTATCACACGTGCCAGCGAGTGTCAGCATCGTGGTAATCACTTGATATGCTAGCATGCTGGTTTGTCATCTGTATAAGCATGTTTGTTAGGTTTTGGGTGTCTATGCTTTAGAAAAATAATTGCGGGTATGGTTGATACCTTATAATATTTTCCCCTTAAAAATAGTAGAAGATGGGCTTCCAGTTGGCATTTTCACTCAGCATTTTTGATTTTCAGGAACTTATTACTTACAAAATTTTTCCTTAAAATAGTAGAAAATTGGTGATGCTAATAAAACAGTGGCTTTATGTAAAATATATGAGAAGTTTCAATAATTGTGACTGTATTAAGTAACCCAACTAACTGGCAAAGGTGATGAAATACAGTACAGTTTTCAAAAATCGATAAATATCCCACTTTCCATTTAACAAGGCACCACACAGCAAACATTCAGGGATGTGGAAAGTGTGGAAATAAAAGGACTACAAGGATCTCTTGGCAAAGGACAGTCCACCTGCATAGGAGGAGAATGGAAGAATTTACTACTAAATAACCCAAAGTTTGAAGAATTATAATAAAAAAACTGAAGGTAATCATAATGAGATGGTCCCCACACTACCAGACTTGGCTGGAAGCAGATGAAGATGTCCGTTTGGGGAAGATAAAGGCTGAAAAACACATGAGCTAGATACCTATTAAAGGGTGGGTTAATATCTTTTTCTAGTGAAAAAGAATAGTAAATTAAATCTAAAGAGAGAATAACAAAGACATGAGAGTGACAAGAGCAGAAGTGAAAAACAAACAAGTACAAGAGAGCAACCAAATGGAAACTTGCTTCTATGCTGAGAGAAATGCAAAGCGAACACCCCTCTTAGCAGGGCTTGTGGCGAAACAGAGCAACGAGTAAGTGGTGAGTGAAGGGGCTGTGACTGCTGACCCCACAGGTGACATGGACGCACAGGAAATTTCAAGCAATGTATGGCTAAATATGTGACAAATATTAATCAACGCAATATGCAACAAGAAATATTCCCAAGGAAATCTAATCAGGAAGCAAAATTCTTTTTATAAAGAACAACAAATTCTCCCAAACATTTAGGAAAGCAATAATAATACGTCTTCCACAAATTGCTCATGGTACATTTCCCAAGACATTTTATGAGTCCAGAATAACAATGCGTAAAAATGTTACAGAAGCAATGCAAAAATACAATTTATAGGACAATGATGCTAAGAACAAGGATGTGAAAACCATAAATAAAAACCCAGCAATGTGAAAAGAAAGGCATAGTATGCAATTAGTTGGATTTACTCCAAGAATGCAAGGATTAACATTAGAAAACACTTGGGTTTACTCCAAGAATGCAAGGATTAACATTAAAAAATAAAAATGTTTTCTTATGTGAGCATTAAATTATATACAATTGTACATTACGTAAGATTATATAGTACATAAGATTACATCATGCATAAGATGAAAAGGAAAATAATAAACCCATTCAAGTGATATTACAAAATAACAGTTTTAAAAAGATTTAAAAATCTACTTGAACAAAATTGCAGAGAAAGGAAGAGTGAGAAAGAGAAAGAGCTTCCGTCTGCTGGTTCGCTCTTCAAATGACTGCACGGCTGGAACTGTGCCAGGCTAAAACTGGGGGTCCGGAACCCCATTTGGCTCTCTCACATCAGGTAGGGACCAAAGCACTTGAGCTATCTTCTGCTACTTTCCCAGGATCATAAAGAAAACATCTGGGACTCAAACTGGCACTCATATGAGGTGTCTACTTCAAACGATGGCTTCACCCACTATGCCACAACATGGACCTTCAGAAGCATTTGATGTCCTAAGTTAATATCTCCTTACAATAAAACTTTTAATCACAGTAGAAGTAAAGGAAAACATGCTTAGACTAATAAAACGTTTTTACAGAGGATCAACGATCAACATATCGACGGTGATAAGAGGAACGTGTCGCCTTTGGGACTGAGATGACAATGAGCTGTGAAACTCCACAAGAGGGTGGAACGGCACACAGGACGAGAATGACACAGGCCAAATGGTTGCACACGTAAGAAAAAAGTACAGAAAGCATTATAAACGTTTACGGAAGTGCTGCTCAAGTTTGACTATCCATAAAACGAGTGAGGAAAATGAAGTTCTGAGCTCCAGCAGCAAGGTGGATGAGGAGGAACCGCAGGCTTGGTGCTGTCAAGCACATAGTCAGACATCATCTAGGCGGACTCCCCATACCAGTCACTGCAGCGCAGCACAGCTCAATGCCCTGAACTGCAACACTGAAGCAGATCAAAAAACTTCACTTATTTCCAACTGAGATATCTCTTTCTCCAAGACAGGGATGCCCCGTGCAACCCAAAATAAATCCTCAACCTGTAGCGCCTCCCCAGGGATGGAAAGAGACATGGAACACAGTCCAGCCTTTCAGCTCTTCCGGAGCCTGCCGGAGACCAGTATCTGCCTGACTTGGAGAGTGGACCCAACTGGCGCGTTTTGGATGCCTGGGCTCCGCGGATGACAAGTCACAGCTCAAGATCTCTCAAGGTCAGAGAACCAGCGGCGCTACCGGAGGGAGCAAGAAATCACGAGATTTTGAAGAAGAAAATGACAAAAAAAAAAACTCTGTGAAATGAAGCATACAGTACTGAGAAGAAATCTTCCCTGGAGATGTTTTTAGAGCCCCTGGGCTTTTGACAGGGGCTTGATGACAAAAATCTTCCCTGAAGGTGTGCTTTTTTTTTAATTTAAAATTCAAGAAAGAAAAAAAAAAGGCACTTGAGGAAACAGAGGAACAAGACAAAAACCTCAGGAATGGACCCTAAAGAAACCACGATCAACGGAAGAAGAATTCAGATTAACTGTCGGAAAGAAGCTCAATGTCCTGCAATAGGACACAGACGGACCATAAGGCGGAATCATGAAACTGATCCCTGAGAAGAACGCGGCTATGAGAGATAGGAGCCACAAAAGGCACAGGAGGAGTACCTACCAGAACATCCTTCATGAAGACTCTGAGGTCGGAGACAGGTCATTTCAGGGTCTGTGCTGTGGCACAGCTGGTTAAACCTTGCAGTGTTGACATCCCACGTGGACCTTGGGTCAAGTTCTGGCTACTCCACTTCCAATCCAGTTCCCTATTAATATGCCTGGAAGAGCATCAGAGAACTCCCCAAGAGCTGGGCCCTCTGCATGCATGTGGAAACCTGTAGAAGCTCCTAGCTTAGGTCTGCCCCAGCCTCAGCTGCTGAGGCTATTTGGGGAGTGAACCACTGAATGGAAAATCTCTCCACCAACTCTTCCCCTTCTCCCCCAAGAACTCTGCCTTTCAAATAAAGATATGTATTTCTAAAGACAGGTCATTTGAAATTATCAAATCAGAAAACAAAGAGAAAAAAGAACCGAGAAAAATAAAGAAAACCTAAAGAGCTTAGGGGAAATCATTAAGAGATCAATACATGTGTTATTGATCACAGAGGGAGAAAAGGGAGAGGAAAGAGTGCTTATCTGAACAGTTATTATTCTTGAAAAAATAATAGTCAATAACCCTCCAAATTTAAGGAAAAAGGTGGACATCTGGGTTCAGGCTCCATGGATCCCAACTGGGGTAAACTTAAGGAGGCTGTACTGAGATGCTAGTCAAACACCCAAATCAGGAGAAGCAACTCATCACATACAAGGGAATTCCAATAACATCATCAGCTGCTATTTCAGCAGAAACATTACAGACCAGAAGGGGATGTGATGTTATAGACAAAGGCTGAAGTAAGTGAAAGTTGAGGGTGTTCAGTACTACTGAGCCTACGGTGGACAGTATGCCAAGGCCTTCTTAGCTACAGGTCCACAGGCATATCTCACTGTGCATCAGAGCCTCTGCCGTGGCCTGAATGTATGAGTTCCCCCCTTCCCCCCGTGTTGAAACTGTACCCCCCACCGGGTGATGTGTTTGAGATGGGTGATGGGTTTCTGAGAGTAGATGTCCCCCACCCTGCCTTGCGTGATAACCAACCTCATGAGAAAACATGTGTTTGCTTCCTCTTTCTTTTTCCTCCAAGTGAGGACACAGAGAGAAGACAGCTGCCCAAAACCTCAGAAAGGACTGCTGCCCTCCAATCTCTGACTTCCTGGTGCCAGCACTAGGAGAAATAAATGTTTGCTGCTTATGCAACTCAATCTGGGGCATTTTCTTTCTTTTTTTTTTTTTTTAATTTTCTTTTTTGATAATTTTTACGCAGTTAATTACGGTGTGAAGGATCGAGGGCTAGAGGAAAGTGGGTGAAACCATTGATTTCACATTCTCTTTTTTCCTTTCTGTATCTGGGGAAAGAGGGGAGATAAGGGGAGAAGCCACACCCAGTCTCCCAACCATCCCAGGGTCCCCGATGTGGGACTCACTTTGAGGGTCCTGCTCAAGTGTTTTTGATAGTTCAACAGGTCTGGATTGCTGTCCATCCCACCACTCCAGTCACGATGAAATCTCTCCAGAATACACTGACTGACATAGTCCACCTTAAGAGTCTCTGTTTGCCCAGATATTCACTGCCAATGCTTGGCTAGGATAGTTGATCAGTTTGTTCTGTCTTCTGTCCTCTGTTATGGTACCAGGTGTCCTCTGCAGGCTCCAGTGTACTGCCATACCCTCCATGTGTATTTGGATATGCTGTCCACTGCTCTGTGTAAGCCACTGAAGAGGTCCAGCCCAGCTCTGTTACATGCACTCCACAGTCAGACCATTGGGCCGTCAATCCTTTCCATGATTGAGGTTCTGAGCCTAGCAGTTCAATTATGGAGGAATTGCCAAAGAAATCTCATCTGAGGTGATCCTAGACCTGATTCTTGTGTGTGTTTGCCAATACAGGATCTGGCACAGTCTGTCACCCAAATCAACCTATGCATACATTGTTAGTTGCAATTACTGGGTCAGTTCTGTCTGTAGACCTGTCTCCTACACAAACTAATGGGTGTTAGAGTCCGGCCCAATCCTGCCCACCACATACTTGGCCTTCACACAAACCAGTGAGAGCTGCAGCCTAGTTAGAACAACCTGCAATAATCCCCACCAGGCCTACCCACCGCCCAGTTCACATGCTTGCCAATATGTAGAGCAGATTGGTCTGGTCTGTCCCATATCCCATTCAGCTTTTGCATGGGCACCGAAGTCCAGTGCATCCCAGACTCAGTCCACACCCATGCCAATGGACACTGCAGCCATTTCCACACCAGGCCGCAGCCCCTACTCTGGCCCTCAAGCTCACCAATGGGAACCTGGGGCATGTCCATTACAGCAGTTCCAGTTAAGACTGAATGGCAGTAGCAGAAATGTCTGTCAATAGTAACAGGGATAAAAAAGATGCATATTCATATAATAAGATTTTATACTGCAGCAAAAATGAATTTCAGGGGCCAGTACCGTTAAGGCTCTGATTGCACTGCTGACATCTCATATAGGCTCTGGTTTCAGTTGGGGCTGCTCCAGTTCAGCTCCCTGCGAATGACCTGGGAAGGCAGTGGAGAATGACTCGATTCCTTGGGCCCTTGTATCTATACTGGAAACCCAAAAGAAGCTCCTGGCTCCTGGTTTTGCACCAATACAAGTCCAGACCTTGGAGTCATTTGGGGAATGAACCAGCAAATGGAAGATCTCTCTTTCTCCTTCTCTCTCTGTAACTCTACCTTTCAAATAAAAATAAATACAACTTAAAAAAAAAAGTAAATCAGAGATACACATGGCAGCAGGGTGAATGGTTGAAGGCATAATTTTGAGAAAAAGGAGATGGATCGGGAACTATGCATACACCACAGGACTCCAGACAGACCTTTGGCCTGACGACACTTGTTGACTCCCATCAACTCTAGAGTAGGAAGTGTTGATTGCAACTGCTGAGATGGCAGAGATCTGGGGAGTCTAGCAGGAGGCAGTTACTTGAGTGTTCGCTTTCAAATAGCTTGCTGAGCGCGTTGCTGATGTTTAGACACTTCTGGTTGTTCATTTCGTAAGCAGGAGGAAGCCGAGAAACTAGAGCAAGGGTAAAACCTTCCATGTGGCTGTTCTCAAAAGGGAAGGCCCAGCAGAGAGGAGCTGTGTTCCCCAGTTGGCCCCATCCCCCGCCCCCAGGGAGGAGCTGGGGGGCTCCTTCCTGGCCACCTGTCTTGACTCTGTTTTCCCAGCTCTGCCACATCTCTGCCCCTCCCTGACAGCTTCCACCGCAGCCTGCAGGGGGCCTGCCGCGCTGCATCTCATTGCGGGTCACCTGCTCCTGCTTCTGTTGCGGGCTGCTCATGTTTGCAGGATGCTAGATGCACTTGGGACGTAGGAGATTTTTGCATTCTTGTAAAGATTCTGGAGCTTTTACCCTGAGAGGCAATGAAGTCACTTAGAAGTTGTCTGATCTTGTCAGGTCTTGCCTTTAGGACTTGCTCAGTGCGGTACTGCTTAGCCCCAGCCTAGGTCTGGGTTGGCTGCTGACTATGCTGCCCAGTGCCTGGTGAATAGGGGTTGTCCAGTCTGGTCGACACTGCCTGCTGTTGGCACTGTCCCAACAACCCTGGCTGCTTTGCTCCCCAGGCCTTTCCGCTCCTTTCCCCTCCGTGCTGACGTCCACTTTTTCCTTGCCAGGGTCCCCTGTCTTGGCGCAGCGAACACGGCTCTCCGCCATCCACTTCCTGTTTCCCTGGGGACCCTGTCCTTCCTCATCTGACATCCTGTTCTCGTATCTTGGCTGGCTGTGCTGTTTGCTTCAAGCAGGAAAGCAAATCTGGTCCCTGTGACCCCAGTCTGGTGAGAAAGGGAGGCAACAAGGGCTGGTGGGAGGCAGGAGCAGTGACAGGACAAGGGGGAACCGGCCACATGTGTCCTTGAGTGACCAGGGGCGGGGTCAGGGGTATAGGTGGAAAGGCCCTGATAAGCACTGCCTATTCGCCAAGGAGAGATGCTCTGGTCACAGAGCAGGTTGCAGAGGTAGAATGCCAAGCCCGTGGACCAGCCGCCTCTTAATGGAAGAACCCAGAGTGCAGACAACACCCACCCATGTGGCTCTGCAGCTTGAACCCAGGTCAGGCTCACGTCTCTGCGGTGATGGCCCAGGTTCATTGAGCTGACACTTTGGGCTTCCATCCCCTTGGACCTGCAGGCCATCCACGCAGAAGCCTGCTGATGGCCAGGCTTCCTGAGTTGCCAAGCCTTACAGTACCGGACATGGGACATCGCTCCGTGAACACGCATGTCTGTGAGACCTGTGTCCTGGGACCATGAAGAAGGCCTCTGCCCATTGTGCCCACAATGCAAGGGCCTAGAATGGCAGCCTTTTCTTTCCCCCTCCCTGATCACTGGGAGAGGGAGAGGCTCCCAGCTCCCTGCTCTTGCCCTGTTCGGGACCCAGGCTCCGGGCTCTGTGGGTGAGGGTACTCAGTGCCATTTGGCTGAAGCTCACTGCCCACCTGGGCGCTCAACATCTTCATCTTCATTCCACAGACAGCAGCATGGGGCTCAGGGAGGCAGAGTGACTGGCTGAGCTCCCAGAGCTGCGTGCAAACTTCCGGGTCAGCAACGGCCAGGGAGACAGACTTTCCGTTTGGAGAATCTGGGAAAAGGAAGACAGGAGGGGGACAGCAGACAGAGAGGCAGGGCAGAGAGCAGCAGCAGAGACAGAGGGAAGAGCCCATGGGGGTTGGGGCTGGGGCTGGGACAGGGGAAGGACAGCAAAGAGCTAGGTCCTGCCGGAGCAACCCTGGTTGCAGAGGCCTGGGCCCTAAGCCAGCCCTGCCAGGAAGGCGAGACTGGCTGGGACCACCAGAATCACAGGCTCCTCCCTGCACTCAGCGCCACAGGCCTCCCTGCTGGGACCACAGCCTGCCACTCCCCAGGCATTGTCTCCCGCGGCAGCCACCTCGGCTCTCTGTCTAGACAGTGGGGCCCTAGCGCGTTGGTGGCTGACCGGCGGGGGGCGGGGTGGCCCAGGACGCCACTGAAGTCTCCCTTAAAACCGCGGCCAGGGCGGACTCATCGGAGTGTCCCTTCCACTTCCTTCCTGTGTGTATTTTACTCACGCTATGGGACGGGGCGGGCTCTGCGAGTGTGTGTTTTTGTTTCTTTTAAGTTTTTGTCTCTGTTTTGGCGCCGTGAGGTTGTAGGTTGCCAGGGTGTAGTCCGTTTTGAGTGGCCAAGATGCCGGAGCACCTCCTCCTGAGCTTTCTATGCAAGTTGAAAACCTTGGAATGGCAGAGTGAGGGAGAGGGCAGCCTCCCCGCAGCTCAGGCCACGGGGACTGTGCCCCCGCCGGACCCCAGCCCGTGGAAACGCTGTACTTTTACTGTAAGATAGATGAGGCAGGTGAAGGCTCAGCCAGGAGGGCGCTCGCCGAGGCTCCAGCCTCCTTCTGGAACCCTTTAGTGCCTCTGTCTGCAGGGGCGGGGGGGGGGGGGCACTGGCTTCCTCCCTGGGCTTCCGATCCTGTGCTAAAAATGTTTGTCACCCTGTTTCCCGTGAAGCCAAAGGCTTCTGGCTTGTTACTCTTTCTCTTGAAGTAAACAGAATCTAAAACAGAAGCTTGGCTGTGATCCACATGAGAGCTTCCATCCCCCCCCTCGTGCATTTATGGATAAACACACGCATAAAAACATGCACATGGGTCTGCAGATGATCTCATACATGCATGTACACATAGCTTGAGCATCCCTAACCTGAAAACCCCAAATCTGAAATGATCAAAAGACCAGACAACAAGACAACCCAAATGGAAAATTCCATACAGCTGACCTCACAGGACAGATCCAAGTCAGAATACAGGCACGCCACAAGCATTGTGCAAAACTACCCCAGGACACATGTGTAAAGTATGTGCACAACCTAAATGCATTTCATGTGTATCCCCCCGCAAGGGATCTTATTATGTATATGCAAATATTCCCAAATTTTAGCAAATTTGCAACCCTCTGGTCCCACCAAGATTTCGGATACAGACACTCAACCTATTCATCTGTGACTGATAGTGTCTTCATGAAAAGCCCGCATCCTCACGTGCAGCACACTCACCCTACATGAGATGTTCACACTCGCTGCCCATGTGCATCTATGTCTGTGTGTATGAATACATGCATGGGCTCACACATTTGCGCCACTTTTGTGAACTAGCATACGGTATGACTCATCCACTCTGTGTGTGATACGATACCATTTTCCTTCCTTTTCTTTTTAAAAAATGATTTATTTATTTTCATTGGAAAGGCAGTTTTTACAGAGAAAAGGACAGACAGAGGGAAAGCTCTTCCATTTGCTGGTTCATTCCACAAATGGCCACAATGGCAGGAGCTGATACCTTCTTTGGGTCTCCCATGTAGGTGCAGGGTCCCAAGGCTTTGGGCTATCCTCCACTACTTTCCAGAGCTACAAGCAGGGAGATGGATGGGAAGTGGAGCAGCTGAGACATGATCCAGTGCCCATTAGGGTGAAGGTGCTTGTAGGCAGAGTATTAGCCAGTTGAGTTACTGTGCTGTCCCCAGGATGTTCCTGCTGAGCAAGGGGAATTAGTTGGGAGTCAATACTTTCCACATGGGCATTGTCTGCTCTTATCTAGCCCAGCCTCCACCTGCATGTGGCCCATGAAGGACAGGTGGAGTGGGGCTGGGGAAGCAGGGAGGAGCAGAGCACCCTTCCCTCTTGGGTGGCTCCAGGCTGGGCACCTCCGAATCACTCCTGGACTCCAGGGTGGCTTAGAGGATCAGATGTTTGTTTCCGGGGTGCCAGGTGAGAGGAACTTGAGGTCACATCTCCAAGTATGTGAGTCTATGTGACAGCGTCTTGGATCCCAGATCCCCAGAGCCTCCCAAGTCCATTTCCAGCCAGCATGTCCACCTACGTCCTGGAGAGCAGGTTTATCACAGCTCTTCCTGGGGCAGGTGGGTGTGCTTCTATGTCACAACGGACTGCCGACCCTGTGCCCACCCATCCCAGGGGTTCAGTACTGTGGGGGCACAGGTGGGTGACAGGGAAGTGCAGGAGGTGGGGACTTCCCCACTTGCACTCGTTGTGGGCTGTGGACCCAGAGCTACATTCAGCCATGTCGACACAGGGCTACTGCAACTCCCGGCAGCTGTCAGGTCCCATTCAGACCAGGCCTTGTGAGGTGTTGCCTGTCTGGGAAAGAACTGCCCAAATCCCTTGTAGTAGTCACTAGCCAGGCAGGTGAGCAAAGAGGTGAACATGCAGGCCCAGGCGGCAGGAGTCTGGTCACCACACTCACAGGCACTTCAAGTGCTTTTGGAGAGTGGAGCGTCACAGACAGGTAGGTAACCATTAGACAGGTGTGCAGAGCGGTGCTCCTTCTTTAGGTAATCCTCCATGATAGCGCTGGGAGCAGACGGTTCTTACCTTTGCCTGGAAAGGCAGAGAGGAATGCCAGCACGGTTACAATGAGGGTCACATGGCCACTGCCGGGACAGCTGATTGCCAAAGGCATGGGAGTCATCAGAGTGGACCCCACAGGTGCCTGGGGTGGAGGGTGCAGTGAGAGGGCAGCCGAGTGCTCTTCCCTGCATTGGGGTTTGCTCTGGGTGTCCCTGTTGCCATAGACAACTCCTCCAGGGAAGATGGGGTATCATCCACCCTTTGGCTTGGGGCCAGGTGCAAGTGGCAAGCAGGGGGAGTGGCAAGCGGGCAGAGGTATATGTGAGCCAGTAGCAGGAGGGAGGTGGGGCCTGGGCTCTGCCTTTCCCCTTTAGTCTTCTGCCTGCCCGGCCTGCCCCTCCTCCAAGTGTTGCCAGGTTTGGGAAAGGCTATTATCCCTGAGCTTGGGCAGCAGAGTGATGTGTTAGTGTCAGCACATCCCAGAGGCCACTGTAGGTTACCTGGTGACTCTGTCCTCTGGATCCCAGGCCCTGAGAGGCCTTTGAACCTGAGGTCTGTATGTGCTGCAGGCTGAGGCTGTGGGCCCAGGCTAGCCAATTCCCCCGGTGTGGGAGGAGAGTGAGCCAGAGGAACCAAGAGGGAGAAGCTGCATGGCCTCCTCAGGGGTGGATGGGCTTCGGTCTCCTGTGGTCTTCTTAGAGACATCCTCTAGCCTGACATGGTCTCTGCCCCCAAATCCAGCCCTGAACTAGCACCCCCACCCACGCCTTATGTGGTATTCTTTCCTGGGGCTGTGGAGGAGACTCACTGGGCTCTTGAGGTCCTGTGGGTACCTCATCTCTGACACTACTTGACCACTGGGCCCACAGGCCCTGAAATTTAAGGGAAACGGGATATCAGGCCTGCGGGATTCCAGAATGACGCCCCCTCCCGGCTAGGAGAAAGGCCTGACTCTTGGCCTTGGGGCAAAGACCTGCTTGATCCTAGGTTTCCATCCCAGGAGGCCTCCTAATGGCCCAGCTCAGATGGATCTGCAACCTGAGGCACACTGGCCTTGTAATACTTGGAATTTGTGTGTGTGTGTGTGTGTGTGTGTGTGTGTGTGTGTGTGTGTGTGTGTGTGATTGTACTCTAGCTCAAAGGGAAAGAGGAAATTTAGTGATAGTGTAGCTGGGACCTGACTTCAGGCAGGACTGGGGCCAGGAACTTCAACTGTAGCCATATTCTCCCCAGTTTTTCCTCCTGTTGACTCTACTGTCCCCACCTCTATCCCCCGCCCTTTTTGAACACCCCCTGAGGCCAGATCCCCCAGGACTCATCAGCAACAGCCTTGTGTGCCAGAGAATCCAGAGCTTCTAGAACAAGCACTCATGGCCAGGGTCCTGTGACCTCCCTTGGGTCATGTGTGCTGAGGCGGGCAGGGAAGGCAGGGCTCTCAGGGACACCTGCAAGGACAGGTGGTCCATCCGCCCTTGTGGGCGGGGAAGCTGGGAGTGGGCAGCCTCGGGTCTGCTTCTAACACGGGCCTCACGGGGAGCCATGCTGGGTCTGGGGGTGGCTTCAGCTCCTCTCAGGTCCTTGGCACAAGGTTCGTCTCTATCCTATCCTGAGGAGCACAGATTAATGCCACTTCTAACAAGCCAGTGATGGCTCATGCCACAGTGCAGCTGACAAACCGCGAAGGCCAGCCTCTGCGGACGTCTGGGCTGGTCCTCAGGCGGCCAGCACTCAGCCCACCTGCTTCTCTGATCCTTCTCGGCCTTGAGGGAGGACACTCCCGGGTACCCTGCTCACAGTGAGGTCTGGCAGTGTGCCGTGAGCTGAAGGCCACCTGTCATCTCCACAGGGTGCTACTGAGCAGCCTGAGGGCTGCCTTCTCCCTTTACTCCCTGATGACCAGCTAGCCGGGCACCTCCAGCATGCACACCCACTGGGACCATCAGTGCCCTGAGAGCTGAGCAGACCCAAAGCACGTCGCGTGTCAGGAGGGATCACAGCTCACAGGTCCTGCTGGCACAGTAGGAATCCCTTGGGCAGTGATGAGACCCTGCCTGGCCTGGCTGAGGGGTGGCCTCAGTCTTGAAAGCTTCACCTCTTGGGCTTCAGCACACCCTGTGTGGGCCGGAGAAGATGCTGGTTTGCGCTCATTTTTTTTTTTTTTTTGTAAACAAAGTACTTTGTAACTAATAAGTCAAATTGAATAGGTTTATTACCTGCAACACGATGTTCTAATGGGTGTCTACACTGTGGAAGAGCTAAACCAACCTGGTGCACATGGCCAGCAACTCACACAATGTGTGTCTGAGAGTTTCCAATCCAGCAAAGCCAGCCTGCCATGCAGCATGAGTCCCAAACACATGCCTACCAGAGCCAAATGCCCATCAGCCAGCATCACCCCCTGCCTCTAGCTCCTTTTTCAGTCCCTTTTCCCCAGCTAAGATCCCATTGGCCTGTGTGGGTCCGATTATTCACTGCACCTTATCTCCCAGCAAGCAGTCCCTCATGCTTAGATCCGAACCAAGCGCCTCCTGGGTTGCTCCCTGTGGGACCTTGGTCCCCAAGGGTGCAGGTGCAGGCCATGGTGACCCTCTCAGGTGAAGTTCCAGTCCTGCTCGTGGGGAAAGGAGGGGGGTTTCCTGGGTTCTAGCACCCCAGTGACTCTGGGGCGGGAGCCCAGTCCTTCCTCCCCCGTCCTCCCCAAGCCGGCACTAGACCCCACACAACTGAGCCACCTGTGCTTTGCGCAATGAACAGACACGCGCTTGGCTGTGCTGGCAGCCGCCCGACGCCTTGGTTGGAGTGGGTCCCCGGTCCCCGGCTTGAATTCTCACCTTCATCCAGATCCTGTTTTAACATCTGAAAGCTGTGTGGGGGCCAGTCTGCCAGCAAGAGCCTTTACTAAAGAAGGCAGGGACTGGGTGAAGGAAGGGCAGAGCAAGGGCTTCAGTGTGGGCGCGGTTGGCAGCAAGAGCGCTAAGAACTGCAGGGAGCGCCCCCCGCGGCCACGGGGGGCCAGTGGACCCGCACAGCCGGCCTGTCTCCCGAGGTTGTCACCCAGCGGCTGAGGTCTGAGAAGGCTGCGCTTGGAACGGCTGGACCTGGACCGGGGACGCTGTGGCGCCCGAATCACACTCACCCTCCCGCAGCCCGAAGAAGTCCTGAGGCTGGGGGTGGGCAGCAGCGGGGCCCCGCCCCGGCCCAGCAACGTCGGAGTCTCTGTGGGAGCGCCTAGGATGCTCACCCAGCCTGAGTGTGTTTTGCTTTGCGTTTTCCTGCTTCACTGTTGTTTTCATGCCTTTCTCTTGAAACACATTCCTCACATTTGTTCTTGTTTTCCTAACTTGGCGCGGCGACCTCGTGTCCTTCACATCCGCTGCCTCTTGTTCAGTGCTGACATCAAGTGGTGGCGCTGCGCACTGAGCCAGTTTGGACCTTTTCTCATCCTTCCAGTCTGTGCCACCTGCAGTTTTCATTTTCTCTTCTAGAGGGTTTGACGTTGACGTTTTAGGGTGTTGGGCTTTACCAACTGAGAGATGATTTACATAGGGTGCCGAGCGTTCTGACGTGGCTTGGGGTAAAGTCACCACCTGCTGTGCAGGCATCCCATGCGGTCACTGCTTCATGTCCTGGCTGCTCCGTGTCTGGTCTAGCTCCCTGCTTATGCACTTGGGAAAGGAGCAGAAGGTAGCCCAAACGACTCACCCTTCACTTTGGAAGGGATAGCTTATATGTCCCGCACTTCTGGGCCCACAGACAATTTGACAGGATCCGTCATTTTTATCTCCTACCCTCTGATACTACCGACAAAGCCTGGGATAGTCGCCCCTGTTGCACCCTGGGTCCATCAGCAAGATGTCTTCACTCTTAAGGATCAACGTGAAGCTTTGTGGAAGCTTAAGGGTGATCTAGGTCCTTGCAAACTGGGTTATGACCTAAGGCTGGGGAGTGGACACGCCCCCGGGTGGGGGCATGCAGGTGCATTGCTGGACTCTATTGACAGAGAAGAAGGGAAAAGCATTGGTACCAAGGAATGCTCTGATTTGCTCAGGCAATGACACTGCGTTTGGTGCCCATCAGTTAAGCTGGTGATGACTCATGGTCATAATTCTAACATCCATCTGCTGTCTGCACAGGACAAATGGGCACGCTCAATGGAAATCTGGCGGGAGCCACCATCCCCCCCCAAGTCCTTGAAGATGACATTTACCTGTCAGTCTCTATTCTAGGATTAGCTGTATTTTTGAATAGTTGTTTTAAATTCCTTTATCATCTTTAAATGCTTCCGCCACTACTGACTTGTTTGTGTGAAAGCGCTGTGATGGTGCTCCAGCTTTCCTGTGATTGTTTCCTCCAAGGAAGACCCTTTTCAGTTTATTTTCAACTTATTTGTATTTCTGAACCTATAGTGTGTCTCTTACAGGCAGCAGATAGATCGTTTTTTGGTTTTCTTTTTAAATCCATTCTGACGGTCTCTGCTTGTTTAAATCCAGTCACAGGGGCCTGGCGCAATGGTGTAGTGTTTAAGGTCCTCGCCTTGCACACCCGGGATCCCATATGGGCACCGGTTCTAATCCCAGCAGCCCCACTTCCCATCCAGCTCCCTGCCTGTGGCCCGGGAAAGCAGTCGAGGACGGCCCAAAGCTTTGGGACCCTGCACCCACGTGGGAGGCCCGGAAGAGGCTCCTGGCTCCGGATTGGCTCAGCTCCAGCCATTGTGGCCGCTTGGGGAGTGAACCATTGGACGGAAGATCTTCCTCTCTGTCTCTCCTCTCTGTATATCTGCCTTTCCAATAAAAAAAAAATCTTTAAATCCAGTCACAGGTCACACTTTCATAGGATTTACACCTGCTGTTCTCCCTTTTGCTTTCCCTAGCTCTCACATCTTTCCATTCCTCAATTCCCTTTTATTTATTTGCATATTTTCTAATGCAGCATTGTAATTTCATTCTTGATATATATATTTTTTTTACTATTCTTGTAATTATTTCCTTAGCAGTTCTTCTGGGTGTTCCATATACATCCTGACTTTTAAATACCTGTTTTATGTTCGTATTAGCTTAATTCTTGAACTGTGTGGACACATCACTCTTGCATAACTCCATTCTTATGCGCCCTTTCTGTAGCATCATTGTTACAGATGTTATGATATTGTTACAAATCCAAAGACACATTGTTACAATATTATGAAATACGCTGCTGTGTCTTTTATGGAAATTGAGAGAAAAAGGAACATGAGCACATGTTTACAGCTTCTCTCATATTAACGTTTCTATTTTACGTTTTTGGTTCTCTTATTCTGTCCCTGTGGCTGCAAGCCTCCTCCAACTGGGGTAGTTTCCTTAGCCCAATGTGGCTTTACTGCCACCCACCTTCTTTGTGCTGTGGTTGGCAGACACATTACAAAGCACACTATATACCCAGTTGCTTCTTAAATCACTTAAGAGAAGAAAGCTAACTGTGAATTTTATAGTGTCTTATATCGTTACACAACATACTTACTGATGTGTCCTATAATAGACTGTTTCCATTAATCCACACCTATGCCAGTGTTGTATGTGTGTGTGTGTTGCTTTGCTTTATTTTACTCTCTCTGTGGAGTCTACTTTTCCTCTGAGCTCATTTGCTTTTACCTGAATTTCCTATAGTGTTTCTTGTAAGAGATGTGTGGCGTGTGAACTTGACCAGCAACCAGATCCATCGGTTTTTGTCTGGGAATGTATTTTATTTTACCTTCTTCTTCTTTTTTTTTTTTTGAATATTATTGCTGGGTCTAGGATTCATGGCTGATAGGTGTTTCTTTGAACATTTTTAATATGTCACCCACTGCATTCTAGCCACCATTATTTCTGATGATGAATCAGTTGTTAATCCTATTGGGTCCCTTTGTAACTAATGTACTGTTTTGTTTTTACTGTTTTCAAAGTGTTCCACTTATGTTCAGCTGTCAGCATTCTTAAGCTTGGCAATGTAGCACGTCTTACTGTGTTACAGTTTATTTTCTGCATTGATCTTGCATGGAGTGCATTGCATTTCCTGAAAGTGAGTCATTTTCCAACCAATGTCCCAATGTGGGACATTTCCAGACAGTTTGCTTCAAATATTTTTCCGTCTCCTTTCCTGGTATCCTCATTATGGGTATGTTGTTGTGCTTAATGAGTTAGATGTCTAAGACTTTGTTTATCTTTTTTAAAATTTATTTTCCCCTCTATTCTTTGGCTTGTTCATTCTCTACTGATCTGTTTCCAAATATGTGATTCTGCCAATTCAGATCTCCTGCTGTCTCCCTCTAGAAATTTTTCATTTTCCTACTGTAACCCCCCCATTCTAGCATTCTTCTTTGTTCTTTAAAATAATTCCTCTTTACCAATATTCTCTATTTAATATGATGTTATTTTTTTCTTTACTTCATTAATCATGGTTCTCTTTAGTTCTCTGAGCATGTTATAATGGCTCCTTGGAAGTTCTTGTTAATACTGGCATTCAGTCAGTCTCATGGGCAATCTCTTGCTGGTATCCCCTGGGGTACAGATTTTGTTCCCCATTTCCTTGCATGTTTCATGTTTTTTTTTCTGGATTATTTTAGATAATATATTATAACAACTCTGAACTTGGGACCTAACTCCCTCATTTTTAAAAATTTTCTTGTTTTCTATCTAATAAATAATGAGATTCATTGAAATCTGTATCCTTGGGTGGGGAAGGACAGGAGTAGGGCTTGGTTCAAATCCCACAGCCTCTCATTGCTGTCAACAAAACTACAATGCATTTAACTTAAGGATCTTAAACACTTTATTTGAAGTTCTAGAATTAACACTCAGATGCACCAAAGAGGATAATGTTCTGATGACTGGAAGAGGATAGCTTTATGGACGAGGGGAAGGTTGCAGGAAACAAAGAATAAAAAGCAGGGGGGTCAGCTCAAAGTTACATCCTTGGCAGGTTGGAATACAGAAAAACAGAAATACCCGATGGGCTGACATCATTTTCTTTTTTGGATAATGATTAAGACAAAGAAGACTTCATGATGGCTTTGACTCAGCCTTCTGGGTCTTCTCTGCTACCTCTCATTATCCTGATTTCTAGAAGATGAGAGAGACAGCTTCGTTTTTGGCTTGGTGATGTTGCAATGCAGTATCAGTGACTCCACTTGGCTTGGTTTAGGACCTCTCCAAACTAATGACCTCTTAGGCACTTGAACTTGTTCTTACTGAATTGTAATTTTTAAAACTGAATAATGCTGGGGAGAATAAAATGGTGGAATAGGGTGAGGACACATTTAAACAGATGGAAAAACATTAGCCAGGGTGAAGCAGAGAGAGCACACCCCAGGAAACAAGAGAGGGCAGACTGACGGCAGAAGGGCGTCTGGTGGTTGACAGACACAGGAAAGCAGTGGGAACAATGGCATGGGATTGCAGTGACCAGACATTTAAGCAGCATTCATCCAGAAATGATCTGAACACACCAGCAGCTGGGACTCCACCTGCAACCAGGTGGGAAGGGACATTCACCGGGAACTCAAGAGGTAAACCCAGACAAAAAACTGCCCTTCCAGCTGGTTTGTTTTATTTGACCAGAGCAGAGACAGAACAGCAGATCCCAAACAGGCGGTGTGGAAACAGGGTGGATTTCACAGCCCCAACCTCCCATAGAGCCAAATTGGGCACCATCTTGTGTAGAGACACGATGGCTATGGGGCAGGACTGCTCATGCACTGAGCTGGGAGTGAACTCATTTCAGATTCAATGAATTGCAATGACATGGCATCCTACAGGTTCCTCCCAAAATAGGTCTAGGTAGTTCCCGGAGCTAATAGCCAGCAGATCCAGAATTCATCAGGTGCTGTTTTGTGCAGTGTGGCAAAGGCTTTGAGACTGCAGGGACAACAGTTAGCTGCTGCATGCGTTGAGTTGGGAACGAGCTCACCAAGCTCAGTGCATGGTACTGATCCCACATTGAAAATAATACTGACTTTGGCATCTTATTGCTAACAATAGTTCCATGTGGCCCTAGGACCTAATGGCCAACAGGTTCTGGTAAGATCAGCACTGCCAACAACCTAGCTATTTAGGACAACTGGTGTCTCCCTAATCCTGGGAACTGTGTGAACTGAAAGTGGGAGGAACATTGTACAGACAGACAATGGTGCAACAACAGCATGGGATCACAGGAGGTAGAGTACCAAGCCAGGAGTTGTGGCTACAGAGACTATGGTGGAAGTCTAACATAAGAACTCGTGGGAGGAAGTAACACAAGTGACTGCAAACAAAGAATTGTGTACCACAATAAGTAAAATTGAATTGCAGACCTGTGGGTGACACAGCTTAGAAGCCTGCCTTAAGGAGAAGAATCTACACACCAGAAGTGCAGTGACCAAGAGCAAAGGAAGAGACAAAGGCACAATGAATATTACTGAAGACTCCCATGCAAGGGAGCAAAAACCTTTGCCAACCTCAGAGTTAAATGAGGAAGACATAAAGAAAATGGGGGATACAGAATTCAAAACACTTGTTATAAAACTTCTTATCAACAATGAGAAGCATGTGCAGGAATTCAGGAACTATGTCACAACCCATTCCTAAATGACAGGGCCAAATTACCACCTAGTCATATTAACCCTGAATGTAACTGGCTTAAACTCATCAATCAAACATCATAGATTAGTAGACTGGATTAAGAACAGAAAACTCATCTATTTGTTGCCTACAAGAGACATATTTCACCAATAAAGATCAGTGGAAACTATATCTCATGGATTTTAATGTTTTTGTTTTTAGTGTCAGGTTGGAAGTTTCTCTGACTTGAAAGTTTCCTGGGCCCGGTGCAATGGTGTAGTGGTTAAGGCCTTGCATGCCCGGGATCCCATATGGGCACTGGTTCTAATCCCAGCAGCCATGCTCCCATCCAGCTCCCTGCCTGTGGCCCGGGAAAGCAGTCGAGGATGGCCCAAAGCTTTGGGACCCTGCACCCACGTGGGAGGCCCGGAAGAGGCTCCTGGCTCCGGATTGGCTCAGTTCCAGCCGTTGCGGTCGCTTGGGGAGTGAACCATTGGACGGAAGATCTTCCTCTCTGTCTCTTCTCACTGTATATCTGCCTTTCCAATAAAAATAAAATAAATCTTTAAAAGAAAGAAAGAAAGTTTCCTAATTTAAGCATTTGGTGCTGTGACTTTCCTTTCCAGCCCTGCGTTAGACACGGCCCTTGGCTCACAAGGTCACGGAGGCCAAGAGGGCCCTGGTTTTAGTGCTTGCAAGCTGGAGCCCATGGTGCAGTTCACACACATAAGGGCTGGAAAGCTGACGATGCTGGTTCTGCTCTGAGAACCGGGGGTGCAGAGGGCAGGAGCAGAACCTCATCCCTGACAGGCATGGGTCATTTGCCTTTCCCCTGCTTTGTTGTCCTCTGTGGGCCCTGACTGCCTTGGGCTGTGGCCAGTCATGTTGGCAAGGTCATCTGCTTTGCTCATTCCCTCAGTTTAAATACTGCTGTCCTGGGGAGCCATACTCACAATCACACCCAGGTGGTACATACGACCAGCCATCACAATGCTTGCTCAATTCCTTGGTTTTTGTTGTAGTTGCCAAAGATTTATTTTCTTTAATTGAAAGGCAGAGACACAGAGATAAAGTGAGAGAGGGCTTCCATCTGCTCTTCTGGTTCACTTCCCAAATGGCTGTAACAGCTGGGGCTGGGCCAGGCTGAAGCCAGGAGCCTTGGATTCTACCCAGGTCTCTCACATAGCTACAGGGACCAAAGCCATCATTCACTGCATTCTTGGGCACATTGGCAGAAAGTTGGATCAGAAGTGGATCAGCCAGGACTTGAGCTAGCACTCAGGTGGGAGGCTGGCATCTCAGGTGGTGGCTTAACTCACTGTGCCACAACATTGCCCTCCCTGGCACCCCAGCTCTGTATTTTTAAAATCTTCTTTGAGAGAATTCCTGTTTGAGGAGTAGACTGTTTAGAGAGGCACACTGGAATGGTAGGTACAGGTGTGCACACACCTTCCAGTGGTGTTTTTGGTGCCGATTCCCAGGTTGTTCCTGCGATTGTCAGAGAACGTTGCCTGAAGGATTGTTCTGAAGTTCCAAAATCCTGGGAAAGAGCACCTGTTCTGTCCAGTCCCCCGGCGGCGCACATGTGCCACCGAGGCACGGACTCTGTCATTAGGCGTTTCAGGCTGTGGGTGGGGAGGTTCAGGAATGGTTCCCAAGTCCCCTTCAGGCAGCCTCCAGACCTCCCTGGAGAGGACAGAGGCTTGGGTGGTGGGGTCCCTGGGTCTGATTTTCCGCACGAAGCCCAAGCCCTGGTAGTCTCAGAGCAGGTGGCTCTGCTGACACGCCTCTTTGCTCAGGTGTGGTCTGTATCTGAACACAGAGCCCTGGGCAGTGACCGTGGCAATGCAGGGAGCACTGTGGCAGCTTCCTGTTTGGCAGGAGGTACCCTGGGTCCCAGCCAGAGGCCTCAGCACTCACTTGGCCTCGGGAGACCCCCTGTGCTGCTGCCTGCTCAGGAATGGCTTGGCTTGAGCATGGATGTGGAAACCGAGCTGCAGAAGGTGGTCATGGTGACTGAGGCCAGCTCAGCTGGGGTAGGAGTGGGGAAGTGAGGGAGGAGGGGCGCTGGTGTTGGGGAGTATGGACAGGAGTTTGGGAGAGTGAGGTGTGGTGCTGGACCAGGCCACGTGCCCACTCCTGGAGCAGCTGACTCCCGGGTACGTCCCCTGGGGTTGGGGTCACTCAGGAGGCTGGCCTCAGGGCCCCTGTGGGTCTTCTGCACCTGACCTGGTGAATGCAGCTGCTGGGAGGTCTGTGTGTCATTGGATAAGAAGGCAGGAGAGGGGCTGTGTGGTCCTGCTCCCATGGTGCCCCCAGGTTTGTTGCTGGGCCTGCCCCTGGTGTTGACCCCTTAGTTGGCCCTGTTTCCCTAGGCACTGCAGTGCCCAGCGCCTGCTCTGTGGGGCTCACCCTGAGGTGGCCACATAGCCAAGGAAAGATGACAGCAAGGGTGTTCCAAGCTGGGGAATCCCTACTGCCCACCTAACCGGACAGCTGAGCCGAGGTCATCCACACATGATGGCAGGTGCTGCTGTAAAAGGCAGGACTATGGGGGGGGCAGGAGTGGCACTGGACATTTCTGTGTGTGTGAAAACACACATGCACAGGCAATGGCACCCAGAGAAACACATGGCCCAGACACTGCACTGCCCAAGGTGCGGGGGTCAGGCTTCAGTTCCCTGCATTATGGTGTTTTCCAGAACTAAGATATAATTGTACCCCTTGTTAGCTTGCTCTCCATATCTTCCTATTCTGTGTGTTAAAAATTCGTTTATAACTTAATTAAAACACCTCTTGGCAGGGGAGGGGGGCTGGAATCAGCCTGGAGAGAAAGCATGAATTGTGCTATCCACACATTTTCCTGGGCTGCGTGGGTATTTCCTGTTGTTTCCTGTGGGCCCCAGCAGACGCAGCCTCTCCTTCTGAGCTGAATGGCGGTGTTGGCCAACATTGCCACTAGCCAAGCTGCACACTGAGTCACACTGAACCTGTTCTCCCCACCTGCCCACTGCAGCATCACGGGATGCAGGGAACCCCAGATGGTGCATTCTGGGGACTGTCTGCAGCCACACAACCCACAGAACTGGCCTCTTTCCTTGGCCAAGAGTCTAGGGCAGCTGGGGAGGAGGGAAATGTGCTCCGGGCAGGCATGGGTGTGGACGGGGAGCACAGAGGCTCGCTGCCACTCCCAGATCCAGACACAGCAGAGGCAGATGCACGGACACTCAGAGAGGCACAGATATACAGAGCCTTAGGCACACACATAGACAGAAGCACACAGATGCAGCACACACAGTCACACACTCAGACACACATACAAGTGTGTGTACACACTGCCTTGCTCACATCCTTCTTCTTCCTCCTCATGGGGGTCTGAGCAGAGCCAGGCTCTTGGCTGCCTTGCCTGGATCTCGGACCACAGAGCATTTTCCTGTGGGGAGAAGGGGTGCGGTGTGGCTGCTGGGATGTCAGTCCTGTGCCCTTCCTTGCTGTAATGGCCCTCAGTGGAGAAGGTCACCAGGGACCCCTTCCTAGGCACTGCTAGGAGGCAAGTTCCACTCTGACCATCAGCCTGGTGTCTTCAGACATGAGTCTGTTAAGATGCACCCGTTTTAACCAGTTGGGGGGCACTGGGCCCTCTGCAGGGGGAGGGTACACAATTTAAACATGAAAACCTGGTGGAGGATGATGGATGCCTGCCCAGCCAGCCCAGCAGTGCTCACTCTATGCTTTGGGGTCACCAGCATCTTGTGGTGGAGTGGCTTACAATGTCAGGCAGTAGAACTGTCCTTGATTATCCTGCACTGCCTCTGACTCAGGCTTGTCCCTGGCCTGCTTCCTGGAAAGACAGAGAGAGAAAGAGAGAGAGAGAGGCAGGCCTGTGCTTGCTGCCATCCCAGTGACCATGCCTGGAACTCAGCCTGTTCTCCCAGAGCTGTGTGTCTTTTTCTTGGAACGCGGGTTTGAAATCCAAGTCCTTGGTGCTCAGTGAGGCTGGGGGACAGAGCTCAGAGATGTACCTGCATGTGTATGTCATGTGCTGTCTGAGTTCCCTCCCTGTCCCTGTCTCCATACTGAGCCAAGCCTGAGTCCAGAGGGAGGTCCGCCCCCCACGATAGCTCCTCACCTCCCCCTGGCTGATCTGCATCCTGTCCTCTGGAGAGGGGTGGCTGTTGCTGCCCACTGGCCTCTCATCTGGGTGTCCAGCTCCGCTGTGCAAGGAAGGCCCTTTCCAGGTCATCAGCCTTTGCTGGCTGGAAATGCCCTCCCCAGGGCATAGCTCCTTTGTTCATGGTCTCTCAGATTCCAGCCACAGCACCGTGTCCCAGCGGAGTTGGGCTGGCTGTCCACTACCCTCCAGAAGGGCCAGGTCACACATCAGTACATGGCAGGAGTCCCTTGTCAGGAGCTGAGACTCATCCCAACCTCTTGGTAGCTTTTTAAAAACCTTCATACACAGTGCACAGCTTCTGGCGCACAGCGGTTGGGTGTCAGCACACAGGGCCAGGGACCTCACAGCTGCCCCGTGTGTCTCCTCTGTAACTGCAGTCACCCTCTGGGTCTCCCCAAACCTCTGACCTTTTACAGAAAGTCCTTTGCCCGGGGTGCGGTAATATAGAACCATTTTGGATTGGCTGCTTTCACTTACGCTATGTCATAAAAAAGTGAAGCAGATGGCAGCTCTGGTCAACTGGGGAAAAGTAGATTTGATTTAGAGCTGACGTGGTGCACGGAGCCTGTTAGCCATGGCAGCTGGGGTGAGCGGGTTAGCAGACAGTGATGCCTGCCGCCCTATTGGAGTGCGAGACCGTAGCACATACAGAAACTGGGGCTTGGGCTGGGCTCGGTGGAGGCAGCTGGAGTGCTTATTCTTTCCCAGACCATGCACTAGCAGTATGTGCAAGTGGAGGAGAACGTCCACCATTTGGCCAAGCACAGCTGTGAGTGACACCTCGGCAGGCTAGCTCGTGCCTCCAGTGACAGTCACTTCCTAAGGCTGTGGGAGGGACACAGAGCGGGGATGAGACTCAGTGGTTCAGCCCACAGGCAGTTCTGACCCGGGACCCCTCCCTTCCCCTCTTTCATTGTCTGCCTGCTACATCCAGGGGTCTGATGGTTCTGGTGCTGCTACAGCAAGGGGTGGTCTGAGGCCCCTCGGCCATTGCTACAGCACGGATCAGCCTGGCAGTGAATAACTGGGAGCGTCAACCCATGGGAACAGGTCTTTGTTGTTGTTGTTCAGGGCAGAGGGAAGACTGCCTTTAAAATGCTCAGAAGAGCCCCGAACACAAGGCCCTTGAAGCACTCGTTCCCTGGGGAGCACATGGTTAAACCACCACGGCTCTCTCCAGCCAAAATACCCTCACTGCGGCAGTACTGAGATACCCAGAGATAGAGTTTTTTTTTAAAAGAAACAGACAAGGCCGGGCGTAGTAGCCTCACGAATAAAGTCCTAGCCTTGCATGTGCCACGATCCCATATGGGCACTGGTTCTAATCCTGGAAGCTCCACTTTCCATCCAGCTCCCTGTTTGTGGCCTGGGAAAGCAGTCGAGGATGGCTCAATTCCTTGGGATCCTGCGCCCGTGTGGGAGTCCCGGAAGAAGCCCCTGGCTCCTGGCTTTGGATTGGCGCAGTTCCGGCTGTGCAGCCATTTGGGGAGTGAATAAATGGACAGAAGAGCTTCCTCTCTGTCTCTTCTTCTCTCTGTATCTCTAACTTTCCTATATTAAAAAAAAAAATAAAAAAAAAAAGGAAAGAAAATAAGCAGACAAGCCAGCTGAGGAAGCTAACTGTGCGGTCTCACTCACCCGCGGTTCGCAGCGCAGAGGTGCGGCTGGGCTGGTCAGGAGCCAATGAATCTGCCCTCCTACTCCGTCCCTGCTTGGAGACCACACACCGTAGCACAAACTACCACTATTACCTCTTCCAAGAATAGGATTTGGAAGGTGGAGCAAGCCCGGGACCACTAAGCTATTGCACCGGGACATATATTTGTGTGTGTGTGTTTTAAATTGTTTTCTGATGCTTTTGACATCTGAGGAGAGGCGGTCTGAAGGGGACTTCGCAGGGTCCCCAGAAGCCCTCAGATCCAGACTGGTGGCCCCGACCACTAGGGGGCAGCACTTGGCAGACTGTGCCTCCTACAAGGCCCTGACCCATTAGCTCCTCTCTGCAGAAGACTAGTGCCCAAATCCTTACCTTCTGCTCCCTCCAGCTTGACAATGCCGTGCACGTGGGGCTCTTTCCTGCCAGGGCTGACCTCAAGTGGGTTTTAAGCTCTGATAAGAACTTGGGAGATTCTGAGTCTGTTTCTTGATCTGCAGTGGTGACGCTCCCTGGGGGAGGGGTGGAAGCGCCCCGCTGTGTTGGGACAGGACCAGGGTCAGCTGCAGGAGCCCCCAAGGCCTTCCCCAGCCCTTGGCCTGCAGCGGAAGTGGCCACTGGGTGGGTCCCCATCATCCCTTCCCTCCTTACTGTGGCAGCTCCTGTACTAGCTGACAGTTGAGCCTTCCAGTCTTTGCTCTTCTTGGGTAAGAAGCTGGTCCGATCCTGGGCAGATCCAAGCAGCACTGGGCTCCCGCGGCACTGCCAGCCTGGATGTACTTTGTTTCTGGGTCTGGTGAGCCCAAGGCCTTGCTTCATGGCTCCACCCCCAAGCAGCCCCTTCTTGGATGGAGCTGAATCCTGGAGACTGGGGAAGCTTCTTTGGGGGCTCCTCCAGGCACTGCATGACTGGGAGTCACCTCCAGGCCCAGGCAAGGGACGTGTGCTGGCCTGACGCTGCTTGCCTGGTTGACCTGGGCACACAGGAAAGAGACTGTGCCAGGAAGAGGTGTGGCTCCCACCACCAGCTGCACATCCAGCGGCATCAGAGAGCAACCAAAACAAGGCTCCACGGCCAGCAACCAATCACCTGAGTAAGGGAACAGGGCACATGCTGGACTGACCCAGCCGGAGGCTGGACTGTGAGCTCAGGGGTTGCCTGAAGGATGAGGTGTAGGGGGCAGTCCCAAAGTGTGCCGTCATCAAGTTGCCAGTGAAGTCCAACGGAGGCCCGTGTGAGAGCACTAGGGTTCCGTGTGCATGGAGTTTGAGAACAGACAGCATGGGTGGGAAGCAGAAAGCCAGGTGCACAGCTGCTGTTTCTGCGGACGGAAGTGCAGACGGGAGGCCAGGGCGTCTCCCAGGAGTGACAGGTCTCTTTGACATCTTGGCTGCTGTAATGACTTGCATGTGTGTGTGTGTGTAGGGGCATTTGTCACAAGCCATTGAACTGTACCTTGATATTCATGCATTTTTCTATATTTAAGATAGAGCCCAACACATTTTTATTACAAATTATGCCTCAAAGAGCTGGTGCTGTGGCACAGTGAGTTAAGCTACCACCTGTGACGCTGACAGCGCATCTTGGAGCACCTGTTCTCAGGTCCTGAAAATGGCACTAATGGTCTGGCTCCTTGCTAACGTGCCTGGAAAAGAGTTCTTGGGCTCTGGCCTTTCCTGCGAGAAACCTGAATGGAGATCCAGGCTCCTGGCGTCTGCCTGGTGGTGGCAGCCTTAGAGGTGACAGCCATTTGGGGACTGAACTCTCTGTCTGCCTTTCAAATAAATACATAAAATTTTAAAAAGCCACTTCACTTTTGAAAGAAAAATTCTTACTTAAGTAAACACAACGGGAGTCGCAGTCATTGAGTTCCCAGGCTTGAGTCACTGGACAGTGAATGGAGCTTGCGGGCTAAATGTGAACCAGGCTCCTGGAGCGAGGACTCTACACTTCCGTCCAGTTGTATGTAGGAGGGGACTGGAACAAGTACATGGAAAAATGAATGGAAATTATTTTTGTGCACAGAAGGTTGAAGCCTGCATGTAATGTGCATTTTGGGGAAGTCTTAGAATGCGTCTGCATAGGTTTCAAAGTGCTTGTTGACACTCTGTACTTGAATATGATCTATTCTGCTTGGATGTCCCATCCCAGTGTGTTTCCCGATGCGTCTCTAGGGCTCCTGGTGGGTAGTGGGGCCCCAGTGGCTTCATGGTCCGACAGCAGTGTGCAAGGAACCCCGGGGTGAGTTACCCCCCTCCAGGGTGCAGCAAGGAGCTGAGCTTTCTTTTGCACCTTACCATTCATCTTCCTAAGCAACAGCTGCTGGGTCCTGCTGGGAGCACCGGACAGGTGACCAGAGGATGTGTGCTGACTCGGAAGCCCTGGGCTGACCAGCATGGACCAGGTGTGCCTGCACCACCAGGAGCTGCCTTCCCCCAGCCTGTGAGGGTAAGCGCACGAGCACAGGGCTGTGGAAGACCCCGCAGGCACAGGTGAGCTGCGAGCAGGTGAGCTGCGAGCAGGTGGCTCAGACAGGTGACACACACCATGTGTTTTGCCTCCTGTCTGTCAGTCTGTGCTTCCTGCTCTGTGCTGGTCTGGGAGGCCTGCTGCAGAGAGCTAATGTGGTATGCCAATACCTGCTGAGTGAGCACTCAGGGCATTTAGGCCTGAGAGGTCAGGTCACAGGGAGGTTCAGAGAGGGGTTGGGGTGGAACAAGTGGCTGTCTTTTTTTGTACTTAATGACAGCCAGAAGAAGTAGCCTCCGTGATGGGTCCCCATGGAGGAGAATCCCACCCCCATCCCTCAGGGACATTTGGCAATGTCTGAGTCATTTACAAATGTTTAGGTTGATCTATTTATTTACAGAGTGAGGTAGAAAGAGAGAGCATGCACTCTCTCAAGTGCTGGTTCACTCCCTAAATGCCACAAGAGCAAGGATGGGCCAGGTCACAGCCAGGAGACAGGAATGCAGTTCAGGTTTTCCAAATGCACATGGCAGGGACCCAGGAGCTTAAGCCTCATTACTGCTTAAACCTGTTGTCTCTCAGGTGTGCATTAGCAGGAGGCTGGAATTGGGAATGGAGGTGGGACTCAAACCCAAGGCCCTCTGATAATGGGATGGTGGGCATCCCGAGAAGCATTATCACCAGTATACCAAAGCCCATGCCCATTGCGGGTATGGTTGGGTGCTGCTGTGTCTATCAGGTAGAGTTCTACAGATCGTCAAGGCTTGCCAGAGAAACACAGACAGAGACACAGCCCACAGGGAATGGAGATCTATGGAGAAAGACGTCTCCCGAGAGCCAGCAGGAGGCAGCAGAGTGCATGGAGGTCCCAGGTCACACAGACTGGCCTCACCCGTCGTCTGCCTTTTTCCCTGGGTCATCCAAAGACTGGATGGTGGCTGGGAAGGATTGTTCTTCACTCAGTCTACTGGTTCAGGTGCTGTTCTCTTTCAGCAATACCCTCAAAAATACACCTGGAAGGCGGGGCTTACCAGCCCAGCCAACTGAGCATCTCTCAGTCCAGAAAAACTGACATAGGTGGTAAACCAACATGGTCCACTGGGGATGCTGTTGAAGATCTTACAGGGCACACGGGACAGCTCCCTAGAAGAAAGAATTCCCTGGTCCCAAATTTCCACAGAGCCGCTGCTGAGTGACTTGAATTAGGAGTGGGATGTGGGGGTTGAGGCTACGGGGAAGGAACTGGGAAGACGTATGTGATCGGATCTTTTGGCATATATGAAGAACAGGGAGCTACATGCATGCCTGGTTATGCACACTAGAGGACTTGGTGCAGAAAGCAGGCAAGATGGCCGTCTTTGTGCTGCTGGCCAGCCTCCCACCAGCTCCATGGGTCCGTTCACAGAGGGGAAGTGGTTGCAGGGATGGAGGCTGTGGATGAGTGCCTTTCGCCAAGGTCAGCGTGGAGGTCGCTGTTGCTGTGGTCAGTGACTGCTGACCCATGGGAGTCACAGCCTGCATGTCCCATCAACCCAGAGGCAGCTGTCTGATGGACTGGGAACCTGCCCAAGGAAGACTCCACTACGAGGCCAGCAGACAGACAGCTGCTCAAGAGGAGGGAGTCTGAGCTAACAGATGGTGATCTAAGTCAGGGGACTTGTTGGGGTGTCCTTAACCATGCATGTTCCCCAAATGACCACTGCACTGAAACATCTAACAGAAGAACTTGTGAGGATTTGGAGCCTTCTCCAGTCAAAATCTAGGTTACCTCTCAGGCCAAGATCCCAATAAGCTGAGGTCGGCTGGGTGTAAAGAAATGTGGACCAGTTATGGAATAACGGAATTGCTGAGTGTCAGCCAGAGTCCCCAGGCAGCTCCAGTTCCCTGATTTTTCTAATCTTCCCTGCTCAGTGCGTGTGAATACACATAAACACACATGTGCGTACATGAGCTGTGTGCTTCTATGTGCACACTGCTTGTTGGCAGATGGAGGCACACAGAGGACTTGCTCTTTCTGCTGGCTTTCCGTTTCTGTTAGTGTTGTCCTAGCAACTAGTCCTTCACAAACCAATGGTGTGCTTCTGTCTTCTTTCCTTACATGGAAGACCGCGTCAGATCAAGCCCCATTCACCAGACACGGCATCACAAACACGGAGTGGCCCACTGCCCGTGCCTGGGACGGCAGAGCTCAGATCCTGGCTTCATCACTTACTTTCCCACACGTTAGTTTCCTTGTCTTTCCCCGACATCCCCATCTGTTTGACTTCTTACTCACAGGGTTTCCACTCGGGCTGAATCCCCCCATGGACAGCATGTACGTGCTCACTGGGTCACGGTACTGTGCTCAGTGCATGGCAGACACTGGCTCCCGGCTGTGGCTGGGTCCTGGGTGCACTGTACCTGCTTGAGCTGGGCCTGGGGAGCCCTGCTACTCACCCCAGGCTTCTGGGGAGGGCCCCTCCTATCTCTTCCAGGCAGGGCCCCTGTCTTCCTTCGCACTCCCGGCTGTCGCCTCTTGCCTGTCGCAGCTGTCTGTGGTAAACATGCATTAGGAAAAACTCTGCGGTTTGCATTCAGACGGCCAGTACTGTGACCATTCTAAAAAGGCAGGCAGTAATTCTCACGTGAACAACTGGATTTACATCTTGTCAGAGTGGAGCGCAGATGGATGGATGAAAGCCTTCTCCCTTCTGGGCCCTATAGCCTTTGGGGATGCACCTGGCCAAGTGCACAGACACGAGTGGGCCAATCACTAGACCAACGAACGCTTTACAAACAGGTGGTTTTATTGAGTGGGCAACAAAGCTTCTCTGCCCAGACATGGGGAAGTTGCATCACACGGTTTACAGAGCTAGTTTCATTTGAAATCATCTTTCATAAAAGAAAGAAATTAAAGTTCTTCTAGAAAAAGGGCAGTCGTTATAACTGGAAGTTTTCCAAAATGAAAGCAAGATTTACTACATATTGCAAAAATTGGTTTGAGCGCTTTAGTACTTTACAGAGTTATAACCCAGCCACCGAGGACAACTCCCAGAATTCATTTCTTCTCCAAAAAGGGACTGGCACTGAGTCAGAATGAACACTCGCAAGTAGAAAAGGGTGCTGGACGACTCGGTCAATGGAATGGGAGTCACAACCCATTTTTCCTAAGTGTTTGTCCACAGTAACCAAATAAATGGGGAAACCAAGCCACAACAGTTCACTCCCAAGTTAGTCACGACAACAGCAAAATAAAGGGGAAGGGACCAGAAGGTTCCATTCACTGACTTTCATGGGCGGAATGCAGACAGATGCGGAAGGAGGCTCTCCAGCTCCCACAAGCCTCAGTGAAATGAGGCCAGCTTTTCCAAGGCGAAAGGAGCCCAGGCTCTGCAGTGGGGCGGTGATGGGTTCCTGGGGAATTCATCTCTGTGTGGGCATCCCTTTCCGTGATTGACAGAGAGTGCAGTATGTCCCCACCAGGGACCCGGTGTGTCAGAGGTTGTGTCAGAGGCGAGGCTTGCCTCTGTGTCTGGGGGCTCTGCATGCAGCCAACCCCCAACAGGTGCCTCTGTGTACGTGGCCAACCTCCAACAGGTGCTTGTGGCTGCTTCACTAGTTTTGACCTTGAGTGAGGCAGAGAAATGGCCCCACTCCCACCTGCTGAAAGACCCCAACTGCTCACTAGGTGTTACGATTCTGTTCCTGCAAGCAGGAAGACAAGTGTGCTGACAGCCAAACAGCCCTTCCAGGCTATTCTGGACAGGTTTGTGTGGGTTTGGGCTCTGAGAACTGGAATGAGCATGCTCCCTGTCTGGACAGCCTTGTAAGGGACATTGTTTACCTGGCAAATCAAGCATGTAAGTGGGTGTGTGCGCTGTCTGCTAAGCAGGTGCAGAGGGGACATCCTGGGGGAGACCTCAACACCCCCAACCATGAGAGACCCTACAACACAGCACCCAGAGAGATGGTGGTCAAGATGTGGAAGAGGATTCAGAGGATGGAGTTCTCGATTTAGGGCACAGTGGGACAAAGGTCCGATAGGCAGCTTCTAACAGTATTTTGCCGACAACTATTCAGAGGAAAACATGTTTGGCCAAATGACCTAGGAGTAAACACCAAGGTTAGGTTTCTGTGGAAATCCACAGGCAGGAGGAGGATGTTGGGGGTGCAGTCACCCGCCTGCCTGCCACGGGACCTGAATTCAAGGAGGTTGGTGTGGTTTGGCTCTGTGGGGTCAGGGTCATGGCTCTTCATGCCCACCCAGCAGTGACAGAGCTAGAGCCCCGGGGGGCCCAGGCTCTCGTGTCCCCATGCCCCCCCCAGCTCTCAGGGCAGTGGTCCTCCCTTGGCCTGGTCAGTCTGGATGGTCAGTTCCTCTTCCTCCATGACCTTGAGCTCAGTCCTTCTGTAGGGCTGGTGGCCTCCCTTCCCAAGTTGGCCTGGCAGGTGCCAGCTGAGGACTGGATGATGCCAGGAAGTGGGTTACCAGGGTTTTCTAGCATGTCCAGGTCTATTTGGTTTTGATGGAGGGAGTGTAAGGGGACCCAGCCCGACGCAAATGATGGGGAGCTACCCTGTAGGGTACCAGTTTTCACCTCCATTGCAAACAGCTCTGAGAATCCCTCTTACTGAGAAAGATGGTCAGAGTCACCACTGGAGGCTCTGCTGCCCCAGGAGCAAGTGCCCATGGCAGCTGGGCTACCATCTGTCACCACCGAGTGTTTCTGGGCTGGGGATGGGAGCTGGGTAACATTCCAGCTGCCATTCTCCCACTGTCAGGGACTAGAGAAGAATCGGAGGCTTGAGAGATGCTCCCATGGCCATTTCCCAGCCTCCTCAACAGCTATCGAACTCGCCATTTATTTTGTTGGATGAACATTTATCTAGTGTCCATTAGGTGCTGGGCACTATGGTAGGCACCAGGTGCTGCAATAAGCAAGACACACACATATGCCTGCCTGCAGGGAGCTCACATCCCTTGCCTGACAGGCTTAAAAGAAGTGTATGGATCACTGACAGGTGCACACAGGGAGCATGTGCTGTGCATCTAACACTCAAGTCTGTAAGATCCTAGCTGTAGGGTGACACTGGGCCAAGATGGCAGGTAGTACAGAGCAGAGTGGCTCTCTGAAGGAATAATGTTCCAGACTGAAGGAGCAGCACAAGCAAAGGTGTTGAGGGAAGAGGCTGCCTGGTGCTTACAGCTGGCATGGCGGAAGGGGGCAGAGCCTGTGTCTCTTGCTGCAGTGGTACTGGGCAGGGGGGTCTTGGTGAGGGTGTGGCTTTGGGGATGGGAAACTGTGTGATCCTCCAGTGTCCGCAGGCCTGTTCCCAAGATTTGCCTCCTGGTCCTTATGGCACTAACAGGTCACTTTGATATTGGGTTTTGTCCATGTGTTTTAATATGTCCATTTGTATTTTAATATTAAAATTGGCATATATGCCACCACATGTTAAAGTATAATAACAATAATAGCTATTTATCTCTTGGAAATGTTCTTGAGAAATAAAAAAAGTAAAAGCAATGTGTATCATTTTGAACAGATATAATTAGGGCTGGTTTATTATTTATATTCATTTATATATACCTATTTATATTTTATATATATATATATATATTTTTTTTTTTTTTGCCAAGACTCAGTAAAAATACAAATGCCAACATATCCTTCAGGGAAACAGTGCTATCCCTTGGCGTGTCTGGAGACAATGGCTGTGGTGTCGCCCCCCAGGATCAGGTGCTTTCAGCACAGCCTGGTGGAGTGCTGCATGATGGCACGTTTGGGGGTCCCGGGGCTATCCCTGCAGGGTCTCTCCCTTGCTGACTCCCCTGTGCCCCAGAGTGCATTGGGGAGGGAGAAGGGGTCTGCATGGAGAGAAGTGACCGTGTGACCGTGTATGTATCACCTGCACGCTGCTCCGAGCTGTTCTGGAAAGCCTGTGCTGCACTGGGGGTACTCCGAGCAAGGGAGCCTGCTGGGGTGGGTGTGGGTGCTCTGGGCATCACGGGTGGGTGCTGGCCTCCTGAGACAGACTGGCCTGGACCTGGCCTCTTGTCAACCAGACAGCACTGCAGACACCTGCTGGGGAGCAACATGGGGCAGCACCATGGAACTCGAGGCGCAGGAAGCTGAGGTCACAGCAGTTGGTGAGCCACGCCCCAATGGTTCAGTCCTGTTCTAGAGAGGGATAAGGGAAGGAGGTCCCCAGGGGTCTCCATGTGCAGGCGTTTCAGAAGGGGTTGCTGGCTCCCAGTACCAGGGGCTCCAGCCACCCCGGGGCCCTTGTTCCTGCAGGATCAGACTTGCTGTCAGCAGGGCAGAAGTTGGAGCCGGTGGGGGTAAACAAGACGGGGTTGCACTCTGTCGTGCAGACACACTTTCTGTATTTGTTACAAGTGCTGTGGAAAAGAGAAAGACTGTGGGAGGAATGTAAAGTCCACACCAGGATAAAGAGAATCGGGTCGGAAGAAAGACACCCCTGTGGGCAGTGACCACTTCCGGCTTGCACGCCAGGTGTGGGGGCGCATGGAAAGGACTCACACACAATACAACTTAACACAGGTTTTTGGCAAAGTTTTTTTTTTTTTTTTTTCTTGCACAAATTCCCTCCACTGATAGGTACAGCCCTTTTTCTTAAATAGTGTGAAATATATTTTGCTAGGTCAAGTTTGGTTTTGCAAAATAGAGTTAGTCTGTAAAATAAATTGTGGACACAAAGGCAGCGAAGGCGCCGTAGCCACGGCCCGTCCACTGGAGACACGGTGAGGGCCCTGCAGGGCGCGCCTAGGGCTGAGCTGCAGCCTCTCTGCAGGTTTAGCCACCAAATTCCTGGAACTGAAAGCTACTGGAATTGAGCCATCATTTGGGAAACATTCAATCTGTGAAGGAATAGATTCTGACGCCACTGGGGGGAACTAGCTCCCAAGTCCACAGTGATCTGTGAGGTGGTCAGGTGAGTTCACTCAGCGGGCGGAGGAGCAGAATCAAAATCCACAAACAGGACGAGGGAAACCACACTTCCTGTTGAGAAGCAGATGGCGAGCGCACAGCCCCCCTTTTCAGGGAGTGTCCACACAAACCACAGGCACCACTGTCAGCCCGAGAGCCCGCAGCGGGGCCTCAGGCACCACTGTCACCCCGAGAGCCCGCAGTGGGCCCCGGCCCACCTCATACAGCACTGTCACCCCGAGAGCCAGCAGCGGGGTCCCAGCCCAATACTGTCACCCCGAGAGCCCGCAGTGGGGCCTCAGGCACCACTGTCACCCCGAGAGCCAGCAGCGGGGTCCCAGCCCACTACTGTCACCCCGAGAGCCCGCAGTGGGCCCTGGCCTACCTCACTGCTCTGCCCCAGGACAGCCCCGGGTTGAGAAGGCTGTAGGAGACTGCTCTGTGTAACTTTGAAATTAACAGAAAAATAATGTCTTTATACAGTTGAAACTTGGCATGTAAAATTTCAGTGTAAGGTAGCACAAACATCTACAGAATATACTGAAAAACACCTTCCCTTAACAATATCTAATATATTTTTTAAAGCATTTACACAGCGGATGTGCAAGAATTACGAAGCAAACTTTGGAAACAACCTCCGAAGGGAGGTTGGAAATATCTGGATCCTTCTGGAAATCTGCTGTCACTTTCCCAGAAAGGGGAGCTGGGCCAGAGTAGAGGGGCAGGGTTAGCTGTAAACCACGGGACCCCCTGGGGCCTGGCCGCCCTGTGATGAAGTCATGAGGTCTCTAACCAGAGCAGACGCTCTCACACTGGCAATTTCAACACTGTGGAGAGCAAGGGCAGGTGCACGGCCCTCATGAAGGGAGATGGCTATTCGGAAGCGACAGGGGCAGAGACGTGGCATTTCAGCCAGGAGCAGGCAGTGGCAGCTGCCGGGTGCCCTGGCTTGGCCAGCCTGCCTGGTGACCATGCTGAAAGGCTGTGGCCCCTGACACGGCAGCTGGAGCTTGGGGGTGGCCAGTGGTTTAATTTCCGGCTCTGTTCATGGTCATGTGCACCTGTCAGCAGGTGGAGATGCAAGGTGACGGAATAGGCCACAAAGCTTTTTGTGTTGTTTTTTAAATAACAATACTCGTACATAGGCATTATACTGTATTTGCAAGGCTCTCCTGTGTGACACTAGATAATTTTTATTCTGTTTCCTCATGATTCCTCCCCCTCACCTTTTTGTTTTTCTTTTTATTAATGTGGCAGAAAGCATGGAAAAAGAAAAAGACTTTCTTAGACAGTTTTGGGAATTTTTTGTTGGCTCTATCAATGTTAAAAAAAAAAAAAAAGAAACAAGAGCAACAAACTTGCTTTATGTTTCCCTGACTGCCTGTGTGAGCCTGGCTTCTGGCTGCACAGTGCACAGCTGAAATGGGGGGGGTCTGCCCTGGAAGTGAGGCGTCCAGTGGTATCACAGGAGCGATCTGCCCACAGCGGCCACAGCACCTCCAGGGGCAGTGTCTCATCACGGCTGGTTTTGTGACAGAGACCCCAGGAACACGCACGTCACCCTGACAGTGTTGTTCAGCACAGAAAGTCGAACCACAGAAGCCGCTTCCGTCTAGTGGGTCTATGCTGCTCAGAGGAACCACCTAGGCAAAACCGAAATTACAAAAAGCCCTACATTCTGTAGTAATGAAAAAACAGAAAGAAGGATGGGAGGGTTATTTTATAAGTCTTCAAACCAGTTAAAAACAAAAAGTTCCCTTGCCATTGTTTTTCTCTTTCTGCATTGTGGCTCTGTGTGTCACGGGGGTTCAATGTCCCACACACGCAGAGCCCCGCCAGGCGCCCTGTGCCTTGCGTGGGGGTCATCAGAGGCTGGGCTAAGGCTCTCACAGGTGCTAAAGCATTCCTCGTGGGAGTGAGGACTTTGTTTTACTCCCCTTACACTTCTGTCTTGGAAACAAGCCTCGCCCTTGGGGAGGCAGGGTGAGGTCCTCTGTGTCCTTGGCCAAGACCTGCGGTCTCCAGAGGTAATGTTGAAAGCAAGAGGCTGCATATATTGCTGCTCAGGACAGGGTAGCTAAGGACACATTATTTTTGTTTTATTATTATTTCCTCAAGAAATGTAGGAGGCACCAAAAAAAGAGGCTGTTGAGGGACTGGAGCTGCTGTTCCCTCCACGTGTGACCGAGGCAGGGCCCCACGCCCGGGCGCCCCTGAGCCTAGCTGAGCCCAGGCCCAGGCAGGTGGGTGGTGGTGGTGGGGATCCTTCCCGGTCCTCTGCCTTTGGAAACAAGGGGTAGACCGGGCTTCCAAGCAGCCTAGTAGGGACTTCCAGGGACCCAAGGTCAGTGCCAGGCTCCTCTTTTTGAGGGCACTGTGCCCAGCTCCCGGGGACCATCCAGGGCCTCCCCGCTGAGGAGGGGTCTTCCGAGAGAGCAGGCAGCTCACCCACTTGCTCAGATGTGGGCCTAGCGCTATGACCCGGATGCTTGGACCCGCGCTGTCTTTGGAAAGCTCCTGCGCCGTAAGCTGCCCCGGGAACCGTGAGCGCTACCACCCTCCCCGCGCACCGCGAGGTAGGTTGTCCAGTGTCCGCTCCAGGCCGCGTGCGGCTGGCATGGCAGTGTGGCCGCTGCTCGAGCCAGGGTGAGGAAGGGGAGGGAGGCTTGGCCCAGGGTGGCGGAGACCCCTGGGGAGCGTCGGTGGGTGTGAGGTGGCTGCTCCCTCTCGGAGGGCCGGGGGGGGGGGGGGGCAGGAGGAATGGGAGGGCATGGACGTGGGGCCCCGCACCCTCAGGCCGCGTGTTTGCTCTTAAACCTTGGGGTGCTACCAACCGCACACGAGTGACCGCTGGCTGGAAGAGGTCAGTCGTCGGGTTAGGGGGGGAAAAAAACACCAAAAAAAAAAAAAAAAGCATGTAAAACACTCCCTTCTAAAAACAAAGGGCTGCGAATTTCTTTATTTCTCTTATCGAGGAACAAAAATACTCTGGCAATGGCTATTGAGTTTCCACGGTACGAGGCGAAGGCTAGGCTAGCACACACACTCTCCCACAGTATGACTTGTTTCCTATCCGTCTACTACCTGAGTGGCGTCAGTGTAGGTTCAGGCACCATTAGGAACGTTGGACCAAACACGTACACAGCACTGACAGCACGCGGCGCCGGCCGGCCGGGGGACCGGGGCGTGTAAAAAAGGACGCGGACGGCAGGGCCGGGGGGCCGGGGCTCAGGGCCGCGCCGCCCGCGCCTCGCGCCGCCGCCGCAGCTCCTCGCGGTAGCAGCAGGAGCAGTAGTGCTCGGTCTCGGCGCGCCCGTAGAAGGCGCAGTTCTCGCGCAGGCAGCGCCGCTGCCCGGGCCCGCCGCGGCCGCACTCACCGTTCGAGCGCGAGGCCGGCGCGTCGGCGTCGGCGAACTCCAGGCCGTCGCGGGCCGCGCCGAAGCCGTTGCTGTAGGTCTGCGACTTGTGCTCGGCCGCGCCCGCGGCGGCCGGCAGGCTCCCGGGCCCGGAGCGCGCCAGCGACTCGACCGTGTTGACGGTGCGCAGCGCGGCGGCGCGCGCCGGGCTGTAGCTCTGCGACGACAGCGAGCGGTTCTGCTGCGGGTACGTGGCGCACGGCCGCAGCGGGCCCACGGCCGGCGCGCACGCCTCGTCCCGGCCGCCCGCCGCCTGCACGTGGATGACGCTCTGGCGCCCCGGCGCCGGCGGGCTGCGGCCCTGGGCGGCTCCGCCGCTGGCGCCCGCGCGCCTCGCGCTGCCCACGCCGCCGGGGCCCGGGGAGGCCGAGCCGCCCCCCGCCGCCGCCCTGGCCGCCCTGGAGCCCGTCCCGGGCCCGGGGCTCGGGCGTTCCTTGAGCCTGAGCACCAGCTGCGTGGGCTGCCTGGCCGGTGGCCCCGGCGAGGCGCGTTCGGGGCCCGGCGCGCTCTCGGTGTCCGGCCTGCGCGGCGGCCGCTTGGCCGTGGAGTTGGAGGCGGCGGTGGAGGAGGACGAGGCGGCGGGGGCGGCGGCGGCGGTGGCGGCGGCGGCGGCCGAGGCGGCTGCGTCGCGGCGCCGCTGCTCCTGCTCGGCGCTGAAGCGCTCCTGCGCGCTGGTCAGGTAGTAGCCGATCATCTCCTCGTGGAACTGGTGCCGGTGGCTGGTGAGCAGCAGGCCGGCGAAGATGAACTTGCGTTCGCCCTGCATGGCGGCGCGCAGGATGTTCAGGCTCAGCTTCACGTCCGTGCTGTACTTCCAGGCGTCGCCGCGAGGCCCGCTGCCCTTCTCGGCGGGCGACGTGCCTGCTGTCTTGTCCGTGGGCGACGGCGTGGTCTTCTCCGATGGCGACGTGCTGGCCGACGCGCCCGACTCCTCCTTGCTGCCCTTGCGCGACTTGGCCTTCTTCTCCTTGCCGCGCTCGGGGGCGTCGCCATGCTTGCCATTGGCCGAGTTGGCGCGGCCCATCTTGCCGTGCACCAGGCCGCCCAGGCCGCCCATGTTTTTCTTCAGTTTGATGCCCAGCGTCTTGCTGAAGCTGCCCAGCTTGTTGGCCACGGAGTCCGCCCGCGTCTTGTCCTTCTCCTTGCGCTGCTTCTCCTTCTCCTTGTCTTTGCCGTTCTTGCCGTTATTGCTGTTAGAGTTGCTGCACACGGAGTCCCGGTCAGAGTCCAGCGAGTCGGCCAGGGACTGCACGTCTTCCCCTGCTGAGGCCGTCGGGGACTCGGGCTGCGCCAGGGGCGCCTGCGAGGGCGGACGGGGCAGGGGAGAGGCCATTAAGGAGGCCACCACCACCAGCTGAGCCTAGCCCCGTCCCCAAGTCTCGCCGTTCCAGTACCCACTGCTGTCCTGGTTGACTCGACATGACGGGAGCCTAGGGGAGAACTGGCCCTGATCAGCTGTGCTAATGAAAACAGGAGCCTGCAGGTGTCTGGGAAGGCTCAGTAGGGTCCTCCGCATCCGTATGTGCAATCTGGCCCTGTGGCTGGGGTGCACATAGCCCCACAGCCCTGACAAGTTTCAGAGAGAACTGCCATGCACCCCTTCCCCCTGCAGCTGCCTGCTGGACCACACTGGCCCAGGATGGCCCAGGATGGCCTCCACTGTAACGGCAGAGGTCTTCAGGAGAGGAAGATGGCTTACCTGCACACAAGGTCTCTCCTACAAACACTGTCACGCTCCCTCCAGGCAGGATATAGACATCTGGCCCTCAGAGCCCTACTCCTGAGCTCCTGGGACAGACCCCCTGGGATGCCACACCTTTCTGAGTGCTTGTGTGGAGTGACAACAGAGAAGCAGTGTGAAGTAGGGCTGGGTAGAAAGGATGTGACCGTTCCCAGGCCTGGCCTCCTGTGGGCATGCGTGACACGGGGCGGTGGGGGAGGAGGGCACCTCAGCAGACACCTTGGATGAGAGGTGCTAACCCTGCTCAGCCAGCCACAGGAAGGGTAAGGATGGTGGGAACATGGGCCAGACCAGGATTGGGGTGCTGCTGGAGGCCTGGTGGACCTGTTGCTGCTCTGAGGGGACACCTCCCCAGGAGGGCACAGAGGATCCGCAAGAGTGTCACCGGGCAGGACCCGTCTTGCTGGCCACTGCATGCAGCCGGAGACAGTGTCCTTGAAACTGGCTTTCCTGGGCTCCGGAAGAGCTGAGGAGGTGGCTCGCTGCCTCCCGAGGCTTGGCTCTTGCCCACCTCCAGGCTGAGCCCTGCACTTGAGTCCTGAGCAGCTGACTCACTTGTGCCATCTGTTAAAAACGGGGCATCAGAGGTAGCCTGCTGGGAGCCCAAAGGATCCAGAGCAGGTCAGGGCAGAAGTGTGGGCGTGCTGTGAGCGCCCCCAGCATCCCTGAATGAATGTGCCGGATGCTGCTCTGCATTCCCGGGGGGGGGGGGGCACCTCAGAACATTCCTTCCAAGGCCCCGCTTGAAGCCTAAGTAAACCGAGGCCTGGGTAGGACCAGTTATCTGCAGGCGGCTTCTGTGAAGCCCTTGCCCTGGGGGTTGACTACTGAGATTACAAAAACATCTGTCAGCTTCTTGAGGCCGGTCCCCAAGGCTCTGCAAGCAGGGGCAGCACGGTGCTCCCCCGCAGCTCTCCACCCCTGCCAGCTCTACCCCCCAGCGCGCTGCCCCAGGGAGGGGGTGCGCTGGGCTCCCTGGCTTTTCCAGGGACCCACACACAGCTGGTAATTAATTCTGCTCTGTGGCAGGGCAGCACAGCGTGTTCCGATCCCAGCAGAGATAGCTCTGTGTTGTGACTTGCCTGCAGTTTGTTTTGAGTGGGTGTGTTTACACCTCTCCTTCTGTGGGGAAAAGTAAAGGACAAAAACCCGCCCCATGCGGCCATGCCTGCTCACACACCAGGTGCCAAGTGAAGGTACTTGGAGCAGGGTGGGTGGGGCTCCCCGGGCTCCCTGGGCTGCAGGTGCCCCTGAGGAGGTGGCAGGGAAGGTGGCAGGGCTCACCCGCGTCTCTGAGGGGATCCGGATCCACGTCACATTCATGTAGCTGTGCAGGAGGTTCAGCTTGGCTTCCAGCGACAGGATGAGGCTGACAAGAGTGGAGGACAAACCTCAGTGAAGCACAGGCCTGGCCTCCCGCCCGTCCCCGGTGGAGCGGGGGCAGCAGGGACCCCAGGAGGGGAAGGAGGCAGGGTGGGCAGGGTCCGGCCTTACTGGGCCAGTCGCGCGTTGTCGCTGTCGTCTTTGCCCCACTCCCAGTCCTTGCCCGGATCCACAGCAAAGTGCAGGGGGAGCAGTTTGTGCTCGCAGTCTGTCAGGGGGATCACAGCTGGAACAGAGAGAAGGCTCGTTCTAGGCAGCGCCCTCCCCCACAAGGGAGTCCCCACACAACACCACAGGAGGGCTACACTTCCCCCTCCTCCAGCTGTGGGTAAACATGGAGGCCTGCGCCCCTTGGCCTCAGGGTCTGTGTGTGCCCACGCTGGTTCAAGACCACTAAGCAATAATCTGCTACTGCTGTCCCTATGGGCACTGAGGGAGGACCCAGGGCCACAGACGCACGGTTAGGGCAACTTCCAAGTGGCCAGGGGGCTGGGCCTTCCCTGTCCTTCCAGAATTGGGGAGCCACTGGGTGTGCCACTTAGGGCCTCTGCTGCGCTCTGCTGCTCTGTGGCTTCACGGAGCATGGCTGGAACCCCTGCCTGGCACCACTGGAGCAGCCAGGCCCTGGCCCAGAGGGAGCTCATGGCCGGGGCAGGTGGGCAGGCGAGTAGGTCAGGGAAGGGTGATCCCCAGGAGGAGGAGAGGTAAATGGCGGGCAGGCAGGAGGGAATGATGGCTAGGCCTCTGGGTGTGGCAGTGCTCAGGGAGGATCTCTCAATGACTCACCTGGAACTAAAGGGCCAACAGCAATGGGAGACTGCGCTGGTGCTGTCCTCCGGTGGTGGGACACAGGTGCCTAAGAGCCTGGCAGCAGCCCCCCTGCTCAGGACATGGGTTAGCAGGTACTGGAGCACCTGAGGCGGGCTGGGCTATGGGCTGAACCCAGGCTAGGGGCACATGGTACCACCCTGCACCAACAGTGAGGGGCTGCCTGGCTGGCCACCTGCACATAGAGCCCCGATGGAGCTCTGCCCAGCTGGCCCTGTCCCCTCAGAGGTCCAGGTGCCCCCACGCAGATGGACATGCAGGAAAAGGAGATTCCCCTTCGCCCCAAATACTGCCACCAAGGTTCTCAAATCCCGGCAAACTTGGAACAATCTGCCAGATGTAGCTAACTGCGGAGTAGAGGGACCCTGAGGGTTGGGCCGTCCACACCTCCCACCCTCTCCGAGTTGTTATGGGAACGCATCTATTGGCCCCTTCCCCCCACCGCACGTGGAGTAGGGTCGCAGGCCTGTTAGGGTAAGATTTTAGCAGTTTCACTTCCTCTCCCTAACACGTCCTCTGGAAGACCGGGACACTCCCTGGGAGAAGAGCTGCCTGCCCATGGGAACACCTGTTCTAGGTGACCCGCCTGGGACCCAAGCTTCGGTGACAAAGCCACTGCTATGCTGGCTTGTTTCAGATGACTGTGTGGACACCAGCACAGGTCCACACACACCCAGATCGTCCACATCTTCCTCCCGCACCTGCTGCCTCCTGCCTGGTGGTGCCTGTGCCTGTGCGCCTCCCAACCCAAGGCGTCTTCTCGGCAGAGGGCCGGGACAGCCCGGGGAGGCCCAACGCGGGTGTCGGCCCCTCGGAGGGACACTTCCCTTTCCGCAGGGGGATGGCCACGCGGCGGGCTGCCCTCCTGTGGCAGATGTCCGCAACAGCAAGTGCTTTGCGAAATAGGAAAGGATTTTTCACTTTTTATGTTCTTTTTGACAGGGCTTTTTCTGCGTTTTAGCCTGGAAACACGGAGAGTTCCTCACAGACTAACCTGAACTTATTCTGCATACTTGTTTTAAAAAAAGAAAGAATGGGGGCCTCTGTTTCTGTTTGGAATGTGAAAAGCAAGTTAGAAAAACTGCAAACGTGCAACCCATCTCTAGCTACGGGACTGAAGCCATGAGGTGACCATCTGAGTCCAGAGTCAAGGAAAGATGCACTCCCAGAGGAGTTCAGCTGAAACTGTTAAGCTGGAGAGAGCAGAATGTGGGCTGGGGAAGTAGTGTGGACCCTGAGGGGTGAGAGGAAGGGAAGCTGCTGTGTGACACAGGCTCCTCTCTGCGGGAGCAAGCCTCATGCCACAGACGCTGGCGACAATTCGGAGGACGCGTCCTCCACAGACTTGTCTGTCCTTTCTCTGCGGGGACAGGGGTGTGGGGGCGCACCAACTACAATTTCCTTTCAAAACCAACAGCGCTGCTTACGGAGGGCAGGGCCCACTGACACGGGCGCAAGCTGTCGCGGAGCATGGCTCAGACATGACACAGGCATGGATGCTGTCAGATGGGGGCCTCACACACAACTGACTGAGAGAAGGGATGCCACGGGGGATGTGGTGGCCGACCTCAGCAGGGAGACATCGGGAGGGCATCACAGGGAAACAGTGACGCGAGTTAGAGCGACTGGGAGTGGCCAGGTCAGCTGGCTGGATGCGGCTGTGGATGCAGACCGGCCAGCAGAAACTACCCTGATGGGGACAGAAGAAAGGGTGGGGCAGGAGGTGAGAAACACAGCGCCCCACAGCCACGGGGCAGTATTAAGTCCTGTCATCCCCAAAGGAGAAGAGAAGGGGACAGAGGGAATGCGTTAGGAAAAGGCGATGGGAAAACTTGTCGAAATTCAGTAAGGATCACCAACAGACCCAAGAAGAGAACACCAAACAATGTCGGTGTATAAATCCTATGCCTGGAAAACCAGAGAGGAGATCTTGGAGGCAGCCATAAAAACCGTGTGCCTTCCATAGCAACCAAGATGGGAACGGTGGCTGGCTTTCCTGATGAAACGGCAGGCCAGAAGATAATGGAGTAATACTTTCCAAGTGCTGAGAGGAAGGGAATCTGCGAATGTGGAGTTCTGTCTGCAGCTGCGCTATCACAGAGACAGAAGGGGAAATAAAGTTTGTCTTCACCATCTCAAGCACATCCACCCACACGCACCGTGGGAAATGTCCAGGGAGATTGTTCAGGAAGAAGATACAGAGGCTTGCACCTACACAGTTAACAGTGATGGAAGTGGAATAAATTTGAAAATAGCATTTTTTTTTCTTTTTAAAAAACCGCTATGAGGAATCTACAGTGAAGAGAGCAGCAACAAGTTATATGCTTATATGTTAATGTTGCGTGTGTTAGATGTATGCTATATGTCTTACATGTTTATATGCTGTAGGCTTTATATGTTTTTATGTTATGTGTTTTCATGTCTCGTATATTTATAGCAGACGTGGAAGATGATAACAGCTGCAGAAATGGTGGGACGGAAGGATTAGGAACACACTTGTCATACTATTACATAACAAATGAAGTAGAAATTACTTGAATACAGAATTATGTCACTAAAGATGTTTGTTGGGAATCTGCTAACAATTATAATGAAGATTAAATCTTAAGTCAATAATGGAGTTAAAATAAAATCATTAAAAAGATTAATTAAGCCAAAAAGATAAGATAACGGAAGAGAAACAGAAGGAAGAATGAACAGGTGGAACAAATAGAGAAGAAAGAATAAGATCATGGATTAGGCCCAGTGCAATGTCTCAACTGGCTAATTCTCACCTTGCAAGAGCCGGGATCCCTTGTGGGTGCCCATTCATGTCCCAGTTTGCTCCACTTCCCATCCATTTCCATGCTTGTGGCCTGGGAAAGCAGCAAAGGATGGCGGGGAACGTTGGGAGACCTGGAAGAAGCTCCTGCCTCTGATTGGCTTAGCTCTGGCCATTTGCGGAGTGAACCAGCAGCTCGAAGATCTTTCTCTCTGTCTCTCCTCTCTGTAAGTCTGATTTGCCTTTCAAATAAAAATAAGTCCTTTTAAAAAAGTCACGGATTATCTACTGGACTCTCTGCCATTGTCCATGCCCACAACCATGGATATATGACTGTGTAAGAAACACCATACTATAGTAATGATATAGGGGAACTCAGTGAGGGGGGAAGGAATTGGGGAGAGGATAAGAGAAATCCCAGGGACTATGGAACTGTATCATAAAATGATAATAATAAAAAGAAGTAAGTAAAAATAAAATCATGGGTTATCTAATCCAACCTTACCACTGATGATATTAAATGATAATATTAAATGACAGTGAAACATTGCAAGTAGAAGATGCAATTGTCAGTTTGTATAGAAAGTACACATTGTCTACTAGGACACCATTATAAAGACACAGAAAGGTAAAAAGATAGTCACCGATAAAGAAAAACCTATGGAATATCTATGCTATTAATGGGCAAAGTAGACTGCAGACTACGGGCTGTAACCAAACACAGGAGGGGCGGTTTGTGGTGATGACGAGTGGATTCTCTAAGTGGACAGAGGACAGAACACTGTGTGCCTGCTCTTGATCACAGTGCTTCCAAGGACACAGGGAGCCACTGCCGACCCCTCCATACCCCGGGGACAGCCCAGACCCCAGCAGATGGCTCGAACAGCTCACAGAACCATCACACACACAGACCAATGTACTGTGGTTGGAGACACCACCACTTGCTTCTTTGTAACTGAAAGAACAAGGTAGAGGGAATTAAATGATATGGAAGCATCGGTCTGGGCTCGGCATGGTGGTGTAGTAGACTAACCCCTGACCTGGCTTCTTGAACTGGAAGGCAGTGAGCAGTGGTGTTTGCAGCCCCAGAAGCAGTGGGTTCTCCCAGGAGGTGTGTCAACTCAGAGGAAGGCAGGTGGGTGAGAATTTTCTAGAATGCCCTGCACTGCTGTGCAGGAGCCTCAATGTGCACGGATGAGATGCGATAGCTCAGCCCAAAGGATGCTGGGAATACGGGCAGAAGGTGGTTAGTTCCCAGCCTAGCAAACATGGCTGTCTCATCTTGACTCCCTAGAATGTTCTCCAATCCTAGTGGAAGATGCCTGTCTTCTCTGGGACCTATGATTTTTTTCTTTCCCTTCCTTTCCTCGTTATCTTCTCTGTTTTTTTCACTTGAAAGGCAGAGTTAGAGATAATGAGTGAGATAAAGAGAGAAAGAGATCTTCCATCTACTGGTTCACTCTCCAAATGGCTGCAACAGCTGGGGCTCAGCCACATGAAGGCCAGGTGAGGAGTTTCATCTGGGTCTCCCACGTGGGTATACAGCACGGGGAGCATCCGTGGAACTCACATGGGGTGTTGGTTTTGTAGCTAGCAGCTTAACATGCTATCCCACAATGCTGGCACAGGGACTCATGACTTCTGTGTCTGTGTCTTGCTATCTTGGTGTGTCTTCTAGAAGGCATCCTTTGCAGGGGGCAAAGTCTGTGGCAGTTGTGTGGTAGCCCTGCCTGGGGCAGTGTAGGTCCTAGGGCTGGACAGGAGTCTCACCAGACTGGGCAGGCCACTCCACCTGGCCTGGGCCTCCTGTTGTCTGACAGTCTTTCTTGGGCTTCTGCGGATGCTGGTGAGCCCTCTCTAGAAACTGCAGTGGGACTGTGGCTTCTGGTCCATAGCCCCCACTGAGCTGTTTGACTCGGGATTTTGGGCTATGACTGTCCTTGAGGGCTGTAGTTGCGAGGATCCCAGGAGCCACACAGTGATGCTGCCACGGCCCCTGTAACCAACAGTGGCAGTCAGAGGCACCGGGCCTCCTGCCTATGGTCCGGTTGCCCCCGGAGGGCTGACCCTGTGGAGGGAGGACAGCAGCAGGCACCTTCCTGTAGAGCATGTGTCCCCTTGGGGTGCGGCACGTCAGTCTTGGTGGCTACCCATCAGCTCTCTGCAGGAGTGCAGAAGCCCAGGGAAGGAACATGAGGCTGGGGGTCCAGCAAAATTCGCCTGCAAATATTAGTGATGGTTTACAGGGGGCCAGCTCCTGTTCTACAAAGCCTGTTTTCTTTAGTTTGTCTTCAAATTTACATAGCAGCCTAGTGAGATCTATATAAACCATATGCACACACAAGGCAGCCATGGCTCTTTGAAACTGGTGGCATTATTCACTCCCTGGGTCTTTAACATGGATCTTTCCAGATGCACACATTTACACACGCCCTTAGTGGTATTAAGCAGAAAGTACCCTGTTGCCTACCTTGTTCTCGCTGCTGGTCTCTCTGCTCCATGGACACGAGGGCAGAGAAGTGAGCTTGATCGTAGGCTAGAACCAGAGGTGAGCAATGGCATCTGTTTGGGGGCACCTCCAAGGGCAGGTAAATTCCCCCAAAGGGGATGGGCGCGAACGCTGCCAACACAAAGGAGGGGGAAGTCGTGAGGAGTGGGACCTGTGGTGATTGCAGGGGGAAGGAAGCTGTGCCCAGCTCAAAGAGCCACCCTTGGGAGTCAAGGTTACCCAGCCTCTCCGGCATGTCATGTGGCTAGCCCGGGGGCTCCTGAGAGCAGCCCTGGAAAGCTGCAGGCTGGAGGACCCAAGGAGATGCACTCCTGCCCTGGGCCAGGCCCCATGGGGCTGCGGGGACGGCTGAAGCACATCCAGCTTCAGAGAAGGGGTCAGCCCTGCCCAGCGCCTGGCTCTCCCTGGCAGCTCCGGCTCGACCCCAGCCTGGAGCAGGGACACCTGGCTGCAGGAAGGGCACACTGTTGAACTGTGAGCCCACCATGGGGCCGCAGTCCCAGCTCTCCACACAGCCACTTGCTTCTGGCATGTAGGCCAAAAGCAAGCTCTGCCACAGCCAGGAAGGTGAAGAAGAGCCTAGCAGAGCTGGGTGGATTTAATCCACACCAGGTAATGCTCGCTGGTTTTCTGGGGACCCAGCCTTAACGGGGTGCTGTCTGCTCCTGATTCAGGAGGTTGCCCCTTGCAGCTCTTGGGGTTTGGGTTCGGCGGGGAACTCACCTTCTCCACCTGAGTCTCTCAGCATCGTATCTGCCACAACAACGATGGGTCTTCGAAGTATGTGAGCCAGCACAAAAACATGGAACTCTTCCAGGCTCTCATACACCGGGTCCTCAGAGTTATCCACACTAGGGAAGAAAACAGAGAGGGCTGACACAGCTCTGAGTTCCGACGGGGAGGCGGTGATGGTGGGGAAAAACAGGCCGCTGAGCATCACCCCTCCACCCCAGGTCTGTGTCCGTGGACTGCATGGACCCCCGCAACCACAGTGTCTGGGCTACCCCCTCCCTCAGGCAGCCATGGTGAACACCCACTCCCACCAGGAGAAGCTGCAGGTTGGGACAGGGTCTCTTCAGGCAGAGGTGGCCTGCCAGGGCTGTGAGAACCTGGGAGGCTGGTTCTCTCGGGGTGTCCTACAAGGACACAGCAGGGGCTGGAGGGAGGGAGGAGGGCTTTCTATCTTGCTTATTTCCACCCACGGTAGTGCAGCCACTCTTGGGAGATGGCTTGCCTAATGTGGTCCATTGCCCTCTTGGCAAAGTGGCAGAGGACGGGGTTTCCATGTCAGAGTCGGTGGGGGGAGGGACTCTGAGTGTGATTCCTGTTGCTCAGACCCTGTTCAGCCTGGACCCTGGCAGGCAGGGAGGGGCACATGGTGGGAAGAGGGTTTTGAGCTCACAGTGGGGTGCAGCTTCAGTTGCACTCACCTTACCCACTGAGGTGGCACCATCGTACTGGCATGGCCTTCCCCTCAGACAGAATTGAAAGTGGGGTCACTGTATTCCAAACGGAAAGCCAGCGACTATTTATTAAACATTTACTACATGCTTGTGCTAGCAAAGGCACTGCAAAAGACCCAAGAATAACTTTTGTCCATTGCGCCCATCTATCCAACACACCCAACTTTCCCTCCCTCGCTGCCTCTATCCATCCAGCTGTATATCTATCCACTTTCATCCATCCATCCACCATTGTCCACCCAATTATCCACATACTTCCTTACACACCCACTTGTCCTTCCATCCACACGTTCACTTAAATGCCATCTCTTTGTGCACCGACCCCCTGCACTAGCTCCGTGGTGGGACTAGGAGTGCACCCACACACAGCATGGACCCTCAGGGTTGGGCAGGAGCATTGGGGAGCTGGGTCCAGCTGCAAAAAGGTCAAGAGCAGAGTGACCTTTCTTCACTCCATTTGTGGTGCTGAGCACGGAAAGTAACTAAGCCACCAAGAACTCACTCAGTGCAGCACGAGGGGGTCCCTGCACACTCAGTACAGCAGAGGGGGGTCCCTGCACACTCAGTACAGCATGGGGGGGTCCCTGCACACTCAATACAGCATGGGGGGGTCCCTGCACACTCAGTGCAGCACGGGGGTCCCTGCACACTCAGTGCAGCACAGGGGGGTCCCTGCACACTCAGTACAGCATGGGGGGTCCCTGCACACTCAGTACAGCATGGGGGGTCCCTGCACACTCAGTACAGCATGGGGGGGGGTCCCTGCACACTCAGTACAGCACGGGGGGGGGTCCCTGCACACTCAGTGCAGCATGGGGGGGGTCCCCTGCACACTCAGTGCAGCACGGGGGGGGGGTCCCTGCACACTCAGTACAGCATGGGGGGGTCCCTGCACGCTCAGTGCAGCACGGGGGTCCCTGCACACTCAGTACAGCATGGGGGGGTCCCTGCACACTCAGTACAGCACGGGGGGGGGTCCCTGCACACTCAGTGCAGCATGGGGGGCGGTCCCTGCACACTCAGTACAGCACGGGGGGGGGTCCCTGCACACTCAGTACAGCATGGGGGGTCCCTGCACGCTCAGTGCAGCACGGGGGTCCCTGCACGCTCAGTGCAGCGTGGGGGTCCCTGCCCCAGCCGGGGCAGCTTCAGCATCAGAGCACCCTTCTAGGCTTGCTTTTAGCCACTTCTCATAGGCTTAGGTCCTGGGTCTGTGCTCTCCCCTCAACACCTCAGCTGTGCCCTAGTTAGGGAACACTGGCTCAGTTCCTCCTCTGGCTCCCCCGGCTGCTGCTGTGGTCCTTCTAGGACGAGAGGAACTGTGACCTGGTGGCTTGCACATGTGAGTTACTGCATTGAAAACTTGCAAAATCTGCCCTAGCAGTCAGTCTTGAACATTCATACCCACTTAGAGCCTGAAGGCTTCAGTTTTCCTCCCCCTGGCTCACTGAGCAAAGGCTAGACCTGAGTGTGTGCTTAGAATCTGGCCTTGGGGAAAAGATAATAAACATTCTTGGGGGCCAGTGTTGTGGTAGAAAAGGTATAAAGCCACTGTCTGTGATGCAGGCATCCCAGACAGGCACAGTCATTCCAAACTGGTAATGGTTCATATTTTGGTTCATATTTGTTTCAGCTCCCTGCTAATGGTCTGGGGAAAGCAGCAGAGGACGGCCCAAGTATTTGGGCCCCCATACACCAAATACTTGGGAGAACTGGATGAAGTTCTCACCTTTGGCCTGGCTAGACATCTGAGAATTGAACCAGTAGATGCAAGATGTCTCTCTCTGTCTCTCCTTCTCTCTCTGTGTAACTTTTTCAAATAACTAAACAAATCTTTAAAGAAACATTCTTGCAATGCCTAGTTATGGGTTTAGTTTACTACTAACACCAACATGCTATGTGAAGACTTTGCCCTCTGAGAGGAGCACACCCTGGAGCGTTTTCCTAGCATGTCTGTGCTACACATTGGCCAGGCACCTGCCAGGCACCTGCCTCCACCTGGTGCAGATGAGGGAGGGACAGATCCTGGAGAGAGACCAGGCTGGCGGCCCCTGCCTGGCAGGACCGAGGAGCAAGGCCCAGGAGGTGGCTCAGCTCCAGAGCACAGCGGCAGTGGCTGACTCAGGGGAGCTAGGGTTTAAGTGGCAGTTGGAGCCTTACAGAAGCTGGACTCTGGACAAGGAGGGCAGGGTGAAGGGCTGGACAGTCACCCGCTCAGAGGGGACTATGGCACAGTCTCTTGACCCATCTCTGCTTCCACTCCTCCAGGGCAGGTGACCATTTCTCCTAGTTTGCTCAGGTGAGTCCTGCTTTCCACATTCTGAGGGATCAGGACCACATTCCCTTCCCTAAGAAGCTACAGTGATAATGAGTGGCATGGTCGTCACTCCATCTACGGGGACACAGCACATGGGGATGCTGCCCCTTTGCTCTCAGCTGCACCCCCTCTTCACTGCCTCATGCACAGATCTCCCCTCAACCCCACCCCAGGCAGGACCCTGCAAGGAGAAGGCTTGAAGGGGCTGCTGTCAACCTGCATGTAGCAGTAACCCTACATCCAGCCCAGCCCTGGCCGCTGCAGCCATTTGGGAAAGAGCATCAGTGTATGGAAGTGCTCTCTTTGTCTCGTTCTCTTCTCTGTCTATAATTCTTTTGAATAAACACATATATCTTAAAAACCAAATCCCTTTGACCTGAATCTCACCTTGGCAAATATGAGTAGTCCTTGCACCAAGTGCACTCAGCACCTTGGGGAATGCACTGAGAACACGTGCTTTTGCACAAGAGGCCAACCCCATGCCCTGGGAACACAGCGCTGTGGGCTCCTCCCAGGCATGGAATGGAATGCCACTTGGCACTTCCTGGAATGATCTACGTAAGTTCTTATCACTGGATTGTGTGCTATGAAATTATTTAGGATTCTGAAAAGCACAGGAAGGCAGCCAGAGAAGCTGGAAAATGAGGCAGCAGTCAGAGCTGCAAGTTCCTCAAACTGCCTGGGCTCTGCTCCTTTCTCTTCTTTGTCCTCCCAGCCTCTCAGCTTCTGCCTCCTGGCTCATCTTCTTTTATAAGGTCAAAGGACAAACAAGCGAGCAAGACGGCCTTCGCTCCCAACCTCAGAAGAAACACTCCTGCTCCCCTGACCTGTTCTTACGGGCCAAGGTTGCTGGGCATTCCAGCACTGTCTCTCACTGGCTGGGGTGACACTGACAGGTGCCCAGTGATGGCGAATTCTATGGTCAACTTGTCTGAAGGCCAAATGATGCTCACATACCTGGCTAAACACCATTTACTGGAGAGACTAACACGTAAACCGGTGGACTGAGCAAAGCAGACAACCCTGCCATGTGGGCCGCCCCACCCTATCATGATGCAATCCTGTGTCCTTCTGCCCTCAGCCTTCCTCACTGCCTTGGAACTAGCCACCCCATCCCGCCTCCGCCTGCCCATCCTTCCTAGGAACCTGACTGGCAGGTGGCACATCACAGGGCTTCTCGAACTCCATCACCATGTAAGCCAATCCCTTATCACAAACTTCCTGGTGTGTATATATCTGTCCTCTACCTATTTTGTCTCTAGAGAATCCTGATCCAAGGACTTCAAAAAGTTTCCGGGAAAATGTAATTAAAAGAAAAAGTTTAGAGTCTGGCATGACGGCTCTATTGGCTCCTTAAATGCAGTGGCCCTGTGGTACAGCCGTGGCAATGAACACGGAATATAATCCACGCTGCCCATGTAGGTGGCACTGGAGATATCACATTGCCTTTTAGCTCTGCACTAGTAGCAAGGTGGGAGTGGAGCTGGGCACTGTGCACAGACATCCCAATATTTACAGAAAAAATTTTTCCCATCTACTTGAAAGTTATATTCATAGGGAGAGGGAATAAGAGCATGGTGGAGAGAAAAAGAGGGATGTGCGGAGGGAGAGAGATAGGAAGAGGGAAAACTGGTCAGACAGGGTCAGTGCTGTGGCATAGCCACTGCTTGCTGTGTTGGCATCGCACATGGGTTCCTGTCTCGGCAGCTTCATTTCCAATGCAGCTCTCTGCTAATGGCCTGGGAAAGTAGCAAAAGTTGGCTCAAATGCCTGGGCCTGTGCACCCACATGGGGGACTGGGAAGAAGCTGCTGGTTCCTGCCTTTGGTCATACCCAGTCTCGGCCATTGTGGCTGTTTGGAAAGGGAAGCAGCAGATGGAAAATGCCTCTCCCTTTGCTTTTAAATAGAAATGAAAATAAATAAAAAATTCTAAAGTGAAGATGCCATTTCTGTGTCCATTCTGAGGCTGGTGGCCACATGTGGCTTGCTTTGCCAGAGGGATGCTTAGCAACTTCATAAGCAGAGGCTAAGCCACACCAGTACGTGTGGGCTGTTCTCCCTCCCATCCCCGAGATGGCCCTGCCACAAGCCTGGACCTCCACTAGGACAAAAGCTCATATGGAGTCAGGCTTAGCAGAATGCCAGTTCCCAGCCCCAGACCTGTGAGAGAGGCTACTTTGGATTCTGCAGTGTCACTTGACTGCCTCACACGTGGCTTCAGCAAGTTCAAGTCCAGACTTCCGGCCTGTGGGGCCTGAGCAGACCCAGTGACTTTTGCTTTCAACTGCTCAGCTCTGGGGTGGCTGGGCAACTACCAAGTGCATTTCCTGGATGGGCACCACTCAGGCTCAGAGAGCTGGCAAGGTGGGTCCCCAAGTCTGATGGGACTCTAACCCGGGACGTTTCAGCCTGGCTATCCCTCCAGTATCCTTGTTCCATGATCTTGGTTGCTCTAAACCAGGAGCAGCACCACAGAGCCTGTGCTCACCAGCTGCTTTTGGAGAGTTCACTGGCTTCAGAGCAAGCACCGGGGCTCCTCCCTCTGCACCCCATCCCCTCTTTCCAGTGTGCGCTGCATAGGTATGGGGGACGGGGACAAGACACAGGGCCCCTCTTCCTTCCATGCAACTACCCACCTGGGCTTAGTCCTAGCACAACAGTGATGGTGAGAGGTGAGCTGAGTTCACTTTGGGTTGGCAGAGGGGCACCCCACACATGTGGTGTCTGAGGGTCTGCAGAGCTGCACAGTTTGTTGAGTTGGCCTCAGAGAAATGGGTATGTTTTGATGTGAAAGACAGGGCTTCAGAGTGAATTCATTCTGCAGCTCTGAGAGCAGCCTGTTCAGGAGCACCTGTACCTGCCAGGGCCTTGGCGTGGGGGCTCCCCAAGTCTGTAGCGGGGTACCCACCAGCCTTCCTTATGCATCTAAAGCCAAGTACACACTTGGCCTTGCCTCCTGGGGCGGAGTAGGTCCTTGAGGTCACCCTGTTCTGTGCTTACAGACTAAGGAGTCTGTCCAGGGCCTGAGTCCTGCCTGAGTGTTGGTTGTGTGTCTGTCCCTACTCCTTGGAGAGGCAGTGGAGATGTGTCTCTGCTTCCAGGGTCTCCTGTCCAGTTCCATCTGTGAGCCTGGGACTTGGCCACTGTGAGTCACACTGGGAGGGAGGAAAATGGATCAAGTTCACACTCCAGTTTGGTCTTCAGTCTGCTCTGCCTTCTCCAGAAATTCAACCTGTTTGCTCTCTGGGAAAGTAAGAGGCTTAAGAAAGACTTGAAGGCATTGTGCACGCCACAGCCCAGAGATATGGGGGTTAAGACCCTTGGTTAAGGTGTCAGGGGTCCAGAACAGGACAGCAGGGCTGGCACTGCCCTTACCCTATCGTCCCTGGGGAGCCAGGCTGGGGAGGAAGTGTGCAGGAAGCCTCCTTGGCCTTCCTGGCCACTGTGTCTCCACACTGTCCCCTCCCAGCCAGCTCTTTCCCCCAAGTCCCTGGGGTGGCAGCCTGAAATACATGTTTGCTCCTTTAGTCCACTGCCCAAGTCCTGCTTAGGACTGTCACCCCATGCTGGAGCCGCCTAGGAACCCTGGCCAGCTCCTCTGCTCCATAGGTCATCTCCTCCACTTCCTCCTGCAGTGTGCCTGCCATTGTCCCTCCCATGCCCCTGCCATGAGGCCAGCACACAGCAGACAAGAGGGGGAGGGGTGAAAGACAGGGGTGTGAGAAAGTCTGCCTTAATCTTCATTTCAGTGACGCTGCCACACGGCTGAGCCCTTTGTGGGTCTCCAGACCTTGCCGTGGTTTACACGTGATCTAGCTCCCCAATTCACATGGAGGCTGCACCCTCAGAGTTGTAGGCTAACGTCACTGGGAGGGTAGAGATGCAATCTGCTGACTGTGTGGAGGAGCTGGGCCTCGTGGGAGGCCCTTAGTCAATGGGGTCACGACCTTGCAAGCTTTTCCGACAGGGCTGGTTCTCTGGGCGGGTGTGGTCCAGCCGTTCTCTGCTTCCTGGCTTTGCTGTGGGTTTGTTCCAGATGGCAGAAGCAGTGGACCTCTACAGGCTACCACAGGCCTCTAGGCGCTGAATAAGCCTCCTACTGCTTTCTCTCAGGCGTTTAGCTGCAGCAACGAAAAACTGACCAAGGTCAGATTCTCCTTCACTGCAGGGCTTCTGGTTAAAGGGCACCCCCAAGTATCCTGGCCCCTAGGGCCACCTTCTGTGAGGTCCACTGCCACAGGTTTGGGCCTCCTTGCCAGGGTCCTTGCCTGGCCCTGGGAAGGCATGGGCAGCGTCACGACCCACTTGGCACCCCACAGCCCAGTGGGTCTGCAAGCTGGCCAGCCTGAACCCCGGACCCTTCAGGCCAGTGTTGAATATGTGTCTCTGCATCAGAGTGTAGGCCTCCATTCCTTCCAGTTCAACATGAGGAGTGAATCCTCTCTCCCCTCACCGAGAGGAGGCAGAGACTAGACGCAGTGTGCACTGACAGCAGCCAGCTCAGAGCATACTTCCCAGGTCCCAGCGTGAAGGACCACTCCTGAGGACGCCCTGGTGGTCCTGAAAGCTGCCCTGCACCTCTCAGGGTGCCCGTCACCCTCAGTCCCTCAGCACAAACGCTAAGCGTACAGGAATAAGTGTTTTGCCTCCCTACTGGCTCGGCTGGACTCACCCAGGGACACTTGGCAACAAGGAGCAAACTAGCTTGTGGCCACAGACATGCTTCTCTGTTGGCATTGACCCTGTAATTATCCTAGCTTTTTTTCTTTCTTCTCTCCACTGGAAACATCTATTGCTAGGACTCCACACGCATGGCCTGCATTGCCAGCTCGTGTTTCTGACCCGAACATTTAGGGCTCAGGATGTGAGGGCTGGGGGTACTGTGTCCTCATTGCTGACCCCAGGCTGCAGGCTGACTCACTCCACCAATGGTTTTGTTTTTAGGAATTCTGTTTGGTTGAGCAACATTGCCAAAAGAAGGGATACTTAATGACATTGGTGTTCTACCCCTTGGCTCCTCCAGCTATAATTTCTGGGACCTTGGGAAAGCCACTTCATCTCATTGAGGCTGTTTTCCAATCTGTGAAAAGGGTGACGAGGGTTAAATGGCTGAGGGACCCAGCACAGGGCCTGGGAAGGATGCCACTGGCTCCTTCCAGTTTCCTCAGGGGTTCTCTCTGCTCCCTGCTGATCCCCAAACTTGGTCCTCACTTGTCCTTCCTGTCTCTACAGGAAGGATTCTTGTTCTTCCCCTTGGATGGGAACACTGCCACCCCACCCTCACCTGGACTTTGTCCATCTTCTCCACGTCCTCTATGTGACACAGCAGTCAGAACTGTGAGCTCAGGTCCCAGGACCATGCCCTCATTTCAAGACAATGTCTAGACCACGAGAGAGCCATGGGGCACCTGCATCCTTTTGTTGCATTTTGGGGGATTACTCAGATCTGACCATTTCGTGGTTTATCCTGAGCTTTTACAGTGCTGTTATTACAAAAGTGATTCATTTTCCTTGTTGAAAGGAAGAAAAAATCCTACTCAGGTGCTAAAAGGGAGAGAGGATAATGGGAAATAGGGTGAAAAACATAAGATGGTGGCTGGAGGATAATTTGTGACAGCACTCCAGGCTCTAGAGTGGGTGGTCACCGGCTCCAAGCAATAATTCCTAGAGTGGGGCAGGTACCCACTTGTCACCAGAGGGTGTCCTCAGTGTCCATGACAACAACGGGAGCATGAAACCCTTTGTCCTGCAGTGAAGGTAGGCACCTCAGCAGGGCAGGAGAACAGAACCCAGAGGGGAAGAGAAGGGTGGGCAGGCTGGGTGAGGATGGCTAAATGGCAGCGTTTCCCAGGGAGCTAATGGGTGGCCCCTCTACAGAAGTCACGAATCAGAGCCTGGGATTCATGTGCTATGTGGGGCATCTACAGACACTGATCAGAAAATCCTCAGCCACAGGGAAAAAGCCTGGAGCCCCTGCAGCTGGGGGGAACCCAGGGGAAAGTGGTCCCAAGGACTTGGGCTCTGTGTTGAACAGTGTTTCCTGCTACTCAAACCTGTGGTTATGTGTTACAGGGAGGGACCCAAAGAGCAGGGAATGCACTGAGCAAAAAACAAAACCAAACAACAAACATCTTCCACCCCTCAGGGCTCCTCACAAGCAGCAGGTTTATCACCAAGGTCAGAGCCAGCCGACAGCAACAGGGGTGACACCAACACCACCTTTGGAGGGTTGGGGGGCATTAGGAGGTGTTTGACACAGGAAGGGCTGGACACAGGACACCCCAGCATGCTTCCTGTGAGAAGGAGAGGGGTTGGCTGCCCAGTGCCACCCCAGCATGCTTCCTGTGAGAAGGAGAGGGGTTGGCTGTCCAGTACCCACCCTGTACCCCAATCTCAGGGCACCAGGCTGGGAGAAAGAGAAGTGATGGTAGAGAATAGCAGGGCTGATGCCTGGCACAGAGATGCCCTTCTGTTGCCATCCTGCCTGTCTGTAAGTGCAGAGACAGGGATGGACACCGGACGCTGTCCACCCCTACTCCCTCTAACCGCCTAAACACCTCAGGGATTGAGCCTTTGACTTTAGGAGTCAGACAGGCCTAACCAGCTGTGGGGTCATTGGATGGGGACCTTAGGGAACCCAGAGTGTGGTGTCACTGTTATTGCTGCTTCCCTCCATCCTTCCCCCAGTTTGGGAGAGGCCCCAGACAGGACCAAATGTTCCAGGACACCCTGTCCCCCCCACCAGTGTCTGCCCCGTGGTCAGGATGACAGAAGCAATATTGGACAAGATACCAGGGACATGGTTGGACTTGAGAGGGTGGAAATGATGAACAAAGTTCTTGTCCATTGATTGAGTCTTGGAATATTTGTCTCTGTTTCAAACAAGACAGACTTGGTGCTGATGTGCCGCAACATTCAGGAACAAAACAACACTTGAGTGGCATTGCAACTCAAGCCTCTACCTACAACATCAACATCCCAAGTGGATGCTAGTTTGAGGTATGGCTGCTCCACTTCTGATCCACCTTACTGCAAATGGCCTGGAAAAGCAGCGGAGGATGGTCCATATGTCTAGGTCCCTGTACCCACATGGGAAACCTGGAAGAATCTCCTGGCTTTGCCCTGGCTGTGGGTGCCATGGGTGTCTATGCTTACACTTCCTGGTGGTTGGCCAAGACCTTTTTCAGGTGCAACATCTTTGCCTTTAGCCTCAAAACACATGAAACCTTGCTGTCCCGTGAGCCACCATGGCCACTGCCACCTCTGCCTAGCTGAGCTTTCATTCTCATATGAGAATATTTCAGCTGCACGAGCAGGAGCAAGCTACTCCTTAATGTGCTCTTAAACACACAGAAAGCGACATGCCCAACACACCCCCAGTGCCCATGGGAGGAGTAACTGTGTAGCTCAGCCATCTTCTGCTTTCCATGTGCCTCCCAGAAGCCACACATTCAGCAGGTATTCAGCCTACATGTGGCAGCCTAAGGCCTTGCAGCTGGGCTTGAGCGGTGGCAGTGTAAGAATGAGCACAATCACAGGTCACCTCAAGGGGCTGGCTATGTCCTGAGCTCCTCCCCAAGCTGTCGACCCCATGATGGGGCCCCGGGTGTGTTGTGGGGTGGACAGCCCTGAGTTCCCACCTCTGTCTGGTGGGCAGGGGGTAGGGAGTGCAGCATATACATGTCCTCCGAACCTGGCAGGGTCTGGCCATCAACTGCAACCCTTCTACAGGTGCCTCTTCAGCCTTCCACAGCCCTGAGGGCTGCATGGTGTCTGTACCTGGCAGCCAGAGGTGATCTAGGCAGGGGATGGGTGTGGGAAGCAGTGCCACACTTACCCCCCGCCCGTGCCGCCGTTCTTGCTGAAGTGCGTGCGTGGCTCACTGGAGGCCAGCTTCAGCAGTTCTGTCCACTCGCGTTCCCACTCTTCCTCCGTGTACACCAGCCCGGACTGTGGCAAGGGAAGTCCCTTTAGGAGGTGGATACTGCTCTCCCCTTCTCCTTTATTCAGCCAGGGCAGCCCTTGCAGGACCCAGGCTGGACACATGAGTTAGCGGCCACCAATAGTCTCCCTGCCCTCTCCCCTCACTTTGCCCGACAATATATTTTCAGAACCCCAGGCTCAAAATTTAGGGTTTCCGGGAGGCACCCCCCAATTCCTCTAAAAGGGGCATTCTTTGTGGGGTGGGGACAGTGAGGATGAGACAAACTTAACCAGGAAGTGCACCTGGTTAGGCTGACCATTAAAAAGCACTGAAAAGTGGGCATGAGAAGTCGGGCAGTTGGGGTTCTCTCTAGACTGAGCTCACACATGGGGACTGCAGCCATGGGCTGTACTTGGTTGAGGCTGGGCCACTTGTGAGAGTGAAAGTTGGCAGCTTTCAGAAGATGGAGGTGGGCAGTCACTGCGGCAGACAGGTCCTGCCCAGGGACATACATAGGGGATGCCTCACTAACCCCAAAGGCTGTTTCCATCTGACTTCGACAGGACCAAGCTGTATTCCGCCAGTCCTGAGGCTGTACTGTGTAGGTCCCCGGCTCCAGCCAGGCCCATGAGTACCAACCTCTTTGTTCTGCTGCGTCTGCTGCCACCTCCACCTCCGCTTCAGGGCTTCCCTCTCAGCCCCTGTCCTCATCATGGTGTAGAGAGCTTTCCGCAAAACCAGGTCCCGGTCGTGAAAGCCCCACATCCCTGCAGCCGGGAGAGGGGTATATGAGCAAAGGGGTGGCTACAGGAGATTCTCACCACCACAGCCTGCTGGGCCAGGCTCCTATGAGCATGCACAGGGGCCCTTGTTCCCCAGCAGTGCAGTTCTCGTTCTGGGCTCTGAACTCTGGTGCTCTTATCAACCTGTAGGGGGAACACAGGGTAGCCTGTCTGCTTCTCAGCCAACCAGCCATAAGATAACCATGCCTGCCTGGCTCTGGGAGCCCTGGGAACCCATGCTTCACCTCCTAGGTTTGTTGAGGCATCTAACAACATTTGTCCTCCAGGTCTCGTGCTTATAGGACAAAACAACCTCTCGGGACATGTTGGCTGCATGTCCTCATAAGGACGTGACGTCAGTGTGGTCAATTGCATTCTGCCTCCTAGGTCGGCCAGACTCTATGCGCCCTAGCCCCAGAGAAGTAGCACATCAGTGGACTCTAGAAGTGGTCCTGGGCAAGAGTGATGTTGGTCAAGGTCAAAGAAACAAACAAAGGGAGAAGCAGTGAGAGGTTTCGCCCTGGCTACAGGGGAGAAGGTAAGAAAATCCAGTTATGTATTCATTCAAGGAGGTAAGACTGTGCATGGCCAAGGCCAGAACACAGGAAATTACTGAAAACTCACAGAGCACACACTTTGGGGAAGAAGTGAAACAGCTGTTATCTGAACAAAGGATGTATAATCAGGAGGAGGGGGACAGCTCCAGAAGGAGAGAGGGACAGACACAAGAGGACAGTGCAGGTGCGTTTGTGAGGGTGTGAATGCAGACACACTGGAGTGAAGGCTTACTGGGGGGCGGAGTGGTGCTGATAGCATCCCAGACTCAGGGAAAGGGCGGGCACAGGTGCAAGGAGCAGCCTATGAGGTGTGCTTGGGAAAAGGCGGGATGCAATCCTGGCTAGAGTCAGGACTGAGCGACAAGGCAGAGAGAAAAAGATGGGCCTTCAAGTGAGCAGGGTGGGGCTGCTGGAGAGTTTTCAGAATTGGGGGTCCTGAACTGCCAACTGCTTGTGCAGGCGGAGGCTGGCTCGTGGTCCATGGACATGCAGTAATCAAGGCAGTCATGGGTTTCTTAGCAGGTCAGGGTCTTTTCTGCAGGACAGATGGAGGGAAGGGACCAACTTCCCAATCCTCAGCCCTGTTGTAGCTGCCTTTTGGGACTCTCCAAGTAGCCTCAGTGTCACAACTCCTTGTTCAGGTATCCCTTGCAGGGAGGGACTCCTGCTCTCAGATGGGTCTCCCTACAAGCCTGACTCTACGATCCCTGTCATTTCTATTTGTTGTCCACAATCCTAGCTCAGCATCAGGCCTGCTCAGCAGACAAAGCACAATCAGTGTGGGTGGTCCTGGTTCTGTAGGAGCGCAAAATGAAAACCAAGGTCTGGGATGCAAGAACCAAATAGGCTCCTGGCTGGGTTGGGGAGAGGCAGAAGGAAGCCTTGCAGCCTGGGTTAGCCAGGGCCTCCTTGCAAGTGGACAGGTCTTCATGAGGCTTTCTCTTCCCAGGTGAGCCTGGTCCATTGTGCTCAGGGGAAAATCCCATCCATTGACAACATGGAAGCCGATGGAGACAGTGTCTGCACACATGGCAGCTTCCAATGGACAGGGATTTCCACACTTGGGACTTTACAATGAGGCTGCTGTTTGACACAGATGGGCGATGTCTGCTTCTCTAGCCTCTCTCTGGGCTTTAACAGAACAAGCTGAGATACGTCCAGTGATACAGTAATAACCAGTGACAGCTTTTAGGATGAAATGATCTTATTCCTGAAATCAACATCAGGCACGCATCTTCCTATAATTTTAGGTATATGCTGGGTCCCAAACTGGGGATATAGAAAGATCACACTTTCATTGCAAGAACAGACAAAATCCTGGCAGACAATGTGCCAAGATGTGAAAAGCAGCCAGCACTGGCTGTGGGATTATCAACGTGTACTTTCTCATCATGGAGATTGTGCAATATTGTCATGCTGGCCAGCAGGGCAGGCTCACCTTGATGTGGACAGGAAGCAGGTAGATGTGTACCTGTCTCTTTTCCATCACTGCCCTTGTTCTACACCTCTGTTCTCGGGATCTCCCTGGGTCCCTTCCTCCAGCCCTTTTCTCTCATTGCAGTCTGCAGCTTGCCGAACAGCCCCTCAGGGCAGGTCTATAACAAGGCCTGAACCTGGCTTCTGCTCTGGGTCACAGCACTGAGTTAAGGCTAGGCTCACCTAGGGAGGGAGTTTGACCAATGAGAACCATCTGCCCGAGGCAGATGAGGAGTAATGGGCCCTGAGCATGGGGCTCCTGATGCTGATCTAGACTTGGCTAGAAGGAATAACTGAGCTCCCGGGAAGTCAGCTATGGCCTTCAGTGATCCCAGTATGGCCAGCCACACCTGCGCACCTGCTGGCTTGGGCTTTTGTGATCAGGAAGCTCATTCTACCACTGGAGATGGTTGCTGTGCATTCTAACTGTGCCGACCCTCTCGTGAGGTACACAGTGGTTCCTATATCTCTCCTTTCATCAGTCCAAGTCCACTGTAGACTGCTGTGTCTAGGGTAGCTCCACAGCCATCCGACTTGACTTTTTGTTCTCTAGGATTCCTGTTATAGCTTCACTTGGCTCAGCCCAGCCTACTCTCTGCATTTATGCCTTATCCATTTGGTCTGCCTGCCTGCCTGGAATGTCTTCTCCACTCCCTCAAGGTCTTCAAGGTTCAGTAAAGAGATCACCTCCTCCAGGAGGTACTCAGACTGTTCAAGGCCATGATCTCTAACTCGTGTCCCTACAGCTTATGCTTAAGGTCCCTTTCCCGTATGACTGATATTTCCTCATGTGTGCTCTGTCTCTCCACCAAGAAAAGAAGGGCTAGCACTGCTTGTGCATCTCTTGGGCACTCTTCTGATGACAGACAAGCGTAGCATGGGTCTGTGCTTCAAGAACACACTGCCCAGGCTTGGCGCCCTGCCACCCTCTGTCTTACCCAGTGAGGCGGCATGGAGGAGGCAGTTCCCATCCCCCGTCGTGGCCAAAGGAAGCAGCCGCTTACAGCTCGTGCACACAGTGGACCACCAGTTCAGGCGCCCTGGAACAGAAGGTTAGTTTAGAGCGGAAGAGCAGAAAAGGAGAGGCCGCCTGGAGAAGGTCTCCTCTGAATAGACACAGAGATCAGTGGGAGATTTTCTGGGAAGGCATCAGGAGGAAGGTCAAGTATCGCGATCCCCTTTTTCTCAAATAAGATAGAGCTTACTGTCTCTGTTTAAGACAGGAAACGGCCAGTCCACTGTTCAGTTGGCTAGAGGATTAAGCAACTGGAGGCCGACCCCTTTTCTCTGGGAGTCTGGCAGCATCCAGCCCAACATTCCTCTGGAATTTTCTCAAACACATTGTCTCTCCTGTTTCGTTCTTTCATCACCATTGGCAAGGCATTAGGTGTTTAGACCATCATGGCTCTGTGCTTGTCAAACACAACAGTGAAAACCTGGAGCTGCCCGCCACTGCTGACAGCGAGGTGTCATGGGGCGTCTGGGTGTGCATCTCTTCCAGGCTCTAACCAGGCAGTCTCTCTCAGGTGGAGAGCAGAGCCAGGACTTCAGCCCTGCTGGGGGAGCCTGGAACCTCATGCTCAGAGGAGAGAAATGACAGCCCCTGCCCTTCCCAGCAAGGGTGGGGGTCGCAGTAGGGGCCTGGCGGGGAGTGTCAACTCCTGCTCTGGCCTGTCAGCCCCAAGGTGCTCATCTCACACAGGAATCCTCAGAGAAGAGCCCTTACTCACCCCACCCCCATCAGTTATGATGCAACCATCTCACAACTGTCAGAGGAAGTCGGCTAAGACACAAGATTTGGATCGGTTCAGTAACTTAACATCCATTGCACATTCTCTTTGAAATGAATTTATTTACCTTGACAGTTACAGAAAGAGAAGAAGAGAGAAAGAGAAAAATATCTTCCATCCACCCTGGTTCACTCCTGATAGTCACAATGGCCAGTGCTATGTCATGCTGAAGCCAGGAGCCTGGAATTCCACCTGGGTCTCCCATGTGCGTGCAAGGGCTCAAACACTTGGGTCATTCTCTGTTGCTTTCCCAGGCCATTAGCGGGGAGCTGGATTAGAAGTGGAGTAAGCAGGATGCAAACCAATGCCCATACGGGATGCTGGCACCACATGTAGTAGCTCTTCCCCCACTATGCTATAATGCCGGCCCGACAATTATATTTTAGATGGTAGATAGTAAGCAAAATTGCAGGTGAGGTTTATATGAATCATTAGGCATGGTTTCATTGTATGAAGTAATGCCTAGAACAATCTCTCTCTAACGCACACAGAGCAATCCTATACAGTCTCCTTGAGAAAAAACCCAGTGTCACTCTGATACCAAACCCAAACAAAGAAAATACAAAAATGAGAAACATGCAGACCAGTCCATGTTGTATATACTTACAACATAACCAGCAACTGCATTTTTCTCAAGATAAATGAAAACATAAGGATATTACAACAATATTCACTGCAGCCTTATTTCTTACTAAAACAAGTTGCTAAAAAAACTGGGGGTTGCATTTCTAAAACAACTAATATCATTTAATAGTTATTTTGGGTTCATTTCCTACTTAACCCGGGTTAAGGTATCCTCATTTACTCTCTCTCTCTGGATGTTTCTTGAGGAAAATGAGGGCGAAAACCCAAAACAGGGTAACATGCGATCAGAGAGAAAACAGAGAAAAAAGAGGTGAATGAGGCAGGAGAGGGGGAAAGACAAGGAGTCAACCTGCTCCCTGGGGCAGGTGCAGCTGTACTGCAAAGGACACAGAACCTGGCCCATCCAATGATGCTAGCTCACATGCTGCGCAAATGACACAGATATCATTTGTTGCTTCTTCATAACATTAAATTGTGCAAGGTTATGAATCATTTGTGTTTTTTAACCTGGGGAATAAAATATAATAGTTCAAAATTCAGAGCCTTTAATTTTGTAAGCTTCTTTAAAAAAAAAATTATTTCCACGTGGAAGAGCTACAGAAAGAGAGAGGGAGGGAGAGGGAGAGGGAGAGGGAGAGAGAGAGAGAGAGAGAGAGAGAGAGAGAATGAACCTTCCACGTGGCCACAATGCCAGATCTGGGCTGATCTGAAGCCGAGAGCCAGGAGCTTCTTCCAGCTATGCCATGTGGGTGCAGGGTCCCAAGACTGCTGCTTTCCCAGGCCATTAGCAGGGAGCTAATGCAACAGCTGGTGTCCTTTTGGGATGCTGGTGCTGCAAGTAAAGGATTAGCTCGATATGCCACCACAGCAGCCCCATACGTTTCAATTAAGTAAAAATGTTTATCATGTATTTCCAAGTTGTAAAAAGGTATTTTTGTAGAATATTCTTTTTTTTCAAAATATTTTATTTATGTATTTGAAAGGCAAAATGACAAAAAGGAGAGATGGAGAGAGATCGATGGGTTTTTCCAATTGCTGATTCACTCCCCTAAAGGCTGCAACAACCTGTCTAGACAGGGTGGAGCCAGGAGCCAGGACCTCTATCCTGGTTTCCTATGAGGGTGGACAATCTTCTGCTGCCTTTCCAGGTGGAGTAGCAGAAATCTAGATAGTATTAGAATTGGTACTCCATTAAGGGATTGTTGGCACTGCAAGTGGTGACTTAACCCACTGTGTTACACTGTTAGTCTTTGGATTTTTTTTTTTTTAAAGATCAATATTAATAAAATTTGAAAAATTGAGGCGCATGTTATTATTTACATTTCTACATTTTCTCTGCCATTACTAAGGATTAATTTTGGTAGAAGATATTACTTTTTTATGCTCTGAAATAATGCAATATGAAGGATAAAGACTGTAAATGATGCTTGAAAGTTAAGGTCCTTAGGGCCTGGTGGCATGGCCTAGCGGCTAAAGTCCTTACCCTGAACGCACCCAGATCCCATATGGACTCTGGTTCTAATCCCGGCAGCTCCACTTCCCATCCAGCTCCCTGCTGTGGCCTGGGAAAGCAGTTGAGGACAGCCCTGCACCTATGTGGGAGACCCAGAAGGAAGTTGCTGGCTCCTGGCTTTGGATCGGCGCAGCATCGGCCGTTGCAGTCACTTGGGGAGTGAATCATTGGACGGAAGATCTTCCTTTCTGTCTCTCTTCCTCTATGAATATCTGACTTTCCAATAAAAATAAATAAATCTTAAAAAAAAAAAGAAAATTAAGGTCCTTGGGCATGATGTGATGGCTCAATTGGCTGATCCTCCCCCATTCAAGTGCCAGGATTCCATTTGAATACCAGTTTGTGTCCTGGCTACTCCATTTCCCATCCAGAAATCTGCTTATGTCCCAGGAAAGCACTGGAGGATGGCCCAAAGCCTTGGGACCCTGTACCCACATGGGAGACCTGAAAGAAGCTCCTGGATCCTGGCTACAGATCCACTCAGTTATGGCCATTGTAGCCATTTGGGGTATGAACCAGTAAATGGAAGATCTTTGTCTCTCCTTTTGTCTGTAAATTTGCTTTTCCGAGGTTGTCAGGGGGATGCAGGGAAGGAAGGGTACTAGTGGGGCAAGTGGTCCACGTTACGTGGCAGACCCTGTGTCTGTCTGAAGTTATAGCTTCTCCTTGCTGACCCAGCTCTGCTGTTGCTGGTGTGTTTTGGGTGTTTCCTTCCCCACTTTTTGGAGCAACCCATGCAATTCCATTCCCGTCTGTGGGGGACTGTGTTGGTAGGGACCAGTGCTGTACCCGAGACTGGGGGAAGAAGGCATCTTTAGCTACTTTCCCAGGACACAAGTAGGGAGCTGAATTGGAAGCAGAGCAACCAGGACTCTAATTGGAGCCCATATAGGATGCTGGCACTATGGGCTGAGGTTTAGCCTACTATGTCATGGTGCTGGCCCCAGAAAATATGCTCTTTAATGGGAATAGGGTTGGAGGTCAAATCCCACCCAGCATATGTGAAGTTACAGACCCAGTTTTTTCAACTCCTCCCTCCTTTGCTCCCTGTTTCTTATTTTTCTATTTTTCCCCCATGAAAGTATTGTAAAACACCAAGAGAAATGAATACACTCATTGCTCAGAAACACGCTAATGGCAGTCTTTGTCCATCTTTGCTCCAACGTGTTCCTTTCAATTTAAAAAGAAAAAGCAGTAAAGATAAAGTTTAAGTTCTCTGTATCTCCCCATCTCCCTGAAGCTCGTTGAAGTCAGGAACCAAGGGCTTCTTTCAAGTCTCCCACGTGGGTACAGAAACCCAAACCCACCCTTGAGCCATCTTCCACTGCATTTCCCTGGTCACTAGCAGGGGGTTGGATTGGAAGTGGAGCAGCCAGGACATGAATGGGTGCCTCTATGGGATGCTGGCATCTCAGGTGGTTTTTATGCCACAACACTGTCTCCAGTATGAATTTTCATGAGTGACATATGCTCCTGGTTACACAGAAGAGTGTCCTTATTTTCAGAAGAGACCTTCTCTAAGGGATGAGTTACCTTCATAGAAATTTAAACAGCTCAGAAAAATTGGCCTATTATCTATCCTATCTGTGCATCTATCCATCCATGTAAATCTGTGTGTGTGTGTGTGTACTGAGAGAGAAAAAGAAAGCAAATATGAAATATGACAGAACCCTGAAAACTGGTGATTCTTCAGGAAATAATACACAGATACTAATCTTTCAAATTTCGTGTTGATACGAAAATGTTCAGGACAAAAGGAATGCCATGTGGGTGTGCTGCACAGTCTGACATTCATAAATGGAGATATTCCATTTTAGTGGCAAAGACAATTTCTATGTAAATTAACTCATTTGTCTCGATTCAGTTTAGGAAATTGGCTGAATTTAGTTAAACGCTCTTAGGAGGAATCTAGCGCAGCTACTAATTTGATTGAATTTTTCTGCTTTTCAATAGATTGAATTGGGGTTTTTACAGTTTTGTTACAATGTTGAGATTTTTCAGGGGCACAGAGCAGGCTTACAGATGATTTCTCTAAAGTGTCCCCTGTCAATTTCTATCAGACTCACAGCAGACAGTATAAATAAATCATCATAGTTTCCATGGCAGATATGTTCATCAATCATGCCTCTTTCCACAAAGCAGGTTGAGAAGCTGGTCATCCATCTCAATTCACAGCTCTATGCAATATTGACCAACTGCTTCAAGCTGACAATGGGGCTGGAATGAATTATTCCCCCATTAAGTGGGCTTTGGAAAACTCACCCCTGCAGGATCTGGAACCTAAGAGTCACTGTTAGTCAAGGGTCTAAAGAAGCAGCCACCAGAGAGATGGAGCATAGGGAATCCAAAGGTAGACTTCCTGGGTTCAACTCTGAACTTGACTGCATTCGTGGTGTGGACCTGGGTAAGTTGTTTAATAAGCTCCATATGCCGTAGTCCTCAGTTCTAGAAAATGGATGTAATGATATGGACTTAACATTGACTTAAGGGAGACGTATAAAGAGCATGGAAGCAGGTTTCAAAAAGTTCACAGAAGATGTACATCCTGAAGGAGTATATGCAATCTCAATTTTTGTACCATAATAAATTTATCTTTCAGCTTACATTTTCTAAGAAGTTTTAAATTTAGTTTTTATTTCTGATATAACATGTTAAATATAATAGTTAATGCCCCAGTAAATAAAGAGTTCAACAAATAAAGAGCAGAAAGACCACAGATGAGTAGGGAAATAGGCAAGGGCTATAAATAACCACATAAAAAGATGCTGGACTTTTGTCATATAAACTATATATCTAAATAGTCACAAAATCATTACAGCCAAAGTAATACACAGTTCTAGCGACCAGCATTGTAGTGTCACAGGTAAGGCTGTTGTCTGTGAGGCTAGCATCCTACAAGGGTACTGCTTGGTGTCCTGGAAGTTCCACTTCTGATCCAGCCCCCTGACAAGGGCCTGGGAAAAGCAGTGGAAGGTGGCCATGTACCAGGGCTCCTGGCACCCACATTGGCAGGCATCTTGGCCACCTGACGCGTGAACCACAGAAGACCTCTCTGTGTTTCTGTAACTCACACTCTCAAAATAAATAAGATAAAAACTATAGTAACATATATTTCTCTAAGAATTTTTTAAGATAACCTCATAGTATGTAACACTTGGGGAGGACTTAGAACAGGGTTTGCCATATAGAAATCCCTAAATTGTTTTTTTTTTTTTTTTTTTTTGCCAAAATAGGTCCAAAATTGTGGGGAAAAGGAATGTAGTTATGTATTGATGAATATAACTATGAATGAATGAATGAATAATAAATAAATAAAGCACCCTCACACAGCAAGGTAGAGCTGTTTTTATGTTCAGGGAGTAAAACCTATGGGAGATGTCCTGTTGAGTGCCTGGCACTGCAACAGAAAGGATTTCTCTCTAGTGACACACTCCCCGACAGTGGCTGGCCTTGGTTACAACCCCAAGTCACACACAACAGGAACCCAGTCCCAGAAGAGTCTTAGACAAAGCCACAGATATCTATCAGATTGAAGCTATTGACTATTACCTAGAGATTGCAAACAATTTGTCTGACATGTTTAAACGTAGTAAAGGAATGAAACAAAACATGACCACAGGTAAGTAGCAAGTTTCAAAAACAAAAACAGAATTTAAGAACAAAAGGTGTAGTGATCAAGGTTCAAAATGTTTACATTTGGGAGTCAGAGAGAAAGGCAGGGATAGGGAGAGTTCTCAGCTGCTGGTTCACTCCCCAGATGTCTGCAAAGGTGGAGGCTGAGCTGGGGCCTACGCTGGGAGCTGGGAACTCAATCTATGCCTCCCACATGTATGGAAGGAACTGGATTACTACAGACATCAGAGCTGGTTCCCAGGGTTGCACTAATGGGAAACAGGAGTAAGAAACTGGAGCCAGAAATCAAACCCAGCTGCTCCAATATGGGACCTGGGCATCTTAAAATGACAATAACTTGCAAATCAGGAGAGGACGGGGTGAACAAAATCAAATTTGACTAAGGTCCCTGTACTCTTAGGATGTAGCTTAAGAAGTTGATTACTTTGAGGTGCAATTCATATGAATAATATGTTTTAGGGTAATCTTTCAATAATAAAAAGAGTGTACAATTTTAACATGATCAGAGGAAAAGTCAAGCTATTAAAACATTTAAGGGCCTGGCACAATGGCTCAATTGGTTAATTCTCCTTCAAGTACCAGGATCCCATATGGGCACCAGTTCTAATCTCGGCAGCCCCACTTCCCACCCAGCTCCCTGCTTGTGGCCTGGGAAAGTAGTCAAGGATGGCCCAAATCCTTGGGACCCTGCACCCATGTGGGAGACCTGGAAGAAGTTCCTGGTTCCTGGCTTTGTATTGGCTCATCTCCAGCCACTGTGACCAGTTGGGGAGTGAACCAGTAGATGGAAGAGCTTTCTTTTTGTTTCTCCTCTCTGCAAATCTGCCTTTCCAATTAAAAAAAAAAAAGAGAGAGAAAGGGGGTGAAAAAAGACGAGGCTCACCTGTCTCCACCCCACCCATTCCTCCACTGAAAAATTTTTAAAGTTAGATTTGCAAGATAAGAAAAAAATTTTCACAAACAAGAAGGACAAATATTTAGTAGTTGCACTAAAAACAAATGCACCCCAGTGCCATGTGCAGTAGGGTAAGCCTCTATCTGTGGTACAGGCATCATGTATGGGTACTTGTTCATGTCTCAGCTGCCTTACTTCTGCTCTAGCTGCTCTTTGTGGCCTGCGAAAGCAGCTGAAGATGGCTCAGGTTCCTTATGCCCCTGTACCTATATGGGGAACCAGTAAGCTCTTGGCTTCAGATCCGCTCAATTCCAACTGTTGAGGCCATTTAGGGGAGTGAAGTAGCAAATGGAAGATCTTTCTGCCTTTTAAAGTAAAAACAAAACAAATCTTTAAAATAAATAAAACAATAAGTGCATCCATTAAAAGACTAAGGTAATGAAACTGACTTTAAGAGTAACTATATGCAATTTATAAGAGGCAGGTATAAAATATGCATATGCAGATGGAAAAGTGGTGAAGGTATGGAGGTTGGCACACGGTGCACCAGGTAAATATCACCTTGAAGACAGCTAGCATACCTGCATGAATATCAGCTAAGTGGAAAGGCAAACAAAGCTCTACCAGAGTTCAGTAACCATTCTGTATAATGTCCAGCAGCTCAATCCACGAAGAACATGCAAGTTTAGCTGCTGCAACTAATAGCCTAGCTTTATATTTAGTTATGATTAAAAACCATAACAATCAAAGGATATAGACAACTGTCTAACCATAAGAAAGTTTAATGCAGTAATTGAGAAAATGGATAAATAAATAAATAAATAAATAAATATTTGGATTTAAGAGCATCATACATGAACAAATGGTCATACACAGAACAATGGAGTTAAAGCTGAATCCTAGACATTCTTTTTAAGCATACATCAAGCATTAGCATTTCAATCCTATTCTGGACCAAAAGTCAAAGGTCTCAACAGGTTTCAAATTATGGACCATGCTCTCTGATCCCAATGTAATTAAGCTAGAACTCAATAATAAAAATGTAACTAGAAGCACTTCTAATAATTCATGAGTCAAATGTGAATCAAAATGAAAATTAATACTTATAGAACTATAAATTTAAAACTACATTTGAACCTACTTTGTGAGATATAGCTTAAATAGAAATGAGAGGAAAATTTGTAACCTCAAGTGCTTTTAAGATGGTGAAAGCAAGGTTCAAAATTAATGAATGTGTGGGTCTCAGGACGGGGCGTCTCATGCCTGCATCCCGGACAGCCGCCATGTGCACATGGTGAGCTGTTCCCCGGACCTGCTGGGTTCCAGGGGTCGCTTCCTTCAGGGTGAGTAGATCAAGGGAGGGGGGTCTCCGGGACTGGGCAGGTCCGGGACCCACCCGCTGCCTTCATGGGGTGGTGAATGGGATTTGGGAGGGGCGCGACCTTGGGCCTGGGAATTTAAACCTCCAGCAGCCTCCTGGCAGCTGGTGGGTCTCAGGAGAGGGCGTCTCATGCCTGGATCCCGGACAGCCGCCATATGCACATGGTGAGCTGTTCCCCGGGCGGCCAGTGCACCATTTGGCGCCAGGCTCTGCCCGCTTGCCGCCCGGCTGGGGAGCTCTGGGGATTTGGTTCTTTGAGTTGCTGCTTAATTAGCTCCAGGTTGAACCCATTGTGCTTCATGGACCTGAACCAGGCAGTAACTCTTCCTTCGTAAAACTTGTAATCACTAATAATGCTGAGCACCAAATACCAGTCCATGCAGAAGCTATGGCTTGGGGCTTGTCCTGCAAAAGTAGCTCCAACAGCTGGCTAATGTGTCAACTGGTAATGGAACAGAGTAGATCAGGCACGACTGAGCAAACCTTAGCCCACAAGTAAAACTAGAAACCAGGAGGGAGCAGAGGTCATGCCGAGCTAGGCTCTTGTACCTACTGGTCTGCGGGAGCCAGAGACGCTAAGCCACAGTGTCTAAGGCAGAGTTCGGGACAGGGGAGGGGCTGTGCCAAGCTGAATCAGAGCATCCACTGGCAGGCAAGTGATCTGTGGTTGGGAACAGACCCGGTTGGGGAGCAAAGGGGACAACCCTAGCTGGGCTGAGGTTCCCACCAAGAGGCGCGTGGCCTGGAAGGGGGGCTGCATTCTGATCTGGAAACAGTTGTAGTCTCCCTTGGCACAAGTGTGGACTGGGATTGGATGCACTGAACCGGGCCGGACCCCAACACCCCCTGGTGTCCTGGAGGACCAGGGCAGATGTGGGATGGACTAGGCAAGGTCTCAAACCCCTGCTGAGCCATATGTGAGCCATACGTGGGTATGGACAAACCATGGCTGGGCTGGAACATCCAACAGCAAGAACCAGATTGGGTGGAAGGCCAGTCAGGAAAAGCCACAGTTCCTGCTATGACAGGAGGTGGACTGAGTAGGGTTGGCTCATGGACCCACTGGTAAGCGTGAAACCTGGCATTGGGAGAGGTTCTGATGGAGGAGCCTGGGCAACTCTTCTGGCAGGACACAGACCTGGCAGGTAAGCGCAAGAAACATGATAGGAAACAGCCTAGAAAAGGCCATGGAAAGCTACACACTGGCATACAATTGGCAGACGTGGGGGCAAGACCAGGCTGAATCTGTCCACGTCATCCACTGGCAAATCCAGGCACCAGTGTGGGTTGATCCAGGTTCGGTCGCAACAAAGACTAGTGCACAATATAGAATGCCAAGGTGAGGTTGCCTGTGCCGGAAGGGACCGCAGCACCCAACCAGCCTGAGAACAAGAAAGGAAGTGGGCAGAGTCGGCAGGGGAATAAGGGAGGGTTTCTTTGCTGGACAGCTACTTCCGTAGGAGAGCACAGGCTGGGATGGGGACAGACCAGACTAGGCAGGGCTACCACACCTGTGCGCCTCAGGTGGACTAGATCAGGGAAAAGCCGGGCTGGGCGGATTATTCCTACTGGTGCAAACAAAATTAAAGTGGGCGAGGGTTGTTTGGGCTTAGATGCAGCATCAGCTGGAATCTGGGAGTGGGAGAGGCCTGGGAGGGAAATAGTGGGCTCATCCTTCTAGGGTTACCACTTCCACAGGAGGACATAAAACTAAGATAGAGGCTTGGGGGAAATGGGGTGTGGGACAGACTGGATTACTGCTACACTTACTGGCAAACCAGGGTAGGGGGTGGGCCTGGTGGGGGTTATTGTGGGTCGCTCCAACTAGGCTGCAGCTCCCACTGGTTTAGGTGAGGGCCAAGTATGTGCTGGGCAGAACCAAGCTGGACTGCAACACCCATTGGTTCCAGTGGAAGTCGGGAGTGAACACAGAACCAACCCAACAATTGCAACCACCAGCTGATTGGGGCGATGGACGGTGCCAGGCCCTATACTTGTTAGCACATACAAGAAGTTTCTTGGGAGATCTTCCTAATCTAAATGCTGGACTCAGAACCCTAACGAAGAAAAGAGAGAAGACAGAATAGGTCAACCAACCATCTCAGCTATTATGGACTATGTCAATCAGTAGATTTTTCAAAGACGTCATAGTGCTTGGAGTGGCAAGATTGACAGCAATTCATAACTGTTGCAATATCAAAACCACTTGAGCAAGAACCTCAGAGCATGCCCTACATCCGGGACCTGGGGAGGGTGGGAAATTGGGTGGGCCTTCCCCCTTAATACCCCCCTTTAAACATGAAGGTAACAATATGGAAAAACATACTAGTCTTATCCACTTTCCTGTAGCTCTTGAACCTTCTTACCCTAATTAACTATGTAAAGAATGTCAAAATAAAAATTTATAAAAAAATTAATGAATGAAGCTATGATTTTTGGAAGTTAGAAAAGGAATGGTAAATAATTCCAAAGTGGGAGGAAAAGGCATGCTACAGATCAGAACTCAGTACATTTTGGCCAGGCTGAGATGTGTGTATGGGAGATACGGGAGGGAGACAGAGAATAAATTTGTAATAGAGACCTTACATGCCATGCAAAACCCAGGAAGAACTGTTAAATACAAAGTTAAATAATGGTTATTTTTTAGAGCAGCGGAAAAAGAATTCAGGGCCATAGAGCCTGTGCCCCAAACGAAACTAAAGTTAGACCATCCTGGGATGGCAAAACAATTCTAAATTTGACTCTGTCTGATGACATAGTTTTAACATTACTCAAGGTACCAGCCCTGTATAAGCTAACTAACTTCTTAACATTCTTGCCCAATTAGAGTCCACACTGCTCCAGTGATTTTTGGCTACACTGCTCCACATTGCTCCTCCTTCTTCTTCTTTTTCGTCTTCTTTTTTTTAAAACATCATTTGTGGAAGACAAAAACTCAGCAAACCAGAAGTGGAAGGTAACTGCCTGAATCCAAAATAGAGTATTTCCAAAAAATCCTACAGCTCACACCATATATCATGATAAAGTTGTGAATGCCTCCCTCTGAGATCAGAAACTACTCAAGGATGTCTGCTGTTACTTCTTCAATTAAAGTTTCCACTGGACAAGTCTGCAGCTGGCAGAGAAACTAGGCATACCCGCCAGGATTGGAAAAAAGCAAAAACACTCTTATTCTTTGTACTTTACAGACTGTGAACCTAGAGGCTGAAAAAAGCTTTGAACTATTAGGATTTATAAATGAATTTAGCAAGGTTCTAAAACGTTAGACCAATCGATAAAAATAAACTGAATTTCTCTGAGTTGTAGTTGGCACTTTAAAAATATATTGTTGGGCCTGGTGCCATGGACTAGGGGCTAAAATCTTCGCCTTGAACACGCCGGGATCCCATATTTGTGCTGGTTCTAATCCTGGCAGCTCCACTTTCCATCTAGCTATTTGTGGCCTGGGAAAGCAGTCAAGGATGGTCCAAAGTCTTGGGACCCTGCACCCATGTGGGAGACCTAGAAGAAGCTCCTGGTTTTGGATTGACTCAGCTCCAGCCATTGCGGCCGTTTGGGGAGTGAATCGTTGGATGCAAGATATTTCTCTCTGTGTCTCCTCTCTGTATATATCTGACTTTCCAAAAAAAAAAATTAAATTAATTACAAAAATATGTATTGTTTACAATATCAAAAAATCTTAAAAGCATTCAGATAAATCTGAAGAATTATATTCAAGTCCTTTCCTTTGACAATCACAAAATATTTCTAAGAGGAATTAAGGAACATACTACTTCCTTGGATTGGAAGACTTAACATTGTCAAGATTAAGTATCTTCCAACTGATCCAAAGATACATCTATGTGGAATTAACTTATATAGATCCCATGTAGGTTAATTTATATGGAAGTACAAAAGCTGATGACAGTGATGACAAATGTTAAGAAGCCAAATCCAGAGGATGACACAGTGTGACAAAGCCTGCTCATGCTCATGTTGTGCCAAGGATAGGTAATTAACTGGCAGAGTGCTGAAGCCGACCACTGTTATACAGAGTCACCTGCTTTATATCAAAGGTTATCTTGCCGATAATAGAGAAAAGTTTTTTTTTTTTTTTTTTTTTTTTAAGAAAAGAGAGTTTTAATAAATGGTATCAGGTCAGGTTGATAAAATGTGAGAAAATAGACTTCCAGCACTTACAAAGAGGAACATTCTATCTGGGTAGACTGTAGAGTTAAACAGGAACAGCAGAAAAATATCACTAGGAATTTGGCAAAGAGATCTTGCACTCAAACAGAAGCTCTCAATGTAGAGGGAAAAATGGAAAATTGAATGTTTTAGTTAAGATATTCTCTTCAGAAGGTGAAAAGGCAACCGACAGAGGGAATGAAGATATCGGCACCTTTGACAAAACCCACATTAAGAAAGTGTAAGACCCAGACACAGGAAGGAAAAGAGAATGTGGGGACAGCGGGCTTACCCACAGTCCTGTAGCCTCTGACCATTTGCACTCTAATCAACTATGTAAAGATCATCAAAATAAAATAATAAAAAAACCCTAAAAAACAGAAGGTGAAAGAAATTAAATTCCCACAAACCAATCAAATCAACTAACATCAGAATGGGCTAAGAACCAGAACAGGCACCCAATGGGAGGTCACTCAGGTGGCCAGGGACATGAAAAATATGTTTTATTAGTCATTAGATAATACAAATTAACCACCACGTGAACATTACTACACTTTCATCATAATGCCAAGCATACAAGAACAAAGCAAAACTAAAAAACGGAGCAACTGGAACTGTCAAGAGCGAAAGAAAAAACTGGTACCAAGTTGAATTTTTCTAAAATTCAAATGTAATGATCAGGTAACATCACGTGGAAGTCCAGGATCTCCAGAAATGTTCACTGAATGTGTTCCCACTGAAAACACATATAAGAATGTCCACACAGCAACACTGATCAAAAATTGGGAACAGCTCAGATGTTGTAGACTAGCTGGGTCCCCTGACTGTATGGGATCCGTGTACTTATAAGAGGCACCACTCCTAGACTTGCACCCCATCCCATCCACACACTGAGGAACCAGGAACCAAGCAGGCTAACACCTTGGTCTGGGATTTCCTGCCCCAGAACCACGTATGGTATTTTGCTATTTTAACTTGAGTTAAGACACCAATGCCTGTCCACAAGAAAACAGGTAAATGCTTTGTAGTATATGCATTCTTTGCAACACAATGTAATGAAGACAAATTGTAATTCCACCTAACTATGCGGACAAATCACACAAGCTTACTATTAGGAGAAAGAATTAGAACTTGTTCATGAAAAACTGCAGTAGGCAGAATGCCTGAGGCCCTGTGACGGAAGGTGTTATTGTGTGCACTGCATGGCCTGCGCACTTTCCCATATGTATGTTATGTTTCCACGAGTTAGCAGAAAAGGGTACTGGGTCTAGCTCTGTGACTGCTGTGGGGGAGAAGACAGCTAGTGGCCGCTGCTGCCTGAGAAGCAGGCAACAGAAAAGATACAATGATGAATGTGCTGGGAAACAAGATTTCAAGCATTTTCCCAAACCATTTTTCATAAAATGCAACAGAATAGGTCTTAAACATCTGTGGGGGCACCTTGGGTGCTTACTGAGCCTACAAATACAGGCTAAGTCATAAAGCTGTGAGCATAAATTGCCACTAAAGCATACTTTAATCTCACATTGCTTATTTCTATCTACAATGCTAAACAATCAGCATTAGACAACAGTAAAACTACAAAGACATACAGGGGGAATCAAGAGCAATCCTGACAACCTATTACCAGGAAGTCATATGCACAGAGCAGGGGGGCCCCCAGAGTGGAGCAGGGGGACAGGAGGAGGCTTGTATCCCAACCCTGGAGACTTCCAGATCCTCACCAAGGACTATCAGTACGGGGCACCAAGGACTACATCCCAACTACCAAGGAGACCACAGGGAATTGGAGTGCCTTCATAGGCAGAGAACTCTGAGGTCACCCACTCCCATTTGGATCTACCACATGGGATGGAAGAAGCCCAAATCCTTCCTCGCAGGATCTAAGGTCATTGGAACAACTGCCAGGAGCCCTGAGCGGTCCACAGAAACAGAACAGTCAACTTCCTTTGGGACCAGGGAGAGAGCTTTCTCTGGTCCTTACTTAGTTCCAACTTTGATTCCCCACCCTTTGTTGCAATGACCATCAGGGTTGCTCCGGAGGCACCCTCCAAAAAACAAGAACAACAACAAAAAAATTAGAATAGATAGACAGAGAACAACAAGGAAAGCATAGAACCAGACAGGAAATGGTCCGCGTGGATTCACATATACCTTACTAGATAGGACACAAAGATTAGTTACTCCTCACTAGGGTATTGAGGATTTCTCTGCACATCCCTCCTAAAACTGTTCCGCACCTCAACTGTTGACATATGTCTTGTTAGAGTTATAAGCCAGTTTAGACTATTCTAAAATCTGCCAAGTTCAGCAAAATTATGCTTCAACACCATAAACTGCTAAATACTAAAATGAAAATAGACCCGAGACAGCTGAATAGTACCCCATAGCCATTTTAAGGTGTATACTGGTTGTATATAAACTAAAATTGAGATGTCAATGAAGTAGTCACAGCATGTGGTTAAGAACTTGCATTTTTAAAAAATATATTGGTTACTCAATACCATGTCAAATAATTCCATAATGTTGTAAATTGTTGCTGATGTTATGTTGGGGCTTTTAATTGGTCGGGATGATATTCTGCCAGCTCTGCCTTCAGACCAGAGATGGTCTCCCCAAGAAACTGTTGAATTTATCTGGACAATAAGATGCTGGATTCTATGCTTGGTATATGCTTGCAATGAAAGAATCTTGTCTGAATTTGAACTGTAATACTGCAACAAGGTAGAGGAATCCACCATGGGGGGAGGGTATGGGGAGCGGTTGGGGGAATTCCAGAGCCTATGAAACTGTGTCACATAATGCAATGTAATTAATAATCAAAAAAAAAGAGAGAAAAAAATTTATTCATTTATTTGAAATGCAGAGTTACTGAGAGAGCAAGAGAGACAGAGTGATCTTTCATCAACTAGCTCATGTCTGAGATGGCTGCAACAGCTGGAGCTGGGCCAGGCTGAAGCTGGGAGCCTGGGAAGCCGTCCAGGTCTTCCACGTGGGTGGCAAGGGCCCATGCACTTGGACCATCCTTTATGGCTTTCCTAGGTGTTGGAGCAGAGAGCTGGACAGCAGCGGAGCCCCTAGGACCACAGCATCTTCAGTTTAATTTAATCTTTCATTGTGGATCTTTTAGTGGGGCACAATTTTCATACTGCAAATCACAATGTGTTTGTGTGGGCAGACTCTTACGAGATCCTATGATGTACACCTCCTACGTGATACAGCCACTTAAGCCTCTCCCCTTGGGTGTGGTTGGACCTTCTGCTCTGATGGAATGTCTTTCCCATTGTTAGGTTACTATTCAGGACAAGGCACTTTGTTTGATAGTGAACTGATTAAAGCTGTCTTCCAGAATCAAGACTCTTATCTGAAAGCATCTACAGGGTTGAAAATTAGGAGGGACCACCTGGGAAGGCAACACAGCCATGAGAAGTGCCAGCACTTTCCAGCCTCATGAGAACTCCACATGGTCTAGCGCTGCTCAGATGCCCCCGACTGACCTCAGAATGGGCTATTCAGGACAAAGGCCTTCGTCACACACGGAGTGAGATGGGAAAGTTTCCAGAAGGTTTCTATTCCTGCTCTGGCAGAGTGCTCATTTGCGTCTCCTCTGTAATCACTTAAGCACAAGGAAAAGACCTGGAGACTTGGCATTATATCTCACAGGTCCAAGGTTGCTTAGAGGGGAGATCACAGGTGGGCACTGTGCAGGAGGGCTGTTGGTGTCAGGCGTGAGGAGCTCTTAGTCATTTAGGTGGACTCTGCTGAGCCACAGGCCTCTTTCTGACTCATATGTGATGATGGGAGGAACGCATTATATCTTGTAACAGATGGGCACAGCAGTTTAAGATAAGATGTCATTTTGCTCATTGCTTACTAAGACACTTGGATTAAGGAAAGCAAAACGTGACAGTTCTCTAAGATGAGGACATTCTGGCCTTACACAAGGCCAAGTGCTTCCCTCCACTGTCTCTGTACACCTCCACCCTCTAGCCCCCTCTCCAGGTATTGCTGTGTCTTGCGTGTGTTTCCATGAGCTCCTTTTATGCCACAGTGATGCTTTGCTCTGGGTTTGTCCCCTTTAATGTCCTAGGAGCTCCTTGTGGGCTAGGACATTGTGCTCCTCACCTTGGTCCAAATGATAATGTCTGGCACATGGTAGGTGCTCCATATGTGCTCACTACATGAATGTGCCATTGCAGTAGGCCTGAGAAGTTGGCCAACTGCACTGGTCAGAATAAATACACTTTATAGCAATAACAAAAAATATAAATGAAAAAAAGTAAATATCACTCTATGGAGATAAAATATAAAGATTAATACAGGTGTCACTTGTTCTGTGTTCATGATCAGATGACCACAGCCAACCTGCTTTAGGGCCTGAACTATGCTTCCCTGGTGGGAGGTTTGCTGAGGACCGTGCTGTGGATACAATGGTGATGAGCAACTGGCAAAAACTAGGGATTCTGGCTCTGTAATGCTGCCTCTCAATGAATGAACAGACAAATACATCTTTTACAAACCAGCTTATTCATAATGACACCGAGTATGGGACTTTTGGAGTGGGGAATTTAGACCTTATATGGGCAATACAGAGTGGGGTCCTCAGGCAGCTTGGTCTCCTGTACAGACAGTAGCAGCAGAGGCCCAAGGAATGCCTGGGGGCAAGGAGCTGCTCCAGCTCTGTCCAGATGGAGTTGGGCATTTGAGGAGGCCTACCTCATAGCAGCTGGGGGTACCCACAGAGTCTGAGCCCATTTTGGGGCCTGAAAGACAACCCAGCCCAAGATTCTGCCTGACATGGAGAAAAGGGTTTGCAGAATTATAAGGGGGTCAGGTTTGTACTCTCTCAGCTCAGATTGTGGCTCAGGGTGAGGGACATGGAACCCACTGACTCCTAGGATGCCTGGGATGTGACCTCTCCCTGGGGAGCAGCACAGTGGCTTCCCCCAAGGCCTGCCCAGGACAGTCAGAGGCCAGAGCTTCCTCACTGCTGCCTGGGACCAGGGGCCTTGGGTCTGCCTGGATCCCGCCTCAGGTTTCTCTGCCTGAACATGGACTGTTTTTGAAAGGTGTCTCCCAAGGCCAGATGAAGTCAGTAAAACCTGGAATATAAAACATGAATGGTAGATGTTGACAGGTCCTACAAGAGTTTCCTTGTGTGCCCAGAGCATGCCCATCTCTGGACTGTACAAATTCCATCACATGGGGTTGGCCCATACTTTTCCCATACTGGTGCTCACCCAAGCCTATGATAAAGCTTAATTTGTAAATTAAAGAAGTAGGACAGTAATGATCATAACCAATAATAAAATAGAGCGACAATCACCATTCACTACAATCAGTTATTTAAAACTTGTGAATTGCAATCCTTGTCCATGTCATTTAACTTCATCAAGGATTCACATGAATCAGGGGCCCATTGCTATTAGCTCTCATCAGTGCCACACTTCACAAGGGTTTGAGCTGCTGTTGCATTCAACACAAAGTAAGTGAAATATCCTTCTTTCTCAGCCGACACTATTTCTCTATGAATTGCAATTTTCATTTAAAATATCTTGTGTGAATCCCAGGGGGGCATCTTTGAAGCAACCAGCCCCCACCATGTGTGTGCATGGTTTGGATCATGGTTAATCCATGGGGGACTGCTCTATGTGGCTCAGTCCACGGCATCGAGGTGAGTCAGGTAAGCTGGCTCTGGGTGACAGTTGTTTCTGATGGCTGGGCTTGCATCTGGACAGAGATCCTGCTCTACAATGAAGCACATTGGGCCCAGCATGGTAGACTAGTGGTTAAAGTCCTTGCCTTGCACACACCGGGATCCAATATGGTCAGCGGTTCGTGTGCTGACGGCCTGCTTCCTAGCCAACTCTCTGCTTGTGGCCTGGGAAAGTAGTAGAGGATGGCCCAAAGTCTTGGGATCCTGTACCCACATTGGAGACCTGGAGGAGGTTCCTGTCTTTGGATTGGTCCAGCACCAGCAATTGAGGCCACTTGGGGAGTGAATTAGTGGATGAAGATCTTCCCATCTGTCTCCCCTCCTCTCTATATATCTGACTTTCCAATACAAACAAATAAATCTTAAAAAAAAAATAAAGCTCACTACTGGTAGGGCAACTCCTCTGAGTCACTGTGGTTGACCACACAGGCTGCCCCACACAGATCAGGCCACACTAACTACTGTCCCTTCCTTTAATCACATGCCACTATGTCTTCCCTCTTGGAACAGGTGGATAAGCAAGGTCCTCAAAGCAATGGCATGGAACAAGTGTGAGTGCCCAGACGCTCAGTTCTGGCCAGCATGCCTGACTCACCACTTTCTGGATGCTTCCCACCTGCTCAAAGAACAAGTGCTTTATGCTTCTGCATGCAGTTCTGCACCAAGGGTGGGCTGCATAGGCCCCACCAGTAAGCTCTCTGCTCCCTGCTAGCAAAAGCACCCAGATGGTGAAGCAGGATGTGCTCACAGGGTTTATGTCTCTGGCATCTTTCCCCTTTCCAAAGCCACTCACTCTCTGTTGGGATCAAGGATCTGTCCTTGCGAGTACTAGGTCCAGGCATGGTGTCCTTCCCTCCCATTCTTTAGCAGACAACCCTTTGCAGAATTCCCTCACCTCACTAATTTCGGCCATTTTCTTTCCTTCCAGAACCCTGGAAGGATCAGGGTCAGACCAATCACCAGAACCTTCTCTTTTGCCATGGAACAGAAGCTCCGCTGCCCAGCAGCTGGGAAGGTGCCCTGCATTCTCACTGGCTGAGAACTGGACTGCATATCTGCTGTCAGCCCACACTGCTGCAGGGGCCTTGCTGGCAGGTACCCAGTGGGCATGAGAAGTAGGCACAGAGTCACGTGCAGGCGTGTCTGAAGAGCCCCTGATCAGAGGACTTTGCAATACATTTAAACACCAATATTTCTGAGTAAAATAGGTACAATCACGTAGTGCTTAGCCACAAGGACACATTCTGAGAACTGCATCATTAGGCAAGTTTGTCATGGTGTCAACATAATGAGGTGCATTTACAGAAAGAAAGAAACTGTTAGGACAGGAGGTGATCTGACCTCAGGATTTCACCACTGTATATGCGACCCGCTGTTTCTTGAAACATTGGTACATGCACAAGCCTGCACTGCTTCTCTTGGGGAGGACCACATCTGTTTCAGATATGTATTCTGACCTCCTTATTTCTCCTTTAGGCAGAGGGGAAATAGTTTGCTCCTCAAGACTGGGGCAGGGTTTTGAATTTTCTCAGCCTGGAGACCAGAAGGGCTGGGAGGGCAGGGAAATGCCATGCGGTGTTAGGACTCCCAAGGCTGTGGCAGGTGGCCATTGGTTGTCTTCATTTTTGCAGACAGGAAAACAGAGGTTCCACAACTGACCCATGGCCATAGGAAGGGACGGAGATCTCCTGCTTTCCAGTACAGCCCAGGTCTGCCTGATCTTTTGCTAATAGCTCATGAAGGAGTTGGAAAGGGGAAATGACAGACAGGAGCCTGTGAGCAGCAGCAACTCACCTGCCTGCTCCAAAGCTACCATGGTTGCCTGCTCAATCAAGTCGCGTTCGATGAAGCTCCGGAAGTCCTCGCTGTAAACACTCAAGTCTGGCAGCTGGAACGTGTAGATCGGCATCTCCAGGGGAAACTGTTCACTGTTGCATTCGCTTGCTACGTGGGACCGGGCCAAGGAGACGATGGCTGAACTGGCGTGGGAAATTCCCCGGGAAAGCCGCTTTTCTGGATGGAGGAAAAGAAGACAGCCACAGGAACTGAGTGGACATGAGTGTGGCTCTGTGGGACATGCAATGAACATCACATGCACATTGCATGTACACATAACACAGAGCACACATACCACACACCACACATGGCTGTCATGCATATGCCGTGCGTGCATGCACATCACATGTACACTCATACACACAAGTGTAGGTGCATGTATACAATATATACAAGAGCACACACATGTGTATTCACTAGGCAAATACTTGTTAAATGTTAATTTACACACATATATGTAAGCACACTATGTAATATATACTTATGTACGTGCATATACACATACACATATAAACAAACACACTAGACAATGGACTACCCACATGGACACACACGTTTATGGCACATTACACACTACACATTTGTGCACACTACATGCATATCTGTACACCGAAGAAATGGTAGAGAATACATGTAAATATTCATATACATAGGTGTAAATACGTGCACACACATGTACACACATACCCTGCACGTGTAATATCCAACACTCATATTTTCCCTGAACAAGCCCTTTCGTTTTATAAGCTTTTGCAATCCTACAGGCATTTCTGTTCCTAGACTAATGTTATGACCATTGATGTGTGCTGCTTCGTCACTTAGGGTCACAAAACCACTTAGAAAGGGGTGAGGCACAACTTCAGTGTACAAGTGCACACTAGCACAGTCAAAGGGCACTGGGCTTGTTTTAGGTCTTTAAAAATATTTGATTATTTATTTGAACGTCAGAGTTAGAGAAAGGGAGAAGGAAAGGGGGCGGGAGAAGAGAAGAAGAAGGAGGGGGAAGATGGAAAATAGAAGCAGATCTTTCACTGATACACTCCCTGAATGGCTGCAACAGCCAGTTGGAGCTAGGCTGAAGCCAGGAGCCAGGAGCCAGGAGCCAGGAGCCAGGAGCCAGGAGCCAGGAACTCCATCCTGGTCATCCACATGGGTGTCAGGGACACAAGTACTTGAACCACCTTGTGCTGTTTTTCCTAGGTGTATTAACAGGACACTATGTTGGAAGCATAGTAGCCAGGACTTGAACCAGATCTTTGATATAGGTCACTAATGTAACAAATGGTGGCTTAACCTGCTGCATCACGATGGTGCCATGGCTCAGACTTTAAGATAGGTGGTTTGCAAAAGTTACTCTGATAAATGCATCACATGTGAATGGCCCCAGGACACAGAGATGAATCTGTCATACGTGCCTCTCTTTCACCTGGCTGTCACAGCATCCTCAAAATGATGCTCTTCTCTCATCTAACTCTTCTTGGTCCTTCCAATACGAAGGAGAGATTCAGAACAACATTCCTCAGAAGGATCAGGGACTATCTTGCTAGGGAGTTGATTTCATACTTTACCACAGTTAGAGTGGCTATTGCCCACCTTCACCCCAGAATGCTTGTGAGGATGCGGAGAAAAGAGTAACCTAATCCACTGTTGGCAGGAACTTAATCTAGCACAACTACTGTGGAAGACGGTGTAGAGATTCCTGAGATCTGAAAATAGACCTCCCATATGACCCAGCCATCCCACTCCTGGGAATTTACCCATATGAAGTTAAATCATCAGATGAGAGTTATCTGTACCCCCATGTTTATTGTATCTCAATTTACAACATCTTAGATATGGAATTAAGCCAGATGTTCATCAATTATTGACTGGATAAATACATTGTGGTGTATATAAACACTATAGACTACCACTAGCCCATAAAAAAGAATAAAACCCTGTTTTTTTCAACAAAATGGATGCAACTGGAAACCAATATGCTTAGTGAAATAAGCTGGTTTCAAAAAGATAAACAGCATATGTTTTCTGTGATATGTGGTAGTTAATATAGAATTCAAAATAATGTATATGAATGAAATGGATAGCTTGTGAATTGTGGTGTTCTTAATTTTTACTTGTTGAACATTATAGTTAGCCATGTATTAACATTGTGATTATAGAGTGGATTAAAATTATGTCTGCAAAAAATCTACATTTCTCAAAAAAAGAATTGAAAACAAAAACACAGATGTTTTGTTTCCTCAATGCTGTAAAAACACAAAAAAACAGCTGTCTTTAAAAGCTCCACATTTAATGGCTGATATTGAACAAAATACAAGAAATTATAAACACGTGACGTTAAGAACAACTTTCCCTTGGTGCAGCCATGTTGATAATATTACGATCTTCTTTTTGGCTCTGGAAAGCATGACTAGTGGTGTTGGGATGTGAGGATTGTCTGAACCTCATGGAAAATCCATGAGTCTGCTCTCTGGGTCATGCGGATGCTCACCTCATTGCAGACTAACCTAGTCACAGGTCAGGTACACACTCAGCTGGATGCTCCTTGGGTAGCCCAGCCTGCACCTTCCCCAACACCAGACATTCCCTACATTCCCACTTGCAAAAGCAGTGGTCAGATAGCATCAGTGGAACATTTTATGACAGCTGAAGAAGCAGAGACCTTGACTTTGTGCTGGGTTAGTTTTGAATCCAAGGTTATATCTCAGAAGCCTTTTGTATTTGCCACTAAAATGAGAGTTAAACACACACACACAACTCAATGATTATTCTTTTTGAATAAAAAAATATTTTATAGGAATGAACTATGCTTTAAGTTTGTGCCAGAGAAACATGGATTGAAAACCAATCAATGAGCCAAGTGCCCAACCAACCAACCAACCAACCACAGTGGGAGAACATGCAAAACTTGCCCTCTGCTGAGACCACCCACTCTAACCTTGAACTTTTGAGCCAGGAGGGATATTAACAGTGTTTGCTTAATTCTATGTTTTTGATACTCTGACATCTGCTGACTAGGGAGAGGCTGCCCTTCCCAGGTTTGGCTGGTTCCTGGGGCTATTTACCCTACCTCACCCGCCATTCCCACTGCAGCCACAGTGCAGGCTTGGAGTGGAGCATTCCCTGGGCTCTTGCTGCCTCCAGGTCTACCTGGGGCTTCCCCGTGTGGCTCTGTGCTGTGGCTCCTGCTGCCAGGGAACTCTGAACAAAAACTTCTACCTCCATGACAGCCATTGATGTGTCTGTGTGTTTTACCATGCTAGATTAGAACAATTCCTAAATTTTAAAATAGGTGCACAGAACTGCCCATGCTTCCTTCCCTTCTCTGTTTGCACACACAGCGAAGATGGCCCTCACTCACCACAGGCACTGGGAGTTCAAGGGAAAATGCAATAAGATTCTGAGGAGAGAAGCACCAATCAAGAAAGTTAGCAAAGTTCTTCTGCTAGGGCACCAGGAGGACCAGCCTCACAAGCGTGCCTGAGGTGGACGTTGCAGAACCTAAATCACTACCTAAGATGCCCACATCTAAGGGCTCCTGGCTTCAGTCCAGCCCAGCCCTGGTTGCTGTGAAAATCTGCAGAATGTACAAGTGAATGCAAGCTCTCTCTGTTAGTCCATTTCCAAAAAAAGCCTGGCAAATTTGTTCAAATATAAAGATACTAAAATGTGAAATAATGATTACAAAGAGTAATTTGTAGTTATAAATTCTGGATGTTGGCATCAACACATTTACCAAAGACTGGATTAGTGTGCTAGATCATAGATCAAACTAATCTATTAAGAAGACATTCAAACTAAGCTGAGCATGACAGAGGGGGAGGGTTGCAAAACATTCTAAGAAAATGTCTTGAATAGGGAATTTATATTTCATTAAAACAGAAATTTAAACATATCTTGTAAACTGTTTCAGGGGGATTCATCAGATAAAAACTCTTGGTGAAGATAGTGTTTGAGGAAGCATTCTTTTGGCAAAAGAGAAATGAATACATGTGAGCAAGTAAAGAATTCTCTAGGGAACCCACAGCAAGGACAATCACCTCAATAGGACTGCAGACATTCGGAGGTGGGAAGGAAGAATATAAGAGTACATTGAGACACATATATTTTACAGGTCAAAATATAGTTGCACATGTGTTCTCAAAACAATAAAAAAGGCAGGTTTTAATAGAAGAGAGGTTATTACAACATGAGTAAGAGTAGAATGCATAACTTCCAAACCAGTAGGAAAATGTAATTAACCAAAGAAGATAGGACTGAAGAAAAAAAAAAAAGATATCCTGAAAGAGCCTGGCAAATAAAATATCCAAGCACCTTAGCATGAATTAGTACCAGGTGGAATTCTAAGATAAGTCTATTTTGGTGCAATTATACATTCTTGAAGAATTCATTACAGAAAGAGAGAGTGTTCTCACCGACTGCTCCACTGCCCTGTGCCCTCAGTGGCTGAAACTGGGCTGGGTGTGAGGCAGGAGTGTAGTCAGCAGTCAGAGCTGGGAACTGGATTGAGCCACTCCAACGTGGGATGGCGGCATCTTCATCACCAGGCTACACACCCGCCGCAGGTGCAAGAAGTTTTTGAAACTCATTCATACGTAGAGTCATCAAAAAAGACCTCATGAAGAATATGTATTAGGATAAAACTATGCATAGATTTAAAAAATGACTGACCTCAAATAAACTTGTCTTCAGATTACATTTCCCATAAAGCTCTTTAATAATTAATTTTATGTATTTATTTGAGAGAATGAAAGACAGAGAGCAAGTGTATTCAGCTTCCGGTTCACGCAACAAATGCTCACAGCAGTCCAGGCTGGGCCAGTCATAAACGCAATCCAAGTCTCCCATTTGGGTGGCTGTGCCCAGTGAACTGAACCATCATTTATTGCTTCTCAGTGTCTGATTACCAGGAAGCTGGAATTGGGAGGTGGTGCTAGGACTCAAGCCCGGATACTTCCCTATGGGACATGGGCTGCTCAACTGGTATCTCAAAGGGCCACATGTTTCGTGAGCTTTAGGAAGTGCCCTTATACTTTATGACGAGCAAGGTCAAGTGTGACATGGGTGGACAGAATGGGAATCTTATCCGTGACACTGTTAGCCCAGTGGGAAAAGGATGTCTTGCTCAATCAAGATGCTCCCATAGCCCACTCTTGATCCAGAGGAAGGCAAAGTTAGATCTTGTGCTGTCGTCGTTTAAGGCCTATACAACAAATTCTGAAACAAATACAGCAAACTATTTCAGGAACTTTGTTTTCCAGGAGATTTTTAAAACAGGAAAGGAAGTCACTAGGTAGAAGTGAATATTGGTGAAAATATATTACATGGCAAAAATATGCTGCAATCAAAGTCATGCAGCAAGTGATACAAAAGGAAGTATATAAATAACTATGTGAACATATGTATGCTGTAGCCTTACTTAGGAAAGAACTATAAGTTGATGGGAAAAGTCAAATCTACTGACCAGTATTCATAAAGCATGTGAAGAGGCACAATGCAGGGGGGAAATGCAACTGGCCAGAAAGTGAATGACAAGATGCATGTGAAATGAGATTTTTTTCCACCTTTCAGAATAGGGATACAATAGCAGTAATATCTATAGCTGGCAAGAATGGAGGGAAACACCCCTTTCACATATGGCAAGTAGCAATGTTTTTGGACAGAAGCCTTTTTGAAAAAAGATTTATTTTCATTTTCACTGGAAAGTCAGATATATAGAGAGGAGGAGACACAGAGGAAGATCTTTCGTCTGCTGATTTATTCCCCAAATGGCCACAACGGCTGGAGCTGAGCCAATCCAAAGCCAGGAGCCTGGAGCCTCCTACGGGTTTCCCATTTGGGTGTAAGATTCCAAGGTTTTGGGCCATCCTCGACTGCTTTCCCAGGGCATAAGCAGGAAGCTGGATGGGAAGCGGGGCAGCCGGGATTAGAACTGATGCCCATATGGGATCCCAGAGCATTCAAGGTGAGGATTTTAGCCTTTGAGCTACTGTGCCGGGTCCTGGACAGAAGTCTTGACATTATTAAAATAAAAGCACACACTGTTGGCATAGTAAACTCACTTTGGGAGTGCTAACCCAAAGAGAGACAATCACCAGGGTATAGGATTAGAAGTATAAAGATGTTGAAGTGTGTATTTTTTATAACCATAGAAACAAAGAAACAAACAAAAACCAACACAAAATGCCCAGGAAAAACAGATTAATTTTGAGTTCAGGAGTGGTCTAAGACTTAATGTAGAATGTAAAAAAAGCACAGCTACTAAGAGGATATGTTGGTGACCCATGCTTGGGGAAGCATTGTAAAATATAATGTGCATTTGACTCTGGTGTGCTTGTGTTCTGAACAAGTGTAGTAAGAGGAACAGAAGGAGGCAGAGTGGGATGTTGTCATCAAAGCACTTCAGTGAGATTTTTGGAAGATGTGGAGAAGAAAACTTAAACATTTCCTTTCATGTCTCCATACTACTTCCTTTGCTACAGGAAGCACAACTTTTTGCAATGAAGTAAAAGAAGATGAAGGGTAGGCATTCAGCTTAGCAGTTAGGATGCGTGTTCCCTGGTTCTGGCTTGGGACCTCTTCCTGCCAGTGCAGTTCCTGGGAGGCAGCAGCAGCCAGATGGCTCCTGTGATGGTTCAAGTAGATGGGTCCCCGCCCTTCACATGGGAGCTGTAGATTGCAGCCCAAGCTCCTGGCTTTGGTTCCAACTCAACCCTGACTGTTGTGAACATTTGGGGACTAAGTCAACAGATGGATTTGCTCTCTATTTCTCTGTCTCTGGAATAAAAATTTAAAAATAAACACAAATTAAAAGAACGAATAGGAAAGCTGGGAAACATGGACATGATGCAGAGATTTGGACATTTGCTGCTTTGGGAAATACTAGTTTGGTTTGGAAAATCCAGGGCCTTGGGAAGAATGTTGGGTCTCAATATCCCTTAGGTCTTTTTTAAAAAGTTATTTTATTTTGATAATTTTTATATATAGTTGATTAGGGCACAAAGGGTCAAGGGCTACAGGAAAGTGGATAAGACCATTGCTTTCACATTATTTTTTCACATTATTTTCACATTATTATATCTGGGGGAAGGGTGGAGATAAAGGGAGAAACCCCACCCAGCCTCTCACCCATCCCAGATCCCTGATGTGGGGCATGCTCTGAGGGTCTTGCTGAAGTGGTTTTGATAGTTTGACAGTTCTGAATTGCTGTGAATCTTGCCATTCCAGGCACAATGAAATCTCTCCAGGATCCACTGGCTGACATAGTTTTCCTTAGAGTTTCCGTTTGCCCAGATTTTCACTGCCAACACATGGCTGGCGCAGTTGATTGATTTGTTCTGTCCTCTGTCTTCTGTTGTGGTACCAGGTGTCCTCTGCAGGTTCTGATGCACTGCCATATCCTCCATGTGCACCTGGATATGCTGTCCACTGCTCTGTCTGAGCATCTGAGGCTCAGCTTTGACACATACACTCCATGGTCAGAGCATGGAACCGGCACTTCTCCTCATGGTTGGGGTTCTGAGATCAGCAGTTCAATTGGAGGGATCCCCAAAGAAACTTTGAAGTGATACCAGACCTGATTCTTGTGTGTGCATGCAGGTACAGGGTCCAGCACAGTCTGTCTCCCCAATAAGCTTATGCATATGCTGATGGTTGCAATTGCTGGGTCATTTCTGTTTCCATAGGAACCAATGGTGTTGCAATCCAGCCTGATTCTGCCCACCACACACTCAGCCCTCACACAAACCAGTGGGAGCTGCAGCCTACTTGGAGTGATCAGCAATAACCCCCACCGGGCCTGCCCCCTGCCCTGGTTCCCGTGCTTGCCAGTATGTACCGCAGACTGGTCCAGTCTGTCCCACAACCCATTCAGCTCTCATACATGTCAATGGGCACTGAAGCATAGTTCAACCCAACCAGCCCCACTATCCAGCCACACACATGCTGGCGGGTGCCTTTCTGTCTAGCCATCCCTGCCCCAGTTCTAGTTTTCATGCTCTTTAGTGGGAATGATAACCCAAGAGGGAGGTGCCCACTATTTCCCTACTGGGCTATGCCCACTCCCAGATCATGCCCACTCCAGGTGGTTCTGGAGTTTAACTTGACAGAATTAGCCCCCAGTGCCAACATGTGTCAGCTGATGCTGTGGCAAAGCCCAACCGACCCTCACCCACTGATTTATGCTTGCACCAGTAGGAACAGTCAGCCCACCTGACTTTTCCCTAATCTGGGTCATATGAGGCCCACAGGTGTTATAGCCCCTGCCTGGTCTGGTCTGCTCCCATCCCGACTCATACTCTCCAGTAGGAGTGGTTGTCCAGCAGGGGATCCCTCCACATTCCCATTACCAGTTTTATTCCCTCTTCTCCTGGTTCTCATGTGTGCTGTTTGGGCTCTACGGCCCAGTCTGGCATGGCCCTCTTGCCTTGGCATTTGCCAGTGGGTGCGGTAGCCTGGCCTGGCCTGGCCTGGCCCATCCCCCCAATTCCAGCTAATGCTGGTGGGGATTACAGCTTAGCCTGGCCCAGCAGGCACCCAATCCCACCCATAAAGTGTACTGGTATGTGTTCCTAATGTGTCACTGAAGAAATGAAAAAGAAAATCAAGAACCTTCTTGAAGAAAATGATGCTACTGTATGATCTACGAGTCAGTGAAGAATTTGATCAGAACAAAGTGTTTTGAAGAGATGAAACATTAAAAAAAAATCCATTAGATATACTTTCCGCTGATCTTTGTTGGTGAAATTGGTGGAATGTGTCTCCTGTAGGCAACAAATAGATGGGTTTTCTTTTTAAATCCAGTCTATTAATCTATGACGTTTGATTAAAGAGTTTAGGCAATTTCCATTCAGGGTTAGTATGAATGTGTGGTAATTTGGTTCTTTCATTTTAGGAATGGGTTGTTCATTGATTTAGTCTTCTGTTGTCATTTTACTGGGATGTTCTTCACATTTGCCTTTGGTTTTGGTGGGTGCTATTCCTCTTTGTCAAGAGAACATCTTGAAGTGTCCTTTTTAAGGCAAGTTTGGAAGAGGCCTATTCTTTTTAATTTTTCTTGACTGTGGAAGAATTTTATTTCATTTTCAAAGACAAAGGAAAGTTTTGCTGGGTATGTTATCCTGGGATGACAACTTTTTGCTTTTAGAATTTGAAATATGTTGCTCTATTCTCTTCTGGCCTGTAGCATTTCCTGTGAGAGGTCTCCTGTGAGTTTAATTGGCATTCCTTTATATGTCAGTTGATTTTTTTCATGTGTACATTCAAGGATCTTTTCCTTATGTTTGATTGAAGAGAGCTTGATAATCATGTGCTGTGGTGAAGATCACTTTTGGTCAAGCCTGTTGGAAGTTCTGTGCCCCTCCTGGATCTTGTTTCCCAGTTCTTTCTCTAGATTAGGGAAATTTTCCTTTATTATTTCATTAAATACATTTCTAAACCAAGCTTCTCTTTCTGCATCTTCTGGGACTCCCATAACTCTTATATCTGGCCTTTTAATAGTGTCTTTCAATTCTTGAATAATCTTTTTACCCTGATCCAGCTCTGCTTCCAGCTTTTTGTTTGCTTCCCCCTGATGATAGGAAATATCTTTTAATTGTGAGATTTTTTCTTCTGCCTTCTTCATTCTGTTTTGGAGACTCTCCACTGGACTTTTAATTTGCTCTACTGTGTTCTTCATTTCTGATATATCAGCTTTCATTTGACTCATTTCCTGTGTGATATATTCCTTAAATTCCTTGAATGCCTGCTTTATGTGCTTCTTGTTGATAAGATTTATAACAAGTGTTATAAAATTCTGTATCACCCATTTTCTCGATGTTTTTCTCAGTGAAGTCTGAAGTTGGCCAAGCACTTTGCTCTTTTGCAGGGGAGTCTTCAATGAGATTCATTGTGCCTTTGTCTTTTCTTTTGCTCTTGGTCACTGTACTTCTGGTTAGCAGAATCTTCTCCTTGGGGCAGGTTTCTAAGCTGTGTCACCCACAAGTCTACAGTTTGATTTTGCTTATTATGGTTGGTACATGGCTCTTTGTTTGCAGTCACTTGTGCCACTCCCTCCAGCGAGTTCCAAGTCTGCATTTTTATGTTAGATTACCGCCATGATCTCTGTAGCTCCAGCTCCTGGCTCACTAATCTCTACCTCCTGTGATCCCATGCTGAGGCTGCACCACTGTCTGTACAACCTTTCTCCCACTTCCGGTTGGAGCAGGTCCCAGAATTAGGGAGACACCAGGTATCCTATATATCTAGGTTGTTGGTGCTGCTGGTCTTGCTGGAACCTGTTGGCCATTAGGTATAAGGGTCACATGGACCTATTTTGACCCGTACAATGCCGTAGTTGGTATTTTTTTCCTGTGGGACCCGTGCAATGCACATAGCTCAGTGAGTTTTTGCCAAGCTCAGCGCATGCGCAGCTCACTGTTGTCTCTGCAGTTTTAAATTCTAAGCCACACAGTAAGAAATGGCACCTACTAGAGTTCTTGATTTGCTGGCTGTCATGTCTGATTATTACCTGATCCTTCTTGGGTGGGACCTGTAGGATGCCACGTTGTTGCAGCTTTCTGACCCAGAACTGAGTTTACTTCCAGCTCAGTGCGTGCACAGTGCTGTCCATAGCCCTTGCCTCCTTAAACAAAACAGCACCCAATTTGACTCTAGGGGGCTGACTGGGCTGTGAAATCCACCCTGTTCTCACACTGCCCATCTGGGATCTGCTGTTCTGTCTCTGCTCCTGGTCAAATCAAACAGATCAGCAGAACGGGCAGTTCTTCGTTCACTGCCTCAGCTCCCAGTGAAAGCCCCTTCCCACCTTGTTGCTGGTGGAGTTCTGGCTGCTGGTGCAATTCCGATCATCACTTGCTAAATGCTACTGGGGTATCAGTCACTGCAACACCACACTGTTGTGTCCTCTGCTTTCCTCTGTGTCTGTCAGTCTCCAAGTACCCCTATGCTGTTGTTCTGGAATATGTCCTCTCTGCTTCACACTGGTTCATATTTCTTCATCTGTTTAACCATGTCCTTACCCTATCCAACCATCTGTATCTTCCCCAACCTGATTCTGTTCTTTCTGGTGGGCTAAGGTTTGCTCAGCCATGCCCAGTCCTCCCCCTTCCATAACCAGCCCACACATTAGCCAGCCTTTGGAGCTACTTTGCCCAGCTTTCCCAACCCCCAGGTTTGTACCATGTGATCATCAGTGAGAGTTGTGATCCACCTAGGCAGTTTTTCAAGTTCCCCCATTTGACCCACTCCCAGACCCAGATATCATACATGCCAGTGGGTGTTAGGCCTTGCCCGGCATAATCTACCCTTCTATCTTGGGCTCATATGAGCTGGTGAACGTTGCAGCCTGGCCCCCACCACACCCTGTTTTATTATGCATATTCAGGTGCTGCTGCCTTGACCTGGCCAGACTGTTGGTTCCTTCACCTGTGATGATGGTAGGTTCCAAGAATCACCACCACAACTTTTAAGCTAACCAGTGGGACTTGTATTTCCATAGGGTTTGACCCATTTATCCCCTGCATAATCTGCCCCCAGACCTGGTTCTTTTGCATGCCGGTTGGTGTCATGACCCTTCCTTATGTGACCCATACCCTTTCCACCACTCAGTCAGGTACTGGGATCTATCCCTGCTAGAAATGCCCCCAGCCACAGCTTTCACATGGATTGGCATGTGGCAGTTAGCGATGTTCTATGCTAACATCTATCTCAGGACTCCCAGGTGGGCTGGTGAATCAGTTTGACGCAAACATATCATACGGATTCTCCCCTTCAAACCACCTGGTCTCAGTCCCCACGCTTGCCAGCAAGTTCAGTGACCTCATTGCTGGGAGTCACACAGGGTTCATCCCTCACCTACACTCACATTGGCCTTATTCATGGATGTCTCTAGGCACCAATTACAGACCCTCAAAACCCTAGAGCTCGCCGCGTGCAGCCAGCAGGTGGAGCTCTTGCCACTTGACGCACTGGTGGCCCAAAAGCCCAGGATTGCTTACCACGTGGCGATGGTGTCCACAGAGTTTCAAGCATTGGGTCTGATCTGGCTCATGTATCCTGCACAGCTGCCATGCTGCTGAGGGCTCCTTTTACCCAAGCCCCGTGGTCGAACACCCACTTCCTAGGTTCCTCCTGCTACAAGGTGGTGGTGTGTCCATGGCCAGAGTCCCAAGCACCGGTCTGACCTGGTTCAAGTATCCTCTGCAGTTGCCAAGCTGCTGAGGGCTCCTTTCACCCAAGCCTCACAGTCAAACCATTCCTTAGGCCTTAAGGTACTGCATTCCCTCACCTGCCTGGTGGGGCCCACGTAGGGCCTGGAGAGGACATTACAGTCCACTATGAGGAGTGAGGTGCTGGGGCTCCAGTTTTCCTGCAGCTGGAAGCTGGGGACCCCAGTGTTCTCTGGCACCACCCAGCCCACTCCAGCCCTGGTGCACCAATGGACCCAGAAAGCTGCATACCTTGGGCAATGTCGTCCTGCCTCTGCAAGCAAGGCCGCTCCACCTTGTGCCCAGCCTGGGGCTGTTCTCGCTCTGGCTGTTTGGAGCACCTCCCTTCATTGAACACATGCGGCAAGTTGGCTGTGTGCACCTGTCGGAGCTGCTCATAGTCGCTGAGAGCGGCTGTTAGGTCCCAGTTTTTGCCTAAGGGCAAGAAATAACAAGAGATTATACAGTTTCAATGCACAAGTAACAGTTGTATTATGGAAAAGAACCATGGCAAGGAGAGCCCATTTACAAGGAAACCAATGAAGTCTCCATTGGTAATTTGTATTTTTCAAAGGGGAAATTACCTTCTGCCCAATCTCTGGAAGTAAATTTCACATCTGTAACTGTTACACTCTTCAAATATGTGACTTCACACAGCCTCCACACGCACACGTGTGCACATACACACATACATGCATATGCCATCAAAACACTACACTCCCAATGTTCATATGCTCTCAGAAATTAAACTGTAGGGAGAAAAGCACAAAGTTAAAAAATGATGGAGAAGCAATCCTAAAGTTCCTTTGGGCTTCTGTTCAGAGTTCTACTGCTTCCTTTTTGCTTGACACAGAACAGCAGAAGCTGGGAAGACAGCACTCGCTGGAGAGCCTTAGGGGAAGGAGCAGTCAAGAGATCAGTTCTGCGCTGGGTGGGATGCTGGCTGCGGTCAGGGTCACCAGCACCCCAGCTGACCCTGGACTGGCACACAGCCATGGTGGAGAGGCGCCTGGGGGTGTAAAGGTGGATGTATGTGGGGTGGCTGAGTAGCTCTGCCTTTTGGTTCAGAAAGCCTGGGGCTTCTTACAAAAGAATCAACACACTTTGATCACACCCCACACCTAACCTCATCAAGCATCAGGTGCTTTTTTGAAAACAAAGAATTATAAGCTTAGCCTTAGTTTTAAGGAGAAAATCCAGTCTTATCCTCCTCCTGGTTCACATCAGACTGCAGGTCCTAACAAAGTCACTTCTGAATGAAGTATAGGCACAAGAAGGAGACTGCGTCAACACAGTGTTGGAAAACCATTCTTTTGTCTTTCTTCATTGTTTTCTCTTGTAGAGACCATCCTATCAGCCATAATAGTTAAATTACTGATGAAGTCATTTACCATTTAATGCTGTTTCCCCCTGCAGGCCAGCAAACAGTCCACAACAGCAGCATCTTTGCACATTTCAGGGGATAAGGGAAGTAAACCAAAGCCATGTGGGTCACCCTCCCCCATAAACAATAGGATCTTTGTTTAAGATCTTTGTTTAAGGGGGCACTGAGGTAATGCAACAGAGTAGGGGGTAAGGTGGGCAGTATCAGTGTCAGCCTTAGTTTAGGTGAGATAAACTCAAGAACTTGGAGAACATATTTTTGCCCTTCTGCTTGCCAGAGAATCAATGTATAAAGCTTACTGTGCTCACATATCGCCCATGATCCAGAGCTGGCCTTTCTGAATGCTGATGATCAAATGGGCATTCAGGTTCTGAGCAGAGAGGGACAGAACCCTGCTTTTAGGGGATTTATGCCATAGACACTGATGACCTGGTGTGCACTGGGCTCTAGTGTGGGGCAGTGTGAAGGAAGGCTTAGGCTGCAGGGAGAGGAGGGCTCAGGAAAGGGCAGGTGGTGGGTGGGGCAGGGGGCATGCCGTACTCCAGCTCCTACTACAAAGACACATGGGAGCAGAGGTGTGTACTAGAACACTCGCACAGCACTTGAGTTCTGGCTGTGCAGGGGGTGGCAGAGGACAGGGGCAGCATTCCCGTTATGGCCAAGGGCTTCAACATCCCGAGGCCACAGTGCACAACAAGCAGTTCCCTGGCAGGTCACAGACAGATGTCCAGCTTGGTGTGGTAATGCATTTCCCATAACCCCTCTCTAGGCACAGTAAGGTGTCTGGGCGCTTTCCACTGAGCTGCATGCTGTTGCAGGGCCACGCCAGCCACAGCAGGTGGCTCCAGCATAAAGCTGTGGCCACCCGGCTGGAGTAGGTGGGCACTGGTCCTGGGCACCAGTCCACTCACCCTACCGGGCTCCTCCCAGCCAGAGAGAGCCTATGCTGCTTGTCCTCCCAGCCCCTCTAAGAGGCCCTTCCCAGAGGCTCTGTCCAAGGTGCCATGATGAGCCCAATCGGCCCAAGTTGGCTGCTGGACTGGAGGTGTCCCGCATGAGCATTGTGGGTCACCTGGAAGCCCCTGCAGAAGGGTGGTGTGCTCCCACACATGTACTAGTCAGAGGGTCCACTGTTACGGCTGAGAAGGCCGGAACCCAGCTGCCAGCAAAGGCCTATCCAGCTGCTTTCCTCCTCTGCTTCCCTGTGTTCTGTCACCAAATGGGTGTATTTCTCTGTCTTGGACTCAGGCTCACTGTCCTTACCAGGGAAGATCCTGGTGGTAACCCATACCATGCTTGATAGCAAGCAGGGACTTGGTGAGAATGAACATGGAGGTAGAGAGGAGGTGGCAATACAGTCTACAAAACCCTCTGTCTTTGACTGACAGTGAGCATGGAAGAATGCCCAAGGAGCAGCTGGAGTGAGAGTTCCAGCCCAGCTGCATCCGGCACCTCTCAGCGGGAGGCAGAGCTCTCCTGTACACTTCTCCCACCTCATTCTGCAGGAGGCATGCAGGAGGGCCAGGATGGCAAGCTGTGACTCACAGAAGCTGGACTAGGGAATGCCAAGGGCCAGCTCGGCCTTGGTGGAAGAACAGGCTGAATCTTTAGGCAGGAAATCTGGAGGACAGGGCCAGTCTGGGTCCCTGGTGGTTTGGGAGATTCCAGATCAGGTCATGTCCTCTTCTTACCTTTCCTGCTCCAGCTCCTGGGAGCACTACAGAGGGCAGAATGAGAAAGATCCAGAGCCCAACCTGGGCAAAGGACAGCAGTGAGGAAGGCAGACAACCAGGAGCTGCTTTTTGGGGCCTGAAGTCTGTGACTTTTTGTTTAAAAATGTTAAATCAGATCAAGATGGCAGAATAGGGTAAAGGGCATGTTAAAACAGATGGAGAAATATTGGCCAATATGAAGCAAAAGTTAAAAGAATAGGCCTCTTCCAAACTTGCCTTAAAAAGGACACTTCAAGATGTTCTCTTGACAAAGAGGAATAGCACCCACCAAAACCAAAGGCAAATGTGAAGAACATCCCAGTAAAATGACAACAGAAGACTAAATCAATGAACAACCCATTCCTAAAATGAAAGAACCAAATTACCACACATTCATACTAACCCTGAATGGAAATTGCCTAAACTCTTTAATCAAACGTCATAGATTAGTAGACTGGATTTAAGAAGCAAAACCCATCTATTTGTTGCCTACAGGAGACACATTCCACCAATTTCACCAACAAAGATCAGCGGAAAGTATATCTAATGGATTTTTTTTTAATGTTTCATCTCTTCAAAACACTTTGTTCTGATCAAATTCTTCACCGACTCATAGATCATACAGTAGCATCCTTTTCTTCAAGAAGGTTCTTGATTTTCTTTTTCATTTCTCCAGTGACACATTAGTTATTCAGTAACATATTATTTAACTTCATGGTGTTGTTAATTTCCATTCTTCTTCCTGTTGTTGATTTTGTATTGTGGCTTTTCATTTAAGGGGATGTATAGTAACTGTGTAATGGAGACTATAATATCCAGATGTGAGGATACAATGCAGTATGCATCTCTACTTTCAGACCAAGATGGACTCCCAATGAAACTGTTTACAATATCTTGACAATAGGATGCTGGACTCTCTGCCATTGTCCATGCCCACAATGATGGACATATGACTGTTTATGAAGAACGATACTATAGCAATGATATAGGGGAACTCAGTGAAGGGGGAAGGAATTGGGGAGGGGATAAGGTAAATCCCAGGGCCTATGGAACTGTAACATAAAATGCTAATAAAAAAAAGAAATAAAAATGTTGTTAAGTCATCCATTTCATTATCTTAATCTGCTATGTCTTGTACTCCTTTCTAGACAATTAGGATCATAAAAGCCACTCACTCATAATTCTGACTTGGGTCAAAAAAAAAAAAACATGGTCATGGTATCTGTGAAATTCCTGGTATGCAGGAAGCTCCTCATAGTTGGCAGCTATTGTCCTCACTGCTAGCTTGAAGTCTTGGCTTGTGACTCATTTCTCTTGCTTGTGGTTGGTAGTGAGCAATGGAGCCAGGTCTGTCCTTAGCTTTCAGAGCTAGTCTTCCCTTGAGCATGGTCTAACTCCCAGTGCTCCTCCATCCTGCCCTCTTGCCCTCATTCTTTGTTAGCAGGATGTGCCTTTCTTGTCACCAGGCCCTCTACTCTCCCACCACCCCTTGCCCACCCAGCATGACCCTCCCTACCAGGACACTCCCTTCTCTTCACTGGGTCCTCACCAGCATTTCCTCCTTGTCAGGATTTCCAAAGTCTGGGTCTTTTCTCTGTTACCCAAGGACTTGGTTGTATGACATGAGACATGCAAGTGTCATCAATGCCATCTCTCAGACTCTGGGTGGTCCTTGGGCCTGTGGGAAATGCCAGAAGGCACCCTTCATTTGAATGGTTCCTCCTTTCTAAATCTCTGGGCTTTCCTTTGTTCTCTTGTTGACTATTGTTAAAACACAGGGGCACTCCTCCACTTTTTCTTCTCACTCTTGGTGGTTTCCCTTAATCAGTACTCTCATATGAAGAGTCAGTCCACTCATCTCTGAACAAACTCACGTATACTTACAATTAGTGTTCTAAGCTTCAAGGCCACGTATCCAACCAGGCCAGGAACAAGTTGACTACCTCATCTCCAATTTTTGTGTACAGAATCATGATTTATTTGGGATAGCAAAGCACACAGCCAGAGACAAGCATTCTTTTCTTCATTAGGCAACCTGGGATCATTAAAATCTGTCTGTTACCCTGCACTTCTGACTTTGCTGTGTTATTTCTTGCAGCAGGATTTCTTCCATGATGCAGACCAGGCTAATGTCTGGAGGAAGACTGTCGCCCTAGGAGTCCTGGGACTAAGGGTGAAGTGCCATGAAGCATGCCTTCCAGGCTGTTGCCTCAGTTTATCATTAGCACTTAAACAACAACAACAACAACAACAAAAAAACATGACAAACACAGCACTCCCAAACCCAGAAAAACATCTTTCAGTAAGTAGCTAAGAAAAATAATCAGCCGAGGAACTTAGCATTGTCACATGTAAAAACAGAAAAATGATAGGATAGAGCTAAGACTGACCTTTACTGCAAGAATAAATCTAGATAGGCTTAGCACAGTTCCTTAAAGAAAGCATTTTCACGGATCTCAAGAAAGACTATCTGCTGTATGCAGAGGAACACGTGGAGCCAAGCGAAGGCTCCAGACTGAGAACTGTCCACCCCCAAACTCAGAATGCAGCCCTCAGGGTCCTGTGGAAGCAGCAGTGGACTGTGGTGTGGGGCCTCTCAGGGGTGACTGGATTGGGTTGTCAGGGTGCAGTCCCATTTCCTGTATCATGCTTGTGCATGCATGGCCCCGCTGGGGCCAGCGAACCCCCAGAGCTGTGAACCAGGATAAACCTCTTGTATCTGTAAACACGGCTTCCCTCTGGTACTTCATGATAGTAGCAAAGCTCACACAGCAGTGTAGAAAGGTTGCAGCTAAGAGAGACTGGCTATAGCTGATCAGCTGCAGCAGGCAGAGGCTAAGGAGCAGCAGCAATATCAGAAACAACACAGAGGCCCTCCCTCTGTGATGCCCAGGGGAGAACTGAACGCTGGAAGCATTCAGGAAGACAAAGAAAGCCACTCTGGAAAGCCGCTCAATCTGCAGTGAAGACATGCCATGCTTTTATTCTCTGTGTTTTTTTCTGATGCTTTGACATCTGGGCCCTTGGTGTCCCTGGAGGGTCCAGTCAGTTGCTAGAGACAGCTAAGGACCCCACATGCCTGTTTTTCTCATGGAAACCAGTTGGCCCAAGGCCTGGAGTCCTTCATATCTCCTTGTCAGGCTTTGCTGTTCTTACTCCAGTATCCCCAGCCCTTGCTCCCCAGGGCAGGCACTGGGCACTAGGGACAGACTCTGCACTGGGAAGCCACTGACATGATTCAAACTGGTCAGTCCTAAGCCTGTCAGCTTGCTGAGTGCTGTACCTTGATCAATCCCTCGGAAACTTCAAGAATGGCACTTGGCCAGGCTCCCTCTGGTGCTGTGGCCCTGCGTGCTCTGCTGTGGCTCCTGCTCCTGGGGAACCATGATTGAGATATTTCGCCTCCACATCTGTGGGTCTGTTCACACCTGACTGAGGCAAATCCTAGGCATCTATGGGAATTGAAGGCATGGAGGTACAGATACCTGTGCACTAAACCAAGAAGCATAAACTGCCCTGAGACACAAAAGAAAAACATGCTGGGGTGCAGCAGGTCAACTCTGGACCTGTATTGTTGGCACCAGTTGATGGCTGGGCTGCTCCACTTCAAGTCTAGCTCCCCATAAGATCCCCAGGGAAGCAGCAAAAGATGGCCCAGGGCTTGATCCCCTACACTCACGTGGGAGACCCAGAAAAAGCTTCTGGCTCCTGGTACTGGTCTGGCCTAGCCTTGGCCATTGTCATAATTTGGGGGAGTGGACCAGCAGAGAGAATGTCTCTTTCTCTCTCCTCCTTTCTGTACTTCTGCCTTTCAAATAAATTTTAAAAAATCCAAATATTTTAAAGAAATTAAAAATAAAAGAAAGTCACAGTGGTGCACAGGATTCCCGGGAGAGTGTCATGGGTAATTGGGTAATTGGCATAGGAGACAGCCAGCTTCTATGCCTGGAGTTTGCTTCTGGCTCATACCTGGTGTCCACCACGTGGGCTCCCACAACACTCAGGCAGACAGAGCAGACACTCTGAAAAACCTCCTGTCACTCACTGAGGAGGGGGACATAAAGCTGGGTAGATTCTCCAACTGACAGCCAGGGACCCTGATCCAGTGATAGTACCTTGCTTCTTTTGACAGTCCAGTGTTGGGACCCCATCCAATCTAGGGACCAGAGACGTGTCCTTCTCTATGCCCACAAGGGGGCAGCAGAGAGCTGGATAAAGTCCTTGCACAGCACTCAGGAAAAGCATACTGGTCGCTAAATTAACATGCAGGAATCAGCAGTCTCCACAAATCAACATTCATTAAGTTAGAAATTATATTGGAAGAGAATATTCCATTAACACTTGATACATGTACACCAAATATGATGCTCTCAAACTGGAAGTGTCACACTCCCTTTTTAGGTGAACCTGTACATTTAATATGATTCCAATAAGAAGTACAAATAAGGCATTTCTCTCCCCTCTTTCTTGGGATCAGACACACTGATTCATATTTACTTGGGGAAAAAAAGGAAGAGTGGCCTGGGAACTGCTAAAAAACAAGATTAAAGAGAAGGGATGAGGCCTCACTCACAGATACTCCTCCATTCCCCCCCTTCTCAATCATTGCTGTGGGATAGACAAGACCAGCGTGTGAGGGAAGCCCCAAAGAGACTCGTAGGCGTAAAGAAGGTCAAAAGGAAACCAGTGTTTGCAGCTCACATTGCACACCGGGCCTACGTGGCAGCAGGAAGCTTGCCTGGCAAAGGCAGCAGGAACGGGCACTGTCTGACCACAGGGAGGCTGGGCAGAGCCTCTGCTGATCTCCCGGGCAGGCAGGGTGGGATGGCTGGTCACTGGTGACGCCAGGGAGAACCAGGGAACAGGTGCCCTCCTTGGCTGGGGCCAGTTCTGAAAAGAGACTCAGTCACAAGCCCAACCCAGCGGAAGTGCCACGATGAAGGAATCTGCAATCTTTATCACTCAGTAATGTAGTAATGTTACATAACGTAATGTAACGTAACTCCAGAGACTAATGAGGAAAAAATATGCTAGTAATCCAAAAGGTAACACAGGCAATGGATTTGAACAGAATTCATGGAAAAATAGTTACAAATGTGTTTAGACAAACGAGAAGATAGCTAATTTCATTTCCAAAAGAAACACAAATTACCAACATGCTAAGGTGCCATTTTATACATATCAAAACGGCAAAGATGTAAAGCCTGGAAGACTGCCTGGTTATCAAGTCTGTGGGGCAGACAGGTCCGCTTTTCTACGAGCTGTGGGAGTAGAGTTACAGGGCTCCCGGGAGGACAATACGAATGAATTCCTCAAAGCTTCAAGTGCATTCATCCTGGGACCTGACAGTTCTACTTGCTGAAACCAGTCCTTTGGAAATTCCTATACATATAAAACTGTGATATGTACAACATTGTCACTCCAGCATGCTATTACAATAGCAAAACACTGGCTACTGTCCACTCACAGAACAATATAAATGCACTGGACTACACGTCACCTGACACAGTACCGTCCCACTCAATGAAAGAATAAGGAAAGGGCTAGTGTTGTGGCATGGTGAGTTAAGCCACCACTTGCAGAGAGAGCTGATCCAGTTCCCTGCTCACGTGCCTGGGAAGGCAGTGAGGATGGCTCACGTGGGAGACCAGGATGGAGTTCCTGGATTTTGATTTCAGCTTGGCCCTGCTATGGCTGCTGTGGGCATTCCGAGAGTGATCTAGTGAATGCAAGATTCTCTCCCCCCATCTCCTGTCCCATTCTGCCCCCCTTCTTTCTGTGTCTTTGCTTTTTGAGTGAGTGCATGAAGAAAGAAAAAGGAAGAAAAAGGAAGCTGCATAAAGACGTGAAGTAGCTATCATCCTACCTGTTAAGAAACACACACACCCTTTTGTTTGTTTGCATCTGCATCTACAAATGCTGGAAGGTCAAATAGAAAAATAACAGGACAGCTGACCTGGCATCAGGGGGAGTGGAGTGGAAGGCACAGACATGGGTATATATTCCCAACATCAACCTTTGAGTTCTGAGGCTTTCTGAATAAATTAGCTCTCTGAAACAAACTGCTAAAAAGGAAACGAAAAAGAATTCAGAAACAGTTACCCAGCAATTTAAGTGTCGTAGAGTGGGGATTTCTTTGTAAATCCAGTCTGGCATTGACAGAAATAGAGTTCATCTCACTTACTTCCTACAGGAAGTAGTTTTTAATTCCCTAGCTATTAAAGCACAGACACAAACAGAATCAACTGAAATAACCAAATCTCTAAACTAGCTGATATTTATCACGTTCATTTTAATTAGTTTGTTTTAATGGAAATACAGAGAAGGAGATGAACCCAAGGGCTGCCCAACCTAATAGCCCAGCACTGTGTAGTTCATCAGACACCCTTCTGTCTATTTTTTAAACAAGATGTACTAATTTTCATTTGAAAGGCAGATTTTATGGATAGAAAGGAAAGCTATAGAGAGATCTTCCATCTTCTGGTTTACTCCCCATATGGCCAGAATGGGCAGAACTGAGCTGATTCAAAGCTGGGAGCCAGAAGCTTCTTACAGCTCTCCCATGTGGGCGCAGGGTCCCGAGTGCGTGGCCCATCCTCCTCTGCTTTCCCAGGCCATAAGCAGAGAGCAGGATCAGAAGTGGAATAACTGACACACGAACCAGCACCCATGTAAGATACCCGCACCACAGGGTGGAGGATTACCCTGTGTGCCTCTGTGCCAGCCTCTCTTTTGTCTATTTTAAAACGAATTATATTACTGATATTTCTTTTAAAAATGAAAGAAGATGCTTAAATGTGTTGGTATTACTCTGTGTCCCACTGTGGCTGTGGAGGACAGTATGTGCAGGCCACGAGGAATCTTCAGAAAGTCCACAGAAAACACACATTAAACAATGTTGGTGTATAGATTCCAAAACTCTTTGCACCCAAAATAAACTTATCTCGCATTTCTATTTTGCATGAACTTTTGAAGTCCTTCCGCTGGATAGGCCTGGAAGTGAAGACACTCCCAGCATTTGCGCTTTGGGGGTGTGGGCGGGGCAGAGGGCGGGAGGAGAGATGTGGCTGGGATGATGGAGGACAGCTGGAAGGACAGAGGGCAAAGCGGCCCACAGATGCCTGGGGGTCTTGTAGAGCAGGCTGTGTTCTGGACTGAACTGCCATGGCAGATATGAGTTGCAGAAGTATTTGCCATAGCAGTAGGGCTCAGTGAGTGCATTAGTTTAGAAAAATAAAATATTTGCACTTGGGAAAAGTGTCTGGCTAAAATGCAGAGACTGGTTATTATTTGGGATGAACTGCAAACAGAGTGTTAGGTGACTGGAAGCTGTGTGAGGATGGGGCTGTGTGTGTGGGGGGAAGCCCTGAGGCAGAATGCACAGAGACCCAGTGACTGCAGAAGGCAGAGCTCAGGGCCCAGGATCTCCTTGCCTGCCCAGAGCCTGGCTGAGCAACAGTACTCCACATCTGGATAGCATTCAGCCACTGAGAAGAAGGGGTCTGCACACCCAAAGTGTCTTCAAAGTGTTGATGAACAGATCTGCATTGGGAAAAAAATAATGCTCAAAGTTTTAGTTTAAAATAAACTTATTTTCTAATTCTGTTTGCCGTGATCTTTTTGAAGTTTCCATTTGCAACTGATTTGAGATTTCACTATGGAAGTTACTTTTTGAGAAAAATTATTTATTTCCCTAACTTATTTGAAAGGGAGGGAGGGAGGGAGGGAGAGAGAGAGAGCGAGCAGGAGCGAGAGACAGTGAGCTATCCTATGAACTGGCTCAGTCTGCAGACGCCCACAGCAGCCAGGTTTGGAGCAGGCTGAAGCCAGGAGCCGGCACTGCATCGGGTCTTGGTGAGGGTCTGCTCGTGAGTACAACATGTGCAGTAAGGTGTTCCACGCAGTCCAGTCAGGCAGAACAAGCCCTGCTGGGTGCGTGGCCCGTGGTGCACAGAGACACTGCTGCACACAGGAGAGATGCCTGTAGTTTTCCGGTTCTGACAACAGTCTCCAGTGAGGGTTGTTCCTGAGAGATTTGCTGGCAGGAAAGGACAAGTTGTGAGTCTACCGGAGCAGACAAACGCGCAGTGCGCAGAGGTAAGATTGGCTGAGGGTTCCTGGCAAACTCCGGAGGAGGCACTGGCTCCTGAGAAGGTGACCGGGAGGCGTCTCTGGGACTCCTGAGGTCCTTTTGACCATCAATAGACACTGGCAATCTTTCTGTGGGTAACCAGAGTTCTCTGACTTCCTGCACTCGCACAGGTTGCGTGGGTTCCTACTCAGAACACCCAGAGCAGCCTGCATCTCCTGAATTAAATGCTGCACACAGAGATCGGTGCTGGAAACAGGAACTGGAATGCAGAAGCGTGGAGAGAGATGCGGCTGGTGATAGTGTGGGAGACTGCAGTCTCATCCCCCGACAACTGGGATCCCACTGGGCAGACAATGCAAGCCAGGCTTTGATCCCCACTCCTAGTGCAGCTTTGGCCTCAGAGCTGCTATGACTTCCCACCAGAGTCCTGGTAGCTCTTAGAGCCATGGGGGTGCTCATTCCAAAAGCCAGATGTGTCTGATCCTGCGGGTTGCTGCATTATAGGTTTAACTCAAAGGCCTGCTTTATCTGCCCAGAATGTGGTAGGACAGTGATCAGGAAAGACCGGGTCTGGGGATATTCAGGAAGGTTCCGAACCTGACAGGCCCTGAGCAAGCAGAAGCAGCCCTTCCTCTCCCATCTGATGCAAATGACCTAGGCTGAGCAATGTGTTAACAGGCAGAAGACAAGTCATCCTAAAACCCAGCTCTTCACATGATTAGATTCACGACTAGGAAGACAGCCTGGGAGGTGACACATATCAGAGGAACGGCAAGTACAAATCTTCCAGCAGGTTGATAATGTTGATCCCAGAATTGCCTGACACCTGCTGGGAGAAATCTGCTGAGCTCTTTTGGACATGCAGGTCTGGGTGCTGGAAAGGACAAGCAGGGCCTGGCAGGTGCAGTGGGAGACAGCATTAGAACTATAGCCTCAGGTGCAACGTGTGGGGTTCAACATCATGCTGGCCTGCCCTTCTTTCCTTGCTTGGCAACTTATCTGTGAATATTGTCCTATGTGAACCTCATGTGTCTGTCTTCCTTCTTCGTCACAGGATATAAGGTATGTAGGAGGGGGTTAGTCTCTTAATTCTGCTTTTGAATTGTGGCTTCTTAGGTAAATGGATCATGACCAAACTCCAGGTGAATCAGTGATGGCTCAAGTAACTTGGCTTCCATCATTCATGTGGAAGATCTGAATCCAGTTCCCAAATGCTGGAATCAGCCATGCCTTGTCCCATGCACTACAGCTATTTGCATATATATGTATACTTTTCAGTTTGAAAGTAGTATTGCCTTGTTGGGGGAGGAGAACAGAACTGGGGGAGCAGAAGAGAAAGAAGAGGAAACTTAAAGAAGCAGGAAAGGAAGGATAAGGAACACACAAATAGAAAAAGAAAAGAGGGCTAGGAGGAGATGGAACAAAGATGGAGGCAGTGATTTATCGGACTTCCTGTCTCCCCTTGGTGATGAGAAGCAAGAGTGTTAACTCCAGAGCAGCACAGGGTCAGGGTTGTTGTGGTTCCTGCCACAACTTGTGAGATGAGACACGCACCAAAGGACACGCATAAGGGCTGAAGGAAGGTGGAGCAGCAGCAGACAGCCCTCTGCCTACAGACCCTGGGACTCCCTCCCGCAGCATGAGCATGGAGTGGCTCTGCCCAGGAGTGCTGTCCTGCCCAGCTCCAGGTTCCCCGGAAGTACTCACTCACAGTTTGGGATGCAGCAGGGGAAGCTGTGAGTCCCTGCCAGCAGGAATAGCTCCTGTGCGAGCTCCAATGAGTCTTGTTCTTGAGATGGGGACTGCAGCTTGCAGCTGCTCGAAGGGGAGCATTTCCAGATGTGAGGCTCAGGAGCCTGGAGCTTTAGAGTTCCCTGACAGTGCTGAGGTGGAGCGTGACTTCTTAGTCACCTGTTTCTACCTGCAGCTTCCCCAACCTTAACTCCTCCACCCCTTCCATCGCTGGTGTAAGCCTCTAAGTGTCTGCGGGAAAATGCTTCTCAACTGCAGACCTCAAGTACTGCATGTGTCTCTGATACAGCACAATTCCATTCATATGTGCACACATGTTTGCATGCACAAAGGTGTGTGTGTGTGTGTGTGTGTGTGTGTGTGTGAGATACACATGCACCTCTACAGGATTATTTGAGTTTGGAGAAAAATAGGAGGAATCTTTCAGAAGTTCATAAAAAAATGCATTTAATGAGCACAGGATGCATGCATCTTAGATCTGGTAAAACTGTCACTGGGAAGACTGATGGCCACTGTCTTTAGGTCAGTGCTTGTGAGCAGAGCTTCTAGACCAACCTGTGTCTAAGTGCAGATCAGTGGTCCCAGTCCATTGGACTTAGATTCTATGAGCATCACTTGAGGTTGGCTGCAGCAAGTCAACAACCAGCCTATCCTTAGAGAGCTGGGGCTTTAGATGCAGCCTAGCATTGTGGCCTGATCACTCCACTGCTCCTTCAACTCCAGGCAGCGTAAGCTGGAGTGAATCTGAATGAGGGGAAAAAGGCAAAGAAACCTGAGACTGGCACTTCAGGACTCGGCTTTCCTTCCTTGACTTTGGGCAAAGATAATTGCAACCAAGATCATGCCCCTGACAGTGTAAGCACTCGATAGACCCCTCTAGGACTCAGCGCCAGAACTCTGACAAGAATACTTTACCCAGCAAAATTATCTTTCACAAATGAAGGGGAAATACAGACTTTCCACAACTAGCAAAAGTTGAGGAAATTCATGAGCACTGGACCAGTCTTGCAAAAGATACTTAAGGGGCTCTCAGACACAGATACAGGAGAAATATAATGACAATCATGATTAAATGTGAAACAATAAAACTCGCCAGATAGAGAACAAATAAGAGTCAAAGTGAACTGAAGAAAAATTTTAAAATGACAGGGCTAACTTATCGCTTATTAATGATGATCCTGAATGCAAGCAGTCTAAATCATTCCCCAAACAAAAACACATGTTGGCTGAATGGATTAAAAAGTCTGACCCAATGATACACTGTCTACAAGAAACATCACCAAATAAGGGCATACAGAGATTCAAAATGAAAGGATGGAAAATGATACAAATGGAAATCAAAAGCAAGCTTATATCATCAAAACAGACTGAGACAAAACTATGGAAAGGACAAAGAAGGTCACTACACAATGACTGAGGGATCAATTCAATAGGAAGACATGACAACTATAAATATGTATGCACCTCATGCCAGAACACCCAGTCTTATAAAAAACAAACATTGTTTAAAATAAAAGGAGAGATAAATTCCAACATAAGAAAAACAGGGACTGCCCATCAACAGACAGATCGCCTAGACAAAACAAACAAATAAAACAAAACAAAACAAAACAACCCCAAAACCCCAAGAGTTTGGTATTTCGGCTTACAAGGCTAATTCTCCACCTCCAAGTGCCGCATCCCAGAGGGTGCTGGTTTGTGTCCTGGTTGCTCTACTTCTGATCCAGCTCCCTGCTTGTGGCCTGGGAAAGCAATGGAGAATGGCCCAAAGCCTTGGGACTCTGAACCCGGATGGGAAATCTGGAGGAAACTCCTGGCTAAGCCATTGAGGCAATTCAGGGAGGAAGAAGTAGATGGAAAATCATTCCTTCTATCTCACCTTTTCTCTGTAGATCCATTAAATTCCATTAAAAATAAATAAGTTAAAAAAAAAAAACAAAATATCTCTCCTAGTTAGCCTATCCTAGGCCAAATGGATCCAACATTTATACAGCATTATACCCAACAACTGTAGAATAAACCTTGTTTTCATCATTTCATGGAATATTCTCAAAGATATACCAAAACAAATCTGAACAAATAAAAAACATTGAATTACAGCATAGAATTCAACAGAAAAGGAAACTTTGGAATACAAATGCATGGAGATTAAACAACATGTTCCTGAGTGCTCAGCTGATCAATAATGAGAAAAATAATGATTAAAAAACATTAAAATTCTATGAAAATGGAAAAAAATACCCAAACCTATGAGATACAGAAAAGACAATATTAACAGGAAAGTTTATAGCAACAAGTGCCTATGTAAAAATAGAAACATATAGATCAGCTAACAATGCATCTTAAGGGTCCATAAAACAATAATAAATAAATAAATAAACCAAACCCCAAGTCCATAGATGGAGATAAATAATTAGCAGATCAGAGATAAGTACAACAGAAACTAACAAAATTAATGGAATAAAAAGTTGGTTATTTGAAAACTTAACCAGTACCAATAAAGCATTAGCTAAACTGAGGAGTAAAAAAGAGAAGATCAAAATGAAACCAGACATGAAAAAGAAGACTTTACAAACAACAGCACAAAGATGCAAAAGATTCTTAGGGACTATTATGAACCACTATATGCCAAAAAATTAGAAAAACCTAAAAGAAATAGACAAATTTCTGGATACTTATAATTTACCAAAATTGAGCCATGAAGACACAGAAAACTTGAATAGATCAATAATGAGCATTAAGATTGAATTGGCAATAAAAAAAAAATTTCCCAATAAGAAAATACTGGGACTAGATGGTTTCACTGTTGAATTCTAATCGTACGTTAGACCCAGGGCCGACATTGTGGCATAGTGTGTTAAGTTGCTGCCTGTGACTCTAGCATCCCATTGGGAACATGCACCTGGGAAAACAGCAGCATATCGGAAGTCCTGTGCCCCCACACCATGTGGGAGACCTGGATGAAGCTCCTTCTTCCTGGCTTCAGCTTGGTTCAGTCCCAGCTGCTGAGGCCATCTGGGGAGTGGGCCAGTGAATGGAAGACCTCTCTCTCCATCTGCCTGGAACTCTGCCTTTAAAGAAATAAATAGATCTTTAAAGAAAAAAAGAATTCCCAAAATTAAAAAAAGAATTCTCAAGCTATTCTTTAAAAAAATGTTTAAAAAGATTTTATTTTACTTCTATTGGAAAGTCAGATATACAAAGAAGAGGAGAGACAGAGGTGAAGATCTTGCATCCGTTAATTCACTCCCCAGGCAGCCACAATGGCTAGAGCTGAGCTGATCTGAAGCCAGGAGTCCAGAGCCTCTTCCAGGTCTCCCATGCAGGTGCAGAGTCCCAAGGCTTTAGGCCATCCTCAACTGCTTTCCCAGGCCACAAGCAGGGAGCTGGATGGGAAGCGGGGCTGCCAGGATTAGAACTGGGTCCATATGGGATCATGGAGCACGCAAGGTGAGGACTAGCTACTAGGCTAGCATGCCGGATCCTCAAGCTATTCTAAAAGATATCAAAAGAGAGGAAATTCTTCCATTCTAGTGAGGCTAGTATTACCCTGAATCCTAAATCAAAGATATACAACCAGAAACAAAATCATAGTCCAAAATTCTTAATAAATATCAACAAGTTGATTTCAATGATACATCAGAAAGATAATTCATCATGGTTGGATAGGATTTATTCCAAGAATGCGGAGATGGTTAAATATATGCAAACCAATAAATGCAATTCATAACATCAACAGAGTAAAGAACAAAATTCATACAATCATCTCGATACAGAAGAAGCATCTGTTAAAATTCAGTGTCTACTCAAAAAAAAAAAACAAAAACAAAAAACCAAACCCTTGAAAACGGTGCAAATTGAACGAATGAACATGCCTCAACATAATAAGGGTTTTATATGACAAATCCACAGTCACCCTCATATTGAATGGAAGAAGTTGAAAGTATTTTCTTTAATATCTGGAGGACAAGAAAGTCAACTTTCACCACTCCTATTTAACATATTTTTGGGTATTTTCGCCAGAGCCATTAGGAGAGAGAAAGAAATATCTATCGGACAAATAAGAAAAGAAGTGCAATGAGTTCTGTTTGCAGGTGACGTGATTCTATATCTAGAGAATGCTGAAGATTCTCCAGTAAGAGACTAAAAGGACTGTTAGATGCATTCAGTAAAGTCACAGGATTAATACAAACACACAAAAACTTTATTTACTGATACTTTCTGTGCGAGAAAAATCATAAGAGCAATTCTATGTTCAATAACTATCCAAAAGAGAGCGAGAGAAATCATGGAGATAATAAAGCAGTTGAATTATCTCCATAATTCTACATTCTATATAAATGCAATGGAACGTCTTTTGACACTAGAAGATCTTCTGGTGTTAGACAATAAAAAGCTATAAAGAAGCATTGTATAATGAAAAGTTTTTATTTTCTTACTTTGGATTTTCTTCATTGAAGTCATACTAAACGTATCTGCAGGAATCAGTTTACCTGAATGCCAAATGCACATTTGTTTCTCTAGATAACAATCTTGGCTTTGTTTTCACGCATAAGCACACATCCAAAAAACAGAAATGATTTGTGGACTCCATCACTTCAATCAACGGTTGACTGCTGTGTGAGAGTACTTCAAAAATTTGTGGGAATGGGAAATTGAAGAACAAGAATAAATTGATGCAAATTTTTGAAATCTACTCCACAGTATTTTCATATTTAGTTTCCAAGAACTATGCAAAGAATCTTCATAGAAAAGTAAGTTAGGGAATCAAGATGGCAGAATAGGGTAAGGACACGTTTAAACGGATGGAAAACATTTAATTAGGATGAAGCAGAGAGGACATATTCCAGGAAATAGGAGAGGACAGAACAACAGCACAGGGGTACCTGGAGACTGACAGACACAGAAAAGCAGCGGATACAATGGTGTGGTGTTGCAGTGACTGATACTCCAGCAGCATTCAGCTAATGGCAATCTGAACTCCACCAGCAGCCAGAACTCCACCAGCAACAAGGTGGGAAGGGACTTTCACTGGGAACTTGGGAGGTGAACCCAGACAAAGAACTATCCATCCTGCTGGTCCATTTGATTTGACCGGGAGCAGAGACAGAGCAGCAGATTATAGACGGGCAGTGCGAGAACAGGGTGGATTTCACAGCCCAGTCAGCCCTTTAGAGCTGAATTGGGCACCATTTTGCGTAAGGAGGCAAAGGCAAGGGAAAAGACTGAGCATACGCTGAGCTGGGAGTGAACTCATTTCTGACTTAGTGAACTGCAACGACATGGTATTCTACAGGTTCCACCCAAGACAGGTCTGGCTAGCCCTAAGACCTGACGGCCAGCAGATCAAGAATTGTAGTAGTGGTACATCAGGCACCATTTGTACACTGTGGCAATAGCTTTAGGATTGCAGGGGACAACAGTGAGCTGCGCATATGTGAACTCACTGAGTTCAGTGGATTGCACTGGTCCTGCAGGAAAATAATACCGACTGTGGCATTGTACGGGTCAAAATAGATCCGTGTGGCACCCAGACCTAACGTCCAACAGGTTCCGGCAAAATCAGTGCCACCAACAACCTAACTAGATAGGACACCTGGCATCTCCCTAATCCTGGGACCTGCTCCAACCGGAAGTGGGAGAAAGGTTGCAGAGACAACGGTGTAGCCTCAGCACGGTATCACAGGAGGTAGAGAGTGGTAAGCCAGGAGCCAGGGCTGTGGAGACCATGGTAGAAATCTAACAGAAGAACTCAGACCCAGAATTCGCTGGAGGTTTTGGCACAAGTGGCTGCAAGCAAAAAATTGTGTACCAACTGCAATAAGTAAAATCGCATTGTAGATCTGTGGGTGACACAGCTTAGAAACCTGCCCTAAGGAGAAGACTCTGCTAACCAGAAGTGCAATGAACAAGAGCAAAGGAAGAGACAAAGGCGCAATGAATATTACCAAAAACTCCCCTGCAAAGGAGCAAAACTCTATGCCAACCTCAGAGTTAACTGAGGAAGACATCGAGAAAATGGGGGATACAGAATTCATAAAACTCATTTTAAAGCTTCTTATCAACAATGAGAAGCACATACAAGAGTTCAAAGAATTTAAAAAAGCAATAAAGCAAATCAAGGCTGATATATCAGAAATTAAAAATACAGTAGAACAAATTAAAAGTCCAGTGGAGAGTCTCCACAACAGAATGAAGCAAGCAGAAGAAAGAATCTCAGAATTGGAAGATATTTCCTGTCATCACAGGGAAGCAAACAAAAAGCTGGAAGCAGAGCTGAATCAGGACAAAAAGTATTCAAGAATTGAAAGACACTATTAAGAGGCCAGATATAAGAGTTATGGGAATCCCGGAAGGTGCAGAAAGAGAAGCTGAGTTTGCAAATGTATTTAATGAAATAATAAAGGAAAATTTCCCTAGTCTAGAGAAATAATTGGGAAACAAGATCCAGGAGGGGGACAGAACTTCCAACAGGCTTGATCAACCGCGATCTTCACCAAGACACATGATTATCAAGCTCTCTTCAATTGAACATAAAGAAAAGATCCTTAAATGTGCACATGAAAAAAATCAACTGACATATAAAGGAATGCCAATTAAACTCACAGGAGACTTCTCACTGGAAACTCTATAGGCCAGAAGAGAATGGAGTGACATATTCTAGATTCTAAAAGCAAAAAAAAAAAAAAAAATTGTCATCCCAGGATAACATACCCAGCAAAACTTTCTTTTGTCTTTGAAAATGAAATAAAATTTTTCCACAGTCAAGAAAAGTTAAAAGAATTTGCCTCTTTCAAACCTGCCCTACAAATGCTACTTCAAGATGTTCTCTTGACAGAGAAGAGGAGTAGCACCCACCAAAACCAAAGGCAAATGGGAAGAACATCCCAGTAAAATGACAACAGAAGACTAAACCAAAGAATAACCCATTCCTAAAATGACAGGGCCAAAGTACCATCCATAGATATTAAACTCTGAATGTAAATGGCTTAAGCTCAATCAAACATCACAGATTAGTAAACTGGATTAAAAAACAGAACAACATCTATTGTCTAGAAGAGAAATATTGCACCAACAAAAAGCACTGGAAACTACATCACATGGGTTTTGTTGTTTTCTGTTAGTTTCATCTCTTCACAACACTTTCTTCTAAATCATTCATTGACTCATAGATCATACAGTAGCATCATTTTCTGCAAGAAGGTTCTTGATTTTCATTTCTTCAGCTACACTTTAGTCATTTAATAACATGTTATTTAACTTCATGGTGTTGTTAATTTCTTTTTTCTCCCCGATGTTGATTTTGTGGCTTTTCATTTAAGGGGATGTATAGTAACTGTGTAATGGAGACTGTCATATCTAGTAACATGTCATTTAATTTCATGGCATTGTAAACTTCTATTTTTCTTTCTATTGTTGACTTTGTATTATGACTTTTCATTTATTGGGATGTACAGTAGCTGTAAAATGGAGACTAACATCCAGATGTGAGGATACAATATAGTATGCATTTGTACTTCCAGACAAAGATGGACTTACAATGAAACTGTTTACTATATCTTGACAATAGGAGGAGGGACTCTCTGCCATTGTCCATGCCCACAATGATAGACATATGACTTTGTATGAAGAACTATATTTTAGTAATGATATAGAGGAACTAGGTTGGGGGGAGGAAATGCCAGGAGCCTATGGAACTGTATCATAAAATGATAATAATAATAATAAAATGTAAAAAAAAAAAGTAGATGCTTGAAGCTGAAAAAAAAAAAGAAACTGACCAATCACATCTTACCTGTGTTTGTTCATGGAATTGATGGTCCATCCGTGGAATTGTAGCCAAAACCCTATATGAACTGCATGAAATGTATGGTCAGGGTCCTTGTCATGACTCCACTGCATTGGATGAGACTTGGTCCCTAGCGCGCTAGTAATAAAGTTCCTTTGCTTTTGCAAAAATAAATAAATAAATAAATAAATAAATTACCACAGTGAAGTTTAGTGATGAATACGGACTAGTTCGTACCATTTTTCAAAGTATTAAAACTATAAATTTCAAAATAATATGAGATATATTTTTATGATAAAATACTAATTTTGAAAAGATTTTGAATTTGGTCACAAAAATGTATCTGTTAATTGAAAAAAAGAAAGGAAATTTTATGAATACGTATGTCTCTATATCTGTAACAATAGATAGATATACAGAGAGGAGGTCCTCACTGAATTACTCTATAAATAAAATTCTACAAATGAAATTATTTCACTGTTGTATGAACATATCAATGAATATGTACTTTTAGCCTGAGAAATTCTATTTTTGGATCATATGCTCTAGAGCTTATAAATCAGGCATGCCTTTTAGCTATTTCTAGATGTGTGATTTTGTTCTGCTTAGAATGTTGTTTTAATATAAACAATACTACCTGAATATGGGGAAACATTTGGAGAAGCAGCTAAACTGAATGACCAAAAGCCGCAGCAATGGAAGTGCTCCATCACTGTGCCTCGGGGAAGGTTTTCTGGTTTGTGGGTACGAACTCACTCAGCAGTGACTCGGAGTGTGCAAGGATCTCTGAATGCTGATGTCTGAAAAACAGCGATAAGGACCTACATTTGCCTTTCATGGGCCAGCAGAGCAAGAGGTGAGACAGACGTGGAGATGGTGGGGTGGACATGTCCAGAGAGCCAGGGAGTCCACGCAGTGGCTGACACGCCTCATACTTGGGATCAAGGACTGCAGGATCCCCAGAAGAGGCAGAAACAGTGTGGGGGGTCAGCACCTCCACAGGCTCAAAGGCTTGTGAAAAACTCTGCTCGGAGAGTTGCACAGAAGGGTCAAGCACTGAGATGTGGGAGCTGGTCAAGAAAAAAAAGATACACTTGTGAGAGGATGGCACAACATGCAAGCTTATCTGGGCATTCAGGGAAGTCCTGGACAGCAGGATTCTGTACATAGACCCTGCATCCTAGGGGTACAGGGGCTGTAACACAGGACAGAAGAAGGGCCAGGGTACCCCCAGGAGAGGGGCAGGTTGAGGAGAGGGGGTTTATATATCACAATGGCTAATTTTATGTGTCAGCTTGATGGAGCCACAAGATGCCCAGAGAGGTGGGCAGGAGCACTGGATGTGCGTGTCTGTGGGTATTTGTGGGTGATATTAGTATTTGACTCTGCAGACTGAGTAAAGTCCACGGCCCTTTCCATGAATGGACCTCATGCAACCTGAAGAAGTTCTGAGTAGAACCCAAGGCTTTGTGAAATTTGCCTGACAATGTTGGAACTGCCCTTGGACTCAAACTGGAGCTGAGACCATTGGCTCTGCTTGTTCTCTGATTGGCCAACCAGATCTTGGAGCTTTTCGGTTGCCACATCTACTTGAGCCAGTTCCCAACAGGTCTGTCTTCTCTGTGTTGTCTGTCATCCATGTGCACACACACACACACATACAGCCATACGTGCATCACTTAATGAGGATACCTTCTGAGAAATGGGCACATCAGGTACTAACTTACATGCTACATTTTCCTACCATTGGCAGCACCATGGCTTTGTTTATGTTTGTGTAATTACAAACATGTCGTGTGGCACTATGATGCCACAACAGCTACGAAGGCATTATGGGATAGGAATTTTCCAGCTCTACTAGAATCTTCTAAGACCACTACTATAAATACTGCCCACTATTGATGGAAATGTTTTGCAGTGTGTGGTTGTACTTCTCTCTGACTGGTTCTTTCCTTGGAGAATTCAGGCTAATTCACTCATTTAAGCTGTCTTGATCAGCAGTGGGAGCCTAGAGCCCACGAGCTCTGTGGGACAGCAGTGGCTTGGGGTCCTCCAACCACAGGTCTGCCTACTCAAAGGTTACTGCATTCCATTGAGGTTATGCGTGCAGGCTGTGCAAACCAGGAATTCGAAATGCCTAGAACTCTGCTGATCTGAATGATGTCCAAAACAACTGGGTGAGCAAAAATTTGCACATGAAGTTGGCAGGTCTTTGAGGAAAGGGGTTTCAGTTTGTAGTAAAGAATCAACCAAGTGGGAGTTCATGCCTCCAGATTGTCTCTGGCTTATGTCCATGGGAGACCAGCAGGGCAGGGTTGTGGAGTTTGACTCTCTCACGGGGAACTTCAGAAAGTATTATTTGTTGGTAAAGTCTCAGATGGCGTTTTAAGTTACTTGGTTTTGAAGAGAAGTAAATGAATTTAGCAGCTGCCTTCTACTCACTCCCTCATGTCTAAGCAACAAATTCCAGTGACTGGCTCGGTGGAGGTGGGGACCTCTTGGAACACATCTTCCTGTTGCACTCATGGTGAACTTGTGGTTCACTCTGTCACCTTTCCTACAGCCAAAGCTACTTATTGAAATCAGGGCCAGCCATCGTGTCAACATCCTTCTCCAGAGCTGGCCTCCTGGCTGGTAATCTTCCAACAGCACCTCCTTTACAAAGAGTCTGATCTTGCACTGCCTTGTCCATCTCACTCAGGACATGGGTCATCTTTTTGTCCAGAGTCCTGGATGCTGATGTCCATAGTCAACAAAAGCTCGGTCCACTGTCAAAATGAATTGAGTCTTGAAAGTCGGAGTGTGCTTTGCTGACTGACGGCAGCTTGCTGACGTGGACTCAGCAGCAGCTTTCCTGCACTCGCTGTGGATCTGCGCTGTCCTCAGGAGGAAACTGTGCCTCTCAGTTAAATTGTTTCAGTTAAAAATTTCCAAGGTGGCTGTTCAAAATTGCAATCACACTAAATCCTGAAGATCTAAGAAATAAATCACTTCCTCTCTCTTGGGTGTTTGCCAATCTGGTCTTGGGAGGAGTCTATTTGTCAATTCTAAAGAAAGCTTTCTAACTCCTTCAATAGTGTTCTGCCAAGGGCATCCTCCAGCTCCCTTGCCACCATGTCTGGGTACCTAAGAGCTGGTAAGGCATTACCCTAAGCCACTGGGGTGTCAGTCACACACCCGTCAGGGATTTTTCTGTGGACTCAGAGGCCTTGAGAAGGACTGCACCACCAACGGGAGTCCAGCAAGCAGTCACAGCTTGTACATCTGAGTGAGAATGGCTGCTAAGCCTCTAAGGTTATTTTCTGCTGTTCGGGTTCAGTACAATCCTGCTGGGGCTCTGCAGACTAGTGAAATCCGAACCAGGCATGACTTCTGTCTTCCCAGTTCATCTCATAGGCTGGTAGCCCCTGAGAAACAGGTCGAGTCATGATAGGTGGATGTGGGTACAGAACACAATGTGCTGTAAGGCTTGTTGGCTGGGAGGCTGTGTCCACATACGAGGCTGCTTCCACTAGGGGGCGTGTATCCACCCATGAACTACACACACTCAGCAGAGGTCTAAGGGGTGCCCTTTCTCTACTGCTGGACTACTCGGCCACTGATCGATCCCTACTAAGACAATGTCATACAGAGACTCCAAGTAATGAGGAAGGGACTCCTGTGGCTGTTTGGACAGAGTTCTCAGCAATCATGCTGTGGGCCTGTGTGGTTGCAGTAGTGACATATGAGCAAGGTGGAGCAGCCTGTGCTTAAAAGTATGCAGAGTGGGGACATGGAAAAGGTGCAGGATTTTATTTTGGGTGAGACAAGACAGCTGGCAGATTCTCAGCTGCCTAAGGAACCCTTTGACATTCTCAGTGCTGATTTTCTTGGTACAGTGTGTAGCTCTGTGCTCAAGGGCGCAGCTGTGTGGCCTTCAGTGTAACTGAGATCTGCAGATCTGTAACTGAGAATGGCCATCTGAGATGGCCATTCTGCTCCTTCCTAGCCAGATCCTCTGTCTTTGTGTCCTATGGGAGCATTACATATGATTATATCTTTCCTTAGTAGCTTAGTAGAGCAGAGGCTCAATGTCTCACAGTTTTGGAGGCCAGAGGTCCAGAGGGCTCCCTGGTCTCTGTGCTCTGATTCTCAAAGGGTGGAAGAGGTGCTGGCAGAGCTGTCCCTCCCCTAGGTTCTGGACAGCAAATCTGCCTGCAGGCCCTCTCCGGTTGTTGCAAGATTCTGCTCCAGGCAGCTGAAACCCGTTGACTTGCAGGCTGCTGAGTTCTATTTGTGAGTCCTTTCTTAGCAAGCAGGACAGCAGTGTTGCCTCACTGGCAGGTGACACGATCAAAGACCACCCAGTGGATGCCTGAGGGAGGTGCTGGGTAGCACAAGACCTTACACCTACCATGTTTCCTTATTAGTGTAGAGCCTACCAACCTCAGCAAATGATTTTTTTCTTTCCCTTTCCTGTAAAAAAACCCTCACCTTTTCACTTAAGTGAAGCACATTATGACTTCTCTTTGGCATATCTAAATTGTCAGCATCACTACTCTTATGTTTTAGGCCATTTATTGAGTGAGATAAGGGTTTAATAGGCACAGACACTGCAATGCTAGATGCCACTGGAGTTGGTTGGATAATGCATGTGTTAACTGACTAGTAGGCAGGTAGCTAACAGAGTGTGGGCACTCTGGACAAAAGACGACCCAAGTCCTAAATGAGATGGACTGGGCAGTGTGAGATGATCATCATACTACTCAGAATAACATGAAATGTTACTTATTTAATTTTTCATTTTATCTTTTTGGAGTAAAGAAATCACAAAATGCAAAATCGCAGCTGAGGGACACCGCTGTATATGGATCAGTGTCTGAGGATATCGCGAAATAGGATCTTAGAGTCATCTTTGAGTCTTGCCCACCACAGCCACCTGTGTTTGAACGACATGTCCGTGGAATCACCTAACACCTGCTACTCTGTGCTTGGCCTGTTAGTGCAGGAGAGTCTGTCAATTACCTCATAGCATGCATCAGAAGTTCTTCTCTTTTCGTTGTTGAGCAGTATTCTATACCCCAATGTGAGTTTATCCACGTGCATATTGAGGAACAACTGTGGTGCTTCTACATGTTGGCAGTTAAGAGTGAAGTTGCTACGAATACTCAAGCACAGGTTTTTTTTTTTTTTGGTGGACAAATATTTTCACATCTCCTCAGTAAGTACCCACGTGTAGAATTCCTGGGTGCAAGGGAAAATGTGTTTTGCATTTTATAAGAAATCACCATGCTGTCTCCTACAATGGCTTTATGACTTTGCTTTCCTGTTAGTAACGTCTGAGAGTTACATTTATTTCACATCCTTCTACTGCTTGTTATTTCAGTCTATCTAATGCCTGACATCTTGGTGGATGTGTAGTGAAATCTCATTGTGGCTCTAATTCCAATGCCTGATGACTAATTTGAAAACCTTTTCATGTGTTTGTCAGTCATTCATCTCTCTCTTTAAGAAAGATATGTGTTCACCTTTTTTTAATGGGCTATTTGGATGTATAGAATTGGCTTACGTTGTGCTCGTAAATAAAGCACATTATTGCACATGTTTTGTAAGTATTATTTTTATAAGTGTTTTAAGTATAAATGTTTGTAATGATTATTTCCTCATCTGTGCTTACCTATTCAACAGTGTCTTGATGAATAGAAATTTTTGGCTATAATGAAATGCAACTCATCATTCATTTTTTTCTTTCATAATTAATCCATTTCTTGGTCTCTATAACATCTTTGCCAATCTTAGGGTCATGAAAAATTTTCCCCATGACTTCTAGATATCTTACAGGTTTTGCTTTTTATATTTAAGTCTAAATCCTACTTCAAGCTAATTTGTGTAAGGAGGTAGGAGACAGAGCATCAAGGTTTTCTTTTTTAAAATTATCTGACAGTTTCTCTCTGTGTGTGGGGGAACCCTCTATTTTAATGATAAGGAAAAGAAACAATGAAACAACAGATGTGGGGCTATTTCTGGATTTCTCTTGTTCAGCACACAGTCCTGTTATCCTCAGCCAACACTATGTGGTTCTGACTGCTGTTGTGCAAGATCTGCCCTGCAAGTGTCCAGCTGTGCACCTGTAGAGCAACTCAGGGCCATTACAACCACATTCCAGTAATTCCCTGGCCTCATCTCTCCACTGGCATCTGAGAACTAACAAGATGATGCTAAGGTGTCTATAGAAATAACTTCTCTACATTCTTGGAAAAGCAGAGAGGAAAGAAGGATGAGAATGAAAGAGGCCACGCTGCAGTCTGTGGCCATATTACGGAGGGACTGGGCTTTGGCTGGTGGTGGGAAGGGGAAGTGGTGGAGACTTCTGGGGTTCACACAGGAGGAGTAGGACACTCCCTGCGCCCCAGGACCAGGTTGGGATGGGCCTGGGTGGCCGACACATGGCCATTCACTTTTACATAGCAGACACAGAGGCAGTAACAGGCTTCTGAAGATGGACAGAGCAAGGAGCTCAGAGGACTACTTGTAGCCCTCACCCTGGAATCCAAGGGAAGGAGCCTCGGGCCAGACCAGGGGTGAGGCTGACAAGAAGGGCAACCATGCTGGACTTCTCCTTCTGTGCCATGGGCTCTGATGAGCTGGTCTGAGTTTCCAGTCACATGAAACCACTGCAGCGGTCAGAAGCTTCAGAGGGCTGAGGAAAGGGGCTGCTCTGGCATGGCGTGGCTGGGGGGTGCTTTCAGGCCAGGTACAGGGGGCCTTCTGTAGCCACTGGTTTTTTTGTTTGATTTTCATGTGAGGGATGTGGGGAGGTAGAAATCACTCACGTTCATTTATTCATTCAGTTTGGTGTGGTGGGTGTACATGGTGAATTTGTTGTGTGGTGTGTAGAGTGAATGTGTTTGATGAATATGTGTGTGTAGTGTGAATGTGTTGTGTTAAATGTGTGGCAAGTGTGTTTTTTTGGTGTGTGTGTTTCTGGTAGATATATTTTGTGTGTTGTGGGCACATGAGTGCAGAGTGAATCTGCTTGTTGTCTGGTCGTGAATGGGATTTTTTGAATTATTTATTTTTATTGGAAAGGCAGATTTACAGAGAAAGAGAGACAGAAAGAAAGATCTTCTGTCTGCTGGTTGACTCCCTAAATGGTCCCAATGCCTGCAATTAAGTTGATCTGAATCCAGGAGCCAGGAGCGAAGAGCCAGGAGCTTTTTCCAGGTCTCCCATGTGGATACAAGAACCCAAGGCTTTGGGCTGTCCTCTGCTGCTTTCCTAGGCCACAAGCATGGAACTGGATGGGAAGTGGAGCAACTGGGACACAAGCTGGTATCCATATTGGATCCTGGCACTTACTAGGAGTGAATTAGCTAACTGAGCCATTGTACAGGCCCATGGTGAATGTGTTGCATAGTGTGTGTGGTATATATGTGTCTCCCTGGTGAGCATGTTTAATGGTGTGTGTATCTGTGATGTAATGGGTATGTGTGGATGTGGGATTATTGTGTAGAATGAATGGGCGGTTGGCAAAACATCTTGTATGGTTCTTGTGTGATGGTATGTATGGTGAGTTTGTATTATGTGGCGTGTGTGCCTGTGGGGTGTGTGTGTTCTGTGTGCACAGACATCTCTTGAGGGTTTGAGGCCAGTCTGTACCTGGGTTCCCTCTGTGGCAGCCATGGATGTTAAAGACCCCTGGATTGTGAGGAATGTGGGAAATGCCTGGGAGTCACAGTGGCCATGCATGTAGTCACATAGGGTCCCTTGCATTGTCACCCAAGCTCTCTGACACACTGACAGGCTCACCTGGCTGAGTGGATGACGGTTCACCTTACAGCCTGTGGGCCTGCAAGCCTGTGTCCTAGCCTGCAGAGCAGGGAGATGTGCATTCTCAGAACACTGACCTGTATGGTAATGCACTGGTAGTTACCAGGAAAGCCACTAGGGGGAACCCATGCCTGAGAACTCACTTTACAATCATGGAACAAATAAATGATTAGAGAACATTCGTTTTTGAGACTGATTTTCTCAAATGACTTAACCTATGTCCCAAGGCCAAGCATTTTGTTGCTTATGTAAAGGACGACAGCAGCTACAATCCCAGACACCATTATGGTCCTCTCTCAGTAATTGGGAGGCTGGCCAGGGTGCATTGCGCAGGGAATGGCCCAGACACTGAGCTCAGGCTCCAAGCACTCCACCCCGCTGGCTGGGGCCCCGAGGCAGAATCCCAGATGCCATCACCTCAACAGGCTCACCACTCGCCATTCCATATACTCTTAACTGGTCTCTGATGGAGGAGAACATTATCAAAACAAAACTTATTTGTCTCAACCAAAGGTGAACATCTAGATGATGTGAACCCAAACTCAGGGGCTGAATCCAGTGAGGTGAGTGTGCTGTGACATCCCAGTCATTTGTGCCTTGCTTGCCATTTCTGGCCCAGAGCAGGTGCAGAATAAGCCCACATTTCATGTGAATATCTCTGGCTAGATGGAGATGTTGCTTTACTCTTTCACCATCTTCATGTGCAAACCCCGGGCAAGTCAACTGCAGCTTTATGGAGGTAGCAACAAAGCTATGCAGAGCTGGGCAGGTTTTAGAGGCTGGTGTGATGAACACCTGCACAGGAGCACCCACAGAGGCTGCAGAATTCCTTTCAACTGGGGAATCAGTTATGAGCATTCAAAATAAGCTGTTCAGGATGCAGATGGCCAGAAAAATTAACCGCATTTTCTAACATGACGAGCAAACACAGGTAGGTAAACTGTGTGAATAGCGTCCTTGAACAATTCCCCTTACTGCAATAAAAAAAAAGCCAGACAGAAAAGAAATGACAGATCCCTGACAAAGTGCAGTTTTGTAAGTTGCAATACTGCACAGCTGATGTCAACACCTGTTCCACCAACTGTCTAATGCTTACTCAGCAGTCCTCTGTTCAACTTGAAAGTTACCACTTGGACACTGAACAGGCAATATTTACAGCCACACTTTTCACATTTGAATCAAGCATGGTATTTTACTTCAAGATTATTCATTTAATGCTGATACCAGTCAGCTTGTGATTCTTTGATAAGACATCGCAGACCAAACTACTGTCTGCTCATTCCAGCACTGCTTATCAGTGATATGGTGAACAAACTGAAACAATACTTGGGAGTTCTCTCCTGGCAGGGCTGCACTGGGTTACTGCTGACCATTGCTCACATTGGAACAGCTGCAAAATCTGTTTGATGATATCAGAGGGTGCAAAGACCAAGAGGACTTTTAAGGTTAGGAATTGAAATGATTGGAGACAAGAGAAGTAAACTTAGTATTTGAGAGCATGTTTGCTATTTGTAGCCAATGGCAAAAGTCAAGAATGAGAGGTTGAAAACCGAGCAGTTTTTAAGTCTTGGGGACCTGGGCAAGTGAAAACTGGAATTTCTGGTCCCCAAAGAAAAGGAGACCTTGGTCAACAGTTTTTCAGCTGGCAAGGTGAAGAAACACAACCCGAGAGTCAGAGTGAATAACGAGTACAGCTATAGCAAGAAAGAAATCCCAGCCTCCAATCATTTAAAGCCTTATTTGGTTTACTGTGAGAGTGAAAATGCCCCCACTGCAGCTGCCGGAGATAAGTAAATGTAAACACTCCTGAAAATACATAATCACCCAGAGTCTGAAATTATGATCTCAACATTTTAGTATATACTATGTTATAATATTCTCTGTATATAATAATATCCAGGATCCAATTACAGTGGCCAGGGTTATGCAAAAATAAGACCAGACAAAAAATAACAGCAGACAGCAGAAACAGAAAAACAGGAGACAAAGGAGATGTAAAAACATATACTTTGAGTTTGGGGGGTTGGACTTCCAGCCGCTGCATGGTGGCTAGGGGGCCCTGGGACGGTGGCGTCTCATGCCTGGATCTCACCCGGCGGCTACCACACGTGCGTGAGGAGCTGTCACTGGGTGGCCAGTGCGGCATTTGGCGTTAGGCTCTGCTTGCTGGCCGCCTGGCCAGGGAGCTCTGGGATTTTGGTTCTTTGATTGCTGCTTAGATAGCTCCATGCTGAATCCTCAGGGCTTTGGGGACGTGAATCAACCCTAAAGATTCCCAATGACAGTAAATCTTCCTCAGATGAACCTGTAACTAATATGGTCTCAACCCATGTGTTTTGAAAAACTGTAAAACCCAATATACTTTCAAAACCTTGTGCTACTTAGAAATGGGGCGGGAGAGCAAAGAAATCTTCTATCTCCTTTGAATGTGTGAGGAAGCCGCGTAGTGTAACCTATCAGGAACTTAACAGGTAACTTATAGACAATAGATTCAAAACAGCATTAGACAATAGTAAAACTACAAAGACATACAGGGGGAATCAAGAGCAATCCTGACAACCTATTAACAGGAGGTCATATGCACAGAGCAGGGGGGCCCCCAGAGTGGAGCAGGGGGACAGGAGGAGGCTTGTATCCCAACACCGGAGACTTCCAGATCCTCACCAAGGACTATCAGTACGGGGCACCAAGGACTACATCCCAAATACCAAGGAGACCATGGGGAATTGGAGTGCCTTCATAGGCAGAGAACTCTGAGGTCACCCACTCCCATTTGGATCTACCACATGGGATGGAAGAAGCCCAAATCCTTCCTCGCAGGATCTAAGGTCATTGGAACAACTGCCAGGAGCCCTGAGCGGTCCACAGAAACAGAACAGTCAACTTCCTTAGGAATCAGGGAGAGGAGCTTTCTATGGTCCTTACTTAGTTCCAACTTTGCGTCCCCACCCTCTCTGTAATTACCTCCCACCCCCGCAAACACACACACACACACACACACACACACACTCACAAATTAGAATAGATAGGCAGAGAACAACAAGGAAAGCTTGGTCAGCATGGACTCACACACACCTTACTACGTAGGACACAAAGATTAAGTACTCCTCACTAAGGTATTGAAGAATTCTCTGCACACCCCTCCTAAAACTGTTTTGCACCTCAATTGTTGAAATGTCATTGAAGTAGTCACAGGAGGTTGTTAAGAACTTGCATTTAATTTTAACATATGTTTACTCAATACTATGTCAATTAATTCCATAACATTATATATTGTTGCTGATGTTATGTTGGGGCTTTTAATTGATCGGGATTTTACTCTGTTGGCTCTATCTTCAGACTAGAGAAGGTCTCCCTAAGAAGCCGTTGAACTTATCTGGACAATAAGATGCTGGACTCTATGCTTGGTATATGCTTGCAATGAAGGAATCTCAACTGAACTTGAACTGTGGTAATACAACAAGGGGGAGGAATCCTCCATAGGGCGAGGGTTAGAGGAAGGGTGGGGGGAATCCCAGTACCTATAAAACTGTGTCATATAATACAATGTAATTAATAAAAAAAACATATACTTTAGAACAACCATAACTAATATAAAGAAACTACAAAATTTTGGCAGAAAAGGAAATATAAAAATAAGCCAAATGATGAACTCTAAAACTAAAAAATTGAGTAGCTATAAATAACTTAGTGGGTATGACTAAGAGGTGACTGGGTGCCCAAGAAAAGAGAATGAACAATTTGGAAGCTACATCACAAGAATAAATATCCCGTCTGGCACAACATGTAGACACACAGACAAGATGCAAAGGATGGTGTGTGGGGCAAACGGACAAAAGCACAGCAACATTAAAGTAACCCAGAAAAGAAACAAGAGACCTGAAGAAAGAAGATAGAGGATGGGACAGAGCAATTTGTCAAAAGACAATAATATCATATGTTTGCTCTAATATAATATAATATGATGTCAAATAAACAACGATAACCAATAACGATGACCAATAAACAACGAAGGTCTAATCCTCACTGTGCCTACATGAGGGTTCCAGGATACAGAAATTAACCTACAACAAAAAGTTATTCTCCTACATGACTGAAAGCCACTCCAGTGGAAGCATGACAGACTTGGGGAAATTCATGATGGACACACATTATGATTCTAGAGAAGAGAACAGTGGGGAGGGGAGGGAACTCAGGAAGGGGAGCACAGAGCCCACTGCCAACCAAATTGTATCAAAAAACAATAAAAATTATATATATAACTATACATATATACATATATATATATATATATAAACTGTCAGTCATTGTGTTTTTTATATATAAATAAAGGCTGGCAAGCCTCAGAGTCAAGAAGTGCTATGAACCTCAAGAAGGATAACACAAAAACCCAAGTCAGCACATTACGATGACAAACTGCTGAAAACCCGAGATGAACAGAAGCATCTTGAATTTTCCAGTGAACAAAAGGAAGATAGACAGTTGATCTCCCAATGGAAATAATAAAGGACAGAGAGAATGGAATGATCTCTTCAAAGTGCTAAAATTACTGCCAGTCTAGATTCCTGTATCTTACAAAACTGTCCTTCAAAAAGTCATGGCAAAATAGAAAGAAAATTTCAAGACCAAATGTTAGAACATTTATCACCAGGGGAGCACACTAAAGGAAATCCTAAAAAGGATGTTATTTAGGCAAAAGGCAATGATCCCAGATACAGATGAGAATAAAGGGCCTCGAAAGACTTTCTAAGTTAAAATGAGTATTGACTCTACAGAAAATAACATTGCTCTGCGGGGACTGAAATAGAATCAAATTATGGGACCTCATTAGCACAAAAGGCAGGACAAGATAAATGGGGTTTAAAAGCATTAAGATGCTTGAATTGTCCAAAGTATGGTAAAAGTACTAATTTAAGGGAATCTCTATTATCAAGGATGTTATGTTGCAATGTCTGTGGTAACTACCAAAAGAATAATAAAAAATAGAGGAGAAAATAAAAATTGATTTATAAAAAAGCCACAGAGATGGCAAGCAATGAAAAGATAGACCAAACAAAACAAATCACGAAATGTTAAATCTGTTATCACATCCAAATGTAGATTAAATACTTTAACTTAAAGACAGATGATGAGACTGGGATTTTTTAATCTCAATCATATATTACTTAGAAGAGTTAAATCTAAATATAAGGAATCAGAAATACTGAGAGTATGGTGATAGAAAAAATACAAATGAACACACAAAAATATAATGTAGTAATATTAATATTAGACAAGCTTTAAGAAGACTATTTAAAGGATAAAATGCTTATAATGATAAAGCAACTGTTCCTTTAGAAATACATAATAAGACTAAATGTACTTAGTGTCAAATCATATAAAATAAAAATGGACAGAAAATAAAAGAGATATATTCAAGTCTACCATTATAGTTGGAAATGTTAACTGTTTTCAGTAAAACAGATCAGATACTAGACTCAAAGCAAGTCTCATTTTTTTTTTAAACCAAAGGCTAAAATAATTCAGAATCTGTTCTCTCAGCAAGTGGAAGTTGTCAGGAAAGTGTAGGGGACTGTCTCTGCCCTGGTGCCCAGACTCCACGGGCACAGGCTGTAACTGTGGTGTGCCTTGGCAGTGTGCCAGAGGCTTCTCCCAGAACAGAAACTGGGATGCTGAGCAGGGGCAACTCTGAGGACACTTCCCAGTCACCTTCCTATCTCCCTGGGAAACTGTCAGGAGATTTTTTGAAAAAAAAAATTATTATTATTTTAATTTAAACCCATATCCCTGTTTTTGGTTCCCAACTCTGGCTACTGGCTCCAGCTTCCTGCTAACAAACTCTGGGAGGCAGCAGTGATGGCTCAAGTGATTTGATTTTCTGCCCCTCACAGGGATTGCCTGCATTGAATTCCTGGCTACTGGCTTGGTGGTTACAGGTGTCTGGGGGAGTGAATCAGAGGACAGGAACTTTATCTCACTCTGTCTAGCTTCCCCCCAAAATAAACATTTTAAAAAAGAATATTGTAAGTGACAAAGCCTAAAGCACTTACTATCTTCCACTTTATGGAAAAAGCATGCTTAAATATCAACCTAAAAGTTAAAAAACAGCAAATTTAACCAAAAGGTGATGTAAAGAAGAAAAAAGAACAAAGACTATATATGGCTAAAAAAATAACCCAAATACTGAGATGGTAGACCTCTAGCCAAATATTTCCAATATTTATCAATATTTATAATGAGCAGAACTTAATGAAATAAGTAACAAATCATAAAAAAAAACACCAGAAACACAAAGGCTAGTTGGGTAAAAGGCTGAATATATCCAACAACCTGAACTGGTATTGTGGTATAGTGGGGTGAGCCACTGCCTGTGATGCTGGCATGCCAATGGGTGCCATTCAGAGTTCAGCGGTCCACTTTTGATCCAGATCTTTGCTAATGGCCCCAGTGTTTGGGCCCCCATACTCAGGTGAGACACCTGGATGCAACTCCAGGTTACTGGCTTCTGCCTGGCCAATCACTGCTGTTGTGGCCATCTGGGGGAGTGAATTGGTAGAGAGAAGTCTCTCTCTCTTTCTTCTGTAACTCTGTCTTTCAAATAAATAAATGTTCCACTAGTCTTTGTATGCCAAGTTTAAAGACAGAAAAATCAATGTTGTAGAAGCCATGAATGTGGCTAACTTTAGGGAAAAGAAGGGAGTAGTAATGATGGGAGGAGCAAAGGGACTTAGGGCTGTTAATAGTCACAGCTTTGACTTATTTTTTGAGAAGCACATAGAGAGATGGGGGAAGAGGAGGAGGCGATAAGGAGGAAAGGAGTGGGGAGAAAGTGGGTGAGAGCAACAGAGTGAGCGTGCCCTTCCACTGGTATACTTAAATGTTTGTAACAGCCAGGACTGGGCCAAGCTGAAGCTGTAACCTGGAAACTCACTCCAGGTCCCCTGTGTAGATTGCAGGAACCAAATGACCTAAAGCATCCCTGTTTCCTGCCATGGTGTGTATCAGCAGGAACCTGGTGTAGGCAGCTGGATCCCTGTGCGAAGTCCTCAAGTCTGCTGAGGAACATGGCCGTCACAGCTGGTGGCTTACCTGCTAGGCTAAAGGCCCAGCCTTGTCATGGTCTTTGATTTGTTGTCACTGATGGTTACGTGAGAGGCACACTTCAGGAGAATTCATCAGGTTGTACACTTAAAATTTCTGTAACTTCTATATTTGGGAATACTTCAATCAGGAACTAAACATCATTTTATATCAACCTACGAATACTTCATCATTTTGCATTTAATTTGAATTGGAGTGGCTGCTTGGAATACATTTGATTTTAAAAAGGTGTTACTTCATGGCAAAATATAAAAAGGCAAGAATCAATCACACATACATGTAGTTTATATATTCACACCTTTTAAATGATTCTGACCAATATGGTTTTGTCTTAGTTCAAATTTAACACAAAAGCAGTAGAATTTGGTTCTTATTGGACTGAATTTTTTTCCCCTTACATAATAATTTATGCATGAGGAAGAAGAAAGTATGCAAAAGAGGCAAGATCATAAGCGTTAACATTTAAGGCAACCATGGAGAACTGCCATGGAAGTGGTCAGGAACTAGAAGATGGCAAAGAGTGACAGAAGAAATGTGACCTTTCCACGTATCAGGAAATAAAGAGAAAATGGTGAAGAAATTGATATTTTAAGTAGTTTCAGTTGTCTCCTGGGTTCTTCTCAGATGGTTTTCAGCACATCTAGTCCTCAAGAGTAACATGAGATAATACTGTCATGGATGAAGAACATATAGTGGTCAACTGCATGGAGGTGCGTGTGTTCACAACTGTTTTCAGCTGAGGTCCTGCCATGGTTCATCTTCCTGATGTCTACTCATCCTTTCACTGACTTTATACTACCACTTCATAGCTGCAGAAAGTAAAGGAGACAGTCTAGTGGCCCATCCAGCCACACAGTGGTGGTAAGTCAGGATGTTCTTCAGCTGACCTCAATAAACAATTCTTTCCCTCTTTTTTTTTGGTCAGAAAAATTGCAAAATAAAGTAGCGGGGGAAAATACATCAGAGGGATGAAGTCTATGCACAAGAAACTATCTACGACCTGGGAGAGTAAGGAAGAGTCTATTATCACATTCTCAGAACATGAATGGTAAGCCAAGCTGGTTCTCCATCCTGGGGAGAGACCAGCTCATTCGAGATCCTTCATGAGGTTCCCCTACAACCTCTACAATGGATATCCATTTCTCTCAGACCCTTCGAGTGACCCTCCACAGGGAATTCTTACAATTGGATGTCGTCGTGGGTCTCTTTAGACTAGAAGTCAGATTTCCCGATGCCAGAAGCAGGACACAGTCCCCTCGACATGGTTCCTGGTGTGGTGGGTCAAATGCCTGATGTGTATAAAGGCCTTGCTGACTCAGAGCCTCATGTGAATTGCATAGGTTTGCTGCCACAGTTGCCTGTCAGCATAGGATGATGCCACAGAATTCATACCTATTTGCTCTAAATTTGTTAATTCTAACTCCTCCACACAGGAACCAGGTTGGGTAACCCTCTAGACCCAGCAGGAGCTCATCATCACTACCTGATGTTTTTGGGACCCACATGTCCTCTCGTTTATTGTCCTTGATTTCTTTCATCCAAGATACAAACAATAATAATCAAGGTGCACATTTAAGATTGCACATCAAGGGGCCAGTATGGTAGCATAACAGGCTAATCCTCTTCCTGGAGGGTTGGCATTCCATATAGGTGCCAGTTTGTGTCATGGTTGCTCTACTTCCTATCCAGTTCCCTGCTTACGGCCTGGGAAAGCAGCAGAGGATGGCTCAAGTCTTTGGGAACCTGCACTTATGTGGGAGACTCATGAACAAGTTCCTAGTTTCAGATTAGCTCAGCTGTGGCCAATGTAGCCTTTTGGGGAATGAACAGTGGATGGAAGATCTCTCCTTCTCTGGCTCTCCTTTTCAAATAAAAAAATCTTTTTTTTTTTAAAGATTGTATATCAAGTTAGCAAGATTCAGAGTAAGAAAGTACATGATCTCCACCTTAGAACGTCAAGGTTCTAAAACCTCCTTCTCAGCCACCAGCAGCCCTGGGCATGGGAGAATGCTCCTGCCTGGGTCTAGGGAGGAGATGTCATCCAACTGGCCATTTCATGAAGAAGACGGTGGGCTGTGCATTAGGATTATCTGATTCAGCTTCAAAGAACATAAATGTCAATATCCTAAGATTTGTAGCAGAAGTTAGGCCTTTGAAAACCAGTTTTACTGGAAGTTCAATGTTAAATGTGAGACCTCTACGGCAGTGAAGATCTGAAACAATCTGTTCAAGTCAGGCTGCCCGGGTTTGCAAGGACAGTTGTGGCTGCAGAGGGAGGCCTCTGCCCAGACACCCTTCCTTCCCCTGTACCTGGGTCAGCCAGGTCTGCCTGGCACTAACGGCCTCCATTCCCCTGGCTCCTTGCTGGTCTCCAGGAGGTATGGAAAAAGGGGGCAGAGCCACCCCTGCCACAGGGGATGATGATACACGCTTAGATGACAGATGTTACTTAGTTATCCTCTAATTACTATATATAATTAACATTAAACAACTTGCATAGATTTATATAATTTGGTAAGTTTTTTTTAAAATTTGGTAAGTTTTGACATATGTCTATGAGGGCACTTTAAAAAGCTCACAGAAAATGGAAATCATTTTGGTGCAAAAAATTGAAATCCATGCACTCCAAAAAAGCTCACAGAAAATGCATATTCTGAATACCCTATGCGTAAGTTTAAAAAATTCTTTGCACCAAGCAAGCTTATATTTTGATTTCATTTTCCCATAAACTTTGGAGGTACCTTCATATAATATAAACCATCACCACAACCGAATGTTGAGCACATCTAGCACTCTTGAGCTCCTTTGTAATCCCGCCTCCTTGGACTGCTTTGCCATCTCCTCAAGATTCTATGTAATACAATGACTTGTATCCTCTTCCTATGGAATGGTGTGAATCTGCAGTTTTTCTTTAATGAAATTCTACAGTACATGCTATGTTACAATGCTATGTTGCAATCTGACTTCTTTAACTCAGCATAATTATTTTGAGATTTGGTCATGCTGTTGTGTATATGAAGTGTTCACTATTTTTAATTGCTAAGTCACATCCCAATGTATGGTTATACCACAATTTGCATACCCATTTATCTGTAATGGACATTTGGTTGCTTCTAATATCCAGCTATTACTAAAAGTGTTAAAATCATTTACGTGTAAGTATTAACATAGGTTAATATTATGTATACATTTATATATTTTTAGTTTTCGGGAGTAAATAAATACAGGGATGTGCAGTAACTGTGTAAGAGACTATCATAAACAGATGTGCGGATACAATGCAGTGTGCATTTCTATTTTCAAATCAAAGTTGGACTCCCAATGAAACTGTTGGATGTATCTTCACCATAGGATGTTGGACACTGCCATTGTCCATGCCTACAATGTCAGGATACACTTACATGGCAGAATGATGGACTTATGATTGTTTGTGCAGGATTGTAATGACATGGAAATTAGTATGGGGGGCAGTGATTTAGGGAGGGGGAAGAGAAACCCTGCAGCCTATGGAATTGTACAATGGAACAACAAAACAAAATAAAGAGACAGGCATTTTATAAGACAAAATGTTTGCAAGTATTTTCTTCCAATCTGAGATTTAACTTTGGATTCTCTTAACACTATTCTCAAAAAGAAGTTTTAAATTTTTATGAGGCCCAATTTACCTTTTTTCCCTTTTACAAATTGCTTGCTGGGTGTAATAACTAGAAAAATACTTTCTGAGAGTCAAGAAGATTTTCTCCTCGGCCAGCATTGTGGCATAGTGAGTTGTGTCTGCTTGCAACTGCAGATCCCATATCCGAGTGCTCATTTGAGTTTCAGGTGCTCTGCTTCCGAGCCATCTCGCTGCTCATGTTCCATGGAAAGTAGTGGAAGATGGTCCAAGTACCTGGGTTCCTGCCACCCAAGTATGGAGCTCCTGGCAATTGCTGGTACCCACCTGGTCCAGCCCGATCATTGCAATTTTACTAAGTAATGCTGTGTAGTTTCAGGACACAGGTGTTACATATAGCTGTCAGATTTCCTTCCATTTAATAATTTTGATGCTACTACAAACATTATTCTCAAGAATTTCATTTTCTGACTATTCATTGCAAATATATAGAAGTGAGACTGAATTTTGTATATTGGTCTTTTATTTTACCAACACTGCTGAATTCACTTATCAGTTTCAATAACTGTCAACTGAATTAGCTCTTCCAAGCTGTTAATCTCTTCCTTTGCAATCTGAACGCTTCTGAATTCTATTTGGTCACTTGATTGTCCTGCTCAGAGTCTCCAGCAAAATGTTGGACAGAGGTGGAGTTCTTTGAAAGAAAAGTTCATCACCCTGTAAATACCATTGAGTTTCCTAGAAATAGCTTGACTATCTGGGAGTTTGCTTTTATACTGAGGCCAGAACCTTCTGGATGTTTCAGTTAGTGCTTTTCCCACTGGGATGGTGGCTACTTTCTTGGCATTGTGTGGGCTGGGCACTGTTTCCCCGAGTCCTGTCATGTGGTTCTCTCTCCAGCTTGAGGTTTTCTTCACTCACAGGCCCTGGTCAGCACCCTGCTGAAAGGACGCTGTACACCCCAGGCCAATCCTGGGCCTTCTGTCTGTGCAGCATCCTTTCTCTGGTACTCTGACCTGTGGCTTATAGTCTCCTTGCCTCCTGGGGTCTTGGCTCTGTCTCTTCACACCAGTGAGTTAGTCTGGCTCCATTGGGTTCCTCTTCCCTAAAGCACACCCTGGAAACTCACTCTGGAAGTTTTCTCAAGGCAGCAACCTGGGAAACCACAGGACTGACTTTGCTTGTTTGCAACTGCTCAGGGATTGCTGTCCCATGTTGTCTGATGTTCAGTGCCTCATCAAACACGCTTTCTGTAATTTTAAAAAATTAATCCTACTTGAAAGAAGAGGAGAGGAGAGGGAATGAGAGATGGGAGAGAGTTGTTGAGATCTTGCGGGTTCATTTCCCAAATGACTTTAACAGCTGGGGCTGTGCCAGGCTGAAGCCAGCAGCCTGGAACTCAATACAGGTCTGTCACAAGTGTGGCAGAGACCCGAGGGCTTGAGCCACCATTGCTGCCTCTCAGGGTCCACATTGTCAGGGAACTGGATTCAGAAATAGAGGGGGACTTGAACCAGGTTCTGTGACATGGTAGTGACTCAAGTGCTGTGCCAGCTGCCTACCCAAACACACTTTCTGACACTCCATCTTGGCTAGATGCAGAGAGTTTTTTTTCCTGCTGTTGCCTGTTTTCAGAGTTTTAAATTATGATGATTGCCATCCATGCAGAAAAGCAGACACAGGAGTATAATATGCCTGTTTGCATCCACTGCCCAGCTTGGATAATACCCAATTCTTGGCTAACCGTGCTTCATTTCTACTAGCTTGTATATCCCCACCCCCTGCACATATCTATAGCTTCATCTGTTGATATTTCAGCAGGTACTTATTTCTTAGCACTTCTGCACTAAAAGAATCCCATTTAAAAACCATGAACAATAACTTTTAAATTATTATTAAGTGTCCAGTAAATGCTAGTGGTCAAGTTTTCCAGAATGCCTAAACATTTTCCTTTCTATTATTTTTAGATTTTTCTGAGATAGCGTTCAAGCCATTTGCACATGAGGGCACTGTTTGATAAAGTTCTTTAGTCTTTCTAATTCCACAGCATGGGTTGGTAAACTGCAGTCCATTAACTGCCTAACTGTTTGTATAAATTAAGTTTTGTTAGCATCTAGTTGTGAACAAATTACCTGGGGATGCAAAGATCTTTCTTTCCAAATCTCCAGCATCCAGACAAGAGGCCCTCAGTTCATGCTTACAGATTCACACTAGGAAAGCTTAGATTAAGTGGGAATTCTCACAGTGTGCAGCAGCCTGCCTTTTGCTGTACCAAGAAAACATTTCAAACTGGATTTAGACTGCAGGGCTACTTTTTATCTTCGAAAGCATGTAATTATTTGTGAGGGTATCTTCTGCCAGGGCTACTGTTGTGCGGTCTTGCCGCCTCTTCTATGGGAGTCAACCTAGCTCACATTACTGAATGCTACTCAGGACAGGTTTTCCCCAGGGTTGGGGCTCTGGGTGACACAGAAGGAGGTGGCGCTTGTTTCCTAGACTTGGCTTCCAGGAGGCATGGAGGTACATGAAAAAGATGGGCAAACACATAATTGGAGCTCATGGTGATGGGGAGGCTCCCACTCACATGGCAACCTCGAGACTCTGTGATGAATGTGGTTGGTTTTCCAGACAGAGCACTGAATTTCACACAGCTGAGACAAGTCAGAAGTTTGAATGAAGCCCATAAATTAAGGCAATGTTGGTATCTGTGGGTTGCAACCTAATAGAAAGGAATTGAGGGAAACAAGATTGACTTAATTGATCAGTGTGACAAAAGGACACAACAGATGGCGCTAATGGATCTCAGGCTGTGTTCAAGGCTGCTTAAGTACCTCTTTCTATGTGTAAAGACAATCTGTCTTCCTGGGCCAGGTCAGGCCTTAGAACTCTGATCTGTCTCCCACTCCAACCCCTGCATTTTATTTCTAATGTGAGAGTTGTTCCTAGTGGGGACAGAATAGTAAGAACAGCAGCCAACGGTTTCTTTAAGTGTCTACAGATTCCCTGACAAGGTAGTCCCAGCTCTGGCCAAATCACCATCAGACATCTGACTCTTCTGTAACACCTGCTTAGGATTTTGTCAGCAGCTTACTTTTGTGGTTTTGCCCATAGCAGTCCTCGGATCATGCAAATCTGACAACACTTCTGTTCGGGATTAAGCAGATCTAATAGCTCTCAGAGGAGGACATGCACATGGTATATCCAGCCTTTGGTGGTTTCATTCTCTTTCTGGTACCTGCCCCAACATCATGTATATCTAAATGTGATTTGCATGCTTAGCATCCTGCAGTTGCAATGGTGACTTGTGCGTTTCCAGGCAGAGATTCTCTGGGCTTCTCTGACCTTTTCTCTCCATTCTGCTTTCATCTGAATTCATCTACTCCGCTATGTACTCCATGGGTAACTATCCAAGGTTGTTGTCACAAGATTTCTGGATCAGTAGTTGGTTAATGTGAAACATTTACCTTTAGTACAAACTGTTTCTTTTACTAAACTTCCCCCATCTCTTTACCCATTTCTTGGATGCACTTCAGGGTGTATTATTATAGACAGTTGCTGTCTCCAAACTGGGAAAGTTTGCAAGGCATGAAAGTAAATATTAATAGCATTACTGACAAGCAATTTTAAATTGCCTCTCTGTGTGAGATGGACCATGGAAGCACACCATATGCACACAAATACTTGAAACTCAAGGGGCCTAGGAGCGTAAAAGAGACATCGCATTTCCTTGTAACATGTCTAAAAACTTTAGTTTTCAAATTATCAAGTCAACTAATAAACACATATGTGTCTTAAGATGCACAGATAGCTTCTCTATGCTTATTAGAGAATACAATTTAATTTATTGCCATTCTCTTTATTTTGTAAATTCCATAAAGATTCTGAAAAAAATTACAGCATATCCAGGTGCACATGGAGGATATGGCAGTTACATTGGAGTCTGCAGAGGATACCTGGTACCATAACAGAAGATGAAGGACAGAACAAATTGATCAACTGCCTCAGCCAAGTGTTGGCAGTGAATATCTGGGCAAATGGAGACTCTAAGGTAGACTATGTCACCCAGTGGATTCTGGAGATATTTCATCATGCTTGGAGTGGCAAGATCAGCAGTAATTCAAAACTGTTGAACTATTGAAACCTCATGAGAAAGACCCTCAGAGCATGCCCCTCATCAGGGATCCTGGGTGGTGTTGGGTGGCTGTCCTCTATCCCGGGGTGTAGAGGCATTTGGGAGGCTGAGTGTAGCTTCTCTTCTTGTCTCCGCCCTTTCCACAGATATATGAAGGAAAAAAGAGAATGTGGAAATTGTGATCTTACCCACCTTCCTGTAGTCCCAGACCCTTATCACCTTAATCAACTATGCAAAAATCATCAAAAGTAAAAAATTAATAATTTAAAATATCACACCAGCAACAGGTGAGATGCTAATTCCCAGTTGATGTTTTCCCTAAATGAATCTGGCTACTTTATGCAGGGAGTTTTTTCTTCCCTATGGATAACAAAAGTGAGTCATGGGCATGGAGAAAGAATATCTCAGTAGGGCATTAAAGCCCAAACTTCACAGTTACTGGAAAACTCTGAGACAAGCTTTCCCCTTAGGCAGAAAACTGTCACTTCATAAACCACTCATATGTTTGGTCTCAACACAATAATCTTTTTAACTTTTAATACATGTAAAATGGCCAGACATTAGCTGGGACATGGATGTTGGCAATTAGCTCTGTTTTTTAAATGGCTTTTGTGATCTACCCAAGTACTATTTGAAAATAAAAGCTAGCCATCTTAGAAATGAGTTCCTGAGACATTCTTTCTTTCTTCTTCTTCTTTTTTTTTTTTAGTTTATATTGCATTCAGTGAATGTGCTGTGGAGTTCTAGAAGGTGGGAAGGTACAAAGCCAACTGGTAGATGATGTGACTTTGTGGAATGAATCTAGCCTCTGGTGGCATGAGTGGGTTCAGCTGCTGTTTTTCCTATATTCTGGTTGTGCAACTCCAGGAAATTCTATTGGTCTCCATTTCCTGAGTATACAATGGGAGAATCAGCACTTCCTTTGCTAATTCATGGTGAACATAAGGTTGAATGATATTTCACATTTAAAAGCTTATAATACTCTATATAGCCAGCTACTGCTGTCAATGTTATTGTCCTTGTTTTTAAGAACTTCTATTTTGACAAGAAAACAAATGTGATTAAAACAAATGTAATTAAAAAAAGCATTGCCAAATATAGCACTTCCTCAGTATTGGAAGGCAGTTGGTCCCGGGTTCCCCTCTGGATACCCAAATTCACAAATGCTCATGTCTATTGTATGAAATAGCATAGAATTTGCACAGACCTACACACATCCTTCCCCATAATTTAAATAACCCTCAGACTACTTGCAATGTCTAACAGAATGTAAATGCTATGGAAATAATTACAATATATTGTTTAGGGAATAATGACAAGAGAAACAGTCTGCATATGTTCAGTATCAACGTAATTGTTTCAGAAGCTTCTGACTCATGATTGATTAAACCCAAAGATGCTGAAATAAGAATATGAAGTGCCAACTGCACATCTGTAGAAATCCAGAAAGTTCTGAGGATGGAAAGGAATGATTAGTTACTTTTAACTCATTCTAGACAGGGAGGCCATTTTCTTATCTCTCAAATCCCTATCAGATCTTCTTATTTTTTTAGTAAGCCCATCCATGAACGACCACCCTAATTTAAAATTGCACCACAATTGTACCCTCTATTCCCACCAGTTTGACTTAATAATTTAGTCTTCTCTATAGAACTGCTGAAATGCTTACTCTCTATGTGGGTGAAGGTTCTTGTCTGGTTTCATGCCCGCTGCTCTCTCACAGCAGCAGGGTCACCTTATTGAGGCTGGTAGGGTCCCAGCTTTGGGTGGGGCTCATTGATGATTCATGATGCAGGAGATCAGAATTTCAGTGGCTATGTGGGTTGAGTCCAGGGCCAGTGGGAAGAATGAACAATGAGCTTTAGCAGGGGCCCGAAGGTGCATGATGTCTGAGGAAAGAGAGGTTGAAAGAGCACAGAGGGCATTGAGGTGGGACGGATGGAACTGGGCCAGAAGTAGAAGGGACTTGAGTGCCAAATGCAGATGCTCACTCTTTCATGGGGTTTGGGAAATCAGAGTCATCTGTTCTGACATTTCTCAGGCCTGCTCTGGTGACACAAAGGACTGAAATGAAGGAGACATGACATCTGGGCACTGACCATTACTGGCTTTCGATGTCTTCATCTGTCTGTGTCTTGCTGTGCCTAATCTGTCCCTTTTATATCAGAGTCCTTGTCAATTACACAACTCTTTTTCATTGTTCTCCCTCTGTAATACAATAAATCCAATTTAAGTGATTTCTTTCTAAACTTTCAATTTTGAAATTAACAGGTAACACAAGACATGCTTCAGAGAGCATCCATGTATCTTGCACTCAGCTTCTGAAATCACTGAAAAATTTTAAAAACACTTTATACCTAAATTATTTACAATGTTCCAACCCAGGTCATAGAGAGGGCACTCAAGGAAAATACTGTCTTTTCTGAAACACCAACTTTCAGGGAAATCTTGACCCAAATAACTTTAACATCTTACAGAACTGACCAGTCCATATGGAAGCTGGTAATCTTTTGTAAACCTGGACAGGATTCAGTCCTGGCAAGATGAGCACACCACACTCTTTCTCTTGCCAAATGCTGCCATGGCACCTGAACAGAGTGCAGTGACTGCTGCTGGGGACACAGACAGAGGACAAAGGCAACAATTCAAGGCATCACAGAGCTAGTGGAGAGCTTAGAGTGTATATTCTCCATGCTCCTGGCTGCAGACACTGTGCAGTCCTAAATGCAGAGAAGGATATTAGTCGAAGGAGAAGCCTCCAGGCTCTGGCTCAGCACCAGAAAAGGGTCTCTAGTACTCACAGAAAACAGAAATGCCTAATTTACAGTTCTTCCTTCTAAAACACTTTCACTTAGTTTTCTATGTCCTAAGACATCAAGGAATTCTTTGACCACAAAAGGGGACAGCAGGAAGTTAAAACTGAGGCTGGGGAGCTTCCTGTACAATCAAGGGTTCTGAGGACCTTAGAAGGTGAGGAAAAGTTCATTCACTGGGTGGCTCCTTGGTGGATCTGGCCTGGGGACCTTTAACCTGCCAATCTGGTAGCAGCAGGTGGTCTGGGCATCAGTGACCCTGGGTGAAGCTCTTGGGTCCCGGGCAGCATGCTCTGGGTAGTTGGGAATGAAGTTTATAGAGGTTCTCGGGGAAGGCACAGGAGGAGGATCTTGGGGATGTTAGGGTTCATGTCCAGGTGAGGATTGACTATTGTGGGACTTCCATTGAAAGGGCCACTATACTTGCATGTAAGCCAGAAGACTGAGACCAAGTAGTTTGGAGTGAGGACAAAATACCAGCACATGTGGGAGGCCTGAGCTGAGGTAGGTATCATCAACCATCACTGAATATCATCCACTGACACACACTAAAGCTAGGGCTAAAGGCCTACCTGGCAAGGATGGATTACAGTACCCACCAGTGAGAGTAGCAACAGGGATGAGTAATGTTAGGCCGGGCCATGACACTAATCAGCACATAAGAGGATCAGGTATGTCGCCAGTATCTGTGGCAGGTAGATACTATAGAACTACTTCTTGTAGAACCACAATCTCTGTTGTCATGCATAAGATCTGTGGCTGGGAACAGGCCTGATGGGGTAGCTAAGAGGATGCCCTGGCTTGGCTGGGTTGGCAAGTGTGACAGCCAGAATGGGATTAGAAATCTGGGCTGGACATGGCTGCAGTCTCCCTTGGCAAGGATGTGGACTGGGTCTGGGGAACACCAAACTGGGCTAGACTCAAGCACTCATTGGTACTCCTGAGAGCCAGGGTGGGTATAGAAAACTGGCTGGGCTAGGTCTTGGCTTCTGCTAAATGATGTGAGAGCCGTGTCTGGTTGTGGACCAGGTGTGGCTATATTGCAACACCCAGCAGTAAGAACCCCAGAATAAGTATTGGCCAGTTGGGTGATGACACTGTTCCTGCCAGGACAAGAGGAAGACAAAGTCAGTCTGGGCCAAGGGGCTACCAGTGTGCACAACATCTGCTACTGGGAAGAGACCTGATAGAGGAACTTGGGGAACTCGTTTGTCAGGATGCAGTCCTTGCAGGTGAGAGCAAAAACCAAGGAGCAGCCCAGGTCAGGCCAGGTTACAGTACCTGCTGGCATACATGTGGGTCAGGTCTGGGGGTAGGCTAGGCTAGGCCAGTTCACAACATCCTCTGGCAGATGTGAGAAACAGGATGGGGTACAGAATGGGCTGTGTCAGGCTGCAACACTAGCCAGTTCACATTAGGACCAGGACTGGGGGCTGGCTGGGATGGGCTAGGCTGCAGCACCCACAAAACAGAACTGGAACTTGAGGCCAGGCTGGACTGAACCAGGCTGCAGTACCTACTGGTGGATGCCAAGGCGAGGTGAGGCATGCCAGCCTGGGGGCAGTGGGTGCCGGGTCCATGAGCCCCCAGGGGCAAGAGGTCTGGTGAGGCCTGGGTCACCTGCAGGTGGGCCCAAGGTCATGGGCCAGGTGACCCAGGTCTGTGAGCCCCAGTGGCAGAGAGCCTGGTGGGGCCCTGTTGTCACTGTGCCACAGTAGGGTGAATAGAACCTCACTCACCAAAGTCGGCTGTAGGACTGAAGGAACTTGTCCACACATCCAAAACTACTAAAATACGAAGGCATCAGGACTGGGGAAAGCAATCTCTTCAAGCTGTTTGTGAATTCTTGGGTTCAACCCTGGCTGCATGCGTGTAGATCTGAGCCTAATCAACTTTAATAAACTCTGAATACTCTCATAGGTCACCGCCAAAGTCCAGATTGGTCACAAAAATGCAAACAAGTAAGACAAAATCCAATACCTGGACTTCTGCAAGACTTGACCTTGGAACCACAATCCACAGAGTTCCAGGGCCTCCTGGAACTTGGAAGTCTGATTTCATCTAGGGTGCTTCTCTCCCAAGATAAGCATAACAACATTTGCTTAACAATGACCAGAGTCTCATAATATCAAAGTGCTTAGGATAAAATCCTAATTATTTAGCATAACAAATAAACATAAAAATCCTTAGAGAAATGTCAACAGATGCTGTGGGGATGAAGCACTTTGGAATTATTTGACAAAGACTTTAAAATGGTTGTTATGAATATTTTCCCATAAGTGAAATAGAATAATCTTGAAAAACACAGAATGTCTCAGTAAAGATATCAGATACAAACAAGAACCAAGCAGTGAGAAGTGACTGAGCAGTGACTTTCTAAGAGAAAGCAATGTAATATAGTCCATTAATAGTTTATAGAGAAAAAAATCTACTTCACTACAGAATTAATGATACAGGAAATACACAGAAAATAAATCTTTATCTATTCATGATAAAACTCAGAACAAGCTTACAAAGTAATTTCCTGGGGCCACCACTGTGGGGTAGTGGGTGGAACTGCCATCTGTGACACAAGCATCCACTCTAAGTGTGGGTTTGAGTCCTGGCTGCTATACTTCCGATCCAGCTCCCTGCTAGTGTGTTTGGGAAAGCAGTGGAAGACAGCCAGTTGTTTGGTTCCCTGAAACGCATAAGATAGACCCAGAAGAAGCTCTGGGTTTCTGGTTTTGATCTGGCCCAGCTCTGGTTTTTGTGGCCATTTGGAAGGTGAACCAGTGGATGGAAGATCTCTTTTTCTTTTTCTCTCTCCCTCTTTCTTTCTCCATAACTCGGTCTTTCAAATCAATAAAGTCTCAAAAAAAAAAAAAAAAGTAAATTTCCTCCATCTAATAAAGAGGCTCTACAATAACTTAGTAGTGAACATTCCACTTCATGGTGAAAGAATGAATGCTTCTTCTGAGATTACAAACAAGGCAAGGATGGATTTTTTTCTTCTACCATTCCTGTCTGTTTAACTAGAAGGCCAAGCCAGTACAAAAAAGTCAAGAAAAATGAAAAGGGCACATGATGGGAAAAGAAGAAACAAAACTGTACTTCTTCCAAGACAACATAAGGGGCTGATGGTGTGGCAGGTTAAGCTGTTGATTATGATTCCACACTACTCTACTTTTGACCTAGATTCCTGTTAATGTGCTTGGGGAAACAGCAGGTGATGGCCCAAGTGTTTAGGCTCTGCTGCTGCTGCAGCCATTTGGAGAGTGAACCATTGGATAGAAGATCTCTCTCTCTCTCATTTCCAACCCTGCCCCTTGTCATTTTGCCTTTCAAATAAATAAATCCTCAAAAAAACCCACAACATTCTTATTAGTGTAGAAAATCCCCACCCCACAGTGCCTTAGAACAAGAAGCTGAACTTACCTTTAGCAAGATTTATGGATACAAAATTAACATACAAAATTAATTCTATTTTTATACTAGCTGTGAAAAATAGAAGCTCAAGGTTTTAGAAACTACACATGTAGTAACTAAGAATCCTTGGAAATCTAAACAATGTAATTATCTACTAAAAATCTATGTGCTAAACACTATAAAGTGTTAATGAAAAAATTCAAAGAGGCTCTTAAGAAAAAACAGTCCTGTGACATCTCAAGGATTGAAAGACTCAACATAGTTAAAATTCATTACAGAGCGAACATAATTTCAATCAAAATCCCAGCATGATATTTTATAAAGTGATAAGGTGATTCTGAAATTTGTATAGAAAGGCAAAGAAATTAAAATGATTGAAATACTTCTGAAAAACAAAACCAATTTAAAGAAATCATGCTACTTGAGTTTAACATTCACTACAAAGCTAGAGTGATTGATAAGTGCAGTCTGGTAAAAGAATAAACATAATGTATAATGGAATAGAACCAGTGACAGGAAGTAGATTCCCTCAAAAGCTCTCAGTTGGTTTTTAACAAATGTGCAAAGTCGATTCACACTCAGTACAGAAAGGATAATCTTGCAACAAATAGTGTTGAAACAACAGGACAACCAGTTATTTTATATGTCTAAAAATGAACCTCGAGCTAAATCTCATGTTATTAAAAAATCAGCTCACAGTGGGCTACAACTCAATTTGCAAAACATCAGAGTCTTCCAGAACCGCGTGGAGAACATCTTCTTGATCTGGAATTATGCAGAGGTGCTTACACACTTCACTCAAAGCAGGATCCTTAAATAAATAGTTGATAATTTGGACTGCATCAAAAGCAAAAGCTTTTGCTCCACAAAAATCACCATTAAAAAGAATGGAAAGTCAAGCATACTGGAAGAAAATATTTGCAAATCACATACGTGACAAAGGATTTATACTCAGAATAAACATAGAGCTCTCAAAAGTCAAGCACAGAACAAATAATTCACTTTGAAACAGCGCAAAGCTTGAACAGATGTTTCACAAAAGAGAACACACAGGAGGAAAACAACACGAAAAAATTTCAACATCATTAGTCATTCAGGAAATGAAAACTAATGCCTCAAAGAAATACCACCATACAAGGGATTTCAAAAAATCTGTGGAAAATGGAATTAAATGATGAGTTCATTTTGGTGCTAAAATGTTTTGAAACCTATGCATAGTTTTTTTTAAATAATACACATTTTTCATGAACTTTCAGCAGACACATCCTACATCTATTACAATGGCTAGAACTGAAGAGAAAAAAAGTAAAAGCAACAAAATACCAAATGCTGGTGAGGATGGGAAGAGCTGAGGTCTCAGGTGTTGCTGTTGGGAATGCAAAATGGTGTACGCACTCTGGGAAACAGTTGGTAGTTTCTTATAAAATGAAACAGAATACTGATCACTGGAGATAGTATACCATCTCTATTTATTCTAGTGAAATTAAAGCTACAGTAACAACAGCAGCAAAAACAAACCTGATCCTAAATGCCTGTGCAAGCGGTTGCCATAACTGCCAAAGACTGGAAATGATTGAAATGCCCTTTCACAGATGACTGAACAAACAGGCTCCATCCAATCCATAAAATGGGTTCTGTTCCCCCAGGATAAACAAACTATTGAGACACTAGTTTGGTGAATGGCACAAGAATCCTGTAAGGTGAAAAGAAGCCAGCTTTGAAGTTTTGGTTCTACAGGCAATCAGATGACTGCACTGATCTGACATTCTTGGAAGGAGACAAACACAAATAAGACAACTAGGCAGTGGTTGCCACTGGCTAGGGTGGGGAGGGCCTGATTTCCCAAGGAGCAGAAGGGAGTATGTGGAGGTGAGGAAGTGCTTCCACCTCCTGGTGCCAGTGGTGATGAGACAAAGCTACACATGCATCCAAATGCACACCTATACCAAAAGTCCGCTTTTCTGTATATTAAAATTTTAAAAACAAAATTAAGAAAAAAATTGATAATACTTGCCTTCCATTTAAAACTGTTTAGAAACCACTAACAATGCCTGCACTAGTGAGAATATCAGCAACCACAAGCATGGTGTTCTACTGTTCTGAGATCCTGTATGTGCCGCTCCCTTCAGGAATCTTAAATCATAATTTCAATATCTGCAACTACCCTGTAAAGTTGGTTTGGCTAAATTTACAGAAAACGCAGGTGAACAGAGGAAAACAGTAAATGGGTGAGTTTGATCTTGAACCCCACTCACTGCCAGTCTCAACTTATTTCTCCACCCTGCTGGTCATTAAATTAACACGGCAGGGGAAACAGGTAGGAATACACAGAATCTGAAGAGCGGGAGGTAGGCATCTCATTTGGCTCAATTTACCAAGAAAGTTGTCTAAGCACATTTCATTTTAAACCTTGAGTTTGAATTTCTGAACAATTGAAGGAAATTTTAAAACTATTTTCTTGCCATTGTTTTTTCTTATCCTCTAACTTGTGGAGGATTTTCTTCTTCATTTCTTTAAAGATTTATTATTATTATTGTTATTATTTGGAAAGGTAGAGTTAGTTATACAGAGATGGACACACACACAGAGACATGCACACACACACACACACACACACACACACACACACACACACACACACACACACACATTTGGGCCGCTTCCCAAATGGCTACAGCTCCCTCTGGGTCTCTAGTGTGAGTATAAAGGCCCAAGGAACATGGGTCATCTTCCTCTGCTTTCCCAGTGCATTAACAAAAGAGCTGGATTGGAAGTGGAGCAAGTGGGACTTGAACAGATGGTCATATGGGTTATTGGCATTGCAGGCGGCAGTTTTATTGATTATGACACAATGTTGGCCCCAGTTCCTAATTTTCCATAGGGCTGAAAAGATATTTTCGTTTGTACAAGTGTCTTATTCTCCCCCATATGACAAACAATAATGTGACTTAGGATCCCTGAAGCATTTACTAACGCTACAAACGGCAGTCTATGCATTTGAAGTCAAGAATCATTATAATACATTTCCCCTCACATACCTGGTTCTAGAAAGGTGTAACGGATTCTCCCCTCATCTCCTTGTCATCACCATCATCAAAATAATTTACTAAATAAAAGTACTCATTGTAAAAACTTTAATTTTTGCTTCATCAACTATACCTGTATCAAACATCATATGGACAGTGCATACTTCTCATGTAGCAAGTGAAATGCTTTTGAAAAGACTGAAAATGAATTTTGTCTTCTTTCTTATTAATTATGTCCGATTATTTTACTGGATACTCAGATATTTCATTTCCACTAAAAACTTTATCCTTATTTTTGTGTCAGTTAAGACAGAAGATGAGGTCTGACATAAATTTATTTTCATGAATTTTCTGTTATTTTCTCTAATATAGCTTCTTAAAAATCATTACTGTTAAGCCTTGACTCAGTATCTGTAGGACTTAACACATAATAAAGTCTATTTAATTACTTATGCATTTTTACTGTAGAGATTTGGGCAGTCTATTCCACACTCAAAACAAAAGTCAGAAATAATTTCATTTTCTTCTACTCCGAAATGGGCCAAATACAGAGTACTACTGTTGTCAGGAAATGGGGTCTTCTAGGCAGGTGGGATGGGGGGTATGAGGGAGTAGGCTCACCTTCCAGCAGGTCTCTGGCCAGACCAGGTTCTGCCCCTGTGGACCGAACAAAGTCTGACAGGACTGCGTCCATATCAAGAGTCATAGGATCATGTAGAAGTGCTGCCCAGCACTCAGCCGAGGTGGGGTTTGGAAGCAGACTAGAAACCATCCATCTGTGGGAAAGAAGAGAAAAGGCATCTCACCAATGATGCAGATGAATAAATGAGACTTGACGGAGGAAATGCATCATTGCCACCTGTGGCTACACAACTGCCTTGGGAGAACTTCCTTATTCTTCATGGAAGATACTGTGCCATAAAAATCAAACTAAAATGCCATTCCTCCACACATGCCAAGAGGGACTAGGAATGCCATGGTCACAACATTTGTGACCCCTAAAAAATCATAGGTCGAAATTTGACCCTCATGATGATGGTGTTAAGGGGTGGGATTTTTGGTGATTAAATCACAGGGCCCTTAGGAATGGGACTTACGCCCTGATAATAGTAGCCCAAGGCAGACCTCCTGCTCCTTCTCCACTGAACAGAGTGAATGGTGCCATCTATGAGGTTGGAAGTGGACCTCAACAGAACCCAAATCTACTGGTACTATCATCTTAGACCACTTAGCCTCTACAACTGTGAGAAATATATTTCAGCTACTTGGAAGCCACCTAGATTAAGGTATTTTGTGACAGCAGGCTGTTCAGACTAAAGCAAGTTTCCTTCAGTAGTTCTAATACCTTTGGCTTTAAATTCTGTTAATTCTAATAATAACTGGAGTGCATTTGTGTGTGTTTATGTGTATGTTTTGGGGGAGATAGGCATGAATATTTAAAAAACCCCAAATATTTCAATACTAGACTGTTTAGATTAATTTGGAGTCATTCAATTTCTAATCCTCTTTCAGATTATAGATATGTTATAATTTCATGATGTAATTGCATTATCCACCACATCCAAATGTTGCTAACATTAACATGCCATCCCGTCAACCTCAGACCTGACCCTTCCTCCAGCTCTTATGAAAAACTCCAGGCCAATTCAGTTGAATGAAATCCAAATTTGCTGAAAGTGATGACTAAACTATTTGCTATCTCTCTAAGAGTTGTCATATTCACAATGACAATATGTCAAAATTTATTAGGAAGCCAAATTTCCTAGGAAGAATAATCTCAGTCAGAAAGCTGCAATGGACATCTGGCAACTTGACCCTATGCTGACAATGGCAGCAACTGTTGGGGAAAAGCAAACATCACATCACATGTGGGAATGACTCACTTTAGTGAACCCATTCTGGGGTCACTGGGCTGAGTCATGGTTGATCAAACGCAAATGCCAGCTTGTGCTGGCAAAAATAAGCGACAAGCAAATTACGGCCTATGGGCCTAATGTAGTCTATCACTGGTTCTGGTGAAAAAGAAAAAAAATGTATTGGAACACAGCCATACCCATTCATGTACCTATTGTCTATGGGTGCTAGTGCCCATGACTGAGTTGAGCTATAAAAATACGCCATAAGACCTACAAAACTAAAAAGATTGGTTGCCTGAACATTTCTGGGGAGTTTGCTGAACCCAGTATAGATGAGGATACTTTTTCACCAGCAAGGAGGTAAGTGATCTTACAAACTAGGCAGTGTGTTTGATGTCTTTGCCAGTGAGGGCAGACTGTTCTTTCATAGTCACCATAGAGATGTGTGTGCTTAGTGCTTGTGTTTTAGAGGTGGGCATGTAGGCCTAGCCTGGGCACCAGCTCCAAGTCGGACTGGCTGTGATGTGTGCTTCACCTCTCTGTGCCCACATGCGTCTCTACACAGAGAAATAAGCTCATGCAACTCGGCAAATTAAGGCTGGGAGAACTGAGTGTCTCAGACACAGTGATCTGTAACCTTAGGCAACCTGATTATGATGGCATTTGGTTGTACAAGGTCCTATGTGGGTGTAATTTTGGTTCATGTGGCTAGAAACAGGAAAATGTTTAACCTGATGTTTATGGAACCCGTTAGGAAACTGTCTTCTTCCTTCCCTCCATGCACCGGAACCTCGGCTGGGAGAAGGTCTTCCGTTGCTGCCACCTGGGGGATAAACGGGAGAACAAGAGCATGTGAGTTTCTGTACCTTCAGTCCCAGTGTGCTTCCTACTGGACAAGGCACACCCTCTGCCTTCCTGGGCCCTACAGGCACTTGCCAGCTAGCTGGGCATCTACTTCCACATGCAGGGGGCTTACAGAAGCTGTATGTCAAGTTTTTTTTTTTTTCAGTTTGGCAAGTCCTTATATACCAAAGAGAATCATGTTTACAGACTAGAGCTTTTTTTAAACCTTATTATATTGTCAACACAATAATTTCAGCTATTATGGTAAAATATACAAAACATGAAAATGACAATTTCAGCCACTTTTAGGTGTATAGTCCAGTGATTTGAAAATGCACCCACATCCATCTCCAAAACCTTTTAAACTTCCACAATTGGAATTCTGCATCTGTTAAGCACTAACTCCCTCTCTCCTCAGCCTCTGACCACAACTCCAACTCTACTTTCTATTTCCATGAGTTTGACTCCTCTAGGTACTTCTAGGTATCTCTAGGTAAGTGGAACCATGCAGGATTTATCCTTTTGTCACTGGCTTATCTCACTTATCATGAGGTCTTGGCATTAATGTTGTAGCACGTGCTAGATCTTCCTATTCCTTTTAAGGTTGAATAATGTTCTATTGCATGGACAGAGCACATTATGTTAATCTATACATCCATTGCAATCTCAGTTGTTTTATATGCATACCAGGTTGCTAGGCTTTCAACTTGACAAATGATCATCAGCATTAGAGCCATGTGTGTTCCTATCTTCTCCACTATATTTTGTCCTTAACACAGAGATGGTATGTAGGCTTAAAATGATGTATGTGTGTGTGTCTGTGTGTATATGCATGTCTCTGTGTGTGGCAAGAAGCTACTGTAAATTTCAGACTCAAGACTTTTTAAATCTACTATGCCACAACTTAGATTTCATAATCATGCCCAGTGGTGTTAGAGCCCAATGGGTAGAGATGGGTCAGGATGCACCTGGTTGACCTTTCCCAGGGCCACTCCATCTGAAATCCATTGCTGTGCCTTTGACCTGTCCTTCCTGAGCCAAGGCACTCCCTGGTTGGCTGCTAGCACCAGGCTCAGGCTGGCTGAGTTTCAGCTCTATTCACCTAGCATAAAGGCACAGGGCCTTTAGATGTCCCTCAGCCACTCTGGGGAATGGGTATGTCAGGCTCTCCTCACTGTGATAGTACCTCACTGTGCTCACTGTGCTTAGGACAGGCAGTGCAGTGAACCAGCCTCCTAGGACCAAAACAGCATTGCAAACTTATTGTGTGACCATGGCCATGCTATTTCATCTCTGTACACCTCAGTTTTTTCATCAGTAGAACAATAACAGTAATACTACCTTATAGTTATCATGAAATGTAATAAGTTAGTGCATGAATGCACTGGCATAGAGTACTTGTAGACATGGGCCCCAATTCAGTCCTTGCTGTCCCAAGTTTCCACCTAGAAGCAGAACTGCTGCCCCCATACCACTGAGTGACAGGCCGCCATTGCTGGGGACCCAAATGCTGCCCCAGTGTCCTCGGCAGATAGGCAGCAGGCAATGCCAGTGAGTGTAGAACTTGAATACAGAACGACATGAATTCTAGCCAAGAATGCCAGGTGCACGAAACTCCCTGATGTACTGATGCTCAGACATGCAGGAAAGTCTGTACATTTTCCCTGTACCTTCTCTCTGGCTTTGCTCCAGTGCCAAATGTGAGGCAGAAGATGGGGTGACCAACAAATGCACAATGGATGGCTGATGGAAAGTCTTGGAAAGGAAGGTCAGAAGCCCATCAGAGCCTCAGTCCTCTTCCTGCAAACTACAGGTGCTGGCAGGTGAGTAAAGAAAATTTCTGTATTTGCTATGGCTTTGTAAAATTCTGAGACAGGCGAGTAGTGCATTAAAAACTGGTGAAAATGAAATGAAATGAAAACTGATAAAAAACAAAACACAGATTCATTGCTGCCTTTTATTTCTACATATCCATGGATCTGCCATTCTCTGGATTCTTAGAGGTCCTGAGAAAAAAGACAACAGAAAAGGGTTTCATTCAAGGGCACACTGGCTAAAAATCCTTACCTTGCATGTGCTAGGGGAGTAGTAACCAGTGGTGGCACAAACCAGGCTTGGGCCACAGACCATCTCTTTGACAAAGGCAACCAGGTCCTTCTGTCAGTCATGTTTATGTATGAGAATCACTATACATGTCCTAAGACCAGGATACCTGGAAGGCACCCTCCTAAACTCAGTTCGCTGGATAACTTTCATATTTTTGGGTGGTTCTTTTTATTACCCACCTTTACATGTGAGGGTACTTGAAGTTTTGGGAAGAGATAAGACTAGCCCCAGACTGTGGGACACAGACAGATGTGCCTGGGCATATACATGCCACACTCCTTGTTTGTCTCACTTCTGTTTCAGCAGAGTTCAGGTAAAACATGTTTGCATTATATTTGCCTGCAGATCTTATAGCCAGCAAGAGGAAGGTGATGTGGGGCTGTGTGTGTGGAGCCAGACTGCAAGTTAAGGGCAGCGGCTTGCGGCCTGACCACTTGGGGAAGATTAAAGATCAGGGAGCCTCTTGTCCATTCATCAAGGCCTCGTGTGTAGCATCCCTCCCAACAGAGGTCCATGTGCCTGAGGTCTCTGGTTTACTCTGGTCTCTTTCACTGTCCAGGTTTCACAGTGTGTGGCCCACAGGAGGGCCCAGGCCACACAGGTGAAATAGATATGGCACCTTCCAAACATAAGGAAGTCAAAAGAAACAGAATTTTAATGATTCTGAAAAATTAGTGCAAAAAAAAAAGGCAAGATCAGCTTTACATTCTGCCTTTTCCTCAGACTCTGCAGTCCTGGGGAGCTCTGTTGGGAATATATGTCACAACTGGAGTGACTGACACTATGACAGGGCCAGCTCAGGTCAAAGTGATATAAGTGTGGAGCAGGAACTTGCCACTTCTGTCTTATGATGCAACTCAGTGGACACAGGTATCAGGGCACAGAGGAGAGAACAGATGTGGGGTTGAGTCAAAGACCTGGCTGGGCTGAATGCTCACAATGTCCTGGCCACAAGACTCCACTTCTTTAAGGCTTTGCTTCCTCATCTGAACAATGAGGATGTTAAAGACCCTGCCTTTTACTTGCTGTGAGGATGAAGTGAGATGATACATAAAGTGAGATGATACATACACACACTTTTATCATTATTACCAACATCATTTCAAACAACTGAGCAACTGCATTATTTTGGCATTGACAAACTGTCCTCTATCACCCAGACATGTCTACATGGATATTTCAAGAAGCTTGAGGAAAAATAGAGTTAAAATATAGGCTTATTTTCACACAAAACATTTTTGAAAATCATGCATAGATTTTTCAACTTTTTGAGACTCCTTTCACCTTCCCATTGTGAATGATCAATTTTGTACTGCATGGTGAGGAAGCCCACTCTAACGAGGAGCTCACTATGGGGTTCAGTGACTGTACTAGCTCAGATGTCAACACCTGGCTTTCCCGGAGTCTATATGGTCCATCCTTTGCCAACTGCCATTGTGACTTGGCAAGTGCATTGAACTTTGGGGATACAGAAGTCTGTGGATGTCGTTATAGTTACATGCTTCTTCCAGGGCATTTCCATCGCTCAGAGGAAAGTTAGGAGAATCCAATGTCTATTCTAAATTATTTTTTAAAAATCTATTTATTTTATTATTTTGTGATATGGTCTGTGGGCTCTTGAATTTCCCTTCCCTCCTTTCCAAACCTCCACTGCACCACTGATTTCCTCAATATCGTTAACAATAGTTTAGTCCTTCACAACTGTCATAAGTCTGCAATTCTACTATTCAAGTACATCCTGACACCATAGCTATGGGCAGTGGCAGACATCCTACTGTGCAACATCCTACTGTCAATATATTTGTTTCACCGGGAGTCCATGTTTGATTTGAAAGCAGAGATGCGTTGTATCCCCACATTTGTATGTGATGATCTCTATTACACAGCTACTATACATCTCCTTAAATGAAAAGCCATACAACAAAATCAACAGGAAGAAAAACCAGAAAATTAACAACAACATGAAGTTAAATAACATGCTACTGAATGACCAATGCATCACTGAAGAAATGAAAAGGAAAATAAAAAACCTTATTGAAGCAAATGATGCTGCTGTGTGGCCTATGAGTCAATGAAAACATTAATGTGACAAAATAGGAAATGACAAAAAAAAACCCTTCTGAGATGTAGCATAATTTCTTTAACCACTCCTCTTTTGATGGGTTTCTGGGTTGTCTTCATGTCTTTGCTATTGCAGATTGTGCTGCTATGAATATAGGACTATAGATCCCTTTCTCATACACAGATTCCATTTCCTTTGGATATATTCCCAGAAGTGGAATAGCTGGGTCATATAAAATCAATTTTCAGTTCTTTTAGCACTCTTCATACTGACTTCCATAGTGGTTGTACTGGCCTACACTCCCACCAACAGTGAAGGGAGGTACCATTCTCCCCACATCCATGCCAGCAGGTGTTGTAAGTCGAGTTCTGAATGTAGGCCAATGTCCCTGGAGTTAGGTGGAACCTCAATGTGGATTTCATTTGTATTTCTCTGATAGCTTAGAGAACCTGAGCATTTATTCATATGTCTATTAGGCATTTGAATTTGTTCTTTTGAAAAACGTTGATTTCCTTTGCCCCTTTCTTTATAGGGTTTGTTTGTCTTGCTGTTACATTGAGTTACAGAAACTCTTTGTAAATCCTGGATATTGGCTATCCCTATCTGTTGCGTAATATGCAAAGATATTCTCCCATTCTGTTGGTTGCTGCTTTACTTTGTTAATTGTTTCCTTTGCTGTACAGAAGCTTCTCAGCTTGATGAAGTACAATTTCCTTATTTTGGCTTTTACTGTGCTTTTGGTGACTTTTCTAAGAAGTCTTTCCTAATTCCTATATCTTGGAGAGTGCTTCCTATGTTTTCCTCTAATAGTTTGATGGTTTCTGGGTGCAGCTTTAGGTCCTTGATCCACTTAGAGTTGCTTTTTTTATACGGCGACAGAACCTCACCTTTCCTGCTTTTACCTCCTCAGGCAGTATCCAATTGCCCCAAGAACATTTGTTGAAGAGACCAGGCTTTTCTCCTGGATTATTTTTAGCTCTTCTGTTGAAGATTAGTTGGCAGTACATGTATGTGCTCACTTCTGGAGTTTCTATTCCGTTCCATTGATTTCTTTCTTTCTGTACCAGTACCGTATTGTTTTAATGATCAAAGATCTGCAGTATTTCTTGGGGTCTAGAGTTGTAATTCTTCATGCTTGATTTTTATTCTTCATGGATAGCTTTGGTTATTCATGGTCTCTTGTGTTTCCAGATGAACTTTTGTATCATTTTTTCTATTTCTGAGAAAAATGTTGTTGGGATTGCACTGAATTTGGTAATATGGTCATTTTGATGATGTTAATCCTGCCAATCCAGGAACATGGTAAGTTTCCCCATTTTCAATGTCTTTTTCTAAGTCTTTTAAAATTGTTTCATAGTTTTCATTACAGAAATCTTCCACATATTTAGTAGTTTAATTCCTAGGTATTTAAGATTCCTCACCACTATTTTAAAGGGGAACACACTTACAATTTTTTTCTCAGCCATAGAATTATTTGTGCACAATAGTGCCATCCATTTGTGTTTATTAATTTTGTATCCTGCTACCTTGCCAAAGTCTCTTATGAGTTCCAAAAGTCTCTTGATTTAATCTTTTGGTTCTCTTACGTAGAGAACCATGTCATCAGCAAACAGGGATAATTTTAATTTCTCAGTTTCAATTTGAATTCTTTTAATTTGTTTTTTCTTGCCTACTAGTCTGGCAAGGACTTCTAATACTATATGGAAAAGTAGTGGTGACAGAGGACATCCCTGTCTAGTTCCAGATTTTAGTGGAAAAGCTTTTAATCTTTCCCCATTTAGTATGATGTTGGCATTGGGTTTTACATAAATTGCTTTGATTGTGTTATAGAATCTTCCTCCTATGCCTATCTTGCTTAAGGTTTTCAGCATGAAGTGGTGTTGGATTTTATCAAATGCCTTCTCTGCATCTATTGAGATGATCATATGGCTTTTATTTTCAATTTGTTGATGTGGTGTATCACATTTATTGATTTGTGAATGTTGAATCATTCCTGCATGCCTGGGATGAATCCTACCTGGTCTGGGTAAACGATGTGCCTGTTGTGCTGTTGGATCCTTTTGGCTAGTATTTTGCTGAGGATTTTTGCATCTGTTTATCAAAGGTATTGGTCTGTGTTCTTTTTCTTTTGTGTCATTATCTGGCTTTGCTATTAAGGTCATATTGCCTTCATAGAAAAAGCTTGGTAGGATTGCCTCCCTTTCTATTGTTTGGAATAGCAAGTGATGAATTGGGGTAAGTTCTTAAAACGTTTGGTAGAATCCAGCAGTGAAACTACCTAGTCCAGGACTTTTCTTGGTTGGGAGAGCTTTAATTACTGATTCCATCTCAGTCTATGTTATAGGTCTATTTTTGAGTTTAGGATTTTACAGGTGGAGGTTTAGCTTGCTAAGCCATAGCACTCCTTTTAAATATCACTTTGCATTCCTTTATTTGAACATAATTGATGCAGTTCAACCCATCCAAGACAGAAACAACTTTCACCTTTACTGGTGCTCAAACCACCATAATGTGCTGAGGACAGCCTCTCCAAGCTGGCTCCTGAGTCCTGAGTCACACTGCTTTGATCTTGGTGAAGTGGAGCTTCTTTTCTTTCAGGTGCAATAAGATGTCTTGGGTTCCTCTTGCACATTTACTGCGCCAGATTTTGAATCTGACATTTTCTCAAGGAACCATGTGTTTTTTAGCGAATATAGTTTTTCAGAACCACTGTCTGGGTACTTAGTGTACCTGATGCTAGTGGATTACTCATTATTTCTAGAGCTTTTCAGTGGACAAAGCTAAGAAAAATTTAAAGAGAAAATTTCCTTGTGTTCATTCTAAATATAGACTTCAGAGATTTCAATTAACTTCATTCACTTTACATAGGCACCGCTTCCCAATCCCTGGTTGATAAAAAAATCAGATATGACAGACTACCACGCAACAACTCATTTAATTCATCCTATAATACATATGCAAGAGTCTCAGACTGAAAGTAAAGCACCAGCATAAGAACAGTCACTGCAGGTGGTTTAAGATCTTTTTGAGAGAATCATGATGGCAGAATAGGTTAAGGACACATTTAAACACATAGAAAAACTTTAGCCAGTGTGAAGCAGAGAGGGCACTTTCCATGAAATAGAAGAGGACAGAACAACAGCACAGGGGTACCTGGACGCTGACAAACACAGGAAAGCAGAGGAAGCAACAATGATGTGGTGTTAAGGGTGACTGACCAATACTGCATCAGCATTCAGCAAGTGGCAATCTGAATTTCACCGGCAGCTGGAAGTCCACCAGCAACAAGGTAGGAAGAGATGTTCACGGGGAGCTCAGGAGGTGAACCTAAAGAACTGCTCATTCTACTGTTCTGTTTGATTTGACTAGGAGCAGAGATGGAATGGCAGGTCCCAGATGGGTGCTGTAGGAACAGGGTGGATTTCACAGCCCAATCCATCCCCTAGTGCCGCATCCAGCGCCATTTTGGGTAGCTAGGCAAGGGTTACAGAACAGTATTTCACATGCACCAAGCAGGGCATGAACTAATTTCTGAGTCAGTGAACTGCAACAGCATGGCATCCTACAGGTTCCACCCAAGAAGGATCAGGTAATAATCAGACATGACAGCCAGCAAATCAAGAACTTTAGTAGGAGCACAGCAGGCACCATTTTGTACAGTGTGGCAAAGGCTTTAAGACTTCAGGGTCAAAAGTGAACTGCGCACGCACTGAGCTGGGAACAAACTCACTGAGCTATATGCATTACACTGGTGGTACACAAAAAATAGTACCAACTTCAGGTTTGTATGTTTCAAAATAGGTCCATGTGACCCTTATACCTAATGGCCAACAGGTTCCAGCAAGACCAGCAGCACCAACAACCTAGATATATAGGATACCTGGTGTCTCCCTAATTCTGGGACCTGCTCCAACCGGAAGTGGGAGAAAGGTTGTACAGACAGTGGTGCAGCCTCAGCATGGGATCACAGGAGGTGGAGATTAGTGAGCCAGGAGCTGGAGCTACAGAGATCATGGCAGTAATCTAACATAAAAATGCAGACTTGGAACTCGCTGGAGGGAGTGGCACAAGTGACTGCAAACAAAGAGCCATGTACCAACCATAATAAGCAAAATCAAACTGTAGACTTGTGGGTGACACAGCTTAGAAACCTGCCCCAAGGAGAAGATTCTGCTAACCAGAAGTACAGTGACCAAGAGCAAAAGAAGAGACAAAGGCACAATGAATCTCATTGAAGACTCCCCTGCAAAGGAGCAAAGTGCTTGGCCAACTTCAGACTTCACTGAGAAAAACATCGAGAAAATGGGTGATACAGAATTTTATAACACTTGTTATAAATCTTATCAACAAGAAGCACATAAAGCAGGCATTCAAGGAATTTAAGGAATATATCACACAGGAAATGAGTCAAATGAAAGCTGATATATCAGAAATGAAGAACACAGTAGAGCAAATTAAAAGTCCAGTGGAGAGTCTCCAAAACAGAATGAAGGAGGCAGAAGAAAGAATCTCAGAATTTGAAGATATTTCCTATCACCAGGGGGAAACAAACAAAAGCTGGAAGCAGAGCTGGATCAGGCTAAAAAGAGTATTCGAGAATTGAAAGGCCAAATATAAGAGTTATGGGAGTCCCAGAAGATGCAGAAAGAGAAGCTTGGTTTAGAAATGTATTTAATGAAATAATAAAGGAAAATTTCCCTAATCTAGGAAAGAATTGTGAAACAAGATCCAGGAGGGGCACAGAACTTCAAACAGGCTTGACCAAAAGTGGTCTTCACCACAGCACCTGATAATCAAGCTCTCTTCAATCAAACATAAGGTAAAGATCCTTAAATGTGCACATGAAAAAAATCAACTGATGCTGGAGACCTGCTCTAGCTGACTCAAGAGCTTGCAAATGATGCGTGGATCAGTGAGATGATATGAAGAGATAAGACATGGACCACTATGGCATGATGCTCATAATGGACAACTCAGAAAAGTTGCCTTCTTTTTTATATACAAATCATCACAAGCTTTTACACAACATCCAATTGTTTCATTTTTACTTCATTACAAAAGAATGATTACAAAATCAATGCTAAAAACATTACTATTATTTTACTTTAGAGAAAATATTTTCAGCAAGCTATTACTCATTCAAAACTGCAGTAACCTGGCAGAAGCCAGGAACTGCACGGTTGGCAGCACACGCGGTTGCATAGTGACAAGTGCTTTACTTCTATTCAAAATCAATTTTCACTAAATACAAATGAACTAATATTGCTTAAAATATTAAGAGTACAGAGTTAAAAGGAAAGATCATAAATGAAAGGAATTTATAAAAGCATATAACAGATCCTTTGCTAAATCTTATAATCAAATCATGCATTAATTACCATCACCTTCACCTAGTGCTGATTCAATTGTTTTTGTTCTTAATGTTGATTTAATTATTTTTGTTCTTTTGTTAAAGGGCCAGGAAAGGGTCAAGGCAACTCAGCCAATCTAGAAACAGAGGACCTTTACAAGAAACTTCCTTTTATCTTTTTAAACTGTTTTCTTTCCCTAAGTATGCGTGCCAAGATAAGATAGAAGTTTTTATAAACTGTTTTCTTTCTCTAAATATAAATGCCAATATAAGGTTGAGATTTTAAGCCTTTTTTTTGGGGTGGGGTCACATTTGTTTCCCTTTAGAACATGCCCCATATACTTTCTGCTTTCCATGGTGAGAACCCAAAATGCGTCATATCATGTGTTATAACAGTTTGAGATGCACGGTAAACAAACTCTTTATTCCTCCATGATTGCCATCTATTCCAAGATATTATCAAGCCATTTCTTAAGGAAAACATTACTTATATTAGGGCAAACTTCACTACAAAGGTGAGTACAAATGGGATGTTTGGAGGCATTGTGGCCTCAATTGTACTATTGTATGCTTTTAGCTGTGTGTCATTGCTTTATGTCGCTAATGATGTTTTTATCATAACATGATTGATCAGTCTGAGGTGTTATACCAGTTACAGGAATCACTTCACATTAGCAGAAAAACAACACCACCACCCTCAGAAGAATTCTATGAAACATCAGAGAGGTGACTGAGTGTCTATACAATGGGATGAGGCAGCAATGAGGTGACCAGAGACATTCTGCCAGGCCTTGTCATGCAGCCAGAAACTTCTTGTAGCCTTGTTAACCGAGGAGTGGTGCTCATCATACACCCATGCCATCTGACCCAACCGCATGGCTCCCCACAAACTGACAATATAAAGGAATTCCAATTAAAATCACAGGAGACCTCTCACAGGAAACTCTACAGGCCAGAAGAGAATGGAGCAACATATTTCAAATTCTAAAAGCAAAGAGTTGTCAGCCCAGGATAAGATATCCAGCAAAGCTTTCTTTTTTCTTTGAAAATGAAATAAAATTGTTCCATAGTAAGAAAAGTTAAAAGAATTTGCTTCTTCCAAACCTGCCTTGCAAATGATACTTAAAGCTAGGTGTGACCACGGAACCTGTCATCACTTACAAGTAAAGGAACCGACAACAGTCTGGGCAGGTCAAGGCAGCAGCACCAAAATGTTCATCCTAAAACACGATGTGGGGTGAGCCAAGCTGTAATTGGAAGGGAGTGGACTGGGTATGGCCGAGCAAACCTCAATTCACATGGAAGAACAGAAATTAGCATTGAGCACTGTCATTTAGAGCTAGGCTCTTACACCAGCTGGTCTGCATGAGCCAGGGATACTAGGCCATGGCATCAAAGGCAAAGGCTGAGACAGGTGAGGGACTAAGCCAACTGGGTCAGAACAATCACTGGCACGCACATAATCTAGGGTTGGGAATAAAACTAGTTGGGGAACTGTGAAAGTACACCCTTGCCGTGTTGGGCTTCTCACGGGAGAGTGTGGGGGCTGTGTTCTGGTCTGGATATGATTGCAATCTCCCTTAGCACAAGTGTGAGCTGGGGCTGGGTATACCTAGCCAGGATAGACGCCAGCACCATCTGGTGCTCTGGAGAACCTGAGTAGATGTAGGATGGACTAGGCTGGGTTTCTGCCCCTACTGAGCCATGCGTGAGCTGTGTCTGGGTATGGATGAGCCTTGACTGGGCTGTAACATCCATCATTAAGAACTGGAATGGGTTAAAGGCCAGCAAAGAAAGTCCACTGTTCCTGCCAGGACAGGAGATAGACTAAGTAGGGCTGGCCCATGGATCCACCCATATGTGCGAGATCTGGCATTGGGAGAGGTTCTGAGGGAGGAGCATGGGAAACTCCTCTGTTGGGAAATAGTCCCTGCAGGTAAGTGCAAGAACCATGATAGGGAGCAACCCAGACCAGGCAAGAGAAAGATACCCACCGGCATACATTTGGCATAGGTCAGGGGCAGACTAAGTTGAACCAGTTCACATCACCTGCTGGCGAATCCGAGAACCAGAACAGAGTGTGGGTCTGGCCCAGTTCTGTCACGACACAAAGTAGTGCACATTATGGAATGCCAAGGTAAAGTGACTCGTACCAGATGTAGCCACAGCCCCCAAACAGCACACGTGAGAATCAGGGAGGGAGGGTGCAAAGATGGCAAGGGGAATGTGGGCTCTCCTCCTGGAGAGCCACTCCCATTGGAGAGTGTGGGTTGGGATCGGGACAGACCAGACCAGGCAGGGCTACAACACCTGTGGGCCTCATGTGAGCTAGATCAGAGAAAAGCCAGGTTGGGCTGACTGTTTCTACTGGTGCAAGCATAAATCAGAGTGGGTGAGGGTTGGCTGGGCTTTGCTGCAGCATCAGCTGGCAGAGGCTGGGACTGGGGGTTAAATCTGTCTAGTAAAAACTCCAGAACCACCTAGAAAGTGCATAATACGGGAGTGGGAGTGGTCTAGTAGGGCTATAGTGTGCATGTCCTTCTTAGGTTACCACTCCCATTTGAGAGCATTGAAAACCAGGATTGGGGCAGGGGTGGCTAGACAGAAAGGCACCCGCCAGTATGTGTGTGTGTGGGCTGGGTAGTAGGGCTGCTTGGTTTGAAATAGGCTTCAATGCCAACTGACACGTATGAGAGATAAATGGGAAATGGGACAGACTGAACAAGTCTGCGGTACACAGTGGCACACATAGAAACCAGGGTAGGGGGCAGGCCCGGTGGGGGTTATGGGGAGTCACCCCAACTAGGCTGCAGCTCCCACTGGTTTGTGTGAGTATGATGTGGGCAGGATTGGGCTAGACTGTAGCACCCATTGGTTCATATGGAAGACAGGGCTGGAAACAGAACTGACCCAGCAGTTGCAACCAACAGCATGTGCACAAGCTGATTGGGGCGATGGACTGTGCCAGACTCTGTACTGGCAAGTACACACAAGAATCCCCGGTCTGGGATCACCTCAGACGAAGTTTCTTTGGCTATTCCTCCAATTAAACTGCTGGACTCAGAACCCCAACCATGAAGAGATTACGTTAGCCAATGGATTCTGAAGAGAATTCATCATGATTGGAATGGCGAGATTGGCAGCAATTCAGAACTGTTGAACTATCAAAACTGCTTGAGCAGAACCCTTGGAGCATGCTCCACACTGGGGACCTTGGATGGGTCGGAGGCTGTGTGGGGCTTCTCCCGTTGTTTCTCCCCTTACCTCAGATACAGGGGAAAAATTATGATATTACTGTGGAAGCAATAGTTTTACCCACTTTCCTGTAGCCTTTGACCCTTTGTGCTCTAATCAATTGAGGGGAGACCCTCAATGAAATCTCATCTGAGGTGATCTCAGACCTATCTCTTGCATGTGTGCCTCCCAGTACCAGGATCCGGCTCATTCTGTCACCCACATCAGCCTACATACACACTGGTAATTGCAACTGCAAGGTCAAATCTCTCTCCCGCCACATGCCTTATGCAAATCAATGGGTGCTGCGGCCCAACTCAACACTGTCCTCCACAGAGTCGGCTCTCACACATACCATCGGGAGCTAATATCCCCCCAATAGGCTGGTCCCTAGCCCTTGTTTCTTTTTCTGCCACCATGTGTAGTGGACTGATCTGGTCTGTCTTACATTCCATTCAGCTTTCCTACACATAATTAGGCATTGAAGCCTAACTCATCCCAACCTACTCCATCCTCCAGCCCACACTCATGCCAGTGGGTGCCACCACCTGTCTAGCCAAACCTGCCCCAGTGCTTGTTCTCATGCTCACTAGTGGGAGTTGCAGCCCCTCAGAGCAGTGCCCACATTTTTCCTACTGGGCCCCAGTCTTGGATCTTGCACTCTCTAGATGATTTAGCTGGCTAGCTCGACAAGACTTGCCCCAAGTCCCAGTTCTTGCCAGCTGATGTTGAGGCAAAACCCAACCAGCCAGCCCTTATTCTGGTTCATTCCTGCAACTAGATACAGTTAGTTAGCCTAGCCTAGCTCTCCCCCAACTCAGTTCACATGCCAGCTAACAGGTGTTGTAGCCCTGTCCAGTCTATTAACACAGGTTGTTTACTCCTTTTAAAACATATTTTCAGAATCCACACTATATACTTCCAATGCACAAACAAATAATATATACTACAGACACTTTTCTCTACCTTCCACTCAATCCTGTGGTGAATCTAACATTGCTCTCAAATAATCTATTAAAATAGTTTATTTATACTTATCTAATTTTTCCACTAATACCACTAATAATAATGGATTTTGAGTTCTGATTTGAAAAAGTGATCCTATTGTCAGATTATAGAGGAATTCATACATGTCTTCTTCTACTAGTTGAATGGCTTCTTTTTTATATATGTAACACTGTGCTGCGGCTGGAATTGACCCTGGCCCATCCTACCAAGAATGGATCTCGTTTTATCATTTTCTCTGCACCTATCTGGCTATTTCAACACCACTTATGTAAAAACACATCAGTGCATAACCCCACTGATTTGAGATGCTTCTATTATTGTACTATAAATCTGCATAAGCAATTGATTCTATTTCTGCATTTTCTTGTTATATCGATGCCTAGGGATTTGTAAAAGGTATCTTTTCTCCCAATATGTGTTAATGAATGATCAAATTTATACATAAAGCTACTTATTTTTAAATACCTGTCATTTCATTAGATTAGCTTGTAGTAATTTTTCCATAGGTTTTGTGGAAAATTTTCCAGATATAAAGCCTTTGTTTCTTCTTGCTTTTTAAAATTAATTAGTGCCTCTGACATACTTTTTAATATTATTTCAGATAATGGAATTTTTATTGAGCATAACTCTGCTGTCTGCACATTAAATGAGATGCAGGTTCTTGACTTTTGGGCAACACACATACACACGCACACACACACACGAATGTTTAAAAAGTATCCATAGACCTTTACATTGAATGGTTTATCCTCGGTGGATGTTGACTTTCACATAGTTTTTCTTCTAAGGTCTATTAATATGACAGAGTCTAGGAATGGACTTCCTAACAGATCCTGACTTGTTTTTGGAGTAAATTTTCTCTGCTTTTTTGATTCTCTTTGCCAACTTTTATTTAAAATTACTATATTGCTACTATTAAGTTGGATTTATGAATGGTTTTTGTATTTATGTATTAGCTTTGTAAGGTTTTAAAATCAATATTACATACCTAAACCAAAGTTGGGATTTCTTTCTTTCCAAGGTGTTGTCTAATCTAAGCAGCACTGGGGTCATCTGGTATTTGGAGGTCTGGAAAAATTCCCTCTGTGAACCCATCATTCTGTTCTTGCCACATCTACTGAAGGAGAGGGGATGTTTTAACAGATTTTATTATTTCCCCCCTACAGCAATCACTCTACATAACTTTATATCTCTTTACATTTTAATTTTTGCAAGATTATATTTTCCTAGAGGCTGATCCATTTTATCTTGGTTTTCAATTTATTGAAGGAAGTTAAACAGTGAACAAGGAAAATAAATACAACCTGTGAGGTGCCCTGAATAACAGTGACAGTGCTGAGTGCTTTATGAGTTAAATTTATACAGACAACAGTCACACAGGGCAAATGGCTTTGTCCCAGTTTATTGATGCCCAGAGAGATCAGTGTCAGAACTATGGTTTCCACATGAATCCATTTTGATCCAAAGATCACCATTCCTTCATCCCACAACTGGATCTTTAGGATGATTCCTAGGCTATCTTCAAAAAGTTTCAGGTCAATGTCTTTGATGTAAGATATGTGCACAGATGCGCAGCCAGAGGCAAAATACTTTCTTACCTGACACTCAAACATCTAGTGATTTCCCCTCAATAGGGAACAATGGAAGAAGGCTGTCTCCTTAAATCCACATTTTGGGGAATAGTAGCGAATTCAGACTTTACTGTGATTTTGCTAGGGCTCAGAAAAAAATGCTACAAAATATGTCACTGAGCGCACCTGGACAGCATCACACACAGGGAAGCTTTTTATCACTTGATCTTAGCCAAAAGTCAAACAAGTGATGGGGGAGCTCTTTGTCTACAGAGGAAGCTGGGACTCACCAAGAGAAATGCAGCTCCCTTAAGGCGCATTAAAATTTCATCAACCAAGGAAGGTTAAACTTGCATCACCGGAGAAGAGACTGAAAATCAAACACCACCCCAAAGCCCAGAGGAACTCTGTCCTAAGTCATTGTTCTCTGTGCTTATTTCCCCCCCAAAGTCACTTTCCTTCGTTGAAAATTGTTTCCAATCCACTTCCCCCTGCAGTTTCCTTTTCTCTATAACGAGGGCGTTTACACCACACTAGCTGGCACCTCAATGAGTTTCATATTTTATACAGTTCCTGCAGAGACACACTTTATCAAATTTGTATACATTTTTTTCCTGCTAAACTATTATCAGTTTGTTTCAGCAGAATCAATTATTGAGTCTTCACAGTAAAGTTCAAACTTTCCTGCAGTATTTTCAAAAGTTCTGAGGGCAGGAGCCAGCACGGTAGCCTAGCAGCTAAAGTCCTCACGTTGCACACATGGAGATCCCATATGGACACTGGTTCTAATCCTGGCAGCTCCATTTCCCATCCAGCTCCCTGCTTGTGGCCTGGGAAAGCAGTCAAGGATGGCCCAAAAGCGTAGGGACTCTGCACCAGCGTGGGAGGCCTGGAAGAGGCTCCTGGCTCCTAGCTTCGGATTGGCTCAGTTCCAGCTGTTGTGGCCACTTGGGGAGTGAAACAATGAATGGAAGAACTTCCTCTCTGTCTTTCCTCCTCTCTGTATATCTGACTTTTTGATAAAAATAAATCTTTTTTAAAAAGTTCTGAGGGCAAAATGTCTGATGTCTTTGAAATATATTACATACATAGATGCATGATCAGAAGCAACTGATTTTCCTAGCTTACACTCTATTATATCTGTCATGAATTGTTTTCTAGCACGGGAAGGTAGAAGAAAAGTGTCTTCCAAAAATTTTATTTTGGGAAATAGTATTAAAGGTAGAATGTACTGTGGCTTTCTTGCGAACATTGGAATGATGCACTAATAGAGGAATATTCTTCATGAATAAAGGACATATTCTTCATGAGTTCCTAATATGAGAGAAGGTCTACAATTGTTGCCACAGTCACAGGCTCAGAATCACTCTCACTTGCAATATAGACTGCTCTTTCTCTGTCACTCCTTAAATAACAGAGCTAGCCAGATCTGGTCCAGGCCAAATTCAGGAGCAGAGAACTTCATCCAGATCTCCCATGTTGGTGGCAGGGACCAAAGCATCATCATCCACTGTCTTTCCAGGCACATTGGCAGAAAACTGGACCCAAAGTGCAGTAGCCAAGACTTGAACTGACACTCTGATATTTAGGATGCTGGTGTCCCAAGTGGCAGCTAACCTGCTATGCTGTAATGTTGGTCCCTAAGATGAGTTCTTCAGGTGGATCGAAGAAGGCTGAGAAGGGAAAGCTCCTACCTGGATGAACACCATACACAGAGGTCAAGGGCTACAAATCCTGCTGTGTATCCAGGAGAACTGGTGGCCATGAATGGAGAAGGTGAGGCCCAGCTGCAGGGGACATCAAGGTCTGTGGCTTGCCTATAACATAAGGCTAGTGGGAAGCTGCTGAGAATTACTCAGGAGATAAATGCTTCAAGAAAACCAATGGCAACACAAACCTTAGGAACAAGAGAACATGCACCTCCATAGACTGGGAGGAAATGGTGGGGTGCTCACTAACTCTCTTAGCAGCTATGTACCCTATAGCACCCAGCCTGCCACTGATAGCAGCAGGGACTTTGGATTTCAGAAAAGACAGGTAACCCTGTCCTAGCACCTATTCATACCCTGTCGCTGGTAACCCCACTTCCCTTGGTCTATTTTTCACTAGTCTGGATATGATCACACTGGGCTTTTAGTCCACCAGATGGAAGTAGAAGTCAGCTAAACTGGGTTTGCAGGAAAGAACTTGCTCCGTTAAAACAAACAGAATGGCTTAACTAGAATAGCCCTTTACAAATTGTCTTTCTCCTTCTTTTTGCCTTAAGTGAAGAATTATGTCTGCAAGGACTCAAACCCTTTTGGGATCATGAAGTACAAAGTTAGGGGGGTAAAATTCAGTAAAAGTTGGATGGAGCAGGAAAAAACCTAGTGATATTACTGAACATGTATATCAGCTCTAGACAGCCCAAGTGGACTTTGTGTTGCATTTCTCAGCTAAATACCCAGTTGTACCAGGCAATTATGTTAAATGCTTGCTTATTTGTAGATGACCTTCTTCTTAATGGGGCAGATGAAGACATAATGATTTGGAGGTCAAAACTAGAACAGAGACAGAAAAAGAAAGTCTGAGATGGCATCTATAAAACGTAGATGTAAAACATAAGAGATCAAATGATGATTCAAAACTGTAGAAAAGGGCATAGAAAAGACAAACAAAGGCCCTGGAACTGCAGCAAATTTCTCAGGTCCTTGATGAAGGAGGTTATTAAGGTGAAAGCAGGTGAGCACATGAAATTTCTGGAGATACCAAATCATCTCTGGAATGCTTCACTCCAGGATCACATGATAGAGAAATAAATTCCCCTATTATTAAATGTCTGCTTTCTTTTCCAACAGCCAAGCACAGTGCTAGTGTTAATATATTATTCTGACAACTTCAAGGAGAATAAAATATTTTCATCTCAAAAGAAAAGTTCACATTTATCATATCAACTAAAAACCAGCCTGGAATGGAAGGAATATTCTTCTACTTATTATAGGGTACTGATCTCAGACAATATAAGATAGACTAATCCTAATAATGAATACATTAGCCACACTTGCAATAAAGTTCAGAACAAGTCTAAGTCTAACTGAACAAATGCAATCACTTTAAATGGCTAGAATTAGATCAACACACAAAAATTCATACTTTTCCTATACAAAACACTAGTCGGTGCAACATTTTGAAAACAACAAAGATCCACTTCATAATAGCAAATACCAAAAAATAATCTAAAAAAATTGCCTAGGGGAAAACAACAAAAATAAGAGAAACATTTTTCCCTTCTGTAGAAAAAAAAAAACCAAAACAACAAAACCTCAGTGAGGAATAGAATGTATTAAATAGATAGTACCATTATTTTAATATACCAATTCTCATATTTATAATGAGTTGAAGTAATAGCCATAGAAATCCTTATAGAATTTGAGTAATAACTTCTAAAGCATAGTAGAAGTTCCAAGATTTTCATAAAGTACCAAGTGAATAGAGATGTCTGTCCTACCACACTTAACATAAAAGTACTGTGATTAAAGCAGTGTGGTATGGGGTAGATGAAGGAACACAGAAAATGCAGACAGGAGAGAGAGGCTGTGATTGGTATGTGTCCTAAGTTTTTATCCAAATACACACTTTTCTTCTTCATTAGCATATATATGCTTTCTTCATGGCTGTGCCATACTCAATCCAGATTGGCATACATGCATCAAGAGAATTCCTATCTCCACTTTACTGGCTTCTCTAGCAGCACAAAGTATCTGGATGACCAGTCCTTCCTCCTCTACAGTACAAGAGGAAAGTTGCTGACTGCTTTAGGCAGACATTTGACTTTCTAATAAAAGGGGCATGCAGGGAATCCCCTTTCTTTCATGGTGACATGACAGTATAGGAGAAGCTCAGCCAGTCTCTGACCACGAGGAGACGCTTCCCGGAGCCAACATGATGCAAGCACCAAGTATAGACTCTTGTGTAAAAATAAACAATCTCCAAGGAAGCCCCTGCTGGTGACCTCTCGTGCTACCTGAGGCTGAAATAGCTACCTGAGAGGATGATTCATGTGTGCCATTCCAAATCTGTGGGTATCCTTGAAGTAAGGATTACATGGCAAAATAAGCTGCTTACAATGGCTTTATGACTACCAATTTATAAAGGCAGAACTAATCCCAATTCTTTCTCAACTACTCAAAACAACTAAAATGGAAGGAACACTCTCAAACTCATTCTGAAAGGTCGGTAGTACCTTAAGCAAAAACCAGAGATACTATGGACCAATATCTCTGATGAACAAAGGTGCAAAAATCCTCTTCAAAATATTATCAAATTAAATCCAACAACACATCAAAAAGATCATCTACCCAAACCAATTGGGATATGGAGATGGTTCAGCATTTCCAAATCAATAATCATGACATAACAAGCCAATAAAATTAAGGATAAAAACCATATGATTATTTCAACAGGTTTAGACAAAGTATTTGATGAAATACAATACGTTTAATGTAAAAAAAACTTTTGAAAATTGAGCACAGGATGAACATACCATGACACAATTAAGGCGATATGTGACAAACCGAGAGGTAGCATCATATTGGATGGAGAAAAAGGTGGCCGCCTTTTCACCAAGATCCAGAACCATACAAGGATGCCCACTCTCACCACTATTTTTCAATATAATTCCAGAAGTTTTAGTTATGGCTATTTGACAAGGAAAAGAAATCAAAGGAACAAAAAGTGGAAAATGAGGCAAAGTAAAACTATTCGTTTTTTGCAGATGATATGATCATTTATACAGTGAACCAAAACATTTCACTAAGAGACTATTAGAACTCACAGGAGAATCTGGCAAAGTTGTAGGATGCAAAACCAGAACACAAAAAATCAACAACATTTTTATATACCAATAATACTCTGGCTGAGAAATAACTTATCAGAACATATTTTGGGATAAATTTAACCAGGATGTTAACAATGATCTCAACAATGAAAATTACAAAAATTAATGAAAGAAATAAAAGACAACTCACAAAAAACCAGAACATCCTTTTGTGTTCATGGGCTGGAAAAATTGGTATCATTTAGATGTCTATATTATCCAAAGGAATGCATGGATTCAATGCAAAATCAATCTAAATTGCAATAATATTCTTCACAGACTTAAAAAAATTTCAACATCTGTATGGGAACAAAAAAGATCCAGAATATTCAGAGCAATTTGAAACAATAAAAACAAAATTGGAGGCATGACAACACCAGATTTCGATATATACTATATGGCTGCTATAATCAAAACAGACCAGCACTTCATCTTTACAGCAGCTCAGTTCACAACAGCTAACATACGGCATCAACCTAGATGTCCATCAACTGATGACTGGGTAAAGAAAACGCAGGACACATACATAATGTAATATTACTCAGCCATAAAAAGAATGAAATACTGATATTTGCATCAAAATGGATGCAGCTGGAGAACATTATCCTAAGTGAAAGATGCCATACCCTCAAATCCAAATACTGCATTTTCTCCTGCTTGTGATAATTAATATAGACATAGTATCAAGAGTGTATGATTGTCTCATCATTCAATATATAAATAATTTTCACTGATTCATACCATGCAAATGCCAACACACTTTTATTTCTCACATTGGAAAAATGAAACGGGGGAAGATAATAAGGTCTCCTGTGATACCAGTAATGCTTTGCTCTTATTTGGGTGTTGCCAATGAGTGTGACCAGATGACCAAATACCCATTTTTCTGCACACTAACATGCTTTTCTTGGTACGCATACTATATTTTTAATAAAATGTTAAAAAGTTCTTTTTATTTTTTGCAATCATATAATGTTCATGCACTTCACAGGGATGGTAAGAGGGAAGTATGGGTTTTCTTACAACTATATCTATGAAACAGATGAAACCTGTTCTCTTTATATTAGCAAAAATTGAAAAAAAAGTGATAATCTCCACTTATGATCCAGGAACCTCCCAATACACACTCAGAAAGGCAGCAGATGTTGGCTCAAAAATACCTGGGTCCCTGCCAAACAATATGTGAGGCCTAAACGGAGTTTATGCTTCTTGGCTTCGTCCCAGTCCAGCCCTGGCTATTGTGGACATTTGGGAAGCTGAACCTGGTGAGTGGATGGACAATCTCTGTGCCTCTGTCAGTCTTTAAAATAAATAAAAGTGAATAAACATAACATTTTAATTAAGCTAACAGAAAATGCCAGAGGCAATAAGGTAGTACATATATATATTTATGTGTGTATATATATATATATTATATATTTAACATGCACATCATATAACTTTACAATTCTGTCTCTTTGCATCTTCCCTAGGGGCAGCCTAGCTCATGAACACAAAGAAGATGTCCTGGGATGTTCCTTGTAGCACAGCTAGAGCTATCAAAAAGTATTGGATTGTCTGCAGGAGCTTGGCTAAATCAAGCACATCCAGGAAAAGAACTGGACTAGCTGTCAAGATGAAGATTTCTCCAAGGCATGTGAAAACATCCATGCATTGCAGTGCAATTAAACAATACTAAGAGGAAAAAGAGCTCGAGGAGAAAAATGTGTGAAGGAGACACATTGACTGTAGCCTTGACAGCCTATTAGAACTTGGGTCCCTGAGAAGGAGGGAGCAGGGACGCCAGCTTCTATTTCATGGGCCTCAAAGATCTTCACTCCTGTGTTCTTACAATAAACCATATTTTAAGCATATTTTCCCACTGAGGTTAGTAAATTATATACACAAGAAGTGACAAAAGCCCAGGCCAAAGAATGGAAGCAAAATGAGCAAGGAGTGGAGGCTGAAGCACCAAAAAATTTACTGGCACAAACCTTGAAGGAATTTGGAGCTGGCCTTGAATTCTGGCTGTCACTTATCTCAAAGGGTGTGTGTGTGATAGGGGTTTTTTCCACTAAATCCCTGTGGATTCATTTTTTCATCAATACATTGAGAGGTTACCACATTTCTCATAGAATTGTGTTAAGTCTTAAAAGACCTTAAAAGGGCACGGTGGCCTAGCGCCTAAAGTCCTCACCTTGCCTGAGCCGGGATCCTGTATGGGTGTTGGTTCTAATTCTGGCAGCTCCATTTCCCATCCAGCTCCCTCCTTGTGGCCTGGGAAAGCAGTCAAGGATGGCCCAAATCCTTGGGACACAGTCTTGTGGTAGACTTGGAACATGCTCCTGAATCCTGACTTTGGATTAGCTCAGCTCTGGCCATTGTGGCTATTTGGGGAGTGAAACATCGAACGGAAGATCTTTCTGTCTTTCCTCCTCTCTGTATATCTGACTTTCCAATAAAAAATGAATAAATCTTTTTTAAAAAGACCTAAAAATATTCTGTTAATATATAACATATATTACATATAAACAATATTCTGTTAATCAATCATCTATCTGCCTGCCTCTGTTAGCCTAAAATTCTTCCATCTGTTCATCCACCCAACTGTCCATCTTCTACCTCTTCTGTTTACACATTTAGCTAGTAACTTACCTATCTTCTGACTTATTTCTTCTCCTACCCGATTATCTATCTATCTATCTATCTATCTATCTATCTATCTATCTATCTAATCTATCTGTCTTCCTTTACCTATGTTCTCTCTTCATCTCTGGCTTGCCATCCCCCCCTTTTTTTTTTGCCATTCCATTTCTTGCCGTTCTTATTCTTTCTTTTACCTTCCCTCCATCTGTCACGTAAGTTTCAGGCTTATATTTGTCAGTATATATCTCTGCATTATTTATGTGATTCTCCCTCTCTCTCTCTCTGTAATGCATCATTTGCCTATTGGTTCATCTGTGGATCTCTTTGTCTTTTAATCTAGGATGCAAATACGCTTGCAGAACAACAGAGCAAGGACACATTCTGGAGATTGGATCTATAAGGAGTTCACAAAATTCAGACAGCAGAGTTCAAAGATGACCTAAATAAATGTGCTGTTTCCATGGATTGCAAGATATAACACAGTGAAGATGTCAGTTATCCTCCCACTGATTTATGAATCCAATGCAGCGCCAGTCAACATCTCAGCAGGGCTCTCTGCTGACAGAGATAAGCTGATTTAAAGTTTATGAGGAATGATAAGGGAACTAGATTAGTCAAACCAATGTGGAAAGAGAAAAAAGATGCAGTACTCACACTACCCAATTTTAAGGTGTATAATAAATCTACTATGCTTAAGATGGTATAACATTGGTGACAGGGTAGACAAAAGTATCAGTGGAGCAGAAAACAGACAATTCAATTGTAAAAAAGGCATAAACAGTTGATCTAATTACAAAGGACAGACTTCTAAAAAAAATGGTGCTAAAAATGAACATTTACATGTAAAGTAAAACAAAAAAACTTCAACTTGCATTTTACCCACATATGAAAATCAATTCTCCATGGCCTACAGACTCTATGGGTATATATGTTCAGGAGTTCATGTGAAAACAAATGTATATACGACTTTGTGTACCCATGGGAGTTTGTGCACATGATACAGAGTGCACGTGTGACTCTATGTGAGTTTGTGCGTGTCATGCATGAGTGTCTTCATGTGTGTTTGTTGAGTGTGGATGAATATCTGTGTGTTCATGTGTGTATGGATGTTAGATAAACATTTCTGTAACTGCATGTGAGTGTGTCTGGGTGTGTGTAAGAAGGAAACAGAAAAGGATAGAATTTCCAAGGAACTCAGGGTTTATTCAGGGAAGTTAACAGCCTACACATGACAAAGAGATCCCAGGACAGTAGCTCCTTTCCATTAAAAGGTCATCTGATTTTCACCCAGGAGATTTTGAGCTTTTTAATAGGCCAGTATTTATACATGAGTATTTATACAAGTGGCAAAATTCATTTTGTTATCTTAACACCCATATCCCCAACTAGCAGAATAAGTCACTTTGTGAAGATAAATAAACTTCAGGAGGACATCAATAATCTTGGAGGTTTTCAATATTTTTAATTGATAACATCTAACCAGTGGGTTTTAAGAACCCACTCAGGTTTCCACAGTATCCTGCTGACTTCATGACCTAATGGGTTATTCTCCTAATTGTTTTCTTTTTTTAGTTAGTTGGACTTTTACCTCTTCTCACTACAAATACAGGTATGAACTTATGCTGGCATTCTGGACAGGTTGGGGGAAAACAGACTTTTAACCCTTGATTTTCATTTCTGACCTCTGAAATGAGAATGCCAGTTTCTATTTTGATATGGCATGGTTGAGGTGACATGGCACAGTGCCTGGTACACGGGGAGCTCCAAAAAGTTCAGTACAATGATTAGTTTTGTTATTATCTGAAAATTTATATGTAAAATAATGTACTTGCTGGGCTTAGAAAAAAAGGAATCTGGGTGTGGTTCAGTAATTGGGATAAGATACTAAGACGGGCCATGAAAAGGGGAAACACAGAGAGGGCACACGGGAACTCTGTATTACTATCTCACAATTTTTTTTTAAATTTAAAAGTATTCTGAAATAAAATGTTTGAGAGACAATTAGTAAACTTTATTAGACAATCTAATAAAACCCTTTGAAGGATTTGCTTTAGGCAACTTCTGCGTCATTTCACAAGGACTTAGAATTGTTAAAAGAGCGCTTCTATGTAGAAACTGCAGCAAACCCAGAGTTCCAGGATCAGCTGTTTGAATCAAGCAAGAAACATTTTTATTTTTTTGGACAGAAAATTTATTAGTCCACATTCCCCGGAGGAAACAGAGGTAAAACCAATTTCCTCCAAACACCAGACATTGGCTCAAGACCAGAACAGAAGCACTGCAGTCCAAGAGGAAATGGTCACCGCCAGTCTGAAACAATTGATTTCAACACAGAACACTTTTGCTACTGGAAAAGGACAGGGCACTACTTTCTGAAATGCGCATTGCTCCACAACGTGCCTCTGATGTTAAGCCTTTCTAATCTAGACCATGAATGCAATCCCAGCTGTCCGGGAGGGGAACTCAAATGGAATAGGAATTAAAGAGGACAATAAATAAAGAATGGGCTGATGGGAAGTTCAGAATGAGAAGGAAGAAAAGAATAATAGAGAGAGATGGATGGCAGCTCCATCAAAACACACATATCCAAGTACATTCAGCACTCCCAACTCTTGAAGGTACTATATTAATTATTTGTTCTTATGAAACAAATTACCCTCAAATGCAGGTATTTAAAACAATACCTAGCATGGCCCTGAAGTTGCTGTGAGGCAAATACCAGAGTGAGCTGCAGAGGGTATCTGGTTCAGAGTTTTATTACACGGCAATCACAATGCGGGTTGGAGTTGTGGCCTCATCTGAAGGCTCAACCTGGGAGGATCCTCTTCTGAGCTCAACTGTGTGTTTGCTGGCAAGACTGTTTGTGAGGGCTGTTTAACACCTCAGATCCTTGTCCTCAAGGCTTTTCCAGAGATGAGATCTTAAAATGATGCTCGGCTTCCTCAGAATGACCATGTGAGAGGAGTCGGAGGGTGTGAGGGAAAAGTCAGTCTTTGTCATCTGACCCAGTGACAATCAATCCCTTCTTCTGTACCCTGCCTATGAGGAGCAAAAGTCAGTATGTCTAGCTGACACACAGCACAAGGGCCAGGAAAATACAAGAATGGTAGGTCAGGATGCAGTGAGGACTGGAACCCACATCAGAGGCTGCCTCCCACAGACAGTCTCACACGTGTCACACTAGGACTCACTCTGTAGGCCAAAAGCTGCACCAAAGGCGGTGCTCACTGTTTGTCAGCCACCTTAGGTTAACTAATTGTTACAGAAAAAAATGCCAAACTTGAGAAGCAGATAAATGGTGATTTTTCGAATGTCTGACATTCCTCTGGAATACTAATATGCTTACATGATTTCAATCTGAAACTCTTGGGAAGTATACATATATTTATCTATTAATTTACAATTGATAAAAATGTGAAACATTTATAGCCCTGTATTGCTCAAAGTTAGCCTCCATAAATTAACCATTTTATTTCCTTAAGAATATAACCCAAGTAGATATTGCTTTTATTATTGATAGTTAGCTCCCCATTTTCATGCAAACTTGTTTTCCAACTGACTTTATCAATTCTTGTAAGTCAAAAGCCTTTACGGCCAACTTATCTTGTTGGTCCCCGTATTAATCAATTAAACAACGATAAGATAGGACTGGCATTCTGGTGTCATGGGTAAAGCCACTATTAGGAACACACCATTTCTGCTAACGGCCTGGGAAAAGCAGCAGAGGATGTCCCTAGCACTTGGGCACTGTACTTCAGTAGGAGACCGAGATGAAGCTCCTGACTCCTGGATTCAGCCCGACACAGTTCTGGCTGTTGCAGACATCTGGAAAATAAATCAGTGTGTGGAAGATGTCTCTTTCTTTGCCTCTTCCTCTTTCCCTGTAATAGTGATTTCCAGATACAGAAAGATAATCTTAAAAAATAGCAACAAAATATTTTGTGATATATGCATATATTCTTATAGGTCTTTATACAAACAAGAAGACATATGATAGGCTGGGCAGTAAATGACTTTCAAGTAGAAAATGACAATAAAGTTCTATAGGGACATGGAAGAAAAATGCAAATCCTAGCAGAAAACAAAAGGAAGTAAATATTCAAGGTGAATGAGGAAATTGCTGTGTATTTTGAATGCAATGAGGGAAAGTATTTGTCGAGTATATTTTAAAGGGAAAGAACTGTTCTGTTTTAAAATGTCACTATTGTTGGAAGGGACATTTTGGTCTTTAAATGTATGATGTGTAGTTCTTCCTTACTATGTTTCTGCTCTCTGAGGTTTCGGTTATTAATAGTCAAGTACAGTCAGAAAATATTAAATGGAAAATTCCAGAAGTGAATAAATCATTAGTTTTCCATTGCCCCCTGTTCTCAGTACTGTGATGAAATCTCATGTCTTTTTGCAACATCCCACCGTGGGCCTGACTCTTTACTTGCCTAACATTTCCACACCATATAACTTCTCATGATTCACATGGTAGCTCTAGTAGCTATTAGTCTTACTGGATCACAAGGTCACAGTGCTTGTTTCAGGTGACCCTTACTTAACAGCCCAACACTACATCACAATGATGTACTACAGTGTGTCCCTCACTTCATCTCTTGATGTAGCCCTTACATCATCTCACATCATTAACAGGGAAAGATGAGTGAGTACAATATAATAAGTGTTTTGAGAGACAGACAGGGAGGGAGACAACAGTTACAGAACATTTATTACAGAATATTGGTATAACTATTATGCTTTATTAAAAATCTGTTATAAATCACTTACTATGCCCAATTTATAACTTTAACTTTATCCTAGTCATGTATGTGTAGGGGTTCTGTACCATACATAATTTTATACATGCTCTGCCTATGGCCATGGGGAGTTAGTGAGGTGAAACTGCCCAAAACAATGTGGAATACAGATGGCCCTTGGTGCGCACAGTGGGCTGTCAATCCTGAGAGCTTTGCAATAACAAAGCATGAAAAACACATACAAAATACAGCTTTCAGGGTACATAGCCCTACCTGCTTCCAACTGACCTCAAAAAGAGCAGTGCTGTGTCATAGGCTCCAGACACTGGCGCCCAGCAGGGCTAAGGAGTCTGAGTGGGACAGGCATGAGGAGACGAGCTGAACACTCACTGTGCTCTCAGCAGGTGCCTGGTCCCTGTGTACTACTCATTCTGTCCTCACCTGCAGCCACTGGGACAAGCACTTGCATAGGCAATGATCTTTGTGCGATGAGGGAAATGAGACGCGGAGCCTACCACACTTGGGCCCTCTGCCAGTGAGTACGGTGAGGTGCCAGTCCCAGGGAGCTGGAGCAAACACTGGGGCTTCAATCTGGGCCTGGAGAGCTCAAGGCACTGGAGGATGTGACTTGATGCAGCACTGAGTGGTAACCCTGCTTGCCCTCCCTCACCTGCAGCAGCCTATGCCCCATTGAAACAATTCAGAGGAAACCTCAAGGCACATTGATGGACAGTCTCTGCAGGCTCCGTGGGTCTTGGCTCCTTTCTGCCTATGACAAGTGCACATTCTTGAGGGTCAGGAAAGGAGTCCTATATGAGGACTCCCCAGTGCTCAGCAAAACTAATGCATGAACAGACAGGGCAGGGGAGGAAAATGGGACATGCAGCCCTGTCCTCAGGCACTCAGTGTCCAGGACTCTGGCACACACATCTCAAAACTTCTATGGGAGGCCCCTTCTCTATCAGGCAATGGGGAACTGAGGCTTCTGAGACCAAGAGATGGGTCATGGCTACCCAGCTAGAAATCTGAGCTGAGAAACGTTTCTTTCGGGGAAGCAAGTGTAAAACAGGACTAGTCAGTGTCGGGGAAGGCAATGGCAAGAAAAAGGAGGGAGAAGCAAGGGGCCTGGCTCTGTATTGCAGGCTGAGCTGGCAGGGACTTCATGACAAGGGCTATCCCTTGTATAAGCTGCTCCACTTCATCCTTGCGCACTGGGAATGAAGAACACACTGAAGACCTGACCCTTCAGGTTTCCAAGTAGCTAGACATTCCTCAGGCTGCACCTTGGGAAATAATGAAAAACAGCTCTGACATTTCCATCCACACATTCAAAGGAAGCCCAAGTGGCTTCCTTGGTGTCTATGCAGCACAAAAGGTTTGAATTTTCACGTGTTTCATCCATTCAACTCATAGATCATTCAATTGAACCCACACCTGAGGAAATACAGAAAGCACAGATTGTTCCCAAGGATAGCATCAAGGAGACAAGGACACAAGCAGAGAATCCCTGGCACAGGAAGGGTAGATAAGGACATAGAAGAGGGCTGTAGCGGCACTTGAAGAAGCCTGACCCTCTGGGTCTGCAGGGCCCTCCTTGTCCTTGTAACCACGGGCTGACCATGTTGGTTTTATCCCAGAAAGCAGGAAGACAGGTGATAGCTCTGGGTCATTGGCTGAGCTCAGCCTCCTGAGAAGCCAGCCAGGCATCTGCTAGGTGCAGGGAGCTCAGGGCTAACAGTGATGTTTCACCAGCATCAGCTCTCACTGTTTTTAGGAGTTCTAGGGAAGACAATCAGACCAGTCAAATTCCCACAGGAAGCATTTTTGAAGTACTCACATATTCTGCAGGGGCAAGTTTTATTTAGTTGTTAAGTCCCAGTCTAATCTACATTCTGAGTAGCTTCTAAACAAACCTATGTTTTTACGATTTGGTTTGGTTAATTTTTTAGAACTGTCTCAGGGAAGATTCATTTTGAGAATAAAACAAATAAAACCACAAGTATTGGGTCTAAGCCCAAAACTCGAATAACCTTCAAATAGAAAGTGCAGTGGGTTACTGACCACGGAAAACTGACAGGGCAGAGAGGAGTTGAGGGAGGCTGGCATGGAGGCAGAAACACGCAAGATGCCAGAGACCCCCCTCAAGACACTGCTCACCACTGACAGCCTCCCACCATGGTCTGTTTGCTCTTCTATGGACACTTCTAACTACAGGGACTTCAAAATCTGACACTTAAGTCATGGGAAGGATCTGCCCCGTCACACAGAATTGTCAGCATTTTGCCAAAGGCCTAAGGACAGATGTTAGCAGAGAAGCTGTGCCCACCTGGCTCTCAGCTTTTCCTCCCTGCACCTGTAAGAAGCTGCTAATACCAGGAGGTCAGGTCTACCACAGGCCACTGTCATTTTCAGTCTCCTAATGTGTTTAACTGAGGCAGGGAGAGTGAGAATGGGGACTTGAGTAATAGCAAGGTAAAGATCTCCTATTCACTCATTCTTTTCTCAAATGCCCTCCAAGGCCAAGGGTACCAAAAGCTGGAAGTTGGGAGCACAATCTCTTACAAGGGAGGAAATCAAATTATCTGAGCCATCAGCGCTGCCTCTGAGGGTCCACGTTAGCAAGAAGCTGGAATTGGGAACAGGAGCTGGACATTGGAGCAAGGTGCTTCAGTGTGGGAGGAGGGCATCCTAATGGCATCTTAGTCACTGGTCCAGGGCCCTCCCAATTTAAATAACAATGACACAGAGAGCTTGTGAGGTGAGGTATTTGCTCAAGGTCAGTCAGTATATGACACAGACAAGGTACAGGCCTAGACAGCCTAATTTCAGAGCCTTGATCGCCTCAAAATATTCCCTTGTGTGATGATGTCACAGCATGGAAAATGTGAAAGATGAAGAATTCTGTGGCAGGAAAGATAGTCTGAGGTCCTAATTTAGGATGAGTGAAAAAAAAGTCACAATGCAACTATGAAGGGACGTTAAAACCACTTGATGACAATTAGCCAGGGAAGAGAATGTCCATGTGGCCTCCAAGTTCATCCCACCAACTGCTTGTTAATGACAAGGATTAAAAAAACGGTCACGTTATAAACAAAAGCTTGGAGAAAACCCCTGCACCAAATGAGCAGGCTCTCATCATCAATGTGAGATGTAATGTCATCCTATGCCCACGGACACAGCGCAAACACAACTAGGTGAAATATAGAAATCTAGATTCTGGTATTTTACAAAGCACCTGGCTTAGATGCATCAAAGATGCCAACATTCGGACAATAAGAACAGAAGCAGGGCTTTGGTTTAGGCTAAAAAAGACTTCGTTCTGTGTGTGATACTTAAATGAATGCTGGCAAGGAGAAACAGCTATGATGAATGTTTTGGGGACATAGGGAACTATTTTAAAATGGAAAATAAATTGGATGCCATTGTTCTATCAATGTTTAATTTCACAGTGATAATGGTTCCACAGTCACGTAAAAGATAAGTCATGAATTTACCAGATACATGCAAAGGGTATCATGAGGTCTGCAAAAGATTTTCAAATATTTTAGAGAAACAAATGGGATTTGCACAGACATAATGAACATAAACATAAATGTCCAATCTTGTGTGTATGTGTGTATAAACAATTGGCCAATCCAGGTGAACAGATTATGACTGTTCATGTCCTAGGCTTTCAACACTGTTTTTTTTTTTTAATTTTAGTTTTTTTTCCCCACATAAAAATTAGGCAAAAAAGTAAATGAAAATGTTTGTTGCAAGAATCATAAGGGAAGATCACTACACCAGGTTATCAACTAGATGAGACTTTATTTTTAGATAGAAACTAGAGAAAATATTAAACATGAAAACAACTAGCATGTAAGATGGCTGGGCTGTTTTTCTTTCATTTTTATTACTTTAATACTTTGAAACTAATTATGGTTGCAAAAGATGGCAACAGATAGGGAAAATAAATTTGTCCTAGTATAAATCAAATCATTTGCCAATCACTACAGCCATGTTCCTTTTCAGACCAATGTTTGTTACTCTAAACTCAAATTCTAACGTAATATGAAACCCATTTCATGATTCTGTTCCAGCAGGCTTCACTGGGGAGATGACATTAGTGGGTTTTAGGCCTGATCAGGTTCCCTGCACTCAGAACCATTACAGGCTCTATTGTTATAAACACTGACTGCTCTTGTCCCTGTGGCACTGTCAGCAAGCTCCCCCCTCCCCTCTCACCCCCCACACAGGCAGGACTCACTTTTCAGGTGGGCCGTCTCCTCGGGGTGTTGGGGGCAGTCAGGCATTTGGGTCAGCCCTGAACCACCTCTGCTGGAAAAGGTCCATTGGTGCCCTAGTGCAAGATGTGAGAACACAGCCCCTGAGAACTCTGGAAAAGACAGAAGACAAAGGACTATTCATTCATCCTTCAAGAAAAGGAGGAATTTCAAGTGGTGATTTCAAGATTCTTTTTCATATTTAAAAAGTAAATGCCAATATTTTACATTTCAACATGATACTAATTATTCAACATTGATGTTACCTGGATTGTGAATCCCGTGCCATGAATCCCACCCCCAGCACATGATCTTTTTAATTTTTTTTAAGATTTTATTTTTATTGGAAAGGCGGATATACAGAGAGGAGAGACAGAGAGGAAGATCTTCCGTCCGATGATTCACTCCCCAAGTGAGCGCAATGGCCGGTACTGCGCCGATCCAAAGCCAGGAGCCTCTTCTGGGTCTCCCACATGGGTGCAGGGTCCCAAAGCTTTGGGCCATCCTCGACTGCTTTCCCGGGCCACAGGCAGGGAGCTGGAAGGGAAGCAGGGCTGCCGGGATAGAACTGGCGCCTATATGGGATCCTTGGCGTGCAAGGTGAGGACCTTAACCACTTGCGCCACCACGCCGGGCCTGATCTTTTTAATTTTTAAACCATTGCCAATATTGGGAAACAGCGGTAATGCTTGGAGAAGCCTTTTCTCTGTAGGCTTAGGAGAAGGCCCTGGGTTCAGACCTCTAAAAAACAGGGTCCCAGGGCAGGGGACTGGAGCTGTCAGGCTCTGAGATCCAGAAGTTCTGGTGGGTGTGGTACATACCCAGGCTGACAGTCACACCCAGCAAGCAGTCTCCTGACCTTGACATCCACTCCCAGGCTGCTAGTGCATACAGTGCACTAGCAGGTTTTCCTGCAGATGTGAGCCCCATAGATGCTCAGAAGCTGAGAGAGTGCAGGGAACCTGACTTGACTCTGACTCTGTCACATGGGGCTGCGAGAATCCTGCTTTCCCACAAGATACCACTGAGGCCCCAGTGCCCTGAAGGCTCCTCCCACCCAGACAGAGCAGTCACACATATTCCTAAGTGTAATGGGTTTACTTTTGCCATTTCAAAACTCCTGTGATCACTCTCTATTTTGGGTGTTTCATACCTTTTGTACACAGTGGGTAACAGCTGCCCAGCAGGGTGGCTCTGGGGTGGAACTCAGGGAAGGTGGGATGCTGCCCACATGGAGCCAGTGGAGGGCAGGGAGCATAGAGCAGGTGTGGAATTGGTCAAAGGACACAGGCACTCTCTTTGGCCTCCCTGGCTGGGGCTTATCTCAGAATGCCAGACTCTGCCACTGTGCTTCTCCTCCTGCCTCTCATCCCTATCATTAGGAATCGGTTGTATTTTTCCACCAGGTTGCCTCTCTACCGATCTTTACTCCTGCTCCACCCCTCATAAGCTGAGGTTCCTTCTAGCCCCAACTCCCCCAGGAAATCTTTGCTGATCACGCAACCAGCAAACATTTTTTGAAACAGGTTTAATTTACTGTCTTTTTTATTGTTAGCAATTTTCAAGCACACAACAGGCTGTACCACAGATTTCTTGATTTTTCTGCTCTTGTCTAACTGAAGTTTTGTATCCCTTGCCTTGCATCTCCCTAGTACCCAGCCTCAGGCCCTGGTAATCACTAGTCTACTCTATAGTTCTATGAGTTTTGCATTTTCCTAGATGCCCAGATATGAGGTCATGTGATATTTGCTATTCTTTGTCTGTCTTATTTCACTTAACATAATAACCTCTGGGTTCATTTACAACGTTGCAAAGGACAGGGTTTTCTTCATTTGTAAGGTTGAGCAGTACTAACTATGCTCATTCACTACATTAGTTTTAGCCATTCATCTGGTGATGGACACTCAGGCTGGCTCCACACTGTGCTGCAGTGAAGGAAGAGTGTGGACGTTGCTTCAGCTTACTGACTTCACATCTACTGGCTGTGGAACAGCGGTGGATTTGCTGGGTCACATGACAGTTCCAGTTTTAATGTTTTAAAGAACCTTTATTTGGGTATTCACTGTTTTCTATAATGACATTGCCACCAACAGAGCACCAGGTATTCCCTTTTGCTTCCTCATAACCAACACTTGCTCTCTTGTCTTTTAATTTTAGATATCCAAAGAGGTGCAAGGTGACAACCTCACTCTGTTCAGCCAGCAAACTGTAACGAGGGCTTACTTTGCAAGGAATTTCAGGAAGTGGGGCAGAAATAAAGCTGATCACTTTTTGCCCTCAACAACTCTGCAGTTGCAAACAGGAGACAGAGCTGGAATCCATGCCTGAGGGATAGCAAGCTCTGTGGTGGCCAAGACATGGGTCTAAGGGAAGCCATGCCTCAGGGGCAGACATTTTTCAGAAGGAGACTCTTGGCCTGGACCTTAAATACTTAAAATTCTCACGGAGGGGTCTGGTCCCTACTGCGTGCCTATTTAGTACCATGGAATAGGTAGATGATTTAAGTTCTTGCAGGCAGTTTTTACAGATGCTGTAAAGGAGGTAGGTCTGAGGCACACAGGCCTGTCCTTCCAATGTTTCACGGAGGAGAATCTTTAGCCGAGGGAATCTCTAGTGGCAGAGACACCAGGTGGTCTGCATATGGTTTCAAAATGCTTGAATTCTGCTGTCACAGTGCTATCTCTTATTATTTAAGAGGAACTCCATTTTTATATCAGGAATGGAAACTGCCCCTTATTCTCTGGTTCTCTTTGTAAACTGGGAGGTTTTCACATTAAAGTAAGCAGCTGAAATATGTTTTGCTCTAACACTTGTGCATTTATTGAACTTTGGTGCCTTTTAATCATGTTGTTCCCTAGGTGTTGTCAACTGTTAGTGCCTATGTTACTATAACATATGTTAATATATAAGAATAAAACTGATAACACATTAACACATAAGGGGTCCCAGAGAGGTTCCTCAGTATCATCATCACACACAATTCCTGTTGAACCACTTATGAATATTATCTATTTCTCTATCATTTATGCTATTCTATGTTCTCACTTCTTATTCCAGTCTGTATCCTGTCCCTATCTAGCATCATGGTTGTGGAAGTTATCATCTTCGAATGATCAAATCACTGGTCATTAGCCAAAACTGGTCATAGATTCCAGCTCAATCTACTTTTTAGCCTTGAAAGCATCGTCCATTGTGATCTGGACTACTCTTCATCTCCATCTTCAGTACATCTGATTCTTTTTTTGCAATAAACTCTGAGTATTCTAAATATGTTTTCAGTGTCATTAATCTCCCTTATGTCAGGCTAACTCCCAACTACCTGTGTATAGTTTTATTTTCTTTTTACCTTTCAGTCCACAACTCTATAATAGTGTATTTACTTATATATTTCATGGGCCCCTTAAATTTCTCTAATTTATTAGAACCAAAACCCCTTTCTTTGCAAAAACCTTCCTATTTTCCAAGTCAATCAAAACTCAAAAACCAAGTACTTCTTTGACTCCCCTTGTACATATCATAAGTCTTTTGGGGGTTTCTCTTTCTTAGGGAATCAGTATCTCTCTCTCTCTTCTTACTCTTCATCACTTCTCCGCAGACTATGCAATCATAAAACCCTGGCATTCACAGAGAATGACTTTGCTCTGCCTTCCCCATCATTCTCTTGATGCTATCATAACTGAGCCACCTGACTGCTTGCAATGGTGTAAGAGGATGGTTTGACAGGTTGTCCCTGAGACTTGTCCACTCAGGGCTGTGATGAAACAGATGGTACGCATATCAAAGACATTTCTGTAAGATTTATTAATGATAAATAGATAAATAGCAACTTTATCCTAAATACTACTTGACAGCTATCACCTGAAGTTAAGGATAGTGCTAACATGCAGTAATAAGTAATATTGCCTATATTTTGTATATGCATTTATGCATTGTACTTTATACCATAAAATGTGTATTACATGTCAATCAAAAACTTAAATATGAAGGGACTTATCCAAATTATGTACACAATAGCACAAACATATCACATTAGAAGGCCCCTTCTTCTAAGAGTACAATATAGGAGTTGTTAGGAAACATTAGAAAAACTCAATGTTACTAGGCAAAATAAAGGGCCAGCACTCTTCAAAAGTGAGATCAAGAAAGACCAGGAAAGACTACAGAACTATCATGGACTAGGAGGAGACGGAGACAACATGACATCCAACTACACTGTGGGACCTTGGTTGGGTTCTAGACCAGAAAGAGGACAGTAGTGAAAAATCTATTGAAATTTCAATACTGAAAAAAAAAAGGCATGTAAACAACCCAGATGCACATCGAAGAATGGATAAATAAACTATGGTTCACCACCATCATGGAATACTACAGTCATTAAAAAGAATGAAATTCTACCATTTGCAACAAAATGGTCCTAACTGGAATTGATTATGCTCAGTGAAATAAGCCAGTTCCAAAAGGACAAATACTGCATGTTTTTTCTGATATAAGGTAACCTTCAGGCAAAATACAAAAACCAAGGATCTTGAGGGGGTAACCACCATGAGGTGGTATGGAAATAAGCTCAGTTTTTATCTATAACTGCAAGGATAAAGAAAATAAATTATACCATAATCTCAGATATGTATGGATTTAAATTCTTTTGCAAAGTATTAAGTGATCCTTTACATGTTTTTATGAAATTTAGAATGTGTGTGTGTGTGTGTGTGTGTGTGTGTGTGTGTGTGTGGTAGAATAGTAATCAGCCTTGAAAACCAAAATTCTGTATTTGCAACAATTTGGATTAACCCTGAGCATATTAAACCAAATGAAATAAACAAGACACAGGAGGACAAACGCCTTCCATGATGGAAAATGCTCAAAGTCATAAAAGCTGAGAGTAAAATGGTGTTTGCCACAATGAGATGGGGTGGTAGTGATGGTTAGGAAGTACTAGTCAAAGGGTAGAAAACTCTAGTTATGCAGGTTGAGTTAGTTCTGGACATCTATGAACAAGACTACAAGGCATATTAGAAATTGGGTGAATAGATCCTTTGCTATATACACCTATTACAAAAACCATATAATAATAGATAATAAATTCGGAGGACTGGAAGAAATTCTGGGAGGTAACGGATATGTGCATAGACTGTAGTAATGGTCTAACAAGGCACATGTTTATTTCCAAACTCACAAGATGTACACATGGAATAGCTGTAGCTTTTGTGCCATTCATCTCAATAAGCTTTTTAAAAAAGAGAAAGTTTGCCTAGTAAGCACCAAGCCAACAAAAGTAATACATTTATCAATGAGAAGGCAGAAATCAGTGAAACTGAAAACATGAAAATGACAGTGACATCAATAAAACAAAAAGTCGATTTCTCGGAGGCCACAAAACATCAATAAAATTGATAAGCATTTAGTAAGATTAACAAAGAACAAGAGCAGAAGACACAAATGGCCTGTAATAAGGATGAAAACAGAGATACAGATTCTCAGACTTCAACTGCACAGTAGGGAAATATCACAAAGAAATCAACACACAAGTGGCAGACAACTAAGACACTTGCATGCCCCAGTGCTCACTGATATTACCTCAATCAGCCAACAGCTAGACTCTATACCTGTCTTGTCCATTTCTTTGACAGAAACTGCACAAAGGGCCTTTGCCCAGTTTCCTTCTTTTCCTCTGCCATCCTCATCTGTCTCCCACCCTACCCCTGCATGGCAGGGCTCCTGAACTTGGAACCGGTTTTTAGTGGTGGTTGCCTTCTGATTGCTGGCCTGGCACATTTCACATTTTAACACACTGCATTTTAAAGTAACTGGTCCTTGAGTTTCACATATTTGGCCATTATTTTCCATAATAGGGGCCTATTCTTTGCAAGCAGATTTTCTTTTGGCTTCTTCATAACATCCTGCATTAAAAGGGATCCTTTAGAATTCTGGTAGAGAAATAGAGCCAACTCCCCCCAGATGGTTCCCCAGAACATGCAAAGAATGTCTCTGGCCCATCCAAGGGAAAAAGACATAGCAGGAAAAGCCTCCCTTCCATCTGCTGCATGAGAGTGCCTGACCATCAGCAGCACTGTGGGGTCTTGGTAAGTTGATGCCAGAATCAGCCAATATAGAGTGTTCTTTCCTTTCTCCTTTGGCTTAGTTGAGGTCCTTCACAGGATAGAGTGTTAATATGAGCCAAAAAGAATCAGAGTGAACAATGATGAAAAGGACCTTATGTTGGGGGCTAGTGCGGTACAATGGTTAAGCTATCTCCTATAATGCTGGTAATTCATATGTGTGCCAGTTCTAATACCAGTTGCTCAACTTTTTATCAAGCTCCTTGCTAATGCACCTAAGAGAGCAGGAGAAGATGGCCCAAGTGTTTGAGTTCCTGCATCCATGTGGCACTTCCAGATGGAGTTCTTGGCTTCAAGCTTTGGCTGCTGCGACCATTTGGGAAGTAAACTAGTACATAGAAGATCGTTCTCTCATTTGCTCTTGTTCTCACTCCCTCTCTCTCATCCTCCTTCCCCCATTTGTTTTTTTCAAACAAATGAATCTTTAAAAAATGCAGCTTAAAAAAATAAAAACATAGAGCTTATGCTAAAGATTGGTGCCTGGCAGTTTCTGAGCAAATGAAAATTTGATCACCTGAACTAGTAATGGGAAGTACTTCATTCATGAGGTTTGAGGGATGGAATAGTCTTTGAATTAAAACCTCAAACTAAAACTATATATAGAATAGAAAGTGGGCTGCAGGGTAAACTGGCTCTTACAGTATGTACCTTTTGGTACGACTTTCTTAAGCTCTAAACATCCACAGGCAGCTCTAATCCCTATGCTCAAAGCTGTTGTCTTTCCATCCATTTTCACTGTATCTTGTATCACTTGCTTCCATCAGCAAGCTCTGTAAACCTGCAAATTTACCTGATCTAAGTCACCTTGAGGACACCTGACTCTCCAGCAGAAAGCACTCTATAGTACAGGATGATATGGCCTTGAGAAATAGAAAAATACAAATGCAAGGAGAAATGCTCACCCTTCCTGTTCTCTCTCACAGCAGAATTATCCAAACTCTACTGGTTTTACAGTTGAAAGTTGATTTCATAGTTTGCACTGTGGTTCAGAGAACATTTGAAAATAACATACATTTTGAGATCACTGGCAATAAAGAAGGTATATTTTTCATGCTTGTATCTTTGCAGACAAAAATGTATCCACTGAATTGTTTAAGTGGTGATCCCGGTGTTTAACTGGTTGGGAGGACTTAGAGAAGGACAGTGATTTGAAGGGAGATTTTTCCCTGCCTTCTCCAGCAGGTGGCTATTGTATTTTCTCAATTTATTGAGTAGAGCAAGTGCTTCGTGCAGGAATAAGGGAGTGCAGCTACACCTCAGGGTACAAAACATCACTAAGCCAGTGGGACGTATCCCTGCATATAGGTGCAAAGGCAGAGTGATCAGGCATTTCTCCCTAGGAAGGTGCAGAAGGTACCAAGTACCTTCCTAGGAATGTGCACCCTCAGATAAAGGGTGATGGAATGTGCAGAACTTAGAGATGTAATAAAAATGCAACTTATTTTGTTCTCCAAATGACCTCTTTAAACGCATTTCCCAGGCAGGGCTGGGGGGGTTGGTGGTCAGAAATGTTTTTCTTGGCAGAAAGTGGCTGTGGCTGGCATATATTTTCCTCTAAGATGTAGCTGGAGTGGTGATGCACAAGCAGGAAGTGGTGCAGGTGGATCTGAGGGTCCTAGTTCATACATTGTCTAATGCTCAGAGTCTATGGCATTTTCATTGCTATTGTTTTGGAAATTCCTGTAGAGGGTCACTTCCCTGCACTATTTTTGCCCCAAGAGGCTACAGGCCTGCTCTTAATGATTTCTTTTCAGTCATCCTAGTAATCTGATACCCACCTCTGGATTTTTTGCTCCTGGGGTTCTTCTGAACCTCCAAATGACCCCAGTGATGGGGCCTTACACCATCCCACGAGCTCACACAGTCACAACCTACCCCACATCTATCCAAGCACTGCTTTGACAATCTTGGAGGAGTGTGGACTGGTCCCGTTTCTAACCCTTGTCATCTCCAGCCAAGAACTAGCACTTTGATCTTCAGTATCTCTGTTAATCCTCTGCCTTAAAGAGCAACTCCAGGTGAGGGGCTAACTCCAGGTGAGACCAAGTGTTTGACCTTGAGTAACCTTTCAAAAATTGAGATGTTAGTAGCGGAAAAGGGAGTAAGGGAACACTTTGTGCTACCACCTCGTGATTTCTACTTCATAAATGTGTAACTATTCCAAAGTAAAATGTTAAAGAATTTTCTCTTCCCAGAATCCCTCCTCCTTTTTACATCTGGTCCCACCTTTATATCTGGATCATCCTCGGGGGCTCAAAACTCAGCAACATGATTCCATCTCAGTCCTTCCAAACTGGGATGCCTGACTTTGGGAAGCAGTAAGGCTACGCTCCCACACCTGTGACAAACTTCAATACCAATGCCCTGTTTGAAAGCATATCATTTTATAAAGCAGGGTAGATTTGACAAAAAGACTTGGCAGAATGCTTGAGACAAGATTTATTTCCATAGCCAATATGCTGAGGCTGTGAGATAGCCATGCAGGAAGTGCAGCTTGACTCCTCTCTCACAACACACATCAAAATCAGCTCCAGGTGGTGGTGGTGGTTTTTGGATGTAAAAGGTAAAGCAACAAACTCTAAAAAGTAACACAGAAGAACATCTTCAGGAATTTGGGAGGGACAAAGGGTTCTGAAACAGGGTACCAAAGAAATTAAAGACCATCTTTGCGATGCAGCAGGTTAAACCACCAGTTGAAAAGCTGGCATCCTGTAACAGAGCACTGGTTTGAGTCCCAGCTGTTCTGTTACTGGTGTAGTTCCTTGCTAACATATCTGGGAAAGCAGCAGAAGATTGTTCACTTGAACCCTTGCCACCCATGTGGGAAGATCTGGATGGAATTTGATTCTCCTGGCTTCAACTTAGCCCAGCCTTGGCTGTTGAGGCCACCCGGAGAGTGAACCTAAATTAAAATGGCAATTAGGCAGCTACTAGAATGGACAAAATTACAGAAACTGAAATAGCGAGGGCTGGAGAAGGAGTGGAGCAGGAGCCCTCTTATGGGACGGGTGGGGGTCTAACTGGTGAGATAATATTTAGTTTGTACGCACATTTACCAAAGCTGATCTCACATGTGTCCTGGGATCCAGTCATTTTAGGGCAAGATGCTGTTCCATGTACGACCAAAATGTGTACATATACACCAAAAGACATGGAAGATATTGTTGGAGTAATGTTAGTGATGTAGCTAAGAATTAGAAGCAATTCAAGCACTAATCATTGAGCCAATTGTGTGACTATGATTTATGGAAAAACTGGGGCATAATCCATTTTGCATAAACATGGCATGACCAAATGACCTGGTGGCAGACAAAGCAAACATACTACAGATTGAGAATCCCTGATAAAAATACTCCAAGTCTAAAATGCTGCTAAGTCTTAAATTCTTTGAGTGTCACCCTGATGTTACAGATGGAAAATCCTATTCCTGACTTCACCTTATGAATCACAGTTAAATGCAAGAATACTAAGAATGTTGCATAAGATAAACGAAATGAAGAAAAGGTTTGTGTTTAGACTTGGGTTACATCCCTAAGATATCTAATTACTTACATTAAAATATTGCAAGTTCTAAACAACAACAACAACAGCAACAACAACTTCCAAATCCAAAGTACTTCTTTCCCAAGTATTTCAGAGATGGGATATGCAACTTTTACTTTATTCCATTCATCACATTAACTTTAAATACAAGTGTAAAATAATCCACAGGTGGAACTGTGACAGTGGGAAGAGGAGACAGAGGGGAAGGGTGTTAGGACAACAGAACAGTTCCAGTGAATACTCTATTTCTAAATTTCATGTTGAATACAGGGGTGTATTATGATTTTTATAATTTATGAAGCAGTGTATTTTTTTATTATTTCATTATATGATACAGTTTCATAGGCTCTGGGATTCCACCAACCCCTCCCCAAGCCTCCCCACATATTGAATTCCTCCGTATTGTTACAGTAGTACAGTTCATAATCAATCATGATTCCTTCATTGCGAGCATGGATCAGCACCTTATTGTCTAGACAAATTCAACAGTTTCATTGGTAGACCATCCTTAGTCTCTAAAAGTAGAGTTGGCAGAATATCATCCCCTCCAATGAAAAGCCACTACACGCTTCAACAACAGGAAGAAACAGGGAAATTTACAATATCATGAAGTTAATTGACATGGTATTGAGTGACCAATATGTTAGAAAATGCAAGATCTTAACCACATCCTGTAACTACTTCATTGACATCTCAATTTTAGTTTTTACATAACCGGCTGCTATAAACCTTAAAATGGCTATAGGGTACCATTCAGCTGTCTTGTGTCTATTTTCATTTTTATATTTAGCAGCTTATAATATTCAAGCATGATTTGTATTGAACTTCGCAAATTTTAGGATAGTCCAAACTGGCTTATAATCCTAACAAGCCATATGTTAACAATTGAGGAGCAGAACAATTTTAGGAGGGGTGTGCAGAGAAACTGCAGGAAACTGCAGGATTAACTGCTCTTTGTATCCTACCTAGCAAGGTATATGGGAGGCCAAGCTGACTTTTTTCTGTTTGTTTTAAGCTTTCCTTATTGGTCTCTGTCTGTCTATCTGATGTAATTTTGGGGGACTCTGGAGCGACCCTGATGGTCACTGCAAGAGAGGGTGGGGAATCAAAGTTGGAACTAAGGATGGACCAGAGAAAGCTTCTCTCTTGAGTCCTAAAGGAAGTTTACTGTTCTGTTGCTGAGGACCGCTCAGGGCTCCTGGCTGTTGTTCTGATGACCTTAGACCCTGTGAGGAAGGATCTGGGCTTCTTCCATCCCATGTGGGAGATCCAAATGGGAATGGTTGACCTCAAAGTTCTCGGCCTATGAGGGCACTCTAATTCCCTGTGATCTCCTTGGCAGTTGGGATATAGTTATTGGTGCCATACTGATAGCCCTTGGTGAGGATCTGGGAGTCTCTGGGGTTAGGATACAAGCCTCCTCCTGTCCTCCTATTTCACTCTGTGGTCCCCTCTGAAGCAGTGTATTTTAATGTATATTTTCTTGTACATATTCCTCAGTCAAAATGATGAGAAATAAGAGCCTGCCTTGTAGCCTATCAGATAAAGCTGCTGCCTGCAATGCCTGCATTCCAGATGGGTGTTGACTTGAATTCTGGGTCTTCTGCTTCCTACCTAGCTCCCTGGCAATAGCTTGGGAAAGGCAGCCAAGCGTGGTTCAAGTGCTTAGGTCCCTGTATCCATATGGGAGACCTAGATGAAGTTCCTGGGTAAGTCCTGGCCATTGTGACTATCTTGGAGTGAATCTATGGATGAAAGATCTCTTTGTACCTCTAATATTAAAAAGAAATAGGTAATTCTTTCAAAAGATTGGAGAACTAATAACCTACAGGCCAGTATAAACCTCATGAGTAGGCTGGTGGCAGACTTGTCCAATCCTACTTCTGTCTACATATGTTTGTGAAAAACAGCCTTCCTGAATTTTGGCTGGACATTTGCTGGTATGCTATTGATCATTCCATTCAGCTGCATTGTTTATAACAACATTAGCAAACCACAGTATGGTTCTTCCTTCCATCTCTTCACAACATAGCCAAAAAGAGCTTTCAAAGATATAAATTACATCAAGTCATTTTAAAGTTCCAGTGTAATGGAATGAAATACAAGTCTTCTAAGGTTTTACATCAGCCTGTGCCAATTGTCACACCCATCTCGAGCCTCTCTGGGGCCTCCTGGCTCTTTTCCCCACAAAAATGGCTTTCTTGACCCTTCACTGCACCTGTGACTGGGTTTGCCTAGAAGAGCTTCCATAGTACCTCCCATCCTACTTCTACTTCAAGTACCTACTACAATCTCATTGCTGATAGGAAGCCTTCTTGTACTCACTTCCCCATTTTTTTCCCTCCCTGGACAACTAATTACTTCTTTTGTATTATTATCATGATCTGAAATAATGTCCATCCATCTTCCTAATCAGATGTCCCCTGCAGAGAATCTAAGTTCTGGGAACTTACCTGTTCTGCCTTGTCTATCTTCAGATCTAGCACAATTTAGATCATGTAAAGTTCGCCTAGTAAATACATCCTCAAGAAATAAATGAAAAACATAAATGCAATTAACCATTGAATACATTAGTGGATTTCACATTTGAGCATACTTTTCTCAGACTATAAAGTAACCCTTTTCTATCTAGGAATATTGTGTCAAGTTCTTCCTTTGGGAGTTCCATGGCATGTTAAATCCTAAGTTTATTACACTGTCTATTACACAGGAATGTGGCCTTCACTTCAGTAGTGGATATCTATCTAGGTGGGAGACTTTGATGAAGTTCCTGGTTCCTGGTTTTACCCTGGCTCAGCCCTTGCCATTGAGGGACATGACTTCGAGATGTGCAAGAACCAATGTAGAATAATAAACCACGAACAAAGAAGGCAACATATCTCCACAAAAGGAACAGAAAAATATTGGGCTGTCAGAAGGCGAGACTGATGAAATGCCAGAGAAGGAACTAGAAAGAATGATTGTAAAGTTACTCTAAAATAAAAAAGTTAATGAATCTAGGAATTCAGTGCCTTAAATGGATGAGAAAGTCAGCAGAGAGAGATACAGATGAAAAATCAAACAGAAATATTAGAAATGAAATAGTCATTTAAATCAAACAAAAATATTAGAAATGAAATAGTCATTTAAATCAAACAAAATAGTTGGAAGCCTTAACAGTAGACTTGGGCAAGGCAGAAGAAGAAGCCAGTTTAAATGGAAGGCCTTTTGATATAGCTCAGACCAAAACCAAAATAATAACAACAAATAGAAGTCAGGAAGACTGTGAAACAGGCATTAGGATCTATGAGATACCACAGAGCTACCATATAGATAAGTCTTAGAAATTCCCAAAGTTACAGAAAAATAATGGCTTAGGAAACATATTTAGTGAAACGGAAAATTTCCTTAAAGTTGGAAAAAGACATATACATCCAAATACAAAAGGCTCATAGAACCACAAACAGCCATGATCAGGAAAGATCCTCTAATGACGCATTATAGACAAACCTTCTTGTTTTTTTTTTAAAGTTTGCTTAATTCTTTTTATTTGAAAGGTAGAGTTATATAGAGAAGGAGAGAAGGAGAGAGAGAGAGAGAGAGAGAGAGAGAGAGAGAGAAAGAAATGTTCCATCTGCTGGTTTTCTCCCCAAATTTTTACAATGGCAGGAGCTGAGCTGATCCAAAGCCAGGAGCCAGGAATTTATCCTCCAGGCCTCCCACATGGGTGTAGGAGCCCAAGGCTTTGGGCCATTTTTGATTGGCTTTCCAGGCCACAAGCAAGTGTAGCCAGATTAGAAGTGGAGCAGCTGGAACATGAGTCAGTGTCCATATGCGATGCTGGTACCACAGGGTGGAGGACTAGCCTGCTGCTGCTAATCAAATTCAACAACATAACAACAACGAAAATCCACTGAGGCCATGTAGAATTTATTCCTAGTGTGCATGGTTGGTTTAGCATATGCAAGTAAATGAATGTAATATAGCACCTAAATAAAATGAAGAATAAAACCATATGATTATTTCAACAATTCAGAGAACACATTTGATAAAACACAACAACCTTTCATGAGGAAAACCTTAAAAAAAACCTGGAAATTGAAGGAATATTCCTCAGTGCCATCAGAGCAATATACGAATAATCCATAGACAGGATCATACTGAATGGGGAAAAACTGACAGCCTTTTCACCAGATAAAGATGCCCACTCCCACCACTATTATTCAATATAGTTCTGGCAGCATACCCAGGGCCATTAGGCAAGAAAAACAAATCACAAGATACAGGTTGGAAAGGAGGATGTCAAATCATCTCTGCTTATAGATGACATGATCATTTATATGGAAGAGCCGAAAGAGTCCACTAAGAGACTTTAAGAACTTACAACAGAATTTGGCAAAGTGGCAGCATGTAAAATCAACACGTAAAAATCAATAACATTCTTATACATCAACAGTGCCATGACTCAGAAAGAATGTGTAAACTTAGTCCCATTCACAATAGCTGAAAAAATTCTATTATTCTTTAAAATTTATTTTTAATTTTGAATTTTATGGTACAATTCCATAGAGTCTGGGATTCCTCCCCCCTAAGACTGTTTTTTTCCCATACTATTACAATATTATAGTCTTTTTTAAAGAGTTATAATTCCATTAGTCTGTTACTTAAGTGTGCCCCGACATTGCTGGTATAGACAATGTGAGACAGTCCATCATCCCATCGTCTAGATATGTCCAACGGTTTCATTGGGAGTCCATCTTTGATTTGGAAATAGGGATGCCTATTGCATTGTGTCTTCACATCTGGATAGGGTAGTCTCTATTGCTCTATCACTTTGCATTTCAATCTGCAGGGTGATTTCCTTATATTAGAGAGAACTATGGTATTTGTCTTTTTGAGACTGACTTATTTAACTGAGCATAATGGTCTCTGGTTGGGACCATCTGGTTGCAAATGGTATAATTTCATTCTTTTCAATGGCTGAGTAATAGTCCATGGAGTAGATGTACCACAGTTTCTCTAACCACTCCTCTTTGTATGGGTATCTGGATTGTTTCAATGTCTTTGCTATTGTAGGTTGTGCTGCTGTGAAAAAATTTTAATACCTTAGGATAGAGACTACTAAGAAAATGAAAAAAAAAAAACCAAAACAGGCCACCAGCTCTTTGGATGCAGCTGGTACCACCTTGGGTTGGGCAGCCATTAATGGTTCCAGGTGGATGGGTTCTGGCTACCTGGCAATGAGCTCTGGGGACTTGGGGGTGTGGGTGGCAGTATGTAGGAACCTGAAAATTCACATCCAGGTGATCAATGATTTCCAAGGGACTTCCATGGACATTGCCACTGTTCTAGCAGGTAAGCAAGGGTGCTAAGACTGAGTTGTTTGGAGTGGAGAACAGGAGGACCTTTAAGGGTCCATTCAAGGTACCAGTTCACCTAGGAGGCCTGAGCTGGAGCAGTTGGCATCAACCATCTCTGAATACCACACATAGGCACATACTGGGCTGGGATGGGGACTCTCCTAGCAGGGCTGGATCAAGGAGCCCACCAGTGAGAGTCAGAACAGTGAATGGGTAATGTGTGGCTTCTCCATAACACTGAGCAGCGCATGAGAGAATCAGGACTGGAGGTAGAATTTGTGGGGGCCTATGGGAATAACAATCTCCATTGGCATGTGCAAGAACTGTGGCTGGGAACAGGCCTAGTTGGGATACTAAGCTGGGCTGGGTTCCAACTGGTGAGCACGAGAGTCAAAATGGGGGTAACGGTCTAAGCTGGACATTGCTGCAGTCTCCCTCGGCATGGGTATGGACAGGGTCTGGGGATGCCACACTGGGCTAGACTCCAGCACCACTGGTACATGTGAGAGCCAGCATGGGTATAGAACTGGCTGGGTTGGTCTCTGCTTCCACTGAACCATGTGAGAGCTATGTTAGGGTATGGACCAGGTATGGTTGTGCTGTAGCATCCAACAGTGAGATCCAGAAAGGTTATGGGCTGGTTGGGCAAAGCCACTGCTCCTGCCATCACAAGAGAGGACGAAGTTTCCCTGGGCCAAAGAACCACCAGTGTGCAAAATCTGCCATTGGGAGAAGACTTGATTGAGGAGTTTCAGAAACTCCTTTCTCAGATTCTAGTCCTTGCAGATGAAAACAAGAAACAAGGCAAGGAGCAGCCCAGACTAGGCCAGATTACAATATCCACTGGCATACATGTGGTTCAGGTCTGGGAGTAGGCCAGTCTGGGCTAGTTCATAACATTCACTGGCAGATCTGAGAACCAACATGGGATGCAGGAGGGGCCATGTCGGGCTACAACACCAGCCAGTTCACATCAGGGCTGGGACTGGGGGCTGGCTGGGCCTGGCTGGGCTATAGCACCCACAAGAAGGAGCTGGAACTGAGAGAAGTCTGGTAAAAGGCTGTATAACCCACTGGTGGATGTTAAGGTAAGATGAGCCATGACAGTCAGGAGGAGGTGGGTGCTGGGTCCATGAGCCCTGGGGGTGGGAGGTCGGGCAGGGCCTGGGTTGCTTGGCCCAGGTCTTTGGTTCACCTGTGAGATGGGTGCCAGGTATGTGAGCACCAGGGGCAGGAGGTTCAGTGGGGTCTGGCAGGGCCTAAGTTGTCTTGCCCAGGTCTGTGACATACCTGTGTTGCAGGTCCTGGGTCTGTGAGCTTCAGGGGCAATGAGTCTGTGGGGCCAGGTATTCCTGGCCTAGTTCCTTGGCCTGCTTGAACAGTGGGGGCTAGGTCTGTGAGCCCTGGGGTGGGAGGCAGTCTGGCAGGGCCTGGGTGACCTGGCCTGGGTCCTTAATCCGCCTGTATGGTGGGTGCCAGGTTTGTGAGTCTTAACGGTGGCGAGTCTGATGGGAACTGTGTTGCCTGGCCTAGGTCCTTGGACCAAGCGTGCAGGAGTTCTGGGTCCATGTGTCCCAGGGGGCAGGGGATCGGGTGAGGACCTTTTTTCTTGGCTTGGATCCTTAGCTCATTTGCATAGCTGGTACTGGGTTCATGAGCCTTGGGGGTGGCGGGTCCAGCGGGGCCCGGGTCGCCTGGTTAAGGTCATTGGCCCACCTGCAAGAACTGGTTCTCCTCATTGGAAAAGACAGAGTATTGGACCCAGTATTGGGTCAGTATTGGACAGAGTATTGGCCCAGGTCCACATGGAGAATATGGGAGCCCACTGAACCCTGTAGGAGTCATCTCTACCATTCCAGAGGAAGGAGGACATAACAAATTGGACAACTACCCCAGCCAAATGATGACAGCAAATATCTGGGTGAATGGAGACACTGAGGTCGACTATGTCAACCAATGGACATTGAGAAGGTTCCCTCTTCTTGGATTGGTGAGATCGACAACATTTCAGAACTAGTAAAACCACCTGAGTAGAACTCGGAGTAAGCACCAAATTGGGACCCTGGCTTGATACTGAGTGGCCATTCTCCATCCCTGGGTACTGGAGTGGTTGGGAGGCTGGGTATGGTTTTTTCCCTTATCCTTCCCCCTCCACCCCTAAAACAAGAAGGAGAAACAGAAAATTTGGAAACAATGACCACACCCACTTTTTTCTAACTCTTGATCCATCCCGCTCTGATCAATTATGTTAATATAATCTAAGGTTAAAAATAATTTTAAAATATAGTTAAAAATAAAAAAATGAAAATAACATTAGTAAAAGAAATAGAAGACACACACACAATGGAAAAATCTTGTATGTACATCAATTAAAAGAACTGACAACATCAAAATGACCATACTACCAAAATAAAAGGATAGGTTCAATGTATTACAAACCAAAAAGCCAATGACATTCTTCCCAAACTTAGAAAAAGTATTTTAAAATTCACAGAAACATAAAACATCCTGAATAGTCAGAGCAATCTTAAAGACTAAAACAAAGACAGTGGTGTCATAACACTGAGTTTCAAGGCATACTACATGATTGTTATAATCAAAATGGTATGATACTGGTACAAAAAAAGTTAGGCATGGGGACAAGTGGAACAGAATAGCAACCCATAAATTAACACATACATCTATTATCAACTTTCGCAAGTAAGCTAAGTCATGAAATCATAATGCTACTATCAGAAAACATAGGGAGAAATGCATTAAGACGTTAGCCTAGTTCTAGATTTCTTGGAAAAGAAGCTAGAAGCATAGGAAATAAAAGCAAAAATGCACAAATGAGGTTACAACAAGCTAAGAAGCTTCTGTAAAGTCAAATAATACAAAATGAGGTAAGAATACTCCAAAAGAGAAACACTGCATAGTTTCTGTTATTTGCAGTAGTTAATATGTAGAGATTATAAAAACTGTATATCTGTCATATCATTGTGCATATAGTTTTAAGTGGCATTTTATTGGCTCCTACCACAGAAATGGCAATCTACTTCTACTTCACACATCAACAAAAAGAAATTGGGGTGAACAGTGAGACCCTTGCAGCAGTTGCAATGTCTTGTTGTGAATGAGTGTGATCTGCTGACAAGCCGAGCACTTCTGTGCATCTCCTGGCATGTATTCCAATAAAAGGTTTAAATGCAGTGAGTTTTTCTACATTTAAAAGGCTTTTATGGTATAGAAGCAGTTTGCAACAAATGTAGTACACTAAATAGTTGGAAATCTATATAATATTTTCTCTGTAAAAGGTAAAACAGCTGGATTTTCTATGCTTGTTTATGTAAATTCAAAAACTACAAGTATCGCTAATTTCTACTCCAACAAAACCCTTACAACCAAGTTTCAGGCATTCAAAATCTTCTTTGTCTTCTTTTGTTCTTGAATTTACACGCTAGTATACTTTTCCCCAGAGATTAATTAATAAATGCATTTGCACTCCGTGAAAGTTCAATAAAAATGTAAATGGTAATATAAATGGCAAATTAATTGAAATACTGAGAGAAAGAATTGTGGAATAGTTTAAAATTGTTTGTAAGACACAAACAGAAGGGAGCCCAGCAATTTGCTTATATTTTACAGACTATTTAAGTAAGTTCCATCTGTGTCACACTCGATAAAGCTGCTACTTATATGTACATAAATCAGGGTGTGTGGAGTGTGTGCGTCTTTATGTGTATGTATATGTGCATATGTGTATGTGCTGCTGTCAGGTACAATATTACAGTACAAGCTGTCAGCTGCATAATTAGGGAAAAGGCACGAAAACAATAGCATTAGGATCGGGGGAAGGTAAAGCTGTTGCTACTTTGGACATGTACACTGGAAGGACACAGAGCCTTCGGGCTGCCCCCTGTAATCCTGTGCAGTCAAAAGAAACACTCCAGTCAGTTTTTCCCCTTGAGTGATTTTTCTCTTGCCTTCACCAACATGCATTCTGTATTCTCCTTCCTCACAGCACAACCTTCAGCCACAGGCAGCCTTTAAATCATTTTTAAAGAATTAGGAGAGGCACAGGGAAAATGGGGAGGATGAAAGAGGAACTTCATGAGCTTATAGACCTGCACCATGGAAAATAAATGTTTAAAAAGAAGAATGAAAATTGAAGAGAAAGGAAAAAAAATCCATGTTACCACTCATGGATTTCAAGATCACTTATGAAGGATGTTGAAATTTTCATTCAGTACGAAATAATGTGATGCTTTTTAAATCAGTGTGATCATGACTTGCTTTTCATTTCCTGCTCCCTGCCATTAAAATGCTATCATACATTAACAGCGGCCATTGAGAAATGAAGAGTGTGTCGAGTGTATCCTACAGAGAAGACAAGTGACAGCTGCTGGACACAGCTTGGCTCTTCTTACCAACTCAAGGCAAATGCTTTGCAAATCAGCATCCAGGCAGGACTGAGGTTCCAGAAGTGAAAGCCGCTGTCTTTGTCAGCCAATTCCCTGTACCTAAGACAGCATCTGATTCAAAGCAGGTGCTCATAACTCTTGATTGAGCAAATGAATTAACTAATAACTGGGGAGAAGAGGCAGAATTATTTTCTATAATCTGTAGAGAAATGGAAGATCTGTTAGGGACGTGCCAACTCTAGAGGTCAACCTCAGCCTGGGGCATGACTTCATGGTCCATCACATAAATGCTAGGCATTGAGCCAGAAACACCACTGAGAGCAAGGGCTCTGCAAGCCTCCCAGGACCATAAAAAGAAGTGAGCAGCTCATCGAGGGTCTCTGAGAAATGAAGAGGGTGTTAGGTAAAGCCTGGTAGACATGGAGAGAATAACATTGATACCCCACCTCAGCCACTCTCACTCAGGAAGACCTGTGAAGTTTTGGAGGCTGCCATAATCCCCCCTGAGAAAAACAAGCTGTCTGGGAGCCCCTGCAGGTATGCATTTGGCAGTGTGATTACACAAGGCCAGCTGGTAGATATTCCTGGATCTTGCAGAAAATGGGAAGCTCCTGGCAGATTAAGATGTGAGCAAACAAGAAATGGTTTTAGCATGGAAATTACAGGAGCACAATCATACTCTTAAACACAGTTCTGGTTGTATCCTACATCTGCATACAGCATAAAGGGATATGGGTGACAGGTTGAATGGAATGATGGCCCAACATATGGCTATGACAGAACGGGACATGGGGCTGTGTCCTGAAGACTTGTCCATGGTATATACTGGCAGAAAAGCTGTGGCCAAGGACTAAAGCACCTATAGATGCCAACACCTGGACCAAAGGAGACCTAAGAGCTAAGGGAATTGGACTTTCCAGAATTCTTTCTTTGTGTCTTTCCTTGTAATCTAAAAAAGCACAACTATATTACATATGGGCTTCGCAAAAGTAAATAAATTATTGGGAGCAAAACAGAAAAAGTTCTCTCAGCCAGGCTGCATTTCTGAATTCAGAGGAATTCAGTTAGGAGCACCTTGGGACCCAGGCAACACCTGCTGCATTGGGCTGGCTGCTCCCACTAGAAGGACACTAGAGCCATCTTGTCTACTCTAAACTATAGATGGCAAAATAGAGGCCTGGACACATTACAACTCAGGCATGGTGATACATGCAAAGGGCCTGGGGCTTTCAACTGGGCAGCTTAAAGGAACAATCTAGACCCCTGGCAAGATGACCAGGCCACAGTGACCCAAGTCTCTCTGCCCTTTTGTTTCAGCATGAAAGAGGACAGGGAAGGTGCTACTGGCTTATACTCCCAGTAGTGGTTCAATGTTGCAGTAGATGAAGGAGGCTCCCCTGATTGTGACCTTACCAGGGAGCCAAGCAGAGGGGAGAGACTCAGGAGAGTAGAGAAGAAACTGATGACAAAAGATGCAGGAGACGAGGACTAAGAATCCTGCCAGAAGGGCAAGAGGTGGAAGCAGCCAGGTAGGCAGAGGTGAACAGGTTCAGAGCCAGGGACAGAGGCCTATGCTGCCTCTGAGATCTCTCTGCCTGCCTCTGAGATCCCTCTGCCTGCCTCTGGGGTCTTACTTCCCAGTGCAAGCCCTCCCTTTCTGGGACTGGGGGCACAACCTCAATGTTTTCAGTACAGATAAAATCCTGCCATATGTTCTCAGATGATTTATTTTTCATACAGAAAAAGTATTTTACCAAGTCATCAGACAGAGCTAATTCAGTTACCCTACTGATTGCACAGCTTTCCACTGTTTAGATAAATTGTGATTTATGTAACTGGCTCCTTTCTGAGGGCTTTGCCCTTTATTTTAAAACAAATGCAAATGATCTTGACCTGGCTATCTTGCACAGGAAAATACCACTGTAGGAAAAAAAAAACTCATGAAAGTAGAGTTGTTTGGTTAACATGGAATTATATGGTAAATTTAGATCAGTGCTGACACGTTGTCATCTAGGACTTACATACCAACCTCTACCTCACCACCCACTAACCTTGTGAATGGTCAGCTCAGACACCCTAGGCAGGGCATCTTTAGTCTTTGAAACGTTTGCCAACCTGGTAAATAAAATGTGGTACTTCAGAGTTTTTATTTTCTGTTATTCTTGTTTTTAATTTGCACCTCTCTGATTACTTGTGGAAGTGATCAACTTTTCACATGAACTGGAGCCACTTGTATTTCTTCTGCAAGTTCCTAATTAATTTTGTTTTTCTTACTGATTTTAGGCATCCTTTGTGTTATGGATTAAAATTTTTAATTAATTTCTCAGCACTGCCTGCTGTCTTCTCAGTTTTTATGGCAATTTCACTGAAAGAAGACCCAATTTAATGAAATGAATCTGTACACATTCTAAGCTGTTTTTACGATTTGTGGGGTTTTGTACCTTACTTAAAAACCCCTTCCATCTCCCAAGCAAATACTACTCTCTATTTGTTTTTAATTGTTATTATAGTTATTTTCTCCTAGATGTTCAGACCTTAGCATATTTGGAATTATTTGTACATGTGAGGGATTTAACTAGTGAATTGTTTCCACATGTTGACTAAGTGTTAATAAGGAGCGTACTTTTAAAAAAATTACAAATCTAAAGTACAAAAACATTTGCCATATTAAATATGTCTTTGATGTCATCCTAAGGAAATAGGAAGGTGTGGCAGGAATTGGATTGGGAAATGAGAGGGTTTCAGTAAACTGAGATTAAGTTTCTGCTTCTCACAGAATGAGAACTTGCAGTGGAGACTGAGTTCCACCATCACTTTTGCCCACCTGAAACTACACCTTCTGTAGTTATAATACAAGGTGATAAACTCAAATGATCAAAGTAGAAGAGATGATTGACTTTTACCTGAAGGAATATTCGCTGGATTATGGTTGTTTGAAGACTGGTCCATACATAGTGGAATAATCAGACATGATTCACAAGGATGATCTTTAGGGGCAGATATGCCTTCTGTTGAAGTCACCTGAAATTAAGTCAAGAGACATGGGCAGTGGTCAGTCACAAGAAAATAAAGCAATAATGCTTATGGAGAATATTGCACCTGGCACCTGCTGCTGACTGAGATTTACCAGATCCAAAGCCTATTGTAGAGGAAAGGAACCACCTGCTTTAAGTAGCAAAGGATGGTAGCTGATCCACACTTCAAATGATCCTGGAATCCCCTAATCTCTACTAGATTGAACTCTCCCAATCTAGGCAGGAAGTCAGTTGGGAAAGTTGCCAGCCCACATGGAGGCCATGGTCTCCAATGTCTCTTTTTTCTAAGCAATGTGGAACCAAGACCAGGAGATTAGTCAACAAAGAAGTCCCTGTTGAGGAGCAGAATCACAGCAAGGAGCTGTCACAGTCTCTTCGTAGTAGAATCTTATGATTTACGTGGCTAATGATACCCGCAGCTTCCCAATCTTCTTGCTCAATGGGAATGTTCACTGAAACTATTCCATTTCTGTTTTCCCACTACACACTGTGTATGTGTTTGTATGGCTGGGTGGGGTCAGCTAACTTGTCTTTCTATTGTCTCCAGATTACGAGAAATTATATCTACATTTAACAGAGAAATCTTTGTGAAGTTAATGGGACTCTAGGATATTTACCACAGGAAATAATATGATATTATTAGAAAAAAATGAACTAAATAATTAGGGTACAGGAAGGAAGATAGTGATAGGTATTAAAATTATTCACTAATGCAGTGTGTGGCACAGAGTTAAGATGCCATGCGTGGGACCTGGTACCGTGGTCTGGCTGAAGTCCTCGCCTTGAACATGCAGGGATCCCATATGAGCACTGGTTCTAATCCCGGCTGCTCCACTTCCCATCCAGCTCCCTGCTTGACCTGGGAAGGCAGTCGAGGTCGGCCCAAGGCTTTGGGACCCTGCACTGGCGTGGGAGACCTGGAAGGGATTCCTGGTTCCTGGCTTCAGATCAGTGCAGCACTGGCTGGTGGTCACTTGGGGAGTGAATCATTGGACAGAGGATCTTCCTCTCTGTCTCTCTCCTCTCTGTATATCTGACCTTGTAATAAAAATAAATAAATAAATCTTTAAAAAAAAGATGCCATTTGTGACGTGGACATCCCATATTGGTATACTGGTTTGAGTTCTGGCTGTCTACCTCTGATCCAGCTTTCTGCTAAGGCATTTTGAGAGGCTGCTGACAATGACACCAGTACCTAGGACCCAGACATCCATGTGGGAGACCAGGTGGGTAAGGACCCAAGGGGCTCCCGGCTTTGGCCTGTCCCAGCCCTGGCTATTGCAGGCATTGAGGAGGTGAAACCAGGGGATAGAAGCCTCCCTCATCCTCCATTCTCAGTATCTCCCTCTTTTGCTGTCACTCTTCTAAATAAATAAATAAATACTTAATTTCTTAAAAAGTGTTCATTGAGAAGAATCAAGATGGTGGAATAGGGTAAGAACACATTTAAACAGATGGAGAATCACTAGCCAGGGTGAAGCAGCAAGGTCACAATCCTGGGAAGTAGCAGAGGACAGACTGATGGCAGAGGGACACCTGGAGACCCATGGACATAGGGAAGCAGCAGAAACAGTGCAGCAGTGTTGCAGTGACCAGACACCCCAGTGGCAACTGGCGATCGGTGATTAGAGCTCCACCAGAATCCCAAGTGGGAAGCGGAGTCTACCCAATGCTCAGGAGGTGAACCAGGGTATACAATTGCACGTCCTGCTGATTTGCTTGATTCAACTGTGAGCAGAAGCAGAGTGGCAGAGCCCAAGCAGGTGGGTGCAGAAACATGGTTGATTTCACAGCTCAGATCCCACCAGTGCCACATCAGGTGCTATTTTGTACAACGAGGAAAAGGCTGTAGGGCTGAAGGAACAACAGCAAGCTGCACAGGTGATAAACCAGGAGAGAACCCACTTCCAGCTCAATGCATTATATTAGTCTCACAGGGACAATAGCACCGACCTGGCATCCTATGGGATCCACCCAAAATAGGTCTGGGTAGCCTTCAGCCATTTAGGCACCAGTGTCTTCCAAATTTAAGATACTAGCCCCAATTAATACCCCTCTAGCAATGGTATTTCGCTACTTAACAGTGCCAGCATAACTCTGGACTCTAAAAATTGAATACAAATATTGCATCTGACTCCTGGATTTCACCCTTGAATTGACCAATATTACCCAAAAATAAAAAAAAGACCTTGAAAACTCTGCAACACAAACGCACACACGCGCGCGTACAAACACAGAGTGAAAAGGAGCTTGCATTTCCCTACACTTAAAGTGTAATACTGGAGCAAAGATACTACAATTTAAAAATTTTGAACAGTTAAAAAAGGAAAGTGAGTAGCAGTTGTGGTGTAGCAAGCCAAGCTGCCACTTGAGATGCTTATACTGAGGTGCCTGGCTCAACTTTTGGATACTTCATGCTTTTTAAAAAAATCTTTTAATTATTATTATTATTATTATCACTTTATGATACAGTTCCATAGGCCCTGGGATTTTCCTTTTCTTCCCACCCCCCCATCCTGAGTTCCCTAATATCATTACTAAAGTATAGTTCTTCATACACAGTCATATGTCCATTATTGTGGGCATGGACAATGGTAGAGAGTCTAGCATCCTATTGTCAAGATATAGTAAACAGTTTCATTGGGAGTCCATTCTTAGTCTGGAAGTAGAGATGCATACTGCATCACAGTTACTATAAAGCCACAATAATCACAGTTACTATAAAGCCACAATATAAAATCACAAATGGGAAGAAAAATAGAAATTCACAATGCCATGAAGTTAAATAATATGTTACTAGATGTGAGAGTCTCCATGACACAGTTACTATACATCCCATTAAATGAAAAGCCACAAAACAAAAGCAACAGGAAGAAAAAAGAAATTAACAACACCATGAAGTTAAATAACATGCTACTAAATGACTAATGTGTAGCTGAAGAAATGAAAATCAAGAACCTTCTTGAAGAAAATGATGGTACTGTATGATCTATGAACCATTGAAGAATTTGATCAGAAGAGTTTTGAAGAGATGAAACAAACAAAAAAAAATCAAAATGCATGAGATACAGTTTCTGCTGATCTTTGCTGGTGGAATGTGTCTCCTATAAGCAACAAATAGACAGGTTTTGTTTTTTTTTTAAATCCAGTCTACTAGTCTATAATGTTTGATTGAGTCATTTACATTCAGGGTTAAAATGTATGGGTGGCACTTTGGTCTTGTCATTTTAGCAATGGGTTGTTCATTGATTTAGTCTTCTGTTGTCATTTTACTATGATGTTCTTCACAGTACCTTTGGTTTTGGTGGGTGCTATTCCTTTTCTCTGTCAAAAGAACATCTTTAAATATCATTTGCAGGGCAGGTTTGGAAGAGGCAAATTCTTTGAGCTTTTCTTTACTATGGAAGAATTTTATTTCATTTTCAAAGACAAAAGAAAGCTTTGCTGGATATGTTATCCTGGGCAAACAATTTTCTTTCTTTTAGAATCTGGAATTTGTTGCTCCATACTCTTCTGGCCTGCAGAGTTTCCTGTGAGAAGTCTCCTGTGAGTTTAGTTGGCATGCCTTTATATGTCAATTGATTTTTTCACTTGCACACTTAAGGACTTTTTCCTTATGTTCAGCTGAAGACAGCTTGATTATCATGATACTTCATGCTTTTGATACAGATTCCTGTTAATGCTCCTGGAGGGGGGCAGCATATTAAAGTTAATGTCCTTGGATTCTAGCCACTCACATGGGAGAAGCAGTTGGAGTTTGTGGCTCTTGGCTATGGTCTGGGCTAGCCCTGGCTGTTGTGGGCATTTGAAGGGTGACCAGCAGATAGAAGACTCTGACTTTCCCCTTCTGTAACTCAGACTTGCAAACAAATAAATCTTGCTTAAAAACAAAAGAGAATGGGAACAGGCATATACAAACTTGATCATATCTAACAAAGTGTAAAAATTGAAAGCAAAGTTACTATACTTCATCATTAGCCTTACTCAGATACGAAATCAGAATGTAAGGCAGCCCTTGTCTTCAGATATATGGAGATGTTTTGGCACAGAGGATTAAGCCACCACTTGGAAAACCTACCTCCCTTAGCTGAGTGCATTTGAGTTTTGGCTACTCTGCTTCTGATTTGGCTTCTTAATGCATCGTGGTAGGAAGCATACAGTAGTACAATTTCTTGGGCCTCAGGCATCCTTATGGGGGACCTGGATGGAGTTTCAGATCTTGGCTTCATAATGACCCAATCTTAGCTGTTGTGGACATTTGGGAAGTGAACTAGTAGATAGAAGATCTACCCACTCTACCTCATCACACCCAAAGTCTCTTTTACTTTTTCAAGTAGATTATAATTGATTAATAAACACAAAAACATATGTCCTGGAAAATCTGTGTAGGACATTAAGTCATTGGACAACTTCACAGGTCCCCATGGCTGCAGTGATCCACTGTACCTGCCAGCTAAGGCCACATTCTGGATATCTGAATGTAGAAATGATGGTGACTCTGTCAAGGCTCTGCTTATCAACAGTCGCAATGGGGCGGCTAATGTTCTGGGGCTCTTTATAGGAAGAGCTACTTGAATCTAAAATGGAAAAATCACACAACAGAAGAGTGCACCTGGCATGCGTTATTATGACCTATTATCATATATACAAGAGGCTGAAAACTTTACTTATATCTCCCACGAGGCCGATGGCTCAAAATCAGCATGGTGAGGCTGACTGATGCATCTGTAGGAGAGGGCAACACCACCTCGTGCAGCTGCAGGAGGATGTGCTGGGTATACACACTCACTCCCCTCTAGAATATTCTCTTTCCCACTAGAACTCAAATTATCTTTAGCACAGGAGCCTCACTATACATTAATTCCCGCTGAGCTACCCTCACACAAAAAAATACTATTGCTCATCTCTCCAACCCCCACCTTATCACTGTGTCATATTCCTATCTTTTCAAGCCTTCTCAGCCTTCTCTAGAAATCCATGCTGATCGTAAGGCTGCATCGATTCTGTACAAGTGCCTTCTTATGTGAGCTCTCTTTCTAAGCTCGCTGGCCTTTTCTATAGTGTCTATCCCACATAAGAATGACACAAATTACTGCTACTATCAATTACAATGTTGATATAAAAATGTTTATATTAAGTAATTTACTACTTTTGTTCTGTCTTTACTGTTGTCTAGAGAAATTTAGATCTTTGGTATGCAACAGGTATTTTAACACTTGGTTGTCAGGTTCCATGAGAAAGCCAAGTTGAAATCCAAGGAGTATAAGCTGCATTTAAAGATTAACTTGTGAGGAACCATTGTTTCAGTGCACTGAATCTGGAGATTCAGAATGAGATTGCAATAGATAAGTATTTCTCAGTTGGTCTCTAACCTGATAACCGACTTCAGCTTTGGCCATTTCTTCCAAAGCTATTCTTGCTAAGATGAGAAGGGTATCCTCACCATGGTCTGATGATGCTGACATGAAATTTGGCCTTCCTAGCCCACAAAGAGTAAGAAATCATTTTTGATAGAGCCACCCAGTTAATAAGCAATCTGTCAGAGAGACCCTAGTTGATTGGGTAGTCCTTCCTTAAAGCTCTTGTCTTCTATTATGTTATTTTATTCTTCTTTCCTTCTCCCTTATGCCCTGCTTTTCCAACCCACAGTGATGGCACTCTTCCTTCTCTAATTTCAGTGTTATGGGTTCCCGCCAGACATTGCTTGAGAGAATTCTTCATCTACCTCCAAGACTTCAAGTACTTTCCTACATGTTTGCCTCTGAAACATTTACCTTCCAGCAAGCCTTTCCACTCCAACTCAGTTCATTTTTTAGTTGTATGCTGGGGAATAAAATTATTTCCTGGGGTACACACTGCAGCAACCACATCCGATGACATAAAGTTTGGCTCCTGCAAAGTAGGTGGTAAAAATATGTTTGTACATAGAAGATCTTGGCTAAAATCAACTACTGTTTCTCAACTCTGTGAACTTATGCAGAATATTTGAAGTTTCTAAAACTTCACATTCTCATCCAGTATGGGTGTGATCTTAGAACCACTGTTGTCATCCAGATCATCAATCAGGTCATGGAGCCCATGACAGCACACAGTAGGCTCACAGTGTCTGTGGGGACATTGTTGAATGATGGAGACAATGCAGAAAGGGGCACAGAGGACCAAAGAGAGTTGTTAGTATTTGGTTCTAGAAAAGAATGCATTAGTATCTTGGCCAAGTTGCTGAAATTCTAAATAAGAAACAAATATAAAATAAAGATCTGAGACACTTTTTCTTCCTACAAGTTGAAGAGGTCTCTTATTCTAGGGCTTTCATTTTTCTGTAGCAGCAAACTACTGGTATTGTTTATCTGTGGCATCATTTAGTCAAGCTATGAATTAATGCACAGAAACTTCTTTTCCAGTTTAATATCATTTCTACTTGATGCTTACTCAAATGCAACTAAATTAAGTGCATTCTCTATCTAAAGAGGGGTCTGTTTTTATACATTAAAATTTTTTCCAAAATTCAAATTTTGCCCTATGAAAGAGCAAAATAGGAGCATAGATGTTGATAGAAATCTTACTTATAATAGACATATTTAAAAATTCTATAATTGGAAAAATGAGGAAGCAATTAAAATGTCCTTCGTAGGTGAATGGGTAAATAAGTTGTGCTATACCCAGAGAGTGGGATATTATTCAACACTAAAAAAAAAGTGAACTAACAGGACATGAAAAGACATGGAAGAAACTTACATGTATATTACTCAGTAGAAAAAAAATGGATAGTGTAAGATTCCAACTAGGTGGCACTCTGCAAAAGACAAAATATGAAAACACACAAAAAAGGCAGCGGTTGCCAGAGATTAATAGGGATGAAGAGATAGAGAGGGAAGCACAGGACTTTAGGATGGGAAACTGCTCTGTGTGGTACTACACTGTGACTAGTTCTCATTATTTTTTGTTTGAACTTATGGGTACCAAACTAAGAATGAATGTAAACTATTGGCTCTGGGTGGTAATGAGCTGTCCATGCAGCTTTATTCATTGGGGAAATTTACGATAAAGGAGGCTGTGGTGTATGTATGTGCATGTGCGTGTGCCAAAAATATTCTGTGAGCCTAAAACTGCACTAATATCTATTAGAAAGATTAAGGCAGGAAATTACCCCCGATTAAAAAAAATAAGCAACCATTTAATCACAGAAACAAAGGGATTTATCTTTCAGTGATATTTTTGAAGCGCTCTTATCCTTTAAGGAGAAGAATGTCAGACAGAAAGAAGTTGAGAGGGCAGTGAATGGACATGAAAGACCAAGCAAAATACCCTGTTTCCCCTAGAATTTCTGTTTTTATACTAAAGTTGAATTTCAAATTAGGGTAGAGGCTGGGTGTTAGCCCAGTGGCTGTGATGCAGGTTTGAGCTGCTGCCATTCACACTGAAGGGCATGGGTTTGATTCCGGCTCCAGCTCCTCATTTTGGCTTCCTGATAACGCAGACCAGGGAACAGTAAGTGATGGCTCAAGTAACTGCGTTCCTGCCAGCCATGAGAGAGCCTGGGTTTTTGTTTCCAGCTTTCAACATCAGCTTTGGTCCAATCGTTTCTGTTTCAGGCACTTGGGAAGTGAATCATCAGATGGGAGGTCTCTGTCTCTCTAATAAAAAATAGTAAAAAAGACTGTTTCCCTCTGACTCCACCCGTCCCGTCCCTTAATTACATGGGCTTAGTCTCCTAGGTCTGTTTTTCAAATGTAGTGTTCCAGACAGAGATTCTGAAGTCAATGAGGCTTGTGAACAGCAGGAGATGTGCAGAACAGTCTTATTGTCATAGGAGAACTTGCTCCTCGCATGTGGAGTTGTGGTCTCAGTGCTGCTTGGTTGGTGCGAGAAGCTCTGCGTGGCCTACAGAAACCAGCACTAGAAGAGCACACATTGTCTCCTGGGTAATGTGCCACACCTCATGCTTCAGTCAAGAACAGGATGTGCTTAGATGCTGAACTTTAGTTTAATAAATCACTGAAACATGTGCACAATTCACGTTGAAAAGCTGCTTTTGGCTAACATAACCAACAAGGTTGGTTCTTGGAGAAGTCCAATTACATTTAGCCTGGGAAATTCATAAGGCAAATTTCACCTGGAGGATATTAAATGAGCATTCACTTGGCAAGTTTCCTTTACAAGGTGCATCACACTTCTTCATGAACATCACGGGAAAACACAGTATAACCAAAGCTAATCTAATGGCTGACTATGCGAGTCTCTCCATTTTCTGTCTCTACATACTTCCCCCAGTACTTTTACTCAAAGGTCACTTGAGTGCTTCCACTTTTGAAGTTATAACCCAACTTTCTATGAGTATATTTCTTTGGGTAGTGTCTGTATGTTTTTCTTGGATTGTAATAAAGCTTTCCCAAATTGCAACCAAGAGATCTTCTCCTCAACGTCTAGCTCCATCTATACTTTTATCCTTTGGGGGCCATGGGAGAGTGGGACACCAAGACTCACAGATGTCTAAGTTCCTTCTACAACATCTGGTAGTTTTTGCAAGTTATCTATGCACATCTTCCCCTACAGTTTAAATCCTTTTTAGATTATATATAGTATTTAATAACACATGTTTTGTAATTAATTTCTGCATTGTATTGTTCAGGTAATAAGGACAAGAAAAACATCTATAACTATTCAAAACAGATGCAACTGTTTGTACAAATGGTTTTGGATCCATAATTGCTTCAGTGCCTGGATTCAGAACCCAAAGATACAGATGAGGTAATGGTAGTTGCTTCTCCACACAGCAACTAAAAAATAGGAAGTGTAATTCAACTCACTCTATGGGAAAAGGCTGCATGTCCCAGTTTTAATGCTGATCCTCTTGACTCTGACGTGTAAACTCAGTCACATGGGTGACCTGTTTGTGCCCCATTTTCTATCTACCCTCATTGGACTGACATAAATCAGCATCTTCCATGGGCCTCAATCCATTCTTGTACTGTTTGCTGCTCCCCTCCCCATCCCTTAACCATACTCGAATTCCCCTGACTTCGTGGACTGCTCATTCTCTGGGCAACTTCTTCTAACTGAACGCTTTTACTACCTTCGAACTTCTTTCTCCCAATAGTCTTGCCTTTCTCCTCTTCCTGGCTAAATTCTGCTGGCCCTTCAGACTTCAACATAAATTCTTCCCACCCTTCAAGAAGCTATTCATGGCTACCTAAAAGAGGCTAGCCCTTGTGCACGGTCATGAGCATGACATTTGTTCTTTTGGGGAGCTCAGTTTACATATGTCTCATTTATCACCATCTCTCCAAGGTGATCTATAAATACTGATAGTACATTTAGCCATGGCTGGATATAGGAACTTGGGAGCTAACTGTAGGCAGGAGGCTGTGACAGTGCTCTCAAACAGCAGAAGAAAGGCTAAGGACCCACACCTAACCCTAAGGGGAAGAAATAAAATCTGAAGTCAGAGGGAAGAGAAAAGCACAGCTGGTTATCCAGATCCAAAGTGTTAGAAGCATGCCTGGAAACTCCAGCTCATGGGGACAGGACAAAGTGGACCCACCAACCATGCTTCCATAGAGGAGGGTGACCATACAAAAATGCCACTTCTTTCAAAATGACACAGAACTGGAATACAGTGTTAGTTTGAGCCCAGAGTTGTATTTTAGAAAACCAGATTCAAATATTTTCAAGTATAAAGGAAAGGGGTGGTAAGCATAATGCCAATGTTCAGGCTGGTGTGATAGTGTAGTACACTAATTCTCTGATTGTGGCATCAGTGCCTCATACGTGCACCAGAAAATGTCCTCACTTCTGACCCAGGCCCCTGCTTATGGCCTGGGAAAACAACAGAGGAAAGCTCAGCGCTTGGATCCTTGCAACCATGTGGGAGATCTGGAAGAATTTCCCTGTTCCTGGCTCCTGTCTTCAAATAAGCTTAGATCTGGCTGTTGAGGACACTGGAAAGTGAATCAGTGGATGGAAGATCTCTCTCTCTCCTTTTTTTTTTTTTTTGCAAGATTTGCCTTTTAAAGTAAAAATAAATACAATTTTAAAAGAATCATGGCAATGTTAATAAAAGAAGTCAAAATTTGCACTGGCAACAGATAACAAAGTACCAAAATCTACCAACCAATAAAGCATCCCCCTCACCATAAATAAAACAAGAAGAAAACAAGACTAGCCATAACTTCAAAACATAGTAATTATAGAAGCTAAGTGATCAGCATGTGGGGTTTAGATTATACATGTGTACTTATGCAGGCTTAATATTTTCCATAGTTGTTTAAAAAGGTAAATAAAATAAATGGAATAGGAAAAAAAGAGGTATTTTTTTTTAAAGAAGGGACCTTAATTATTTTCTTGAGTGCACATAAGTCCTTAGAGTAACATAGTTAAAATATTTTCCAGTCCATTGGGCATAGTTACATACATAGGAAAACTCTCATCCCCTCTTAGAGTTCATTCTTCTGCTGAACATTTTCTGGCTTACAAATGGACGCATTTTTTTAAAAAAATATTTATTTATTTTTATTAGAAAGGAAGATTTACAGAGAGAAGGAAGACAGAGAGAAAGATCTACCCACTGGTTCACTCTCCAAATGGCTGCAACAGCCAGAGCTGAGGCAGTCCAAAGAGGCGGAAGCCTCTTTCATGTCTCCCTTACAGGTGCAGGATCTCAGAGCTTGGGCCATCCTTCACTGCTTTCCCAGGCCATAGCAGGAATCTGGGTAAGAAATGGAGCAGCCAGGACATAAACCAGTGCCCATATGGGATTCCAGCACTTCCAAGAGGATTAGCAAATTGAGCCATTGTGCTGGACCTAAGAGTTAAAGTCAGTCATGTTTCCAAGAACTTACAAGGAAACTGTGGAACAGGGCTATAATAAGTTTGCAGGCTGTTTCACCACAGGGCTGTGATACTAAAAGTGACATTTGAGGCCGCAGGTGAGAAACTTGTCAAATTTATCAAATGGATCTCACAAGCCCACACCACCCACACTCACAAATAAATCACAGATAAACGGATGGAATAAATTTAAAAAATGTAAGAAATTAAAAGCATATTTAAGAAAATATATTTTAAAATTTAATTTTTTACATGAAAAAATGATGATTACAAATGTTTTAGTTTCAGAAATCATAAAGAAAATAAAAACCATATTTATCCAGATGGTATTTTTACTGTGGAAAATTTAAACAGGGAAAACAAACATCAACAGATCAACATTTGCAACATCCATGCAGGCAGAGAACTAACAAGCCTCTATATGAAGCACTGCTATAACCCTTTAGCAACACCACAGAAACTCCAACAAATGACATAAAGAGGCAATTTATTGAAAAGGAAATTCAGGTGTCTGGTAACATATCAAAATGTTCTTCACTCTGAGCAGTACTGATGAAAAACCAATGCAAATTGCTCCCACGAAATCATCTTCCTACAGACAGGCAAATACCTAGGGTGGAGGGACTCTCGGGAGCTCTGACAATCCTCCCATTTGTGCTGGGTAAGTAGATTTCTATGCCTTCTTCGGAATGAAGCTGGAAACAGTGACCCAAATTCAAAATGTAAGTATTTGCTCTTGCATTGATTCTACTTTGGAAAATACATTTTACAGATACAAAAACAGTTGTGTATCAAAATGTTCAATTGTCTTTAATGAAGAACTTTTGAAATATCAGAAAATTGGAGAGCATATGAATAGTTTGCAGCAGGGAATACTTGGGCAAACAGGATGTGTTCATCTGGTATTTTTCCAGAGCAGTTAAAACAAATCAGCAGTGACTTGCAGGATGGAAGGACATCCCTGTTGTAGAGTTCGTGGGGAAGGGAAGCTTCTGAGCAACACGTGGTATAGACATCAAGTTGAAGAAACAAATGCATGTTTATATTCATGTTCACACACAGAGGAGAAAGTGTTGCTGGTAATTTGTATATAGCCCTTAGAGTTTAGAGAAGTACAAACCGTTCTCATTTAAAAGTTTCTTTTCAATGTTTCACTGGCCACTAAAAAAATCACTATTTTGAGGATAAAAATTGAGACCAGTTTTGGGAAAGGTGACAATCTGGCCCAGAAATGAAGGAGGGATATAGTTGATAAAGGAGGGGATAGCTGATTAAGGAAAAAAAAAAAAGGCCAAGACTCAGAAGAACAGGAATCTTTCCAGTCATCAGGGGAATAGGCACTGAAGGTGGGGACTGGTAAGAGGTTGGAATGAGTGATGAGGGATCTATGGGGGTCAGAAGCCACCGGTAAGTGCTCGTCTTCTAGCCCTATATAACAAGATCACCACTGCAAAGTCCTTACATGGTAACTTTGATATAGATGCCAAATACTACTAGGTTTTGGCCTCTCAAAGTCTCTAGGTCTCTCTCCAAGTTTCTTTGCAAATCAATCTCTTACTAAAATAAACTCACTGCACTCAAGGAGTGGAACACTACGTCCAGACAATCCCATACGGTCCTGCAGCCCAAGACCTAAGAGTTCATTCATCTCCTCTACAGGTAACATCTTGATGGTATGTCTTGGTTTGAAGTTGTTTTCCAAGATTCCCAGCCTCTAAGCAAAAGGTCACCATCACTTGCACACATCCTCAATTTTGACTCTCATCCACTTTATGGTTGTCTTATTGTTGACCAACCAGCAGGACATGAGCATTATGAGGCTATGGAAACTTGAACACAAAGTGAAGATACAGCTTTCAACATACGCTTCAATCTTGAAGATTCTGTATCCTCTAGGAGTCAAGATTTAAGGGATAGCGGCTCACTCTTTGTTCTGTGCTTTCCAAATAAATACTACTTTCTTCCACTGCCCCATCTCATTAGGTGGCTGCAGTGAGTGAGGTGAGTGGATTCAGATTTTGAGGTTCTACAACAAAAGGAGGGATGACAAATTAGATGCAGGATGTAGACCTGAGCATGCATGAACTCAGAATAGAAGGAAGGGTGAACAATTGGCTCCTTCCTTACCAGCTGACCAAAAAAGGGGTCCAGTTAGGTTCACTAGCTGCCTGCAAATCCCTCTGAGCATTCAACTGTCCGGCATAATTTCAGAACATCCTAGAAGCTTTCTGATACAACCAGTCAGTGACCCCTAACTTCTAGAAACCAGGAGGATTAGCAGTTTCTATAGCCGTCTTTAAAGCAAAGGACCACCAACTGGTTACTGGCTGCTAGTGGAGCTCCTTACCACACCTGTAACACACATACACTGCTCTGGTGCAGATTTCTGTCTGATGTGCAATATATTGTTAAGTCAAATAATTGCACACAATAGTAACTCTAACCCTCAACTGACTGCTTCCTCAAGTCATTGAAGCAGACTGCTGACTGCCCATGGCACATCATTCAAGTATTCCTTCACTGTGTCCAGAGAGACACAGGGGAGGTGCAGAGGTGAAGTGCTGTGTCCTGGACAGGTCTACACTTATGTCTCTTAAATACTTTTGCTCTGACAGGTGAGATGTGGGAATACTCAGAAGATGCTTTCCCAGCATTAATACTACTCAAACTTTTCATAGTATGAATGTCAGTCTCTACTTCTACCTACCAGGATCCTCAGGACTCCCTCAAACACCTCACTTTTGTTACATTAGAGACGCAGAAGTGGTGTCTCTGGGGAGGTGAGGATCCTAGTGGGAGCGCATTCCATCCCGGGGCTTCAGAAGGAACAGGGTCTTTTTTTTTTTTAAAGATTTATTTTTTTTATTATTATTTTTTTTTATTGGAAAGGCAGATATACAGAGAGGAGAGACAGAGAGGAAGATCTTCCGTCTGATGATTCACTCCCCAAGTGAGCGCAACGGGCCGATACTATGCCGATCCAAAGCCAGGAGCCTCTTCCGGGTCTCCCACGCGGGTGCAGGTTCCCAAAGCTTTGGGCCGTCCTCGACTGCTTTCCCAGGCCACAGGCAGGGAGCTGGAAGGGAAGCAGGGCTGCCGGGATTAGAACCAGCGCCCATATGGGATCCCAGGCGTGCAAGGCGAGGACCTTTTTTAACCACTTGCGCCACCGCGCCGGGCCCAAGGAACAGGGTCTTAAACACATTCCTCAGCGGGATGGGTATCCCTGACCTATCAAAAGGCTTCTGGAAGTGGGGACTGGGATGTTCTTTCGCAAGGCCTCCAGGTATTTTAATCAATTCATGTTGCATCAAATGCTTTGGAAACCATTGAAGGCTTCACTGTAATGTTTGAAACTAAGGTAGGAATCCAATAAACACCTTCAGGCTGGCTGATTTCTACAGAACATAAGAGTAGATGTTCTTTGTCTTTGTGTCATGTGACATCATCTGGCTCAATACTGAAACTACTATACTACATGTGGCTTCTCAAAGGAACAACTTCATCTTCACTCTTGGCTGTCTTCCTCCTCAAAATGAGATAAAATAATGTAAATGTAGTATCTTAAAAGTATTCACAGGTCTCTGTAGTCCACAGAAAGATAACAATGTTGGCAAAATTTGCATTTCTAGGGTGATGTTAAAATAATAGGCACGGTATAGAATATTCAAGCCACAATAAAGAAAAAAAAATTTCCATTATTTGTTCACCAATATCTTGGGAACTCCTACTATGGGCCTGGTCCTACTAAGACACAAGGAATGCTTCAGTAAACAGAAGAGCAGAAATCCTTGCCAGAGTCTTCTTTTCCAACAAACTAATAAAAAAAATGTAGTGCACTGCATAGGATGTGGGCCAGTGATTAGCCTGTATGGCAACAGAGAAGAGAGGAAAGACAGCAGCTGAGCCCAGCTGTGCTACTCAGAGCAGGTTTCACTGAGAAAGTGATTTTCAAACAAGGAGGCACAGAAAATGAGCCAGGGAGATGGTGGTAAAGGTAAGGCTGAAGGATCAGCAGGTGGCTTATGTATGCCTGGAGCACCTGAAACCAAAGCTACAGTTGGCAGTGCAGACGCCTGGTGGGACAGCCAAAGCAGCACAGCATTTGCAGTTCCCCTGTGTGTAGAACCAGGAGTAACTGAAAGCTTTGCAGCTGAAGAACATCACAACGGAGCTCACATGTGAAGAGGCTCCCTTGGATGTGGCTTAGTGAGCAGATGGCTGGGGGGATGGTGGCAAGTGGGAGGAAGAAGAGTGAGGAGATGAGTCAGGAGGCCACTGCTGTCTCCAGAGGAAGGAGGCGAATGGTCTGGCGAGGACAGCAGCAGTGGGGGTGACAAAAAGGGGTTGAATTCCCAATATATTTTGAAAAAAAAAAGATTCATGAAAGAATCCAAAAGAAGGAAATAAACAACAGGGAAAGAGATAAACCCAGAAGATGTGAAACAAAGTGCAAGAGGAGGTGGGTAGATGTAAACCCAAATGTGCCAACAATTAAATTAAATTAAGTTGAATTAAGTGTAAAGAGACCAGATGTTCCAGTTAAAAGCAATAAATTAGCAGAATGAATATAAAATTCAACTATCCACTTTATAAAAGACATTTAAATACAAAGATAACAGCACAAAAGTAAAAGAGTAGGCAAGAAGCATACTGTGTAAACCATAACTAAGAGAACAAGTGTCTCTGCATGAATACATCATGTAACAGACCTGGAAGTAAAAAGCTTTTGCTAGTGATTAAAGTAATTATTTCATCATAAGACAAAATAAAAATAGGATATAGAGATTTGAATGCACTACTGGCAAATTTTACTTAGAGACAAAACAGAGTTCGAAAACCTTATGAAAAGTACAATTTAAAGATAAATTTATTTTGCTATGAAAGAATTCAAATCCAAGTATATGAGGGGATTCAAAAATATTGTGAAAAATGTTTATTATGAGAAAAACATGGGTAGATTGCAAACATTGTTGCACCAAAATAAACTTTTCTTTTAACTCTATTTCCCTTACAAACTTTCAGGTACAGAATTATATTCCAGGAGCTGCAGAATACGCAATACTCTCAGTGCCTATGGCACATCTTCAAAACATTTATACTCTAGTGTATGAAATGCATCATAAAATTTCACATATAATTCATTTCCTTGGCTCTTCCTGCAATTACACTGGAAGGCAGGGAATAGATAATTATCTCAGTGGTTTACAAATGCCGGGTTTGCATTCTGGTTGTGGTTGCTGGCTCCAGCTACATGACACATATAGAGCCTAGCATCCAGCAGTGATAACACAAGAACTGGGTCCCTGCAACCTACACCAGTGACCGCCAACCTTGGTCTAGCTGCAGCCATTGTGGGCATTTGGCAGAGTAAACCAGTGGATGGAAGTTCTTTCTTGGTCTGCTGTTCTCTGTCTCTCAAATAAAGTAAAATAAAATAAGATAAAATAAAACTAAGTAGATGAAACAGAAAACAAAATCATTAATATTATGAAAATACTATTGATGATATCTAATAACTTATGCAATTGGATTTGCAAAGATGGACTAAATAGAAAAACTGATAAAAACCAGATAATATTTAATATAATAGAAAATCTAAGTAGTCCCATAGCCACTAAATAAATTAAACCAATAGATAAATATTTTGCTTTCTCTACAGCCTCCAGTGACAGATGCTTTCCTCAATAAATGAAGAAACAATTTAACCTTAAAATCTAATCCAGATTAGAGAATGAGTGTGCAACTATTAAGTCATGTCATGAAGCTAGTGCACAGAAGAGAATTCTGTGTATAAATACAATCAAATAATTTAAGTGGAATGGACAAGTTTCCTAAATTATAACACTAAATGTGATTTAAGATGATTTAAAAAGAATCATTCTTTCATTTTATTCTAAACTATGCATACTAAAAATTATATTCATTATGAAAATTTTTGCCTTAAAATGATAAAAATAAAAGATGTAAAAACTATATAAAAATTCATAGGTGAATTCTGCAAAACATTTAGGGAAAAATCAACTTCAACTTTACAAACTACACAAAAAGAAAAAAGGAAACACTTGCTATTTCCCTACTTTTCTATGAGGATACCATCCCTGTAACACCAAAATCATCAAAAAGGATATTAAGTGAAAGCTATGTATCAACAGCCATCAGGAATGTGGGCCTAGTATTCACAATGAGTTGAATCAAGCAGTATATAGAAAAGAACCAAGACAAAATAAATTGTATTCTAGGAGTGTGAGGTTGGGTTAACATTAAAAAAAACAATAAATATCAACCACTATATTAATATAAAAAGAGAAAATATTTGACTAAATTAAATACCTATTCATTATATATGTATGTACGTATATATTAAATATCCTGAAAACACAGAATAAAAGGAATTATTAATTGTTGTAAAATATTTATTTTTAACTCTATTTTTGAAATCTTATTTTATAGTAAAATGTTGCACTGTTTTCCCCTAATGTTAGAAACAAAGTAATTACATCTAGTCTTACTCCTTGTAGAGCAGATTTCAGCTAATGCAACAAGGTAAAAATATACAAAAAGAGTTAATTTTAGAAAAGGCAATAGTTTCTTTTCAGATGACAGGAATGTCAGTGTGAAAAATTCTATGAGCTCTACAACTAACAAAGGCATTTGGCAAGACTACAAGTTATCAAGGCAATATAAAAAATCAATTCAGTTTCCATGTTTTATAAGCAAACAACTGGAAAGTGAAATTAAAACAAGTCCATCTAAAATGACTTTGAAAAACATAGTAACTTAGCAAAAGATGCCAAAACTTCCTACACTGGACTACAAAATGAAAGAACACCTAAATAGCTGGAAAGATCAACCATGCTTTTGGACTGAAAAAAAAAATTAGTGCTGTGGTCAGCTGACATGAAACAGATTCATAGGTTCAGTACCATTCTGTTCAGTAATTCCAGTAGTCCTTTTTGTAGAAACTGACTGACAGATTCTAACATTTAAATGAAAATGAAGTTGATCTAGAATGATAATGTATAAAATGGAAGCCTTATAGAACACTAAGCAACTGCAAAGCTATATTAAACAAGTCAGCATGATGCAGGCATAAAGACATATGTGGTTAGAAACCTAGTCTTCAGAAGAGGACAACATGTGCAATAGTGGCCCCAGATTTTAACTTCTGGTGTTCCTGTAAGCCATCTTTGTGTAGGCACACACTGTGATGTCTGTACAACAATGCATTTCTCATAGGTGCCATCAGTGGGACAAAAACAAAGACAGAAGTAAGTGGTGTAAGATAAGGTTCAGAATTAAACCCACCAATACGCCAAGCAATTTGACAGTGGAGAAAAAGACTTTAGATATGGTACTGGCAAAAGCTATTCTCTCTTTCTTTTTCTTTCTTTTTTTTTTTTTTTTTTTTACTGTTTATTTATTTTTATTACAAAGTCAGATACACAGAGAGGAGGAGAGACAGAAAGGAAGATCCTCCGTCTGACGATTCACTCAACAAGTGACCACAACAGCTGGTGCTGTGCTGATCCAAATCCGGGAACCAGGAAACTTTTCGGGTCTCCCATGCTGGTGCAGGGTCCCAAGGCTTTGGGCTGTCCTTGACTGCCTTCCTAGGCCACAAGCAGGGTGCTGGATGGAAAGCAGGGCCACCAGGATTAGCACCAGTGCTCATATGGGATCCCGGCGCACTGAAGGCAAGGACTTCAGCCACTAGGCCACAGTGCCAGGACCCAAAAGTTATTCTTTCATATGAAAAGAAAAAGTGCCTCAACTCTCAACTGATACCACACATGAAAATCATGCCAAGATTAGCCCAACCAAACATTGAACTTGCAACTGTACCACTTTAAAAAGAGAATTCAGTCTGCCACTGGAAGTAGGTAAATATTTCTCAAGAAATAGTACAAAGTAGTAACCACACAGAAGAAAACACTATATGGTAGGTTTTATCAAAATACCATTTGATCTCACCAATAAAGTACCATTTAAAAAATCAGTAGACCTATTACAAACTAGGAAAATAATTCACAAGATATATACTTGATAAATTCATGGATTTCCTAGCTCTGACAAAGGCTATTTAAGAAAACATTATTTAATAAAAGGGTGAGGGAGACTTCCTATGCTAAAAGAAGAATGGATTCCAATCCAAAAGCTACAGTTAGGTTGAAGATATTTCCCATCTGAATAATCTGGGACAGTCTGAGCGTCAAAATCAAATGTGGTCACATAATCCATCCAACAAAATAAAATCTGCAACTCCACAAGTTAATTAAAAGAGAAGGTAAAACTTTTCCATAACATGAATGTTGATAAAGAAGTGATAGAAATTAGTCAGTGGGTACTACAATTAATAGATAAAATTTTGGTGAAAAAAATGCAATGGATTACAAATGGAAAATAATCAATTTTACAAGGAGAAACTTACTTACATAACCTTAACCATGTGATTAAAGTTAGCATCACAAGTCATGGAAATCAACATAATATGATTTTTGGCATGATGTATGATAAAGTACAGAATACTACTTTTGCTCTCCCATTCACTAAAAGCCAAACTCTAAAAATCAGGAATACTTGGAAATCACAAGTTAGAAGGCATTCTACAAATTAACTATCCATATTCTTATAAAATAATAAAATCAAGGAAAGTAGAGAATGGTTAAGGATTTATACTACATGAAAAGGGCAAAGAGTCAAGATGTTAAAATGCAACTCAAGATTTAAAGCTAAACTCCAGAAAAATAACAGTTATGGAGGACATTTTCTGGAGAATTGATGAGCCTGAATGTAATTGTTAGAAATATGAAAAATTAGGGCCCAGCACAGTAGCCTAGTAGCTAAAATCCTTACCTTGCATGCGCCAGGATCCTATATGGGTGCCAGTTCTGATCCTGGCAGCTCCATTTCCCATCCAGCTCCCTGCCTGTGGCCTGGAAAAGCAGTCGAGGACAGCCCAAAGCCGTGGGACCCTGAACCTGCTTGAGAGACCCAGAAGAGCTCTGGGCCTCTGGTTTTGGATCGGCGCAACTCTGCCCATTGTGGCCGCTAGAGGAGTGAATCAGTGGATGGAAGATCTTCCTCTGTCTCTCCTCCTCTCTGTACATCTGATTTTCTAATAAAAATAAAACAAATTTTAAAAAAATATGAAAAGATAAAGAACTCCTTTATTAGGGGAAAAGATGCTGCAACATGTACCACATGAGCACAAAATTTAAAATATGCATCAATCAAGTTTAGTAATAACACAGAACAAAGAAATCTTTCCTACTCTGGAAACTGGCATATCCATGCTATAAACAATTGGTATTGCCTACTAACGTTTAAGGCATGTAAACCCTATGAGCCAGCCTTGCCACAACTATTAAATTCTCCTGGAGGAACTCATAAACTTGTGCGCCAGGGGAGAAGTACAAGATACACCATGGTGGTGTAAGGACAGATGAAAACTGCAGAGTCTAAATGCTTTTTTCCAGAAGTGTGTATTTAAAAGAAGCATATCCAAGTGTTAAATACAAGAAAGTAACGAATATGAAAGAACTTTAGGTGCTCACAGTGTAGGCAGTTTACAAAGCATATGTTGGGCAAAAAGAGACAGAAAGTCACACAGGGATATGTATCATCTCATCATATATCAAGCATATAATTACCACAATGACATGTAGGGATGCATACAAAAATGGTACAACTACAAAGAAAAGGTAAGGATGATTCTCAGGAAAGTCAGGTTCCTGGGTTGCCTAAGATGCAACGGGGCGTTCATGATCTCTTTATACTCTAAAAATAACAGGATCATAAACAAATTTTCTTTGTGTGAATCATAACCACTAATACTTAAATTAAAAGTGAAAACTGAAAAATTTGAAAATATTTTAGGATTATCTGAAAATATGATAAACATATTAAGCCCTGATTATAAGTTTATTTAAATATAACCATATTTCCCCAACAAAAAAAGGTAATGTAGTAACAGTGGCACTGTTCCATGTTTGAAAACCTCTCAAGTGAAGGGCTTAAGAGAAAGCCTAGATTTATCCATTATATAATCAAATCAACTCTGATTTAATCTGATCTGATTTAATCTTACTTGAAAGGCAGAGAGAGAGAAGGCAGAGATCTCCCATATGCTGGTTCATTCCTCAAATGCCCAGATGAACAAGGCCAAAGCTGGGATCCAGGAACTCAATCCAGATCCCTCACACGGGTAGCGGGGACCCAAGTACTTGAGTTATGCCCCTCCTGGGCTTGCAAGGTTTACATGAGCAGGAAGCTGAAATTGAGAAAGGAGCTGGGACTTAAATCCATGCACCCAGACATGTATCGTTGTGTCCCAAGCAGAGTCTTAACTTCATACAAAATGCCTGCCCTAGGCTAGATGCTCATGTCTGTTTCTGCATTGTTTTTGGTGCTTTGGTTAAAGGACAGAGAACAAGTGCAGCCGCATACCGCTCTTTAGTTAGGAAACAGAGGAGAATTTAAATTTTTCCCCAAGTAATTAAAAAATATTTTTGGTCTTTGATATCACACAAAGTCCTTCCCAAGTCCCTTTGCAAATGACTTTCAAGGTCCTGGAAATGGATAACTCATTCTAGCCATGGTCGTCCTAGAGGAGACTGAAGTTGGTGCTGACACCAAAAAGTCGCAGTGTGACTAACTTAAATGCCTACAGGCTGGAAAGTCAAGGTAACACAGAGTGAGACAAGATTGAGTTGTCATTTCATTCCTTGCCTTATCTCTGAGGACTGGAAGATATAAACACCAATTCTCTCTAAGGCAAATGCACATTCAAATGTTCAAAACCATAAACAGGTTGAATTTAAGGAATAACTGGGGCACATCTATTCAATACACAATAATTAGGTAAGACATTTAAATCCTGTCACACATTTGATATTTTGACAAAACTTATGGCTTTGCATAGCAGCTACTGCAATTTTTACTATTTCACATTTCTTTTTCTTCAACAGAAGGGCAAGAACAAAGATATGAAAGGTTGAGAGCAAAGGTTATGGCATTGATGGCTGGAAACTATTCTCTGACTCGAAGGAAGAGACTACCCTGACTCACCGTGGTATGCCAGAAGACTGGACTGCTGAGTGGAGACAGTTTAGACATGTGATTTCACTATGGTGTCACATTCACTACTGTACTCCGTCTTGGCTCTCTTCCATAAGGAAGTTAATCACATGCACCCTGATTCATCAGACACTGTCCCAGGTGCTGAATCTGTTTGGCTCTTAAATTAGAACTCCCCTCAAGCTAGCAAAAGTTATTAATTAATTAATTAGTAAAATGAAGATGAAGAAAGACTGCCTAATGGATACTATCACAGTAAAACAGGAGTAAGAAATTCCTGCATTCCATTGCACAAAAAGTGACTACAGACAGTGATAATGTACGCATCTTCCTAAAATAAAAGCTAGCAAGAAGGAGTTTGAATGTTTTCGCTATAGAGAAGTTATAAGTGTTTAGAAAATAAGGATGGAAATAGCACTATCCTCACAGGGTTACTGTAGCAATGAAAGAACATAATTGTGTAGATATCAGAGGCATCTGGCAGGGAGAAATGACTTGACAGAGGTTGAACTTCACGGCATCACACTCTGTACTACTCACTATATTGTTTCAGGAGGTCTCATGGATACTTACAAACAGATAAACTGAACTTCATCAAAGGCCATAATTAAGAGTTTATAAATAAGAGAATTGTATTTGTTTTCTAAAATAATAAATCTAATAGTGGACTTAGATATAGAAATATAAATAATCCTTGAAAGTCAATAATATAAAGACAAATAACAATACATGAACAAAGGATTTTAACAGTTACTTATAAAAAATCTACACAAGTAGTCAATAATCATATGTAAAGATGCTCAACACCAAAGTCATACAGAAATTAAGTCAACACTACAATGAGACATCACTTCACTCCAACTTGAATGGCTAAGATATAAAAGACAAAGCAAACTGTGGCAATGCAGCAAGGTGGAGGAATCCACCATGGGAGGAGGGTTGGGGTAGGGGTAGGGGGAATCCCAGTGCCTACAACTGTGTCACATAATGCAATGTAATAAAAAAAAAAGACAAAGTACTGGCCAAGATGTGAACTTTTACCTTGAAATACTGCTGGTGTGGATGTACAACAATATAGCTACTTCTCAAAGTTTCATAGGAGTTTCTAAAAAAGTTATCATGTAACATTTACATTTGTCTCAGCAATTTCACTTTTAGTACATACCAATGAATGATAAAAATATGTTTGTACATTTATTTTTATGTTCATCAACTGATGAATGCATAATGTGAATGTGTTACACCCATATTACTTAGCAAGGAAAAGCAATGAAGCTATTATATATGCTACTATGGAGACAAATTTTGATAATGCTCTAAATGAAAAGTGTAGTCACAAAAGGTAACATATCACATGACCATATTTGCATGAAATGTCCAGAGCAGATAAATATAAATTGGTGAGGACACAAAATAGATGAATTCTTGGCTGGAAAAAGTAGAAGAGGCAGCAAGAAGCTGCTTCTAACAGGTATGGGATTGCTAGCTAATGGGTGATGACCTGTTGTAAATATCAGTTATGCTGATAGTTGCATATATCTGTACATGCACAATGATTTGAATACTTTAAATGAGTGAATTTTAAGGTATGTGAATCTCAAAAATTTTCTTAAAATATCTTTCTCAAAGTAGCAGTAAAAACTAGATAATGAATAATCGGTTCTTCAGTACAAACAGTGGTAACAAGAGCTTTCACACATGAACATAAAACTCTGAGGAAGGAATCCCTTCTTTCTGAACCAAGGGCTGTGGTCTCAGGGGTTTGGAGCAAATATTTGTTGTGTCTTTTTCTGTCTCTGTCCTTCCACCACCTGATCCCAGACAAAAGCAGAGTCATGGAGAAGGTTGTTTTACAAGTTGGAACAGGAAAACAAATACCCTGACTTCTGGTCAGAGAACACTGAAAAAATGTCAGGGAGATTATGAAAGAGAAGAGCAAGACATGCATGAACTTTGGCTGACCTCTGAGATGTGCATGCATTGATCTAACCTTAACTGTTGCAACAGAGGCTTTGATAAACTCCACAAAGCAATGTGTGAACTTCTGGCTGATCTCTGAGATGTACATGCCTTGATCTAATCTTAACCATTAAAGCAGAGGTGTTGATGATAGAATGACAGACCTAACTGCCATCTAGGTGTCAGAGTGGCCAATGAGTAGCACATAAACTGGAAGGATCCAAATATCATTATGAAGTCCTGAGTACTGACTTGACATTGGAACCACTTACCAAGATGGGCAAGAATTTGAAGTTTGAATCCAAGAACATGGATTGTCTGATAGAACAGACAAATTTAACATTCTCAGAATTTAAAAAGACCCATGTTCACTTTAGACACAAGAGCAGTCCTCTTTAGCCATGGATTTGCCTGGCATGGTTTCAGTTACTTGCAGTCAGTTGGGTAAAAAACTAACATGAACATCTTTCTCTTTCTTCACAATTTCATGGAGATATGATTTATAAGTTTTGGCAATTCCAGGATATGGCTAGTTTTCTTAGACATTTGGGAACTTTTAATTTTTAATCTTAATTTTTCATTTAAAGGCAGCACTTCATGGTTTAACTTGGACATATCTAAATCACTAGCATCACTACTCTGCATCACTATTCTTGCACTTTGCAATCATGATAAAGTAAAATATGGGTGACTTCAATATTACACTGTGCACCACAATAATAGATCAGATAACAAACGGCTTCTAAGACAGCTTGAGAGAGAGGCAAAGAGAGATTATAATCACGAAAGTTTTTTTGACAGTATATTGTTACAATTGCCCTATTTTACTATTAGCTTTGTTAATCACTTAAGGTGCCTAATTTACATGTTAAAAATCAATCATAGTTATGTATGTATTGGACAAAAACATTTTAAGTCAGACTCAGGTACTAAATGTGGTTTCAGCCTCCCTTAGGGTCTGGGAACACATCCTCTGGGGACTAGGGAGGACTGCTTTAGTCAAATATTAAGGATTAAATCCAAGTTATTTGACACGCAAACAATTTGGAAAACCTCACATTTCAAGGCAAAAGACAAACAACATATGTCACTCTGAGATGAGAAAAATGTTTGGCACTATTCAGCAAAAGCAGTTATTTCAACCATATCTGAAGAACTAAGGACAAACAGATGGAAAAATGGAAAGATTCAACAAAGAAACAAAAGATATAAAGAAGCATTGAATCGAAATTTTAGAGATTAAAAAAATATAGCTGCTGGGTGGGGTAAGTGGCAAAATGGAGAGGCAGAGGAAAAAAAAATGCTTGAATTTGAAGAGAACCAATGGAAAGCCTCCAATATGATATCAGAGGCAAAAAAGGCACTCAAGAACCAAAGAAATGTCAAAATGTTGAACATTTGTGTCATCAAAATTCCACAAAAGAAGTGAGTAATACACAAAAGAATATCTGAAAAAATGGTGGCTGAACTGTACTGAAATGTAGTGAGTGATCAACTTACAACAAACTCTGAACAAAATAAAAAGAAAACCATGCGCAGTCAAATCATAATCAAATAACTAAAAATCAAAGATAAGGAAAAAAAACCTTGAATGTAGCTAGGAAAACCACTGACAAACATGGAAACCACCATTTGTATGACTGCAAATTTCTCATCAGAAAGCACAGAGGCCTCACATACTCAGAAACGGATGAAAGGAAAGTAACAAATTTTTTTTTTTAGCTGTGTAAGTAACCTCCTAGAATGAGGAGGAAGTACAGATATTCTCAGATGATGGAAAAATTAAAATGAGTCACTTGGATTGCTTTGAAAGAAGTGCTAGGAAAGTTACTCACGGTGGAAATGACATGCTGGGGTAATGACAAGCATTCATCGAGAACATAATAGATTTTTCTTAATTTCTACAAAGTGTGACTGAAAGAGTGATAATACTGTCTGATGGGAATTTCAGTTTTATACTGAAAGTAAGTGTAATACACAAGACACCCATGCATAAAGTGGGTAAAGCAACTAAATGGTGATAAGATTTGTACATTCCCCATGAAGCGGTAAAATACTATAAAATATTAAGTCATGCGGGTCATAGAAGATAAGTGTGGATATTGTAATCTCTAGGAAAACCACTACAAATTATACAGAGACCAGACAACTTACAACCAGATATCATTTTTTCCCACATTTCTCAGAGAAAGCTAAGAAATGGGGAACAAAGGAACAAAAAGAAGGAAGAAATGGTAAAGAAAGGAAAAAGTTGTCTAGGCCAACCAAACCATTCCAATAATTCCATTAGCTACAAGTTGTTGAAAAATACTAAGGATCAGCACTGTGGAATAACAGGTAAAGCCACTGCTTGAAGTGCTGAGATCACATGGGCACAGTTAGAATCCTGGCTGCTCCACTTCTCCCCTCTATGCTTCTAGGCAAGCAGCAGAGGATGGTCCAAGTCTTTAGGTCCCTGCACCCTTGTGGGAGACCTGGATGAAGCTCCTGGCTCCTGGTTCATGGCTTTGGCTGGGACCTGGCCCAGCACTGGCCATGGAGGTCACAGGGGGAGTGAATCAGCAGATGCTCTCTGCTGGTACCTTTCCTACTGCCGCTGTCTCTTTGGAACTCTACCTTTCAAATAAACAAATCCTTAAAAAAAGAGAACACAAGTTAACGGACACAGATTATTGGAATGGACTAAAAATAAGACCCAATAATAGCCTTCTTCATGTAATCTGAGAAATGTGGGGGGAAAATGAGATCTGGTTGTAAGTTGTCTTGTCTCTGTATAATTTGTAGTGGTTTTCCTAGAGATTACAATATCCACACTTATCTTCTATGACCCGCATAGACTTAATATTTTATAGTATTTTACCACTTCATGGGGAATGTACAAATCTTATCACCATTTAGTTGCTTTACCCACTTTATGCATGGGTGTCTTGTGTATTACACTTACTTTCAGTATAAAACTGAAATTCCCATCAGACAGTATTATCACTCTTTCAGTCACACTTTGTAGAAATTAAGAAAAGGTAGCTCAAAAGGAAGCAATGAACAAAGTTAGACCCCGAAAATATTAACAAAAAGAAATCTGTTGTAGTTGCATTAATATCAGATATACTGATATTAGAGTGAAAGAAATTTCCAAGGATAAGAGAGATTAAATGTAATGATTTAGCAAAGGTATACACACTAACAATAGAGCTTTAAGACACATGGAATAAAAAAACCACTGAAGATATTTGGTAAATTTCTTAGAAAAATTAAACATATTTACATAGATTCCAGGAATCCCTCCTTAGTTATTTATTATAAAAAAATGAAAATCCAGTTTTCTCAAAAACCTATGCATTGCTTATCATTACTTTATTGCTATAAGTTAAAAGCTGGGATCCACAAATGTCCTTTAACAGGGGAATAAAGAATAAAGAATGATTCATCCACATAATGCCATATCATTCAACAATAGAGTGGAATGAATTGCTGATTCCAACAACAAGGACATATCTAGTATTTGCTATGCTGAGTGAAAGAAGCCAGCCTGAATGTATCACATTACATAGGGTTCCATTATACGGTGTTAGGAGTAAACGAAGGGTTGGCTACACAGGAACAGCCCAAGGTGGCACAGCAGCACTGCACAATGAACTGTGGTTGTGGCCAAATAAATTTTTAAAAACATGTGAAATGCTGAAGATTAGTTGTACAACCAGCTGATTTTAAAATGGAAAAAAATCAACAGTTTTGGAAAAGGCACCCATCAATAAGCTAAGCTTCTACTTTAAGAAAGTTGAAATGGAAGAGAAAACATTAAATATCCAAATTAAGCTCTCTGAAAAACATTAATGAAACAAACCAACCACTGGATAGGTTGAATAAAGAATTCAAGGGAGGGGCCCGGCGCCGTGACCTAGCGGCTAAACTCCTTGCTTTGAAAGCACTAGGATCCCATATGGGCACTGGTTCTAATCCCGGCAGCCCCACTTCCCATCCAGCTCCTTGCTTGTGGCCTGGGAAAGCAGTCAAGGACGGCCCAAAGCCTTGGGACTCTGTACCCGTGTGGGAGACCTGGAAGAGCTGGAAGAGCTCCTGGCTCCTGGCTTCGGATCGTTGCAGCACCGGCTGTTGCGGTCACTTGTTGAGTGAATCATTGGACAAAAGATATTTCTCTGTCTCTCCTCCTCTCTCTATATATCTGACTTAAAAAAAAAAAAGAATTCAGGCAGGACAGAAATCTTTAAAATCAAGAATTAAAGAGAAGATGCCACTACCAAGTCCACAGTTACCACAAGTATTATGAGGGGATATCTTGGACAACTCTATGTAAACATAATCAGAAAAAGGCAAGTTATCAAAAATTCTATAAGAAGAAATGAGGAAATCCTAGCCAGACAAAGGCACCAAAGGGAAAAAACTCAGGCAAGAGGGCCTCTGGGGTATGTTTTTAAAGGAAGTCTCTTCTGGCAGTCCCTCCCTCCCCAACGCTACTGCACGGGGTGAGGACTCCATCTCATGCATTTCAAGGGGACACAAGCAGACAATCCACAGCACCAGTTCAATCACAGGTTTCACCACTCTGTCTGTGTACACTTAGGGGACATTGCTAGTTTCTTGTTTCATGTTTTCATCTGAATTACCAGCATTACCAGCTGGATTCTGGAGTTTTCCATAGATCTAAATTCCATGAAATTTACTGTTAATACTGTTTATATTCATCATCTCCAGTCAACTGACAGTCCTGTGAGTTCACTTTCTATTTCCTATTACATATTTATATGCCTCACAGTGTTACATGATATTTAAAAATTCCATTAAAATGAGTTTACTGGGAAAGCAGAAGAGAACAGATCAGAGCCCTGGGATGCAGCACCCACATGGGTGATCCAGAGCAGGCCCAGGCCTCCTGATTTTGGATCGATTCAGCTCTGGCCATTGCAGCCACTTGAGAAGGATGTTGTAATATCATCACCTTTATCAAAACCTTCTCATCCAGAAGGTACTAGACCATCCTGACCTGGGGAATGAACCAGCAGATGGAAGATCTTTTTGTATCTTCTATCTGCATATCTGCCTTTCCTATAAAATAAATAAATCTTAAAAATGAGTTAATTTTTGGTGCTTTTTGAAATTCCAGGCAGGGTCTTTTTCATAATACACATTTTCCATGAGCTTTTTGAAGTGTGCTAGTATGTATGGATTTCAACATCATTTTTGGAGCAAAACAGACTTATCTTTAATTTCCATTTTTACATGAATTTTCTAAAACACTCTCCTAAGAAGGCAGGAATCTGGTAGAGGCAGTTTGGAGTCATGGCACTGATTACCATCAACTGCACTGTATTGTTGTCAGGCAGAAAACTGTCTTACTCTTGTTGAAATGAAGCTAACAGCATAGTGGGTAGGCAGATTGAAAAACAGGCTGCCTAAGAATACCGCAAGAGCACCTCCCAGCCATGTGTTAGGAGTCACAAGAGGGGATTCTTTGTTCTCACAAATAGAGATCTCCAAGGGGTGTTCCATGGAATGACTCTGGAGTGAGCAGCTGCACATGGGATAACAGCCTCAGCTGAGCATCCTCCGCCCTCTGCACACACACACCATGGATCCACCACAGGTTCAAATAGGCATGGTGCTCTTGGCAGCCCAGCAAAAGGCTGACTTCAGGTTCCAAGGTGCAGTGGGGCAGCATGACCCGTGGGATGATTTGCCTTTCTGCACCTGGGAACCGCCACACCAGCTCCTTCACACCTACTTGAGATTTCTTACTGTCACCAACATCTTCCCACACCTTGAGACATACTGCTTTTCAAGGAGAAAAACACAACTAAGGCAGACAAGCCCAGAAGAACAGGAAGTGGTTGTCTGCATACAATGAAACATTCTGGCTTGAAGATGCTATGCTAAAAGGATGATCAGGACCTAGTGCAGTCTGCCAGTGAAGAGAAGCTAATGTCAGGTTTATAAAAACCAGCGGTGCATCCTCCTGAATGGGGGGAAAGGGTCTTCCATACACACTGAGAGTTGCCAATCACAACAGCATGAGATTACACAGCACACTTCTCACTGAGGCTTCGGTGACTCCGGGGGTCTAGCAGACAGCTGCAGTCCCCAGAAACCATTTTTTAAATGGGAGTAAGAAAGTTGTGCTGACATAGCGCAGGCTGGTAACATTTCTCTTGTTTTAAAAGAGCCACATCCCACAGTGTGACTTTGGTCAGGTCACTTGGCTCAGAGTCTCTTCTGGCTGGTGGCTGTCAGAGTTTGCAGGAAAGTCAGGGGCACAGGGTGGAGACTTTTCTTTTGGAGTCACCTGATCCATGAGGACCCACAGACCACCTGAAGTAGATTCTGAAGTTGACGGTAGTCTGCTAGTGGGAACTGGGCCATTTTCCCAGGTCAGGATGGTCTAGTACCTTCTGGATGAGAAGGTTTTGATTAAAACAAGTTTAAAAGTGGTGATATTACAACATCATTCTCAACCACAACCTTCCTTTCCTGTGTCCAACATGTAAATACACGTATGTTCAGGTGTGTATACACATATACACATTATTCTGTTTCCTCTCAACATTCAGTCATTCCAAAAATTCTGTAGGGTTTCATTATGGGTATCATCATCTTTAATGACTTTCTTGAAAACTACGTTGTTTAAGAAATAAAATGCCAAAATATACGGGCTGCTACGTACATTGTAACATCAATAAGATGGAGTCACTTAAAATAACAAACACCACATGCTGGTTCATTCAACAACAACCATGTAATGGTAATGATTTCAGTGCACAGCATTCACAGAAAACCGACAAGCATCCCTGCTTGCTGGAGTTTCCACCTCAGCAAGAAAGAATTGTTACCAACAGGAAGTAAATGAAACAATGGGGTTTTACTTTGACTCCCCTCTATCTTCCCCCCAAGAGGCTGATGTACCACAATAGCACCCTGGAAGCTTAATTTTAGTCCAGTATAGTTATGCACCTCCTATTTGAGGTGAAGTAAAGGAAAGATCTGAACTTCCCCAGGAAAATGCATGGGGAGGGTACAGGGATGCCCCACTCATGCAGGGCAGGGTGCAAACAGTAGAGGGGTGTCTCCTAGCGCTTCATACACAGGCTGCAGCTCAGGGTAGTTCCACTTACAGTAGGCTGCCTTTTTAGGGCCAGAAGCCAGTCAATCCACATAGGGTTGGCTGCTGGTTGGCTGTGGCTGAAGCTTACTCTACATAATGGGGCCAGTGTTTTGTATGGGGTATTTTTTAAAGGGTCACATCCCCATTGTGAATTATTGATTTGCTGTCCTAGCTCAATTTCCTCTGGCTGGTGGCTGTCAGTGTCTAGGGGAAAAGCAGGGCAAGAGGTCTGGAACTCCTGGTGGCATCAGTCCCCTCTTACTACCTCTCCTTCTGCAGCCAGCAAGACAGAAGTGGCAGCCACTCTGTCCAAATGATCTTCACCTTTCCCTAGAGTCCAGCTTCTCTGTGACGACCTCAAGCTTGGAAATCCTCCCAAGCAGGGTGGGCACGCTGGCCTCCCAGTATCAATGGTGGTCTGTTTTGGTCAATTGAAGTTACAAATGAATTAAAATCAAATGGCTAGAAAACTTAGGCATATGAAGAGATGAAACTAACACCACAAAAATCAAAATTCATGAGATATAGTTTCTACTGATCTTTGTTGGTGACATATGTCTCCTGTAGGCAACAACTAGATGGGTTTTGTTTTAAAATCCAGTCTACTATCTAAGATGTTTGATTGATGAGTTTAAGCCATTTACATTCAGGGTTAATACAAATAGGTGGTAATTTGGTCTTGTCATTTTAGCAATGGGTTGTTCATTGATTTAGTCTTCTGTTGTTATTTTACTGGGATGTTCTTTCCATTTGCCATTGGTTTTGGTGGGTGCTATTATTTTCTCTGTCAAGAAAACATCTTTAAGTATCATTTGTAGGGCAGATTTGGAAGAGGCATATTCTTTTAACTTTTCTTTATTTTTCTTTATTGCAAAAGAATTTCATACTTTATGGCATTGTTAATTTCTATTTTTCTTCCTGCTGTTGATTTTGTATTATGACTTTTCATTTAAGGGGATGTATAGTAACAGTATAATGGAGACTATCATATCCAGATGTAAGGATACAATGCAGTATGCATCTCTACTTCCAGATAAAGTTGGACTCCCAAAAAACTGTTTACTTTATTTTGATAACAGGATGCTGGACTCTCTGCCATTGTCCATGCCCACAATGATGGACATATGACTGTGTATGAAGAACTACAGTAATGATATAGGGGAACTCAGTGAGGAAGGAGGGAATTGGGGAGGGGATAAGAAAAATCCCAGGGCTTATGGAACTGTATCATAAGATGATAATAAAAGGAAGTAAAATTTAAAATAAAATAAATTCTTTAACAGCCAAAAAAAATCCCTTAGGCATATGGAAGAACAAATCATATAACACTTGTGGGATCTGAAGGGGCTGAAGAGTCCTCACAACACCCTTCAGAGCTGCATGAAGAGCTGAACTGTGAACATCATTTGTCCCTGGAAGTGGCCACTGAACTTTCCAGAAAATGAATTTAGGCTTTCGGTGCTCACCGGGGAAGCTCAAGATTTAATAGGTTCCTGTCGTTAATCCTCTTGTGAGATGGAGCATCTTGTTATAAAGCCTTCTGACCCCTATGACAGAAAATCATAGCCTGAGTGGCTTCTGAATCACAGCCATTTAATCTCATGGCTCTGGAGGCTGGGGCATCCAAGTTTAAGGAGTGGATATCTGGTGAGGGCCCCTTTCCTAGCTCACAATTGCCACCTGCTCCTTCTCCCAGTGGGAGAAAGCAACTGACCTAATTACATCCCAGTGATCTCGTCTCCCAGCACTTTGCATTTCAACATAGGAACTCAGTTGAGGGGACACAAACTGCAGGTCTAGAGCAGAGTAGAGCAGCCTCCTTTCCCCATGACTGGCATTTCCAAAATCGAAAAGTCCTTTAAAAGGTCAATGTTGAATCATTGAATTAAATATAAGCATTGCCTAGTAGGTAACAGGATACTCATGTGGGTCCTAGAGGGACTGTGGGGTTACCAGGACACTTTCTAAAAATGTATTTATGTAATTGATGAGACAGACAGACAGACAGACAGACACACACACACACACACAGTGAGGCGCAGAGGAAGAGACAGAGAGAGAGGAAGAAAGAATATTAAAATCAGGAGACCCAGGAACTAGAAACTCAATCCAGGTCTCCCATGTGGGTGGCAGGAACTCAGAAGCCTGAGCCATTACCTGCTCCCTCCCAGATTCTGCAATGGGAGAAGGGGTGAGTACCCAACAAAGATACTGATACAAAATTTGGGCAACCTAATTAGGTCTTTTTTTTTAAGATTTATTTTTTATTGGAAAGTCAGATATACAGAGAGGAGGAGAGACAGAAAGGAAGATTTCTGTCTGATGATTCACTCCCCAAGTGGCTGCAATGGCTGGGGCTGCACTGATCTGAAGCCAGGAGCCAGGAGTTTTTCTGGGTCTGCCACGTAGGTGCAGGGTCCCACGGCTGCCTTTGAGCCATCCTCAACTGCCTTCCCAGACCACAAGCAGGGTGCTGGATGGGAAGCAGGGCCATCGGGATTAGAACTAGTGCCCATGTGGGATCCTGGCACCTTCAAGGTGAGGACTTTAGCCACTAGGCCATGGCATTGGGCCCTAATTCTATTTTCTATGAACTCCTTGAAGTACCTGGCACATCATGGGGGATGTAGCTGAGGGACGCTCATCTGGATTCTTCAAAAAGATGGGAAGGATTGGGAACAGCAAACTCAAACAACTCTGAATTCCTTTTAAAAAGAAAGATGCAAAGAATGTTTCATCTGACTAATAAAATGCATGCCTATTCTAGCTGAAGAGTGCCCACAAAGGACATAGCCAAGGCTTTCAGAGTTCCATCCATTAAGAGGCAGTCCTGATGATCTGTCACCCAGCCCGACGCTGCCCAAGCCTGACATGGAACTCCCCTCAGGAATAGAGCTGCTGGCAGAAATGCAATTGGAAGAGTAGGCTTCACTGATTTTGACTTTCACTCCAAGCCAGCCAGGAAACAGGCATTTTATTCACATTTCTCAGCTGCTGCACAAGAAACTTCGGCTTTACTCAAGGCCAGCCTATTTTATTAGGACTCTCTCACCAGCATAATAAAGCAAATAATTTCATATCAGTGAATTTCACTTTATACTGGTCCCACCTTCACTGTGGTTTTGACTTCTGAAGTTTCAGTTATCCGCAGTCAACTGTGGTCTGAAAATATTAAATGCAAAATTCTAGAAATTAACAATTTGTAAGATTTAAATTTCATGCTCTTCTGAATAACATGATAAAAGTCTCACTCCATCTCTCCTGGGATGTGAATCTTCTGTCTGTTCGCAATGTCCATTCTGTGTATACTGTCCATTAGTCACTTAGTAACCCAGTTACCAGCTTTAAGTAACCCTTATTTTCCTTAGTAATAGCCTCAGAAGGAATGATTCTGGTAGTTCAGACATGCCACAGAGAAGCCATCAAGTGAAAAAGTGAGTATAATAGAGAGAAACCACATTTACTAACTTTTACTACAGCATATTGCTATACTTGTTCTGTTTTATTACTAGTTATTCTTATTTATATCTTACTGTGCCCAATTTATAAATGTACTTTTGCCATAGGGGTGCATGTATAGGGAAAAAAACATACAGTAAATATTCAGAACCATCTGAGATTTCAGGCATTCTCTGGACATTTTGGCAAAATCTATTGTCCATAGACAAGGGGGCAGACTACTGTACAGGGGAAGAAAGGCACAACTGTTGTATACAAGGTGATTCACAGTGCAGAAGCAGGTGGAGAAACAGTCTCTCCTTGGCCTCTACATATTGACAATGGATGTCTGACTGGGTTTGGAAGCCCAGGAAACAACTTCAATGCATGCCACAGCATGAACACTGCTTGGGAGCGTCTTATGAGAATCCTGATGAGCAGCCAAGTCTGTCACTGTCAAGTTCTGACCACCAGCCTCTCTTCCTGAATCATTCTGGAGGTTGGGAGTGGGAGTGACAGGGAACTGGAGAAGGAGCCTAAGGGTGGGCGGCAGAAGGCAGCTACTAGGCTATACACACACATACACAAAGTGACTTTGACATCTATGGAAAAATAGAATTAAAATACAAATTCATTCTGGTGCAAATAATTTTGGAATTCATGAACATTAAAGAGTCTTTAAAAAGTTCCTGGGCAGTAGGTATTATGAAAACCATCATACATGGATTTCAAAATTTTTGCACCAAAGTAAGTTCAATTTTTCCCCAGCTATACTATTTCATGCTAATGTGACATTAATACAAAGAAGCACATTTAATATAGTTCCTAAATATAGTTTTATATAGTTTTATATAATGATATTCCCTTTTTTCTTCTCTATTGTTCTCTTCCTTTCCTAGTTTCTGACGTATCTTTTACTTGTTGAACAATTCATTTGGTGGAGCGTTTTGCCCTTGACAGTAATGTAACAATCTTCTTTATAAAGGATTTTAAAAATATCTATTTGAAAGGCTGAGTTACATAGAGAGAAGAGACAGAAATGTTCCTTTTGTTGGTTCACTCCCCAGATGGATGCAAAGGATGGAGCTCAGTTGAAGCAGGAGTTTCTTCTGGGTCTCCCACATGGATACAAGAGCCCGCAGACTTGAGCTGTCCTTTGCTGCTGTCCCAGGCCACAGGGAGCTGGATCAGAAGTGGAACAGCAAGGACTCCAACTGGCGTCCATATGGGATGCTGGTGCTCTAGGCAGAGGTTTAGCCTACTATGGCATGGCACTAGTCCTGTAACAATCTTTCAGTGCTATTTTCCACAAGCTTTTTGAAGCCTTCCCACATGCATGTAGATATTATATATAAAATAGATATATGTAACTTTTAAATGGAGCTTCTAAGCATTAAGTTTACTTTTTCCCCATCTCACACACACACACACACACACACACACACACACACACACACACACACACAGAGGCAGTGACAGAGAGCTCCTGTCTACTGGTTTATTCTGTAAATACCCGTAAGTAGGACTGAGCTTTGCCAAAGCCTGGGGTTAGGACCTCAATCCATGTCTCCCTCCATGAATGACTGGGACAGAACTAACTGAGCCATTGTCTGCTGCTTCTAAGGGTTTGCATTAGCAGGAAGCTGGGGTCCAGGGTCAGAGCTAAGAATCATACTCAGACAGTCTGACATGGGACATGAGCACTTTAACTGCTAGTCTAAGTATCTGCCCCATTACTTGTCTTCTGGATTTTCGGGTGGAAGAAATCAACCTCACTCCGTCATAAATCCTTGATTTAAAGTAAAAAGTAAAAGAAACTTAAAGCAAGCCCCATTCTCAGGCAGGAACTCCAGCTAGCACTTAGCAGTTGTGGGAGGAGCCATCAGGAACTGTGAGCAGGCAACTCTTTGAACCCCAGTCTATTAGAACATGAACCTGAGCTCTGATTCATCCTGGAAGGCATCACACCTGACATAAGGGTTAATGAAGGATTTCTTGCAGAAAATTACCTTGTGAAATGCAGTTTGTAAGGAGAAAGGATGAGCTGAAAGGAGTTGTTGAAAGGGGTGGTTTCCTTTAACAAGGATGTCAAGCAGCAAGAAAGTGTCTTGAAATACCTCCTACAGTGGAGAAGGTTACAGAGCTTCCAGGAGTGTTTGTCCGTTTATCAGTCAGTGTTATTCTGGGGGAAAGATGAACCAGCATCTAGTTTGATGACTGAAAACATGAGCTACTGTCACTCAGTTTCTTGTATCCCACATTCTGATTTCTACAAACTTTCTGTCAAGGAAAGAGCACATAGCATTCTAGATCAACTTAGAAGTGACTTCTTAAAAATTGTAAATTTAAAAAGAGACCCCTTCAATTTCATTTATTAAAATTAACTACTCAAAGAGGGACCTAGCAATTCCTCCCATTCTATCTTCTATTCTATAGTCTGACTTTGACACCATTCCCACTGGGAACTGAGGTCTGTGGTCTGTGACCTAGCCAGGCTCATGCCTGGTGGGATCAATAGAAGAGAGTGGCAGGGATGACACGTGACTTCTAATGGTAGGTCATGATAGGTGCTGCTGCCTCCTTTGCTGGCACATGTGCACATGGTGTTCCAGGATTCATGTTAGCACAGCTTGAGGCTGCCATGCAGTGAGGAAGACAAGCCAAGTGAGAGGCCATGTGTAGACACTGCAGCTGGCAGTATTAGTCTTAGAGTCACCCAAATCCAAGCACCAGAATGAGTCCTTGGAGGACTCCAGCCTCGAGTCTCCAAGTCTTCCTACCTGAGTCCCCAGATGCCATGGAACATCACCTATCCCAAAGAATTATGTCCAGGGTCTTAAATAAAAAAGGGTGTTTCAGCTGCTAAATTTTATAATGCCACTGAGGAAAATATGTAAAAACCTGACTATATCAATGTGCAAATCTCTAAAGCTAATACATCCCAGTGCAGCCAGCATACTACACTCTCCCCTTTCCCTACCTTACAAGAGCAGAATTTGTTGTGACTACTAAAAATGACACCAGGTGCCCCTGCTACCCGGACCTAGAATGGTGTCTCCATCTCCGGGGACACTCTCTCTTCCAGCTACAAGAGGCCACTCCTCTCACCTACTAACTACTTTGTTTGATTTGCAGTTGTATTTTCCATTTTTCTACAGAGCTTTTTATGTTTTTTAAACTTGCTTCAGAACGGTTTTAAATTTACAAAACAAAAATTCTAGATTCATAAAAAGAGCTCTTACCAACCCTCTTCTCTTATAATTAACAACTTAGATTAATGCATTTGTCACAGCCAACACTCAACTTCCCATTTCCCTATTTTTAAATCCAAATTCGTTGTACCCTTCCCAACCCTTCCAAATTCTGATTTTCAACATTCTGTATTCATAGTGTGTTTTTCTTTTCCAGCTCTTACCTCTGAGGGAGAACAAGTGGAATTTGTGTTTCTGTGACTGACTTCACAATGTTTGGTCCCTTAGTTCCATCTATTTTGATAAGATTTCATTCTTTTAACCATTATCCTACTGCGGGACATTTCTCTTGCTTCCAAGTGTTTGTTACTGAGACTTTATGTAACAGTGGAGAAACATTCTCTCATAGAAATTTGAACTATGACTGCAGCCATTTCCTTAGAAAAGTCTTACAAGTAGAATTGTGGGACACTCACAGTTAGCTTTAAGAGTCCTAATTAGATACCACCAAAAGGCTTCCTCAAAATTAGCTGCTACTGAGGTTGAATATAACTGTAAGCCTAACTTAAAAGGCCCTTTTAATTTTTTCTTTTGGGAATCATCTGCCCCATCCTTGCTCATTTAAGGCCATGGGCTTTTCTGACAGGCTGGAAGGTTTTTGTAGTGATGTCCTTGCAAATGACATACAGTAACTAGGCCCACTCGGTGCCACATTGTACAGTCTACTGATATAAACACAGAGGTGCTGTTGCATGCTGGCTCACTCTGAGAGACTTGGTAGGGCTGGCAGACATGATCAAAACTGTTTCAACAAGGTGATGAGATATAAGGTCCCATAGGGCTACACAGGAACATGTGGGAGTAGAGCTCTGGATCAATATTGCTGAACTGAGACCTGAAGAACATGAGAGGATGGATACAGTCTGTCCAGAAAGCATAAGTTGGCAAAATACCAGGTCTGGGATTGGAGAGTGTGGCCCTGTGGGTTAATCTGCTGCTTGGGATGCCTGAATCCCATATGTGAGCACCTTGAGTACAGTCTTCAACTTAGGGCCTCTTTTTCTGCTCATTTCTACTCTGGAAGACAGCAGATAGTAGTTCAAGCACCTGGGAGACTCAGTTGGAGTTCCTAGTTCTTGGAGTCAATCTTGCAGAAGAGTCCCAGGTGTTGCTGGCATTTGGGGAATGAATCAGCAGCTAAAAGAGCTCTCTCTCCCTTTCCAATAAATGAAAATAAATGAATAACAGTTTTAAGAAGATTGGATCTGTTCCCAGAACACACCAGAGGTCAATGTGCTTGGATCCAAGGTGCAAAATGAAGTCAGAAAGTCAGGGACAAGCCACAGTGGGTAGGGTCCCATTGTGATAGATAAACAATGAGATTCCCAGCAAGTACAGTCGGAAACTCTTAGGGATGGTGAGCAGGGAGAACCTGGTCCAGGGCACTGATGGTGGATGCGGGGAAAGGGCTGGAGTCAGTGTCAGTATGGGCCAGTGGAAGGTGATGGCAACAGTCCTGGTCCAGGGCTTATGAACTTCAGGGAAGAGAGCCACAGTTTGGTACTTCGATGAAAAAGACATTTTGGAAACAACTTCTTATGACTTCATGTATCTCCAAAACCTCTTGGTGATGAAGAACATCTTGGTGTTGAAGAGGTTATAAAGAGCAAGGCCTGGAAGGACACCATGGCTGACAGGCAGCTTCAAAGAAAACTTTGAGACACTTGTAAGTGTGATACAGGAATCTGTAGACTGGCCTGCAGCCCAGAAAAAAGTTCTGAGTTGGAGGTGTGACTTTGGGAACTTGCACAGAAATGATATCTAAAGCCATAGGACTTGAGACCACCTATGTGTGTCAAGCACACATTTGATCTTCCTCCCAAGTCCAGGATAAGTATCTTTTCATATGCCAATGAACTGGCCTAAAACTCACAGCTCCTAGGTCACTTCAGAATGTGTGTTCAGAAAGTCTCAACGCACTTTCTGGGAATCTTATTGTTTATTTATCACAATGGGACCCTACCCACCGTGGCTTGTCCCTGACTTTCTGACATTACAAATCGCCTGGTTTTAGGTGCTCTGTTGTGAACAGCACAGAGTGGTCCAAACTTTGTCCAACAACAAAGAATCTGTATTATGCCTTCTTTTACATCAAAGTTGATTCTTATGCAATTATCTGGTAATTGGCTAGTTTATATTCTTATAATTCTAACTCATTCCACAATGTCAGATGCAAGAATAGCACTCAAGCTTTAATTTTTTTCAATAATTGGGCAAATGAAAGGATTCTCTTAGGTTTCTCCAGATAAATTATCATATTGATTGCAGAGAGTAATTGTTTTGCTTTCTGAGTTTTATATCTCTTTTTTCCTTCCCTGTATGAATGCATTAACGTAGTCTTTTAGACACTAAGAAATACATATAAGCCTTTGCATGAATGTGCCTTCACCTGCCAAAGAACTCTCTGGGCTACAAAAACAGAAAGCCTCAAACAGCAACTTAAGGAACAAAGGGAGGGCAAATGCTCTAAGGGCCAGAATAGATTTGGCCTTCACTACAGAGCAGGGACCAAGGCCTGCATTGCTTGTAAGATGTTCAAATGATTCTCTATTGATTCCTATCTCTTGTTTCCCATCCAAAAGGCCTTGATGAGAAAGACCATCATCTGGTTTGTGTTATAGCTGAAGCCACTCAGAGAGAAATAGCTCTCCCGAGGACTCACTTTCACATTCCCAGGAAAGAAGACATTACCCCTCAGGGACTCCGCTTGGACCAGTTATCCACAGATGCACATTGCGCTGGCCTTAGTCTGGGTAAAGCACCCACCAACTAGACATGTTAGTGACAAGGGGCAGTGCCCTTCTTTTTGTTTTCTTTTACAAATGTTGCATCCCAACAAAGTGAATGGAGGAGGAAACGGGTCCCTCTAGAACACAGGCACTGGAAAGTGACCCCAACGTTAGGCACAGATTATTGAAAATATCTACAGGACCCTCTGTACTGTATGAACAGCTGACTAACATTATCTCACTTTCTTTGCCCTTCATGGTACTGGGTTCTCTTAATGTCTACCTTATACATGAATAGACAGATTACAGCTGTGCAGTGACTTTCTCAAGCCCACACAATTATTAATGCCTGACTCAAATTGCAGATCCCATTCTCCCTGTTGCCACTCAGTGATTACCATATACTTTTGATTCACTAAGATGTGTGGTCTTACTAAAGTCTTGAAGAAGCTTAAAATGAAGTTCAAGTTCTTCACACCTCCCAGCGTGGTCCATGTGCTCTTACATACCGTGTAACAGATGCAGGAGAATGTCTGGCAGTGGTCACCACCAGCAGCACCGAACATCTCCCAGCCCACACCTTCCTCATGAGGGAAGAACATGAGAAACTGCTGGAGAATGCCTTCAAAGCCAGAGTAGCAGTCAGCCTCACTGCCAGTTGAAAGAAGATATTTCAATTTCCTCTCCTGTTTTGATACTGGATAAGAAATGCAATTGTTCAATAGATTCCCGCAAAGTTTTAATCTTTGAGTGTTTCAAACACTAAATGTAAATTTTGTGCTATTTTTTTTCCATTAACTACCTAAAATGAAGAGGACAACACAGTCATCTTCCGCCATGATTGTGTTTTCTAAAACTGAAGTTGTTCCCACTCAGTGCAGTATTGTGAAGGCTCCACTCAATACACAATTCCCACGATTTGGGCTTCTAGCTCAGGCTTTTACTATGGTCTTAGTAGCTTGGCACAGTCACAAAAAACACAGTTGTCTCTACAACAAAACCTGAAGTGTAAGTCTAGGTGTAAGGCAGTCAGCTGAGAATGGAAAATCATGCTATGGGACACACTGAGTCCCTTCTGCTTCCATGGTGCTTACCTGGCTCCACAGGATTCCAAACTGACAAAGCTGCACACCAGCTGCAGGAATCTCCTTGGGATTCTGTCCTTCCTCCCCTATCTCCCAACCCTGCCACTTCTTCTCTGTCAATCTGTTCTTTTCCCTTATCCCTTTTCTTAAAAATTTTTTTTTTCTTCTTTGCAAACTTTTATTTCTTTGAAACACAGACACATACACATCCTGGAAAGGAGGGAGAGAAGAGACAGAGAGGTGGACCCGGCATGATAGCGTAGCGATTAAAGTCCTCGCCTTGAACGCGGTGGGCTCCCATAGGGCCCCGGTTCTAGTCCCGGCTGTCTGCTTCCCATCCAGCTTCCTGCTTGTGGCCTGGGAAACCAGTTGAGGACGGCTCAAAGCTTTGGGACCCTGCAACTGTGTGGGAGATCTGAAAGAGGCTTCTGGCTTCAGATTGGCTCAGCTCCAGCCATTGCGGCTGCTTGGGGAGTGAACCATCAGAAGGAAGATCTTCCTCTCTGTTTCTTCTCCTCTCTGTAAATCTGCCTTTCCAATAAAAATAAATAAACCTTTTTTTAAAAAAGAAGAGACAGAGAGGTATATTTATTCACTTCCAAATACCTGCTGGAACTGGGACAGACTACAGTCAGGAGCTCAGAACTCAATCTGGGGTCTCCCATGCAGGGGCAGGGACAGTCCCATGTCTTTGCATAATCACCTCCTGCCTCCTAGTGCACACATTAAGGAGATGCTGTAACAGAAGCAGGGAGCCAGGACTGAAACCTAAGCTCTCTGATACAGGATATGCACCTAAGTGGCACCTTAAACATTATGGGAAACACTTGGTCCTGTTTTAGCTTTATTTAAAGATTTATTTATTTATTGGAAAGTCAGATATACAGAGGGGAGAGACAGAGAGGAAGATCTTCTGTCCGATGATTCACTCCCCAAGTGAGTGCAACAGCCGATGCTATGTCGATCCGAAGCCAGGAGCCAGGAACTTCTTCTGGGTATCCCACACGGGTGTAGGATCCCAAAGCTTTAGGCCATCCTCGACTGCTTTCCCAGGCCACAGGCAAGGAGCTGGATGGGAAGTGGAGCAGCTGGGATTAGAACTGGCGATCATATGTGATCCTGGTGCGCTCAAGGCGAGGACTTTAGTCGCTAGGCCACACCGCCATGCCCTTAGCTTTATTTTAACACAGAAATTTCCATTTTTCTATAGGACATACTTTCCAAAACTCCCAGCAGATGTCTGAGACCATAGAAACACCAGACCCTATGTATAAGATATGTATGCTCTATATAATGCTTTCACCTATATAAATGTATGTAGGACTAGGTTTAAGTTATAATAAGTCAGGCATGTTAAGACATGATCAACAGGGCCCAGCAGGGTTGGGCAGGTCCTAAGAATGGATACTCCAGCAAGTTTTCTGAGGGAGGCTGCTGCTGCTGCGCATCCATTTTGAGGACCTCTGCCCTAACGTATTCTGCAGCCTTTGATTCATCACTGAGAACAGAGATGCACTCAAAGGAGAGGCTGTGATTGGAACCAGGGTCTCCTGACACCAAAAACAACAACAAAACTGGCTCCCATGCTAGGCAACCTGTACCCCAGAAGCCTGTACTTCCAGCCCTCCCCAGGAAGTGGCATGACTGCTCTTTCCAATAAGCAATGACCCAGTCTGAAGCTTTCTTTTTCTACCACAGCCTGCATCGGCTTTAGGCTCTTTAGGTTCCATCCTCTGGCCTGGATTGTCTCAGCAAGTGTGAAGCATGTGTGACTTTCCCCCCTCATTTTAAACATTAAAAATTTTGCCATAAAAATCCTTAGACATGCTTTGGGATACACGTACATGAGTTATTTTTAGCTTGTAGGAAATGTAAATCTACACATTTATTAAAACAAACCAAGTGCTATACTTGATGCTCTGTACATACACATGAAGGTGTTCACAATCAGCATCACTTACTACAAAGTCTTCAGAAAATTCATGGAAAATGCACATTGTTTTTTAATTCCATTTGCCCTGAACCTTCTAAAGCCACTTTTAGCATCACTTTATATTTTTGACAAGATAATCTGTTTAGAAGCATCTCAGTTATTTTTGCTGGTATTATCAGATTCTTAAAGATGTTTATTTATTATTTATTTCTATTTTCCAGTCAATTTTTTTATAGAGAAAACTGAGGCAATTAAAAATTCACCTACCAAATGACCCAGCAATACCACTTCTAGGAATATATCTGAAAGACGTGCTACATGACAAAGCAACATGCACCCCAGTGTCCACTGCAGCACAATCGACAGTCACAAGAACTTGGAAGCAATATAAATGCCCTTCAACAGAGGACTGGATAAAGAAACTGGTTCATCTACACTATGGAATACTACGCAGCGATTAAAAAAAAAAGAAATGCATTACTTCATAGCCAAATGGGCCAACTAGAGACCATAATGCTAAGGGAAACGAGCCAATCCCAAAAAGTCAGATATCATATGTTTGAAGCAATATAATATAATATCTAGAGATATCATATGTGAATCTTACTCCGTTAATCAATGTTAACTCATACTTACTTGTACCTAATGTAATAAGAACTTGTGATGTAATTCATTAATTAACCATCCACAAGAGGTAGATGGTTTATAACCACCTAAGTCAGTGTCCACATAAAACTGTTACTGGAATGGCCAATAAAGAATGAAGGCCTAACCTTCACGGTACATACATGAGGGCCCCAGGATACAGGAATTAACCTACAACAAAAAGTTATTCTCCTGCATGGCTGAGAGGCACTCTGGTGGAAGCATGATGGACTTGGGAAAATTCATGATGGACACACATTATGAACCTAGAGGGGAGAACAGAAGCAAGGGAAGGACATTTGGGGGAGCAAGAGCCCACCGCCAACTAAATTGCATAAAAAAAATTTTAAAAAAGGAGGTATGACTCTTAAATCACAGATCTGGAAGGTGTGGCACTGAGACTCTTCCATGAAACTCTTCTGTTACCACTGTCCTAAGAACTGGTCCATGTTTACAGTCTCGATTCTCCAGGATTGTCTTACTTCCATCCAGCACCTATGCACAGAATGTTGTGTTGGTCAGTTCTGGCTGCCACACAAGATATCCCAGACAGGCTAGCTTATACAAAAGACTTTTTAGACTTTAATTACATTTCTGCTGATTACAAAGCCAAGACCAAGGTGTCAATAGGGCTGGCATCTCCCAGGCAGGGCTGCTCTCTTTACTTAATAGATGGCAATCGTCTCCCTTTGTCTGAATATAGCCACTTATCCATGCTTACATAGATTCTCTCTTCTTAAAAGGTACCAGTCATGTAAGATTAGGGCAGACTCATACGGCCTCACTCTAACATAACTGCCCCAAATCATATCATATTTCAAGCTGTGGGTTTAAACTTCAACATCTGCATTTTATGGGGAAGGACAAGAGTCACACCATCACAAACAGATTCTCCACAGAAATTCTGAGATGGCAGTGGTCTATTTTACAGATGAGGTCACTGAGAGGAAGGGGTATCTGTGAACTGCTTATTGTCCTGTACACAGCATTATGTGAATATTCACTGAAAGAATGAGCTATCAGGTGCTCATGGTGTGCTTGCTGTCCAGGTACCTGGATGCTGTTGTGGACAAGTCAGATCATATCCCTATCCACAAATACACATAACAAACAAACAAAAAATGAAGGCAGTGTTTGACAGAGGATTATAATGAAGACTACCAGGCAGTCCAGGGGCAGAGGAGAGGATATCAGGCCTGAGAACTGGTTTTCCCCTGCTGGCTACGCTAATCTGTCAGGAAAAGAGGCACAATACCACTGAGGACCATTAGAATCTAGTGTAGCTCAACCACGTCAGTGTCAAGGGCATACAGTGAGGATTTCTGGACACAAGTGTAACAGGGGAGCCGTCGTGGAATGGAAAGCAGAATCTGCTGGGTTATCCTAACTCATGGTAGCTATGGATGACTTAGAGGCCTGTGGGAGGATCAGAGGGAGCTGCATAGGTAGGCTCCTGAGGGAGTTGTGGTCTCATTTCTCAAGATTGCCATCTGTGCTCAGAACCCCAAGACATGGTAGAAGGATAGTCAGCTCCGTGTTCAGCATGTTTCAAGCAAACACACCAGGGTCCAGCATGAAGTAGGATGGGGCAGGCCGAGATGCAGTGGCCATGGCTGCCTTCTCTTGAGAGGACAGGGAAGGAGGCCATCACACACTGGCCTGCAGTAAGAGCTACTAAGTCCCCAGGTCCTAACCTAAGGATAGGTCTAAGGTGGTTCCTCTAACAGAGAGCAGGTTTGAGTGATCAAGGTGGAACCAGCAAAGTCAAGGGAACTCTGAATAGGAATGGAGGGGTGGGCTGTGAAGCTGAAACGCCACAGAGATGTAGGTGTCTCTTTTGATCCAGACAGTAGCCCAGAGCTCTCTAATTTGATTCCAATGTGCAGGCAAGAGAATCCTCTCAGAGGAAAGCAAGACTTCCCTTTATGTAACTCATAAGTGGTGGGTTTTGGACTGTGTTATGGGCTGAATGTTTGTATGCCCCCAAATTCACAATATTTGTATGCCCCCAAATTCACATGTGACTGAATTTGGAGGTAGGACCTTTGGTAGGTAATTAGGGTTACATGGGTATGTAATGGGATTACTGTCCTTATAAGAAGAGGAAGAGACATCTCTTAACTCCCTTTCTCTTCACCGTCCCTCTCTGTATGCATGGAAGAAAGGCCATTCTCTAAGGACACATCCCCCCGTAATTCAAGAAGGATTTTCATTAGACACCAGAACCACAGACACTTTGGACCTGGACTTTTCTAGCCTCCAGAATAATGAGAAATGAACATCTGCTCTTTCAGCTGGACAGTCTGCAGTGGCTTCTTCTAGCAGCCCCCAGCTCCCTAAGATGGGCAAGAATCCAAATCCCTCTATCTCCCGTCTAGTTTCTCCAAAACCTGGCTACTGCATGACTCAGGAAATGGGGCTTCCCTTTAGCCACTGACTCACAGATTGGGAGAGAACAGAGGGGTGAAGATCTAGGTTGTGGGCACTGCAGAGTCAAGAACCCCTTCACACGCAGCCCAAGCCTTCCTTCAAACTGACGACAGCACACATGTTGTACTTTATCAAAGAGGCCACACCTTGGACACTACAGCAAGGTAATCATTATGCCAGAAACTGCAGGAAGCAAGTAGGCAGGCACAAGGTTATGATTCAGGCAGAAATTTGGCAGTGATATCAGGAGTACATGTCTCACTGGTAACTGGATGACTGCTAATAACACAAGTCACTCAAGGCACATTGAGAACTCACCCTAGTATACAAACACAAGAGTCCCTGTGAGAGGGGCCCAGCGCGGTGGCGCAAGTGGTTAAGTCCTCGCCTTGCACGCCCGGGATCCCATATGGGCGCCGGTTCTAATCCCGGCAGCCCTGCTTCCCTTCCAGCTCCCTGCCTGTGGCCCGGGAAAGCAGTCGAGGACGGCCCCAAAGCTTTGGGACCCTGCACCCACGTGGGAGACCGGAAGAGGCTCCTGGCTTCGGACCGGCATAGTATCTGTATCTCCTCTCTGTATATCCGCCTTTCCAATAAAAAATAATAAAAATAAATCTTAAAAAACAAAACAAAAAAAAAAGAGTCCCTGTGAGAACTGGCTTAGCAAATGGGAACTCCAGGTTTCAGCTCATAGGAGGCTTGCAACTATTTATGCTGATGACATGGTGGTAGTGGGTGGCCATCTTTTGCTGTCATATAGGATGTATAGGGTCTGCTGAACATAAGGATACCACTGGTTTGCAAGCATATGGCATTTCCACTTTATGACACACTTTCCTCAAGACATCCTCACAATACTTAATTACAGATCAATAAACTAAGAATGAGAGTGATGCAGTTATTTGCCCAAAGGCAGACAATTAAGTGGTAGAAAAATGACTGCACCGCTCCCTGTGAAACATTCTTTCTACCCTTCTCCCTATTGACTGGTGTTACTAAACACTGACTGTATATTGGGAAACTCTGCAATACTGACCCCTCCCTTAAGATCCTTGAAGCTTATCAGGGCATTACATGGTATGCCCATGCTATGATCTGAGCATCCCCTTGCAGGCTTGTTCAAATTTAACACCACTGAAACAGGGTTGAGGGGAAAGTCCTTTTAAGAGGCCATTGCGTAGAGCAGGTGCCATCTTCAGGAACAGGTTAGGGTTATTGGGAGTGGGTTAGTTATCAAAGGCGGGAGTTACCCTTGTCATTGCCCTTTTCCCATGTACCACCTGCTACTAAGCTGTCACATGAGAGCAGTGATAAGGTCCTTGTCAGGTGTGGTCCCCCATTCTTGCCAGCCACCAGTATCATGAGCCAAGAAAGTTTCCATAACTCACAATTTACCCAGTGTATCATTTCACTATGGCAGCAAAAATGGAATGAGGCAGCCTATGTTTTCTAGGAAGATTCAGATCCAGGAGTGCATTATCTAGGATTTCAGGAGCTATGCAGCAGAGCTAGAAAACATTAGGGGTAAGGATGGGCTCCGGGAGGGTGGGGGCATGGGAAAAAAGAATGCTGATTGCACCTCAAAGCCAAGTACCTTCTCTTGCTACCCAACAGGGACAGATCTACTTTTATATTCTCCGGTAAGGACAGGCAGCTTCCCACCTGCAGTGGGAAGCAAGAAGGAAGCCTGTTCTTGCAATGTACTTACAAAACCATGGAGATGTCCCATCACTCAGCCCCTAACTTTGAGGCAGAACCTTGCCTCTTTCAGTTCATGGGGTCTTCCTAATTTCTCTATTTGAGAGGTATGGTCTTTGACCTGAAAACAAAGCTTACTTCCTCCAAGAAGGCTCTCCAGATTTCTCTGGCTGGCTCTATCTCTATCCTTTCTTCCCAAAGACAGCATTTCATATTTTAAAGTCTATATTTATTTATTATTTTCATTTACTTGAAAGGAACACACAGATCTTCCAGCTACTGCTTCACTCTCCAAATGCTCACAGTAGCCAGGGCTGGGCCAGGTTAAAGTCAGGTGCTCCATCTGTGTCTCCCATACACATGAGTGGAAGGGCCCAAGTACTTAAGCTGTCATCTTCTGTCTTCCGGGATGCATTATCAGGAAGTTGAATCAAGTGGAGTAGCCAGAACTTGAACTGGCACTCCAATATCAGATGCAGGTATTGCAAAAGTTAGCTGACCCCTCTCACACAGTCACCATTTTACTGATTCGTAAACACCCATGACCGACCCAGCAGAAGCATAAGGTAGGCAGACATTTGTCTTTTTGTCCAGGCCCATGCTTCTAGTTCAGGCCTAGAATGCAGAAGCTGGATGGGCAGGAGCAGAGAGAAGGATGAGTATTCTCCAACTATTCCCTAGGGCAGGGGGTGAAGAGGGGAAAGGGAGGGCAAGGACAGAAAGCCACACTTCCCGCAGGTGACCTGGAACTCCACCCATGTGCCCAGGCATCTTGCCTCAGGGTCTGGAGGCAGGCTCGCAGAGCTTGAAAATGTTGAGCCAAGGGAAAAAAAAAAGATGAATGAAGCAGGTAAGAATAACAGTCCAAAAAGAACACACACACACCCTGGAGGTATAGCATTAGCCAGCAGCCTTATTATTTACAAAGAACAGAGTCAGGTTTCCACAAAGGCTGTGGACAGCAGATACCATCAGAAACCCTGCACTGCCATTAGTTTTCCTAATGAACAGTCACTAATGAGCATTCAGCGCTGATCACAAACAGGCCGGCGCTGTGCCAGGGCCAGTGGGCAGAGCTGAGTCAGCCTCACGCTGCTGGTGGCAGGCAGGCCAGGTGCGAGGACAGAACCTGCCACTCTTATGAGGGGCAGAACCCTGTCCTGCACAGGCCAGCCAGGCCCACAGGGTGGGCTGGGCTGCCCACCAGCGTCACTGCCTGGGCTTGTCCTGCTCCACAGTTGGGGGACCCAAGCTCAGGCTGCTGCAGAAGCAGCCCTTCTGGGTCCTCAGGCCTGCTGGTTTTGTGCAGGCAGCTGCTGGCCTGATTTCCGGCTGTCACCATGCAGGCCAAAGGTGGGATTATCCCCACAGATATCAGGCATGCTCTCCAAGTGTGTGAGACTGCATCTGTGGAGCAGCAGAAACATGTTAAACACCTGATACTGTTATTTTCTTAAAACAAATTGAAGGAAACATCATCTATTTTGTGGATGCTGAAATTTTCTACAGATAAGTGTATGCTGGGAGAGAAAAGTGACTGTGAAGCTACTTTCAAGGCATGCCGGAGTCAGAAGAAAGCAGCATGGGCTTAAATCTTAAACCAATAATGGGTTTTATATACTCACATTATAGCAAAGTGAATACAACAAATATGCAATTGTTTCTTGTAATAATGTATGTATTCTGAGATATTACTCAGACTTGGAATATCAAAAAATATTTAATTAATGTTAACTATATTATTTTAAAGTTAGAAATGCAGGAAACTATTTAATATACAAATAATGTTTATAATAATGTATTAGATGACATACAATTAATTATAATTTAGATATTATGCATTGTTTAAACAGGTGAATTTTTCATTTTGAACATTATTTAAAATACTTATAGGTTTAAGCGTAGTTTTATATTAAGATATTATATTAGATATACATTACATATGTGGCTCACCGTCCTCACAGCACACGTGCAGGACCCACACCTTGCATTTGATGCTTTAACTCAGGTCTGATATGATCCTTCCTTTGGGTCACATAAGCTACATGTATGGCTACTGCAGTTATGGCCTATTTTGCTATGGTTTTTTACATGATATTGCAGAAAAATAGGCAGAGTAGTATGTCAACCTGACATCCTTACTTAACTATGGAAACTCAGTGCTTCCATAGCTCATTTCATGATGAGGAATTAAGTAGGCTCTGGGATATAGTGAACATTGCACATAATATTTTAATAAATTGCCCTCATTTAGGGAAGAAAACTAGAAATAAAGTGGTAGCTCTTTCCTTTTCCAGGTCTTTGACACAGAAGACGGCAAAGACCATCTCGGGCCAAATTCTTCAGGCCTGCACTGAACCCTATTAGGACTCGCTGCCCATGCTGCTGGGCTTTGTCAACCTCTGCAATGTCTGCAAGGAGTGGAGCCCTGGGCAGGACACAGCAGGATGCTCTCTCCCAAGCCTCTCATGTCTCTCCCGGTGACCTTTTGGCCGAGGGAAAGAGGAAGGATCAACAGGCAGGTCTGTCTGTTTACATTCAAGGGTGAGACTATACTTAAGTTGAGTGTTCCCAGACAAGTGAAAATAATAGTTGAAAGCCACAAAGCCACATAACCAATAATCATGTTATAGAGAAGGAGACAGAAGCTCAGAATGGACAAGTCACCAGGTCACTTGGCAGCAATCACCACACTGGGCCAGGCATCCTGGAACTTATAAGCCAGGAGGTGTCTTGCCCTGTTAAAATCCTTTAGGGAACTGCTAAAAAATTTGCTAAAAATGTCATTTTCCTTTCGATTTCTTGTTTAAAACATTTCTTTTGTTAGTCATGCCTCTTACTGTCCTCAAGACATCCATGGTTCAGACTCCCCAGCCAATGGGCCACCAACACAGCCCTGTGCAGCTGATCCAGCTGCCAGGTGGGACAGCTCATGGAGGACACTGAGAGCAGCCAGAAGCCCTTCTTCAAGCCATCTCGGCCCTTAGCTGGCAGGACACATGGAGTACAGATTCCATTTCTTTCCTCTATGTGCTATTGGGCACAGCAACTGAAGTCACAGCCTTTTAATGACAGCTTAGGAGGTTGGCTGGCTCAGATCTGTTGCTGCATTTCCATGAAGCCTCTGTGGTGAGTCACACAGGTGCCCTCCACTGTGACCTCCTCAGAGTAATGATTTGCAGGTGACCTCCAGGCAAACCAGGCCTGGGGGACCTGAAGGAAGTGGGAGACCAGTGGTAAGCATCAAAAGATTCCACCCCCAAGCACACCTTTTTATTTTTAAGGATTTATCTATTTATTTACTTACTAGAAAGGCAAATATACAGAGAAAGAAAGATCTGTCCAGTGCTTCACTCACTAAATGACCACAACAGTTGAGCTGAGCTGATCTGAAGCCAGGAGCCAGGAGTTTCTTCCAGGTCTCCCAAGTGGGTGTGGCATCCCAAAGCTTTGGACCACTCTCCACTGCTTTCCCAGGCCACAAGAAAAGGGAGCAGCATGGGAAGTGGAGCAGCCGGGACATGACCAGTGCCCATTTGGGATCCCGGAGCATGTAAGGAGAGGATTTTAGTCACTGAGCCATCACACTGCGCCCTCCTGAGCACATTTTAAGGATGTGTTCAAGCTAAGCACTGGGCACTCAACCCACCACAGGCCTGACCCAGCTGGACACATTACTTCAAAGCCCGGCTCTTCCCCAAGGTGCAGATCAAAGTGATAGTATCAAGTGTGCAAGCCCATAGCTTCCTGCAAGGACAACAGCTAGGCAAGAATATAGAAGAACGTGGGGCAGATCACCTTCACCTGCCTTGCAGGCAGTGCATTAATTTAACCATTGTGCAGCTTGTGGCCCCTACCTCTTACTGCTGGCCCCACCAGATGACTTCTCAGGTTTGCTGGGGCAGTCCCTTCCTACAGCTGGAATTGGACCAACACAGGTTCTGCATATCAGACAGCTTAACGCAAAAGTGTGGGTGAGGCATAGCGAAGACAGCTCTTCTCCTCCACCCACTGTGCCCAGAGTTCCTTAAAGTCGCAGATCCGAGGAGGTTCCTTGTCATGAGTCATCAGAAAGTTCTGGCCCCACTCTCAGCACCCTGAAGTAATGACTTATTCCTGGGAGGGGCTCAGAAACCCCTCCTTTCCCAGAGCTCAGGGCCAGCTCCATCCTCCACCCCTATGCACCCCTGTCTTGGGAATTCCCCCCTCACTCTTTCTATGCTCCTAGGACAGGATCCTGTCTGGTGCTGGTGGGGCTGAGGCCAGCAGACTGGAAGGGGCGTCTAGAGTTTGCACACATCTGTGTAGCTCTCCTTCTCGCCATCACCTCTCAGGGCTGGGTTGTAAGTGGATTTCAAACACTGAGCCTCCACAGGTTCTGATGTGGCCAGGAGACAGGCCTAATCCCAGTCATGCCAGAAGGAGCCGGAGAAACTGTAAGGCAGTCAAAAACACCATACCACTGCACTGACTGGGTAGTGCAAGACTAGACACTGCTTTGGGCTAAGCATTGCAAGCTATTTCTGTTAAGCTCCAGGGAAGCCACTCCTACCCTGAACATGTGGGTCTGTGAAGAATCATGCCCATGTGCCACACTAAGAGGCCAGTGCAGAAGGCAGACATCAAAAGCAGCCATGTGCATAGCTCCTCAGGTGCCCTGAACTCAACAACAGGTAGAAGCTGCCCCTGGCCTGCTACTACCTGCCTCCAACATATTCAGTCCCTGAAGGGACCACAGGACGGTGAATTAGCTTCCTGGGACACAGGGTCACTTCAAAGGCTACAACATGGCCCACACACAGGTCCCACCAGTCCCAAGGCTGTCACATGCAGAAGGATGAGTATTTTTTTTAAAAAAATTTATTGACCTACTTCTTTTAAAGACAAAGTGAGACAGCCAGAGAGCTAGACAGGTCTTCTGTCATCTGGCTCATTCACCAGAGGGAGTGAACAGCAGGGACTGGGCCATACCAAAGCTAAGAGCCAGGAATCCATGCTGGTCTCCCATGTGGATGGCAGGGGTCCAAATAAATCAGCCAACCTCTGGCTGATTCCTACAGATATCTCAGTAGGAAGCTGGATCTGAAGGGATGTGAATCAGTGCTTCAAGATGGGGCTCTGGCATTGCAGGTGATGATATCAGAACAAGGAGTATTAAACTTGGCTGGTAATTAACTGAAAAGGATAATGCAGGTGCAGGGGAACCCAGTAACCTAGAGACTATGGACATCTCAGTGATGTCCTGCACTGAGAGGTTCCTGCAAATGTGCATGGCCCTGAACAGACCTGCACTACTCCAGATCCCCTACTAGGTCTCACAGTACCCAAGACACTTGTTCACCTGGAGGACTGTGTACAAAATAAGAGCTTGATGCCTTCACTGGGCTGGCATCACATTGGCTGGTGCCTCAGTACAAGTATGTGCTGCCTTTCTGCCATTTCTCCCAACAGGCACTGATCACTTTCTCTGTCCATACAGGTACAAGAGAGAATGTGACCACACGACCTCCAAAGGGAGGCATGTGACTGACCAAAAAGATCCCGTTTCTGGACAGGGACACAGGCATAGACTCACCTACTTTCATTTGGCAAAATGCAGGACTCAACGATTAAGCAGAGTGGGGAGCTATTTCAGTCCCAGTCTCACTCTTCAAGGCTGATAACTGAGACAGCCAGTAGTCTCTAAAGGTTTCCCTCTTCCAACCTCCAACAATAAGAATACCAAATATCTGCACACAATCAGTTCACAACAAATCAATTAGAAGATACTCTTAGCAACTGAGCCAGGGAAGAGACAACAGTAGGCCAAGTGTCTCCAAGCCCTGCTCTGGTTTCCCAAAATGTCCACAATGTCAGAGAACTGATGGCCAATTTTAAGAGCTTTTATATGGCAACATTTTAATATGCTCTTTAAAAGACAGAAATTTCTACCAACTCAGGAATCACCTTCCAAATCGGCCATCACAATTACAGTAATAAAACTGTTGTTCTGCTTTATGGAAAACACTGGTTGGCTTCCAGTCCCTAAACCTCCTGAGGTTTATTCAGCACAGCAAACTAAGATCATTTTCCACTTTTAAGAGTGTGGGCAAGAATTCTGCTTGTGCTCACACAATTTTCTAGGTCTCATTCAGTCCAAAAAGCACACAGCACATCTTTTAGTAATTGGTGCATCTCTGGGTAGGAACTTTTCCCTGAAGTCTCATTTTTGGGCCTTTCAGGAGTTTAAAGAAGTACCTTTGTATCCGGGAGAGATTTTCTCATGAGTCATAAGTCTGTCAACTACATCAGCAATACATTTAAGAAGAGACCATCCAAGCCAACCTCTTATACCCACTGGAAAATGAGTCAGAGCTCAATTTAGTCTGTTTAAATATTGAACCAGGCATTCAGACTTCTGTGATTAAAAAACCTTACTGCATTTTTCACTTAGCCTCCATTCTCCATGCACTCCCTCCTTGGGGGTCTAATGAGTTGCTGTGTAGTCAAGGAGACTCCCTTAGTGTTCACTGTTGGCCCCAGCTTCAAAGGCTCCACTCTTCAGCCATTGTCTCGCCAGGAAATCCTAGGGCCTATATTTTTCAACCCAGGTTTATGTATAGATGTCAGTCCCTATTGCTAACAGGAGAGATGACTTGTCAAAATATGATGCCAATAAAGGCGACCACAAATCCTTTTGATAGAAATGGGAAGCTAGGAGAAGAGGGCTTCTTGCTGGAAGTGGTTGCCATCCCAGCACCACCTCTACGTGTGCTGACAGTGCCACTATTCTTACCCTCAGATCATCACCATCATCTTGGGGAAGTTGCTCACTTTCTTGCCCAAGAAGTGGGGGTACGGTCCCTGGCTATTCCCCCTGCCCTCTCCCACTTGTAGCTGTAATAAGACTCTGAGTTAATTCAATTCAATCTCCTTCTCCTTTGTGTGTTCCCATTTGCCAGGCACTGCACTACTTACCTTTATATAAACACTGCCAAATCTGAAGTTAATCCTTTTTAGGATCAATAAATCATCCAATTCTATAGGTAAAACTGAGCCTCAGAGAGACTTAGTAACTTTCCCATAGTATCTATGGTTCACTTGAAGTTTCCCTATCACGAAAGTCCAAATTCCTCTCTGTTATTTCCCTACATACAATCTCAGGGGAACATGTGAGCTGTACCCTCCCCGCTCCAACACACATGCACATGTATCTGAAGTTGTGAAAAAGACTCACACATGACTCTACCTGTGTTACCTGGAGTTTCTATCAAGTCAACATGTTTTGTAAAAGTACTTAATGTGTTTTTAAGTCCAATTTTCTATTATCGAGTTTTACATGTTAAGTTCTCTGAGTGCCTCTAAAATTGCATGTCAGTTTGGCCCAAGAGAAAGGGCAGTGAAAGAAGAAACAACTCCAGTCTCTTATCTGGGCCAAGAGCAGTTGGGGAGCTGACATTTAAGGCCTGCAGTCCCAGTTCCAGTTCCAGTTCCAACAGGATTGCAAAATGTGAGCTGGGGAGAAAGCGGCAATGGGCTCTGTGGGTCGAGGGCCTCTGCCTAGCACTCTAGCTATGCTCAATTACACTTTCCTGCCTGATACGGTTAAAAACCATCAGCACAGCCCACTGGAGCCTGTCTTTCAGTAATTAATGTGCTGTATTTGATTAAGGCACTTATTTCTTTACAGAAGTAAAGTGGATCTGAAATTACAGACCAGAAAAAAAAATCCAGAGAGTCACTGGAACCTCATCTCTTGTTCTTTGTGTCATTTCATCTGACTTCTTCCCAATAACTGAGGGGGAATCAACCAAGCCTCTAGATCTGAGCCTCAGATGTTGTTTTGGTATTTAATGATCCCTAGAAAGCTTCCTGCCTCTAGAGGCCATTCTCATTTATCTGTTGAAGCTGGTGACATCTCAAAGCATGCAGCACTTAAGAAGGGGTCAGAAGAGAGAAAATCCAAATGCATAGCATTTTGCCACACAATTGAGCTGATAAACGTTGCAGATGATGACATAAAAGTTCTACACCAAAGAAATAGCCCAAGCAATAAAAATCTCAAATTTCCTTACAAAAATTCTATTAAAACACAATCCAAAGACTGCCAAACATCAGCAAGCACCAGGATACATTGTCAAAGCAAAAAATAAAACGGCCAAACATCCTCTTACTTGAGCAAAATTCTACCTTTCTGTGTCATGAAGCGCCATGGAGAGCCCCATACTCCTTGAAATATGCTCAAACACTGATAATAACACATGCCACACATTCCCAAAATGGAGTTTAGCTACATACACGCTTTCTGGAGCCCCCAAAGGGCAAGCTCTCCAGAAGACAAACTCTGTGGAAAGGGAAGGCAGTGCTTGCCCAGCCTGGGCTTGGCTTGTGCCCTTGGCATTTACCTCTTCTCTGAGTGTCAATTGATTGCAGCCTCAGGGTCCTCACTCACATGTCTCCAGGCTCTACAGAGACCCTGGTGCACTGCCCAGTGAAGGATGCCAGTACATGACATCAGTTCTGCTGGGCAGCCGTGGTTGTTCCAGACAAGATGACCCAAGGCTCTGCCTGCAACAGCACCCACAGCAGTGTGAGGGTGAGCAAAGAAACAAGAATGAGATGCACGTTCTTGTCCCTGTGCCTTCCAACTGCAGAGTGGCAAGAATGACCTCATTTAGCAGATGAACCTGAGCCTAAGGAGCTTCAGGGTTGGACTAAGGGGGGGAGGTTCCAGGCAGCTCAGGCCTCAGATGGGAAAGGTCAGACCAGGTTTGCCTCCTAGTACAATGTTTCATCCTATGAGGGATTCACCAAAAAGCAGAATGGACACTAAGCCAAGGGACCACGGGCTACCTAGGAGGAAGCAAGATGGAGTAAACAGGCATGAGGGGAAGCGGGGCATCAGACATGGCTAGAAATGCTGGAGGGCAGCCGCGTGTCAGTTTCCAGTACCTGTACACCAACAAGTTGGACACATACCTGAACTCAAACAAACCTCAACCTACAGTGCTCTATTTGCATCCCAGATGTTAGTTACTGGTTTTTTTTTTTTCCCCCACATGAGGAACACCAGGGAAGATTCTTTTACTAGAATCTGAATTCCAGCTCCTAGGAAGGAAAGTAGAACTTGGGAGAGACACTATTCTTGTTTGCTGTCTACGTGCTGTCCATCCTCTCCTCCTGCCACCCCTCAGAACCTGATTTAGCTGGTGATGGAGGCTTCATGTATCTAACCTTGGTTGAGGAACAGCAAACACCACGAGCAATGAGAGAAAAGCACTCCTGCCTTCCCTGCCTCTGTTGCAGCTAAATTCTAAGCAGAGTCAAGTTCTGGCAAAGGAAACTTAAGCAGAAGCCTACCTGGAAGAGAATTAGGAAGTCTCTGAAAACCCAATAAACAAGAATCAGAGGAGCTAGCACTTTACTTATCTCCTTCCGTTGAACCAGGACATAATAGTTAGTGCTTCTGCAGCCAGCCTGTGTTGTCATGTGGTCAAGAGAATTACAGCAGGGACAACCCAGAGAGGTCAAGTCATTAACCTTGAGACTCTCCTGTGTGAAAAGGAGGGCATTACTGGCACAGTGGCACAGTGTTCTGTTCCTCTTGAACAAATTCCTCAGCGCGCGCGCACACACACACACACACACACACACACACACACACACACATTTTATTTATGTATGTCAGTAGGTTGGAGATAGTAGTTATAATAATTCATTTCATGGATAGATAGAAACATTTCTGAATCTACTAAAGCCTTCCATAAAATTTGTCTAATTGGATGCACTAGCATTTTGGTATCAGGCAAGTGGGTTTTCCCCAATTTCAGATAAGAAAACACACCTGAAGAGGTAAACAGCATGGCAGCCTGGCATCCTAAGAGTCCTGGGAACCAGATTTACATACATTGAAGTTGCAGGTACTAAAGCTGGTGCGGTGGCATAGCAAGCAATCCTCTGTGTACAAGGGCTGACATCCCATATGGGTGCTGGTTCCTGTTCTGGCTACTCATTTTTGATGCAGCTCCCTTCTTATGGTCTGGGAAAGCATTAGAAGATGGGTCCTTGTACCCATGTGAAAGACCTGGAAGGAACTCCTGGTACCCAGCTTGGAATCAGCTCAGCTCTAGCTCTCAGCTGTTGTGGTCATGTAGGGAGAGAGTCAGTGGAGGTAAGAGCTCTGTCTCTCCTTTTCTCTGTAAGATCTGCCTTTCAAATAAAAATAAATCAGCTTAAAGAAAAAAAAAGCGTGAGTGAGGATGTGAAGCACTAAGGTAGCCAGGAACCTGTCTAAAGTCTCACTAAACACTCCATCACTGTTAGGGATAAACTGTGTCCTCTCCCCAGGTTTTCCCTGCCAAGCTTACATGCAGAAACCCGAACCTCCCAATGTGACTCTATTTGTAGCCAGGGCTTTTAAAGAGGTAATTAAGGTTGCATGAGATCCTGAGGGTGGGGATTTAAACAGAATTAGCACCTTTAAAACAAGAGGAAGGGGCCCGGCGCGGTGGCGCAAGTGGTTGAGGTCCTCACCTTGCACGCCCGGGATCCCATATGGGCGCCGGTTCTAATCCCGGCAGCCCCGCTTCCCTTCCAGCTCCCTGCCTGTGGCCCGGGAAAGCAGTCGAGGACGGCCCAAGGCTTTGGGACCCTACACCCGTGTGGGAGACCGGAGGAGGCTCCTGGCTTCGGATCGGCATAGCATCGGCCATTGTGCTCGCTTGGGGAGTGAATCATCGGACGGAAGATCTTCCTCTCTGTCTCTCCTCTCTGTATATCCGCCTTTCCAATAAAAAAAATAATAATAAAAACAAGAGGAAGACCCAGCAGCATTGACTCACTTTTCCCTACATGCACAAAGACCCTGCACAGGCACTACACGCCACAGAGCCCACTCTAGAAACCAATCCTTCACTGGGGACCTTCTACCACCAGAGGAACTGTGAGAAAGTACATGCTATTTAATTTTGCCCAGTCTGAGTTATTTAACTAAGGCAGCCTAAGCCAACTAAGATAATAACCCCGCAGCAGACAGCCAGCAGCCTCCTTGTTTACTGCTACAGTGAGTTTTGTTTTAAAGTAATGGTGCCAGACTAACCTTTGGAGGCTGTGTATCCCCAGACTGTTAGCCCCCTCCAGAAATCAATCTGGAAGCCAGTTTCTCTGAGCTCAGCCATGAACTAGCCTGGACATCTGTACGCAGGAGGCTACGTGCTCTCAAGGATACTAAGCAAAGTAAAGTAAGTGCTCTCAGGTGAGAAAGTCTCCAGGCCAGTGAGGTGTACAGCCAAGGCGCTACAGCTGTGTAACACCTACTGTGGATGGTGCCTGCCTCACACCTGCAGCCCTGAGGCAGGGATCCCAGGGTTACCTGTCCAGAGCCAAGCAGAACATACTTTACACAAGCCAGGCCCAACAGACAAGATGCAGAGTCAAATTTCCATCTCAGTCTCCACCATGAAGATAATAATATTTCTGGCCATGCAAATACAGTGATGACTGGAACTAGCAAAGTGGGTAAGGAGAGCCAGATAGAAAGGGAGATATTTGGGAAAATGAAGTACTGGGACCTTTTGATTGATGTGATATGTGTGTGGCATGGCGTACACATATACATGGGTGGTACATGAGGTGTGTGAAGTGCAAGTAAACATATATGCATGTGGGAGGTCAGGTGGACCATGTCTGTGATGTGGGAGGATGTGTGTGGTGTGTGTCTATGCATGGGTGATGTGCGTATATTTGTGTGTATATATATATGGGTGGGTAGTATGTGAAGTGTGTGTATGTGTGTTTGTGTGTGTGCTGTGCATGTGTGTGAGTATGTGGTTCAAATGTGTATGTGCATCACCACAGAGAGGCAAGCAGAAATTGGGGTAGTGTGACAAGAAGTGTATCTACCAAACCTCCAGGGAGCCAAGTGCAAGTGAAAGGTCAGTGCAGAGTTGCCTTTCTCATACCTTCACAATGAGATTCTCACTGCCCTTACTTTACAGGGACAACACAGGTAACAGAGCAGGTTGCCACCTGCCCAGTCCCCTGCAGGCAGATTGGTTCGATTGAATGTCACATTCTCATCGGCCAAAGTAACTTACCTTCCAGCACTGTCTAGAAGTAAGAGGTGGACATTCATTTGCTAATTCAGTTATACCACCCAGGTGGAGGGGCAGGTCTAAGTGCCAGCTTCACCCTCATCAAAGGCTGACCAAGCAACACTATCCATGAGAAGGCCTGGCAGAGGCTGGGATGCTGTGATGGCACTGAAGTGCTCTCCCCACACTGACTTTATTGAGGCCTCCATGTTGGTTCCTATCCAGGCCCACAACCCCCTAGGCAATTTGAGGAACATCACTACAGGTGCTAAGGGAGTGGGACCTCAGTGTCTGTACCCTGTCTCACCTGCCTTACATACTTGAATCAGTGTCCCACTGGAACCAGCTAACACACCTCTGGATGGACCAACCATACTGTCAGTCCCCATCCTGGAGGTGCCTAGCCCACCTGACCTGCAGGAATGTGGCAGTTATAACATCTGTTTACCTTCAGGCAATACCCTCAGAAAGGCCACAACAAGGTAAACTTAACCTAAAGGGACAGAATTGAAGTGATTCTGCCTCGTTTGCAATTGCCTTTGTAGAAGTGACAGGTTGGGAGAAGCTGCTTGCGAAGGCTAATGGCAGTTTCTGAAACACAGTTATACTGAAGCCATTCTGTGGCCTGGTGAAAAGACCTGATTCTCACTATGTCATGCCTGAACTAATTCAAGAGGCACTGCCTCATCAAAAGCAGATTTCTGGCTCTCAAGAGTCCTCCCATTGATGGCAAAAATGACAGGCACTCAGAGGCAGAATATTGTGACATGACCCCTGGCACCGTATGCCCTGCTCCCACCCCCTGTTGTCTCAAACCATGTCACTCATTAGAATACCATTCAGAATATCACACAACTGCATGTGTGAATGTCACACCTGCCTAGCATATGGCAAGCTTTGAGAATCTGATGCATGTCTCAGAACCAGTTTTTCCCCATCCTCAACACACTTGACCTTAACATGTAAGAAGAGTCTGCTCTAAAATGAGAGTTGACCTGTTACTTCTAAGGATGCTGAGCTTTTCCACACAAACACAGGAATCAGTGGTCCTGCTACATCATGTGTCCACTCCTGGAGACTCCTGGCCATATCCCCAGGGCCAGGACTGCCTACAGATATTTGCAGGAGGCAACCTCAGAGAAGTCAGAAGCAAGACAACAGGTGTAACACCTTTCAAATACCAGGGAGCATGAGGATCCCATGTAGGTGTGTTTGGGGTACATCCTGGAATGCATGCCAGGAGAGTTTCCTTCTTCAGGTGGTGGCACAGTCCAGTGATGTGCAAGGTATATGCATGCCTTCCCCATGCCAATGCAGACCTCAGCACAGATGTGTGGATATGTAGGGTGATGTCTGGGTCCATAGACCAAGCAGTGCTCTAATCACCATTCAGCATGGCTATCCTTGCAGACAGTGACCCAAAAGACCGTAACTTCAGAAAGACTAGGAAAGGAATGAACTGTGTAATAATGTAGATCATGTCACAACGATATCCCACATTGCACAGAGCATAGCTTTTCTGGCACACCCAGATGGGGTGAATTCCACATTCTGTTTGCAAACTTTCTCATGAACACTGGGTTTGAGAACTAGATGTGGAGTCAGAAGGTGAGGCTAAATACTCTTGCATCAAACAAATTTGAAATCCTAAATTGTACCTGAGTAATCAGTTCATAGGCCACAGTCCTCAGAGCCTTACTATATTAATAGGGATAATGCATCTTCATGAACAAATGCTCATAGCCCTTTCCACCAGAAACTCACCAGAAAAAAATGACTCTTTTTTTTCATAAGAAACTAAATCTTAACATCATGAAAGATCACTTGAAAGCTTTCCAATTGCCAGAATGTTTCTGTAAATATGAATCCCCTGGAATCTAGGCCCTATTCCTGCCTTGGCTGTGGTACCTGTCTACCAGTTTAGAAACTCCACTTGTGTTCCATTGAGAATGTCTGAGAGATTCCATGACTGGCAACAATGGAGGACAACCAGGGGAACTGTCATAATGCCTCCAATTTAAGACACAGGATCCAAGACACACAATAACAACTTTTGGGGAAAAAAAATTGAGAGCATCAATCCCGCAGGCCTGTGGGTGACTGACAGCATCTCAGATCCACTATGGTACATGTCTTGGTCATGCTAAGTAGTCCTTCCAGTCAGCTTGGAGTAGTGTTCCATGGCCCCTCATTCTGGGGCTGCAGCCTGGCAGAGCTGACCACCCCAGACATGGCAGCACTACGGAGAGGGCAGAGTTCGAGAACCAGGCACCAGCAATCAAATACTCCAGGCCAGAAATGACACCCATAATTCCCACTCACAATTCATCTCAGCAGACAGAATCAGATCCCAGGCCTGCCACATCACCTGAGTCAGCCCTACTAGGCTCTGGAGATCAAGAGAGCTGAGAATTACTGCCAGTGTCACTGATGAAGACCATGGCCGGAGAGGGAAGCCAGCTGGAACTCAGTGTATGTGACACATCCTAACTTCAGCAATACCAAGGCAGAAAGGAGGCCCTTAACATTTACAAAAACAGAATTTTAAAAGCCATGCTTGTTTTTAAAATGATTTATTTCTTTGAAAGAGCTACAGAGAGAGAAGGAGAGAGAGAGAGAAAAAAATCTTCATCTACTGTGGTCCACCTCCAAGTGGGCTACAATGTCCAGCTAGGCCAAACCCAGGAACCTTGGAACTTATTTAGGGTCTCCCATGTGAGTGGCAGGGGTCCAGACACATGCACCATCACCAGCTGCCTTGCCAGGCACATGAATAGGAGTCGTATCAGAAGCAGGGTAATGGGGACTCAAATCAGTGCTCTGAAATGAGATGCTGGCATTGCAAGTGGTGACTTTAACTCTAGACCACAGGCTTCTGTGCTTAAGTTTTAATTGTACTTAGTGAGTAGTTAATTTTTGCCTATATATTACTCTATGTATATATTAGCTGCATATCTCTGCATTATGCCATAGCTGTGGGAGCACAGCCTGCCTTGCTGAGGCTGGGATGAACTCCCAGCCTTGAGGTTGTGGCTCTGAAAGTCCCACATCCTCTATGCCACCTGCCCTGAGAATAACAGCCTGGGCTGGCTGCACAAGGAGGCAGCTCTCTGCAGTAGCAACTGTTCCCTGCCTCTGAACAGAGGCCCGCAGGATTATCAACCCTTCCACAGCCCCTCCTGGAGCCCCTGAGAAGCTCTACCTACATCTGCATAAGTACATGAGATTTGGGAACTCCTATCCCAACTGCCCCTGCCAGGGCGTCTGTGAGGCTGCAGCTGTAGGAAGGGTTATTTTAATGCCTCTGATTTGAGTGGGGACAACATGCTTGAGCAGGGAGGTGTTTATCAGATGGTTCCCCAGCCGCACAGACAGAAGCCTCTGTCAGTTCATCAGTCACACATGTGAGTGTCCCTTCCCATCTGTTCTCTTTTTTTTTTTTCAAGATTTATTTATTTTTATTAGAAAGGCAGATATACAGAGAGAATGAGAGACAGAGAGGAAGATTGTCCGTCTGATGGTTCACTCCCCATGCAGCCACAAAGGCTGCAGCTGAGCCAATAAAAAGCCAAGAGCCAGGAGTTCTTCTGGGTCTCCCACGTGGGTGCAGGGTCCCAAAGCTTTGGGCCATCCTCGACTGCTTTCCCAGGCCACAAGCAGGGAGCTAGACAGGAAGCGAGGCCTCCGGGGTTAGAACCGGCACCCATATGGGATCCCGGCATGTGCAAGGCAAGGGACTTTATTCACTAAACTATCATGCCAGGCCCCCCATCTGTTCTCTTACCTAAGTATCACAGCCATATCAGGAGGGTAGCTGGGGTGACATATGATCATCTAATTTTACATATGAGCAAACACTTACCCAGCAAGGAACTAGCTCAAGTTCACTCAGCTGATTTTATCTACCTTCATTGGGAGTCTGGTGCTTCCAACCATTCTGCTATTGATCTTCTACCAAGGTTCAGGAGGACCCCAAAATGATGAAAGTTCGTGCTGTGAAAACCTCAAACCAAGACTGCCCACACAGGAAAACAGGGCACCAGGATATACAGAAGAGCAGCAGGTCTGTCTCCCCCTAAATTGTGTGTCAACAGCCCAGCAAAGGGAGGTCCTCTCTCTCATGAATGTCACAGGGGTTGTCCTGTGAGCTGCATCACAACACACAAACATAGGCAATGGTTAAGAATAATAGACAGGAGGCCTCCTCAAAGCCGGAGCAGGCTATCCATCCACACTTATACCCACAGCTTCCACCTGGCCCACAAGACATTATTCCGGGAGAAGTGTCCCTCCCTGAGCTAAAAGCCAGCATGACAGGTGACAATAGTGACTGAGTAGGGAAGACACACATTCTATTTTAGACTGCTGCCTCCATGAGAAAAACATTTGGGTAAAGAAGGTTCTGCCTGCATCAGATCCAAGTGAGGACACAGCTAGTACTCCAGTTACCTTTTGAACTTACTTACATCATAGGAGGAAATGCGGCTGGCCATGGACATGCTGTTCATTCAATTAGTTTATGGTTAGCATCAGATTGTGGGTAAAGGGCCCAGATGCAGGCATGTAATCTAACCTGTCCTTGAGTTAGTAAAGGACAGACCTTATTTCATCTTAATGACGCATAAAATGGAACAAAAAATCACTGCAGCAGTCTTACTTTGTCCATGTGCTTACAATTCCAAGACCCCAGTGGGTGCCTGGAACCTCAGATAGTACCAAATCCTACACATACTCCGTTTTCCTCTGACACATATTTACCTATGACTAAGTTTCATTTACAAATCAGGCAAAGTAAGGGATTAGTAATAGTAATAATAAGAATTACAATAATTAGAATTACTGTAAATTACAATAAAAAGAATTACTGTAATAAAAGTCATACAAATGTTGTCTTTCTCGATCTCTCAAAAGAGTTTACGTACTTCTTTCTAGTTTTTCTTTTATAGCAACCACCTGATGACTTTTCTGTGGCACATGTGAACTGCCAGCATCACTCATCTCACACTTTAGGATCATTATTAGGTAAAATAAGGGCTGGATGAGCACAAGTCCTGTGGTCCACAACAGCAGACCTAATCCCCAAATGGCTACTTAGCAAAGGGGGTTCTATAGTGTGTGGGTAATATATACAGTGGAAGTATCTATTCTATTTCCAGCCACTCTGCTTCTGATCCCGCTTCCTGCAAAGGTGTCCCGGAAGAAAGCAGATAATGGCCCAGATAATGGGCCCCTTCCACTTACATGGGTGACCTGATGGCTCTCCTGGCCTGGTTCAGTTCTGGCTATTGCAGGTATTTATAAAGTGAGCCACAGGATAGATGACCTCTTTGTCCATCTTTCTCTGTCACTCTGCCTTTATATATATAAACAAACCAACCAATAAATCTCTTAAATACCATCAAAGTAAAATTAAAAAATAGGCATATTAAGAAACCACATCATTCCTGAAATTATTCCCAGTGAAACCTGAGTTGACCAAAAAAATTACAGAATCACATTTCAAAACCAAAATAGGAAGAAAATAATGAAGTGATGTGTTGCTTGCACATTTACTTACAGGCTGGGGCTATGAACATTCTGGTTCTGATCCATTAGCAGCATCTTTCTGAGATTCCTGGTTGGTGGGCCTTCAGGCCTAAACCCTTCAAGGTGGCTCTAATTGGTGTCTGTGGCTCTGTCATGCAACTACGGCCAGCTGTTCATACCCATTTTCTCCTTCTAGTGTCAATATCATCCCATCTCATTTCTCTAACATTAGGTTTCTCAGTGAAATCTTGCTATAAGATTGCAGAAGAGCTCTGTGGCCAGGACTGATAAAACCACTGTATTCTAAGGAAGGCCATTCTCCTCAAAAATAGAGATAAAAAAATGAGCTGTGAGGCTCATCTTGCTTACATTTTTCTGCTTTGTTGTGCTCCTTCCAGAAATACAATAGAATTTACACACTAAAATGAATTCTATGGAACGGATGCTTCTGTTCTGGGTCATTCTTTGGCCTATCTTTGAAAAACCCCAAACTTCTTTTCTCCTGTAGTACAAGCAATTCAGGATACATCAGCAATTTTTTAAAGCATGAACTGACTTCAAGTGATAACTTGCCTTTTTTTCCCTTTTCTTTTAGCTAAGCCCTGGCAGTATCTATAGTGCACCATCTTATACTACTTGAAGTCTATCTATCCATTATCTACCTTCCAAATCACACCTCTGGCCTGGGCTGTAAGGTGGTGTCACTTTCTGATGCACACCAACCTGTCATCCTCCTGCTTTTCTAAGTTACACAGAAGGACACACTGCTGTAGTCTGAACATATGCGTCCCTCCAAAATTCACAGGTTAGCACTTAAACCTCCAGGTAATGGCATCTGAAGGTGGGACATCTAGTAGAGATTAGGCCATGATGGCTCACTCTTGTAAAATGGGTTATTGCACTCATAAAAATGACTTTCCAGAGCTGCTCTGTTTCCATCTTTGGTCTCTTGTGCCATATAAGGGAGGATACAATGTTTCACCCTTTTATCTTCTGCCTCTCCCTACATCAGGACACAGCAGCAAGGTTTTCTCTACGGGTGAGCGAACCTTCACCAAACCTGCTGGTGCCTTGATCTTGTCAGCTCCTATAGCAATGAGAAATAAGCTTCCAATCATTCACAAAAACTGCTATGTCTAAGGTATTTTTCTGTGGCTCAGGGAAAGGCTGAACCAGGTGCCACACAGATTAGCAGCAACCTTAATGCTAATGATTTTAACTCATATTATCTATGCCCATAAATTTATCCTTGAAAAATAAAAAGAAGCAAACAGAATTAGGGAGAATATATGCTGTTCGTTGCATTTCTGTTTAGGAGGGAAAAATGAGAACCACGATATTCTTCAGGAAAAAGGCATGATAGTAGTCTCTGGTACTGCTAACTAAGAGTGTTTAGTTTTCCTCCTTCCAGACAAGGGCTGACAGTAGCCTCCTGGTCCCCACTGGTGTAGTAATGGCTAATAAAGAGTAGAGGTGATGTGATGGTTCTAGGCCAAGTCTGAGAATGACCACTGAGCTCCACACTGCCTCTCTCCTTTGGCAATCTAGGATGTTCTCTGTAGTAGCTGCTCTTTTGGTCTCATCACAGGAGCTCCCATCGGCTGGGGATGGACAGGCAATGGGAGTGAGAAACAAACTTTGGTGCATCACTGAGATTCAGAAGTGGTTTACTACTAGAGCTTAACAGAGCTTGCTGTGATTGACTCAGGAGTGTGCTCCTGTTAGTGAATGCTATAAAAAATAGAAACTGGGCCCAGCGCGATGGCGCAGTGGTTAAGGTCCTCGCCTTGCATGCCCGGGATCCCATATGGGTGCCAGTTCTAATCCCAGCAGCCCCGCTTCCCTTCCAGCTCCCTGCCTGTGGCCCGGGAAAGCAGTTGAGAATGGCCCAAAGCTTTGGAACCCTGCACCTGTGTGGAGACCGGGAAGAGGCTCCTGGCTTCGGACCGGCATAGCATCGGCCGTTGTGCTCACTTGGGGAGTGAATCATCGGGCGGACGATCTTCCTCTCTGTCTCTCGTTCTCTCTGTATATCCGCCTTTCTAATAAAAATAAAAAAATAAATCTTTAAAAAAAAATAGAAACTGAGATAGCTCAGGTCTCAGGGGTTGTATATAAGAGAAATAGTAAACATATTTTCACTCTGAGCACCTGTACTGGATGAAAAGAGGACAAAGCGTCAGTCCTGTGCGGGTGGAATTTGATGTTCCCTGGGTTTGGAAAGGCAGTACTGGAAAGTGTAGCGAACGAACTGGCTAATTTGTAAGTGGGAATGAAAGATAACCACCTATAAAGTTAAGCATTTTACAAGCTGGATGAAGAAACAGCTTTTTCTTTCCAAATAAAAGAGATTAAGCCAAGGTCAGGCCTTTAATTCTAAAGGAAGGGTCTAATGAGCCTTAACAATGTTATTGTAAACTGTGAGTGAACTGGATGTCCAGAAATTCCTTTCAGTTGGGAAAAGTGTCTCAGGGTTGAGAATAAAAGCTAAAAACTCAGAAGTAGCCAGTTCTACTGTTCCACAGCCTAGGAGGGTGACTTGTATTTCATGATAATGTATTCCATACTGGATAAAGGATTGATGAGGGTAGGCTCCAAACACAGGGCAAGGACAAGGAGAATGAAAGGCCTGAGGCCTGGTCAGTGGTCTGTGTTCCAGAGTAGAGTAGTACAGTACTGCACTGTACCTCATATACATTGTTTTAGTGTTAAATTTTTTTCTTTTTGTTTATTTGAAAGAGAGAGAGAAAAGAGAGACAGAGGAAGAAAGGGATCACCCATCTCCAAATGTCTAAAATAGTTGGGGCTGGACCAGGCAAGCTTGAGTCTATACTCAATCTGAGTCTTCCACTTAGGCAGCAGGGACACTAACCAGTACTTAAGCCATCATCGTTTCCTTGCTGGATGTGCCTTAGCAGGAAGCTGGAACTGAAAGCGGAGCCAAGACTTAAATCCAGGTGCTCTGACATACAACGCAGGCATCCTAAATGATGTCTTAATTTTGGGGGCAAATGCTGCCCAAAACTTTTTTTAAAAAAGGGTAAAATCTAAGCATTTTTGTGGAAGCACGACTGGTCCAAGGAGCTGCACTCAATCTTAACTGCTCCAGAGAGATAAGTAAGTACTATTTCTGCAACTATTCTGTAAGTCCCAAATTACACGAAAAGAAAAAGCTTTAAAAAGTAAGATTTATTAGCATTTATTAGCATTTAATAAACATTTGGGGGAATAAAAGAATCTGACTTGTATAAGTCATCTATTTGCAAAAATTAAAATCTGGAAAATAGCTGTGGATATGGAGTTTGAGATTTCTAATGATTTTATTTTGTTTATTTGATAACCTATTTTTTCTAAAGTTAACATGTATTATGTGCATAATAGAAAAATCATTATAATTTCATGTAAACATATGAATACTCATATGCAACTAACATATAAACTTCAAAAAGTTCATGGAAAGTATGTAATTAGAGAAACTATACATGACTTTCAAATACCTGGGTGAACAAAATAAGCTTATCTTTTAGTTCCTTTTTCCACGAACTTTTGGAAGTCCCCTCATACAAGTTTCTACATTTAGTAAGTACTTATATAAAATACATAACATATGTCTATATATAACATTTAAAACACATGATTCTCAAATTCATAATTTCAGTATTCATGTGATAAAACTTTCAGTATTATGTGATTTTTTTCCTACATATATAGGTGTTTTACACACATAGTTCCTCTTGGACCCCACCTCAGACCATGAGACAATAACATCCACAAATTGGCACCTGACATACTCAAAGCACTCACTCCGAGTGTTAAGCAGATTCTGGAAAGTCTACTCTTGTCCACTCCATCTGTAAACATTCTGGTTGGGGCCAGTACAATGGCTCAAATGGCTAATCCTTTTAAATGCAAGTGTCAGCATCCCATATTCTGGTTCCTGTCCTGGCTGCTCTACTTCCCACCCAGTTCACTGCTTGTGGCCTGGGGAATCAGCAGAGGATGGCTCAATGACTTGGGAACCTGCATCAGTGTACGAGACCTGGAAGCAGCTCCTGGTTCTTGGCTTAGCATTGGCTCAGCACCGGCTGTTGTGGCCATTTGTGCAGTGAACCAGTGGATTGAAGATCTTTCTCTATGTCTCTCCTTCTCTCTATAAATCTGCCTTTTCAATGCAATAAATTTCTTACAAAAACATTCTAACTATTTGCTTCTCTTGGCAATTTGACTTAAGCAACTACTGAAAAGTAAATGAGACTGTCTACAAGATGAGTTCACATTTACAAATTTAAAAGTATAAGGAACAAATGTATTCTGACAAAAAAAAACCTCACTACTTGTATTTATCTTCAAAGTTACTAGTGATAGAGTCAGAGTTAAGAACCATTTTCATTCTTGGACTTCTTTGAAGTTTCTTTAAGTTTATCACTTACATATCTTGAGCTTTAACTTGTACACTGTATTTCACAGTTCTTTCCAGGATAGTGACATTGATGCTGTCATTATAATCTATATGGATGAAATATTAGGCACAGCATTACATCATACACTGATACTTATTTTAGTCCTTAGGTAACCCATAGTTACCTGTGAGGTATGCTCTCACAATGGAAGTCAATTTTGCATTCAGGGATTAGTTTCCAACTAGTTGGACCAGGGTCCTTCCTCACACTGATTGATACCATAACCTAATTCTAAAACATTTTTGTTAACCCTGCACCCACTAGCAGTCCCTGACCATTCCCTCTGATGTTCCCATCCCTAGGCAACCATTAGTCTACTGTTTGACCATCAATTTTCCTCTTCCTGACATTTTGTATAAATCAGACCATACAAGATATGTTCTTCTGCGACTGGCTTCTTTAAATCCATGTTCCCAATGGTTAGAAATTTTGTGGCATGCACTAGTGACTCATTTCTTACATTGCTGAATAACACGCCAAACTATACTATACATTACAAATTGTCTATCTAAATCACAATTTTTCAGTGATTACAAATAATGCTAATAAGCACAAGTTTTTATGTCAATATGTTTTTATCGCTTCCCTTTAGTACATACCTGGAACTGTAGTTTCTGGGTGAATAAGAAAATCTGTTTCAGCTTTTGAGGACTTGCCAAACTATTTTTCAAAGAGTTATACCATTTTATATCCCTGCCAGCAATGTATGATAATTCTAATTTCTCCACTTCCTTACTACCACTTGTTTGCTTTATTATTATTATTATTCTAGACATTTTAGTGAGTGTGAAGTAATAACCCAATGTGGTTTTGACGTGAATGTGCTTAATGGCTGATGGTATCAAGAGTCTTCAATGGAGAAGACTATTCAAATGTATTCCTTCTGTCTTACTGGGCTCACTATTATCAAGTTGTAAGTTGCAATTTGTTTTATTAATATTCCTTATGGGACTTGATTTACACATATTTTCTTCCACTTTGTGGTTTAATTTTTCACTTACTTGAAGATCTTGTTTCAACAGTGTTCAGTTTAATGGCCCACTAGATTTATCCTTTTCTTTTGTTATTGGGCTTTTGGCATTATAAAACAGTAGCTCTCTGAAGGGAGTAAGCTACTGGTGGTCACCTGTGGCCTTGTGTTTGGGAGACTCTGGCGGAAGTCAGCCAGCAAGAAGATAGATGTCACAGTGAGAAACATGGGGCAGACATAGGTCTGGGCTTCCCACAAAATAGTCTTTTGGAGAGGATGTATCTTGAGATCCAGCTACAGTTCATGCAATTCCAATGGACACCATGGGTCCTGTGCCCTAGCTCCACCCCAGCACTAAAAGATAAAGTGAAAAAGAATAACTTTCCCCACTGTATCTGGTTGGCAGATGTTGACAAGACAGGATCTAGGGGAGCCAATCCCCAAATCACTGAGATGCAGGATAGAGGATTCAAACACAGGTCTGAACCCCTCAGCTCAGCCACTTCACTTGTCCATGGGAGGAGAAGGGAAGCCACAAACACTCAGAGAAGCTTCCCTTTCCTTGCAAAGTGATTCATAGAAAAACTCCTTCAAATAGTATATGTGTCAATGTCTGAGACTTTCTTTTTTAGAGGTCTGAAATCCCAGAACTTGGTGAGACTTCATCTACATCCCAAGCTGGCTTACAAGGACCAAGTGGGTAAAACTTAATACAAAGGAATACAGTTTCCAGGAAACCTCTTTGTATAGGTTTAACCTCAGATGCATCTCACAGAACATTTCCCCAAACAAGAACTGGATTAAAAAGTAAATCTCAATGTTACACATTTTCTGGGTGGAAAAACTCTGAAAGATTGACTACTTCACACACAAATTACAGAGAGTCAAATGGGACAAAAACACCTTGGCTATTGGGACACGAACTTCAAGAGGGTGAAAAGCCACTTTCAAAGATTATTCCAGACACACAAGCAAACTTGCATCAGTCTCTTTGAAGCCAAATACACAGAACCCCACTCCTGGACATCTCCCTAAGGCATCTCACTTGAAAACAGACAAGACCACTGATGACCTGCCCCAATCTGACAAAACTGGGCTTTTAGCAGGCAGACTATGTCTCACTCCTGCAGAGTGTCAACTTAAATAGCATTTCACATGTCAGTCCTTGCCACTGAAAACAAAATGGTGAATCATTTTATTGTCAAAATGCAGAGTTTCAGGTTCTAAGGTATGCAATCGAAGAAATTAAATTCACCACTAAAGTAGTCACCAGTATTTGTTTAAGAAGGAAACACATTGAGATATTTCCTATCATACACAGGGGACAAGCCCTTCTGGAGCCTTTGAGTGTAACAGTGTCACTAAGATTATGTCTACCTGTTCTTTGCTGTGGAATGCTTGTGTGACAAGGCTGTGACTCTCACAAACAGGATAATGAGTGACCTTAGCTCCTGTAAAATATGAGTCCCAGAGTGGTCGCAAAATGCAGACTCCCTTAAAAATATTGAAATTTATGGTATGCGTGTGGTCTAGTACTTAAAATACCTGAATTTCATACCAGAATACTCAGGTTCAAGTCCTAAGCTTAGCCCTCAGTTTTACTGTCCAAATGAACACTGTGGGAGGCAGGAAGTGATGGCTCAAGGAATTGTGTTCCTGTCACCCATGCAGCAGACTTGGATTGAGTTTCCAGCTCCCAGTTTTGGCATGGCCAACCTTTGTGGGCATGTGGGAAGTGAAACAGCAGATGAGAACACTTTCTCTGTCTACCTCTCTGTCTCTTTCCTTTTTCTAAAATAATTTAAAAAATATATTAACCTTAGGGGTCATAGCAATAGCTCAACTGGTTAATCTTCTACCTCACTTTGCCAAGATCCCATATGGGTACGAGTTGGTGTTCAGCTGTTCCACTTCCCAGCCAGCTCACTGCTTGCGGCCTTTGAAAGCAATGGAGGATGGCCCAAAGCCTTGGAAAAGACCTGGAAGAAGCTCCTGGCTCCTGGCTTCAGATAAGGCTTTTCCTAACTGTCCTTTTCTCTCTGAATCTGCCTTTTCAACAGAAATTTCAAAAATAATCTTAAATACAGAAAGCAATTTATGGCATAAATTATGTCATTTATTTAATGGATTTTTCAACTAACATAAACAGGTTTTATACATCCTGTGGTTATGACTGTCTCTCTCCTACCACTTCCTTCCTTTTCATCTTATAATTTTTTGAAATAGCATCATTTAAATTCACTTTATAATCACAGGCTTAAAGCAGCTCTAAACTTAAATTTTGTGATTTGATTATTGTTTCAGCCCTTGTTGATATCCCTGTGAAATAGTGGTCTTTCTATTTTTTACTTTAATGTCATTTTAACTTTATCCCATCAAATAATTCATTCATCCAATCACTCACCCTTATTCATTCATCCCTATTCATTCATGCATCCACCCATATATATTCATTGAGCACATTCAAAAGACCAAAAATGATTTGGTGGGCAAAAAATTAAGATATATCCAAGGTTATGATGAGTACGGTAAGGGACAGAATCACTAAACAGGGAGACCATGTGTTATAGCACCAGCAAAGTAAGGGCACTGAAGAAGGGCCTTTGTTCTATTTCTGGATCAGGCTTTTTCCTGCTCAGGATGCTCAAGCAACTGCCTCAGCCATGCCGACTCAGGCTCAGCATCCAGGCCTAACTTAAGCCTCTCATCTGAAATGCCTCTTGAGTTGCTTCTCACCCCCAGCTGTGTATCATGTCACCTGCTTCATCCCCATAGCAACACCCACCACTTTATAATGATGCTCTGTTCCTGGATAGCACATCACTGGGCATGCCTGATACCTGTAAGACACTAAGCATTTCATAAGTCATACTTTCAACTACACAGATAATGAAAGGAATGGTGTGACAGCAAAACAAAGAATTGTTAAATTTCAGGGACATATTTCTCATTGTAAGCCACAGCTTCTAAAATGATTTTTTCTAAGGTAGGAAAAATACGTTTAAAAACCTTAGAGTGGGGATGGTGCATTGGCTCAATTGGCTAATCCTCCACTTTTAAGTGCCAGCATCCCTATGGGTGCTTGTTCGTATCCTGGTTGCATCACTTCCCTTCCAGCTCCCTGCTTATGGCCTGGGAAAACAGCAGATAATTGGCCAATGCACCCATGTGGGAGACCTGGAAAAGGATTCTGGTTCCTGGTTTTAGATCAGGTCAGCTCTGGTCATTGCAGCCAGTTTGGGAGTGAACCAGCAGATGGAATATCTTTCTGTCTCTCCTTCTCTCTGTAAATCTGCCTTTCCAACAAAAATAAATGAATCTTTTATTTAAAAAAACACAAAATCTTAGTGTTACAACTCTTATTTTAAAAAATAGCCCTTTCAATGTTATGTGTTGATTATTTTGCTAAGAATGGTAAAGCCATTATATATAGCTCCAAGACCCTCCCAGATATCAAAATCCATGATGTTTATGTCGCTTATATAAAATGGCATGGGATTTGCATACAACCTATGCACTTTTGCCACACACTTTAGATCATCTCTAGATTATTTATAATCTTTAATATAATGAAAATCATATGAAAATGTTTGTCTAACAATTGGTTATGTGTACCATATGCAGCACAGGTACAATTTTTTTCTGCTTAATAGTTTCTAAGAGGGTTTGAATCCATGGATGTGGAACTTCAGAAAAGAAAAGAAAGGCTATACTTGCATGTCTCCTTCCTTCCATACACAGAGATTCTCCTAGATTATCTGACTATTTGCTAGGCTTACATTGCTATCATTGTAAGTCATCTGTATGGTCAATTTTTCTTATGTCTTGTTTTATAGTTATTCTATATTTATATTTTTATTTGAAACATGGAGAGACAGAGAGGAAAAGAGAAGAGGGGAGAGGGAAAGAGAGAAAGCATTAATATCTGCTGGTTATGAATGCTATGTCAAAGCTAGGTCAAAGCTAGAAGCTCAGAGTTAATTCAATTGTTCAACAATGGTGACAGGGATCCAACTACTTGAGCTAATACTTGTTGCTTCCCAGGTGTACATTAGCTGAAATTCAGAGTAACCTGAGACTCAAACCTAGGCATTCTGTATGGGAAGCACATGCCTTATCTGGTATCTTAACCAGTATACTAAGGCCCATTCCATTAGTTTGATATTTAAGCATATCCAAGAGGGGACTGTGTGTAGTACAGTGGGTTAAGCTACGACAAAAGACACAAGAATCTCATGTTGCAGTGTTAATTCCTGTCCTGGTTGCTTTGTTTCTGATCCAACTTCCTGCTAATATGCTTGGGAAGGCAGCCGCTGATGGTCCAAGTGCTTTAGTCCCTGCAAGCCACATGAGAAACCAATATGGAGTTCCCGGCTCCTGCCCTTGGCATGGCCTAGTTCTGGCTGTTGCAGTCATCTGGGGAGTGAACCAACAGATAGAAAATCTGCCTTTCAAATGAAAAAGAAATTATTAAAAAAATGTATTCAAACTTCACTCCCCATCTTTTACCAAGATCTGTACTACTATCCACTTGTGTTTTGGATTGATTTTGACATTCAATAATTTTATTCAAAATCCTTATTCAAAAGTAATCACAGCAGCTAACTTTTCTAATTTCTGGCAGCCTTGAAAATATCTGGCTGTTGTCTTTGTCTCTATTCTTAGCACAAGCTGAGTAAATAAGAAATTAATGCCATTTCCATTTTTCCAATATGAGTCTATCAGAACCATTTCCTCCATGATCTCCCAGCAACCCTTATAGGACAGAGGCTGAGCTGGGATGACCCTACACAGCTGTATCCCCTACCTTTCTTTACCATGGAATTGGGAAACTCACCAGGATGGAAGTCAATACTGATTATTTCCTTTAACATGAACTAAAATACTACCTTTTGTATGCCAAAGTGAGGTCTCACCTATGTATTTTAAAGTTTGTTTCTGTCCCATACTTAATTTTCTTCTGTATTTTCTGAAACTGTTAAGAAATCAAATTATGGTGATTCCTTGCTCCATTTGTGTAATTTCCTCTCATCTGTCTCGTAGTATTTGGGTTTTGAAGGACATATCCCATTTTGTGGTTCTGCTAGTCTTTGTGTCAGCATCATTTTACTTTCTTCTCTTCCATTTACTTTCTCTGAATTCTGCCAATGTGAACCTTGTTTTCCTTTGCCTCACTTGCTCCTCTGAATCTTCCTTCTATGTTAAAATTCTGCCTTAGAAACCCCATTGCCAGCATTTTCTTTGACAGTATGGGAATGCACTTTGCTGAATTCCTGAGCTAGTTTGTGAATCACCTAGATTCATTCTCAATCCTTTGCCTCTGCCCTTCCTCCCTCCCCCTGAACCCTGCACCACCACTTCTGTTTTCTCTAAGATGAACTTTTTCTATGTTAGCTCTTTCATAGCACTTTGTCATCTTTGAGTGGGATCAGCCATTTACAGAAGAATGGGGGAAATATATTGAGAGAGGAGATGGGCTTGACTCTAATTTGTCTAAAATATTTTCTTTCCTGTGAATCCATATCATTCAATCTGACTCCCTCCAGGGCTGGGCTGGTGAATAACAAAACATTGTCACAGGTTCACTGAAGAGACTTGTAATCGTGGCCCTTTCTCTCTTCTGTCTGACCTTAAACAGATCAGTAAACCAGCAACCAGGTCATTTGCACTAGTGATGGAAGGGGGCAGGGTGAATTCTCGCAACTGTTCCTGGAACACTCCCCAATGACCTTAACAGCCACTGCTTGGTTTTCAAGTGACAATGGCAAGAAATCTCTCGTCCTGCTCTTTAACTTTCCCACACTATTCCTGCCCCTTGCCCAGGGTACTCACCCTTCAGCAGCATTAGGAAGGTTTCAAATATTCCAAACACACCGTGAGAATCACAGGTACAGCTAGCCATTCAGTCTCATCACGACCACCTGTTACTTGCTCATGTCTGTATCTCTGCCTTCAGTCACTAATCTTTGTTCATCTCCGCCCCCTTTTATATCTCAAATAAAAACTCTCCTGAAGGGAAAAGATGGTTCTTTTAACTCTATAAACACTTCTAGTATATGATTTTAACCATACTATTTGTCAATGCCAAATAAACTATGGGAGACTTCATATCTGAGACACACAGGGAAAAAAAAATCACAAAATAAAGCTGTCCTGTTGTCTGAATTTTTACAATGCCAATGGAGAATGGTCAGGAATGCAATTTATGCTGTTTCCATCATCTTAGACTCCCAAAAGGTGCATCCATGTTCCTGAGTACATCAGTATTTGGCAACATTCTCGAGGAGTATTATTTCCCTTTGGCACCGAGGAAAATAGAGGTTCAGAAAGGGAACTGTCCAAATATGGAGAGAATGCTGTAGATAAAAATGACCAAGGTCAACAGTGGAAATGAGTAGCTGGGAGCTACATAGTTTTCTCTGCTGCTGAATCAGCAGCTCGATTAAAACTATTTCACACTGCTGCTCTTGCACTGACTCACTACCAACATCACAGCCACACAGAGATGGTGCATAATGTTGTGAGCCCTCTTCCAGAATCAAATACAAAAAGAAAGATTTTCTGAATATGTCCTACGTGTGCACTGATGTCACCATCAGAATTCACTTAGTCACGGCTATCACCCAGTGACATCATGACTATTTCATGCATAAGCAAAGTGAGTGTGAGCAAACAATGTTAATATTCTGCATCATGCAAGAGCACAGCCAGGAAAATCTGATGGCCCCAAGCTTGGTGATGCAGGAACCAGGGCAGTGTGGTATTGCATAATGATAGACAAGTTGATCAATTGGTTATAACCAAAAGCTAGATATACACTCTTCTTATATGACTGTGTGATTTAAGTGAAGGTATCATTATCACCTTCTTTTCCAAACAATAACCACGAAAAAACAATAACCACGTACAGAAATAAATGTCAATTCCTGCTCACACTATATACAAATACTAACTCATTATATGCAAATTAAAAAACCGTGATACTTTGTACAGCCAAACATAGCTAAACTACAAAACTTCAAGAAAAGATATAGGGGACTATCTTCATGGCTTGGGATATGTAATAGCTGCTTAGAACACAGAAACAGTAACCATAAATGAAAAAAAGCTAGTTAGACTTCATAAGGATTGAAATTCTACTGGTCAAATAATACAGCTATAAAGCCACAATAAAAGGACTAGCTAGTATAAGGACTAAAAGTTGGAAAGCTAGTCCACAAAGGAAGAGTTAGGAATGAACAATGAAAGTAATTTCATACTACTAATCAATAGAGAAATGTGAAACAAAGCTATGATGATCTACCACTACACACTCACTGTTATGCCTCAGAGGACACAGGCTGCCAATACCAAACTCTGGAAAGGACACAGAGCAATCAAAACTCTCATACCTGTGGGAAGGAGTATGAAATGGTCCCCAAACGTGTTTTGTTTTTATTCTCAAATATTCATTTATTTGAAAGGACAAAGAGAGGAAAAGATCATCTACTGATTTACTCCTGAAGGGACCACAATACCCGTGGCTGGGACATATTTATGATTTGTCTTGAGTTAATATTTGTGTATAGAGTGAGGTTGGGTTGACATTTATATTTTTATATGTAAACCCAATATTTCAACAGCACTTGTTGAAAAGACCATTCTGTCTCCATCTGGATCTCCCAAAAGAGTGGCCGGGGCTCAATCACTTGATCCATATATTTGATGTGTACCCAGGGACATTAACAAGACATTGGATCAGAAGCAAAGCAGCCAGGACTGGCACCAGGACTGCACTATGCGATACTGATGATGTAAGTGGTGGCTTAATTAGCTGTGTCATGACACTGGTCCTTGGCAGTCTTTTATAAATTTCTCTATGATCCAACCATTCCATACCTGGTTATTAACCTAAGGTAAAACAAAGCACAAAAGGCCTTAAACTCATACATGAATGTTCACAGAAGTTTATTTATGAGAGACCCAAACTGGGAACAGTTCAGGAGTCCTGCAACAGTGACAGTGAAATACGCTGTGTCACTTCTGGAGACCCAGGATGTATACAGAACACAGAGACAGCTGAGTGAAGATGAGTAGTGCCTGCTGTCTGAATCCTTTCCCATGAAGGAAGAAATGTCTTTCGAGAATAGGCCATATGAACCCGTGAGGGAGAAATCAGAAAGGTAAGGGAATGTTCTGGTATGATACTAGTATTCTAAATCTTCACTAAGATTTGGGTTAGGGTGCATATATAAGTCGCAACTCATCTCATTTGTTCATTTCATTTTACCTCCAGAAAAAAGAGAAATAAAGTAAAAGAAAAAGTTGACTTGGTGGGTTGAGAATCTGGACCAGTGTTTGGGGTGACTCTGTCTTCCAGTCCGATTCAGAACACTCTGTTGGCTTCACTGAGACACCCTCAGCCACACCAGTGTCAGGGGATAGGAACCAGAGAGAACCTGCAAAGGCTCAGGCCACACTGATCTGATAGAAAACTTCACTGTCCAAGTAAGACATGGAGCTTACAGAGCACACACAGATCGCAGGCACAGGGCCATGCATCCAGTCACACATCCTGAAATGGGCAGCAACAAGTAGTTTCTCCATCTCCTGTCAGGCACATATTCCTGGCACCATCTTTAAAAATACATTTATTTATTTTTATTGGAATGGTATATTTACAGAAAGAAAGAGACACAAAGATTTCTATCTGCAGGTTTACTCCCCAAATAGCTTCAACTGCTGGACCTGCACCAATATGAAGCCAGGAGCCTGGAGCTTCTTCTGGGTCTCCCATGCAGGTACCGGGTCCTAAGACTTTGGACCATCCTCTGTTGTTTTCCCAGGTCACAATTAGGGAGCTAGACTGGAAGTAGAGCAGCCAGGGCATGAAGCAGCACCCATATGGGATCCTGGCACTTGCAAAGGGAGGGTTTTAGTGAACTTAGCCTTCACACCAAGCCCATTTAAAAAAATTATGGTAGAAAGTGTATAATAAAGTTTGTCAAATAAATCATTTTTAAGTGTACAGTTAGTGGCATTAAGGACATTCATTACCATCCATCTTCAGAATTCTTTTCATGCCCTAACACTGAAATGTTGTACCCATGAAATACTAAGTCTTTGTGCTTCTTGTTCCCAGTCCCTGGAAACCATCTTTTTATGTTCTGTCTCTATACATCCTCTACTCTAAGAATCTGCCGCAAGAGAAATCTTCTAGTATCTGTATTCTGTGATGGTTCCTTTCACTTAATACAATGACTTCAAGGTTCATCAATCCTGTAGCACATGTCAGACTTTTTAAATTTAAAAATATATTTATTTGAAAAGAAACACACACACACACACACACATCTTTCACCTGTTAGTTCATGTTACAGTCACAATAGCTGGAACTTGTCTGGAACAGGAGTCTGGAACTTCCTTTGGGTTCCCTGTGTGTGGATCCAGTGGTTCCAGCACTAGATCATTTTGTACTGCCTTCCCAGTTATAATAACAGTGAGTTGGATTGAAAGTGGAAGAACCAGAACTCAAACTAGCACACTGACATGAGATGCTGGCAACTCAGGCAGTCCCAGAATTTTATTTTTAAGGCTTAAGTAATATTTCATCATACGCAAGTACCACAGTTTGTTTATCCTTCCATTCACTGAGAGATGTTGAATTGTTTCTATCTTTTGCCTTCTGTGAATAAAGTTGATATAAACAGGCCTATAAACCTCTCTGCGAGTTCCTGTTTCCAATTCTTTTGGGTATACCTGGAAAGTGGAATTGCTGAGCCTTGTGGTAACAGTATGTTTCCCACAGTGGCTGTGCAGTTTCATATTTCCACTAAGGATGCACAAAAGGCCCCATTTCTCCATGTCCTCACCAACGCTTATTTCTATATTTTTGAGAACAGCCTTCCTAATGGCGTGAGGTGATATCCATTACACCTTCTAAGGAAGGAGGCACTCTGTGTCCCTCTCTCAGAGGAAAGATAAGAGGATTTTATTTTCAAACACAATCTCCCTGCTGAGGTTCAACTTTGCAGTTGAATGAAGACAGAAGAGGCCCCAGCACAGAAATGGAGGCCAGGTCTCCACAACACATTTTCACACACATTTGCTCATGAGATTTGGCCAATATACATTTAATGAAGTTGTATACTTAATTCTTGTTTATTAGAAACCAAAGCAATTCCTTCATTGCTTAAAAAGGTAAGAAACAAAATATTTCTGAAACATATTCTTTCCATTTTGAAAAATCATTATCCAGGTCTAAAGGTTGGCAGAAACCCCAGAATAGCCAATAGAATTGCAGTAAGTGCCACTTCCCCCTCCTAATGTAACATCAGAATCATTCTCAGCATGGAAATGTCAGTTCTCAGCAAACGTGTGTTTCTGAAGATTAAGAAGCAAATGTATTTGTAGATGTAAACATGCTTTGTTTTAAAATATACTACCATTTTAAAATCAGACTAATATTAGCATGTTCTCAGAACTTGAGAGATTATCATCAATCGCCAGGGGTTTTCACTTTGATATTTTGCATACATAAAGTAGCCTACCAAAAACTAAATTCACATTCTCAATGACTTGGTGGAAATTGTAGAAGTCTGAGGATTAATGACAGACTCAGGATAAGCAAGGTATGTTTTCCCAAGGCACACAGAGAACTGCCCTGGAAGCTCCTTCTCTGTCCTTTGTTTAGTGAGTGGTGGGGGGAAGGTCCTCGCCAGTTCTTCCCCTCTTGGAGCCCTCATTTCTTTGGAATCTTACAAATTTAATGGGCTTGCCACAGCAGCATTCATATTAGTTGCAAGTAAACTTCCTATAATGTTTTCTCTGGCTTTATCCAAAAAAGCGTTAAGTTTTGATTCCAGCAGAGTTGTTGCTTACATGCCTCTCAGTGTTTTAAAACCACCCCAAATACACATCTGTGTCAAGGTATTTTCTGCCTCTGAGCTGAAAAGCATTTTCACAGGTGAAAGAATACTGCTCATAGCCAGGTGAGTGGAAGTCTCCGTGAGGTTTTGGCAGCTGCCTGAAACGGAATGGAGAACAAGGAAATGGAACAGGGGGCCCTCAGGACAGGTGTTGCAGAGACATCAGCAAGACAGCTATAAGCTCTCTCCTTAGCTGGGCCTCATTCTGCTTGTATCTGATAACTCAGTTATTAACAGAAAACTCCAAATACATTTTCTTTCAGTCAATCATCAAACCAAGAACAAAACACGGTGTCAGGACAGCAACTACTTAAACGGGTGACCAAGTTAACTATGGAACAGCCCAACCTTGTTCCCACTTACATACCTGACCAAGGAACGGTGTGAAAGTTGCCACCTATAGTGGCTGGTCACTAATTTAGGCAGCATCCTCCAAGGGAAACTCACGAGGACTGAGGTGCAGACATGTGCATGGATAAGAATCTGAATAAACAGACACTGACAAAGATGGATTGAGTGAGATTACTGTGAACAGAAAGTGCACATGGGCAACCACACTGAGGGACCAAACCTGTGTTGGGGAGCGGAACAGCCCCCACTCTCCATGGAAGCAAAGCAGTAAGTGTACACAAAGGTCACCCTGTTCACCTGCCAGGAAAAGATACCTGTCTCTATTGCTACAGAATTTTGATGCCCTCTCTAACTTCTTTTGCTTTCACCTTGAATAAAAAACAAACAAACAAACAAAAGCCAAGCAGGCTTGAAAGACAGAAAAGATGTTGGAAAAAGCTAGAGTTTCCAGATAAAATATAGGATGTCCAGTGGAACTTGAGTTTCAGGAAAACAATGAGTATTTCAATAAAAGTATGTCCCATGCCATATTTGAGATATGCTTATAGCATATTATTCATTATTTATCTGAACTTAAATTCTAAAATGAAATATGATCTGTAAGTACAAATGAAAAAAAAAGGTTCTCTCTGCTGGCCATTAAAGAGATGAAACAAATGCAACAAGGCAAAAATATTCTTTCTTTTTGTTTGTTTTTGTTTGTCTGTTTTTACTGTAAGTAATAAATCAAAGGAAGCCAGGCCTGATCACCACTCATAAGAAAAGCAAATACTTGGTATCATTAATTCTTTCAAAATTATATTTTTTCTCTCTTTTCCCAACAGTTCTGCATCTTAGCCACAGATTTATGAATGTAGGTGACAGTGTTTAAAACATATTTCCAGTGATAAGATCAACGAAAGATCAAAGTCCATTTTTCTGAAACAAAAATAGTGTTTTATAATTTACTTCTGATTCAAGATGTTTCAAGCAATTTCCACAGGTGACATCTGGAGCTGACACCTGTCAATCATCTCTCCAGTGTGCAACTGTTCGGTGCAGATGCAGTCTCTCACAATTTATCTCTGGGAAAAGCCATTTTAGAATTTAACAGGGAACTTGTACCTCACAATAACTTTTCAGTTCTTCTAAAGTACTTTCTGGATTTTTTTCTCTGTACTTTTTATAATCGTTTATCATGTTAGATTTAGAGGATCCAAAAAAATTACATATGGCATTTAACTCATTACTATTTTTACAGACATCCTTACCAAAACTGATATTTTTCCCAACTCATTTTATGACGTCAAAGGCAGCACAAAAAAAGCCATCAAAATACCACAGGAAACAGACACAATAAACCTCCACAAAAAGCAGCAAGCATGGGGCCAGCACAGTGGCACAGCAGGTACAGCTATCTTCTGCGACACGAGCATCCCATATGGGTGTTGGTTCAGGTTCTGGCTGCCCCACTTCCAACCCAGTTCCCTGGTTACAACCTCAGAAAGCAGAAGACAACTCAAGTGCTTGGGTCTGTGCCATCCACTTAAGAGACCTGGATGATGCTACTGGCTCCTAGTTTTAACCTGGCCCAGCCCTGGCCCTTGGAACCATTTGTAACTGCTGACGAAAAGCACTCTCTCTAACTTGATCTGTGTGTGTGTGTGTGTGTGTGTGTGTGTGTGTGTGTGTGTGTGTGTGACAATACTTCAGAAGATTAGGAAACAGAACCTACCAACATATATTAAGTATATGTATATGTGTGTGTCTCTCACACACACACACACACAGACACAAATGATCAAAATGGGTTTTCTTCCTAGATAACTGGATATCCAAAAATCAAGCAAAATAATCTACTACATTAACATACCAAATATATTCTTTTAAAAAAACAAATACATAGATTGTATCAGAAAAAGGTACAAATATCCAAAAATATATTTGAGATTTTAAAACATCTAGGAATAGAAAGGCACTTTCTTAAATTGATTAAGGGTATTTATTAAAACATTTATATCATATTTAAAGCCAGAATCATATTAAACTGAATGATTTCTCTTCAGAATCAACAATCATAAAAGGAACACTGTTGTCCATGAAGAAGAAATAAAGCTTTCCCTACTCACAGATAACACAGTTTATGTAGAAAATTCCACAGAATCTATAGAAAATTTCCTAGAAACAAATTTAGTAACTTCAAGAGATACATATGCAAAAGTCAACTGTTTCTATATACATACTGGAATTGAAATTAAAACACAAAATGAATTATCATTCAAAATCAAATCAAATCCTTCCACAAAACCTGTACTCATTTGTATAAAGATTATGATGATGAAAGAAATCAAAGGTTTAAATAAATAGATTAACAAAATTCATTTATAGTACAATAGAGTATAATATAGTGAGGACTCTTGAGGTACAAGTAACATGTTTTAAATTTGGATGTTGGCTATAAATGTGAGCAAAGGCCCAAACATTCTTATGTGTTTCTTGATATGTTCATTCTATTTCAATAAAATTTTTTTAAGACATCAATGCTCTCCAAATTCCTATCAAGATCCCAGCAAAGTGCTTTTAAAGCTATATGCAAGCTTAATTTAAAATATTATGGACAGCAGAGAAACTAGAATATTCAAAATAAGTTCACAAAAAAAGAAATGAGACGAACCATTCCACACTATCTGATATAAAGACTACTAGCATCACTACAATAATCAAGCGGGTGTGGCATGAGACACTGGGAAAGTGGTAGACACACAGATCAATGAGGCAGAATAAACCAAAAATGTATCCATACAAGTTCAGTCAACCTGAGCTGACAGATCTGTGTCGCAAAATCAATAAGTTAAAAAATAAAGTTGATAAGTAATATCTGTTTATATCCACGGAATACAACAAAAACGTTTCCATCTGTATATACATTGCAGAAAAATTCAACCAAGAATTTATCCTACCTGTAAAGAGTATATCATGCAGTGTAGATCCTTCTCTGTGTTGACATATTTCAATTACCATAATGTCCTTTATTCTCATCCATGTCAAAACAAATGACAGATTTGCATTCTTTTCAATAGTGATTTGCCATTTTATATAAATACTACATTTTTTGTATTCATTTATCCACTGACAGTCACGCAACAGTCCCATATCTCCACTATTATGAAGAATGGTGACATGAACCCAGGAGTGCTGATACTACTTTAGCCTATTGGTTTTATTCCTTTGGATTTAGAGACAGAAGCAGACTGCTGGATTGTATGATAAAACTTTTAGTTGTGTAGCTTATTTGAAAGCCAAGTTGACAGAGAGAAAGACATACACACACTGGGAGAGAGACAGACAGACAGGCAGAATATGAGAGAATGAATTTTCTAGCTACTGATTCACTCCCTAAATGTCCACAACATCTGGGACTGGGTCAAGATAAAGCCAGCCTCCCCATTGTCTCCCTTGTGGATAGCAGGGGATCAAGTATTTGAGTTACTGTCTGCTGCCTCCTAGGCACTTGAAAATGACATTGGAATATGAATAGAGATTGTATTGAATTTGTAAGGGCAATTAGGGTTCTACAGACATTTTAATAATACTAATAATTACAACCTTTGAACAGAGACTATATATTTTTTTTCAATTTCTTCTACCAATGTTTTATGACTTTGTTTGCAGACTTTTTATTTCATTGATTAAACTTACTCCCAAGTATTTTATTTAAAACCTTGACAGAACAACCAATCAGGAAAAGAAATGAAAGCCATCCATATAGGAAAGGAAGAAATGAAATTGTTTTTCTACAGATGACATGGTCTTAATACATTAAAAACCCCAATAACTCTACCAAAAATGATTACAAATCAGTGAAGTTTAAGGTTAAAAATCAACAGCTAAAAATCAGTAGCATTTCTACACACAAACAACAAATTATCTAAGAACAGAAATTAATAAGACATACCTTACAATGGTGGCCAAATGGGTTTAACGGAGATCACAGAGCCTATCAATGAGGAGTATTATATTCTTAAAAATAGAGCAACTGAACTTTCATAGACAACAATTGAACTTAGAACATCACACCTCATAAAAATTAACCAAAAGGTCAGATTTAAATGTAAAGTGCAAAGCAATAAAATTTTACAAGAAGCCACAGAAAAATTTCTTTAGCACTAGCACTAATGACTTCTTACATATGACCCTGCAAGTACATAAAACAAATTTTTTAATCAAAATTCAAAAACCAGCCAATGAATCAATGAAGAACAAATTGTTCCTTGTGGGAAACCCTTGGGCAGAGTTAAACCTTTGTGAGCTCCTCAGCATCGTTCCTTAGGGACTAGCAGCCCTCTGCATCATCTTTCAGTTCACCCTCCAGCTCTCCATGTTCAATCAACTTAAATACCAAGAAAATTAGGTCTGATAGCCAGATTTTTCATCTTTGCTCAATAGTCTGAGCTGCCAACAATGCTCTCCAGGAAGTCTATGCTCAATTTCCTTCAACAACCCAAACTATTCTTAATGAGTTGGGAGAACTTGCAAGGTCTCCACTACTCCTAAGTGGGCTTGGGCCCTTTATCAGCCACTCAGCATCCTGGGAGACCTACCAAGCATGTATCTGATCAGGACTGAGCACTTATCCTCGGAGATTCATTAACAGTGGAAAAGATCTGAAGGCTCCAGGTGATCTGACCAGACATCTGGATTGAGGTGGGGAATTCCTGACTTGGTGTGTTGCCCTCCAAAACTTCGGCTCCATAGAGAATGAGCCTAGATACTGGACATCATCACGGTGCAGTGACAAAACCACAGTGGTGACCACTTTGGGTATCGGGACACTTGTTCACTCTCCTGTTTTTTTCTTTCTTTTTTTTTTCCCCCCTTGCAATTGCTCACTGGCAGAATGTGCCTCACTGGACTGAGTTAGAACCATGCAAAGTCCTTGGGCAAAATAAAAAAAAGAATCTATTTGCAAGCCTGGCATGATGTTACTCCTCATTTTACACACCTTGTACACACTGTAAGAGTCTTAGGTAAAAATTATACAACCAATCATTGTAAGAAAAACTAGTTGTAAATGAGATGGGATATAAACTTAATGTTAAGGCTGGAATTTTTTGGCCAAGTTTATTTAAAAGGTGAGGAAATCACAGACACACGTGGGCCATACTGAAGGTCAGAGTGGGTGGGGAAGAAAAGTAGCAGGGAGAATGCTACTCTCATTTTCTGCATGTAGGGGAGAGTGTCCCTCCCCACTGCCTGGCTTCTCATGAGCCCGGAAAGGGGAGAGGTTACATGCTACTGCCCCCATGTAACACTGGAATTCTTAAAACAACCTGAAATATCTCAACTGCTTTCCTTGGAGAAGTTTTAAGAACTTACTTACATGGATGCAGAACATTCATGACATAGTTAGCAGGTGCCATTATATACTCAAAAACAAACATACTAAAAACAGTGTTTGTTGGTGTTTTACTGGTTTTTTTTTTATTTGTTTGTTTTTTGTTAACTCCTTATCTTGGCCAGATCTGAACTTATTGGCACAATCTTATTTTAATGAAAAAAATGATCTTCTGACAGGTATCCCTCCTTAAAAATGTCAAAATTCAAGTAGCAATTTCTGAAATAACTTTACAGAATATTATGAAATGAAACCGCAAATTTCTCTGTTCAAGCACCAGGATTCTGTTTCCTAACAGAACTATCAAACACAACATTAAACTCCCAAAAAATGGTTGCATTTTCTGTGGTGGCAGACTTATTTTATGACATTAACTGGACTGCTTTTCAGGCCTCTGCTGCCTTTAACAGATATTGATAGTCACTGACAGTCATGGAGAATATGCTTTGAAAGTTAATTCTCACCTCTTAGAAAATACTACAGATTAATATAAAATACTAAAATTGATTTAAAAATTTCCAGACAATTCTTGGAGATTTAGGCTGCACTCATTCAACTATATTCTCCTAAAGGCTGAGTATCTCTTATTCCCAGGGTTAGGGCCCAGAAATGTTTTTTAAAGTTCATATAACATTTTTTTTGAATTTTGCAATATTTGCATATACATAATGATCTATCTTGGGAATGCTAGCCAGGCCTGAACATGAAATGCATTTTTGTTTCATAGACACCTTACACACATCAGCCAAAAGCAATTTTATATTAATATTTTTACTGCACCTGCCTTTTGACTATGAAGTCAGGTGTGAGATTTTTTTACTTGTGACATCATGTTAGTGTTCAAAGAATTTTGTAACTTGGAATGCTTTGAGTTTGTGATTTTCTCTTAGGAAGGTTCAATCTAGAACAGAACTTCCTGAAATCATTTTTGTTAGGGTTGATAGCATCACAAGGGAATTGCCCCAACTAGGGGCTGACAGCCTCAGGCTCAGAGGGCCACTGACGGCCACATGTCCTGCACCAGAATAGTTGCTTGCCTGTGCCACATAGGGACATGAAAGCAAATCTCCCACAAGCACAAAAGAGCCTGATACTCAGGCAGACTTGGCATTACCACCAATCAAGTACTTCTCTGATTTTACCTGCTGGTGCCCAGGAGGGGACAGCAGGGGCTAGGATGTCACAAGACCCGGGGTTGGGATCCATTCCCTTGCTCAGTCTCATGGCACCCCAAGACAAGACACTATTTAACTTAGTGTCATCCTCCAAGCCAAAAGGATAACATTGCCACTGTTCCACCTTGTCTCAGAATCAGGGTGAAAGATGAGGCAGACAGACAGTTGCCTGATGGAACCATGGGGTCCTTCTAAGACCTGATGGCAGGGGGAGGAGGCAGTGTCTTTAGGTGTCTTTAGCACCCAACGGTTGCTTTGAAATACATCTCAGTCCACAGTGAAGCTATGGAACATCCATGAGACATGTACAGTGGCAATCTGGCAGCTCCACTGTGCCTCTGACCACCTGTATAATCAATGCAGTGGTTCACGGGCAGGCCATGCACATGTCAGTGGATGACTCTGACCAAGCAAACGAAGAGGTGACTGAGATACTCAGAGTCCCAGACCAAAAAGTCCTCATTTAGGAGCAGGTATTTGAACTAACTGGTAAGCTCTCACTTATCTCACACCACAGTGCTTGGGTTTGAGTCCTGGCAAATCTCCTAATTCCCACTTCTTGCTAAGACCCTGGGAAATAGCAGCTGATGGCCTAAGTAGTTAGGTCCCTGCTATTCCTTTGAGAGACTTGGATTGAGTTTGAGGCTTCCAGCTCTGACGTGGCACATTTCCACTGTTGCAAGTCACTTGGAGAGTAAACCAAGGGATAAATCTCTCTCTTTCTCTGTCTTATGCACCATTTTGTTGTCTTTCAGATGAATAAAAATAAAGTAAAAAAATTTTTTCAATCCTCATTTAAATGCAGGACCTGCCTCTACAAAGTCCAACATTCCTCTCTCAGATTTCTAAGTGGCTATCTATGCCTTCGAATTCTTGCTTGGATCCAATATCAATACAAAGCACATTCTGTGGACATACTTGACTTACTCTGCTTAAAAAGTTTCATTCTGGCACCTACCTGCTGGAACTGAATTTGCAAGAGGTGCAGTCTGCCCTAAGCTGAAGACACAACACCTTAACCTAGTATTTCCATTAACAGATAATGTTGAGTGATAGGAGCCAGAAGGAAAGGTTCACACTCTGCATGGCTCCATGTATGTCAAAATAAACCCAAGGTGTCAAAAGTGAGGATAGCAGCTTCTCTGGGCTACAGTGCAGAGAAGGGCAAGTCGAGGACTCCTATGGTGTTCCATATTCTAATCTGGGTACAGATTGTAGAGTGTGCTCAGTTTGCAAACGTTTGTCAAATTGCAGACTTAGCTGTGCTGCTTGCTGCCTGAGGATCTATTTCCATAACAAGATGCAATACGAAGGTTAAAGGAGAGGCTGGCAAGGGGTGGATTCAGTTGCATCCTGTTCCTGGGCATTTTTCCCCTGCCAGTGAGGCTAGCGGGACAGATTTTCACAGCAAGCAGCAAAGGCAAGTCCCTTTGAGGTGTCCACACAGGCTGTGCTGTACCATGTATGTGGGGGGAGCAGGGAGAGGACACTGGACAGGCCAATAATTAACGCATGCTATTTAACAATATCACAGCCACTCTGACTTCTGACAAGATTCGTGACTCTCTCCAAATTGACTGTGACTCACCTGTGATCACTTCAAAATGATGACAAAACCCTGACCTACTTAGGGCCCACAAAGCACCTGCAAGTGACATCTCTATTTAAAGCATGTCTCATCTCTTAAGCAGTCATAGAACAGAGGAAGGTCCTGGATCCACAGCTGGGCCCAGCATTCTGGCAGATAAACTCCAGGTCGGCTATCTGCACTCAAAACCACAGGTGCCAAAGCAACACGTGTCTTAACTAATTTGGGCTTGGGAAGTCTGAGGGGTGGGCTCAAAGGTGAGAGGCTGTCAGGTGTGAGCACCCAAGTGCATCACTGCCCTACTTCATGTGTGCAACCACATATCAGCATGCTGTGCCTAGCAGCCACTACCCCACAGTAGGGAGCAGCAAGCCTGGCTGCCCTGGCTCTGTCTACAACTGGCCGGGAGGGGTTTAGAAGGTTGTTGCACAGGACTCCTCCTCTCCACATGGCTGGTATAAACAGTGCTTAGAACAGTTTCATGGATGCAGGGCAACTATGATCCCATCCACCTTCTAGAGAGCATTTCTTAGAAGTTTCAGCTTGGTAACAAAAGGCTTTTAAGACACACTCCTCAAAAACAATTTCTACCCCAGAGTCTTAGTACTGTCTCTTTGAAACATGCTGTAATTATACACACACACACACACACATATATATATACATATAAAACACATATATATATTACCCCATCTAGGCTATTTTTCAGCTCTTCATGATCTTAGTATTCTGAAGTGCAAATCTGCACAATTTCTATTGGACATGTTGAAAGAGAGCTCCCTCCCAGCTCCAGAACAAGGCACAGCCACAACTGCTGCATGTTTGCGTGACGGCACAGATGAGCCCTCACTGAGCATCTTACGGCCATTATTTCTGGCCTCTTCCCATGTTTCCCCGGCGAGTTCTGCCTATGACTCAAACCTAACCAATCAATGACTGGCAGGACCAGTCTGCCTCTTTATAATGGCTCAACACATGTCTGTCCTGCATGTGACAAGTTCTAAGCTCTGTTCCAACTGGTGTTTATGGCCTGCAATGTCCCTGGGGAATCAGGTTTGCTCTGAGCTAAACTGCATGGCCCTAGGAGAGGATCCCTTAGGTAGGTTGGGCTGGGCATGGCCTCAATGGAGCAGGTACACACAATGGAGCTTGATGAAGCTGATACTCTTATTCATTCCACAATGGTTCCCTGCAAAGCTCCAGCAACATGTTCACTTTGATGGTTAATCTGAAATTCAGAAGAAAGCAAGGAACTTTAGTAAGCCCACCATGGGGAGACAGCATTTGCAGGCTACACAGCCAGGGCTCTTCTGCACACCCAGACCTCACAGCAGGACCTCATGGCCAGAAGACCATTCTGTCCTGCTCCTCTCTGGGCTCTCCTTCTTCCTCCAGGCAGAGGGAGCTGCCTCTCTTCTGCCTGATCTCTGCAGGCCAAGCACCCACTTCACTGCACAGTGTGCATGAGATGCAATAGATAAAAAAACCAAAAAGATGCCCAACTGGTTTCACAAGATCCTGTTCCCCAGGGACACTGGAACTGCCTGTCCTTGGCCTTCTGCCAAACCGATCCAAAAGTTCCTGCCTCTGTCTCCTGGATCCTCATGCACAACTCCTGAACCTCTTAATTGCATAGTTGGTGCCATGTGACCCATAAGGTTAATTGTTCCTAAGCATTTTTTTTTCTAAGTGAAAAGCATTAAACACTAGAGCAAACACTCCCAACTTTCCATAAAGGGAAAGATTTGGTGCCAGGCCGGGGGGCGGGGGTGGCTCTGACAGGAGGAAACTGGGGTTAGTACTTTATTCCACATAGAACAGTCCTTTCCCTTTTGTTACTCGGGCTCCTGATAATCGGCTCAGGGACCATCCCGTGGCCTCAAGTTCCCCATCTGTGAGTTACTCACTTTGCTACCATTTACAGCTTGTATAAGAATGAATGCCGAGGGCTTGGTGAGATGGTTTAGTGGCTAAACCCTCACCTTGGAACCGCCAGGATGCAAAATGGGTACTGGCTCATGTCCTGGCTATTCCACTTCCCATCCAGCTCCTTGCTTGTGGCTTGGGAAATCAATAAATGATGGCCCAAAGCCTTGGGACCCTGCACCTGCGTAGGAGACTTGGAAGAAGCTCCAGGCTTCTGACTTTGGATCGGCTCAATTTAAGCTGTTGTGGCTACTTAGGAAGTGAACCAGTGGACTGAAAATGTTTCCCTTTATCTCTCCTTCTCTCTGTAGATCTGCCTTTCCAATAAAAATAAATAAATCTTACAAAGAAAAAAAGAAAGAATGAAGAGAGGCATGGAGGGGGTCTCATTTTCACAGTACTCCTCTGTACTCTGTCTTCTTCCCTTCACAACCTAGGAGAGGTGCCCTGCTTAGTTCCTGTGAGTACAGAAATAGCTCGCATCCTTACTGTCCAAGTAGCATATTTATGAGTTATTGCTTCTTTTTAAAATAATGGCAATAACAATGCAGAATCCTTTGGGGGTGTTGGTCATCTCAAATTGTGAGGTCCCAGGCTGCCTTGCACCTTCAGGTTGTCTTTAATCTGTTTCCCTGGTGGCTGCATTCATCGTGTTCCATGTTCTCACCTCAAATGACAAGGGCCACAGAACAGCAGGAGGCTGCAGATGCCTGTCTCTTCTCTTGTCCTGTTCTGCCCCAGGCTTACCACAGGCGGGTAGAGACAAGCACATGGACACCATCTGGTCATGCCACAGGGGTAGTCGGCTACTCACATGTTAAATCCAATGTCCTGCTCCTGTCCTCTGTGAAGCTGATCACAGGCCAGTTCATTTAGAAGGGGCACTCACGGCCCCAGGGGTGCATCTCTGGTCAAGAGAATCATGCTCTGCCACAGCTGTGTTTTACAGATCACCACCCGAAGGAGCACCTCAGGCCTCCTGGCTGGCAGTAGTCTCCAGGCAGAGCCAGCCTGAACAGTCCCCAACCTTCCAGTGCTCTTCCTTACAGACCCCTCTTGGCACTTCTAGTGACACCTCCTCCTTCCTTGTACCTTGTCTCCACAGAAGCTTGAGGACCCAATTTTAAACCTGGTCCTGAACACATGTGAATGTCATGGGGAATCAAACAGCCCTGGGCATGACAACAGTGGTTCTGCAGACCCTCGGAGATTGTGGGGGAATAGGCAGGAGAATGAATACCAGGGACTCCATTGCACTGAGGGTCCCATAGACGGGGGGTGGGACAGCTCTCAGAACTGCAGCACCCTAGAGTGTGGGACCCCTGGTATTCAGCCATTCTAGGACTGGTTCCTTTTATTCCTACTTACTCCTCATCAGGGCAGGCCCTCCCGACTCTGAAGCTCTGCTCTGTGTCTCAGCTGCCTCAGCATCCCCAGCCCTCTGAATCCCCAAAGAACCTTGCATTCAAGAATGAACTCTTCCTGCCAGCCCCAAGCCAGCCCCATTGGCCTATGGAGGGCCCAGACTGCCTTTCTCCTTCTTCTTCTTCCTGGTAGAGGATTGTGGAGGAAAGATGAACAATGGACTCTAGGGGTATTCTGCCAAAGTCTAAGTAAAGAAAGCTACTGTGAGTGTGCATGGCAGAGATGAGAGTCAAACTGTGAAGGGATGAGAGTCAAACTCTGAAAACTCTCAGGAGAAAGAACCAAAAGGAACTCTGCTGATGGAACAAGAGAGGAGAGGAACCACGGCCCATGATGGCCTGCCAGACTGCACTGGAGCGATTCATCTCCTCACCCTGTAGCTTGTCTCCAGCAAAGCCACAGCAATCAATATTCTGCCCACCAACCACAGCACATTCTGTCGATGCAGGTCATGCAGCCACCGAAACCTCAATTTAAGAAGGATATTTAATCACGTGGAAAAAGACTCAAGAAGTGATGCCAGACAAAAAGAAAAACCAAGCCAGATGAAACATTCTCTGCACATATGACTGTTTATTTCTTTTCCAATTAGTATTTTTCTAAGGGATACTTGCACTTTCATGAGAAACTGTTCAGAAAAAAATAAGGCCAGGAGAATTAATACAAAGATGTCACAAAGCCAAAGACAGCAAGATTTAACCATGGATTAGATTTAGACAGAGTTAGGAAAAAGCAGAGAGTCACCCCACTGCTTCTTGCTAGACAGGATGGAGGATCACCTCTGCCCTCCCCGAGGCTGGGGTAAGGCAGTGTAGTGTCCAGCAGGGCCTGCTGTGGTCTGGACATCTGGTGGAGGGAGAGGTCTGTAAGGATCCAGCATAGGGCATCATGGCAAGCAAAGACTGGTATTACACTGCAGAGGACCTTGTAACTCAGTGTATGACGCTGCAGCCTTCTCCCAGGTGTAACTGTAATGCTGTGTGCTCCTGAGAAAATGCTACCTCATTCATAATATGCATAACAGGCCATTGCTTGCACTTGTCTGCCAAGTACATGGTGGGGATAAACAAAGGGGACTGACAACACATTAAAGAGCAGAACAGACAGGGGCTCTTCTCCACTCAGGATTACTAGCAACTTTCCAATCTCTATGACTGGGAGAAGGGGCCTTTGAAAAAAACTCTGGATTATAACAACTGTCTAACACACACTTCATTCCAGGAAAGCAGTGAGCTCAGATTCCCATGCACTCAGGGCTACTGTGCACGGGGAAGTGTCAGTGGGCAACTGCAGGGCCTTGTGTGTACACTGGACATGTAAGGGATTGAAACATGGAGGTGCATCTTCCTGTGAAAAATTGCAAGACCCCTTCCATGTGATGACCATGAACATCACTACCACCATGACGGAGGTGCCCTGTGGGTAAGAGTCACAGAGGCATGAGTCCTGTAATCTGTTCTCAGGAGTCAGACCCTGCAGAGTTCCCAGAGCAACACAGACTGTCTGCTGAGAGGCCATGGTGGCAGGTGCAAGTTTAAGGCCTGCAGGTGCTGGGCAGCAGAAGGCAGGTAGAGGCTTTCAGAGAAACTGGGGAAAGTGTCAATGGGGAGGAAAGGCAGGAATTTATGGGCCTGAAGGAAAAATGCTGTTGGACATGCACGGAAAGGTAGAGCCACTGTGGGGATAAGGCAGCTGTGTCCTGCAGTGTGCCTGTGAAGAGTGCTGTGGAGTTATGTCTACCAGGGTTGTCCCTAATCTTGAATTTAGTTACTTGAATTTAGTTACCTAATCTTGAAGTATAGTTACTTTAGCTAAAAGTTTGAAATGTTCTAGAAATTTGTTCATAATTTGTTATAAGGAACTTGTGGCAGCTAACACAGGTGAGGTGCATGACAGCAGTCTCCAGAATATTCCAGTCATTGGTGTACAGACTGCCTTTCCCCCTTCTTTGCCCTGACTCAGTAGTCGTCCCCTGAAGTATCATGTGTTATCCCACATCCAAAGCTTTGCATTTTTAATCAGGTTGATACAATACAAAAAGGCAAACAAGCCAACTTCTAGAAAACACGGCATGCTCAGTTTAGGAAGAGCTGCTGGGTTGCTAGTCTCTGTCCAGCTGGCAAGACTCCCTGATGGGTCCAATGGTGCTCCAACCACAGCCAAGTGCTCAAAGTGAGGAAACTGCTCACTGGGCACCCTCAGGCACTGGCACACAAATGTACCAGTCACTGCCCTGGCCCTCCACAGCTCCACTTCCCAAGTGTTCTAATTTCAGAGCATGTCACCCGACAGGCCTGCGAACCCCTACCTTGTGGTTGGTCCTGTCCTGGTACCCACCCCCAACGATTCCCTGACACATACAGAGCACTTCCACATTCCTCCCCCTAGGCCTGATGTCAAACACACACACAATGGGCACAACCTTGGACATTCCTCAGCTCAGCCAGCCAAACAACCTTGCAATATGGTGGCACACTAAGTGGCCAAGGGAACCGACTGACAAAACAGAGGCACCCCCAGGCAAGCTGAAGGTGAGGATGCATTCAAGTGACAGGAGACAGGCACCGGCAACTTCATAACAACAGGGCCATCAGACCCAGCAAGCAGCAGAAAAGAAAAGGAAACTCCCCACACCACTACCACCAAAACATTCAGGAAATACAGGAAAACAGCACATTACATGATTGGCTTGTACATTTTAAAATTGATAAAAATCCTAAATAAACAGTACAATATTATTAAAAATAACGAAGTCCATGAAAATGAGAACCACAATCATGGCAATGGAAGGCAAAGTAGTAGTTTTTTATAAGGATTTAATAGATTAATTAGAAAACAGAGAAGTGAAATGGAAGCCAGTACTGAGGAAACTATCCAGACTATAACATGGTTTGGAAGAAAAGGGATACAGAAGGAAGAAGACTAAGAAACAGGAGGATGCAATGAAACAGAATAATAAGTGGTTAACTAGAGAAGCCAGTGGAAGACAGCAGTGGTGGCTAGCAGCCTTGGTCTTGAAATAGTGAGTGGTATCCTGGAGTTGATGCCAGATAAGAATCTTCTACTTGGGGAAGCCCAGAGAAGCTGAGATACAGATGGCTGATTCACTTACCTCCTCAGGTATCCTAAGATCAGGAGAGCCACTTTCTCTAGCATCTCATAAGTTCTGCTCACACAGATACAGTGTGTACCAAACACCAGGATGTTTTTTTGTCTTTCTTCTACAGGTGCAACAGCACCACTGTGGAGTTCATCATGTGATAGGATTCCACTTTCTGCAGGCAGAGATGCTAGTGCTTAGCCCTCTGGCTTCTCTGAGGCCACAGCCCACCAATTATACATCTCTATGATGGTCAACCTCCTGTGAGCGCTGCAGACTTGGAGGATGATGAAGTAAGAAGAAAAATATTAGGAGGCTCTTGTGTATTGTCTTTTAAATACATGGTAGAATTCCCCCCAACAACTGAAGACAGTGAGTGTAGTTGCTCTCTCACTCCTGCATGACTTGGCTGACAGGTGCCCCAGGACAATAAGCCAAAGAAGCTGCACACAGGATGATCTGCCATAGGCCATGGCACGAGTGGTGTGGGGGAGGACTTTATTAATTCTTGTTCTTTAGGATTCGGATATCTGATTTCTAAGTTACTGTGGCCTTGGGAAGACAAATTCTTTAAAATCTCTTTTAAAAATCTGTTAATTTACAAAACAGAAATTGTTAGGTAGTACTATAATGAGTTTTCAGGAACCCCTAACCCCAATTTCCCTATTAACATTTCATATTGGAGCTGGCACAATGGCTTTACTGGCTAATCCTCCTCCTTTAAATGTTGGGATCCTGTAAGGGTGCCAGTTTGTGTCCTGGTTGCTCCACTTGCCATCCAGCGCACTGCCTGTTGTCTGGAAAAGCAAAGGAGGATGGCCCAAAGCCATCCTGCATGGGAGACCCAGAGGAGACTTGAGGCTTTTGGCTCCTGGCTTCAGACTGACTCAGCTCTGGCCATTGCAGTCACCAGCAGATGGAAGATCTTTCTGTCTTTTGTTCTCTTTGCAGATCTACCTTTCCAAATAAATCAATCCTTTAAAACAATTAAAAAGTAACTTTTCATATCATTAATATGAAACTATTTAAAACTACGACTTTTAAATATAAATTATGCTTCAATACATTTAATTTATTTATTTGAAAGGTATGGCAAAAGGAGAGAGATCTTCCACTTTTTGGTTCACTTCCCAAATGGCCTCCAGCAACAGGGCCCGCCTAAAGCCAGGAGCAAGAAACTCCATCTGGGTCTTCCAGATGGATAGCAGTGCCCAAGTACTTGAACCACCATCTGCTGCCTCCCAGTATGTGTAGCAGCAGGAAGCTGTTTCGGAAGTGGAGTTGGGCTTTGATTCTAGGCATTCCAATATGGGATGCGAGCATCTCAAGTGTCAACTTAGTCACTACACCAATCACCTACTTGTATATCTTAACTTATTGTAATTAACTTGTTACAAAATATAGATAGGATCCATGATTCATACAAAGAGGTCACTAAAAAATACACAAAATTCATAAAGTTCAATCCAATCCAACAAGGTAACAATGCACCTCCTTGGCATAAAGGTTTATCTCAATACTTACCAAGAAGACAGCATATACTATAAGAGACAAGCAACTGACAAACACTGCAGCCAGTGGAGGTTCATCTGTAAAGTGAGGATACGCACTGATACCTGCCTCCTAGGCTGGCTGGGAAATTTAAATTAGATAGCTAACAAGATAAAGCATTTGACAATCAATAATGGTTATTCTTGCTGTTTACAATTTATGGAAAATAACTTAATGAATATTAATGTTTTCATTAAGCCATTAGTGCAGTGAATGTTCCTCAAGGATTTTCTGATTAATGTCCATAAGATCACATAGATCTCCAAAATGTAGGTGGTCACTTTAAGGCCATCAGGACCAGGCAGGCACAGGGTCAGGCAGAAAAAGAGTGGGTTAGATGTCCCACTTGGTACCTGCCTGCATCCCATCTCCCCAGGCTGTTGTTCTTTGGAGCTGCCAAATCTCTCATACAATAGCTCATCTGATTGAACACAAGGGCTTTTGTGAAGAAATGTTTTGGAGTAAAACAAAAACTCTATTTGGAAAAGGAACCCAAAAGTTACTGCGCAATGCCTGATCCTGTGCAAAACAGTGACCTGTTTCTCAAAGCACAGGGTGCTTCCAAAGGTGAAAAAGTAAAATCCTTCAACATCTAGACAGTAGCTTCCCAGTTTCTGGTGAACAATTTATTCCTTCACACTTTCTTTGAAAGATTCAAGAACAATGAAAAAGGAGAAAGAGAGAAAATCAGAAAGAGAAAATATAACTCTCCCCCGCCCCCATCCCACTACCAATCAAGGAGACAACCATAAATCACAAATCACTGAGTGTGCCAGACCAATGCAATCAGGAATGGGCATGGCACACCAGCCCCTGCTCCTACCCCTAGGGAACCACGGGCTCTGCTGGGAGAAATAGCTTGGCCCTCACGTGGCTGGCCATGAACAATCACGTGGACATGGGAACAGAGACACTGAGTAGGACACAGCTTGTGGACCTGGACTCATACAGAGAGAAAGAAAGGCTGCCAATACAAGACAGAAACACAAATGACCTGTTGTCAGCCACACCAAACTTGAACAATTAAATAAGAGAATGTAGCCTACCCTGAGTAAAAATGTTCATTTGGAGAAAGTATATTTCAGACTGCAGTTTTGAAGAAAATGTACAACTGCACCTCTCCTGCTCTATAGTTCAACGAAGTCCTGATCATGAAAGTACCTGGCATGAGAATCAGGCATGCAGAATGGGATGGAGAAGAAGAAACAAAATCAGGTGCCCAGGAAAACACCCATAGGAAAAAGGTAAAGAGTCTTTGTAACAAGCGATCTCATCTTCTTTGAGTTTCCTATTGGCCCTATAACAAATAAACACAAACAACGTGGTTTAAAATAACAAAAGCATGTGAACTTCTAGTGACCACAAGGCTGAAATGGGTCTGTGCAAGCTAAAGTCACGTGTCACTGGGGCTGAGCCTTCCCTAGGTTCCAGGGAGAAGATCTCTCCTTGGCTTCTAAAGCTTCTAGAAGTTGCCTTCCTTCCTTCGTGTGGTCTCTGCCAGGACTGTATCACTCTGATCTCTGCTCCTACTGCCCATCTTCTCTGATGGTGACCCTCTTGTTTCATGATTGGCTATTTAGGATTGGGACAAACCTGAGGTCTACTTGGTAGCCCATGATTACATTTCCATCTCAAGGTCCACAATTGAGTCACAGCTGCAAAGTCCTTTTTGATGTGAGGTGACAGATATGCAGCTTCTGGGAATTATCTTTGGATGATAATGGCTCTGCTTACCACAGACAGAATCTCTTTGCCTTCTTCAGCTTCTGGAAGCTCACACACACCTTGGATCATGCCTTCAACTGTGTTGGGCTGAGTCTTTTCTCACAGCATCAATTTCTGTCTCTCTCCTTACACTTTTAAGAATGACCCTTCTGATTACAGTGGGATCATGCAGATAATCCAGGATAATCTTATTTTCAATTGACCTGCTTAGCAACCTTAACTCCTTATTCAACTTTATTTTTTCAATTACTGTGTTCTTTTGTTAGTAAAGTAACATACAGATTCTGGGATCTGAATATTAACAGCTTTGAGGTGCCATTATCCCAACTACTATACTTTTCCAGAAAGGAAAAAAGTATCAGAGAGCTTAAACCTGTAGAAAGAGAAGCATAACTTCAGAGGTATTAGAGATATAAATGCTAAAATAAACAGATTAGAGATGAAAAACAAATTAAAAAGCAATTAAATGAGATATAGAGGCAAGAGAGTGAAATGAGAAATGATGCATTTTGTTTTGTCAAAAAGAAGACAGATATATAACACATACAAGATAATGTGCATACAATTTACATGTTTTAAGCTGTTAGCAGAGGAAAGGGCAATGATATAATACAAGAAAACTACTGAAACCACCTGAGTTGTTTCTGTCAGTTGCAAAAGCACACTGTTCTTACTTTAAAAGAAAGTGTTAGACTAAAGCAGCAGCCAGACACAGTCATCCAAGACTCCTGAACTGAAGGAACTACAGGATCGCCTGCTAGAAACCAGGTTGACTTGGTATTTCTCCACAAAACACCCAGTGCAAAAACATGGTATTTCTATACTGCTGTAAAGGAAACTATGTGACTCCTGAAGTGTATCCCAAGAGCTATCTTGAGGCTTGCTAGAATTGTGCAAAGGGGGATATCAAGTCATATGAGAAAACAGCAGGGATGAGGAAAACAGAGCAGGTGAAAAAAAGACAAACGCCACTCCCAAACTACAAGGAAATTGGATGAGGAACTGCAGGGAAAATGAGAATCCTCAAACTTTACCCTCTATAGCTACTGGTACAAAGAGGGAAACCGAGTAATCCTGCACAAAACTAAGGGTAAGTTACGATGCAAGCTGAGATTACTCCATACAGGGAAGGCTTTTATGTGTCTTTGAAAAGAGAAATTATAACAAAGTAACAACACAGTGAAATGGATGTGAGATGAAGATACATAGGTAGGTAAATTTAGTCATCTTCAAAAGTCTGAGTTGATGCAGGGAATTGGAGTGCCTTCGGAGGCCAAGAACTCTGAGGTCATCCACTCCCACTTGGATCTACCACATGGGATGGAAGAAGTCCAAATCCTTCCTTGCAGGATGCAAGGGCATCAGAACAACAGCCAAGAGCCCTGAGCAGTCTGCAGAAACAGAACAGTAAACTTCCTTTGGGACTAGGGAGAGGAGCTCTCTCTGGTCCTCGCTTGGTTCCAACTTTGGGTCCCCACCCTCTCTGGCAATGACCATCAGGATCACTCCGGAAAACCCTCAAAACAAACAAATAACCAACCAATCAATCAAACAAACAAACCTAGAATAGATAGAGAACAACAAGGAAAGCTTAGAATCAGACAGGAAACGGTCAGCGTGGATTCACTTATGCCTCACTGGGTGGGACACAAAGATTAGTCACTCCTCATTAGGGTATTGAGGATTTCTCTGCACACCCCTCCTAAAACTGTTCTGCAACTAAACTGTTCAGATATGTCTTGTTAGAGTTATAAGCCAGTCTAGACTACCTGAAAAAAAGCCAGGTTCAGCAAAATTATGCTTCAACGCTATAAACAGCTAAATACTAAAATGAAAATAGACCCGAGACAGCTGAATAGTAATCTATAGCCATTTTAAGGTGTACAGAACCCAGTTGTATATAAACTAATAATTGAAATGTCAATGAAGAAGTCACAGGATGTGGTTCAGAACTTGCTTTTTTTTTTTTTTAACATATTGGTTACTCAATACTATGTCAATTAATTCCATAACGTTATAAATTGTTGCTGATGTTATATTGGGGCTTTTAATTGATCGGGATGATTCTCTGCCAGCTATACCTTCAGACCAGAGATGGTCTCCCCAAGGAGCTGCTGAACTTATCTGGACAATAAGATGCTGGACTCTATGTTTGGTATATGTTTGCAATGAAAGAATCTCAACTGAACTTGAACTGTGGTAATGCAACAAAGGTGGAGGAATCCACCATAGGGGGAGGGTTTGGGAAGGGATGGGGGGAATCCCAGTGCCTATAAAACTGTGTCACATAATGCAATGTAATTTTAAAAAAGTCTGAGTTGATGGCAACTCCAAACACAGTAATTAACAAACAGCAAAACCTAGGAAACAGGTATGTCACAATTTCCTTCTAACCTTAAAATACTAAATGGTGGGCCCAGCACAGTAAACTAGTGGCTAAAGTCCTTGCCTTGCCTGGCATGTGCTGGGATCCCATATGGTCACTGGTTCTAGTCCCAGTGGCCTCACTTTCCATCTAGCTCACAGATTGTGGCCTGGGAAAACATTTGAGGACAGTTCAAAGATTGGGACCCTGCACCCAAGCGGGAGACCTGGATGAGGTTCCAGGCTCCGGGCTCCTGGCTTCAGATTGGCACAGCTCTGACTGTTGTGGCACTGGGGGAATGAATCAATAGACAGAAGATCTTCCTGTCTTTCCTCTTCTCTGTATATTTGACTTTACAATAAAAATAAAATAAATCTTTAAAAAGACCGAATGGTGATGATCAGTGCTCCCCAAATCTTTGCTAAGCAGCAGTGCAACTAGCCCCACATGGAACGGTCCTGTGCACCAGTCGGGTCTGTTATAGGAACTACCACCTGTTATAGGAACTACCATGCTGAGTACATAGAAAAAAAAAAAAAGCTTACAATCAAAAATCCTTTTGATCATTAGTAAAAGTAAATGTTAATATAGTTTTTTTTCATGTTGAGACACATAGAAACATACAATACTTACAGGAGATTATTCTGTCCTTCTAGCATTAAAAAAAAAAAAGGAGATACTTGGGCAACCACAGAATATTTCTAGCAGGATGCACAAGGAGCAACTAACAGCAATGTCTCTTGTGAAAAAATGCAGACAGGGGATCAGAAAGTGACATATTTTACTGTGCACCATTATTCCATTTGAATTCATTCTTTTGACCTATGAAAACATCAGATTCTCTAATGAGAAAAGAATGAATAGGCAAAAGAAAAAAAAAGAGGAGGTAAGACTTTATTTTTATAGTGATCTGCTCCCCCATCTCTACCATACACTTTCTCTGGTTCACCAACCATCTTCAATTACAATAAAAAAAAAGTATTTGTTTTGCCTCCTTCTAGAGATCACATTCTCACACAATTTTATTAAAATATATTGTTATAACTTTTCTAGTACCTCTTACTGTACCTATTAATAAATTAAACTATCATAGGCATGCACAAGAAAATTTTATTCCTATTGGAAATTCAGATATACAGAAAGGAGGAGAGACAGAGAGGAAGATCTTCTGTCCATTGATTCACTTCCTAACTGTCTGCAATGGCCAGAGCTGAGTCAATCCGAAGTCAGGAGCCAAGAGCTTCTTCTGGGTCTCCCACATGAGTGCAGGGCCCCAGGGCTTTGGGCCATCCTCTACTGCCTTCCCAGGTCACAAGCAGGGAGCTGGATGGGAAGTGGGGCTACCGGGATTAGAATCGGCATCCATATGGGATCCTGGAGCATTCAAGGCAAGGACTTTAGCCATTAGGCTACCATGCTGGGCCCCAGAGGAAAAACTTTATTTTGTTTTTATAAAGATTTTATTTTATTTTAATAAACTTTATTTTTTAAAGATCTATTTTATATATTTTATTTTTTATTAAAAAGTTAGGTATACAGAAAGGAGGAGAGACAGAGAAGATCTTCCATCTCCTGATTCACTCCCCAAGTGGCTGCAATGGCTGGAGCTCAGCTGAGGCAAAGCCAGGAGCCAGGAGCTTCTTTCAGGTCTCCCACACGGGTGCAGGGTCCCAAGGCTTTAGGCTGTCGTTGACTGCTTTCCCAGGCCACAAGCAGGGAGCTGAATAGGAAGCTGGCCACCAGGATTAGAATCAGAACCCATATGGATCCTGGCATGTGCAAGGTGAGGACTTTAACCATTAGGCTGCCAATTCAGGCCACATAGGAAAAACTTTAAATGCAATATGTTCATGCCATATTTCAGGCACCCATTGGGGGGTTTGGGATTTATCCCCTGAATATAAGAATGGACAGGTATATTGTTCACCATACCACTCTCCCATATGCACAAGAAGACTGGTAAAGTTTGGAGTAGGAAATTGGGTTGAGGAGTTGTATATTAGTTTTATCTTGTAAATGTGCATATTCTGTTTCACACATGTTCCCAAATACAGGGTCTTACTCAAAATACCAAAGAGCAAAGTGGATCTCTCCTAGAGTCACCTTTTCTACTCCCTTTCCAGACATTTCTGTTAATCATACTCATCAATAATCCACAAATTAATGTTGATGACACACACGAGACAAAGCTATAAACAATCCTTTGGTTCACTCTAGAGAGGAAAGGGCTTGAATAAATTCTGTCATCTTTCCAAAGGGCTCAGGCAGTCTTTGAAGCATCACATGAATCAATGGAGGGGGGGTTAGGGCTCTAGTGGTCCCTTGGTGACACCCTCCCCTTTCCTGGGTGACCTCTTAACCAACGTGGGTTATCCTCCCATGGTCCTCACAACAACAACCCTGGTCTGACCCTTGCTTCCCTATGTGGCTTAGAGCCAAAGATCCCTCTCCAAAGCTCCTCAGTGATAGAGAGGGTCTTAGACCCAGTACTTTTCATGGGCTTGCAATGCCATAAAGGAAGTTACTCAAGTCTTCTATACTAAGGGAAGGGGCTAGGAGAGCGGCTGGCCATGCATGACAGGATTGGCTCTGGACCTGCTCTCACCTGAAGCAGGCCTCATGGATGAGGACTCAACCAAGGACTCATAGCAGGAGGCAGCATAAGTGCAAAGTGAATTGCCTGTGGATCTAGGTGTCTCACTCAGGCATGTCCTAGGAGCTTGGGAGCTTCCCTGAACCAAGCTCTCCCTGCTGGACAAGCAGAGCGTGCAGGAATGGAGAATTTGTCCTGGCAGAAGTCCAGGAACCCATGCAAGTGGACAGAAGGGACAGAGAAGGTCATTGGAAAATCTGGACAGAGTCTGTTCCATTCAAGGCCCCAAGCACAGGGTTTGTCTGGCAGACACACATGGGGCATGTTTTGGCTTTGGTGAAGTGCCTGGAAGTGTTCAGGATGAAAAGGGATAAAAACAGGGCTTCTCAAGTGCCACCAGCTTAGGGGTTTGGAAACAGCGACCCAAACTCCATGCGAGGAGACTGTGAGGAGGTGGGGGTAGCAGCCTCATACCTACTGGATTCTTCAGAACTAGCTCTCAGGTCTGGCTACACTCTACCTTACTGTCAACCCTTGGAGTCTAATATTAGTCAACACGATGTGCCACATAACATTTTGTGCCAAATTTCACAGGCCTCCCAAGGACTTCTCAATCTCCCTGCCATTCCCCCAGCTTTGTTTGCTTCCAAGGACTACTTGGAATAATGATGGCCATGTTGACCATTTTTGTGCAGCTGACACAGCTTGCAAAGCTCAGCCTCGTGTCCAGAAGAAACTAAGACTGGGGTTCTAAAGTCCTGACTTCTCTGCAAAGTGCACCCAGAGGTGCCCAATCCCAGCCTGACTACCACATAAGGTTCTTCACCCCATTTGCCCAAAGTTTTCAACCATGTCCTTCCTTGACCATGAGTGCTGTGTGTTATGTCCCCACTATCTTTGCAACATTAGGGCCCTGCCCAGGCAAATGTCCCATGTCTACAGAATCAGCAGCCAGAGACATTCTCTTCATGCCATTTTCTGTCTGCCCACAGAGTGCCACCAAGAACTGGAGATGAGAGGTCACTATCTGCCTCTTGGCTTAACAGGAACTTACAGACAGGGCATCAGGGATTGGGGACCTGCTTCAGCTGTGGCCCAGCAGTTCTGTGAATTCAAATGGCTCATCCCATCATGTGGGGGAAGAGATGGCCAATGTGTCTCCAGCTTCAAAGCCATTTCTGTTTCTCTTCCTCAGTGTTAGGGAGCACCAGGCTTTGGGGTGGAGGAGGGGTCTAGATTTGATTCCAGAATACTCCCTTATTCCCTGAAATATGGGACTTTCCTGCCCTCTCTGGTGTCCTGGGCATGTTCTGTACCACAAAAAGTTAACATGTGATTGCATACCCTTGATAACTAAGGCTCCACATCTGGGCTCCAAAGCTACTGCAGGGACACCCAGAGCAGGGAACTGAGGGAAGAAAGAGGTCGATCTTTCCATTTTGAAAGTGAGATTTAATGTTGGTACAGCCACCCTGAACTGCAAGCCCTCACTTTTGGGTCTTGTGTGTAGTGGCTCAGCTACTCCATGGGCAACTTTTGCAGGAGAGAGCACTGAAGGGCTGGGGAGGGGAGGAATATGATAGAGATAGTTAATTACTTTAAAAGTTTCCAGCAGCAGTTTAGCCAGAAAGCAACATTGCAGGGACAAGAGATGTGTCTATCATTTTTTTATGGTCCTGTTTGTTACAGGAAGTCAGGTAGATCTTACTCTTCTGCCGGACTAATAACAAGGCATGAGGGCTCCTGTAGTCCTCTAGAAACTCCTGAAGGTAGGGATCTGAATCCTTGAGAAAAGTAGGGGGCACCAGGAGGGCAGCAGCACACAGTGCTTCAAGTGGACATGTCAAGATGTCAAAGGAGGCTCAGGTGAAGGATTATCCCCAAGGCCTCACACCCCTAGCTGGACTGTACAAGTGATGCAGGAAGCAGAAAGGAAAGGCTAGGGAAAAGAGGCAGGGCTCTGTGACAATGCACATCTGACAAATGCCCAAGGCATGGGTGCAATACTCAAAGAACAGGGCAGAGCCAGCAGCTCAGGGCAGAAAGCCATGCCCAAGGGAGACCTTCTGAAGGACCCACTGAAGGGCTTTGTTTCCATGGGGGCTTAACACTATAGAGACGCTGTGGGCCAACCCAGGAACATGACAATAAGGACTGCATTTTGATCTTGGTTCACACCCTCTATCCCACTATACGCCAACCCTACCAGCCTCACCTGGCACTCAGCTCTTCTGTGATAGCCTTGGTGACGAGACATATCTTCTCAAATGAATGACTTTTACAGATCCCATTAAAGTTTATTAGGGAGATGGTAGCTAAATTCACCAGACCAATGAAAACCAGATGAGGGGCAATCACCTGAGGCCCAACGACGCAGGTGAGTCACAGCTTGGGCAGATAGCTGTCCTTAGTCTCCGCTCCTCTAGAATGGGAGCAATCTCCCTCCTAATGGCAGGGTTGTTGAGAGGGTCATGTAAGACAACGTGCATGCAAACATTCTGCAAAGTTTAAAACACCCAAACCATTAAAAATACGATAATATATTTTATATAAGCTAACCAACTTGGTTAAACTTAGTTACAGCTAAAATTTTTAAGTTTCAATCATGAAATTTTATCCTTCTTGTTTTTGTTGTTTCATTCATATTTTTAACTTGGCAAAAATGTATACACATATGGTATATAACATGACTCTTTGAAATGTGTATACACTGTAGATAGGTTCAGGGAATTAACATAGGCATGACCTCACCAATTTGTCTCTTGTGTGAAGAACATGTAAAGGCATACAGTTAGCATTTTTCAGGTATACAATACATTGCCATTAAATGTGGTCATTATATTGTAGCACTGATCTCCTAAATGTAAGCACTGTTCAGCCAGCTATGCAGTCAGTTAAATGTTATAAAACTATCATTTTGGCTAATAATGGAAGTTTTACAGGTTCATCATATAAATGTCTTTCAATTTTGTATTTTACGGAAACCAACTCTCTTTCCTCTCCACCTGAGGGAATAATGTGTACCAAGCAAAGAAGGACTCTGCCTGTCTGCTTCTCCCTGACTCATCTCCTTCCCTTCTTAAAGTTCCAAGTGCTTGAGGCCAGTGGCTCTCCACCTTGGAGTCAATGAGGAATTTTCAGGAATGCCCTGTGAGAGCCCGCCTTAGCTCAGCAGCTGCCTCAGAACCTCTGGGAGTAGTTCTAGACAGCAGGCTTTTTTTCTCAGTTATGTACTTTTTCCCCTCTTCATTTGCATATCATTGTGCATACTGATGAGTACAGTATAAAAGTTCAGCATACAAATTGTATGATCGGGCCCGGCGCGATGGTTCAGTGGTTAAGGTCCTCGCCTTGCATGCCCGGGATCCCATATGGGCGCCGGTTCTAATCCCGGCAGCCCTGCTTCCCATCCAGCTCCCTGCCTGTGGCCTGGGAAGGCAGTCGAGGATGGCCCAAAGCTTTGGGACCCTGCACTCGCGCGGGAGACCTGGAAGAAGTTCGTGGATCCCGGCTTTGGATCGGCATAGCATCGGCCATTGCGCTCACTTGGGGAGTGAATTATCAGAGGGAAGATCTTCCTCTCTGTATATCCGCCTTTCCAAAAAAAATAAAATAAATCTTTAAAAAAAAAACTGCATAATGATCACACCAGGGTTACTGTCATAGGTTGCTGTAAACTAGAGCTGCCCATTGGGTTATGCATGACTCAGTTGTGCCTCCTATCCCATTGTATTTTGATATCTGTTATCCAACTTCATGCTATTCCTTCCTTATCCCTACCCATCTAGCTTCAGTAATCCCTACTCTACTCTCTTCAAGCTCAACTTTTTAACTCCTATCACAACCAAGTGAACAGAACTACAGCACATCACTTCCAGTGAGATAAGGCAGGCAAAGACACAGAAACATTAGAATTTTCACACACTGGTGTCATTTCAATGTGAAGAAGAGGAGCTCCATATTGGGCCCTTCAGAAGCCAGATGCTGCCAGATGCTGAGCTCTGAGCATGAATACAACCGTGAGCTGATACTGGAATCTTCTCTCTATGAGGAAATTCTAAGGGTTAGGATTTGCCATTATTTTTAACATTGTTAAAACATTGTTAAAACATTGTTTTAACAGAAATTTAGATAATCAATTATCTTAATCACCACATGTCTCTCTAGTCTGATGCATTTTCTTCTCCCTAAAGCACTGCTTCAAATAGGACCCACTTCAGTAACCTATCATTTTTATCTCTTCTAACACCCATGTGTTTAAGCAAGCCCAACTAAATTCTTATTTTAAAAAGTCTATAGTGCATCTTACCAAACAGAGGCAACTGATACTCCTTAAAACCACATGTAATATTTTGGGTACATGAAATGAAAAGTAGGAAACCATAAGTTCTCAGAACACACACTCTACTGAGTGACAAGCAAGTCTTATTAAGGCTAGTAAATAAATAATTTCAGTAAACAATCAGCTTTTGTTGTTGCAGTTTATTTGCAAACTAGGCATGCTACTGAACTGGGAACTGATGTTTGTATTACTTCGAATTTTATATGAGCAACATTCTCAACTACAATGCTTCTACACTCATGGGATCTGAGTAATTGTAGAAAGAATAATTAAAATTTCAACTTTAATTCCCAGAGGGCTATTAACTGCATTTAACAAACATGAATTGAGAGCCATTCTGAGTAAGGTGCTGAAGAAAAGCAATAAGGACCGAAGCCCAAGAGTCCCCTCCAGGGCTGCACAGTGAGGCTGGGGAGAAGACTGTTGTCTGCCCAAATCAGTTTCCTAACTGTAAATACTTATAACAGTGCTCAGTGTTCGCCTCAATCCTGGAAATGGAAGATGGATACAAATATTGCCACAAGATACCCCATTTTTCCTACTGGTTCTCTCACAATAAGGAGTGGGGCTTTCTTACTCCTTGATTAGTCAGCAGTGGGAGAGAATTAAGGAATTCATTTTGCACAGAATCACGGAGTTGAAAGATATCACAGAAGCCAGGCAGCTACATCCTTTCCTTTTGACAAACCAAGACAGAGAGAATATACCCAAAATGTGTTTCTCCTCCGAGAACCCAACGTAGAGCCAGATCCTTGTCAGTACTCCCAGGAGAATGGAAGGAGAGTCATGTCAATGCAATAACACACTGATTTTCTGCCCATTCACTTTAAAGGGGAAGCAGTGGAATGATTTGTCCATGTCCACTCCTCCCCTGGGAGCCTGAAGCCATAAGCAGCTTGTGATAATGCAATTTCTGAACACACCACCTGCCAGACTGTAAATGTAATCCATCAGTTTTGGCAGAAATAACCCTAGGAAACCTTGCTGACCTCATCTGGGGCACACACAAGGCCTAGGAGAGATGCCTAGGCCAAGAAGATATACCCTGTTTGATTGCCCAGTTAGTAAGTTAAGTACTTCAACTAAGTGGACCTGAAGGCCAAGTTCACAGGCAGCACCTCAGACAAGACAGATTTTACAAACAGAATAATCAAGACATGAGAACACACTGCAACCCAGCCTTGCAATTCTAGCACATATGCTCCTGAGAAATCCATTTGACCTTTCAATTTGCCTACACAGAACTACAGACCCAAAGTACCAAGTTAAACAGTCAGCCACAGAGCTTTCACTCAGTCTAGCAAGTGACAGGGCTTGCAAAGGTTCCATGTCCTTCCTTGTCCTTGAGGGCCTCTATTATCCCAGTGCTGTCTGAGACTTGGCCACAGTCTATGTCAGTGATTAAAGGATGCCCTCTGGTCTCCCATGGGGATCAGAGACTTGTTCTAGAAATGGCAATAGGCTCTATAAGGTTACATGCCTGGGGTAGGAGCAGTAGTACAGCTCATGGTCTAACCACACACCTGCCTCAGGGGAAAGCATCAAGCCCATTCATGCTGGCAGGACCTCTGGTTAGTCACTGCCCACATACCCTCCCTAGCAACTGCCTGCAAGAATCCAGCTCAGGAGTGCTCTTCTCTTTCATCTGCTCTATCTGCCAGTTGTTCACATGAGAGACTACTTTTACCTCATCTACAAGGGTAGGAATAAGTGTCTGCAACAATCTCATGTCCTGAGCCCTTGGGGGCGCCCATTCATGCCACCTGGATTTAGGAGATGCAACCTGATCATTAGCGAGCTCACCAACTACTCTGATCTGGAGGAACATGGAAGAGCCTTTATCCTTTTAAACTCTGTTTCCTTCCTCTATCACCCACAAAGTCAAATTAAGTTCATATAAGCAATATCTTGACTTACAAGTACATACTGTAGCTACATCAACAGACACAGGAGAAACTGGGCTGGTAGTAATTTGGATAGCTCTATCGCCAATTCCTTTCACTGGAATGATTTATGGATCGTTGAAATTTATAAACTCACAACATACTCTTACTTAACTGCCCTTCCCCAACACCTGCAGGATAACCAATAAAGAAACTCTACCCCGGGACCACCTGGGACTGTGCAAGGTCACATAGCTGGTCTCCAAGTGCAAGTTGGTTGTATATTTATTTTTACTGTTCAGTGATGATTCTTTCAAGATATGGTAAAGTATACTTAGGTCAAACAAATATCCCTGTTTAAACACTTTAAAAAGACAAGGTTAACTATATGTGTCTGGGATGTTGGAATTTTTTTTCTTGAAATATCTGAAAAGTTACATGTGCAAATGTGTTACCCACTTTCCAGTAATTCACAGTGTTTTCAATATTCAAATTATTAGCAGAGTGGTAGGGCAGATGAAATGCAATCCCAGCATGGACTCTGCACCCTTAAGATGAAATACAATGTAGATCAGGGAAGGAGTGCAATCACGTCCCAGGGCACCAAGCACTCTGTATTTTCTTCTGCAACAAGAACTGGCTAGTCCAACCTTGTTACGACTGTAAAACCAGGAGAGCCTAATGTGAATGAGTCCTAAAATGGAAACACAGGGATGAGTTGGGCACATTCTTACAGGATGCCTGCATCAGTTCAGGGGGCAGCAGAGCCAAGCTATGGTATAGCTCACCCTGGTAGGGACAGCACCAGGCGACTACTGAAATTCTTGTCTGAGTAACTGAAAAATCTAATCTAATTGCACAGAGGAATGGGGCTGTGGTCTATTCACACCAATCTCTAGTTCCACATGAAGCTGCAGTAATCTAATGAAACAATTAGATGAAGTGCTAAACAGGGAAATGAACTTCAAAGGCCTAATTTTACATGTTCTAAAATTCGATACTGTCTCTTCCTCATGTATATTCATTCAGACAACAAATTTCAATCATATTTGTAAGGAAAAGCAAATGAGAATAAACTACGCTTAAGCAGAAAATATATCCTTAGAAATATAAAATACAAAAATCCTTCAAGCCTCAAAATAAGTTGCCTCAAGATTTACCTGCTTATACCAAGAGAGTTGTATTTAAAACCTGCATGAGCCTCGATGTGTATTTGACTTTGCTTTACGCAAAATGATGGACAGCAGAAATCTGCAACAACAAGGAATAAAACTTTGTGGAGTCACAGGGTTGTACCGGATGAGAGCTTGGAAACAGGCAAGATTAATTCTGTTCCTTGGTCATGAGAAACCTGGAGCAAGAAGTCCCATGTCTTGACCAAACTGTCAGTGGCTGGTCAATGCTGTCGATGCAGGGTCCACTCCCTCCTAGTACTAACCTCAACTTCCCTCTTCCCCTACAAAGTTGCCACATGCAAACCTGCCAGCTAACCACACCTTCACAACACAGCAGTAGGGCAGCATCCAACACTTCTTTCAATACCAGTCTTTTGAAGGTGTATTTGTAGCCCCACTTCTGTTGTCTGCTACAAGGAATGGCAAAGAACTCCATCTCCTAAGTGTGGCAAAGGAGGTTCTCCCTTGCCATGTTCTGTCACTTCTTTCTTAGAGCTATCTTATTTTCTTTGTGACATGCAAACATTCTTAGGGGATGAAGCAGTCTACCAATGAATAAATAATTCTTTTAAGGTTCAAGAGTAAAATATTTTCAAATATTTTTGTGTGCTGCATTTCCATTTTAATGCCAGTGAATTTCAGGATTCTCTCTGAGCAGGGCATCCTGTGGTCACACTCAATGACAGGCAACTTCCAACTGAATTAGGTGCCGCCTGTCTGTATATTGAGTAGAGCTTCCCACTTAGCCATATCAGTGCCTACAGTGAGCGTCTGGTTCAGCGTGAAGCTGAAACAAACAGCATTCCCACTTGGTTATTTAAATTCAATAACTGGGTTTTCCAGGCAGCTTTATGGGAGTCAGAAGCTCAAGAAAGCATCTAGTCATAGCAGTTGGCTAGTTCTCTAGTAGGGCATCTGTTAGGTTCCAGCACTGCCGAGGGGTGATCTTTCCCCTTGGCACACAGGCTCTATGAGGAAAGTTGGAGAAAAGAACAATGAAGATTACTGTTGCTGCAATAATCACCTAAGCTTAGGGGAAGTCTATGGCCCCCTGAGATGACCCTTGCTCATGAGCTGGCCTTTCTGATCTCAGTCCCTTTTGGGGACAGCCTGCCAGGAAACACACAGTTGAATATCCTGGTACATGCCTACAGGTCAGATGAACACTTAAGTGAATATCACACTTGCCTCTTTCCTCCTGATTACATTTTCTGGGGGGAAATGAAATGATTAAACATTTGCTTTTCTCCATCTGAGAACCTTGGGACCAATCATGTTGTAGAGGAGGGCAAACCAGACCCCCTGGAAAGTGCCAAACACAGAGGCCCAGGTGTTGAGTCAACTAGGAGTCAAAAACCAAGAGCAAACATGGAGGGATTGGGGGAGAGGTGTGCTCATGGGGTTCTGGCTGGCATGGTCAACTCTCCCTGGGACTCAGGGCTGCAGTTCTGTAAGCACAACACCTGCCACCCCCCCATCTTCAAATCAGCTTTCATTCCTACAGTCTGAGAAAGCACTGGATCTTGAGACTCAAAATGAGCTAAGAATTGACAGCCCACTTTACAGAGATCCAGTCTCCCTCTGCCCCACCCAGGCAGGGCTACAGATGTACTATTGTCACCCTTGGTCACTCAAATGTGCCCCTCTTGATCCCTTCCTTCAGTTCCCACCCCTTGTATGACAGACACACAGGGGAACAGTCTGGCACACACTAGTATACTTAGGTACATCACACACTCACCAGACCCCAATTTGGCAGTCCACCCCTAGGGCGGCACTGATAGGGGCCAGTCAAGCCATGTTTAACATGCCCCCTGCTGGCCTAGCAGAAGCTGACTCAGCCTTTATTGTAATGGGCCTAAAACAAGAATAAATGGGCCTTAAGGAAAAGCCAAAGCAAATTTGCCCTCTTAGAAACAGAAGATACAAAATTTTAAACACAAAAGAAGGAACATCAGCAGCTTTAAAAAACTAGGAAACTGGCTAAAATCTGAAGATTTACTGGAAATATCCACATTTGTATTTTCACAAGCACTGTAACATATTAAACCAAAAATATTATGGGAAGTATTTTAACATATGTACAAGTAAAAGAAAATGAAACTTAAGCCAATGTGGTTTTAAAGTCTAAATTTTCAGAGTTCACGATCCATACCATTGAGAGTATGTGAATTATACAAAACCCTTAGGCATAGTTTTAAGAGAGCAAATTCTAGAGCAACTTCAGAGTATAAGCCAAGCACTGAAGGCTTCCTCTCTCATTCAGGCCTGTTTTTGTGAATGAACGTGGCCCACTGAGGGGTCGGAGGTCATGACCTACACACTGATCAATCAGAGCAAGAAACCCTCTCCACTCTTCCAGGCCTGGTTGCCACGAGTTACTTCCTTAGGTGACACCTGCAACCCAGGATCCAGGGCCAGCCCCCCCCCCCCCCCCGCAAGGCTTCATTTTCTCCCCCCATCATCCTGAACAGCAAGGGCTTAAGATGAAACTATGCTCTCCCATTTGTTCTTACACCAACCCAGATTCAAACTTCTGCATGGGACCTGGTATCACATTCCCTGTGGACGCAATGGGATCACGGCACTCATGTGTGCCATGCTTGTTTTAACCTATTGAGGAGTTTCATTAATTATAAAAAATGCCAATACTTTTGTCCCCTATCAGACATTTGTTGGATACAACAGGCTTAGGAAGTGCTTCAGAACCTCTGGGTAACTTGCTTAAGTTTCCACTAGAGTTGATACAGAGGGTACCCTCCTATACACAGTTGCTCCTATCTTGGGAGTGGAGCGATGCTCCCCAGAATTTGGTGAGCTGTGCAGGTTTCCAGCCTCTGCATTTCCTGGACCCTTGTTGCACGTTGAAAAGGTCTGGGAGGCTGGTAGGATGCATAGTGAGGCAAGCAGCCTGTTCCCAGGGAAGGTCTCTCCCAGCACACCCTGGAGCGGGTGATGGACAAGAAGGAGAGCTGCAGATTTTCCCAGCCCCGTCAAGGCCTGCAAAGACCTAACACCCTCCTCTCCTTCCACTCCCACCCTGTCTACCTTCGCCTGCTTTAGTAAGCTATAGCTCTTGCAGCTCACTTTCACCCACAAAGATATGGCAAGGCCACAGCATGTCCTATCAGAGGTGGGTCTCCTCTTCCCCCCCCCCCATCCCTTTGCTGTGGAGGAAGCCATTCCCAGACATGCTCAGATCTAACAAGTTTCCCTTCAGCCACTCTTCCATCCGCGAATCCCCAAGCCAAGAGAAGCAACCCCGTGCGTCTTCACGTGGGAGACGTGGTTGAGTTTCGCGAGCAGAGGCAAATCCATTTTATGTGCAAGATTCTCAAAGGGCTGCAACAGCGGCACCCGGAGGGAGGAGGGTACACTCGAGCGGTCGTGTCCAATGAAGGAAAGTTTTAGTGAATGATGACATCACTGACATCTCCCAAATTTAAAGGAGCACTTAAGGCACAGCGGATTCAATCTCTCCCCACTCCGGAGAGGAAATCCTACGGAAGGCCGCCGGGGTTGCAGACAAATGGCACCAAGGGTCCACCTGCTGTCCACCGAGACCCCGCAGGGCCAGCCAGAGAGCGGTGCGTGGCGCCGTGGTGGTCCGCTTGCCACCCAGACCCGCGTCCTCCGAGCGGCCTCACGCACGCGGCTCCAGCTGGGCCCTCCGCCCGGGCGTCTGCGGGCGCCCCCACACCGCCCCCTCCATCCCCGCCGCGGACCCTGAGACAGTCGCCCAGAGCCTGTCATCACGTTCCAGGGCCAGGAGGAGACGGCAGCCCCGACCCACAGCCGGAGCGCCGCGCCCTGCCAGGGAGCCGCGCGGGTCGGAGCCGGTGGCCGCGGCGCCCGCGGGGTCCCGAGCGGAGCCCGCAGTGCAGACGCGCGGGCGGGTCCAGCGCGGCCCTCGCCCCCCACCTGCCCCCGGAGCCGGCGACGCCGGGACAGCACACCTGCCGGGTCCGCCGGCCCGGCCCCGCCGCCCGCCGGCAGCACCGCGGCCAGCGCCGTCTCACCTGCCGCGCCGCGCCGCTCCACGCCGCTCCGCTCCCAGCCCGCAGCGCCGCAGTCGCCGCTATCCGACTTCCATTTTCTCTCTCCCTTTACAGGAAAACCAGATCAGCTGTTTCGCTCGTGCCCGGGCTCCGCGTCCCCCTCCTCAGCGGCAGCTCGCGGTCCCGGGGGCCTCTCCTCCCCCGCCTCCTCCCGCGCGCCGCTCCGCCCCTCGCGCCCCTCCGCTCCGCCCGCGGCCGCGCGCAGCGCCCGCCTCCCGGCTCCGCCCGCAGCGGCCCGGCGCGCGCCCTGGCCTGACGTCACCGGCCGCGACCGCGCCCCGCCCCTCGCCCCGCCCCGCACGGGCGAGCGCGCGCGGGCCCGCCCTATCCCCGCCCCGACCCCGCCCCACCAGCGGGATGTGAGGGGCGGGGTCGGGACGCGCGTGCTCGAGACCCGGACCGCGCCGCGGCCCCGCGCTCCGGGAGCGCTCACGGCCTCCCCGCGCCCGCGCGCTCGCCCTCCGGGATCACCTCAGCCGCCGGCGCCGGGGCATCCCGCAGGGCCGCCTGAGGAGATGCGGGCTCTTGGTGTCCCGCCTCGCGGCGCCTTCGCCCGCTTCGTGGGCTGTGTCCGGCCGGTTCGCTCTTCCCCTCCAAACCGCTCGAACTTTCTCTTTCTCACGGTCGCGGCTCCGTTTCCACGTCCTGTTCTTGGAGCCCCGGTATCACGCCCCACTCGCAGTCCTTGCCTTGAGCCTCTGGGCGGGCTCTCTGACTTTCCCTCTCCCCCGTTTTCGGCCGAATTGATAAGATTTTTCCTCATCCGCGCTCGCGTGGGGCCCGGGCTCGCTTGCTTCGCCGGCCCTCACGGCGTGCCCTCGGGTCACCACGCCCCCTCGCCCGAACCAGACTCGCGGCCGCGGGAGACTGCTGCCATCCTGGTGCGTTTCCTCACTCCTCTCCCCAGAACCACCTCGCTCTTTGCTTTTGCTTTTTTAAAAAAAAATTGTATTTGTTTAATAGTGTGTAATAATGCGTGTGATTTAAAATTAATATTCAGATTAAAAAAAAACCTGCAGCCCTGTAATTTTGAGCCTGTGCTTGGGTTGGCGGGGACCACCGGCTGGGGAAGGATTCAACAGCCCTGGCTCAACATCCTTGCTCCCCCAGTCCAGTCCTTGGAGCAGCTCACGTGCCTGCAGGGTTCTAGTTTGTGTGAGGTCCTATGTGCAGAATAAAGCTATAGGTGACATTCAAAAAGGAACTGTATTCAGTCAGCGTTATGCCTTTGAGATTCATTCCTGAGGTTACCTGAGTCAGACTTCATTTCGTTGTTGAGCACTGTCAGTTCCTGTCACGTTCCGTTTCTGTAGTCACCCACTGAAGAGTGGTGGTTTTTGGCCGCTGTGAATAGAATAAACATTTGCTTGCAGAGTTTTGTATGGGCAAGTTTTCCAAGAAGATGGTTAAGTAGGAATGCAATTGGTAGATCTGAAAACAATGTGTTTGTAAGAATTGAACCAAAGCAATTTTTCTGAGTGGTGATACCATTTTCATAACCTGCAGCCACGCATGAGTCTCATTTTCCTAATCCCTTCCCCCACTGAGTTGGACTATGTGTGTATATTCATATTCAAGAGTACTACAAAAAATTCATGAAAGATTGAAACATAAGTTTATTTATAATTTAATTTTTAAATCCATATGACAATCATTAAAAAGTTTGTGGAAAGATGTAGTATGAAAAACAAAAACCCTGTGCATGGGTTTCAAGGTGCTTTTTTCTTTTTTTTTGCCCCCAAATAAACCTAATTCCAATTTCCACTAACTTTCAAAGCACCTTCCTATTTTCACTGAAAGCTCTTTACCTGATACTTGTTTTATAATTATTTATTTATTTATTTGCCAGAGTAAGGTTTGTATTTGAATCCTGTTAACACTGTCTTTTGCAGGGCAAAGTCTTTCATTTTGATAATGTCTGATTGACATATTTTTTCCCAAGGTCATAATTTTTGATGTACATTAAATGCCACCAAATTCTAGGTTCCATAGATTTAGGTCAGTGTTCTCTTTGGGACTTTTGTAGGTTTACGTTTAGCTTTAATGAAAGGTATGAGATCTTTGTGTCCTTTCTTGTGGCTCTGCACTTTCTCCGTTGAGCTGCTCTTGTTCTTTGTCCAGGATCCCGTGGCTCTGTTGGATTCTGCAGGCATAGGAGTTGGTTCTCAGACGATTGTGTCGCTTTGCTCTGAGTACTAGACCATGGCTTCCTAGTGAAGCTTGGCAGTTGGATAGTGTTGGTCCCTCTGCTTTGTCCTTCCATGTCACACTCTCTACTACAGCTTTTCTTACTTTTCAAATAAACTTTATAATCAGTTTAGAGAAAAGTATCTTTGAAAAGTATCTTTCTAGGGTCTTGGTTTAGATCCCATTGAATTTAGTGATCAAATTTGGAAGAATTCACATCTTAAGAGTATTGAGTCTAATGCATGACTATGATTTGTATTTCACTTTTGAAGATTTTGATTTATTTCAGCAATGTTTTATAGGTTTTTTTTTAAATGTAGCATCTCTACATGTTTCGTGACATTGAATGTATTTCTGGGTTTTTTGATGCTATTGTAAATGGAATCACTTTTTTATTTGAAATTTTAGTTGTTTATTGCAGAAAAGCGTGCAGAAAATACAGAATACAAAATACAGAAATACGGACTGCAGAAAAGCAGTTGCTTTTATCTATCAACCTCACATTTTTATGGCCTTGCTGTGCCTGTTTATTAGTTGCAGAATTTCTTTAATGATTCTTAGGAATTCTTTACATGTGATATTGCCATTTAATAAGAGAGACAGTTTCAGCGCTTACTTTATAATCTGAATATATTTTATTTCCTTTTATTATCTTAATAAATGAATTAGACTTCCCATAGATGTGGAATAGGAGTAGTAACAGAAAATCTTTGTCTTGTCTCTAAATTTAAGAATAAGCATCCCATTTCTTACCTCTAAATATGATTATTATAATCATACTTTTTTTTATAGAAGTTATTTATCAAGCTGAGGAAATTTGCCTGTATTTGTTCAGTTTTTTTTTTAAAAAACATTTATTTATTTAAGAAATTCTCCCATTTTTATTGGAAAGGCACGTCCATAGAGAGGAGAGACAAAGATCCTCCACCCTCTGGTCCATTCCCCAAATGACCACAACAGCCAGAGCTGAACCAACTCAAAGCCAGGAGCCAGTAGCCTTCTCCAGTCTCATACATGGGTGTTAGGTCCCAAGGATCAAACTCATCCTCCACTGCCCTTTCAGGCCACAAGCAGGGAGCTGGACTGGAAGTGGAGCAGCTGGGACACAAAGAGCACCCATAAGGGATCATGGTGCCTGGAGATGAGGCACCAGCCAGCTGAACCACCATGCCAGGCCTGAAAGTAGTTTTAATCATGAATGTTCAATTTTGGCATTTTCTCTGCATCTATTGATATTATCGTATTATTATTTTTTATTTTTAGCTTGCAGATATGATTGGTATTCGAATGTTAAGTCAGCTTTGTAAATCTTGAATAAATTACACTTAGTCTTGGTTGATAGTATTTTCATACATTGTTGAATTCAATTTGCTAAAATATTTATGAGGATTTAAAAATCTATGTTCATGAAAAGCATTGGTCTTTAATTTTTCTTTACTGAATTTTGTTTTGATTTTAGGGTAATGTCATCACATAATGAGTTCTCTCTGTTATTTTCTCTATGAAATTGTTTTTAAAAATGACATTCTTACATATTTGGTAGAATTCACCAGTGAAATCATCTTGGCTGGTGATTTTTTTAAAAAGTTGTTAATTATTGATTCTATTTTTTATTACTATTGCTATTACTAGGCTACTTATTTTTGTATAAGTTTTCATAACTGTATTTTTCTAGGAATTTGTGAGTTTCATATAACGATTCAGATGTTTCTGTATAGAGTTGTCCAACACAATCTTTTGCTATTCCTTAGTGTCCAATTTCATTTCTAATATTAACAGATTATGTTCATCATATATTTCCATTAATAGCCTGGAAAAGTATTTATAAACTTAAATGATCTTTTCAAAGAAAAGTCTTGAATTTGTTCATTTTCTCTATTGTTTTCTTGTCTTCAAATTCATTTATTTTATCTTTAATTTTTTATCACCTTTTTCTGCTTGTTTTAGGCTTAAGTTTTTCATCCTGTAGTAGCCTGGGTGAAAGCTGGGGATTTTAATTTTAGGTCATTCTTCTTTTCCTGTAAATGCATTTGATGCTGTATATTTCCCTCTAAATATTTATAAATATCCACAAATATATCTTCTTATAAACACACATATCTTCTTATATGTGTTTATATATACAAAAAATTGTATTTTTATCTTCAGTTGATTTTATATATTTCAATCATTATTGAGACTTCTTCTTTGATTATGTGTTATTTAGGAATGTATTGGTTATTCTCCAAAGATTTCTGACTTCTCAGCTATCCTGTCCTTGATTTGTTGGTTGATTTCTTGTGGTCCTAAGCATACTTTCCATAATTTCTAATTTTCTTTAATGTGATAGGTATATTTTGTATCCCAGAATATGGTTGATGTTGGTGAGTGTTTTATATGAGTTGGGTTGAATGTATACTGTGTCACTGTTATATTTATAAATATCAGTTAATAAAGATGGTAGTGCTCTTCAGACCAGCTGTATCCTGGGTGATCTTCTAGCTTCTTTATTTGATCATTTATTTATTTATATAGTTTGTTCTATTTTTGCAGTGAAGATAGCTTTAGTAGTTCTTTTAAAAAATATTTATTTGTTTATTTTATTGCAAAGGTAGATATACAGAAAGGAGGAGAGACAGAGAGGAAGATTTTCCACCTGATGCTTCACTTCCACGTGGCCGCAACGGCTGGAGCTGAGCCAATCTGAAGCCAGGAGCCAGGAGCTCTTCTGGGTTTCCACATGGGTGCAGAGTCCCAAGGCCTTGAGCCTTCCTTGACTGCTTTCCTAGGCCACAAGCAGGGAGCTGGATGGGAAGTGGAGCTGCCAGGATTAGAACCGGCACACATATGGGATCCTGGGTGTTCAAGGAGAGGACTTTAGCTGCTAGGCCATCATGCTGGGACAATATAGCTTTAGTAGTTCTGTAGAAATGAAACAAAGATGGTTTAAGACTTTCTGATAGTACAGAAAAGTTAAAAGAACAAAGTTAAAAACCTACTTGAATTCTAACTTTCCAAATAATCACTAGTTAAAATTTTTTCCAGACACTTACCAATGTATAGATGCTCATAAGTATTTGTGTAGAACATTGATGTTTGCAATAAGCTTTTTGGCTTAATAACATCATTGCACATATGTCTCTTAACACTTTTTATATTTACAATGATTATACATGTTTTATCAGCTGCAGTTCAGTATTTCAGTGCATATATATAATGCATAAGGTTCAAATCAGTGCAATGAACACTTCCCATAGTTTTATTTTATGATTAGAGCCTTGGCATTCCTTTCTCTTATTTGTTCATTAAAATGTAAAATATTTGAGAACTACAGTTTTCTTCCTTGTATTACCATTAATTATAGACGGAAGAATGTTGAAGTCCCCAATTCTGATAATGGGTTGACCAGTTTTTTTTCAGGTTTATGATTCATGTTTGCTTTTTTTTTTTTTCTTGACACATTTTGTAGTTATGACACACTGTGTAGTTATGTATATATATTTAGGATTAGTATGTTTTCTTGAAGAATGGACATTTTTATTATGTGTACTAATTACCACTACTTTCCTTTGATCCATAATGGTTTCTCTTTTTTCAAGTGTTATTTGTCTAAAGTCAGTTTATCTAAATTTCTTTCTCTTTTCATTTTTAAGATTGCTTATTTTTATTGGAAAGGCAGATTTATAGAGAAGGGAGAGACAGAGAGAAAGATCTTCCATCAGTTGTTTAGCTGCCCAAATGGCTGCAGTGACTGGAGCTGAGCTGATCTGAAGCCAGGAACCAGGAGCTTCTCAGTCCTCCCAAATGAGTGCAGGGTTCCAAGGATTTGGGCCATCCCCTACTGCCTTCCTAGGCCACAAGCAGGGAAGGGAGCTGGACTGGAAGTGGAGCAGCCAGGACATGAACAGGCACCCATCTTGGATCCCAGCAAGCATTCAAACCATCTTCAGCTTCAAACCATCTTCCCAGGCCATTAGCAGGGAGCTAGATCTGAAGCCAAGCAGTTGGGACATAAATTGCACCCATATAGTTTGCCAGTGTCCCTTCTGGCAACTTTACTTGTTCTGCCATAGTGCTGGGTTCTCGAAGTTTCTTTTCATTAGAGATAGCTTGGTGTTTGTATTTCTCTATTCCTCTACTTTTATCCAGTCAAACTTTATAGTTAACATGGGTTTTTTCCAGAAAAGATATAGTTGAGTCTTGTTTTGCTATTCACTTTGGCAATCTCTCAACTGGTGTGTTCAGACTGCTTATATTGAATATGATTGATATGTTTTTGTTACTACTCAATATGTTTGCAACTGTACTGGAAGTTATCATTTGATGGGACAGAGCAAGTGCTAGTTCAGGTCTCTTTTTTCCATACCTCATGGCCTCATATAATCCTAGTTACTTCCCAAAGGGTCCATGTCAAAAAAAAAGAAACCATCAACACAGGTGTCTGGGGATTACACTTTATGATATAATTTTATGAACTTTGGGGAACATATTGAAACCATAATATTTTTTGTGTGTTTGACAGAAGTTACTTTTTTTTTTTTTGCAAGAGCAAGAAGGAAATATTCCTTGGATGCCTACTTTGAGAACCTGGCGGATTTCCAGTAGGTAAGTCAATGAAAACATGGGGCCAAGTGTCCCTGGTTAAGACTGGGTACTGGGAGTGTCTTACTCTCAAGCTAGTCTATATTTAGCCTCCAGATACTCATTAAAATTTCCATTTAAGTGTCCTTATCAGTTTATAGCTCCAACATCTTCTCCAGTTGAACTAGTCTAAGATCTAATCTGCTAGATTCACTTGCCTCTTCAGATTTCTGGGTTGCAATTCATCCTGCAACCCTAACTTTTAAGTAAAAGAAATTCACTTTTTTGCCATTTGTTCAACTTATCCCCTCTCAAGACAACTAAGATGAGTTCTAAGCTGTTCATATTCTGAGGCTCAAACCAAAAGCTTATCCCTATTGTGGTTTTGCGATGCATTTCCCTGTGGTGAATCAGTGTCAAGCCTCTTCACACGCTTGGTCAGAATTCCATTATTTGCTTTGATGCATATTATGTGCAACCTTTTAAGCTATGTTTATGAGATTTTAAAAGTTTTCTTAATATTGAACTTTAGGAGTATATGTGATTTGACCTTACTAATTTTATATTCCATTGAAATTAAATGTAAATCATTTTGGGTCTAGTGAAGAACATTTGTTGCTTTGTTTTCTAATCTTGTTATTTATTGATTTTTTCCCTGCTTAATTGCACTGATGAGGAATTCTAGCAGGATGATGAATATAGAGATCAATGGGGATGACATTATTTCTGATCTTAGGACTAAAAATTCTGTCTTTCATACTTAAGTATCATGTTGACTGAAGGCTTTTGCAGATGCCACTTTGGTAAGATACCCATTTTAGTCCTAATTTGCTGAATATTTACACCACAAGTGGGTGATTTAACTTTTGTTAAATTCTCTTTCTGTATCAATTGAGGCATGTGATTTTTCTTTGTTATCTGTTAGCACAGTGGATTCATTCTTTAATTTTTTGAATTTGAGCCAGTTTTACATTCCCAGGATTTATCCAGCTTTATCCCAGCTACCAAGATGGCTCACTCACCATCAGTTGCCATTCCCTTTTGAAATCTTTTGTACTGGGTTTAATCTGTACAAATATGACAGCCAGCTGACATGGTATTCCGTCTTTTGTTGTTATTTATATTTTGTTGGAATTAGTTTGGCAGGATTTTGTTAAGGAGTTCTGTTACTGCCTTTTCAGAACTGTTTGTTTTTCCTTTTCTTATACTTGTTATAACTAGTTTTGGGATTAGGGTAATGTTAACTTCTAAAATGGGCTATACTGTAACTTCTAAGAAGCCATTATAAAGAACTGATGCTATTTGGTGAATTTCACTTGTTAGAATATAAGACCGTGAAGATTTCTTTTTGAATGGCTTTAAGCTACAAAATTATTTCTTTTTATATATATGGAACTATTCAGAATTGATGTATGACTTTATGGATTTGTCTTTGCCTAAAATCTACCTTATATATTCTAGTTTCCTTGATTCTTTCTTCTTAGTGCACTAGTCCAAAAATGAAAGCATCATTTTCCGTTTTACCATACAACTCCAAAAACTGTATTTCCATTCAGGGTTAAACTTGAGGGTCCTGGAAAAAAATACCAACAGGGATCTGCTTCCCATTTTTAGGAGCATGTCTCCCATAGTCACAGAGAAGAGCCATTCCCATCGGGGTGTAGACATCTGCTTGCTCTCCCCTGCCTCTGCTGCCCACTGCCCACCTGCCACCACAACCCTGGAGTATCATGTGGGCTGTCATCTTCCTCCTTTTCATATTCTCTGATCTGGTGATGCATAACCTCCTTTGGGCTTTTGGCCTTTATCATTGGTTACAGCTTCCAGTGTTTACTTCCCCAGCTACCTACATAGGTTACTCCCCAACTATTTCAAGTCCGTTTTGAACTTTCTTGTACAATGCTGACAGCCAGATGACAAAGTATGTGCTTTCCCCCAACTTGTTTACTGTTAATCATGTCCCTTAGCCTGTGTATTCCATGATTTGGAATGTATCTGTTTTGTTACTGTGATACCTTTACTTCCCTAAACATTACTGGCCTCTGGAAGTGCTCAAGAAATACTTGGTGAAGGCAAGATGTATTCATTTGTGCACATATTTTAAAAATTCCCATCATAATAAAACAGTCTTCCATTTACTAGTAACCTTGTGATATTGAAAATATATTTAGTGATAAAAGCACATTTAAGAAACTTTGTTTAAAGAAGGTATTAGTGATGAGCAATATCATAAAAAGTTTACAGAATTTAGGTGGAGAGTGGACATAAAAAGCAAGTACAATTTTTTTCCATTGTAAGCAAAATTACAATTAATTTTCAGTGAGATTAATTAATTATGATGGACATATTACAATAAGTTAATTCCCTACATCAAAGATGGGGAACATCCAGCCCACACACCATTTAAGGCCAGTAAAATTATTTGGTTTGACTCTGCCAAGGCAACCGCAAGTGAGACTTGAAATTCAAGAAATCTATAGCAGGCTAATTTTTAAGTTGATGACTTTGTATGGCCTGTGAATAATGCTATAAATATTCAAATAGCTCCTGGCAGAAATAAGGTTCCCCACTCGTGCAAAGGAGTCATTTTCTAATACTGTTGTAATCAATTAGACAAATTTCAACAAAAGACCCTTTTTTCATAGTTCTAGGGACAGAAATCTAACATCAAGGTTAAGGTTTGTTTTGGCTCTTTCTGGAGTCAAGGAAATTTGTCCCTTGCCTCCTTCTCCCAGCCTCTTGTAACTTCCTGCCTATCTTTGGCATTCCTTGGTATTATGGACTGAAGCTTATATTCCTCCAAAATTTTCAAATTGACACCTAATCCTCAGTATAGTAATATTTCGGCACAAGAATGACCAGGGTAATTAATTAGTAATGAGGATTGAGACCTGGTTGTGTAAGATTAACACTCTTATAGGAAGAGTCCCAGAAAGCTTGATCTCTTTTCTCTCACTTGTGCACACACCAAGGAAAAGCTATGTGAGCTTACAATGAGACGGTATTAGCCTCCAAGCTGGGAAGAGAGCCCTTCTCAGAAGCTGGCTTTACTGGTCTCCGAGTTTAAATCTCTTGTAGTCTGCAGAACTAATTAATAACATCCAAGATATTCAGGCCATCCCATCTGTGGCAGTTTATTTCAGTAGCTAGAACGGGCAAGATACTGGGTTTTTAGGCATGTCTTTACATTCTGTGCCTACCTCCGTATGACCTTCTCTGTATCCCTTTTGCTTTTTTATCTTATTAGTGATAATACAGGTAATCCAGATGATTTTATCTTCTAAACTTTAACTTCATTAACAAAGACTTTATTTCTAAAAAAGGTCATTGTCATCACAGAGTATATCTTTTTTGTTGTTAAGAAGAAGGTGGACACAGTTCAACGCACTGCAAATGGAATGGAAGTAAATCAGTTTATGGGGTTGAAATCTTCTGAGGTGGGACAAGACACATCCTCTCCCCATCTTCAGTGTGTTGGGAAGGCCAACAATATGATCCTGCATTATAGTCACTTCTCAACACAAAAAGGTCTGGATGCCATTGACAGAGGGCCATTGCCCCCATGGCACTGCTTACCCAACAACAGTCTGTAGGTGGGCAGGGGAGTCTGGAACAAAGCCAGTGACATAGTTTCAGTATCTCTCTGAACCCACTGATAAAAAGAGAGCAACTGATATCGTGAACCAAAAATACTGGAGCAACTTTGGCAATAAACGTAAGAGAGCGGATAATCTCCCACATAACAATGTCAGGATGATAGAGACAAACCAAAAAGAGTAATAGCCCAGTGCAATTTCAGAAATGATATGATAAAGTGAAGGGAAGACAAAGGAATGATAAAGATTTACATAGGTAAACTGCTTTTATTTATTTCTTACCAAGAGTGTTATATATAGCTGTTAACTTTTAAAAATACTTTTATTGCAATATAATTGACATACACTAAACATATTTAAAGCATATAATTGGATGAGTTTTGGAATGAGCTTAAAATAAGAAAATTATCACCATATCTAAGACAATGAATATTTCTGTCACGCTGGAGTTCCCTCATGTGCTTTAGTGTCCCTTGCTCATGATCCACCCCATTATTTCCCTTTCCTTTCTCGAATCACTCATCTGCTTTCTGGGCTTGACATTTAAAAAATTGTATACCTATATTGATTGAAACTGTTTTCATATTTAACAGCTATTTGTGTGTTATATCAAACATCTTTTGGATCTTGATTAATATTATGCTTGTGGTGATAGCAGCTGTGTCCATAAATGAGATTCACCCATGCTTCTCACATCCTCCTGGTGTATTTAGGTTATCAACGCTTTACTAGATGTATAAAATGAGTTCAGAGAATATCAGTCAGCAGAGACTGGCTTACAATGACACAGCAAAGGGTGATGGCAATCTCAAAGAGTTAAAAAAGAGTAGATGATGTGTTTCAGGGTTTCTTTGCAAGTCTGTCACAGAGCTGAAGGAGCATGCATGCTCACCACAGACATACAGGCTTTATTGGACCTCCATTCTGCGTGTCTGCACCACTATCAAGGAAGCAGAGGACAGAATGGTGAATCTTTCACTGGCTCTTTGTCATTTGCATCCACATGTTACTGCCCAGAGCAGTTAATTTAGCTATGCCTAAGTTCATAGGGGCTGGAGCATTGCAATTGTGTCGTGTGAACAACCATAATGACTTCCAGTCTACCTTTCAATCACCACATACTCTGTTCTGTTTTCTTTCTATGTGTGGAAGAACACACTTATACCTTTCTTAGGTGAACCTGCCCAAGAGAGTCCTGCCCAGTCACTGCATCCAGTTAAAGGCTAAGAATAATAAGTGGGTCTGTGGTGTGCCATCAGGTCCAGATGGCTTTTCTTTGGCAGGAGACATATGATCTAAAATGACACTTAGGAAAGCACATAAAGCGACAAATGCACTGATTATTCCCAAGTGATTCTATAAGTCTGACTGACAAGATATATACAAGTGCCATATACTCTAGATATGAGAAAGAAACATTGATAAGACTACTACCTGATTGTGGCATAGAAGGGCATGGGAGCCCTTCTAGTGTTTTTTGTACCTCTTTTGTTGACCCATTGGCAAGTTCCCTTTCCGTTAACAACCAGACCACATCTGAAGTGGATGTTGTAAAATATTCCTTGCTTTTTGGTCACAGGTTTCTAGACAGCATGGTGGCCTAATCTTTATTTTAACATTGTAGCATGTCAAAAATCACCGAATTTGAAAACTCACAGGATTTTTGTTTTTTTAGTCTAGAATCATGATTTTTATAACCTACTTGATGAGGCATCTCTTCCGCTTGTTTCTTTCTCTCTCTTTTTCCCTCCCTCCCTTTCTCTCTCTCTTTCTTTATTTTCCTCCTGCCCTCCCAAAGTCCTTCCTTCCAATCTGGGAGGATAGTATACATTCAAGGCTCCCGTATTTTCTTGGTTATAGTTAGGTTTGGCCAGCTTGGAGATGAGAGAGAGAAAATTGAGTGCTGTTGTGTTTTTATTAGTCCTATTCCCTTTCTGTGTGAATGCCAAGGGTGTGTAAAGCAAATTAGCATACTCTAGCCTGCTGTCTAAGGTGGTGGTAGCTGCACACCATTATTTTTCTAGAAGGAAATTCTTTATGTAGCATTCATGTCCACTCCAGGAAATGAGTCCTTTGTATCCCTGGGACAATCTGAAGAAGATGGAAATGAATGCTTTCTGAGTATTTCATATCATGTGCTTATGAGACCATTTGAGGACTCATATTTTATTTATTTTACATTTTTGTATCTTTCATTGCGGTATCATCCATATATAGCACAAATAAAGATTATAAGTGAGTAATTCAGGGTGTTTTTACAAATTTATATATACATATAACCCAAACTTTTGTCAGTGTGTGAAACATTTTTAACACCATGGAACATTTCTGTTTCTTACTCAATATTTTACTTTTACTCAGATCTTTCTATATCCATATATTTTAGAATCAGCGTATTTATATCCACTAAAGCATCTGTTGGGATTTTTGCCTTTAATTCCTTGGGGAAAATATGTCTTTAAAGGAAAGCTATCATCATAAATATATTTAATTTTTTACATCACTGTCATACATATACTACTTTTACTTTGATGATAATATTTTATCATTAATAGTTATAAAATATAATCAAATGCCTTTTCTGTATCTGGTATAATTTTTTCACTTTACTCTGTTAATATGGTAAGATGCATGAATCTTCTTTTTAAAGAATCAGATCAAAGGGCATTCTTGGGCTATCTCCCTTGTATTTATTTAAAAATCTCTGTATCTATATCTATCTACCTACTTATCTATTTATCTGTCTATGTATACATATGTTAGTAGATATGATTTCTCAAAATTTTAGTAAGAATTTTTATATCATTCTTCACTCTATTTGTAAGTTTCCTTTCTTACAGTATCTCTGGTTGATCTTAGGGCTGTAGTGATCTCATAAGACAATATGGGGAGTGTGAAGAGCCAGCTGGGTGTCCATGGACATCAGAGTATTGACTAGAGCCCATTGCAGGGCCTGTGGACAATAGGGGCAACAGTGTGGATCAGACTGCTGTGTGGACAGCCCATAGCAGAGTGGGAAAAGAGAGAAATGGATTAAAGACTCTTTCCTAACTTTTTAGTATTAGGGTTTTAAATACAAGTCTGAATCAGTCTGAAATGAGAATAGTTTGAGTTTTAAAAGTCAGGCTCAGAGAAACAATATTGTATGAATTTTGAGTTCATTTTTCTCACTTTGGAAGAAGAGTGAAATTTCCCTGTGCTTTGGGAGATATGAAAGAATGTTATAAAAAGGAAGAAATGTGGAGCTTTAAGTCTCTGAGGAAGCAGTGGAGACGTGCCCCACCCGCTTCCAGAACCCTAGCAGGGAGCACCATGTAGGAATGGTGGAAAAGGCAGGGCAATATCCCAGCACATAGGGAACCTCACTGTCCTGCAAGATCTCTGAGTTTTTCTCTCCTGTGGCACAGTTAGGGCTTTGGCCTTTGGATGGTGGTCCCATATGATATCAGAGTTCCCTCCTTTGTTTTTCCCTGTGAAGTAGTGAAATAATTATCCATTGTTACAAGTAGGGCAGTTGCAGTTCCCCCACTTATTCTGCATCCTCAGAGTGCACAGGCTGCAGTGAACATCTTCCACATCCTAAGAATAGCCTCCAGGTAGCCAGAAGGATGTTGGATTTGAAGGGCCCACATTCAGGACTAAGGGCTGACTGAGCAGCACTGTAGACACACTTCTGGCCACAGTGATCTTGCACCTCAGGGATCATGAGCAGAAGGTGAAGGGGACAGATTCCTATGTGTACCTGCTCCCAGTGACATGGCACCAAAAAGCCAAATGAAGCAGCCACAAGCTGGAACAAGATGGGACCAGGTGAAAATATGGGGTTGCATGTGGTTTAAATAGCCTGGACTTGCATTTCTATCCTCTAAAGATGGGAGGTTGCAAAATAAATAGTGTTGTATAGAGATGAGTTTCATTTATTAAAAACTTTGAGATTTATACTCCAAACTTTAGTTATTATTGATATTGAATTTTAAGCACATAAAAAAGTGGAGATACTGGGAGTAAACTTCATTGCTGGTAGTTTAAAATACAAGTAGGTGTAATCCTACTTCCTTGAGGTTGAAAAATTATAAAAATCATTACTGAGTGGATATTTTACTGCTATGGAAACTGTTTAAAAAAGCAATACACAAAAACTTTCCATAATTTTTATTCCTGTGCCAGAACATAAATGAAAATAATAAATCTGTTAGGCTTTTGAATCACAATAATATTGACAGCAATTTTCTTTTGTGCCACATTTAAAACCCCAAGTTAAAAACAATCTCCAACATAGAAATAAGATGATGGCAATTTACTACTCTTATTGTGAAGTCAGGAGTGAGTTGTGGAGGCTCATGGAGAAAATATCCTGCCCCCAACAGAGGAGCAGTGGGCATGTTGCACTTGCACATAGCCATCAACATGGAAAGAAAGCAAATCTGGCTAAGAAAAGTGGACTAGATCTAAGCCAACCAGTTTTGAATGAGAAGAAATCTCTTTTTTGAAACCCATGCATCACTATCAGTTAATGAAAATACAGTACAGGATATGGACTGAATATAATTATTGGTGTGATTGCTAGGGTACTCTGGGCCAGCCTGGATTGGCCCTCTAGTCATGACTTTACTTCTAAGTGTCCTGACTGTGGTAGAGGTGGGAGATGTGATGATGCTTTAGGTTTCCAGATGTTAGGCACCTCAATTCAGCCCCTGCATCTTAACAGTCTCTGCAGACTCAAAGGACCTTACCCTGTTCACAGCTCTGCATTGGCTCAAAGAGGTTGTTGAAGGAGTGTCTGAATCCTGGTTTCCGCTGTTGTCAGCAGGACGATGCCTTTCTGTGGCTGGAATTCTGGCAATTTCTATTTAATATGCCTGACTTCTGTAATGGAATACCATGACTGTGTGCTTTAAGAAACATGGTATCTGGCTGACATGTTTGTTTATTTATTTGTTTATTTCTCAGTCCTGGACACTGGGTGCCAATCTGATGAGTTTCAGGCCACACCTTCTCCTTGTAAACTCATATGGCAGAAGGAGGGAGAGTACTTTTCTGGCATCTCTTCCTCTCTGGGAGATAATCTCATTTGTATATCACCATCACTTCTCAAAGGCCCTATCTCCAAGTGCTGTTACTTTGGGATTAGGGCCTCAGCATGTAAATTTTTGGAAGACCAAAACATTCAGTTTGTCACATCTCCAGGTACAGAAAAGGGCTAAAGCTGTGCAGCAGCCACAGACTAGATGGTGCCATTCCTGTCCTCCCTCATGATGTCTGGGTAGAAAGGTAGAAATAGTCCCTGGATTGTTTGACTACAGAAGTCAGGAACTCATGTAGCACAGGATGCTGCTTCCTGGGAGCATTACGAATGTTACAGATGTTTTTATATGTTTTTTCCAAAGATTTTATTTATGTATCAGGAAAGCAAATTTACAGAGAGAAAGAAGAGAGAGAGAGAGAGAGAGAGAGAGAGAGAGAGAGAGAATGTCTTTCATCCATTGGTTCACTACTCAATTGTCACATCAACTAGTGCTAGGCCAGGTTGAAACCAGGATTCAGGAGCTTCTTCCAGATTTTTCCATGTGGATGCAGGAATTCAAGCACTTGGGCAATTTTTCACTGCCTTCCCAGGTGCATGAGCAGAGAGCTGGGTCAGAAATAGAGCAGCTGGAACTTAAAATAGTACCCATTTGGCGTTTAGGTGTGCAGGTAGCAGCTTAACCCATTATGCCACAATGCGTATCCCAGTGATGTTGCTTAAGAACATTAAAAGTATAATATTGGAAATATTAGGAAAGTTGGAAATGTTTGTTGGGAATGTTGGGGGTATTGGAAATATTGAGAGTGAGGAATGTTGGAGGTATTTGTTGAGATCATTCAAAGTATCAGGAGAACTGGAGATGTTGGGAGTGTTAAAAACACTGGGAATATGGAGAGCATTGGGAATGTCAGCAGAGCTGGCAATGTTGGCAGTGATGGGGAAATTTAAAATGTCAGGAACATAGACTTTCATCTTCTGAGGTGCAGGTTGCCTAGTTGTGGTGGCACTTGTGTGCTGGAAATAGCTACACAGTTAAAAATGCTGAAGTTTCAGTCTCTTTTCCTCTTCTCAGCTTCTCTCTCTCCCCTCTGGGACCCCAGGTAGAAGCAGACAGCTCCTGTTCCCTATGCCACATGTGTGGTCACTCCTCTGCCTCATACTGTTTTCCCCTCCTCACCTCTCCTCTGCTCTGTCTTCCTGGAAAATCTCTTCTTCCTGCAATAGCAGTTTAGATATCACCTCTTTGTGAAGCCTTCACAGTCTCCTTGGCAGTTACATCATCCATAGGTCTAGCAATTTCTTTTGCTCTTCCTCTTTAATATTTTATTGTAATTGCAACTGTGTTCTGACTGCACTCTGAGCTTCTTGGGAACTGGACACTAGGTTTATATTTCAGCCCATGGCAAATGCAGCTGGTGCCCTGACTGCCAAAGGCTGCCTGCTGCATGCGCCTGAGGTTGGTTAGCTGAGCAGTTGTGCTCTGACATTGGAAACACTCTACTTGAACCAGCATTCAAGACCAGCAGAAATGGCAGAATTTGAGGAGCTGAAGCACCAGTCAACTAGATAAGGTGGTAGGGAACTGGTAGGTGAGCACCCTATCTCCCTGTCCTTGAGATGGATGTCAGAACTTGCTCACAGCCATCCCAGGGGTGGCCTGAGAAGCTGCCAACTATGATATGTTCCTAGCCTAGCTAAATACCTGACTACAGTTAGATTCCTAATAAATGTTTGATGAGTAAAATCACTCCCAAAATTGATCTGAAATTAATTCATTTATTCATGTATGTAATGAATGTTTCTAAGGTATTTGTCAGGTTTTAGATACCTTTATTAAACTCAATGCGATGTGGTTAAACCATAATTTTAAGGAATCTGAAGCCTAACACAGGAAGTAATATATCCAAATATATATTATTTGTGCTTATCTCTTTTGATGTAATAAATTATCCCATATTTATTAGCTTTTAACATTTTTTATCTCATACAATTATTCTGGGTTAGGTTTAGCTGAATGCCTCTGGCTCAGGGACTCCCTTGAAGTTGTATCTTTTCTCAGCAGGAGCTTTATCTTCCAGCTCTTGGACTAAGACTGGGGTATCCCCTGTGAGGCACCATTCAAACAGCTGGCAAGATGGTGCTGGCAATTAGAAGGATGCCTCATGGACCCAGGTGTTGTCCCATAGTCTGTACACATTTGCCAACAAGGATTCTAAGTAGGAAAAGTGTGCCCTCCAGGCTCACAGGTGTTCAGTCACCTTATTGGTGTTTTGAATTCGGGAAGCACACTGAACAGCATCTCAGATCTTCCCCAGGTAGTCTTTAACTGGGAAGATGAGCAAGAGAAAGGTGGAGGAATTGATTCCACTGAAATTCACTTCCTGAGGAAGTTAAGGTTTCCTGGAATGCTAGGGTAAGGAGGAACTCTCCAGAGTTCATTTGTGATGTGTAGCCCTGAGATCAGAAGGCTGCTAATCATATGGGTAGTCAGCAATAGCTAGTGGTTCAGAGCAGGAGCACTGGCTTGTCCCCTGCGTATCCTGTGACTTTGGGGAGGCTAATTACTTGTTTAGCCTCATGTGTCTACCTGTGCCACCTGGGTGGGGGGAGTAACCAGAACCTTGGGGTTTACTGGAGATGAATTGGGCTAGCACCTAGGGGGCACAGAGTGTGGACACAGAAAACACTAGGTGTGGGTGACCTTTACTATTTCAGGCAGAATTCAGCCTCAGCTGTCCCTTGACCAAGGTCATCAAATATTGGTGAAATATAAGCATGAAAATCTAGATATGGGCCTTGATGGTGAAGAAATTATAATTAGGGAGGCAAACATAGTTTATACAGATCAAAGAAGAGCACAAAGGGAAGTACAAGCAGACCAGGAGCAGTAGGCATGGTTTGGACAACAGCTCCCTCTTTGTAGACTAATGTACAGTTTGGGCTGGAAACCCACGTTAGTCTGATCCTCAATTAAGTACAGAGGGAGGGACCGCATCTCTTAGAAGATGGGGATGTCCCAAGTGTTCGGGACCTTTTTAGTGCTCGGCATAGCTGACCCAGATGATTTTTCTGCTGGGTTACATTGACCAAGTCATAACTTGAGTCAGCAAATTTTGCTTGTGCCCAAGGTATGTGCCATGGTATTCTGGTCAGTAGTAAAAGGCACACAGTGGTGCGAATAATATGTGCGATGGTGATGATGTTTTCTGGTAGAGGAAGTGAGTCACATACATGCACACACAGGACAGTTGGCAGCCTCGCTCAGGCAGAAGAGGGGAGGCAAGGAGGATATTCCTTGGGGTCAGAGGAGGATACATCCCTGGAAGAGGTACCTGGTCAGTGTCTCAGTAATGGTTAGGAGGCATTTTGGATACAGGGAGATGCACAGAGGTGCAGAGGAGAAAAAGTCAGCTAGGGTTGTCTAGATCTCTTTGTTAAGGAGACAAGTTGCAGTGAATGTTCTCTGGGGTCGCTTCCCTGGGCTCAGCAGTGTTCTCGTGCTCAGTGCCTTTCCCCCTGTACTAGAAGTGGAGATGAGTGAATGGCAAGGCTGATCTGAGCTAAAGAGCAGCAGAACCGAGGAAGTACAGGCATCTAGAAGGCTGAGACTAGAGGGCAGCAAAGGAGGCAAAGGAGGCCTTTATTCAAGAGCTGGAAGCAGCAGTCCTTGTAGTGCATTGTGAGCAGAACCCAGGCCTGGGTCCCTACTGTGTAAGGTGTGAGGTATGGAGAACCAGTGGGGAGCATGGCCAGATAGGACCAGGTAGGTGAAAGGAGGCTTGAATTCAAAGAGCAACAAGGCTATTGAGATTTTAGGAGTCAGGGTGACTTGGTGGGACCAGAGTGTGTGTTTGTGTTTGCTTTTTGAGCAAGATGCTAGGGCTAGAAGGAGACAGTCTTGGTGCACTTTTTGTTGTTAAAACTGAATGCTACAGACTAAGGGATTTATAAAGAACTGAGGTTTCTTAACTAACATTGTAGAAGGCTGGGAATTTTCTCCCTGTGAATTCAAACCCTCAGCTGTGTGTGTGTGTGTGTGTGTGTACGTGCACATGCATGCGCTATGTGAATACTGGGATCTGAGACCAGGATGAGGGGTTGGATGGGGGAGGAGGAGGCAAGGTCGGAACCCTTGGGGAGCTCCAGAGAGGTTGTTCATGCGCGCTAACCCACCCGCTAAACCCAATTTTCTTTCATTACTCAGTATTTTCCCCCATCTTAAAATTCAGTTTTCCTTCCATTAGATTTCTCTTTTGGTATTTAATTCTGTTGACCTACTCTGTGAGGTCTTACACATCCCAAATTTCTTTTCTTTATATAAAGCTGGGAGTCTTGGCTGTTATTGACTTTTCCCCCAGTTATCGCTGGGTCATGTTTCACTGTCTTGTAGTGTTTGTTGGTACAGATAAGACCTTGGGATACTGTTTCTCTTCTGCATTGAGCAAGCAGTTCTTTCCTCCTAACAGCAGGGATGGTTTTCGTTTCATATTTGAAATCAGGAATTCCACTAGAGTATATCTGGTTTTTTAATTTATTCTGTGAGTTTGAATATTGCAGCTTTTCTTTTGTTTTCAAAGACAATATTCTTTAAAAAATTGTTTAAATAATTTAGTTGAATATTAGAGTCTTTCTGCCTGCACCAGTTGGCTAGAGGGTTGGTAGTCCAAGAACAGGTCAGTGTGGGGTTCTTATGTGCTCTGAATCACAGCAGGGAGTAGGTGTTTTCAAGAACACTGACTGGGGACACCCTGGAGACACTGTTGTTAGGAAGAGTTTGTACCTGAGAATAAGTTTTGAACCAATGCTCATGAAGGCACCCATCAGCATGTGTGTGGGCTAGATAGTAGAGCTGGTTGGCTTGAATTAGGCTTCATTGCCCATTGTCATGTATGAGAGCTGAATGGGATGTGTGACAGACTGGACTAGTCTGTTGTACATACTGGCAAGCACTGGAGCCAGGGCAGAGGGTGGGCCTGGCAGGGGTTATTGGGAGCCACCCCGACTAGGCTGTAGTTCCCACTTGTTTGCGTGAGGGCTGAGTATGAGGTGGGAATAATCAGGCTGGACTGCAACACCAATTGGTTCGGGTGGAAGACAGGGCTGGAAACAGAACTGACCCAGCAATTGCAACCACCAACTGATTGAGGCGACAGACTGTGCTGGGCCCTGTACTGGCAAGTACACACAAGAATCTGGTCTGGGATCACCTCAGACAAAGTTTCTTTGGAGATCTCCCCAATCAATCTTGCAGACTCAGAACCCTAACCATGAAGAGAAGTGCAGGTTCCATGGTCTGCCATGGAGTGCAAGTGCCAGAGCTGAGCCTCCTCAGAGGCTCAGACAGAGCAGTGGACAGCATATCCAGATGCACATGGAGGATATGGCAGTCAATTGGAACCTGCAAAGGACATCTGATACCACATTAGAAGACAAAAGAAATCGATCAACTACCCCAGCCATATGTTGGCAGTGAAAAACTGGGCAAACAGAGACTCTAAGATAGACTATGTCAGTCAGTGGATTCTGGAGAGATTTCATTGTTCTTGGAATGGCGAGCTTGTCAGCAATTTATAACTGTTGAACTATCAAAACTGCTTGAGCAGGGCCCTTGAAACATGCCCCACATCAGGGGCTTGGGATGGGTGGAAGACTGGGTGGGGACTGGGTGGGGCTTCTCCCTTACCTTCCCCTTTACCCCAGGTACAGAAAAAAAAACATGTAATGATGTGGAAACAATAGTCTTACCCACTTTCCTTTAGCCCTTGACCCTTTGTGTCCTAATCATCTATGTAAAGATTGTCAAAAATAAAGGGGACAAATGCTTATGAAGAATGAAGTTCTTGTCTGATATACAGTGAATACTTGCCTAACTAATTTCTTGTTAGCATTCACAGCTGATTTTGTTTTTTGTTTTTGTTTTATGGATATAAAAAAAAAAACAGATAAAATTTCCCCAGAGGAATATCATACTGGAAACTATTGGTGTAGAATGTCAAAAGTAGTCTTCTCTTTCATCAGTCATTGGACACTAAGCATGAATCAGTGATTTGACTGGATAAGCTGATGGAAGGTGATGGAAGATAAGAGGTGGTTAGTGAATTATTCAGTGATTTAAGGGCAGTGTGTATAGCTCGCTTTAGCAGTTCAGATGCAAATGTCCTCTCTTTGATTGCAAGTCGGGTCTTTTTGGCTTGTATGACTTCTTCTGAACCAAGATTGCGTGATATCACAAATTACAGCATTGTGAGCTTCCCTTGCCTTGGTGACTGATCCAGGGATTGGCATGTTGTCTGTTTCAAGCAGTGAGAGTCAGTCCAGATCTCCCCAAAAGCTAAAATGAAACTCCTTTTTCCTCTAGGAATGAGACTCTTGAGGAAGAGCAATGCACAGTTTGTCTTCTCAAGGCCATGCTTCTACCACATGTGGCCGACTTGTGGTAGGCCTTCCAAATACTATAACTGACAGAGGAGAGATGAGACAAGATGACAAGAGCCAGATGTAATTCAGACATCTATGGACTTATGGGAATCTGAGCTAGATTAGCTGGTAGTTTCTTTCCTGTTTCAGGCTAGTTTTCAGTTTCTCTATTGAAAGAGTCTAGACTATCACTACACGCACACACACTCACGCTCTTGCAACTTCACTTTCTATGATTGACCCTCAGTCAATTGTCATCCAAATATATTGAATGGATAATTTCAGGACTAAACAATTCACAAGTTTTCAAAAACTTTTATTACAATATGTTGTTACAGTTGTTCTATTATGATTATTGTTAATCTTTTGCTGTGCCTAATTTATGAATTAGGTATTATCATGGGTATGCATGTGTAGGAAAAAGAAAAGTTAAGGTATGTAGGATTCTGTAGCACTTGTAGTTTCAGGCATTCCGGGAATGCCTTGTAACCTGTTCCCTGAGGGCTCAGGAGGGAGAGGACACTATAACTCAGATATCTGGTATGGTGACAGGAAATACCAAAGGGAGAAGGAGAAACAACATAATGCAATACCCATCCCTTCCTCTCAAATCAGTTTTGCTCCTATTGGTGAGGTAGGAAACGTTTTGAGTTACACAGTATAAGACTGAAATAACAGATCAACCTAGAAGAAGCATTCAGTGCTGGGATACAGACTTTCAAGCAAATGGTCCTTTCTTTTCCTGTTTTACAGTGAAATCAGTGGTAGTTTCAGAGAGTGTAATAAAAGATCATTTTCACTTCAGGCTTGTATTCAGAGTCATAAAATGTCCACTATTAAGATTTAGATACCCTCATTTTTCCTTTGAGGAAACTGAGGCTCAGTGTAGAAAATTGCCAGGGAAGGTTCACCGTAAATTACTAGGAATCTGGAACTTGCTTGCTCTTCTAATATTTAGAAGAGTGTTACATACACTGCATTGTTGTGCATAAGCTGCTATTTTAGCTGTATGGATGTAATCCAAGCACCCTATAGTAGGTATTTGGCTGTATAAAAGATAAAAACATTACTTAAATTTTATATTTTAAATTAATATTATCATTAAGTAGTGAGTAGTATATTATATAAATTAAGTCTAAGGACTGGCACAATGGCAGAAAGCAAAACCTCTTTCTGTGGCACCAGCATCCCATGTGGGCTATGAATCGTATCTCGGCTGCTCCACTTTTAATCCTGCCCTCTACTTGTGGCCTGGGAAAGCAATGGAGGATGGCTCAAGTCCTTGGACACCTACACCCACTTGGGAGACCTGGAAGAAGCTTCTGGTTTCTAGATTTGGATCGGCAGATCTTTCTGTCTCTACTCTCTCTGTAAAATCTCTCTTTCAAAAAAAAAAATAAGTAAATTTTTAAAAAAGCAAACAATGAAGTCTAATGTCTCCATGAAGAACTTACAGGAACACAACATTGTTTTTTTTGTTTATCTTCTGGGTCTTGCATACCAAAGGACTGCTGTGTTTGGGGCTCCAACAACAGGAATTTATTTTCTCACAGTCCCTGTGGAGCAGGGGCGTTGGAAGGCTGAGACAAAGGTGTTGGCAGTGTTAATTTCCTCTGAAGCTTTTCACCTTGGCTGGTATGGTCTTTCCTTTGTGCATGTCTGTGTCCTAATTTCTTCTTATAAGTACACCGATCATAGTGGATTCAAGTCCATCATAATGCCCTCATTTAACTGAGTTGCCTCTTCAAAGCCACATTCTGGGATTCTGGCACTGGGGTTGGAATGTAGGAAGGCATAATTGAGCCCATCATATCCATTTAGCATTTTTTGAAACAACATCAAAAGTAAAATAATGTAGCCATTAGTAGAGAAAAAAAGTAGATTTCAAATATAAGGCAGAAGTAAAGCAAGCACTGTCTTGGGCCTATGTATTGTGGCTCTTTGTACATGGAGAACTTTGTTTCTATACCCAGGAGTTACTACCCTGGAATGTACCCATCGTCTGAGCATCAGTATCCTTCCATCTGTCCCTCTTCTGAAGACAAGAACTAGGTGTCACTCACTCACTCCTGCCCAGAGTATGAACTTACCCCATAACATGAGTAGGGAGCACATTCACATTTGGCTGAACTTCTGTAACCCATGGAACCTGGGAGATGCCCTCCTTGCCTTTTGTGTGGCTTTGTTGTCAATGGAAAAGTAAGGTGCATGTCAATGTAAATTAATTAAAATGTACATTGATATATTCCATTAACTTAGTGTGTTTATATATACAGTCACTACTACTTAATCCTGCATTTGAGCCTTTAAACAGTGTCTATATTCTACAACACCATTCTGTTCACAGTGAACCTACATTTAATGCTGGGCATCAATTAGCTTTTTCTAACTCTCTCTGAGCCCCCAATTTTCATATTTCCAAATTAGAACAATACCTAGCTACATCTTAAAAGACCAATATGGCATGGATTTGTAAATTACAAAATACAAATTGTGTAATGAAGATAGTGTGATACCTAGCAGGTTCTCAGATCATCTAGTAAAAACAGGTCCTACATCACAGATTCTGATGTCAGCATCTTAGTGGTAACAGTATCTACAGAGGAAATCAGGGTTCCTTTCCTAGCAAGGAGTTCATGCTAGGCATGACTTGCAGATGGCATAGGGACTGTATAAAGAAAAATTGTAATTTGATTCTACCTGGGAGAGCATTCTCATTTATCCACACAGCTCACAAAATAAGTGGGGATTGTATTACATTTTGCTTGGTTCTTACTATGGAAGTTTATTGTTAACATATAAGCCACAATGAAGCTAATGACTCCAGGTAGTTTTGTCTGGAAAATTAGAGGCTTGAGATGGGCGCAAAGAAAACAGCACAAGATAAGATGTTAGCAGAAAATCTCAGCAGGATTTTGTAATTTCCTTGGCAGACCCAAGACAAGGGCTTATATTGCCAGTATGGCTTGCTCTTCTCTAAAGAGGTTTCACTCAAAGATATTCTATGACCATTTGCCACTAATATAAATAGTGTAGTACACCTGTGTCCTTAATCCTGACATGGAAGAGAAATAAAAAGGAGAGAATGTAACCTCAAAAGGCTGTTCAAATGGAAACTTCTTTTTTTTTTTTTTAGCATTAGCATCCATCATATATAACAGCTGAGTACAAACTTAACATCAAAGTTTCTATGAAGTTACATCTTATTTAACATTAAAACAGTCATAAATTGATAAAGTTTTTTGGAGAGAATCTTAAGCCACAATTTAAACTTTGCAGTATTTAGTGATTACGTACGGTTTTACAGAACTTTGCATTTTAACAATTGAAGAATAGAAAAGTTTTAGGCAGGTAAGCAGGAAAATCCCCAGCAACCTAGTGAGTGAGGAAGAATTTAACTCTACATCCTACCTAGTAAGGTCCAGGAGAAGCAAATAGGGAGCCTGACCAGTAAGTACAGGCTGAGAGATTATAGGCTAGATGGCCTTTTCCTGGCTGTTCCAGACTTTCAATATCAGTGTCTCTCTTTACCTATCTGAAAAGCTAAATGGGAAGCCTGATAAGTAAGGTACTAGCTGAGTGATTATCAACTAGCTGACCTTTATTAGTCTCTGTCTATCTGAACTAATTTGGGGGCTCACAAGCAACCCTGATGGTCCATGTAAGAGAGGGCTGGGAGCCAAGGCTGGAACTAGATAAGGACCAGAGAAAGCTCCTCACCTGAGTCCAGAAGGAAATTTACAATCCTTTTATCTGTGAATGCCACCTGGCTATAGAATGCCTCCTGGCTATAGAATGCCTCCTATGTCACCAGATCCTATGAGAGGGTTTTGGGCTGCTTCTGTCCTGTGTAGGAAATCTAATAGGAAATGACTGACCTCAGAGTTCTCAGCCTCGGAGGGCATTCACATTCCCTGTGATCTCCTAGGCAGCTGGGATGTGGTTCTCGGTGTCCATACTGACAATCCTCGATGAAGTATCCATTGCTTCTGTGGCGAAAGCACTTGGGAGGCCTCTGGGCGTCTCTGGGACTAGGATACAGACCTCCTCTTATCCTCCTGTTCCACCCTAAGATCCCCTCCTGCTCTGTACACACAACCTCCTTTTAAGAGGGTGTCTGAGTTGTTCTTGGATCCCACCACAAATTTCTATGGTTTTTCTAATGTCCAAGGCTGTTAAGAATTTGTTATCTATAAATAATAAGTTACATTTGAAGTCTTCCTCAAACATTCTAAGGAGGTGGAGAATTTCTCTGCACTTCTGACCTGTAGTGGAACAAGAGGAATATTAAGCAAATTTAGCTTTTCAGTTCTTAGATACAGTTCCACTGGGAGTTCCATCTATTCCTGGGGTAGTGTTGTATTCAAGAGAGTTCCTGCACTTCTGAGGTCGGATGAGCCATAGGGAAATCCACAGGTTTAAGGATTTATCAGGAAATTCTAGGGACAAGAGCATAACTTTTCCCATGGATTATTAATGTTCCATAATATCAATCATACAGTTGTTTTATCAAATACATCATGAGTCAGGGACAGTTATGCTTGATGCACCAATCTCTTAAAATCCCCCATGTCATTCAGTTGTGGGAGGGGTCTGGCCTCTTCCTCCTCCATTGTGTCCTTGCTGGTGATGGATCTTTCAGGATGAGGTCATGAAGCTGTCTCACTGGGGGGGCTTCCTTCAGTGGATGGAGTCCAGGGCTTTACATTACGAGCAGGCACCCACACAGGCTGCGGCTCAGTTTCTGGGAAAACACAAGCAAACCCTCTTCCCACAGTTAGCAAGGGGTCAGGACCTCTCCACTTTTGGGTGGCTGGGTCCCTCCAACGGACCAAAGGCATCTGTGTTGGGCCTGCAAGCAGCCTCTAGTAACGTACAGCTGGTGCTCACCAGAAGGCAAAATCTGAAGAAAATTTAATGAGAATTATCGGGGGTCCTCCCGTCCCGCGGAAGAAATCACCCGACACTTAGGAGAGTCTCCGAGGTGCTTTATTCTGATCTTCCGTTGTGTCCATTAACTCCGTTGAGACCGTTATGACCCGTTGTGTTCATTATGCCCGTTAAGCTCCAGCTCCTCCCCCGCCAAGGCCCCCGCTTATCTGTCAAACCTGACCAATCAACTTAAAGATAACCAAGGCACACCAATCAGGGCAAAGGGCCAATCACAGGGCAGGAAATGGTCAGTGCCCCCAACAGTGAATAAGACCAAATTAATACATTCACAGGAATAGCATATTCCCCCTCTGCTTTTAAAGCATAACTTTAATATTTTGGTGTTTCCTTTTAATTATGTCCCAATCTTGAGGATGTTAGAGGAGGCCTTAGGTCTGAGCTACCTTGTTGTTTACTCTTAGGAACAGTACAAAGTGAAAACTGCTAAATATTAGATTTACAAAACATTATACCTAAGGCATATTACCTGTTATAAATGAGACAAGGGTACAAGTTCAGACAGTCCAGCATCCCATTGTCTACACTTGTCCAACAGTTTCATTGGGAATCCATCTTTCATCTGGAAGCAGGGATGCATGTTGCATTATACTCCCATATCTGAATATGGTAGAACCCAGTACTCCATTATTACACATTTCCATAATTGAGAAGCCATGAAACAAGGTCAGCAACTGGTATGAGTTAGAACAACAGCCTCAACAACAACAACGACAAATACAACAAGAACAAATTACAGCTCCATGAAAAAAACATGCCACTGAGTAACCAACACATGGGTGACAAGAAGGAGATACAAAAGTCTCTTGGGAAAAATGATGCCACCATATAATCCATGAGCCAGTAATGAATTCGACAAGAGAAAAGAGAGTATTTGGAATAAATAAAACTGAAATAAAAAACATCAAAACACATGGGATGCAGCCAAAACAAAATGAAACAAAAACAATATGGATCGGATTATTGAAGTTACACATTCCATGTTGGTTTCCTTATATAAGAAAGAAGATATGACATTTGTTCTTTTGTGATTGACTCATTTCACTGAACATAATGGTCTCTAGTTGGGACCACCTAGTTGTAAATAGTATAATTTCATTCTTCTTAATAGCTGAATTATATTCCATGGGGTATATGTACCACAGTTGCTTTGACCACTTTTGTTTGGACATAAAATCTAGATTGTTTCCATGTCTTTGCTATTGCGGATTGTGCTACTGAAAATATAGGATTACATATCCCCTTCTCATATGCAGATTTCATTTCTATTGGGTATATTGCTAGCAGCCAGGTAGCTGGGTCATATGGCAGATTTATTTGCAATTCTCCAAGCACTCTCCATACTGATTTCCAAAGTGGTTGTATTAGCCTACACTCCCACCAGCAGTGAAGGAGGTTGACTTTCTCCCCACATCCATGCCAGTAGGTGTTGTTAGTTGAGTTCTGAATGTTGGCCAATGTCACTGGAGTTAGGTGGTACCTCAACGTGGTTTTCATTTGTATCTCTCTGATGGCTAGGGAGCCTGAACATCTTTTCATATGTCTGTTAGCCGTTTGAATCTGTTCTTTTGAAAAATGTCTGTTTATTTCCTTTGCCCAATTTATTACAGAGTTATTTTTTTAGCTGTCCAAATGGAAACTTCTAAAAAATTATATCAAAGGATGATCTTTTCTTTATTTTTCTTTTTTTAAAGAAAGATTTCTTGGGCCCTGTGTGGTAGCCTAGTGGCTGAAGTCCTCACCTTGCATGTGCTGGAATGCCGTATGGACGCTAGTTCATGTCCCCATGGCCCGGCTTCCTATAGCGCTCCCTGCTTGCACCCAGGGAAAGCAGTTGAAGATGACACAAAACTTTGAAACCCTGCATCTTCATGGAAGACCTGGAGGAAGCCACTGGCTCCTGGTTTCAGGTCAGCTTGGCTCTGGCCATTGTGGCCACTTGGGGAAAGAATCAGCGAATGAGAGATCTTCCTCTCTGTCTCTTGGAAAGATCTTGGAAAGGCAGCTAAACAGAGAGTGGGGAGAGACAGAGGAAGATATTCCAACTGCTGATTCATTCCATCTCCTAGTTCCCTCCCCAAGTGGCCACAACTGGCTAGAGCTAAGCTGATCCAAAGCCAGGAGCAGGAGCTTCTTCCAAGTCTCCTACTTGGGTGCAGGGTTCCAAGGCTGTGAGCCATTCTCTATTGCTTTCCCAGTCCTCAGGCAGGGAGCTGGAAGGGAAGTGGAGCATCTGGGACACGAACTAGCATGCATATGGGATCCTGACGTGTATAAGATGAAGACTTTAGCCACTAGACTGCCATGTCAGACCCAAACGTACTTGTTCTTAAATTATTCATATGGTTATCTATGTCTCCTCTCTCATGGATTTCTGCCCTAGGCAGGCACTAAAAAAGCCTAGTTCATAGCTTGCTTCTAGGGCTGACATTGCACTCCTCTTTGGGATAAGACAATTGAGTCCACTGAAGTTACAGTGCTTTCATGATGCACCTGCCTCCCCAGCAGCTGCCTCAAATACTTTTGAAGAAAAAAACAGATAACACCTTGGGTCTCAGTGGGAAGAAACCAGAAGAGCAGCAGCAGTAAAGTTGCCACATAGCAGGATTTGTGAATTCTCATCTTAAAATAGAAAGAGTTTACCTTGTTCTCCAAGTGGGTTATGTGATTACCTAGACTGAGCAACAAACATGTCTAAAGGCATTTTTGTGTACCAAACACTGGGCTAGGTTTCTGGTGGTGGTGACTACATATCCAAAGCACACTGTGCTCAGTGAATTAAGATGTTTGCAGAACATTGGATGGGATACTGAGCAGCCAGGGACATTTGCAGAACACTTATGGGTTTCTAAGCAGCCTGTTGAAGTGACTGGCTACATGGGAACTGGCTGCCAAACCAAGGCCTTGAAAGACAGAGGGACAATTTGATATTAGGTAAGAGGAAAAGATCAAGAAGGATGAAAGCTGCTGCATAAGCTGAGATTAATGAAGGTATTGAGAATGGTGGAATTAATGGGATAGTTAGGCAGGGATCCCATGTAAAGAGCTAAGGATGCCAGGTTGTGCTCATGTGAACTTGTTTTGCCAAGCATATAAAACTTGTAGAGAGCTGTGCAGACTACTTTGGTAAACAGAGTAGAAATCTCTGTAAGTACCTTCTTCAACTATGACTTTAAACATAACAAACACAATTAGTTTGTTATGTTTAAAGAAAAAGAAATATCTAAGTAGTATTTTATTATTATATAAATGTATGTATGTTTTATTTGTAATTATAAAACATAGGTAGATACTTAGAAATATTCAAGATGGATATTTTATGTTTTATTTATAAAGTGGTTTGCAAAACAAAAGATTAGCATGTAATATGTACAAATACATCTACCACTTGTCCTAACTCCCCTCCTGCACTCTCCTTCCTGGTGGAGTTGATTGTGAAGTCTGTTGACTCATTATTTGAGGAGAGAGAAGGAACACAAGACACTCTGGCATCACCATCTACAACATGGTCACCAACACGTGGGGAGTACTTTTCTACATAGTTTCACACATTGCTTAACTATTCAATATACTGCTCTTTTAACAGTTTCCTTTCTTGATTTTCTCACACACTATGGAGCCAGAGTTACTCTGTTCAAACTGACAAAGGTAAGGCCTCCTGAGTGGCCTCTTCCACAGAGCAGTAGTCCTTTGGGAGGCCTCAAGGATCTCAAAAGCATCTCTTGTCATTCAGCTATTGAGAATGACTTAAACCTTGCATTCTTACACACTGAGCACCAAGGTCAAGTGTGAGCATGGTAGTGTATTCATGGGTTTTTCTGGCCAGGTTGAATACAAAGCCAGGTATACCAGTTAACTGGAAGTAACACACAGCACATGAAAATCAAGCTGCTCATTTCCATTTTATCAACATAGATAAAATAAACAACGATGATGGCAAGTGCATGGGGAATTGTCACAAGACCTCAATAATGATAAGGTTATGGGTACATCTTGCCAGCACTACATACAACTGCTTAAATTTAATAGTAGAGAGCTTGTAAGTATGTTTATTAAAATAAATCTTTCTGCATGAATGTATGTCTTATGTTGTGGAGAAATAAATGCCAAGCGCAGCCTAATGGAACCGCATTAGTGAAACAAAGCCTTAGGGGAAAGGAAAACCTAGAATGGAATATAGATTTGGGGTTTGGGCTTCTCAAATGCAAAAGGGATAAACAGTCTTCTTTGAGTGGTTTCTGTCTGGCACTTGCTTGATATCATCCTATTAGTGAGAGTCAAAGGAACAGCAAAGTGATTTCATGCTAATGGGATGGAACAGAGAGCATTATCTAGAATAGAGCATTCCTTAGGTTGGACTGTAGGTTTTTTTAAAATTGCAATTAGTTCATTTATATTTTAAATATCAGTATGACTGTGGTGAGATGAACTTTCTCTCTTAATCATCACTGTAGAGATTGAATACATACATGCATTTATCTTGCATGCAGTAGTTCGCCTGTGAACCATTCTGCAATCCTTTCATTGGAATGATGAGATTAAAAAACAGATGCCAAGTATGTTCATTGGAAACTATTAGGCTCACCTGAGGTGTATACAATTTTTGTAAATACGGCAGTTTGCAGGGTGTGTGTGTGTGTACATAAGTGCATGTGTTAGTGTGTGGAGAGATAGATAAAAAAGAGAGAGAGAGAGAGATTGAATTTGTAAATATGAACATTCATTCTCACACTTGCTTTACATCATTCTTTGGAATGAAAACACTTGGTATAATCTGCCAACATCAGAATAATCCTTGCTTCTCTTTACTCTGTTCTGATTTGATGATCTAAGATGTTGCTGAGTGAATCTTGTCTTTCTGTTTCCATGAACTTGCCGCTCTCAGTTGTCCTGCTTTCTATGTACCACAGATTTGGTTTTGGTTAATCATAATCATATAGGAAGAACTCTAACTTGCGTGCTAGTAACATAATGGTGTACATGATTCTCGTATTTCCTCCCTCTTCACAAGTGTAGTTACATCTGAAAATTTTGCAACAGAAAAAAAAAAAAAGACAGGTTTCAAAACCTGAAAGTAGAATATTGCTGTAACTAATACCTAAAAGTGGCTTTGGAATCAGGCAATGAATGAAGGGTGCTATAATTTTGAGAAATATGATTAAAACAAAGAAACAAACCTAGATTGCCTTTAGCAGACTAGAAATAGGGAGGTCAAGGATTCTGGCAGGGAGGACTCAGAAGGAAGAGAAAGATATAACAGAAATTCTGTATTGCCTTAGAGAATGTGTAAGTCATTATAAACATACTCGTTAGTGGAAATGTTAACCTTAAGGAATGCCAGTGAGAGCTCACAGATTGAACTTCAAGAATGCTGTCCTGGATTGGTGTTGTTGTACAGCAGGTTAAAAACAGCCTTTGATACCAGCATTCCATATTTAACCATCATTCTGAATCCTATGTGCTGTGTTTCCAATCCTGCTAGTATGTCTGGGAGCGCAGCGGATGACCCAAGTATTTGGGAGGTTGCCACTCAGTGAGGCAGACCTAGATGGAATTCCAGGCTCCTCGCCTCAGCCTGGTGCAACCCTAGCTTTTCTAATCCCTGGGGATGAGAATAACGGGCTAGAGGTCTCTCTCTCCATCCCGCTCTCCCTTTAAAATTGGTCAGTAAATCTTTTAAAGAAGACTTCTGCTTGTGACATCTTAGAAAAGAGCAGGGGAATCTTGGAGATAAAAAAGGAGAGCATCCACATTACATATTGTCAAAGAACTGTGAAATTGTGTCCTGTGGTTATGTTGAAAACAGAACCTGCAAATCACAAAATAGGTCATTTAGCAAAGGAGACTTCCCATCCAAGCATTGAAGGTACACCCACACTCATCTTGAAACTTATAGTAAAATGTGAAAATAGTGCAATAAATTGAGTGTAAAGAAACTGAGACTGTGCTGTTTGGGATATTGGCAGCCTATTCACATAGCAGGAAACTGCTAAAATGACAAAATGTGCCATCAGGAATGTACATTCTCAAGAAAAGCTAACGGTATATGGATTTATAATGTTTTGTTAGTATCTCAGGAGGATAAAAAATTTGATTTCATTGCTGAAAGGTGATTATGCATTGAATGAAGCAAGCTTTTGGATGAGAATGTGTGGATTCAGTAGTTTCAACAGGTTACAGAAGGGAAAGTGCTAAATGTCAACGCATATGTACTCACACAGGTGAAGCAATTTACCACAGTGCACTATTTATCAAATAGAACAGAGGTTCGTTCTAATTCAAGACCAAACTCTTTTTCTGTGTTCCTGTAGCATTTTATACCCATAACACTAGAACAGAAACAACTGCATGCAAATAAAGGGAGCAAAATTATAATTTTGTATTTACCTAGATTTCAGTGTTTCAAATGTGGCATGCTTCCACTTTTCTAATATTTCTTTCTTTCTTTTTTCTTTAGTTTTTTATTTGAAAGGGAAAGAGGGACACCTAAGTTGATGACAGACAGATTGCTCTTACCTGCTGGTCAACTTTCCCCCACAGCTGCAATAGCTGTGCTGCACTTAGTAGAAGTTGTAGCTCAACCCATGCCTCCTGTGTGAATGGGAGGAACCTCTTTTATTTGCTCCATCACTACAGCCTCCCAGTATCAGTAGTGGCAGGAAGCTGGATTCAGAATGTGAAGCCAGGAACTGAACTCTAATATGGAGCCATTGGCATTTTAACCACTGGATCAAACACTGCCCCTCGACACTCATTCTTTTGGAATTTTCTGAGCATTATGGCTTAGTGGTTTAGAGTGTCAAGTAGGAACAATTCTATTTTCCCAGTTGATATTTCTTCAAATGTCTCTTTTTACCATCTGTTCCTCAACTTCTTTTGGGATTCCAATTACATTTTATGTTAGACTGGTATTGTCTCACAGCTCTTGAAAAATCTCTTCTCAAGTTTTAAAATTTGTTTTTGTCCTTTGCACTTGAGTTATGGCAATACCTATTGTCATTTCTTCTGTGTAGATAGGTTTGGTGAGTGTGGGACTTGGAAGTGTGCCCTGTATTTGAAATGTTATGCCTGCTCAGAACTTTCTTGTCTTGTTCAATTGTATCTTCTGCAGTGGATTGTCATAAATGCCTCAAGCAACCTTTTTTCCCCCTCTTTCTCCTTGCAGACCCTGGCTTATGCAACATGTAGGAAGTCAGAAGAGACGTTTTAGCTGGAGTTTCTAGTTTTGGGGGGCACCTCTTACCCCCAAATCAGTGTTGTTAGGCAAACTTTCTCATGGTTCTCTCATTCTTCCCCAATGTGTACCTGGAGGAGCTGAAATAGGGTGATAACTGCCCATGCTTGAAATCCCAGGTACTTAATCCAGAAGTCCCTCCCTTTCCTTTAAAACGTCTGTTAATCTGTCCCTGGTAAGCGAGCACTTGGATCTTTTTTCTCCTCCTGGTAACCTGTGTCTGTAGATTTCAGTGTAATGTCTTGGTCTGAACCTTCATTTGTCCAGTGGACTAAAGAAAGTATTACTTTGCAGCTGACCCCACCTTTTCTTCTTATCAAGGCGAATGAGAGTCATAGCTCTTTGCATCTCTGGGGTGGAACTGTAAGGCACCATACTGCCTTTCCCGTCCTTACCATGACCAGAAAATCTGGATCAAGGTGAGGTGTTAATAGAACCCAACATCCCTGATTGTATTGTATCTATTAAACCAGATAAGCATATTCCCAGATTGTGGGCAAAAATATAATATATACTGATTATTTTGTTTTTGATATGCATTTCTTTCAGAAATAGCAACATTATAATTATGTTATGAATCATATTTTATCCCAAGAAGGAATATTACAATCAAGGCAGAGTCTGTGAGTATTCATTTAAGATCAAATAAACCAGAATCATGATATAGACATCATTTAGCCTTAAATCTCTCATCATGTGATATGACAATACTCCACTGCTAAATTTCCTGGAATTTATTACCTATTCAAGTTAATCTACATTGTTAGACATACAAAATAGTCTATAATATGCTAAATATACCAAATATATATAATATACTAAAGTTATATATAATATACTAAATTATATTATACCTATAATATACTAAAGTTAATATAAATCTGAACTGTGCGGAATAATCAAATCTGAATTTTATAGGATACTTTGAACAGTATTAATGAAAACTGAAATTAAAAAGAATTTACAATGAATTTTCAGGAAATAATTTGGAAAACTTTGAATTTCAAAAGCCAAGTCTTTCTATATAAAAAAAGGACTTTAAAATGACATAGCATGTTCAATACCATCTCAGAGGGATTTCCCACAGTTTTATACAGTACCACATTACATCATTCAAATGAGGAAAGCTTGTGGATATTTATATGCTAGTCTAGATTTCACAAAAATGGTAAGTGGAACACTGATTTCAAGTACAGAGAAGGTGGCATAGCTTGTCTACAAAAGCTGCTTGTTGGGGACAACCCATTTATTATTGGTGCTGGATCTGTGAGGGTTCTCTTAGCTCCCAGCCTGTCCTTGTTGATGTGGTCACTGAGTTCTATGCCAGCTCCCCTCTGGTACTGGTTGTGCAGATGTGGACCACATCCAAGACAGTGGTGTGAGGGGCGTGGCAAATCTTTCCCTAAAAGCAGTGATCAAACTGGACAGAGTCAAGGCTTAAGGATTCTGGAACTGGACCAAAAGTGTGCATCAGATCGATAAGAAATCATTCAAGAAAATTGCTTCAGGGTGATAAAGTGACAATTTGTACTGTTTTAGCTGGGTCCATGTTATACCTCATTAACCCTAACTATAGTATAGTATGGTATAGTGAATGTTAGTCCCTCGTTATCTTTAGGGCATATATTCAAGATCCCCAGCATTTACTGTGTTTTTTTTCCCCCCTGCAAACGTGCACACACACCTATGACAAGTTTTCATTTGATTCAGATAGGGCCACCATGTGGCATTGCAGCTTGAACTGCTGCTTGCAGTACCAACATCCCATTTAGGCAGTGGTCAAGTTCTGGCTGCTTCATTTCCCATGTAGCTCCCTGCTGATGCACATAGGAAGGCAAGTAAGGGTGGTCTGGGTACTCGGGCTGCTGTACCTATGTGGGGAACCAGGAAGTTCCTGGCTCCTGGCTTCAGCCTGGCCCAGCCCCAGTTATTGCAGTCATTTGGGAGATGAACCAACAAATGGAAGAACTCTGTCTTGTTTGTCTGTGTGTCTGTCTGTAACTCTTCCTTTCAAATAAATAAAAAATAAGCTCATGATTATAAAATAAATTGAAAGTATGTGCTTGTAAAAGAATAAGGAGAAGGAGTATCTGATGAAAAGCATCATTATACTACTCATAAATCTGTATGTATGTATGAAATGCAATTTGTGTTATATAAATAAAAAAATAAATAAAAATTGACATTGTCTGTACCTACAATGTCACGATACATTTAATAGCAGAATGATGGATTTGTGACTATTTTTAAAGGAATATACTAGTGTTACAATATAGGGGAAAACAGTGGGGAGGTGGGAGGAAGTAGAAGGGGAAATTCCTGGCCCTAAGAAACTGTATCATGAAAAATTAAAAAAAATTAAAAAGATGAAAAAATATATAGAAAAACCTCCAAAATCATACCACTTGGCTAATCTTTTTGTCATGAGATAGGTGTTTTACAATTAAGTAATGAGATAGGTTCATATACAGTTGTAGGTTATAATACAGAGATCTGTGTTCCCCTACTGAGTTTCCCTCAGGTATAGACTTGCAAACCTGTGCATATAATATGACAGTCAGTAAATTGACACTGATGCAAACCACTGAATTTATTTTGATCTTCTCTGTTCCATATGTGCTTATTTATGCACATTTAGATGTGTGTCTAGTTATATTAAATTCTGTCACATAGATAGCTCATGTATCCACCATTTCTGTCAAAAGAGAGAATAGTACCATCACCACAGAACCCTTATTTTGCCCTATATTTGCAACACCTATTTCTTTCCCATGCTGAGCTTGCATTAATAATTCTGACAAACAAAATTATTCTCTTCTTTCCTATTTATTTTTAATTTTTTTCATTATTTGAAACATTTAAAAATTTTTTCTAGATCTACAAAGCTATGGATTGTGTATATATATATATTTATATTATATATATATATTTTCACTTTTTTCCCCTTCTATTTTATCTTTAATTTTCTGATACAATTCCATGGGCACTGGGATTTCACTTAATCCTTCCCCAAACCCCTCCCTCCAACTGATTTCCCCCATATTATTACGGTGGTATAGTTATTCATAAGCAGTCCTAAGTCCATCATTCTGCTATTTAAATATATCTTGACTTAGCAGCACAGACAATGGCAGACAGTCCTGCATCCTATTGTTGAGATATATCCAACAGTTTCCCTGGGAGTCCATCTTTGATCTGGAAGTAGAGATACACAGTGCCTCATATCTTCACATCTGGATATGATAGTCTCTATTACACAGTTACAGTTCATCCCCTTAAATGAGAAGCTATAAAACAAAATCAACAATAGGAATAAAGCTTAAAAATTTAGAACACCATGGAGTTAAATAACATGCTACTGAATAACTAATGTGTCACTGAAGAAGCGAGACAGGCAGTGAAGATTTAATAAGAGAAAAGAAACTATTTTGAAGAAATTAAAATAAAAACAAAAATATCAAAACCGGGCCCGGCGCGGTGGCGCAAGTGGTTAAAGGTCCTCGCCTAGCACGCCCGGGATCCCATATGGGCGCCGGTTCTAATCCCGGCAGCCCCGCTTCCCTTCCAGCTCCCTGCCTGTGGCCCGGGAAAGCAGTCGAGGACGGCCCAAAGCTTTGGGACCCTGCACCCGCGTGGGAGACCCGGAAGAGGCTCCTGGCTTCGGATTGGCATAGTATCGGCCCGTTGCGCTCACTTGGGGAGTGAATCATCGGACGGAAGATCTTCCTCTCTGTCTCTCCTCTCTGTGTATCCGCCTTTCCAATGAAAAAATAATAATAAAAATAAATCTTTAAAAAAAAATATCAAAACCCATGGGTTGCAGCAAAAATCAGTACTGAAAGGGTTATTGATTTTATAATTCATATGAAGGTTGCCTTATATCAGAGACTATATATGGTCTTTGTCCTTTTGGGATTGACTTATTTCACTGAGCATAATGGTCTCTAGTTGGGACCGTTTGGTAGCAAACGGTAGAATTTCGTTCTTTTGGATGGCTGAGTGGTATTCCATGGAGTAGCTGTACCACAGTTTCTTTATCCATCCTCCTTCAATGGGCATCTTGGTTGTTTCCATGTTTTTGCTACTGCAGGTTGTGCCGCTGTCAATATAGGATTACATATCCTTTTCTCATATGCAGTTTTCATTTGCTTTGGATATATTTCTAGGAGCAGGATAGCTGGGTCATATGGCAGGTTTATTGACAGGTCTATGAGCACTCTCCATACTGACTGCCATAGTGGTTGTACTAGCCTACACTCCCAGAAGCAGTGAAGGAGGCTATCTTTCTCCACACATCCAGCCAGCAGGTATTGTTAGTAGAATATGAATGTAGGCCAACCTCACTGGAATTAAGTGGAATTTCAATGTTGTTCTCATTTGTATCTCCCTTCCTGATGGCTAGGGAGCTTGAGCATCTTTCCATATGTCTACTAGCCATTTGAATCTGTTATTTTTTTTAATGTCTGTTCATTTCCTTTGTCTCTTTCTTCATAGGTTGGTTTGTTTTGCGTTTGTTGAGCTTCTGAAGCTCTTTGTAAATGCTCGACATTAGTCCCCTGTTGGTTGTTTAGTTTGCAAAGATTTTCTTCCATTCTGTTTCTTGTTTCTCTGCTTTGTTGGTTGTTTCCTTTGCTGTGTGGAAACCTTTCAGTTTGATGTAGTCCAAGGTAGTCCCAGCAGTTTGTTTTGACTTTGACTACCTGTGTTTTTGGAGTCTTTTTCAAGACGTCTTTTCATGTCACTATATCTTAGAGAGTCCTTCCTTGTTTTCCTCTAATAGGAAAACATTCTGTTTATCATAATAAAGTACATTAACCGTAGGATTTTGTGGACTTTTAAAATAAATTTTATAAAAAGTTTATGAGTACAGGACAGCTTGTTCTGTATTATTAATTCACTCTTTTTATTATGTGTAGATATTAATTTTCTATTTTTTTGCATTTATTACACTTGTGGATTACAATATTATGCCTCTGGATTACAAATAGTAAATACCAAAGATAATTGAAAGAGTTATTCAGCCTTTGGAATAACTAAGATGATTCTGGGTTGATGACTTGTGAAATGAAGATCAGTGTCTTGTTTCTGAGAGTAACATTTTAGAGATAATTAATAGGGTTAGTGACAAAATTTGATGGGCACATTATGACATGCCTTTTTAAAAAAAACTTAATGAAAACCAAACCACCAGCTCCCAATCCCTGCTACCACACGTGACTTAGGAAGTTGCTGAGGGAGTCTTCCGCTTAAACAGGATGGTGCTAGAATGCAAAAGGTTAAGATGTGTAAGGTTCTTATTAGAAATAGGAAAGGTTGCCAGAAACTGTTGCTCAGAACGTAACACCGAGGAAAGTGGAATCGAATCCCACAGTATCAAAAGCGATATGCATCAGAGGGCTGCAAATGCAAAGAAATCTAAATCCACTAACATTCTATAAAGGATGAGCCATTCCAAGGTAGTCCAACATCCACTTAGTCTCTGGGATATAGTGGGAAGAAGGCTAATCCTGCCATGACAGAGAAGCATAACCTTGGCCAAGATAAAGAGAAGTTAGTTGAACATTTAAGGACCTTCTGGGCCAATGAGCAGACAAAGGGAGATTTCTAATATAATAGGAAAAAACCACAGGGCATATGTGTGTATATCATTCTTGACAAATTGTTAGATCTGAATCTAATCAGGATTGTATTTACTACAAGTTGATCAGAAAAACAAGGAACAGAGGAACATGTTAAATATTCTGTAGTTATAATCATCAAAATATTGATTGTGGAAAATCCTGTACAGCAAAAAACCTAGTTTCATTAACAAATATATTAAAAGATATTTAAAAAGATGGAAAGGGAAACATTCCAGTGGATTTGAGAGATAGCTATGCCACAGAGATATCTGTGCCTTTTTTGAATCCTAATTTTTGTAAGCCTGCTGTAAAAACTTTTGATGTATTTGGAGAAGCTTGAATAATGATCGGGGTAATTGGTGATAGTAAGGAATTATTCTTGGTTTTAAGGAAGTACTGTGATTACTTTAAAGAAAAACAATCTCTAATTTGAAGAGATAAATGCTGTGTGACTTTGTATGTTTATGAACTAACTAAAAATAATTCAGTGGAAGTATTGAGTGGATGGGGAAATTAATTAAACAAGATGCACTATGTACTGGAAATTATGAAGCTGGTTTACTAGTACATATAAGCTTATTATATTAGTCTGTACTTTGTATATACTATTTTTTGTATTATGTAAATGGTTTCCAATTTATAGTGATTTAACTTATGATTTTATTTTGCTTTATTTTCTCTCCCTTATTTTATGATGATGCAATATCAATAGACATTTAGTAGAAATTGTACTTGGGTTTTTCAAAACAATTATTTATTTTGATTGGAAAGACAGATTTGCAGAGAGAAAGAAAGTCAGAGAGAAAGATCTTCCAGCCACTGATTCACTCTCCAAATGACTGCAACAGCTGGAGTTGAGCTGATCTAAAACCAGGAGCCAGTAGCTTCTTTTAGATTTCCCACATGGGTATAGGAGCCCAAAGGTTTGAACCATCCTCCTCTGGTTTCCCAGGTTACAAACAAGTAGGACATGAACTGGCACCCATATGGGATGCTGGTGCTTGCAGTGGAGGATTAGGCAACTGAGCCACCACTTGGATTTCCGAGTTTGGTTTTTTTATGGGTTAGCAATATGTGGTCTGAGCTTCTCTGACAATAGTGTACCGTAGCAGCAAACTGTAGTGCCCAGACAACCCCATGGTCAAAAGGGGAAGTTACTAATTCCCTGTAGTATATTGCATTGCTAAGTTAATAATATTTGGCGAGCTGGGTATAGTAGTTGCATTTTTACTAACGATATTGTCAATTTACAGTGGACTTATTGGAACAGAACCTATTTGTAGTAATCAGCATTTCCATCTCCTTATCATTTCTTCACTTTTTGGAACCTTTTGAACTCTTCCTTTTGTAATTCTTTGTAAAATCTGTCGTAGGTGTTTGTGAACTATAGTTGCTGTCCCCTGTCTTACCATGCTGAAGGACACTGGAGCTTTACATGGGAATTCAGGCCTGCTAATTGTATTATTTGCTATTTTTATGCCTTTCTTATTTTTTAAAATAAATTTACTTTCATTTTTATTGGAAAGGCGGATCAGATTTATGGAGAAAAGGGGAGACAGGAAGAGCTTCCATCTGCTGGTACACTTCCCAAATGGCTGCAACAGCTGGAGCTGAGCCAATCCAAAGCCAGGAGCCAGGGGCTTCTACTGCGTCACCCTCTACTGCCTTTTCAGACCATAAACAGGAAACTAGATGGGAAGTGGAACAGCTGAGATACAAACTAGCAAGCTTATGGGATCCCCGAGCTAGCAAGGTGAATTTAGCCACTCAGTCATTGTGCTATGTTTGTTTTTATTGGCCTGTACCATTATTTGAGAGAAGCATATCAAAATATTTTATCTTGGTGATTGATTTGTCCTTCCTTTCTTATTTTGTCTATATATTCTAAAGCTATGCAGTTAGGGTGCCCACAACCTTACAGATTTCAAAACTTTAAAAAGTAAATATTTTATCATTGATAATTTAATTTTCAAATTAAATTCTAATCTGCTAATCTTAATGTTGTGCTTCTTATGCTTTTATTTCTGCTTACTGGTGTATATTTCTGGATTTTTATTCTTAATCATGTCTCAAAATATTTTCTGTTTTAACTATAGGGTTTAGTTTATGTGTAGTAATTACTATTATTGGTACATTGGTCTCCTTTCTGCCATCTATATTTAATTCTCTTGATATATTCCCACCCATTCTTACCATTCTCTAGATTAATTTGGAGTCTCTCATTTCAGTTTTTGTGTGTAATTTGAGAAATAATTCTATTTTTATTTATTTAGGAGTTTCTCTAGAAGTTTTAAAAATAAATATTTAGCCTAGTATACTAAAGTGCAATAACAATAAAACACTTTTGAATGATTAATCTCTGATTACTAAAATAATACTCTACCCTAGTGGTTTGCTAATATTGTGCGGTATTTTGGGAATATTTTAACATTGCCACTTCAGATTAAATATCCCCTTTGTTTGTGATTCTTACTTTTTGCCAAGAATAGCATTCTGAGCCATAATTACCATTTCAGTTACCTATTTATGTTGATCCGCTAATAGTGTGATTTTTTTTGTTTATTTATTTCTTCGAAAATGTTCTCTTAGCTCTCATTCTTATTTTTAAGTTTGATGTTTTTGTTTTTGTTTTGTTTTTTTGAAAGTAAGATTTACAGAGAGGAGGAGAGACAAAGAGGAAAGATCTTCTGTCCACTGATTTACTCCCCAAGTTCTCAGCTGCCAGAACTGAGCCTATCTTAAGCCAGGAGCCAGAAGCTAGGATCCAGGTCTCCCACATGGGTGCAGGGTCCCAAGGCTTTGGGCCATTTTCAGCTGCGTTCGCAGGCCATTATCAGTGAGTTAGATGGGAGATAGAGCAGCTGGGGTTAAACCCAGCATTCATGTGGGATCCCAGCACATGCCAGGCAAGGATTTTAGTCGCTAGGCTGTTGCGCCAGGCCCAACTCAAATTATTGAAAGATTTGTTTTGCTGGATGTTGAATTCTAGGCTGACTGTTGTTTTCAACACATCAAACATACTCTTCCTCAATCTTTTGGCTTCCACTGTAACTGCAGACTGTCAACTGACTTTCCTATATTCTTTACTTTCATAATCCTGACTCTTCTCTTGTGGCCTTTCAAATCTGTAATTTGACCATATGGTATCTTAGTATGTATTCTTGATATTCCTTCAAATTCTTACCTTGGTGGAATTTGGTCACTCCTGTAACACTGAAACATTGTTTCTGCTATGTCCTTGTCATTAATTCTGCAACTCAGATTAGACAAACATGATTTATATGCTTCTTTCTATTATCCTTCTTTCCTATTTTCTATCATTTTGTATTTTTTTTGTAAAATGGATCATTTCTTCTTATCTTCTAGTTTGCCCTTTTATTTTTAGGAATTCTCTTTGATGGTTTTCAAATGTGCCATTTTTATAGTCTCCTCTTCCTTCATCCTGCTTTCCATCCTTCTTTGATGTATTTAATCATAGTAAATATTCATATTTTATGTCTCACAGCAGCATAATTCTAACATATCCAGGCTCGATGAGTCTGACTCTGAAGTTTGTTGTTTATATTGACTTGTATTTATGTTGGCTTACTCCCTGGATTTGATAATTTGGGCAAGTTCAAGTACTGTGGAACTTTGTAAAAGATTTTAAGACTGTTTTTAAAGCATGTTCTTGCAGAGAGGATTTACAGAGATATTTTCAGTATTCTAACTTGAGTCTAACTATTCTACATCAAAAAGCCACATAGTCCCACCACTCCTTGTGAGAAGAGCAGTTGTTTACTGTGTCTTCCAGGGAGCTGGTTCGTATCCAGCCTCCCATTCCACAACTTGTTACACTGCCCCCTCAACGTTCTCCAGTGATTTTCTTTTATAAACTTAAATTTAAAATTTAAATATTATTAGTATAAAGAGAACAGATTTCATATATTACATAGATACAATTCTAAGCCATATTTTCCTCCCTGTCTCAAACAAGCCCCCTTGTTACGTTTCTTTTTTTTTCAGTTTTTAAAGAAAAATGTAATTTCAGTTTACTTGATATTTATAACAATAATACATCACTAGCCATTAAATTCAACATTTAGAAAGTAGAAAGATCACTGTTTCACAGGAATATAGACGAGAGCTTATAAGCACTGAATGTCACTAACACTGGGAGTTTATATTCATTTTAATAGACTTCAGATGGACTAAAAACTAGATCAACTCATGTAGTGCAAATATGTGCCTCCAAATAGGCTTGTTTTGAAAAGGCTGTTTCAAATATTCATCTGCATCCATGCAAGTATGTATATGTTTGTACATTTGGTAACAACATAAAAAAATGAAAAGACAACACTGCCACAGACCAAAATATCCTCAGAATACATGCTGGCCCATTTATTATTGACTTCATTGTGTTGCTTAAGAAATCTTCACTACTTTATGGTTTTAAAGTTACTCTTCAATACTGTCTCTATGTTGCTTTGCATTTTGCCTTATGTTTATTATCACTTTGGAGGTGATTTTTAGGTATAGTGTGAGTTAAGCATGTAATTTTATTTTCACATATAAAGAGCTCCTCTCTGGCACTATTTATTCGAAATGCCATAGTTTCCCACCATTTAATGCTGCTATTGCATTAAAGCAATTATTTATTTATATGCAATTATTTATTTATACATACACACATAGACTTATTATTTAAACATATATACATACATATAAGATGATAAATTGTCAGTTTCAAGGCTCAATATTATTTTCTCTTTGAAAGTTTGAAATTTTATATTTCATTCCACCCTTAATTATGGATGCTTTGTGCATTTTTATATCTAGTAAAACAATTTCTTATAGCTTTCCTTTTTGAAAGGTATCTTTATTCTTGAAATTGTGCATTTACATAAATATTAGAGAATCATCTTTCAAGTTCTATGGACAAAACACTAAAGAAGATTTTTAGTATTCCGTGAAACCTATGGATAAAGTTGGAGGAGCATTTACATCTTAACAATACTCACTCATCCAAATTCTGTACATGGTATATCCCCAACTCCATTTATTTCTATGGATTTTTTTTTTTACATTTTCACCAATTCCATTTATTTCTGTTTTCTTTGTATTTTCACTAAGATCTTGGAATCTTTCGTAGGTAAGTTTGACAAATGTTTGTCAGATTTCTATTTGATTGATGATTATATTAGATGATACATATTTCTCTTCTCCTTGGATATTCATTGCAGGTGAACATTTCTTTTTATTTACATAAGCACTATACCATTATCATAGCTAATAAGATTAAAAATAATTCCATAGATATTTTCTTAGTTTTCTCATAAATGTCTTTTTACTAGTGACTTGTTCAAGTAGAAATTTCTAATGATACTTAAACATTTGGTTGCTATGGTTTTGAAGCTTATTTTATCTTGTGACAGTCTTATATTGTCCTATATAATGTCCTCCATTCTCAACTGAATCATTGTTTCCTGATGGTGTTATATATCAGAGTAATTTTCTTTTGTTATGGTGTCACTCCTTACTGCACTCCCCTCAGCTAATTTCCTTTATACTGCCTTGATTTAATTCTAGCTTTTATGGTTTGAATGTGATTTGTTCCCCAAGAGATCATGTGCTGGGAACTTGGTCCCCAATGTGGCATAACGGAGACAGTAGAACTGTTAGTAAGTAAGGCCAGTGGAAGGGAATCAGACTTTTGAGGTTCTATTCTCAGGAGTGGATTAATGCTGTCGCATTGATAGGAGACCAGGTCTGATGAAGCTGGGTGAATTCATGCCAGAAAGAATTGTTATAGAGCAAGTTAGACTTTTTCTGCTTGCTCTCTTGCTTGCACCCCTACATGCAATCTCTCCTATGGGTGCCTGCCTTATGATGGCAGCAGCCTTGTTTTGCCACAGTAAGGGAGCTGTGGTTAGTTCCTGGTGCCATGCTATTTGGAGGTTCTTTCCTTTGGCAATCATCTAGTCTTTTTTCACATATTATTATTATTATTAGCATTTTATGATACAGTTCCATAGGCCCTGGGATTTCTACTCCCCAATCCCAAGTCCCCTCCACCCCTCTGATTTCCCCTATGTGCTATTACTGTGCTATTACTATAGCACAGTTCTTCATAAAAAGTCATATGTCCATCATTGCGGGCATGGATAATGGCAGACAGTCCACCCTCCTATTGTTAAGATATGGTTAACAGTTTCATTTGGAGTCCATCTTTGATCTGGAAATAGACATGCACCCTGCATTGTATCCTCCCATCTGGATATAATAGTCTCCATTACACAGTTACTCTAATCCACCGTTAAATGAAAAACCACAAAACAAAATCAACAACAGGAAGAAAAAAAGAAATTACAACACCATGAAGTTAAATAACATGATACTGAATGACTAATATGTTGCTGAAGGAATGAAAAAGAAAATCAAGAACCTTCTTGAAGAAAATGATGTTACTGTATGATCTGTGAGTCAGTGAAGAATTTAATGAGAAAAAAAATGTTTTGAAGAGATGAAACAAAAAAAAAAAATCAAAATCTGTGAAATACAGTTTCCGCTGATTTTTGTTGGTGAAATATGTCTCTTTTAGGCAACAAATAGATGGGTTTTGATTTTTTAAATTCATTCTATGTATCTATGATGTTTCATTGATGAGTTTAAGCCATTTGTATTCAGGGTTAATATGAATGGGTAGTAATTTGGTCCTGACATTTTAGCAATGGCTTGTTCATTGATTTAGTCTTCTGTTGTTATTTTACTGGGATGTTCTTCACATTTGCCTTTGGTTTTGGTGGGTGCTATTCCTCTTCAATGTCAAGAAAACTTTTAAGTATCCTTTATAGGCAAGGTTTGAAAGAGGTATTTTTTTTTTTTTAACTTTTCTATACTAGGGTTTCCTGTGAGAGGTCTCCTGTGAGTTTAATTGGCATGCCTTTATATGTCAATTGATTTTTTTCATGTGCGCATTTAACGATGTTTTCCATGTGTTTGATTGAGTATAGCTTGATTATCATGTGTCATGTGTTGTGGTGAAGGTGGCTTTTGGTCAACACTGTTGGGAGTTCTGTGCCCCTCCTGGATGTTGTTTCACAATTCTTTCTCTAGATTAGAGAATTTTTCTCTTATTATTTCATTAAATATATTTTTAAACCCAGCCTCTCTTTTTGTACCTTCTGGGACTCCCATAACTCTTGTATTTGGCCTTTTAATAGCGTATCTCAAATCTTGAATACTTATTTTTTAGCTTGACTGAGCTCTGCTTAAAGCTTTTTGTTTGTTTCGCTTGGTAATAGGAAATATCTTCCAATTCTGAGATTCTTTTTTCTGCTTTATTCATTGTATTTTGGAGACTTCACTGTACATTTTTTAAAAGATTCATTCATTTTTATTTGAAAGTGAGATATACAGAGAAGAGGAGAGACAGAGAAAGATCTTCCATCTGTTGATTCACTCCCCAAACGTGACTTCAACAGCCAGAGTTGTGCCAATCCAAAGCCCCAGGCTACCATGTGGGTGCAGGGTCCCAGGGCTTTGGGCCGTTTTTAGCTGCTTTCCCAGACCAGCAGCTCAGAGCTGGCTGGGAAGCAGGGCTGCCAGGATTAGAACCGGCGTCCATATAGGATCCGAATGTGTGGAAGCTGAGGACTTTAGCCACTCGGCTACTATGCCAAGCCCTCTCCACTGTACTTTTAATTTGCTCCAGAGTATTCTTAATTTCTGATATATCAGCTCTCATTTGATTCATTTCCTGTATGACATATTCATTAACTTCCTTGAATGCCTGCTTTACATGCTTCTCATTGTTGATAAGAAGCTTTATAACAACTGTTTTGAATTCCTCCATTTTCTTGATGTATTCCTCAGGTAACTCTGAGGTTGACAAAGGCTTTTGCTGCTTTGCAGGGGAGTCTTCAGTAATATTCTTTGTGCCTTTGTCCCTTCTTTTGCTCTGGGTCATTGTACTTCTGGTTAGCAGATTCTTCTGTTTGGGGCAGGTTTCTGAGCTGTGTCACCCACAGGTCTACAATTTGATTTTATTTATTGTGGTTGGTGCACAGCTCTTTGTTTGCAGTCACTTGTGCCACTCCCTCCAGTGAGTTCCTATTGTCAAGATATAGTTAACAGTTATAGTCAAGTCAAGTCAACAGTCAAGATATAGCTAATAGGGTCTAGCTTCTTATGTTAGATTCCCATCAAGGCCTCTGTAGCCCCAGATCCTGTCTCACCACTCTCCACCTCCTGTGATACTATGCTGAGGCTGCACAATTGTCTGTACAACCTGCTCCCATTCTGGTTGGAGCAGGTCCTAGGTTTAGGGAGACACCAGGTATCCTATGTAGCCAGGTTGTTGGCATTACTTATCTTGCTGGAACCTGTTGGCCATTAGGTCTGAGGGCCACTTTGATCCATTTTGACCCGTATGATGCCAAGGTAGGTATTCTTTTTTATATGGGACCAGTGCAATGCACTGAACTCAGCTCCCAGCTCAGTGCATGCACATCTTCACTCTTGTCCCTGCAGTCTGTACACACTGTACAAAATGGCACCTGATGTGCCATGATTAGAGTTCTTGATCTACTGGCTGTCAGGTCTGAGGGCTACCCAGACCTATCTTGGGTGGAAACTGTAGGAAGCCACATTGTTGCAGTTCACTGAGCCAGAAATAAGTTCACTCCCAGGTCAATGCTTGTGCAATCCTGCCCCATAGCTTTTGTCTCCCTACACAAAATGGCACCTGGTTTGGCTCTATGGGGTTGACTGGGGTGTGAAATCCACCCTGTTTCTGCAATGGCCACAATGGGTAGAACTGAGCCAATCTGAAGCCAGGTGCTAGGAGCTTCTTTCTGGTTCTCCCACCTTGGTACAAGAGCCTAAGAACTTGAGCCATCCTCCATTGCCTTGCTAAGTCCTAAGCTTGGAGCTGGATCAGAAGTGGAACAGCTGAAGCATGAACCAGTACCCATATAGAATGCAGGGTGGGCAGTTATACTAATGTGTTGGCCCCTGTATCCGCTTCAATTATTTTTCCCAGTAGGGCTATACCACCACCTGCTCTAAGTCATAATTAGGTATCTTTGATAGACATTTACAATGTTTCTGTCTAAAATATTGTTGAAAAAAGCTTACATATGTGTCACTTCATATATTTGGCAGCATATTTTAGGGATTTGGTCTTAGAATGAGATTTTTGGGGAAAAATTTGTGAATGCTTTGTGGTTTTGCAAAATTTCCCATCCATAGGAATAGAGGCATTTTCCTGATTACATACCCAGGGATGCCAGTTTCTCCACCAGTGTAAAAGGCTTTTAGAGTTCAGGAACTTGACAGTATTTTCAATGTGAAGCAATACTCCTTTGAAACTGTAATTTGTGATTTTCTTCTTAGCATGAGCAAAGTTGAAATCTCAGACTCTCTGGGTATTAAAGTGAGCACACTGACTGGGAAAGAACGGGAACCTGTGATTTGGGATGAAGGCTTGTAAAAATCAGCTAAATGGGGGATATACGAGCTCTTACATTCTGATTAGTCTATTATGTCATTAGAAGTGGCCTCACTGTCCTCATTGACATGTGTTTTCACTTCTATCTGAAGGAATCAATTCACCTCAAGATCCCTCTCTCTCCCCCTTTTACTTTTTGCTTCTAGATGCAACTTCTAGCAGACCCTGAAAGCGAGATAAACACAAGAAGCAAAAGAACTTTAGTTTTCTAATTTATACAAACAAATCCAGGGAACATATGTGGAAATCACAGCTCAGGATGTGGTATAATAGTGGAAGGATCCCAAAGTTAGATGAGGCTGAATTTATTGATAGGGATTCCATAAGCAGAGATTCTGCATTTAATATTGTAGTTAGAGGGGTTAGATGGAGCTCAGATCAGAATGTGGACAGTGAACAACCTGGAGCTTACCAGGCTCCCCTGGTTTAGCTTTGGGTAGCGCTCCAAAGGCTCAGAATACTACAGTAGGGTTCTTCTGTAGTAGAATACTACAGAAGATCCATGGAGATCTTCACATTCACAAGTATGTATCAACAAGTCTTTAGGAAACAGGTTTGAGTGAGGAATCACAGAATCTTTCAAGAGTTCTGTGAGGGCCCGGTGGTGTGGCCTAGTGGCTAAAGTCCTTGCCTTGAACCGGGATCCCATATGGGTGCCAGTTCTAGTCCTGACACCTCCACTTCCCATCCAGCTCCCTGCTTGTCGCCTGGGAAAGCAGTCAAGGACAGCCCAAAGCCTTGGAACCCTGCACCTTTGTGGGATACCTGAAAGAAGTTCCTGGATCCTGGCTTCGGATCGGCATAGCAATGGCCGTTGCGCTCACTTGGGGAGTGAACCATTGGATAAAAGATCTTCCTCTCTGTCTCTCCTCCTCTCTGTATATCTGACTTTCCAATAAATAAATAAATCTTTTTTTAAAAAAAGTTCTGTGAGTCTCTCCTGAACAGATGTAAAAGTAAAAACTGTTATCACAACTGGCAAAATAAATGTAATGAGAATACCTGGATCCAGGAGTGGTAGGTATCTAGTGTCAGCACTTAACCACCAAATTTAAGGTTGCATATTTACTGTGATCAACAAGAGAGGCAAAGTGGTGGTCACAGTAGTCTGGCAAAGCAGATTCGTGGTGTTGGATACTTACTCATGATGTTCCTAGAACTGAAATAGATAGGAAGCCCACTCAGTTCTTGCTTGTTCTGTCTAAGCAGAAAAGGTTTAAATGAGCAGAAGTCTAACTCAGTTCTTATCAGCACTATATTATGCCTTCTCAGTTAATTCCCATTCTTCAGCCTATTTACAGATTCAGAAACTCTTGAAAGAAGGAGAGGCTGTGTCCTTTTGATGAAAGATTCAGGTAAACTACTAGATTTTTATATTAATATTCATATTCTCAGCTTTTCCTCAAAGGAACCTAGAAACATCTGCTGGGGCAATTATGCAACAGAGGAAAATAAATTGAACCAGTGGGAACTATTAGATGTTAGCTTAGAGCTGACATTGATTTCAAGAGATCTAAGACTTCATTGTGGAGCTTCAGTTAGAGCAGTGGATTCTCCAACACAGAGGTCAATGGAATCTTAGCTCAAGTCCATCCTACAGTCAGCCCAATAGTTCTCTGAATTTATCTTGTCATTATGTCTATAGTTCTAGAATATAAAATTGGAATAGGCATTCATATTCTACTAACAACACCTGCTGGCTGGATGTGTGGAGGAAGATAGCCTCCTTCACTGCTGCTGGGAGTGTAGGCTAGTGCAACCACTATGGCAGTCAGTATGGAGAGTACTCATAGACCTGTCAATAAACCTGCCATATGACCCAGCTATCCTGCTCCTAGAAATATATCCAAAGCAAATGAAAACTGCATATGAGAAAAGGATATGTAATCCTATATTGACAGCGGCACAACCTGCAGTAGCAAAAACATGGAAACAACCAAGATGCCCATTGAAGGAGGATGGATAAAGAAACTGTGGTACAGCTACTCCATGGAATACCACTCAGCCATCCAAAAGAACGAAATTCTACCGTTTGCTACCAAACGGTCCCAACTAGAGACCATTATGCTCAGTGAAATAAGTCAATCCCAAAAGGACAAAGACCATATATAGTCTCTAAAATAAGGCAACCTTCATATGAATTATAAAGTCAATAACCCTTTCAGTACTGATTTTTGCTGCAACCCATGGGTTTTGATATTTTTGTTTTTATTTTAATTTCTTCAAAATAGTTTCTTTTCTCTTATTAAATTCTTCACTGCCTCATGAATCATACAGTAGCATCATTTTCTTCAATGAGATTTTTTTGTTTTCTATTTCATTTCTTCAGTGACACATTGGTTATTCAGTAGCATGTTATTTAATTCCATGGTGTTCTAAATTTTTAGGCTTTATTCCTATTGTTGATTTTGTTTTATAGCTTCTCATTTAAGGGGATGAACTGTAACTGTGTAATAGAGACTATCATATCCAGATGTGAAGATATGAGGCACTGTGTATCTCTACTTCCAGATCAAAGATGGACTCCCAGGGAAACTGTTGGATATATCTCAACAATAGTATGCTGGACTGTCCGCTATTGTCTGTACCTGCAATGTCAGGATACATTTAAATAGCAGAATTATGGACTTATGAATGACTATACCACTGTAATAATATGGGGGAAATCACTCGGAGCGAGGGAATTTGTGCAAGGTATAAGGGCAATCCCCCTAAAAAAAGATACCTGCATCACAGACTGGCATGCCTACATTTGATTCCTGATTCTAGATCCTCACTCCCTTTTCCTAATGATGTAGACTCTTGGAGGTGGTAATGATAGATGGCTTAGTTATGTTCTTGCCATCCACATGGGATACCTGTATCCTGGATCTGGCCTTGGCCATTTTTATATTTGGGGGGATGAACCAAAAGAAGGGGGTGTGTAATGTCTGTCTTTGTTAAGGAAATTATTAAGAAAGTTGTAGATTCCTAAGGGAAGGTGCTGTGGTATAGTGGGAAACGGCACTGCCAACAGCACCAGCATTACATGTGTGTGCCAATAGAATTCCCTCTTGTTCCACTTTCTATCCAGCTACCTGCTAATATGCTTGAGAAGGTGGGGAAGGATAGTTCAAGCCCATAAGTCCCTGAACCCATGTGTGAAACCCAGAGTAAGCTCCTGGTTCCTGGCTTGAGCCTGACCCAGCTCTGACCATTGCAGCCATTTGAGGAGTGATACAGTGGATAGAAGATTCCCTCTCTCTCAACCTGTGACTTTCAAAGAACTATATAAATCTTTTTAAAAAATTTAAAAGCTCAGGCCCAGCGCAATAGCATTGGGGGTAAGGTCCTCGCCTTGCACACGCCAAGATTCCATATGGGCGCCAGTTCTAATCCTGGCAGCTCCACTTCCCATCCAGCTCCCTGCTTGTGGCCTGGGAAAGCAGTCGAGGACGGTCCAAGGCCTTGGAACCCTGCACCCGTGTGGAGGACCTGAAAGAGCTCCTGGCTCCTGGTTTTGGATTGGCTCAGCTCCAGCCATTGCAGCTGTGTGGGGAGTGAATGATTGGATAAAAGAGCTTTCTTTCTGTCTCTCGTCCTCTCTGTATATCCGCCTTTCCAATAGAAATAAATAAATCTTTTTAAAAAAATTTAAAAGCTCTAACTTCCTTGTCCAGTAATCTAAATGTCCCTGCCATATCTGTGTCTAATTTGGATACTCCCTCTGTCAAAACTATTTCTTCTACCTCTCAGTGTGCCTTCTAATGGTTTTATTGTTATTGAGAGCCAGACATGATATACTGCATGAAAAGACCCAAGGCAGACAGACTTCTGTGTAAGGTGTAAGTGTATCTGACTAGAGTTAGGCTGTGCTTAATGTGTGCTGCAGCTATAAATGTCTGAATATTTTTAATCAAAGGAAATTAAATCAGCCTGTCAAAGTTTCTGTACTCTTACAGTTCTTATGGAAATAGCTTAGATGAGTATCATTGGATAAATGAGTTAATCAATGTTATTGTGCATGCACATATACACATGCTGGAATATTATTTACGTATAAAAATCATGAAACATTTACATTTAGGACAAATGGTCAGTAATATTCCATTAAGTGTATATATATATATATGTGTGTGTGTAATATATATATACATATATGGTAAATATGCATATATACTTAATGAAATATTACTGACCATATATATATATATTTTTTTCTATATTCTTTTGACTAATGATCGACACTTTGGTTGATTCCATATCTGGCTATTGTTAATAATGCTGCAGTGAACATGGCGGAGCAACATACATCTTTGATATCATGTCTTTTGGATATATACCTATTAGTGGAATTGCTGGTCATATGTCAGTATTATTTATAGTTTTGTAAGGAAGTCGTACATTATTTTGCATAAGGACTGCACTAATTTACTTTCCCATCTCCAGTCTACTCTCCTTGCCAACATTTATTACTGTCTCTCTTTCTGTTAAGAGCCATTTTTGCCTGATGGCCAGTGATAAGGAATGTTTTTTATGTATTTTTTGGCCAAGCAACTTTTATGTTTGGGAAACAGCTATTCAGGTCCTTTCATCTGTTTTTTTTTTAAACAGGGTTTTTGTTTGTTTCAGTTGTTAAGTGTTAGAATCTTTGTTTATTCTGAATATTAATGATTTTAGATAAATAGCTTTCACATATTTTCTGTAATTTTGTTGGGTGTCTCTTGGCCCTAGTGATTGTCTTCTTCTTGTAAAGATACTTCTGAGTTTGATACAATGGACTTTTTCTTGTTTTATTTTTGTTGCGTGTGCTTTGGGGTTCTTACCTGAAAAATAATTGCCTGCACCAGTGTCTTGAAATGGTTCCCCTAACTCTTCTTCTATTAATTTAATAGTTTTTGGACTTCATTTTGGTCTTTGCTCTGTCTCCTCTATCTCAAGTTGATATTTTAAATCATTATTTTTTTAAATTAGAAAGTGAAGGGTGAACACCCAAATGACCTTAGCAGTGGAGGTTTGTCAGTTGAAGGACAGGACCCTGGAATTCAGCCCAGATCTCTCATGTGGCTGACAGAGAAACAAGTGCTTTAATCATCGCACACTGCCTCCCAGGGCAAGCATCAGCAGGAAGCTGGAATTAGAAGCTCGAACCCAGCACTCCAGTATTGGATGGAGGTGTCCCAAGCATTGCCTTTACTACCATGCAAATGTCACTACCCTCTGTTATTTCCTTACTGGTTTTTATTTGTGTGTGTGTGTGTGTGTGTGTTAAATATTTCTTAATGTGCCATTCAATTCTTCCTTATAACTATTTTTTGTTATATTTTAGGTGACTTAGGTTTTTTTTTTGAGTATGCCAATAAATCTTAATTATTCACAATCTACTTTGTAAGGATGTAACTTAATTTCTATCAGCTACAGAAATTAGGCTCCAGTAAAACTGTTTCCCTTCTCCTATGATATTTTTTCAAAATAACTATGTTTCTCTATCACCACTATCCATGATATGCTAAAATATAACAATAAATGCAGATTTGTAATTATTTATATAATATGTTTTAATAGGTCAGAGAGGAATGTAAGAAATTTTATGCACGTTTATATTCATTGATATATCTTTCCAAACAAACTTTCTCTCTTCATATTTTAAGTCATGATCTCATTTCTTTTAAGTTTCTCTGGAAATGTCTATTTCATCTTTATTTTTGAAGAAGTTTGTTAAATAGGGAATATTTGCTTGATCTTCTTTCAGCACTTTGCTTTCTAGCTTCCATTGTTTCTGATGAAAATTTTCATCAGCATAATATGCTAATTTTGTTGTGGTTCCCTGTACTTTATGAGTCATATTCTATCGCTGCTTTGAAAATTTTCTTTTCCAACATTTTGATTATGATTTGTCAGGATATGAATCTCTTTAGATTGATTTTAATTAGGCTTTGTTGAAGTCTTGGAGGAACTGATTATTTTCTTAAAGTTTTTATTTATTTGGGAGGCAAAAGGCAGTGAGGAACAGAGGGAGATAGAGATAGAAGGGCAGACAGGTGACAGAGAACTCTCACTCATTGGTCGTTTCCTCAAATGGCCACAACAGCTGTGGCTGGGCAGAGACGGGAGCTGGGAATCCCATCCCATTTGGGTGGCAGGGCCCAGCTCCTTGAACCGTTTGTTACCTGCTGCCTCACAGGATTGCTGGGAAACTAAAATTGGGCTTTTTTTTTTAAAGTCAGTTTTACAATGTTTCTTCACAAAATGTTACTGTTCTTTTTCTCTTTTATCTGGAGCATATTTTCAACTTTAAAAAACATCTTTCTGAACCTCTTATGGGTTAATTTGTATTGGTCTATTTTCTAGATTGCTTATCAGTTCTGCCAACTCAAACATACTGTTAAATCACTCCAATTAGTTATTTGTTTCAATTGCCATATGTTCGAACAGCAGAATTCTCATTGGTTCTCTCCATTTGAAAGTCATAGTTATCAAATTCACCCCTTAACCTTAAAAATTTTATATAAGGTGAACAAATTTCATGTATTTTATGATACAGATGTATGGGTATAGTGAGGCTGTCTCTCGTCTATGTTGTCCACCCACCCTCAACCTTTTTTCTGTTTTAAACATTTCTACAATGGCATAATACTTTGAGTTTACTTTGCAGTCTCAGGATATTGAGTAAAGATTTCAACAAGTAATAAACAGGAAAAAAAACCTATTAGTTCTCAAGAGGAGAGGCACAAGTTGTAAACCATAAATGAATTTCAAAGATTAAATCTCTCTCATGTAAGTTTTTGCTACTCTATGTATTAGTTACCAGAGATCAAGTAAAATGTAATATTTGACTTTTTTGACTGACTTATTTCATTGAACATAATGATTTCCAGGTTACATCTATTTTGTTGCATAAGACATGATTTTATTCTCTCTTTTTCTTAAAAGAAAATGTGGTATAGGCAGACCATAGAGTACTATTCAACCATGAAAGGGATTAAATCCTTTTCATATTAATGCAGCTTCTTTTGATTTCATCCACATGTCTGTGATACTTGATGCCTTTATCTTCTGGACCTCACTAGAAACAGTTTGATGAGCTGCTTGTCCCCTGATGCTTGTGAAAATAGGCATTTTAGATCAAATACATTTAACAGCTCTAGACTCTGTACCCTCTTCCCTTAGGGTTGTTTCTGTCTTGTACTTTATTATGTTAATGTAATATTACTACAAACAGAATAGATTCAGTCTAGTTCATTGATACAATTCTAATGATATGATGTTTTTCTTTATATATTTCTTATAAATGAGTATATATATTTATATATAAAGGAATATGTTTATATATTCCTTTCCTCTCTGCCAAATACTCTCCTTTCTTCCACCTTTTCTGCCACCCTACTTTATCTTGTTTTAGTTTTTTATATAAAATATCTTAAATTTTAATTATAGATGAAGGCTTAATGCACCAATAAATAAAGAACTCAACAAATAAGCAAAAAGACTATTTGTTTATTGAATTACCTGAAATATTTCTGCTAGATTGGTTTCTTTCAAAATATACAGTTCCTGATACTCCTGATGGTTTTCTTAAAGATCTAATTTTCAAAAACATTTGTTTATTTTTATTGGCAATGCAATTTTACAGGGAGAAGGAGATACAGAAAAAAAGATCTTGCACATGCTGATTTGCTCCCCAAGTGGCCACAGTGACTGGAGCTGAGCTGATCCTAAGCCAGGAGCCAGGAATTTCCTCTAGGTCTCCAATATGGACACAGGGTTCCAAGACATTGGGTCTTCCTCTGCTGCTTTCCCAGATCATCCTCTGCCACTTTCCACATGGGGAGCTGAATGGGAAGCGGAACTACCGAAACACAAACTGCTACCAATATGGGATCTTAGCACATGCAAGGCGAGGACTTAGCTATGAAGCTGTTGTGCTAGACCCCAAAATCTGATTTTTTAAAACCTGGCTTCTTAGGAATGCCTCCTCATTCAGCATTGATTGGTGATGAGTTACTGTGTCAGAGTTTATTCTAAAACATTTGATCCATTAAACCTGATGCTCCTAGACTGAAGTGAGAAATGTAGTGAGTGCTCACTCAGCTTACATATCCTCTCTGGCCTTTTATTTCTAGCAGTTTTAGTGGATCCTGGAACATGCAAGGCAAGAATTTAGTCACTGAGCTATTGTGCTGGGGGGAAGGGGGCGTGCCTTGGACTGTATTTTGGTGATGTAATAGAATACCTGATCTTCTGTAATTGCTAAAGAATGGAAATTTGTTTTTCATAATTTAGATGGATGGGAGCATTGGTATTCCATGATGATCTGTGCTTCCAAACTGCTTAAACCCTGCTTCTTCCAGGGGGAAGGACACTGATGCCACATGGCATAATAGTACAGGAAAGAAGGCCGATCCCAGACCTTTTATAGCAGAACTACGCTTTTTTAAAAAATTTATTTAATTTTATTTTTTGATGTTTACATAGTTGGTCAGGGTGGGAAGGATCAAGGGTTAGGAAAAAGTGGATGAGACCATTTTTTCCTAATGTCTTTTTCATCTTCCTGTATCTGGGGGAAGGGGGAGGGTAAGGAGAGAAGCCATACCTATCCTCCCAACTACCTCAATACCTAGGGATGGGGAACAGACCCCCCAATATCAACCCAGGGTCCTGATGTGGAACATGCTCTGAGGGCTTTGCCTAGGTGGCTTTGATAGTTCTGAAATGTTGCCAATTTCACCAATTGAAGGATGAGGAAACTCTTCCAATGTCCATTGGCTGACACAATCAACCTTAGAGTCTCCATTCACCTAGATTTTTGCTGCCAATGCTTGGCTGGGTTAGTTGTCCAATTGTTCTGCCTTCCTTCCTCTGCTATGGTACTAGATGTCCTTTGCAGGCCCCAGTGGGTTGCCATATCCTCCATGTGCCTCAGAGTCTGCTGTCCACTACTCTTTCTTTTCCACTGAGGAGCCCAAGGTCCTAGGCCACGTGACCTGGGCTCAGTTGGACCCCCGCCCTTGGGGCTCATGGACCTGGCATCCACTGCACAGGTGGGCCCAAGCACCTGGGCCAGGTGAACCAGTCCCCACTAGACACTCTGCTCCCATGGCTCACAGTCCTTGCACTCACAATGTAGATGGGTCCAAGGACCTAAGCCAGGTGACCCAGGACCCACCAGACCCCTTGCCCCATGGCTCACAGACCCAGTGCCCAAGGACCTGGGCCAGGCAACCTGGACTGCACCAGATCCCCATCCCCAAGACTCACAGACCAAGCACCCTCTGTACGGTTGGCTCAGGGCCCTGGGCCAGGTGACCTTGGCCCTACCAGAGCCCCTGCCACTGGAGCTCACTCACCCAGCACCATCAGTGCCCAGACAGGCATGGCTTGTCTCACCTTAGCATCCACCAGTGGGTAATGCAGCCTGGCTCCTTCCAGGCTGCCCCAGCTCCAGCTTCTGCTAGAGGATACAACAGCCAAACCCATTCCAACCATCCCCCTGTCATGTCCCTAATGAGAACTGGCTGGTGTTGCAACCTGACACAGCCCCTCTTGCATCCCATCTTGTCTCAGCCTGGCCTGGCCCACTCTCAGAACTGACCCACATGTATGCCAAAGGTACTGTAACCTGGCCTGGCCCGGGCTGCTCCTTACCTTGGTTATTGTGCCCACTGTATCAGGTCTCTTTCCACACACACTGGTGGGTCTTGGCACAGGTTGACTTTGTCCACCTCTTGTCCTGGCAGGAACACTGTCCTTGCCCAACTGGTACACACTCATTCTGTTTCTCACTGTTGAGTGTTACAGTCTAGCCACACCTGGCCCATGCTCAGACACAGCTCTCATGTGGTTCAGGGAGCCAAGACCTAGCCCAGCCCTTTCTACACCCATCCTAACTGTCATGAATATCCATGGATGTTGGATTGTAGCCCAGTCTGGTGCTCACTGGATCCAGTCCTTACCCACACTAAGAGAGACTGCAGTTATGTACAGCCCAACCTGCTGCTCCCATTCCAGCTCTTGCTCTCACCAGTGGGAACACCAACCCTGCTGTGGTATCTCCTTAGCTCCCTCACTAGACCTGTTCCCAGCCTTAGATCTTGCACATGCCAGTAGACATTGCTGTTCTTCAGTGGTAAGCCCATGTACCCCTCTACACAGATTCTTCCCCAGACCTGATTCTCTTTCATGCTTGTTAGTGTCATGCCCCAGCCTAATATTACGTGTTTCCTGTTGCAACACTCACTGGTGTGTACTATGATATCACGATGCCAAGTAGGCGCCCAGCCCTAGCTTAAGTGTGTGTCAGTAAGTGGTTTTTGGTAATGGTCACTAATAACTATCCCAGCTCAGGTCTCCCACATGTGCTGGTGCTTCGGTCTTACCGTTAAAGGTCCTCCTGTTCCCCTTTCCAAGCCACTTGGTCTCAGCCTCCTCGCTTGCCTGTAAGTACAGTAGCCTTATTTATGGAAGTCCCTCAGTAGTGATTCTTCACCTGGACATGAACCCTAAGGTCTCTGCTCACCTCCACCATACCATACCCCCAGATTCCCTGTAAGCCCACACCCCAAAGTCCCCAGAGGGCACTGCCAGTCAGCCTGAGGGCTTCACCAGGTGGCTCCTGGGTCACCTGATCCAGGGTTGCCTGTTGCCACTGCCGGGCAGGTGGGGTAAGAGGACCATGACCAGGCCAGATCTGGGGTCACCTGCTGCTGCTATCAGCAGAAGTACTCTTTTAAAGATTTATTAATTTTATTGAAAAGGCAGTTCTACAGAGAGAAGATACAGAGAGAAAGATCTTCCCACTAATTTTCTTCCCCAGTGGCCTCAACAGCCAGAGCTGAGCCAGTCTGAAGACAAGAGCTTCTTCTGGGTCTCCCACATGGATGCAGAGTCCTAAGGCTTTGGACCATCCTCTATTGCTTTTCTAGATGACAAGCAGGGAGTTGGAAGGGAAGCGAAGCAGCCAGGACATGAACTGGCACTCGTATGGGATCCTGGAGCATGCAAGGTGAGGATTTAGCCACTAGGTTATTGCGCCATGCTGGAACTACTCTTGAAATATGCACTTCCCAATAGATCCTGCCCTCTGACACTGAGTTTCCTGTGCACACTCATTCTGATGGGCTTATTCAGGCTATCCTAGGATGATATAAGGGTCCCTTCCAATCTCCTTTGATGTGTATTGATATCAATATGTATTCTTGTAAAACCTAGTCACATAATCATCCATAATCAATTACTTTAGAAGTATTTTTTCTAACTCCAAATATCTTAAATAATGTTCAGACAACTTTTCTTTTTCTTCATACATATGAAAAAAATCATGAATGGAACTAAAATATGTTTCTTTTGGTAGAAATAAACTTATGCATGCATATTTTTTTCATAATGCACAGTCTTTCATGAAATTTTAAAGACCTCCTCATATTTGCTGTTTTTAAGTCCTGGATTCTTATAACAATGTTGTCTATTGTGATTATCCCACAAACTCATTATTCCAAGAAAATTTAGAATCTACCTCCTCTCACCTCCACACAGTAGAAAACTCTGCCTTCATTTTTCAGAAATCTACAGATTGTTTTGTTGTTGCTGTTTGTTTTTATTATTCTCCTTGGCATTGTAGTTCCCCCGTCTCAACCTCATAGTTGTATTATAAAGCTCATGGGACAGAAGATTGCCTTTTCATCTCCCTACCTTATAAAATCTTGCCTGTAGTGAGTACTTAGTATGTGTTCAGTTAAGTGGGATTATAGCTTTCCGGAAAAGCATCACTTTCTCTCAACTTCCTCATATGGGCCAATAGGCAGTTTTGTCTTCCAGGCCCTTTGTGTCTCTGACATTCCAGCTTTGCTGCTTGTGAACATTTGTGGGATATTAGTCATCTTATGTAGAACAGGATATATCTGTCACTTCTCCTCTGTGAAACCCTCCTTTAACAAGATTTATTTTAAGAACTGTGTGAAAGAGACAATTTCACAGGCAACCCTGTGAAAATACAGTCATTTGTCAACATGTGGGATTAAGTGGCCAGAGCTGCATCTGGCTGCCCTGGCTGGGCCCGCCAGGGAACCCACTCTGAGGAGGCAGCTCTCAGGCAGGACTCAAGGCTGTTGTTCTGAGCCTGCCATGAAGCCACACGTCTCTCAGGGTCCTTTCTCAGGGAGTGGCAGGCTGGCAGTCCACTGGGGAGTTGATTCTCTGCCTGTGTTTGACCACAAGTAATCTCTGATTCCAGACAAGTGATGGCCACTCTGGGTCTCAGTTTCCCTGTCTGTAAACTGAGGTGGTGTTCTCCATGAACACTCTCCCACCCTGCCCCGTGTTCCCCACAGTCAGATGAGGGGAGACGCTCTTCTTTCAAGGCTGCGGTTGAAGAGAAAAGGAGTAGGGTGGCTTCCTCCCCCGCGCTCTGGGACTGCACATGCTTGGTGAGAAACCCTGGGAGCTTGGTTAGGAGCTGCCATGCACCCTGCACACAGCTCCTTGAGTCAGCTGGGAGGATTCACACCACATCCTCCAGACACCCCCACTGGGAGTTTCTATAGCAACTTTCTGAGAAGAATTTCCAGGGCTCAAAGATTCTGTCATAGTAACCCAGCAAGGGAAGGAAGTGTGGGTATGTGAGGAAGGGGCCAGGAGTCTATACGCATGAACAAGTGGAGGACTGCAGGGAGCAGGCAGAGAAAGTGGCTGGCTCCAGAGATAGGCAGGGAGCTGAGCACTCAGGTGTTTGGGTCTGGTCCCCTGCCAGCTCTTTAATGGGACGACCCTGTGCATGCCACTTTAAGTAATAAGACGCACTCAAAAATGCTCTTCAGGATTGAATGAGGGAGAAACACAGCCTTCTCATTTGTTGTTTCCTAAGAATTAGGGCAGGAGAGACTGGGCGTTTGACTCCAGTGGAAGGCTGTCTGTAGGTGTCTACAGAACAGAAAAGAAATTATGCAAGCAGATGGCTTGATGAAGAGTAAAAAATATGAATATAAAAGCACTCTAGCAATGGAGATGCTAATTTTTTTAAAACTTTACTTTTAATAATGACACCATTTTGGATATCAAAGATGTTTTCTCATTTTTAGGCATCTTCAGTCCTCAAAATAAAACCTTTCAACAAAGTACAGCTCCATTTCACACATAAACACTTTGAATCAGAGGATCAGCAGAGGATGAGCACATCTGCCTCTTATCATCCAAGCATCAAGCATTAGTAGTCTATTCCAGCAGTGAGTCCATGTTGCAGACTTGCAACGCCTCACACAGTGCTGCACACTGAAGTAGACGGAAGCAAAATGCATGAGATCTTTGACCTCAACTTTGGTATTAACTGGCAAGGGAGTTGGGGTTATATTAACTGCTGTAGTGATGGCTACACATTTTTGAAGGATGATAGACCACTGGCGTGATTTCAGTAAGGCTTCGGCATGGAGAGGCTTCATCTGAGTCTCCAGTGTAAACAGAATGGAGACTGAAGCTGGCTCCAGGTGCAGGGTCAGTCAAAAGCAAGGATAAAGGGTTGTATGTGCGTGAAGGGGCCAGTTGGAGAAATTGGGAGAATTACTCCATCTTTATGACCAAAGCCTCAAGCAGATTTTAAAAATATATTCTATCTTTGCTGTATTATAATTTTCTTCAGCAGAACTATTGGCTGGAATGATCAGGCCAATATTACCACCAGAACTTTGCAATCATCATTATTTGCAAATGAGTTTATAAAAGTTTTAAGGTTTTTTTTTTTAACATTTGTATAGTTTTGGCATGGAAGAATATATGTTTAGTAAGTAATATTGAAAAAGAAACTTTTCTCAAGCAAATATTGAGTGTGCTGGATATTGAAAGCCCATCAATAACATTAGAAAAATAGCTGTAGTTGAGGCTCACAGTTTGGGTATAGTGGTTAACTCCAATGTATAATATCAACTTTTGGGCAATATTGTGGCACAGAGCATAAAGCTACCACCTGTGACTCTGGCATCCCATAGAATGCCACTTTATGTCCCAGCTGCTTCATGTCTCATCTAGTTCCTTGCTAATGATTGGGGAGAGCAGCAGGAGGTTGTCCGAATGCTTGGGCCCCTGCTACTCATGTGGGAGACCTGGATGAAGTTCTTGGCTGCTGGCTTCAACCTAGTTCAGGCCTAAGTTGTGGTGACCTTCTTGGGAGTAAACCAGCAGATGTAAGATTCTCTGATTCTCTGTCCCTTTCTCTATCTTTCCCTCTTTTTCCTTCTGTCTGAGTTATTATTCCATCTCTAAATTAAATTATTAAATATTAAAAAGGAATATTAGCTTCTTAGCAGTTGCATACTCATGAAGTACAGATCACCAATTCCTGATGCTTAAGGACATAATTTCCATGTTTATTAATCAGAGTTCTCTGGAAATATGAAGCTATGAGGTGATTATCTATTGATGTATCTATTTATCCATCCATCCATCCATCCATCAGTTATCTTTTATTTTAAGCAAATGACTTACATGGTATGGAGACTTAGAAATCTCAAGATCTGGAATTGATATGCTATAATATACTTGGATAAGCAGACTTTCCATTTTTCTTTCATCAACATAAATGAATGCAGTTAACTCCATTTCTCCCCACAAACCTTTTTTTCTCTTGGTTCAAAGAAGATGTAGTAGTTTGAATAAGAACCTTAAAGACTTCACCTCTACTAGGAACTCAGTGCGCATTCTTACTTGGAAACAGTTCTCTACAGATTCAGTTAGTTATTTTGAGGTCTACTCAGAGCTGCCCCTGAATTCAATGACTTCTATCCTAAGAAGAAACATATAGAATGCAAGACACACGCAGGGAAGAATGCATATGAAATCTGTTGCCGAGATTGGAGCGAGGTAGGGAAGTCAGGAAGTTCCAAGAAGTGCCAGCAGTCACCATTCCTAGGAAAGAGAATTGGGATAGATTTTTTTTTTTTTTTTGGTTACTTTTGATGGATCCAACCCTGCTCACATCTTGAATTTGGACTTCTGGTCTCCTGGATGAGAGAATAAACATCTGTCATTTTAATCCCAGAAGTTTGTTATGGCAGATCTATGCAGGATGTGTTTCAGAATGGCCTCAGCACTCTGTGAAGTGAAGGTAGATGGTTAACAACGGAAGACCACAAATGGCCTTGTGAACCACAGGAAGATGTTTAATTTTTATTCGGCAAGCCACAGGAAGCAGAGTAATTTCAGTAAGAGCATAAAACGCAAAGATTCATGCTTAATAAAGATCTCTGTCATGTCAGTTGAAGACAAACATTGGAGCACGTGACGCTGGCAGAAGAGTCTGTCAAAGAATCCTTCCCCTCCTACCAGAAACAGCATCAAACCTCGAGGGGATGTGTGGACAGCGACAACTAGGGACAAAAATAATCACAACTCCAAATTTTATACTAGAAAAAAAAATATAATACTAATAATAAAGAAGAGAGAAAAGTAAAATACTACCATTAATGAGCTTCCCATTTTCCCTCTCATATCTTGATCTGGCCGGGTAGCCTAAATACCAAAAACGAGCTAAAGTTGAGGAGAACAGAATGCAAGAAAGTCCTGTGTACCTTCCAGCTCTGGGCTCAAGTAGAGAGAGCTCCTATTGATGAGGGTAGGAGGAAGATCACTTCCATTGTTTTTGAACTCAATTCTTAGCTGATATACATAAAGCCTTAGCAATGAAAGACAGGAGATTGGATATCCACCCCAACTCCCCAACCCAGGGCTGAAGACTAGGTGATGAACACGAGTAATATGAAAACGCATCATAAAAATCTTTGAACATGAAATGCTACTGAAAGTAGCATGCAAAGAAGACTGGCCATATTTAGGTCAATTGCTACCAAAATTAGTTCAATTGCTGCTAAAATGGACAGATCCCATTTCTCCATAGAATTTAGGCCTGCCTCAGAGACTTCAAGCATAATGTTCAATATGTCAATAATATAATAAACTGGCATATAAAGAAAAGGAAAATATTAAATTTCATAGGAGAAGAATGAGAATCCACAGTTGCTCAACTAGACATGGATACTATGGCATGATCTGACTCGGACTTTGAAGCATCCACTATAAATATGCTCCAAGAAGTGAAAGATGAACATTCTCAAATGAATGGGAACACAGAAGGTTTCACAACTAAATAAAAGATGTACTGCAAAAAGTATTTTTGGTTGTGGAAGACTGGATGCTTTCTCTCTAACAGTGGGAACAAGGCAAAGCTGTCTGCATTCATAGTTGCTGTGCACAAATGAATGGTGAACAGGTTGAAAACAAAGCCGTAAAGTTTTCTTGATTTGTTGACGACATAATTGTCTATATGGAAGATTCCAAGATACCCACAAAACACTCCTGGGGCCAGTTGGATTTTTGTGGGAGAAACTGGGAGAATTACTCCATCTTTATGACCAAAGCCTCAAGCAGATTTTAAAAATATATTCTATCTTTGCTGTATTATAATTTTCTTCAGCAGAACTATTGGCTGGAATGATCAGGCCAATATTACCACCAGAACTTTGCAATCATCATTATTTGCAAATGAGTTTATAAAAGTTTTAAGGTTTTTTGTTTTTAACATTTCTATAGTTTTGGCATGGAAGAAGATGTTTAGTAAGTAATATTGAAAAAGAAACTTTTCTCAAGCAAATATTGAGTGTGCTGGATATTGAAAGCCCATCAATTACTTAGAAAAATAGCTGTAGTTGAGGCTCGCAGTTTGGGTATAGTGGTTAACTCCAGTGGTTTTGTTTCACAAGAATAAAATTTCTGCAACCCCTCATTGGTTCCTTTATTTCCCTACTGCAAGGTGAGGACCTTCCACGTGAGGAAAACGGGATATGACTGTCCCGTCCCTGGCCGCCTGTCAGCCATCAGGTCAAGCCCCTGCTGGTTTCCCTGGAGCACAGTGGGCTGTGCCCTTGTGACCTCCAGCATGAGCCAGGCTGGCCCAGATTCACGGACAACTGCCACACATCTGATGTGTTGATAACTTTTATTTCTGGAGCTGAGATTTGATTACATGGATGTGTTCAGTTTGCATACATTCTTTGAGTTTGTAATAGTATTTGTGTTAAAATACATTATTTTATTAAAATACACCATCTCTCATTTTAAAAAATATATGAATGGTAAGAAATACACATTGAACACACTTTGTCTTATCTTCATGCTTACCACCTCTGCTGCCTCAAGGGCAACTGAACTGTTCTCAGGACTGGAGGAACTGTGCTGGCAGCCCTGAACTGCCAGTAATTTAGCAATCACAAAACTTAAAATTAGTACCAGGACATTTATCTGTTTGATCTGTATCTTATTGTAATATTAAAAGGTGTCTTTCTAGCTCTAATTGATTTGGTGTGTTTATCAATTGTGTTATTTAAGAAAAAAAACACTGTATTCCTCTCTGTCTCTGCTACTCTGTGTATATCTGATTTTCCAATAAAAAAATAAAATGAATCTCTTTAAAATAACTGTATTAAATGTTTTCAAGTAACAAAAAGAGTACAGAAGTAGCTAAGAAAACAATTTGCTTCCACTTTTCAGTCTTCTAGGAATTACCTATGTTTGTCTCTATTCTTTTTTTTTTTCAAAGATTTATTTTATTTTTAATATGTATGAAGAGAGAGAAGATCTTCTATCTGCTGATTCACTACCCAAGTGGCCACAATGGCCAGAGCTGTGCCAATCCAAACCCAGGAGCCCAGAGCTTCTTCCAGGTCTCCCACAGCAGTGCAGGGTCCCAAGGCTTTGGACCATCCTAGACTGCTTTCACAGGCCACAAGCAGGGAGCTGGATGGGAAGTGGGATAGCCAGGATTAGAACTGGCATCCATATGGGATCCTGGCACATTCAAGGCAAGGACTTTAGCTGTTAGGCTACCGCACTGGGCTCTATTCTCTATTCTTAAATAAAAATAAACATTCATATATAGTCTTCACAATTTTTTTTTCAAATTGGAATAACTGGACTTTATTGCATTTCAATTTGTATTTTCACTTGATTGTGGAAATGATCAGTGAATACAGAATTAATTTTTAATAGTCATGTAATATTCGATAATGTAGCCTATCAAAGAATGTCACACTTTATTAATCCTTTCATTGAGGCATATAATGCCTTCTTCAATCTGTTGTTCTTGATTTATCAAATAGATAAAGGTATAATGGATGCTGGTAGCTTCTGCCTTGGTCTTTGGGAACCCGGGCTGCACGTGGAGAAGAGGACCACATAGCACCTTGGAGAGACCCCACATGTGGAAAAGACCCAGAGCTGGCGTCCTGCCTGAGCATCAATCAGGAGCCAGCACCAGCCTGCCGGTCCCTGGGCTGTCACACAAGGCAGGGCCGAGCTGTTTCTCTCAAATTCCAGTCAACTCCCAGGTGCACGAGTCAAATATACTACAAATCATTGTGTTAGACTAGATTTAGCACTAGATTTCTTGAGCCTTATCTCACTTGCTGCTCAATCCGTGCACTAATAACGTTTCTGTTGTTTTCAGGGACTTCACCCAAAACCTCCCGTAAGTCTCCATCTGATATTCCTGTACACTTGTTTTTTAAATTCTGGCATTTATGTAGTACTCCAGGAGCTGTTTGCTGCATGTAATTGCAGTTGTTTCATGCTGTTGGCTTTTCTTCAAGTGTCTCATGATTTGTGTCCCGTGGTACACAATTTATGGGAAAGATCCTAGTGGGGGTGTTTCTAAATTGTTAGATTTGCCATGTTGCTATGTCATTCTTTTCCATTTTTTAATTTTTTTTTTTTTTACTAGTGACAGATGCTGACTCCATAACCCACACAGTAAGGAAAAACACTCATTTTATTTTATTTTTAACAAAATCAACAAGATGAGTCATGGCATTCTTTAAACTTTGTCTTTTGAGAATCTTTGCAATTGCTGTTATACTACATTCATCTCTTGAATGCTTTAGAAAAAGGGGTGCAACCAGTGGAGGCAGTGTTCCCGTAAAAGTGTTTTCTGAGACCACAAGCATGGACCCTTTGCCATTCATCTAAAACTTACTTGAACAAGGAAACCACTGCATGGAGTCCTTTGTACGGCCCACTGAGAAAATGCCATGTTTTGGCAAGTGTTTTTCCCTTCTCTCTATTGTTAAAATAATTTACAAACACCAGGCTTTCAGTGCTATACAGTAGGTCCAGTTTCAACAAAAAGCATCTGTTTCTTTCGGATAGAACACAGCAGAACTGACTTGGTACCTTTTGAGCTTGGAGCACCATCGGCTGATTTGTCATATTGCATGTGATAGGTCCTCTTGAAGCTGTTTGATTCCTGTCATCCTGCCATTTTAAACATGGGAATCTAACAGACTTTAGAGGAAGCACAGATGAAATAATAGCAATGTCCCCATGTGCAATGACTGAGAAACATATGCAGTACATAAACAGCAAACATATAGCAATCCATCTCCTTTGTTACATAAAATATCTACACTAGAATGCTATGCTGTGCAATCATTTAAAAAATCCATATATAAAAAAGATAATCTCAGTACATTATAGCTACATCAAAGTAGTACTATAAAAAAAAATTAAAGTGATTTACAGAAAGGCAGAAAAAAATAAAGCAGAAGCTGAAAACAGAAAGCCAAAAGAACAAGCAGAAAACAAATACTGAATCCCGAAACAAGTGTTTATACTGAACATTATTGTCGACATGTATCAGTTCAAAGCTAGAGCTTGACAGAGTATATTCAAAAGTGACCCAACTATTGGCCAGCTATACGAAACTCACTTTAAATATAACAGTATTGATAAACTGAAACCAATCTGATAGAATGGGAGAAAATATTTGCAAGCCGTTTTTAAACAAAGAATTAACATTGTCAGCAATACACACACACACACACACACACACACACACATCAACAACAAAAACAAGCAATCCAGTTAAAAAATGAACAGAGGATCTGAAAAGGCAGCTCTTAAAAGGCAAAGTAGAAATGATTAACAAATATATGAAAAGATCTTGAATATCACTAGCCATCAGGGAGATACAAAAGCCACAAAGAGGCAATACTTCACCCCTATTAGAACGGCTGTTATCAAAAGGACAGAAATTATCAAATGCTGACCTGGATGTAGTGAAAAGGCACTCTTACCTTCTATTCATGGGAATCTAAATTAGTACAGCTACTATGGAAAACAGCATCAAGAATTCATAAAAAAAAAACAACAGTATTCCATATTTCGGTTCCAGTTCCTTTGCCTCTGATCCACCTTCCTGCTGATAATGTACTTGGGAAGGTGACAGATGGTGGCCCAAATTCTTCAGCCTCTGCCAGCCACATGGGAAACATGGATGAAATTCCTGGCTCCTGGTTTCAGCCTGGCCAAGCTACTGTGGGTGTTCAGTGTTCAAGGAGTGAACCAGTGAGCACGCTCTCTCGGTTCCCCCTCCTCCTGCAGGCCTCCTGGCCCCTTCGCACTCTTTCCCTCCTTTACTGCCTTCCTCTCTCAGCCCTATTTATTTTATTGGAAAGTCAGATACACAGAGAGGAAGACTTTCCATCTGCTGATTCATTCCCCAAGTGGCTGTACCGGCCAGAGCTGCGCCGATCCGAAGCCAGGAGCCCAGAGCCTCTTCTGGGTTTCCCATGCAGGTGCAGGGCCCCAAGGCTTTGGGCCGACCTCGACTGCTTTCCCAGGCCACAGACAAGGAGCTGGGTTGAGAGTGGGGCCTCCAAGACTAGAACCGGCACCCATATGGGATCCTGGTGTGTTCAAAGCGAGGACTTTAGCCCCTAGGTTACTGCAGCGGGCCCAGTAAAATAACTCTTATAAAAGTACATTTACCAAAAATCCTACAGTCAACATTGCACATCATGGTGAAGGCATGAATTCGTTTGTTGTAAGACTGGGGGCAAGGTGGGACCAGAGCAGTGGTGCCTTAGGCTAATGCTCCACCTGCAAGCATGTCATCCCATGTGGGTGCCAGTTTTTGTCCTGGCTGCTCCACTTCCAATCCAGCTCTCTCTTACACTGTGGGAAAGTAGCCGAGGATGGCCAGAGGCGTTGGGCTCCCACATCTCCTGAGAGATCGGGAAGAAGCTCCTTGCTCCAGCCTCTCATTGACTCAACTCTGGCCATCGCAGCCAGCTGAGGAATGAGACAGGAGACGGAGGTTCCCTCCCCACTACACCCATCTCTCTGACAATCCGTCTTTCAAATAAAAATAAACAAATCTTTTAAAAAGGAGGCTGGGCACAAGGTAAGATGTCTGTTCTCACATTGCTGTCCAACATAGTACTGAAAGTTTAAAAAAAAAAAAAAGGAAAGCGTGAGAGTGAGAGAGAATGAGAGAGAAAGAGAACCTGTTTTTAGTGTGGCAGGTTATGTAGAAAATCTCAAGAAATAGAAAAGAAAAAGATTCTAGGATTAATAAATGAGTTTTGCAAGAATGCAGAAAACCAAGTTCACAAACAAAAATCAATTGTGTTGATTGCTAGTACATATTACTAGTTGGGTGAAAAATGTAATTGAAAATATAATCTCAGTTATATTCCCTGAGATAAACTGAATGTGAAGCTAACAAAATGTGTGCACTACTCACATTGAAAGCTAATAACAAAACAAAAGCCTACAGAATCACTGGCACTCAATGTGAAGTAACGCAAGCACGGCAGGAATGGGACACAGCACAGCTGGAGCAGGCTTCTTCATAAGAGAGCCTAAGCCGGCATGCACAGGGGGACACACGGCAGAGCCCCTCTCAAGGTCGTTCTTCCCTTTGTTAATAAACCTGCTCTGTCTGTAAACTTGTCTGTCCTGCTCTTACTTTCTTACACTAACGCCAAAGACTCATGTTCATATTCCCTAGGCCGGGTCTACAGGGAGGGTGTGGTTAACTGCAACAGTTCTTTTGCTTGCTCGGAATCTGCCTTGTTTCCTCCGTCCCTGAGGTCCCCTGAACAGGTCCTCCTAGGGACTCAAGGGGCCCCCGGAGAAAGCTCAGAGAGTCCCGGGGTAGGCCTGTGATGGTGAGGGGGGAGGGGGGAGGTGTGGGGCAGGAGGGGCCCAGCACTCTGAGCAGGCAATTGGCTGCTCACACAGGCAGGTGCTGGGGAGCAGCGGGGTGGGGTCTGCTTGGTTTCACCCAGTGATACCTGTACTTAACCAGCATCTATCCATCACTCCTGCTGTCTTAAGTGCAGAGTAGAGCATGGTCTCTTCATCCTGTTGTAAGCCTGGTGGTTGTTGACTTTCAACTGTCAGGGGAAGGAGACAGTTGGCATTCATTATGAGGAACTGAAGACCTGGCTGCCCTTGATCCCTTCTGTACCTGAGACCTGGAACTTTTCTCTGAGCTGAATCTCTGGACAGGAGAAAAAATCATCAGGAGAAATCCGAACAAGTGGAAGAAAAATCGCCAACAGGAGAAATTCCAGCCTGGGAAGTGTGGTCATTGAGATGAGCCAGCCACTTGGATTTCTTACTTTCTGGCGCCACCTGATGGCTCAAGATGGAAAACACAAGTCTGGACTTCCAAAGCAGGATGTGGGGTGGGAGGGGGTGCTTTGTGAAGCTTGCAGGAGGGAGATCTGAAGAGAGAAGCTCATCTCCTCTCGTCCCAGCTTTAAGACCAGAGACTGTGCAGATGTCTGATACCAGTGCAGACACGTGAGTCATCTCTGAGTCTTCCCCTGACCCACCTGCGTACAGCCCTTACCATAGGACTCAGACCTTCCTGGTGGAGATGCAGAAACAGAAGAGCTCTTTGGAGACAACTGACACAATCTGGCGACATCACATGTTCCTTGTGCTGTGTGTCTAGCGTGTGTACCTACATTTGTGTGGCCAGTGTTAGGCGGCTAGTGTGAGTGCTCAGCACATGCCCTTGGCCTTTGGTGCTTGCTGTGTGCGCCAGCGTGCTGCAGGTCTGCTTGAGAGCCCGAGCTCTGCGCTGTGTGCACTGCTTTGTGTATCCTGCTTTGTGTGCCTTGCACTGTGTGTACTTAGTTGTATGTTATGTGCTGCTTCCTGTGCAGTGTGCCCCGAGCTGCATGACTTGTATGCACAGTCATGAGTCCTACACTGTGTTGTGCTTCCTGCACTGTGTGACTGGTGGCTCACTGCAAGGTTTATTTCGACACTGTCCCTTGTCAGGGAAGCACACTGCCAGAGGGGTCGTCCTCACTGTCTGCTCAGGGCAAGTTCACGGTCATTTCTTGATCTCCATATTCTCCCCTCCCCTCAGTCTCACCAAGAGAGCTCAGGTTTCTGCAACTCTTCCCAGTATGCAGTCCTCCATGTTTAATGTCTCCAAGAAACTAGGTTGCCACTCAGATTCCCATTTTCGGAAACTTTTTATAGGGAAAAACCTTTAAAGAGGACTCTCCCTGCTACTTCACTATCAGTGAGCTGGAATAGGCCCAGGCGTAACCCTGGGGCCTTTCCAGGTCCTCAAAACATCCTGTTGTGTTCCCTCTAGCTCACACATTGCTCTCAGCATCAGCCTCCCTCACTGGCCATGCCTTCCGTTGCAGATGTGGGCTCAGAGTATCAGGGCTTGAAGGAGGATGTGTGTTCTGGTCAAAGCAAAATACAAATGGGCTCTGTGCAGTTCCAATCTGTCTGCTTCTGCAGACACAGCCAGGCCATGCCTCCCACCTGGGGAAGCATCAAACCTAATACTTAGTTGAGGGAAGTGCGGGTAGAACTGCTCTCCCTAATCCAGTGGGCCTTGAGGCCAAGGTAACCAAACCACTAAGTGGAATGCTGTCTTTGCTGTGTGAAATTACTGGAGTCTGCCACCAGGGGGCAGAGGCACTCTCCTGTAATTGCTGGGCAAGGGGCTTTTACTCATCTCTCCTGCTCCAAGGATCAAAAATTAGAGCACCCTGTGCCAGGGCTGCACCAGCATGGGAAGCTGCAATCAGCTTAATGTTGCTTTTTGAGTCTCATCACCTCCTCTCTGAGCATTTGATGGTTTTGCTGACAGCAGTGCAGTTCACAGCAGGCCTACGGGAGAAGTATAGAGCCATGCTGCTCATAGACAAAGGCACCTCATGGACTCAGGTCTCTGGTCTGAAGACCATTGCCAGGGAATGCCCAAAAACTGTCCTTGTGACAGAAATGCATGATTTGAGTGTGGGAAACTGTAGGAGACACTTGTGAGTGCTGAGTGGTATAAAATGGGACTGTGCCAGTAGGAACAAAGACAGAAGCACTGCCACCAGAACTCCTACCCCTGAAACTATCATGAAACACCCACTGCACCCATGAGGAAAAGGACTTAACTGTGTGATGTGTGCTGACAGTGCACCTGTGGGGCCTGGGTCCTGCAGTGTGGTCTGTGCTGAGCCTGAGTCCAGAGAACTGAGCCCTCCTGCTTGGGCACCATCCTGCGCGCCTGCAGCCATGAGGGTCGAGCCTTTCTAGGTGTGACCTGTACCCACAGCAGGGACAGGCTTCCTTCACTGCTGTGACCTCCACTGAGAGCGTGCCTTGTGAGGCGGGATTTGCACAGACTCCACCCCAACACCATCACTGTCGCGTCACTTGTGTTCAGTGTTGCTTGCATGTGTACATGAATACAAGAAATCTGCCCTTTCTTATCTGTGCTGAGAATGCACACATTTAAGGCTTTTGTTTTGTTGTTGTTTTTGTGCTGAGGACAGGGGCTGTCAGGGCTTATAGTTTTATAAAAATTCTGCACATTGGAAGACAAGGTCCTGCTGTGTGATCTGTACTGGCAGTCACAGGGACGAGAGAAAGTGGCCTCCAGGCATGATCTTAGTGAAACTGTGCGTGCACGTGGAATGAGATGGCCTCCTGGTGTCACAGTTCATCTGTCTGTGTGCCAGGGTGAGACATTTCCTTTCCTGCTCTTCACCATCTGTCACCGGCCCACATCCCTTAAGTTTAACTTGCTTTTTTGATACATTGGGTGGTGCATAATTCACGAATGTCTCAGTAGTGAGAATGGGGTCAGTACAGTCTTTTGTCTTGATAACTTGTCCTCCATACATGTGAATAATTTTGTAGATCACGTGTTCTTGGTTTCTTTATGATGTCATTTCATAGACAATATGCGAAGCTCTGATCATGTCATGTTGAATTTCAGGGAGTGGGGTTTCGGTCATCCAATGATTCATGGGTATGAAAGACAAGATTTTTGCTTCTCTTGGGATATTCAGAGAGGAAAGCACCTTGATCTGGCATTGAGGGCACTTAGGGACCTGCACCCAGACAAGGGCGGTTTCACCTTTCTCGGAGCAGGAGAGATGTGATACAGTGTGTGGGGACTAGCCAAATGTTCATCCCATTGTGAGAGTCCTGGTGATTCAGGATATGAGTATGCTTAAGGATGACACGATGTGAGCTGGAGGCAGATCTCAAAGAACTGGGTAGAACTGGAGCTTGAAAGGTTTAAGCATTGGGCAACATGAGTGACAGTTTGTTCTCACACACACCAATTTGTGTGTAACTGGGGAGTGATTGCAGTGTAATTGCTGAAGACATTAAGATCCAGTGCACTGTGGATCCAATGCATGCAAAAGAGTGTCCATTACACTGGTCCTGGAGGGAGACAAGGCAGGAATATGGTAGGGCTGAGGGTGGGCGTTGAAGGCAGATGGGGCCGTCAGATGGTTTGTTGTGGATCATGGGCAGGGTGTGGGAGGAGGACGCACCCAGGGCTCTGAGTGCGCAGGGAAAGGGAGCAGGGCAGAGCTCCATGTTTAGTGGGCTTCTCCCTCACTTGGTTGATTCTGGAACCACATGACTCATCATTCATTTTTCAGACCCAAGACATCTTTTGCTTATGGGTAAAGGGCATAAGGACCTTCCCCCAATTAAACAGAAATAATAATAACTTTTTAATAGCTTATCCTAAAGTCTATCATTAGGATGTGGCATTTCAGCCTAAGGCTAATAACCTCATTAAATTGGAAATATTGCAATTTGGGCAGAGTGCTCCATTAAACCACCCATACAATTTTGTAGTGTGACATTAAGAAATATAGTTGGCAAACTTATACTTGCACCAAGGGTAGGCCATATCATCCAAGAAGCATTAGAGAAGTGCTCTAATGGGGGTAAAAAGAACAAACCAGCAGCAGGTGGTACAGTAGAAAATGTGTGTATGGGCCTGGCATGGTGGCCTAATTGCTAAAGTCCTCACCTTGAAGGCATCACGATCCCATATGGGTGCCAGTTCTAGTCCCAGCAGCCGCACTTCTCATCCAGCTCCCTGCTTGTGACCTGGGAAAGTAGTTGAAGACGGCCCAAAGTTTTGGGACCCTGCACTCGTGTGGGAGACCTGGAGGAATTTCCTTGCTCCTGGCTTTAGATTGGTGCAGCACTGGCCATTGCGGTTACTTGGGGAGTGAATCATCAAACGGAAGATCTTCCTCTCTGTCTCTCCTCCTCTCTCTATATATTTGAGTTTGCAATAAAAATGAATAAATCTTTTAAAAAATGTGTGTGTACAGTGAGTTGATGAAGTCCCTTTAAGATTGGGCTGTGTGGCTTGTGATGAAGGACACAGGGATAAAGTCAAACTTCACATTCCTGTGATTCATGGAGAAGCAGGTCTCAAAGGCCCTGTGAGATTGGATAGCTGAGGTTTTCTTCTCTCAATGTACTTCCTGGAGTCCCTGTTACACCTGATTCTTAGTGAGAGAGGGCTCACCTCACTGAAATGCTGCATGCTCAGAGAGATGCTAGCACTCATTGGTTCCATGAATAGCAAAGGAGTATGAACCACTGCAGGCGGTCTTGGCTGGCCATGGCTTTACTGAACAGCAGAACAGCCCTGGGAAAAAGTCATTAGGAAATTACAGGCTGAAGATTAGCTGAGAAAAGGCAGGGAATTGAATGAAGTCAGTGTAAGGGCACCAGGAGGCATTTTTTCTTCCTGTCTGCCAAGAAAGGCCTTTGACGGATGGCCCATCCACATGTCAGAGATAAAATTGGACCCCGTGACCGTCACAGGCAGACAGCTCATGAAAAGGAGGGAGCTTTCCAGATATGCCCCTTCCTGAAACCTTTCTTCTCCACTGCATGTTTGTGGCTGGCTCAGAATCCAAAGGCATCAATCTAGTCAATTTACAGCAGGCAGAAAAGATCTGCAAGACTTCACTTAGGGGACTGTAGAATGAGGTGTATAAATCAACTACAAACACAGTCACAGAGGGGTGGTCCTGGTGAACAATGCCCCCACTCCGCATTCAGCACCACAGGCTGTCAGGCTCACCTCTGCTGGTGTTGGAGTACCAGGCAGAGCATGACACCACACTGGAAGTATGTGACACTCGCCAGAGGCCACACATGTGACCATCTGGGGCCAGAGAAATAGAGCCGTGCCTGACAACAGAGGAAGTAAATGAAAAGGTCTCAGGGGAGCACAGGATTATAAAAAAGATAAAGATGTCCTTGAGATTGTGTTTCCCACTGGCTCCTGCTCTGTCCAAGAATAGAGGCTGTCACTCCAGGGGCCTGAATGTCCCTTGTTGCAGTTGGCTGTTTTGTGTGTTGTATTTTTGTTTTAGTTAGCGTTGCATTACCACAATGAAACACCTGAGGCGGATGACTTATGAAGAAAAAAAAAATGTATTTGGCTCATGGTTCTTTCCTAGTGCAAGGCAGATCCTTTGGTTTAGCCTATGTTGATGGAGTTCTTGCTGGCAGACTCCTAAGGTGGGACAGGGTACCACATGAAAGAGAGGCAAGCATATCTTCGTCTCCTTATAATGCTACCAGGACCCAACTATGGGCTTCACCCTTAACAGTCCAATCCAATGCCATCACCTCTCAAAACCCCCATGTTCAAATACCACAACTGGATCAAATTTCTACCCTCCTAGTACCAGGAACATAAGACTTTGGGACCCAAATGGGAGTCTTGGGGTGGGAGAAGACATTCATGGCTATTTTTCCACTTCACAGAAATACTGTTTCATCAAAATATGTATGTATGTATGTATGTATGTATGTATGTATGTATGTATTATCACAAGAGGGGTCCTTATACTCACACCAGAGTGACTGAGTTTAGCAGAGGTGCAGTGTAACCATATGAGCCAATAGCAGTGAGGACCTAGACTCCAGCTCCTGAATTATAGTGCTCTGATTTGCACTGTGCAATGGGTGTGCACATTCCGCCAGGGTCCTTGGCAGCATTGCTGAGGTTGCCTTTCCTCCATGCTCTCTGCCTGGAAGAATTTGCATGGGCTGCTGAGCAGTGTGATTGAGGTGGCACTGATACGCACATTCCTACTGCCCTGCCAACAGGAGCTGAACCTGCTCCAATTCTGTTCAGCAAGCTGAAGATAACTTGACATCCTATTGAATTGAGTCCTTTGTAGAGGTAAAGAACATTAAGTAGATTACAGTTCTCCAATCTTGGCTATTTTCTGCTGTTTGGTGGAGAGATTAGAGGTAGTGAATACTTGAGTCACTTCTCAGCATGGAAAATGGCTTGTTTCCGGCTCATCTGAAGTTCCGGAGTTTTGTAATATGATTAAGTGAGGGATAAATGAGGCATTGGCTTATGTTCAATGGCAACAGCATTCCTTTGTGAATCTATTATATACCAGGAACTCAGCTGTGTTCTCGGGATGGAGAGCCGGGGAAGCACAGGCGTGAGGAGGCTGCTGATATCTCGGTATCACCACGTTTGAAGAGGCGTCTGGCAGTGAGGGACTGGGTTAGGGAGGCACTGATATTTTAGGAGCACTGTAAGGGAGAGGGAGCCTTGACAAAAGCTGGTGGGAGTGGCAGGGAGGAGCACATGGGCTTAGGACACAGAGTGCAGGTGGTCCAGAATCCTGTGGCTTGTGGAGGAAGCCCCTGGACATCAAAGGTTCTCCCGGGGTACCTATGGGCAGGGTAGAAAGGCAGGCATGCTATCTAGCCTTTAGAATGCTGATTCCAGTTAAAAGAACTGCTAACATTTGCAGGGGTGTAAGGAACTTTGTAGGGGTGAGGTCAGACTGAACTGGCTTTGTGGAAAGCAAAGGACACATGCAGTGGGAGTGAATGGACAGGACTGGGGCAGCCACGGAGGGAGGAAGTGAAACAGCTGAGGTCCCAGCTTTGCAACTGGGGGAAGACTGACATTTTTTCAGTGAGACGAGCCATTGGCAGAGAAAGGGTTGGACATTGTGCTTCCTTAGATTCACCTGCTGCATGGGACACTGACATCCCGCGTCACAGGTCCTGAATTGAGTGAGATTGACTTGGCTTCCAATTCAGTGTCCTGCTAGTGTACTGGAAGGCAGCTGATGATGGTGCCAAGTTCTTGGGTTCCTGCTGCCCAATGGGACACCTAGATAGAGTTCCTGGATCATGGCTTTTAGCCAGCATTGTGGGAGTGAGCCAGTGGATACAAAACGTTTGTTTCTTCTTTGTCTCCCTCTCTTTCTTCCTCTCTCTCCCCTTCCTTCTGCCTCCCCCACTTTGTTTCTTATCACTCTGGCTTTCTAGTAAAGATATCTGAAAAAAAAAATTGTAACATATCGCAGGTTTGAGGACAAACATGAACTGCTTACTTTTTTAAAGCTTTTTATTTCAGAATAATTAAACTTGCAGAAAAGTTATAAAATAGTACAGAGAATTACTATAAATTATCTATTTAGCTTCTCCTGTTTACAACTCAGAGAAGTGCAGTACATTGATTATATTGGGATCTAAATACTGTTACAAAGCCATTGTCTAAAGACAGCCTATATTCATATTTACCAGTCAAGGTGTCCAGCTTCACTCTGCCTTTTTGGCAGGTCTCACCCCCAACCCACATCTCTAGGTGCGATTCAACCAGACATCTGCCAGCCATAACTCTTGGCTCAGACCCTATCCTAACTAGTTGACAACTGCATTGTACTTCCTGCTGCTCCTGCCCCATGACCTGGGCAGTCACTCCCACAACCAGATTATCTGCAAGCATCACATAAGCTAACACAATACCAACCAGCCCATTCATCTCTCCCTGTTTTCCCTGAGCAACTATGAAAGTCTTTGAAATAGTCTCTTTCTCCCTGTATATCCTCTATTTGTCATTTTATGTCAAATTATGTCACTTCTTTGCTTAAGGGAACAGGTGCTTCCTCCATTGCCATTGGGATGGTGAAATGTTACTGAACATGAGGCATAGCAGTTGGGAATTTCTATCACAATGACAAACGGATCTACCTCTTCACTTCAGCCGTGCCTTCCAGGAGTTTGTCTTCCGCATGTATTTGTTCACCTGCAAAATGATGTATGTACAAGCTTACTCTAGCAGAACTGAAACAGCAGAATGTTACACACAATTCAAGCCCCATCAAGAGGAGAATGGATGAGTAAGTTAAGGTATACCCACATAACAGAATATTTTTGAAGCAGTGGAAAACTAATAATCAAAAGACTAGGAAAGCCCTCCATCTGCTGGTGTGAAAATGTCTACAGGAAATTCTGTTACCTGAAATACAAAGTAGAAAACAGTGTTTGAAAGGATGCTGCATTTTTTTTTTACAGTAAAGAAGGAGAAACAAACAACTCTATTTATTTGAGTGAGGAAGTAATCAGTCGACAAGAGCAGAGAGACAAAGGAAGACTTCTTGTTGAATAACTTATTAACATGGCATTTGATTTAGTATTTAAATCATGTTGATTTCTCTCTCTTTCTCTCTCTCTCTCTCTCTCACACACACACACACCTTCAGGGATTCCCCTCTGATGGGTCCTTTGAGCTGTGTAGTCCACCATAGTCAAATCTCTGCCTCCTTCTCATTCCATGTTGGATGGGGCTCCTCTTATGAAGGCTCAGCTACCTGACTGTGCTCCATCCCTTAGGAACCTCAGACGTGCCTTCCAGCCTCGAGTCTCTGCCTGGGTTTGGGGTCTTCTTTCTCTTGACATGGTGGAATCTCCCCAGGTATCAATGAGCAGCATCTCTGGCTGTCACCCTGTTACAAGCGCACTCGCTGGCCAAGCATGTCATATACAGCAGTTTGTTCTAATCCTGAACACGTCCCCCAGGCTACATTCAGGAAAGACTCTGAACACGGTTTAACTGTCCAACATTTTGGGATTCTGTTGTCTCCCCCCACTAGCCACATGTGCCAGTGCAAGCCCCACATATTTTTATCCAAAATCATTATCAATATGGTTTTGAATATGTGAAAAGAAAATATAACCCTGTGTTGAATAAAAAAGGGTGTTCCCCTCTCCTTGTAGTTAATGAAGATTTTTCCTCACTTACAGTTTTACAACTTCAACTCTCCCCATGATGTACATTGTAATCTTTGGAAATTTGCCTGATTTTGTTAATATTACATGAATTTTAATTTTAGTTCACGTTGTGTGAGTTATTTATCATTTTTGACAGAATTCATTTTGTGGGGCAGTTTTTGATCCACGTGAACTCGAGTGGAAACTTTGACCCTTCTCTTTTGTGCCCAACTTTTCCCATCATCAATGTCCCAAGGCAGTAACAAAAGATAAAGAATTTGGATTTGGATGCAGCTTGTTACCATGTGGATATCTTCTATTCATAGATAAATTGGTTTGCTCTGTTTAAGTGATTACACTAACTCTTTTTCTTATTCTTGAATTTTTGTGTTCGTGTTTCCACCACTCTGAGGAGGTACACCTTCTATCTTGGCTTGCGCAGGTGACCACGGCACAATACCACACAATCAACAACAGAAATGCATTTGCCATGATCAAAGTGCCAGCAAACTTGGGCTTATTCCTGGCTTTCAGGTGGTTGCCTTTTCACTGCACAATCACACGGCCTCCTTTTTTTGAGTGTATGGAGGGTGAGAGAACAGAGGCGGAGGGAAAGACAAGAAGAAGCAGGAGGAAGAAGAGGAAAAGGAGATAGGGGAAAAAAGAAATTTAGTGCTCGTTGCCTTGCTATAAGGATCTAAATGACCTCATTTAACCTTAATTATTCCTGTTGAGCCTCTCTCTGATAGCCTCTCTTCCTGGCTTCTAAGAATCACTATTTGAGGGCTAGTGCTGTGGCATAGCAAGCTAAGATTCTGTCTGTGACTGACTTCCCTTGTGGACACTAGTTGGAATCCCAGATGCTCTGCTTATTAGCTCCACATTGTAATGCTCCACATTAGCTCCATGCTAATGACCTGGGAAAACAGTGGAGGATGGCCCAAGTCCTTGGGGCTCCCGCACCCATGTGGGAGATTTAGGAGGAGTTCCAGGCTCCCAGCTTTAGTTCAGCCAAGCATTGGCCGTCGCAGCCATTTGGGAAATGAACCAGTGGATGGAGGATTTCTCTCTCTCTCTCTCTCTCTCTCTCTCTCTCTCTCTCTTTATCCTTATGTAATTGTACCTGCTGTGCCTATCAATTAAAAATATTTTTTAAAAATGACTTTTGTATTTATATTGAATATACACAAATTGTTAACACCTACCAAAACCAAACCTAAATCCCATATCTGATGTAAATATCCTCTGAATCATTTGTTAAATGAGATACGCTCTGTTCTGAGACAAATTCTATTCTAGCTGAAGACCTGTGAAACCAGTCTAGTTCTGTACTCCCAAAACAAACCTCAAATTACTTGGGGTGATGTCTGAATAAACTTGTCATAAGTTGAACATACAGTTAAGTCAGATACTATTAATATTTGATATCCTTATCATACCTTAAATGTACACAGAATACTTCCATTAGCCTATAGTTAGATAATTTTTTCTTTATTCTTTTAATTTTTATTTATTTATTTTAAAAAATCATTTATTTATTTATTTATTTTTATTTCCCCTGCCCCTTCCCCAAATCCCTTCTCCTCACCAAATTGCCCTATATTATTACTACAGCATAGCTCTTCAGTCACATGTTAATCATCGCGGGCATGGGCAATAGCAGAGAGTACAGCCTCCTATTGTTAAGATACAGCTAATAGTTTCATTGGGAGTCCATCTTTGATCTGGAAGTAGAAATGCACACTGCACTGCATCTTCACATCTGGACATAATAGTCTCCATTACACAGTCCTCACACATCCCTCTGAATTGAAAAGTCACAATACAAAATCAACAACAGGAAGAAAAATAGAAATGTATAACACCATGAATTTCTCAAGAGGTTTTGATATTTCAACAGTCCTGAATTGCTGGTGGTCCCACCATTCCAATCATGATGAAATCTCTCGAATCCACTGGCTGCTATAGTCCACATTAGTGTCTCCGTCTGCCCAAATCTTCACTGCCAAAGCTTGGCTGGGGTAGTTGATCAATTTGTTCTGTCCTCTGTCCTTTGCTATGGTACCAGGTGTCCTCTGAAGGCTCCGATGTACTGCCATATCCTCCATGTACATTGGCTATGCTGTTCTCTGCTCCATCTGAGCCACTGAGGAGGCCCGGCTCTGACACATCCACTCTCTCAGTCAGCCCATGGAAACTGCAATTCTGTCCATGGTTAGGGTTTTGAGTCTAGCAGTTCAGTAAGTAGGAAATCGCCCAAGAAACCTCTGAGGCCATTCCAGATCTGATTCTTGTGTGTGTTTGCCAATACAGGGTCTGGCACGTCTGTCACCCAAATCAGCCTACACACATACTGGTTGTTGCAATTGCTGGGTCAGTTCTGTCTCCAGATTTAAGACTGGAAGGCAAGTCTGAGGTTCCTAAGGGATGGAGCACAGTCAGGTAGCTGAGCCTTCATAAGAGGAGCCCCATCCAACATGGAATGAGAAGGAGGCGGAGATTTGACTATGGTGGACTACACAGCTCAAAGGACCCATCAGAGGGGAGTCCCTGAAAGTAGGTTAGTGCAAGAACTAAGATGGGGAGCAGCCCAGATCAGGCCAAAATACGATACAGGTGCAGGTCATACATTTGGTGCAGGTCAGGGTCAGGCCAGACTGGGTCAGTCCATATCACCAACTGGCAAATCCGAGTGCCAGAATGGAGTATGGGTTGGGCCGGGTCAGGGTGCTATATCAGCCAGTCCACATAAGGCCAGGATTAGGGGCTGGCAGGGCTTGGCTAGGCTGGGCTAGGCCATAGCCCCCATCAGTGTGTGAGTTGGAATTGGGGGTGGGCACCCACTGGCAAATGCCGAGGTGAAGAAGCTGTGCCAGACTGGACAGCAGCACCCATCCAGCACATGTGAAACACAAAGGGGGGTGGAGATGGTCCCAGTGAGGGGGCTGCCAAGTCCCCCTTCTGGGCCACTACTCCCACTGGTGAGCATGAGAGCTGGGATGGGGGAAGATCAGGCTGGGCAGGGCCACATCTGATGACCTACATGTGAGCTGGATCAGGGAAAAGTCAGGCTAGGCTGACTGTACCTTCTGGTGCATGCAGAAGCCAGTGTCGGTGTGGATTGATTGGGCTTTGCTGCAGCATCAGCTGGCAGATGCTGGCACAGGGGCCAAATTCTGACAGGCACAGGCGTAGCCTAGACAGATGCTAGCACCTGCTGGCACCAGTATGCCAGGGTCCCTGATGTGGAACATGTTCTGAGGGTTCTGTCCAAGTGATTTTGATAGTTCTGAAATGCTGCTGATCTCACCCATCTGAGGATGAAGAAGTGCTTTCAATGTTCATTGACTAACACAGTCAAGCTTAGAGTCTCCATTCACCCAGATATTTGCTGCCATTGCTTAGTTGGGGTAATTGTGCAATTTTTCTGCCCTCCTTTCTCTGCTATGGTGCCAGATGTCCTCTGCAGGCCCCAATGGGCTGCCATATCCTCCATTTGCATGTGGGCCTGCCATCCACTACTCTGTCTTTTCCACTGAGGAGTCCTGGTTCTGACACATATACTCTATAGTCAGACCACCAGTCCTGGACCTTAACCCCCATGTCCTGCATGCTCCCACCTGTGCCATCCACAGACCCTTACAACTCCACACACCAAGCTCCAACCAGTGTGTTGCCAGGCAGTCAATAGGCTTCACCTGGTGCCACGGGGCACTGGGCTGCCAGACCTGGTCTCTGCTGGAACCCCATCCATGGGGCTCATGGACCCAGCACTCAGTACAGAGGCAGGCCTAAGGACCGAGGCATGGTAACCCAGGCCCCACTGGACTACCCACACCCCCGCCTCACAATCCAGCACTCACCACATAGATGAACATAAGGACATAGGCCAGGTGACCTGGGCTCCATGAGCCCCCGACTCCTAGGGCTCATGGACCTGACACAAACCACACAGGCAGACCTAAGGATTCAGGCCAGGCGACCTGAGACCTGCTAGACCCCAAGCACCCAGGTTCAAGTACCCAGCACCCACCACACAGGTAGGCCTAAGGACCCAGGCCAGGAGACCTGGGCCTTGTCTGATCCCCTGCCTCTGGGGCTCATGAACCAGCACCCACCTTGCAGGAGGACCTAAGGAGCCAGGCCAGAAGACCCAGCCCCAGCCAGAGCCTCTGCCCCTAGGGCTCATGGATCTGGCACCCACCATGTAGGTGGTCCTTAGGACCCAGACCGGGCAACCTGACCTCGCTGGCCTCTTCACCCCTGGAGCTCATGGACCTGGCACCTACCAACCAAACAGACCTAAGGACCCAGCCCAGGTAACCCAGGCCCTGCTGGAGCCTCCTGAATTGGGCAAAATTTTGTAACACAAATCCTATTTTATAATTAAGTATTGTATTTAATACTTATGAGATTTTGTTTTGAATATTGACTGAAAGTGAAAAGCGAAATTGGTAAGCTTTTGAACCATTAAGAAGTGGAAATATTGAAAGTCAAATCCTTCTAGGTGGGAAGCCATCTATGCATTCTTAAATCAAAAGGATGAAATCAGAGTAAAAAAATGTGCGATAGATTCTAGTAGAGTCCCAAACCCAGTGAAGCCAACTCCCTGAGAGAAAATACCTTTTGGTTCAATGCCTCACATTTTGGATGCACTGGGGCCAGCAGGTTTGTACTGGAGCTTGAGGTGGGTCCACCCCCTGAGTCCTGTGGGGCAGAACCTTGCTGCAAGAGAAGCTCTACATACAGGCACATTCTCTAGGCTTCTGTTGGAAGCTTGCTGGTCTTTCGAAACCAAGATGGTGACCTCCCTCTTTAAAACTGAGAAAGCAGTGGTCATGTTCTCTGAATCATGTTTCAGATGATTTTCCCACTCCCTTAAAAAGGAGTCCACATGTGTAGCCAAGTAATTACTCAGCCTGTTGAATTTGGATCCAATAGCTTTTAGCTCATACCTTCTCATCCCCTTCAGTTCAGTATGGTGGTGCTTCTGTGAATGTGACCCCTGCTTTCTTTACTGGATGTTAGATCAGCCACACCAGATGTGTCCTCTTTAGGGCATGTTTTCTTCTCTCTCTCTTTCCCCTGACCCTTTTCTCTCGTTGTCTGTTCTCTCTCATCTTTCCTCTCACTTGCCCTTATGGAGTAAGAATCTTAGAAATCTTCAAACCCAGGTCACATCCACATTTTGCTTAGAGATCTCAGCTAAATATTCAGCTTACAGCTCACAAGTTCTATCTTTCATAAAGCAGTGACACAATCTAGCCAGAATTCTTTGCCACTTTATAATAAGAATTACATACCACCAGTTTCTAATAATCTGATTTTTAAAATTGGGACCTCACTTGGATGGCCTTTCAACAACATTCTGCTACTAGTGAATGGGCAGGGAAAGCATTTCTCTTTAGCTCTTGGATCATCTTCCATATCTTTCCCAAGCATTTCTGCATGACCAAGCAGCTGTCTATCAAAGCTTATCAAGCTCCCTGATCTCTCATTGCCTCTGATGGACTTTCAGATATTTTTTCTAGCGGCACTCCCAGTTCTCCTTCTAAGACTCTTTTTTGACTCTCAGGAAGTAAGTGATGTATTTTCTGAGAATGCTAATGCTACCTTACCTCCTGACCCACAGCTTGTCTGAATTTTACGTCCTTTGTTTGCCACTTTGTCCTCCCTCTAAGGCCCTGTGAGGTGTCCTGTGGCGTCATTGAGAACAGAAACAGATAAAAGTCCGAGGTCAACCTGATTTTCATTTCTGTGTAGCAAACCTGCTTGTTGGCATGGCTTGTTAAACATTTTGTTTCTTGTTAAAATTCAAAAACTGTTGCCAGTGTTTCTAGACTATTCTTTTCAACTGAATTCTGCTGAGTAGCAGAAATGACACAGACTGGAAAAAGTTGAGATTGGGGCTTAAGAACATTTTTTTTTTCTTGTAGAGTTCAAGAACCATTATTTTAACGGATATAAGGCCACACGTTTTTAAAAGTTGGTTTTTAAGAAAGTTGACTTTACAACTCACATAAATAATTTTAAATTTGTCCCAGGAATCAATGAGTTTATTGATTAATGTATTTGAGCATCATTCTCTGTTTTTCCCTCCTTTCTCATTTTCTCTTCCATCACAGTCCTAGTTTCTCTGTGCCTAAATAGGATGCCAGTGTCGCAAGCAGTAGCTTTACGCTCTATGCTATGCCAGCCCCAAATCTCTCTCTCCTTCTTTCCCACTCTGTGGTAGTTGTGCCAGGAAGCTCACCAAAATTAGTGATAATTTTCCTCAATAAGCCAGTTAACCCCCTCCTTATTTTTTCCTCTTCTTGTTTTTTTAATTGATCCCTGCCCTCCTGTTTATTATTTTCTTTCTTAAGTTAGCTTCCAATTTTTAATCTCATTTTTCTTACTTGCCTCATTTCTATTGTACACATTTAAAAGGATATATTTCTTTTTCAGTACTACTTTAGGTATATCTCATATATTGCTATATTTTCGCTTTCATTCCATTCAGTGTCTTTTAAAAAATTACTTTGTGATTTCTGCTTGGCTCATAGAGTGTTGGTTTTGCTTAAAGTTTAAAAGAATAGAGATTTTGTAGATGTATTTCTATCATTAATTTATAGCAGCATCCATTGAACCTGAATAATGCAAGGTTGATTTGATGTCAGTCCACCAGGACAACATAATGATCCTACTAAAAATGTACATACATATCAAACAGCAAAGTTTCAAATGCAGATAGAACTTTTAGAAAAAAATAAACATATCTTTAAAAAAAGAGGTGATAAAAAAAGTTCCAAAAGCAGAGTTTTGACTGGATACTGTGAAAGTAAAGGAAACCAACATGGTGCTCATGTTGGTGTATTTGTTTGCCAAATGGATTGGACTAAACATTGTGAAGCTATTTAAATGTGTAAATTAATGCTGAACAAATAAGTGAATATATTTTGGAGAATGAGAGCCAAGTTTCTTATTTTATTTTAATTTATTACAAAGGTGAGGGGATTGCAGACCCATGTAGGCCTCCAATTAGGATGGAAAAGGCCAAGATTGGTGAAAGGTATACTACTCCTTGCTTTTAGAATACATCAGCTTGAGAAGAACGAAGTTAAGCTTAATGAAACTGAGAAATCTAAAATCAATTTTGTGATGCTTCAGTATATTCATATGAACTTGTGAGTGTGTGCATATGGTGGCACTTTATGTGGGTAGATACAGAAATAAAAAATCAATGTGTCTACCCATCAGGTAGCATAGATATATAAATCTCCTTCTGACAGGAACCAGAGACTGAGTTGCCTATAGCAATGAATATAGCTTGCATCCAGTGTGTTGTTTCTAATTATCAAGAAAAAAAGAGCGAGCTAGCGAGAGATAGATAGATATCTTTGGAGAGTTGGTTAATTCCAAATTGTGTCAGGGAAAATACACAATGATCCCAGAACACACTGTGGTGCCAGCAAATAGGAAACTGCCAAAATGAAGCAAATCAAGAAGAAGTGATGGGTCGTCCTTATATAAGAATTCTAGTTACTAAATCCAGAAGAAAAGAGGAATATAAAAAACATAATCACCATCAGAACATTGCAGATGTGATTGTCGTAGGCAAATGTCATGGTGAATGTTAAATAGCAAGAACAAATTAAATAGAAAGAACATACTTTTCTAAGTATTCATCCCAAAGTCTTTAGCAATCATAAAGAAGAAAAATAGCAAATTTGCACTATAGCTCCTGGGCAAACCTATCTGAGCCTTGTAATCAAGTTCAAATTATGATTAATAAATAATCAGCATTATATGCCCACTGGTGCATGACAAAGGCAACCATTTGTTGCTGTCTTTAAAAAAAACAGAGCATTCAATCTAACCATGAGAAACATATGAAAATTACAAATTGAAGTCTTTCTGCAAAACACCTGTCCAGTAATTTTCAGGAAGGTCAAAGTTATGAACAACAAGGGAAATCTGAGGAATTATCACAAGGTAGATAAAATAAAGGAGGCAGGATATGTAGACATAATGTGAAATGTTTTTGTATCTGGAATAGAAAAAAATAGTTGTAAAAAATTTAGTGGAATCCAAATATATCTGTAACTTTGTTTCTAGTTTTATACCAGTGTCTTGTTTTAGTGAATTTTCTATGTAAGAATTTAGCATAAAAGAAACTGGGTGACAGGTATACTGTAATGCTTTACTATTTTTGCAACTGTTTTCTAAGTCTAAAATTATCTAGAAATATAATTAGATCTGTCTATGGAGGATAGGAAAACAACTGTTGAAAACCTTGGTAAATACAGAAAAGAAAAAAATCAAGAATTTATACAGCCTTTTTTTTTTATCAGAATGACATCCCTGGGTAATCAAATAGTAGATGAGGGAAGATATTTCCTCATGAAAAGAGTTGGAAAGAAGACTTGCAGTTTCCATTCTGTCTGGAGTTTGGAAATCATTAGTCCCATACTCACACCAAGAAAAAAATTCGAACAATATAAAGTCAATAATTCTTAGATCTACAAGACAATTGGGATCCAAGGGAAAAATCATTCCCCTCAAGATCACAGAGACAGAAAGGTAGATACTGACAATCACAACTTTCCAGGACAGAAACTGATGTGGAAGCCAGGACAGGTAAAAAAAAAAAACTGTATGTAGTGAATTATTGGAGGCTCACTAGCTGAGGAAAGATAAAACAGCAGTTTTGAAACATGACAAGGTCATTATCCTCAGTAAATCTGCCCTGAATGGAAAGATTTTTTTTAATAGTCTCACTGACTGGAGAGAATGGAAATACCCAGTCCTTCCTCTCCTATCCTTCTGATCTCATATTGGGAACTGATAATTAAGGAATAACAGTGAAACACTTGAAGTCACCGTCCAAGGTTCACTAAAAGATGAAAGCCCAGTCAAAGGTCTTTCCCTCAACATACCTTTCTGCCCTATCGGTATACCATACCTTTCTGCCCTGTAGGGTAAGAAGGAACTCCATTTCAGACTTAAGGAAACATCCATAGAAAACCCAAAGACAACAAGTGAAATAGACGCAAGGAATCTGGGAGGAATTTTACTTCCTCTGACATTTGCAGCAAATGATAAACATAGTTGGTGCCTAGCCTGATACAAATAAAAACCCAAATGTAGTGGCCTACTTATCTTAGTTCCTGTGTTATCCATTGTTTCACATATGGCTCCCAACAAAAAATTACAAGTCATGCTAAAATACAAAACACACCATCCGAATCAGAAAAAAAAAATATCAGAACCAGTTCAGCCACAGTAGAGATTTGGAAATTTTCATACTGACAGCCATGATTAGTACAATCATACTGACATGTCCATGATTAGTGGACAATATACAAGAACATATTGTCAATGTAAACAAATAGCTGGACACTCTAAGAAGAAAAAAATGAAAGTAAATCCAAGAGTATTGGATACCAATAGCCTATTAGTGGATACAAATGTGGTATATGTACTCATTGGGACACTATTTACTCTTAACAAATAAGGAATATGTCGTTTGCAATAACTTAGTTAAACTCAGGGTTCATCACACTAAGTGAAATAAACTAGGAACAGGAAGACAGGTACAATGTGACCTCACTTATTTTGATATCTGAATACATAGAATGTGGGGCAGGTGTTTGACGTAGTGGTTCAGACAGTGTCTGGGTTTGAAATCAGGCCCCACTTCTAATTTCAGAACCCTACTGAAGAACTCCCCTGGGAGGCAGCTGGTGGTGGCTCTGCCACCTTGGGGGAGGCCTGGATAGAGTTCCCAGTTCCCAACCACTTGAGAAGTGAATTAGCAGATAGGATCATTCAGTCTCCCCCCTCCTCTCCTCCCTGTGATGAGAAAACATAAATAAATAATAGAACTAATAGAAATAGAGAGCACTCACAAAAGAATGGTTACTAGAGACTGACATAGTGTTAGAACTGGTGAAATGCTGATCGAAGGATATACAATTTCAGATGGGTGAATAGGCTTGAGTGGGCTCTTTATGGTGGGCACATTATGGTGACTATAGTTAAAACATATTTCATATTTGGAAACTGCTAAGAGAAAACAAAAATGCTCACTTTGTGAGATAATGTATGTAGTAATTAGCTGGATTTAGCCATTCTACAATATATGCCTACAACAAAATATAGGTCACAAATATACACAAGTTTTTGCACCCATTGAAGTCACAACAAATAAAGCAAGAATAAATTAAAAATGCTGTAATGGAAATAGATAATGCTTTTGATGGGCTCTTGAGCCAAAGCACAAAGGAAAAATGAATGAGTGTGAAGAAATTACTTGATGTGGAATCTTAATTGCATAAAGAAAAAGATGGAACAGAATATCTAATAACTCTGTGACAATTACAAAAACTTTTATGGGGCCAGCACAGTAGCATTGTAAGCTAAGTTTCTGCATATGGCACCCGCATTCTATGTGGGAAGCAGCTGGAGCTGTGGTTGCTCCATTTCTGATGTGACACTCTGCTTATGGCCTGGGAAAGCAGCAGAGAGATGGCTTACGTCCTTGGGCCCCTGAACCCAAGTGGGAGACCTGGAAAGACCTTACCTTCTGACTCTCTATCTCTTTCTCTCTCTACCGCATCTCTCCTTGTTTTCTGTAATTCTACATTCCCAATAAAAATAAAATAAATATTTATTCTACAATTCATGAGACTGATTTAAAGATTTTAATGTGCTTATGATAACATGAGAAGGTGAAAAAAAGAGAGAACAAAATGAAGGCAGTGTTTGAAGTAATCATGGCCAAGAATTTCCCCCCAAATTAATATGCAATACCAATAAACACAAAGGTCTCCAAACAGAATACATATAACAAGTCTGTATTCAGGAATATTATATACAACTTCAGGAATTCAAAGACAGAGTAAAATCTAAACAAACAAACAAGAAAATCACACACACACACACACACACACACACACACACACACACACACACGGATAGACGTCCCTTATGTATGGAGGACCAAGCATAAGAATTACATCTGAGATCTCTGTAGAAACCAAGCAATCAACAAGATAGTGTTGTCAAATGTTTAAGCTACTGGTAGGAAAACAAAAGTAACCTGGAGTTTTGTGCCCAGTGAAATTATCTTTGAAAAGTTAAGGGCAAATAAATAATTTCTTCCTGCCCACCCCAATGAGGAGTTTGTTTTGCAATAAATGTTCAAAGAAACTTCATGGAAAGAAAGAAAACTATATAGGTAGGAATCTTAGACCGACATAAAGAAAAAGGAGCATTACAGAGGGAATAAATCGAGCTAATGCAATCAGTTATTTTTCTTCAAAATTTTCATTAGCAATGCTTGTACATATTTGTGGAGCACAGTGACATTTCAACATATGTACATAATGTGTACTGATCAAATCAACATAATCAAGATTTCCCCCTTCTTTGACATTACTCTGTGATTACAGTCTTGATGCTAATGGGAGAGGGAGAAAACACAGGCTGTATTCAGCTGCAAGTGAATGTGCTGAGAAGTCTGTGCCACTTCCTGTCAGATACCCGCCTCCTGCCACCACCCAACAGCAATGCACGGTCACTGTCCTGATCTACAGCTAGCCGCTGTTGGAAAACTAGCAAGCAGGCTCCTTGCCTGACCCTGTAAGATGTTGAAGAGCGTGCTCATTGCCCCCTGTGAGTGTTGGGCCACTCAGGTGTGTTGTCCAGTGAAACGGTCCCAGCTGTCTAGGTTCGTTCTGGTCGGTTTCAGCACAGCATTTCTTTTCTAACAGGAGCTGCTTTTTTCTTTGATCATGAACTATGTAATATGTTATTGTAAGCTATTGTCATCTAGCTAGGATTTTACTCCTTCTATCTAATTCTGGATTTAGTACCTGTTATCTAGCCCTTTATCTCCTCCCATCTTTCCCTATCTTCAGTAATTACTAATCTGTATTCAGAGTGAATTTCTTACATTTCCACACATGACAGAGAACATCAGTAGCCATCAGGGAATACAAACAAACACAATACAAATAATAAAAACATTTTTCTTAATATTAAATAATCTAGAAGATACCACTTTTTAAAGGAGTTGTAACAATTAGTTGTATGTTGTAACAAGAGATAAGGGAAATGAATGCAACAATTTTATAATGGATGAGAAGAGGAATTCTACGTACTCTAACACCATTAAAGTGGTAGTATATTTGAATGTGGGAATGGATGAATTCAATGCATATTGCAAACACTATTTTCAAAAAGCATATTGATATGCTAAGACTCTTAAATGAGTGTTAAAATGCTCAAGTAACACTAAAGGGGATGAAAAAGGAAAACATTAAAAAAATTGTTGAATACAAATACAAATATAGTAGGTGATGCATCAAATTATATCAATAATTCATTCATTCATTAAAATAAAATGTTCCGTTGGCTCAAAACCTAAGACCCAACTATACATTGCCTTCTGTAAATCAGTTTTTACTGTGAAAAATTGAAAGTGAACAAAAATATTCCCTGCTAACACTAATCAAAAGAAAGTTGGAGTAGCTGTATTAATTTTAGATGTATTATACTTCAAAGCAAGGAAAATTATCAGGATTAAAGAAACATCATATAATAAAAAATGATTAATGCATCAAGGCAATATCTTAGTCCTAAGTGTGTATGCATTAAAGAACAGTATCAAAATTCATAAGACAAAAGAGATTCAACTTCAAGGAAAAATGTGAGACTCAAAGATGATTTTGCTATGATGCTGGAGACTGGAATACCACTTTATCAGTAATTGATAGATCCAGCAGGGAAAAAATCAGTAGGGGAATGGTTGAACTGAGCAACGCCATCTATCAACTGGAACTAATTGACATTTATAGAATACTTTCTTCAACAACAGTAGAACACACTGTCTCTTGCATTTTACACACAGTCACCAAGAGAGATAATAGTCTGAATCATAAAACATAACAAACATTGTGGCAAAATAAGTATCTTGTCTTTTTACATCTCTCAGCTAATGATCTGGGTGCTGATTATCATGAATAGGTGACAACAAAGGGTTGCAATCTAGATATGAGAAGAAATGTGCTCTTCTGCATGGACTCCTTTCTGCACGTGTCACAGCCTCCCCGACTATCAGCGGGTAGAAACTCTCACAGTGCATTTTCCTAGTCCTTGGAATGTTTGTGGGTTAGCTCCAAGGTTTAAACACAATGTTCATCGTTGGATGGATGGTAAGAGAGGATGTGATTGGGAGTGGTTATTCAGTTATTGAAGTGCTCCTCCCTGCATTTGTGTCCATTAGTTGAGCAAAGAATGGGAACCAAGTACAACTGGATGGCCCTCATGTGCATTCCTGGGTTAAGGAGGGGATCAGGCTCATCCCCAGAATGGTCTTGTACCTTGCTAAGGATATTTTGAGTTCTTGACTTTTCATATTTTTTGGATTTTTCTCTTCATATTGCTACATCAATTTTATCTCTTCGAGTTTCAGTGTCTCATAATTATGCAGAGTAATTCTAAGTTGTGCAGTATTAAAAACAATCAAGTTATTAAATCTCAGAACTCTTAAGTCAGTCTGAGGAACAAAATTGTCTTTTGCTTCTCGGAACTTGGTCCAAATGCTTGCAGTATTCATCCTCTTTAAACAGGACAAAAAATAAATAATTGCAATTGATATTTCAGCTGTTCTGGTAGCTGCCATTTCTTCAAAGAACCAACATTTCACAACTGATTGTTCTGAGGAAGTTCCACATATGTGAATCTTGCAGCCCCAGATACAGTCCTGTTCTCCCTTGGTCAAATAAATTATGAATGGTTCTGGATATGGATTTATATAAGTGCTATTGGTTCTCATGTATGTCGTCTTTGTATCAATCAGAAAAATAGGAAACTAGTTTCACAATTTTTTTTAAATTAGAGAATTATTGAATCATGCATCTCCAGTACCTATGAATCATGGAATCTGCAATCTGCTGTGTTACTCTCATTGAAAAGTATCTTCACATATAGGTCTAGATTTACATGTGTAGAATACTAAAGTCACACCAGGGAAATCCTGCAACCATTCTCCTTGAAAATGTCAAAATTCAGCCTTTTTTCAAATATTTTGTGCATATAAATTCAAAAGTATCAAGAGGCTAAGGGTCTAAGAGTCATGATATCTTAAAAAATGCAGCTGCATGGCCCAGTGTGATGGCTCAGTTGGCTAATCCTCCCATTGCAAACACTGAGATCCCACAAGTACACCAGTTAATGCCCTGGCTGCTCTGCTTCCCCCTCAGCCCCTGCTTATCGCCCAGGAAAGCAGTGGATGATTGCCCAAAGTCTTGGAATCTTGCATTTGTGTAGGAGACCTGGAGGAAACTCCCGGCTCCTTGCTTCACGTTGGCTCAGCTCCAGCCACTGGGGAATGAATCAGCAGGTGGAATCTCTCTCCCCTCTGTCTGTCTCTCTTTGTCTCTCCTCTCTGTGAATCTGCCTTTCCAATAAAAATAAATGAATCTTTAAAAAAAAGATGCAGCTGTAGATGCTAAGGCAGAGTACAGATTGCAAATATAAGGGATCTTCAAAAAGTTTGTGGAAAAAAATATATATGACAAAACCATGCACAGACTTCAAAATTTTTGACAAAAATAAATACATCTTTTAATTCTACTGCCTTGCAAACATTTTGAAGAGCTCTCGTGTGTCTGCTACAGCAGGAATACTCCATTGTTAGAGGAAGTTCCTGGTGAGAATTAGTGATTTGTTCAGCATTAGTTACATACCACTGGCTTTATAGAGGTGATATATAATTGTAGTATTATCCCCTACTTTAGCTGTCTAGGAATTAAACCTAAGACTGTGATATCCAATGTTAGCTAGTAGATGCCAGAGCCAGAACGTTAACTGAACGTCTGTCAGAAGCCTTATACTTGGACATGACTGCATAGAAGGAGATGATAATGGAGGGGTCGGCCTGTATCTTGCCAGCATCTCATCCCCCTAATTCCCTAGTCATCTGCACCCATTCTCTATCAGGGTGCAATGGTAAGAGCAGTCTCTGCCAACTCATGAGCTTTGCCAGTGGTCCTCAGCTGACTTATGTATTTTTCCTAGCATTCCTACATAACTGCTCTAACCCTGTTCAAATCACACAGCCATTCTAGGAGAAGGCATGAAAGTGAATCTGCACATTAGAATCATTTGCTGCTTTAAAAAAAAAACTCTTTAAAAAATGTTTTATTTATTTATTTGGAAATGTCTCTCTAGAGAATGATCTGCCAGAAGCCAAGAAACAGGAGTTTTATCTGGTTTTCATACATGGATGGAAGGGAACCAAGTACCTGGGCCATCTTCCTCTATTTTTTTTCCAGGCCATTAGCAAAGAACTGGAAGGGTGTGCAGAGAAATCTTCAATACACTAGTGAGGAGTAACTAGTCTTTGTGTCCCACCTAGTAAGGTATGAGTGAATCCACGCTGACCGTTTCCAGTTTGATTCTAAGCTTTCCTTGTTGTTCTCTGTTGATCTATTCTAGATTTTTTGTTTGTTGTTTGTTTGTTTTGAAGAGTTTTCTCTGCACACCCCTCCTAAAACTGTTCTTCACCTAAACTGTTGACACATCTTGTTAGAGTTATAAGCCAGTCTAGACTACCTGAAAAAAAGCCAGGTTCAGCAAAATTATACTTCAACACTATAAACAGCTAAATACTATAGTGAAAATAGACACGAGACAGCTGAATAGTAATCCATATCCATTTTAAGGTGTATAGAACCCGGTTGTATATAAACTAAAATTGAAATGTCAATGAAGAAGTCACAGGATTTGGTTAAGAACTTGCATTTTTTTAAAAAACATATTGGTTACTCAATACTATGTCAATTAATTCCATAACATTATAAATTGTTGCTGATGTTATGTTGGGGCTTTTAATTGATCGGGATGATACTCTGTTGGCTCTACCTTCAGACCAGAAATGGTCTCCCCAAGAAACCATTGAATTTATCTGGACAATAAGATGCTGGACTCTATGCTTGGTAGATACTTGCAATGAAAGAATCTCAACTGAACTTGAACTGTGGTAATGCAACAAGGTGGAGGAATCCACCATGAGGGGAGGGTTTGGGAAGGGGTGGGGGGAATCCCAGTGCCTATAAAACTGTGTCACATAATGCAATGTAATTAATAATAATTTTTAAAAACCCAAAAAACAAACAAACAAAAAAAAAACCAAAGAACTTATGGGAAGTGGAGCTGGGACATGAAAAAGTGCATATTGTAGATGCTGGCATCATAGCCAGAATTTTGACCATTTTGCCACAAGGCCAGTCCCCATCTGCTGATCTTTATCCTCCTAATACCCTTGTTACAGGAAGACAGTTGAAGTCACATCCCAGGAATATAGGGATTTTCAATGGAACACCAGAATAAACATCTTTAAAGCACTCTAGATTATTGCAGTTGGAAGAAAACTTGGGAACCACACACTTACTGTTATCTTGGACAGTACTGATTTCATATGAAAATCAAGTAAAAGAATTTTTAAAACAATAATGAAGCCAAACAGTGGAATTAGAATTGCTGGAAGAAGGCTGGGCAGGTGTAATTTTCAGGAGCTTCTCCTGCTGATAGAGAAGGGAAGTTCCTGGATGCCAGACCTGACAACTCCCTGAAGTGTGTAATCCTTCCTAGGCATTAGGAGCCTGGATTTTAGAATTTTCCTCCTTATTGCTTGAAACTATGAGCCATCTAATCACTATTTAATATAATAGTGAGGACTGACATCCCAAATGCTTTCCATGGAAAATATCTTTGTTCCATTTAATTTTTCAAAAAAACTTTATTTATTCCTAAAAGATGAAAAAAAATCTTGTATATATGGATTTGGGAGCGTGCTAGTGCTTCTGACCATATCTTCCCTCCTGCCCATGTGCACACCCTGCCTCCTCCTGCATTTATTTTTTCTTTTAAAAATTAAAGGGCATATCATCAGTCTTTTTATCTTCATATTCTAAGGGAAGTGTTGTATTCCTTTGGAGGAATCATATTGTCTCCTCATGTTTCTCATGTTTGTACTTTTTGTTTTTTAAAGATTTAATTTATTTGTATTGGAAAGGAAGATTTACAGAGAGAAGGAGATAAAGAGAAAGATCTTCCAAGTACTGGTCTATTCTCCAGTTGGCCACAGCCACAGCCACAGCCAAGCGGATCCAAAGCTAGGAGCCAGAAGCTTCTTGGTTTCCCATACAGGTGCAGGGTCCTCTGCTGCTTTCCTAGGCCACAAGCAGGGAGCTGGATGGGAAGTGGAGCAGCTGGGACATGAAGTGGGGCTCACATGGGATCCTGGTGCATACAGCAAGGATTTAGCCACTAGGCTATTGTCCCATGCCATGTAGATGTATTTATTTATTTTTAAAGATTTATTTTTTAATTGGAAAGTCAGATATATAGAGAGGAGGAGAGACAGAGAGTAAGATCTTTCCACCATTGATTCACTCTCCAAGCGGCCACAATGGCTGGAGCTGTGTCAGTCCTAAGCCTGGAGCACAGAGCCTCTTCCAGGTCTCCCACATGGGTGCAGGGTCCCAAGGCTTTGGGCTGTCCTTGACTGTTTTTCCAGGCTGCAAGCAGGGAGCTGGATAGGAAGCAGGGCTGCTATGACTAGAAGTGGCACTCATATGGGATCCTGGCACTTGGAAGGTGAGGACTTTAGCTACTAGGCTACTGCACCGGGCTCCTGTGCATTTATGTTTAAGCATTTGTCAAAAATGCTTGGTGGTTTTCTCTTTTTATAGATTTTATCTTTGAAGATTGCTTTTGTAGCTTAGTACAGTATATGCTTCTTCAGTGGATATTCAGAGGAAGGGAAGTCGGAAATGTGCTCTCACTTCCTGGGTTTAGGTGGGCACCCTGCATCCCACTAGTGCTCCGGGTGGAACTCGAGGTTTCTATGATCCGCAGAATTCTCAGGCAGTATTACCAGTGACACAGGCTGGTGCACTCTCCCCTCATTTTCCTTTAGGAAGATGGCACTTCCTGATATTGATTGTGATACTGGTTGGAGCAGAGCAGATCACTGCTGACTGTGCTGTAGCAGTGCCGGAGGGGATGAAGCAAGCTGGCTTCCCTGCTCGGCCTGGCAGTTGTTCAGACCCGTCAGCTCCCCAGGAGCAGGTCAAGTCAGTGGGTGATGGTGGATTTTGGAATTCCCTCTCAGCTAAAACCACAACTGGTTGTCCTGCTTGTCATGCTGTGATGGTGACTTAGAGCTGGTAGCTGGCCATGCAGTGTGACTGGCTACAATGAGTGTCTTCTCTCCTCCTATCCCATGGAGCCTTTGTTGGTTTTTTCCTTTTGATTGAAGATGTCTGCCCATCAGATCCCTGGAACTATGACTCATCCTTTGTTCTTTTCTTATCCCAGAGCAGCTAACGTTAGTATGACCGCACTATTTAGTCATCTTGGCTCTCAATCTCTTCATTTCAAACCACACTATTTGCCCCTGACCGCTGGTCCATATTTCCATCAGCTGTGGACTGAGGGTGGGGAGATCATCTCAGGCATATCCATAGCTATCTCCTAAGAAAGTACTGTAGACATAGTAGTTAATATTAAAGCAATGATTGACATGCCCAATAAGGTGATAAAATCTTGCGTCTCAAGTGTTTTAGAAAGGAAGGTAAGATGCCGTGTGTTGAAAGGAATTGGAATTATTTTGCAGCCTCAGCTTGTTCTTAACCATTGGCCTTGTGCAGTTTACACCATCTCTTTTGCTCTCATCTGTAAAACAGCAGCTGAGAGTACTTGCTTATTGTGCTTGTCATGAAGATTAATTTATGTAGCCTACATAAGCATCCAATCCACAATAAGCCTTTAGAACTACTAGTTTCTAACATAAACTCAGGCATTTGACTCCCCTGTCTCTTGGTCCTCAGCCATTACAATGCACAATGACACAGCACCATGAGAGTTCTTCAATCAGCAATCTGTTCTGCTTTGGATGGGGCATACGCAGGTTAGATTGGGTCACCCAGAAACTCGTCATCAATCCCAAGTCTTTTATGTAATCCAAGCACATGATCAGGGATCTTACACCCTAAACTTGAATCATCAATCTCAGTGCTAATGGAATATAGAAAAACACTTTTCCCTGGAAGATCACTAAAAGGTCATGGTCTTGTTTTCCTCTGATAGATTTTCTGTCATGTTGTATAGTAATGTTCAGTTGGGTGCTGAGATTACTGTCCTGGGAACAGCTGTCATCTCTGTAGCTGTGTTACCCAACCCCCCAGAGGGCCTGGAAACGTCTCTGGAGGTGACTCCTTAATCATCTCTGGCATCTAATTTTTAAACTATTTTTAATTTTCAGGGCTACAGATGAAAATATTAGCTGTGGCATAGTCCTCAGTCCGTGACACACTCAGTCTCTGCAAATTCCCTTTTTCTTCCTGTTCCCCCTTCTCCTCTTCCATTTTTCTTCCTTCCTCCTTTATTCTTTCCTACTCCTTTGCTGATTTTTCTCTCTTCAATTATTAATTTCCCCTTCATCCATAATTTCCTTTCCCATTTCACTTCCATCCTGAACTTCAAAATGTGTACACATTATACCGAAAGAAAATCCTTTGAAGCCACTTTTGTACATTTACCCATATAAAATTGAGTTATTGTGTGACATATGGTTAATGCAAGTGCTGCTTAATTTATTATCCACAGAAATGCTGATGTATGAAAATCTAATTCCTTTCTTGGACTTGTGGTAAAGATTCTACACAGAATTAAACAGGTTTTTCTGATTGTTTGCTTGAATAGTCACATTGGTTTTTAGTTTCCAAAATAAACAGCTTCCAATTTCACCAAAGTTCCGGTAGCTTTTAGCATGATCAGAATTTTGCCAATCAGATGTCAGTATGTTAAATATGTTTAGGCAACTGCTGAGGTTAACTGGACATTCACTCTGTGGCAGGTATCCTGCTTGATTTTCCATGCGAAAAGTTTTTTTATTGTCCCTTGTCCATTTTCTTCTGTAGGATTTTTGGCCTTTTCCTTGTTGATTTGCAGAAGTTTTTTGTGTGTTTTATAGAAAAGAACAAATCTGCCTTCCATAATTTAAATTTGTCTTTGCTAAAACAGAAATCTCCAATTCTGAATGAATTCAGTTTGTATATCCTTTCCTTTGTGTATGATTTTTAGAACTTAATTAATAATTTTTTTTTACCTGAGTTCATCATGGCATTCCATTTCTTCTACTAGGTCAATAGTCGCCTTCCTTATAGAAGTTTAATTTATTTAAAACATTTTTTGTGCATGTGTAAGATAGGAATACAGATTTTCCTCTCTTTCTAGAAGTAGACAGCTTGTTCAGGCAGGTAATAAACATATCCAATAGTAATGTAACCATCATTACACATAGCTCAGCCTGGACTGTGAGGGCTATCCCGTTGCACTTGTGCTAAAAGCACATTTTAAAATTAAACTGGCTTGTGCTATGTCGTATTTTAAATGTATGCTCCCTATGATACATTGAATTTTCAGAAAATTTTTATGAAGCTGTGGGTTTCTAGAATAAATTTCTTAATTTCCCCCAAAGAAGGTAATTACAAAAGTAAGGGCCAGTTAGTATAAAGAAGTCAAATGCATATAAGACTTGTCATGATCATTTAAAAAAATTAAACATGAAACTAGAGACAAAATGAAGTCAAGTGAGCATAAGTTTACTGATTTTTTTAAATTAAAAGGATGCTCTTTTAAATGTGCTGATGGAAAATTCTACTGAAATTGGAATAGAGAGGAATACAGGAGCAAGCCGTTGGCACAGAAGTCAAGACACCACTTTGGATGGCTTCGTCCCACCTTGGAGTACCAGGGTTCAAATTCCAGATCCACTTCCAATCCCAGCTTTCTGTTAATGTGCACCTCTGGAGGGAGCTGGTGATGACAGAAGTCATTGGGAAAAACAAAATACTTGCTAGAAGGGATAGAAGGTAAAGTGATATTATCGTCACAGAAACAAAATGAGACACAAATGGATTATAAGACTAAAAAATAAAAACCAGATAAATGTGAGAAGCCCAAATATTGGAGTTATAAAAAGTAAGAACAAATAGAGATGTGAAAATGAAATTAAAATTAAATAATTACAGAAGTATTCTTAAATTTTCAGACAAAGGTCCACAGATGAAAGATTCCCATGAACACTTGACACGGTGTAGGAGAGGGAATTGCACAAAGCTAACCACCAGTATATTCTAGAACATATTGGCAAAAGGACACTATGGAAAAATGATGAATCCAAAAGCAGAGACTGTCAGTCTCGTTGAAAACAGAGTAAAGTTCCTTGAGACAGGTCTCAACATGGGATCCCCAGTGCTATGCACTCTTCCTTACAAGCATTTGCTGCACTAAAATATAATGCATTAGGGAAGAAAAAAACAGGCATGTATGAGCGCTGAAAAGAAAATAATACAATAAGCAGAAATATTTCCTAAAATTATAAGAGAAAGCTGCAGGATGACAACTGGGCATTAATCTACAAGGACAAAATGATCCCCCGGGAAGAGTGCCTGGGAAAGCTGGGACATGATTCACAGTTTAGGACTACTGGGGTATTACTTCTTCTCTCTAGAGAATTGAAACATTTACTTGATACATTTAAAAAGCAATTTAAGATTCATTGACAAGAATTGTGAAAAATCAGCGAGAATCAAATGTGAAAGCTTAGGTGAGATGTGGGGTTTTTTTTAAAAGGAACTTAACCAAATTTATTACCAGAAGTGATTACAGTTTATATATATATCAGTAACAAATAAAAGTGTTAAAGTGTTGATAAGATTTTCCCCTTACTTCGGAAAGTGCAGACCTAGACAACATTACAAAGGCAGATTCTACCAACGTCTCATGAACCAGCTTGCCTATTTTACACAATCTACTGAAGAAAATAGAGCTTGGATATAAGTTTCCAATCTCATTTTATGAAGTCAGTTAATAGCCTTGGTACCAAAACAGAAGAAGTAAATTATAAGTAAAGAAAATGACAGACCGATTTCACGGGTGAGGACACATTTGGAAATCAGAAATGGGACGTCAGCTAATTAAACCCAATGGTGTATTTTTGAATTAATGAAACAAAGTGATTATGGAAAATTTATCCCAGCAATACAAAAATGCCATCAAAGAAGATTCAACATTAGATTATTTCATTATCAGAAAATCTAGCAGTGAGACACATGGTTGCATAGAGAAGAAAAGCACATCATTTTCTCATAAAATTATATTTAGAAGTTCAGTATTATTTGCAATTAAATCCACAAAATAGGAGACCTAACAATCTGTAAGAACAAGAGAATCCAGTGAAATTTATAGAAACCAACATGTAAAATGACTGGCATCACCTTAGTCCAGTGATATTGAGAAAAGGACATTGAGAATCAGTCAGGTTTACTTTGCAATAGAAATAGAACCTGTAAAACAATTGGAAAATTTAACAAAAATTTTCAAAGAAGATCTCAAGGATAAAAAATGATTTGCTCTGTGATAGTACCTGTTTTCCAATTAAACTTTTTCATTTTAAATTACTGTAGATTCAGATAAATGTGCAAGAAATGGTGTAAAGAAATTCTGTGTATGCTCTGCTCAGTTTACCCAAGTGGTGACATTTTGAAAAGCTGTATCCCAACATTACATCCAGATAACGCTCTGAGAAACTGTACTACAAAAGCATGACCAAGAAATAGACATTGATAAAGTCCACTTACCTCCTGATTTGTACTTCCCCAAGTTTTCCATGCACTCATTTATGTGTGCATATGTGTATATTTATGTTTAGTTCTTTGTAGTTTTTCCACACCTGTGAATGTATATATGTGCCTCCAGACTCAAGGTACAGAACGTCTAAACCATCCCAAAATTTCTCATGTGTCCTTTCATACTGATACTCATCTAATTCTTCATCTCTCCTGCATCCCTAAGTTGGCTGCCATAAATCTGTTCTCTATTTGTATAATCCAGTCATTTAAAGGATTTATAAATCTTACATGGCATAGTCTTTTGGGATTGGCTTTTCTGCATAATTCTCTTGAGATATGTTCAAGTTGTATGTACATCAATAATGTTCCTTTTTATTGCTGAATATTAATCCATGGCATAAACATGGTAGCTTTATTTTTAACCATTTATCTACTGATGAATGTTAGGTTTGTTTCCAGTTTGGAGCTAGTAAAAATAGTTACCATGAGCATTACTTATATGCACATAATTTTGTGAACAAGTAATTTCATTTATCTGGAATAATTAACTGGTATGCAATTGTTAGGTTACATAATAATTATATCTTTACTTTTATAGGAAACTAGCAAACTATTTTCCACAGAACTAATGTGATTTTACATTCATAACACCGATAAGGGCTAGTTTTTAAAATATGAGCTCAATGAAGAGTATGTTATTAAAACTACAAATGGTATGAAACAGTACAAATGGGATTGGATAATCTAAACTGGCTTGGGACTGAGGACTCTGAGGAGGGTAGTACAGGAAGTGCAGGACTGTTAGGCAGGGATTGGCATCTCTAATCTCAAAACCCCAAATCTGAAATAATTCAAAATTCAGAATTTAATGAGTGCAAATAGTAGAAAGTATTGAAAGTAGTGACAAGTAGAAAGTGACACATTTGACCTAACAGGACAGGTCATGATCAAAAAAACAGGAGTAAAAATTTTTGTATAAAGTTACTTTTAAGCTACATGTATATTTCATATCTAAAGCATCAATTATTTTATTGTGTAGACATAAGCCCTGCCCTCAGGCACCTCATTGTATATGTGCAAATGTTAAAAAATGAAAAAAGTCTCAAATCCAAAGCAACTCTGTCTGTTTTTGAGAATTTCAGAGAAGGGGCAATCAGCCAGTACAAGAGAAAAAAAGGGAAAGACTGATCGGGGCTGAGGAGGGAGAGAGAGAGAGAATATGGCAACAAACAAAATTTCCAAATGCATAAGAACCTCTAAACCTAATATTGCGAACCCCATCCCACAAAGTAGTAAGCAGAAGCTGTCTTTGCTGAAGAAAGCAGGAGGGACAGCTAGTCCCATCCCCACAGGGAACCGCGCGTTCTCCCATTGCTCTGGCAGCTCAGCCCTGAGGTGTCCAGGTGCAGGGGAACACCCGCTGCTGCTTCCGGCTCTCAGCCTGCCACAGCAGTGCTGACTCCTGGAACTTCTTCTGGAACAGGTTCAACCAGCTTCCAGGATCCAAGAACTCTGAGGAAAGCATCCGTGAGGGGGTAAGGATGACATCTTCACTAAATCTTTCTTGGGGCTGGCCAGCCTGAAACACAGCTTAGGCCCAGGTTCCTAACCCAGCAACATTTCCCTGTTCCCACCCTCTCAGGCTCCAGCTGACAGTATTTTTTCCTAAAACTTTCCTTGCAGCCCCTCTCTCCTCCCCTCCATACCTTGGAGCACCTGCTGGCCTCTGCCAGCTATTCCCCCTTAGGAACTATCTTTAGCCTCTGGCCAGCTCAGTCCATCTTGTCTGGTGGGATCAAGGTGGTCCCTCTCTTTCCACTCTGCTGCTGACTATAAATCAGGTCAGCAAGCCACAGCCAGCAGGCCACATCTGGCCCCTCACGCATCTTCATCAGTGAAATCTTACTGGCAAACCAGCCTCTGACCTTCAGCTCTAGGTGATCTGTAGCTGCCTTCACGTGGCAAGGGCTCTTCCTTGGCCTAGTCTGCCAGTCATTAGATTGTCAAGAGTGATGCCAGACCTGTGTTATGGCACAGCAAGTTAAGCCACTGCTTGCTTGTAATGCAGGCATATGGAACCCATAAGGAAGTGTGAGTTAGAGTCCCAGCGGCTCAGGTTCCAGTCCAGCTATCTGAGAGCAGTGGAGAATGGCTCAAATGCTCATGTAGGAGACCAGGTTGGAGTTCCAGGCTCCTGACTTGGGCCTGAACCAACCCCAGCTACTGTGACCTTTTGGGGAGTGAACTAGCATATTAAAGATCTGTCTCCCTCTCTCACTGCCACTCTGCCTTCTGGATAAATAAATGTCTTTTTAAAATCCAAATTTCTGATTTGCATGTTCCAGACTGAAAGGGGGCACTAATGGATGAAAACTATGAAGAAATCCCCTGCCCCCTGCAAAAAAAAAAAAAAAAAGGTGTTGTTTTCATTGGACAATGGACCAAAATGTTTTAGAAAGCAGCTTGCAGCTTCTCCAGCAAAGGCCTAAGGAGGATCTGGACTCCTGTTCTCTCCTGGCTGTAAGCAGGTACTGCTGGAGCTCGCCCTCTGCCCTCTCAGCATCGCAGGGAAGGAATGGGGAAGGGACTTTGCTCCTCACTCCTGGTAATGAGATCTTCCTTCATGGAACCCTGGGTCTCCATCCCCCGCCCCAAGTGGTGCTGGACATCTCCCCACCACCCTGTGCCAAAGTTCCTCCTTGTCCCAGCCTGGGTAGAACCTGCATGGCTTAGCAGGGACTCTCAAACATTCAGTCCAGCTCTGAAAGAGACTGAAGGAAGAATGTGCATCGCCACCCTACTGTGCAGTAATAAGGCAGCACCATGGGGCCTGGATGGTATTTGCAGCAGCTCTGTAAGTTGTACAATCACATTTCATACATTTTGTCCATATCCGTGTCTTATTCATAGTAAGATTAAAATACCTTACTTCTAAGTACATTTAAGGCTTCTACAGGGGGCCTGGCATGGTAGCCTAGTGGCTGAAGCCCTCACCTCTTATGTGCCAGGATCCCATATGGGTGACAGTTCTAATCCCGGTGGCCCAGCTTCCTATCCAGCTCACTACTTGTGGCCTGGAAAAGCAGTAGAGAATGTCCCAAAGCCTTGGGACCCAGCATCCATGTGGGAGACCTTTAAGAAGCTCTGGGCTCCTGGCTTCAGATTGGCGCAGCTCCAGCTATTGTGGTCACTTGGTGAGTGAATCAATGGATGGAAGATCTTCCTCTCTGTCTTTCTTTCTCTCTGTATATCTGACTTTCCAATAATAAAGTAACACCAAATGTTTAAAAAAAAGCATAAAAAAGACTCCTACAGAGAAAGAGATTCTATGAGAGAAAGAACAAGAAAGTATGAAATAAGACCAAGTGGGACAGAAAAACCAAAATAAACCTAGACAATGACATAAAGCTTCAATGGACAGAATGCCTAATGAATTTGAAGCAGCAATGGAGGATCATAGCATTTACCACCCAGAGATACTCTTGAGAGTATAATGTGGAATGGGGGCCTAGTGATTCCTGGGGACAGCATGGACCAGGGCTGTCTTAAGAAAATTCAAGAAGAGATCCCACCCATCTGTTAACCCATCTCAGAGTTAAGACGGATAAAAGTAAGGAAAAGGACTACACTAAGCGAAAACAAGGAAGGTCATCAGCATAAATCTGACCAGAGAAAATGCTAGAGATAATTCTACAGGATGACAGAGGATATTTTTTAGGGTAAGAAGGTTTCAAATTAAAATTTACCAAGTATCAACCAAGAAGAATGAAAACAAGCACAAAAAGGCTTGTCCTTGAAAAGCTGAAGCTGATCAAAGGGGAAAAAAAATCTGCCAAACCGTCTGAAAAGAAAAATTAGCTCCTAGGAGTCATAGGTAATAGTCACATGTTTCTGGAAACATCCCAGACACTGCAGAATAAAACCTTCAGAAAGACTGAATGTGAACAACCATCAACACAAAATTTATGTACAGTTCAAGGTTTCTGAGAAGTCAGTGGTACAAGTTGCAATGCCATTTTTGAATCCCTCTGGATCCCCCATGGATATACAGATGTGGGGGTAGCAAAACCTCAATTGCACAGACAACTGTTACAACAAAGCTGGAAAGGCCAGGGTCCTTAAGAATCTAGAACTCAAAAGCATGGAGAGAAAGTATCAAACTCCAAAAGGTGTGTGCTACCCCCTGCAGAGGGGATCAGTGGGTGTCTGAGATGTCTGACACTTTGGCGGACAACTTCATGGGCATGGGCACAAATGGGGTTCCTTCTTGGGGTCCTCATGGTTTACACTTTGTGTCTAGATAAGTCTTAATCATTGTATCTCTGAATGTTTTCCATGAAACAGTGATGTGTGCACCATTCAGCGACTTGGAGACAGCTCATTCACTGACTTCCTGCCTCCCCTCCTTCCCCTCTCTGCCTCTTCTTGTCTCTGTGCCACATGACAGCTACTCAGTGGGGACTTGTCCCAGGGTTGTATGTGTATGTTGTATGTGTGCGTGCTCTGAGGTGCATGAGGTGCATGAGGGCTCCAGTGCCCAAGAGGGTGTGTGCTTACCCCAGAAGTATCCCTGTACTTACACCAGTACAGCATTAAGCAACAAATAAAAACCACTAGGGCAAGTTGAAAGATGAAAGAGAAGATATGAGTCAAGCTCTGCTTGTGGCTACTTTATGGAAATCTAAGGCAGCCAAATTTTGAAAGCCCTGAAATTCGGAGGGATCCATTCCTTCTCAAAGTTAGTGAGGACAAGAGGATCTCGGTAAGATCTAAGTGGGGAGAGCACACTGGGTCCTACAGGGTTCAATAGGAGTCAGCAGACCTATCCTTCCAGGACAAAGCTTCACAGTGAGAGGAAGCCAGTAAGAACAGTATCCAAACTAAACTTCTTGGGGGCAGTGGAAACAGATGCAGGGCAAGAGAGCCCAGGTACAGATTGGAAGGTGTTAGGATTTGAAGACATTTTGTTCTTTCTGAAACTCATGCTCAGATTCAGGACCCATTTTGAGATGTTATTAAAAGGAGAGATAATTTGACTATGGTACTTAGTGGTGGGGTCTTTGGAAGGAGAGAGAGAGAGAGAGGGAGAGAGAGAGAGACTGCATGTTTGAGCACATGCATGTTCCCTTTCTCTTCTCATGTGATGCCCTCAGCCACCCCCGCACTCTGTCAGCAAGAATGCCATCACCAGTTGTGGCCCTTAACTTTGGGCCAGCAACATGAGCCAAAATAAACCTGCTCTTTTGCAATCCCCTGGCAATAGAAATTGGAGTGAGGGTGGGTGGAGAGTAGTGAGAGGGTAGTTAGACTCTTTCATAAGGCAAGATGCTTTATTTCCTAACACTTCTCAACAACAGAAGAGCTTCCTCCTACCAGTAGTTAGGACCCAGTCAGAGAAGTGCATGTGTGAAGTCAAATCCAGGCTTTGGTTTGCATCTGAAGCTGGAGTCAGAAAACAGGAAAGGAAGATGAGTGTGCAGTGCAGCAGCAAGGAGGAGCCAGGGCTCAGGAACATGTGCCGAATGTGCTGGAGCCTCTTGAGGATGGACTGAGACTTTTGTGAGATCTCACTGCATCACCATTGAGTATCACCACAGAGCTAGGCACACACTTGTCCCTGGCTTGGCCAGAGCTGAAGGATGATCCAGGGGAAAGCAGAGGAAAGCCTCAGCTTCAGACGAGGCTGCTCACTGCCAAGGGTGATGTCTACCAGGAGCCTCACTCTCTCCTTTCAAGTCTTCCATAGCATTCTCAGCATGAAGGGATTGAGGCAGATATGCTGCGTAACGAAGCCATCACAGCCTCGAGAGTTGAGAAGTATGAGAAAACGCAACTCAAACCTCTGAGAGTTCTGATTTTGTGTGAAATCAGCAACAGAGAATAGTCAATATCATACATATTTCTTTTTTTAAAGATTTATTTATTTATTTTTATTACAAAGTCAGATATACAGAGAGGACAGAGACAGCGAGGAAGATCTGTCTGATGATTCACTTCCCAAGTGGCCACAACCGCCAGTGCTGCACCGATCCGAAGCTGGGAACCAGGAACCTCTTCCGGGTCTCCCACGCGGGTGCAGGGTCCCAAAGCTTTGGCCTGCTTTCCCAGGCCACAAGCAGGGAGCTGGATGGGAAGTGGAGTTGTCGGGATTAGAACCGGCACCCATATGGGATCCCGGGCATGTTCAAGGTGAGGACTTTAGCAGCTAAGCCATGCGGCCGGGCCCTATCATACATATTTCTATAGAAAAAAAAAAAAGAGAGAGAGAAGAAAGACAGGAAAGATTTTGATGGAGTTGGTATGGTGGCACAACAAGCTAATCCTCTGCCTGCAAATGCTGGCATTCCATATAAGGACTGGTTACAGTCTCAGATACTCCACCTCCCATCCAGATCCTTGCTAATGGCTTGGGAAAGCAGCAGAGTATGGCCAAAGTCCCTGGGACCTTACACCCATATGGGATATCTAGAAGAAGCCCCTGGATCCCAGCTTTGGACTGGCCCCAGCTCTGGCCATTGTGTCCATGTGGGGTGTAAACCAGTGGCTAGAAGATCTGTCTCTCCCTCTAACTCTTACTTTTAAGTATAATAACTGAATCTTTTTTAAACAGAAATTTTAATTACACTAGTAAAATATACAAACAGTTAAGAAGACTAACAGTAAAGATGAGAGAATACAAATTAAGTTATAGAGATTGGGGGAAAAGAAGAAAAGAATACAATTTATAAATAAACATAGGACAAATACAAATAATCACAATAGATGATGTGTTTAAAAATGAGGCATAGAGGGATGGGGTTTTTGTTGTGTTTGATTTGTTTGAGTGAAGTTGGCTGTATAAAAGGCCATCACCACCAAAAATGTACCCAACATGCACATCAAAGAACTGAAAAGGCAATAAAACAAATATGAAGAACAAAAGATTGTTAAGAAACAGTTGAAACTATGGAATGAAATGATATTATATATACCTGATGAGATCAAGCCAGGACAATAAATATCAAGCCCACAGTTAAAGTATATATATATTCCAATTTATACATTTATATATATTTTCTTGGATACCCACAGAGAAAATAACAAAAACCCCAAAACATAAATTTTTAAAATGTTATGTTTTTATCAGATCTCTCAAGAGCAGTACTTCATGACAAAAGAAAAGGAGTAAAACATTTAAACATGATTACATTTTTAAAAAATGAGCCAAGGGTTTTATATCCAGGCAAAGGGATTTTCAAGTATAAATGTAGCAACTATCATTAATATGTAAAAACATAGGAGTAGTTTCCATGTGCCATTTCTTTGCACAAGTGTCACACTAAGTGTACATAAGAGGTATTGGTGTAAAGACTGATGGGAAGCATTAAATATTTGCCTTTGCGGAACTGACATTAAATATGAGAGATAAATAGAAGGTAAAACGAAAAAAAATCATATGTAAAACCAAATTTTTATAATCTGTAAAATTCTGTTTATTTTGAAAAGCAGTGAAAGAGAAAGAAACACCTAGATGGAGTTGCAGGCTCCTGGTCTGAGCCTGGCCAAGCAACGGCTATTTCAGTCATTTGAGGGAGTGAAATAGTGGATGGAAAAATCTTTCACTCCCTCTGTCTCTTCTTCTCTGTGTGTGTCACTCTAGGTTTCAAGTATGTAATATAAACTTTTTAAAGTGATCAAATTACCCATAAACTAGAATGCTTGGATGCAATCAAGGACCATTGATAGTATTTACAAAAATTGAACATATGCAGATTGTAAGATCCAACAATTCCCAGGTATATATTTGTATTAGCTAAGTGTCAACAGAAATATCTTACTGATTTTGTTCCTCTGAGGTACGTTCCTATTACCTATATTAGTGTATGTGGGATGTACGTGTAAACAATAAGGGTAATTAAAAAATCTGCGGAAAAAGGAATAAAAAGATACGTTTATTTTGTACATTTTTTCAAATCCATGCCTACTAGAGGTTCACAAAAAATGAACCTCATGAATATCAAAAATGTTTGCCCTAAAAGAAACTCATATATACATACATTATATGGAATATAAGTTACGGGTTCATGTGACAACGGAGGGTGACACATCTCTCAAGCAACAGGGCAAACCAGCGAGCTGGAGAGCCAGAGGAGTTGGGAGTGCAGTTCCAGGCCACCACAGAGGCCTGAAATTGAGAAGGCCCTGTGGGAGGGCTCCAGATAGAGTCTAGATCACACAGCAGCTGCAAGCCAGGAGAAAAACCAAAGTTCTGTTTTGAAGGAGAGAGTTTCTCTTACTCAGAGAATGATCAGCCCTGTTCAATTCAGGCCTTCTCCCAAAATACAGAAATACTCAGAATAATGTTTCATCAAGTTTATTTAGCCAATTGTGTCCTATTCAGGCTGTCACATAAAGCAAGCCATTATGATGCCCAATGGAAATGTGTGCACAAAATATATGGTCAAAAGTGTTCATTGCAGCATTATTCATAGTAGCTTCACCATGGAAACAGTCCAGTGTCCAGCCATTGCAGTGACTGCATATTATGTGTAAAATCATTTATAACTCATTGTAACAACTATGATAAACTAAATAAATCCAACTAAATAAACTTGAATAAATGAAAGCTAAATCCAATTGTTTTTGGATCTTCACTCAAACACATTCTTGAATAAAAATAAAATGTATTCCTACGGGAATACATACTGTGAGATTTGATTCAGATGAATACAAAATGTTCATATCTAATCTCTGACATTATACAGCCAATTAATCTTTGACAAAAAGACCAATGACAGCTTAAGCAAGTGGGAAGGACTCTTTAGTAAATGTTGTTGGGACAACTGGCTGATAGCCTGTAGAAACAAAAAGATAGACCCACATCTATCACCATACACTAAGATCCAATCTACATGGATAAAAGACCTAAACCTACATCCAGAAACCTTCAAACTCTTGCAAGAAAATGTAGGAAATACCCTGCAAGACCTAGGAGTAGGTACCGACTTTCTAAGAAGGACACCAAAAGCAATAGCAGTTGAGAACAGAATAAACAAATGGGACCTCATCAAACTAAGAAGCTTCTGTACAGCAAGGGAAACAATCAACAAAGTAAAAAAGCAACCCACAGAGTGGGAGAAGATCTTTGCACACGATATAGGCGATAGGGGGCTAATTTCCAGGATATACAAAGAACTTCAAAACAACCAAAAAACCAAAACAAACAAGCCACTCAAGAAATGGGCACGGGAAATGGGCAAACATTTCACAAAGGAACAAGTCCAAATGGCAAACAAACATATGAAAAAATGTTCCAGCTCCCTAGCAATAAGGGAAATCCAAATTAAAACATCGATGAGGTACCACCTAACACCAGTAAGATTGGCCCACATAAACAAGAACACCAACGACGCTTGCTGGCGAGGATGCGGGGAAAAGGGAACCCTACTCCACTGCTGGTGGAGCTGCAAATTGGTACAGCCTTTATGGAAATCAGTCTGGAGAACACTCAAACAACTCAAAATCTGCATACCATATGACCCAGCAATAGCACTCCTAGGAATATATCCAAAACACCTGTTTTACGACAAACCAACATGCACCCCTATGTTCATTGCAGCACAATCAGTAATTGCGAAAACATGGAAGCAACCGAAATGCCCATCAGCAGAAGATTGGATAAGAAAGCTTTGGTTCATCTACTGCATGGAATACTACTCAGCTATTAAAAAAAACAAAATGCAGTTCTTTGTGGCTAAATGGGCACAACTGGAAACTATAATGCTAAGGGAAATGAGCGAATCCCAAAAGATTAGATACCACATGTTTGCCTTGATTTAACCTGTAATTTTTTGTTTGGTTGTTTGTTATTTTTTTTGAACCTGTCATTGATACTGTCTCAACCCAGATGTTTCGAAGAATGGAACTTGCATTATTTTTAACATATTGTTTACCCAATACTATGTCAATTAATTCCATAATGTTGTATAATGATACTGAGGCCTTGTTGGGGCTTTTAACTGACTGGATCTTTACTCTGTTAGACCTATCTTCAGACCATAGAAGGTCTCCCCAAGAGGCCACTGAACTTATCTGGACAATAAGACGCTGAACTTTATGCTAGGCATGTGTTTGCAAGCAATGAATCTCAACTGTACTTGAACTATGGTTATGCAACAAGGTGGAGGAATCCACCATGGGGGGAGGGGTATGGGAGGGGTGGGGGGGATCCCCAGCGCCTATAAAACTGTACTACATAATATAATGTAAGCAACAATAAAAAAAAAAAAAAAAAGAAGGTAAGTTTTAGAAGTGGGTATGATGGTAATAGAGAGGAACTCCCCCCGCCCCCACCCTGCAGTTAATGCTTGTGTTTGAATATCCAGTATTCTAACTTGGTGAATTCATTGAGTTGTACTCTCATAATTCATATTATCTACAGGTACACTCTCCTTCAAAAAAGAGTTTGTGTAATAAGTAGGTAAAAAACAATGCACTTTAAAAAATAAGAGCTGAAATCAGCAGTTGGCCCTGCGGGCTAGCTACCATCTGTGACATTGGCATCCCATACCAACATTGGCTTGAGTCCTGACTGCCCTGCTTCAGATTCACCTCCTTGCTAATGCATTTGACAAAGTGGTGGAAAATGGTATAAGTACTTGGGCCCCTGTCACCCATGTGGGAGACCAGAATGAAATTCCAGGCTCTTGACTTTAAAACCTGATCATTGTGGCCATTTGGGGAGTGCACTAGCAGATAGAAGATCTTTTCTCTGTATCCTCCTTTCTTTCTGTCACTCTATCATTGAATTAGTAAAGTAAATCTTAGAAAACAAAAGCTGGAATGATTTAAAAATCATTAGTTCCCGAGCATGGTACCAACATAGGGAAGTTTATTTGAAAAAGTAAAACAACGGAGCCAGCAAAATAACTGGCTACTCTTCCCATGTGGTGTCAATTCCTGTCCCAGTTGCTCCATTTCCCATCCAGCTCCCTGTTTATACCCAGAGGAAGCAGAGGATGATTGCTGCAAGCCTTGAGAGGCTCCTGGCTCAGGACTGGCTCAGCCTCAGTGGTTACAGCCATTTGAGGAGAGAACCAATGGATAGAATATCTTTCTCTTGGCCTCTCTTTCTCCCTGTAAATTTAGCTTTCCAATAAAAATAAAATAAAATCTTAAAAAAAAATAAAAAGGAAAAAACCGCAGAGAACAGCCCAAGAAACAAAGAGGAATGATATATTTAAAAGAAAAAAAATAAACATGGGAAGAATATAAACTTTAAAAAGAAAATTAAAACAGCAGTAATATTGAAGCAATTGAAATGATGTTTAAATTTAGGTGTAAAAAGAAAGGACTCACAAAAAATTCAATAATAATAATATACAATATGCAAAAAGTACAGTCACCACTAAAATACCCAAACCTCTTATAGTTCTGTGTTGGAGGTAGGTAGGCACAAGACTTAACTGCGACATATGGAATATAAAATTATTTTTAAATATTATGAGTAAGTACACTATCCTGCTTGATGCCACAAAAAATAGCTACCACCATGAAGAAAGATAAAACTGGAGAAAATATGCCAGGAAACTTTATGAAAATGCCAAAAGGGAGTAGAGGGCCATAGTTCTAGAATGAGGGAAAAACAATGAGCCTTGTCTGGGGAGATGTGGGGAACCTAGCATAAAATGATGAAACTCAAGAAGAAGAAAAAAAAGGTGCTGCTAAACAGAGGAGGCAGACACGCTATTTCTAGATTGCAGAAAGTGACTACAACTTCCTTGTGAGGAAACTACAGAGGGAGCTGCAATGCAGAGTATGGCGATCCAGGAATTTGGGAGTGAGTTAACCATGGGTCCCAAGAACTGGGATACATTTATACACAAGTTCCAGAAAGCCTCAGTGAGATGCACTGTTGTGAGGACAAGACCTAGAGATGTCAGATACTGTACTGTATGGAACAATGTTGATATTTTGGAGCAGCCTGAGACCCCAGAAAAGTGAAAGCTTAGCATTAAAGAGCATGTTCTATGGTAACAGCTAGGCTCTGAACTAAGTTTCTGAGTGAATACACCTGAGTAAAGAATAAAACCAAGTCGACAGGATCAGAATGATATCATATTCATAACTTTTTGACAGAACATGATGTCCTTGAAAGTACTCCCTACAGTGTATCATTCACAATGTCAAGATGTCAAACATACAATACAAAGCACACAAGAATGAAAAAAAGAGAGGGAGAGACAACTGTAATTCAGGGAAAAAAATAAAGTCTATGGAAACAGGTTCCAAGATTACTTGGATATTGGAATTAACATGCAAATATGCCAAAGAAACTCTTTGACTTGCTATTAAAAGATAAATAAAAACACCATTACAAAAGTAATTATTTTAGTATACTTAGTGTTTGAGACCATAATAAAGAAATAAATTGGAAATCTAGGACACAGAAGTACAGTTTTTGATGTGAAAAGTTCACCGGATGAACTTAACACTAGAGGAAGCCTTCAGAGAAGAGGATATGAAAGTTAAGGATAGATGAATAGAAATGGCCCAAACTGAACACAAAAGAAAAAGATTGGGAATAAATTGAGCCAATTTTCAGTGACATGTGGAGCAGTGTCAAGCAGTCTAAAACATATGAAGTTCCAGAAACTGAGGAGAGAACAAGTAGCAGAAAAAAAGACTTAAAAAAAATAGAATAACTGATAATTTTTCAAATTTTGTGAAAAATACAAGCTTATGATCCAATTAGCTCCAGAAGTATACATCTAAAAACAAAAACAAAAAATCTCTGAGAAACTTTAAGAGCAACAGAAAAAAGGGCAATTACCCTGCGGTGTTTGGAGGGGTTGGCATGACTGAATGACAGGTGATGTCTTATCAGATACAACACTTTAGAGTGACATATGTAAAATGCTTTAAGAAGTCTTTCAACCCATAATTCTATTTATAGGAAAAATATTCTTTAAAATGAGGATAAAATGCAAGTAACAGCTGACAAAATTTGTTGCCAGCCCTTCTGGGTTATAAGAAATACCATAATAAGTTCTAATCCATAAATGGTTAATATTAATTATAAAATACCCTCATTTTCTTAGTTTTACAATATCCAACCCACTGTTTAAATAAAAAGTAATGAGACTGTACTGTGGAGAATATTATTCATACATTTGTAAAAGATATGATGGTAATTGAACAAAGGATGGGAAAAGTAAACGGAATTTTACTGTTATAGGAAGTAGTACAATAGTAATCATCGCAAATGGGCATTGTTTAATGATGCATGTTGTAATTCCCAGAGCAACCACTTACTGAAAGTAAATGGGATCATTAAAAAAGTAAAGAAGAAAATAAAATGAAATACATAAAATTTTGATTAACATCACTAAAAAGGCAGGGAAGTAGGACTAGAAGCACAAAAAATGAATTATGTAATTTACAGAATGTGTATCAAAATGATAACTTAATTAAATCAATAATTACATGGACTAAACGTTCCAAATAACAGCTGAAGTATTTACCCTAGTATAAAGTAACATGCAACTTTATGCTGTCTCCAAGATAGATGCCAAATACAAAGCTGAACTTACAAGCAAAAAAAAATTAACAAAGGAAAAGATTTTTCCTGTACATAGAAGAGCTGAGAAGGCTCTATTAACATGAGACTACAAGACAGGTTAAAGAGAACTATTTCATGATGCTGGAAGCACCAGTTCGTCAGTGTAGCAATCATAATGCATACGTACATGGTAACAGTAAAAACACATAAAGCGAAAGTAGCATAATTAAAGGTATAATTAGGATAACCATCAAAGAACATCTTTCTTTTAAAAGTTAAACCAGTTAAGTTGTAGAAAATTTGAGCAATCTTTACATTCAATAACTTTGGAATATGCATCTTTAAAATATCCATGAGATAACCAACCTCAGCCTGGTCCCAGCTGTCCAGCATTTGCAAGGAGCTCACTCTTTCTCTCTAGCTGTCTTTATTTCCCAGATAAAATAAAACAAGGAAAATCAGCCAGAGGGATCTAAGGTAGTGCTGAGATAAGAATTTATGTTTGAAGATACCTACATTCGAAAGAAAATCTAAAATAAATGATCTAGTTTACACATTCAGAAATTTGTAAAAGATGGAGTAAATTAAACTCAACATAAGTAAAAGATAAAACTGAGTATGAGTAGATATCAATGAAAACGAAAAAGTACAATTGAGAAAATTCATAAAATCATTAGTTCTCGGCAAAGGATAATCCTATTGATACTATCTGGCATGTATAAACAACAAAGAGAAAGCACAAATTACTGGAGTGTAATGAATAGAAAATGTCATTACATGGCCTGTGGGAATAGCATAATAAAAGAATATAATAAACTATGCCAATAAAGATAGCAACTTAAATAGAAAAAAATTAAAAAACACAGCTTAGCAAAAAATTTCCCAAGAAGAAACAGAAACTCAAATTTGTGTAACAGTTATAAAATATGAGTTTATAATAAATGCAAAACAAACTAAACTAACCACAAAGAAGACTCTAGGTATCCAACTTCACTGTTGAGTCTTATCAAACACTTACGGGAGAAATTATATCATGCACAATTTCAGAAAATAAGGGAGAGAGAGCATGTCCCAACTTATTTTTGGAGGGCAAAGTAGTTGTGCTGCTCAAACTGGACAATGGCATTACAGGAGATGGAAATTACAGAGTAACATTACTCATGGATATGGATGGAAAATTCTGCTAAAATCTACAGCAAATTAATTTCAGTGGCATTCATATCCATGTAAGTGAATCTGCTTTGAGGTCTCTCATCTATATTGAAAAGTTCTCAGAATTTATTCCTCAAGGATGAAGCATACCAGTATATGAAAAGATTTTATGTCCTTGAAAGACCTGGGAAGGGGGTTGGCCACCCAGGAAAAGTCGTTTGAACTTTCGGATTAGGTTGTGAGGAAGAAATAAATTTGTGACAGTGTGAAATTAAGGGCGTTTGTGCATTACGACTGCAGTTAATGTTACCCATCAAGATTAATAGCTGTCAGATTTCATACATACTACTTTTTGTTTTTTGTTTTTATAAAAATACTTACTTTTATTGGAAACAGAGAATTACAGATAAAAGTTATATACTGTTATTACAGGGGAAAACAGTGCGGGGAGGAGAAATGGAGAGAGTGGAAAGAGAAATTCCTGAGTCTAAGGAACTGTGTCATGAAAAGTAAAAAATCTTAAAAAGTGAATAAATTAAAAAAAAAAATCCAGATGGAAGGGGAGACAGAAAAAGATCTTCCATTTTCCATCTACTGACTCATTCACCAGAAGGCCCCAATGACTGGAGCTGAGCCAATTCGATGCCAGAAGCCAGGAGCTTCTTTGGGGTCTCCCGTGTGGGTGCAGGGATCCAAGGCTTTGGACCATCCTCTACTGCTTTCCCAGGCCAGAAGCAGAGAAGTGGGTGGGAAGTGGAGCAGCTGGGACACAAACCTGCACCCATATGTGTTGCTATTGCACTGGCCCTATGGTTTTTTCCTTAAGATTGTTCTTCCATTTCAATTTGTAGGGCAGGAATTTTCCTTTTTGTTCTGTGGGATGACTTTTCCTTTCTAGTAACCATTATCATGTATGATTCACAAGAATGTTTTCTGGAGTGCTATGCTTTCTTACTGTGAACTCAGATTCATGCACATTGTGTGGCTTTCTTTTTCCTTTTAGTCCTATATGTGAAGTTATCAAGTTTTTCTTTAGAGGAATTCTTGCATTCCAAGTTTACATTCAACTGTGTACATATGCCTCATACACTTTGGGGTTTTTATTATTACTGAAGATTAGTTTATTTTTATTTGAAAGGTAGATTTTATAGAGTGAAGAAGAGATGGAGAACTCTTCCATCCACTAGTTCATTCCCCAATAGCCACCGCGGTCACAGCTGAGCTGATTCGAAAGCTGGAAGCCAGGAGTTGTTTTCCTGGTCTCCCATGTGGAACCCAAAGACTCGGGCCATCCTCCGCTGCTTTCCAGGTCATTCATTAGCAGAAAGCTGGATCAAAAGTGGAGCAGCCCGGACAGGAACCAGTGCCACTATGGGATGCTGACATCATAGGGTGGACGACGGGTCTGTGCTGCCACAGCACTAGCCTTGCTTTCAGGGTTTTTAAAAATTATTATTTTATTCTGATAATTTTTACATAGTTGATTAGGGAACAAAGGGTCAAGGGCTACAGGAAAGTGGTTTAGACCATTATTTCCACATTCTCTCTCTCTCTTTCTGTATCTGGGGTAAGGAGGGAGATAAAGGAAAAAGCTCTACCCAGCTTTCCACCCATTCAGGTCCCCAATGTGGAACATGCCTCGAGGGCACTGCTCAAGTGCTTTTGATAGTCCAAAAGTTTTGAATTGCTGCCAATCTTGCTATTCCAAGCACAATGAAATCTCTCCAGTATCCACTGGCTGACATAGTCCACCTTAGAGTCTCTGCCCAGATTTTCGCTGCCAACACATGGCTGGGGTAGTTGATCGATTTGTTTTGTCCTCCATCTTCTGTTGTGGTACCAGGTGTCCTCTGCAGGTTCCATTGGACTGCCATATCCTCTATGTGCACCTGGATATGCTGTCCACTGCTCTGTCTGAGCCTCTGAGGATTCTCTTCATGGTTGGTATTCTGAGATCAGCAGTTCAGGTGAAAGGATTCTCAAAGAAACTTTGTCTGAGGTGATCCCAGGCCAGATTCTTGTGTGTGCTTGCCAGTACAGGGTCCTGCACAGTTTGTCACCCCAATCAGCTTATGCATGTGCCTGTGAATTGCTGGGTCCATTCTGTTTCCAGCCCTGTCTTCCATATGAACCAATGGGTGTTGCAGTCCAGCCTGATCCTGCCCACCACACACTTGGCCCTCACACAAACCAGCAGGAGCTGCAGCCTAGTCGGAGTGACCCACAATAACCCCCATCAGACCTGCCCCCTGCCCTGGTTCTCATGTTTGACAGTATGTACAGTAGACTTGTCCAGTCTGTCCCACATTCTGTTCAGCTCTCGTACTTGTCAATGGGCATTGAAGCATAGTCCAACCCAATCAGCACCACTATCCAGCCACACACATGCTGGTGGGTGCCATTCTGGCTAGTCATATCTGCCCCAGTCTTGTTTTTCATGCTCTCTATTGGGAGTGGTAACCCAAGAGGGAGGTGCCTACTATTTCCCTAATGGGCCACTCCCAGATCAGGTACTCTCCAGATGGTTCTGCAGTTTAACTTGACAGAATTAGAACCTCAGTGGGAGTGTCTGCTAGCTGATGCTGCAGCTAAACCCAATCAACCTTCAACCTCTGATTTATGCTTGCACCAGAAGGAATAGTCAACCCAACCTGGCTATTCCCTGATCTAGCTCACACGAAGCCCACAGGTGTTGTAGCCCTGCTCAGTCTGGTCAGCCCCCATCTCAACTCATGCTCTCCAGTGAGAGTGATTGTCCAGCAGGGGAGCCCTCCACATTCCCCCTACCAGCTTTGCTCCCTCCCTTCCCTGGTTCTTATGTGCTGGTTCAGTGCTGCGTCTCAGTCTGGCATGGCCTCTCCTCGGCATTTGCCAGTGGGTGCTGTAGCCTGACTTGGCCTGGCCCACCCCTAATTCTAGCTCCTGCTGGTGGGGTTTACAGCCTAGTCCAGCCGAGCCAACACCCAGTCCCAGCCATAAAGTGTACTGGTATGTGCTGCGGCCCAAAACTAGCCTGACCCACACTCTGTTCTGTTGTTTGGATTTGCCAGTGGGTAATGTGAACTGGCTTAGCCTGCACACCCAAATGTATGCCAGTGGATACTGTTCCCTGGCTTGATCTGTGCTGCTCCCTATTGTGGTTCTCACACTCGCCTCCAGGGACTTGCTTTCAGGTTTTTAACAGTCACCTTTTTCACCATGCTACTCAACCCAGCATCCAGACAGATACCATGCCTCCTCCTGTTTCCCTGGGTAGTGGTTGACATTTTGGTTCTCCTTTAAATTGAAGGAATTTTGCAGAGTCTGAATTTAGCTTGATGCCTCAAATCTAGGAACCCAATGTCTCACCAGTCCAAGGCTGAAGGCCTGGTTGTATCTCCAGAGTGTGAGACAAGTTCAGACTCTTGACTTTGCACGCTATGGTCTACCTCTTCGCTTGGCAATGGGGAGTATCACCTTGCGATTGTCCAGAATGTCCCCCATTCTCTGTCCTTATAAGCCAGGCGTGCTTTACCTTTAGATCTTATGTTCCATTCCTTTATTTTGGAATGCAAGTGAGGGTGGAGCCTGTGAAGTTCAGTAAACTGCTCAGAGAATTTCCTAATCCATTGTCTAAAACAACCACCAACAAGCACATCCATTCTAAACTGTGAACTAAGCCAGGGAATTGTGACTGTAGGACCTTCATGGCTGCCAGGGGGAGTTCAGGGTCTTATATATTGACCTTTATTCCACTTGAAAATGGCTGATTTCTATGTTTCTGATAATTATGGGGGGGGGACCACAAGGGTAAGGAAACAGTTGTGCCGTCAGCACTGGGATCATGCGGGCCATAATTCTGTGGGCTGCTGGCTAGGCAGGAAGCATAGGGGTGACTTCTGCCTGGCCTAGGTCGCTGCGAATATTGCAACTTGATGCGTGAGCACTTACAATATTTACTTTTGCTTCCTTTTCTTGTTGCTAGCTGCTGATTCCTGACATACACTTCTTTCTGCTGTGGGGTGTCTAGACTGTGGCAGTGGTGAAGGATGAAGGAACCAGATGTTAAGAACAGGCCCGCCTGCTCCCCAGGGTCCCCTGCCCTGCCGTATACTTCTTGGCACAACACCTGTTCTTCGATTTCAGCTCATTTGTCCTTCTTCAAAAAGCCCCGCTCCAGAAAGCAAATTCTCCTGCTAGACTTTTGCTGTAGTTGTCAATGCCTATGTCCAAATTATTTGTGTATGCATGTAACACTTCACAGACAAAGCTTTGCTTCAAGACTCTTCTGTGCCATGACATCCCATTTTCCTTCTTTTACACAAATGCACTGAGGAGCACAGATCTTGCGGGGTCCAGCAGGAAGGCGGGCCACAGCGCCGCCTACGGGGACGCAGAGAACGCTGCAAGTCTGCTTCAAGCAGTTCTGGGAGTTCTGGGAGCTGGTGACCAAGCTGGTGTTTTGGGGATTCCTCCCAAACTGCAGCGAATGTCACTCCTTTGGGATCCCTCTTGCTGGGGGTCTTGCTGAGCTGAGCCGCTCCTTGCCTATTAAGTTACTCCGTGGGCCCAAAAAGGCCCAGAATAGAGCATAAAGTTTGGACCATTCCCCAGCGAGGGGATGAGCTGGGAGTTAACTTTTCTCCTGTTTGCATGCGCTTTTAAAGTGAATAAGAGTTAAATGGGGTATCTGCGGAGAGCTGATGGAACTTACGGAACTTCCAGACTCCAGCTGTGGCCGCCCAGCGCTGGGTGAGGCAGAACAGGGTGACAGTCCCGTGCCCTCACAGACATTTCCTAAAGCTTAGCTCCCGGCTGCCGTCGCTCGGCAGCCCGCGCGGGGAGGAGAATCCTGGGGAACTGGAGCCAGTCAGAGGCGCTCCGGCTCGCTCTCGAGTGCGCGGTGCGGGTTCCGGCTGCCCAGCGTGGGGCGTCTGGCCGTGACAGCCGCGGGCCGCAGTTCCCCGCGCGGCCGCCCGAGGCCGGGGGCGGGGCTCGTCACGCGGAGCGGCGCGCGGGGGCGGGCCAGGCGGGGGCGCGCGCCGGCGGGGGCGCGCTCGGCGCTTCAAAGGCGCGCGAGGAGGGCGGGAGGCGACTTGGCGGTGGCAGGCGCAGGCCCGGACCAGCAGGCTAGACGCGCGGCGCGCCGGCCCGCGGCAGCTCCGGCACCAACATGCGCGGCTCGCGAACCGGCTTCTGGCTGGCGCTGGCCGCGTCGCTCCTGCACGGTAAAGCCAGCTCGTCTCCCTGCTCTGCCGCGGGGTCCCGGGCACATCCCCGGCGGCACTGTGTCCCCCGCGCCTGGGTTAGGCTGAGGGGGCGGGAGGTTAGTTTCCGCGGGGGACGCCGCCCGGGCTGGTGGTCTGTGTTGGGCGGTGGGTGGCTTGGGGCTGCGGGATGTGGGGCGCACCCCCGCTGGCCTTTCCTGAGTAGCCTGCCTGGATCCCGCTCTCCTTAAGTGTCCCTGCAAGGCGAGTTCCAGAGGAAGCTCTACAAGGAGCTGGTCAAGAACTACAACCCCCTGGAGAGGCCGGTGGCCAATGACTCACAGCCGCTCACTGTCTACTTCTCCCTGAGCCTCTTGCAGATCATGGACGTGGTGAGTCCCCTGCCTGCCCAGTTGGGCTGCCCTCCCTGCCGCGGACTCGTGGTTTTATGAAAACGCCTTGGCGCCCAGGCGGTGGATCTGGATCAGGAGCTCCAACTGGCCCCTGCTGCTGGGCTGTCTTTCCCTACCCAGGAGGAATCCACAGAAGCTTATCCCATCACCCCATCCACCTGCTCCTAGCTACCTGGACTTGCTTTCCCTCTTCTGGGAAACTCAAGGCTGAAGTATCCCGAGCTGGGAGTCCGTAGCAAGAACAGGGTGCACACATATTAATCTGTCTTGTGATGGAGGTGTCGGCCTGCTGCCGGGCAACCGCTGTCAGTTTAGCCACTTCAGACTTTTCTGTCGCACACGCTGTGGAACAGCTCTGTTAGGGCCTGGCCCGGGGCTTTTTGTGGGTGATGCATCTGCCCCGAGCGTAGGGCCAGCTGTGGGCATCAAGAACCTCCCCCTTTCAGTGGGCATTTTCTGCCTTCTTTGATGAGGACAGGTGAGGGCAGTCCGTGTGCTGAGGACTCCAAGCCCCATAGCGGGGATCTACTGGGTTGGCTGTCCCTTCTGGCAGCTGCTCCTGGCCCCAGGGGCTCTTTGTCTGACAGCTTTAGTAGTGTGCCCTTTAGTTTGGAATCTGTGCAAACTTAGGATATTCCATTTTCACCGCTGTATTCTTTATAGAATGCAGAGTTGTTAATTCACTGTAAACGGGTTTCTGGTATGGTCTGTGTATGGCATGAGCTGGGGCAGAGCAATGGGGGTTGTGGTGTTGACGGGGAGGGAAGAATATGGTGGGAAAGAGGTGCGAGATGAGCCACATTTCCCTGTCTAAAGTGCTAAGAGGGGTTCAGGTGAAATGGTGTACTGTGTCTGGTGGGTGATGCTTTACAATCCTGCAAACATAATGTTACTGATGCATGTCATATCACTTAACCAAGTTAAAAACTGCTGTGATGGGTGGCTGGCTCTCCCATCCTAAACCTGTGCTAAACATGTCATTTCTCCTGCAGGCACAATCACGCTGTACAGTATTGAATGTATTCATGTTGAAGTGGGAAAGTTATGAGGGGAGCTTTCCAAGGAGAGAGAGCTACTGTTGCATGGGTTATAGCCTAGCAAAGGTGGCTGACTATGCGGCGTGGGAAAGGAGAAAAGCTGGGGATTGTTTGCACTAAGAGTCAGGGGAGAAGCTGAAAGAGGAACTCCAACAGCTCCAATCAAAGTAGGAAAGATGATTGGGTGATTTCCTGAGGCTGTAGGGTATCTGTGTGGGTGGCTGGCAGTGCTTACAGACAAGATCCTCCATTGTTTCAGGGGCTTAGAGTTGTCCGTGGGGGCCTTGGTGGGTGGGATCTGGCATGGCTGGCTTCTGAACGGCTCCTGTTAGGTAAGTTTATTAAGCATCGTGGATCTTGATTGTTGTTGTTGTTGTTAGTAGAAAGATCACTAGAATTTCATCAGTCCCTGTGTTGAGTTAAACATTAGCAGGTTAATCTTAGAGACCCCAAAGCTGGATAAATGACTCTCTTTCTGTGAATCCACCCGAGAAAGCACCAGGCAGATTGAACTGGTGTGTCCCACAAGTGGGGCAAAAGATGGATGGAGAAAGGTGCCCCCACATTCCCAGATTTTTTTGCTGTTTGTGTCTGCTCTGCAGCTGTCTCCTTTTGGGCAGTCCTTGTGTTAGTAGGGTGCAGTGGCCACTCAGCTGAGGAGTAAGAGAAAGCAAGTGAAACAGGCTGTGTGTGGCAGTGCGGGAAACTCTAGGAGACTACATCATACAGAGAAGAGCTGGGCACCTCTGCCTCATTAAGAGGAATCAGCCAAATGTGGGACATGTTGGGTCTCTAGGAAACCTTCAGAGTAGTTTAAGGTTATGTGATATGAAATGTAAAATTAGAAAAAAAAAAGTTAGTCGGAGTTTAAGGGAGGCTGGCATTGTGAGACAGTCTTAGTCTGTGAACATACTGAATTTCCCAGCCAGGCAATGCCGTGTGATTACGTAAAGGCTTTGATTAAACTACTCTACCTTATGAACCCATGTCTTCCTATGTGTCAAATGAGAATAATACCCACTTCAAAGGGTTTTGAGAGGATTAAAGAAGCAAGAGTGTTTGACGCATGCTGGTGATTGTACTAAAGGTTTGCTGCATCTTAATTAAGAAGCTGCTGGGCTCAGAGGTCAGCAAGTCCAGGTCTAGAAAGGGGGTCACTTGTCCAAAGTCACCTGAAGATTAGAGGCAGAGCTCCAAGGAAAATCTGCATGTGACACTTAAGTCCTTTGCCCTGTATCCTTTGCCTCCTTCAGACTCTAACTTTTTTGACAGAATGAAGTTCATTACAATTTAACTGCACCTGGTTGAATACAGTTATCCTGGGATCTTGGGTGAGAAGAAAGCCTCTGTATTAAAAAAATAGGCATGCATTTCTGTTCCAGCCTTGTTTTTGTTCTGCCTAATTTTGAACAGAGCCCCATGCCTCCCGCTGAAATCTCAGGACCCTGGACAGAGACACCACTAGCCGTAACTGATCTATAGGCAAAATATTAGCTGGTGCAGATTCTCTTTACAGACTCAACTGTAGGAGACCTTTGCCCATTCCATCTGGGTTTTCCAGAGACCATCAATTCTGTTTCCCCTAGCCAGATATTATTCCTCCCTTTTTTTTGTTAGCAGAACTTTTCTGGCTGGAGTAGCAGAGATGACAATTGATGTCTCTCTCTCTCTCTCTCTCTCTCTCTCTCTCACACACACACACACACACGTTACCAAGTCATTGTTTTCTCATAAATTAGTTTTCCCTGGGCTTACCAGATTCCTGTTACTGACTTTCTAGATTCACATAATTCACTAGTGATTAAAGCATGATTCCTGCTTCCAGATTTCTCATAAAGTGGCCAGGGGGACCGATTAGTACATCCAAGGTTACAACACATGATGGAATTTAACATATGTCTGTACCGGTGGCTGTAATATCTAGCTAGGGTGCCTGAAAATGATTGAAAGGGGTAGATTGGTGGATTTCTAAGAGCAAGTAGGAGCTGGCCAGTTGCAGGAAGAAGAGAAGTATTTCCAGATAGTAGGAACGGGGTGAGGAGAGATTGAAAGTGTGGTGGAAAATAGGGCACCTTCAGCAAAGTGGGTTCTGTAGGACATGGCTTCTGGCTGCTGGGCCTTTTTTGCAGGCTTTCTTGTTAGACTTTTCAGAAAATCTAATGTGCTGATGTGTACTAAGGATTTCTAAAAAAGGAACATAGTATTGAAAAAACTGCAAATGGTTTTTTAGACCTCTGTGTAAGAATTATGTTCCAGAAATACATCTTATGAGATGTAGGTTGTGCTTTTTCTTCAGCAGGAGGCGCTCGCTGAGCCTGAAGCGGGAGGGGTGTCACGGGTGAGGTGTCTGTAGACTTCACGTTTTGCCCTGGACCCTCATCTCTTGCCGCTGAGGGCATGAGAAAGCTGGGTGCAAGAGGATTTGTGGAGCTGCAAGACCAGCTTGCCGTAGCATATTTTGCTGGAAATGGAAACAATCCAAACCCTGCTATTGGCTTTAAATCTAGCATGCATAAATTATAAATTAGAATGAGAAATAAGTGTATATACATTTTAAAGATACAGATCTCCAAAGGAATAGGTTTGCCCACTGTGGGTGTTCTAATTATTCATCAGGCCTCTTGCTGATTGACTAGGAGTGGGACCAAATGGTGGAATTTTTGCAAGGCAGCAACATTACTGGATCTGTGTTTAGTCAGAGGGTATTGAGAGCTGACAGTGTGGGATGAGCTAAAGACAGAGTATTTAGGTAAGCAGTGAGGGTTTTTTGGTCCATTTTCCTTTGTTAATACAGAATGCTCAGAGTGGGTAATTTATAATGATTTTTTGTTTTTGTTTCATGATTCTGGGGCCTGGGAAGTTCAAGGGCATGGTGCCAGCATCTGCTCAGCTTCTGGTGAGGGCTTGCTGCTGCCTCAGTATGAGGCAGGAAGAAGCATGCTAAACAAGCAGAATACAAGGCATAGTCCCTCTTTATAACAAGCCATTCTCGGGATCCTGAATTCAGACGTACACAAATTAACCCAGTGCCCCCAGATAGGCATCAGTTCACAGAAAAGGATTCTACCACCATGACCAAACACCTCCCGACACCGACAGGCGGAGGAGTTATGTTTTTGGTAGGTGAATTTTTGGAGGACATACTCAAATAAAGTCAAGTCAGAACTAGGATGGCCACTGTGGAAATGTGGAGAAGGAGATGGCTTCAAGAGATGTTTTGGAGAACTGTCTATGATATATAACTTATATAAACACCGTGTACATATATCCATAAATTTGTAAAGGGAAGATGCCAAAATTATTCCTAAATGCATACTCAATTTATTTCCTTTGCCTGTCACAGAGCTGGGAATGAGATAATACATAAGAAATCATTTTGAAGTGATGCAAATGTGAAGTTTTGAACTGGAAGCAATTCTGCAATATTTTTCCTTTATTTTTACCATTTAGCTAGTCACCTGTGTGCATATATGCAAAGGCCATTTTAGTGTTGATTTGCATAAAATAAATGAGCACAGTTATGAAAGCATGTCCAGGAGCCAAGGTGTTTAAACAGAATAATGTGCATCAACACATAATTACACAAAAACATAAAACATAATTATGCATGAATGATTTCTGCTATTTTGTAGATCTCGCATTACAGAGTACTCTTTTTTTTTTTTTTTGTCAGACACGTGAGTCCCATGACAGTTGAATTAAGTACCTTAGGGTTTTCTACTGCAGTTGGCAGGCATGTAGGTAAAGCTCAGGGAACCAAGGATTAGCTTCTTACCCTGAATTTTCTTGGGGGCTCTCTGCTCAGGTTCACTAGATTTATGTTTTTAATTTACTGGCCACTGTTTAAAATGCTAAAGGTAAGTATTATCAAATACCAATTATGAGCATTACAGTCTTAGATTTTAGCTCCCAAGTTACAATCAGGTATTATCCTAATGATTTTTTAAACTTTTTTTTTTTTTAAGAGCAATTTTAGGTTTACAGCAAAGTGAAGACACAGGGATTTCCCTTAGACCTCCTGCCTGTGGAAGTGCAGTGCATAACCTCTCTCAATATCGATATTCTTCTTTAGAGTGGTTCATTTGTTACAGCTTATGAACTTATACACCGTTGTAGTCCTAATTTCGATTAGGGGTTCATCTTGGTGCTGTGTAGTTCATGGCATTGGGAAAGTGCATAATGACATGTACACAGCATTATAGTATCTTGCCAATGGTTTTATAGCTCTAAAACTCCTCTGTGCTCTGCCTTTTCATTTCTTCCCTCTGCCCCAATCCATTCCACACACTAATCTTGCCATCTGTATTGTTTTACTATTCCCACAGTGTCATAGAGTTGGAATAATATGGAATGTAACCTTTTTGAATTGTTTTTCTTCAATACTAATATGCATACAAGGTTTCTCCCTGTCTGTTTATGGATTGATAGCTCATTTCTTTTTAGTGCTAATACTGTGTCTAGATTTACCACAGTTTATTTATCTTTTAAGCTGCTGAAGAACATTTTGGTCGCTTCCAAATTCTGGCAATTATGGATAAAGCTGTTACAAACATCTGTGTATAGATTTTTGAGTGGAAATAAGTTTCTAGCTCCTTTGGGTCAAAAGAGCGCAAGTGCTGCAGTGCTGGATAACATGGTGAGGAACCTCAGCCTGTTCTGAAAGGAATGAGAATTTCTGATGCTCCCCATCCTTACCAGCAGTTGTTAGCATGCGCATTCCATACTGTGGCCCATCCAGATGGGTGGGTCCTAATATCAGATTGGTTTTAATCTGTATTCACCTAGTGGCATTTGATGGGGCATCTCATGTGCTCATTTTTTTCATCAGTATGTCTTCTTAGAAGTTTATTCAGACTCTTGATCCACTTTTTATTTTTCTCCCCCTGGTTGATCTTGATTTCAAGAAGCATTTTCATATGGATCTGAAGAACAGTTCTTTATCAGATGTGTTTTGCAAATACTTTGTCCTAGACTGCACTTTATCCTAACTCATCCTCTTGATACTATTTTTTGTATCATGCTAGTTTTTAATTTTAATGAAGTCTATCTTATAAATTATTTCTTTAATGGATTGTGCCTTTGGTGTTGTATTTAAAATGTCACCACTATAACCTGCGTCAGCTAGATTTACTCTTATGTTATCTTCTGGGAGTTTTATGGTTTTACATTTTACATTAAGCCTGTTATCCATTCTGAATTAATTTTGGTGAAGAGTATGAGGTTTGTGTCTTCTTCTTCACATGTGTTTTACAATTCCTGCAGCAGTCATTCCTGAAAAGACAAACTGCTCTGTTGTACTGCCTTTGCTCCCTTTTCAAACAGCTGACTGTATTTATGTGGGTACATTTCTGGACATTATTATTTTTTCTTATAATTTGATTTTAAATTTTAATTAGTGTTTAGCATTCACTATGATTTGTAGATACAATTCTAAGAGCGTAATGACATGCCCCTTGTCCCTCCCTTCGTCTCTTCCCCTTCCCTTGCCCTTCCTTTCCCTCTCTCTGTCTTCTTAACTTACGAGGTGGCGTGTTTCAGATTCGCACTACAGTATAAGACTTGGTAATTTTCACCAAATAAGGAGTTTAACATGTAAAAAGCAAAAAAAACAAAACAAAACAAAACAACAAACCCGAAAACTAATTAGTGGGAATACAAACAAGAGCTACTAATAGTAATTGAATAAAATATGAGCATTTTACTAATATACAATAAATTATGAAGTAATCACATTTAATTTAAAGTACAGTAGTACACCATTCTTTTTTTTTTTAAAAAAAAGATTTATTTTTATTATTTTTTCATTGGAAAGGCGGATATACAGAGAGGAGAGACAGAGAGGAAGATCTTCCATCCGATGATTCACTCCCCAAGTGAGCGCAATGGGCCAATACTATGCCGAATCAAAGCCAGGAGCCTCTTCCGGGTCTCCCACACGGGTGCAGGTTCCCAAAGCCTTGGGCCGTCCTTGACTGCTTTCCCAGGCCACAGGCAGGGAGCTGGAAGGGAAGCGGGGCAGCCGGGATTAGAACAGGCGCCCATATGGGATCCCGGGCGTGCAAGGTGAGGACCTTTAACCACTTGCGCCACCGCGCCGGGCCCAGTAGTACACCATTCTTAACCATTGATTTGACAAAGACATAAACAAGTTTCTCCAAACCATATTTGCAGCAATACTGATATACATAGACATTTCTTATTTATTAGGAGTATTTTAAAAAATTTTAGTTCCCACTTAAAATGAGAACATGTAGTATTTTGTCTTGCTGGATTTGGCTTAGTTCATTTAATATGATCTGCTTCAGTTAAGTCCATTTTGTTGCAAATTAATTTTTATAGCTGGATGTTATGCCATTGGGCATGTTTACCATATTTTCTTTATCAATTCTTAGGATGATGGATACCTTCTTTGTTTATATTTTGGCTATTGTGAAGAGTGTTACTGTACACATAGTGATTCAGCTTTCAAATATTTTGGGTATATATCCACTAGTGAGATGAACAGATTATATGGCAAGTCTGTTTCTGGTTTTTAAAGAAGTATCCACATTGTTTTCCACAGTGGCCACGCTCATTTACATTCCCACATTTATAAGTGTCCCCTTTCTTGACACTCTTGGCAGCTTGTTACTCTGTGTGCTCTGGATTTTGTCCGTTCTGATAGGGATGAAGTGAATCTTAGTGGTTTTGATTTGTGATTCTCTGGTGGCTACTGATGTTGATCGTTGTTTTGTACATTTGCTGGCTGTTAGTGTTTCTTCTCTTGAGAACTGTCTGTTGAAATCCTTTGCCCATTTCTCAGTTGGATGGTTGTGATTGCATTGCGATACTGAAAATGAGAATCCAAGGCCTCATTGCTGATCCTGATGGGGGGGCTTTGCATTTCTTCTCACTAGATATAATGCTAGCTATAGTGTTTCCTTATAGATATTTTTGTCAAGGTTGAGAAGTTTCCCTTCTTTTCTTCTGTTTACTGAGAGCTTTTATTATGACTGAGGTAATTAGTTTTATCAAATAGTTTTCAGCCTCTGTTGATATGATATGTTAATGTGATTGATTGTGTTAATTGATTTTCAGATATTGAATCAGCCTTGTCTATTTGTACTAAGTCCCACATAGGTACTTGGTTGTGGAATATAATTCTTTTTATCACTTGTGGATGCAGTTGGCATATATATGTATTTTTTGACGACTTTTGAATCTATGTCGATGTGTGGTATTGATCTGAACTTATAATGTCTTTATATGATTTTATTTTTACCAGAGATAAAGGCTTCATAGAATGCTTTTGGAAGTATTCCTGCTAATTTTGTCTTCTGAAAGCTACTGTAGAAGAGTGTTATATTTCTTTCTTTGAGTCTTTTTTTTTAAAAAGATTTATTTTTTAATTTTTATTGGAAAGGCGGATATACAGAGAGGCGAGACAGAGAGGAAGATCTTCCATCCGATGATTCACCCCCCAAGTGAGCACAACAGCCAATGCTATGCCGGTCCGAAGCCAGGAGCCTCTTCCGGGTCTCCCACATGGGTGCAAAGTCCCAAGGCCCTGGGCCGTCCTCGACTGCTTTCCCAGGCCATAGGCAGGGAGCTGGATGGGAAGGCTGCAGCCGGGATTAGAACCGGCGACCCATATGGGATCCTGGGCGTGCAAGGTGAGGACCTTAACCACTGTGCCATCGCACTGGGCCCTATATTTCTTTCTTAAATGTTTGGTACCGTTAACCAGTGACCTCCACCAGGGTGTTATGTTTTCTGTTTTGGACGGTATTAATGATAGACTCAAATTCTTTCACAGGTATATGCCTATTCGGATTTCTGTTTTACCTGTGTGAATGTTGGCAAATTAGGTCATTCAAGTTATTAGTCTACCTAATCCAACTTTCAAATTTCTTTGTTATCATTTCAGTATCATAGAATCTATAGAAATGACCTGTATTTTATTTGTGTTATTAATACATTTTTGTTAGCTTCACTAGAAACTGCCAGTTTTATCGATCTTCCTAAATAATCAGATTTTCTTTGGTTCATTTTCTCTATTAATGTCCTGTTTTCAATTTTATTGGTATTTGATGTAGTTCCTGCTTTATTTGTTTCCATTTATTTTGTTCTTGTATCTCTGATTTTCTAAGGTTTCCCAAGGTTAACTTAATATCTTTCCAATATGTGCATTGTTATCTTTGATTTCTATGCACTAGTTACACTGAATCTCAAATTTTGAATTACTCGAGTTGTAGTTTTCTTTTAGCTAAGTATTTTGAGGAAGGGAGAGAGAAAGAGAATACCCCGATCCATGGGAGTGACAGGAACATGGTGAGTCGAACCATAACTGCTGTTGCCCAGGATCTGCATTGACCAGAAGTTGGAGTAAAGTGCCCGAGTCAGGTGTCAAGACTAACCCTAGGAAATGGAAACCGAATCCTCACTCTAGGTTCAAAAGATTTTTAATCTGTCTAGTGATTCGCTCTGTATGTGTTATCTGAATGCATTACATGTATTCTCCATGTACCTTGTCATTTTCTTTTTTTGTTGTTATTCTAGTTCAATTCTCTTGCGGTCTGAGAGTGACTAGCATTTTTCCCATTGTCCTTCCGTCTCTTACAGAACCAAAGAAAGTTGTTGATTTTTCAGTAAGACTAGCTTGTTGGTATTTTTTGTTTGTTGTTTCTTTTTTAATACTTCTTTTAGGGCAGATTTGTGACTTCTTAGTTTTTTGCATGCAAAACTGGAAACCAAACCTAATGATGTTTTTAGAGGTGACATTTCATAAAACTGAACAGTATTTTGTTTCATATAGGAAACTATTTTAATTTAAAAAGGACTGAGAAGGAGGAGTTACCATTGCCCAAGGCATTCTATTGCGGTTAATGCTGCCTTTGCTTTGTATTTATAGATGTGTGGAGAAATACTTAAAACTAAAATGTTACAGCTTCATGTGTGTTACCTTAGCCAGTATGAATAAGCATTCATTTTAAAGTAAAACAAGTAGGCCAAATAATAAATAGATCGAAAGTACATATTTGTAAGAGACTTGTTGATTTATTTCAAAGTTCAGAGGTGGTGAACAAGTGACAGACAGAGAAAGGGTGAGATTTCACTGGTTCACAACCCAGATGACTGCAATGGCCAGGGCTGTGCCAGGCCGAAGCTAGGGCTGCATCTGGGTCTCCCACATGGGCCGCAGGCATCCAAAGTTTGGATTTTTCTGTTTTTCTTTTCCGAGGCCATTTGCTGTATCAGAAGTGGAGCAGCCAACACACAAATCTGTATCTATATGTGATGCTGACATTGCACGTGGCAGTTTTACCCAGTCTGTCACGATGCCGGCCCCATAAACCGTATTAAAAATTGTATTTCTTATTTCTGTTTTATTTTAGAAATAATTTACTTTTATATAAATATTTCATGGTTCCTCTTATAAGCAGACTGTAGTTTGATTTCTTTATTTTAAAGTCTGAGTTTGCTGATCTCTCTCCTGTGTTTCTTTAATGTGATTATTGGTGTATTTGGGTTTAAATCTTGCACTGTTTGCTGCCATTTTCCATATCACTTCTCTGTTCTTTCTTGCTCTTTGTAACTTCTGGACTAATTACTCATTTTACACTATCCCATTTTCTCCTTAGTCAAAAATCTGTTTTTTCTCATAGTAGTTAATCTAGCAATTACATTAAGAGTCCAAAACTAATTAAAGTATAATGAATGTTGTAATCCGTTCAGAACCATGTGCTTTTATAATCTTTAATTTCAATTTATACTTCAATTCTGTTATCACAGTATATATGCTATTATTTTATTTTCTAGTTTAGGGTTCTTTAGAGAATATTATATATGTATATGTGTGTGCGCGCGTGTGTGTGTGTGTGTATCATGAAAAAATCATGCAGGGATTTCAAAATTTTGGGCATCAAAGAAATCTACCTGTAAATTATATTTTTCCTTGAAATTTTTTAAAGTAAGTAACCTGGTATGTGTACATTGTAAATCTCTACAAGATGGTCTTTGCTTTCTGTACCCAATATCCTTTCAGATTTATCTATGCATTTACCTTTTCTCTTATTTTTATTACTTTTTCTAGCTCCTACTTCCGTCTGAGGTAATTTTCTTCCTGACCTTTTGATGTTCTCTGTTGTTATGAGTCCTCAAGTTGCAAAATCTCTCCCTGTTTCTGTCAGAATGTGTTTATATTGCCTTTGTTGTTGAAGAGTTCAGAAACACAGCGCTTGGCCGGGCTCCCCAGCACTTGGAGCACATCACCCTGTTGTCTCTGGCCTCCGTTGTGTCTCGTAAGGGGTCAGCTGTGTGCTTGTGTTTCTGCTTTGACACTGCTCTGCTCTTTTCTTAAGCTGCCTCTCTTTTTTTTTTATTCTTGGTTCTCAACAGTCTTTCCATTATAAGCCTGGATATTCCTGTTCATTTGTTTTACTTGTTTGGATCATAATTACATCCTGAATCCATTACATGGTTCCTTGGCTGAGTTTGGAAAACTCTCCAATTATTTCTTCAAATGTGGCTTTTGCTTCATTTGCTGTCTTTTCCTTTGGGACTGTAATTATGTTTTTGTCACCTTCTTGCAGTAGTTCTTGTGGCAGTTTTGTCCCCATGGGAGTATTTTGGCTTTATCTCACATTCAGTTTCTCTCTTTTTCTTTTTAAAAGAATATTCATTTTATTTATCTAAAAGAATAAAAGACATACATGCGCACACACACAGAGAACAAGACATCTTCTTCCCGCTTGTCCACTCCCCACGTGGCTGCAACAGCAAGAGGTGGGCCCCTGCATAGCCAGCACCCTAGAGCTGAAAAATTTCTCCAGGTCTCCCACATGTTTACAGAGACTCCAGTGCTTCCTCAGGTCTTCTGCTTTTCCTAGACTATCAGGGAGAAGCTGGGTTGGAAGTGGAGCTGCTGAGCCCTGAGCGGTGGGGGTGTAGGATGCCAGAACCTCAGATGGCCGCCTTGTGAGCTATGCCACAGCACTGGCCACTTCACACTACCTTGAGACATCTTTCTGGAGAAGATGTGGTATTGATAATTTACTGAACAGAGTCTTGGGGAGCTGCAGATATCCTTTAGTGCATGCAGTAACTTTCCCCCAACAGAGAATGATTTGGCCTGATATGATAATGCCAACCTTGACAAATGCTGCTTTATCCCGTTTCACGTGATTTTGTCATTTCTGTAGTTTTGTCTCTCAATATTTCATTCATGCTCTCTGCTCCTGACCTATATTCAGCCACCAGTTCTCTAGCTGTGTCTAATTGCTGTTAGTCTCACATGATGACTTGCTTCTGAGGTTTTAGATAGGGCATTTTTTTTTTAACTTTTATGATTTTATTTTGTTCCCTCTCCCCCTCCCCCATTTGACTCAAATTTGTCCAGGAATTTTTCAAATATGTTAATAGGATTATTTTACAGTTCTGTAACTTTGTTCTTCAGTTGCTAGGTGCCTCTGTTCTGCTGTTTACCCATGGGGCTTTCTGCCTCATGCTGTGCTCCTCCTAGGGCTGGTTGTCTGTGTAGCTTGCCTCGATGTGTATGAAAGATCAGATCCTTGGAGGGGCCTCAGGACACTCTGACATTCCCATTTCATAACTGATCAGCAGCCAGCCTGTAGGAATCAGCACTCATGCACCATTGTATTACACTATGAAACTAAAAAGCCGAGAAGCTGGGCTTCCGTACCTGTTAGGGCTGGTCTGTTACTGATTCTCCCGAGGGAATCCTACGGCGTGAATCCAGAGTTTGTAAGAATCTACTCTTTACCTGAGCCCTGAAGCCCTATGTATTTCCCCTGCCTCGAGTTTATCAGGGTCTGCTCAATTTTGCAGTCTCTTAAAGTTTTCTTTTGTTTTGTTTTAAGAGTTCCCACTCTTAAATATAATTGAGAAAACATATCCTTAAATTCCTTTTTTTGGGGGGGCATCCTCTCCTTCTTGGTCTTGTCAGTGTAATTCCTCATTGCCCTGGTAGTTTTCTGTTGCCTTCAAAACATGATTTTCTTCTGTTTATTCCAGCTTTTCTAATTGTTCTCAATCAGCATTCTTTTTTTTTTTTTGATTTATTTATTTGTATTGGATAGACAGATTTATAGTGACAGAGAGAAGGATTTTCCATTTGTTGGTTCACTCCCCAAACAGCCTCAATAGCTGGAGCTGAGCCAATCTGAAGCCAAAAACCATGTACTTCTGGGTCTCCCATGCAGGTGCTAGGCCAAAGACTTTGAGCGATCCTCTACTGCTTTTCTAGGCTACAGGCAGGGAGCTGGATAGGGAGTGGCGCAGCCAGCACATAAACTGGTGCTTGCAAGGGGAGATTTAGCCAATTGGACTGTTGCACAGGGCTCACTTCAGGATTCTTAAAAACCGTCCAATCCGTCTACTTCTCACATAGAACTGGAATTCTAAACTGAAAGTTATTTACAGTGCACCTCTGTAACTGAGCCATATCTGCCACTGTGTCTCTTAAACTACTCCTCTAAAATTACCTTTAAACTTTTTTTTTATAATGATCAGGGCCATAATTTTACAAAATTTATTTACTGTTACATACTGAGAGTTATGGACACTTTTGCTAAAATAATCTTTCTTGTAAATGATATCTCTCAAATATGCCGGTGAGAATATTCCCCAGAGGTCAGCTCTCTCAGAGCCGCTGTTTTGTCCCTGACATGCTGTTGAAGGAAGAGAAATAGCCTTGTCATGGGAGGATGCCAATGGAAATTTCTGCTGTCTTATTGATTTTATTTTTAACAACCAAGATTAGATAGTGTTTTACCTCTCAGAAAAGAAGAGAGTCATTTGGCATCTTCTGATAGCAATTCCCATGCTCTTCATCTCAAGGATTTCTGTACTGACAGTCAACATCAGCTGTAAACTATTTCAGAATAAAAATCCCCAAAGTATTTAAGAATCATGTATATGGACATATTTAAACGCTCATGCAATTCTTGTTGCATATTTTTCATGTTTTCAAATGAAGCACTGTATGATATACCTAAAATAGATTTCTAAATTATATACCTAGGAGACATAGCAGAAACCTTGGAGTTAAAGTGTCCAGGAAGTCAAAATAATTGACCAAATCCACCATCAAAAAAGGCATTACATATAATTCATTTTTGTTTATTATTAAATATTTAAGGAAGTTACCAACATCTGTGAATCAGTTGCTTCCTCTGCAAATAGAGAACAACAATAACGGTGACTTCACTTCACCAAGGGATTAAAGAAATGGGGAAAAACGTATCACATTAGGGTGTGAAGTTACTAGAAATCACATGCTTTTTTAGTTAATACATGCAAGCAGTCACACTGATATTTAAATGGGAATTTTCCATTTTGATTTTCTCTAAGGCCTAGAAGCCTTTGGTAACAAAGATGTGTCAAATCCACTTTTATCTGTTGAATTTGAGCTTTTAATTCCTCTCTACGTCTTATTCATACACATTAGCTTTTATGAACTTGGCCCACCAGTTCTCTTAAAAACATTGTATTCGATTTTCCTTTTATTGTTAAAAAGGTAGGGGGAATCCCAGCGCCTGTAAAACTGTATCACATAATACAATGTGATTAACAATAATAAAAAAACAAAAACAAAAAAATAGTTATCACTATAATTTCAAAACTGGTTTAACCTATATTAAATAAATCAGCAAGATGCATGCAAAAAAAAAATCAGATCAGGAGAATGGCCCATGGAAAAGTCCTGGCTTTGAGTTTGAGCGTAGGTCTTAAGTTGGGTTGTGGATATAGAAGCAGACTGGTGTCACTTTCAGGTGACAATGAGCAGACTGGAAGGAGAATATAGTTGTAGTGGTTAGTGAATGTCACCTGTGAAAGCTTCTGCCCTGGGTGAAAGAGATAGCGTTTCTAGTCCCAGGTGGGGCATATCTAGGAAGGAAATTGTTCGCTTTGTTTCAGGGAGGGCAGTGGTGTTAGGGTAACTCTTTTGTTCTTTTCCAATTTGAGAATTATAACGTGAGGTTTTTTTTTTGTTTTAAGATTTATTCGTTTCTATTGCAAAGTCAGGTATACAGAGAAGAAAGACAGAGACGAAGATCTTCCATTCAATAATTCACTCCACATGTAGCCATAATGGCGAGAGCTGAGCCGATCCGAGAAGTCAGGAGCCCAGAACCTCCTCTGAGTCTCCCATGTGGGTGCATGGTCCCAAGGCTTTGAACTGTCCTTGACTGCCCTCCCAGGCCACAAGCAGAGAGCTGGATGGGAAGCAGAATTGCTGGGATTAGAGCTGGTGCCCATATGGGATGCTGGTGTGTTCAAGCCGAGGACTTTAGCTGCTAGGCTATCATGCCAGGCCCATAACATGAGTTTTTAATCTAACATCTGCTTTAAGAATTTTACACATAGAATAAATTATGTTTGGGGATTTAAATCAAGCAAATTAGGCCAAAGGTGTTCAATGATTGCCAGAATGTGTTTAATTAAACTCAAATTGATAAAATTTACATTTGAAATAACTTGTCAGAAAACATTAGTTTGTTAATATTCTCTATTAAGATGCTTTACTTACATTTGAACTAACCTTTAAAGTGCAGCTAACTCATATATTTCATTGTGGGAGTTTTTATTTTGGGGGCGGGGTAGAAGGAGCTGGAGTGCTCTGCCATCTGCTGGGTTATTCCCTAATGCGTACAACAGCAGCTGAAGCCAAGAGATGGAAATTCAGTCCAGGTCTCCCGGGTGGCGGCAGGCACAGTCACGAGAGCCTCCATGACTGCCTTCTAGGGTCTGCAGTAAGAGGAATCAGTCTGGGTTCAGGAGCAAATGGAGGTCTCCAACACAGGCACTCAGTATGAGAAATAGTCAGCATAACCAGAGTCTTAACTACTAGGCTTAACCTGTCCCACAAGTTATTTTTTATTCCTATTTTCTGAATTGTCATATAGTAGATTTATGTGAATATGTCACAATATCAAAATCAACTCTGAGAGTATCAACAAAACAAACTCACAGCTGTTCAGAAGAGGAATTGAACAAACACACATTATATATTCTTCGGGAGCTGACATCTCTTTGGTTAACTCCATTTTAAAACTCACCCATATTGTTACCTAAAGCCTTTTGTTATTATATTGTATGAAAATAACAGTGCTTGTTACTTTATGGTTATTCTAGATCTTCTCCATTATGAAGAGTACTTCCTTGAATATTTTTATTGTGCTTGTTTTGTATGCACAGGAATATGCACTTTGGGATGGTTCATACATACAATTGGACCTGCCAGCTCTTAGGATGGCATTATATTTAACTTTTTCTTGTGATGCCAAACAGTTTCAGAATCAGTCAAACATTAGTTAATGAGCCTTCAAGATATATGTAAATTCTAATTGCTCTGCATCGTAAGATCCAAAATTTGAAGTTTATAGTCTTAAAGTTACTGCTGTAGTAAGTACTGAGTATATTTACTGATGATTTTAATTAGTTTTTTGATTCCAATAATATTGAAGGAATTTTTATTATTCTTTATTTATTTATTATTTGAAAGGCAGAGTAAGAGGGAGATGTTAAAATGTCTTCCGTTTTCTGGTTTATTCTCCAGATGATTAAAATGATTGGGCTGAGGCCAGGAGCTCAGAATTCTACCTGTGTCTCTCACCTGGGTACCAGGGACTCCAGTACCTGGGCCAGCATTTGCTCCTTTCCCGGCTTGCATTAGGAGGGAACTGGATCAGAATAGGAGCAGCAGGATTCCAATTGGTGCTCCTGTCTGGGTGCCAGCATTGGAAGCAGTGGCTTAATTTGCTGTGCTGTAATGCTAGTCCCAATTTTCATCTTGATGTTTCCATTTGGATATTTGATTTTGAGGGACGTCTGTTTATCTCATGTGTCTGTGTTTTTCTTCGATTCTGTTTTGTGTTATTTTACTGGTGATTACTGTGTCATTTTCTATGTTGCAGACATGAGTCTTGTCTATCTTTTTGTGATGCCAGAACAGGATACTTGAGACTGGACCATTTCCTCTGACCAACAACCCTCCCCCCCAAAAAAAAATAGAAGAAAGATTTATCTCTTGTTGTTCTGAGGACTGGGAACTCTAATGCCAAGGTACCGGTGTCCAGGAAGGATTTTCTGTCTGTGTTGTAACACAGTGGGGGGCATTGTGTGACAGAAGGGTAAGGAGAAAGAGGACGAAGAGGGAGTGAGTCTACTTTTCTAATAAGCAACCTACTTCAATAATGGCAACATTAATCTACTTATGACCGTGGAGCCTTTGTGACCCCAACACCCAGTGGAAGTGTCAGCTCCCTATCACAGCAGCAGTTAAATTCCAACATCAGATGCCAGCAGCGTGGTATAGCATGTTAAGCTTCCACCTGGAGTACCAGCCTCCCATAGGGGCACGAGCTTGAATGTTGGCAACTCTAAGTCCCACCCAACTGCCTGCCAAGGGCCTGGAAAAGCAGCACAGCAGGGCTGTGGTGCTAGGGACTCTGTAGATGTGTGGGAGGCCCAGGAGAAGCTTTGGATCAGCTCAGCCTTGGTCATTGTGGCCATTTAAGGGAGTGAACCAGGAAATGCAAAATCTTTCTCTGTGTATTTCCTTCTTTCTCTGTAACTCTGCCTTTCAAATAAAAATGAATAAATATCTAAAAAATTCTAACTTCACTTTTGGAAGGACCAGGCATTGAGACTATGGCAGTCAGTTACATGTCTTGAAGATATCTTGTTTTTTATCTTGTTAAGGTTCAATCTTTTATCTTTTATGAACTTCAACTTTTATTTGAATTTTAATATTCTTACAGTTTAATGATGTGTTTTGATGAATAGGAATTCTTACAGTTTAATGTGGCCCAATTTCTAAGTTCTATATTTAGTGCCTTGAGTTTATGAAGCTGTTTTGTTGTTTTCTTTCAGAGACTTTTTGCTCTTTTGCCTTTGTTAATTATGTCTATAATTCACCTGGAATTGATTTTTGTACATGAAGTATGTCACTCTCAATTTATGTGCTTTATGGAAATTTTGATGAAGAATCTGTTTTTTGATAGTAATTAAATGGTTGTGATTGTAACCTGTGCCTGAGCATTGAACTCTATCATATTTGCACATCACATTGTCTGCTGTGTCTGTGCTGGGTAGATATTTCAATTATTTAATGTGTGTGTGAGATGGGGAGAATGTACAGCCTAGGGAAGTCTAAGCATTTAACAGTGCGACATGACACACATTATTTACAGAGCTGGCTGTCATGAAGGGCACATGGGAAGCCTCAGCCCACAGCACAGGGGTTCCCATTGCCTTGTATCTCCCCGAAACAGCTGCTTTGAACAGCCTCTATTTCTCATTGTGACTCCTAGTTTAGTATTCGATTTATATTTCTAGTCCTTGATTGGTTAAAATATCAAACACTGAATTCCAGTGAAGACTTCAATACTTTGAATATTCTCAGTAGGAATATTTTTCTTTTTAAGTGGGACAAAACCAGAAGAGGTTAAAAGGGCCTCATTCAGCAGCGGGAGCACGGAGTGTTCCTAGGAGGGAGGCAGAAGAGACACGCCGTCTGATCAGCTGGCTGCCTTGCTGTGGCTGAAAGCTGACTGCTTGTGATTGACTGATACTCAGCTGTGCATGATAGTCCTAGACCAGGTTTTGGTTTATTCAGTAAAGTTCCTGTTTGTCACTCAGGAAAAGTCTGGAAAAAGGCTCTGCTCAGTGGCTTCCTTCTCAGTGTGGCGGTTTTTCAGGAATGCACCTCTTAATAATGAAGGCTGGTAGCTCGTGAATGTGAAGATACTTTTGACGTTTGATGTTTTATGATCTGATTCCGAGGGAAGTCAAAACATAATTTTTGAAAGTGTCCTAGCTATCCAAAACCTTTCTACACTAATTTTAAAGACAGTCCTTCATTTGATAATGCACTTCTTGAAATGTTAGCTTGAAAAAACTTGGTTTTATGTTCATAGATTATATGTTAAATGAAACATTTTATTGGTTTTAAAAATCATCTGGTCAAAAGCTTGAAACTTGCTGTTTTGAAACAACATTTGAAAATTCCTTTACAGGGCTTTCTTTTTTAAAGAAAATTTTGCAATTTTTCATGAAATGTAGGTTTTTGGTGAATTTTAACAAGGTAGATCATTTAGGACAACATTTTATGTTTACCCAATATATCTGTAGATTAAAAATAAAAAAGCATTGCTTAGAAATTTAAAAAATAGCAGATATTTTGATAAGAATGGACACTATCCACAGAAGTTTTAGATTTATAAACAGCACTTCTTCATTAGGGACATATCCTAAGAATATGGAGATTTGGGGATATCAATGACTCTAGCTATAGCTGTGTTAGATCAATTTCAGGTGGGAGCAGCTCCACATCTGACATTGTGGCTTCGCTCTTCTTTAGTAGCTGGTGTTTTGTGCCAGGCCAGACAGCAGCTACATCAGCTGTTTTTTCTCTCAGCTGCTGGGCCTGGGAGTGGTCTGTACTGACCTGTGCATCCGGTACAAGTAGGAATTGAACTCAGCATTAGGTCCACTGCAGCTGAGAATCAAACATCTGGACATGACACGAGGCTGCAGAAAGTTCTTGTTTGCCTCCTTCTCTGAGGAAATGGGACAGTTTGGAGCCCTTGGTCATTTTCCACACTTGGGACAATGAATGTGGTGTGCGTGTCCATGGCAGTCCTGTGATAGAAGCTGTGAGGTGCACCTTGGAACGGCAGCCTGCAGATGGCACCTTCCTTGTTTCTGACGGGGAGATTTGTGAGGGGTGGGAGTCAGTGGAAGCTGAAAGGGTTGCCTTTGCAGGAATGTTTCCTCCACATCCTTTGCAGTGGTGCTCTGCTGCCACTCGGGGTAGCTGGCCAGCCATGTGTCAGCACCAGACTGCTGTCCCGCCCTTTCCCAGGTAGCACTTGAAAAGCATGAAAGCACAATATTAGAAAAACCACTTTTAAAATGCTTGAAACTTAATTTCCAATGGAAGAAATGAAAAGGTGGATGGAGCAACTTGGTTTGTACTAGGAGGGTGTCCTATTTCAGAAATGCTGCTCTTTGGAAGGAAAATGAATGTCTTCTCACTGCATCCTTAAGTCTGCCTGGAAGTCTGGACAGGGCTGTGTGTGTGTATGTGTGTGTGTGTGTGTGTGTAGTTAACATTTTGATCACTTCTGCTAACTTTTTTTTTTCAAAGATTTATTTTTTATTACAAAGTCAGATATACAGAGAGGAGGAGAGACAGAGAGGAAGACCTTCCATCCTATGATTCACTCCCCATGTGAGCACAATGGCAGGTACTGCGCCGATCCGAAGCCAGGAACCTGGAACTTCTTCCAGGTCTCCCACACGGGTGCAGGGTCTCAAAGCATTGGGCCGTCCTCGACTGCTTTTCCCAGGCCACAAGCAGGGATCTGGATGGGAAGTGGAGCTGCCAGGATTAGAACCAGTGCCCATATGGGATCTTGACGTGTTCAAGGCGAGGACTTTAGCTGCTAGGCCATGCCACCGGGCCCCACTTCTGCTAAATTTGATTCTTGGTGATTTGTGAGATATTACACTACTGTGATTATATTGCTAGGTAAAGGGCATTTGGGGGTTTGAAACCAGGTCCTCTTTGTATTTTCAGGTTATTTATGTATATGTATATATACACACATATATAATGCAATATAATTCATTATATAATGTAATATTTTAGATAAAAAGATGATGTAGTTTTATTTTCCTCTCGAATTGGGGCATCCCCACTCCCTGGGCTGGATGTGGTTTCAATGTTTTGGTTTTTTTTTTTTCCTTTCTGTTATATGGTTGGCTCCTGCATCCTTTTGTTGTGGTCTCTCAGCTCTTATCTTCTCTATTTTGTTGCACAAAATAAATAACAATGAGGTGCCCAAGCTCATTGTGTGTACCTCCAGACCCAGTCCTAGGAGCTGCCTTTATCAAAGACTCATTCAGAGAGAAAACGTATTTGGAACCCGCTGACTGACAGTAGGGTTTGGAATAAATTCTGACTCGAGTCTGATGGTATCTCTGAAGGATTCAACTCAGTGAATGGGAAGTACAAATATAGAGAAGTGATTCTTTTTAAAAGCAGTTTCCAGAGTTGACATAAGATACAAATATAAAACATTCAATTCTGGTACACCAAATGTAAGAAAAAAATCTTGAATCCATAAGAGAATTAAAGGAAAATTATTCCCCCAAAGAATGAGTACATATTGGCATTTATATGATTAGAAATTCAGGACTTGCAGTTATTGTTGAAGGACCATAATGTTGAAGCTCACATGAGAAATTAAATACTCACCTACAAATCTTTGCAAAGTCGAAAATTTTTTCAATATACAAGATTCTGAAGTTTACCACTTAACAAAATAACTGAAATAATTGTTGGAATTTTATATTTATGCAAACAAATCCTAAGCAGAGTAAGTGGAGTGTAAGAGGTAGAAGTGAGCTGAAGTGTCAAAAATGCATCGTGAAACCAGTTGTCCATTATCAACCTTTCTCTGAACTATTAACAGTTTCCTGTCACCTGTATTTTAGATCTCATGGTGAAGGAGAAGAGGAAGGGAAGAGACACTAAGAAGTCTCTTTGCCTGTATTTTCTGTTTGTAAGTGAACATCTGTATATGTGTAGTCATGCACCACATAATGTTCTTGTCAGTAATGGAGCATGTGACAGATGTTTCTGCACAAATTATAATGGAGCTGAAAAGTTCCCATCATGCAGTGATGTCACATCACTGCATGTGACGTGCAGCCTTATGTCTGTGGAGATGCTGATATGACCAAATCTATTCTGATGCTAGTTGTGTAAAGTACAATGCATGCGATTATTTACAATACACAATGCTTGATAGTAACTGGTGTATGTGATACTGTGCTGTTATAATTTATATGAAATATATGGCAGCTCCATGTATATTACAGTCCTGAAGATCTTTTGGAGGGAGAAGCTGTGGAAAAGTCGGCCATAATAATGGACCTTATCCTGTGTAGACCTAGGTTAATGTGTGTGTGTGTGCTCACGCCTTAGATTTTAGCACAAGGTAATAAAAAGCTAAAATAGGCTGTAACATGCAGCATGGGTGTGCAGAGGGCTGTATCACCTAGATTTGTGTAAGTGCATTCTATTATGTCTACACAGAGATGGAATTTCTCAGAACATATTCCCATGGATAAACAATGCTTGGTTTTATGTGTGTGTATGCTGATTTATGTAGGCATGTACAGAAAAAAAATAAGTACATTATAGGCTTTCAAATATTGAAAATTAGTGCTATATTGACAGAAACAGAATGTCAGAGAAGGGGAATAATGGCATAAAATGGAAAAATGCAATACATCCAAAAAGTGGATTTTGAAATTACAACAAAAAGCTCTAGTAAAGAGGCAACCTTTTGCAATGGAGACAAGCCTAATCTTATCAATAATCATCCTGTTTGGAATGGGACCCCAGATTCAGTTGAAAGAGATTGAGTTGTATTCTGATTTCAAGAGGTGAGACTTAAATCACACATACACGGGCAAAAACTAAATACATCGACATATGGGTTCATAGGAAGATGGGAGAAAACTACAACACACTGGTATGAATGAGGGACACAGTGGTGGATCCTGTGTATTGGAGGCTCCAGGGGAACACCCTCTACAGCTCTCACCTGGGAGGCAGAGGAAGCATCATTGAGGCATGCAGGCACAGGCTGCCTTTTGAAGCAGGCATGTTGAATATGGAAGAAAAACAGAGCATGTAACCACAAGATAAGAGCACACAGTGTGGGGTGAGAAGCAGAGCTGTGAATTTATATTATAGCACACAAGAAGTATGGTGTCTTATCCAAAGAGCAAATGAGATGCATGAGGCAGGAGCCAGTGTCAATGCCTCGTTCTGTGGTAGGTGAGTTACTCCTCTAGTCCTAGCAGCAACCCTCTCCAGTGTACTAAACTTAGTATCTTTATTGGGTGGATGCTGAAGCTGTCCCTGTGTTATCACCTAGGAAATGGTGGCCACCATACATAGTATTAATACCTTCCAAAAAGTGTGGACCCAGAAGATCCTGCATCAGGATTCAAATATTAGATGGAAGTTAGAGCCTTCCGTTCCCCTATCCCAGATCTTGGGATAGCCAAAGTAGTAGCAATAGAGGAGGAGAAAAGAGAGTATCCCAAACAGTTGAGTGATGGTTCAAGGTCTGGTTCAAATGAGGCTTTCCATAGGAACTTCTACATCTGTCCCTACCAGAGCTGATCTTTTCGCTCTCAAGATATTTGGAGCACTTCCTTAGAAGTTTCTAGTAGGAAGATTCGGAGAAACAAAAGATGTGAAAACCTAGGAACAGCATTTAAAACAAATTGAAACCCTCAGTAATTGTGTGAATATGTAAATTGCCACCAGTTCTTGCATGTGATTCTTTTTCATAAATATAACGATTTCTCTTATTTTAAATGCTGTACATTTGCCTCTATTTACTCTTTTTTTTTTTTACTTTTTTTAAAAGATAAAAGATAGAAAGGAGAAAACCAGAAGGAGGGAGGAATGAAGTTGAAAGGAATGTAGAGATACAGCTAGATAAAATATATGTTTACCCAGGGAGAAATCTAATTCTCTGGTTCACTCCCAAAGTTCCAATGACAGCTGAGATAGAATCTGCCCAATGCCTGAGTCTCCCACTTGGGTGACAGAGATTCAAGCACTTAAATCATTACTCAGCAAGAAAACTGCCAGGTGCCCATTAGCCAGAATCTAGGTCAGAAATAGAGGCAAGACACAAACTCAGGCACTGCCATGTGGGACAAAGCCATCTTAAGTGATTCCTTAATCCTATGCCTAATTTCTGCTCTTTCAGACTTTTCCAGCAATCTTAACTATTTCCTTGAGATTTACATGTACATGCCTATAAAATTTATATTGCATATTTTTGGTGTAGAGTTACATTTAACATCTGAGAAGTTCTAATTCTGATATTGGAGACTCAGCTCCCCATTCACTCCTCACTCCCATAACCATTCTTTTGTTTGTTTGCTTTTTGTTTTGGTGGTCAATGCCCAAAGTTTATTAACAGTGTTAGATTTTTAAAGACTGAGGGTCGCGTAGGTAAGGAAGGAGGGTCTGAAACAAGACATGGTTTATGTGCAGGCATTAAGGGGGTCAGTAAGTAAACAATGTTTTCTTCTAGCAGGATACTAATACTTACATAGCATAGAGAGAAGCGCTTCTCTCTCTTGTTATCTAAGCTTGAGTATTAGGGAGTTCCTGGCCCAGGCATTCCCATGCAGACTGTCTCAAGTCCTTTGCTTGGAGTCTCAGGAGCTTTCTTATAGGTTTACAGCTGGTTAATGGTTTAACTGGTAAGGAATTCTGTCCTCCAAATCTCTTTCTTCAGTCTATCACTCTACCACTTTGCATTATTTAGGGTGGCTAATTCCTTTTTTTTTTCTGTCTTCAGTGTGTTTTTGAATAATGTTTCTAGTGCTGGCTTAATGGCAGTAAAGTCTTTCAACTTCTGTTTGCTGTGGAAGTATTTTATTTCATTTTCAAATACAAGTGAAAGCCTTACTGGATATTTTATCCTGGATTGATAGTCTTTCTGTTTTAGGATCTGGAAAATGTCACTCTATTCTTTTCTGGCATGAAGGATCTCCTCTGAGAAGTCAGCAGTGAGTTTGACTGGTGTTCCTCTATGTTTTGTCTGATCCTTCTTGTATGCCAGTTTCAGTATCTTTTCTTTGTGTTTAACCAAAGGGAGCTTGACAATGATGTGTCTAGGTGAGGATTTTTTGGGGGGTCAAATCTGTGTGGGGTCCTCTGCCCTTCCTGTGTTTGGCTTATGTTCCCAGTGTTTAGGAAGTTCTCTTTTATAATTTCCTGTAACACTACCTCTTCACACCTTCAGGAACCCCTATAACTCTTATATTTGTTTTTTTTTAAAGGTGTTATTCTTGGATAGTTTTCTTAGCTTTATTTCGTTCCTCTTTCATATTTCTGATTACTTGTGTGTCCTTGAATAAAGAACCTTCTAATTCTGAAATTCTTTCTTCTGCCTTTCTCATCTCATTCTGTTGTGAGGCTTTCTGTTCCTTTTTTTTTAATATATATATTTTGCTCTCTTGAGTTCTTCAGTGCAAGGGTTTAAGTTTGCTTCTGTTTTATAGCTTGTATTTGCATTGTGATATATTCCTTAAATTCCTTGAATTTTTACCTTTGTTTCTCCTTGACTCTGAGGAGTTTGATCATGATATTTTGAATTCCTTGTTTGGGATATCCTCAATGTCTTCATCCTGTGACACTAAAACTGAGGTGCTCTTTGGCTCCCTTTTGAGGGACACTATGTTTTTTTCATTTCTGTGTTTTGCAGGTCTTCTGTTCCCCTTGACCATGGTCTTTTAGATCTGCAAGTTTCCTCTTCAGATTCTTCCTTTATAATGAGTTTGTCACTTCCAAATTTGTGGGTGTGTTTTACAGTTCCAGCACTTGCAGTTCTCTGGTTTCCTCAGATGGTGCCCTGAACTGTTCAAATGTGCCTCTGGACTGTGCCCGCTGCTGCTGGCGTGCATGCTGCCATAGCCCACTGGCTGCTCACAGGTCTCTGATTTCTTCCCGCAGTGTCTGGGACTGTTTAAGTGTTCCTCTGGACTGTCCTTGCAGCTGGGATGCCTGCTTGCTGCCTCACCTGGAGCCATTCTTAATTAGCACACTTCCCCATCTCTTATTTGATCAATGAAATAGCATCATCAGTCTTGATAAAATTAATATGCAAAGTTCAATATAAAAATTTATGAAACCATTATTCATATCCATGCCATGTAGTAGACTGTGATGATCTTTATTTTCCTTACAGTTAATTCTTTTTCCAGGTTTAAAATTTTTCATTTACTAATCACTCTCATAGTTGAACTTGTCAGTAGGTGTTTAAATTTGTCTCTTCATGTTTAGATAGACATGGCTTTGTGTCTTTCATTTATTTGTCATGTTTTTAGAGATATTTCTTTTCAAACAGTCCATACTCCTTGGAGTTAAAGTAGTTGTTTCCTAGTCTTGTCTTACAGCTGTCAAAATGGTTTTGCTTTCACGGTTGCTTTCTCTGACATCATGTGGCTGTCCTAAATTGAATTTGGGGTTAGCTTCCGATTCCATAAGTCATAGACAAGGTCCCCAACAAGGCTGCCCTTACTGTAGACACCAGATACCAGTATAGTCTACAGTGACTCTTCTGCAGATTCTGGGCTTTTCATAATGCTTTCAAATTTGATTAATTCACTAGAGCAACTCACGCAAATCGGGTAAACACTGTTCTTATGATTAGCATTTTATTACAAAGAATACCAGTGGCTAGCCACAAGATAAGGATATAGGGCAGAGTCTAGGAAGTCCTGAACACGGGAGCTTCTGTGGCACTGGAGTCAGGTAGCACCAGTTTTATGCTGTATTGACAGATTCAAAACCAAGAAGCCACCCCAAACCTTGTGGTCCAGAGTGTTTATTGCAGTCTAACTTTTCCAGTAGTGATTGATTAAATTGCCGGCTGCATGATTGCACTCACTTTCTAGCCCTTTCACCTCTCCAGAAGTCAAGCTCGGAAGTTGTGTAGCCTGTGTCTCTAATCACGTGGTTGGTTTTGTTTGCAGCCAGCCCCTATCCCATTCTGAAATTACTCAGAGGACCTCTTCCAGGACTTGCTGTTTTAGCATAATCAAGATGTCTCTATTCCTCAGGAGATTACCAAAGCTTTTAAGGAAGCTGTGTGAGGAACTAAAAGCCCTCTACTTATGTTGGGATGAAAAACCTGACACAATTTCATGATATTGTATGTAAAAGATGCATTGAACACACCTAACCTAACAAACTCTTGACCTGGCAATGTGAAACACTGTTTTTAGCTGCTTCCTGTCTTGATTGCGAGGCTGACTTGGCACTGTGGCTTGCCACTGCTGCTCAGCATTATGAAGGCGAACGAGAGGTTATAATACCATCAGTCTCCAGTCTGGGAATAGACCGTAACTCAAAGCGTGATTTCTCCTGAGTACTGAGTATTGCTTCCATTTCACCCTGAAGTCAAAACACTGAATTGAACCCACACAGTTGGGGACCAGGCACAGTTCATCATTCCACAGCAGTGGATTCAGAGCACCATTGTCTAGGTATGTTCTCAGAGGTCCACATTGGCTTCTAGTTCAGCATGTTCGTATTATGATGAGGACATATCTATGTCTGTGTTCCATTAGCAATCTGAGAAAAGGAATATTGAAGGACACACTTCAAATTTTACATAGACCTACTGGATAGTTTGGCTAAGAATAGATTGGACGTTTTTTCCCCTCAGAATCTTGTTTATTTCTTTGTGTTCTGTATTCCAGGATTTCAATGTCGAAGTGCTCCTCTATTTTTTTTCTCTGTAATTTTCTTGCGGGTAATATCCTGTTCCTGTTGGACCTTATCATTCTCTTATTTTAGTTGTTTCTTATTTATATTATTTTGTACCTAAGTTATTTCCTATCAAAGTAAGTTTGCTTTTTGATAAATGCAAATCAAAACCTTTACTGCTAGTAGTTGTCAGAAAGGTTCAGTCCAGAATGCTTTGAAGACCAGGTGGTGAAATGGACCTGAAGAACCCCCTGCTTGACCACGGGGACATCCTGGGACCCAAAGATGAGATACTGCTAAGCAGTTCCCCATGAGAACAGAAGGGATCTTTAGTAAAGTCTTGGTGAAAGAAAACACAATGTGGCTATCACACAAACTACGTTTCCTTTGTTGTAGATAAGGAGACCATTGTGCAGTTACTTTCAGAGTTGTGGCGTGTGGAGCAAGGAAAATTGGGTACCTTGTGTTTTGAGCAGTGAATGCATATTTAAAAAAGAGATGCTTTGTCTAGCCAGGTAGGAGTAGATGTAATCTCACAAAGAGGCAGGTTAGCAAACACTCTGTCACCCACTTTGCATCCTGTTGTAATGAGGCTTAAATTCCATCTGGGGCAGATATTTCAATGTTAAATTTAAACTGTGGGTGACTTTTGGCTACTTCCTGACCTATCTGCACAGATGTTACTCTCGCAGTTAGGTTCAGACCAGTTCAGGGAGGCTGGGGATTGCATCTCTCCTTGGAATGTAAATGAAAACTAACTTTGAAAAACATCAGGTGCTCTTTGGAAGCTTTAGGGCTTTGAAGTAGAAATGAATCAAGATAAAGAGTTTTGAGCTCCTGGGACACAATTTTATTTATGTTCTTCACATTATTATTTTTTTTGAGGTTATAAAGTTTTTCTGTTCCCTGTGTTGTCTGTTTGCTCCGTGTCCCTTTATTCCTTCTTGGAATAATTTTGGTCTCTTTGTAATATTAAAGGCTTTTTCATAATGATGGATGATCTTTCATGGAAGCTGAGAGTGTTTGTTTGTCCACATGTCCATCTCTGCTACTTGATCACTGTGAGCCTGGCTGTCAGAGTTCTGGCAACCAAGATCATATTTAAATAAATAAACAAATAAATGATTAAACACATAAATAAATAAGTAAATCTATACAAAGAAAAAGAGGCATGTTTAAATCAAAACCATATGTCTAATAAGATCACCTGGACACTGGTTCTGGACCAGGAATATGCAGTAGTCATATAATCATCATGCCTCGCCCATCTATTTTCATCATATTTTTAAAATAAAGTCTGCTTAGATGGCTACTCTGTTCTAGTTGTCCCTGTATTTGTCATACAGAGTCCTTCTGGCTTTTCCTCCCCAAAGAATACACTTGTAATATCCTTCTGGGTGTAGGAGGACTTGCTAGTTATATATGAAAGTATTTGGACTCATGAATGCTTTTGGTAATGACTTTATTAATATTCTCCTGATTTAAATCCCATCTATACTTCCTGTTACAGCTTCCTTCAGTTTGTGAGCCCTTCTGTCTTGGTTTCATTCTATGCTGCTTCAGATTTGCATTTTGCAGATTCAGTGGTTTTTAAGTTGATGTGGTTGTTATCTTTCCCTTACATTTTTGTAAATACCAATTTAAGCCTAAACAACCTTTTTTAAAAGATGTTATGAAGTTTGGGAGGAAGAAGAGATATGATTGGACTCATGTTGTGATGTAGCATATTGACCCACTGTTTATGATACTGGCTTCTTATAAGTGCTCCAATTTGAGATCTGGTTGCTCCCACTTCTGACTCAACTCATTGCTAATGTGCCTAGGGAAGCAACAGAACATGACCCAGCTGCTTGGACTCCTGCATCCCTGTGGGATATCCAGAAGAAACTCTGGGCTCTTGGCTTTGGCCTACCCCAGGTCTTACCATTATGACCATTTGGAGAATGAACCACTATGCAAATATGCTTTTTAAATAAAAAATAAAACAAATAAATACATAAGTACATAAATAAGTAGTAAGTAAATCTTTACAAAGAAGAAAAGGCATGTTTATATCCAAATCATATGTTTAATAAGATTACCTGACTGGAGAGCACAAAAACCAGGACAGGGGCAGGGATGGTTAGACAAAAAGGCACCTACCTGTATGTATGTGGGCTGGATAGTAGGGTTGGTTGGGTTGAACTAGGCTTCAATGCCCAATGACATGTACGAGAGCTAAATGGGATATGGGACAGACTGAGCAAGTCTGTGATACATACTAGCAAGCATGGGAACCAGGGTAGGGGGCGGGTCTGATGAGGGTTATGGGGAGTCGTCCCAACTAGGTTGCAGCTCCCACTAGTTTGCATGAGGGCTGAGTATAAAGTGGGCAGAATCAAGTTGGACTACAACAACCATTGGTTCATGTGGAAGACAGAGCTGGAAACAGAACTGACCCAGCAATTGCAACAACCAGCATCTGCATAAGCTGATTGGGGCAACGACTGTGCAGGACCCTGTACTGGCAAGCACACACAAGAATCAGGCCTGGAATCACCTCAGACGAAGTTTCTTTGGAGATGTCTCCAACTGAACTGCTGACCTCAGAGCCCCAACCATGAAGAGACTATGTCAGCCAGTGAATTCTGAATAGGTTTCATTGCAATTGGAACAGTGAAATTGGCAGCAATTCAGAGCTGTTGAACTATCAGAACTATTTGAGCAGGACTCTCGGAGCATGCCCCACGCTGGAATCCTGGGGTGAGTGGGAGGCTGGGTGGGGCTTTTTCCATTGTTTCACTCTGATCCCAGATACAGGGAAAAAATGATGATATTGGTGTGGAAACAATAGTCTTACCCACTTTCCTGTAGTCCTTGACCCTTTGTACCCTAATCTAAATATGTAAGATTATAAAAAAAAAGAAATAAAACAAAAGTAATGAGCTACAGGTGAATTCATTACAATGGCTACATCCCCCATCAAATAACAACTATACATTTAAAAAAAAAAGAATTTAAATCATCTGGACATTGGTTCATATGAGGGAAAAAAAAAGATTATCTGAACACTGGTTCTGGATCAGGAATGTGCAGTAGTAGACTGAAGGACTTGTCATATGTGAATTCTTTATATTTGCAGTAAAAACACTAGAATAAAAACCTCTAGAATTTTTTCTGCATAAAAGCAAGAAGAGAACTGCTAAACATTGCCAAAACACCTTTTCACAGTCTTAGAGGTTCAAGATTTTGATAGCCATCTAGGTTGACTTTATTTTAAAAATAGTCTGAATCTTCCTTGAAAAGCCAGTGGGCTACTCTCTGACATCTGTTTTTCTGCCCCTAGAACCAGCCATTTGGGAGGCTAGAAAACCACCAGGCCACAATCACAGCCAAAGCCATCAACCTGTCTCTAAGTGGAGAGATCTGGGTGGGTTTTCCTGAGAGTCTCAGTGCCAAATAATTATTATGTGATTTCTCTGGTGGTTCAGTAAAACATTCCACCTTCAAGAATATCATTAGGTGACCTAGTCCAGAGGTTTGCCAGTCCAGAAAGACTTTTTCCTGGGAACATATATTGCAGATTTTAGAAGTAATTGCTTAGCCTTGGGGCTGCCAGAGGCAGTAGATAGCAGTTGGGGAAAATAATGAATTAATAAGAAAGATAAAAGAAAAGGAGTAGGGAATTAGATGTCCATAGGGTCTTTGAAATGTTCCAAAAATCGTATGTTATATGCTCAGGGAGTATCTGAGAATACTCCCAGCTCTCAGCCCTGATTGACTTTGAAGCTGTGCATAAGGACAGATTGAACAAGAAGGCAGAGTTGTCAACTACCTAGTGTGTATTGAAACTGTACCCCAATACATGGTCACACTCCTCATTAATGGCAACTGCCAGATCTACTAATTCTAGCATTTATGGATATCTCTTCTGCTGTTAGTTGACACCCTAACAAATCAGAATATGGTAGCCACAGACTTTGCAGAACTAGTTCCAAAAAGTGACTGATTAAGCAATAACCATAGAAACCCTGGGAAAGTGTTTAAAATGTCTAGTTAATGAAATGTCAGGCAATGAAAGAAAAGTAATATTTCCTTTGCACAGGGAAAAAAAGGTAAAAGTAGAAACTTTGCTGAGGATGCCCAGATGTTGAGTTACCAATGCTCTTAAGGTATTTTACCTTGTTCAGTGAAATAGAAGAAATCATCTCTGAAGCATTAAAGCAGAGTGTAACCGTGCCATCCAATAAAAACAGTCATGAGGAGATATCTTAAACAAAAACAAAAACAGACTTTACAGTTGGAAATTCCAATGTCTGAAAATGAAAAACTCACTAAAGTGTTTCAACATCTGATCGAAGCAGATAGAAGAAAGAAGCAATGAACTTGAAAATAAATTGACTGAGCTTAGCCACTCTAGAAGCCTGACAACGAAAACAATGGCAAACAATTGCCTGAGAATCAGGGTCTCTTAAGGTAACGGGTGTACCAATATGTGAAAGATGGAAGTGTTAGAGAAGAGAGAATTACAGAACTTTTAACAGAATAGTGTGTGTAGACTTCAAAATTAGATTTAAAATGTTGATTTGCACACTGAAAAACCTCAAACTACAAGTAGGATGAATTCAAGGAAATCCATACCTACACACAGTAGCCAGACTGTTGAAAGCACAAGTCAATGAGTGAACATTGAAAACACATGAATCACATGGGAAGTTTCCTGAATCAGGTTGACCGCTGATTTCTTGCTCAAACCTGTGGAGAATAGAAGACACATGGGATGACATATTCCAAGTGGTTAAAGGAAAAACTTTCAAACAAGAATTCTATATTGAGAAAAAATATCTTACAAAAGTGAAGGAAAAAAATGTGTTTCTCATTGCTAGAGAGAATGTCCCCCAGCAAATACTAAAGGGAGTTTAGTAGTGAGAGGTTAGTAGACAGTAACATAAATCTGTAAAGAAATAGAAGTAACAAGCTAGGGGGTGGTGGCTAAATATACTATGTGCTTTAAGTCTCCTTTCTTATTTGAAATATACCCAAATAATTATAAATATGTATAGTTATAGATATGTAGTTTATAGGGCAGTAAAAACCATACAGAGGGTGGAAAAAGAACTCTATATATGAACAAAATTTTGTATTCTTTTTATTTAAATCAGCATCGGGCCCGGCGCAGTGGCGCAAGTGGTTAAGGTCCTCACCTTGCACGCCCGGGATCCCATATGGGCGCTGGTTCTAATCCCAGCAGCCCCGCTTCCCTTCCAGCTCCCTGCCTGTGGCCCGGGAAAGCAGTCGAGGATGGCCCAAAGCTTTGGGACCCTGCACCTGTGTGGGAGACCGGAAGAGGCTCCTGGCTTCGGACCAGCATAGCATCGGCCTGTTGCGCTCACTTAGGGAGTGAATCATCGGACGGAAGATCTTCCTCCCTGTCTCTCCTCTCTGTATATCTGCCTTTCCAATAAAAAAAAATAATAAAAATAAATCTTTAAATCAGCATCAATTCAAGATTTTTATCTATCAATATATGAATTGTAATCCCCCAAATAACTTTGAAAATAAAATGACAAGGCAGTTAAAATGGCTCACTGGACTTGACCATAAAATACAATGGAATTTCTGACATCTCAGCAAAACTGAAGGAATTGGAGATCTTTATGTTAAGTGAAATAGGTTAAACTTAGAAAGACAAATAGAAAAATTTTAAATATTTGTGTATTATAAATGCATTATATATACATATATGTAGTACATATGGATCTAAAATAACAATAGAGATTAGGAAGGCTTGGAGGATATAGGAATTAATAGATAATTAGTATCCATAACAATCAGTTGAAGGACATTAGATCTGGTGTTTGACAATGAAATGGAGGGGCTGCTTGCCTGTTGTGATTGGTTTATGCTGTATATCTGTTGAAATATCACCCTTGGGTCTGGCACGGTGGCACAAGTGGTTAAGGTCCTCACCTTGCATGCCCAGGATCCCATATGGGCGCCGGTTCTATCCCAGCAGCCCCACTTCCCTTCCAGCTCCCTGCTTGTGGCCCGGGAGAGCAGTCGAGGACGGCCCAAAGCTTTGGGACCCTGCACCCACGTGGGAGACCCGGAAGAGTCTCCTGGCTTTGGATCTGCATAGCATTGGCCGTTGCGCTCACTTAGGGAGTGAATCATAGGACGGAAGATCTTCCTCTCTGTTTCTCCTCTCAGTATATCCACCTTTCCAATAAAAAAAAAATAATAAAAATAAATCTTTAAAAAAAAAAGAAATATCACCCTTTACCACATAAAACTGTACAAGTATTTCATGTAAATCCAAACTTTATAAAATCATCTTAAAAAAGCAAAGGTAGACTAGAAAATACTTAACAAGTTCAGAAAGCAGGAAGCGGGATTGGGAGAATGCATTACTATTTACAGAAAGTATAGATACATGGTACATGTAAATCAGGCTTTGCACATTAATTAAATATATCAAAGAAAAGGCAGATAAGTAGAATGAGCACAAAATGATTGACTCTTTGTGTCAGAAAGAGACATGCCTTACATTCATTGATAAGTGGGTGAAAAATCAAAGGACACAAAGAGAATCCAACTGTGAAAGTAACCAAGGTAGACCTGGGGAATTGATGCACTATTAGACAAAGTGGATTTTAAAAAGCGTTGCCACAGACAAGGAAGACAGGTTATTGTGAGCCAATCAAGATTTTTTTGAATAAACATGTGCCTGTCAGCAGAGGACTCGAATACATGAAAAAGAAAGTTAAGTAATAAATAAATAAATAAACAAAAATAACTGGCAACTTCTGTACTCCTCTTTCAACAATACAAAAATTAGACAATAGAAAATAAGTAAGCAGAACACTTATCTTGTAATACATTTTCTCATTAAATGAAAATGGCAGGTAAATAAATATGATTTATAGTCTCAAATCTCCACAATTATGGGTATCCCACATTCCTTAATAGACAGAATAATAGAGTTAAATACTGTTATTCTTAAATTGATCCAGCAGACAAGTTGTTAGGAGTCTCAACACAGGGAAGCAGAGTCGATCTCGTTTTCAAGTGCACATGGACCATTTCCCAGCATAAATATGTGTTTGATAACAAAACAAGTCACAATTAAATGACAATTATAGAAAGAACATAGAGTAACTTTGTTGACCACTGTAGAACAGAATCTGAATATCAATAATTTAAGGAAATGTGGGATGCCCATAAATGTGCATATTTGACAGAATACGGTTCAATAACCAAAGAAAGTACATAATTTATTATGAATGAAGGAAAACTCAACATTTTATGAAAGTACAGGACTCAGCAAAAATGTGCTAGAGGGAAATAGAACTTTATGTTCATCCACTTTACTCTCTCTATAGGGTCATTATTTCATTATTCTTGGTTTTTAAAGCATAAACACTTCTTTCCTAACCTTTTACTATCCTGAGATGTTGATTGTGAAAATTGGTCCATGAAGTAGTTTGTGAAGAAAGCTCCCAAGTCAGTATGATGTGCATACCTGGGTAGTAGCACAGATTTGGACAATCATTGGAAACTCAATGGTGGAAACACACTGGGACTGCATAGCAAGAAATTGTTAAGTATGCTCTGTTTATAATCATTTCTTACTTATTTTTAACCTCATCTCTACTAGATTATAAAGATCTTTAAGTTAATCTCACTGTTGTTGTCCTAATTGATAAAGTGTTTGCTGTTGATTCTTAATAAATGTCTATTTACACTGAAAAGCTTACTGAAAACACAATCTACATACAAATACTTTGTTGTTTTAAATGTACAAGCTATAGCTTGAGACACGTGTTTTTAATATGCAAGCTTTAACTTTAGACATAAGTATGCACTCATGAAATCATCACCATGATCCAGATAATGAATGCTTCCATCATCTGCAATAGATGTTATTTGACCCTCTGTAATTTCTCCTTTGTCACACTCTTGCCAGCCCTCAGGCAGCCACTAATCTCATCTGCTGCTATAGATTTGTTTTCTTCTTTTTCCACTGGATTCTTAATGTTGAATTTTGAGAGCTTTTTATATATTCTAGAGATGAGACACACGAATTGTATTAGTCCTCTTAATAATATCCTTCTTGTCCATTTCTGTGAGGTACCAATAGTGTTTTTCTGGATGCATCAACTGCATCGTGTCAGGGTAATCATAAGCCATGTTTTTGGTGTCATGTCCAAAAGCTTCCACAAAGCCCAATGTCCTGAAGGTCTTCTCCTAAATTTTGTTCAAAGATTTATAGTTTTGCATATGACTGTGATCCGGTTTAGTTAATTTTTGTGTAAGATATTATGTCTAGGTCCAGGTTCCTTTATTAATATTATTATTAATCACTGATATTCAATTGTTACAATTCTGGTTTTTGAAGATTGTCTTTTCTCACTGAACTTCTTTTAACATTTGTGGAAATCACATGGTTGGGAATGTGCCTAGGTTCCTTTTTCTATTTCATTATATGTGTGCATTTGAAATTATTACAAATCTTCATATCTATTAGAATTATTCTTCACATTTCTCCTAATATTTTTATTAAAACTGTATTTACTTGGAGAATATTATTATGTTTATGCCATTGTGCCTTCCAATCCCTTTGTTTAGGTCTTCTTTGATTTCTGTCAAATTCTTTTCTGTTAGTACAGCACATGGTTTGCTAAATTTACACTTCATTCAGCCTATCCTTTCCTTCTTTCCTTTTCCAATCTTCCCCCTTCTTTCATTTCCTTCATCTTGTTAAGCAATTGTAAGTGATAAAGCATATTTAATTTTGGTGTTCAACCATTCCTTGCTAGGAATAGAAATCGCATTCTTTTTGGTATGCTAAGGAAGTGTCCTTCAACCTTGGTGAGCTCACTTTGTGTGGAAGTTCTGTTTTTGCTTATCCTTTGAGGTTTTTCTATGCAGACAGTAGTGTCTTCTGCTGACAGACAGCTCTGTTCCTCTTCCATGAGTGTGCCTTTGTTTCTTTTTCTTGAACTTATTGAACTAGCCATAGCTTTTAAAACACGTTGAATGAGCGAGAACAGACATCTTTGCCTTGTTTTCTATTTTAGGCAAGGATTATTGATTCTTCTCCTAAATATAACGTTAGCTGTAGGATTTTTATAGCTGTTCTTTTTCAAACTGAGAAGGTTTGCTTCCATCACAATTTTTCTGAGAGTATTTATAACAGATTAAGTGTTGAATTTTTTCTCAAGTGTCTTTTCTACTGCAGTGAATATGATTGTGGCTTTTCTCCCTTTGCATGTTCATATTGTAATCTTTGTATTGATTGATTTTCAAATATTGAACCAACTTTAAATCTCTGAAATAAACCCCATTAGGTCATGGCAGATATTTTTCTTATGTATCACTGAATTTCATATCCTAACATCTTGTGAAGAAATTTTGCATCGACATCTATGAGATCTTAATCCATATTTTCTTTATACGTTGTTCATCTGATTTTTTTTTCCTGTCAGGGTAAATGAATTGGAAACTGTCTTCTGTATTCTGGAAGCAGTGGTATTGGATTTGTGTTAAATTTCTTCAGTGTTTGATACAATTCAGTGAAATCATCTGTGCTTGAAGATTGCTTTTTTGAGAGTTTTAAAATTGTGGTATCAGTTTTCTTAATAGTTATAGGGCCTTTACGTTGTTTCTTATGGAGTGAGTTAGCATGGTTTGTGTTTTTAGGAACCATTTCATTTCATCTGAGTTGTCCAACTGAGCAGTGTGGAGTTCTTCCCAGGGCTTTTTAAATTTTATCTCACAGACGAGCTCTTTGTTTCATTGACTTTCTCTATAACTTGTTTTCAATTTTGTTGGTTTCTGCTCTTTATTTTTCTCCATTTTTATTGTTTTGGATTTTGTTTATTTATTTATTTTTTCTGTTTTCAGGCAGACAGGAGGTTACATTATTGATTTGATGTTTTTCCTCTTTCCTCTTATACCTGTCTTTTCTGCTATGTACTTTCCTGACAGCACTACTCTATTTATGTCTACACATGTTCGTATTAAATTTTGACTTTCAAGATGTATACATCTCTGCTCAACTCAAAGATGGACTCTCGATGGAACTGTTGGACATATCTTGACAATATGATCCTGGACTATGCCATTTCCCATATTTACAATGTCAGGATACTCTTAAATAGGAGAATGATGGGCTTATGATTGTTTTTGAAGGATTATATTATTGTAATACAACAGGGAAATCAGGTGGTGGAAGGGGAATTTTGGAGGGCAGAAGAGGAAATCCCAGAGCCTTTGGAACTATACCACAAAATAAATTAATTAATTAAAAAAATCTCTTGAGTTCTTCTCTATTGTTCCACAGATTGTATAGAAGCATGGTTTCTTATTTTTAAACCTTTGGATATTTTCCTATGATCTTTCTATTAATAATTTCTAGTCTTCTACAATTGGAGGTTGTACTTAGTATACTATTCACTATACTTGATATTTGGTATGATTCCAGTCAGTTTTTTGTTTACTGAGTTTTGTTTCATTATAAATCTTGATGTGTGTCTCAGGGAATGGGAAAAGGGTGTGTTCTACTATTGTAAAGTTGAGTAAATGGTAATTACATCCTGTTGGGCAATGCAGTCGATTTTGTATCCTGGTTGATTTTCTATTAATCATTTTGTTCTAGTTACAGACAAAAGTGTCGAGATCTCCAAGTATAATGTTGAATGTTTTATTATTCCTTTCAGTCTCCAAATTTTTCCTTCTCTGTGTGTTAAAGTTCTGTTGTTCATTTACACACATTCAGAATTTTGTGTCTGTGGGACCAGTGCTGTGGCTTACTAGATTAACCTTCTACCTGCAGGGTACCAGTTTATGTCCTAGCTTCTCCACCTCTGATCCAGCTTCCTGCTAGTGGCCTGGGAAAGCAGAGGAGGATGCTTCAAATCCTTTGGCACCTCACCTGCAGCTGTGTGGGCCATCTGGAAGAGGTTCCATTTGGAGAGTGAGCCAGCAGGTGGAAGATCTCTCCTTTTCTCTCTAACTCTGCCTTGGAAATAAAAATAAAATAAATTTTAAAAAATGAATGTGCCTCCTTGTTGGATTGACAAATTACACAAACAACAAATGGCGAGTAGTCATTCACTGTGTTTTTCTCTCATTTTTCTTGGCTTAATACAATTTCCTTTTGCCATTACCTACATTTCTGATGGAGCTGTCCATTGTCAGAACTCTTGGGAACAGAGTGATTCTAAATTCTTGATGGAGAAACTCAGGTGAAACTTGGAAAGTTCCCTTTAGGTGTGAGAGAGCGTGAAGTAGTGGGGAAGGTTCAAAAGGGTGCCTAGAAGCGAGAGGAGGGGCTAAGAATAGAGTGGGAAGCAATCTCATTCTGAAATCTTGTTCTTGGAGCATATTATACAAGGCCAAAGATCTCTTCCTTTCATTGAAATCTCTGCTAACGCAACTTGATCCTCTTAACACAACTGTCTATGAAATGAAGGATATAGTCTGGAAATGTATGTAAACTATTTAAACACCTGAAGTATGAAAAAAATCCAAAATAACTCCATACCTGTGTGTGTGTGTGGAACATTTCCCTTAGTAATTGGTGTGTTGTACTTTATCACCCATTGTTTCCTGTGCTTGTCAGAGGAAGCAAGGTCTGTGAATAATCATACTTTGGTTTACTTAGTTTCTTGTTAGTCAAAAGATAGCAATCAGAATGTGGTCTGAGTTAGATGGGGAATGGGGTTCCTGGCTGGTGAAAGGAGTGGTGTAGAGCTTTTCTTATCATTAAAACTGTGCAACTATTAGTTTAAATGAATCTCTGAGATATTTCTGGGTCCATGTAACTTATTAGTTTTCTACAAATCTGTAAGAGAAGGAGTTGAGACTGACATTCTATAGGGAACTATACTTATTTATAGGTTTTATGGGGAAAAAAGCATGATTCTATAACTACATTTGGGAATTGAACATTTAATTATGTTCTCAGGGTTTTTTTTTAGAATTCTCTTGTGAATAACGGAAGGGTAGGAAGAGATAATAGCATTTTCTAGTTGGTAATTTACATCATTTGGGTGGAACTCTTAGCCAATGAATTCAAGATGATCCTGTTTCCTTCCACAGCATTCCTCGGGTTGGATATTAACATTGGAAACTGTCTAGATAGCAAAATGCGAGAGTATGGAATCTAAGAGCAGGCACTAATGGTCATGAGTGCGGCCCTTGAAGATGGTTGTACCCACATGCCTCCAGTGAGGAACACTGAGGTCATACTCTGTGTGTTGGCTCCTTCCTCAGGAAAGTGCTTAATAAATTCAAATCACTAGGGTGGGGCATTCTGTCCTGGAATTGGCCCAGGCAGGAAGAGACTTGGGGCTAGCTGCTGTAGGGAACTTCTTGAGCACGCACAAGCGCCAGAGTACAGGTCTGCTGACAGGTTGGTGTGATTGTGTGGTCTCTGTCCACACTTGAGCTTTGCCATTCTAACTGCTGATTCCTCTGAGGGCATCTGATAACGTGAAGAGTTGTCCTCTTCCAGGAGTCTCCAAGGTCTGGCTCTTCACTGACTATCTGTATCTTCAGTTGCTTGAAAAACCAGCAAGCTCAAACATGTCATGAAAACTTTGCCTTATCTCTTCTCTTAAGATTTATTTATTTATTTAAATTTGGTTATGTGAAAGGCTGAAGGCAAGAGAAAGAGATCTTGCTTCTTCTGGGTCACTACCCAAATGACTGCAAATATCCCAGCTGAGACAGGCTAACACTGGGAGCCAGGCACTCTATCTGGATCTCCCCAGTGTGTGGCTGGGACTCAGATACTTGAGTTGTCATCTTCTGCCTCCTGAGTGTATTAGCAGGGAGCTGGTAATACAGGAGGTGACTGGTACTTAAACCAGCACTTAGGATATGTGGCCATTACAGGTGACCACATTACCCTCTGCACCACAGTATCTGCCCCCGAATTAATGTTTAATTCTGTTTTTTCCACAAACTTCTTGAAGTCCATCAGTTTCTTTTGTGTGTGTGTGTGTGTTGAAATATTTGGAAGAAGAAAATATTTCTGTTTTGTTCCTTAAATCCTTCTTGACTTAGGCACACAGGGTAAAGCCAGGGTGTGTGCAGATGATTGGTGATGAAATATTCTCTTCCAGTGTTCTAGCTGTTCCAGCTCTGACATCAGGCACCTGATGAATCAGTTCCTTCCTCTTGTTGCTTGCAGGTCAACAGCTTATTCCCATAGGGAATTCCTCTTGGCCTCATTTACACTAGTCTCATCATATCCATAAACATATACATATTTCTGTCTTTGAGATAATTTGTAATAATCTCAACGTGCTTCTGGTAAAAATTTCTCAGTCAGGCTATGTACTCATCTACTGCTTCTCAAACATTTTGAATGTAGGACATTTAGATTATTAATTGTCCTTGGTGTTTCACATACTTTCTTAAATTTTTCTTATGTTTATCCATAAAATGAAACAACACTATCAGTTTTAAGATGTACACATTTTTCATCCTTTAGCTTTTTTGAAAAAATCAAGTGTCTTATCATTTGGATCATAGATATGATGAAATATGAAAATAGAGTGAAATTTTAGTTAGAAAATATAAATACTACAATTTAAATTATCCATAAATATATAAGCCAAAAGGAACCTGAAGAGAGGTTGTCTTTAACAGGATTTTATGGTTTTGTTTTATGTATCATGAAAATTTTATATCTTATCCTTTTCTCTTGAATTCAGTTTCTTTTTACAGTACATCTGATAGTATTTTTGTCAAGAAAGTTGGATCTATAATGAAATCTTATTTGAGAAATATCATATTTTAACCTTGCCCTTAGAGGACAGTTTAGATGGAATGGTATTGAAAGTTGAATTCCATCAGTGTTCTCCGTAATTTGAAAGTATTACTGCCTTGACTTCTGCTGCTGTCGTTGTGTTCTGTGATTTGCTCCTGTGCTGGCTATTATTGCCTTTTAACAAACTGTCTTTGACTCTATGCTTTTGGGGTATTGTTTTTAAAATTCTGTAGTTTTACTGCAGTGTGATTTGGGTTTATTTTATTTTGAAAATGAAAGTAAACATTTTATTTTAGAACATATTAATATTAGTGCTTATAACATATTAGAGAAAACTTGTGAGGGTACCATAGAGAATTCACATATACCCCAAACACAGTTTTCCTATTGTTTTTGTCTTATATTGACATGGCACATTTGATTGAAAGCTTTTTTTTTTTCTTTTTAATTTGAGAGAAAATGAAGGTGGAGAGAGAAACAGAAAGTGCAAGTTCTTTTATCTGCTGATTCACTCCCTGAATGCCTACAAAAGCCAGGGCTGTGCTAGGACTAGGACCCAAGCTGGAAAGCCAGGCTTCCCAGGTGTGTCTTGGGGGTGCATATGTAATGTTTTAGTACCACTTTCCTCCTCCTAATGTCCTCCTTCTTTCCAGAATTCCATTAAGAATATAATACACTTTTTTTTTTTGGTATATCTTCTTAGACTCTATTTTGGGTGAAATTGATTCTGAGACATACTTTATTTTTAGTGAATTTGACAACATTGAGAATTATTTGTTAGGTTTCTTTCAGTGTCCCTTAATTGGGATTTGTAGGGGTAGTTTTCTCAAGGTTAAATGGGGGCAAAGTGTTTTGGCAAAAGAGATCAGAGTGAAAGTGTAATTGGAATAACAAGAGTGCATACTATTTTGACATTATTGATGATAAACCTGGCTACATTGCTTGAAATAACCTTTGTTAGATTTCTGTGCTATAAGATTGTTTATTGGGCCTGGCGCGGTGGCACAAGTGGTTAAGGTCCTCGCCTAGCACGCCCGGGATCCCATATGGGCACCGGTTCTATCCCGGCAGCCCCACTTCCCTTCCAGCTCCCTGCTTGTGGCCCAGGAAAGCAGTTAAGGACGGCCCAAGGCTTTGGGACCCTGCACCCGCGTGGGAGACCCAGAAGAGTCTCCTGGCTTTGGATCTGCATAGCATTGGCCATTGCGCTCACTTGGGGAGTGATGGACGGAAGATCTTCCTCCCTGTCTCTCCTCTCTGTATATCCGCCTTTCCAATAAAAACATAATAAAAATAAATCTTTAAAAAAAGATTGTTTATTTTTCCCTCTTTAGATTTTCTTTAACTTTTAAAATGTATTCTCTGGAAGTGTCAAGGGACACAGAGATTTCCCACCTGCTGATTCACCCCACAGATGTTCAAAGTAGCCAGGACTGAATTAAGCTCAAGGTAGGAACCTAGATGTCAGTCTAGGTCTTCCTCAAGCTGCCAGGAGCCTAACCCCTTGGGCTATCATCGGTTGCCTCTGGGATGCACCTGAGCAGGAAGAGAAGGAAGCCATGTTGCGCAGCCTATGTTTAAAGGATGAGGAGTTACAGTCCACCTTTTTAAAGGTGCAGACTCTGCATAAATACAGGATTTACATGGGAGGTTTGTTGCTCTCTATTTTAGTCATTTATGTTTTTTTTTTTGGTTTCATCGATATTTTATATTTCGTGTTATAATCCAATGTTGTTTGTTTTGTTGCGTAAATTGTTCTAGCTTTGGCTATTGCATACTGGTTCAGTTCACTCTCATTTCCTTTAGACCCACCACCATCGCTGTGACTTTATTTTTACTTTCCAGACATTTATAAAAACCCTCTCGCGTGCGAAGGTGCTAAAGGTTCATCTTGTATATTTCCTGTCCCATGCTATGACTTGGCCATTTCTTGGAGACCTCTTATTTCTTTTTGTTGGAGTACAAATATGGCCAAAATCTGAGTGCCAGATGTTTTCATTCCTACGGGGCCATCATCATTTCCAGGCCTTCTAAGTTGAAAGAGCAAAGAGATATGGACTTGTATGTCAACCCACATATATACGCTTATCGATGAAGATTTCTGCTTGTAACTATCTGCATTGATTATTAAACTTACTATGAGACCATCCTATGTCTTCAACTCAGTTCTTCTATTTGTTATGTTTCTATTGGAAAGTCAGATATATAAAGAGGAGGAGAGATAGAGGAAGATCTCTGCTGATTCACCCCGCGCCCCCACCCCCCTCAACTGGCCGCAACAGCCAGAGCAAACTGAATATAATATCTGAAGTCAGGAGCTAGGAGCCAGGAGCTAGGAACCAGGAGCTTCTTCTGGGTTTCCTGTGTGAGTGCAGGGTCCCAAGGCTTTGGGCTATCCTTGACTGCTTTTCCAGGCCACAAGCATACAGCTGGATGGGAACTTGGGCTGCCAGGCTGTGAGCTGACGCCCATATGTGATCCCAGTGCATATAATGTGAGGACTTTAGCCACTAGGCTACTACTATAGGCCCTAAAATTTTAATAACATCAATTTTTGGAAATTCTTTCCAGTCAGTGAGATACCTGATTTCCATCCTGTGCTATCCATCTACTTGCAAATGTAAGAATTAGAAATCCATTTTTATAGAAGGGCAAGTTCATCAACTAAAGTGCAGTACTTTTATGCAGTTTCATATAGACTTCACTCAGTTTCAAGCTTTCTTAGGTTAACACCATCCACTGCAAATTTGTCATATTTTTGTAAATACATTGTCATAGAAGTCTTGTCGTACTTTTATAACACATTATAACATATATTGCATTTAATTCTGAATTCCCAGATCTTCTTAATTGTAGTTTTGGTGAATGCTAAATGACTGGTATTTACTATTGCAATATCATGCAGAAATTTTTTCCTAAAAGGCTCAGGTGCTTTATCTATTCCTCACTTTTTCCCATTTCTGGCAACTGTGAAGTGCTTATTATCTCTGCAATTTTGCCTTGCATAGAATGCCTTATTATAGGAATTATGCAATGCACAGTCATGTTAGCCTGGCCCTTTTTTTGATGTAACAACATGTATTTAAGATTTGTCTATGTATTATGTGGCTTGTTATTTCATTGTTCCTTGAATAATATGCCATTGTATGAATTACCACAGTTGGCACTTTCTGCTGTCTATCTACAAACAATTGTGCTTGCCTCCAGTTTTTGACATTATAAGTAAAGTTGCGGTAATCATTTTACCCGCAGTTTTTTGTGTAGGTGTTACCTTAAATCACTGGGAAAATGCGTAGGAATGGAATTATGTATGATGACACTGAGTTTAGTTAAGTAAGAAGTTACTAAACTGTCCTCCAACATGAGTGCATTCCATTTTGCATTCCCTTCAACAATGAAAGAAGGTCCGTGCTGGCCCATGTCCTCCCACAGTTGGTTGCCCAGGACTTTAAGCTTTAGGCATTCTAGACATGGCGGTATCCCGTTGTGGGGGATCTTTTCATGTGCAGTTTGGTATCTGTATATGTTATTTGGTGCGGTGTACAAATCTTTGGCCCATGATCCTAGGTTGTTTGTTATTGCTATTTTTTTCCTACATTTTAGACTCAAGTTACTTATTGGAGGAATGTTTTGAAAAAACTCTCCCAGCCTGCCATTTGTATTTTATTTCTGGTAGCAGTATCAGGAGATCAGCTTTTCATCAACTCCAACTTCCTGAGTTTTTTTCTTACATGCCTTTTGCATTATATTCAACAACTCATCCCTAAGCCTGAGATCATATATATTTAATTCTCTGTTTTCTTCTAGTTTGATCATTTTATACTTCATGTTTAGGCTGATATTTCATTTTGATTTAATTTCTATGATAGCAATGAAGGCCCATGTCTAGTTTTGTTTATTTATTTGTTTATCCTGCTTGATGTTTATTCAGCTTCCTAATTGTATGGTATGTGGCTATGCATAATTCTTTTTTTATGAGTTTTCATATTACCTGAAAGGAAACAGACAAAGGCAGAAATAGATCTGCCATCCACTGGTTCTTCCCTAGTTGTGTGCCTACAGCTGGTCTGGGTCAGCCAGAACCCAGGTGTCAGGAACTCACTCAGTCCAGATTCACCATGTGGGTGGCAGCAACCCAACTTATCTGGGCCAGCACCTGCTGCTTCCTAGGCCGTGCACATTAGCAGGAAGTTGGACCTGGGAGTTGATCCAGGACTCAGAGCCAGGGTCTTTCATATGGGATGTAGATATTCAAGTGATCTCTTAACAGCTGGGAAAAATGCTCCCTCCTACACTTGTCAGTAATTTTGGAAGGTTCTTAGCCATTCGCATTTTAAATTTTCTTCATGTATAACCCTCTCTTCTTCTGATAATTTAGTTGAAATCTGTATTATATTTTTGCAATTGTCTCCACAATTGTGCATAATCTGTTATGTGTTTCTTTTGTCTCTTCTGATCTATGTTTCATTTTCAGAAGTTGCTATTAACATATCTTCAACTCACTGATTCATTTCTTAGCTGTTCCCAGTCTAGCCAAAAGCCTTGTTTCCTTCTTTGAAAATTTAAAATATTTAAATATAATTTACATTTTCCACAAATGTATTCGAATGTTATACAACATTTTAAGCTCTTGTAACTGTGGGTTTTTTTTTTTAATTTCTAGTACAGTAAGCCTAGTAAACCTTCTATATCCATGCTTCTGCATCCACAGATTCATTCAACCACAGACCAAAATATTTTTGGGAAAAAAGCTACATTGAATATGTGCAGACTTTTTTCTTGTCTTTCCCTATACAAATAGTGTAAAGATTACTTACATGACATTTACACTTTACTAGCTATTGTAAGCACTCTAGAGATAACTTGACGTGTACATGAAGTTTTGCATGGGTTCTGTGCAAATGCCATTCCATTTTACGTAAAAGACTGAAGTGTCTGCACTTTGGTATCTGCTGGAGATTCTCATGTAATCCTCAGACACTAAGGGACAACTCTGTTTCCTTTTGGTTAGTCATGACAGCTGTCATCTTTCTGCTGAATCACCCAACTAACTGCCTTTGCATATGGCTGCTTGCTTCTGTCATCCGAAACATATTTATCATTGTGTTTGAAATCCCTTGTCAGTTCAGTGTTTGTGAACCTCATTCTGAGGCCTCCTTCTGTTTCCGACTGTTTTGTCTGTTAGTTAGTTACCTTGTGATGTTTGTCTGTCATAAACTGGAAATGTCATGTAAAAAACAATAGGGATTGAGAGAACATGTGCCTTTATCGTGGGCAGTTGTGTTAGTTCGCCTAGTTGGTGGGCTTTATTTCATGCCCGCTATACTTTTAAGTGCCAGTGGCTTCAAGTTCCTCTAGTTCTATTCTGGAGAAGGCTTTTGGCTGTGATTCTGTTTCACCGGAAACCTGTTGGTGTGCTTGGTAGGGGTAGGTAGGGACAAAGTGTGCAGCAGTCCTAAATCAGGGCTGGCCTTCTTACTGGATCAGGGTCTGTCAGATGTGTTCTGTGCATAGGACTTTTCTCCTCACTTAGGTGACACAGAAAGGTGACGAGGGTACAGAGTCGGAGGAATGCTGTTTCCTGGGCAGGAAGAGGGCTCTGATAGAGCTTGGAGAAGAGGCTGCTGTTGAAAGAAGGATCTGAGGGATCAGTTCCTGGGAATTTCTCCTTCCCTTACCAAACCCAGGAAGGAATCTTTCTTGCCTACTTCCAAGAAACTGTGGAGGGATGCCTCCAAGATGAACACTTGTGAAATTCAAGTGCCATGCCCCAGTCCTCAGCCCCTGGCCATCAGGTCTTTCTCACGCTCAGTCAGGTGCACACTGGGAGCTTGGAAGTTAGTTGAAATCAGTGTGAAAGCATCAGGCAGGGTTTCTGGTGGATCTTGGCTGTGACTCTGGGTTTACCTGTGCAGGTTCAGGTGAGGCATTTAACCTGCACCAGTAGTCCTTCCCAGAAACATCGTTGACTTCTCAGTGTGCTAAGCTTTCTTTTGTTGTATTTAAATTTTCTTTTTCCTTATGGATATGAGACTGATTGGAGCTGGAAGTAGTTGAGCTTTGATGAGTTTTTGATTGGTCTTTTTGAAGAATTTGTAATTCCTTAATTGGTTGACCAATTGTAGAAAATTCTCTTTTTTTTAATTTTCATTTTTCTCAGTCTGACACTTTTGTGGCTGTTCTGAGTGTGTGAATCTTTACACTGTGCCCTTCTCGTGGTTTAAGCATTCACATTTTCCTTCTTTTTCATCCCTGTGAGCTTCATTATAGGCTGTTTTGTGAAGTCTGTCTTTATCTTACTCATTATTATTCCCAATGTCAAAAATGTATTTAGCAGTTATTTTCCCCTGCGTTTCTCTCTGATATTTACTGTGCTGAATTTGGGAGATTTGTCCTTGCTAGCTTGGCTTTCTGAGTCTCACTCAGAGGCAGTTTTTCTCTTGCATTTTGTTTCAGGAGGACATAATCACTTGGTGTGTGTGTGTGTGTGTGTGTGCGCGCGTGTATGAGTGTTGGGGGCAGGTAGGTGTTTTCAGGTCTATTTCTTTGTCCTGTTGCTTCTGTCTGGTGCCTCCAGTTTGTACTGCCTGGAATGACCTTTGCGCTGCCTCCTTGGCTTTCAGAGGTCCCAGGCAATATAGAGGATTGGCTTCTGAGACTCCCAGCAGAAGGGGGATCTGTGTGTTTTTATTTTGTTTTCCTGAAGATGTGATACACCTTTTCCCCTCTACTTTAAGCTCAGACTGAAGCTACCTTTTTTTTGGCTTGACTCTGTCAGTGACCTCCTCAAGATTCTAGCTCCAGGTGGGTGAGGTGTAGAGTATGGTGTGGGGACTTTTGTTCAGCTCTTGTCCTCATGTGGCCTGTGGGAGAGCCTGGTCTTGTGTCCCACATGGGCTTTGTTCCAGCCCCCTCTGATTACGCCATCATCCCAAAGTGTCAGCTCATGCACTAAAAATCTTCTAGGTTTCCTCTTAGATTTGTTTTTGTTTTTGAGCATTTCCCTCGCTTTCCTGCGACCTTCCATTTGCATTTTAGAAGACATGTGTTCCATTTTCCCCAGCATTTTCTAGGTGTTGTGTGGTTGGATGGAGTTTTCATTACAAAAGCTGCTGTTTCACTGATCACGGAAGCAAGCCGCTTGCATTTTAACCTGAGATACCTAGTTGGTTTCTGTGCATCCTGCTCCCCAGTTCTGCTGTTGGTGTCTGTGTCACCTTCACGTCCACCCTGTCTGCTAACTGCCTTCATCTCTGTGGTTTTTCTCTGTACAAATGATGATTACGTCTTGCCTTCCCTTCAGGCCAAGAACTTAGCAGTGACACTCGCAGTGTGTTTTGTTTCTCTCTAATGTATTAACTATGCGATAGTGTGATTTTTGTTCTCTGTGTACTTAGCTCTGTAGTCTTCCCTCTCATCTCGTTCTGCTGGTTTACTGTCTAATTTTGGAATCATGTTTAATTTGGTCCGAAGCTTCACTGAGTTACGCAGTAGGAAGAGCTCATGAGAAGTGACTTCTGCTGTGGATATCTTTCCAGATTATTCTTTGCATGTGATTTGTGCCTGTCTGTCTGCTTTTCTTCTTTTCCTAGTTGCATTTGCTGTTTTTTTAAAGTTTCATTTTCCCGTGTGTGTGTTTATCATTTTTCTGTGTTTGTGTTTATTTCTTCATTTATTTAAAATTGCACTATGTTCTATAGTTCATTCCAAATTATTGCTGTCTTGTTCCTACCTTATGTGCCAGCTCATACTTTCTGTTTTCTATAATATAATATGGATAGATTATTTTTCACATTATTCTTTCCTTAGTTCTGGGTCAGTTTATTTTTCCTTAGTTTATTAAGCCAGTTAATCTACATTATTTCTAAAAACAATTGAGACAAATCCAATGACAAAGAAAAGCTGCTGCTTCTAAATCATACTGCTTACTTTGATTGCCGTCCTTCACTCTCCTACACTGCTCTTCAGAGTTGCTAGTATTTCTGTGTTGAGGGCTCGGACAGGACTGCTGCACTTCTTTACAGGACCCTGACTTTGATGGGATCTGTCACAGCATGTTTTCTGGCAGAAATCAATGGAAAACCCCAACACTGAAACTAAGACAATGTGGGGAGATCTGGCTGTGTGCAAAATTGTTTGCTTATAGAGCTGTCAAAGAGAACTTGTTATTTTTGCTCTATTTATTGTAAACAGAGAAGGAAATGTGCAGAAACTGATTGGGTTAAGGTAGTGGCTTAGAATTTATTGTTTCCTTCCAGGGATAGTTCAGATGCAATTTGATTCACAGTTCCCCCTCCATCCTTCTGTATTCCTAGCGCCTAGTGTATCACTCCTTACCATCCTCCCTTCCTGTTTCTAGCTTGCATGTCTCCCTATTCATTCTACCATCTTGATGCCAGTTCTCTGATTATGCTCTCATGACCCACCTCCCGGACTTGGTTCTTTCAGAGTTGAGATCCTTTTGGGCTCTCATGGGAGGAAGGAGAACCTTCCAGCTGCAGTTAGAAGAGCACCCTTGAACTCCTCCCCACTCCCTGGGAAGGATGATGAAGCTCTGCGAAGGGCAGGACAATGGGGAGTGGGGTGTTCACCCAGCGTTAACCGCGTTGGCCTCAGGTTGTGGTGCTGCACCTCCCCAGTAGAGCTGTCCTTCTCTGGTGTGACTTGGCAATGTTCTTGGTCCTCTGATGTGCTGTTGCGCACATCAAAAAAAGAATACCCAGTTGGCATCACCTGAATCAAAGGTTCATATGCTCATGGGATACTCCTGTACCTGTCCACCTGGCAGTTTGTCTTTGCAAAGCGGTTAGCCTGATCTCCTAGTTTTCCAGTTGTCATGTGTTTTTTTCTGAAATTTTTGTCTACAAAGAACTTTTTAAAAAAGTTCAACTGTGCTTAATTCAAATGTTTCTCTTTGCATTGCTTCTATGAATGCAAAGAGCTGCGCAGGATTAACTTTGATAGTTAAAAAATAGAATCAGAGGATTCTGAACCACTCTGGGAAGTTCTAGAGGCACTTTTCATTCAAGAATTTCAGGCTCTGCTGCAGGGATCCTGAGCACTATTTACTTTCTCTGGCCCTTGGGGTGCTGTGTCTTAAAGGGCTATGTCACCGTGCATTTCCTTGCTTTGTGTGTGTTTAACAGTGTTGTCAGAATATTTCAGCTATGGTTGAGGTGTTCTAGGCTTTTAATACAGGAATAGTGAAGTGATAGCCAGATGGCTACACCCGTTGCTGAGGTAGCTAGCTGGTGCAAGAGGCAAAAGGTCAAGGCTAGTAAGGAAGTAAAAGCCCTGGGGTTTGTTTGAAAAGACTGATCTGCATATTAATACATCACAGAATTGCTAATCCAATTAGAGCATTCAGTGTTGACTTCTAGACACTTAGTTTCCTAACCTTCATTTCGGAGAGAACAGACCCAAGCCAATAATTAGGTGCCACCTCCAAATGTAAACAACTATAAGGCCTTTTAGTACTTTTGTGTCTGAGAAACTTTCTTCTGGCAATTAAATGGTGGAGCACTTTACAATATTTTAGACATTTTTCTTTATGCTACTAAATATTCATTGCAGTATATTCTGGAAGGGAGAGGGTGATAACTCTTGTTTTCACAAAAAGGGAAATTGGGGCTGGCATAGTGGGATGACAGGCTAATCCTTCATCTGTGGGCACCAGCATCCCTTAGGGTGCTGATTTATGTCTAGGCTGCTTTATTTTCTATCCATCTCTGTGCTTATAGCCTGGGAAAGCAGCAGAGGATGGTTTAAGTCTTTGGGGCCTTGCAACCATGTGGGAGATCTGAAAGAAGCTTCTGGCTCCCAGCTTCAGATTGGCTGAGCTCTGTTCATTGTGACCATTTATGGAGTGAACCAATAGATGAGGGATGCAAGATCTCTCTCTATATAACTCTGAGTTTACAAGTAAAGTAAATAAATCTATTTAAAGAAAAGATGGGGGGAGCAGAAATTGGGCTTCCGGAAAGTTAAGTAAACATTCAAAAGTTCACAAAGCCAGTGAGTAGCAAAGCCCAGATCTGCCTGTGACATCTTAGCTTTTCACCTGTAACACCCACATCCACCAAGCACAGACCTTGAGCAGCCTTTCGTTGAGAACTAAGGTGGAGCAGAGCTCTATGCAGGAGAAGGACCGGGGCCCAAGGCCTGCCAGCATCCACGAGATGCCAAGTCGTACTCTAGCCTCTCTCCAACTTTCAGGCTTCAAGATCTATTTACTCACTAAAAGTTGTAGAAGATGCTCCTTTTTTTAGATGGTGATATCTAACAGTGGTTGCTAGGTTAGAAGTGGAGATTAAGAAAAATTATTATTAAATCATTTAAAATAATAAACCACTTACATATTTTCGTAAGTCATATTATAGAAAATAACTATCTTTCCAAACCAAATAAATGATAAGCATTGCCTTATACTCTTGAAAACCTTCTGAATGCCTCACTCAGTTGAAGATGGCTGGATTCTCCGGTCTGCTTCTGTGTTTTCTATGTGACACTGCTGTTTTCATGTGTCACATAGTCTCTGCAAAGTTCTACAGAATGCTAATTGGAAGATGAGGGGAAAAGGAAAAGGACTTCCAGTGATGATGAAGAGAAGTTTTGAATTCAGTGAACCTCTGGAAGCAGTTCAGAAACCCCAGAGTTCTTAGGCTAGACCTGAGAACTTCTGGACAATACCCAGGGGAATCCATGTCCACTGTCAGAATCAAACTGTCACACTTGGGAACAGGAGGGGTTTGTGATTCAAAGCACAAGTATCAGGAGTTGGATCTCAGCTTCTATATTTAGCCGTGAGACCTAGAGCTGGAAAAATATTCTGTTTTGTTCCACAATTGATATATTTATATATACCCTGTACCCTAGATTATGAAGGTAATACATGCTCACAGCAAACAGAAGAGACGATCATACAATTGCATTTAGATGCTATCCTAACATGTAATAAAAATAATAGACCTAATTTGTTGCATTTTCTCAAGGCCATAACAGTTTGAAAAGTATTTGTGATGTGCATGTGTGTCTGTGTACACAACATTTAGAGGAATGAAAACTCTGCTTAGGGATTAGCCATGTTATTTTGAAATACTGTTTACTGATCGCTTCTGTGGTAATGTGTATGTTCATATTTTGACCATTTTTCTCTTGGGTTGTCTGCCTTCTTTGAGTTGATTTGTGAGTTTATTTTTTATTTTGGAAATGAATCTTTTCATTAGATTGAATATCTTTCTAATTCAGGGAGGATCCTAGTTCCTTCATGTATAACCAGGATGAAAAATATGATTGATGTAAAGATTAAATTAGATGAAAGAATTCATCTTTGTTAACTGGAGAGCCTATGTAAATATGAATGTATGTCATCCAATAATTTCCTGTGCAAACAAGAATTTTAAATGTACTGTATCTGTCATTCTCTATTTATTTTTCTCAGTATGTGTACAAAAGCTAAAAGAAAGTGAAGTTCCATAAAATAATGCCTGCTGATAACTTCCTAAAGAACAATTGCTGCCAAAATGCTAGATAACATGTTATTTATCATCAGAACAGTGAAACTGCCCTAAATCAGATTCGTGATGATTCAGAGAGAGTGAAATTAAAAGCATGTTCAAGTAAATCAAACTGTATGCTGAACTGTAGTGCTTGGGTTAAAAAGGAGCAAGGTGAGTCAGGTTTGCTGACTTTGGGATGCTTTGCCATGTTTGGTTGTGTCGTTCCTTGAGGGTTGGGGTTTTCCAAGTCTTGTCTGGGAGTTGTATGCGCAGGCAGCTGTGATGACAGCTGCTAGTGTCAAGCAACGTTTCGTAAGAGGTTGCCCTTCACCTTCCCTCCCCTACTCCAGTCTTTGGAAGGCAACAGGGACTACTGTTATTGTCCATGGTCCCAGGAAAGACCATTGAACCCCACAGAAAGCCAGTCCCTGCTAATCAGGGAGCTGAGCCTGAGGCCCAGGGGCCGTCTCCCTGCGGAGAGCTCCCTGCTCGCCTTCTGCTGGGTGTGGGCAAGGCAGTGATAGCCAGACAGCAACCTGAGCACCCAGAATTACTGAAATGCTACTTCATTCGTGTTCTGAACTTCAGGTACTCAAATGCTGACCACCCTTAACAGGCTTATGCTAGACGCTGGGAGTCTCTGTGAGGTAGAGCCCTGAGAATGGAATTAGGGCTTTTGTGTAGGGAGAACCCAGAGAGCCCCTCTGTCCCTTCCTGTGTGAAGACACAGTGGAAAGGTGGCCACCTGTGAACCAGAGGGCTCTCACCAGAAACCAGAATTCAACCATGCCAGCACCTTGGGCTTCAAACTCACAGCCTCCAGATCTGTGGGAAGTCCATCTCTGTTTATAAACTTCACAGTGCACAGCCTTTCTTGACAACATTACTGCTGGGCCGGCTCTGACTGCAGGGGCACCTATGTAGTGCTGTTCTTCATGGGGCGGCCCTGTGTTACTCATGCAGAGATCCTTGGCCTAGGGTTTGGAAATGACAACCTCCTCCCCCTCAGTGTTCTCAGAGACTGACCAGGATGGCTTCCAGCTCGTGACTGTTGAATCATGATTTTAAGAGTTCAGATTCTGCGTGGGAGGCAGACAGTTTGAGGATCAGCAGAGGACATTTCTCTGGAGAAGAAAGTTTATATTTTGGATCGAGGAGCTGAAACTTGTGCCTAGGTAGGCTCTGCGTGATGCACTGCCCTGAATGTGTACCCAATGCCAAAGAGACAGGTATATACAGCTGTCCCTTTAGCAGGCTTTCCAACCTCAGATACTTGGTCACATCTGCATGTCTCTCATTTTTTTCTGAGCTTATAAAGTGATGTGTAAAGCTGGAGGTCCAGAAGTTGAAAGCAGCGTGGCTCTTGTGCCTGGATGCTCAGGGTCCTGTGTGCATAAGATGGTCAGGAAGTAGAGATCAAGGTGGGGCTGGAGCTGGGCATGGATGGGGAAAGGACTGCCTTGGGGGCAGCACAGGGCAGAAGGTGTGAGTGTACTGGTCAGCATGTCTGTGTTTTACAGGAGAGGGGCCTGTGGAGAGCTGTCTGGTTCTCTAGAGACTGTCTTGAGGTGAGAGTGGTTGCATTCTAACTTAGGCAAAGAAAGCCAGAGCTGGGAACACCTGCCTACAGCCTTGGAAAGTAGGGTTCTACACAAGGACTCAGAGGTGGTGTATACAAGGCTGAGTGAGGACATGAATGCATTGTGGTGTTCCAAAATCATATTATGTCGAAGCAAAGCCTTTCCTCTGAACTGCCTCATCACTCGGGGTGAACTCTCTCCCTGTCACCCCCACCCTGCAAGGGCCTATGACCTTTGTCATTTGTGGTTATATGTGTTTCATGATTATATCATGCACCCCTGCTCTTTTACCCCTATTTCCTCCACCACGTACTTCAGTAAGTTATTAACTTCCACTGTACATACTAGGTTGAAATCACTCCTGCAACTGGAGATGCTCCATAAATGTTGAGTGAATGAATACAAAGTTATCTGAATTAGGGTTTGTGCATTGTGCTAGGGACCCTTGACTTGAACCTTTGTGGGATGCAAGAAGAAGGTTATTTGACCCTGTTAGTGGTCAGAAAACCCCCTGTGGAAGTGAGCAGAGGATATGTGTGGCGTGGGGATCAGGAGGGGGAGGCTAGGCGTAATATGTTGAACACTGCAGGTGGGAAGTGAGAGACTGTGTGTTCAGTTGGGGAAGTGGGAAAGGAGATCTTTCCTATGAATGGTGGGGGTTTGTCTCCTGATGCCTCTGAAACTGGCCCCCTTCCCTGGTATATACCCACTCAGGTGATAGCTGACTGCTGCTGGCTTTTGGTTACAGGTATGCTGTACCTTGGTCCCATGCTGTCACACACCTCAGAAATTCAGTGTCATTCTAATAAGGTTTCCTTTAGAACACTGGAAATGAGAAAACCTTTTAATTAGATCTGTAGTAATTGGATTCCCAAACCACAGAAGCCATTCTCTCTGAAAAGGAAGTACAAATGCAATTAAAAGAAGCAAAGACTCCTAGGTGGAACCCCTGCTAATTTTAAGTTCATTTAAAATAACTTTCTAGTAAGTTGAGGCAACAGATGTGCATCCAGAAGACTTTCACAAGAGTTTCCCAATCATACTGGAGGTGAGTCAGGAATGAGGCACTGGTGTGGTCTAGATGTTAAACTCTGTTGGGACATATAATCCACACAGAGCACCATGGCATGTGAGCCCTGCAATGTTTTGACATGGAACAATCCTGGCTTGTTTATTTTAGAATATGGAATGCATTTTTTCAAACCAAAGAAAGAGCTTCTTCTGGACATGGCCCCCAGACTGGTACCAACTGGATATCATTCCACATCCCTCCCTGGGCAGCCCTGTCCTCTCTGTGGGGTCTGTCTCCCTCTGGCTGTATTTACCCCTCCCGTGCCTAGTGTGGGAGCAGCTGAGCAGGGCATCACTGAAGCCCAGCATCTCTGCCAACTCGTTACATGTTGCACATATTTCTCTCTTAACAAGAGGCAGTCTTTCTTCTTTGCCTCCCTGCCTGCTGATCATGCCTCAGCAGGAACCTTGTGCTTTCTTCCCTCAAGTCCTCATTTGGTGACTGCCCTTTGGAGAAGCTGGCCACGTCCTCATTATAGCAGCTTCTGAGAGTCACTAATGCTCCCTTTCCCTGAAGGGGGCATTAGGGCTGATTTACCAAGTTCTGTAGTTTGGGATTGAGTGCTAAATACTGATAGCAGTGTTCTAAGTAAAACTGTTGCATAGAACTTGCTCGTGTGTCTCTTTGTGTATGGGTTTTGATGAAATGCTAGTTGCCTGTCATTTGGAAAGATTAGTTGTGACCGGACTAGAAAAAGAGAGAGTGAGGGAACCTTTCCATTTGCTGATTTCCCCCTCTAATGGTCAGGGTGAAGACAGGAGCTTCATCCAGGCCTCCCACGTGGATGGTCAGGAACCAAGCACTTGGACCATTTTCTGCTTTCCCAGCCACATTAGGAGGGAGCTGGCTCCGAAGTGCTCTTGTGGGATGCTAGCATTGCAGCATGCAGATGGCAATGTAGCATGCTGTGCCATAGCACTGGCTCCACCTCCATTTTCTGATCCTTTTTGGATAAGCAATTACTTTGCAGGTATGAATCAAATTCTTTCCTTGCTGCATAATTGGTGGAGGATAAGAGAAGAGACATCTGGGACCCACAGGGACAAAGCTAAGCCGTGTACTGACAGCATCCTCAACACAGCCGTGTCACCTTGACTGGGTCCATGTTCCTTTCCTGGGCATACATTCCTTAGATGTGACTTCAAAAATTAGAATTTGCATCAATTTGGTGATTTTCTTAGGTATATTAATTATAAAACTATGCAAAGATAAATAGTCATATCACTACTAGGCATCATTTCTGGATGGTATCATGGCAGGATTTTAATTTTCTTTTTTGTTCTTTTCTGCGTTTTGTAAGTGCTCTATAATAAATGTCTATTACTTCAGAATAAATAGAAAAGCTCAACTCTGGGGAAATGCTGCTTGCATGTATTTGGAAGTGCTTGGTGCATTCTAATTTCCACACACAATGTGCTGGTCCCAACAGTCAGATTCTACATGAATAATGAATCATTTCTACTTTTGTAAACCATATTGATGCTGCTGCATTTGTTCTTTTTTTTTTAAGGATGAGAAGAACCAAGTTTTAACCACAAATATTTGGCTGCAGATGGTAAGTAAAGAAGGTGTTGGTTGTGCCCATGAATCTACTTTCTCTTACTTCCTAGGTGCTCGCCTTCAATCTTGAAGGAAAGCAGAGAGCCTCTGAGAAGCCTGGGATGTCACCCCTGACCCCACACATGCTAGCAGAGAATGTTGGGTATCTTGCTCTGCAGCCTGCTAATTACTAATTGACTGAACCCTTAGGCTGAGATTGAATGTTAAATACTGAGTAACGGGAGGGCTCAAGGTAGGCTTGTATTGTACTACAAGGTGATCTGAGGACATTTCAAAAGCCAGTTAGGCCATGCAAGTGGGAAGAGGCAGAGTGGCTTTTAGACATTCACAGCATGTGCCAGAGCCAGTCCCCAGCATGCAGGGGCACATGCCCTGGCCCCTGCACCCTCCAGAGCTGCACAGCTCGGTCCAATGGAGGATTCCTAAGCCGGAAATCTCAGGCTCTGCTCAAGTGACCTCCGAAAAGATCTGGGAATGCTGTATTTCATTCCTAATCGTTGAACTTGGAATCAACAACCTAAATTTAATTTGTTCCAAATCACATCACTTTGTCAAATGGTAAGTATTGACTCCAAAAATAAAACCATCAGTTTCTATTTTAAGTGGAATTTAAATACCATCATAAACTATGAACAAGCCCTTCTTCAATTGCCAGATATATAAACTTTTTTCCTGTTACCTAATTTTTTTCAACTTTCTGCGCAAAATTTTATGTTACTTTAGTATAATCTTATGTCCAAAAGTCTTTTATTAGTAACTCTTTCTTGGTTTTCTTATAAAAGAATAAATGTTCAAATTTTTCCTCTAGATTGATTTAAGATCATTCATAGATAATTTATCAAAGTGACCTCAAAATTTTAATTAATAATTATTACATAGCATATTTTACTGGAGATCTATGTCTGTGCAAAGTACGGGATTTTGTTTTTGATGAGTTTGTGTATACACAGGTGGCTGCTTTTTATTTATAGAAATGGGAAATAGATGCAATTTTTATCCTCAGTTCCTTAGCTGTTTTTAAATAGATATGGAAGGATATGCATGTGTTAATAATAGGCGTTTTATTCAAGCAATGTTATCTGATTCTTTCAACTCCCTCCAGATTTTATGTCAAAGGTAATGTTATTTTCATCAGACATAGCAACTAATACTTTAAGTTTTCCTTTATTTTTTTTGAAACAAAAATTTTATAGACTTAAAACGCATCTAATTTTTGAAAGTGCCTTTTCCTCAATATTTAAGTTAATCCACATAGGCACTGATGTATTAAAAGAGATAAGGTAATGGAAATATGCCCTTCTTTGAGAAGTGGAGTGGGAGAAATAAAAATAGGGACAGATAGGATTCCCAGATTGGTCCTACCAGGTGAGTTTTTGTGGGAATACATATTGAGTTGAAGGATGGGAAATGATTCACTTACTGCCATCTGCTCAGCATGCCAAGGGAACCCTTAGCAATACTTACCACCCCTTGCAGAAGCTACCTGTAATGAATAGAGACCTTGGGGAGTTTTCCCTGCAGGATTTAACACAATATTTTCCAGGAGCACATCGCATCCTTCACCCATGTCCTCTTCCAGCTTCCTTCTCAGATCCCCTCTATAATCTACTCACCCTTCGAAAGGGAGCCTTCCATCAGTGGACTCATCCCTTTTCCTGCACCTGCATTTAGTTATCTCCACTGCCTCTTACGTCTCAAGAGTTCTCATTGTTGCCCACTCAGTAATCTCATTTGGATAAATCACAGCTCCATTGACAGATTTGTTTGGACAGTTAAAAAATTGTCTTCTGCGCCTTACGTGTGATCCATCAGCAAATTCTGGCAGCTTGTCTTTCAAAACCCAGAACCTACCCACTATGAGTCAATTCTATTATTTATCTACTCTGGTCTTTCCTAGTGTTATCTCTCACTTCTCTTGTGGAGTCTCCAGTCCAGTCTTCCTGCCTCTGCCTGAACTCTGCCTCTGCCTTGTGTCTGTGCTCCGAATAGTAGCCAGTGTGAACCTTGTGGGATAAAAATTGGAATTTTGTAACATGCCTGTTTCACACAGCACCCTTTAGAGCTCCTGTCTTATGGGACAGCATAGGAGCTGAAGTCTTTGAAGTTGTCTTTGATTACCCCTTTGTACTTTCCCCCTGCCTCTTCCTTTCTGACCCCTTGCCCCAGGTTACTCTGCTCTTTACCCTCTTATTGTTGGTGATGTACTAGTCTCCCACATACGTGGGCATCTGAGGGCTTTTGTGCTTGTCACTCTGCCTTCCTGGAAGGCTGCTTCTCCAAGAACCAGTTACTACTGGTCTCATCCCACAGATAACCTTTCTAATGAGAGATCTTCCCTCTGCTTGTATGTCTTGTCCCAAATCACTCCCTACTACTTCCAATCTATTTTGTTCTTTTTACCATGCTTCATGTTTTAATAAATTTAATGTTATGTTTCTGAATGCACTTCCCACAATCTAAGGTACTGAGATTCTGCCTTGTTTCCAAGTCTGTTTCTCTGCACTAACTTGTGTGCACCAAGAGGGCTGAGCTTGTTAGGTTTGCTTTTAGCCCGTACGCCCAGCTTCTGTCTCAATTCCACACATGGAGGAGGCAGTTCCTTTTGGAGTGAATGAATGAAAAAGGACTAGATTAACCCAAGACAGCCCAAGATATTATGAGCCTGAAGAAAAATCATCTCCTACATAATACTGCCACACCTTAGTGTAAGATTAAGCTTTGACAGAATAAGCATAAGCTTCTCCTTTTTACTTATAACTGGTTATCCCCGCCACCCCACACACACACTCTTTGTGCAAGGAATGAGGCTGTGTTTCTGCTTTTCCCCTACAGAGAGAAATGTATCAGGTCTTCTCATGTGTTGCCTAACTCCCTTTGACCGCAATAAATAATCGTTCTTCAACAGTGTTGATGTGAACAAGGTTAAGATTTGATTTGTTTTCAGGAAAACCATACCTGAATTATCACTGCGTTGATTTCAGGAGCTCCATAATTAAACATGTTGCTTCAAGGATGCCACCCGAGATCTCTAAGTGTATTTCAAACATGACTTATTTCTAATTAAGATTCACATTTACAGAAGCATCTACAACTTCAATTGTTTGGAAACTGGCCTTTTCATCTCATTTACCCGTTTAGTTCATCTTTTGGTGCACCTGCTATCTGGAGATTATTGAATAAGGCCATTAGGGCTCTGAGCAGCATATAACAGCAAGTTTCTACTTCAAAGCTATTTACAGTCAGGCTCTGTAATTAACAAATGAAAGAAAAAGTTAACAGAGCAAGACCAAAAACCAAAGTAGTTCCCTAGAGATATTGCAGGGGACAGGCAGGTGATTGGACAGTGGGGAGCACACAGTATGGAATTGAGAGCGGAGCCAAGGCACAGATTTCTGAATAGGAAAAAAGTGGGAATTCACTAATTAATGCTCATTTGCAGATGTCTGCCGCATGAAAAGCATGCTGGTTTCCCTTTTAGCTGTGCCTTTAGGAAAGCTGGGCAATTCACCTGGGAAGTGGCCTCTGGCAATCACACAGCAATCACAGCACATAGCACTTCCTCCCAACTGAATTTTGCACAGATTAGAAGGATCTTGGGTGTGAAGTAAATGGTAAATTTCTAACCAAAATCTCATGTGCCTGCTGTCACTGTCTGGTATGTCAGTCTGAAAAATCTAGGGAGCTCAGAGCTCGCCCAGGGCAGCCTGGAAGCTGCTCAGGGGCCATTGCTAAACAGCTGTCTATTGATTCCTGGTCTTGTGTTTCCTGGCCAGAGACCAGCTCAGCATGACCCAGTCAGAATAACAGATATTTACAAGAAGTGAAGCTCAGTTTCAAAGGTAGCAGGGCCAGAGTTCAGAAAGAAACCAGCAATACGGCAGGAGGTCAACAGAGAGCCACAGAAAAGACCCCCAGTTGTGACTGTTGCTGGTGACTGCTCCAAATATCTGAATCCACATCATCTTTCTCCAGGGCTTTGAAACTCTGAGGTCTGTTTTCTGCAGATGATCAACTTTTCAATCACTCAGATTGTAAGCAGCAGTAAATAAACAAATGCAAATAAACTTTTTCCTCTACAGTTTGTTGTTTTTTTATTTCTTTCTTCCAGCTGCCCAACTTTCAGATACTGGGATAATCGGAAAAAGTAGAAAGCTGCTCATCTAATTACTTCTTCCTGCTCCCAGGAGGAAATGGTTGGCAGTTGTTCTGCAGATGAATCCATCAGACACAGTCTATCCCCATCTGTGGGAAGAACTGGATAGAAACCATTTCTGTTTCTAAAGAGATATTCATCAACTTGCACCTGTGTTTTAAAAAGTCTATTTTCTCTTATTTTCATATCTCTATTATTCTTCTGTACATGTGTTCCTGCTACTGTCGTCTTGGAGTTGTGGGCTCCTGACTTTGGCATGTCCCAGCCCTGACAGTTGCAGGCATTTGAGCAATGGACTAGCACATAGGAAATCTCCATTGCCTTTGAAATAAAATTTTTTAAAATGCATGTGTGTGTACATAGTCATGTAGTACTATTTACAGGAGGAGATTTTTCCAGCCTTGTCCTATTTTTTTTTTACGGGGTATGTTTATTTTTTTTCCCTGATTTTCATTATGATGCTAATAGCCTTAGCATTCTAGAAGGTTAGATTATAACACATTGTTATTTCCAACATGTTGACCTTGCCATTTTTGTGTCCCTTGATACTTCAACTATGATACATGAAAAGGCCACATGTTACAGAAAAGCTGGCCAGTGGCTTACTTCCCGAGGGTCACGGGGTCACGATAGCACCACAAGGGGATAAGGGTAGTGTTTCAATCACTGTGTGTCATTGAAGGAAGTAAAAGAGGTTTGGGGACAAGGTATGAAGGAAGCCCCAGTTTCTTACATTGAGATCAAAATAGTTGACTGAAAGGATTTTCAAAGAGTAAATGTGTGTGGTTTTTCAGATGTCTTCTTCAGTACTAAAGAGCAATTGTGTAGTAGCAACTGGTTGTTCAATGGTTCAGTTTAATTCTGACAGTTTCTTCTTGAAGTTACACAGCATGAATCTATTGCCCTTTCTACTTCAGACTTCAGATTACCTGGATATACTTTTAACTGGCCACAAATTCAGGGTTTCTCATAATTCCCCATTCCCTAAGTTCAGTAATTTTTTTTTTTACAAAGAATCATAGAATTCTGGAAAACACATTACTTATATTTACTGGTTTGTTATAAAGGATACAACTCAGATGAGCCACATGGACAAGATCTATAAGACAAGGGATCAGGAGGAACATAGAAGTTCCTGTCTCCAGTGGTACAGGGTCTTTTTAGCACTTCCTGTGTACACCTGCTGGGAAGCTCTTGCCACCTCATTTTTTAAGAGCTTTCACAAGTCAGAAGCCCCACTGTCTCTCTTTGGAGATAGGGTGGAGTGGAGCTGAAAGTCCCCCTCCTCTAATCACCTACCCAGACTTCTGGTGTCCAGACCACTAACTTTAAATTATCTAGGTTCCCAAACTTAAGTTGCCTCATTAGGATAAACTCAGGAGTGGTCCAAAAGGCTATTCATGACTAAGACAAGACATTTAGAAATTTAGGAGCTCTGTGCCACAAAGACCACACACATTTCTTGTTATTTCATAATACGCTATTTTAAAAGCAAAGACACTTTTCTTCTTCCTTCCCCTGTAAATACTTCCTCATGAGTATGTATACACACATGTATTTTTATTTTAAATGATGCTTTTACAGTTGATCAGGGAGGGAATGGTCATTATTTCCAGGTTTTCTGTTTCTTTTTCCTGTATCTGGGGGTGGGGAGGACAAGGGGAGAGGCCAGACACCCCAGCACCCAGGGATGAGGAATAGACACCCAATATTGACCCAGGATCCTAATGTGGCATATGCTCTGAGGATTCTGCCAAGTAGTTTCTATAGTTTTGAAATGTTGTCAGTCTTGCCAATCCAAAGATGAGAGAACACTTTCAATGCCCATTGGGTGACATTGCCACCTTAGAGTCTCCAATTGCCCAGATATTTGCTGTCATTGTTGGGCTGCAGGAGGTGTCTCTTTCCACTGCTATGATAACACATGTCTTCTGCAGTCCCGTGGGCTGCAGTGTCCTCTCTGAATTTGAGCCAGCCATCCACTACTCTGTCTTTTCTACTGAGGGGGAACAATTCTCACAGGTGGGCCAAAAAGCCTGGGCTTGGCGACTCAGATCTGCCAGAACCCCCACTGCTGGGGCTCACAGGCCTGGTATCCACTGTGCAGGTGAGCCCAAGGACCTGGGCCAGGTAGCCTGGGACCTGCTGAACCTCCTGCTTCTGGGACTCACAGACCCAAGCACCCACCCCGCAGGTAGGCCCCAGTACCCAGACCAGGCTTTGCCAGAATCCCCACCCCTGGGCTCAAGGACCTGGCACCCACCTTGAAGGCAGGATCAAGGACCTGGCCCAGGCTTCCTGGGCCCTGCCAAACCCCCACCCCCAGGACTCATGGACCTGGCACTCAACTCGCAAGGCAGGCCCAAGGACCATGCCAGGCAACTTGGGCTCCACTGGACTCCCTTCCCCAGGGCTCACAGACCCAGCTCCCACTACACAGGCAGGCCCAAGGACCTGGGCCAGACAACCCGGGCACTTAAAAATTTTATTTGGAAGGAGCTAGAGTGATTTCTCTTCTGCTCGTTCGTTCCTCAAATGCTTGCAAAGCCAGGATCCCAGAATTCAGTCTTGTGTGCCATGTGGGTAGCAGGACCCAAGTACTTGAGCTGTCACCTGCTATCTCTAGAGGTGCCCATTATCAAGAATCCTGATTCAGAATCAGAGCACAGACTTGAACCCAAGCTCCTGAAATAGGTTGTGGACATCCCAAGTGGCATGGTAACTCTTGTGCCAAACCTGCTACATGTATGATCTCATTTTTTTTTTCCTTCATAGCACTGTACTGAAAAGGTAGGTGACTCAAGGAAGCTACAGCTCAGTGAGCGTGATTCATTTGTTCAAGCTCTCACACTGAGACTTTGCCAGAACTGTGAAGGAAATCCATATCTATCTCATCCTGAGGCTTTTTGTAGTCCATCTTTGGGTCCTGAGGTTCAGATGCTTGGCTTTGGAGTAAAGGATAGTAGTGTGAGTAGATGGATAATACTTTCAGGGACAATGTGCAGCCTATGTGGTCATGGTGGGAGGTTTTCTGATGCAGAAATCTTGTTGGAAGAATCAGTTCTGAGGAGCCCAAAGACTATTTTGCTTAAAAGTTGAATGGTAACAGCCTAATCCTGACTCATTGGCTGACTAAAAGCACAGCATCCTCTCTGTCTTGTCATGCTGAGAAACAGACTACTATTTCTCACCACCACATCACTCCTGGGTTGTGGTGATGTGGGGCTTATTCCAAATACTAAGACAGCAGAATGATCAGGGCCTAAGCCTGCATGGTGCACAAAGCTGGGCTCATACACAAGACAGGACAAAATGTGGCTGTTGGTAGGCAGTGTGTAGCTCTATGGGTTGACCATTAGAGAGCTCTACATTGAACATACTGAACATTCATCTTTCTTGCTGTCCCTCAAATGGCCATCATCTCAGCAGATAGCAGAGACGAGGGTTTGCCTGTGATGCCCAATTTCAAGGCAGTTTATACTTTTATTGGCATGATCATCACCAGCCCAGGGAAGTCTCCCAAGAGGAGATTCAGGATGGTGATGAAGATGGCACACAGATGTTGCCTATGCAAGGGCTTTGTGCTAGAACAAGGGGGAGGATATCTGGAGTCATGAGGCCCAGGGTACCATGGCAGAGCAGGCTGTGATAAACATAGTCTGGCTGATGAAAACAACTTGAACAGCAGATACTCCCTCAGTACTTTGCCCTCCAGTTACTCCTGTGTAATTGGGAACCCCAGCAAGACAGGTCTCAGTCTCCCATGTACCACATGGTATTTCCTCACATTTCCCCTTTATACGCCTTGTTCTCCAAGGCCCCTGGTTGTAAGGTGATGTCACTCATCTGGGTGTCAGACCACAGGCATCTGCCCTTGTACGCTTTGCCTCTAGGTGAAATAGCCCTAGGCCCATAATCCCTCATGGGTAATTTCTGAATCTCAAGTAAACAATCTGAAATGTTGATGCCTTTGATGTAATTTGTAACTTTGACTTCATCTTGTGTAATATTAAGTTGAAATAGATGTGATTGAAGCATTTATTTGTCTCTCAGTGTAACTATGTATATGATGCTACAAAAAATACCTATGTGATTGGTCATGGGGAATCACTGTGGTCCTGACCTGGGGTGTTATGATCATGCAACATGTTTTTTTTTTTAGATTTATATATTTTTAATGCAAAGTCAGATATACAGAGAAGAGGAGAAACAGAGAGGAAGACCTTGATTCATTCCCCAAGCAGCCGCAACAGCTGGAACTGAGCCAATATGAAGCCAGGATCCCGGAGTCTCTTCTGGGTCTCCCACACAGGTGCAGGGTCTCAAGGCTTTGGACCATTCTAGACTGCTTTCCCAGGCCACAAACAGGGAGCTGGATGGGAAGCAGGGCTGCCGGGTTAGAACCGCTGGCTTTATGGGATCTGAGCATGTTCAAGACGAGGACTTAAACCAATAGGCTACCACACCAAGTCCAATCATGCAACTTTCTAAATCACAGCAAGTCAGCTCCAGAGTGTGGATGGTCTCAGGAGACTGGATGACTGAATGGCAGACTGGTTATAGAACCCCTGTGGGAGCTGTTGAGATGCCAGCCAGAATGGCCCAGCTGCCCCACAGAATTGGCAATCTAGGAAACAAGGACCCCAAGACCATGCCTTCCTCTGGCGTTGGTCACTCAGGAATCCACCCATAAGAAGCTGACCCTGTCCATTTCTTGGGTCCTCACATAGGCCATTGTCTTCTGATTCCTTAGTTTTCCATCACTTGAGACCCTCTTTGAGTCATAAGGTGGTGGTATCCAAAGTGCTATCCCTGCAACAAACTAAGAAGTCAAATCTGAGAATGTCCCCTACCAAGTAACCAAAAGGTTACCATGGAGCTACACAGCAGTGCTTCCTGAAAATATTTTATAATTCGGTAACCTCTCATTCTTATAACAATTGAAATAAGTGAATTTATTTTTAAAATATCCTACAGTGAGGGTTTGGTAAGCAGACTAGTTATTCATTTGTCCAGAAGTCTCCCATCTGCTGCAGGAGGGGAGGACTTTGGCACATGCAGGGGTTTGGAATTCACTTTGATGCTCTCATCTGAATGTGGTCACAGAGACAGCAGGACCTTGAATGTGATTTTTATGCTATTCATGGTTATTTCAAAAGGAATTATGTAATTCCCAGTTCCCTTATATCATTCAGATAGCAACTCAGTTATATAAATAAATATCTGGAGCTTTTTCTGGCTTTGAGTTTACCTAATAATCTCTTATAAGAAGTATTAGTATTCAAGGAAGCAAGTGACTGCTAATGTCATTGTCTTATGTGTCAGTCTTGGACAGATCACTATCTGCAATGGAATATGTCAGAATACCCGGGCGTGAAGACGGTTCGTTTCCCTGATGGCCAGATTTGGAAACCAGACATTCTTCTGTACAACAGGTAAGCCCTGATGACAGAAGGAAACAATCAATCATGTTTGAATGCTTTGCAGGAATGCTGGTTACATTAACTTGGGAAAACAGCTTCTGATGAAGCTTTCTTTGTAACCAGGCCTTTGAGACAACTTCGTTTCATCTGCAGTTATTCTCTGAGTTGCCCAGCATGCTGCCTAAGATGATCACATCTGGAGGGTTGTGCGTGCAAGGTGCACAGCATTGTTTCTGTGTGTGGCGCATGATGCGGTTTGCTAAGGTGTTGCCTCTGCTCCCTGGATGGTGACCATTATGATCCACAGCAGAAGGTGCTGTCCTGTGGAGTGCACAGCTATGGACCTAAATTCTTACTGATTGGTTTCCTACTTGGATTTGGAAGAGTTCTGCTACAAACATGGCTGAGGGCATTGAGGACACTAATCCCTACCTGTTCATAGGAGCTTGTGAATTTGCACACGCAACAAAAGAACATGTAGTTAAAGGTAGTTCTAATAGTTATTCTCCTGAGGACAAAAGGTCAGAGACTCATCAATAAACCAAGAGCCAGAACAAGTGCCCAACGGACAGGTATCTAGGGGAAGTATACCTTGAAGCAACAAAACTCTTTGTTAAAACATGTTGTCATGTAAGGAAACCTGGAACATCTCTTCCCCCTAAGTTATATGTTATGGTAAAAAGGTTAGTGCTGACTGTTGCCATTAATCCAAGATGGGAGGAGATGGGATCTGGAACTTTCCAAATGTAGAGAGCCATTTCCCTTTGTGGTGCCCCTGTGGTCCTCCTGAACCACCTGATGATTTCACCAGACATTAGCTGTGACAAAAGGGTTCTTTTATGTACTTTTAGCTCTTTTCCTGCCCATGCCAAAGGTGGTCACATTTCTCTTGTATTATTGTTTGGGTCTGGAAGTATTTCCCCATCTGGTGTGCTGCTACTCTCTGCTTCTTATTTCTGACAGCTGAGCTTGGGAGTATGTCTAAAGTTAGAGGCCATTGCTCCCTATTGCATGAGGGAAGCAAGGGAGTTTCCAATTTTGAGCAGTAGGTCATCTTTTTCTAGGAAGTGAGCAAACTTTGGCTGCCATAACAAGTTACCTCCTTATGGGCAGCTTAAATGACAACAATGTGTTCTGTCATGGTTCTGGAGGCCAGGCATCTGAGATCCAGATGTGAATAAGGCTGTTGTTTTCCAACGCTGTCTCTGAGGCTTGCAGATGCCATCTTCTCCCTATGGCTTCTCGTGGTCCCCCTCTATGTACCTGCATCCTCATCTCTTCATAAGGTTCAGGCTGGATTAGGACCCAGCCATCTTACTTTAATCACCCTGGTAAAGAAACCATCTCTAAATACAATCACATGCTGAGTTACTGGGGGTTACAATTTTTTCTCAGCAACAATTTGAACAGTAACAGGTACACTGTGGTTGATTGCCTAAGGGCAAAAGGTAGCATTGAACAAATGTGGGTGTAAATTTTAGACATAATTACTACTGTCTCCACTATCACTAAGTCTGAGATTTCTTCTTTGCAGATGGCAACTTGACAGTTAGTGAGAAACCCTCTGTTATACATAGTGTGCATAGTGTGATGATTGTATGTTCATAGTCGTGGCGATGAGGATGTCTGCTTAGAGCTGAATGGTATGATGGTTTTACTAATAAATGTTAGTGTATTTTGTAGTTCCCAATGTGGCTTTTTTTCCCAATGGAAATCAAAAGCAGATTTTTTAATATGGTAGAATCACAATGATGGGTTTTATGGTTTAAGTATGAGACTGTTAACTCCAAGACATGCTTGATGATTCCAATGTTCTCAATGTAACAGGGAGTTACCACATTATAATTGAATTCCAAGGAGCAAAAAGAAAGCAGTAGTTGCCTGATACCTGTCATCAGGGTGACAGGCCCTCAGGTATCATCTGCCCACTCCCCTGCCTGATCCACTTGGAGGGCACAGAATCTCCCCATGAACTCAATAATTTTCCCTTTTCTTCTTCTTCCCTTGTGCCCATTGACCACACCCACGGACTCCGTTGAAGTTCCCTTCTTTTCTGCTTTAGTTTGTCTGAGAAATAGGACATGGGACTACTTCTGAATATATGGTTTGCATGCCCACAGTGAGAAATAGATGGTTACAGAGAATCCCTAGTCCAGTCACAGATGCAGTGCCGGACATATACTGAAGCAGGGTCAATGACCGGAAACTCAGTGGTTTTAAGGAAGCATAGCCTTTTGCTTATAGAGCTGTGGGATCACCGGCTCTTATGTCTGGTTGTTCTTTTCTAGTAGCCTGTCTATACCTATGTCTCTCCAGCCTGACTTTTTCCTATATGGGACATTCACATGAAGCTTCCTTCTAGGCACCTGAGGTCTACTCAGTTCCCAGTCCTCGAGGGAATCCACCCAGATGCCCCCATCCCTGCCACATATAGGATGTGTTTGTCACTCTGTCATGTAAAAGAGTTCCTGTTCCCCATTGTGCGTGAAGTCAACACTTCTCAGATGCCTTTAGCAGACAAGATAGGAGGAGGAGGGGATGATGTAGGAATTTCTAGGAGAGACAAGGGTAGATCAGTGTTACACAAAGATGCTAATAACAGCAAGAGAATTCAGTTGTATTTGCAACCTAGGAAACATTGGAAAAAATTTGGCACAGTGAGTAGCAGACAGGTTTGATTTTAGTCACATCCTGACTTTCTTATACTCTTTTATTGGAAATTTTGGGAGATGCCCAACTTGATTCTTTCTGCCAGATTCCAGCTCTCAATATGTTCTTTGCACTAGATGAATCTATCGGTTCGTTAATGCAGGGATTGGGGGTGTTGATGCTTTTTTAAGGAAGGGAGGGGTTAAAATGCCATCTCCCTGTGGAAGCCACAGTTTGTAAAGGGGCATTGATTTACTTCGGTGAAGCGCACGGACGTGACTGCCATATTTCTTACTCTGTTTCAGTTTGATATTGGCATCCACGTATGAGTTACTAATAGCTTTTGAGATATAATGCATTTTCTGTGCTTCGAGGAGGCTGGGTCACTGCAAAATAGCTATCTCTGCATCATTTCTGGAATGGGCTGCTTTATTCCGGTGATAGATGGAGAGCCAGCCAGGGAGCTGCCAGCCAGCTGGCTGGGTCCTCTGAGCAGAGGACAGCTGTTAGTAAATGCCTCTTTGCCCGATGCTGATCCCAGTAATTTCTTCCTTGCTTTGTTCTGCCTCACCTAAAACCTCAGTTCAAGCTTCTTTTCTAAATTCAGTCTTGTTCAAAATGAGTAGCAATAAAGAACAACTTGACGCGACTTCTCCCTTTGGGTAGAATCAAAGGCTTTGCTATGTCAGCCCTCTGCCACCTTGTCCTGGGTGACAGGGAGCCATAGCACCAGTCTTTCTGAGCTTACTCACTTTTGAGTAGCTTGGCCAGAAAATTCTGTAGCAGTGATGGAAATCTTCTGATAAATATATTTAAAGATATTTCTGTTGTCCCTGCAGTTTCACATCAGCATGGAGTATCAGCCATTTCCTTTCACTGACTGTGCAAGGGTACGTTTCCGTGTGTTCCTCCTGTATCTTTCACACATTCCCATCACCCTGTGAGTGGTGCCAGAGCTTTGAAGGGGACAGAAACACAAGATTTCCTGGGGTGCAGTGTGGTCCAGGTGGCATGGGCATGTGATTGTGCCTATCAGTGATTGCCAGTGCAGTAGAGTTTATATCTTTGCCAGATATCTTAGGCTCTCCAAGAAGTCAGCCCAAGTCAGGGGTTTCAGCACACCAGTATGGAGAGTGCACCGGGGCAGAAAGGGAAGCCAATAAGGGATGTGTTAAAATATAAACTGCTGTTGTGGGTGCTTGGAGCTCATTTGCACTGGTGACCTCTGGGAGACCTGATCTGTGCTGAAGAAATTGGGGTGTGTGTCTGCCAGCTGCCTGCAGTTTCAGATTGAGAGCTACCTTCAGAGAATCAGCTGCAGCTCTGTGCTGAGAACGTGGTGGTAGCCAGAGCCTTGAATGAGGTTGCAGTGCTTGGAGGAGTGCCTGGGCATGGCCATGAGAAGGGTGATTGTCCAATCCTTTTTGCCACATATCCCTGAAGGTCTTGTCTTGGCTTCAGACAGGGAGCATGACAGCATGGTAAGGGAAGAAAAGTGTCTTTAGGTTCCCAGAGGATATTCTCAGAGCAGAGCAGAGCAGAGCAGGTGGCTGAAGGAGTTCCCAGGCCTGACTGCCAACGAGTAGCACCTACTCCACTGGGAGTTGTGATCTGCTGCTTGTGATATCACCTGGGTCCACATGAGGAATGGGATCTTAGGGGTTGAAGCTGTTGGTTCTGTATTGTCACAGTTCCTGAGTTATGGTGAACTGGGGCCTCACTAAGAGCAGTGATGGAGTCATCACTGGACTTGGAGCATGGGGGATGAGGCCACTATTGAAAAATTGTTAGGAATAGTTCTTGGATGTGGCAGAAATGTCCAAATGAGCAAAGGTAGTTCTGCTGCTGCTGTTGACCTCAAAGGAGCCGGGAGAGGTGGGGGAGGGGATTGTTGCTCCAGCATGTGCATTTTCAAATGTGCAGACCTAATCTAGTGGAAGGCTGCCTCAAAATAAGGTGTGTTAGCAAGAGTGGCAAGAAACAGCTTGCTTTCAAGAACAAGATGGAGCCCACAAACTGTGTGTGCATCTCCAGAGCCATTCTCCAAATGATCCAGCTCAGCTTCCTGTCTCTTCCTGGCCACAGGCACTATTTGTTTTTCATTTGTCCATTTGCTCAGCCAATATTTAGTGTATATGCCACCACTGTTATCACACACTGTTCTAAGTGAGAGTGCAGCAGGGATCAAACCAGACCAAAATCCCTCTGGGAAGAGAGAGACAGAGAAGGGAACAAGAGCGAACATATGCCAGGTGGTGCTCAAAGGAAACAGTGCAGGGCAAGGGGAGAGTGAGGGCCCAGCCAGAGAAGTGCAAGTGAGAGTCACGGAGTGAAAGGAAAGTGGTGAACAGCTGAGCTTTATGGCATCAGGAAGGCTGTGTTCCTGGCAGAAAGGGCAGCAGGTATGACGTGCCTGTCAGGACTGCTTGAGAAAGACTTGGAAAGAGGAGAAAAAGGAGAACCTGGTATCCCGTGGAATGCTGGATACTGCCAGGTGCATTTTCTTGGTAATCTATAGTGGTCCTCCAACTAATTTTAAACTGTGACCTCCAGAAAACATGTAGAAAAGGAAATAAATTTGTTTCTTAACTATGGTCTTTGACATGTGCTCATTTTATCCAAGTATGGATATGTCTTGATCTTACCTTTAAAAAAAACACAAAGCCTGTCATTGTTTGATTGTTCCAGAACAGGAACCAGTCATTGAGACCTGTCCCAGGAATAGAAGGGAGAGAGAACTGCAGGGGCTGGGGGCGGGGTGGGAAGGTTAGCAATTGGAGAGAGGGCAAGAGACGAGGCGGGGGAAGGGTGTCTTGGTTTTGCAGCTGGAAGACTCTGATCTTTTGAATAGAATTTTTGTTTCTTTTTGCTTTGGATAATAGTAATATATCTCATTTGTATTCTTCTTCCAACTTGCTATCAACTGATTCCCATCAGAGTAACCAGCAGTTATTCTCTGTTCTCTGCTTGAGCACTGCTTCCACCTTATGCTAGAGACATGTTTTGGTTCCTTATTTCCTCCGGCCTCTCTGTAACATGGAGAGAAGCAGGGGGGGAAGTGAGTGTCTATGATCATCAGCCACCATGAGCTCCTTGCTGCAACAGAGCATGCTGTCACCTGCTGACCGTCAGCGCTGCCTGACTCACTCCAGGCTATGTGCACTGGTCTCATGTCGAAGGCTGCAGCTCTGAGCTCGAGTTTCCTTTTTTTCTAGACCTCATGAAGCCATCTGGAACCTGTGTTCCAAGAGGCTTAGCTGTTGGCCCAAGGTCACCCTACTGGGTCTGGCTGACCCTAGAAAACTGTACTTGCCTACTGGCCCATGTCTGGTCACCTCTGCAACACGCTCTTTTGTTATGCTCCACATTTGAAAATGCAGTAGTTCCTCTTTCTCTTCTTCTGAACTGCCTCCATATTCAGCCCTCTGTGTTATTTGGCCTATTTCAACTATTTTCCTTGCTTCTCTGGAAGAGGTCAGTTTGTCTCTTCTGGTGCCACTCTGGGATTTCCGTGCTGTCACTCTTGACAGTTTTCCCTCAACTTCTGACATGCACCTTTGCTTTGATTGAATTTCTTGCCAGCCACAGCAGGTCACAGAGCACTCCCCTGGTGGAGCGTGGAATGACAGAATCCAGCCACAGTGCAGGAATATGATCAGAATTCAGATAGAGGCCTACCTGCTGAGGGGAGCAGAGTTTTCTGGGGCCAACCTAATCGCTGAGGTGACCACAGGGCCAGGCTGTCTACTTGGGCACAGTGCCTAGCAGCCGGGCCAAGAAGCAACTCCCTGCCCAGGTGCCCTGCGGGCCAAGAGACCATGCAACATGGCCTTGGAGACAAGCCTACTGATCATCATGGCAGTGAACAGAGAGACACCGAGATTGTAGGGATCTGTGTAATAAATATGTGTGGCAGGAATTTAGTGGGCAGTTCAGTCATCATCATGAGACACCCCAGGGAGAAGGCAGGTAGACCAATTGGGGCCAAAATCGACTTCTCCCCCAAATCTCCCCAAGCCTGACTATGGGAGTTCCTGCCAGCCAGGGCTTCTTACAAGCAAGGAGCATGCAGGAAGCTGTGGTCGCAGGGACAAGGTGTTAGAGGACACCTCCACTTCTGAGTGTGTCCGCTGGAGTGTTTCAAAGCCTGGAGAATCTGAGGCTGTGGGCCAGGACTGTGGGACTGGTGCAGCTGTGCCTCAGGTCTTCAGTCCAGGAGTATATTCTAAGGACCTACTGTGTAAGATATGGTGCCCTTTACCATTCACTGGCCTCCAGAGAGACGCTGAGAGTAATCGGTCACATGTCATTGTCATTTTACTGAGATTTGGGCTTGTGGCCATCAAGGATTTGACCTATTACTCTCCCTCCATCCCCATTAAGGGAACCCTTTCTGAGATTCAGCAGGTTGTTTGTGCAAGGCCCATACCAGAGGTCTAGATCCTCATGCTTTCACCAAACCTTGACAACCTCTTCTTGGGTGAGAGACTGGGACAAGCCCGCTACAGAGCAATTTGGGTGTCAGGGACACCACATCCTAGATCCGGAAGAAGGAGCTCAGCCGGGCCAGTGTGAGAAGCTGGTCACCATGGACAAAGGCCACATGGTGGCTTGTCTGGGACTTTTGGCCTCCTTTCTGCCTGGTGTCCTGGCATCACTGTTCTCACTTTTAAGACTGACCTGGTTTTAGCCAGGAATTCATGTGATTGCCTGGCATGAGGACCAAACCTTTTGAATAAATAAATAAATCTTTTTAAAAGTCTTTCAAACCACTAGATGTAAAATGAGAAACACAAAAATGCATAAAATATAAGAATAGAAAAGTACAGAGCAGTTGAAGTGTAGGAACCCACTTGGACACAGAGTTGATATGGATGCTATTTTAAACTAATGGCATTTACGATTCAGCAGAAGCATTCTTTTTTTTGGAATCTAATGATAGAAATTTCTGGAAGGGAGACTTCCATAAATACTCTTTCCAGGACTGTTCATTGCTAGGAACAGAGATGGAGAAGGTCACTTGGTGCCGCAGGCGTGTGTGCCCCTAGAAGCCATTGTTCTCACAAAAGCCTTTGCTGCCCCTCCCCCTTCTCTATTAAGTAGAGGAGTCCCTATCATTAGCTGTTCAGAGTCATGTCACGTTTTGCTGGGTTCTCACTTGTGCATACATGAATAAAAATTTGTTTTCTCTCCTTAATCTCTCTTTTGTCAGATTAATTCACAGGCCTCCAATACAGCTCAAATGGTAGAGGAAAAGCATTTCCTCCTCAATATAAGAAAGTATTATTAAAAAATAATAGCAGAAATAAGCTAGAACAATCCCTAATCACAGGAATTCAAGTGAATATAAATCCCAACAATTCCAGAGCAAAAATATACTTTTATGTTTGATTTAGCAAATCAGAATCCAATCATAGGGTATATATTTACAGAAGGTAGATTTTTAATCAGAATTATCCATAAGGTTGGAAATAAAGAGATTAAAAAAGATTTGTCTGCAAAATTACCATAAAAAGAAACCAGACAGCAATATACTTAACAAATAGACTAAAATATTTATATATAAGCATATATATATTTTATATGAGGGGAAAGTGAGTATTTTACACTGTTTGAAACAAACATCTTTGAGAAGACAAAAAGGTCTTGCACAATTATGTGACACAGTGCATCTTCAACATATGCTAACATTTATACAGACAGGGGACAGAATTTTGGTGCAACAGGTTAAGCCATGAATTTCAATGCCAGTGTCCCATATTGGAGAGCCAATTCAAATCCTGGATTCTCTGTTTCTAATCTAACTCTTTGACAGTACACCTGGGAAAGCAGTAGAATGTGGCCCAAGTCATTGTGGCCATTTGAAGAGTGAACCAGAAGATAGATGATCTCACTGTTTGTCTCTCTCTCTCTCTCTCTCTCTCTCTCTCTCTCTCTCTCACTCTTTCAAATACATTAAAAAAAAATGTTAGTTCCCTTGGAGGAAGAAACACAGAACTTACTTGCTGTCTGCCTTCTTGACCATGTGAAGAAACAGTGAAAAATGTGCATCTAGAAGCCAGGAGGTAGCCATCCCAAGACAGTGAATCTGCCAACAATTTATAGCCTTGTATTCCCAGTTTCCAGAACTGAGAAAGAAGTGCTGACAGCCTGAACCAATACAACAGCAGTCACAGCTCTCAAGTGGAACACCATGTGAGCAAATTGAACATCTAAACTTTGCAGGAGAAGAGGCAACCCTGTCATTTCTTATAATCACTCCACTGACAAACTGAACTAATAAGAGGTTTGGTTAAGCAAAGAAGACAAGATAATAGCTGAGCTAGAAGTCAATGAGTAATAGTGAAGTGAAATAGAAAGTGTCTCATTTACACTCAAGTTAATAACCATAAAATACCAAGAAATAAACCTGGTAACAAATGTACCAGACAATTGAAAGGAAAACTGAACATTTATGCAAGCACCAAAAAGAGTAGAATAGCCCAGGACAGAGTGGGCATTCCTCCCAGCACTGGTTCTGCAGCCACCAGTAAGCTGGAAGGTAGACAGGAGCTGCCCTGGCATTGCTGTCCTAGGTTCTGGGATCGGAGCTCTGGAGTCACTCTACTGCATGGCCGGCTAGAAGACACTCTTCTCTGCAGTCCTTTGTGTCCCAGGTTGGAGATAATCACAAGGGAATATTGGGATGAGCTTTGGGAATACTTGGCTTCTTGACAGTTTCTTAGGTTCATTGAAGTTCTTCATTCCGCTTTGACTCTGTAGCCGTGATTGTCTGACTTCTGCAATGCCTAAAAGGCTTCCTAGGACTTGTCACCTTGAAATCTCCGTCTTTGCCTACCCTTGTGTCTCGTACAGCAGATGTGGCGTAAAAAAACTCAGAAGTCAGCTTTGGGTGGTCTTTGATTTCCAAGCCTTGAACAGGACTCTGCCCTGCTGGCACAGCTTTTGTTAGGTGGAAACTAGGAGCAATTTGGTAACTGGAAGTCAGCAATTTCAGCCTGCATGTTCACCTCAATTACATTCTTGTCTCCCACCTGCTGTCCAGAGAAAGCCATCTGAATGATGAATGGTGCTGTCACCAATGGAGGATTATGGGAAAAGAATAGCTGGGAACTTGATTTTAGACATAAGCCTCCTACATCTGGCATTTACCTAGTTTGTACTTCTCATATTTCCTAGAGAAACATTAATTTCCAAGGCTAGGCAACAAGAGAATCATTACAGAATTCCCAGTTCATTTTGTAGTCAATAGGAAAATGTGACTAAGCGCAATGTAATATGGGCTGCATTTTATAGGCTTTCAGGTGGTGCCTATAAATGCTATAGTTGTGAACCCATTACGTGTTCTGCATCTACTGGTATGTTCATGGCTTACCAGACACCTGTGGCAGATAGCTGCTGAGTTAGAAGGCTGTAGTTGACATTGTCACATTATTTTTAATCTTGACTTTGTTGAACTCCACCTCTTTTACTGTGAAAGTTAGCTTCAGATTGAAGGCCAGGCAAAGAGAGAAACTTACCTGTTTCACCAGACAAGATCACTGGCCATCACACATTGAAATTGTACCGGGGCCCAGTGTAATGACTCTTCCATGACTCTGCCATGGAAGTTCTGGGTCCTGTGTTGGCACCAGTTTGTGTCCTGGCTGCGTCACTTCCCATCTATCTCCCTCCTTTGGGCCTGGGAAAGCAGTAGAGGATGGCCCAAAGCCTTGGGACCCTGTGCTTGTGTGGGAGATCTGCAAGAATCTCCTGGCTTTGTATCAGCTCAGTTCTAGCCGTTCCAACTACTTGGGGAAAAAAACAGCAGATGAAAGGTCTTTCTGTCTGTCCTTGCTTCTCTCTGTAAATCTACCTTTCTATTAAAAACAAATATTAAAAATATTGTTGATTGCTTCTCAGCCTTTTGGCTAAGATCAAGTGTAGTATCTGTTCTTATCAGTTTAAAAATATTGTTGAAATTTTTGTCTGTCCATGCTTAATCAGCTAAATATATTTTTAGATATACATTGAGCTTTCCTGACCTGAAAATGTTTAATGTTCGTTTCCAAAAACTGTAACTTTTTGTTTACTAGTAATATCAGTAGTAAATTTTGTACCATGAAGCTTTTTTGGGAACAACAAATATTATTAAAACATCACATAAATTAACTCTAGGCTGTTTGTCAAAGAAGTATGTGAATCATAAATAGATTTTATCTTTACATTTGAGTTTGGTCTCTAAGATTCCCCATTACAAATATGCAAGTATTCCAAAATCTGAGAGAATTAAATTCAAATTCCTCTGGTCCTAATGGGAGAAGACCAACCTGTATCTTTGAGTAAATCTACTTAATACAGTTGTTAAATTATATGAACACATAATATTATTGCATTTTTATGCAATACAGTGAAATATTTCAACATATATACTAGGTGTGAGTTCATTTGCTTTTCCTTGTTTTATGAATCTACCAGCTCCTTCATCCACGTTCTCCCCATGGGATGTAACACAGATGCCCCGGTGTGCTGAGGAATGGTGAAACTTATTTACTTGTGTATTTTTATGCTGACTCTACAACCTCCCTCTGTCCTCCTCTCCCCATCCTTCCCATTGTTGTAATCAATATTCTAAGTTCAGAACAACTTGTTCTCTTAATTTCACATATGAAAGAAATGGAGTATTTGGCACTCTGCATCTGGATTTTTTTCACATAATGTTATGTCTTCCAGTTGCATCCCTTTTGCTGTTTCAGTGTTGAGGTTTCATTCTCAGTGTGTGTGAGTAATAGCCATTGTATGCATGTACCAGACTTGCTTCTGTATGCACATGTAGGTTGGCTCTAGTGGGTTGGTTCCTGGGAGTGATGTTACAACCATGTGGGAGTGCAGGCAGCTCGCTCATGTTCTCATCTTATTTCTAAGGGAGATGCTCCCACAAGCTGGATAACTGGGCTGAGTGGCAGGTTTATTTTATTTTATTTTATTTTGTTTTATTTTGAGGAAACCTCCATACTATTCTCTGTAACGGAGTGAGATTATACTAAAATTGTGATCTTCTGTATTTCTCTAATGGCAGTGATACTGAGTATTTTCTTGTATTTATTGGCTACTTGTATTTCTTCTATTCAGATTCTTTGCCTGTTTCTTGACCGGATTATTTGTGTTTTTTATGGTTGAGTTTTTTGAGTTCTGTGTGAAGATTCAGTTGGCTGCAGATGTGTGTGTTCATCATCGGGCAAAAGCATAGTCTGCAGGTAGTTTTCAGTTGTTTGCTTCTTCACTCTTTATTTTTTTTTTTTTCCTTTCTCTGAAGAAGATTCTTAGTTTGATACAATCTCAACTGTCCTTTTTTATTTTTTTTAAAGATTTATTTTATTTATTGGAAAGTCAGATATACAGAGAGGAGGAGAGACAGAGAGGAAGATCTTCCGTCCGATGATTCACTCCCCAAGTGACCGCAATGGCCGATGCTATGCTGGTCCAAAGCCAGGATCCAGGAACTTCTTCCGGGTCTCCCGCGTGGGTGCTGGGTCCCAAGGCTTTGGGCTGTCCTCGACTGCTTTCCCAGGCCACAAGCAGGAAGCTGGATGGGAAGTGGAGCTGCCAGGATTAGAACCGGCGCCCATATGGGATCCCGGGCGCGTTCAAGGCGAGGACTTTATCTGCTAGGCCATGCCGCTGGGCCCCCTTTTTTTTATTTTAAAGCCTGATTTATTTGAAAGGTGGAGTTAGAGAAATCTTTCATTTGCTGATTTGCTACACAAATTACCACAGTAGCCAGAACTAAGCCAGGCTGAAACCAGAAACCTGGAGCTCCATCCAGGTATCCCATTTGGGTTACAAGAATGGGCCCCAAGAATTTAGACCATATTTCTCAGGCATGTTGACAGAGAGGAACTGGGTTGGAATGTAGCAGCTGTGACTTAATGATGTTCATTTGAGATTCTGGAGCTGCAGATGGAAGCTTAACCCACTGTGCCAGAATATTGTCCCCATTTATTTTTTGATTTTTTAATTTTGCTTTGGAGAAAGTCAAAGTGTTTCTGCATGGAGCTAATATGACTGTATGTAGAGATATCTAGATTCCATTAGGAGAACATTAAAACTGATAAAAAAATTTTCAGCAAATTTGCAGGGAACATAATTAAGCAAAAATCACTGGTTTTTAAAAAATTACTTATTTTTGTTAGAAAGTCAGATTTATGGAGAGAGGAGAGACAGAGACAAAGATCTTCCATCAAGTGGCCGCAGTGGCCAGAGTGTAGCTGATATGAAACCAGGAGCCAGGAGCATCTTCGGGATTTCCCACATGGGCGGGTATGGGATCTCAAGGCTTTGGGTCATCCTCTATTGCTTTCACAGGCAGCATGCAGAGAGCTGGATGGGAAGTGGAACAGCCAGGATTAGAAACAGCACCCATATGGGGTCCCAGCACATGCAAGGTGAGGCTTTTAGCCACGGGTCTACTGTGCCTGGCCTGTCAGTGGTGTTTTATGCATCAGTAACATACTTGCTGAGAAAGACATTATAAGAGCAATCCCATTCATAATTGCTACCAAGATGCCGTGGAAGGGCTGACATAGTGGCACAGTGGCTGTGACAGCTTATGACTGTATCATTCCACATAGGACTGCCACATTGAGTCCCAGCTGCTGCTTTTATGACCCAGCTTCCTGCTAAAGCACCTGAGAAAGCAGTTACAGAAGATGACCCAAGTGCTTGGGCCACAGTCACCCAAATGAAAGACTCCAATTGAAGTTTCTGGATCCTGCGTTCAACCTAAGCTTGCCCTGGGTTTTTGGAGGAGTGAACTAATACGTGGAAAATCTCTTTCTCTTTCTCACTGCCTTCTTCCCTCCTTCTCTTTTTCTATCCTTCTCCCTGCCTCCCCCACTTCTTTCCTCCCTGCCTTCCTACCTCTTCCTCCATCATTCTGCTTTTCAGGTATATAAAATAAATCTTAGAAAAATACCTCGGAATAAATCTAACCAAGGATATGAGTGGTCTCAACAATCAAAATCACAAAGCATTAATGAATTGTACTGAGCAAGACATACACTCAAAATGAGAAGACCTCCCATGTTTGTGGACTGGAAGAATTTAGTATTAAAATGTCCATATTCCCAAAGGTGGTTCACAGATTAAATGCTATTCCTATAAAAATATCCTATGTCTAGAAGTGTTTCCTCTGTGTTTTATTGTAGTAGTTTCACATTTTCTCATCTTGTAGTTAGGTGCTTGATTTACTTGTATTGATTTTTATGTAGGGTGGGAGACAGGCATAACATTTAAATCTTTTGCATATGGACGTTTAGTTTTCCTGGAGTCATTTGTTGAAGAGATTATCCTTTTATTGATGCCTTTGTCAAGATTCAGTTGGCTGAGATGTGGATTATTTTCTGATATCTCTGTTGTGGTCCCTTAGTCTCTGTGTATTTTTATGCCTCTACTACTGGTTTCATTATAATAACTATCATATATATGGAAATGAGGTATTTTGATGCCTAAACCTTTGTTCTTTATTCTTTAAGATTGAGTTGGCCATTTAGGGGATTTAGGTTTCCAACTAAATTTTATGATTATTTTGTTCTTCTATAGTTTGTATTTTCATCCTCTTAGAAAGTTCTTTCATAGAGTAAAAGTAGTTTCTTTTTTTTTTTTCAATTTTAGTAAAGTCCAGATTATCAAATTTTACTTTGGGACTGTATTTTTATATTTAGTCTAAGAACTCATTCTAGGGCCCGGCACAATAGATAGCCTAGTGGCTAAAGTCCTCACTTGAACGTGCCTGGATCCCATATGGGTGTTGGTTCTAATCCTGGCAGCACTGCTTCCTATCCAGCTCCCTGCTCGTAGCCTGGGAAAACAGTTGAGGAGACCCAAAGCTCCAGGCTCCTGGCTTGATTGGCTCAGCTCCGGCCGTTGTGGCCACCTGGGGAGTGAACCAGCAGACAGATCTACCTCTCTGTCTCTCCTCCCTGTGTATCTGCCTTTCCAATAAAAATAAATAAATAAATAAATCTAAAAAAAAAAAAAACTCAATCTAGACCTAGGTCCTAAATGTTTCTTCTTTTTTTTTTCAAGCAGTTTTATAGTTTTGGTTCTTATTTTATGCCTATGAATTATTATGAATTAATCATTATTATGTGATATCTTAAGTTATTCTAAGGTCTATGTATTTTTAAGATATTCATTTTCATTTTACTTGAAAATAGAAATAAGAGATCCAGAGAGAGAGAAACACAGAGACAGATTTTTCCATCTGCTGGTTCATTCTCTAAAAGCCCCCACAACTAAGGTTGGGGCAAGCCAAAGCCAAGGACCCCTATTTCATTTGCATCTGTCACGTGAAGGTCACAGACCCAAGCTTTTACCCATCATCTGCTGCCTTCCAGTGTGTATATCAGTGGAAGCAAGACTTCATACCAGATACTCTGACATGCGATGTGGGCGTCTCAACCGGGAGATTAACCCGCTGAGCCATAGTGCCCTCCCAAACTGGCTCAAGCTTTTAGCAACTGTAAATAGTATTGTGCTTGTTACTCATATAGATGTAATTGTGCAATAATTTGGTTGTACTTACGAGTTCTTTTTGTTTTTGTTTCTGAAAATTCCTTAGAATTTTATTATTAGACCTTTCTTTTTGTCACCTGCAAATAGGGGAATTTTTCTTTCTGTCAGGTCCCCATGCCTTTTTGGTGAGGGCTTCCAGTATTACACCTCATAAGAGAATTGGAACTTGACATTGTGGTTTGTTTCTGAGTATGGAGGAAACAGTCACTGTTTCACTGTCAATAAAGATGCTAATGACAGGACTATATATGTTTATATAGTTTACATTTTGTGTATTTCACTATACAAATCAAGGAGTATGGTGATACTTCCCCACCTACACTACCTTTCAACCATATTCCCCTCTATCCTCCTCCTCCTTTAATACATTCTCTATAAATTTTTACAATGACATACTTTCAGTTCACTTCATAATCATAGGCTTAATTGTTCATTAGGCAAAGAATTCAACAAATGTCAAGAAAAAAAATTACTGTTCCTCAAGAGTGTAGACAAAGGTTGTAAATATTAATCAGATCTCAAAATGCCAAGTTTGCTCCTATGAATTACATTTTTTTGGACATTGTGTATTAGTTACCACAGACCAGGGAAAGCATGCAATATATATCATTTTAATCTTGAGTCTCACTTAACTAAGCATAATGTTATATCTGCATAGTTGTGAAAGATAGGATTTCATTTTTTTATGGCTGAGTAGTATTCCACAGTGTGGATATAACATAATTCTCTTTATCCATTTACCAGCTCATGGATATCTAGATTGACCCCATGCTTACCTATTTCTATAAACATAGGGACCACAGATAACTCTCTTGTATGCTGATTTCATTGCATTTGGGTAAATTTGTCAGGAGAGAAATGACTGGTTATGGTAGATCTATTTTTAAGTCTCTGAGGAATAGCTCTACTGCCGTCCATAATGGTTGCACTAGTTTACAGTGGATTATTATAACTTTTTAAAAATGTCAGATAATAGGGGCCTGGCGCGGTGGCGCAGTGGTTAAGGTCCTCGTCTTGCATGCCCAGGATCCCATATGGGTGCCGGTTCTATCCCGGCAGCCCCGCTTCCCTTCCAGCTCCCTGCCTGTGGCCCGGGAAAGCAGTCTAGGACGGCCCAAAGCTTTGGGACCCTGCACCCGCGTGGGAAACCCGGAAGAGGCTCCTGGCTTCAGATGGGCATAGCATTGGCTGTTGCGCTCACTTGGGGAGTGAATCATCAGACGAAAGATCTTCCTCTCTGTCTCTCCTCTCTGTATATCTGCGTTTCCATTAAAAAAAATAATAATAAAAATAAATCTTTAAAAAAAATTTCAGATAATAGCCTTTCTAACCAGGTTGTGGTAAAACCTCACTATAGATTAACTTGCAGTTCCCTGGTGGCTAGAGAGTTTCAGCATCTTTTCATGTTTCTGTTGACCATTTGTATGTCAGGCTTTGAAAAAATGCCTGTTCATGGCCTTTGCCCATTTCTTAACTGGATTGTTTTGTTGTAGAGTTTCTTGAGTTCATTGCATAGTTTGAAAATATTTTTCCCATTCTGCTGGTTGCTTTTCACTGAGTTGACAGTTTCCTTTGCAGCACATGCAATCCCGTTTGTTTACTTTTGCTTTAATTGCCTATGCTTCTGAAGTTTTTTCTATGAAGTCTTTGTTCCTTACTTTTGCCTGTGTCTTGTGGAGTTTGCCAAAATAGTTCTATTGCTATCATACCACAGATTTAGATACTTGATCCATGTAGAGATGATTTCTGTAGGAGGGATAAGTAGAGTGTCTTGTTTCATACTCTGCATGTGTAGATAAAGTTTTCGCAGCACAGTTTGTTGAGAAGACTGTCCTTTCTCCCTTGAATGGTTTCAGTTTGCTTGCCAAAAATTACTTGCATATAGATATGTGGATTAATTTCAGAGACTTCTATTCTGTTCCATTAATACACTTCTGTTTTTATGCTTTTCCCATGCTGTTTTGAGTTTTGAAACTAAGAATTCCATTTGTTTAATTGTTTTAGTATTTTTCAGCTGTTTTATATCCTCCTGGTTGAGTTTTTGTATCCTTTTCAAAGAACTGGTGGGCTTCAGCTGGGTGGTAAATTTATCTTCTTTGTGATGTCTGCACCCTCTGCAGTAAGATACTAAGATTTATGCTGGTATTGCCTTCGTTTTATTGATCTTTTCAAAGAAGCAGACTTTTGTTGTGTTGATTTTTTCCCCCTACTGTTTTTTTCTCTTTTAAATTTTATTGTTTCCCTTTGTTGTTTCTTCCTTATATATTTTTAGAGACTTCTCTTCTTTCCTCTACTTTCTTGAGGTGAGGAGGTACCATGGACTACAGTTTGGAAACTGTTTTCTCTTGCACTACTGTAAATTTCTTTCTCAGTACTTTACCTGCATCTCACACAAGCTGATATATCACATTTTTATTTTCATTCAGTACAGTGTATTTCTTTAGTTTCCTTAAGACTTCCTCTTTGATTCATGAATTATTTACACATTGGTGTTTAGTTACCAAGTGTTTGGATGTTTTCCTGTTATCTGGTTGTTACTCTTGTTTAGTCTTCTTCTTCTGTGGGTAAATATAATTCCCTGTGGTTTTGATTTTTAAACTTGATTCAGGTTTGTCTTGTGAATCAGCATATGGTATTCTTTAGTATATGCTCTATGTTTGCTGTAAGAATTCATTGTTACTGTTGTTGGTAGCCTGTTTCTAAAAAGCCGATTAGATCCTCTTGGTTGATGGTATGTGAAGTTGTTCTGTATCTTTCTTGACTTTCTGTCTAGCTGTCTTGTCATCAAATATTGAGAGAAGAATCTTGCAGTCTCCAAATATAATTGTGCATCTGTTGGTTTCTATTTTTCATTTTCATTGGTTTTGGGGTCACATATTTTGCAGCTTTCTTGTTTGGTATAGTGTTTATGATTGCTGTGTCTACTTGGTGGACTGAGCCTTTATGATTATGTAAATTTACATCTGTGCTTCCTAATGTTTTTGCTGGGTAAAGTCTACTTTATCTGACGATAATGTAGGCCTCTTGTTTTCTTTTTGAGTAATATTTCCTCCGTATTTGCTTTTCTCTATCCTATAAATTACTTGAACATTTTTAGAATTTGAAAAAAATGTGTTGATAGTGTTTTTGTAAATCTATCTGAGAGCGAAATGGAGGAAAAGGGAGAAAAAAAGAGGGGAGAATGGGAGAGAGGGAAGGAGAGTTAGGCAGGTAGGCAGTGGGAGGAGAGCAAGCTTTTTCATTGACTGATTAACTCCTCAAATGTCCACAACATCCAAAGATGGGGTCAGCACTGAAACCAAGAAACAGACATGCAAGGAGGGTTTTTCAGGTATATACAGTAGTAGACACCTAACAAATTATATGCTGTGGTCATTTTACCAATTCAAAAAAATAGAAATTTTATCTTCCTTTGTTTTTCTTTGTTTCAAGAACTTCTTTAGCTTCTTCTTTTGGCTAATTCTGTTAGCAGCTAGTTTTCATAATTTTCATTCATCTGGAAATGCCTTGCCCATCCTCGATTGCTCCTGACTGGTCTTATTTCCTCCCTCTCATTTCAGCATTATCATTTCCTTGTCTTCTGTTTGTTTTACTGATAGTGTCATAGAAAGTGCTGTTTTTCATTCCCTTTTTTCCTTTTATTTTAAAAATTTTCATTCTTTTTTTTTTTTTTGACAGAGTGGGCAAATGGCAGAGAAAGAGAGATCTCTGATCCTCAGATTCACTTGCCCAGATCTTGCAATGGCCAAGGCCCTGCCAGGTTGAAGCCAGGATCCAGGAACTCCACTTGACCTCCTGCTTGGCTGGCAGGGATCTAGCTACTTGAGTAGTTATATGCTGTTTTTCAGCTTGTGCTTTAGCAAGAACCTGGGCTTGGGAGCAGAACAAGGACTCCAACCCCAGCACTCTGATATGGGAGTCAGGCATTCTAAGAAACATCTTAATTGCTGTACCAAACATTTGCTCCCTTTTCTGAATCTATGTATATGTTTAGTTTTTTGAGGATAAATGTTTATTCAAATTAATATTGTCGATTTCCTTAATAAAAAAAAGGCTCATTTAAAAGGTAGCTTTTTCACTTTTCGATTAATCTCTAATATCCTCAGGCATGGATTTGGAGCTCCCCAGTTTTTTGGAGGCTTCCAGGATACCTTTGTGGCAGGCAGCATCATCAGAAGTTGCTTTTGTGGCCTTGGATCTTATGTTTCAGGTGATTCTTTAGTCATCTAGCTGTATTGCCTCAGATGATGTTGAGTACATTTGAAAATGAATAGGCTCCTGACCTCCTACAGTTGGTTCAACCACAAAGTCATAAGTTAATCACACTAGGGGCCAGGACATTTAGTTCAGTTATGATCAAGAAGTGAGCCTAGAAGGAGGTCTTAGGTCACCTGGGCTGTTCCCTTGGAAGATAATTTTGGCAGGAGAGTTGATTATAAAAGCCCAAGTGGGGCCCTCTCACACAGATAGGATACTCATCTAGGTCTGTCCATTCAGTGAGCTTCATGCCCCCACCTCCATGAGGGGATTGGTGTTTGAATCTGGAGTATTCTGCAATCTGAGAAATAGTTTGCATTGTGATGAGTGAATGGGTAAGCAAATGGTGCATCTGTGAGAGGGGAGAGCAGGGTTCTACTGCCCCTCACCTTTATGCTATCACAACCATAATATCTCTTCAGCTTTTCTTGAAGTTTATACAAAATGTTATAGAATGAAATAATTTTAAAACTAAGATGAAAATATCAACTGAGAACCAAAAAATTAATGACTTGCTAGAGAAGAACTATGGGTTAAAATTACAACATGCAGAAAGAAAAAGTTCATTTTGAGCTAGCATTTGCAAATTCAGTGAAAGGCAGATAATTAAATATGATTAAGAACTGAAAACATGAGAAAAGAAGAAGCACTTTTTAAAAAAGCAATTTTGAAAAGAATCAAGTAAAATTAATAGGAGTGAGAAATATACTCATCAAAATTTAAATCTCAATGGAGGCCTAGGATCTTAGATGAGGCACAGGTTGAAGGAACAGAGGAAATTTACTGGATGTGTCACTGAAAGCTAAATAGATGGGAATAGGAAAGAATGGTTAACAGAAGCTGCCTCTGTGTGCCAGGGCCAGTTCCCGGTGCTTTGCATGTGTTACCAACCTTTTGAAGAAAACACTGTGATTTGCAGATCAGGAAACACAAGCATAGTGTCCAAGGTCACACCAAGGGCAAATCTGAAAGGTTGGGTCCTCACCCAAGAGGCCAAGGAGCAATGATACTCTCACCCCTGCCTGGCATGCAGATGAGGCTCCTCAAAAGGAAGCATGGGCGTTGCCACATTGCCAGCAGTTATCTCCCCTGGCAGGAACAGAGAGAACACCTAAAGTGTTAAAACATTGTTTCATGTAAAGGTATAAAAATGACCTCATGTTAAGGAGTTCTTATTCATAGGATACCAGACATTTGTTATAGCCAGTTCAATGGAAAAGTCAAGCCACTGCATGTTCAGGGAGAATAAAGGAATTTTGAGATGCATTAAAGATGGGAAAACCATCACAGGCATACCTGCAAAGTATATATTTATAGTGACGTAACATTTTTCATTTTCTTTTGTTGTGAAGATTTGTTCATTTCAAAGGCAGATTTCCAGAGAGAACTAACTTCCGTTCACTGGTTCACTCTCCAGACGGCTGCAGTGCTTGGGGTTGGGCCAGGCAAAGCCAGAATACAGCTGCTTTTAGCTCCCTGAGTGGGTGCAGGGGAGCAACCACTAGGACTGTTGTTCTCTGCTGCTTTTCCAGGCCTTCTTTCTCAGGGAGCTTTCTGGGAAGTGGAGCAGCCAGCACTTGAACTGATGCCCCAGTGGCATGCTGGTTCTTCATGTGGTGGTGGAACCCACCATGCCACAGCACTGGCCCTCACTGTTTCTATAATATATTGAATCTGAAGTTGTTGATTTTTCAGATGCAGAAGCTGCATAGCAGAGGTGAGATTGTAAGTGAGAATGGCTGGCTTGGTTTTGCATACTACCGATGATATATCATTTCCTGTTGAAGCACAATGTTTTTATTTTTTCCTTAAGAGTTATGATCCAAAAGGATGGCTAAGAATTTAATATTGATGAAAAATAAAAGCTCTCAGATCCAGGAGATACAAATCTGAGGAAAAATACATGAGAAATGAACCTGAGACATACTGTGCTGAAAGAAAGCTGTAGGCAGCCCAGAGCCAAAGGAGGTCATAGAAACAGTGAAAGAAAAGAGAATGACTGACAGAGTCACGGCAATTACACTGTACACTTTCTAAAGGCAACATAAAATGCCAGAAAATAGTATCTGTTAAATACTGCAGAATATAATCGTTCACCTAAAATTCTGTTCCAAGCTAAATCATTCTTTTCAGGGCAGGATAGAGGGTGTCTAAATCAAGACTTCTCAAAAAAGAAGTCAAAGAGGTATAACATGCATAGGCCATAGGACAATCAAAGAAAGTATAACATAGAAGTGGTTAACTCACAGTTGAAAATAAAGTAAGACTAAAATACCTGGACTCAGTGACACAAAAGGCAAATCATTCATGTATTTTTCAGTTATTCCAGAATTCCACATATTGCCAGTTATAAGTAAGATATACAAGCTAGAATTGCAAGAACTATTAATATTTAGCTCCCAAACAGGGATGGTGAGTGGAAAAATAAAGAATATTGAGAAACCTAAAGAAAGGAGGATAAATGCAATTAAAGGAGGGAAAACTAAAATATTTCAACATCAATAGAAATAAAACTGTAGTAGACAAGATAAAAATAAATGGGTTTACCAGTAGGTTAAAAGATTAAACACTTCCTAACCCTGTGTAGTTTTATAAAATCCAACTACAAACTCAGAGAAAAGGGGGTGAGAGTGAGAGAGTAAGGAAACAAAGCAACGGGACAGGAAATCTTCCAACGGCTTGCAGCAGCCAGGTGTGCGGCAGGCTGAAGCCTGGAGTCTGGAACTCTGTCAGCCTGTCTCATGGCAGGGACATGAATAAATGAACCTTCATCTGGCTTCTTCCTGGGTGCACATTAGCAGGACACTTGATCAGAAGCAGAGTTGCCAGAGCTCATACCAGACACTTAATTTGAGATGTAGGTGTCTCAAGCAGCAAGTTGGCCACTGTGCTGAAGGCCCTCCACAAAGCCCTTTAGATGGAATTAAAGCATAAATCACACAAGAGGTGAACCACGATCAGGGAGGCAAGGAACAACTGACAGTGAGGAACCAAAGTGGAATGAGCGGTTATGTTTACAACGGAAGCACACATGCATACAAAATTTAAAAAATGTTTAAAGTATTATAGACTTTTAAAAAGGTCAGCTGATAATGATTAAAACTGCTATAAGCATCTAGGTGCAGCTGCATATGTGGTCATGAATTTCAGACTCCTTTGGGTGTGTACCACTGGATCGTGTGATGGGAACATGGTTAGCTTTTTCAAGAAACTGCGAACTCTGTTCCAGAGCAGCTGTGTGATCTTGCAGTTTAGCCAGCAATGAGTGCAGCTTGTATAGTCTGGTGTTGCCTGCGGTCTTGATTTTGTCTGCTTTAATGTTCGGCAGAGACGACATGTTATTTTAATTTTTGCTTCCCTGATGTCATGTATTGGGGACCATGCTTCCCTATGTTTTATTGCACATTTGCATATCAGAGATATCTGTTAGGGGGTTGGATGCATTTTCCACCTGGGCTATTTGTTTTTGTTTTCTTATTGTTGAATTCTAAGAGTTGTTTTGTGTTTTGAGTAACAGTCCTTTATCTGACATGGTCTCATGGAGAGCTTTCCCCAGTGTTTGGCTTCGGCTTTTCCATTCATTTGATTGTTAATGTTTTTAAAGAGAAACTCAAGGCGTATGCATTTGGCACCATGGTTAACATTCAACTTGGAACACCCCCATCCCATATCACAGTGCAGTCAAATCCCAGCTGAACTGTTCTTGTCAGTATCCTGCTAGTGCACATAGTAACAGGTGATGGCTCAAGCAATGGGGTCCTCACCATCTGCAAAGGCAGCTCTGATGGAGCTCCTGGCTTGGGCCTGGCCCAACCCCAGCTGTTGTGGGTAATTGTGGAGGACTGGAGTTGATGGAATATCTTTGCCTGATTTTCAAATAAGATAACTTTTGAAAGAACTTTTAAAAAATAAATTTATTGGCAAATTCCAGGTTGCATGAAATATAACTTATAGTCTTAAATTCTTAGCTCTTAACTGAAATATCAGCAGAAATAATTTACTAAATACTAACAAATTTGATATTTGAGTGTAAGTTTCTATTAAAAATGTAGCTTTTTAAAATCCATTAGTATAATTTCTTCTATTAATAGAATGGAGACACAGAAATGAATCCACCTTCATATGTGAAACAGAAGAAAACTCTCCTAACTTGAAGATCTTCACTAGGAGATGATTTGATGCTGAAGCATGGGAATTTTCCTTATGCAGAACAAAATGAGGCTAGAGATTGGCTGTTACCTCTCCTTAAAAATAATCTTAGTAAGCACATGCATTTAAATAGGAAGACAAAGTAAAAGAACAAAATATGTCAAGATTCAAAAATAATAAATGCAATTATCATAAATCACACACTTCATTTATTATGAAGACAACCCCTAGATGGTGGGCCTTTCAATAAGGAGTTAAGTCACCTGCATCCCGTACTGGAGTACCTGGCTTTGGTGCCTGTCTCTGGCTCTTGACTCTAGTTTCCTGGTAATGCAGACCCAGAAGATGACAATGGTGATTTAGAGGGTTGGGTCTCGGCCACCAGAGTAGGAGACCTGTGCTCTGCTTTGGTCCTTTCCAGCCCTTTTCTTTTTGGGGAATGATCCAGAAAATGGGAGCATTCTGATTTTCAAGCAGACAGTGAAATTCTGAAGTTAGCCAATTAAATGATGTCTGAATTTTCATGCTTATTACAGCCCTATTCACAGTAGTAAAGTTAGATATATAGAGAGATATCCATCAATGTTGATATGTATCTAAAATAGTGATTACTGAAGGCTGGGGAGGGTAGGTGTGGAGAGAGAAATCTGATAATGAGTATCAGAATGCATTTCAGTAAAGGTGGTGGGCTCTGTTGTTCTGTAGAACAATATGGTGACTATAGACAGTGCTAGAGGAAGGACTACCAGCCTATTCTGTTGACTCATGCTGTGTTTATCTGTTGAGGTATCACACTAGATCCCTACAAAATATTCAGGCATTTTATGGTAATCTGAACTTTTGACAATCAAAGTAATTTAAAATAGACTATATAAAATCTGTTGGATGTTAGATATAAAGCAGAATTACTAGATCACCATTATAACACAGCAGATTAAGGTATTGCCTGTCATATAGACATCCCATATTCATGTAGGTGTGAGTGCAGGTTGCTTCACTACCAACACAGGGCTCTGCTAATGCACCCGGAAAAGCAGCAAATAACCCAAGTGGGTGGGTTCTTGCCACCCTTATGATAGACCAGTTAGAATTCCAGAGTCCTGGCTTTCAACTGCTTCAACCATGGCTATTGTAGCCCTCTGGGGAGTAATCCATTGTTACACTCATGTCTCTAACTCTATCCTTTAATAAATAATATATAAATAGCTAAATAAAATTTTTTAAGAAAACAATGTCATGAAAGTATAGAGCATATCTCTATGTGTTTGCATAGATAATAGAAATGTATAATTTAACCAATTATGTATACAATATCTGTAGTTATAAAATAAATAAATAAAAATTAATAAATCAATGTAACAAAAACTTCCATAAACACTGAGTTATATTTCTGCCTGGGAAGACCAAACACCATAAAGATGCTATCTCACTAGATAAAATTTGTTATGATTCATGTGATACCAACTCAGTCAAATGAGATTCCAACCAGTCTCAACAGGATCTCCTTCAGACAGAATAGGCAGATCCTAAATTTAAAATAAATGCAGAAATGTTCACAAGTAACTCAGGCAATTTAAAGGAAAAGAACCAAGTTGGGAGATTTGCCTTTCCAAAGACCAATATTTCTACACTGTTGTAGGGTTAAGATGATGCTCTGTTTTGCTGAGTCAGTGGTGGAGATATAACTCAAGGAATGAAGAAGGGAGCCCAGAAACTCAATATATGCAGTAATGACATTATCCTGTGTTTTTTATGATGTTGCTATAATCTATTCAGTATTGCATGCAATGGTTGGACAGCATTTAGATTAACATTTGAATTAATCAAGAAAGGATTCCTTGTTTCAAACTTACTGTATATATATATTTATGGAATTATATGTAAAAGTAGAAATCTTGCTATAGTGAATCAAATTAACATATCCATCCTCTATTGTAGTAGTGTACGTGTGTGTGTGTGTGTGTGTGTGTGTGAAAAACAGTTAAAATCCAGTCATCAGGTATTCTGTTTATAGGACAGTTTTATTACCTGCCATCCTCATGTTGTGTTAGATCTCTAGATGCATTCTTTCTATGTATCTGCCAGTACTTTCATACTATGACCGAGGTCTCCCCCACTGTCCTGCCTCCACAGCTCTGATAACAAATGCTTTATTCTCTTTCTTTAGTGAGTTTTCTGGCAGCCTCCTGCTGATGCCCGAGGTGTTAGCCTTCAGGGGTCACTGGTAGGTTGAGGTTGAAGTAATGATTGCCTACAAAACTAAAAGTATCGATGGCAGGGTTGGTCTGTTGTATCTCTCTCCGACCCAATAAATTCATCTGCTTTAAGCAGACTTGTTCGCCTCTGAAATCCCGGCATACCTTCTATCATTTGTATCTTAACATCATTGGCAGTTTTATCTTGCTTTGCCAGAGATTTTAAATGGGGGGAGGGGGCATTTAGATCCTCCATTGTCTGAGAGGAAAGGTCCCGCTCCTTGCCTGGCTCTGGCTCTTACTCTTTTGGGTGGATTTCATTTCTGTTGCTTCTGCTCCTCCGTCTGTCTTCCAGGATGATGAGCGATAACAGAGTGGAGCTGTTTCACTAATTAGGTCATCCTGAGCCAGAGCACACGGTGTCTAATGCTCTCTTTTCTCTTCAACAGTTCCTGGGTACAGACTCTTGTTCAGGTGAACAGGGTGTTGGTTTCCTGGATGGCTGTCCACCGTGTTCTCTCCTCTGAGGGTGCTGATGGTTGGATACCTGGGTTGCTGATGTGCAGTGAATGAGGCAGCAGCTTGTGCCAAGTTTGGAATCAGAGGACTCTTGTGCCATGGCCTGCAGCCCTCTGCAGGGGTAGACCCAGGCAACTGTGAGACTTCAGGGAATGCAGGGGGAAGAAAACATCAAAAGCCAGACTCCCAGGGCTCAGTTATGCTACCGCTGATGCCTGAAGACACAGCTTCCACATCCATAAGGCCTGGGGCCCTGAACCCTGCAGAGGTGCATCCCTCAGAGACATAGAGCCTACATTCTGCAGATTTGAGTTACAAACATGCCTTGTCTTCCCACCAGTGGTGGGAGTAGGACTAAGAGTGCTCCTCACCCCAGGAGCACTGGGGATCACTGGTCGTCACTGGCTGGGGGTAGACAGAGGGAGGCAGATTGGAAAGGGCAAGGGTACCCATGCCAGATCCTTAAGAATCACACAGATGCACTGTGACTTTCAGGATCCAAGAGAACAAAAAGAGTTCATCATCTTCAAATTATTTAATGCAGAAAATGTCAAACATACACAAAATCAAACAGGAGTGAAAGGAAACCCTGTGGACCTGTCCCTTCTCCATGGTTTTCAGCACCAGTCAGCGGCAAGGCCACACTGGCATTGGATGTTGTGTTTGCTGTGCACTGGTTTGGCTCATTTGCCCCACATGCTCAAAGGCTGGTGTGCAGGACACCTCTGTGATGCTGATGCCACCCAGGTCCTTGAGGGATCATGGTCACTCCTGTTTCTGAGACTTCTTTTCCTGCCTCAGAGAGCATCTTTCAAACTGATATTTTTGCAACATGGCCTCTTTTCAAATGTATCTGGTATCAGCCATTACTAACTCCAAACAGACAAAACAGTGTTGGCATTCATCTAGTATGAGAGTTTACTTTTATATTAGTCATGGTAAAATCATTTTTTTATGAGAAGAAGCCACGCAGCTGCTGTTATGAGTGTTAAGGTTTGAATTTTAATAGCAGTGACTGTGTTGCAATTCCATGCATCAAGAGGTTCTGTTTGGATGAACAATACTGAGAAATCACAGAGTCACATAGGTAAGCTGTTGCCAATAGCAACAGGTTTGTTTTAATCTTGTTTTTATCCGTTCACCTTGTGATCTCAAGAGTCTCTTCAATTAAATTGATCCACATGCTTCAAGTTTGCTGAAACTATGAGTTTTTCTTTCAGAGTTGAATCTTTGCTCTTACAGACAGTTTTTCTGACAAATATAGAAAGCATGCAGGAGAAACCAAAGTACAAGTTGTGTCTGACAGATATAGGTGACTACACTTTGTGTTACCATGGACATGGATGTTAGTGGGTACCTGGGCAGGGGCACTGCTGCGTCGTTAGGAGTACAAATTTGAAATTCTAAGAACAGTACATCCTGGTTGAAATCATTCCCAGGACTTTTAGAGGTAAGCACATTCATGTTGTAGTTTAACCTTGGAAAGCTGAACAGGCCACATCCATTCGAAGTCTCTGAAGAGTTAAAATTCTGTCAGCAATCATTTGAATGTGTTGACTTTTTTTTAAGATTTATTTATGTTTATTACAAAGTCAGATATACAGAGAGGAGGAGAGACAGAGAGGAAGATCTTCTATCCGATGATTCACGCCTCAAGTGACCCCAACGGCCGGCACTGTGCTGATCCGAAGCCGGGAACCAGGAACCTCTTCTGGGTTTCCCACATGGGTGCAGGGTCCCAAAGCTTTGGGCCGTCCTTGACTGCTTTCCCAGGTCACAAGCAGGGAGCTGGATGGGAAGTGTGGAGTCACTGGGATTAGAACCAGCGCACATATGGGATCTTGGAGCATTCAAGGCGAGGACTTTAGTCACTAGGCCATGCCGCTCTGGGCCTGAATGTGTTGACTTTTGTTAACATCTTAAAATACAAGGAAAAATAAATTTTGGAATAAAACATTTGCCAAAACCCTGAAGTATCTGCACAGCATTTCAGGGTCATGGAGAACTTCATCTGAAATCCATGGTATTATCTTAAGTGAGTTTTGGAGAATCTGAGTTTTCAGATACTCTGTAGCTCAATCCTGTTTATCATGAGAGTCATTAATCCAACCAGTTACAGAATGCAGCCCTGCAGAGAGCAGCTACATCCTGATGGCACTGGCTCTCCCTTTTTCCCTAGGTGAGTTTGAAGGTAAGGGGTGGATATTTCCTGTCATCGTAGTGCATTATCCTTTGATAACCAATTGCTCTCCCTCCCTTTAAACTTTACCACTTATCTACTTCATATTCACATCATAACTTTGTGCACAGCTTTTGTTCTCCTCTTGTCTCTCTGGTTGCCCATTTTCTTACTAGCACATTAAAAAAAAAAGTGTCTCCAACTTCATGATGAACTCAGCCTGTTACCCTCCACCACGACACACTCCTCGGAGTTTATCTCTTGACAGTATATCTCTCTCGGAGACTCCTTTTTTTAGGCTTCTTCCTGCTCTGATCATTGTGGAATTCCCTTTTCCTAATCTCCAGATTTGGTCCAAAACTTTATTTCTGGTGTCTTGGGTTTCATCCTTGTTTCCTGCAGGTGCCAGGGAGAATGCACATGGGGAAGAGCTCTTGAAAGCCTTAACAGACTGGGCAATGCCTTTCTTGGCCTTCATGCTTGGATGGGTTCTTTTCTACTCTGGGAAATTTCTGTGTCATTTTGCTTTGGAACTTTTCTCCACCCCACTCAACCTGTTTCCTCTTGATAAGATTTTTTGCTTGCTTGATCAATAGAATTCTCCCAGCCTTATCCTTTGCGGCATGCATGATTTCTGTCCTAAGTGTCATCTGTGTGATTTTTATCAACAAATTCCATCACCCATTTATAAATAATTATGTCATAACTCATAGTTTAATTTCCATATTGCTCTCTCTTTTATTTTTTTTGTGCAGGGGCGTCTTCGTTTTTAAGAAGTCATTGTTTATTCCTGTCATTGACTTGCCTTTTGCATCATCTTGGGTGTGTGCCCTTGCCTGTGCATGTCTCATGCTCAAGGCTGAATTCATCCATCTCATGATTCTGAGGTCTCTACTGAGAGAGCTTTCCTGGGACTCTGCTCTGTGGGCTACCTGCTGGGGTTCCCTGGTTGCTAGGGTGAGGAGAGTGTCACTCTGCTGCAAACCTTCCCTCCCACCTCCCCTCACCCCCACTCTTCCCGTTCTATTTTCTTGAGACAACTTATTTTTATTTGCATGTAGAATTATGTTTCAAGGGCAACCAGCATTTTGGTTGAGTTGAATGTAGCCAGACACTCAGACATGGAAATGATTGTCAGCACCAAGAATTATAGCACAGCACACAGGGTCATCCTGGGAAATACCGGGGTTCATACTGAGCTAGAGGGAGTGAGGAAAGTATGAACAAGAGACTTTTTGTGTTTTCCATGGGAGAGAACAGGCACAGCCATGTTATCACTGTTAGGATCAGCTGCCTTGATGGATTGGAGTAGGCTCTGAGGCATTGGGGTGTTGTCAGTTTTCTGATACCTGGCCCAGGGTGATGATGACAGGTGGAGAATGACCTTGGATATTGAGGGTTCCTTGGGGGAGATAGTGTGTGTGTGTGTGTGTGTGTGTGTGCGTTTTCTCTTTATACAAGTTGGTAACCACGGGCTGCAGGGGGGTTTGAACATGGGCAGAGGAACAAGCTGGGTGCCTTTGCTTAAAGTTATACTCAATTCTGCCTCCCTCTTTGCTGGCACCGAGTTTCTCCATGCACCTGTATCTTCAGTCGTCAGAAATACAGGATTTTTTTTAAACACTAGCCAAATGTTGGGCCCCATTCAAGAGGTTGGAATGAGGACTTTGTACACAGGAGGTCCCGATGGGACTGATAGGGATAGCGTGAGCTTCTTCCCACTCTGGGTCCCCTCCAAGTACATTAGGAGTTCTCTTCTACTGATATCCTAAGTTATTTTCAAGTTCCACTTTGGTTAAGCACTTTATCTTGTTTACTTCACAGTTCATGAGGAATGTGGTAGATGCAGGCCCTTTCAAGCTGTGCTCTGAGAGGATTCCCAGGAGAGCTGTGGTGGTTCTCTCAGGCACAGACATGCCCCAACTCCGGTCTCTGCTGCTCTGACCGCGACTGTGACAAAACTTAGATGAAAAGTCCCTATCCTGGGAGCACTGGCTCACAAAATCCTCTTTCCTGTTTTAGTGCTGACGAGCGGTTTGATGCCACATTCCACACCAATGTTCTGGTGAATTCCTCTGGGCATTGCCAATATCTCCCTCCAGGTAAGAGCCACATCCTTAGTCCTCTTCCAGCTAGAATGTGTAAGCAGGTGCCCACCTTGGTGGAGTCCAGTTTTGTGCGATGTGCCCGCCTTGCCACTATTCACTGCCACCCCTTCCCTTTCCCTACTTTCCACTTTTCACGTATTTCCTAAGGCTTCTCCTTGGAGTGTCATGTGTTCCTGAAACTCAATCCACAGTTAAATCAAGTTTCTTCCGCTGGATAATTTCCAAGTAAACCAGAAAAGTAGGTCCTTTCCACCCCATTTCAACCCCAACATCTTTCACCCTGACTCAGCACCATGTTTTGGGGTGGAAGATGGTTGGAAATCCAGGAACGCATTCTAAGCGTACACATTCAAGAGTGCCTTTGGGGAAGGCATAAGGTGGGGTGATGTCAAGAGAGAACTCATTTGTTACTTCCTGCAGAAATTTCTCTTTTCTCATTCTCAGCCTCCTAGAGGTTAGCTAGTCCGTGGGGTTGTTTTCCCACCATCCCATCATGGAGACGTGGGCTGCACAGGAACAGTTTTTGTCTGGGGAAACCGATGAAGGTGTCATGATTATGAGGCATATTCACAATATGTTTTGGTGCATATGTAATTATGCCCCATTATCCTTTATCCAGGTCTCATATAAAGACTCAAACTGAGCAATGAATTATGAAGTGTTGCAGTAACTTTAAAATATTATGTTATTGGAATAAAAATTGGGACTTAATGGGTTAGTAGTTGATGGGTTTTTGTTTGTTTTTTAGAAGTCATTTACATTTTTCAGAAGGATCAATTCCTGCACTACAGCTGTTTGCTTTGCTTGATTTTTTCCTGCTCATAGGCAATCAACAGCTGCCTCCATCTCACCACTACCACATGCCCTCTTCCTGCAAACACCCACACCAACCACACATTCGAACCATGGATTCTTGGTACACTTACAGCCACACACCATGTCCTCTCATATGCACCCACACATTTATACATTCTATATATATGTATACACTAATACAGCCTACAATACATATGCACACACATGCATAAATGTACATGTACTCCATGCACTGTCACATGCATATGCATGTGTAAATCACATATATATAATTAAAACACTGCAAGCCAAGCATATAGCAAGCATATATACATATGCATGCATATTTGCTCATACATATCATATGCATATATTTAACACAGCCTCACTTGCTTGCACAAGTAAAAACCAACACATGTAATTCTCCCCACATACACATACACTCACACACACCCTTGCCCATGTCGCAGTACACGGTGACACTGGCTTCACCTGCTCCTCCTGGCAGCTGGCGATAGTATCTCACTGCAGAATCTGTGTGCTAACATTGGAATCAATCACTAATCCTCCATGTGCCTAACCCAAATGTCAATAAATGAAGGAATGAGTGACTGAACCTGACACACACACATCCCTCCTGATAATAGTGTCTGGACAGGTTAGTAAGCCCAGTGTTTTGGGCATGCTCCCCACTCTCCTCCAGCATGTCCTCCTCAGTAAGGCCCCTTGTGAAACTGTGACACATTTGCAGTGCCTGTTTTTTTTGTTTGTTTGTTTGTTTGTTTGTTTTCCAATCAGGCCTATGACTTGCTGCTTCCATTACAAGGGGTATTTTAGAAAATACCCTTCCCTGGTCCTCCATGTAGATGATGGGGCTGAAACTTGCTTTCAGCTGTAGGAGCCATGCCTCTTACCCAAGACCAGCAAGTGCACCAGCTGCCTCTGGCCCCATCTCTGGAAGCTGACCTCAGTGGCCCTGGGAGCCTGGTCAGGACAGGGCACCGCTTTGCCACCACCTGAGGATCTTTATACTGGGCGGTTGCTGAACTGTTCAGCTAGGAGACAGCCTGGCTGTGCCCTCAGGGAGTGCAGTGCTGGTTCTGGGATGCCACTCTGCCTGCTTAGTGAGGCACAGTTTAAAAGGAACATTTGGGGTGTCAACTTTGGCATACAGACTTGGTTATATCGTGCTCCCCCTGCAACTTCTTTCATGTATTTATTTGGAACAGGTTTATTAGGTAGAATTTATATTTCACACATTTTAGGTACATGATCCAACAGCTTTTAGTAAATTTATGGAGTTGTGTAACCATCAGCACTATCTAGTTTTAGTAAATTCTCATCATCCTTCAAAGGTCTCTCTCGCCTGTTTGCACTTACTCCCCACTGCCACTGCTAGTCCCAGGCAGCCACTGATCTGTTTTCCATCTCTCAGTCGGTCACTCTCTCTCTCTCCATCTCTCATTATTTCATAGAAATACAGTCATACAGGGTTTTCTAATTTGTAAACAATGTGGGTTTGGGGGACCCGGCACTTTAATGAGGAAGTTTCTGGAATAATTTCCAGATTCTTATGAGCATTGACGCAATGCTGCTAAGCATATTCAAAGAAATACAAAGTGATGCAATATTTTATTAACATATCTGCTGGTTGGGAATCCTCTTAGCAAGGGTGCTGGGTTCCCTCTTGCTTCACTCTTTATTTAACTTAATAGCAGAAATTTACAGAGCAAAGGTCCTGTCCCATTAGCCCTGGGACTCTCAAGCTATGCCCACCTTTCAACTGGCTCCATCCTTCTCGAGTCTGGAAATGAGCATAAATAAATGGAGTGAGCTCTCCTAGTCCCCTTTTCTACATTACCTAGCTTGAACAGGATGTTTTCAATAGGAAAAGTTGCTTTTATTTAAGTACCCCTTCTTCAACCTAAATGTATCAGTGAGGATTCCATTTTTTATCTGGAACTTGAATGAGTTGATATTCTCTTTTACATGTATTTCTAGATGAAGAATGTTTTTCAAACACTAAACATAAAGAAGATATCTACCTCACCCCTCACCAGCACATGTCTGTGTGCACATGTGCACGCAAGGACACACACAAAACACCTCTTGCAGATTCTTTTTCTACCTAGTTCTAACGCCTTCAGCCTTTTCCCCTTCTTTGAGATTTTTTTTTCTCACATTGTTTACCTGTGTCATTTAAAGTCTCAGGATGCTCATGGTGAATGCACATTTATGTTAGCATTCTCTAAACAGTTCATGGAAAAGAGATTTTTTTAAAAAAAATAAGTTTATTATTTGGACACAAACAACTTTTGAAATCCATGCACATAGTAGCTGTCCAGAAAGCTCAGGAAAGTGCATATTTATGAAAAAAGTGTGCATGAATTTAGAAATAAAAGCTTTTGCTCAATAGAAACTTTCCTTTTAATTCTGCTTTACAGAAACTTTGAATTGCTCTAGCCTTGTACAGAGAGCACTCAGCATTCTTCAATAGAATGTATCCTTATGGCATTTGAATTTGAAAACAAACACTGACACGTTAGCTACAGGTTCATAGAGATTTGCAGAAAGAAGACAGTTTGTTCTGGGCAGGAGTAGCTTGGAGGGTGGGTTTGGCTGAAGGTGCTGCTGTGCCTTGTGAGCACAGCACAGCCAGCTTTGGCTCCTGTCTTCCGAGCGTTCCCATCACTGTGTAGGCATATTCAAGAGCTCCTGCTACATCGATGTGCGCTGGTTCCCCTTTGATGTGCAGCAGTGCAAGCTGAAGTTCGGATCCTGGTCATATGGAGGCTGGTCCTTGGACCTGCAGATGCAGGAGGCGGACATCAGCGGCTATATCCCGAATGGAGAGTGGGACCTTGTGGGTAAGCTCAGGGAAGACATGTGACCGACAGCCTGGGAGAAAGAGGCTTGCTTTCTGTGTGAATGTGTAGAGTTTATGATTTTGCCCTGTTCCTCTCAGGGTGAGCATGTTTTGAACCCTGAAGTTTCCTCATAATGTATGGAGAACAGTAAGCTAAGAAATAGAAAACTGTAAGGAAATGCAGAGCTTTTTCTCTAAGAACCTGAGCCAAGGTGAACAACAAGCCCACACCTGCTGGCTTGGACGCCCTGCATTGTTCAGAGCCACATTGTTCCCCAGATCAGCTTGGGCAGCCCACTGCAGTTACTGGGAACTTAGATTTGATTATTTTCCATTGAAAAACAGCTGATTACATGTATAATGCTGTAAAATTGACAACATAATATTTATAACCTTGTATTTCTACTGGAGTAAGAGATTATCTAACTTCTTATTCAGCTGTCACTGAGATACCCTATTAACAGCTTTATCTTAAACCAGCCAAGGGTTCATTCAGATGCTGATTACCCAGTGTTTTAGGGTTCAACAGATTCGCGGCTGGGACTTGTACAAGGTGTGCACTTTGGCACAAAGGGACTAATTGTGCATTCCAATACTGGCTCCTTTTCTCCTTGTGGAGGCATTCCGGGCAAGAGGAGCGAGAAGTTCTATGAGTGCTGCAAGGAGCCGTACCCGGATGTCACCTACACAGTGACCATGCGCCGTAGGACGCTCTACTACGGCCTCAACCTGCTCATCCCCTGTGTGCTCATCTCAGCCCTGGCACTGCTGGTGTTCTTGCTCCCTGCAGACTCCGGAGAGAAAATATCCCTTGGTAAGTGTCCAGCCATCACTAAACGGTGACTGGGCCTGGAGACCCTTCCTTAGTATCCCGTGTTCAAGGCTCACCGAGGGCAGTGAAGGGGCTCCGGGTTCCTCGCATACAGGCCTCCTGATCCAGTGTAACTCCTGTGTCAGACTCATGTTCTGTAGTTGTGCTGTCCCACAAACCTCATGGTGTTTACCCTGATCCTCTGATCCTGCATGAGTGACAGGGACACCAGAAGGATTCAGCTCAGTTCTACCTAGAGCTGTGCTTTTCCCCCATTCCTTGCTGGAAACTTAGTGAGCAGTGACCTGTTATGCAATGCCAGCTTGATTTCTCTGTTGCTCCACACAGTACAATTGCTTTGGCTCATAGCTGTATGAAGAAAACAGATCATTTTTAGTGCTTGGAAAAAATCATCCTGAAACCCATGTTTCACAAATAAGGGGCTCAGAAACACTAAGAAGCAAGCAACCAAGTAGCAAAGTTCTGAACTCAGGTCTTCTGCCTATTCCTTTTGGTCTGCAATATGAATAATAACTCTCACTAACAGTGTAATGAAATGAAAAGTAGTTTTAGGATATTAGTTATCCATTTTGTATTGATTCTTGCAAGGTTCTGGCTCCTGTGTCTCCCCCAGAGAGTACTTTGGGACTGATTGATGACACTGTCCCCAGAGAATCACCCAAGCCCATATGTACAGGAACTGTGAATTCAGGACATGTCCCAGAAGCACTTTGTCTTGTCTTTTTCTTTTTTCCTGAGAGACTGCTGTGTGTTTCTCTTTCAGGGATAACTGTGTTACTCTCCCTGACTGTCTTCATGCTGCTTGTGGCTGAAATCATGCCTGCAACATCTGATTCAGTGCCTCTGATAGGTAAGGCAGAGCTGGGCTTGTGTCTTAAAGATGCAGAGTTGAGAGAATGTCTAAGCTTTCCCAGCAGGTGCCTCAAGCAGACATGGCCTCCATTCTCTGTCTGAGGAGTTGACTTGCTCTGTAACCACTCACAGTGACCCATGGCCTCTGCCCACCCTGCCCAATCAGGGACAGAAGGTGTCAAGTATTCCAGTTGATTTCCACTTGCAGAAACACCCTTTCCTTTATAATTCCTCCCAGAAATGCCCTCCTTACTGGGGAGCTAAAGACTTCAGGTGTTTTAGCCAGGGTCCTGATTTCATACAAATCCTAGGTGAAAAGAAACTGGACAAAAGGACAAGGAAGCATATGAAGTTATGTTCTGCATTGGGTTGGGATCTGATTTCCTTCCTGCTGCTGTGGGGTTCTTCTAGTCCTGTTCAGCCAATCAGGAGCTCCAACCCAGTGAAGAGCTCCATGCCCTCATGCCTAAGCAGGGAGTGGGGTGCAAGAATGGCCCACATAGATCCGGCATCTCTGCACCCCATGCCCTAATGGTCAGGAAATGTGCCCTGTGGTGTTTGTGGTACCTGGCTTCAGACTCACCCTGTGTATCTGTCTCTCCACAGCCCAGTATTTTGCCAGCACCATGATCATCGTGGGCCTCTCTGTGGTAGTGACAGTGATCGTGCTGCAGTACCACCACCATGACCCTGACGGTGGCAAGATGCCCAAGTGGGTGCGTTCCTCCTTCCCATTCTCCCCGCACCATGAAGCCAGTACCCCTCCCTGAGAAGGCTCCTCCGGAAAGATGTTTCTGTTGTGGTTTACCCGTTATTTACTCTAAAGGCAGTCTGCTGCCTCACTCCCCAGATGCCTACAACAGCAGGGCCGGCCTAGGCTGAAGTGGGAGCCAGGACTTTAATCAGTCTCCCAGGTGGGTGAGTGGCAGGATCCTAAGTCCTCAAGTGGTCACTCTTGCTTCCCAGGGTCTGCACTAGCAGGAAGCTGGAGTCAGGTGCGAGAACCAAGTAGCACAACCTCTGCACTCAGATACGGGACACAGGGATTTTAATCAGCATCTTAGGCACTAGGGTAAACGCCCGCCGTGGTTGCCGCTTGAGAATTCACGGTGGCTCTCTTAAGCACAGAGCTGTCTCACATGGTCTGCCTGTGTGTGCATGGAGCGCAGGCCCAGCTCGTGTGCTCCTTGTGTCCCCAGCATGCCGTGTGGGAACTCAATGTCCCTCTGCAGCCTGTACGCTGGCTGCACGGTATGATGTGCAAACTCAGAGTTGGTACAAACTGACTCCTGGCATGTACCCCACAGAGTACTGAGCAGCAGCTGGGAGCATCACATGAGACACAAAATGGTGAGGCGGAGGGAGCTTCACAGCAGAGTGAGGTGCAAAAAGAAAAAAAAAAAAACAGAACGAGTTATATAAAAACACACATTTAATACATGTAGGAATGTAATTACACCAAATGCCTGTACAGCACAGGTGAATAATCACAGCCAGTTGGAAATAGGATGACATGTAAGGAAACAGAGGAGAAAGTGTAGCGATCCAGAGCCTGAGACCGCACCCCAGCTCTTGCACCCTCCTTCCCCGTAGCTGCTGTGTGCTGGCCTTAGGCCTGGTCTCCAACATATGCTCCTTTGGGCTCCACCTCCTGGAGCTCTGCACCTACCCTTGTTGGCCAATCAGCAAACTTTGATTAAGGACAAGCCAGAGTCTGAGCTTTCCCTATCCCAAGAATAAATCACCAGGCAGGGGAAGGCTGCATATTGCCTGCCTCTCACTTGCACCCTGATCAACCTTCCCAGGTTTCCTGAAACCTCAAACCGGCTAGAAGCTATAAACACCCTATCACTCTGAAAGAGGCAGTAGCTTGCATCCCAATTTAGAAAGAGTTCTGAGAGTAGCTGGCATGCTAAAGGCACTGATAGCGTGAGACACACTGAGTTACCCACCAGACAACAGTGTGTTCATTGCACAGTAATTGACAGTTGCCCCAGAATTAACTCAGAAATGATTATATTTTTAAAAGAGAAAGAAAAAAGCCTTGTAGACTTTCTGCCTTCAGATCCTTTGCCGTGGCATGTCCCTCCTATGAGCGTCATCAAGCCTCAGCTCTGGCTGCCAGCAGGGGCCCAGTGCTGTTGCCTCATGCCCAGAGCACATGGCTTGTTTGCGGAAGTTCTCCCACCTTTTGAAAGGCTGAGATTCATTTGTACACACTCAGCTGCTAACCCAGGTGGGCAAAATGCAGCCCAATTTTGTAAAACCATTTCTTGTTTCTGTGTCTCTGTGTCTTTCTGTCTTTCTTGAAGCAGATGTGTTTCAAAAGTCAAAGTTATGTGGAGTTGTGTCCCTTACCTTGCTTGTTCTTTCAGTGTTGATTTAATGAATTCTTTGTTTTCCCTTCCATCATTTATTTATGCAAATATAGCAATATAAACATTTATTCACATTCTTAAGAGTATTTTGACTGATGGAAAGATAAAGCGATTAAGACACAGTAGCTCATAATCATTTTTAATGTCCTGGTAGCAATTCTCCTGTTCCTGAAAAACCTTAATTAAGAGCATATGCTAATTCTTCACCTCCCAGAGTAAGAGCTTGTTAAAACCAATTGTCTGCAAATGAAGTATAAGGCTTAGGCATCTCTCTCACTTTACATAGCACTCCACATTTTTCTTCCCTTCCTTGTGCATTTAAAGCATCAATAGCCTCCCAGGGACTTTTATTATGATCTGTAGCTATGAAGAAGACACTGCCAGGAGCAGTGGCATTATATGACATTTGCACAGCCAGAAACAAAACTGCAACCTAACGAAGAGGTCACGAGCAGTTTGATAAGTGCCAAGAGGATAATTTCATCTGTGGAGATGCTTTGGCCTCCCAGGCTAATGATTCAACCCGTGAAATTCAAAATAGACTCAGCAGTATAGGCCATATTAGCGATGCGCCTCTGGAGATGAGTACCCCCGCATGGCAGAAGTGCCTGGCACTTCACCGATTTTGCATGCAAAACTGTGTCTCTGGATGCCCGTGTGCTTGCTGCACGACAGCCTCCTTTGGGATCCGGCCAAAGCTTTCTGGTGTCTGTCAAGAGGGGGTTGGGCTAAAGTTTCAAAGAGAACATTTTATAGGGAAGTTTGTAGAAGTCTAAACATATTAAATGCTTTAGCCACTTGCTCATTGTGTGATCTTGTGCCAATTTATTAGTCTTTTTGGAGAAGATTGTTTATTTATTTGCAAGATAAAATAGTGGAGGGAGAAAGAGAGATCTGCTGTTTATTGGTTCATTTCCCCAACCAGGTCTGTGCCAGCCTGAAGCCAAGAATCAAGAACCCCATTCTGCTCCCTACATTGATGGCAGGGTCCCAAGTACTCGGATCATTTTCCAATTCTTTCCTGGGTGGATTACTGAGGAATTAGATGGAAAGCACAGAAGCCAGGACTCAAACCACACTCTGGTATCACATGCCAGCCCAGAAAGCATAACTTAACCCTTCGCATTGCAGTGCCAGCTCCTTATTCTTCTCTTTGAACCTCCATTTGTTTCTGAAATGGGGGAAGTGTGCTCATTGCAAAGGACCCTGAAAGGCCCAGGTGGGGTACCGTGTCTCCTGAAACTAGTATGGAGGCCTCGGGGGGCCAGGTGTCCCTGCCACTTCTTGATGGAGGAAAACCCTTCGGGGTCAGCAGGCCCAGCCTTTGCAGAGTATTCAGGATGTCCCCTCCCACATAAAGTGCTCTGTATAACAAAGGGCTATCTGTACAGGTGCAGTAGAGATCCTATGCAGTCTTCTTTCAATCCCTGTCTGCAGAGAATTGGTTGCAAGTACCTCTGATAAGATGGCATAAAAATGGGGCCCGGCGCGGTGCCGCAGTGGCGCAGTGGTTAAGTTCCTCGCCTTGCACACCCGGGATCCCATATGGGCGCCGGTTCTATCCTGGCAGCCCCGCTTCCCTTCCAGCTCCCTGCCTGTGGCCTGGAAAAGCAGTCCAGGACGGCCCAAAGCTTTGGGACCCTGCACCCGCGTGGGAGACCTGAAAGAGGCTCCTGGCTTCGGATCGGCGTAGTATCAGCTGTTGCGCTCACTTGGGGAGTGAATCATCAGACGGAAGATCTTCCTCTCTGTCTCTCCTCTCTGTATATCTGCCTTTCCAATAAAAAAATAATAAAAATAAATCTTTAAAAAAAAAAGATGGCATAAAAATGATCATCAAGAAAGAAAGCCCCATAGACATGAACTTCGTAGCTTACTATCTGCATGTACAGATGGGAAACACATCACCTGGGTATCCAGTGGAATTAGCTCATAGTCATAAAACCAAATGGAAATGAAGCCAGTGTCTGGAGATTTTCAGTGAAGGGGCTTACTACTCATATACTACTCTGGTTATGGTTGCAAGAAGGCTTTTAAATTCTTCTTCTTCTTCTTCTTCTTCTTCTTATTATTATTATTACTATTTGCCTGAATCGAAGCTTTAACTGCCTCCCTTCTCTCCATGAGAAACTAAAGTGGTGTGAATTTGCTTGGTGACTTTCTTGTAACACTGTAGTCAGAGGTTAGGAAATGAGAATTGTGGTAGCCAGATCCAGCCTGTCAACCATTTTAGTAAATATATCACAAACCAGGCAGGCATGTAAATTGGCATGCTTACACTGTGTGCTGCATCAACAGAGTTGAGTACTTGGAACAAAAACCTTTGGCTCCTGGAACTAAAATATTGAGACTGGTCCTTGACAGAAGGCCTGCCAATCCCTCCTTTTGACTTTTCAAAGTGCATCTGTTCCAGGTAGCTTCTTTTTGGGTCTCCATTGACGCCAGGAGTCAAGAGCTGTGTCTTACTTTCCCACATTGGTGTCGGGCCCATGTACTTGGACCGTCAAGTACTGGAAGCCTCATGCATTAAATGAGAGGATTGTGAGTTTGCTCAGTTTCTCACAGATCTTCAGAGCTACTAAATGTATCAAAGCAATTTCCCTTGTATATATGCTTTAATAACAGAGTATCTGTGGCTCACAGCTTGGCCCTCTCAAATCTCAGATCAGACATTTCTTTCTTCTGTTTCACATTGACATCCTCGGTACTTGCTTCTCATTAGGGCAACTTTCGAAAATGTTGCAAAAGATAATGCTTTCCTGGTAGGAGACACTTGGCGACCTCATATGTAAACTTGTACTGCTTCGAGCCAGTGGTCCACTGGGTGTCTGATGGGCATCCCAGGGTTACCCTTGGAAATGTAATCTCTTCCCTGTGACACTGTGAGTTTGCTGTAGCCTTCTGTAGTGTTTGCCATGCAGGGTGGGGGCCAGGGAGTTAGGTCTGAAAAAGAATCAAGGAGGGAAAGCAGCGTTCCCTGATAGCACAGCTCAGGGGAGTCCCTCGCTAAGAAAGAAGTCTCCATTCTAAGTCTGCCTTCTCTGACCTTGCGCTGTGTCCCCTCCATATCATTCATTCTCCCCTTGTCTTTGACTCAGCCAGCCTGATGTGTTCACATAGGTTGCCTGGGTGAAATGACCAGGAGGCAATGGAGCCTGTTACCCCATGGGTCAATAAGGAGGGCTTGCGTTGTAGCTCTCATGCATGTAATTGCTCTTAATGTGCAATTGTCTCTCCAGACCAGAATCATCCTCCTGAACTGGTGTGCGTGGTTCCTGCGCATGAAGAGGCCTGGGGAGGACAAGGTGCGGCCCGCCTGCCAGCACAAGCAGCGTCGCTGCAGCCTGGCCAGCGTGGAGCTGAGCGCAGGAGTCGGGCCGCCAGCACCCAATGGGAACCTGCTCTACATTGGTTTCCGAGGCCTGGATGGCATGCACTGTGCCCCTACCCCTGACTCCGGGGTGGTGTGTGGCCGTCTAGCCTGCTCCCCGACACATGATGAGCACCTGCTACATGGTGGGCAGCCCTCTGAGGGGGACCCAGACCTGGCCAAGATCCTGGAGGAGGTGCGCTACATCGCTAACCGCTTCCGCTGTCAGGACGAGAGCGAGGCGGTGTGCAGCGAGTGGAAGTTTGCCGCCTGTGTGGTGGACCGCCTGTGCCTCATGGCCTTCTCCGTCTTCACCATCATCTGCACCATCGGCATCCTCATGTCCGCCCCCAACTTTGTCGAGGCTGTGTCCAAAGACTTCGCGTAATGTCACATGGTTCTGTACAGGAACAAAATGTACAAAAGGACAGTCACTGGCTCGGTGAGACTTCAGGGTGCTAATTCATGGAAGCATTCAGTGTGACTGCTCTGATCCTCCTGAATGGTAGTTATGTTGCTTGTGATTGCCTTGTTAGTTTCAGTAACCGAATCCCAGCACCTGTCGTTTGAAACCTTCTGATGAGCTGACGTACCCTTGATGTATCCTGACTCACAGGGTCACTAAGCGTTCTGCCCATTTCCTGGGGAGCTGCTTCTAGAGTCCTGGAGAATTCTGGATCACTGGGCAGAGCCTGTGCGGTCAGTTCTGCATGCGTGCATGTCATCTGGCAGGAAGGAAACGCTTTTGCTTATGGACAGACCTAGACTGAAGCTAGTAAAAATAAGCCAAACTCAGTAATTCCACTATGATTAGTGAGAGCAAACCAAACCAAACCAAACAGTAGACTCTTGAACTAAAACCGTATCTGCTGATTTTCCTTTGATTCACACTTTTCCTCTTCACCAGAGACATGTGACAGAAATAACTTGATGCTATTATTCTGCCCTGAAAACAAATAATGAAAGCAGAGATATGGTTGATCTCTCGAAATCTGTTTTCACCAGCCTAATTTCTGCAAACTTTTTTTCTGGGAAGGGGATCAGATGGATAGATATGAGTCAGTTCCAAACTGCTCAGACCCAGTGGGACAGAGCTGTGTCGCTTGTCGATATCAGAGGACCCCCGAGCTTCACACTCTGTCCTTTGCCCTGACTTGAGTTGAGTGAGTCTATTATGTTCTGCAAAAATCACAGGATGGCTAGTTCCCCACCTGAATGACTAGCTGAAGCTAACGCGAACCATGCCTGTGTTCTTTTGAAAGCAGGAACACATTAGATGCTTCAAATGTATTGGTGTTGATTCTTCTTAAAAGTATGTTCATCTGAGCCCAACGCAGTAGCCTAGTAGCTAAAGTCCTCGCCTTGCACACACCGGGATCCCATATGGGCGCCAGTTCTAATTCTGGCAGCTCCACTTCCCATCCAGATCCCTGCTTGTGGCCTGGGAGGGCAGTGGAGGACAGCCCAAAGCCTTGGGACCCTGCACCCGTGGGGGAGACCCAGAAGAGGCTCCAGGCTCCTGACTTTGGATTGGCAAGCTCCAGCCGTTGTAGCCACTTGGGGAGTGAATCATCGGACAGAAGATCTTCCTCTCTGTTTCTCCTCTGCATATGTGACTTTCCAATAAAAATAATATAAATCTTTTAAAAATATGTACATCCACACAAATGCACAACATGAAGTGGAAGTATCCCTTGCTTGATTCTTTCCTCCAAGTGTGGACCAGAGTGTGGAGGCTGGCCCCAGGTGTGACAGGAGCTGGGGAGCAGAGACTGTGAGAAGTGTCTTTGTTGGATGCCCAGCCAGTGTAGTCAGCAGCTTGGCGCTGGGACAGCATCTGCAGTTGCACAGCCAGCTTCTGTGACTGCACGGTCAGCAACTCGGTTTTCTGGCGTTTGGGGTTCTGCCTCCCCTCGGTTTACCTGTCCTAGCTTGAGCACCACAAGCTGCCCCAGGTCAGTCAGTGGGTTCACTGCATACGTGTGTCTTGGAAACAAGAATAATTTGAAATTTTAAACCTAAGTGGTAGTGTTGCTTCATTTAGATTATCTAGCTTACAATATTATCAGAATTTTAGATGAGATCAGAGGTTAATTGACCAAGAAAAAACTTCTCCTGTTCTAATATATCATCCGGTAACAGTTCACAGCTCAAAGTCACAGAAACCTTCCAAACTCCTAGAGAACTTTGATTTACTTCTAATTCCCAAGATGGACACATCGCGCAAGAGTATTAAGTTTTCAGAGCAAAATAAATTGCATTTATCTTTCCAGCCATCCGTTTCACTCTTTTTTTTTTTTTGGTAATGCACATCAATTAGTTTGCCCTGGAGGAAAGAAGATGGGGCCTGTGTGCTGTGTATGTCCATGGGCACACGCACCTGTTCATGTGAGTTAAGAGAGGGCACCATGTTCACATGAAGAGGGCCGATGAATCAGGACCCTGCAGCATCAAGGCCTTTGGAGTAGGGTCATCTTCAAATTGGATTCACTCATTTTTTGTGCAATTGATGAGTGATGCACACTATTTTCTGAGTTTTCTTTTTCTATTAAAATGTCTTTAGAAACAAGGATGAGTGTTTTGACTTATAAAGAGAGTGCTACATTCTGATTGTCATCCCCAAATTGATCTCTACCGTACTTTTGCCGTAAAAGGAAAACCTTGGCTGTTTTGTATTTTCTGCCAAAATAAATAAATAAATAAAACCATCAAGAACAAATAATAGTAGCTCATGTTTTGACCACCTACATAGCTATTCTGTCACATATGAAAGTAACACGAAATAAGTGTGCACATAGTTTGAGTGTGGCTGGTTAAGAGCAGCCTTCCAGGGCATCACCATAAGGGTGCCATGCATGAGCAGTTAGGGTCCTTCTTGGAAAAGAAGAAAGGGCAGGGGCCTGCAGAGGGGGAGACACGAGTACAGACAAAGAGGATCCTCTTCCAGCCCTCATGCCGTGTGAAGCTGTCTTCACTTAGTGTTTTATCATTCCATGGTAATACATGAAGATCTACCTCATTCCTCTGAGTAGCTGCTTAGCGTTCCATTGACCAATGGACTGAAACTGCTTAGACTTTTACTGGTGAGCATAAAGTTATCCCCAGCTTTACTTTTATACAAAAAGCTATAATTATATCTTGGCACATTTTTGAACTGTACTGTGGTATAAATTCCAACTTAGGGATGGAATTGTGGTCTGTAAGACTTGGTGCACTTAACATTTTGATCGGTATTGACAGATTACTCTGCAGAAACTGATCCCTTGGGACCCCCACCAAACAAATAATGAAAGGAGTGACTCTAAGTTATAAAGCACGGGGTGTTTTCAAAGTTATTTTTTCAAATATGATCATTGAAAAATTGTATGATAATATTCTGATTCTAATTCAGTTTACTGTGGATGGTCTTGAGTACTTTTACAAGTGTTTATTTTTTTGAAAAATCAATTTTTTGTGAGTGTCTTTGGCACAGTTGTCAAGTTACTTGGCTTTTTCTTTATTAATTACTTCGGCATGTTGGGAATTTTCTGCCATGTCTAGGAAATATTTGTAATTTATTTTTTATGTTATTTTATGATTTATATATATTGTCATATGTGAGCTTTGAATTCTTATATCATTAAATTATCCATATTTTCCTTTGTACAACATGTATTTGTTTCTAGTTTTAAAAGGCCTTCTCCATTCTGAGACTATAAATAAACTTATTCATATTTTCTTCTAAAACTTTATGGTTTTATTTGTTAATCTTTACATCTCTTGAATCTCTGGAATTTACTTAGTGTAGCAATTGGAGGTACAGATTTTTTTTTTCTCCAAATAGTGGTCAGTTTCTCAACAAAATATAAAACAACTGTGGTTCTTTAATTCAGTGACAGTTTTTTTTCCCACTTGTTTAAAATGTTACCTTATGTATAAACTAAGTTTGAGTATTTGGGTCTATTTCTGTAACATTGATCTATCTAATGATACCTTTAATGTCTAAAGTTTTATTAACATTAAAATCAACTCAAGTCAAAACCTCCCTCTGCGCTCTCTCTCTCTCTCTCTCTCTCTCTCTCTCACACACACACACACACACACAAACACACGTATGCTGTCCCTCTCAAAACCTTAGCACATCTTCTCTTTAAAAAATGGGATATTAATGAATTTATAGTCTTCCTATTCAAGAGCATCTCAATCTAGGCTCATGTTCAAGAGTAATTTTATGTTTTGCAATAGAGTTTTATGGTTTTGTCCAGACAGATACTCTGAATTTCTTGTTGCTTACTTTATAGATTTTTTTTATTATTATTTGGCTTCCATTTGCAATGGAATGATCTCATTTCACTTTCCTCTTCAAAGTGTAGAAAAATGCTAGCTCATTCTCTTCTAATGTTCAAAACCAACCAGTATAATTATGATATTTATTTTTTAAAGATTTATTTATTTTTATTGAAAAGAAAGACTTATAGGGAGAAGGAAAGTTCTTCTATCCACTGGTTCACTCCCTAAATGGCTGCAACAGCTACAGCTGAGCCAGAGTGAAGCCAGGAGCCGGGAGCTTTTTCATGGTCTCCCATGTAGGCTTTTGGTCCCAAGACTGAAGGAAGCAGCCTCTGCTGCTTTCCTAGGCCATAAGCAGGGGTCAAGACGGGATATGGAGCAGCTGGAACACAAACCCTGCTCATATGGAATGTCAGCACTTGGTAGTGGAAGATTAGCCTGTTGAGCCACTGTGCTGGCCCCAATGATATCTGTCGTTTCAGATTTTCTTTTGACTCCTCCTTTCTAGTAGGGTCAGCCCTCTGTATACTTGAGTTCTCTGTCTGCAGATTCAACCTGTTATAGACCAAACATTTAAAAAACACATTACATTTATTCTGAACATGCACAAACTTCTTTCTTGTCATTGTTTCCTAGTAAATATAATATAGTCGCATTTTTTTTCTTGTTGAGGATGATTAGTAATCTAGAGATGATTTAAAGAATGTGCATAGGATTTTGTTTGAGGGACCAAAGCATCCCTAAATGTTGGTATCCACTGGGATCCTGGAACACACCCACCCCACATACATACACGCATACTGAGAAATATCTGGTTTCCCTTTTTTCTCTTATCCAGTTACATTTGAGGACAGTTTTTTTTCCTTTATTTTTGACATTCTTTACATAGTTAATTGCGGCACAAAGGTCCAAGGGCAACAGGAAAGTGGGTAAGACTATTGTTTCCACATTTTTTTCCTGTATCTGGGGTAAAGGGGGAGGTAAAGGAAGAAGCCCCACCCAGTCTCCCACCCATCCCAGGTCCCTGATGTGGGGCATGCTCTGAGGGTCTTGCTCAAGTGGTTTTGATAGTTCACCAGTTATGAATTGCTGCTGATCTCGCCATCCCAAGCACGATGAGGTCGCTGAAGCATCCACTGATTAACATAGTGCATCTTTGAGTCTCCATTTGCCCTGTTTTTCTCTGCCAACATATGGCTGGGGCAGTTGATTATTTGTTCTGTCCTTTGTCTTTTCATGGTTAGGGTTCTGAGTCCAGCAGTTCAATTGGGGAGCTTTCCAAAGAAACTTTGTCTGAGGTGATCCCAGACCATATTCTTGTGTGTACTTGTCAATACAGGGCCCGGTATAGTCCATCGCCCCAAACAGCTGGTGGTTGCAATTGTTGGGTCAGTTCTGTTTCTAGCCCTGTCTTCCACTAGAACCAATGGGTGTTGCAATCCAACCTGATTCTGCCCAGCACACACTCGGCCATCACATAAACCAGTGGGAGCTGCAACCTAGTCGGAGCGACCCACAATAACCCCCACCAGGCCTGCCCTCTGCCCTGGTTCCCATGCTTGCCAGTACGTGTAGCAGACTAGTCCAGTCTGTCCCACATTCCATTCAGCTCTCATACATGTCAATGGGCATTGCAGCCTAGTTCAACCTAACCAACTCTACTATCCAGCCCACACACCTGCTGTTGGTTGCCTTTCTGTCTAACCACTCCTGACCCTGTCCTGGTTTTCATGCTCTCCAGTGGGAGTGGTAACCCAAGAAGGAGGAACCTACTATTTCCTTTCTTGGCCACCCCCACTCCCAGATTATGCACTCTCCAGGTGGTTCTGGGATTCAGCTTGACAGATTTAGCCCCCAGTCCCAGTGTCTGCCAGCTGAAGCCACAGCAAAACCCAACCATCCCTCACCCACTCCAATTTCGGCTTGCACCAGTCAGAACAGTGACAGCAATTCAGGTGATATAGTTGTTTTTGACATGGAAGATGTTTTAGTGTCTCAAATAACTTATGTGAAGCATATATTTTCCTTTTTATAATAAGAAAGTACCCCTCTATTCTCAAACTATTGAGATTGTCTGGAAAAAATGAGGATATTAGATTTCTGTTAAAGTTCTCTGATGAGAACATGTTTCCCTTTGTAGGAATAGTTTGTTTTATTGGACTGATAGAACACTTAAGATCAAATCCTAAGAGTGTTCTTAAAATGATCCCTACTTGGACTTAAAATTTTGCAGTCAATATTCATAATTAAGATTAGTCATTCTGTTTGCTTTTTTGCACACCCATGGGTTCAATTAAATGCAGATCAAATATGTTTGGGAAAGAAAGTGCATCTGCACTAAATGTGTACAATTTTTTTTTCTCATTAGGAGTTTTATTCCCTACATAATATAGTATAACAATAATTTGTATGACATTTACATTGAGTTTTTAATGCTGTTTTTTTTCTTGTTACAAGTACTATTCTGCAAACAATACAGGGTAATGATAATTTACATACTATTTATATTACTATCAGATATTTTAAGTCATGTAGAGATGATTTATAGTATATGGAAGGATATGATCAGATGATATGCAATACTGTGCTATGTTATATAATGAACTTGAACACCTTTGGGTTTAAATGTCCTTAGGGAACCCTGATATTACTCTGCCACAGACACCTAGGGACATCTACATTTGATTTTAGAATCCTCTTCTACTTCAGTATAAAAACCTACCTGGACCATCTGGGCCAGCTCTGTGTTTCTGGACTTTTCCCACCAGTAGGCTAGGTCTTTGAGCACTTCTGAAATCAAATTTCATTATAAATTTTTAAGGTAAAATTTCATCCATTTTTTCCAAGATACTTGTATAGTTTTTGCAATATAGGCAGTTTATAATTTTAACATCCTCTATGAGGTTATTTCTCCTTTTTTTTTTTAATCATTGTTGGCTCTGTGCCCTTCTCTTTTGTGCTTTTGATTGGGTTTTATGTTTTTGATATTTTTTGACCCTAAATGCTAAGATTCATTCATCAAAATGAAGATCTGGGTATGGAGAGCTGTTAGCCAAGGAGCTTCTCCTGGCTTTCCTGGCACTAGCAAGAAATAGTGGCCCGAACCACAGTTGCTCCCCTGCCCCAGCAAATTTGGAAGCCAGTAGGGTGAAGGAGGGAACCCATCATGGCTGTGGTATACCAGCTAGCATTGCACTTGCCATGGCTGTGTTCAGTGGAAGAAAAGATGACAGGAGCTTTAGCCAGAGCCACAGGAAGTAACCATTACTTCCACAGATAAACTTCTTTCAGGCACAAACCCTTCCCAATCCTCCAAAGCCCTCATGTGAGTGTAGCTGACCTCAGAGCTTCTGACTCCTTTCCTAAGGACTGTTGATGTCATTTGCATGTGCCTCTGAGCTAACATCACAGCCTTTCTTGAGCAGAGAATGGGGTCCCAAGTAATGGGGTCTGGAAGACATGGCCTACACTTTTGGTCTTCATGAAACTGTTCCTGGTCGAACTCAAGTTTGCTCAGAGCATCCCCCTGCAGAAGTCACAGGAGTGAAGCCCCGGTCAGTATTGCTGCCAGCATCTTCACCCTTTCCTGTCTGTTTCTCTCCACCAATTTCAGTTAAAATTCTACCTCTCCCTTAAGTTTTCACTCTCAGCCTTGTTCCCCTCCCTTTCTGCTATGTTTGAGTTCTGTGATGTCTGTTACCTTCTAATCAATGCCATCCACTAAATTCTGCTGTGTTTCATTTTTTAAAAATAGCTTGCTTTTAGTATTTTAGTCCCTCTGTCTTGCTTTTTAAAGTTATTCTGTATTTTAATCGCGATAAATTGACTTAATATGCTGCTTTCCACTTTAATCAGTGGTATAACCTGCATTCACATTGTTTGACCATCACTTCTCACCTGCAGAAATGTTTCACTCCCTAACTCAAACTTGGTGCCCAGTGAACACTTACTTGCCTCTTCCCTCTCTTCTGCTCTCCCTCTCAGCTTCCCCACCATTCTTTGTTCATTCTGTCTATGAACTTGTCTACTCACGGTACCTTATGTGAATAAAGTCACGACTCATTTGACCTGATCTTGATCTTTGTCACTGTGCAAAATGTTCTCATGTTTCATCCACGTTGTAGCTTCTCCTCTAGCTTTTTTGTGTTACTAGACACTTCATGCATGTATTTCTATTTTCCTTAGTTATATAAGTACTTTGGGTTCTGAATTTTATTTTGCTTGATTTTTTTATTCTATTAAAAATTTTTATTTATTTTTTATTGAAAATACAGAATTACAGAGGTGAAGGAGAGACAGAGATCCTCCATGCTCTGGTTCACTGGCCTGAAGGCCTCCATGACTGATCCAAAGCCAGGAGCCAAGAGCCTCCTCTAGGTCTCCCACATGGGCATAGGGTCTCAAGGATGTGGGCCATGCTCTGTTGCCTTCCCAGGCCATAAGCACAGAGCTTGATCAAAAGTGGAACAGCCAGGACATGAACTAGTGCCCACATGGGATACTGTCACTTGCAGGCAAAGGTTATCCTGTTAAACCACCATACCAGCGCCCAACCCATGTGTTTTGATAGGTGGTATTTATATTAGCTTTATCTTCTAGACATTTTTGTCAAACTCAGGAAAAGCTGTACAGAAGGTTGAATAGCACAGAGCTTCCACACCTCCCTGGGCGCCACTCCTACGTGTGCCAGACCAGAATCTCCCTGAAGTATACACTCCAGGCATTCCTATTTAGGCTTCATCACCTAGCAAGGATCAAATTGAAACTGTCTCCAGACCCTGCTCTCTGCACAGAGGGTAGTATGTTGATGCTGAATGTTCTAAGCTTTTAACCATGGCTTGATCTTTTCTGCTGATCAACTCCCATGCAGGAGCTACCAAGACTCCCTTCATTACAGCAGAAGATGTTCCTATCACTCGTGGAAGCACATGGAATTGGGATCTCTGTGTCAAGGCCAGATATTCAGAAAAAAAAAGAGGATGGGTGGGACAAGCGTTTACCCAGTGGTGAAGGTCATAAGCTGGCGGCTCACACCAGAGTCCCTGGGTCCAATTCCTGACTCCTGCTTCAGATTGCAGCTTTCTGCTAATGCTGTAATGCCCTGGCATGCAGCAAGGAAAGGCTCAAATACTTGGGCCTTGGCCACCCAGGTGGAAGACCTGGTTTGGGTTGTTAGCCCTTTGTTGCAGATAGTCATTTCAGGCATTTGAGAAGCAAGCCAGCAAATGGACTTTGCCACCCTCCCTCCCTCCAGGTGTCTCTCTGATAAGTAATTGTTAAAAATTACTGCTAGTGTTGCTGTCACTTAGGAAAGCACAGGAAATTCAGGTGTTGTGTCAGGAAATGAAGATAGAGACTGGCATAAGGAAATGCATTTCTTCTTGTTTCACACTCATCTTTAAAAAATCAATTGATTCATTTGCTTGATATTCAGCTACAGAGAAAGAGGGTCTTAGCTGGTTCATTTCCCACATGGCCACAATGGCCAGGACCGGTACTGGCAGAGCCAGGATTCATGAGCTACATCTGGAGCCTGCATGGCTGCAGGGGCCCAGTCACGGGGGTCATTCTCTGGTGTATTTTCCAGGCTATTAGCAGGGAGCTGAACCAGAAACAGAGCAGCAGGGACAGGAACTAACCCCCATGTGGAATGCTGGCATCCCAGGCAGTGGCTTAACTCACTAAGCCACAATCCTGCTGGCCCTTGGCCCTTATTCTTATCCCTTATAAGGTACTTGGTTGTAGAAATATTTTGGAATTGCATTTATACTTTCAGTATAACTGATATATTTTGTTTTATTTTGTAAACTTTCATAATTAATTTTTCTTTTTTTGTATCTTGCTTAGACTTCTCCCTTTCATTTTCTGTGAATGTGTTTTCCTTTTGCTAAAATGGAAGACTCGTTATTTTTTACATGCACATAGTTACCTATATAATTTTAGACAATATAATTGAACTCATATTTTATAATTTATCAGCATAACAATATATGTTAGTTCTCTACTTTTCACTTCAAACCCCAGCATATTGTTAGTTATCTTTTCTATTTCTTACTCATATTACTTTATGCAACATGCTTTCTTATTTATTAATTCAGAGCATATCTGAAGGCCTCAACTGGGAACAAATTAAACGATATTGAAAAGGATATGAAAATTAATTCAATGTGCATGTTATCTTTTCCTCCAAATTTTGGCAGTGTAATTTTCTTTATTATTTTTAAAGCTTTATGAATACTAACATTTCCCTTCTGAAAATTCATTTCTTGCCATCATATGTGTAGAATAGTTACATGCACAAAATGGATTTTTCATCTTTTTTAACACCTTGGTTTGCATGTGAAGGCTGTGTCGTCATCATTCATCTTCAGTGGAGATAGGAAAATCTTTCCCTTTGTTGACACTTTTAAAAATAATATATTCTGTTTCTTGGTGTTTACTTTTTGACCTGTTCTTGTTGCTTTTTTTTTATTTTGGTAATTTCCCTTTCAATACATTTTTCCACCTCTTAGTTCTTGCTTCATTGACATTAGTTTCTTGTTAATTCTTTTTGAATTAGACAGAAGCATCTTCTGTGTGTTCACTTCTCGGTCTGTTCTCAGGCTATGCCCTGTTCTGGTCTCCTGTACTGTGTGCACGAATTCTTTGCTTTTTGTTTTCATTTTCATCTTGTCTTAATTTGGGCAGCTCCATGTGGGCCTTCAATTTCCTGTGCTAGACAAGATCTCTGACCCTCTTCCTGAGTTCCCTAATTATTCTGTCTTTCAAACTCAAGTTGAAACTCAATATTCCCTCTCGCTTTTAGTCTTCCGGCCTGAGGATCGGAGAGGAAGTTCAACTGCTGGGATGGAGGGCCAATTTTTCTATTCTCACCATGTTCTCTGTGCTGTTGGTCCAGATGCCCTGCTTTGCATTACCTGAAGGACACCTGCACTGCCAGTAATTACTCTGTTGTGGCCAAAGATAGTGGGACCTGCCAGCATTGGGGCACTCAGCCTTCTCACCGCAGTTTGGCCTTCCATCAGTATTCACCTACCCAGATTCTTCAGCTCAGATCCTTCATCAACATTTATCTGTGGATGCACTGCCTCTGTGCCCAGAGGCTGATGGGCTGGTGGCAGCATTCAGCTGTTGCCCTGACTGCGCCTTTTAGGTGGTTATAGCTGCACCCCTTTCCTTGCTGCCCACTGAGAAGGCCTGGAAGAGCACTCCTGACTTTCCTCCTCCTCTTGACATCCCCTGTGTTGCTAGGGCATAGGAAGTGTTTGCCTACTGGTTACAGTTTCTCTCTTTCTTTCTTTCTTTCTTTCTTCTTCTCCTTCCTTCCTCTTTCTTCCTTTCTTTCTTCCTTTGCAATACTAAGCAGCATTTATTGTGATTCCTAACTATAAATAGTACCTAATGTTTTTAAATATTTATTTATTTATTTATTGTTGAAAGGCAGATAAATACAGAAACAGAGATACAGAGAGAAAGATCCTCTGTCTGTTGATTCACTCCCCAAGTGGCTGCAACAGCTAGAGCTGAGCTGATCTGAAGCCAGGAGCCAGGAGCTTCTTCCAGGTCTCCCACACAGGTGAAGGTTTCTAAGGCTTTAGGCCATCCTCTTCTGATTTCCCAGGCTACAAGCAGGAATGCTTGGGAAGTGGTGCATGTGGGACACGAACTGGTGCCCATATGGGATCCTGCTGGATGCAAGGTAACAATTTAGTCACTAGGCCATCCTGCGATGTCCACAACTTCCTTTCTTAATCACCCTTACTCCGCATGAGCAGTATAGATAGGGTAGGGAGAGCAGGATCAGCTATAAAGTTATGAGCTTTTTTCCTTCCTGTTGCTGATTTTGTTTTATGGCTTTTCATTTACAGGGATGTATATAAATGTGTAACAGAGTCCATCATATCCAGATGTGAGGATATAATGCAGTGTGCATCTCTACTTCCAAATCAAACATGGACCACCCTCCCATGAAACTATTAAATGTATCTTAACAATAGGATGCTGGACTCTCTGCCATTGTCCATGCCTACAATGTCAGGATACATCTAAATAGCTGAATGATGGGACTTATGACTTTTTATGAATGACTATACTACTGTAATGTAAGGGCAACTAGTGGGGGGGTTGGGGAGGGGGAAGAGAAATCCCAGAGCCTATGAAACTGTATCATCAAATAATGAAATAAATTTAAAAATAAATATAAATAAATAAATGATCTTTGTCAGAAAGGCTTTGGACCAGGAGTATTTCATATTTCAGGTTCTTATTTTCAATATACATTATGAGATAGCTTGAAAATGGATGTTTCTATTTCAAAGTGGAAAAAATGCATTATGTTTCATATATACGTTATATGTGTAACCTGAAAGCAATTTTATACAATGCTTTTAATAACCTTGTGCATGAAACAAAGTTGTCTGGATTTTTTTCACTGGTGATAGCATATCAATTTTGGTTTCAGACTTTCAGACAAGGAATGTTCCTTGTGGAGGCATCTATAGGATGGGGTGCACCAAGACAGGGCCTATACTTTGCACATTTATACCTTTTGTCTTTCTCTTTCCTACCATTGGTATTTTGAAGACTATGGTGAAAGGCCCTTGCCCTTCACTTGGATGATGTTATTGTAAGAGTTGCTTTTCTGGGTGAGCACATCATTAACCCTGATATCTACCCCAAGACTCTAACCATATAGAGACATAACTAGTAGTGCAGTGTCAAGTGGTCGGCCTACAACCAAGGCTAAGTAATAAGTTATCTCCCACTGATTTTTTCCAAAGTGATTAACTTATCTATTTATTTGCTTACCTGTTTTTGAGAGAGAGAGAGAGAGATGAGAGATATGGATTGGGAGATGTTCTAGCCACTGCTTTGCACCCCAGTTGGCAGCAGCTGGGTCTGGGTCAGCTGTGTCTCCTGTGTGGGTGGCACAGGCAGAGGTACTTGGGATGTCGTCACTCCAGGCACATTCACCAGAAGCTGGGTCAGAGGAGAAGCAGCTGAGCCTAGCACTGGCACTCCCATGTGGAATCCCAGGGTCACTGGTGGCAGCTTAACCTGTTGTACCACAATGCCAGCCACATCTCAATGATTTTGAGTGTCCTGGCAGGTCTTTTTCACTTTATGTTGAAGCAATTAAAGTTTATGTTGAAGGATCTTGTGTGAATTTGGAGCTTGATATTTCTCCAACTGCATTTTTCTAGTTTTCTCTGTATAGTAAATGAAAATAGCTGAGTTTGACACTCCTTGTCATGTCTTATTAATACTAACAGCACTGTTGTTTTTTAAAACAAGTGAATGAACTGTGATTAAGGATAGCATCACAGAAATAAATGCTTTGGAGTCAAACATGTATTATATATTTCCCTGTGCATTTTGATGATCACTGTATACTATAAACTGCTCTTGTACTTTTCAAACATGATTGGAATTTCCGATTTGCACAATCTGGCCTGTACATTAGCATGTTTCCTGTACTCTGGTCATCCTTGGCTTTCTGATTCCTAGGTGATAGCCTTGAATTCTCACAGGCATCCTTAGTTGCCAAGCACCCCCTTCACACCCTTGCAGTGCTAGCTATAGATGAAAGGGTAGTTTGCTTTTTAGAAGACAGAACTTTGAATCTTTTATGGGAAGAGACACATCCACTCTATTCAACTGGTTTCAGAATTTCTAGAACTTATAGAAACTTGTGCGTTCTGAACGGGAAATGGTTGTAGTCTCCCTTGGCACAAATGCGGACTGGGATTGGATGCACCGAGCCCGGCCAGACTCCAACACCATCTGGTGCTATGGAGGACCAGGGTAGATGTGGGATGAACTAGGCAAGGTCTCAACCCCTACTGAGCCATGTGTGAGCCATATGTGGGTATGGACCAGCCATACCTGGGCTAAAATATCCAACAGCAAGGACCAGTTTGGGTTGAAGACCAATCAGGAAAAGCCACTATTTCTGCTATGACAGGAGGTGAACTAAGTAGGGCTGGCTCATGGACCCATGCACAAAATCTGTCATTGGGAGAGTTTCTGATGGAGGAGCCTGGGCAACTCCTCTGGCAGGACACAGTCCCTGCAGGTAAGCGCAAGAAACATGATAGGAAACAGGCCAAAACAGGCCATGGAAAGTTAACCATGGGCATACAGCTGGCATGGATTGGGGGAAGACCAGACTGAATCTCTTCACATCATCCACTGGTAAATTCAGGCACCAGAACAGTGTGGGTCGAGCCAGGTTTGGTCGCAACAAAAACTAGCGCCAAAGTGAGGTTGCCTGTGCCAGAAGTGACCACAGCACCCAACCAGCACACATGAGAACCAGGAAGGGAGGGGGCGGAGCCAGCAGGGGAATAAGAGGTGGTTCCTTTGCTGGACAGCTACTCCCACTGGAGAGCATGAGCTGGGATGGGGGCAGACCAGACTAAGCAGGGCTACAACACCTGTACGTCTCATGTGAACTAGATCAGGGAAAAGCCAGGCTGAGCTGATTATTCCTACTGGTGCAAACAAAATTAGAGTGGGTGAGGGTGGTTTGGGCTTAGCCACAGCATCAGCTGGCAGAAGCTGGCACTGGGGACTAGTTCTGTCAATTCAAACCACAGAACTACCTGGAGAGTGCAAAATTCGGGAGTGGGAGAGGCCTGGGAGGGAAATAGTGGGCTCCTCCCTCTTGGGTTACCATTTCTACGGGAGGGCACGAAAACCAGGACAGGGGCTGGGGTGGAATGGGGTGTGGGACAGACTGGACTACTGCTACACATACTGGCAAACCAAGGTAGGGGGTGGGCCTGGTGGGGGTTATTGCGGGTCAATCCAACTAGGCTGCAACCCCCACTGGTTTATGCGAGGGCTGAGAATGTGCTGGGCAGAACCAGGCTGGACTGTAACACCCATTGGTTCCAGTGGAAGTCGAGGCTAAAAACAGAATCAACCCAGCGATCGCAACCACCAGCTGATCAGGACCATGGACTGAGCCGGGCCCTGTACCTGCTAGTACATACAAGAATCTGGTCTGGGAACAGCTCAGACAAAGTTTCTTTGGAGATTTCCCCAATCGAAATGCTGGACTCAGAACCCTAACCAAGAAAAGAGAGAAGACAGAACAGGTCAATCAGCCATCTCAGCTATATGTTGGCAGCAAAATACAGGGTAAACGGAGACTCTATGATGGACTATGTCAATCAGTGGATTCTTCAAAGACCTTATAGTGCTTGGAGTGGCAAGATTGACAGCGATTCCTAATTGGTGAACTAGCAAAATCACTTGAGCAAGAACCTTGGAGCATACCCTACATGCAGGACCTGAGGAGTGTGGGAAATTGGGTGGTCCTTCTCCCTAATACCCCCCTTTTAAGCTGAAGGAAACAATATGGAAATAATAGTCTTACCTACTTTCCTATAACCCTTGAACCTTTTTACCCCAATTAACTATGTAAAGTTTGTCAAAAATATAATAATAAAAAAACAGTTGTGAGAAAAATAAAAGAAAGAATAATGCACACACACACACACACACACACACACACACACAACCTTATAGAAGCTTAGAATTCACCTTTCAATAACAGGGCCCAGTGCAGAAGCCTAGTGGCTGAAGTCCTTGCCTTGAACATGCCAGGATCCCATATGGGCGCCGGTTCTGATCCCAGCGGCCTCACTTCCCATCCAGATCCCTGCCTGTGGCCTGGGAAAACAGTCAAGGAAGGCCCAAAGCCTAGGGACCCTGTACCCACATGGGAAACCCAGAAGAGGCTCCAGAATCCTGGCTTCAGATTGGCTCAGCTCCAGTCATTGCAGCCACTTGGGGAGTGAATCAACAGATGAAAGATCTTCCTCTCTGTTTTCCTCCTCTCTGCATATCTGATTTTTTCAATAAAAATAAAATAACTCTTTTAAAATGTATATAACAACAAAAACTGTTTCTATAAGCAGAGGAGAGAAGAATATTTGTTCTGGAGTTGCATCTAGGATCCTTAAAGTTTGGCCCAAAGACAAGCTGTGTGGTTGGTCTTGCACTGGAACCTGATCTAAGGACTGAAGCCAGATTGTAAGTGATTTGAGGCAGGAGGACTGGCAGGGAGCAGCACGCGTCTTGTATTGTCTGCACGTAGGGGACCTTTTGCTCTCAGCAGGGGAAAGTGGCAGTGCTTTGCTTCAAGGTTTTCTTGTAAAAATCTCCAAGGCTCCTAGGAAGATTCTCCACAGTAGGGTTCCCGATGCTAGGCTGACAGTGCTTAAAATCAGAACATGTACTGGCATGAGCCCATCGGAACCATAGAATGAGATCCAGTATTTGCCTGGTACCTGTTGGACTCTGTTATAGACTGAATTATTTATGTCTTCTCCAAATTTGTGTATTGAAGCCCTGACCCTAATATGTAGAACCTGTGTGATGAAAGCTTTAAAAATTAAGCTAAATTAATCTTTTTGCATCTGCTGTAATCCAGTGTAACTGAGATCCCCATAATAAGAGGATTTAGGATGCAGACCCTCTGGCAGGAGACCATATGAGGACACAGAGAAAGATGGCCACCTGCAAGGGGCTTGTGGTGGTTGAGGGATTTGGAAGAAATAAGCCATGCTGATATCTGGATCTTGGCCTTCTGGTTTGCAGAGAAGTAGGACACTAAGTGTTGTTTACACCACCTTGGCTGTGGTCCTTGGTTCAAACAGCCTAGGGAACCACATTGTATACTATTGCCTCTGCCAGGTAGTAGGACCATAGAGTCAGATGAGAGTGCCTCTTAACCAGGTCAGCAAAGAGATAAGGGCCACACAGTGAAGAAGTCCAGCCTTGCACAATCATGGTAGACCTCCTAGAGATGTTGATGCCTTAGATAACAGCAGGTAAGAGCACTGAGACCAACAATGAGTTGCTGAGTCACTTTGAACTTGGGCTAGATACTTAATGTTCTGATACTGTTTCTGCTTACCCTCAACATATTTGTCTTCACTTCCTTGAATATGACAAGGAATTTAGAGCAGTGTCTTGTCACTGAATGCCTGGAATGGACAGGAATTAAGACCCTCCTCCCCACCGCTGGCTTATCCACTCTAGTTTTAGCTTCTTTGAGAGACTCATTTTGGTCACAGATATGTGCTGCTTTTGGTAGCTATAAAGGAAAAATTTGGGGTGAAATTATTTTTCTTTAAAACATGGTCTGTTCAATATGTTGGTTCTTGCAACACCAGCTGTCTCTAAAACTGCTTCTAGTTGAGGCATGATCAAAAGACAACCTAGCAGTGAACCTCCCAAGAACTATGTAGCTAGAAGGTTCCCAAAGAATGTTCTGGGGCTGTATTCAGGAACCACAGAAAGGATATGCTGGGTGGTCATTGTTGAGAAAATTTGTTTATGGCATCTTCTGGCTGATAATTCTGCTCCCTCACCATCATCTGTGGTGCCTCTGGGTTAGTGATAACATAGGACCACACCAGGTCACTGCATTTGCCCCCAAATTCAACCATCTCCCACCAACTGATCTCTGTGTGTGGATCCCTTTACCCAGTTTTCTACCCACAGTAGATGTGTTAAAACAAAGCAAATCAAAACAAACAAACAAAAATACCTTGCGCACCTAAAACAATGGATATATAGTAAGCCCTGTTTTCTTTTTATACATACATATTTAGGGTATTTTGATTCATAATTAGGCACAGTAAGAGACTCAAACAATGATGAGTAGACCAATTTAGTATAGTAAAATACTGTAATAAAATTTAAAAGATATGGATTGTTTATTTCTGGAATTTTCCATCTAACATTTTTGGATTGCAACTACCACAAATAACTAAAAAAGCAGAAAACAAAAGTGCAGATAAAGGGAGACCACTGTACCAGTGTAGAGCACAGCCTGGAGCACAAGATGTACCCAGAAAATGCCAACCAGGTTTATTATCTGCAGGATCAAACCTCACCCCTCCCACGTGGAAGATGCTATCTTCTTATTGTGAATGGTTCTCAAAAATAGCTTTCTCTTTCAAGTTTAACAAATTCCTCCTGCCACTGGGACAATAATACCTCACAATATTCTCTGGTCAGGGAAAAGGAAAGTTTAAAAAGCCAGCGCCAATTGTCTGTTCCTTAGTGACATCTTCCAGAACACAAATCCTGTAAAGCACATGTCAAAAATGCCAGGGTTTTGGTAATGTGTCTCTAAGGAAACTGCCAGAATCATTAGAGATGGGCCATTACACATGAACAACAGCAGAAGCTGTTCACAGAATGGACATGTGGTGACTGCCTACTCTGTGGTAAGTGTGTTCAGAGATGACAAGGAGGTAAGAGACAGACTTACCTGCCTGAAGCTTGATGCCTGGAGGGCAGACTGGAGAGCCAGAGCTTAGCCCTTGAGGGGAGTGAGATGGCATGTTGGCTGTCCTGGAGGTGGCCTGAGCATTGCAAGCCCCAGTGATGGACCAGAGTAATCAAGCAAGGAGAAACCGAGATAGCAAGAACCCATGGGGGAGCAGGATTGTGGGGGCTGGTGAGAAGAAAGGAGATGGAAGGGACCCTGAGGTATTCTGTGGTTTTTATTTAGAGCAATAGGGACAATTAAAGGGTATAAGCAGAGAAGGAATATAATCTGATTTATTTCTGGAGTCTTAAAATCAACCTGGGGAATTCTGCATCATTTTTGCTTCTTTGCACTCTGGAAGGTGTTAGCTGAGAACTCTGCTCAGCAAGCAAGTTTGATAAGAGCAATTTTGATAGCTGGAACTGGTTCTACTTTTGTGTTTGTGATCAGCTAGAAGGTGGGACTTATAGAGCACAAAAGGAATGGAATAATGCAGGCAAGGAAACTGGTTGAGAACTTTTGATCAGGGCCCAGGACAAAAGGACCTGGCAGGAAAAATCAGCTTAAGTTTATAAAGCATTTTCCAGGACAGCGCTATATAATCCCTTTTCTGGATCTCCTCAGATGAATATTTCCAAAGCCCTAGATGGTCCCCTCTGTCAGTTGGTGCAACCAGGAGCCAGAAATGATGCCAGCTGTAGATAGAAACTTCCGTATAAAGAATGGTTAAACAGATGAAGAAAGCTGCTGGCTACCAAAGAATAAAACAAACCATGGCTCCTTCTGGCTGATAATTCTGTTCCCTTACCATCTCTTATGGTGCCTCTGGGTTAGTGATGACATAGGACCACTCCTGGTCACTGACTTTACCCCCAGATTCAACCATCTCCCACCAACTGATCTAACAGAGGCAGCAGCAAGCCCAGACAGTCCCTTACTCACGACAGTTCCAGTTAATGACGCTTATGCCTTACAGCAGTGCAAGAGTTGAGTGCACACACTTGGAGTTTTGGGTTCAGACAGTGTTCCACACTGGCCCTTAGTGATCTGAAGGCTTGCAGTGATGCTGGGTAATGGCAATGAGCACAGCTCCCTGTTAGCTCTGCCATTGGGCTATGGGGGAAGGAGCTGATGTCACCCAGCATGCTGAGTGCTTAGCTAGGCGTGCAGTAGGATCCATGGTTTGAATGTATTTTGCCATTCAGATACTTTCAAGTTATGTTGAGTTTCTTGAGACACAGCCCCAGTTTAAGTCTAGGGTCAGCGCCTCTGTACCTAAAGCTGCTGCCAGCTCTGGAATTGACAGAAAAAGGGTGAGATTTTCTGGCGTTTGATTTCAGTCAAGAAAGTGTGCAATTGTTGATATGGGAGCTACTTTAAAGTCCTGATCAGAGAATTCAACTTCCACTTCATCTCAATGCTGGCAGCCCTTGATTATCCCACTCAAGTTGGGCGGCTCTTGATTCTTGGTGGTTAGTTTTCAGTTGTGCTGCAAATGTTTTGTCGATTGTGTTAGGGGATTTTGATGCATTTAAAATTTTTCACTTCAGCAGCAGTTGCCTGTGGATGTGTGGCGTGTAGGTTCTGGCCTCTTTTATAGACTGTGATTTCACTGAGTCACATTTTCTGGGTGTCTGGTGTTATTTTTTTCTGTTTGATTTATCTGATGTCTCTGGGGGTTTCCATGAGCAGTGCTGACGCTATCTGAGGGGTAGAAATTTCCCCAGGCTGAGCCTTGGATGTCTCTCAAAGAGGCCAGGGGGCTCCAGTGTCTGAATAAAGATTTTTTAAAATTTATTTTTATTGCAAAGTCAGATATACAAAGAGGAAGAGAGACAGAAAGAAAGATCTTCCATCTGATGATTCATTTCCCAAGTGACTGCAAAGGCTGGAGCTGAGCTGATACAAAGCCAGGAGCCAGGAGTTTCTCCTGGGTCTCCCACATGGATACAGGGTTCCAAGGCTTTGGGCCATCTTTGACTGCTTTCCCAGGTCACAAGCAGGGATCTGGATGGGAAGTGGGGCTGCCGGGATTAGAACTGGTGTCCATATGGGATCCTGGTGCGTTCAAGGCAAGGACTTTAGCCACTAGGCCTCCATGCTGGACCCTGAATAAAGATGTTTTGAGGCAGGATCAACTAACGGATCCTCCCTTACCCCATGTGCATTCCTTATATTTCTTGATGAGAATTGATGGGACTCACAGTTCATGAGAAAGGGCCTCTCAAATGTCCCCTGTGCTGGTGGGCCCCAGATCTGTCCCTTTTGATGGTGTTAAGCTGACTTGTTGAGACAAATCCTCACTCTGTCAGAGTGGAATATGCTCCAGACTGCCTGCGGAGTGCTAGGTCAGGGAAAGTGAAGTTCCTTATGACTATGCTGTTTGTCCCTTCCTGGGGTACGAAACCTATATCTCCATCTGATCTAGAAAGATTCTCCTTTGGTTCCTTCTTGTGTTATTACACATGTTTCATTATGCTGAAGACGGCCATTGGGGTCTCCCCATCTCATCCTGACCAGTTGTTGGGAGGTGGTGCTGCCTCGTTAATGCACTGTCTTAGACTTGGGGGGATGTACTTTGAGGGAAACTGTGACATTTGGAAATATTTCATGAAATAAAGGAAAGGTGTGGGTGCTGAAAAGGGTCAGTGGTGCTTTTGGACAGAGGGACATTCCAATGGAGGACTCGCCTTGGGGAAACATGTTTGGAAGAAACGAGGAACCTAAACTGAGAAGAGACATACCCAACCTCCTATGATCTCGTGGAGTTTGGCTTAGTAGCTGCAGCAGTAGAGTACATTGTGTATTGCAGAATTTGATTTTAGTCCACAACCCCTTGATTACTTTTGCTGCATGCCTTCCATTACTTAAAATATCTCTACTAAGTTGATTCTCTTTCAGGTTTTTATGAAAGAATGATGTTAAAGCATTGCTCAACAATAATTTCATATATAATAATGATACCAGGGGACCCACACATTGACTTAGCAACTGGTTAATCCGTTTCCTAGTGCAGGCATTCCATATGGGTGCCAATTCATGTCCTGGCTGCTCCATTTTCCATTCTGTCTCTGCTTGTGGCCTGGGAAAGCAGTAGAGAATGGCCCAAAGCCTTGGGACCCTGCACCCATAAGGAGACCTGGAAGAGGCTCCAGGCTTTGGATCGGCTCAGCTTTAGCCATTGTAGCCACTTGGAGAGTGAATCAGTAGATGGATGATCTTTCTCTCTCTTTTCTTTGTGGATCTGCCTTTCCAAGAAAAATAAATAAATCTTTATAGCAAAAACAAAAAAAAAAAAAAGAAAAATTCTCCCCAGTGGTAAACAAGGCCACTGTACCATCAGCCTGAATCCACACAAAATAGGAACATTGTCAAACTGACCTAATATTTTCCTCTCCCAATGTGAGTATCCCTTTCTTTGTAATTGGAAACCTGTTGCCTCACTACATTCTGTCTTCTTTCTAGATAAGACTGACATCCAAACACAACATTGCCATCTTTTTGACAGTCTCAGATCAGGGCAAAACCTTATTTCCTTGAATGTGCTGTCTTGAGAGCAGAGCCCAGCTAACTTGGGATTCCAAGCAGCTAGAAGCCCTGTCCTCACAGGAAATGAAGAGGAGGCCGACTGGGGTATATACAGATTGCCTTTCACAGGATACTGCCTTTATCCTAGTGGATATGCCAAAATAGCCTTTCACCAGGAGTCTTTCCCATGGAAATCTTGTTTATGCTGATGGAGAAAATACCTAACTCTTCCTTTTTCATTTCTGACTTTCATAACTTGAGCACAGAGGATTGTTTTCTTGGGATCTTAAAGCAAGAAAAAAGTTTAACTTATTCCCTGTTACATGTGGTGAGAATATTGGATTTCTGTCTCATATCTGAGGAACAGAGGCTGCTGATGGTCAGTTTTGCCCTCTAGAATTTTGCGAAAATAAAAGATGAGGCTTGTAGCACAAAAGCAATGATCTGTTGCAGCTACTATGCCAAGCTCCATGAGACCAGAGGAGGCTGGTTATGCCTGTTCTATCTCCAGCTCAAGTGCCCTCATAAATCCTTTTCTAGTCCTTCTTCTGAGAAACTCCTGGTATGTACCCTGTGTTTGGTCTCTCTTGCTCCAAAGAATAATAAGCCCAATTTGTCCAGGAGGAGATTTTCATTTATACCCTTTGCGGAGAGCATCCATGGGCTAATTTCCCTTAAATTTTGTAAGAAGACCTACACATTGCATCCTCATCTGGCCAGCCAGCCCACAACAGTTTAACTTCAGACTTCAGATTCCAGAACACCCAGTAATTCAACTTCTGAGCTAAGACCATCTTTGTCCTCTATAGCGTCTGGCTAAGTCTGGGAACAACTCCATGAAGCTAGAAATTGTACTTTCCTCAATAAGTTATCTGCTTAATGAGAACTACCCAGGCCATGAAATCATCTTTGCAGCCCTGTTGCTGTTTGTTTTTAAGCCTACACTCCCCTGATATCCCATTATTGTTTGTATTCAGAGAACATTTTTATTTTTGGAAGAAAAAAAAGTTCCAGTAGATACCCCAAATCAATCTGTTCATAAAATTTCACAAAAAATTGTTAACTTTACATGCATAAGTATAAACAAATAAGTAATAAATAAATAGACTTTAAGTTTTTGGTAGTCAAGTTAAAAAAAAATCAGTACTTAGTAGATACTAATAGCTGGAGACCTCTTCATGTCAGGTGGAAGATTAAAGCTACATGTGTGAGCAGCCTATCTATTGTTCTGTCTGGAGCTGATGAAAGAGTTTCAGTGGGCCTACTGTATGGCTGTGGCAGGTGGAATGCAGGTCAGTTTAGACTCGGGGCCTGGGATTCTTGCTCTGCCTGTTGTGTGGCTGAAGCTGGTAGAACCTGGGCCAGGCGAAGCCCTTGGGCTGCCCTGTGGCATGACCTGAAGTCTTGGGGGTGTGGGCTTCCATGGGGTCATGCGGATGGCACAGGTGGGGAAGTGTGGAGACCTGAGGGCTCATGTCTAGATGAAGAATATTTTCTGAGGGACTGTAATGGACAAGGCCATTGTAGGGAAAGGTAATCTGAGGCTGGGCCTTGGCACTAGACAGCATGTGAGTGAATCAGGTCTGGGAGCAGAATCTGTTGGGGCATATGTGTGCTCAACCACATGGAGCAGATCACTGTTGGCACATGCAAAATCTGTGGCTTGGAACAGGCCTGGTTGAGGAGTTAAGTGGATGCCCTGGCTTGGTTGGGGTTACCACTGATGAGCACAAGAGCTAGAATGGGGAGACTGAGCTGCAGTCTCCCTTGGCATGGGTTTGGACTGGGTCTGGGGAACATAGGACTAGCTTAGAATCCAGCACCCACTGGTACTTGTGAGAGCCAGAGCAGTGTAGAATGGGCTGAGTAGGTCTTGGCTCCTGCTGAACCATGTGAGAGCTATATATGGATGTAGACCAGGTTTGGCTGGGCTGTAACACTCAACAGTAAGAACCAGATTGGGTGTGGGCTGGTTGGACAAGGACACTGTTCCTGCTAGAGCAACAGGTGGACAAAATCAAGCTGGTCCAAGGACAAATCAGCCACTGGGACGAGACCTGATAGAGGATCCTGGGGAACTCCTTTGTCAAGAGTCAATCTCTGTAGGTGAGTGCAAGAACCAAGGCAATGAACAGTTCAAACCAGGCCAGGATACATGTGCGTCAGGTCTGGGTGAGGGCCAGGCTGGGCCAGTTCACAACAGTCATGGGCAGATCTGAGAAACAGAGTGGGGTGCAGCAAGGTCTGGGTGGGGCTGTAACATCAGCCAATTCACACAGGGGCCAGGAATGGGCGCTGGCTGGACCAGGCTAGGCTACAGCATCCTCCAGCAGGACCTAGGGGCAAGCTGGACTGAGACAGACTGCAACACCCATGGTGGATGCCAGTCTTGGGGTGATAGGTGCTTAGTCTCTGTGCTTTGGTGGTGGTGGCTGTAGCAAGGCCTGAGTCACCTGGACCAGGTCCTTAGGCCCACCTGTGAGGTGGGTGCCACGTCTGTAATCCGTGAGATTGACAGCATTACAGAACTCTCAAAAACACCTGGGCAGAACCCTTGGAGCATGCACCACACCACCCTGAGTTGATATCTGGTGGCTGTTCCCCATCCCTGGATACTGGGGCTGTTTCATAGCTGCCTATGGCTTCTCCCCTTATCTCCCCCTTTCACCCTTCCCACCCCAAAACAACAAGAAGAAACAGAAGTTTTGGAAACAATGATCACACTCACTTTTCCTTCCTTGCAACCTTCTCAGGAGTAGAAGGTTAGGAGAAAAAAAATTAATTTATTAATTTTTATGCATTTACAGTGCAGAGAAAGAGAGGTAGAGAGAGAGCAAGTGTGAGAGCAAGAGAGAATAATTCTTCATCTTCTGATCTGTTCTCCAAATGTCCACTAAATGTTCCAATAGGTGGGGATGGGTCAGGGCAAAGGCAGAAGCCTGAACCTCTGTCCACGCTCCCCAAGCTGCCTTGCAGCATGCACATTAGCAGGGAGATGGGTTGGAACTAGGACTGGGTCACCATCTCAGACTCTCTGATGCAGGGATTCCAAGTAGCATTTTAAATATGGCACCAGATCCACCAGTCTCAAATAAGTGTGTTTGAATATGTAATTCTTATGTGTACTACATATCAACGCTATAGTGTGACAGAATTCTAAAAAACGATTTCTTCCAGTTCTGGTGGTGTAGGATGGAGAGAATGTAGAACTCCAGAACAAAATAAATATTACATGGGAAATTTCAGCACAAAAATATATAAATAACGTTTATCTGACGTACAAACTTCATTGAATTTCTTGTGTGTGTGTTTTTTCCCTCCCTCACTGCCCCACAAGGCTAGTAAATGGAAAGTCATAAACGTAGCATTAAAATCAGATATGTGGAAAGGATATTTAATGTTAGGGAAGCCTCTTGGTCTGTAATAGAATCCAAGGTATGTGATTCCTGACAACTGTGAAAATGGGGTGGGAACTCAGGGCATTTCCCTTGAGAAACGGAAGCTTCACAGATGGCTCAGGAGAGCAGCGTACATGGGGCAGAATCCTGGCTGACAACCTCTCAAAAATCGTTGAGCCTTAGTGCCAACCTAAAAAACAATTAAAGAGATTTCCCCAAAGAATATGGTAGGTACTTGGGAGTAACAAAAGATTGCAGTTAGAAAATATTATTCCAAGAGGTTGAGGCAAGGAAAAGTTCTTAAAGGCAAAGATAAGAATCACATCAGCTATTTTTGAACCATGATTTGGGCCACAATGATTAATAACCACAGGGAACATTAGTCTGTGCTTAAACAGTAGCTGAGCAGATGTCCTTATAGAGGGACTTAATTTATAAGATTCTGGTGGCCTCTCTGTAAGCTTGTATTTATGGCACCTTTTATAGTTATTATCAGTTGTTCATGTTTCAGAACTCTTCCCTCAGAATTCCCTATCTATTGATCTATCATCTATCATCTATCTAACTCTCTAGCTAGCTATCTATCATCTGTCTTTGTTATAGATGAGACAAGTTTCTCCACTTGGATATTTATATGTTTTGCATTTGGAAGGTCTAGCCATAGGTTACAATCTCAAAGGTTTGAGCTTCCTGCCCATCCCCTGAATCCAGTGCTCTGCCTGGGGAAAAATGAGCAACACATGACCACTGGTGTTCTTGCAGAAAAGGGAGTGAAGGCCTAGTGGCCTGTTTCTATCCATGGAAAAACACTGCTCAGCCCTTGGTGGCCTCTCACAGAGTCCAAGATAGATATTGGTCTGTGTTGCCCTGGTGGATAAATAAAGAAGAAATTTGAAGAATAACTTCTTCTGTTCCAACTGAAATCCTACCCTGGGAAGGTGGTGCTACCTTTGGACAGTGTTGGTAGGAAAGATGTATTACACAGTTGCTTTATTGCTAGCTTGGGGACTGACCCTGTGCTTTGAATCATTTTGGCTGATTTGTTTTTCCCATGAAAAATAATATAAAAAATAGTAAAAAAAAAAATGAGTCATAAAACCAACCTTGGCAATTTGACTCCAGAAGACAGAGTGAAAAAGGAAATGAGGAGACTTGGGAGCAAAACAAAGCAAAAAACAAAAACAAGCAAATAGATGAGGCTAAGATAGCATGCAGGAAATTCCTTCCCCCTTAAGTAAGATTCCTGACCTGGTCAAGTCTCAAGAGGTCAGGTCCATTGGATAAAACCCACTCTCTGAAAGGATTTCATTCTGGAGCTACTGAGAGCAGTTCTGGGACCAAGCCTGACACCTTGACTCTCTCCTGGGCCTGAAGAGTGACCAGGGATCTAGCTCTCCTTCAGGCAAGGCACAGGGCCTGGGGTAGCCTGCAAGTGTGGACTGTGTCCGGCTGGTAGGGGACCCGCCTCTTAACTCTGTAGGATGCTGTTCAATTGTCCCAACAGTATTTGTTGAAGAGAACAAACCTTTCCCGTGGATTATTTTCAGTCTCTTATTGAAGATTACTTGGTTGTACACATGTAGGTTGCCTTCTGCAGTTTCTGGTCTGTTCCATCTATTTTCTCTTATTCTGTACTAGTTTCAGACTATTTTGCTTACCACTTCCCTGTAGTTTGTCTGGAGGTCTGGAATTGTGATTTCTCAAGCTTTATTTTTACTCTTTCGGATAGCTCAAGTATTGCAATTTTAAGCATTATACTCATTATACTCATTGTATTCAGAAATCTGAAACAAATCCTATGGCACAAATCAAAGTGTTGAGAGTACTAATTCTTTCTTAGGTTTTTAGGCAAGAATCCTTTTTCTTGCCTTCCTCATATTTTAGAAACAAGTGAATTACTTGGCCTATGGCATTCCATTAGTTTATCTTTTCCTACTCATGTCATCAAATTACCATCTTTCCATCTACTGTAGTTCTTACGTATACTTGGGGGATATATTCCAAGAGTCTGATGAATGCTAGCAAAAATAGACAGACGCAAAATTTACATACATGAGTATCAATATTGCAACAGTCTATGTGATAACCATGAAACTAATAAAGGGAATAATACAGTGTAGTTATGGCAAACAAGGCTAGGAAAGGAATTCAAGGACCCTGTGCTTCATAGTGCCATGCATGGGAGTCACTTACCAACATGTAACAATAGTCAAAATAGCCAGAGGTTACTGTCACTGTCACTTTACAAATGAGAATTTAGAAAGGGGGCTCATATTTACTGGGTTAAATAATTTGTGTTGATTGATCCCTGCTGTACATGGCTCTTGTATTTTTGTTATTTTTTTAAATATAAAAAAATTGCAGAGAAGGTCTCCAAAAATAATATTGATTTGGGAAGAGTAGAACATTCAGTGGGGACATGTGTGCATTGTAAATGTTCACTCAAAGAAATGGAGTCAAGGGGAAGTTTTGAAAGGCAAGACTGAGGAGGATTACATCAGACACCTGGAAACAATATCCTTCGGGTATGATGTTAATAAGCAGGGTGATGTCAGTATAATGATAAGACAATTATTGGACACATGTTCTTATAAAAGGACTTGGGACAAGGTTGTTGTGGCTGTTGTGCAAGCTCATGGTTTTGGCAGTAGTATTTTTTGGATAGTCACTCTTAGGGAATTGCAAGTAAGAACTCTTGATTTATACTTTCAGCTTTATTTCTTTCTATTTTTAAAGGATTGATGAAAATAACTCCATTTGACTCTGATAGCTTTCACATTTTTTTTTTTCAAATCTCAATCCTACTGGCTTCTGGCATGGGGGATGGAATTCATCTACTGGAGAAAACCTGAGATTAGAGAAGTCATTGAACTCAGACTGAAGAACCAGCAATGAAAACACTGAACTTGAACACAGACCCACGATTTCTAGCCCCAGGCTTTCCCTGCTTAGTTTTTTTTCTCTCCTTTTCCCCCTATTTCCTGCCTGTCTGGGCACATTTCAACAGTGGTGTAGGCACTGACAGTTTTCTTGAGATGTTTTTAGAACCACTGAACATCAGGGTAGAGAGGGGGTCTTAGAGAAAATCTACCCAGAATATTGCTCAAATTACAATGTGCACAGCAGTAAATGGTTGCTTATAAGACATAACAGTCTCTAAGTGTCATTCCCCCAAATTTTAATTGAATAGCTCTGGGGTGAAACTCAGACATCCAGATTTTAATGTGTCCCAAAGTTAATTTCAATACAAAAAACAAACAAAAAACAGAAGACACCTGGACAAAAGGGGTACTAACACAGTATTAGCCTTTATTTTAGGAAGCCTGCTTGTGTATAAGGCAATCTAATCATAGTGGACTGTGTCTCTGGAAAACGTCAAACAAGCTTTATCATTTTGGTTCTTTTGGCCAAAGTCAGGGAAGACAACTGATTTACTAATGTCTGTGTTAGGAAAATGAATGAAATATTGATAGGAGAATGTAGAATGGGATATTTGGAGATACTTCAAGTCTAACTTCTGTATCTGCTGGAAAGAAATTTGGAGTGGTCATGAGAACTTGTACTTCACGATCCACACAATTTCACTTTTCAGAACACCGGAAAATATGATTGTTGAGGAGTATGCTAAATGAAGGAGTGGGTAGATAGAAACAAAGGGCATTAATTCACCATTGTAGACCTGAGGTTTTGTTTTTTTGGTTTTGTTTTTGTCTTAATTGGGAAGATGAAAAAATTGAGCACCAGAATCTAATTTGAGTATGGGTGAGCACTCACACCAGTTGCTGGGTATCTGGTTGGCTTTGGCTGATTTGTTCTGAGAGCACCTGCTTTGTTCAGAATAATGTACTCACCTAGTTGCCTGTTATTCTGTAGCAGTTCTCTGGCAACGTCCCTGGTACTGATGTCCAGTGAATGCGCTTGACTGGTATATTTGTCATGATACAAATGAGATGAATGAATGTGGCCTATCATGAATGGTAACATCACTACTATGATTAAGCACTTTATTTGGCCTTTGTACAAGTGGGTTTCCTGAAAGAGCTCAGACTTTGGTCTCAGAATGCCTTTGCTGGAAGGTTCTCTTAATGATAGAGAAGCAATAGTTCCAGATTTTCTCCATGGCTCAATTCTGATGTGAAGCCAGAGTTTTAACCAGTGTTCTGTGTCTTCCATTCAAAACTCCAAGTCTCCATTTTCCAACATGAAAGAATCCGGGCCAGAGTTTTTGAAGACAGTAATTTTTGATGGCAAGATCAGCAAATTGCACTAAGTGTGTGTCCTATGATCTCTATAAAAAGGAATCATTGAGTTTTCTGTCCACTTAGCAGTGTCTTTTGTTAATGGTGGGCAAGAATCTTGCATTATTTATAGAGCACTTTGACAACTCAGCAGTTTATAGATATATATGAAGAAAGGCAAAGCTTTATCATCTTATAAAATGCTGCATAACAACTTCAATATTGAGCTTTTTGAAAGGAATTGTGGATTGTGGATTGCCCTGTTGCCAAGTAGCAAGGGCACACTGCAGTTTTACATTCAAATTCACTTCACAGCCTTTATGGCCAGGTGTGTGTCTGTTGCTGAGGTATAAGTTCAAAAGTCAAGAGATTTATTTTGCCCACTCTGAATTTCTCCTGACCAAAAGTCAGCTTATTAAAATGCTGTAAGTTCTTCCTGGGGGATTTGAGTGAACGTAGCTTTAGACAAGTCGCTGTGATGGTAATGAAGAGAGAAATGAGTTCAACCTTCTTGCGGGAAAGTGACAGGAAATAAATTCATCTCGAGGTTGTCCAGTTCTTAAAAATGACCTAAGAAAAAGACATGACTAGAAATTGAAAAAGAATGTTAAAATCATCTTTAAATAGAAGATTTGTGATTGTAAATGATCAGAGTGGGAGAGTGGGAGAGGGTCTGGGACAAACCAAATTTTCTTCCAAACTCTCATGCATTTGTTTCTTCCACTTTTCCCCAAACTCCTGCTTTTTCTACTTCCTCAGCACTGGGGGCAGAATTCATGCTCACCATGACTGGTACCAGTTACACACACCAGGTGTGAAGGCTGGAACTGGCCAGGGAGTCCCTTGCTTTTTTAAAATGCTTGTTTTTATTGGATATACAGATTTACAGATAGAAGGAGAAACAAAGAGGCACTTCAGCCACTGACTGGTTCACTCTCTAACTAGCTGGATTGCCTGGAGCTGAGATAATCTGAAGCCAGGTCTCCCACGTAGGTGCAGGGTCCCAAGGCTTTGGGCCGTCCTCCACTGCTTTCCCCGGCTACAAGCAGGGAGCTGGTTTGGAAGTGGAGCAGCCTGGATTAGAACTTGCACCCATATGAGATCTTGGCATGTGCAAGGTGAAGATTTAGCTACTGAGCCATCATGCCAGGTCCTGGTTTTTATTTAAATTAACATTTCTGCCTAACATTTCAGGGGAAAAAAATCTGGCAAAACTTGTGCTATAATCCAGGAAACATGATTAGCATTATACTATAATTTTGATGTCTGGGAATTTCGTGGAAAAGGGGTTGTTCAAGATATAATAGAACTAGCTTTGCCTTTAAGATTCCAGGACTTCTTTCTCAAAATGTGTAGCTTTTCTGCCTAAGGAGTCCAAGACATCCTGGCTCTCCTACAGAACTAAGAATTCCTGCCCAAGTCTTGCTTTCCTCAAAGTGTGCCATCTGCAGAACTGCTGCTTGATGTCCCACCTGCCCTCATGGGTGTCAGTGTGGTCACAGGGATGTCTCCTCGGCATGTCCAGCATGCTGGCTCCAAGCTATAGCTCTGTGCTACCTTCCAGATGGCCTTGAGACAAATGCAGGGGAAGGAGGATTCTGCGAGGCTCTCAGGTCTGCTGGCTCTTGCTCTGTGGGACAACACTGAAAGCAAGATGATGCTCCACATCCAAGCTCAGGGTTTCAGCGCAGAACTCACTGACAAGGGCCAGGGGGCTGAGCCTTTGACAAGCAAGAGATGATCCGGGTTAGACAGTAATTGAAACTCTTCTCACCTCCCTCTAGGCAATGTGTCAAACCTGCTCCACTCAGGTAGGCATAGAAATAGATCCAGCTTGTGACCCCAAAGGGTTTCACTGTGGATCTCTGCAGGAGTTTGTATGTAGCATGAAGCACAACTTCAGACACAGGCATGCAGGGGAGACCATGGTGCGGGCCATGGACTAGAGTCTGAATTACACCATTGTGCCAGTATTGACTTGTCGACACCAATGACTTAATACTCCACCACAGTTACACACATTGGAGGGATCTGGAATAGGGACACGGGCCACAAACAAATTCTAGTTTATAAAAATTCCAGTCAATTGAAAATTAGGTAAAAAACCAAAAAGCTGTAAAGACTTAAAAAAAGAGAGAGTAGATCCTGAATCTGGCCACAAAGAAAATCCTTATACTTTCCTAAAGGCAAAAATGATGAAAATAATAGTTACAGAAATTGAGAATAAAGTGATGGTCACGAAAGTAATGATCTATTCCAGTTTTCACACACAGCATTCTCAGTCATCCTTGAGTTACAAAAAAAGTAAAAGCTGAATTCCCCAATGATTTAGAAACGCACAGCAAACTGTAAGAACACTAAATATGAACTTCTTGGTGCATGATCAAACTTTACGTTTTGATCAAACCTGTTGTCTTCAAGATATGTGTTAAGTAATTATGGATGGCATGCTAATTATGCATATCAGTGAAAAACAATTCTGGAGGTTCTTGTTGGTAAAGTAAATGATGCTGATGTAGATGGGGTCGCTTTCCAGTTCAAACTCAGATGTTCTAGATAAATATTACAAAATAACATTGCATGATACACATATGGTTTTAAACTTAGAGTCAAAATTCAAAAGAGAAATTTCGCAAGAGGGCAGAAATGTGCATACATTTAGTAATCAAAGTTTAATGAGTCGGAGTGTGCAGCATATGAGGTAGATTGACAGAGAACTAAAAGAGAATCTTGGCATATTAAGATAAAAAATGATTTTCAGTGCCTCTGCCATGAACAATCAGAACAATGAGAATAAGACTAGTAAGTTCTGTAATGCAGGTATGGAAGAGGACAGGAAAAGAGTAGGAAGATCATGTAAAGAACCAAAGAAGGCTTCTAGATTTGAATAGTAAAAGGAAGAATAAACCTCAGTGAATGCAATACGCAGTAGACCAGACAGAAATAACAACAAGGAGAATCAGTGTGTTGGGTGTTAGTAGTGAGAAAGTCATTCTCATTACAGTAGCTGTGAAGATATGGAAGATGGCCATTTGTGAGAAAACAAACAATAGTTTAGGAATTAAAAGGAATTCCAGAAGTAGATAAAGAGGCTGAACATAAAATACTTTATTGTGGCTTTTCATTTAAAGGGATGTATAGTAACTATGTAATGGAGACTACCATATCCAAATGTGAGGATACAATGCAGTATGCATCTCTACCTCCAGACAAAGATGAACTCCCAATGAAACTGTTTACAATATCTTGACAATTGGATGCTGTACTGTCTGCCATTGTCCATGCCTGCAATGATGGACATATGACTGTGTATGAAGAACATAGTAATGATATAGGGAAACTCAGTGAGGGGGGAGGGAATCGGAGAGAGAATAAAGAAAATACCAGGGCCTATGGAACTGTATGATAAAACGATAATAATAAAATGAAATAAAATTTTAAAAAGAAAATATTTGGAAATCATTGTTGAAAGTTTTTTCTATAATTAAACAACTTAATAAAAAAGAAAAAAAGAACCTAAAGAAAAATAAGAATAGTAAGATTTAAAATAAAAATACTAACTATTGAAAACTCAAAGACTTGATCATTAAATTACAGATCTTTGCAATAAAAATACCACACAATAAGCAAATGTTTTGTGAGGTAGATAGAATATGTACCTACACAATTGAAAAGGGAAGTTGGTATAAGGTTATGAAGGACCATCAAAGTTTCATGAAAAGTGTACATTGTCTTTACTTCCATTTTCCTATGAATATTTTACATAAACCTTTACATGAGTTACATTTAATAGGAGACCAGTCTATAAAATTTCATCACCATTCATGAATACCCCCCAAAAAGGGACATGTGTGAGGAAAGTGGAAACGAACAGTTTTAACTTAAGACATAATCTAAATAAAGAATCAAAAATAAAATTGAACCATTAGTAAGAAAGCAATCGATCCACAAGAGTACATTCAGGAAGTTTCTTGAGTGAATTCTTACTAAGCCTTAGCTTATTAATCAGATTGTCCTTGTGCAAACTCTGCTGTGGCAAAGAACAGACTGGGATGCATTCTACCCTATTATAAGACACCAGGATAAAATGAACACAGAAACTAGACAAGACTGACCTGAAAATCTGAAGTACCAGTTCATTTCAGAAAACAAAAACAGAGCAGAGATGTTAAAACACAAAACATGCTTCAGTGAATTTTACATGGAAATGATTTTAAAATTTGTTCATCTTAGAGACAGCATTATTGTGTATAGTGTTAAGCTGCCAGTTGTAATGCTAGTATACCATATCATGGAGTGTTTCTTTGAGTCCTGGTTACTCCAATCAGATCCAGACCCCTGCTAACGTGCATGGGAGGTGGTGGAAGAAGGCCTAAGAACGTGGATCCATGACACCCATGAAGGGAGCCCAGATTGGCTCCTGGCCTTGTCCTGGCCTGAATCTGGATGTTGTAGCCATTTGGGGAGGAAACCAGTAGATGGAAAAATGTCTTTCCTCTGCCTTTCTTCTCTCTCAATGTCACTCTGACTCTCAAACAAACAAACCAAACAAAAACCAAAAAACCAAACACATGTATTTATGCATTTTTAAAAGAAATTTATTTTATTTATTTGGATGACAGAATGACACACTGAGAGAGAAGGGCAGCAAGACACAATATATACACACAGAGTGAGAGAGGGAAGGAGAAAGTGAGAGAGACAGAGAGACAGAGAGAGAATGAAAGAGAGAGAGAGTTCCAATCACTGGTTCACTCCCCAAATGGCTACAATCGTATGGGCTGTGCTAGGATTGCGCCAGTATCATGGAACTCCATCCTGGTCTTCCTATGGGTGGTGTGGCCTAAGTATCCGGGTCATTTTCTGCTATTTTCGGAAGTACATTAGCTAGGGGACAGAGTGGAAATGGAGGGAAGGAAAGAGAAGAAAAGCACAGAAAATAAATGGTCCTTAGGAGCCAGGCTTAGAAGTGACATTTACCTTCCAAACACATTAGCAAGAGCTAGACTGGAATTGGAGCAGATCGAACTCACACTGATCACGTGCAAATACATACAACGCAATAGCTTAGGATACAGTGTCAACACACTGGACCTCCCAAATTTATCAGTGTTACAAAAGTAAAACTTAAAATATAAACTCATATTTAAAATAGGTTTATACGTTATAACTTTATACTTTAAAAATAAGCTTAGTGATTTAAACATGATATAACAATTTCAAAAATCTGTTAGTTCAATTATTTTATCAATATGTATAAAAATTTGCTAAAATACAACATGCAATTCTAAAAATGTTAAAGGAAAAATGTTGAAGCCAGAAAAAGGAAAACATTCTTATTTTTACATGAGAAATCTAAAAAACTGAAATAAATATAATAGCTAATGAGCAGATACCAGAAATACTCATTTTAAAATCTTACACAACTATGGGCTCAGCCTAGCAGCCTGGTGGGATCCCATAAGAGCGCTGGTTCTAGTCCCAGCAGCTCCACTTCCCTTTCAGCTCCCTGCTTGTGGCCTGGGAAAGCAGACAAGGATGGCCCAAAGCCTTGGAACCCTGCACCTGTGTGGGAGACATGGAGGAAGTTCCTGGCTCCTGGCTTCGGATTGGTGCAGCACTGACCATTGCGGTCACTTGGGGAGTGAATCATCCAATGGAGGATCTTCCTCTCTGTCTCTCCTCCTTTGTATATCTGACTGTGCAATAAAAATAAATAAATCTTTTTTAAAAACATCTTACACAACTAGCATATTAAGAAATGAAGATACATTGTAGTATATATTCCTACTTCTGAATAAAAGATATATTTGCAATGGAACTGTTAAATATATTTTGACAGTAGGATGCTGCACTTTCTACCATTGTCTATACCTACAATGTCAGGATACACTTAGATAGCAGAATGATACTGTTGTGACTGTTGCAGAAGGACTATACTGAATGCAGACAGAGATGGGAAATTCCTGGGCCTATGGAACTGTATCATAAAAAAATATGAAAAAATTAACTATTATACTAAAGATCCCTAATGTTACCACTTTTAATTAGCATTGACTAAGTAATCTTGGCAATAAATAAAGTATAAACAAATCTTGGCAATAAATAAATTACAAAGTATAAATAAAGCATAAAGTATTTGTAAACAAAGTATAAATAAAGTATAAAGTGACAATGCTATCATTTAAAAATTTTATACAAAAATACATCCCAAATTCCAGAGATTTGGTGGATGATACTAGCTAATAAGGCACTCTGTTACGTTAAAAAAATTAAATGTATTACAATAATGGCTAATTTGAAGATGCAATGGGAAGAAACAATGGCCATTGTCAATTGTTAAATCCCAAAGAATAACTCTTATTATGTCAAAACATTAAAGAAGCCAAAACATCTAGTATCTCTCAGCAACAATAGGTGATTGCATCTGAGTGTGAGGCTCCAACCCAGGCAGACATCCTGGGGTCCAGCTGAGCAGCAAGAGCGGTGACATTCATACATGGTCACATGTAAATGTAAGGGGGTGGGTAAAGAAGAAAAGGCCAAAAGGACTGTATTTTAGCAGCTCAAGATCCCTGTCATAATGTTCCCTTCTCAGCATGAAAGCTGGTCGACCTGTCATGTCCTTCTTACGGCACAGGTAGCTTCTTACTCAAGATCTTCCCAAGGAGATAAGGAGATTGATCAGCTAAAAGTTCAGAGTACGTTCTATTCTCCTAAGTGGGATGTGGATGCTCCATCGTCCAGCCACCTGTAGTCTATTAACACTGGCAAAGTTGGGGGAGTGATTGCAGCAGAAATTTCCATTCTGAGGGAGACACACTAACCACCCATGCCCAGCAGCAGGGAGACTGGCTCAGGTGGGCAGCATCTGGCTCCACTGCATCATCCAGGGACGGGGGGATCCTGTCATCCTTCACGTGTTCTTCCAAGGCTAGCTTGAATGTTGCAGTCCCAGGAAGCAGGAGGGAGAGAACTTTTTTAAAAGATATATTTATTTTTTACTTGAAAGTCTCTCTGAAAGAAAGGAGGGGAAGGAGGAGAAAAGAGGAAAGAGAAAGAGAAGGAGAAAGAGAGAGAGAGAGAGAGAGAGAGAGAGAGAGAGAGAGAGAGAGAGACCTGTTCACTGGTTTCTTTCCTAAATGGCCACAGTGGCTGGAACTGAGATGGTCTGAAGCTGGGAGTCAGTAGCTTCTTCTGGGTCTCCCATGTAGGCATAGGAGCCTAAGGTCTCTAGCCATCCCCTCATGGTTTTCCCACGCTATAACCAGGGAGCTGCATTGGAAACGGAACATCTAGGAATTGACTAGCCACAATCAGCAAGTTAGCCTGTTACCACACTGTGCTGGGCCTAGGAGGGGGAGAATTTGTAAAAAATATGAGGGCAGCTTTTAAGAGCCTAAAATCCATTTTTCTGCCCATGTTTTACTGGCTGAGAAAGCCTCAGCCACGTGACTGCACCTAGTGGCTGGAAGCTGGAGGAACTAAGTCCAGTTGCTTACCCAAGGAGAAGAGTGGGCTAAGATTTCAAAGAATTGAACAAGATCTGGCACAAACATATAAGAAAATGTACAACCATGACAACATGATAAAGCTATAACTTCAAACTTTGTTGAAAGACATTATAAAGTGAAGTATGAAGAGGAACAGCATATTTCTATGCTGAAAGATGTAGTCGGGTAAGAAATATGAATTCTTCCTGCATTAATCTAGAAATCCCATGAAATCTCAAAAAAAAATCAAGTGAATGATTTATGAACCTGTTAAAATGACTTTAACCTTCACATAGAAGATGTCTTGGTTCATTTTGTGCTGCAGTAAGAAAATAGTAGAGCCAGGGAAATTGATGAAGAGCAGAAATATGTCTCTGAGTTCTGGAAACTGGAAAGTTCAAAGTCAGAAACTGGCAGGCTCTGTTGCCTTCGAGATGCCACGTTCTCAGGAAGAATGAGTAGCAAGTCCTCAGTTGGAAGCAACGGTGGGTGGGTAAAAAGGGGTCGGATTTCCTGTGCGAACTCCAGGGTCAAAACACCCACATTGTTGCCTGGGGAGTGAGTTTCTAACACACGAATTTTAGGGGACACTCCCAGGTAATGATGTAGAATTCATTTTTAAAAAGAGAACGAACATGCTAACTTTGTCATTGTCACTGTTGATCTGTTTATTAAAAATTATAATGTTAGTAAAAAACGCTATGGAGATTTCTTCCAAAACTAGAAACAGGTTTTTTCTGTGATCTAAAAATCCCACTATATCCAAAAGGTATGAACTCCTGTCATCAGAGACTTGCTCCACCATGTATATAGAAGTGCTGTTCACAATAGCCAGCATATGGATTCAGCCAAGGTGGCCAGCATCGGATGAATAGATAAAGAAAATGCCATTTATACGTACAAATGGGATATTATATAAAAAATAGTGAAATCCCATTATGTTCTGCAAAATGTTTGCAGCTAGCGGACATCACCGGGAGTGAAATAAGTCACACAGAAAAAGATGAATATTTCATGTTCTCTCTTATAATTGAAACTAATAATAAAATTCAATCTTAACACAGAATGTTGATTGGTAGAGACTAGGAAGGATGCAAAAGATAAAGACGGTTTGGATTAAAAAGATAGGGGAAGTAAAAGAAAAAAGTTTATGAAAAAAATGTACATGCTATCAGCTCCTCTCTCGTGTTATAGTAGGCTAAGCCTCTGCCTGCAGGACAGCATCTCATATGAGTTCAGGTTCCTCTTGTGGTTAGTTCACTTCTAATCCAACTTCCTGCCTTTGCCTGGGAGAGCAGGAAGGCATGGCTCAGGTCCTTGGGTCCTTGTATCCACATTGGAGATGCAAAGGAGGCTCTTGGCTTCTAGCTTCTGGTTTAGCTTGGTCCAGTTCTTGCTATTTTCCCCATTTTGGGGTGACCAGCTGTTTGGAAACCTCTCTGTGTCCTCGCTATAACTCTGACTTTCCAATTAAAAATAAAATATTTTTAAAATCTTTTTTTAAATTGGAACTACAGAGAGAAATAAATGCAGAGAGAAAGTTCTGTCTGCTAGTTCACTCCCCAAGTGACTGCTATGGCTGGAGCTGAGCTGATCTGAAGCCAGGAACCAGGAGCTTTTTCTGGGTCTCCTTATGGGTACAGCATAGCAAGGCTTTGGGCCATCCTCTACTGCTTTCCCAGGGAGCTGGATGGAAAGTGGAAAAGCTATGGCACAAACTGGTGACCATATGGGATCCCAATGTGTGCAGGATGATGATTTGGCCACTCATCCATTGTGTCGGGTCCAAATAAAACAAATCTTTAAAAATATAGGCTAATACAACCACTAGGGAAGTCAGTATGGAGAGTGCTAAGAGACCTGAAAGTTTGTGTGCTGTATGACCTAGCTATCCCACTTCTGGGAATATATACAAAGGAAATGAAATCTATATATAAAAGGGATCTGCAATCCTATATTTACCACAGCACAATCTACAATAACGAAGACATGAAAACAACCCAGACGTCTGTGCAAAATGGAGTGGATACAGAAACTGTGGTACATCTATTCAGCCATTAAAAAGAATGAAATTATTCAATTTTCAACCAAAAGTTTTTTCTTTTTAACTAGAGACTATTATGCTCAGTGAAACAAGTCAGTCCAATAGGACAAATATCATGTTCTCTCTGACATAAGGCAAACTTCATGCAAAATACGAGATAAATTACCCTTTCAATGCTGTTTTTGCTATATCTCAGGGGATTGATATTTTTGGTTTTTTTTTCAATTCATTCAAAAGAAGTTTTTGTTTTTCTTATGAATTTCCTCCCTGACTCAGAGGTCACACAATAGCATCATTCACTTTAAAAGGGTCTTTGATTTTCCTTTTTATTTCTTCAGTGACATATTGGTTATTCAGTAGCATGTTATTTAACTTCATGTTGTAAATTTTCTATTTTTTCCTTATTGTTGATTTTGTTTTATGGCTTTTCATTTAAGGGAATGTATAGTAGCTGTGTACTAGAGACTATCCCATACAATTTTTTTTGAGATGCCAAGATGTAGTGTCATGTTTATCTCTACTTCCAAATCAAAGATAGGCTCCCAATGAAACTGTTGAATGTATATTGACAATAGGATGTTGGATTTTTCTGTCATTGCTCATGCTTACAATGTCAGATATTGTGTGACTTAAATAGCAGAATGATGGACTTATGACTGTGAAGGACCATCCTATTGTGATAGCTTAGAGGAAATTACTTGAAGGGTCAGATTTTGAGGAAGGGTGAGGGGAAGTCCTGGAGCCTATGGAAATGTATCATGAAATAATACAATTAATTAATTAATTAAAATATATGTATTATGACAAAGCTATGCATGGATGGTAAGATATAGCAAAGAAACTTACCATTTCAGAAAAAAAGATTAAAAAATTAATTTCAGAAGTGTATTATTAATATTAATCAGTATCAGATAGTGAGGAAAGTCTGATGCATGAATAAATGTTGATAAACATGCTAAAAATGATCCAGTCATATGAAGAAAAATGTTCTATGATTCTATGTGTATGAGGTACCTTAGTGGTGAAATTCCTAGAGACAGAAGGCAGAATGGTGGTCAACAAGAGCAAAGGGAATTTAGTATTTGGAGTTCTCGCTAATGAAAAAAGCTTCAGTTTTGCCAGATGAAGCAAGCCTTGAGCTCCATTGGAGAGCAATGTGAAAATAATACTGAGCTGACACTTAAAGACAATTACAATGATAACTTTATCAGTTGAAACTAAAAAAGGTAATTTAAAAGTTAATATACCATTGTCTTCATTGTAGTGTAGCTTAAAATAAAATGACTGGTGCTTCAAATCCGTGTGAGTAGTACTTCCGAGAAAATATTTGGGGTGATTAGATATATTAAATTTTCTTTTAAGAAATAAAATTTGGATATAAAAACAGAACTGTGGTGATAGGTATTTGGCTTAGCACTTAAGATTCTGGTTGAAATGCTGCGTTTCATCATAGGATATGTAAATTTGACTGCCAGTTCTGGCTGCTGGTTCCAGTTTACTAACATAGATGCTAGGAGGCAGCCAGAAATGGCTAAGTGTTTGGGTCCCGGACACCCACATGGGAGCCCTGGATTGAGTTTCTGGCTCACCACTTTAGCCCCCGAGCTGCTTCAGACCTAAAGAGAATGAAGCAGCAGAGGGGAGCTCTTTGTCCGACTCTCCTCTCTCTCCCGCTCCATCTTCCTACCTCACAAATAAAGCTTTAAAAAAGCAGAACTCTAAAGTTATTAGAAAATACTAGAAAGGTTTTTTAGTAATATTGAAGTATTGCAAATACTGACTACAACTGCAGGTTGTAAACCCTGTGGAGGAAAGCACAAGCAGTTGTTTGCTTGCATGAGAGGTGTGCAAGAGGTTCCAAGCAAGTCAAACTCAGAAACCATAAATAAACCTAAAGAAATGTCAACTTGCATGAAACCTGAACCTTTCTGTTGAAAACAAGTCTACTGTAAAGTTAAACACAAAGTGGTACACTGCTAGACAGTATTGTGATGTATTTAATCAACAAAGAGTGGACATTCAGAATACAGGAAGATCCAAAAAGTTGATTAGAAAGATTTCTCATTTTTTCTTAATCTTATTTATATCAACTTGATACATTTCAAGGTACAGATTTAGAATCATAGTGGTACTTTCCACCCTACGTTCCCTCCTGCCCAAGAACATGGCTGACACACAAGACAGTCAACAATTATATGAAAATGTGTCAGATCTTAGAATCAATAGTCAATTGAAAACATCTTGAGGTTTCTGCCCCTCCCCCATCTATGAGATTAGGATTTAATATGAACAACAGAAGGTAATGGATATTCATAGCTGTCGGTGGAAGAAGTCTGAATTTCCAGTCTTTTAGAACAACTGGCAGTATGTGTCAATACTGAAAGCATAAAAAGGGGTAGGCATTGGGCACAGCCATTTGGATACTGCTTGGGATATCCATAACCCATATCCAAGACCCGGGGTCAGAGTGTCCAGTTCTAGCTTCTACCTGTGTGCATGCCTAGGGTCAGCATGTAATGGTTCAGGTTGTGGGTCTCCTGCTGCCCGTTGGCCTGGCCCAGCCTTGTCTGTTGTATGTATTTGGAGAACGAACCAGTAGTAAATGATTCTCTCCCCTCCCCTCTCTCTTTTTCTTTCTTTAAGATAGTTTAAAAAATCATTGGAACATGCATGTGTATTTTAAAGGATTTATTTATTTTTATTAGAAAGGCAGCTTTGCAGAAAAGAGAGACAGAGAAAGATTTTTCTATCCACTGATTCACACCCTAAATGACAGCAACAGCCAGAGCTGAGCTAATTTGAAGCCAGCAGCCAGGAGTTTTTTCCTGGTCTCTCACATGGCTGCAAATGCCTAAAGACTTGGGCCATCATCTATTACATGATTCCCAGACCATAAACAGGAGTTGTATCAGCAGTGGAGCAGCTGGAACATGATCCGATATCCATATGGGATATCGGCACTTAAAGCAGAAGACTAGCCTGTAGAGCCATGATACCAGTCCCTTAAAAAAATGTGTGTGTGTGTGTGTGTGTGTGTGTGTGTGTGTGTGTGTGTGTGTGTGTGTGTGTGTTGATGTAAGGAAAGATTGCATAGCTAAATATTCATAAGCAAGAGAGTGGATTAAGGAAGTTGTACTACATCTATACTCTGAGAGTATGGCCATCAAGGAGCATGAGTCTGGCTCATGTGTGCTGATCTTAGAAGATCCTTAAGGCAGTTGAACAAATAAATACTCTGTGTAGGATGATCAGTTGTATCACCACATGACGACAAAATGACAAAGATTCTAACCGTTGGGACTATGTCATTTGTTTTACAAATTCATTGGACTTGATCAAAATCACTTGTCCTCTGGAATTCCTGAGCCATGGAGCTGCTCTCCTGGCAATGAGGCAGTGCTCTGGACTGTTGCATCTGATTTTCATCTTTCTTGAATTGCCCGACTGCCAGGACAAATGTGTTCCATGGTGGTAAGATAGGCTCAAGAATTTGATCAGACATATTTGAGATATCTGTGCAACAAGCCCTAGGTATCTGTGGAAATTTATTCCAGATGCCCCACAATACCAAAATCCAAAGATACTCAAATATTCTTACATAAAATGATACAGTATTTGCATTTAACTCATTGACATTTTTGTATACTTAAAATCATTTCCAGATTACTTATAATATCTAATACATATAAATAATAAATAAATGGGCATTGCACTATATGTTTAAGGAATCATAATAAGGAAATATCATCTGAACATGTTCATAACAGAGGTAGTTTTCCCTTGAGGATAATGATTGGGTGAATCTACAGAAATGCTGCCACCAGACACAAGGGTTGACTGTCCAGTCCCACAGTGGACAAGGAGGTTTCAGTCAACAGAAAACCCCATGGACAGTGCCGGTCTGATAAGATGACAACAGAGTTGAGGGATTCCTTTATCCTAGTTCGTTTGCAGCCACTGAAGCACCATAGCACAACACGGTTCTCATGTGTCCGTGTGAGCATTGGTGTCAGTGATCCACAGGCCTGCCAGCTGCGTCACAGTGCAGCAGGCAGGATCATGTGTGAGGGGCTGCTTCAGGACAGCCGCAAACGACTGCTGTATTTGCTAATCTGTGGTTTCTGTCACTATTTTGGAGTGCATTCTTTCCACTAACGCAGAAACAAGGGACCTGTGAAACGGCCTCGGGCAGTTCCTTCAGAAGGGGTCCAGAAGAAGGCCTCACCAGCATCTGAGATGACAGCTCGTGCCCATGGCTGTGCAAAGGACTTGCAGTGGGATAAGCTTTCAGGGTAGAGGACAGTGATACTGAGGATCCTGACCCCATACAGGCATAGGCTGGCGTGTGTGTGTGTGTGTGTGTGTGTGTGTGTGTGTGTGTGTGTGCACTTGTGCTTATGTCTTAGCTCTTAACAAAAATGCTTGAAAGTTTAAAAAGATAACAAGCATAACAAGGGAGTATTTGTGGAGCTGTAAAATGTTGGTGTTTTAAGGTGTTATTACAATAATCAAAAACGTAAAACATTTTAAGCATGTGAAGTAAAAAAGATATGGTAAACTAAAGTTATTGTATTATTAAAAAAGAAGAAGAACTTGGAATAAGCAGGGTGTACCCTAACTGCACAGCGTGAGAAGCCTCCTGTGGTCGGCAGTGGTGTCCTCGGCCTCACTACTGGGCGACTGACTCGCTCACTAGAGCCAGTTCCAGCCCCGCCAGCACTGTTCCTGCTGAGTACCTTGTTTTATGTTTTTGTTTTTTATTTTTATTGTAGCTTTTTTTGTGATTAATTACACAGATCCTTACAATTGTCTGTGCTATCTGCTCGGGAAGAAGGTATACAGGTTAGTAGCTGAGGACCACTAGACCCAGCACATAGCCTTAATGTGCAGCCAATATTGCTCTCCAGCTCTGTGTATGGACACACCACGTTGTTCATATAGCAATGAAATCACCTAATGATGCATTTCTAAGAATGGGTCCCCACTGTCAAGTGATGCATGACTTCTTTATAGGAGAGACAGAGAGGAAGATTTTCCATTTGACGATTCACTCCCCAAACGACCACAATGGCTGGAGCTGAGCCAATCCGAAGCCAGGAGCCTGGAGCCTCTTCCAGGTCTCCCACGTGGATGCAGGGTCCCAAGTCTTTGGGCTGTCCTCTACTGATTTCCCAGGCCCCAAGCAGGGAACTAGACGGGAAGCAGGGCAGTCGGGATTAGAACTGGCGCCTATATGGGATCCCTGGCATTCAAGGCGAGGACTTTGACTGCTAGGCTATTGCACCAGGCCTGTGATGCATGACTTCTACATACAGAAGATTGTTCATATGTAACACTTTTTCCTTACTTTTAAGTATTCGAAAGTGAGGGCTGGTGGGAGGAATCCTAAAAGAAAGATTATTTTTCCATTGCAGTTAAACTGTAGTGTACATCAGCTAATTCCTGTAATTATAAGTAAATGGCAATGGAAGAATTGATTAAGTCCTTAAATTCTAATAACCTTCATGTTACAAGCCACATGAACAATATTAAGATTGCTGCTCAAAGAATGAGCAAGTTAAGCAGCTTTTCCGTTTCAAATCTCACCATGACCGCAGACCACACGAGCTAATGCAATTCAGGAAGGACACTGGAGCTTTGGATATGAACGTTTGCTGCTACACAGCCACCAGACAGCAGGACCTGTGGTTTGCTGGCCCTCTGGGCACTTTTAGAACAGACTGACACCATCTAAGGAAACAGCTCACACTTCTGAGAGAAACCCAGCCCAGGCTGAAGTCAAAACAACATGGATAAGTACAGCAATGGGATGTTTGCACAGCTATAGAGTTGACAGTCACTCTCAAGAAATCTACAATGATAAAACATGCCCTCATGTCTACCCAGTAGATCATGTTTTGGCACTTATTTTGCGAAGTTTTAAAATAAGTGTTAGCCTCCTTTTATTCTCAGCTTTTAGCAATCACTATTTTACATTTTGATGTTTTTAAAGTTGCATTTACTTATTTATTCAGGAAGGGAGAGAGAAATTTCTAGTTGATGGTTCATACCGCCAAAGCTCACAACGACCAGGGCTGGGCTAGGCCCAATCCAGGATCCATGAACTTCATTTGCTTCTTCCTTGCGGTCTCGGGACACAAACACTGGAGTCATCAAGTGCTGCCTCCCAGGCGCATTAGCAGGAAGCTGCGTAAAACTCAGAAGCAGAACTGGATGCCAGGCACTCCGATAGGGTATATGGATGGGTGTCCAAGCAGTCTTAACCACAATGTCCAATCCCATTGCATTGAGACTGATATTCTTAGCTTGCTATACCCTCTAAATAGGCACAATTTCAATTTTTATATTTTAACCAAAGATTTTAAAAATGCTTAAGGACATAGGAATACCAACTACCCTGATTTATCATCACATTAGCTACTTACCTATATTTACAAATAAAATTATCACAGTTAAAACAACAATCAGAATTCAACAATAAGTAAAAGTATCTACAATTAAAACAATACTAATGGAGCAGGCATTTAGCCTAACAGTTGAGATAGTGTGCACCACATTGGACTACCTGTTCAGTTCCTGGCACGGACTCTGGGTTTCTACTCACGTACCTTCTGAAAGCAGTAGTGATGGCTCCAGTAACTGGGTTCCTACTACCTTGTGGAGGGCTTAGATTACAGTCTGCCGTTTGACTTTGACTTTGGCCCAGTCCAGGCTTATCTGGGAGTTTGGGGAGTGAAGAAGCAGATGGAAGACCTCTCTCTCTCTCAAATAAAATATGAAAAATTAAAGTATGTCAGTAACAATATAAAAAGAGCAGTACAAACTACAACAATGCTGAGGTTCCTTCATCAGAGTACTTCTCATTATAGGAGAGGCAAAATACGGAGTCTGTTATTCACATTTGGTGTGGCATTTTAAGGTTGATTTCATTTGTCCTTCGCCTGGAATGCAATGCTGAGTGGAAAATGGGATTCTGGTAACCCAAGGTGTGCAGTGGCATTATGATTCAATTATCACCCAAGGTGGCTGGGGAAGAAATGCCTATTGCAGCAAAAGCCTTGGATGCTGCACTTGACATTCATCATGGTGGTGACTGCAAGGACTTCAAGGAAGGATGTTCGTGACAGCCACATGTACATGCCTTGGGACCCACAGGGCAACGTGACATTCTATCAGCAAACTCTTACTGCAGGATCAGACAATCTCTGGAGAGAAATTGAATATGAAGCAAAGATTTTTTTTCTTTCAGCAGCAAGACACATATATCTGCTGGAAAAATGGGCTCAGATTTGAGCAAGTTGCACGATTGCAGTACAACTTGAACTCTCAATGCTTGCCAGCACTTCCATGTACAAGTTAGTCTTTAAACTTGCTATAAATGATGCCATTAATCTTGGCATTAAAAAACTTGTGTGGATTCAAAAAGAGCTTGGAGTGCTGAACACCTCGTCTCCTTGAGACTAGAAAAAGCAGTTCACTCACGCTGCTGAAGAACCATTCCGCACCTGAAAGCCTTTTAATAATTCCATATGCTAAAGCTCCCGTAACAGGTGGTGGCTAATGGTCTTCAAGGCCAAACTCCAACACCCGTTTTTGCCTAGATACCCTTAAATAGCGTCACAAATATCAAATATTCTCTATAGTGATGGCTAATGACCTGATTCATGAAGAAATTATTCACCCCCAGAGGAAAGTGAGAGGAGGGAAAGAGAGGAAGAAGGAAGTGAAACAGAGCAGAGGAGAAAGATGAAAAGCAAAAGATTTGTCCTTTTCAAAATTCACTGGGTATATGTGTGTACAACACTGGATGAGGTTGCGCTTATCCATACAAGGACACATAAAGAGATTCTAGACCAATGTGCTAACTTGAGCACTTGGGAACAAATTTGCCAGCTTGCTTGGCCGGGGGTGTGAAACCAGAACTCAATGACTCACATCCTATGAGGTCAAATATTGACAGGTTCATACACAGAAATCTCTGCCTCCCACATAACTCACTCACATGCTCAACTGAACCTGAGGAATAACATTGGCAAGAACCCTAAACACATGTGGCAGAGGATTACCAGGAAGCCCCATGAAAACTAAAGGCCCACAGCTTTGGGAGATTTCAAATGGCCATCTGGTCTGAAGAATATTAGGGTATTTCCTCTAAAGTCCACAAAAAATTGCCATGTCTTTTATTGCCTCTCACTTAAAAAAAGGGCTTGGTTTTGGAGGGCACCCTTTGGAGGAAGCATAACCAGTATTTGAGGGTCCTACTCCCCTCCATTTATGGACTAATGTGGGAAACTGAGTTGTGAGTAGATTTTGAAACATATGTCTAGGGACTTATTGACCAGTAAAATGGAAATTGAATGTCTGTTTCAATGGCTGGCCCTTGAGAATGAATAATGTTCCAAATCCAAATGACGATCTCAGGATAAATATCCAGGTTTGTGAAGGAGAGCCATGCTTTATTCTGCGTGTAAGTTTTACTTTAAGAAGGAGTGCTTACATCTTACTTCCTGCTGAAATTTCTGAGACAAAACACACCCTGTGAGCATGCAGCCTGGCGTTCTCATCATGAACTGGCTACACGCGAACACAGCAGACCATAATATGGAAATGGCTTGTGAGACTGTAGATTTGAGTAAGTTCATAAAGCACAGCTAAAAGACTCCAGTGACATCCTCTACTCCTCTATTGTTCCCCCACCAATTTACATTCATGATATCACAGGGTGTTCCTTGTGGAAGGCTGATTGGTAGATGGTTCTGCCTGTGACTCTGACTCCAACATGAGTTGACTGCTATGTAGCTACAGTCTGACTCAAAGGCAAAGTGCACTCTCCATGTGGAGTGAGTATGAGGACATTCCAACATCTATTTTTTGTCTGCAGGAGAGATGGAGAAACCACAGGTGTATATAATTCATGAGTAGAGCATTGATCTGATGATGACACATTGGGAAAGAACAGATTGGATGACTAGTGGCAAAAGAAGATGGGAGAAGTATACCAATGAACTGCTACTCCAAGTGGACACGGTGTGGAGTCTGAATATTCACTAAAGGCCATCTTACTTGGAGGAGACTTTCAGTAGTCAGATGGATAAGAAGACATGTCCTGTGTGTTTCCTGGAAGATTCTTTGGACCTGTTCGGTGGACATGTGTACAGACTGGCCCAGAGAGCAGTGAAGAAAGCTGTCTCTGGATTCCATGACACTTACTTTCTGTAGGAACCACTCAGCTACTCAGGAGCAATCACCTTACAACCTTGACCTCCACAAACTGAGGCTTTGCTAGCTGAAAAGTCACTCATTCTAGATATCAGGATTTTTTTTCCATATTGATAATATTTATACAAACTCTATCTCTCATGGTCTGAAAGTTCACATTTAAAATTCTGTTATCTCACACATAACTTCAGGAAACTGACTGTAAAGTCAAAGTGTTACACAACAAGCTACTGCCTGTGAACTTTGTAGACATTGCCATTTCCCATAACTTAAAAGCAGTTACCCTGTTACAATGGCCTGATGAGACTCAATTAGGGCGCCAATACAGTGGCAACATCCTGAAAATGGTGTATGCTTTGAACCAGCAACCAGAGATCCATGTTGTGGGTTACGTTAGGTCTCCAAATATGTCAACATTCCAGCTCCCAGAACCTGTGATATAGTCTTATCAGGAAATGTGATCTTGGGAAATCTAAGCATGATGAAATTACATTGGATCACAGTATGCTTAATCCAATGTGCCTGATATTCTTGTCAGAATTGGAGAGGGGATGCAGATGTGTATTCAAAGGGAATACCAGGTGATAACGCAGGCTGGGTTGAGGTTACTTAACAACACACCCAGAAAGGAAAAGGAGAGCCAGCAACCAATGTAAACCAGGAGAGAGACATGAGCTGGTTCCTTGCTCATAGCAGCCTGGAGAACTGACCCAATTAGCATCCCTGCAGAACCAGGACAGAATGAACTTCAGGTTTTAAAGTCACCCACTGATTTGTGGTGATTTGTAGTGACACAGGCAGATGAACACAGGCAGCAAGAGCAATATCGTAGAGGTAACAGTAAAGGACTCAGGCCCTTTTGAATTAAATATTAGGTTGTCTGGCTAGGCAAAGAACCCTAACTCAGAGACATAAATAGGTGAGATAAATGTCCACTATAAATGCACATCACTAGTTACAGAATTGATAGCTATGGCAGTCTTTTCTTTCTTGGATAGGTGTATGTTTGCAGGTGTGTGTATCCCTTTAAACTCTTCAGTGGGGAATGTGGATATATGGAAGCAGAATATAGTAAATTCAGGCAGATAGTCGGTCCTCTCTCTGCATTAGTCTGTGTCTGCAGATTCAACCAACCACGGATAGAAAATATTCCAAACGTTGCCTGCAAAGAACATGCACAGACTTTTTCTCTTGTCGTTATTTCCCGGTGTGATGGCTACTTATACGCCATTTGCTTTGTGTTAGGTATTGTAAGTCAGTATAAATTATTTATTATATAGGAGGCTATGCCTAAGTTTTATATGCAAACACTACACCATTTTATATAAGGGCCTCGATCATGTGTGGATTTTGGTATGCCGAGGGTCCTGGAATCAAGTCCTTGCAGATACTGAGGGATAACTCTATCTAGTGCACAGGAACAAAGTTTAGCATCAATTGCATCACAACATGGCCACTTAAAGAAGAACTGGGTGGTGATGGTGATAGTGGGGTGGGGATGGATCCCTGCTATCTCCTTGCAGGCCCTAACTAACCTACTCATGGAGATTTCCATGTGACACCTGGTCCTTACTCACCCAGTCCTGAACAATACTTACTGTTCACTGAGACGGGGTCTACGTATTGTGAAAATAGTGAGATAAACCTTCCAGGGACTCCTTTGCGTGACCCTCACAAGCCTCCTCCATCCCCTCATTCATCTGAACTAAAACACCAATTCCTTCTAGCCTGTAAGATTCCTTACACTTGGGCCTGGCGCGGTGGCACAGTGCTTAAGGTCCTCGCCTTGCACGCCCAGGGTCCCATATGGGCGCCGGTTCTATCCCGGCAGCCCCACTTCCCTTCCAGCTCCCTGCCTGTGGCCCGGGAGAGCAGTCCAGGACGGCCCAGGGTCTTGGGACCTTGCAACCGCGTGGGAGACCCGGAAGAGGCTCCTGGCTTTGGATTGGCATAGCATCGGCCGTTGCGCTCACTTGGGGAGTGAATCATCGGATGGAAGAGCTTCCTCTCTGTCTCTCTTCTCTGTATATCTGCCTTTCCAATAAAAAAAAAATAATAAAAATAAATCTTTAAAAAAAAAAGATTCCTTACACTCAGAAACTTGAATGTTACTTTGTAACTCTTTCCTCCCAGGATGCTTCCTTCCACTTACACAGAAAACCACTGATTTCTAAATGCTGTGCTCGTATATAATCCTTCCTTAAGGCTCTATGGACTCATACCATCCAGTTTCTGCTTAATTCTTCTGCTTTCATTTAAGAAGATTTTAGTTCATTCCTTAAGATTTCTTCCATCTGGCTGGAAATTCTTCCTTCTAACCGCCCTCCCCCCGCCACTGAAACTGACAGGTGGCTAAGTCATATTATTATTCTCCAAAAACATTTTTATTATTGTTGTGCACCACCACTCCTACTGGGGCTGCCAGCCCTGGCTCTATGATTGCAAGAGCAGCTCTGGGTAATTACAAAGATGACGCTGTGCGATAAGCGCTAACTGCACTCCAGCTGCTGCACTAAGTCCTTTTCATGGATCACCTCCTTCCTATAAACCTCATGAAAGCCTCATGAGAAGCTGCTGTCATTATTCTCCTTTTATGTGTATGGAATCTCATGCTTAGAAAGTTGAGCAATTTTCCCGCAGAAAACTCCAATTCACTTCTCAAACAAATGGCTTTAACCATAGGAGATCTAAGCTGGGAAGGTATTTTGGAGGTCTGAGGGTCCTAAAACTTTGGAATGGCTGACCCCCCCCCACCCCCAGATTCATGGAACTGTCCTGGTTCTTAAAGGACTTCTGCCAAATTTAATCCCTCTAGATTCTGAAGTCATTTCCTTTTCTTCGAGGGATTTTAGTTTCAGACAGAAGTGATGTATGCAAAGATCCACATTTTTGGGTTCACTGGCAAAGCTGCAGGATGGGGAAAGGGCTTTTATTTTCAAATTTATTTTTTATTTTTTTATATTACATTTCATTTTATGACACAGTTCCATAGGCTCTCGGATTCCCCCAACCCCTCCCTGTACCCCACCCTCCCCATGGTGGATTCCTCAACCTTATTGCAGTATTACAGTTCAAATCCAGTCATGATTCCTTCATTGCAAGCATGTACCATGCATAGAATCCCAGCATCTTATTGTCCAGATAAATTCAACAGTTTCTTGGGGAGACCATCTCTGGTCTTAAAGCAGAGCTGCCAGAATATCGTCCTGACCAATTAAAAGCCATAACGTAACATCAACAACAGTTTCCAACATTATGGAGTTAATTGACAGGGTATTGAGGGACTGATATGTTAGAAAATGCAAGTTCTTAACCACATCATGTGACTACCTCATTGACATTTCTATTTTGGTTTATACTCAACCGGCTGCTATACACCTTAAAATGGCTATAGGGTACTATTGAGCTGTCTCGTGCCTGTTTTCATTTTATTATTCAGCAGTTTATAGTGTTGAAGCATAATTTTTACTAAACTTGGCGATTTTAGAATAGTCCAAACTGGCTTATAACTCTAACAGCGTATATGTCAACAGTTGAGGCACAGAACAGTTTTAAGAGGGGTATGCAGAGAAATCTTCAATACCCCAGTGAGAAGTAACTTCAGCCAGGATCTATAAGTTTACCATCTTGTTATGATTTGATTAAAGAATAGAATAAGCAAAAAAGAAAAGAAAAGAAAAGAAAAGAAAAGAAAAGAAAAGAAAAGAAAAGAATAAGCACAACCAACACAATGATTCCAGAAGCCAAAATTATATATTAGCAAATGTTTACATTTTATTTGCTCCCATGAAATGCGCCTCTCAACATCCTTGAGAAAGCATGGAAAATAAAGCAGAAAAATGTGAAAATACACCATCAGCAAAGAAGATGAGGCTCTTATTCCAGCTCTTCCCAGTACTGCTTGACCTTTAGCTAAAAATGATCAGTCTCCCCTGGATGAATGGACAAAGAGCCAGCAAACAGGGACTTTGTGCTGGTGGAGGCCAAAGCGTGCCTTCAGTTCCACCTCTCTCAGGCAGCATGAGTTTTGATCCTAATTTATGAATCTGTATCCTGAACTCCCACTACTCTGTGAGGCTGTCCTTGATGCAGCCTTTCCGGTAGTGCCCATCAAGCCTTCTTCATGCGAAGAACAGAAGGCAGGCCACGTGACTTCCCCCAGCTTCAAAGAGCAAATACTACAGAAGAGGCTCGTTCAGACGACTTTTTACTTCACAGGGCCTCTGTAAACATTTATGAAAGAACATTTGCTCCAGTTCTGACCTGAACAGAATATTTTGTGTGATATAATGCATGAAATTCACTTTATGAAAACGTTATTATTCTGGATAAAGACTTTAGAATTTTTATGAAACTTCTAAATATTTATTTGTTTTTTCTTGGAAAGTCAGATTTACAGAGAGAAGGAGAGATAGAAAGATGGATCTCCCATCCACTGGTTCACTCTCTAAGTAGCTGCAGTGGCCAGAGCTGAACTATTCTGAAACCAGGAGCCAGACGCCAGAAACTTCTTCTGGGTCTCCTGCACAGGTTAAGAGTACCAAGGCTTTAGGGCATTCTTGACTGCATTCCCAGGTCAGAAGCAGGGAGATGAATGGGAAGTGGAGCAGCTGGAACATGAACTGGTGCCCATATGGGATCCCAGCACACGCAAGGCAAGAACTTTAGCCACTAAGCTACCATATCAGGCCCTGCACAACTGTTTTTTAAAGCTTATGCATTCATTTATTTGAAAAGCAGAGTGACAAAGAATGCACACACACACACACACATACACACGGATCTCTCTTCCAGGTCATTCCTCAAATACCAGCTAGGCCTGGACCAGGCCAGAGACATGAACTCAGTGTGATCTCCTACAGAGTGACCAAAGCTTAAATACTTGTCTCATCACCAATTGCCTCCTGGGCACATTAGCAGGAAGCTGGACTGCAAGCATAGAATATCTAGGGCTTGAGCCAAGCATTCCTGCATGGGATGCTGGCTGAGCCAAAATGCCTGCTGTCTTTAGCATTTTTATGCAATATTTCAGAGGGGTAATCATTCTCCTATACTCTGACAACCTGCTGTGTTGACTCCCAGCAACCCTAGCTGGTTCTCAGTGCTGGAAAAAGATTCTGCTGTTACTATGTCAGCAACTCTTTAACCAATGTTTTCTACAAAATTCCCTGCCAAAATCAGTCTGCAAATTAACTTCTTGGCAATCTCATCTCTTACAGTATGCATTCCTCATAGCATATTACGAAAAGGAAGGAATGAAACACAGTTGATGCCCTTTATAGAGTCCTTGCTGTTTACAATCACTTGCTGCTATCTATTAGTTTAAACTCATCCCTTGTCAAGTCAAGACTGTGTGGAAACAATGGCATCCCTGTTTCACAGGTGGTGGAGCAAAAGGTAGAGATGGGTGTTATCTGTTCAAATGCTCATGGACTACGTGCATTGGCCTTGGGTCTCATTTAAATCCTAATTTGTTTTCAAAATTAAGTGTTCTAGACTCTGTCTGCTACATCCCAAGTGCGTGCAAAGGTTGTTTATAAGTCATTGTTGACTTCAGGAATGGAAAGCAGAAACAAATGCCTTCGTGAATATTCAGCCCTGTTGGAAGTCAAAATGCCTGCAGTGTACAAACCTGTTGTGGAACTTTCTGCTTGCTTCTGAGCCAAGGACAGAACAGAGTACAGACATTGCCTATGGACAGACAGCAGCTGAAGAGCATGGAATGCGGGTATTTGGATGTGAAACATTAGGGGACTTTTCCCTGTCCAGAAGAGAAGCAGTAACACACCCACAAAACTGTACAACCATGACTTCCAAACATAACACGCTAGGAGAGTGTTGACAGAATGTCAACAAAGGCTTTGGCTCAGCCATCTAATGGCTTTTCATTTTGTGCCTTTGAGCTCCACTGAGGAGCTGAGATGGGCAAAATCTAGAAGTCAGGCAAAGAGCTTATCTAATTTCTTCCCACAAACTCTGAAACTGAGTAGAAATGAGCCAAACTGGAGTGACAAGATGCAATTGTGATCCTCTGGGAACCAGCCTGATAGCCTATCATTTGACTGCTGAGAAAAGGTGGCAGAAGCAAGAAGGCCCTTCAAGGACCTTGGTATTCAGCCTGGCAAAGTCCACAGTAAGAATGCTGAATGAGGCAGAACTTCCTTGGAAAAGTGTTGAATCAGTGAATTTCAATGAAATAGCCCTCAGAGGCATAATATTTAGTGATTTCAGCTTGAATTATTTATTGACTACTGGGCAGTTTGTGGCTTTAACATTTTATTAATATGGCACCAGGTCATGCGAGAAAGTTGTAGCCACTGGGAAATTTCCCAGCACATTCTTCTGTTACCAATACGACACTTGGAGGACTGAAACTCTTACCATGTCAGGTTGTCTACAAGCCATTGTTATGGGATCTACAATCTCATAGTTATGGAAGGCTGACTACATGCAAACACAAGTGCTTTGCAAAGTTTGTGGGAAACAGAAAGAAGAGATAATGCACATTTTCTGTGAAATTTTCAGATTTGCTACTGTGTATACTTTTATGCATATGTGTGTGTAATTTGCTCATGTGATTGTGGAGAGTAGGATGTGCAAATTAATGTTATACATGACATCCAAATGCAGACTTTTAGAAAGTTCTTTATTGGAGGATTACCTTATTGGTTCTATCTAGGCATTTAGATGATTGGATGAGACCTATTATGAAGGGAAATATGCTTTGCTGTTAATCTCAGCCAAATTGTTTTCTCGGTAATACCTGCAGTAATGTTTGAATAACTGTCTAACACACCATGCCCTAGTTAAACTGACACAAAAACTAACTGTAATGACAAGCACTTTTGTCAACTTTGTCAACTTCATATTCATGCACATTTTTGAAAGGGATCATAGCATGGCCTTTTTTTTCTGCCGAGCGTTCTAACAGCTGTTTTGTGTGCAGCTTAAATCACGTGAACTGTTTTCTCAGATGAGGAGGCGAAGTCATTGGATGATGTTTTCTTCTCTCCTTTCTGTACCATGGCTTACACCCCTTGATGGGAAGTTTACGTTACTTAAAAACTAGAGGTGTGTAATGTCAGTGCGTTGTATGTTACAAGGTAAAGAATAAGAGAATGAAGAAAACAAAGAAAACACACAGACACTCCTAACAAAATGAGGAGGAAACAGTCGTGACATTTACAACCCTCCTTTACGTAATTAGTTATGTGATCATAGCTGACATTTATACCTATCTGTTTCACTACCCATTGTGCATTCATTTTACCGGGGTTCATCTTATCTCTTTTCTTGTTAAGATGACTCACAGCTTCAATCCTGAAGATTCTGAACCATTAGATTAGGTTGCAGTTTTCTATTGATTTTAATCACAAGATTGAGTAATACCAAGAGCTGGCCTAAGGGATCTCTTCTATTCCAGATAAACTTTTGCTTATCTCTGTTGTGGAGTAGCACACTATTTCTCTTTGGCAATCAGGATAAATCAATCCAGTCAGCACATTGATTTCTATCTTTGCAAGTTGTTGCAGAAACATGAAGAGCCCACATTGTCTTGGTACAGTCTTAACTTGTGGTTCGGCAGAAAATTGCTATGTGGCCTGGTAGAAACATCTTCCCTGTGGAACTAGCTGTTCAGATCATAAAGCCATGAGCACAGAAAGCAACACTGGTTGGTAGATCACAAGTGGTAATGGTGAGTGGTGACATTCCCAATCACACCCTTTGGGTCCTGAATTTGTGATTCTTGGCAATGGGATTGGATGCTGATTTAGAACATATACACACTTGTGGGGAACCTTACTCTAGCCCCCGTTACTACCCAACTCAGACTGTAATAGCATCTTCAAAGAGTTATCCCATTGTTTTTTGAGCCAGATACTTCTGGTTGCTGCCAAATATAGTTAAGAGCAGGAACCCATATCTGCACATTTTTATGTTGTAGTTCCTTAATCAGAGATAATATTGTGTAGAGTAAGTGGTGGATAAGATGTTCTGTAAGTTTAAAAATTATAATTTTGGCTGAAACATTATGTTCAGAGAAGGTAAATGCATAGCTATAGGACATGTTTATTTCAGTAAGATCAAAGTGGTACACCTTATATGGAGTAGGCGTAATGTAATCGACACTCATCAGGTAAGTGAATGAATATACTGGGGACTGATGCTGTGTCAAACCATCAGCATTCTTTGCTGCTGCAGATTCAGCACCTGGTGGTGGCCATAATCAGGTCAGCCTTGAAAAGTACAATATAGGATGCTGACCCATGTGAAACCTCCATCCCGGGCACAATACTTGCCCATTTGGCAATAACAGACATGCATGGAAAAACAAACTGATGGTAACCAAAGAATGATTAAACTTTCTCTCTGGCAGAAAGACGTTTTGGTGAGCACTGACATGGGATACACATGCATCTTTTTTTTCCTGTTCAAAGAGATGATCCACATACCTCTCCCCCAGATTTCCTTGTCTCCAATTTTTTTTATCATGTTCTTTTAACTTCTTATCATTCAACCAAACTATTGACTAAATTTTATTACTAGTAGGGGTTTCCTTCATTGTTTTATTTCAAGAAAGCAAATACTGTATTTATTCCAGAAGGCAAATATTGTGCTCCAATTACATATTTTTGGTTCAGTGCCTGCATATCCTGCAGATTTTTCTATAAACCAGACTTAAGGCTTCTGTTTCACTGTAATTAACTTTAGGGCACTCCTCATGAGACTACAGACACAGACTGCAAGAAGGGTTGTTGTGGTACAAGTGATATATATTTTGGCTTCTTCTCTATAAAACACACTTGTGCCTGCAGGGCTTACTTGAGGTCTTAGTTTGTACAACCCCACCCTCTTCAACTAGAATTATAATTGTTCAAATACAATATTGGCTTTACTTGTAAGAGATTGAAGAGAATACTTGGTTCCAACTAAGATGATGGAAATTCAGGGTGGCCTGGTCATTTGGTGGACCATGGTTTAGTGTTCAGTCTCTATTTGGAGGGCCCAATGGCAGGTAAAGAATTATTTATGGAAAGAGGACTAGTTATCCACAGAGGATGGCAGAGCCTTGCTCATACGTCCTAAATCTCACCACCATTATTCACCTCGAGGAATCTGCAACCAGCAATAACAGCATTCCTATATGCCACTGACACCTCAAGTGCCACTAGATGGGCTTGATCATATTGCCCAAGTGTTCATGCAACTTGCAAGACAGCAAAGAACCTTTTCCTGTTCTGAGCCCCACTAAATATTAGCATCTTTGTGAACCACTTTGTAAATGGATTGGAGTAGCACACTCAAATGAAGAAAGGATCCTCTCTCTTGAGTTTAGGAGAGACTATATGCTCTTCCCCTTTCTAACTTTGAAGGGAAATCCCAACATGCCCCACATCATAGGTATTTTGCTAGATTTACATGCCCTTGTGTCTTTATTAGATTTATTTCTTATCCTCTTTCAGTCAATTGAATTACCAGTAAGTCTGTATTAGTTGCCAGTTCTTAGTCCATACAGTTTAACATCATTAATATAATGGGCCAATATGATACCTTGTGGGAAAAAAAATGTGATATGATCTCCATGTGCTGATTATGACAGGATTACAGAGGTGCTATACTACTGAAGTGGGATATGCAAGCTAGATTGCTGACTTTGCCAGCTCAAAGTCAACTACTTCTGGTGGTCATTTTAAACAGACACTGGAGAAAAAAAATTACCAGATCATTAGCTGCATATGAATTATGAAAGAATATGGTAATTTGCCTGGACAATGAAACCACATCTAAAAAAGCAGCTGCAATTGCAACCACAGCTTGATTAAGCTTTTGACAACTCTTTTCCAAGATCTGTTTGTCTTGACCACATATTTAGCAGGAGTGTTGAAAGAGGAGATTGGTGGTAATGGTGGTGGCAGGGGTGGGGGTAGGGGCTAGAGATGAAGAGGTGAGGGGGTTGCCACTGAGCGACTAGAATTCCTACATCTTTCACACCCTGGTTATGTCAGTAACCAGAAATCTCTCCAGAAATGAGGCATTGCTTTTGATTTACTTTTTTGTTTAACGTACAGGCTTCCACTGGCCTTCCGAAACAAGATAGCTCCCACTCCTTGGTTAGGGAACCAACATGGGGATTCCATCAGTTCCTGACATGTGTTTTCCAGACATGCATTCTGCGGCTGAATAAAGCATATAGTGTGGACTTGAGAGCCCTCTGGGCCCACTGAGACAGATGTCAGACAGAAGTCTGTCGATTACCCATCTTCCAGATGCCTCTTCTCTGACTGGAGAGATGGAATGGACTGGGGGGAGTGTGATTGTGCAGAGGATTCACATCTGCTGGAATTAGTGTCCATTCACACTCAGTGTCTGATCTCCTGTCACTCTGGTAGAAGACCACCAGTTGTACTGAGGAAGTCTGGAAGAGAAACAAGCTGTCTTAAAGTCCTTTAGCAAAGTGACTGCTTTCCCCTTCATTTAAAAAGAACTGTATCATGGACACCAGCATACCAGGAAGTGAAGACATGTTGAAATATGCATCTTTACTCCCAATGAAAATGTTATATATGCCCTGACAATAAAATACTAGATTTTCTACCATTGTCTACACCTACAATGTCATGATAAATTTAACTAGCAGAATGTTGGATTTATGAATGTTGCTAAAGGGACTATACTATTGCATAATATAGGGGGCAAATAATGTGTGGTGGGTTAGGATAGGGAGGGTGAAAAGGGAAGTGGAAGGTGAAACCCTTTAAAATTATATCATGGAAAATATTGATAAGAAAAGATCTTTGTACACTGGCTTGAGAATGGGAGTGATTGAGAGATTATGACTCTCTGACTTTATAATTCCAGTTAGAATTTTGTTCACCTAGAGTTTTTCTGTTTGTACAGATAAGAAACTGTAAAGTTTTCCCACATGCTTCCCATGTTCAATCAGCCATTTGCCTCAGGTCTGTGTAGGTCAGGCTATTTTGATTGCTGCATTGGTTTTGCTGTCCATTATAATAACCATGCCCACTTGGGTTATGGTAGAGTGCTACCACTTGACCCCTGCCAACCTGGATGCAATTATTCCCACTGCATTTAGTTTTACAAATTCTATGGCTAGAATTCCTGTTGTGCTAATTGTAGTTCTTACTGACAGAAAAGCAAATACCAAGCACTTCATGATTCTGTGGGTCCTCACAAATCCATTCATCATAATCATGATCAAAAATGTAATTTCTAGGCCTTCTTAAGGTGTGTAAGTCTTACACTTTTCTAATTCTACTGAAGCTTTAAATCCCTTCTGTGTCAATGCAAAGCAAACTACCTCTTTAACTGGTTTTCTCCTTAAAAATATAAACTGAATTTTCTCCATTCCCTGTCCTGAAATGTCCCCTCCTTTGCTTTAATCATGTGCTGCCTGATCATAATTTTGAGTTCCTTCCCCCCCTCCCAGGAAATCTGATTAGGACTTAGGACTGGGTTGTGTGTGTTCAATACGATTACAGTGAAACCAGAACAAGGGTTTATTCAGTCAGGATTCAGGAACAGAATCTCATCTCACTGTAAACTGTCCTGATTCCAACACCCTCAAGTTAAAATTTCCCTAACCAGAGTTTCCACACACAAGGATTTTCTACCTAATTCATAAAATGTTCCTAACCCTCAGACTGGTGAAGCAGATTGGAGTCATAACTCCTATCTCTTTTTCTAACAGGTTAGCAAAGTCATTCTCTTCTTGCTAATTCCTACCTCATTATCTGGACAGTTAACAAAGCCAGTCTCTTCTAAGAAGACTGGTATCAAGGGTGATTTTTTTGTGCACATTAAACAACAAACTGAACACACTGTCAACCAAACTGTTAGAGGCCTGTCTAACCTTCACATTACAATATATTTTTAAAATATTTATTTATTTTTACTGGAAAGTCAGATACACAGAGAGGAGGAGAGACAGAGAGGAAGATCTTTCTTCTGTTGATTCACTCCCCAAGCGGCTGAGCCGATCCAAAACCAGGAGCCGGGAGCTCTTCCAGGTCTCCCAAATGGGTGCAGGGTCCCAAGGGTTTGGGCCATCCTCGACTGCTTTCCCAGTCCACAGGCAGGCAGCTGGATGAGAAGCGGGGCTGCCAGTATTAGAACCAGCACCCATACAGGATCCTGGCGCATTCAAGGTGAGCACTTTAGTGGCTAGGTTACAATACTGGGCCCCACATTACAGTATTAAATGCTTAGTGGGAATCTCTGCTTAGTGGGAACATAAGGATGATTTCATTCTGAACCAACCTCATGTTCCTTCTCCCGTAAGCCCACAATCTTAATAACTATTCCCACACATGTTCCCCAAACTTCTCTGTGTATAAATAAAAAAATTCAAGTGTGCCGTAATGCAGTATGACTTTTCATGATTCATACTCTGTATCCTACTTTTAGCAACCTGCTGGACCTAACTCTAATTATGGTTCTAGAAGTAAGGAGGGGTAGTAGAGATGGATCCTGAGGATAATCAGCATTGTCTTGCTTGGCAGCTATCTCTAGTGGAACACTGAAAAGTAAGGTGACTTGCTCGGGCTGGCGGTAGAGAGATCATTTCAATGGAAACTGAGAAAACTGTTTCTGATGGCAGAGCGTTCATTAGTGTTTGGGGGATCGATGGCCCCAGATTCATCTGGGTCTTTGCTCATGTGCACATCGCCACTGTCAGGATGCTCTCTGGGGTCCCTAAATTAATTTAAACATAAAAAGACTCAGTACCAGGAACACTCTTGGGAGAAATAGGAATAGACATAAAAATGGCTTAAACCCAAATTGAAGTGTGCTCTCTATATTTATAATGCAGGGCATCATGCCCATTTTCATTCTTAATTAAAGTTTTAAAAATGCCCTTTGTTAAAATTAAAAAAAAAATCAATCCACTGTCTGCCAAGATTTGTCTTCCTGGGACTTGTCACTTTACTATGACTTTTGGCTTTGCTGATTTTCTGGCCATATTAAATTCATTTCATTATTCTTGTTTTCAAATTGGTGCTATAGAGCTATGCTAACTCCTATTAGTGTTTTCTAATAACAGGTGTCATTAAAAGACGCCCACATAAATTTCAGGGGGAAAATGTCAACACAATCAAGGATAGGATCCAATTTCTTCTATCTTCTACTCAAGCTGATTCTTAAATAGAGATGTACTCAAATTATGAAGTTGATTTGAAGGAAAAAGAGGATGTTGAAAGACAGCTTCATAATTGCATCAGAGTTTTCACAATCTGCCATTTGGTATGGGGAAAAACTCTCATGCACTGTTTTGTGGTTTTGCTCACATCAAATGAAAACTGTATTTTCTTTTCCTTCATAATGTAATTTTTTGGTCCTGTGTTCCATTTCTTGCAATACTCTGTATTTTACCAACACTTACAAAGTGTTAAAATGTTTTAATAACCATTTTATATACAAACTGGTCTCTGGGTTATAAAATTTATGTTGGGTCGAAACACTGAGTTTAATAGATAGTATATAAAATTAAACAAAATTACTTTGAGACCATGAGCATAAACCAAGTTCAATTCTGTAGTGATATATAAGATGAACTCAAAAGCAACGATGTTCATCAACTGAATTCCACGGACATTTACAGGATGCCTCACTGAGCAACATCATCAATACATAAATGCTGACATGGCGCAGTCTCTGCAAATGCCCACAACCGAGGAGGGCATCTTGGGGAGGGCAGGTCTGCATTCACAAGTCAGCTTTGCTGTCTGCAGTGTGGATTTCAGAACAGGCCTGTTGCCAGGCAGGAATCCCAGCCTGGGTCTGAAGATTTCTCGATGTTGGTTCTTCCATCCAAAATATATTCCAGGGTATCTTGGTGGAAATATCATCCTATAGGTCCAATGACAAGGCATGCTGGCTTCAGTCCAGATCAGGGGTCTGTCTTGTAACTCAACTACAATCCTTTAACCTGGAGTTTGAGAGCCTGCCAGCCTGCCAAGGAAGATGCAGGGAGGCCCAAGGAGAACCATGGAGGCCCAATGAGGCAGGCTTTCTAGCCTGGGTCCCACATTAGTTGCTACCAACACTATTTAGTTGGTAGCCCTATAACTTGCTACCAACACTATTTAGTTGTACTCTGAGACTCCATCTGCCCAGAATCCTGCCCAGAGACACACATATCTACATTACTAGGGAAGGTTTGCCATTCTCAGTCTTCCAACAGATATTGAAGTAGTTTTGTAATTTTGCTTCAGTTCTTTCCACATGTGGTGTGAGAACAGTTCTGCCCACCCATTGTCCCAATGGGGCCCGTGTTTACCCATGCACCATAATGTAGGCTTATTAGATTTGCTACTTCACTTTCTAAATGACTCCATAAAACACACAAGCCCTTTCTATGGTCTGAAAACAGTTGTGCCTCTCTAAGGAGCCACACAGTGACTCAACAGAAGTCATGCCAAAGGCTCAGAGGCTCCCACATCTGGAAACATATCTGCAGTCCACAGATCCCATAGGCTCTAAACTGGACTGTCCTAGCACCACTTGTATTGTCCAAGGTCATGGAAGGAAAACTATGCCTGTTGGAGTCCCTGGTAACAAGTCTACCAACCACTGTGGATCCAGTAGCAGAATTATGCTTCATCCCCAGCTCCACTAGATCTTAGAGGTAATTACACAAGTCAGAGTAAACAGCAGGAGTTCATAACCTGCTGTCCAGCAGCACCAGAATACATACAATGCAAGAGGAACACTGTCCAGAGCAAATCACATCTGGACTGCAGAGCTGGTCCTAACACACTAGACTGAAAGAGTATCAAGTATCTTTCACACCACAGTGACATGAAACTGAAAGTATTCACAAAACTTACATTTGTTAAAGAATTAATAAGCAGAATATATAAGGACCTTAAGAAGCTCAAGTTAGCAAACGGCTCAAGGATATAAACAGGCATCATCAAAGGAGGAAATACAGAAATAACAAAAGAGATCATATCAAGCTAAAGAGCTTCTGCAGTGCAAAGTAGATAAAAATTAAAAAATAAATAAATAAAACAAATAAAATATTTATAATAAAGAGGCAACAGAGAGAATGTGAGAAAGTATTCAAAAACTATACATTTGTTAAAGAATTAACAACCAGGGCCCAGCGCGATAGTGTAGCGGTTAAGGTCCTCGCCTTGAACGTGCCAGGATCCCTTATGGGCGCCGGTTCTAATCCTGGCAGCACCACTTCCAATCCAGCTCCCTGCTTGTGCTCTGGGAAAGCAGTTGAGGACTTCCCAGAGCATTGGGACCCTGCACCCACGTGGGAGACCCTGAAAGAAGTTCCTGGCTCCTAGCTTCAGATCGGTGCAGTACCGGCCATTGCGGTCACTTGGGGAGTGAACCATTGGATGGAAGATCTTCCTCTCTGTCTCTCCTCCTCTCTATAGATCTATCTTTCCAATAAAAAATGAATAAAAACAAAGAATTAACAACCAGGATATATTAGGAGTTTAAGATAAAATCATAGCAAGTAACACAGGAAACACATTAAAGATATGAACAGGCATTTTCAAAGGATAAAATACAAATACTTAACAGATACCTGAAAATATGGTGAGAATCACCAGGGAAATGCAAATACAAACCACAGTGAGGTTTGTATGGTTAGAATGGCTATCATCCAAAAGTAAAATAAATAAATAAATGAATAAGCAAACAAACAAACAAACAACACTGGAGAGGATGTGGAAGGGGGGTAAGTATCCCAATATGCTCTTGGTAGGCATGTAAACTCATGCAGTCATTGTATATGCAGTATGGAATCTCCTCTGAAATCTGAGATTATAGTTACCTATAGCCATTCTACTCCTGGGAATTTATCCTAAGGAAACGAAATCAAGTTATGGGAGGCTTATCTGTACTGCTATGTTTATATCAGCTCAACTTGCAATAGCTAATGTATGGAGTCAACCTTGATGTTCATCAATGGATCACTGGAAGAACATGATTTATATATATTATATATATATATATATATATATATATTAAACATTACTCTGCCATAAAGAGTGAAATCCTATCTTTCACAATGAAAGGAATGATGTCAGAAATCATTATTCCCAATGAAGTAAGCAATAAAAAGTAAGTTTGTAAAGTAATGCTGAACAAAATTAATTCATGGAATGACACAGATTTTGTTAATCATGAATTTGATATGGGTTTACATACAGAATGCTTAAACTGTTACAAGTCAGTAAAAAGAACTACAGTGATGGTTTACTTAAAAATCAGTAAGTGTCCTGAAGAAACATTTACACAAAGCAGAAATGTTCATGAAGATTAATCAGATCACTATTGAGGAAAATCAAAGGAAATTTTCAATAAGACATTGCCCCAGTTGTGCTAGGATGGTTTTAATCGGGAAGACAAGAACTAACATGCCAGCAAAGACATAGAGGGAAAAAAAAGGATTGTCTGTCATTGTTGGAGGGGATGGAATTAGTATATTCACTATGAAAAATAAGAGTTCATGAAAATATAATAAATGAAATATTTCTTTCAAGTGTCCTAATTCAAAGCATGTATCTACAGAACATAAAAATACCCACATATTCATTGGAGTGCTATTTATAATTTTTTAAAGATTCATTTATTTTTATTGGAAAGTCAGATATACAGAGAGGAGGAAAGACAGAGAGGAAGATCTTCCGTTCCGATGAGTCACTCGCCAAGCAGCTGCAATGGCCAGAACTGAGCTGATCCACTTTCGGGTCTCCCATGTGGGTGCAGGGTCTCAAGGCTTTGGGCCGTCCTTGACTGCATTTCCTGGCCGCTAGCAGGAAGCTGGATGGGAAACGGGGCTGCCAGGATTAGAACCAGCGTCCAGTACTCGCTTCGGCAGCACATATACTAAAATTGGAAAGATACAGAGAAGATTAGCATGGCTGCTGTGCAAGGATGACATACAAATTCGTGAAGCATTCCAGATTTTCAGAACAGATACCCTGTGTTCTCTCTTATAGAAGGAAATCAACATGGAAAGTGTAACTTCAATAATCCAATCCATACTGCCTTTTTGTTTGTTTGTTTGCTTTTTTGGCTGTATCCCATGTGTTTTGATGTTTTTTTTTTTTTAATTTCAGGTTTATTGTTGAATTCATCATGGACTCGTGGATTATATGATGGCATCATTTTTCCCAAGAGACTTTTGTGTTTCCTTTTTGTCAGCCATGTGTTGGTTACTCAGTGACACATTTTTTTCATAGTGCTGTAATTTGTTGTTGTTGTTGTTGTGGCTGTTCTAACTCATACCAGTTGTTGACTTTATTTCATGGCTTCCCACTTATGGAAATGTATAGTGATGGAATACTGGGGTCTATCATATGCAGACATGGGGGTATCATGGAACATGCATTCCTGCTTCCAGACACGGATTCCAAATGAAATTGTTAGACATGTGTAGACAATGGGATGCTGGATTGTCTGACATTGTCTGTACCAACAATGTCGGGGCACACTTAAATAAGAGACTGATAGAATTATGATTCCTTAAGGACTACACTATTGTAACAAAATGGGAAAAATCTGATATGGGGTAGAAGTTTGGGGGGGGGTGGAAATCCCAACCTCTACAAAATAGTACACATAATTCAAAATTCAAAATAAAAATATATTTAATAAAATAGAAACAGCATCCAGATGGGATCCTAGCATGTTCAAGGTGAGGTCTTTAACTGCTGCACTATCGCACCGGGCTCTGCTATTTATAATGTTAAGACATTAAAATCACCCAATTGTCTATTAACAAATGAATAGACAAGGAAAATAAAACTGTAATGAGAGAAATGTATTGCTAAATGTTAATCTGCCCCAGTAGAGTAGGAAATCTGTTCATTTGCAGCAGTGTCTGTGCCCTGGTAGTGCTATGCTATGGTATAAGACAAATGTTGCACGATTTGACATACATGTGCATCCAGTAAGGCTGACAGGGACAGGGAAGGGGCAGGTGGTCCAACTGGTGGGGTGGGGATGGGGTTCCCAAAGGCTGCAGGGCCTATACGGTGAGAAGCGTGGAAAGCTAGATTAGAACATTGTGGCCCTCCAAAGTTCAATCTCATAAAGCATAAGAAAATTTAGGACTTAAAATGTAATGATTGATCATCTTTGTATATGTCTATCAGTTCATTTTAGCTTGTTTTCTTGCCTGCTTATATCTTGTAAGCAATTTGTTTTGTTATTTCCATGAGACTTTGTTTTAATGGTTATTTATTCTTTTTTGTTGCCTATATTTCAAATATCTTTGCTGGTCTGCTGCTTTTATCATTAAGAATGCTCTTTGGCAACTTTCTATCTGATCTTGCGCGTGTGATGTATGGAGTCCTTTGAAGCCTCTTTAATGAGGTTCCCCCATGAACCGCCACGCTTTCCTCTGCTCATGCCCTCCTGTCCACATTTCTGAAGCTGACGCTCATGTTTGCTGCTGTTCGTGTCCTCTGCTCCTGTCCAGTCCTGCTTCCTTTTCTTCCTGGGACTGTCTGAAGGGGATTGTCCTCTCCGGTGATTGCAGTGAGAGACTGATGGGCACCCAGGCCTAAGCTGCAGCATTGCGTAGTAGAACTGATCAAAGATGGTCCTGAATCCCAAGCCTTGTGGGTGTGACACATTTTGTGTATTTGTTCCCGCTGAGTTTTCCAATAGCTACTTTACCCATCAATTTTGAACTGAAAACAAACATGCACAGAAGCTTTAAAGGCCTGTGATGTCTTCCCTCAGGTCCCAGAAAGCCCTCATCCTGCAAGGCTGCTAGTGCTTTGAGCTGTTGAATCGTTGAATCTCTGTGTTCACAGCAGATGGAGTGTACCATCTCGATTTCGATTTTTCATTTATTTCATTTTTTTGCAGTACATACAAAATATTTTCCTTTTTTACTTTATTGCAATGCATTAAAATGCAGAGATGCGCAGCAATTTATAAACTACCAACTCTCTATTGATGTCTATTCATTTTTTTAAATATATTGCTATCATAATGTAGAAATAAGCAATCACACTCTATCCTGATTAAATCAGGTATAATTTCCATCAAAAGTAGAGTGGCAGTCAAAACGAATGGGAATTTTTAGTCTGTGGCAAGGTGGGGCTCAATTTTCTTCCGTTGTGGATCCAGCAGATTGTATTCCTAACAGCAGTGGAGGCAACATAACTTCTCTGATTTTTTTTCCTGCTGTTGATTTTGTATTGTGGCTTTTCATTTAAGAGGAAGTACAGTAACTTGTAATGGAGACTGTCATATCCAGATGTGAGGATACAATGCAGTATGCTTCTCTCCTCCCAGATCAAAATAAACAAAAACAAACACAAACTAAATGTCATTTGTTTTAACCTGCAACTTTAAGTCATGATAAAGTCTCAGCAACTTTACTTGAGTTTTTCTACACACTCCTAAGGCCTTTTTCCTGGTTATTTTTCCTGGTTATTTTTCCTGAGCATTTTGTGGAAGCCTGTCATTGTTTTACACGCAAGGAACAAATGACAGATGTTGATTTGTTAACTTGTTCTTGTTAATTTCTCTATATTTTCAGGAAGAATGTCATTGGGAACAGGACTGTGTCACTGGTTGTTGGCTCCTGCCCCAGTCACCACAGGCACCCGAGGACTGTGTCACTGGTTGTTGGCTCCTGCCCCAGTCACCGCAGGCATCTCAGGACTGTGTCACTGGTTGTTGGCTCCTGCCCCAGTCACCACAGGCACCCGAGGACTGTGTCACTGGTTGGTGGCTCTTGCCCCAGTCACCGCAGGCATCTCAGGACTGTGTCACTGGTTGTTGGCTCCTCAGTCACCACAGGCACCCGAGGACTGTGTCACTGGTTGTTGGCTCCTGCCCCAGTCACCGCAGGCATCTCAGGACTGTGTCACTGGTTGTTGGCTCCTCAGTCACCACAGGCATCTCAGGACTGAACCAGTTGATGCGTTGCTCACTCTCTGTCTTTCTCTTTTAAATAAACGTTAACATTTGAAAGTGCAAAAAAAGATGGATCTGTATTTTTTCTATGTTATTTCACGGTGATTACTAAAGATTTTGTCTCATTAAAAGAAATTATAAATATTCCCTTTTTAAACTATATTCTAAAAGTTTAAATATTGCTGTATTCCTGAAGTCTTTAAAGATTTCTTAAACTTTTCTTTGTGAAAGTGTGTGGGTGGGCATAATGTTTGAGAAACTTCCTTAGTATTTTCTGACTCTTCTGTGAAGATTACTCTGATAGAATTTTCACCTTCATTGAGGTCACTTTTTGAGTATTTTTCCTCCAATGATTTCCTCAGATTCTTTCACATGTTTTTTTTATTGAGAAATTTAATCTTTTGAAAATTAGTTGGCATCATTTCATTTGATTAGTGTTTATGATTTTGTCCATGTTTCTTCTGAATTACAGTCTTCTTGTTTTTTGTTTGTTAAAAATGTAAACTCAGAAATGAAAAAAAAAGTCCTTGTTATTTTAGTTTTTTTTTCTCTTTCCCCCATTTGTACTAGCAAATGGTTTATGAATTCTATTATTAAGGATTGTATTCTGGAATTATAACTTCTAAAATATTCCTATTCAGACTTCATTATTTTTATGTTTACTCCTAGTAGTGTATTCTTTCTGCTTTCCTGAAATATATGGATTGAGTTTTCTGAGTATTATATTAAGAACTGCTATTGTTCCAAATCACAGTGTTTGATATACAGATATTCATTAAGAGCCAAGGAACTTCTGGGTCTCCAACATGGATGCGAGGGCCTATTGCCTGAGCCATCATTCCCTGCTTTCCTAGACCATAAGTAGAGTGTAGGATTGGAAGTAGAATAGCTGGGACTCAAACTGATGCCCGCCCATATGGGATGCTCACGCTAGAGACAGAGGATTAGCCTGAAGTGCAAGCCCTTCCCTCCTTTTGTATTACATTTGGGCAACATTGAAGAACTTTTGGTCAGAATTCCTCTGATTTCTTCAGCACTGCCCCTACCTGGTGACCCTGTGTCTTTTCTCTCCCCCTTCTGTCTCCTGTCAGCAGATGCGGCCAACTCGTTGCTGTTAGCAGCTTTTATTCATAGGCCCAGGCTGTGGTTCTCTGCATAACACCTCATGAGTTTGTTCTGGGGAGTGGTTGGGTGAGAGTATGGAAGGACGTGGGTTTGAGGCGAGGGTCTCCTGGGGCAGCTTGCAGCAAGGTCCCTTCAGGAGTGAAGCCAGGCTGGCTAGGGTCTCAGGAAGCATCAGCCAGCTCCCAGTTTCTCTCTAACATTGACTGAGATGCTTTGAGATTATTGACATTTTCATATTTTGCTTTTAAATGTGTATTATTCCTTATATTTAAGTGTGTTTTTATTTCTCTATGTGTGTGCAGATATTCGTCAGCTTACACTGGTGTTCCATTCTGATACATCCATTGCAGTGGAAAACGCTGACATTGTGAAGGCAGCCATGTGGCCTGGGTCCCAAGTCACAGCGTCTGAGTTTAATTCCCAGCTTCCTGACGTGGCAATCATGAGCAAGGTTCAGGTAGTTGGGTTGCTGCCACTTCTCAGGACTGCATTCCTGGCTGCCGGGTTTGGCAATAGCCCAGCCTAAATGTGAGCATTTAGGGAGTGAATCGGCAAATTTGAGCTCTCCATCCTGCTTTCTATGTGTCTCAGCATCACAAATCAATAAAAACAAGACATCTATTCATTTTAAAAATAAAGTATGAGTTGTATTTGTTGAAAATGCATTCAGTACGTCCAACCATTATAGCCTTGTCTCACCTACCTTGTACAATACGACCGTATCATTTATTTAGCCTACAGTTGAACACCATCATCAAACACAAAGTTTATTTTGTAATAAAGTGTTTAATATATAAGGCAAATGATTGAATACCAAAGTGAAAGCTGGAATGGTTATATAAGCTTACTTTCATCATCACAAAGCAAAAAAACGCTGAAATGAACCATTGTAAATCAGGGACTGTCTACATGTAAATATTCAGCACTTTGGAGGGACACTGGAAGTAAGGAATTACCTTAGTTTACTTTTAATTTACCTATTTGAAAGAGAGAGAGAAAGAGAGAGAGAGAGAGAGAGAGAGAAATGAGAGACAGAGAGAGAAGGAGAAAGGGAGAATCTTTTATCCACTGGTTCTCTCCCCACATGGCCTCAATGGACAGGCTGGGCTGGGTGAAGCCAGAGCCAGGAGTTTTATCTGGATCAGCCCCTCAGGTTGCAGGGGCCCAACACTTGGGCCACTTTCTGCTGTGTTTCCCAGGGCATTAGTTGGAAGCTAGATCAGAGGTGGAACAGCCAGGATACAAACAAGTGTCTGTTTGGGATACTGGTATCACAGGAAGTGGCTCAACCCACTATGTCACAAAAGTTATTATTTTTTTAAACAGAAGCTTGACTTTTCTTTCTTTCCTTTTTTCATGCACTATGTTACAATAGTCATCTTTTTAAAAAGACTTATTTATTTTTATTGGAAAGCCAGATATACAGAAAGGAGGAGAGACAGAGAGGAAGATCTTCCATCCGATGGTTCACTCCCCAAGCGGCTGCAACGGCTAGAGCTGAGCCAATCTGAAGCCAGGAGCCTGGAGCCTCTTCCAGGTCTCCCACACGGGTGCAGGGTCCCAATGCTTTGGGCTGTGCTCGACTGCTTTCCCAGGGCACAAGCAGGGAGCTGAATGGGAAGTGGGGCCGCCGGGATTAGAACCAGCGCCCATATGGGATCCTGGCACATGCAAGGCAAGGACTTTAACCACTACACTATCATGCTGGGCCCACAATAGTCATCTTTAAACAGAAAACACTTTTTTAAAAAGAAGCTTTTATTTTCTAAATTCCTATGCTTATCTTCATGTTGTCTTACGTGAAATGGAGGAAGAATAAGCCTGAGATCATAAATCATAAATTTGATGTCTTAGTGAACGTTTAAAAAATATATTTAAAGTGAGGGGGCAGCACAGTGGTGCAACAGGTTAAATTTCCACCCTGTGGCTCTGGCATCCCTTATGGACACTGGCTTGCATCTCATCTGCTCCACGTCTGGCTATGGCCTGAAAAGCAAGAGAGGATGGCTCAAGTCCTTAGGAACCTGTACCCACATGGAAATTATGATAATGCTCCTAGTTCCTGGCTTTGGACTACCCCAGCTCTGGCTGTGTTGGCCATTTGGGGAGTGAACCAGCAGCTGGAAGACCATTTTCTCTGTTTCTCTTCTCTCGGTAACCTGCTCACGTATAAGGAGGTGGCCCTCGTGAGCTCCTTGGTCCACTCCAGCCAATGCCACATGGCAGATGAGTCCAACTGGTGATTTGTTGTTGTTCATTTGTTTCCTATAATGAACACTAATCCTTGCAACATTTAAATAAAGGCCCCATTACATCTCCATAGCTACAAATGCTGTTACTTTTTTGCCTGGCTATAAAAGTTAACGAGTTTCCTATTGCTGTGGAAAGTTTAGGAATGAAATGCTTTGAATAGATGTGACATTACAGGAGGTCCGCTCCTTTTAAATTTTTTTTGAGGACCCAGAGTCTCAATTATTTTACCCTTTACTGCTTTCCATTTTAGAATATGGCTTGCTCTGCATTATTTTCACTGTTTGGGGGTCACAAGTATAACAAGGGCATTGAATATAACTAAGCAATATCGAAGGAAATTATATCAAATCAGTTGAATAGAACTGAAGTGCAATTTTATGGGCTGCATGCTTTTGTAAGACAGACACAAAGCTGACAGCCTAATAAAAAATTTAATAGTATGTGCTTTACCACTTCCCAAAGGCTCACAAGGTCTCTGTCACAGGGTTGGGCCTGGGGGATTCCAGGGTGGATTCTCACCTAACCTCCAGAGCCTTCTGCCAATCTCACATATATGAACTTGACTTTGGTTTTGTATTTCCTTGCATTGTTGGAGGTTTGAGGATTCAGTGATTCTAGGGGAAAAAACCCAAAAGAACTGTTCACAGAAATTTAAATTGTTCGCTTCACCTTTTGAGATCACTCTAAAAGTGAGTAGCAAAGCTAATATTTAGGAGACTTGAACAAATGCCACCTAGCCATGTGCAGATCAGGGCACAAATCAGATGCTTGAAGGCACCTCAAAGTTTTTATGAGGATCCCAAAAACTTTATCTGAGGTGATCCAGACCTGATTCTTGTGTGTGCTGGCCAATACTGATTCTGGCACAGTCTGTTGCACACATTGGTAGCTGCAATTGCTGGGTCAGTTTTGTCTCCAGCCCTGTCTTCTACACAAACTAATGAGTGTTGTAACCCAGCCTGATCCTGCCCACGACACACCCAGCCCTCATGCAAATCAGTGGAAGCTGCAGCCCAATTGGAGCAACCCACAATAACCCCCACCAGGCCTGTTCCCTGCAGTAGTTCCCATGCTTGCCAGTATATACAGTTGATGGTCCAATTTGTCCCATATTCTGTTCAGTTTTCATACATGTCAATAGGCACTGAAGCCCAATTCAACCCAACCAGCCCCACTGTCCAGCCCACACACCTGCTGGTGAGTGCCACTCTCTGTGTAGTCATGTCTGCCCCAGTCCTAGTTCTCATGCTCACCAGTTGGAGTGGCAACCCAAGAGAGAGGTGCCCAGTATTTTCCTAATGGGCCCACTCCCACTCCTGGACCTTGCATTCTCTAGGTGTTTCTGCAGTTTAACTTGGCAGAATTTGTCCCCTTTGCTAACATCTTCCAGCTGATACTGTGGCAAAGCCCAACCAGCCCACACCCACTCTGTCTAGTGCATACACAGTAGGAATAGTTAACCCAGCCTGACTTTCCCCTGCTCTAGCTCACATGCAGGCCACCAATTGTAGCCCTACCTGGCCTGGTCTGCTCCATCCCAGCTCTCATGCTCTCCAGTGGGAGTGGTAGTCCAGAAGGGAAGTCCTATGCAGCACCCCTGCCAGATTCACCCCCTCTCCACTGGGTCTCATCTGTGCTGGTTGAGTGTTGCAGCCCGGTCTAGCATGGTCAACCTCACCTTGGCATTTGCCAGTGAGTGTTGCAACCTGGCCGGGCCCAGCCCACCCCCAATTCCAGCTCATGCTGATGGGGCCTGCAGTCTAGCCCAGACTAGCTGGCCCCCAGTCCTGGCCCACATGTGAACTGGCTTGTGTTGCAGCCTGACCCACACTCTATTCTGGTGCTCAGATTCTCCAGCAGGTGATATGAGCTGGTCCAGCCTGGTTTGCCCCTGACCTGAGCCAAATGTATACTGGTGGGTACCATTACCTGGCCTGATTTGGGCTGCTCCCTATTGTGGTCCTTGCACTCATCTGCAGGGACTGTGTCCTGATAGAGGAGTTCCCCCAGCTCCTCCATCAGAACCTCTCCCAATGCCAGATCTTATGCCTACTGGTGGGTCCATGGACCAGCCCTACTTAGTCTATCTTCTGTCCTAGCAGGAATGGTGGCCTTTCCCAACTGGCCCTCACCCACTCTGGTATTTACTGTTGGGCGTTACAGCCCAACCAAGCCTGGTCCACACCCACACACAGCTCACGCATGACCCAGGAGGGCTGAGACCTAGCTTTTCCCATCCTACAGCCACCCTGGTCCTCATGAGCACCAGTGGGTGCTGTAGTTTGGCCCAGTCTGGTATACCCCAGACCCAGCCCATACTTGTGCTGAGGGACACTGCAGCCATGACCAAACCTGACAGCAGGCCCTTGCACTCATCCAGTGGGAACTACCGCTCATCCAGGGAGTCCCCTTAACTCCCCAGCCAGGCCTGTTTCTAGTCACAGATCTCTTGCATACCAGTGTTGCTCTGACCCAGTTTGCATAGTCCCTAACCTGTCTTGGCCTTTGTCTTTGTATACAGTAGCCTGGCCTGACCCAGACTGCCCTGAATCTCAACTCTCATTGATGTGTGCTGACACATGGCCCTACTCAGTCTACTCCCATCCCTGGCTCATGCAAACTGGTAGGTATGACAGTCTAGCCCAGTATGACCTGCATTCGAGCCTGGTCTCTGCACTTGCAAGTGAGCTGAGGTTTGCTTGGTACTGTCCAGTCCACCCCCTTCCAATACCAACTCATACATTTGCCAACAGATGGAGCTACATTGCCTAGCTTGATTGATCCCCATGTCTGCACAATGTGCTCACCTGTGGGACTTATGACCTCATAGGGAAGTTTCCCAAGTTCCCACCTTGGAACTTGGGTCCCACTGGGCCCACTCCAAGACCCAGATCTCACATATGCTGGCAGAAGGTAGGCCCTTACCCAGCAAGACCTGCCTCTCCATCTTTGCTGTTGTATGGCTGGTGAATGTTGCAGCCAGTCTGCCCCACACCTTGTTTTAGGATGCACATGTGGGTTCTGTAGCCTGGACCTGTCCAACCTATTCTTGGCCCCAGTATCAGTGAGTGTTGGCAGGTCATCAGCACCCAACTCTCAAGTTAATCAGTGGGACTTGTATTTCTACAGGGTTGGGCCCAGTTATCCTCCACAGAACCTATCCCTGGACCTGGTTCTCTTGTGTGCTCGTCAGTGCCATGGTCCTGCCTAATGTGACCCTGTTTCAACACTCAATGTAGGATCTAGCTCTGCTAGACAGGCCTGTCACTCTAGCTTTTGCATGAGCTGATGTGTGGCAGTCAACGATACTCTGCCCTAACAAATGCATCACAGGTCTCCCATGTGGGCTGGTGCATCAATCTCACCCATACAGATCTTCCAAACTCTCCCCTCCAAACCACCAGGTCTCAGTCCCCTCACTTGCCTGCAAGTACAGTGGCCCTGTCATTGGGTGTCCCTCAGGATTCATTACTTACCTACATATACGGTGGCCTTATCCATGGATGTCTCTAGGCAGTAATTCCTCATCCTCAAATCCCCAGAGCTTGTCATCAGATGGTCAGCAGGTGAAGTCCAGTGCCGGATAGGCACTCTGGCCTCCTGAGCCAAAATGGTACTAGCTGCTTTTAAAGCAGTCAGGCTAGGCAGCACCTTCTGCCCTTCAGCCAAAAGTGGTCGATGGAGCTGAGGTTCCTGTTTGCATGCCCAGCCAAGAATTTCCTTTAAGTGAGAAAACAATTTATTACCCAAATGGTCGTTGAAGATACCCGCAAATCAGTTTTAAACCATGGGTCTGCTTAAGGTTATTTCCTCTTGATCTTTCTGAGTGGTTGATTCAGAACACTTTCTTATTTCAGCTCTGTGATTAGTAGACCAATCAATGACCCATCCCCAGCCCAAGCTCTTCTGCTCCTCAGTTGGAGCTGTGGCCTAATAATGGTGTTCCCCATTGAGTGGTTTGCACTTAGTCCCAGCATTTTCGGATGCTGGCAGGTGTTGCACCCTGGCTCAGCCTGGCCCCTTTACAGCCCTGCTCCTACCAGTGTCAGGTGAGTTCCTTACAGGTAGGTTGTATGGTCCAGCCTGGCTCGGCCAGTCACAACTCTAGCTCTTGCATAAACTAGAGGGGACTTCAGTTCCACAAAGGTCCCTATAGAATCTACTCCAAGTTATGGTTCTCCAGTTTTCCAGTGGATGCTGCGACCTAGCCAGATGCACCCTACCTCTTGTCCCACACTTACACACAGGTATTGCAGGCGAGCACAAGCAGGCATGCTCCGCACCTGCAGCTTTTGCATGTGCCAGTGGGCAGCAGGTGATACTACTTAATCCAGCCCAGGTCTTCCATGTGGGCGAGTACCTTGACCAGGATATGACTTCCAGTTTCTTTTCTCTGATACACCCTATCTCAATTCTCTCACCTTCCTCAGATCACTCACCTGCAGTGATCTGGTCCATGGAAGTCCGCAAAAGTCAAGCCCCCAAAAGGCAGCCCATCAAACCTGCCTTCAGTTGCTCCCACTCCAGTATGTCCCCAGTTACCTTTCCCCAGGCAATCTACAGCCCCCTAGGAAGGTGTATCTAGGTTTGGCATTCCCCATAGATCTTTTTAAAAATTGAAAAGGTAGATGCTGATTCACTGATATAATTAACAGAAATTTGGTATTAATTAGGCCCAGAATGCCCACCAGCAATTGGTTGATTTTCTCCCAGCAGTGTAACACTTGCCTAGATACAAGGTAACCTGAGCAGTTCCTATAGCTGAGGATACGTATTTGCTCTTACCAAGACTTTTGTTTTGCTTTTCATAGGTTAATAGGATGATGAATATTTTATCTAATAAAAGATAAACACAAACCTTGGAAAAATTATTTTATTTGTATAAAATTTGATCTTCTTGGCTATGAAGGCTAACCTCCTTGACCTATGAGGAAAATAAAATGAGATGATTTCTGCGAAGAGCCTCACACCTAGCCTCTCACACAGTAACTACCCAGCAAACGAATGCTGACATTTCCTTGGCTGCAGTTAGGAACAGGAAGTAAGGCAGAAGTCATCCATCTGAGGCATAGGAGATGGTCAGAGGCAAGTGCACCAAGTCAGAGATACTGCGAGGCCAGGTGCACACATGAAAACATTCATAGTCAGATATTTTTGACTTTCGTCACTGGGTGTTTGAGAATTGTACAAATTCAGTTATTAGCCAGGAAGGCACTTGAGAAAACTGGATTTTAAGAAGGCAACTTCAAGACCAACAAACGAGAAGGGAAGATTCTTCACCTCCACTGATCCTGGCCTCTTTCTTGAAAGTCTGGGTAGCACACACTCCCTGGAAGGGGAATCCAGAACACAGAACTGTATTCAACTCCTTTGTATATGTTTTGTATAAGTTCTAAGGCTCCTTTGTAGAATTTCCAAGGCTTTGGAATGTAATGTTATTTGGAGATGGAAGTTGAAATGTGTTCTTATTCACTGTTGTTTTTACAAAACAGGAAGATATGGGCACAAGATGCACATATAGAGAGGAAAGATGTCCAATGGCCAAGAAGAGAAGCCTGGAAGAGATTCTTCCATCACAGCTCTCAGAAGAAATAAACCTTGATTTTGGCCTCAGTCCAGCAAAAGTGAGTTTCTGTTTCTCAGGTCAGCCATGTGGTGTGGGCAGTTAAACTGCTGCTTGTGACATTGACACCACACTTTGGAGTGTTGGTTTGAGCCCTGACTGCTCTGTTTCCGTTCAGATTCCTGTTAATACGTCCAGGAAGACAGCAGCAGGTGGACCAACTGCTTGAGTTCCTGCTGACTTGAGGTCCAGCCCATTTTGGGGAGTAAAGCAGCTGGTGGAAGATCTGACTCTGTCTTTTTGTCTTTCTCTCTTCATCACATTGTATTTCAAATGAATAAATTAAATAAAATACTGAAACCTTTTCTGTTGGTTAAGTTGCACAGTCAACGGGAGTGTGATATATCAGTCCTTGGAAACTAGCAGGAAGCCCTACACATTTTCAGGACTGCAGCTGAGAGCCACAGAGAAAGGAATTTCCAGGAAATCACAACCGAGGAAGTAAATGACCAGCTGATCAAGTTGGCTTCTCTTCTTCAAGGATAATTTCAAATTATATCATCTCTTAACTGACGGAGTTCTCTCTAGCATGTAAGTAAATTCTGTTTTCTTTTTCCTGCAAGATTTCATTAAACTACATATATAATCTGTAGTTTCATAAGACAATTTAAAAACAAAGTTATCAAAAACTCCAGTGAAACTACACAATTGACAAGAAAAGTACTTTATGGTACAAATAAAAACATTTTGCTTCTGAGCTCCTCCCTAACACTTTCATATGCTTCCATGATAGCTGCAACGTTTCATTATTTAAAAACTTCACTTCTTTTTATTATTATCACTTTATGATAATTTCATAGGCTGCTGGGATTTCCCTTATCCCCTCCCCAACTTCCTCCCCCCTCACTGAGTGCCCCTATGTCATTACTATAATATAGTTAGTTCTTCATACACCGTCCTATCTCCATCATTGTGGGCAGGGACAGTGGCAGAGTCCCCTTTTTTTTTGTTTTTGTATTACAATATTGCATTTTAATGAGGAGATTCCCAGTTAATTCAATCAGTCATTAAACCCAAGTTTGCCATTTGGATCCTACGGGTCAAGTGCTCAACTTGAAATAGAATGTTAATAAAATTTTTCATATGCTACACAAAGTCATAAAAAGGCCTTTGGGATGCAAATATGTTGTAGCCTTGGTTCTCTATTAAAGTCTTCACCTTCTAAATAAAATATACACACACACATAGAATGCATATATGCATATATAAATATCTTACATATCTATATCTTACACAAACACACACATTTTAAATTTTAGGACAGCTTTCAGGCAGTTTGGTGCAATTCTGGAGTCTGGAGCCAGGGCCATGAGGTGTTTCTTGCTTTGAAGCCAGAAACTGCTCCCTACTTACGCTTTGATAGCCAAATAATTATGAAACATCTTGCTTTAATTTCCAAGATTTTGCTGCAGCATTTTGGTTTCACATGTTTGCTATTTTTGCTTGCCTGTAACCCATGGACACCTGAGATACGATGTGGCAGCAGAAAGGCGAGCTTCGTTTACTCAGCTACTCTTGGAGCCCCCAAGACGGGCACCTGATCCTTCTCTGCCTGCAGCCAGCCGTGGGACTCAGGGAAACATTTCCTCTGGGTTTTCTTGAGTTGTTTTTTTTTTTTGTTTTGTTTTGTTTTTTTGTTTTTTTAATTTGCCTCTGTTTTCTCCTTTTAAGACTTCTGTTGTCAGGGATGGGGAGGTGGCATAACATGCTAAGCATCAATTGTGGCACTTGCATCCAATATAAGCTCTGATTTGAGCCCTAGCTACTCCACTTCCAGTCCAGCTCCCTGCTTATGACCTGGGAGGCAAGAGGAGGCTGGCCCAGGTCATTGGGCTCCTGCAGCCATGGAGGAAATTTGGAACATCTCCTGACTCCTGTCTTCAGATCAGCCTAGTTCTGGCTGTTTCAGCCATTTGGGGCGTGAACCAGCAGAGAGAAGACTCTCTCTGCCTCTCCCTTTTCTGTAACTCTGCCTTTCTAATAAAAATAAATACATTAAAAAATAATACTTCACGTAGTAGAACGTAGGTTTGATGCTTTGTGAGAAAACCCTGTGTTACAATTATTTTGACAAGGGCTCTTCAAATAACAGAGCTTAAAATAATATGAGGAGTCTGGGCCTGGTGGCATGGCCTAGCAGATAAAGTCCTCGCCTTAAACGTGCCAGGATCCCATATGGGTGCCAGTTCTAATCCCGGCAGCTCCACTTCCCATCCAGCTCCCTGCTTGTGGCCTGGGAAAGCAGTCAAGGACGGCCTAAAGTCTTGGGACCCTGCACCCGTGTGGGAGACCCGGAGGAGGTTCCTGGTTCCTGGCTTTGGGTCGGTGCAGCACTGGCCATTGGGGGGGTCACTTGGGGAGTGATTTTTTGGATGGAAGATCTTTCTCTATGTATCTCCGCCTCTCTGTAAATCTGACTTTGTAATAAAAATAAATAAATCTTTTTAAAAAATGATATGGGGTGGTCTAAAACATACCCTCTCTGTCCACCCATTGCCAGTTTTGCTTTGCCTTGTTTCAGTCACCTTGGCTACTGGAAAAGTCCAATAAGTCAACAGGTCAAAATTTTTCACTTATTATACTTGTTATGCTAATTTGCTTTAGTGTGAATTACTAATCTCTTAAAGTGTTTAATTTATGAGACAAACTTTATCATGGGCATACATATACAGAAAAATAGTATGTAGTGATTCTACTAATTCCAGGAAAACCCTGCTTTGAAACTCAATCAATCGGCATAGGAGTTTAATTGTAAGAATAAAAGTATCCAACGTTTTTGCTTTTATCCTAATAAAAGAAAATCATGTTGTATCACTAACGATTTGGACAATCTGGCCTTAATCTAAAAACCTGGGAAAAACAAAATCTGCTGGTAAAATTTAATTATTTCTCAAAGTCAAAATTCAATAGGATTAATTTAATCACGATGATTTTACTGTAAAAAAAGAAAGTTAAGATGCGAACAGGAGCACAAAAAGCAGACTTTATAAAAATCAGTCTGCCAACTCTCCTATATTTTGTCATGGATCACGCTTGCCAGCCTGAGGGCCAGGTGATTCCAAGTATGCTCAGCTGGGAGAGACCCTGGCTCCACACCAGCAGGGCTGCCTCATTTGATGAGCTGAAAAGCCTGTTTGGCAGGTGATGGTAACTCTACACGGTCTCTGAGAAGGCACGTGGCTGCCTCTGATGTGAGATTCGACATCTTTGTATTATCCTTTGTACTGTTTCTGGCTGAAACTGTACTCCATGCCATTAGCATTTTCTCCGATTCCTATCATCTTCACTACTAAATTCGTCAGTGTTTCATTGAAATTTCACATAATCCTTTTGGAGATTATTCTATATTTCAAAAGGGTCAGTAAAACTAATTTTCTCATGTAAGTCCTGATGTGATGTGCTCAACACAGAGCTTAAAATGTCATACAAATTCAGAGAAGAATGTGTGGAGTCCCTGATGATTCGGGCTACAAGAGCCTTCTGCGTTTCATTCATGTCTTAGGGGCTGTAACTTTTAGACATGCAAGAACGATTGTTGGATCCAACCCTGAGCATTCTGCCTGACTGTTAAAGTGGTCAGTTGCTGTTCATTTGACCTGCACGATATCAGAAAATATGCTTGTTAGTAACTAAGATTTTGCGGGAGTTCATACTGTACATACATCAGCACTACTCATTCAAAACTGAATGTGAAGTGAAGGGAGTTATGTGTTGCAGAGGCACGGGATAAGCATTTGTCCTAGCAGCTGTGACACTCGTGTTCCACCTCAGAGTACTTGGGTTCGATACCTGGTGCCAGCACTTAACTCCAGCTTCCTGCTAATGCAGACAGTAGTGATGGCTCAGGGACCGGGTGTCTGCCTGGACCGAGTTCCTTCTCTTGGTTTTGGCATTGACCCACCCTTGCTAATGTAGCCATTTAGAGGGAAGAATTAACAAGTAAGAGCTCTGTGTGTCTCTCCCTCTCAAATTAATAAATTCCATTTTACAGAGGAATTTCTAAGTTTTTGTTATTCAAATCGATATTTGGTAGCTACAGTGTGAGGGTCATCATACTTACAAGCCCACTTGAGCCACTTAAACTATTAGTGTCTAATTTAGGAAAAAATGGATTATCAGTAAATAAGCTCCATTTCTGAAAAGCATTCTTTATTAAAGATGCCAAACCCTCAGTTAACTACCTGTCCAAAACAGAGTGTATCTTGGAGTCTTCATTATCTTCTCAGGGAGAGCAGTTTTGTATTATTTTATTTCCTTTTTCTGCAATCACTTCACTGTCAGAAGTGGCACATTCTCTTTCAGATAACCCTAATTCACAATTGAGAATTGTGCTTTCAGTGGGTAGGGTTGTTGTGAGGATTCAATGAGACCCACTGTGACTTGGTGCTTAGGTGTGCCTCCTGCTGTATCTCCTTGGAAAACCCATTCACGAGACAGCTAAGAAGAACATTGCATTCATATCCATGTTAGAAAACATCTCAGAGATGCTAGGGAGAGTTCTCTGTGATTAACTTGTGTTCATTTTGTGCTTTCTTTCTGAAGAGGAAGAACAATCTGGCCCTTTTATTTCGCGTCTAAGAAGTCCATCATAACAGGAACTTTTTTTTTCTATAAAACAACAATATCATGAACACAGCTTAAAAATTACAGGCAATTTTCTAATATCATCTAATGCACATTTTTTAAAGATTTAATTTGCTTTTTTGAAAGGCAGGATTTTAGAGAGAAAGAAGGAGAGATAGAGATCTTCCCTCTGCTGGATCACTGTCCTGATGGACACAAAGGCCGGAGTTGGACCAGGTGGAAGCCAGGAAAAAGTAGCTTCTCTAGGTAGGCCTTGTGGACAGCAGGAAGCCAAGCACTTGCTCCATCCTTTGCTGCCTTCCCAGATCGTTGGTAGGGAGTTGGAACAAAAGTGGAGCATCTGAAACTGTTACCAGTTAACTGTAGGCAATGCTGGCATTGAAAGCAGAGGTTTAGCCTGTTATGGCCACAATAATGGCCCCAAAACAAATTTTTTGAAGACAAATGGCTTTTGTGATTTGTATTTTCCCTGCAATCTACACGTACACTTCCACTTTGTTCATATATCTGTTCAATTTTGAAAATATTCTGGTTTTTATTCATAATCTTGAGTTATTGAAACAACTGAGCTTGTGGAATATTCCTTGAACTGGAATATTACAAAGGCAGCTTAAAATATTCATGGAAATGGAATTTGAAAACTCAATCTGGACATAGAATTCTGATGGCCAGAGGCTTGGAGGGTTGGGGGATGGAGGCAGTTTGGATAATGGGTACTCAACCAGAGTCATATTGAAGGAAAGACTACCTAGGGTTATACCTTGTAGGGTGGCAACTATAACTCATAATACCCTATTAAATAGCTTATGAGCAAAAAACAGGACAGAGTATCCAGACTCTAACCAAAAAGTAATGTCAAGGACAAGGAATGCTGGCTATCTTATTCGACCAGCTATACGTACATGAATTAAAGTGTCTCACAACAGATCATAATACACACAATAAGTTAACAGAACATGTAAGGAAAAGCATAATTTCTGTTGCAAAAAACCCCTGAGATTCATGTGTGGTTTTTATTATGATATAAACATATTCCCCCAGAACTTTCTAAAGTTCCTTGTTATTGCTGATTCTCCTAGTTTTTATGTTCACATGACTGCAATGATTGCAAATGTGTTTCTGTTTGTACTAAAAGCTTTTGGCAGGAGTATGGCTCCCGTGCAGTTCATGTTGTAGCTCATGAGACACAGAATGTGGGAATTTTCTGCAGCAGAGCCAACCTGATTGCCCAGGAAACCCAACAGGTGGCACTCCACTAAAGAAGTGTTGTGTCTTCCTTTCTCCTCTGCCAGCACCACACAGGGTGACACGCGGAGACTGGAAGAATATCTTATCCCTCACCATGATCATTGTCCAACTCACTTAGTTTACTAGCATCTACAAACGGGACATTTTGCTAGGTTTTCACTCCTAAAGTACATATTTTTAATTTTTCTATGTTTTAGGTGATTATAGATTCACATCCAGGTCTAAGAAATAATAGAGAGCCCATGTTGTACTCCCTTAACCAGAGTTCCCACTGCTAACAAGTCGCATAAACATCCCACAAAAGCGCAACAACAGAATTGTCTTACTCAGACGCCTCTGTTTGCCCACACCCAGTTGACTGCGTGTGGATGGTCATTTCTGTGTGACTGTCCATTACTCCTCATGTGCACACATGTCGCACAGCACTCAGGGCACAAGAGAGGCCTAAGGATCCCTCAGCAGCATCGTTGTCACAGGTGCTTCCTCAATCACCAATGTGATCTCTACAACCAAAATTCTGTCATTTCAAAAATGTTTCACAAGTGGACTCATAGAGCACACAGCTTTTTAACACCAACTTTCTTCTTTTCACTCAACATAATCTCTTTGAAATCCGTTCCAATCATTAGGGCATCAATAGTTTATTTCTTTTTATTGCTCAGAGCATTTCAGGACATAAAAGTGCCACAGTTTCACCACTCCTCCACTGAGGTACATCTGAGTTATTTCCAGCTTTCAGTCATTACAAATAAAATTATTATTAACTTAAGTTTTTATTTCTCTGGGATAAGTGCCTACGAGTATAATTGCTGCTCTGGGGAAGTATATTTTGAATGTTTTCTAACAAAGTGCTAGTCTTTTTCGGAGCGATGGTACCATTGCTCCATTTTACGTTGGCACTAGCAATACAGGACTGGTCCAGGTCTGCTTGTTCTTGCCAGGATTTGCTGACATCACTTTTATGTTGTTTGTTTTAGTTGTTCTGATAGGTGTGCCATGATAATCCATTGTGATTTCAATTTGCGTTTTTCTAACGGCTAATGGTGCCCAACAACTTTTTATGCATTTAATTGTCATCTGTGTAGCCTCTTCAGTGTAATGAATTTTGCTTTTGTTCTCACAGGATTGTTTAACGTTTGAGGTTTGAAGTGTTTGGTAATATTTCACATCTAAGTTATTTGCTAAATATGTGCCTTACAGATCTTTTCCCAGCTCTTGACCTTCTTGTCATGACTTTCCTAAAGCAAAAGCTTTGGTGAAGACCAGATTAATGAATTCTGACTGGTTAGATCATGGCTTCAGTGCCAAGTTTCAAAAAGTGGTTGCTTAGCAATATATGCTGAAGTTTCTTCTTCCAAAGTTTTATAATTTTATGTTTTGTATTTGTGTTCACAAGCTATTTTTTTTCAGCTAGTTTTGGTATATACTGTGTTATTTATATCAATGTTCATTTTTTTCTTATAATTATACCAGCAACATTTGTTGAAAAGATCATTTTTCCTTCACAGAGCTGTTTTATCTAAGCCTAAGTCAAAACTCCCTCAGGCTTATTTGTGTGTTAATTATTTTTTAAAAAAATTTATTTATGTATTTGAAAGGTAGAGTTATAAAGAGGGAGGAGGAGAAGAGAGAGAGAGAATCTTCTCTTCTATCTGCTGTTTTACATCCCAAATGGTTGCAAAAGCCAGGACATGACTAGCCCCCACAGCCAGGATGCAGGAGCTTCATCTGGGTCTCCCATGTTGGTGACAAGAGCTCAGCCACTAGGATTGTCTTGTATTACTTTCCCAAGCATATTAGATGGAAACTGGATTGGTAGTGGAGCATCTGGGATTCAAAGCAAACTCATATTGGATGCTGGTATTACAGGTGGTGGCTTAACCCACTGCACCGTGATACCAGTCTCCTGTGTGTGATTTTGTGTTATTCAGTCTGTTCCCCTAATAAAGGCATATATATATATGTTTCTGCTCATACACAGCATGCCCTCTTGTGCACTGAAGCTATTTAATGCAGTTGGCTCTGCAATCTAATCTCTGGATTCCTCATCTGTGATTTTAACTAAATGTGGGTCACAAGTATTTTTGTTAAATTGCGTCTGTACTGAACACGTATATTTTTCTCTTGTCATTTCCTAAATCAAAGGGTACAACAACCATTTATGTGAAACTTGTGTTATGAATAATATAGACATGATTTAAAACATACCAAAAATGGGCAGGTGTTAGAGCAGCAGTTAAGTTGTGATACCTGCATCCCAATTTAGAACACCTATGTGCAAGTCTTGTCTCAGTCCCCACCCCACCTTGATGCTCATGTATACCTTGGAAAGCAGCAGGTGATTCCTGGTTTCTGCCTGATCCATGCCTAGCTATTGTAAGCAATTGGGTTAGAGAACCAGCAGATGGGAGCTCTTTCTGTTTCCCTCACTGCCATCTCTCTGCTGTTCAAATATATAACAACTAAATAAAGTACACCAGATGATCATATAGGTTATGTGCAAACTTTATATAAAACATTTAAGTATTCAAGGAATTTTGTATCCTTTACCAATATCAAATCTTCCATGGTTGCTGGATGACTATTCCTTATTTTATGCGATTTTTAAAAATCTATCTATGACTATAAAATTTAGTCTTTGTCTCTTGTAATTAGCAGTTAATAAAATTCTTGCAGTATTCTGTTAGTGATACATTTTATTATTTAAAAAAGTCACTTTCAACCATATCAGACTGGTGTTTATGCTAAAAATGTGATTTGTAGTCTATGGGTGCTACATGGCTATTGGCCCATTTTAATGTCCAGTGAAGGAAGATGATTTGAGATCAAGTTCAACTCCCAGTGGGGGCTTTGTAGGTTGGTCGACTTATCAATATGTTGGAAGGGTGGTGCCCCGGAGAAGGCACGGAAGTTCTCTACCAATCTTGGGCTGACATCTCGTCTCGTGCTTTCTCCTCTTTGTTCCTAAATTGCTTCCTTTATGAGAAAGCTTGTAATCGTGAATACAACACTTTCCTGTATTCTGTGAGTCATTTTAAACAAACTATCAAGATTTAATGGTGTTCATTGGGACCCTCAAATGTGTAGTCTGTTCGACAACCTGCTGAGCTCCCTTGCAGACAGGGCCAGTCTTACAAGACTGATATCTTCCCTGTGAAGTCTGCACAGTGATTATCCGTACTTTATTCTCAGTCTTCATAATCCATTAAACTGTTCTCTTTTTATTTTGTTTGCCTTTCTATACAGATTTAATCAGGTTGTTGGTGTCTAAAGCAACTCTTGCTAGGATTTTGAAAAGAACTGTGTTAAACATACAGATTAATTGGAACGAGTTGACACCTCTGCTATGCTGAGCCTCCTAATTCACAAGCATAACATCTATTCAACAGCATGCAGATACTATATAATTATAATGTTTTATTAAACATATCTAATGAGTTCATTCTCTAAAACAATTACAAAATAATTTTATATTTTTTGATTTCTATGCATATTGCATTTTATGTATTAGTTTCATAATCTGAAAGCTTGTTTGGTTTTGACTCTCCTCATGAGTTATGAGTACATGTAACTATAAATTTGCTTCTAAATCTCTGGATCTGTATACATTTGTTGGTATTTTCTACACTAAGAAAGATACCATCTACCAATAGGGGCAGTCTTACTGTCTGTATCCTGACCCCTATGACTCCTACCTTTCTTGGTTCATGGGACTGGCTACAACTTCCAGGCTGTGCTATGTTAGTAACGTATCCATTTTCCAAAAGTAAAAGGAAGGCTTTCAGTATTTCATAATTAAGAGTAATATTAGCTGTAAGAACTCTGCAATACTAAACACAAATCAAGGAAGTTCTCTGCTAGTCCAAGGTTAATGAGAGTTATGTTTTGTTTTCTTTCTAATCAGGAATAATAGTTGGATTTTATTAAATTCTTTTCCGAGTAAATTTATGTGATTAGACTTTTTTCTTAGGATGTATTACAATGTGGGAGTTTTGAGTATTGAAACAAACATGTATTGCAGGAATGTATCCCATTTGGCCAAGAATTTAATTTTTTATATATTGTTTGATTTGATTTGTTAATATCCTATGTCAGTTTCATCAAAGCTTATGAAAAAGCAAAGCTTAGGATAACTTTGGTAGTAATTTCATAAAATGCACATTTCTTTCTATTATCTAAACCAGATTGTTGCCAATCCGTCTTGGTGTGGGCATTTCTCTGTAGGCGACTTTTAGTTACGTTAACCATGGCAGGGCTAATCCACTCCCCTGTGTCTGTTGTTCATCTATTCTCATTTGTTGAATTTCGTAAAAATGTTTCATAATATCTTCTTATGCTTTTCATGGCAACAGAATATATAATAATGATTACTGTTTCATTCCTGATTTTGGCAACTTCTGTTTCTCTCCTTTATATGTTTGCTAATCTTGCAAGATTTTATCTTTTTTTTTTTTCAGAAAACAACTTTTGATTCATTGATTTCTATCTATTAGGTTTATGCTGGTGTTTTTGAATATAGTATTGATGAATATTCAGTAAGCTACAGAATAGTTAAACAATACTCTTTGATACACTCAAAAACCCCGAAGCAAAAATTTTGTGATTCATTTTGTTTCTTATTTTATTGTAGTAACCTGAAATCAACTTGCAATATTGCCAAGACATACCTATAGTCTGTTTTGGCGGATGGTCAGTGGTCACTTGCGAAGAATATGTGCACTGAGATGCTCAGAGCCTGTTTGCTGCACTAGGCTCACCATGTTGCTTAATCTGACATTGCTAACATCTCCAATCTGATTTTCCATCTACTCCAATAAGTATTTGTCAGTGCGATGTCCAATTTTTGATTAAATATAAATTTAAATTTGTCTATTTCTTATTGTAATACATCTGCTTTTTACCTTTATGGATATTTGAAGTTATATAGTTAAGAGCATACATATTTTGAATTGTTATATTCTTTTGGTGAATTATTCCTGTTGTCATGAAAATACCTTTTTTCCCTTGTACTGTACCTTATCCTGCAGCATTTGAAATTTATATAGCAACTTTTTAAAAAAATGAGTATTAGAATGTCATGTGTTTTCTCGCACTTATATTTTGAAGCTTTCTGTGTCTTTCAATGTAAATTGAATTTCTTTTAAATTGTAAAACTCTTTACCAAAGAAACATCTCTGCCTTTATCTCAGTCCAGTTGGCTTAAACCTACTGTCTTCCCACTTGTTTTGTGACTCTCCCATCTGTTCTTTGTTCTCATTTTCCATATTTTTCCTACCGCAATGGACAACTTTTCATTTTAGGGTTGTTGAAAAGTTTTGCCGGAAAATGGAACTAAAAGTCAAGCTTATTTTCGGGTATAAATAATTGTATCTGCACATACAGGGAATCTTCAAATGGTTCACAGAAAATCTATTATGAAACAACTGTGCATGACCTTTAAAATTACTTCTGCTTCAAGATAAACTTATCATTGAATTCCATTTTTCTACAAGTCTACTGAAGTGCGCCTGCATTTTAAGCTATTTCTCTTGGTATTAGCTATACCTATTCTTACTTTTGTTTTTAATTTCTACTATGCACATCAACTTATCAAATTCTAATTCCAAATAAACCACCACTTAGTATCTAGTTTGACACCTGTGAATTGCTGTCTTTGTATTTGTATTACTGTTTCACATATTTTACTTCTGAATTTCTTTTGAAATCAAAAACACTTAAATGTGCCTGGCATGATAGAGCAGTGGTTAAAGTCCTCACCTTGCACGCGCCAGGATCCAATATGGCCACTGGTTCTAATCCCGGTGGCCCCGCTTCCCATCCAGCTCCCTGCTTGTGTCCTGGGAAAGCAGGCGAGGATGGCCCAAAGCCTTGGGACCCTGCACCCGCGTGGGAGACCCGGAAGAGCCTCCAGACTCCTGGCTTCGGATTGGCTCAGCTCCAGCCTTTGTGGCTGCTTGGGAAGTGAACCATTGGAAGGAAGATCTTCCTCTCTGTCTCTCCTCCTCCCTGTATATCCAGCTTTCCAATAGAAATTAAAAAAAAATTTTTTTTAAATAAAAAAACACTTGAATAATGATTTTAAATCATGATTTAAAATATTAAAAAATATTTGTTGCCCATGTATTCAACATTTCGAGTGTCCTCTGTTTCTTTATGTAGCACAGGCACATAGTCCTTTTGCCCACAGAGCTTATTTCATGCTCTTTGCCAGGAAAGTGTCCATAGGGAATCCTTTCAGGTTTTGTACATCTGATTAAAACTTAGTGTCAACTTGGCTTTTCAGGGTTAGTTTTGTTGGGCGCAGTATTTCTAGGTGGATGGATTTTCCTTTGATGTTTAAAAGATGCTGCTCTACTCTCTTCTCACTTACATTACTTTCACCAAGAAGTCTGTTGTTATTTCTATCTTGGTTCCTCTTAATGTATTGTGGTTATTATTATCTTTGTTTCTCTTCATGTGTGTGTCTACAATTGCCTAACCTTTGATTTAGTTCCCTTTTCCTATTGTTATCACTGATTCTCAGTAATATATGTATGATTTTTGGGGGGTTGCTGAATATTGTTGTATTGTTAAAATATATCCCTGAGCTTTGTTCTTGAATGCAGATAAATTACTGCAAAACATCAGGTATTGCCTAAGCCTGTTTCTTAATTTCTGTTAAGTGAGTCAGGAAAGGCTTTTGTCTCAAGCTATTCTTCATTTATTACTCAGCCAGTATCTTTCTGATTGCTTTACCCAAATCTCCCACATTCTGACATTTTTACTTCTCCAACTGATGGGGAAAAAATTGTTCCCAGCCTCAAAAGCTCCTTAGGAATTTTCAAAACCATTTCATTAGATTGTCCTTTCTGTCTTTGGATAGTTCCCTTGCATACATACTTCCGGGCCCTCTCCTGGAAACCCAAGAGATCCTTCTGCAGTTATCTGAAGGTCACCTCACTCTCTTTCTATTCGTAAGCTTCTTATTCTCCCACTCACATTAATCTCCACTTTCTTGTACTTTGTCTTGTGAATGGTAGTTATTTTGGATCTCTGCACCAACTCTGACCCAATTCTATCTCCTCAGTCCAAATACTGGCTCTTTTTAACTCTCTCTCTCTCTCTCTCTCTCTCTCTCTGTGTGTGTGTGTGTGTGTGTGTGTTTACAGTCAGCTCCCTATATCTGGGAGTTTTCCATCTGTGGTCTGAACAAACCACAGATTGTAAATATTTGAAAAACTGTGTGTGTGCCGAATATGTACACTTTCCTTGTAAATGTTCTATAAACAATGCAGTATGGCAACTGTTCACATTTAACTTATGTGGTGTTGTATATTATAAGCAATCTAGATTTTGCTAAAAGTATGTGGGAATACCATATAAGATGGATGCAAGTACTACACCATTTTATATAAGGAAATATCTGGGCATCCACAATTTTTCTATCTGAGTGACATCTTGGTAAGTCCCTCATAGATATTGAGAGACCACACACACACACACACACACACACACACACTTCATTACGGAAATTTTAATCCAGATTGTTTTAGAGAGTATTAAAATCTATAAAATAATGCTTTGAAGAAATATAATTTTTCCAAGAAATAGAACGCCCATTGATCTACCTCTCTTATTTTTAGTATTTTTCTCACTAAAGCTGTCTTACAGCTTTTAGCCACAAGAGTTGATGCTTTAGTTTCACTCGGAAATGTTAATTAGCTGAGATATCATCCTGAGAAGATAATCACTTCTTAAATAAACAATAACCATGTGCTTCATATCGTCCTTAGATACATGCAACAAATCCAGCAATTCCTTTTCCTAGGACTGCTATAAAGTTAGTGGTCAACTCAATTTTACTTGTTAAAAAGACTAAAGGCCTAGCTACCCTAAGAAGACACATACATTGTTCAAGATGCTTATCTGTTCAACACATTGGTTTTTCTCACCAGACTTGTGGACTGTTAAGTTCAAGTCAGGTAAAAAGAACGTGTCTAGTGAGAAATCTGCCTGCCTGCCTACCTGCCTTGACTGGTCCTGGCCCCAGCAGTCCTGCAGGACACCAAAGCCTGTTAGAGCTGCCAGCTCCTTTATGACAGTGTAACTTGATCTCCATGTCCCAGTGAAGGATCAATCTCATCCTTGAAGAAAACTGACAGGAAACAAATCTATAAAGAAAAGAAAATAGGGGCCAGGCATGGTAACTTAGAGGCTCAAGGTCTTTGCTTTGCATGCTCCAGGATCCCATATGGGTGCTGATTCGTGTCCCAACTGCTCCACTTCACTTGTGGCCTAGGAAAGCAGTGGAGCATGGGCCACAGCTTTGGGATCTGACACCCATATGGAAGATCTGGAGGAAGCTTCTGGCTCCTGGTTTCAGATAAATCCAGCTGTGATCATTGTGGCCACTTGGGAAGTGAACCAGCAGATAGAAGATCTTTGTGTCTGTCCTTCTCTCACTGTAAATCAGATTTTCCAATTAAAAGAAAAAACGAAGTCGACATCTTATGATAAAAATGAGCTACCATACAACTGGATTCATGGTGACATAAGGGAAGTCAAATGAAAATCTGAAGTTTTATGGGGAGAATGAAACTTTAGTAAAGGGAATAAATTCAAAGTACATTCATACAAATTGACTTAATGGGAGCTAATGATCCCAATGAACAGCATGGAAGCCATCCTATTAATGTGTTTTCCTAAATAAACTTGAAAGATTCTAGGCCCCCCAAGATATTAATTCTGCTGCTTTCCCAGGCCACAAGCAGGGAGCTAGATGCAAGCTGGAACAGTTGGATTATGAATTGGCACCCATACAGGATCCCGGCACTTAAAGGGGGAGGATTAGCCAATTGAACATCAGGCTCCATGCTAATTCTGTGATGGGCTTAGAGATAAGTCTAACGGCCATAGATTTAAATACTGTACAAAGCTGGCGTTTTCTTCAATGCTGCTGTTACATGGTCTGGGCTCTCCGGGATATCTTTATGACCAGCTCCTGAAGTTTCTCATCTGGAATCCTGACAGTGGCTCCTGCTTCAGTCTTGATGAACTCTACGACTATCAGTCTCTGATTTTTTTCTTTTCTGATGAACAAGCTGGGTCCTGGCTTCTGCCTTGATGTGCGTTCAAATTGTACTAGAATGTCTAAGCCCTGACCAGTTCTTGCCTTAGTGATCTATCTGACTACATCTCTTAGTTAGGATTAGGGTTAGAGTTAGGCTGACTACTATAGATTTTAATTGTGGCTTATTTATGGCAATTACTTTCTTTAGCTGATTAGTTTTTAATCCTATTTTGCTACCTCACTTACCTGCTTTTCTAATGTATAAATTTGTTAGAGCTAGCATATTAAAGAGTACTGTAGAAAATAGGCTTCAAGAATATAAATTAAATTTTCTTGGGCCCAGAGTTGGGTAGGGTCATTGTCTGTTGTACCAGCATGCCCCATGACCACTAACTTCGTAACATTTCTAGGAAAAGTCCCAGTTGCTCTACTTTTGATCCAGCTCCATGTAATGCACTGGCAAAAGTGCATGACCCTAGGATTGAGCCTCTCTACTCACATGGGAGACCCAGAGGAGGTTCCTGGTTACCATCTTTGGACCAGCCTGGCATGGGCCATTGTGGCTATTTGGGGAGTGAACCAGTGGATTTAGATTTCTCAGTCATTCTCAACTCTGCTTTTCAAGTAAAATAAGGAATGAATCTTTAAAAGCATTTCTCAGAATTCTAGAGGCTAGACACGCAAGGCGAGTATGGACACTGTTGGCTTCTTCTGAAGCATGTCTCCTTGGATTTTGGTCTATCACCTCACTTTGCCTTCACATGGTCTTCCTCTTCTGTGTGTCTACTCTCTAATATTTTATTATAAAGAATGTATGGCTTCATTTGATTTTAATTACCTGTTTAAAGACTTGGTGCAAATACCCAGTCTGAGGTACAGGGAGTGAGGATTTGAACACGTGAATTTGAAAGGCTAATTAAACCCAGATGGTTCAGGTGTCCTTCCCCAGGCTTCAGAGATCCGTGGCTCCATGTTTTGCATACAATACATATGGGTCCACTGTCTGCCCGCTGTCTACAGAGTGGTTTCTGACTGTGTAATGTTGGTTTGTATCAGTTAGGCTTTATTTTCCATGTCAATATTGGTTTCTTCTTCTACTCTAGAATCTTGCTCTTTTTCCCCAGTTTAGAAGTATTCCTGTTTACCTTCTGATAGCTGATTCCACTTGGTCATTACTGTACAATCAACATTTCACCATGTGAACTCTGCATTCCTTGGCCTTTATTGTGATTTGTTACTAATAGTGCCACAAAGTCTTATTTTATTAAATTAGTTTCACAGACTATTAATTTCATTTGATAATAGAATCTATGTTAGGAACTAAGAACATTTGAAAAATGTTGAATTAGATAGATAAAAGGTTGTTTCTTTCTTGATGAGTATTTCCAGAAATAGGAAAGTGCAGAAATCTGTAACTGGCCTTCCACACATGAGGGCTCGTCCCTACAGGTGATCCCAGACCTTGTGTTGAAACTTTGTCAAAACACAAAGTGCACATTTACCCAGCCATGTCACTAATCCATTTCCATCATTCCCCACTTGCTTTTTTTCTATAATTTTCTCTTAATACAACCCTTAGTCCTTTTGGATGTTCTTCCTTTTTCATTTTCAATTACACTTTTCTTTGGTTCTCTCTAAAATACTCTTAAAAACTTACCCTTTTGGAGTAGAATTAAGTTTATATTGGTTTCTGCTTGCTTCCTCTTTCTGCCTTTTACAGGCATTCTCGTTATGTATTTATGGTATTTACCTTTCAACAGAAGTATCTTGCCAATCCTGAGATACATTTGGAAAATGCTGCTCTTGCATCATGCTACAGTGAATCAGCACCTAAGAACACAAAAGATGTTTGTTTTTCTCTAAGTGCTTTTGACTGTGTATTTTCACTGAAGTGAAAAAAAAATTTAGCGCTATGAATAAAATGAGTTTGTTTCCCATGTGACCTCTGGCCATCCCTCAGTATCCTCAAGGGACTGGCTCCAGGACCCTCTTCAGATACCAAGCTGAGCAGGCTCAAGTCCTTCATACAAAATGGCATAATATTTACATACAACTTGTACAATTTCTCCATATGCTTTAACTCATCTCCAGGTTATTTATAATACCTAACACAGTGTAAACACTATGGAGATAGTTTTCATACTGCATTATTCAAAGAACAAATCAAGAAAAAAATGTCTTCACATTTGTATTAATGACAGCATGGTTTTTGATGCAGGACTAGCTCAATGTGTGAATGGGAAATGCACGCATGAGCATGTCACCAGAGGAACTCCGGCATCATGGCGCACTGTGCGAATGGCAACGTTGTGGCAACTTGATGGTGAAAATGCTCAGCCTTTCTGGACCATGCTTCCATTCCGTGACTCTGGGGTGCATTCTCGGCATTGTGGCAGCCAAATTTTCAGTGACTGAAATTTGAGCTCAAACTGACCTGGCAGTGAAAATATTCATACCTGGGCAGACTGCAGAGGGCATGATGGGGCTCTGTAAGTGGATCCTGATACTTCAAATGAAACCATCGATGTGTTTGCACTGGGTCAATGGACTGCAGTCTCTCATCTAGGGAAGAGGAAATAAATTGGTAACAACAAAGTGTACATGATACTAAACAAAATAGAAGAAGGGTCATACCATGGTCTGCTTGGGGTGATACTAAAAATTCCGTAGCACTACAAGGTGGTGCCATGGGTGTACTAAGTGGAAGACTTGCTCTGTAACACTGCCTTTCAAATAAAAATAAAACAAATCTTGGGGTCAGCATAATGGGGTATCAGGCTGATCCTCTGCCTGCAGCACTGGAATCCCCTTTGGGCACCACTTTGTGTCCTGGCTGCTCCAAATACCATCCCTGTTTATAGCTTGGTAGAGCAGCAGAGGATGCCAAAGTCCTTGGATCCCAGTATCCACATGGGAAACCCAGAAACTCTTAGCTCCCACCTTCAGTTCTGCTGAGCTCTGGCTGTTGCCAACGGTTTAGGTAATGAACCAGCAGATGGAAGATTTCTCTTACACTCACTGTCTCTTCTCTCTCTGTTTCTTCTTCTCTCTGTAAATCTGCCTTGCAGGAAAAAAAAATCTTTAAAAAGTTTTGACCTGTCAAGCAGATGATCCCTGTTACTACCTCCAGGGATGTAGCCCTACTATGTGTTAGAGAGAGTAGGAAACAATATAACATATCTTTCACCAGAAAGAGCAGTTCCAAACTACACAGGCATCACTTGATTTGCAAGTATTGGCATTGTTGTCATGCAAGGGATGGCTCACACAGGCAATGGATAGAAAAACAGGTTATATACATAAGGAGCCAGCAACATCAGCTGTAACAGTGCAGAGAATCCCCTACGGCCAGTGAGTCTCACTCCACATCCAGGGCAGAGAGGCGGTCTGCATGCAGCTGCGCTATGTAGTGGAGAAGAGCCTTGTTCCCTCCTTCCATGTATTGGTACAGAAGTGGAACTGGCCAGGTGCATATGATGCATGAGCTAAGGAGAGCAGAAAAACATAAGCAAGTCCAGAACAAGGTAAGGTGCTATCCAGCAGTCATGTTCAGCACAGCCTGAGACCCTTACGCTTTCCAAGCAGATGTACTGGGTCCAAGGCCATCCTTACACAGTTGCTTAAGGATCAAAGACTGTGCACAAAACCGACTTTCCCAACAAGCTTAATTCAGCTTATGCTGCGGGCCTTTTCCTAGCTTGCAGACAACTGGTTGCTAAATAAGTTTTCACATGATCTTTTGTAGATTTGTGCAATGAAGGAGAGGTGGGAGAGAGAGAGAGAGAAAATAGGTGCTACCAATTTGACCTCACTTACCTTTAAATACTTCAAAAAAAAAAAGTAAAGATTTATTTAGAGGCTGGTATTGTGGCACAGCGGTCAAGCTTCCATTTGGGGCACTGGCATCCCATATAGAGCCAGCTGTCCACTTCTAATCCAGCTTCCTGCTAATGGTCTGGGAAAGCAGTGGAAGATGGCCTAAGTCTCTCTGCCCTTGCTCCCATGTGGGAGACCTGAATGAAGCTCCTGGCTCTGGAGGCAAAGCCTAAATCAGGCTGAAGCGAGGAGCCTACAGTGTGGTAGGGGCTAAAACTCTTGGACTGTCTTCCTTTGCTTTCCCAGGCCCATTAGCAGGGATTTGGATCAACAGCAGACCAGCTTGGGTTCTAGCCAGAGCTCCCATATGGAATAGCCCAAGTGATGGCTTTACCCACGAGCTGTGACTATAGTAGATGAGTAACTCTTGGCAGATCCTAGCTCCAGAAGCAATCATGATGTGGATTGGAGTTGTAACATGCACCTTTCAGGAGGACACAATATTCAGTCTTTAGTGGGCCAAGATAACCAACGTAAATGACTCAGGAGGAAAATATCAAAGTTGAAGGATTTTAACTTGGGCTCTGAAAGACAAGCAGGATGTTATTGGAGTCATTGAAAAAAGAGGGCATATGACAAGGAAAGAGGAAAAAAATAGAGGACAGCATTCTTAGAAATTAAAAATAGGCTATCACAATAAAAGAACACATGGTGTTTAAAAGAATATTGAGGAGAGTTTAAAGCAGAAGAGAAATGTGAGAAGAACAATTTTATATGAAAATTTGGAAGCAGAAAGTCCAAAGACTCACAATGAGAGCCAAAGGTGGAAAGGAAATGTGAAAAGGAAGTGGCATGTCATACTCCGAGGATCTTTTCCAGAGCTGGGGAGGAGACACAGGTGTCTAACCTGGCAAATTCACTGATAGTCAATCAGCAGAAAAGAAGAATAAATCTCTCACGTACGTATCACTCCAGAGTTTTAGAAAAGAGGCAAAGAAACAGGCATCTGTAGAGAACTAAAAGACAATCACACTGACCCTGGGTTTTCACTAACAGCACTGGATGCTAAAATGCCACAGGAACAAATACTTCTGTCTCAGAATTCAGATCAAGGGTGTTTGTGAGGGAGGGGCATCGTGGCATAGCGAGTAAAACTTCTGCCTGCGGTACCAGCATCTCGCATGGTTGCTGACTTGCAATCCAGCTCTAGACAAAGCAGCAGAAGGCAGCCCATGTGTCTGAGTCCCTGTCACCATTGTGGGAGACCCAGATGAAACTCCTGGATGCTAAATTCGGGCTGGCTCAGCCTGGGCTGTTGTGGCCACCTAGGAAGTGTGTTAGCAGATAGAAGATCTCTCTCTTCCTCTGTTTATGTCTCTCCCTGACTCTGTATATCCACCTTTCAAATAAGTAAATAAATCTTACTTTAAAAAGCGTTTATGAAATACGTTTCTGAAGTAAGCATATGTTCCTTCTGCCTTCCAGAAGTATTACTGTATCTTCCATACAAAGAAAATCCTGATAATCTACTGCAGTAAAACCAATGCAAAGCCAGGAAGAAGACACCACAGGTCTGGGAAAGGGGCTCCTCATTCTGGAGGCAGTCACAAGGGTTGGCTGGGCACAAGATGTGGGGCGCAAAGGGGCTACCATCGAGCAAGGTTGCAGGTATTAGAGCGAGCTGTCTTAAGAAAAGAGTGTCTTAAGAAAGAGTTCAAGAAAAGGCATCACACTGAAATCAGACGCCAAGCGATAAAAAGAGAAAGACCATTCGTAACCCCAGGAAAGTCACTACTGCTCACAAGAGCATCACTTTCTAGTGTGAAGTGATGGGAAGCTGACAGCATCACCAGCAACCTGCAGATCCTACTGGCCAGTTCTCAGACTCACCGCAGAACTGCAGATCAGACACTACGGGCGTGCTGCCCAGCAGCCTGACTTCAGAAAGCCCTCCAGGTGGTTCTGATCCTCATCAAATTAAAGAAGCTCTGTTGCATACCAGGAATTGGCAAGGTCCCACAGTTGTAAATGAAATTTGTTGGAAAACATCACACTCGTTTATCAAGTGGCTTCTGTGGCTGCTTCAAATCTGCAGCAGCAATGGGCAGTGCCTGTGACAGGAGCCATATGGCCAGAAAGCCTTCAGCATCCCTGATTCAACCAACTGAGGACCAAAAAATACTTAAAAGGCAATAAACTGTGACCGGGAAATATGGGTAGACTTTTTGTGTCGTTATTCTCTATGTAATACAAACTACTACTTGAATAACATTTGCAACATTGGGATTGTGAGTAATCCATAGATTATTCGAATTGTACAGGTGATTGTGGGCAGGTCCTCTGCAAATATGCCATTTTATACAAGAGATCTGGGAATCTTTGACTTGTATGATATCTAAAGAGCTACTAAAGGTGTCCTGGTAGCAGTGCCCTGCAGATCCTGAGGGACAACTGTTCTTGGCCCTCAAATAAAAGACAGACTACAGATACGTACGACTGAAGCAGTCAGAAAATCAGCTTGCATAACTCAGGAAAAGAAGAGTAGAAGACAGTAGAAGAATCAAAAGCCATTGCATAGGTATAGAAACTGAGAGGGGGCGATGCAGTAGCCTAGAGGTTGAAGTCCTTGCCTTGCAGGCGCCCAGATCCCATATGGGCACTGGTTCTAATCCTGGTGGCCCAGCTTCCCATCCAGCTCCCTGCTTGTGGCCTGGGAAAGCAGTCAAGGACAGCCCAAAGCCTTGGGACCCTGCATCCACATGGGAGACCCAGAAGAGCCTCCTGACTCCTGGCTTCGGATCAGCACAGCACTGGCCGTTGTTGTGGTCACTTGAAGAGTAAATTGATGGATGGAAGATCTTCCTGTCTCTCCTTCTTTCTGTATATCTGACGTTCCAATAAAAACAACAACAACAACAAAAACAAACTGAGAGGGAATAGAGAGATGTGAGAAGTGGAAAGGCATCCAAGAAAGCCCTCAACCTACCATGCCTGCTCGGCTGCTGGCCACAAAGTCTGCATCAATGCTCACTGTGAGAGGGAGGGAAGCAGGCTGGCCATTTCCCTCACCACAAGTCTTCCACTTGTAGGAAGACAAGGCGTTAGAATGTGGGAACAAGGACGGTCACCTTAAGGTGAAAGCTTGTCACCATTGCTAATGAATACAGCAACAGGAAGGGGATTGTCCCCTGGTCAAACCAGGCTGGATCTGCCCATCTTCCCAGTGAGGTTTGCTGCTGTCTATTGTCACACTCTCTGTGTGAGCCACACAAAGTGCAGAGTCTGGGATACACTGGAAGAGCTGTTTTTCATTTGGTGAGAATTACCTTTGAGATGTGACCCTGAGCTGAGAGATCATTTCACAAACATCAATAGGAGCTAGTATGCCCACACTTCAATGGCCAGCTAGCTGGATCCCTGGGGCCAGAATAGGGCAGGTAGCTGTGGCTGGCTACAACACCTTGGTGAGCCCTGAGGAGCTTGGGTTGCTGTAATAAACACCATCATAACTTCTTTGTAGAAAATAATGAGCCAGGAGGCAGGCCTGGAGTGCACTATGGAAATGTGAGCAGATTTTTCCAATTATATGCAGAATTGGTTACTGTTGTCATGCAGAGCACACCACAAGCAGAACTCAGCTAAGGTCACTGAAATTGCTTAGGAGAGATTGGATGAAACAGAAAAATATTTTGCTTAAGGATCAAACACAGACTTGAGTTTAAGCTGTGCTATGATAAGCTGTCAGAGAAAGGAGAGGCAGAACCATGAAAAGCATTCCTGTCATCCTGTAGCATGGCCACGCAGCAAATTTCCCAGATGGCTGGACAGCAACCGGAAGTAAGGAAAGACATGTTTCTCAAGAATCACAGAGCACATGAGGCTGGAGGTGCGTATTTTGTTTGACAAAGCACCTGACAATGTAGTGACTGACGTTCTCTGAGAGGCAATTCGCTGACCTTTGAGCCGGCAATTTGGCTGACGCAAGTTGTGAAGTCGACAACAATTTTCCTCAACCTTCACAACCTTCAAATCTTTCACTCAATTTGGAAAACTTAGGAATGAAAGATGAGGATTTTGGAGGAAGTTTCTAAATGTGCCCAGTCATTCTCATGATGTACTAACCAAAATCAAAATGGGGAAATAAGGAAGAGACTCCTGTACTCTCTTGGTAGGTATTGAGTTACATCCATCTTGTAAAATGTTGCACAGGACTTCCCATGCCCTGTCTCAGTTGTAGGAGCCAAGGGTCTTTCAACACAAATGAACTCAATGTCACTTGATTTTCATAAATCAGATTTCACAACTTGGATTTATGTTATATTTTATATCTTGGGTGGGATATTGACAAGCTTATCCGCCCAGAAACATAAGAAAAGGGGTCCAGTATCTTATGGGATTGGAAAGGAATCCCATTTAAAGGCTGCTTTGATTGTCAAGCAGATTGAAAGGGATAACTTCACAGAAAATGTTGATGGTTTGGGGCAGACATTTGGCTTAGCATTTAGGATGGGATGTCTGCATTCCATACCAAAGCGCCAGGGATCAACTGGGCTCTGCTCCCTGCTTCCTGCTCATGTGAACCTTGGAACATAGCAAGGGATGGATTAAGTAGTTAGGTCCCATTGGTCAGGACAGAGCGATCTCCCAGCTTGTGACTTCAGCCGAGCCCAGGCCCTGCTGCTGTGGTCGTCTGTGGAGGGAACTAGTAGATGGAAGATCTCATTCTCTCTCTTTCTCACACAATCCTTTTATTGATCTGCATTTCAAATAAAACAAATACATAAATGAAAAGTTAAAAAGAAAAAAATTATACATAGTTCCATGGCAACTGAAGTTCAAGTTGTTACTAAACAAAGGAAGAGGACATGGGAGGCGAAGGTCCAAGTCAACTAGTGAGTACTAGTTACAAGTCAACTAGTGAGTACTAGTACTACCTAATTATATACCTGAAACTAATTCTTCAACTAGTTGTTGCTAAACAAAGGAAGAAGACAAGGGAAGCGAAGGTCCAAGTCAACTAGTGAGTACTAGTAAAAGTCAACTAGTGAGTACTAGTACTACCTAATTATACACCTGAGACTAATTCTTCCAAGAGATGTTAATGCTCACGTAGAGTTAACAAACCAACAGGTGAAGCCACAACACTTCGACATCACTGTAGACTTCCTTTTCGTTGTTTTGCCCTTTCTTCAGTTGCTGTGGGCGCTCCTTCCTACTTCCCTCTTGGTAGAAATTCTCAGCGTTTTGGAAAGAAAGGGTTTGCTTGAGTTAGGCTTTACAGAGGAGCTGCGGTGGAGGGCGCCCTCTGGTGGCAGGCACAGTGGTTCTGATGCAGAGAAATAAAGTGTGCAACAGCTGTCAAAGCAAGAAAGCAGGGGAGGCTAGTACTGAGTATTCATTCTGGGATCATCCCACTCGCTAAATAAACTTGGATTCTCCAGGGCCTTCTAGACTCCCTGAACTTCTTTAAGATCACACCTGGCCTCCAAGTTCTTCCGCCTCCGCCCTTGCCACCCGCAGTGGTTGATGGAAGCAGGGGAGCTCTGGAGCTTGATTAGTGCCAATATTGCCAGTTGATGTTGGGCAGATGCATTTCTCTCCACTTTGAGGGCTCAGCATATGACTCTGTAGCAGAGTTAGCATTTTGAGTGGCTGGAGGATGAAGCACCTTGGGAGGAAAGACTGGGATTTTACACTCAAGAGAACAGAGCCATCTCCAAGGTGAGACCCAGCAGATCTGGCTTGTTCCGTGCTGACAACTGAGTGCAGTGGAAGGATAACCCTACACATGATATTTTCTAGATATACTGTGTGGGTATGTACCCAACCATTGCACTTGTCTCTGATATAGCCCACACAGTGGGGGCCTGGCTTACCCTCCATAGGATGGATTGTGAGCATCCTTCCACTAACTCCTGGAGATGATGTGGGTCCCTACTGAAGCAGTGTTAGGGACACTCAGACGTGCGTGAAAGGGCTCTTTGTTGGTCCACTTATAGGCTCAACATCTATGTCCACAGTGGGGGCACGCTAGTATAGGACAGGGGCAGCAAAGGAAGCAATAAGGAAAAAGAAATTGTACACATGAGAATCAGGAGTTTGGGGGCACAAAGCCAGCAGGGGGAATGTGGGTTCTCCTGCTGGACAAAACTACTCCTACTGGAGAGTGTGAGCTGGGAGGGGGGCTGACCAGACCAGGTAGGGTACAATACCTGTGGGCTTCATGTGATCAGGGAAAAGCCAGGTTGGGCAGACTATTCTGATGGTACAAGCAAAACTTAGAGTGCGTGAGGGTTGGTTGGGCTTTACTGCAGCATCAGCTGGCAGAGGCTGGCACTGGGGGCTAAATCTGTCAAGTTAAATCACAGAACTACCTGGCGAGTGCATAATGTGGGAGTGGAGTGGCCTAGGAGGGAAATAGTGGTCACCTCCCTCTTGGGTTACCACTCCCACTGGAGAACATGAAAACCAGGCCTGGGGCACAGGTGGCTAGACAGAACAGCACCCACCAGCATGTGTGTGGATTGGATGGTTGGTTTGGTTGGGTTGAACTAGACTTTAATGCCCATTGACATGTACGAGAGCTAAATGGGATGTGGGACAGGCTGAACAAGTCTGTGGTACATACTGGAAAGCATGGCAACCAGGGTAGGGGGCAGGCCTGGTGGGGGTTATGGGGAGTCGCCCCAACTAGGCTGCAGCTCCCACTGGTTTGCAAGAGGGCCAAGGATGAAGTGGGCAGGATTGGGCTGGACTGTAACACCCATTGGTTTGTGTGGAAGTCAGGGCTGGAAACAGAACTAACCCAGCAATTGCAACAACCAGCATCTGCATAAGCTGATTGGGGCAATAGACTGTGCAGGATCCTGTACTGGAAAGCTCACACAAGAATCAGGTCTTGAATCACATCAGATGAAGTTTCTTTGGAGATCCCTCCAACTGAACTGCTTGCTGATCTCAGAACCCCAAGGATGAAGAAACTATGTCAGCCAGTGGTTTCTGAATAGATTTCATTATGATTGGAATGGCAAGATTGGCAGCAATTCAGAACTGTTAAACTATCAAAACTGCTTGAGCAGGACCCTCACAGCATGCCCCATGTTGGGAACCTGGGATGGGTGGGAGGCTGTGTGGGGCTTTTCCCTTTGTTTCTCCCCTGACCCCAGATACAGGGGAAAAATGATGGTATTTTAGTGTGTAAACAATGGTCTTACCCACTTTCCTGTAGCCCTTGACCCTTTGTACCCTAATCAACCATGTAAGGTTATTAATTTTTTTTTAAGTTGATTGTAAGAATCAGCACTCAGGGCATACCCTTCTAGCATAAGGATGATGACAAGTGCAACGGGAAAGGCAGGAAATGGCAGGTCCGGGAAGTTTGGGGGCAGCTTCAAGCTGCGGTGATGTTACCCCTCAGGTAGACGGACCCAAATCCATCTCTGTGTGAGGGACACTGGAAGGACAGCTGGCTTTTGGCAGTTTAGGGAGGTGAATCCAGTGCTGGAAAAGTGCATTTGGGGAGTTCTGCCTTTTTTGTTTCTGCTACTAACCCAGTGTGGTGGTCTGCCTGCTCAGGACTCCAACTAGGCATTCCACTGTGGGGCATACTTAGCACTTCAACTGCAGCACCAACTGTCCATGTACTAGTTTGCTTTTTCAGTTGGAATTATTGTGAAGATCATTATGGATTTCTGTGAAGCTGGAAAGAATGATTCATGGAAATCCTGTGTACATTCTATTCTTTTCCAAAGGCAATAGCTTACAAAAAATATACATTATGGTACCACAAACAGGATATTGAAATTGATACAATCCACTGACATTTCTTTTTTTATCTTGCCGGTGTCATTTGGCTTTTTTCTGTGTGTGTGTGTGCGTATGCTGACATGTAGTTTTACACAGATTTACTACCTGTGTAAGTCCATTATCCATCATCATATTGAAAATGGCTCTGATTTCTTCTGATCAATAAAAGCTTATGCTAAAAAAGAAGAAAAATCTCAAGCAAATATCCTAAATTAATTTTTCTGTGGGAAATTAAAGGCTGCATGTGTTTTAGTATAAAAAATTTTGAAATCTATGCATTTTTTTCATGTTATTATCTTACAAAAACTTTTGAAAATCTCTTGTATTTTGCTTTGAGGAGATAAAAAATAAAACTAAAATAAAAACTAAGCTAAAAGTTAGCAGAAAGGAAGAAGTAATAAAGACCAGAACAGAAGTAAATCAAGTAGAGAATGGAAAACCATAGAAAAAAATCAATAATACCAAGAGTTGAGTCTTTGAAAAAATAAACAAAATTGACAAAACCTCAGCAGATGAGGAAAAAAAAAAAGAAAACCTTACATAAATTCAGAAATGAAAGCACCAGTATTACAGTAGTACCCTCAGAAATAAAGAGGGTTTAGGTTCCTTTCATGAGCAATTGCCCTCTAAGAAATTGGGTATCCTAGAGGAAAGAGATAAATTCCAGAAAAAAAAAATACAACCTGTTAAGACTGAATTCAGAAGCAACAGAAACCCTGAATGGATCAGCAACTGCAATTAAAAATTACTCAACATAGGAGATCTCTGGACTCTGTGGTTTCATGGTTGAGTTCTAGCAAAATTCAAAGAAGCGCAACTAATAATACTTCTCAAACTCTCCCAGAAACAGAGCTGGTGTGTGTATGTTGTTGGCGGGGGGCAGGGGGGGACGTCTTAACATTCTTAACACATTTTTACAAACTCAGCATTACCTTATCACCTAATCTTAACACAAATAATATAAGAAAACCATTGACACACATTTCTGATCGCAGTGGGCACAGAAATTCTTATTAAATGCTAGCAAATATGATTCAACAACATATCAAAAATATCTACCATGCCACGAGAGGCTGATTAATCTATGCTAGTGAACCAATATGATATGTCACATTAAGAGGCAGAAAAATCAAAACCACACAGTCATCTAAATTGTTGCCAAATAAGCTTTGAACAGGGTTCAACACACTTTCTTGATTAAAAACTCAGAATCTTAAACACAGGTAAAAAAATCACTCAACACAATAAAAACTGTTCAGGAAAAACCCACAGCTAACATAAACAATGGGAACCAAAGAGGTTTTGCTCTAAGAATTGTATTGTGAGTATTCTAAGATTTAAAGTATACAGGATAGTGTAGGTTGCATGCAAGCAATGAACTATGAACTTTGATGAATGAGAGAGAAGATATAACTAATTGTATATAAGTATATATTATATTTACATGTTATATGCATAACCACCCCCTGCCTGTGTATTTGAAGAATTATCATTGCTGAACCATTTATTATTCACTATAGTGCAAATATAGAAACACACCAAGTGTCCATCAGCAAATGCATGAGTAAAATCTCTGTACTCTCTATATACAACAGAATATTGTGCCACTCGCCTCAGCCTGGATAGACCTGAGTGACATTCACTTATGTGATACAGGAAGAACTGTATTCCAAGCTATTGCTTACAGGTAGAAAGCAAAGAGTGCTCATATATACACATTAGATGGTGAGTACAACAGCAGATAAGGTGGGTAGGAAATGTGGGGACAGGAAATATACAGCATCAGGTAAATAGGACAAACAGGTCTAAAAATCCAAGATACATCATAAAAATTATGTTAATGTATTATATTTGGGATTTCTGCTAAATGAGCAAATTACAGATACTCTTAGAGCACACACACCACACACAGTTACTATGTGCGAGGTTGGATAGGTTAGTTTGCTTCACTATAACCCATTTTACCATCTATATGTGTCCAGTAACATTACTTGTGTACCATATATATTTGCATACAATTACACTTGTTTCTGAGAAACCATCATGGCATACACTTTAAATACATACAAAATTTTTTTAAAAGCTAAAATTAAATGATAATACTTCCCCCACCCCTAACATACCTCAATCTCCCACCTTCCATAAATAGGAAGAACCTGAAATACACTTGAATAAGTGATACATTGGTTAAAAACAAAACAAAAAAAAAGACAACTCTTGACTTGTTTCTAAACATGTTAATTTTACCTTCTTTATTAGCAATATGTGGCACCATATTAGATGGGATCAGAAGAAGCCAGTGCTGACCAGTCAGGTCCTGGGGATTGTACACCAGTGTCCAGTTTCCTCCACAATGACTGACCAGACACTGGAACTACTTTATATTATTCTTCCCGTGTCTTTGGGAATCTCATTTTTTTCCACCCTGAAATGTCTCTTTCCTATATGTAAATTGTGTTTTTCTTTCCTATATGTAAATTGTGTGTTTTCACTTCAGCTGTGCACAGCCCTGTAAGAACAGGCCCAGGGGCTCATTAGGCCACTATTCTATGATTTCAGCCCTAATCGGGGATGTAGCTCCATGCTTGAATTTCTAGCTGCTTGAATTCTGTCTTCATCCTGACCTCTTTAACGGCTACTGTCCTAATCTGTTCTAATTGGGTGCCTGGGGCACAGAACAGGTATTGGATTCTGCTTTGTGAAATGCTTGAGTGTAGTAGCTGTTTGCTAACATCCTGTGATTCAGGCACTCTGGAGAGAGCAGGAAGAACAGAATGATCCCTTTCTGCTGTTCTCTCAGAGCCATGGGGCTGAGCAACACAGCATCTCCCAAGATCAGGACCATGAAATAAGATTTGCATCACAGCCTGTGACTCACACAAAGCCACCTTTATGGCAACAGGTTAAAAAATACAATAAAAAGGACCCGTTTATGTGGACTTTTCAGAGTCAAACTGCATCCTTGGGAGGCAACATGGGGAAAGCTATGCAGGAAACTGAAGAACTCCACAGAAATCTGAGAGATCAAGACTTGGGCACACTGCCCTGTACATCATGCTGGGACAGCCTCTGAGTGGTCGCGAATCCTCACACTCATCCAGAACAGTCACGTTAAAGTCACACCAACGCTCATGTTCACCCTGTAGCATCTTGCTTCTAGAGCAGACCCATCAGCCTCTAGGGCTCCCTACACATGATCAGTGCACCTGTGCCTTTTCAGTTCTCTGCTAGCAGTTATGGTTGGCTTAGTTCCCCACTTGGTGGCTTCTTTGACCTTTCCACTTGGTAAGCTGTGCTTTCCTGAATCCTAGAGAGAAACCATAAGTGATGTAAATTTGGTTTTGCTTCTTTTTGTTTTGAGACCCATTCAGTCTCCCCATCCATGCTCCTCTGTGAGCAGGACTCCCACTCTCTGTGTGTGCATCAGGGGCACTGCCATGTGATTGAGACAAACCACTTTCCAGTCGTCTGATTTTTTAGTAGTAGTGATGTTTCTATCAATGAGCAGGCTTGTATTCAGGGGTAAGCCTATCAGGATGGTCTCATTGTCCAGAGCTCATAGTCAGAAACTTAGGTTTCCTTTATTTCTTAACTCCCATTTCAGGTCAATTTCCAAAGTGATTGAAGCTGCAGTGAGTTAAAATACCTACCAGGAGCTCAATCAAAAATATGTGACAGTGTAAGGGATAAAGTGACACGAAATGGTACTGAGTGAGATTTCCTGACAGAGTGGCAAGCATAATTTAAGAAAGGCAGGAAATTGATGCTGCCTTGTTCATTATTTTTTGTTTAAAGACAATGTGAATTTTACACGAATAATTTTTCCTTTATTTATTCATTTCATTTACTTATTTATTTGATAATCAGACAGGGATAAAGATGGATATAGATTAGTAATATGTTAGAGAGAGAGAGAGAGACTACCAGCTGCCACTTCATTCCCTGATGCTTGCAATAACTGGGGTAGCTAGGGAATGGAAGGTGAGAACAGAAGTGGAGATCTCATTCCAGGATCCTACAAATTACTGACCATCACCTTTGCCTTTCAGGATCTGGATTAGCAGAAATCTGAAATCATGAGGCAGAAACTGAAATTAGATATTTTAAAATAGGAGGAGAGTGTCCTAACTGCTGACTTAACAGTTTGGCCAAATACCAGCTCCTCCTACACCTGTCATTTTAATGAATTCAGAGAGATTTGGTTTGTAAGTGCCACGATTTTCTTGTCCTAAAAACAAAAACAAAACAAAAAAAGTACAAGCACCAAATACTGCATCTGCGTCTGAGACTATGGTAACCATATGTGTTATCTAAATATGCATATCTATCATTTATTTGGATAAACTGAATGTTTGAGCAAATACATGTGCACATATTGGCAAACTTATAACATTCCATTGCTCATCTGTTTTTCTTGTTATGAGCACTAACATGGCATACTGAACCATAAACCTTCAGAGAGGGTCACAGATCTGCTGCCAGGAATTCAAATGACTCATGTGTTTGATATTGATCAGCCTACTCATTGTTCTACAAAAGATGTGAAATCCTCACATCTTCACATGAATTGACACAGAAAGTTGGTAAGAAACTTTTCTCCTTTTACATTAATCTTTGAATAACTTCAGTGCAATATAACATGAATGTTAACCAAAGAGAGAAAACAGAATACATGAGGAAAGAAGAAAAGAAGAATGCCTATTTTGATATGCAGCACTAAGTATTCTAATTTTTTAAAGAAATTTGCTGTTTATAAACCTGTAGGAAAAACTGGAGTTTAGTTCCTCTGCTGGTCACTGAAAAATCATGCAGGCCAGAGGTGAGGGGCTGGGGGAAGGCAGAGTGTGGGTATAGTTGCGCGTCTTAAACCTCTGCCAACAGCTATGAGCAGATCAATCGTGTACCTCTTCTAGATCCAGATGAAATAGCTTGCCAGGACCACCTCGTGTGTGGTAATTCTCTGTGGGGATTGTTGTTAAATTAAGGAGTTGTGATTAAGACCAAGTGGCATAACTGCTTGGGCTTGATTACTCTCCAGAGATGATTAATGATATGCTTGTTTAATTAGTTTTTCTTTCCGTTGTTTGAAAGCTTACTTCAGGAGGATGTTGCGATGTGATTGCATCTGATGTTTGGCAGTGAGCAGTGATGCTACGGATACGACCTGCTCACCCTTAAAGGCTCAGAACATCACTGATTGGAAAAGCCAAATCAGTAGAAAAAGGATCGCTTGGCATAGCCTAGGATGCAAATATGGGCTGCATTGCAGCATATCTACACACACACACACACACACACACACACACACACACACACACACACACACACACGATGCATTAGATTATTTGCAAACCATGAGTCTCAATTTCCATTTGCTTCATAGCTATCTTTGCAGATAGATACAATGGAAATACCTAAAATCTGCAGACATTTGGGTTTCATTATCTCCTAAGTGATTATTTCTGAAATTGCTAAAGACAACATAAATATGTTTGAGATTTGCCTTCCAACTCCTCTTGGAGAAAGCAGCGACCAGGAAAGAGTGAGCTCCCATGACTGAGGAAGGATGCAGTGTGTGAAGGCAGCAGGAGCTGGATGAGTGCTATGACACTGGGATGCCCAGGCAGGAGAAGGGCAAGTGTAATTGAATTGCCAGCTCTGGAACCTGTACAGGCTTCATGCTCCATGATTTTGAGCCAACCTCTTTAGTGGTTATCATCTTCACTCTACAGGTAAGGCAACATTGGCCCTGCAATTAAGTCACTTTTAGATGCTTACACACTCAGTTTTAGAATTTGGAAGTTGTGTTTCCTGAGCTTTTCTTACACCAAATACCAACACTGCTTTCCTGTATTGGAATCTGAAAATGCTGAAATCATGAATTTGTAGCAACAAAGTTGCAGGCTGATTTGGGACTGTCTAAGTATTAATATTGATGACAGTAACAGCAATCATTATAAAGATAATAACAACTTGCTGAGCACTGACTATGTGCCAGACACTAATTCTAGCATTCTACATGCTCTCTTTTACTACTCCACGGTATAATAAAACATCAGAATTGCCAGACATAAAGTGACAGAGGCTTAGTCCTCACACCATTGACCAGTGAATAGACTGTTGTTTTTCTAATCGTCTTGCAGATCGGGAAGGAATTAGTGGCACACTCCATCTCTTAAAGGATCCATCGAGAAGTTATACACAACTAGGATTTTGTCCACAGACCAACCAAAGGGTTGCACTTCATTTCAGAGAACTGAGCTGTGTTTGAGAATCATGATGAGAAGTTCCAGATGGCAACAGCAATTCCTACCATATATATCTGATGCCCATTACCATCCCTCCAACTATTTTAAAGAAAAGGGACGTACCATCAGAGTAAACCAAAGTGAGAAAACAGAATGCATGAGGAAAGAAGAAAAGAATGTTTATTTTGATATGTAGCACTAAGTTTTTTTTTTTTTTTTAGACATTTGCTGTATGGGGAGCTATTTAGCTAGTATACAAAGATACTTCAAAAAGCTAATGAGAAATGGAATTAAAATATAAGCTTATTTTGGTGCAAACATTTTGGAATTCACTCATAGTATGGATTTTTTAAATTATTGTGGTGGAGGTGGTGGGATTGCGGCTCAGCAAGTTAAGCCCTGCCTTGCATCTCAGGCATCCTGATTTGGAGTACCTATTTAATTTCCTGCAGCTTCACTTCTAGTCCAGTCTCCCACTGATCATATGGAGAAGATGGTGCAAGGTGGCTCAGGAAGTTAAGGCCCTGCCATCAGTGGAAAATGAGGATGGAGTTCTTGGGTTGTGGCTTCAGCCTAGCCCACATCTGGCTGTGGCAGCAAATTGGAGAGTGGTCCAGCAGACAGAAGATTAGATTTTCCTTCTCTCCTTTTACTCTCCTATTATTGTATCTTTCAAATAAATAAATACATTTAAAATTCATTAGAAATTGTTATTATGGGCCCTACAGGCTAAAGTTCTTGCCAAGATCGCATATGGAAGCCAGTTCTAATTCTAGCAGCTCCTCTTCCCATCCAGCTGCCTGCTTGTGGCCTGGGAAAGCAGTTGAGGACAGCCCAAAGCCTTGGGACCCTGCACGCATATGGGAGACCTGGAGGAAGTTTCTGGCTCCAGGCTTCAGGTCAGCACAGCACCGACCGTGGCAGTCACTTGGGGAGTGAATCAGTGGACAAAACTTCCTCTCTGTCTCTCCTCCTCTCTGTATATCTGCCTTTGCAATAAAAATAAGATCAATCTTTTAAAAAAGAAATTGCTATTATGACAAATATTTTCATGATTTAAAAAAATGTGCCTGGTCTTTCACATGTGTGACAGAGGCCCACGTATGTGAGTTCACCATCATTGCCTGCCTCTCAGGATGCACACAGAATCCTGGGGTTGGAAACACGGCTGGAACCTGAACACAGGGATTTCCCTATGAGATGTGATATCCCAAGAAGCTGCTTGTCTGTTGTGCCAAACATCCATCCCAACTTCTCTTCAAATTCAATGTGGATTCCAGGCAACTGCACTTTACAGTCGAAGCTTTTTTTTCAAATTTATTTTAACATTACATCTATATAATGAGTATGTATATGCATATAGATGTAAAGTTTTATATATATACATATATAAAACACAATTCAATATATGATATATTCACATATTATGGAATTGCTAAATTAAGCTAATCAACCTATGAATTCCTTCATATAGCCATTATTTCTTTTATGAAAATACCTGAAATTAACTCTCTAAGGGATTTTCAAGTGTATATCACATTATCAATTACAACCACCATGTTTAATGTGATAGATCTCTTGAAGTTATTTTTCATTACTGTTACCGTGTATTTTTGACAAGCATCTCCCCCAAATTCTCCCTGGCTTTGAACCCTCATAACCACCAAGATGATTTATACTGCTCTCCGTTCAACTTCACAGCCTATATACGTAACTCACACCCTGCAAAGGTGAGCACTCATTCCCTCTGGGTCACTTTGTGCCTCATGACTTCTGCCCCTGAGTCTTGAGTTATGTTTTATGTGAACCTGCATTTTGGTCCTAAGCCTATGCACCTTGACTCATATGATTTTGTCCTGGAGTGAGGACTTGGCAGCACTCAAACTGGGATGTACCACACACGTGTGGTTGGATAACAGCATGTTCTCTTCTTATTGTTTCTCTCAGATTTATTTGAGTTCTTGTTACCAAGCCAGACTCTACTGCCAAACTTTGACAATAAGTAGAACATTCCATGAATAAAAAACTTGTGTTTGTGCATCAGGCGAGAAATTATTGGAGAGCAGATAAATTAGGTGAAGCTTTTCTTTGCAAGTTTCCTCACTTCCTTGCAGCGAGAAGAGGTCCAAGATGATGAGATATGCATAATTTTTTTTTAAGTTAAGGAAATATTAGGAATAACTCTGTGTGTGATTCAGGGTTTCCTTCATGTTAGAATGTTTTTGGAACTAAATGACCAAATCTCCATTAATCCCCTAGTTGCAGAAAAGTAATGAGTAAGAGCTCTTATTGTGGCTCAGTGGTTTAAGCTTGCAAAGCCAGCATCCCAGATCAGAGTGCTGGTTTAAGTATTGGCTGTTCTGCTTTCTGTCCAACCCCCTGCTAATGGATCTGGGAAAGCAGTGGAAAATGGCTCAGGTACCAATATGGGGACCAGCATGGAGATCTTGGCTCCCATCTGTGACCCAGTTGCATTCATTTGAAGGATAAGCCACTGGATAGAAAATTGATTCTCTCTTTTTCTAACTCCTTCTTGCTCTTTTCCCTTGCTTTCTTTCATTCTGCCTTTCAGATACATAAATGATATTTTTGAAAAAGAAAATAATGACTTAATTATCTTAACCAAATCTTTCATCGGATATTTAAACAGTATTTTTGCGAACGTTTGGATGGTAGTGTGTTGATTAAAATGAGCTGATTAGCTGTAACGCTGATGGCTTAGATTTGTTGAGTGATGTCTGCAAACAAGCTTTTACAGGCCTGAATTCATCACGAGGCAGTCAGACCCCACAAAATACATTGCCATTGCCCTTTAGACCAGATTGTGTGATAAATCTTGATTTTAGCTGATTGCTTGACATGGATATCTGTATCTTGATGGATTAGTTAATTTCCTGGGTAGTAAATCCTTAACTAGAACTCTAAAGCATATTGATTTCTAGATCTATGTCAAATCGAAAGGTAATATTTAATGGTGGATATTTAGTACATTTTCGGTAGCTTTATCAGAAGCTCAGGTAAGATAAATTTGTAGCTTTAATGGCTACAGAATACAGAGAGACTTTTATAGTGACATTGATACATAAGAATGAAACATTCAGAAAAAAATGGAGTCTCCTATATTACAGAAATTCATTTGAAAGGCACAGAGAATTTCTGACTTTTGGTGATTCATGTGAGGAAGCAACAAAGTTTTAGGTAAGTGAAACCTCACATGAACAAATACCATAACAAGGGTTCTAGCAAAGACAAACAGCAAAACATACAACATGTAAGTAACAGCAAAGACAATTGAAATCCAAAGCTGTAAAAGCTAGCATGAGTCCAGCGTCTTCTTCTGTGACTATTAGCATAGATAGAATTACTTTACATTCTTAACACATTCTAAATATATTCACACCTACTGAAATGCTCAGCAAAATAGCAATATAGTCTGAATGCATTTGGAAAATTAGAAGTGTGTTAATAATTTAAAATAAATTTTAAACTCCAGAGAAGAGGAAGTTTGATTTTCATCTTACTGTTCATCGTTTCAGAAAAACCTGTAGTTGTTCTTCATATGCACCTTTAGTGATTGATTTTATTAGTTCTGTTAACTGGTGATAAGGCAAAGGATCATAACCTCTCTTCATAAAGAAAAAACGAGATTGGGATCTGGTTATGACATTCAAAAACCTCATGCAAGCAGCCTCAGGTGAGGAACCTTGTGGGTGGTACAAGGCAGGGTCATACGCAGCAGGAAAGTAGGACTCAGACGCTGGGAAACCTGAAAATAATCTAGTACATAAAAGATCGGAAGTATTTATCTAGGGAGTTATCGACAATTCAGGTCTTGAGTTTTCACTGTATCCTGCATAGAAGTAACCCCTGTATTTTAAATCTGCAAACAGCAGTAGTAGAAGCAAGAAGTTCCAAGGAGAAAAAGGAAGGCCACACTTAAGAAGGAAATACTTCCTTAAGGAGGAACCTTTTCAGAATTGGATAAGCTGCCTCTTAGAGTGCACGTCTCTACTCCATATGTTCTAAAGAGAGTTGAGGGATTTAGGAGTCTGTGGTGTGACTTGTGGTAGGTATCCTTTCCGACGCTAAGATTTTATGCACCGATGCTTATCACATTTGGTGTCAGATTATTATTCAAATATCAATCTGTATGTCTCTTCTCCCACGAGACACAATCTTGTACTGATTTCAAAATGTTATGTTGCAAACTCAATTTGGGTACGAGTTATAATATTTCTGGAAATTTTATGATTCCTGACATTTAGGCAATGGGAAGAAATGTATAAATAAATCAAAGCTTCTAAGGATATTTAGATTCAGTTTCTCTTGATGCCAATAAATACTTTCCTGTTGGGATAACAACAGATTAGTTGTAAGAAACAGCTAGGCAGTGCCTGAACAACGAGCAATGATTTTTCAGTAATTAGTGCGGTCCTTTCCTTCCATTAAAAGATATACTTCTGGGCCCGGTTCTGTGGCCTAGTGGCTAGAGTCCCTTCCTTGAACACGCTGGGATCCTATATGGGTGCTGGTCCTAATCCCGGCAGCCCCGTTTCCCATCCAGCTCCCTGCTTGTGCTCTGGGATGGCTCAGAGCTTTGGGATCCTGCACCCATGTGGGAGACCTGGAAGAAGCTCCTAGCTCCCGGCTTTGGATCGACTCAGCACTGGCCATTGTGGCCATTTGGAGAGTGAATACATGCATGGAGAATCTACCTCTCTGTCTCTCCTCCTCTCTATATATCTGCCTTTCCAATAAAAATTCAATAAATCTTTAAAGAAATATATACTTCCCATGAATCTGGAGGGAAATCACCATAATACCTTCTCATATTTTATTTTGAACTATTTAATTTCTGTTGCTCGGGTTTTTTGTAGTTTAACATCCTTTATATAAAAATTTAAAATATTCAAAACAAGTATTCGCATTTTATAAGTTAATGGTTCTACAGGAGTCATGAGGTAATGCATAGGAAGAAATGCAAAGCTGAAAAGAAATAGGTAACATAAAAGTTCCAGATACATTTAAAGTCCCAGATCTTATTCCCTAAGATCTGATTCTTTTAAGGACAAAACTATTCTGAAATTAGTATTTCTCCTTATGTTACTGATTTAAAAATTTTTATTAACATGTATCATGAATTTCCTTATACATACTTCTAAAAAAATAATACGTCTCTCACTCCCTAAATCCCCTCTCTTTTTTTTCTGTAATTTTTACAGCAATATAATTTCAATTTACTTTATAATTATTGACTTAATGCACCACTAAACATAATGCTCAAAAAATAAAAAGAGAAAGATCATTGTTTCACAGAAATATATGGGCTATAGACAATAAATAAACCATATTAACTCCACGTATCAGAAAAAAAAAATTTGGGATTGCTCTTTCACATTTATTAACATAAACAGAACAGATTTTATGCATTTCATAGGTACAGTACCAAGAAGATGGTCATATCTCTCTCCCTACCCCTCTTTCCTTCTCCAAACCTCGTCCCTCCCTCTAAAAAGACAAATAATTTTGTCCATTGTTTAATCACACGCTTAAGTCACTACCAACCATCATATTTAAAACCATAAGGACACTCTGGTTACTGAATTAAAATTTGGAAAAGTTGTTGGTGGTGTCTCCAAAAACATAGTTGAGACTCAATTCTGCATTATAGGCTTAGACAGCAATTCAGCCTTTATGATTAAACAGGATCCAGGAGCAAGGGTAAGAGAATGATCCCTTCAAAATGCTGTTTCACAGGACTAATACATTGCCAACAATTAGAATTATTAATACAGAAAGCACAGTGTGATTTTGGTTGAAAAGTTGCATAAAAACTTGCACCTCTGAAGGGATCACAGTATAAATCCTTGTAATGTAAGACCACGAAGCAAGCAAGACTTCAGGGCCGCTGGACTTTATAAGAAGGTTATGTTCTGTTTGCATCCTGGGAGGAAAAAGCACGCTCTGCGGAAGATGTGCTGCAAGATTTGATCCTAGAAGTATTTCGGGAATTCAAATTTAAAATGTAATGTTATTCAGCCATAAAAAGAAGGAAACACTGCAATTTAAAATGACACGGATGAGTCCAGAGGGCATGATATTGAGTGATATCAAGGTAGAAAGACACAGAAAGAAAAATATTAGATGATCTCACAGGTGGAATATTGTCAAACACAAAGATACAGAGAGGAGGGTTCACCATAGGCTGGAAGTGGTGGGACACCTGGGAGATGTGTTCACTGAAGGATACATGCGTTCAGCTGTAAGATGTGAAACTTCTAGCAGTATACTCTACAGAATGGATGGCTATTGTTACCTTGATTGTGCTCATCCAGACACAATAGATGCACATGTCAAACCATCATTCACATTCTGACAGTTTTCAACCCCTATTAATGGATCCAAGATAGTTTTTCAGAGTTGTATGATCCACGTGAAATATCCCTGAAGAGCAAGTTCCCACTGATCCAGAACTTTGCATCTGGATCTCAGAGTAAGTTCTATTCTCTCTCTGGTCTCTTGCCTCCATTCTAACCAATGTACTGCATTTTCAGGGAAATTATGTTTGGAGAAGAGATATTTGTCAACTACCAACTCATTCATGAGTTCAGTATTGTGCTGGCCAGCTTTTCTGTAGGAGCAAACACTCAATATGTTAGCACTTTAAACCCACAATGGTTTCCCACCTGGGGTAAATGATGGTTGCGGGCATGCTGTGCATTTGACTCATGAGCACCTTTTGCTCAAAGATCCTTGGTGAAAGAAATGACCCCTATTGGGAGATGTAAGCTCAATTTAGACAGGAGACTGCACTTGGACCCAGCCACTTCCCATTTGGAACATGTCAGCCAGCCATTGGGGTAGAGTCGTGTCTCCCCTTGGAATGTTAAAAAGTGTTCCACCACTTTTGCCATACTCCCTGCTAAATTAACCTTAACACAGTAATCCAATTTTTTAAAGGTGGTAGAAACCTCATTTGGAATCCAAATTCTTCTCCAACATACCCCTGATGTTCTCTTGCTGGTCTCTTGTTAAGGGAACTGAAGCTTCATAAGTACTGTTCCTCTTCTGCCAGTCTGGAAGAACAGCTGTGATGTCAAGCTTTCAAAATACTTTCCAGTATGAAGTCAAACTGGGACTCTTTACTGCTCTCCATGACAGTGACTGAACACTCTCCCTCATCCTACAGCTGGCTGCTGAAAACACAGCCTTGCTTTGCTTCCAGACCTAGCAGCACCTCCTCTGAATACACATTTGCATGTGAGATTCAAATTTTAACCCAACCTTGGATGTGCATGGAATATAGAAAATATATAATAACAATTAAATCTATAATTATAACAGCTATAATATTTTATACAATGTATATATAGTATAATATCTTTTGATATATATGTACTAGGTTCATTACATGTTCAGGAATAGAATTTCTGGGTTGTGTGTGTGTGATTTTTTCCCCAAAACTGGCATAGTAGCAAAAGTTATCCAAATTAATGATGGTGATTTATACTTGTACCATAAACATAGCACAGTTCCAGACAATCTTCAAATTTTAACCATCCTAGTGAGTGCATAATGTTTTCACCTACAGTTTTAATTTGTGCTTTCCTGATGACAAATGATGTTACATAATTTTTATATGATGTACATCGTTTTACTGTTACCATTTTTATGATGTGCCTATTCAAATGCTTTCCACTTTTAACATGCAATATTTTTCTGAAGTGTTTATAGAAGCATTTTATGTAACGTGGACATGATACTTCTGTGACATGCTCTTAAAATATTCTCTGACTGTGTAACTTATATATTCATTACTTAAATGCTGTATTTCAGACAAGATATGTTCACAACTTTAGCATAATCTAATTTATTAATTCTTTTTATGTTTAAGAAGTTGTCTAGAGAGTTTTAGGAATATTTGTTCATGACAATCTCATTTATATTCTCTGTTAGAATATGGTTAAAAGTATTCCTTTGCTTCAAATTTAGAAATAAAAATTCATACAGAAATTGTTTTTGTGTTTATTTATATGTGTGTATATACATATAAATGAAATACAAAATCAGGGCAGAATTTCATTTTTTTCCAAATGAATTGTTCAATCACTCAACACTACAATTAAAAGGACTCTTCTTTCTTTTCCTTTATTTTTATAAGTTGAACAAATTTCATGTATTTCACAATACAAATTTAAGAGAAAAATTACTTCCTTCTCTCACCCCTGTCTTCCCATCCTTCCACCTCCTTCCTGACTACAAAAATCACAGACTTAACCTTCCATTAAGTAAAGAATTCAGCAAATAGCTAGTAGAAAAAAAGCCACTGTTCCTCAAGAGTATGAAGTAAGACAAAAAGAAATAAATCTCAAAATAAAGCCACTCAGATTAGCTTTTTGTGTGTTCCCACAATCAGGGAACATACAATATTTGTCTTTTGGAGGTTATCTTGCTTCACTATAACAGTTTCAACTGCATCCACATTACTGCGAAAAAAAGGCTCTACTCTTTTTTATGGATGAGTAGTATTTCATAGGGGATTTATACCATGCGTTTTACTTTGTTGAGTTATCAGCGTATGGACATATTCATTGATTCCCTATCTCAGTTATTGTGGGTTGAGCTGCAATGAGAATATTATATAAATAATTTTTTGCATGTGCATTTAATTTATTTGGATATATTTCTAGAAGAGGGATAGCTGGGTAATATGGTAGATCTATTATGAGATTTAAGGAACCACCACACTGTCTTCACATTGTGTCATAGTAAGTGTACTAGTTCGCATTCCCACTAACATTGCACTGTACCTCTTCCCACATTCTTCTTCCTTCCCTCCTTCCTTCCCTCCCTCTCTTCCTTTCTTCCTTCCTTCCCTCCTTCTTTCCCTACTTCCTTTCTCCCTTCCTTGCTTCCTTCCCTTCTTTCTTCCCTCCTTCCTACCTTCCTCCCCTGCTTCCCTCCTTCCTCCCTTCCTTCCCTCCTTTCTTCCTTCCTTCCTTCCCTCTCTCCTTCCTTGCTTCCTTCCTTCCTCCCTTCCTTCCTTCCTTGCTTCCATCCTTCCTCCCTTCCTCCCTCTCTTCCTTCCTTTCTCCCTCCTTCCCTTCCTTCCTTCCATCCTTCCTTCCTTCCTCCTTTTCTCCCTCCCTTCCTTCCTTCCTCCTTTCCTTCCTTGCTTCCATCCTTCCCTCCTTCCTACCTCCCTCCCTCCTTCCTCACTTCCTTCCTTCCTTTCTCACTTCCTTCCTCCTTTCTTCCTTCCCTCCTTTCTTCCTTCCTTCCCTCCCTCCTTCCTTCCTTCCTTCCTTCTCTCCCTCCTTCCTTTCTTCCCTCCTTCTCTCCCTTCTTCCTTTCTTCCCTCCCTCCCTCCCTCCCTCCCTTCCTTCCCTTCCTTCCTCCCTTCCTTCCTTTCTTCCTTCTCTCCCTCCCTTCCTTCCTCCCTTCCTCCCTTTCTTCCTTCTCTCCCTGCTTTCTTCCCATCCTTCCTTTCCTTCCTTCCTTGCTTCCTTGCTTCCTTCCTTCCTCCCTTCCTCCCTTCCTTCCTTCCTTCTCTCCCTCCCTTTCTTCCCTCCTTCCTTCCTTTCCTCCCTCCCTCCCTTCCTTCCTTCATTCCTTCCTTCCTTTCTCCCTTCCTCACTTCCTTCCTTCTTTTCTTTTCTTTTCTTTTCTTTTCTTTTCTTTTCTTTTCTTTTCTTTTCTTTCCTTTCCTTTCCTTTCCTTTCCTTTCCTTTTCTTTTCTTTTCTTTTCTTTTCTTTTCTTTTCTTTTCTTTTCTTTTCTTTTCTTTTCTTTTCTTTCTTTGTTTCTTTCTTTTCCTGGATGATAACCATTCTAACTGGGTGTTGTGAACTCTAATAGTCGTTTTTATTTGCATCTCTTGAGTGACTAGTAAACCTGAGCATTTGTATTAGCCATTGACATTCCATTCTTTCAAAACTGTCTGCTCATGTACTTTGCAGAAAGGCTGTTCTCTTCACTGTTCTGCAGAGTACCTTAGTCTCCTCTGAATGTATCTATAACTAATTTGGTACTTTGTTATGTCCTTTTGGCTTGTTTATTTATACCATAATTTCTACTTGATGTTTCTTTATAATAATTCTTCATTTTAAAATAATGACTTCTTTATTAAATAAGTCAGATAGGGAATGACAGTGAATGATGTCACTTATGTGTGGAATCTAAATTAATTGATATCATAGAAGATATAATGAGAGGATATAATGAGCGGATATAATGGTAGGTCCCATGGATTTCAGACTGAGGGATTGGAAATGTGTTTGTCAAAAGAAACATTTTTGGGTAAAAGAAGATTAATGAGTGCAAGAAAGTGCAAGAGGGAGAAAGTGAAGGAGGGAGAGTGTATTTCCATCTGCAGGTTCATTCCTTAGATGCCCATAATAGCCACGTCTGGGGTCAGGCCAAAACTGGGATCTAGAAACCCAATTTACGTCTCCTACAATGGTGACAGGCATCTAGGTACTTCTGGAACAATTACTTGTTTCCCACCAGGGCATTCAGTACCAGGAACCTGGCATGGGCAGAACAGCAAGAACTTGAACCTGGCTTGATACCAAAGGATGCCTATGACTAAAGCACCATCTTCACTGGTACACCAAATGCCTTCTCCAACACCAGACTTAGTGTTCTCATAAAAATGAGTGATCATTGACAACTTACATGGCTAGACATGACAATCCTATGTTGTGTACACATTTCAGATCATTGTTCACTAGAAAGTTAATTTATAATATATATAGGAAATGATACTGATTTGTTTAATAATTTGTTAGAATAATACTTTGGTACTTCCCAACACTCATATATAATAAACTTTATACTTTTTGGAATAATTTTAGATATATGAGAAAGTTGTAAACATAATAATCCAGTTTTCTCAAAAGCTAATTAGAAAAATCATTTCACAGTTATCAAAAATGGAAAACCAGTATCACTTTGCTATTAGCTAAAACTGTTTAGATGTATTCCACCAGATTTTACACTGAAGTTCCTTTTCTGTCCCCAGTGTGCAACCCAGCAAGCCATATGGCACTGGATCACCATGACTGTCTAGTCTCTGACCTATTTCAATGTCTGCATTTGTCTTTATTATACTGATCCTTATTACTTCAGGTACTTAGTAGAATACTCCTCAAGTTAGGTTTCTGATTTCCTTAATAATCAGACAAAAGTTATAGGTTTATGAAGGAATTCCACAGATTATACTTCCTCCTTTTATATAATATCAAAGGTTATGAAATGTTACTATGACTTATCATCAGTGATATTAGCTTTAACCAATTGGTTAAAGTAGTGTTTGCAATGTTGATCCACTGTGAAGTTACTCTTTTCTCATTCAGTACTTTGTCACACTGTTTACCATTCCTTAATTCTAACTCCCATCTGCATTAAAGATACAGGATGGGGTGAACATAGAGGTTGACTTCTTGAAAGAGATGGTATGTTATATTTATTTGAAATTCTTCTATTAAGATTTATTCCTTATTCCTATTTCTTATTTGTTTAATTGTTTAAGTCAGTATTGACTAATCTGTTATTGCTGTATACGTTGGGCTATAAAACAATATTGCACTATTCATTTACTTTAAAATTGGTATCTATGTTTTTTTTTTATTGATTGCATTGTATTATTTGACACAGTTTTATAGGTACTGGGATTCCCCCCACCCCTCCCGTTACCCTCACCCCATGGTGGATTCCTCCACCTTGTTGTGTAACCACAGTTCAAGTTCAGTTGAGATTCCTTCATTGCAAGCATATACCAAGCAGAGAGTTCAGCATCTTATTGTCCAGATAAGTTCAATGGCTTCTTGGGGAGACCTTCTCTGGTCTGAAGGTAGAGCCAAAAGAGTAAAATTCCGATCAATTAAAAGCCCCAACATAACATCAGCAACAATATATAATGTTATGGAATTAATTGACATAGTATTGAGTAAACAATATGTTAAAATTGAATACAAGTTCTTAACAACCTCCTGTGACTACTTCAATGACATTTTAACAATTGAGGTGCAAAACAGTTTTAGGAGGGGTGTGCAGAGAAATCTTCAATACCTTGGTGAGGAGTACTTATTCTTGTGTTCTACTTAGTAAGGTATGTGTGAGTCCATGCTGACCAATCTTTCCTTGTTGTTCTCTGCCTATCTATTCTAATGTGTGTGTGTGTGTGTGTGTGTGTGTGTGTGTGTGTGTGTTTTGCGGGGGGTACTCTGATGGTCATTGCAGAGGGTGGGGACCCAGAGTTGGAACTAAGTAAGGACCAGAGAAAGCTCCTCCCCCTAGTCCCCAAGGAAGTTTACTGTTCTTCTGATTCTGAGGACTGCTCAGGGTTCCTGGCTGTTGTTTCAATGACCTTGGATCCTACGAGGAAGGATTCAGACTTCTTCCATCCCGTGTGGTAGGTCCAAAGGGGTGGGGGATGTCCTCTGAGTTCTTGGCCTCCGAAGGCATTCCAGTTCTCCGTGGTCTCTTTGGCACTTGGGATGTAGTCCTTGGTGCCTGTACTGATAGTCCTTGGTGGGGATCCGGGAGTCTCCAGGGCTGGGATACAAGCCTCCTCCTGTATCACTGCTCCACTCTGGGGGTCCTCCCTGCTCTGTGCATGTGACCTCCTATTAATAGATTGTTAGGATCGCTCTTGATTCCCCCTGTATGTCTTAGCAGTTTTACTACTGTCTAATGCTGTTTTGAATCTACTGTCTATAAGTTACCTGTTAAGTTCCTGATAGGTTACACTACACAGCTTACTCACACATTCAAAGGAGATGGAAGATTTCTCTGCTCTCCTGACCCATTTCTGAGTAGCACAAGGTTTTGAAAGTATATTAGGTTTTACAATTTTTCAAAACACATGAGTTGAGACCGTATTAATTACAGGTTCATCTGAGGGAGATTTACTGTTATTGGGAATCTTTAGGATTGTTTCATGTTCCCAAAGCACTGAGGATTCAGCTTGGAGATATCCAAGCAGCAATCAAAGAACCAAAATCCCAAACTCCCTGGCTGGGCGGCCAACAGGCAGAGCTTAGCTCCAAATGGCACGCTGGCTGACCAGGGGCAGCTCCCCACGTGCATGTGGTAGCTGCCGTGTGTTGTCCAGGCATGAGACACCATCGTCCGGGGGGCCCCCCCAGCTGCCATGCAGCGGCTGGAAGTCCAACCCCTCAGGCCCAAGTCCTGTCCCTTTCTGGTCCAGTCCTCAGCTCCAGGACTCTGGGTGATCAGTGGGACCGCCCAGACCCGCTTCACAAAGCTCCAAGACTTACTTCAAAGAAGGGTAGTCCACTGGGCTCGGGCAGGCCTGGGGGCAGCTCCCCACTTGCGCATGGTAGTTGCCGTGTGTTATCCAGGCATGAGACGCCACCGTCTTGGGGCCCCCCCCAGCCGCCATGTGGCAGCTGGAAGTCCCAGTGTCTCTGTTTCTTAAACAATACCCATCCCTTGGTTTTAAAAGCATTTTTAAAAATTCTGGTACTTCATGATAATTCTTAACAACCTTTATGTATGCCTCTGACCCCAGTGTGTAGGCTGTGCCTTTCAATAACTCTTGAGTAGCCACGATTTTATTGGCTTTCCTTTTTTCAACAGTCTCATAGAATTTTGCCACTCAAAAAAAATTTTTTTAATCAAATTAAATGTTTCCTTCTATTTCTAGTTTGCTGTTAGCTTCAAAAATCGTGGATAGATGGTTCAAATTTTACATTGTTTCCTCATAACATGTGTTGATTCTTAAATGTTAAACTACTCTTGATTTCCTTAAAGATCCCAATTGAACATTTTACTTGTTTTCACTTTATTTCATTTTCCAGTGCTTTCATTTTGATTTATTTTTAAATCTTGCTCAAGAGAGAGATTTTTCTTTCAAGAGTTCAAAGTAACGTGCAAGAATTCAAGATTAATGTTTCTTTTATTCTACTGCTCTTTTATTCTTTGGTACTAATGCTATCTTTGCCTTATAAAATGAGTGGACAAGTGTTTTCTCCTTTTCTCTTCTTTAGAACAATTTGTATGATATGAATGTCATTTTCCCCCTAATATGTTGGGTAAAATTCACCAGTGAATTGATTTGGAGTTGAAATTTCTGTGTAACAAAAATGTTACTTATAGACCTAATTTCATAAATAATTAAAAGCTTCAAAAAAATATTTTTCCTTTTTTTGATTTTTTTAAATTAATTAATTTCATTTCATTTTATGACACAGTTTCATAGGCTCTGGGATTCCCCCAACCCCTCCCCATGCCCTAATGCTTTGCACTTTTCAGACATTTTGACACAGTTGCCAATAATATTTACAGCTTATGTTTTAAGGTAACTGCAGGCTCTATGGTTGGCTTTTTCCTTATGAATATTGGGTACGTGTTATGTGCTTCTTTTTGTGCTGTTTATTTATTTATTTGAAAGGCAGCATCACAGAATCAGGGACAGAGATATCTGTCAACCACTGGTTCACTGTCCATAGCTGGGGCTGTGCAATCCAAATCTGGGAACGTGTTCCTAGTCTCCCACATGGTGAAAGAGACCCAAGTACTAGAGCTGTCAGCTGCAGCTTCCCTGGTTTGCTTTAATATAAACTTTAATAGATCCGCCTTTCCAATAAAAAAAAACAATAATAAAAGAAAGAAAACAGTATAGACCGAATTTGAACTGAGAGCTTTGGTAATGTAAGTCAGTGTTCCAAGCTCAGCTTGACCAACTGAATCACATGACTGCCCCTATTTTTTAAATACATTCCATATAAATAAATACATATATAATTTAAGTCATAATGATTTAATATTTATGTGTACATAAAAGTACCAAATATATATACATATACAATTAATTATAATTACTTTCATATGTATATATGTACATAAACACACATATATATATATACATATATATAAGTACACACAAGCATGCACATGCATGAAAGAGAAAGTGAAAAAATATCCTTTTTTGAAAGATTTATTTATTTTTATTGGAAAGTCAGATATGCAGAGAAGAGGAGAGACAGAAAGGAAGATCTTCCATCCGATGATTCACGCCCCCAAGCAGACGCAACAGCTGAAGCTGAGCCAATCTGAAGCCAGGAGCCAGGAACATCCTCTGCATATCCCACATGGGTGCAGGGTTCCAAAGCTTTGGGCAGTCCTCGACTGCCTTCCCAGGCCACAAGCCGGGAGGTGGATGGGAAGTGGGGCTGCTGGGATTAGAACCGGCACCCATGTGGGATCCCTAGCATGCAAGGCGAGGCCCTTAAGCACTACACTATCACGCTGAGCCCGAAAGAATATTTTAATAAGCCACCGTTAACCTATTTTACAGCTTCAGAAACTATCAATTCATTCCATACCAAATACAAATATAACGATGTTAAAATAGGCAAGTGATCTGAATAGACAGTTCCAAAAAGAAGATATATAAATACTCACAATTTTATGAAAAAAAAATGCTCAACATCAGCCATTTAGGAAAATGTAAGCCAAAACCAAAATGAGATACAATTTGTCTCCAGTTAGAAAGACTATCATCAAATGAACAAAAAAATTGCAAATGCTGACAAGGATGTTGAAAATGCGGACATTTAACATATTGTTGATGGGAATTCAAATTAGCATTACTCGTTCTGGAAAACACTAAGAAGGCTTCTCAAAAAAAAAAAAAAGCATAACTTAAAAGCATGTCTATCAAATTATCTGTCAATGCCACTACCGAGAATAAATCTAATGGAAGGAAAATGAGAATGCCAAAGGGGTAGCTGTACTGTCACATTTACTGTGGTGCTATTCACAACAGGTAATGTGTAGTATCAATCTAGATTTCATGAAAGGACGAGTGGATGAAAATAATGTGGTTTTTATACGTGATGGGATATTGTTCAGCACAAAGAAAGAGAATGAAATCCTGGAGTTTATGGCAATGTGGATAAGCCCGGAGTGAAAGAAGCAGGTACAGAAAGACAAATGCTGCATAATTTCACTTACTATAGAAGCTTTAAAAATTATGTTTTTAAAAACTACGTAACAAATAATAGATACTAGAAAAGTGATCACCAGAAGTTATAAAGTTACAGGCATAGGGGAGGGGATGTTGAAGATGGAGCCCCATTACCAGAATAAAGTCAGACAAGAAGAGAAAGCTCTAACCTTAAGTAGCACACTCTAGTGTGTATGATTAATAATATACTCTGCATTTCAAAAATAGCTAGAAAATATCAAAATATCATGGGTACACACAACAATGAAGAGTCAACACACAGTAATGAAAAAATTAGCAATTAAGAATTAAAACCAAGGTGTCTAAAACAGCATAAATCATGCTTCATGAACATACTTAAAATATTATGAAATAATTTGTAAACACACTTTCAAACACTTATTGGCCATTTAGTCTGTTCAGTTGAAAATAATCTTCTTATGGGTCATTTTTCTTCTTTTGCTGGTTTGCAATTTTTTGCATTGTCTTTTTTTTGTATTTTCAGCTAAATTATTATTAAAAATACTTGTATATAATTGAGGGCTGTGGTGCAACAGTTCAATATGTGCAAAAATGTTTGCAGATTAAATCAGATCTCTGACATTTCCTCTTTGATATTACTTTGCCTTTGGAACATACGGATTAACTCATTTTGAAGCCCAGTTGGTTTAAAATGTCCCCCTGAATAGACTGTCTAAAACATCTCACAGGTATTTCTCCAAACTCTGTCCCCTCACTTGCTCTATCTTTTTTTCCATGGCACCTGTGAAATATGAAATTTGTTAACACATTACTCCATGATTTATTATTATCTATCTCTCTTGTGAAAAAAACCACCCTTATTTGTTTTTTAATTCCATCTTTTCCTGTCATTAGAACAGCATCTGACACATATTATGTGTTCAGTAAGTGGTTGATGGAATAAATCAGTTATTTGTAGTAAATGGCTACATATTCTGGAAATACTAATCTAACAAGTTCTTGTAAGTAATATTGCATATATATAATCCCTTCAGTTTAGATTAACTTTAGGTGTTCAGAAGTATTTTATTTTAATGTTACCAGAATAATAAATACTCTATCAAGATTGTCTATTTTTATTAAGTCTATAAAATCCTAAAATTAAAAACATGCCATATCACATGACCTTTTAAGATTATATTTGATTTTTCTGTTCACATTTAGGTTTTTATTTCACATAAGCACCGATCTTTTTATTAGCATTATTTCTGCCTGACTGTCCCTGGCAATTGAATATCAGCTTCTGGGAAAAGCTGGACACCATCACGTTTGGGAAGGTCCTTGTAAGAAGCAATCAAGTTCTCAGCAGCTGCTTCCCAGCAGTGCAAGTGAACGAATTTCGAAGTGCAATTTTTAACTCCCTTCAAGTATTTAATGACTGGAGACCCTCAAAACACCTGACTACAGCTCATGAGAACCCCAAGCCATTCCTAAAGTTGTGACTCTTGTCAAATGAAAGATAATTAAATATTGGTATTTTGCTTTTAAATTTCTTTCCTCATTTTATTATCTCATGACAAAATTTCATAGGCTCTGAGATTTCCCTTGTCCTTTCCTCAAATCGCCACTCAACACATTGCTTTCCCCCTTGTCATTACAGTATTATACTTCCTTACAATCAGTCACAAGCCCATCCTTCTGCTATTTAAGTGTGTCCTGACATTGTAGGTATGGACAATGGCGGAGAGTCTAGCATCCTATTCTCAAGATATATTTAACAGTTTCAATTGGAATCCATCTCTAGTTTGAAAGTAGTGATGCACACTGTATTGTATCTTCACATCTGGATATGATAGCCTCTATTACATAGTTACTATAAATCCCCTTAAATAAAATCATAAAACCAAATCGATAATAAAGCAAAAAAATAGAAAATGAGTAACATCAAGTTAAATAATACGCTACTGAATAATCTGTAGCCAAAGAAATGAAAAAGAAAATCAAAGACCTTGAAAACAGTGCCATTGCATAACCTGTGAATCAGTGAAGAAATTAATAAGAAATACAAGAAAAAATTTTGAATGAAAGAAAATAAAAACAAAAATATCAAACTCCTTAGATGTAGCAAAAACAGCTTTGAAAGGACTATTAAGCTCATATTTTGCATGATGGTTGACTTGTATCAGAAAGAATATATGCTTTCTGTTCTTTTAAGATTGACTTGTTTCACTGAGAACAATGGTCTCTAGTTGGGACCATCTAGTTGCAAATGGTAGAAGTTCATTCTTTATCATGGCTAAGTAGTATGTCATAGAGTAGAAGTATCACAGTTTCTTTATCCACTCCTCTTTTGATGGGCATCTGGGTTGTTTCCACATCTTTGCTATTGTGCCACTGTAAGTATAAGATTACAGCTCCCTTTCTCATATGCAGATTTTATTTCTTTCATATATATTCCCAGAAGTGGGATAGCTAGGTCATATGGCAAATTAATTTTCAGTTCTCTTAGTACTCTCCATAGTGACTTCCGTAGTGCTTGTACTAGCCTACATTCCCACCAACCGTGAAGGAGGGTTCCCTTCTCCCTACATCCACACCAGCAGGTGCAGTTGGTGCAGTTCTGATTGTAGGTCAATCTCACCAGAGTTAGGCAGAAACTCAATGTGGTTTTATTTGTATTTCCCTGACAGCTAGGAAGCCTGAGTACTTTTTCCTATGTCTATTAGACAGTTAAGTTTGTTCTTTTGAAAAAGTCAGTTCTTTTCCTTTGCCATTTCTTCACAGGGTTGTTTTGCTGTCATTGAGTTTCTGAAGCTCTTTGTAAATCCTGGATATTAGTTCCCTACTGGTTGTGTAGTACACAAAGATGGTTTTTTCCCAATTCCGATGGTTACTTCTTTTTTTTTTTTAGATTTATTTTTATTATTTTTTCATTGAAAAGGCGGATATACAGAGAGGAGAGACAGAGAGGAAGATCTTCCGTCCGATGATTCACTCCCCAAGTGAGCACAACGGGCCGATACTATGCCGATCCGAAGCCAGGAGCCTCTTCCGGGTCTCCCACGCGGGTGCAGGTTCCCAAAGCTTTGGGCCGTCCTCAACTGCTTTCCCAGGCCACAGGCAGGGAGCTGGAAGGGAAGCGGGGCTGCCGGGATTAGAACTGGCGCCCATATGGGATCCCGGGCGTGCAAGGTGAGGACCTTTAACCACTTGCGCCACCGCGCCGGCCCCCGATGGTTACTTCTTCATTTTGTCGGTCATCTCTTTTACTGCACAGATGTAGTCTCATTTCTTTATTTTGGCTTTTGGTGACTTTTGTAAAAAGTCCTTCCTAATTCCTATATCCTGAAGAACACTTCCTATGTTTCCCACTAATAGTTTGATAGTTTCTGGGAGCAGATTGAGGTCCTTGATCCATTTTAAGCCCTAGGTCTATTGATCCTAGAGCTGATTTTTGTATAAGGTGACAGGTGTGTGTGTGTGTGGGGGGGGTGGTATTACTTCTTTCCTTGACATGCTGCTATCCAGTTGTCTCAGCAACACTTATGGAAGAAACCAGACTTTCCCCTGGATTATTTTCAGTTCTCTTGTCAAAGGAAGTTGTACATGTGTTGGCTGCATTCTGGTGTTTTTATTCTGCTCATTGATCCACTTCTCTGTTTCTGTACCAGTGCCAGACTGTTTTGATGACCACTGCTCTGTAGTATGTCTTAGGCATAGAATGAATATTCTGTAACACAATCAAAGCAATATATGAAAAACCCAGTGCCAGCATCATACTAAATAGGGAAGGAGTGGAAACGTTTCTACTAAGATATGGAACTAGACACCACTGCTATTCAATGTAGTATTGGAAGTCCTTGCTAGAATTATTAGGCAAGAAAAACAAATTAAAAGAATTCAAATTGGAAATGAGGAATTAAAATTATCCCTGTTTGCAGATGGCATGATTCCTTACATAGGAGAACAAAAATATTCAATCGAGAGACTCTTGAAACTCATAAGAGAATTTGGCAGCGTGGCAGGATATAAAAATAATGAACATAAATCGATGGCACTAGTACACACAAATAACTCCATGGCTGAAATTGAAATTTTAAGTACCATCTCCTTTAAAATAGTGGAGAGGAATTTGGGAATGTGGTAGGGGAAGTCCCAGAGCTTATGGAATTGTACCATAAAATTAAAACTAAACTAGAAATAAAAATAGTAGATAGGAATCTCAAATCCCTTGGAATTAACATAACCAAAGATGTAGAAGACCACTATAACGAAAATTCCAAAATATTTTAAAAAATCAATAGAAAACATTTAAAGATGGAGAAACCTACCATGGGCCAGCAGGTTCAACATCATCAAAATGTCTATATTACCAAAAGTAGTATCAATGCGATCCCAAACCAAATCCTAACAACGTTCTACTTGGAAATGGAAAAGCTGATACAAAGTTCATCTGGAAACATAAGAGACCACGGATAGCCTAAGCTGTCCTGAAGATTAAAAATCAAGCTGGAGGATTCACAATTCCAGACCTCAGGAAATGTCAATATTCTTTAAATCATGAAGTTTGGAGTGACCTCTTAGAGTACTAATACACATGTTGCATTTTCACTCCAAAATAGAATTATGAGTAATGATAGAAATATATTTAAAATACTCATATAAATAACTTCTTCTAATTTGCAATTGCATTGCAATATATTTGAAGCTAATAGTATCTATATCTATATCTATATTTTGAAAATTGTCTTTTACCTATAGTATGTTGTTGATTCTTTTTTTAATAAATGACCAATGAGTGAGTAAAAATAACATATATTTTCTAATAATGTGCTCCAAAATTACATATTAATGCATCTGAAAATACTAAGCACTCTAATTACCTGCCTAATTATTGTAATTGTGATTATATGCATCATTTATTGTTTTGCTATTAGATGTAAACCAACTTAAAACTATTGTCTATTTCTCTTGAATTACATAATCACCCCTCATATAATGACTGCATTTGTTCCTAATTATACTTTTCACCTTACAGTTTATTTTCCTTGGTGTTAACGTAACATGGTGACTTTCTATTGGTTAGAAAAATCTCTGCTACATTTTTTTGGTCTTTACATTGATACTTCGGATTCCTTTGCTTGTATGTATCTTTGCTTTGGGTCGCATTTCCTGTTACAAAATAATTATTTTCATCGTTTTCATTTTTGTTAATGAAATAGAAACTTTAACCCATGCAGCTGCATGGATTTGTCATCTGATGAGACCATACACTGGGGAGGCAAATCTTTGTAAGAGGGCATAGCTAAAATTACCAGTTCCATCAAAAACTACAGACCAGTATATTGTAAAATTTAGTTAAGAAAAGTAACAGAAATCACAGAAATCCCTACTTTATACCTAAGGGAATTTGGTTAATAGCCTTTAGTGCAGCTGATCATCTTCAATCAGGCTGCATAACCTTTGAAGGAAAACTGCAATGGGTCCATAGGTAATGTTAACATCTTAATTGTAAAGTTGGAGAGTAATGCAATTGTTGTTTTTTCAAATTTGATGTAGGGTGCAAAAATGATGGTTGTCTTAGCTGTTGTGCTCCCAACTCTTTCCACACAATTCTGGAGATAGTTTTTCATCAAGAGGCTCCATTTACTCAATTGCAATTGTTTTTCCTTCTCCATGTGGAAGAGCAAGCATAGTCCCAATGGCAGTGGATTTCTTTTAGTCTCTCTATGAAGCATACTAAATGGCAATGGCGCTTTGTGAGATTGCTGGCATTGACATGTGACATAGTCAACTCCCCATTGTATTCGTCATTATTGTGAGGCAAGAATCAACTGTCATGAAATATTTCAGTATGAATCACTCTCTTTTTTATGAATGTTTGCTTTATTCTCCTTTTTATACTTCTGGTGACAGAGCATATGGCATTGAGTGCCAAACAGATAAACAGGTAAACAGCAATCAATGTGTTTGCATTATGTAGAATCATATGAGGGCTGCTGAGGAGCAGAATAAACAGGCAGAAGTTAGGAGAGGAAGACAGGGTACCTAATCCTAGGTGGTGTCTGTGTCCTGTGTCATGTGCCTGATGCTCATGCTGGGAACTGTCATGGAACCCCACCATGCCAGCTGATTCGGGGAGATCAAGGTTGAGATTTCAATTTAAATGTTCAAAATCCCTCAAAATTTAGAGACCAATTTGGGTGCATAATATTAATTTTAGGGCTTATGTCAAACAAAGCTTATATCAGACATGTTTGGCTTGCTTAAATTAATTATTTTTTCTACAACAAATTTAGATTTATTTCAATGGTTATATTGTACTACCACCACTTTTCCAGTTTTCTCTAAAACTGTGGTCTTTGAGATTTCCCTGTTCTGTTTTGGGTTTTTTTCTTTTTCCTGGAAGTTCAGCTATGCATTTGAAAAATGTGTTTGTTACAATGTGCCACATCACTGAAATGTCTACACTGGGAAGAAAGTCAAGATTCGAGCTGTAAATATGCCCATCTCAAACAGGTATGTTTAAATGAGCACATTATCTCTGAAAGAAAACAGGTCTTTGGGATCATTCTTTTAACAAAGTCTCCCTAAAATATTTGATTCTTTTCTCTTTTTCCAAATGCTGTACTTATAGAACCTAACTTAGAACCTGAAAACCACAGGCTCAAATTGCATATGTAACATTATGTACTTTCATCCCATGAGTGAACAGAAAAAAAAATAATAAAACAGGTATCAATGGATTTGTTTCAGTACAATAGAAGGCTTTGGATCTGTTTTCTCCTCCATTTTGGAAGAGTAAGTGCCACAGACAGCACCACGTTGCTATCAACCAAGGGACTCTGGGAGTATCATCAGGGAAACTTGAAACCTTGCAAATTGAAGGATATAACAATTAGAACTTATTTCTCTCCAAGTCTTGGAATAGTACAGGAGTGATTGCTCCTATCCTGCTAACAAACTCTCCTAAACAATGTTCTTGAATAATGAATGTCTCATCAACTCATATGAATGGCACTTTCCAAATGGGCACTGGCACAGTGCTTAAACAATAAAAAAAAGACTTGGAAATGATAGCTCCATTAATTACTGCCATGTACACTGAATATCTTCCTCTCCCTGCTGAAAAACATCGTTTAGCTTGTGATAAAGAAAAGTGCTGCACTGAGAAATTTCACTAGGGATATGTGTAAATGGTTATCCCCTTGCCCCAAGGTGGGCTCACTCTACAGTAAAAAGCTCACATTTTAAGAATCCAACTTTTGTTTTATTTTCAGGAGTGTTGCAGAGTCACTTCCATCTTTTCTTCAATAAAAAGGATAGACAAGAGATTGAAAATTTTCAAGCTGAAAGAATTATTAGAAGGTATTAAAGGAAGACTCCAACCTAATGTGCATATTGGCAATGTAATATATAGAGAACAATGTGCTTAGAGGATGAATGTGCTGTCTTTTTGAGTCCCAGGCCATTCTTGCTTATCCTTCTATGTCCTTAGCCCGATATTGGTTTCAACAAATTTCGTTATGATGTGTCCTGAGTGGCCTTTTTCCTCCAACATTTTCCAAGTAACAAAGTGATTCCTGCTGAATTGTTAGTGAGTGAGAATGTGTTGAGCTTATATCACTTTCCTGAGGGATGTTCAAATGAGGCTTTGGCTTTAGTTCTAATGTGAAATAGCGATCTTAGGGGCATTGTGTAGACTACTGCGTAGGAGAAAAGAAATTCTTTGATTTAATGTCTTCAATATTCCCAAAGTTAAATAAAAGCATTTTACTTTTCACCATAGCTTTGTATAAAACAAGTTAAGTCCTATGTTTTTTTTTCTTGCAGATGATAACATGAACATGGGACCTGAGAATGGATTGTGATGGTCTGACTCTTAGATGTCTATGTTTATTAACACCTCCTGATGATCTGGCCTTTGCAATGCTCTGTGAGTGAAGTTATTCTGGTGATTCAATTGTACCACACATTTATAGCAAAAGGGTTATAATTTCACTTGTGAAATTAGGGAAACAGAATGCTATTTGATGAGCTTCTGCATGGAGAGGCCAGCATAGCAAGGAATTACCAGAGTAGACTTAGCCTTATAAACAACAGGTAACAACTTCAGCCTAATAACTTGGAAGGGATTGAATGCCTCCCTCAGCTACTTGACTGAGTTTGGAAGTTGGTCCTTGCACACCGAAGCCTTCAGCTAAGACGACAGTTGGGACACCTTCATGTTCACCTTTTGGAAACTCTCATCCATGTCCAAATTCCTGATGCACAGAAATTGTGAGAAGACTGATTGAAATAGCTGTTTGGGTTGATTGGTTATGCATTAACAGGTAATGCATATGTAGAGTCAATTGGATAGAAATACTCTGATTCCTCTTCAGGAATGAAGCAAAGGGGAAAGACAGTCCTAACTAACAAAAAATGTTAAAATGGTATGCCATAGCGAATTTTTTTATAATTATTTGAAAATTACATAAATTTGTTGCTTACGAGAAGCTATGCTACAATTAGTATTAGCAAGGATACATTTACAATAGTGTCTTGGGACCCAGGCTACATAGCCAATACCTAAGCACCAAGATTAACTGATTGTTACAGTGCATGCTTCTAGATGTTACATAAATATCAAGATTGTAGAGGCATCACTAAATTGTCTCTAATTCAAACTTTGGTGCTCAGCATAGATTCTTCCCCACTGTTCCTTTCATACACTTCAATAATGAAATTATCTTTAGAAACAACTATTAGAATATTCTTTTAGAAATGCCTGTGCTAGTGGGAGAAGATCTTTGCACACGATATAGGCGATAGGGGGCTAATTTCCAGGATATACAAAGAACTTCAAAACAACCAAAAAACCAAAACAAACAAACCACTCAAGAAATGGGCACGGGAAATGGGCAAACATTTCACAAAGGAACAAGTCCAAATGGCAAACAAACATATGAAAAAATGTTCCAGCTCCCTAGCAATAAGGGAAATCCAAATTAAAACATCGATGAGGTACCACCTAACACCAGTAATATTGGCCCACATAAACAAGAACACCAACGACGCTTGCTGGCGAGGATGCGGGGAAAAGGGAACCCTACTCCACTGCTGGTGGAGCTGCAAATTGGTACAGCCTTTATGGAAATCAGTCTGGAGAACACTCAAACAACTCAAAATCTGCATACCATATGACCCAGCAATAGCACTCCTAGGAATATATCCAAAACACCTGTTTTACGACAAACCAACATGCATCCCTATGTTCATTGCAGCACAATCAGTAATTGCAAAAACATGGAAGCAACCGAAATGCCCATCAGCAGAAGATTGGATAAGAAAGCTTTGGTTCATCTACTCCATGGAATACTACTCAGCTATTAAAAAAAACAAAATGCAGTTCTTTGTGGCTAAATGGGCACAACTGGAAACTATAATGCTAAGGGAAATGAGTGAATCCCAAAAGATTAGATACCACATGTTTGCCTTGATTTAACCTGTAATTTTTTGTTTGATTGTTGGTTATTTTTTGAACCTGTCATTGATACTGTCTCAACCCAGATGTTTCGAAGAATGGAACTTGCATTATTTTTAACATATTGTCTACCCATTACTATGTCAATTAATTCCATAATGTTGTATATTGATACTGAGGCCTTGTTGGGGCTTTTAACTGACCGGATCTTTACTCTGTTAGACCTATCTTCAGACCATAGAAGGTCTCCCCAAGAGGCCACTGAACTTATCTGGACAATAAGACGCTGAACTTTATGCTAGGCATGTGTTTGCAAGCAATGAATCTCAACTGAACTTGAACTATGGTTATGCAACAAGGTGGAGGAATCCACCATGGGGGGAGGGGTATGGGAGGGGTGGGGGGGATCCCCAGCGCCTATAAAACTGTACTACATAATACAATGTAAGGAACAATAAAAAATAAATAAATAAATAAATAAATTAGAAAAACAAATGCTAAAAAAAAAAAAAAAAGAAATGCCTGTGCTAGACCCTCATCACCTGAATCACCTGAACTTGAGTAAATCATTTTATGAGCACTGGCCAAATACATCACACCTGATGTTCTAGAGGCAAGTTTGGGTTGAGAAAATGCTGCACACTTTATATCAAATGAGAGAGAAGATGTAGAGTGACACAGAAATACCAGTAAAATTACACAATAATTTATATCAGAGACTTGCAGATAATCCACATCAGAGGCGTGAAGATGACAACTAAGGGTATTAGTCACTATAGCTTAGGTCAATGTCAGCTCCTTCCTGAGATTGAAGATGATATTCACACAACCAAGGGACCCAGGTCTGAGGGAGAGGCTTGACTGTCTTTTCGAGTTCACACTTAGGAAGGTAAATTGGGCACAAACACACCTTTGACACCTTTCTCCTTTGGATATGATGTCCTGATTGCCATATACTTTGAGACCCATTCACATTTCATTTCCTACTAATGGCTCTTTGTTTGGTCTCTGAGGAACATGCAGGTAGCAGTTAATAAACAAACTTTCTCTAAATTCTTAGTCTGACGATCTGTGGTTACTTTGTAAGTTACTTAAGAAAGAGGTAGCATTTGTGACATGTCTTGAAGCATGATGGGCAAGATGGATTGCGGATGAAGAATGTTCAACACACTGGAGTGACATTTGCCGGCCACATGACTTGCAGGTTACATGCATACAGGCAAATACTGCATTGGGTTGAAACAAGGAAACATCGAGGGCCAAATAACTTGGGTTATAAAATTATCCTCATAACTGAAAGTGTTTGTTGTTTGCTTTTTTGTCATGAGCACTGTTTGCTTGTATGATACAGTCCAAAGGAATTTGTCACTGAGGTTGGTTTTATTGACAAAAGAGAGGTATTTTGAAAAATGCTATCCAGTAACTTTTTATATAAAAATTTATGTAACTTAAAAACATGATGCCTGCCATGAGACAAAGAGGGATCTAAATACGGCTTTATAAACTGTGAGGTGAAAAAAGTAAGAAGAATACTAGAAATAGCCTCTTGAACTCCAAATAAATTCATTCCTTTGTAATGTGAGTTGTCATGGTAACAGGAAGGAATGGATTATGAAACTGGAGAAAACACTATAATTTGAAGATCGCCACTTTCATTATCATTGCTGTTTTCTTTTCATCAATCTTGGGAATGGATTTATTTGACTACCAAGAGTGAAATTTGAGACATAACCTGGTTCATAAATTCTGTGGATACCATTATTTTCTTCTGTTTTCATGGATTATTAGGACAAAAGAGTATAGTAAGAACTTACAGAGAATGCAATGCATTTTAAAGCAGTGTGAATCATGGCAAAGAATGGTACTATCCTGGGAAAAGGTAGGTTAGGGTAAGAATGGGGATTTTATTGTTTTATTTTCATTCATTCAAAAATTTTTTCTTATTAATTTATTCACACAGTGGCATCGTTTGCTTCAAGAGGTTTTTTATTTGCTTTTCCATTTCTTCAGCAACATGAAGGTCATTCAGTAGCATGTTATTTAACTTCATGTTGTTAATTTTCTATTTTTTCCTCCTGTTGTTGCTTTGCTTTATGGATTTTCATTTTGGAGGATTTGCAGGAACTATGAAATAGAGACTATCATATTCAGATGTGAAGACACAATACAGTGTGCATCTCTACTTTCAAAGCAAAGATGGACTCCCAATGAAACTGTTAAACATATCTTGAGAATAGGATGCTAGACTCTCCGCCATTGTCCATACCTACAATGTCAAGACACACCTAAATAGCAGAAGGATGGACTTACGATGGTGGGGGTTAGGGGAAATCTCAGAACCTATGGAATTGTATCACAAAATAATAAAATGAATAAATATAACAGAAAGAAAACATACTGAAAAAAATAAAGCAAGACTTTTGGTGTGAGCTAAACAGCATAAAATTAGTGAAAGTGCTTGAAGCTATGTCATCAGGAGGAGATTACAGCAGCTCAAAAGGAGAGAATAAGGCTTAAAGTTGTTACTTCCTCCATCTGGCAGAAGAGCAATGCACTCAAAGAACTTTCATTGTGGTCAGTGGAGAAGACTGTGGGAGGCAGTCCTGAGCCATTAGTAAACTATTTGAACTTGCGATGAGAAAAGCATGTTAGTTCCTTACTCAGGTTTTCTAAAGGAATTTGAAACATAGACCAATGTATTTCTAGTTTCCACACAATCAATTTCAATCTTGGAAAGCTGTGAGGAGATGGAAATTCAATGAGAAACATCACTTGTGCGGAGAATAAAGGGGAGAACAGTCTACAGAGTTTAAGGCTGCTTTTCAGAATGTTTGTAGAGTCTACCAGTATGTAAAGATGATGACAGAGCCTGTTGCACAAAAAAGCAAAGTAAGAAGTGAAGTACTAAAGAAAGGATGCGTGCAATTTGTTCACTCTGTTTAAATAAAATAAGCTAAACTTTAAAAAGCAATGCTATTCTCCACTCATTCTAACAATTGGCAATGCTCTGGCTGGTGTTTATGTTTCAGTTCTTGCAAAGGTTCCAGAGTCTGGGCAACCGCTTGTTGTTACTAGTTTACATCTCTCTGACTTTAACCCACTTTTTTTGTAGAATATTTCTACTTAATTTTGGAAATTATTTTCATATGTGATCACCTGTTGCAAGTTAAATAACTTACCTTTGTTGATTTCCATTGAGAAGTATTTCTGTGATGACTTGTACATCTTTGTTGTGTATCATGACTTGCAGCCATAAAGTGGTAACTCCGTTTTTGCAGACATGCTTACTGGTCTGTGTGAGCGCTTTCTTTTACCATCTGTTGCCCAAACATTTGTATCCTGTAACAGCAACGTGCTCACCAACATTTTTTCCACTCCTTCTTCTGCTGTCACAAATCATCTCATGGTTTTTGATGCTTAGATCACTGTAGAACTCAAACCCAACTTCAAGTTTGAGAATGCCATAGCAAGCTAGAGAACAACGATTTTAATTCATTTGTGTTTTTCAAGAAAAGGAGTACATTTGCAGTGCTAGTGTTTATTTGCACACCACAGGTGATGGAAATAAAATCTCTTATGAATAGAAATCAAACTAGAGGAAGCATCCAGCTCAGCTTTAGGGATGGCTGTCACCCCATCTTCCTATCCTCTCCCAATCCTAGACTCACCTGTATATGCACAGAGGTGAATTGTGAAGAAAAACATCTGTTTCACTTTTAATAAAGTAAAAATATAACCACATGGAAAGAAGATAAAGTATGATTAAATGAAAATATCATGAACCTGGACATTCAAAACCCTGAATCTGGAATGCACTGGTCAAGTTTCAACTTGGAGATTTCAGCTTCACTACATAAAAATAAGGAAAAGGGACATTAGCATTGTTATTTTGGATGATGAAGGAGATAGTATATATGAAAATAATACAAGATGCCTGTTTTTATGGTTTATAGTTTTTACACACCTTCTGATCTTCTTATACATATTTCAGGGAGTCATTTTCTGAAATCAGTGGAAATATTTCTAGCTTAACTTCTCCATATATAACACATTCATGAGAGCAGGCAATCACAATTTTAAGTATCTTAAAGATTCATTTATCTTCATTATTATTTTTTCAATATTTATTTTCACACATTTAACACTTCATTAGGTGGCAATGTCCTCAGAAGACAAGTAGAAAGTACTAGTAATCTGGCCTGGTGTGTTAGCCTAGTGGCTAGGGGTCCTCACCTTGCATGCACTGGGATCCCATATCAGTGCTGGTTTGTATCCTGGCAGCCCTGCTTTCCATCCAGCTCCCTGCCTGTGGACTGGGATGGTAGTTGAGGATGACCCAATACCTTGGGATTCTGTACCAGCATGAGAGACCCAGAGGAAGCTCCTGGCTACTGGCTTTGGATTGGCACAGTTCTGGCCATTGCAGCCACGTGGGCGATAAATCTTCAGATGAAGCAGCTTCCTCTCTGTCTCTCCTCCTCTATTTATATCTGACTTTCCAACAAAAGTAAATAGATCTTTAAAAAGTATTAGTAATCAAAGAATGGTTTAAAAAGGAATAGACATTAAATTAAAGAAAACCTATCATTTGACAGGCATATAAACAAAGGATTTACACATCGACACTTCTGAATTAATTTTTTGTACTCTGTGAATTTGTTTCCAAATATTAGGAGATGGGGGAGAGAGACCGAGAGATATCTCTGTGGTTCAGTCTCCAAATGTCCATAAGACTCAGGATTGAGTTAGATCAAAGCAATCTAGATCTTCCATGTGAGCAGCAGAAACCCATACAATATCTGCTCTGGGAATGCATAAGTAAATTGATGGCTTATGCCCCCAGTAGTGGGTTTCACTGCCCAAATAACAAGTGAATGCAAGATTTGGTGATGAGCATAAATGAAAGCAAGATCATTCTGAAACATTCTAGTATTCTGGCACATGTGATATCCATATCAATGATTTTTTTTCTTTTGGTTGATGAATTTTATGTGTTTGATTGGCTTGGCCGAGCTGCCTAATATCGCTATGGAAGTATTTTATGTTGATGAAATCAACAAATACTGAACAAAGTAGATTATTCTTCCATAATGAAAATGGGCTCATCGAATTTGTTTTCCCTTGAGGGAAAATAGACTGGGATTCTTTGAGAAAAAGGGAATTGTTATGTCCATGAATTCTAAAGAATTAATGTACAGCATGGTGAATATACTTAATTGTAACTTTGAGTACATTTAGATTAAATATTCTCACCATATGGAAATATGTTCTAACAACTGTGTTAGTTAGCTAAACTGTGATGATCATATCATAATAATTAAGTATATCCAAACATTGTGAAATATACCTTAAATATATACTGTTTATTTTTCAATTAGAAAAGTTGGAAAAATAAGAGACAAAGGAAAAAGGGTGTTGAGTCTTTTCACATTTCTGGAATCCATATGTACCTGGAGTCATATCTACTGCCAATATTTGTGGTGAGAAAATGAGCCCATTTGATTTTGTGGCCAAAATCAATGATTGCAATCATCTGGTTTCTGGAAGGCCTTGCCACTTTACACCTCATTAGTCTTATTTCTTTGGCAATAAAACACATCCATATAATTACACTCATAAGCAATTAATGATGAGGTTTCAGAAAAGTTCACTTTGAAAAGCTAAAAATTTATATGTCAAGAATATATTGATACCTAATTAATTTTCTTCAGGTGTGCTTTGTATCTCTAATTTTAAAAAGCAGGATGAATACTTTGACAGTGAAAAATTACAGTTTACTCAAGAAAAAAACTTTAAAGTGTCTATGATGTTTAAACATTTATTTGGTTAGTAGAATCACACACTGAGAGAGAGATGGCACATTCATGCATTTGGTTCACTTCTCAAATGGCTGCAACAGCCAGGTCTGGGTCAAGTAAGACAGGAGGCAGGAACTTCATCTGAGTCTCCCACCTGAGTAACAGGGGAATCAACCATTTGGACCATTGTGTGCATTAGCAGTAAGTTGAAGGGACACGAACCAGAACTCTAATATGGTATGCCAACTTCATATTCAGTGGTTGAACCTACTGCACTACAATGCTAGCCCTTAAAAAAGCATTTAAAACATACTGTTAACTACATGGGTAGCGTGTGTCAAGAATTATGTTAAGTACTTTAAATTTTAGTCCAGCATATTAGCCGTTACATTAGATGATGCAACGGAAAAGCAAAGCAGATGACAAAAAAATTTTTTTTCCATCATTACCTGATGAGTAAATTTTATGTATCAATATATACTCCATTACATTATCATAGTTAAAATGAATACAATCTTCACTAAAACATACATACTTCAGTCTCAGATTCTCAATTGTTTCCAAACTTGATTTTGCTTTTCTGCAAATGGGAAATATAATTCGGATTGTTCTGTTTTATAAATACATACGAGTAGGTAAAGGCATAGGTTTCTATATTTTTTTATTTATCCATAGACAGATAGATAGTTATGCATTTACATTTAACTGTTTGAGATAAGTCCATGCTATGCTATGCTGTGTCATGCTGTACTGCCAAATTTCTAGTGCTTCCGAGTATTTAATTCCAAGAAGCTGAAGCAACTGACAAGATATATAGAATTCTGCATGAATAAAATCACCTACCAAACTTCTCAAAATGATAATTTATGTTTTTAAATGAAATTCTGATGTGTATTCCAATCTAGAAGGCTGGAATACTTTGTGTAAGCCTTATTTATATTTCCTATTTCAAGAAAGGTCATGCTCCTGCTTAATGTCAGAACCACTAATTCAGATATTTATCTTGCTTGTTGGTCATTTCAGATTCTCCTTATTCTCTATGCAAAGATTTTAGTGCCAATATAAGTTCTCCTTTTGAGGTAAATAAATATAATAAATGTGTTATGCCTCATGTTATTTAACCACAGCTGACAACAGTTAAGGAAGAAAAAAAGATGGACAGTTTTCCTCAGAAGAGATATATTCCCACTTGTCTTTATGATTCTCATCTGCAATAGCTAGGATTCAAAATAGCTGTTGGCAGTTTCTCATAAGATCAGCACATGACAAAGACCTTGTCCTTCAGAAATCTCATTTAATAGTCACGTTTTTCAATAGCAGCTAAAGTGGAGCCAGATCAGTACAACTTCTCCTAAGTGGTGATTTTGGATAAGACACTTGGGTGTAAATGAGAGAATAATATTTTATTCTTCCATTTTTACAGAAGCCCCCAGTAGTTGCTGAGTCAAGTATAACAGGTACCAAGATGGAATTATAAGAAAGGTGGGTTTAGACAAAAGGAGAATAACACTGCAGAAGAATTGTGTTCTTCCAAAAATGCATCCACCACACAATTCCACGAGTACAACTGGAAAACCATGATTGAATTCATCTCAAGAACCCAGTGGGAAGGAGCGGAGGAGCCAGAATTTGGCACACAAGAGGATAGAGGGCCACTCCAGCAACAGAATGGACAATACTGGTCTGACTTTCCATAACTGTTTAAACATAAAAATCATTGGAGGTTAGAGATGGAAAGAGTTATTAGGTGTTTTCGGAAAACGTACAGGTGGGAAGCGATGTCAACCAGAATTGGCAATGGAGCACAGAAATAGATTATTCATTTCTGTCACTTAGCTACAGGTTTATCTCATCAGAAAGTCCTAACATTTCAACTGATATGTTTCTTGCAGTCAGTGTGGTGCCATAACAGGTTAATATCCCACTTGCAGCACAACACAAGTATCCCTTAAGTGCACAGGTGCCAATTCTGGCTACTCCACATCCAATCCAAATCCCTGCTAGTCCTGAGAAAGCAGTGGCAAATGTCCCACAATCTTGGGCCCCCACACCCACGTGGAGTCCCAGAAAATGCCCTTGGCTCATAGCTTTGGACTGGCAAAGCTTTTGGGGAGTGGAGCAATGGATGAGATCTCTCTTCCTCTCTGACTTTCAAATAAAATAATACATGTTTTAAAAGATAAATAAATGTCTGTTAGCAAAACAGTTTCATATGTTTGTTAGCAAAGTCTCACCAGATTTTCTAGGATGGAATGCCCTGGTCAGGGATGAGTTCCCATCGAACACAACCCTATATAGGGACAGTGACTGGCAAGTGAGGGTGGACTGTCCCTAGGAATCCGAAATCTGAGTCTTGAAGCATTGTCTTGGTGGCTTTGTCATTGATGGCATAAAAACTGAGTGAGATTCACTTGTCACAGGTTCTGTTTCTCCCAAGGTCAAGTCCAAGCTGAGACTAATGTCAGAACTTACTCTGACCTGGCCTTTCTGGAAATTTTGGAAAACTATGTGTGTGTATGTGTGTACACCCATGCAAGTTAGAAAGACAGAGAGATATGACAGAGCTGTAGGTCTAAAAATGTGAGACATCAGAACCATGGTGGCTGGTTTGTGACTTAAGAAAATAGAAATAAAAATGAGGAGCAATTCTGCACCCCATTCCTTTCTACCAAACCAGAATGCAAGATATCAAGCTAATGGCTCTACAGAAAAACTGCACCAAGCCCACTAATCCATCTTATCCACTGAAGAGGACCAGTTCTTGTGGGTGGGACCAAGAGCCTGGGGTAGTTGTCCCAAGCCCTGCCAGACCCCTCAATCCTGGGGCTCTCCTAACTGGCACCCACCATGCAGATGGGCCCAAGGACCCTGGTGGACACCTCCACCATGGGGGCTTATGGATCCAACATTCACCACACAGGCAGGCTCAAGGATCTGGGCCAGGCAACTCAGGCCCCTCTAGACTGCCTCCCCCAGGACTCAGACCAGCACCCACTGTATTGGCAGGCTCAAAGACCTGAGCCAGGCAACCAGGCCCCACCAGACACCTCTTCCCTGGGCTTCATGGAACCAGCATCAATCACTCAGGTGGGCCCAAGGACATGGGCTAATTGACCTGGTCCCTATTGGACCCCTCATACCCAGGGCTCATAGACCCAGCATCCACTGTGCATGAGGGCACAAGGACCCTGGCCAGGTGACCTGACCCCGCTGGACCACCTGCCCCCAGGACTCATGGACCGGGCACCCACTATACATGTGGGCCCAAGCACCTGGGCCAAGCAACCTGGGCCCTGCCAGACCCCCACCCCTAGGGCTCATGGAGTTGGCATCCACCATGCCTGCAGGTCAAAGGGTCTGAGAAAGACCCCCACCAGACCATCTGCCCCCAGGGCTCGCAGGCCTGACACCCACCATACAGGTGGGTCCAAGAACCTGGGCCAGGTTTTCTACTCTTGGACCTTGGGCCCCTACCCTTGGAGTTCATAGACACAGCACCCACAACCATCAGACTGCCATGGCTTGCTTCACCTCAGCATTCAACAGTGGGTGTTATAGCCTGGCTTGGTCCAACTTGCTCCAAGTTTTACCTCCTGCTGCTGGTGGGTGCTGAAGCCTAGCCCAGCCCAGCTAGCCCCCTGTCTGGGCCCCAGTATAAGTTGATTCATGTAGCCTGACCTGGCCTCTCTTGCACTCTGTCCTGGTACTCAAATCTGCCAGTGGATGTTACGAAATGGCCCAACCTGGCCTACCCACCTGACCTGACCCACCTGTATGATGGCTGGTATGATGGCCTGTTTATGCTGCTGCTTGCATTGGTTATTGCACTCACCTGCAGTCACTGCTCCCTGATAGAGGAATTCCCAAAATTCCTCTATCAGGTCTCCTTTCAGTGGTAGATATTGCATACACTGGTAAGTCGTTGGCCCAGATTGACTTTGTCCACCTCTTTCTGAGGCAGGAAAAACGTCCTTGTCCAACCCACCCATACCCAATCTGGTGCTTACTATTTGGTGTTACAGCCCAGCCACACCTGGTTTATGCCCAGACATAACCATCATGTGGTTCGGTGGGAGACGAAACCTAACCCAGCCTGTTGTACATTCACCCTGGCTCTCAGGAGTGCCAGGGGGTGCTAGAGTCTAGCCTAGTCTGGTGCTCCTCAGACTCAGTCCATACCCATGCCAAGGGAGACTGCAGCCATGTCCAACCCAGCCCACTACCCACACTCCAACTCATACACTCACAAGTGGGAATCTCAACTCCCCTGAGGCATCCCCTTAGCTTCCAAACCAGGCTTGTTCTGAGCCACAGATCTTGTGCATACCAATGGAGATTGCTGTTCCACATGGGTGAGCCCATATACTCCCCCTCAGATTCTGCCCCTAGACCCAATTCACTTACATGCTGGTTACTGTCATGAACCAGCCTTTTCAGGTAGGAATAGGACTTACCTGTTCTCTGTTTTGACTCTCTTGGGTGAGTTCCCTGATCCAGCCCTGCCAGTACAGAAGCCTCACTTGGACATGAACCCTCAGATCCCTGCTAACCCAGACCTGTGACATCCCACAGATCAAATGTCAGCCTATATTCCCAAGTATCTAGACCATGCTGCCAGGCAGCTCAAGGGCTTTGCCCAGTGCCATTGGTGCCTGGGCTGCCAAGGGTCTCCCATACTCTGGGAAGCCACGCTGCATGGCTGTCTGCACCTGTGTCAGTCCAAAGCCAGTCTGGAACTTCTTACCATGCAGATTCATCAGACAAACACACTTATGTTCATTACAGTATATTCAGCAAGTAATCTGTTATAGCTGTACAAGAGATTGAGACAGCCACTAACGATCTTTCAGAGACAGACACAAATGTACAGCCCAAATGTTTCCTTTTTAGATAACATCAACCATACTGTCATACACTAGAATTTCTAGTAACATTATGTTGATATTGAGAAGAGAATATATTGGCAAATTCAGTTAAAGGCCTTCTATCATTCATCCAAACCTCCTCTGCCAAATATTGGGTATTTAATGACTGGACAAAGGACATTGAATGGCTTGCCATATGATAAAGAATATGTCTGATCTTTGTCTCTGGTTCTTGGAAAGAGTATGTTAAACCACTGGTTTCTCCCACATGTTGGAGTATAATTTATTACTCTAGATGGATCCATCTGTAACGGTTGAGTTTTGCCGAGGAGATGACTCAAAGTATTATCATGCAAGAGGACCAGTCACGTGATTGAGATGAAACAATTGGGGTTTTTTTTTAAAGATTTATTTATTTATTTTATTGGAAAGTCAGATATACAGAGAGGAGGAGAGACAGAGAGGAAGATCTTCCTTCCGATGATTCATTCCCCAAGTGAGTGCAACAGCCAATGTTATGCCGATCCGAAGCCAGGATCCAGGAACTTCTTTCAGGTATCCCACACGGGTTCGTGGTCCCAAAGCTTTGGGCTGTACTCCACTGCTTTCCCAGGCCACAAGCAGGGAGCTGGATGGGAAGTGGAGCTGCCGAGATTAGAACCGGCTCCCATATGGGTTCCTGGAGCGTTCAAGGTGAGGACCTTAGCCGCTAGGCCACGCCACCGGAACCACAATTGGGTTTTTAAACATGTGCTAGCCAAGACTTCTGGGAAGGGTGAGGGAAGGAGATTTATATTAATAATGAAACCATGGAATCAGCCATTTATACACAATAAAATCTCTGGTGTCTGATAAAAACACATGTATATGACAGGTACATGGTTGTACTGACTCAAGAGCAAGAAACCCTGTGGGCTTCTTCTTTAAATAGTCTCATTTATATCTATCTATTATAAAAATATTATCATCATTGTGTACTATGGAATTATGTATATCACTTTGAGTGATGTAAGTTTATATGCATTTGCATATAATTGCATTTTCAGATTGAACATGCCAGTCGTGACCTGATTTTGTAGTGCTATTTTATTTTTACTGTTATATCACAGAACACTGGATTTCCTGCTTGTCCTCAATTATGATTCTTAAAAGTTGAGTAAAGAATTTCTGCCTGCTCAATTGTATGGTATCTTTAAGTGAGTGAAGAGAGTCTTTGTGTAAGGAACAAAAAACATTTTGGGGCCAAGTGCTAGTTATGCCATGAACTGATTTCCTTGTGTCCCAGGCTGTGCAGTTTCTTTAAAGGGCAGTGGAGGGGAGGCAGAGGGAGTGTGGAGGGAGGTGGGAAAGAATCTCGGACTTCACAGAAAAGGAACACGTGTTTCAAGCCAAGCTGCTTGTCATTACAGCTCACTTTCCGGTGCCTAATGACAGTGTATTGGAGCAACAAAGTGCAGAAGTAGAGAAAAGGGTTTTGGAAAATGAGACTCCACTTCAATTGCCACAGGTAGCTATCAGGATTCACACAGGTCAGTCCTCTTGCTGGTTTTCTTGAGCTCTCCAGATATTTCTGGAAGAACTCTCGGCTGATGTGGGGGAGGAAGAGATCATCTGAACTACCTCTTATTGCTATATTTGGAATTTGGAACTTCTTGGCCAGGACTACCTCTTCCATTAGATGAGAAATTCACTTTTTTTCCTTGTTAACTTTCCTTTTGCAGTCTTTCTGAATTATCCACTACAGTATTTTCAAGTCCTGTAATTTAACTTAATGAAGAGGAACAAAATGAAACATCAATGTCATCTTTCAACTGTTAAGTCTTGTATTATCTGTTTATTTTTTTAAATAAAATATACAGGCCTGGTAAATAAATATCTGTGACAGCCATTTGCCCACCTGCTAGACTAATGTAAGCATCACATTTACCAATATTATCAAATAAAGGCAAATTCAAATATTTTTTAAAAGTTGCTGCAGTAGCATTTTGCTACCCTCCTGTCACTTTTCAATTACAAATACTTGTGTACTGAATTTGATTTACTGGGGCTAGAATCTCCAATCCCTACTGGAATGGCTTGACTGTGACTGAGTCAATGCCACATCCCAGTGCTCTCCAAATATTATTTCTCATCAGTTATCACAGTGTCAATGATTGTGAACAGATTGATAAATATTGACTTGAGTTTTCCTTGTGGTATGTACTTTTTACTTACCAGATACACACATTGATGGATTTAAGATAAATCTTAAAGATACTCAGGAGTCTACATTTTAAAGTTTCCTATGTGCAATGATGTGGGGACATGAAGATTAACCTTCCAAATGGGAAAAAATTGTAGCACTTCTAATCTCAAACATCTTAGAAATACTAACCTCTGTTGAGGACATCGTGGAATGGTGGCAGAAAGATAAAGCAGCAAAGGGTGTGGTATGCTGGATGTTTTAAAATAAACATTCCACAAACACGTGGCTATGGAAAGCCTCAGAACAAGAACCTCCATTGGGAACTGCAAAGAGGGCTGTGTTCAGGTCCCAACACACTGTTTTTTATTACCTTGGATAAATTTATTTGTCCACATGCTTTGATTTCCTCATTGATAAGGAAATATAATAACAGAAACCTTGAACATACATAGGATTATTAGAAACTATTACAAGCAACTGCATACCAATAAATTAGAAGACCTAGAAGAGATGGATAGATTTTGAACACATACAATCTACCAAAACTGAATCAAGAGGCAATTAATAATCTAAATAGATGTATAAAAAGGACTTAGATTGGATTGGCAATTAAATTGATCCCAGCCAAGAAAATTTCTAGACCAGATGGCTTCACTGTAGAATCTACCAAATGTTTCAAAAACTTACCCCAATCATCCAAATCTATTCCAAATAAGAGAAAGAGAAGCAATCTTTCCAAATTCTTTCTATGAAGCCATGGAAACCCTAATACCAAAACAACTAGTGATGCAATAGAAAAAGAGAGCTGCAGACTGATCTCCCTCATGGGTTTCGATATTTTTTTATTTTTATTTTCATTTCTTCAAAATAGTTTTTTTTTCTCTTATGGAATTCTTCACTGACTCACAGATCACACAATAACATCATTTTTCTCCAAGGAAGTATTTAGCTTACTTTTTTATTTCTCATTGAAACATCAGTCATCCAATAGCATATTATTTAACTTTATGATGTTGTAAATTTTTAACGTTATTTCTGTTTTGATTTTGCTTTGTGGTTTTTCATTTAAGGGAAAGGATAGTAACTGTGCAATGGAGACTATCACATCCAGATGTGAAAATACAATGCAGTATGTATCTTTACTTCCAAATCAAAGATGGACTCCCAATGAAACTGTTGAATATATCTTGACAATAGAATGCTAGACTGTCATTGTCTTTATCCACAATGTTGAAATATGCTTAAATAGTTGAATGATGGACTTGTGACTGCTTATGAAGGACTATATTATTGTAACAATATGGGAACAATCAGTTGGGGGGAGGGAATTTTGAGAAGGGTCTAGGGTAAATCCCAGAGCCCAGGGAATTGTATCATAAAATTTAAAATAAAATAGAAAGGATAAAATAATGCCAGCATCATACTAAGTGGGGAAAGACTGGGAGCTTTTCAACTAGAATCTGGAATTAGACAAGGACATCCACTTTCACCACTGCTATCCAATATTGTATTGGAAGTCCTTGCCAGTTAATGGGCAAGAAAAACAAATCAACGGAATTCAAATTAGAAATGAGGAATTAAAATTATTCTTGTTTGCAGATGACATGATTCCATACACAGAACAAAAAGATTCAATCAAGAGATTCTTGGAGCTCATAAGAGAATTCAGCAGAGTAGCAGAATGCAAAATTTTTCTCCATTTATTATTATTATTATTATTATTATTATTTTATGATACAGTTCCATGGGCCCTGAGATTCCCTTACCCTCTCCCTAATAACCTTTCTCACCCACTGCGTTCCCCTATATTATTACAATAGTTTTGTGCTTCATAAATAGTCATAAGTCCATCATTGTGAGAATGGACAAGGGCAGAGATTTCCATATCTCACTGTCAAGATATTCTTAACAATTTCACTGGGAGTCAATCTTTGATCTGGAAGTAGAGATGCATACCGTACTATTCTCACATCTCACATCGGGATATGATAGTCTCCATTATACAGTTACTATACATCATCTCAAATGAAAGGCCACAAAACAAAATCAGCAATAGGAAGAAAAAAAAAAAGAAATTTACAATGCCATGAAGTTTAATAACATGCTACTGAAAGACTAATGTATTGCTGAAGAAATGAAAAAGAAAATCATTTTCTTGAAGAAAATGATGCTGTTGTATGGTCTATGAGTCAGTGAAGAACTTAATATGAGAAAAAAACTGTTTTGAAGAAATGAAACTAAAAACAAAACTATCAAAATCCACGAAATACAGTTTCTGTTGATCTTTGCTGGTGAGATGTACATCCAGTAGGTAACAACCAGATTGTTTTTTTTTCTAAATCCAGTCTACTAATCTATGATATTTCATTGATGAATTTAAGCCATTTACATGCAGGGTTAATATAAATAGGTGGTAATTTAGTCCTCACATTTTAGCAATGGTTTGTTCATTGATTTGGTCTTCTGTTGCTCTTTTTTGGGATGTTCTTTGTATTTGTCTTTGGTTTGGTGGGTGGTATTCCTTGTCTCAGTCAGAGGAACATCTTAAGTATAGTTCAAAGGGAAGATTTGGAAGAGGTATACTTTTTTAACTTTCTTTTCTGTGGAAGAATGTTATTTCATTATCAAAGACAAAAGAAAGCTTTGTTGGGTACGTTATACTGGGCTGACAATTTTTTTTGCTTTTAGAATCTGGAATAATTCACTCCATTCCCTTCTGGCTTGTACAGTTTCCAACAAGAGGTAAGCTGTGAATTTAATTGCCATTCCTCTTTCTGTCAATTGATTTAATTTTTTTTTAGATTTTTTTTTTTATTGCAAAGTCAGATATGCAGAGGAGAAGAGACAGAGAGGAAGATGTTCCATCCAATGATTCACTCAAGTGACCACAGAGCCAGAGTTGGATCAATCCGAAGCAAGGAGCCAGGAACTTCCTCAAGTTCTCCCACGTGCTGCAGGGTCCCAAGACTTAAGACTTGACTGCTTTCCCAGGCCACAGGCAGGAGGCTGGATGGGAAACTGGGCCACTGCAATTGGGATCTCTGCTGTGATATGGGATCCCAGCACGTTCAAGGCAAGGACTTTAGCTGCTAGGCCACCACGCCAAGCCCTGTCAGTTGATTTTTTTCACGTGCAAATTTTAAGAATCTTTTCCTTATGTTTGATTAATGAGAGCTTGATTATCATGTGTTGTGGTGAAGATCTCTTTTGATCAATGCTTTTGCAAGTTCTGTACCCCACCTGGATGTTGTTTTCCAATCGTTTCTCCAGGTTAGGATAGTTTCATTTATTATTTCATTAAATACACATTTAAACCTAGTTTCTCCTCCGGTACCATCTGGAACTTTCATAACACATTTAGCCTTCTAATATTTCTCTTAATTTTGAATTTTTTTAAGCTTGACACAGCTGTGCTCCCAGCTTTTGATTCTTCCCCCATTGTGACAAGAAATATATTCTAATTCAGAGATTCTTTTGTTTCATTCCTTCTATTAAGATTTTTCCCTGAATTTTTAATGTGCTGTATTGCATCCTTCATTGCTAATAATTTGACTTAATTGGTTTCATGTTGCTATTTCCTGTGTGACATATTCCTTAAATTCCTTGAACTCCTGTATGTTCTTCTTATTGTTGATAAGAAGCTTTATAATGAGTTTTCTGAATTCTGTATCCACCATTTTCTCAGTGTATTCCAAAGTTAACTCTGAGGTTGGCAAACCGTTTTGCTCCTTTGCAGGGTAGTCATCAGTAAGATTCATTGTGCCTCTGTCTCTTCTTCAGCTCTTGGTCATTGTATTTCTGGTTAGCAGATTCTTCTCCTTAGGGCAGGTTTCTAAGCTGTGTCACCCACAGGCCTGTAATTCAATGTTACTTACAGCGATTGGTGCACAATTCTTTGTTTACAGTCGCTTGTGCCACTCCCTCCAGCAAGTAGTGACCGGTACAATACACTGAGCTCAATGAGTTCAATCCCAGGTCAGCGCCTTTGCAGCTCACTGTTTTCCCTGCAACGTTAAAGCCTTTGCCACACTATACAAAATGGCACTTCATGTGCCACTCGTGGAGTTCTTGATCTACTGCCCATTAGATAGGAGGCTGCCTGGACCAATTTTGGGTGGAACCTGTATGCCATGTCATTGCAATGCATTAGAAATGAGTTTGCTGCCAGCTTAGTATATACACAGTGCTGACATAGTCTTTGTCTTCCTGCACAAAATGGCACCCGGTTCACTCTTTTGGGTGTCTGGGCTGTGAATCCCACCATGTTTCCTCACCAGCTGTTTGGGATCTGCTGCTCTGTCTCTGCTCCTAGTCAAATCAAACAAGCAGGATGGGCAGTTGTTTACGTTCTCCTCCAGAGCTCGCAGTGAACTCCTCTTCCCATCTGGCTGTTTCTGGTGTTATGGTCACAAGTGGAGTTGAGATCACTATTGGCTGAATGCCACTGGGATATCTGGTCACTGCAGCACCACACCATTGTGTCCGCTGGTTTCCTATGACTGTCAGTCTCCAGGTGACCCTCTGCCTTCTCTCTGTCCTGTCCTATTTCCTGGGATGTGCCATCTCTGCTTCACCCTGGCTAATGTTTCTGTCTGTTTAAATGTGTTCTCACCCTATTGTGCCTTCTTGATTCTCTAGCAGGATACAAAGTTAATGAATCTAAACCAATGGCACTAGTATACACAAATAACTGCATGGGTGAGAAAAAAATTGTAAGTACAATGTCCTTTAAAGGAATCTCAAATACCTCGGAATTAACCTAACTAAAGATGTGGACAACTGCAATAATCAAAATTGCAAAACATTAAAAAAAAAAAGAAATAGAAGAGAAACTTATCATGTCTTGGATTGGCAGGATCAACTTCATCAAAATGTCCATATTAGCAAAGGTAATATACAGCTTCAATGCTGTATCAAAATCCCAATCAAAATCCCAATGACATTCTTCTCAGAAATAGAAAATTGATGCAAAAGTTCATCTGGAAACACAAGAGGCCATGAACAGCCAAAGCTGTCCCGAAGAATAAAAAACAAGCAGAAGGAACCACAACTCCAGACCTCAAGACATACTACAGAGCCGTGGTTATCAAAAACAGTCTGGCACTGGTACAGAAACAGAGATCAATGGAACAGAATAGAAACACCAGAAGGGAGCCCACACATGTATAGCCAACTGGTCTTCAACAAGAGAACTGAAAATCCAGGGAAAAAAAGTTATTTTTTAGTTTTAAGAGAAAAAAAATGTGCTTATAAACCACTAATATGTTAGGGGGAAAATTACTTGTAGCATGTTTTAATTCTCACAGCTGCATTATTATAGTAAAGCAAACATTTTATGCCCTTAAAAGTTGCCTCAACTTTACTTACATGCAAATTTTATCATTTGTAAAAAAGGTTAAAAGAGTTCATGTGAGTGGGTTTTTTGTTCCAAAGGGAAAATTATACCTATATGAGGTGAAGAAAATGTTAATTGGCTTGATTGTTGTGAATATTTCATTGTCTTAATGATGTTCGTTTCTGTAGAAGATCCTAGTTTTCATGAATTCAAAACTAGCAACTCTATCACATTATATGTGAAAATGTTGTTCTCTGTTACCATCCATCGTTTCTATTTTTCAGTCTTTCAGATTTAGCTCTATAATCCACATGAAATTGATTTCTCTGTATACTGTGAGGCTGTGTTTGGAAGAAATATATATATTTTTTCTACCTGGATCCACAATTGAACCAGTGCTAGATAGATAGATAGATAATAGATAGATAGATAGATAGATAGATAGATAGATAGATAGATAGAAACGCAGTGTTTCTTATAATTTCCTTTTGTTGTTTCAATCATTTTGTCTCTCTCTGTGTGTGGCAGTATCATACCTTTTTAATTACACTAGCTTTAAAGTAAGACTAGATATCTTGTGTGATAAATCCTCAAACTTTATCAAAAATGTTCTGGTTTTCCTTACTTCTCTGTAAGATTTAGCTTATACTTTTCTACAGAATCGTGCTAGATTTCTGAAAATTTTAATTGAATCTATAGATCAACTTAGAGAGAGCTGACATCTTTACAGCAATATGTCTTCCAATTCTAGACCCTGGTAAGTTTCTCTAACAATTTAAGTCTTCATTTTTTTTTTGGTAATACTTGATTTCTCTGAGTTTTCTTGCCCGTGTTTCTATCATCTGTCCTCTTAAAATTTAGAGATGAGGTCAAAGTCTGAAGTGTACACCTGATCAGTTTTCACAGATGCCTGTGCTTATCATATCACAATCGAGGGCAAGTGGTAGTGCATGTTCTGCAACCCTTGGGGTTCTTACTTAAAGGCAATTACGATCCAGATCCCTGCCTGCAGAGTTAAAGTTGTCCTTGAATTTAACATAATCAATTTTAGGACCGTGATATTCATTCACAATATTGTGTGCACAAAGTTTAATATTTTTAGTGTTGTGTTGTAATTCATATTATGAACAAATCTATATTCAATATATTAGTGGGTATTTGGACTTTTTCCAGTTTGGAGTTATTATATAATCTGTTTGCTAAACAGAAATACTTTCTTCTTTCATGCAAATACCTCCAAATTACAAGATAATATTTATATCTGTGGTTTTAGATAACAAATAGATTATTTCTAAATGCAGGGATATACTGATATAAATACAGGTATCAGAATCTCCACTGCTGTGTGTGTAATAGGTTCTTTAAAAAAGTTGATGGAAAATGTACAATATGAAAACTAGGTATGAAATTCAAGTCTTTGTGCACCAAAATAAGTATATTTTAATTTTATCTTTCCATTAGTTTTCTTAAGGATATGCTTTTACATATGCTAGGAATGCTCTATCACAAAGTCAGAGACACATTTACGCTCCCACTAGCAATATCTGAAATTTATCGATTGTACTGACTGGATAGTGAAGTAAACTTTGGAGACTTCTACTTATTTCATATTTGTCTCATTCTATGTGATTTAGCATTTTTTAAAAAATGTTATTGGAAGTTTGATAGGGATTGATTGTATTGAATTCTTTTTTGAAAATTTTTATTGGAAAGGCAGATATACTGAGAGGAAGATCTGTCTACTCATTCACTCCCAAGTTGCCACAACAGCTGGAGCTGAGCTGATCTGAAACCAGAAGCCAGGAGTTTCCTCTGCGTCTCCCATGCGGGTGCAGGGTCCCAAGGCTTTGAGTTGTCCTTGACTGATTTCACAGGCCACAGGCAGGAGGCTGGATGGGCAGCGGGAGGTTGACACAAGCTGGCATCCATATGGCATGCTGATACATGCAGGTGGGGACTTCAGCCTCTAGGCTACCGTGCTGGACCCTGATTTATCAATTTTTGTATAATAATTTTTTGCATATTCATGGGCTATTTGACAATTTTGTTACTATTGCAATTAGTAATGTAAATTGGTATTTAAATTTTGTCTTCTATCTTCTTTTTACGGTATTTGGAAATCAAATAGTAAGCAAATTGACAGGGTTCGTCTTTTGACTCCTCAGGATAAGCTGCCATTTGTAATATATTGGAGTTCTGGTTTGAGTCCAAGCTTCTCCACTTCCAGTTCAGTTTTCTGCTGAGGCTCTTGGGAGGCAATTGGGCCCCAGACACATAGGTAGGAAAATAGGAGAGAATTCAGGCTCCAGGCTTTGGCTAGCCCTGCCTCAAATGTCACAGACATTTGCAAATGATCAGATGGAGAATCTCTCTCTCTGTGTCCTATTGCTCTCTGTTGAGTATGTGTGTCCCTTTCTCTGTGCCACCTGCCTTTCAAGCAAATAACTACAAAAGAAAAAGACAGGAAAATTGACGGATTAGCATTATTCTTGATGTCAACAAATTTTCTAAAGTCAAAACGATTTGTTCATACAGTGTTTTTAGTTTTCTACCTAAACAATTTACAAATAGTGGATACTCATCATCTTAATTTTTGTAATGGATATTTTTATTTCTTTATCTCAATGTGACATCAGCATTCAATAGAGTGTTAAATGTCATTGGTGATAATGGATGTTCTGTATTGCCCTTCACTTCAAAGAAAGCATGGCATTTCATCAATTTTTATACAGCTAACTGAAGGTTTTGTCATACATACCTTCAATTACATTAGAAACCCCCTTTGTATTTTTATTTTTAAATAGAGTTTATATCAACAATTGCTGAGTTTTACCAATTTTTGTCTATTTTATATCTTTTTTTCTTTCATATTCTAAAAATGTAATAGATTGATACCTATAGGTAAAAAATTACGTTCATGCTATATTTTTATTTGGTGTTGTAACTTTGGTGCCATGTTCTTTTACTTCTGTTGATATTATACATTTATATTTGTCTTTTATTCTCAGTTTTATTATGATCTGACAGAATCATTTTGTTGTAGTTGTTATCCATCATGGGTTGATAGCATCTTATGAGTATACGGCTTGATATAGTTCATCTATTTGAGAAAATTTGTGACCAATGCTATTTTATTTTCTGTGTCTATTTAATTATTTCTTTTATTTCCTTCCATAATCCTTGAGTTATGTGTGTCTGTGCATATGTGTATCTACAAGGGCACTTGAAAATTTCATAAAGAATGAAATTAAAAGAGAGGCTTGCTTTTATGCAAACTCTTAAGAATGTATTATTGCACTCTCTTGTGCAAACTCTTTGGATACTATTTTCATGGTATCCATTTTTTAAGATTCCTCATATGTAGGAGGCATGTACGTGTGTATCTAATCATCTTCCATTACGTGTGTGCATATACATATATGTTGCCCTCAGTGTGGAGGGCTCTTCCACTGCACCAGACAGTAGTCTCTCCCCTTGCACTCACCACCCCTCTTTCCCTTCTGGCTTCCAAATAATTTTAATAAGACTATTCTACTGGCCCAATTTAGCAATAATTGCTTAGTATTCCATAATCCCAGTTAAACTCCAATATTTCCTGATTGATTGATTGATTCTAAAAATTTAAGAACTTGCATTTACATTTTACATGCTAAGACCTAGTTTATTGTGAAACAAGCAATTGCACAGCATACATCCTTAGTAGGTGCCAATGTCATGACTCTTGGCTGCATGCTAAACAACCAGATCAAATGGATTGTCTTCACTTACACATCGAATCATTAATTTTTAGCTAACTCCATGGACTCACTAATTTTCTGTATAGCTTTTTAAAGATTTATTTACTTTTATTGCCAAGTCAGATATACAGAGAAAGGAGAAACAGAGAGGAAGATCTTCTGTCTGATGGTTCGCTCCCCAAGTGACCACATTGGCTGGTGCTGCACTGATCTGAAGCCAGGAGCCAGGAACTTCCTCCAGGTCTCCCATGCGCATGCAGGAACCCAAGGCTTTGGGCTGTCCTCAACTGCATTCCCAGGCCATATGCAGGGTGCTGGATGTGAAGTGAAGCTGCCAGGATTAGAACCGGCACCCACATGGGAGCTTTTAAGGCAAGGACTTTAGCCGCTAGGCCATCACGCTGTGCCTAAATAGCTTTATCTTAAGTATAGTTTCCTTATTGTTCTTTTTTTGTTTGTTTTTAGTCTCTATAGGTGAAAGAATAATACCTACAAAATTGTTCCAAATGTTAGTTATCGTATCTGACCATGAGAATCTGCATTTTTCTTTAGTGTTAATCCTGCCCTAACCTTTGGCCTCCAAATCCAGACATGCTAACTCTTGTAGACCTTCCAGGCAGCTGCTGCCACATGACTTCCAAGCCTTCACTGCCAGATCAGAGCCACTGTCTGCTCTTATTTCTTCCTTCTCTTGCTGTAGTTTCTCATTCATGCTGTAATGAATCACCACACATTGAGCAGCAGAAAACAATGTGAATTTATTACCCTATTGTTTTGGATGTCAGAGGTCTGGAGTCAGTTTAAGAAGGCTAAAGTCAGGGTGTTGGCAATGCAGGGCCTGAGAGTAATAATCTATTTTCCTGTGTATTTGTAGTGCTCGGCTTATGGCCTCATCCGAACTACTTCTACCCACCATCCTGTTTCCTTTGTATTCACACTCACTTCCTTAATACAGTTGATGAAATTCCTTGAACGCACAGTAAGTCTACCTGGATAGTCTAGGATTATCCCCGTAATTCAAAATCTAACTCAAAAACCAAGTTTCATCAGCAAAGTCTCTGTCTTACAATACATCACACACAAGTGCCAGGGATTGGAGTGAGACCATCCTTGGGATGACCATTATTCAGCCTTCTACACCAAGCTTTCCATGCTTCCCATTGGAATGGCATGGAGTATTCTGTCCTCAAACAACTCCATTTAAAGAGTTGTTTGCTTCTGACCTCACTCTTCTGCCCACCCCAAATACCCAAGATATCTGTTTGATATTCATGCTTGCCCACTCTTTTCCTTCTTTCATAAAAGATAAAAACTTAAAAAACCTTTATGAATAACCCTTTGTATTATTCAAGGTCCCTTGAGAGACCCTGTTGAGAGAATAAGTGTATAAGTATAAAAATGGAATTTATTAGAGGAATTAGATTATGTAATTGTTGTAGCTAGGAAGTCGCACAACAGGTGTCTCAGAACCAGGGCAGATGGACGTGTGACTTCCAATTTGAAGTCAAAGGCTTCAGTACTTGGAGAGGGAGCTTTGGGTATAAGTCCTAGATTTCAAAGTTCAGCCAGCCAGGAGTTTTTAGGTTCAAAGTAAGAGATAAACATGCCCCAGTTCTCATTGTGATCAAATCACTAACTGGGAAGCCAAATTATTTGTCTGAATGCCTGCTTCAAGTTCAGCTAGTCTACTTCTGATCCATCTTCCTGCAATGTACATCATGGGAAATAGTGGCTGATACTATCCCTGCCACTCACATGGGACACTCTGAGATCTGGATTCCTGTCTATTAGTTAGTGTCTGCTGTTTTTTGTGGACAGTTGGAGTGAACCAGTAGATAGAAGATTTCCTCTCTCTCTCTTTCTCTCTTTCTATGCCTTTCTCTGTCTTTGTCTCTCTCTCTCCCCTGAGTCTGTTTTGGCACATAAAAATATTTAAAGGTTGTTAAAAGCTAGACAATATATCAAGCAAAAACATAAAGTCCTTTCATGAGAGATGATTTATGAATTTAAACAAATGAAAACAGTTTTGTTAGAAACACATGATTCCCTTAAGCATGGGATAAAAATGATCCACTGGGACAAGTGGTGTCACCATATCCTCAGGAACACCATTTAAACCAAGACATTTTTGTACCCCATATGCACATTTGATTCAAGCAAATCTTTAATATATACAATTGCCAAGCCCTGAGGATAGTGTGGACAGCAAAGTCCTGAATAATGGATGTTTATAAGTCTGAACTGGTCTACAGGACAGAGAATTGCATTTTTTGAAAGGAAATACATAAGCACAACTCAGTGATACCGAGGAACCCACTACACATAGCCACGTAAGTGAATTTCAAAATCACTCCAATAGATTCGATAAACATAACATACTTGTGTGTATTTCTAATAATTAGAAAAAACAGAACCATCAGGAGTACATGTGGATCAGTGGGCTGCCTGTTGCAGAGATTATGTCAGGAAGAAAATTTGGAGATGATGGGTAGGTTCTCAACCTGGGTTGTGCTGATGGTTCCATAACTCTGCATATTTACTAAGACTCATCAAAAATCCTTCTATCTTTTAAAGAGGTATTGTTTCAGTGTAGTTCTACTGCGGATTATGGACCACAGTGCCAGTCTGACAAGGGCCTGCCTCCCTCCATTTGTTTCCACCCACACAAGGGAAAATTACATCAAAAGAGCTCTAGTGAGCTATTTTTTTTAACCACCAGGTGACCTAATTGCATTTCTTATCAATTCCAGTTTTTCTAGATAGGATGAAGATGACAACCTCTCCCCTCCAAGCACTTAGCAATTCTGGCAAAAGATTTGTAAGTAGTTTGAATTACTTGCTTAGGTATTTTACTTGCTTCCAACACCCACAGTTTCAAAGGCACCAAGTTACCAGCTATCATGACTACTTCATGGTTGGAAAAAAAGGAAGTTGATTTGATGCATGCAAGGAATCTAGAATTAGATCCACAATAACACACTCCTCCACACGTATTTTCCAAAAACTAAGAGGAATTTTCTCCCTTTGAAAATCCTATTTTCCATCCCTCTTTTGTTCATCATGAACACACAATTATGAAGTTGTGAGCCAGAGCTTTGTGCTTTTATATTTTTTCATTTAGACTTATACAATTATGTTATTATTATTTAATTTATATAGAATTTATAAATGTCATGTGTTCCACAAGCAAAGCGATACTTTCTATCAACATTTTTACCCTTCCTCCCTCTTATTTATTTATCAATTACCTTTCATGATGGTATATTTCCAGTTCACTTCCAATCACAGGTTTGAAACTTTATTAAGGAATTCAAGAAATAGAAATTTTAAAAATCTGGTCCTCAAGAGTATAGTATAGACAATTTTACTCATCTAGATTGCATATTTGTACTCTATGGGTTAGTTACACAGATCAGGAGAAACATGATATTTGTCTTTTGAGAGACTTCTTTTCCTAAACATAATTGTTTCATATTGAATCCATTTTGTTGCAAAAGAAGATTTTTATTTAAGGGCTGTGTACTGTATATGTACCACCTTTTCTTTATCTAGTCATCAGTCAATGGACATTAGGGTTGATTCAATATCTTTTGAATTGAACTATAATAAACACAAGGGCATATATTACTCTTCAGTACACTGTTTTCATTTTATTTGGATTAATTCCCAGGAGTACGATGGCAAAGTCATATGGCGGATCTATTTCCAGACTTCTGAGTAGTCACCATACTGTTCCCTTCCATAACGGTTGTACTTCCACCAACAGTGGATTAGGTTACCCTCCTCACTCCCCACACTCACCAGCATTGATTGTTTTCTGATTTCTAAATGGAGTGTGGTGAAGCCTCATTGTGGTGTTTATTTGCATTTCCCTGATGGCTAGCGATTCTGTGCATTTTTTCATATGTCTGTTGGCCATTTGAATTTCATTCTTTGAAAAACTCCCTGTTCATTAGCACCCACATTTATTTTGTGTCAGGGTGACACGCTGAAGATGATATGCAACATCGATGCTTTCATCACCCATTTAGGACACTATGAGCTATGAGATGCTTTCATTTAGTCCCAGTGTCTATTGCAACTTGGACTAAATTGTAGCCTGCAAAGGCTACTGGCAAGAATTCATTGTAGTCTACTTGGCAGGTGGCTTTGAGATCCTCCCTTTGAAACTACACTCCATAGCCATCTCTAGTCTGTCTGTTTCTTTCTTTTTTTTAGCTCACAGAATAACACATTGGCAAAATACACTTGAGAGATATAAGAATATGATTATCATAATCTCACCTCTATATTGCCTTAGTTCCCACAAGTCCAGTATGCTTTGCAAAGATGAGCACATCCCACAAGTGCATATGAATATCCACTTGCTTGTTCTAATCATCTTCTTAATTTGGAGTGGGATTCTTCTAACGAACATTGACATATCTACTTGAAAGAATCCAGTAAGTTCTATAGGGGTCATAGCCCATGTCCTGTATGGCAATTCTTTAGTGATCCAGTTTTCCAGTCCTGTGACCATTTGACTAATTCATCGGCACTCCTCTACTACCAGTAGTCATTCTCCATGATCAGAAATCCAAACACCAAGCTGTTGTCATTGTCAGTTATTTGATTATGGTAAAGAAAATTGCTATTCAGTCTGAGCATGATTCGTTTTTCTAATTTTTTCTAGTATTTCTCCATCTGTGCTGATACTTTTTCTCCTGATATTCGTCAGAGTACGTCTTAATCCATTTTCAGCTAGCCTCCAAAATAAAGTAAGGGTCATCTATATGGAATTGTCAACTCCCAACCAAGTAGCCTTTTTTGATCAATAACACTGTTCATAGAGCCTACACATATGAACTGAGAATTTGATTTTTCCTCCATTTGTCCAAAGGAGAAGTGAGGCTCCCAGCTCACGAATGTGATGAGTTCTCAGATGTCATTTCCCTGGTAGTATTTCAGTTTTAGAATCATTTTTCTTCATTATAGATTCTCCAGGGTACTGCTTTGCTTATTCAAATGTCTCCATTGTCATCAAAAGAATAAGAAGATTGTTTCATATGTTTTGATTGAAGCTTATCAGTGTGTATTATCAGTCCTATTATCAGTACAATAACTTGGTAGTTAATTATATGGCTTATTCTATACTCTTTAAATTCATTCTTTAAACAATTATCTGTCACTTGAGAGTCTTTGTGATTGACCTTAGTTCCTGTTTATGTCTTGACTGAGTTCTGAAGTCCTGCTTCTGCAGAATGGTCGTGTACTTTAATAATTCAACTGAGATTTTCAGGACTAAATGTGGTACTTTATCAGAACATATGACCTATACAGTCAAACTTCCTATTCACTTCATAAAGGCATTCTTTTGCCATAATGTAGAGATGATCAGGAGTAAATAAGCAAAATATCAGTACTTGAATTAAAAAGTCCAGAAATACTGGTTAATCTGCGATGGTAACATTAACCCACATACGACACCCTATAGACTAAGTGGATGTTATTGAATCATGACTAAAAGCACCATTTTTTCCTGGAGAGACAGATGGTGTATAACCAATATAAGGAAATGTGGTGACCACCATGACCCCTAAAGAGCTTGGGAACTATCATTAAATTGAACAGACATTCATGGATGTGCCATTTACTCTAAAATCACTGAGGAATGTGGTAAAAATAGGAAAATAGTTCACAAAGGAATAATCTAACATCATTTTCCAGTCCTGATTCTCCTTGCTGTTTCCCCAGGAAGATAATAAGCTCTAGACTAGATATAAAATTCTTGTTGTAAAACTTTTTTGATCTAAAACAATAAATCCAGCAACAGCATGAGCATCCTTGTCCTACAAGTGAATGGTTTACAGTAGTCACCAATTGTGGATTATCACAAATATTATCAGATAATTGAAGGTGGGAACACTAAGAGTCATCAGCTCTGGAGAACCAAATGAGAAACTCATGCAGAGTTGAGGCTGGAGTAACATAACAGGTGTAAAATGTCATGAATCAACTTGGAATGAGAGAGGAGACCATGAGACATCTGGGGAAGTCAGTTATATGAGAAGATAATGAAACATATAATCTAAATGAAGAATGGATGAGACTCATCTAATTCTTAATAGTGTCTTTGAATCCAGACAGCCTACTTTATCATGAGGTTTAATGGAGCCATATTTGGTGCCTATGAATTCTACATTCTTATGCTATATTTTGGTTCATATCAATCTGTATCTGTTACTGTTATTTAAAAAAGGAAGATATTAATTATGAATAAAAGCTTTCTTTGGGAGCAGCAACTGCAAAATAAAGCACTTGTGTAAACAAATTTCTGACTAAATTCTGAATCACAGATTAGCTGAAGGCAATGAAAGTGTTCACCCTTGAATACTGCATTATCAATCTGTGGATTAAAATTGTAAATACCATAGCTGCATTCTCTGATATTTTACACTTTTACCCCATTATTTCAGGCTGTGAAGTAGCAAAATATAATAACAACAAGTGACCAAGTGGCCTGTTAGCACACTGGGACAAAGAAAATTGCAGCCCTGGCTTAGCAATATGGAAGGAGAAAAGGAGAAGCAAGAGATTTAGTATTTTAAAAAAAATGTTCATACATATTACCTCAGTATGCCTTAATCCAATATGTCTTAATTTGCATTCTCCCTGTCTTTATCTGTATCCAGCAACATACACACATACACACATCTGAATCAAGGCCCTTCATGTGGGCAATCTGTTTTTAAAGTGCCTCCTGGATATACAAGTAGGAATAGTAAAAGCATAGAGTAGGAGAGCCCATGAAGCTAGTGTGACTGAGAGGTTTATTGCTGTGAGCAACTAAGCGTATTTTCATCAATTATACAATGCATCTTTTCTGATCATCATAGAGTCAAATTGGAAACTAATAAGTCCATGCCACAGAAAACATGCAATACCTGAAGACTAAATAATATGTTGCTAAATGAATAATGGGTTATAGAGGAGATCAAAGGGGACATAAAAATTATTCAAATAGGATAGTCTAAACTGGCTTATAACTCTAACAAGGCATATGTCAACAATTGAGGTGCAGAACAGTTTTAGGAGGGGTGTGCAGAGAAATCTTCAATACCCCAGTGAGGAGTAACTTATTTTCATGTCCTACCTAGTAAGATATATGTGAGTCCATGCTGACCGTTTCCTATCTGGTTCTAAGCTTTCCTTGTTATTCTCTGTCTATCTATTCTGATTTGTGTGTGTGTTGTTGGGGGGGGGGTCCCTCCGGAGCGACCCTGATGGTCATTGCAAGAGAGGGTGGGGATCCAAAGTTGGAACTAAGTAGGATCAGAGAAAGCTCCTCTCCCTAATCCCAAAGGAAATTTACTGTTCTGTTTCTGCGGACAGCTCAGGGTTCATGGCTGTTGTTCCGATGACCTTGGATCCTGCGAGCAAGGATTTGGGCTTCTTCCATCCCGTGTGGTAAATCCAAACAGGTGTGGATGACCTCAGTGTAGACTATCCTAAAATCTGCCAAGTTCAGCAAAATTATGCTTCAACACTATAAACTGCTAAATACTGAAATGAAAATAGACAGGAGACAGCTGAATAGTACCCTACAACCATTTTAAGGTGTATAGAAGCCGATAGTATGTAAACTAAAATTAAAATGTCAATGAAGAAGTCACAGGATGCGGTTAAGAACTTGCATTTTTTTAAACATATTGGTTACTCAATACCATGTCAATTAATTCCATAATGTTGTAAATTGTCGTTGCTGTTATGCTGTGGCTTTTAATTGATCAGGATGATATTCTGCCAGCTCTGCTTTAAGACCAGAGATGGTCTCCCCAAGAAACTGTCGAATTTAACTGGACAATAAGATGCTGGACCCTATGCTTGGTATATGCTTGTAATGAAAGAATCTTGAATAAATCTGAATTGTAATACAGCAACAAGGTGGAGGAATTGGGGGAGGGGGAATCCCAGAGCCTATGAAACTGTATCACATAATGCAATGTAATTAATAAAATATATATTTTTATTTAAAAATAAAAATAAATAAATAAACCTCCTTATTAACAAATCAGTATATCTCCTATTTTCTTGATTGAATAAAAACTAACAGAGCAATTAATAGTGGAAATAAGAATTAAAATGATCAGCTATGAAGAGTTGATAAGTGTATGGAAATGTAAATAGGATCATGCATTGTTTTGAATGTAAATTTGTGTTGCTTATAAGGGATATTTGCCATAATGTTTGAAATACATATACAATTTGATCAATTAAGAAATTATTGAAATAAATGAAGACATCAACACAACATATCAAAACTTACGGGGCTTAGTTAAGGCAGTGTTACGAGGAAAGCTCATCTCAACTAAAGTTTATGTTAAGAAATTAGAAAAGTTGGGCCCAGCATTATAGCCTAGTGTTTAAAGTCCTAGCCTTGAATATGCCGGGATCCCATATGGGTGCCGGTTCTAATCCCAACAGCCCTGCTTCACATCCAGCTCCCTGCTTGTGGCCTGGGAAAGCAGTTGAAAGCCCAAAGCTTTGAGACCCTGCACTGGTGTGGGAGACCCAGAAGAGGTTCCTGGCTTTGGATTGGCTCAGCACTGGCTGTTGTGGCCACTTGGGGAGTGAACCATCAGAAAGAAAATCTTCCTTTCTGTCTCTCCTCCTCTCTGTATCTTCTTTTCCAATAAAAATAAATAAATTTTTAAAAAAACAGAAATTAGAAAATCACCAAGTAAAGGAGCTAACCATACGTTTGAAAGAGTTAGAAAAACAGCAGCAAAGCAACCAAAATTATCAGGAAAAAAGAAATTACCAAAATAAGACAGGAAATAAACCAAGTAGAGACGAAAAGAGCAATACATTGGATCAGCAAATCAAAGATCTAGTTCTTTGGGAAATCAACAAAGTAGACACCACACTAACCCAGCTACAAAGAAGAAAGCAGGGAAAAGATGCAAAATAGTAGAATCAGAAACAAAACAGGAAATGTGAAACAGATACCTGAAACTTACACAGAATTTTTGCCAACTATTACAAGCAACAGTATGGCAACAAATTAGGAGATCAAGAAATAGGTAAGGTCTTGAACACACAGTATCTATTAAAAGTGAATCATGAGGCAATGAATCATATAAATAGCAAAAAAGAATCTCAAATATCTTGGAATTAACATAAAGAAACATGTGGAAGTTCTCTATAATAAAAACCATACAACACTGCAAAAAGAATTAGGAGAAAAATTAAGAGATGTAGAAATTTACCATGTTCCTGGGTAGGCAGGATCAAAATCATCAAATGCCTGTAACACCAAAAGTGATATACAGATTCAATGCAATCCGAATCAAAATACCAACAACATTCTTCTGAGAAATAGAAGAGATGACAGAAAAGTTCATCTGGAAACACAAGAGACAATACATAGCCAATGCTATCCTGAAGAATAAAAATCAAGCAGGAGGAATCCCAACTACAGACTTCAAGACATACTACAGAGCAGTGGCCCTCAAAACTGTCTGCTACTAGTACGGAACTGAATAATATGATCAATAGAACAGACTAGAAACACCAGAAGGGTGTCTACACATGCACAGCCAAGTAATACTCGACAAGAAAAGTGAAAACAATCCAAGAAAAAAAGCTGGTCTATTCAATACGTGTGGTTGGGACAATTGGATAGCAGCCTACAGAGCTAAGAAGCTAGTTGATAAATAAATGAGTAGCTGTTTTCTCTGCTTTGATTTGTCCTGTTTCAAATATTAATATTTATAATATATACAACAAAAGTTTTTTGGGAAACTCAGTGACTTAAGATTGCATAAAAGATTCTTGATTTGAAGAAGTTTAGAACTACTGTTGTAGGGTGTTGAACCTCTACCACTTCACTAAGGCAGTGTGTCTTTCTTCTTTTGTTATCTACTTATCTTACCAAGCATCCATAGTATTTGTCTTAGCCTGTAAGTTGCAGTTTTAAGGAGAATTTTCTTTGGAACTGGTTCTAAAATAAGCAAGAGGATTGAGAACTCAACCAAAGAAGCCATTAGGCAACATTTGGCCATCATGGGTAATCAGTATGCAATCACTATAATGAGTTCTGTGGCTTGTTTGGGGAGGGGGTGCTTTTTAAATTGAGAATTTATTCTAGAGTGTATTTTCTATCAGAAAATATAAAAATATTTCTCTTTCATAAAGGCAGCAAAATATTTGTGTGTGTGTGTATGTGGCATATCTCCTTTATCAGTTCCCAGTAACAGAAATGAGAGACAATAGTACAAGGGAAACTGCACTTAGGGAGACAGCTGTAAAAGATTTGGTTACCTTACACTAGCCCTCCTGCCAAAAGCAATCGTAAAACCTACATGCAGTCTATAAAGGAGTTGTCCGAGACATTGTGAAACAAGTTACAAGTCAGTAATTGAGGGTCTATGACCTCGGAGAAGCAAGCCCATGAGGTTAACTACACAATCACCTTGTTTCCACCATGGGGATTTTTCCATAACAGAGTGCAAGGGAGCAGAGGTCAAGCAGAAGTCCAAGGCACATTAGTGTAGACAGAAGAGACAGAGGTTGGTGTTTCTCGCTGAAAAAACAGCTTGGAATTAGGAGAGAGAATTCCAGAGAGGAGGAAATCAGAGAGGTGAGCTGAAAACTAAGTGGAATGGTGGAGTGAATGCTGCCAAAACTGCTCTCCTGTCAAGGTCATGAAAACCCTGACAAAACTGATCAACATCAAAATTTCCAGGACTCTGGAAAGAAATTTAAGGCTTGAAAAACTTCAAAGAATGTTTGTTCAAGAAAGCTCAGTGGATGACAGCAAGAACATCAGATTAACAGAGCTGTCAACATGCCCTAGCGCTCTCCACTTCTTGTCAACTTCACTGCCTCCCTGTGATGGTGTGATCCATCAAAACCACATTGGAGGGATCAGAACATGCCAGAGCAACTCACATTGCGACCTCCAGAGAACGCTTGCTATTTGCTCTGAAAGGAAGTTTGCTTACATGCACCATCCACAGGAACCTGTCCTTATTAAGTTGAACTCAGAGCTCTCACTATCCAGACTTCTCTGAGGCCACCAGCAAACAATAAAACAGGGCAACACACGGAAAATATTTCTTTTGTAGCTGCCTGAGGTGATGGCTTCAGCTGGGGCCAATATGTGACTGCCTGATCAGAACCTTGAAATAAAAATAATGGCAGTCACACGTCTTTAGGGGATTTTGAAAAGCTCTGACACAATGTTAAGAAGGCATGGTCATGTTTAAGGATGTATGCTTGGTCAGCAATTGGAGCAAGTTTCAGCTCCAGAGGTCTTTGGAGGGTTTTAAGGCTCTGTGTTTATAACAATTGAAGGAAAAAATATAAACAGCCTGTCTGTGCATTACAAGTGAGCTTGAACACACACACACACACACAAGCACTCACGCATGCATGAGCAGAGCGAGGTACTGAGAGATCCCTTCTATAACATGAGACTCATCGCATGAAGGCATTTACAGGAATCGTAACCCATTCACTAACTGGTAACTGACACAATGAGGCCGAGGCTTCAGTGGCTGCACTACAAATGCAGTGAAGACTGACCGCCTCACTGAGGAAGTCACTCAGCAACAACAGCCATCAATGTTAAATTCCCAGCGAGTGGGAGCATACAAAATGTACATGTTTAAACAAAAGTTACGTAACATAAAAGGATCAGGGAATTATGGTTCTTAAATAGGGAAATGAGCAGTTAGTGAAGTGAGCCTGAGGAATAATAGACTAGACTTCGTCATCAAGGACTTGAACTCAGCTGTTTTCATAAAAATGAAACAGACCTTACCAAAAAAACAACAGAAATATAGAGACTGCCATGGCAGAGATCAATGAATAGGTCACTATTACTTTAAAATAATATAAATTATAACATAAATTCTAGAAATAATATTTCTTCTTAAATCACTAAAGGAAATAAACATTGATTTCGAGTGACAAGAGAAAATTAGACAAGTTGAAGTTAGGTCAACTAAAATTGTTTTATTGAAAGAACAGAAAGATATAGCCTCAACAAGGATAGAAACCAACTAAACCTAAGGTCAACAGTCGATACATTCATATCCATCTACAGTATATTGAATGGATGTCATTTCAAAAGTTAAAATAAATCATAAGAAAGGAATGCAGACAATGCGGGGATAGGCAGTATCATGCTGTTCTTAAAACTGCATATATAAAATACATAACATCCATTCCCTCCATGTAAGCAATAAATAAAACTTTAGAAGAATGTTCCACATGACAAAACAACAGCATTACTTTTTCTTAAATGCATAGAAACGTGCCTAGACCACTAGGTCACAAAACAAACCTCATTAAATTTGAAAGTATTTCAGTTATACAAAATGTATTCTTACATCGTAAGGGCATGAAACAGAAATCCATGCCAGTAAAATCTGTAGAATTCACAAGCACGTGAATTTTGAACAGTATGTTTGAAAATAGTTGCTGAAAAAATATGTCACAGGGAACTTAAGTATTTCTAGAATAATGACAATGAAAAATGTATCATGCCAAAAGAAATGGGATACAGCTAAGGTATTACTTGCAAGAAAATTACATTTGTAAATGCCTGAATAAAGAAGAAGAAAGATATAAATCAATAATAAAAAGCTTGAGCCTATGAAACTATCAAAACATAAATGATGCCAAGGCAAGTGGAAGGAAGGGAAGAATAAAGATTAATCAGGATGCATGAAATAGAAGACACAAGAATAAAAATAATCAGTAGCATTGAAAGTTGGTTATCTTAACATTGAACAAATTTGATGAACACTCAGCTATAATGAATAAGAACAAACTCTTATATTAATAAATCATGAATTAAGAGATGTCACAAGTGAAAATGTATTGTATACCATGGTAACTATAGCTAACAACTCTTCATTATATAATTGAAATTTGCTGGAACAGTCAATGTTAAGTGTTACCACTACACATAGACAAAAGATAAATACATGAACTGGGGGTGAAATAATTAGCTAGATTGTGAAATCATTTCATAAAGTATGACTATATGGGATCCTGGTGCATGCAAAGCGAGAACTTTAGCCACTAGCCTGCCACGCCGGGTCCACAAGGTCCTTTAAATAGACAGTAAACAGCCCTGAATTTCTTTTTAAATTTTAATTACTTTCTAGCAGGTTCAATGTGATTTTTAAAAAAGACTTATTTTTATTGCAAAGGCAGATATGCAGAGAAGAGGAGAGACAGAGAGGAAGATCTTCCATCCAATGGTTCACTCCCCAAGCGACCACTATATCTGGAGCTGAGCCAATCTGAAGCCTGGAGCCAGGAGCTTCTTCCAGGTCTCCCACGTGGGTATAGGGTCCCAAGGCTTTGGGCCATCCTCGACTGCTTTCCCAGGCCACAAGCAGGGAGCTGGATGGGAAGTAGGGCCGCTGAGATTAGAACCAGCGCCAATATGAGATCCTGGCGCGTGCAAGGCGAGGTCCTTAACCACTATGCTGTCGCGCTGGGCCCTCAGTGTGATTTTTAAAAACAGTTCCAAAGCGATGCTACAGTCATTCCCTCCCACTTCCAGCTTCTGCCTCACACCCTCCTTTATTCTCTCTTTGTTTTAAAATTTTATACAGTATTTTGCATTTACACTGATGTTAAAGGTCTTAATCCTTCCCCAATAGTGTTTAACATAGAGACAGGCCATCATTTAGTAGAATCATTTCATTCATATACAGTACATTCTAAAACAATCACAGATCATTAAAGGCATATCCGTATAAAATTTCTAACCACTTGTTTGATAAACATATGAAACAAAGTTTCATAAAACTATATTTGCAGCCTGAATTTCTCAGTATTGAAACTAGCTCATCTCTCAAGAAAGCATCAGGGACATGATGAGCCATGGACGCCATCTGGTGGTTAGATGATTTAAAATAAAAACAGTGATGGAAGGCTAGTGAATCCATGCTGCCTGGGTCTGGTGCCACTTCCTTGGAGACCAGGGGTGCCGTTAAGTCCTGGAAACACAAGCATCTTTGTCTACTGTTTCATCCGTGAGTTAATCATGTGTCTGCATCTTTGTTCAGTTCTTTTATTTCCTCTCCTGACCTATAGAACAGTGTGTTCTGTGCCAGAGCAGTTCTTAAACATTCTCAGGATTATAAAATGTTACTTCTAAGAAGAAAACCCCAAGCCTCAAAGATCTCTCATGACCCAGTATCTCAACCTGAATATCCCTTTGGACTCACAACCTCACAGTGAAGCAACATGTTATGTCTCCCCTTCAATACTAACCTATATTTTCTCACTTATGTGGCTTTACATTTGGGTAGCACATGCAGTGCTAATTTTATTATGTTCGTCCTTTCAGTAGACCCTTTTTTAGTCCAAAACTTGTTTCTTTATAATTACACTGGCATATTAATTTGTTTTCGACTTCCTTGTGAGATGTATTAATTTCAGTCTCATTCAACAGTCAAGTTATTTTTCCAAAATACCCACTTTTATCAACACACTATCCCCAATTTTCAATGTTAATTCTGTCAATTATCAGCACCTGACTATATTAGACACTGTACTGCTTTTTCTAGGTTCATTGATTCATCTTCACAGTCAGATATCATACTCATTCACCTAGTTTACATAAGAAATAAACCTAGTTCCCAAAGTCAGAGCCTTTTTGGACAGGAGCATAGGAAATGGTGAGTGATAGAGCCATGGTTAAGGCCCAAGTATGGTTTACTAAAATCTTGGGTTCTCTCTAACTGCCCAGAATAAAGTCTCCTCCAGTGGGTAGCTGTTAATGAGAAGCTTCAAGCCTCTAACTCCTTGAACCATCTTTAAGCAAAACCACTTGATTCTCTCCCTTTAGCCTCTTACTGCTTTTCTGCTCAAGCTTGTAGCCTTAGGGATCTTTGACATGGTTACTTTTTTCCAGATTCCAGAATTCTGTTATACACAGGAAGATATCTGCTGATATCTGGGGTGGTCATAAGATGAATGTCTTCATTATAAGTGTGAGAAATAATTCAGTGGCATATTTTCATAAAATGCTTAGTTTATCCTTACTCTGGCCCTATCAGGTCTCCATAGCACATAGGGTAGAGTTGTAAGAATGCCCAGGCAGATTAACTGTTGAGCTGGCTTTGCAGTCTTTGCAGTTTTCAGCAATTCTGTAATCTGTAACTCCAGGTACTGGTTACACAGTACCCACAGCTCAGTCCCTGGAATCCTGTTGACCTCACTAACCAAACAATGTAAGTTCTCTTTCCCATTCTCCTCTCCTAGACCTGCCCAGAACCACCCATTCCCAATACGCCTGTTCCTTTTCCATGTTGGGTATCACATTGAATTTAGCGTGTACCTCCCAAAACTTCTCAACCAATGGGAAACTGGGGGGGAAATGAAATGCACAGATAAACTCGGTCTCTGAAAGCAATGCCTGCTCTTTAGACTGGGTAACAATAAACGCCTCATTTTCTGCTTCCTTCACATTTTGAGTCCATCTTTTGGACTACAGCAATAACACTCAGATAGAAAAAGCATACGATGGCTAATGGTTGGGCTGGCTTAGTGCAAGGACTTAAGTTATTGAAAGAAAAAGGGCTAACCCCAGGAAGCTCAAACTTGGTTGGACTGAAGCACACTAAGACTGCTAGGGAGGTTGGCATACAAGTCATACTTGAAATAAGAATAATGGGAAAGCAACAGGATGCTGCTATACCTGTGTGCACTCTTCCCCATTATACTTAGCCTAGGCTACACTAGGAATCAAAGGGCAGGGCCAGCCCCTAGGGAAAGGGAGGCTGGAGAGATCATAGTTTATTTTTTATGATGCAGGCAGCATGCAGGCAGCAGGGCAGCTATGCCCAGGAGTAGGAGGACCTGGCAAGACTCAGGTTAGGCAGCCAGGGCCAATGGCACCTAGCAAATCCCTCAGGCTACCTGGCAGGTGCACTCTGGGCACTTGAGGCTGTTGGCTTACAGGGCCCTGTCCAGGTGAGGAATGACTACTGAGGGATGTTCATACACAACACCACTGTACTTCCAGGTAAGCAAGGGGACTGAGATCCAGTGGATTGGAGAGAAGAACTGGAAGAACTTTTAGACTGAGATACTAACATGTGGGAGACCTGAACTTGGGTAGATAGCATCTACCATCACTGAATACCACTGACTGGCACGCACTAAAGCTAGGGCTAGGGGCTGCCTGGAATGTGTAGATCATAGTATCTCAGTGAGAGTCAGAGAAGGGGATGGGTGTTAGGCTAGACCATGAAAAAGCTGTGTGGGGCGGTGTATGTGGGCTTGCCCCTGTAGAATAGCAATCTCCATTGGCATGTACAAAATCTGTGGCTCATAACAGGCCTGATTGGGTAGCTAAGGGGACACTCCAGTTGGACTCTGGTTCCCAATAGTGAGCACGAGAGCCAGAATGGTGGCAGAAGGCTGGGCTGGACCTTCAGTCTCCCTCGGCATGGGTATGGACTGGGTCTGTGGAGCGCTAGACTGGGCTAGACCTCAGCACCCAACTGTATTCCTGAGATCCAGGGTGGGTGTAATAAGCGCTGAACTAGGTTTTGGCTCCTGCTGAACCATGCAAGAGTGGTGTTGAGGTATGGATCAGTTGTGGCTGGACTGTAACACCCAATGGTAAGAACCAAAATGGGTATGAACCAGTTGGTCAAGGACACTATTCCTGCCAGGACAAAAGGTGGAAAAAGTCAATCTGCCAAAGACCCACAAGTGTGTGTGAGATCTGTCATTAGGGGGAGACCTCATAGATGAGCTTGGGAACTCCTTTGTCAGAAAACAGCACAGGTGAGGAAAACAGCCAGGTCAAGGTGAAACCCAAACCAAGCCAGATTATGATGCTCTCCAGCATACATAATCAGGTCAGGTCTGGGGGTGGGCCAGGCTGTGCCATGTCATAACACCCACTGGCAGATCTGAGAACCATGACAGAATGCAGGAGGGGCTAGGTTGGGCTGCAACACCAGCCAGTTCACACTGAGGCTAGGGCCTGGTTGGGCCGGGCTAGGCTGCAGCACCCACCAGCGTGTGCTGGACCTGGGAACAGACTGGGCCAAGCCAGGCTGCAGCACCTGCTGGCGGATGCCAAGGTGAGACAAGCCATGCCAGTCTAGGGGTGGAGGGTTCCAGGTCCATGAGCCTGGAGGCTGAGGGTTCTGGCAGGGCCTGGGTTGCCTGGTTACTTGGACCCGTCTGTGGAGTGGGTGTCAGGTCCGTGAGCCCCGTGGATGGAGGTCCAGGGCCCAGGTGACCTGGCCTGTGTCCTTCCTTGTGCCTGCCTTGGAGGTGGATGCTGAGTCTTTGAACTCTGAGGGTGTGGGGTATGTCTCCAATCCACTGGATCTCAGTCCCCTTGCTTACCTGGAAGTACAGTGGTGTTGTGTATGAACATCCCTCAGTAGTCATTCCTCACCTGGACAGGGCCCTGTAAGCCAACAGACTCAAGTGCCCAGAGTGCACCTGTCCCAGGGCTCACCTATGTGGTTGTTGCCAGGTCCTTGAACCCCAGGGAGGAGAGTCTTACAGGGCCTGGGTCACCTGGCTGGGGTCCTTAGGCCCACCTGTAAGGAGGGTGCTGGATCTGTAAGCCCCAGAGTTGGGGAGATCCAGTGGAGCCTGGGCCACCTAGCCTGGGTCCTTGAGCCCACCTGTGAGAACTGGTCCTCCTCAGTGGAAACGATGCAACAGTAGATGGCAGGCCCTGATGCACATCGAGAATATAGCAGCCCATTTTAGTCTGTGGAAGACATCTGGTGCCATAGCAGAGGAAGGAGAACAGAACAAATTGTTCAATTACACCAGCCAAATAATGACAGCAAAAATCTGGGCGAATGTTGACTGTAAGGTTGACTGCCAGCCAATGGACATTGGAAGGGTTTTTTCATCCTTGGATTGAGGAGCTTGATGGCATTTCAGAACTATCAAAACCACCTGGGCAGAACTCTCAGAGCATGTGCCACAGCAAGACCCTGGATTGAAATCTTTGGCCATTCACCATTCCTGAGTATTGGGGCAGTTGGGAGGGCTAAGTATGGCTTCTCCCTCTATCTCCATCCTTCCACCAGAAACAGAAAGAAGAAATAGAAATTGCGGAAGAAAAGAAAGAAAAGAATACAAAAGGCAGTAAGAATAATTCTAAATGTGATCAGAGCTTCACCCAAACCTGAAGATATATGTTGACTACTAGCTAGTGCAATATTTAATATTATTCTTCCTTTTACACCATAATTCTTCAGTGGTTATACAAACACAACCAAAGATTAAATTCCAACATGGGATGTCTTCTAACATATCTAAAATGCTTTTATTCCATTTTTAAAACCCAAGACATGACAAATGTAAATGGAATTTTAGTGCTTATAGAGGCTTCATAGTGTCAATATCAGTAATACAGCTTATGCTGTGGACTAGCTTTATTTACATCTATTGCTTCACATTCAAAAACAAATATGATCCTATTGTGCCCTAGACATCTTAGACTGAAGAAGCCAGCTGCTAAATGAAAAATGATAAAATACAATGATATTAACTATGACAGATTGACAGACTATTAGGAGAGAATAAAGGAGACACAGTTTGGTTTTGGGGGCAGAGTAGGGATTGTTTTTATGGAGTAATGTTCAAGTATCCAAGAATAAAAGCATCCAGTCAAGCAGTATTCTTGCTGCATTTCAAGAGTTGGAAACAAAAACCAGAGCATTTTTCATGTTTGATACCATAGGGGATGCTACTAGCACTTGATTTTATTCTCTTCTCTCGGTGCACAAATGATCACAATTCTGTTTCTTTCTAGTTAGACAGCGACATCTAATGAGCTTTCACCAGTAGACAGTCATCTGGAGATCCACTCATAGCTGAATCGGTGAAAGGCCTTCACTCAGTTTTCAGTTCCTTTTCTTCCCTGTAGGCTGTATCCTGTCTGCAGTGTTAAATGGCCATGTGGAAGAAAGCAGCCTTAGAGATTAACCTGAATTATACCAATGTGGCCTGGTGAAAATAACTCATGAGTTCATCTTGTACATCACTTTGACATAGGTTTAGTCTATCCTAACTAATCTAGTTATTATCTAGTTATTATCTAGTTATTATAAGCATTGCCATGGTTTCTTAAAATATAGTATTGTTTTACATTATTCATATTTGTCGCATGTAGAAATTTTTTTAATTCACCAACTTTGACCAAAGGAACACTCAAGAAGTAAAATCAATGTGTTCACTCACTTGTCTCTTTCTCATTAGTAACTGACCAACAGCAAGTGGATATTAATGATTTAAAGAATATTGGTATTTCTCTACTATGAAAAGTTAGTAGTCAATAGCTGTTATATATAAATAATTTTAAAATAATTTTCATTTTTATTTATACAAGTGATATGGAGAAATACAGAGAAGGGAGACTTCAAGATATACCCTGCATTGCTCTCTACCCTGAAAGCCCGCATTAGTCATTTGTCAGTGGTAGGTGAGGAGAACACACTCCAGGTCTCCCAAGTGGGTAGCAGCAAATGAGGAATAGAACCTGGACATTCCATATGGGACACAGGTGTCTTTACCAATGTCAAGCATCTATCCCAACAGTTGCTTACAGTGCCTTCAGTGAAACTAATCATGAGCTGAAGTAAGATGAGGAAAGGAGAGATAAGGAAGAAAATACAACATATGATGCTTGAAACAGCAGGTGATGGCATAAATGTCATATAATTGTATAATTACAATATCTTTTCTCGTAACCCACTGTATTTCCCACCACAGTCTCTGAAAATCACAAAAGCTCTCTTTCCATCAGAAATGGTGGAGTTTTGTAATAGAAAGTATAAGTCTTAGAAATGCTTGGTCTTGGGTTGGCACAATAGCCTAACAGCTAAAGTCCTTTCTTTGTATGTGCCAGGATCTCATTTGGGCACCAGTTCTAATCCCTGTGGCCCCACTTCACATCCAGTTCCCTGCATGTAGCCTGGGAAAGTAGTCGAGGACAGCCCAAAGCCTTGGGATCCTGCACCCACATGGGTGACCCGGAAGAAGTTCCTAGCTCCTAGCCTTGGATCAGTGCAGCACCGGCCATTGTGGTCACTTCGGCAATGAATCATCAGATGGAAGATCTTCCTCTCTGTCTCTCTTACTCTCTGTATGTCTGACTTTGCAATAAAAATAAATCTTTATAAAAAAAAAAAAGAAAGAAAGAAAAGCTTGGTCTTGGTTTCTGCTTATGTTGCTGTGGGTGAGTCCAGGCTAAATGGATAGTTGTTGTGTAAGACTTCAGGCTGACTTTGCCATAGTTCTTCTAACAGTTGACATCAAGTTTCTGGAGTGGCAGGGCATCAGGAAGACTCCAGGCACAGCCACCGAACAAGAGATTCTGAACAAGAACCACCTAGCTGAGTCCTACCAAGTGTCTAGGGCCAGGAAAAAGAATAGCATGATAAGTGTTATTTGATGCTTTTTTGGAAATACTGCTATACATTCATAGAATTTTTTTCGATAAGAAAGACAGGCTTTGGATACCAAAGATTCAGAAGTGAGTGAATAAATTTTTTCATTGATTTAGCCTTTTAGTGTATAGAGAAATATGATAAATTGATAAGTTGTCATTTATTCTTTTGCATTGGTCTTAGGATAACAATATGTCTTTCAGACCATTCATATGTACCCTAAGCTGTGATTATAAGTCTCTTCAATGAAGTCATCTCCAACTACACTGGGATCTTCTTAGAATTTGTTGGTTATAAGGCTCCCTCAACTAAGGAATCGTGCTAGTTCATCCTGTAAAGGATAAATCCAACAAGTCTTACTTTTAAAATCATATGCAAAACATTTTTTCATATTTTAAAAATGACCAAAGACAGAGAGAGAGAGAGAGAGAGAGAGAGAGAGAGAGAGAGAGAGAGAATCCCTTATCTACTGAAAGAACTCAAATACTCCATAATGACTTTTATTGGCTTGGCTAAAACCAGGAGCTGGAACTCAACCTAGATCTTCCACCTGGGTGGCAAGGACCAATTACTTAAGCCATCAGTGCTGCTCTTGGGAACTTCATTAGCCAGAAGCTGGTACTGAATCTCATCATTCCGATATGAGATATGTGTGTCTTAATGGGCATATTGGCTGACAGGTTTAAACCGTTACTCCCTGCTGTATGTATTTGATGTGTAAACCCTGGTGAGTCTTGAGATTAGAAACCATCTTCAGCTTCAAAAGCATAGAGGTGCCCATCATCCCAGAGTTTCTGATCACCTCTTTTATTATTTGTATTTATGGATGAGCAGAGTTCCAATGTCAAGTATTCAAAATAGCCTTGTAAGCTATGGATAATGCTGAGGTGCAGCAGATCTCCAGAGATTGCACTTCCTGTATAATTGAATAGCTTCTCATTTAGATCATTGCTTTTCTACCTCCCTCCAAGGTCCCTGGCAGCCACCATCAACTCCATGCTTCCATAAGTTCAACTTTGTAGACTGCACATGTAGGTGAGATCATTTTCCCTTTTTCTAGCTGGCTTATTTCACCAGACATGCCCTCTAGCACAATCCATGTTGTCATAAATGGTAAGATGTCCTTATGTATGTTTCAGATGTTGCAATGAACAAGGGAATGCAATGCATCTGAGCTCTCATTTCCTTTGCATGTATAGCCAGGAAAGGGATTTATGAGTCATATACTACCTCAACTTTTAATTCTTTAGGAACTTCCTTTTTTTGTCACAATGGTTACACCAATACATATTCCAACAAGTAACAGGCCATTTAATTACAAAGAAAATGCATTATTATATCAGGAAAGTTCTTGTTAGGTTAAATTAAAAAGATAAGAAACCCTAGGATTAATATTAAAGGTCAATTTGCTTCAATATGCTTTGTCAATAAATCCTGTCGGTAGAAATCACCATGCTTAGTCATAAGGAAGAATCAGATGCCTCAGCAGGACCCATCAATGTTAACAAGATAGTTGGAAATGTAACTATGGGAAAGAAAAAAGGGATACACACACACACACACACACACACACACACACACACACACATATTGTTACGGAGAGGAAGTAGGCACAGGGTAGAATTTGTACAATGAGCTTGGGCAAAATTTGAACATAAAATGTTAGAATTATAGCCTATCTCATCATGTCTTTTTATGATTTCAATTGTCTTTGAAATCCACTTTGTCTTAGCTCCATTCTGTAAGAAGGGAAAAGATAGTTATGACAGCTTTTAAAACTGCCCTATTCTTCAACCTGGTATTAACACCAAAGCCCAAGCTAACACAGTGGCATATTTGGTTAATCCTCTGCCTGTGGTACTGGCATCCCATATGGGTGCTGCTCCATTTCTGATCCTGCTCCCATTTTATGGCTCAGGAGAGCAGCAGAGAACAGCTCTGTGTGAGACCTGGAAGTAGCTTCTGGCTTTACATTGATTTCAACTCCAGTTAATGCAGCCTTTTGGTTAGTGAATGAGCAGACAGATTTCTCTGTATCTCCCACAGTCTGTAGCTCTGACTTTCAAGTGATAATAAAAGAATCTTTGGGGACCCCCTTCCCATAACTGGACCACTGGACTCTGAACTCCAACCACAGGGAAAATCACAGGATCTGTGTCTAACCTTGGAGTGCATGTGTCAGAGCTGTGTTTCCTTAGTTGTTGAAACCTGTGTAGCAGATTTCTTGTGCAGATGCACATGGGAGACATGATGACCAGTTCATGGACCTTGCAAGGGTTTCCTCAACATTGCAGCAACAAAGTTAAAGACATCTCAGAACTACTGAAATCACTTAAGCAGTATCCTCAGAACATGGTCCACATTAGGGACTCTGGGATGATATCAGGGGGTAGCCCCAGCCCTGGGTACTGATACAGTTGGGCTGCTGACACTGGCACTCTTCCCTTCTCTCCTCACTTTCCCCAGATACAGGAAGGAAAAAGGAGATTGTAAACAGTTGCCTCATCCACTTTGTCCCATCCTTCAACCCTCCCCATTCTAATCCACAGTCCATGTAGGCATGCATCTTTCTTAACATCATCAAAAACAAATTTAAAAGAAAGAAAAAAGAAAATCGCATTAGAGTAAGTGTGCAGTGTGCCTATAAAATGCTCAGTTCACGTTAGACTCCTGAACAAATATGGGGCTTATGATAGATGATAGATGAATTCAAGGGTACAATGAAAATGCCCAGTAGTCTTTTTTTTTTCAATAAAAAAAAGAAACGTAATTAGAAACTACCAGCAAAACAAAAGTTACACAAAGCAAACACTACATTTAAGGTATGAATCATTTAATAATATGTATTTATTTATTTTGAAAATTATGGGTACAGAGAGGGAGGAGAAACAGCGAGAGAGGATGTTATTTGCTGATTCACTCCCCAGATAACTGCAAAATCCAGTACTGGGCCAGGATGAAGCCAGGAGTTATGGGCCTCTTCTGAGTCTCCTACATGGATGGCATGGACCTAAACATCTGGCTGATATGAAACCAGAAGCCAGGAGCTTCTTCCAGGTCTCCCACATGAGTTCAGAGTCTCAAGGCTTTAGGCCATCCATGACTGCTTTTCCAGGCCACAAGTAGGGAGCTGGAACTAGAGGCCATATGGGATCGCAGCACATGCAAGGTGAGGACTTCGGCCACTAGGTTACTGCACTGGGCTTGATTTGTAAGCTTTAAAGCAGTATCATTAGTATTTCACAATCATTCATGAGCATGCGCACAGCAGAAAAAACCTGACACTCTTGGTGTGTACTTTCTTTCTAAGCTGACGTCTAAGACATGAAGCTCTGCTCACCTGACACTCGCCTGCTTTGAATGGGTGTCCATTTCACAGCTTATTTAACGTCATGTATTTGTATTTTGTGCATTTGGTTGATGATTTCAGTGTTTAAAATGGCTACACTGATATGCTGTTAAAATTCTAAGTGCAAGAAGTCTGTAATGTACCACATGGGGAAATGCATGTTAGATAAATTTCATTAGGCAAAGTAACAATGTTACAGATCAACACTTTAAAGAATCAACTACATATGTATCTGTCTGATGAAAAATGTTGGGAATTGTGGGTCACAAAGAACAAACTCAGTATTTCCTCCAGGAACAAATATTCAGAATTCACTACTCAGTGATCATGAGATTTCATAAAACATTAATTGATGGGAATTACTTCTGTGTGGTTTTTAGGGTATGGGAGGAAGTACTAATGAGATCTCAGAGTGAAGAGTTGCATGTTCTCTAAAGAAATCAAAGTACAGGTGGTCCCATGATTCTTGAATTCTTTATGAAAAGTGACATGCATTCTGTAGAAGCCTCCTTCAAATTTTGAAATTTGATCTTTTCCCAGGCTTGCAATATTGTGTGCAAGACATTGACAGTAAACACAGCCCCAAGTCAACCCCACAATCACAAGGAAGAAATAGCCAACACCCAGCCCACAGTATGCCTTGTTGATTAACTATGACGTTGGGTAGTCTTGCTGTATTAAATACACTATCATCTCATGCCTTTTCTCAGTGCTTAATGACATTGCTATACAAAACCATATTTGAAATGTTACAGTATATGTACATGTACTTTATTTTAATCCAGTATTAAACATAAATGCATGTAGAATTTGCCTATCAATGCTTTCTCATTATATAAATAATATGTTTGCTATTTACACAGAAACACATAATCCATTCCAAGTTCCATACCATAACAGCAGTCATATAACTTATGTGAGACCACTCCTTTTTTTCATCCCATGGGAAAGACAGATGGTAAAAGATTGTATAAACCTGATCATCTAATTTGGAATGTAGATCCAGACAAACTTGAGGATTTTCATTTGTCAGACTTGATGTATTACCATCATGTACAGATGAATATAAACTATTTCTTTGTTTTAAATATTTTTTTAATTGTGAAGGCAGAGTTACAGGAGAGAGAAAGGGAAAGAGAGAGAGAGAGAGAGAGAGGTTTTCTATTCATAGGTTCACTCCCTAAATGACTGTAATGGTTAGAACTGAGCCTAACCTAAGTTGGAATCTAGGAGTTTGCATTGGGTCTCACACAGAGCTTAAGGACTTCAGACCATCCCCCACTGCTTTTCCAGGTCACTAACAGGGTGCTGGATGAGAAGCAGAGCATCCAGTATTAGAACCTGCACCCATGTAGGATATCAGGATAGCCTGGTATGCAATGGCACCAACCCCTGAATTATATTCAATACCTTATGACAGAAATAGCCTTTGTATCTGACAATAGTTAAAGCATAAAACAAAAATGGTTGTGATAGACAGTGGAGTGGGAGGGAAAAATGAGGAGCTCTTGATTTAATATCAGAACATAACTAAAAGGTTTTGCTTCACACAACTCTGTGTTTCATATTGAAGGGATAACAAAATAAGGCAACCCAATGTAGGCCATTAACAAATGGAGTTAGTTAAAGCAACCTGTCACAAGAATGATCTAACTTTCACCCTCCATTGCCCAAATAAGTCCCTGTGAAACTAACAAGCTGTGAGAGATGGGTAAACTTTGGATTACTGAATTTCCTTTTGACAAGCTTAAATTTAGACAATAGAAACAACTAAAGTGCCCTCCATGGATTAGATTGTCACACCCACCCTCCAAATTCCAATATCAATGGCATAATCCCCATGGTAATAGTATTTTGGAAATAGGGCCTTTAGGGAGGTCTCTATGATGTAAAGGTGCTCATGAGTGTGTGGCCCAAATCCAGTATGACTGGAATCTTCCTGAGGCCAGAAGGGGCGATCAGGGATGTGTGTGCACAGAGGGAAGGGCAGACAAGGACCCAATATGGAATCATTCTGATATAAAACAAAGAAAGGGGTCTTGGGAGACTCTGAACCTAGAATTATCTTGGTACACAACTTCTATTCTTGAGAATTAATATGTTTGAATTTCCCAGTCAGAAATGTTTAATAATGAAAGGTCTAGAAGACTAACATGGGACCCAATAAATAAAGTAAAATTGATTGTGGATGATTCCCAATCATTTATGAAGTTAATAAAATTTAATTAAAACCCTCACAGTGAACCATTTCACACACTGATCCAAGGAAGATACGACTTAAAGGCAAAGAAGAGTAAAAAACAAAGTGAAAAAAAAAAAACCTTCCAAAAGCAGATGAAGTATGAGTCTATCTTTTCAGATCCCACAATTTACTAAGAAAATGGTATGTAGCAGTCTTGATTCAGGTATTGCATTAGTCATCTTTTCTCTTAAAATATTTCTTGAAAAATTGTGAGGGTCAGAGAGAGGGAGAAAGAGATCTTATATTCCCCAAATAACTGTAACAGAAAGAAAGGGCCAAGCTTGAACAGGGAGCTGGAAATTCCATTTGGGTCTCCCACGTGGGTGACATGAGTCTCATTATTTGGGTCATCTTCATCTTTTCCTGCCATTTCAGTGTTAGGACTGGAACTCATGCCCACATGTCAAATGCTTGTTCTATCAATGGAGACTTAACCTAAGCCCCGACAAAAAGCCCCCTAGTCAGCTGCTCTCTATTTTTTAAAGATTTATTTTTTATTAGAAAGTCAGATTCACAGAGAGAAGGAGAAACAGAGAGAAAGATCTTCCAGCTGCTGTTTCCCTCCCCAAGCAGGCACAATGGCCAGAGCTGAGCTGATACAAAGCCAGGAGCTTAAGGATCCCAAGGCTTGGAGCCATCCTCAACTACTTTGCCAGGCCAAAAGCAGGGAGCTGGATGGGAAGTGGAGTAGCCAGGATGTGAATTGGTACATGCAAGGTGAGGACTCTAACCACTAGGCTATCACATTGGGCTTAGCTTTTCATTATTATAATTCAAAAAATGGGGTACAAACTTGAAAACGCAAACTTCAGTTTACAGCTTGGGGTTGCATAGTTCAGGATTAGGCAGACCTCTTAATCTTGTGTAGTGAGTACAAGGGAATGATCACACACTTAACTGAGAAGCAAAGAGAAGTGAAGTCAAATTTAACTTAAATAAGCATCCTTTGGGCCTGGTACAGTAGCCTAGTAGCTAAATTCCTTGCCTTGAGCTCGCCGGGAGTCCATATGTGCACCGGTTCTAATCATAGCTGCCCCTGTTACCATCGAGCTCCCTACTGTGGACTGGAAAAGCAGTTGAGGACAACCCAAAGATTTGTGACCCTGCACCCATGTGGGAGGCCCAGATGTGGTTCCGGGCCCCTGGCTTTGGATTGGCTCCGTTTCAGCTATTGTGGTCACTTGGGGAGTGAATCATCACACAGAAGATCTTCCTCTCTGTCTCTCCTTCTCTCTGTATATCTGACTGTCCAATTAAAATAAATCTTAAAAAAAATAAACATCCCTCTTGTCGTAAGAACTGTATTTTGAGGACAAGCAGTCAATGATCTATAAACCTCCCCCTACACCCTTCACCCAGATGCTATATTTAGATCACGTCTCCACCCTAGCCCACTAATCATTAACATTAATCCATTTACTCATGCCTGAGTTAAATTAATATTAACTTAGACACAAATCTTATTTAACTTGTAACAGGTGCAAGTAAATCAAGCACTGGAATAGAATACAGAACATAGCGGTCCTAAATTTTTATGGACATCTCTTTGAAGACAAAATTATCATAAAATTATCAAAGTTATGTTGAAGAAGAAAGAAATAAAGGTGATAGGACAATTGATTCACATGAGAAAAATAGAATTTCTTGCCTCATGCTATCAAAGTAAATAAAATACCCTATAAAACTATTAGCTGAGAAGCAAATGGTTTCTTTGCTGGTGATACCGCAAATGTAACTTTGTCCATTGCAAGCTCTATGCTTTTTCTGGGTCAGACTCAGAAAACTAAGTTTTTAAGGCCACTTCAGCGGTGTGCTGGATTAGCACGTTCCAAAGGCATCTAAGAAGTCAAAGTCCATAGATATTTGCGTCATTAAAACAGCAAAATTTATTGTCAAAATCATGCATGGATTTCACTTTTTGTACAAAAATAAATTTATTTTTTCCAAGCTTTATTTTACTTTTATTACAAAGTCAGATATACAGAGAGGAGGAGAGAGGAAGATCTTTTGTCAGATATTTCACTCCACAAGCAACTGCAATGGCCGGTGCTATGCTGATTCGAAGTTAGGACCCAGGAACTTCTTCCGGGTCTCCCACAAGGGTGCAGGGTCCCAAGGCTTTGGGCTGTTCTCAACTGCTTTCCCAGGCCACAAGCAGGGAGCTGGATGGGAAGTGGGGCTGCCAGGATTAGAACCAGCACCCATATGGGATCCCGGTGAGTTCAAAGCAAGGACTTAGCCACTAGGTCACTGCGCCAGGACAAACTTATCTTTTAATTCCATCTCTGTCTCATATTTTTTTACATTCCCCTTGTATGCTGTTTTTTAAATCCAAAGAGACCAACTATGGATTAAATCCTCCTTTTTGGTGTTAGGGCAGAAGCAACCTGCTTTATTTCAGATGTGTTAGCTTAATACACTCCATAGCTAGACTGATAATAGATAGTTATGGAATTTATTGCACACTGCTTGGTTTGTACTTCCATTGTACAGTAATTTCTAATTTCTGCTTATCAGATTTAATCAGCATAATCTCTTTCACATAATATAAGAGTTCAATAGGCTAGGAATGTGACAGATGATCAACTACTGGCTTAATTATTGAGGTGGTTTTTACTAAAATGTATAGAGAAAATAAACGGACATTTTCCAGATCAATAGCTGCAAAGTAGGTGTACCATGGAGTTGCTAATTTCCTCAAACAACAAAGCCACACATGGAATAGTGGTTGCGATTGGAGTCCTCACCTGACAACTTTCCAGTGATCCACTATCATCCTTCAGGCTCTCCGAGTTAGTGCCTTGAGTGGGAATGTGGTAGTACTCACCACATCTCCTTTGGTGAAAGCACTGACTGCAACAGTCTGCCCAGGAATGCATGACGGCTTTTGCTTAACTATTTCTGCAAGTAGATGTAGACCTAGGGACTTTAAACAGTCTTATCTGCTACCATAGCTTTCATTCTATGGGAAATAAACCTGAAGATTTGGGGATTCTGCCAGTTACTGATGCTGGCTATGCCAATTATGCATTTCATAAACAAGGAAATAAGAACAGTTTGGGTTCAGGGAGCCACTGACTTGAGGCAGCCACTAATACCTTGAGACAGATCTAAGCTAAAATGGCATTGGTCACCTGGCCTGAATAAATTCCTATTCAGACTGATGGAACTCAACTTGGAGTCTTCAGAAACTAGTTAAGATCCAGGAATTGTCAAAAAGTCTGATTTTTGGAATTGCCAAAATGCCTGAACCATCTGCTGATCCATTCACCAAATGTCTGCAATGCTTAAGGCTAGCCAATCTAAAGCTGGAAGTGAGGCATATCCTGTCCCTCATACACCGGTGCAAGTGTCCAAGTGGCTTTCCCAGGCCATAGTCTGGGAGATGGATTGAAAGTGCAGCAACTGGGATCAGAACCTGTGGACATAGAGGATGCTGACATTGCAGGCACAGGATGAGCCTGCTATGTCGCTGCACCAGCTCCCATTTATGGATATGGGTCTTACTTTGTTATTAGCAGTTCCCACTGGTATTTCCAAATCATAAAAATATACACTGTTCCTACAGATTTATTTTCACAGGTGTAATGGAAGGTTTGCCTTCTGTATTCTCTCATTTTTAATGAGGAGAAATTATAGGATAAACCAATCCTATCACCTCAATATGCCTTAGTCATTGGATGTTTTCTTGAATGCTCTACCAAGACAGTCTGTATCACTACTTTTAGGTTCATATTTCAGCCAAACAGAGCCTTTTCTTGACTTCTGATCCAGGGTCTATGCCCATTTTGCCCATTCCAACAAATTCAGTGTGATACACTTCACAGTTGCTTCATCACACATCATAGCTATAGAAATTGGGGAGATTACATTAAGCCAGGTCCTGGAAAGAATTTGTAGGACCTTTCAAGGCAAGTACCTATTAAGAGGCAATTACATGCACTCATGGAAAAAATGGAGGTACCTTGCTTAGGCAAGCAAGGAAGTTTAACTAAAGTCATGCAATGCTGGCAGCCCATGTGGACACCAATTCGAGTCCTGGGTGCTCTACTTCCAACACTCCCCTTTCTACTGTATCTGAAAAAGTAGTGGAAGACAACCCAAGCACACCAATGGGAGACCTGGATGAAACCTCTGCCTCTTGGTTTCGAGCAAGCCAAGTGTTGGCAATTATAGCCATTTGGGGAGTGAACCAAATGTTCAAGTGTATGGAATATCTGTTTCTCTCTCTTAACTGTGACTTTCAAATAAGTACATGCTTTTTAAAATAAAAAAAGTAACTTAAATCTTGTGGCTCACATTTTCATCAGAGGCTGATTTTGTCTCCCCATTTCAGTATTCTAGGTCCTATTTATTCTGTATGAGTGACCTAAATTGACAGAGAAACTTGGTCAGTAATGTTGTCTTTATCAAGCATTTTATTTTATAGGATTTAGTATAAATTTTTCATCTATATTCACAAGGGATACTGTGTTTCTTTTTATGTTTCTGTGGATCACACAAATTAAGTAAAATTGTTCCCTCTGTTGATGGAAGTATTCTCTCCTCTTGCCTCCTCAGTGATAATTGTGCTTAGCTTTGAAGATTATCTTTTGATTTCTATTTTAAACAGACTCATAGATTTTGATCTATATCACAATGAAACTTTTAACTCTTTTGTGTTTCTCCTGTCACTCTTCAGTCAATGATTTCTCAGAATTTCCAGGTGAAAAGCTTTTGTGCTTTATAACTTAAATAATTCCTAATTTCATTGGATAGATAATACAAAGTGCTTTTACAATACTTCCACTTTCCAGAACTTACCTCTACTGTCTCTGTGACAAAATTACATTATAGTATAAAAGTGCAAAATATAATTTCCAAGGATATATGAAGAGTTGGAATTTTTCTTGTTAATTTTGAGATGTTCTAGTCATCTTATTACTGTTTTTATATTTAGAATATTTTTCTTGTTCTACTATGTTTTTAATTGTTTATCTTTTATCCAGCTAATTTATCTTGCACTGAGAATAATATTTTTATGTACTCTATGGGAGTGGGCATTGGACCAGTTGTTAATGAACATGTTAGGTCTCCAACATTCCACACCAGAATGAGCCTTGTCCCTCTCAGCTGAGGGGCGTCTGGGAAATTGGTAAGTGAATAGGAGCATCCTCTCTCTCTGTCCCTCTCTCTCTCTCTCTCCATATTAAACAAGTAAATTAACTTTTAATGCATATATTACTCTATGATGTGCTTCTCTGTTTCTTAGTTCACTCACACTTTCTATTTACAATGACATTTTAGATAGTAATAGGTAAGATATGTTCATCGTTAATTAGGATGTAACATAAAAAATTCACTTCTTTGTATTTATTCATGTTTTGGAGTTGACACTTTTATTTGACACGGGGATTGTTACCCATGCTTTGTTATTGTTTTCATCTTCCTGGTGAGATTTTGTCCCTACGTTGTTACGATTGTTCATTTTATTGTAGAGAATATTTGGTTTTGCTCTGTTTTGCCCCCATTTAAATAACTCCTGTTGCAGTATCCCCTCTGCTGTCAGCATGATTTGTTGAGAATTTGGGGTAGGTGTTGGAGGATCCTTCAATGGATTTATTTCTTAGCATCCCAGGTGTCCATTTATTGCTTATATGAGCTTTCATGTTTCCAAATAACATTTATTTATTTCAGCCTTTTCTTTCTACAATATGATGCCTTGCACGGGCTGACACTTCAGATCAATTGCAGTTATTGCTTCCTTGTATCCCATACCCTGCACTAATGGAGTTTTATTATTATTACTGTTGTTATGGTATGCTCAGAAATGCAATGGAAATTTTCTTCTCAGCTGTGATCTTCACATTTATCATCGTTTTCTCTTATGTTTGTTGAAGTTGTTAGGCAACTAATACCAATTTGCTGTCATTGTCACTGCACTAGCACATAGACATTGAAATATTTTCTCTTAACTGATTACAAGTTCTGGATATTTTCTCTTAACTGGAATCCACATTGCTCAAAGGAAAATACTTGCAAGCATCTTTTTGGTACTCCTTTGGCCCAAAGGCAACAAAACCCCTTCAACTACAGCTTTTATGATCTTGTCTTTGCTTTGGTTTTCTATTACCAAATAATGTGATCTCAGTGAGTTCAGACTTTTCGCAATGCATTGAGATGTGATTTATGTAAAGGATGATGTTGCCTCTCTGAATTATCCATATTTTCTTGATGTATAAGTACTTTAGAGATTGTCTCTGCCTTCTGATGATTCAATTTTTTCAACTTTAGAATGTTGCAACAGTGATATTTATTCAATAAAAACCGAACTGTAAAAATAGCAGCTGGATAAAGTAACTGACCCAACATAATGATTGTGATCACACCACCCTTAGTTCACATAATAATGGCAACAATTAAGAGTAGTGATATAGAAATATTAATATAATAAAAACAGATTTCATTTATTTCATAGGTACAATTCTGAGTTTATGCTGTTTATGGTTTTTGTCATTTTAATCTTGCATTTAAGCATAAATTGTACACAAATGTGTCAATCTCCTTTATTTTACCTTCTACAAGCCAAGAATACTCTGATCTACCATTTACACATGGTAATAGCATCTCAAGCTTCATCTCACACCACCACAAGAAGAGGTCAGTACAATACAGTAGACAGTTTTGTAGAGGGACATCATATACATAGAAATTTATTATAGGCTTTATACTTAATTACCTATTGTGCTAAATTGCTTAATTTATAATTTAAACTTGTAATGGTACATATTTATAGGAAAACAATCTAATACGTAAAGCACTTAGTGCTGCTCATGTTTCCTAGCAGCCACTGTGCAGTCTAAGAACAGTGACCTCTGTGTGTTAAACAACACAACAGATGTTCACACTTGGCAAGTAAAACAAACAACAATAAAAAAAAAGACCGGAGCATTCTTGGCTTTTAATTCATATAATAAAAACACAGGAGATCAAAACATTTGAATACACAGTGTAAACTTAAATACAACAGGAAAGGGAACAAATGATAAAATCTTAAATTATGAAATGAAATCGGTTTTCTTTACAATAAAATATTTTAAGTCTCCCTAAAGCCTAGTAAGTGCATATTTGAACAACCAAACATCATAATTTTCTTTTCCCGTTACCAGGATTGAAAGAACAAAATGACATTTCATGGACTAGGGCGTGCCCTTCTTAGAGATACCACGGCCCCTCCAGGAAGATCGGAACAGGTGACGGCGGAAGCGGAAATGCGCACGCTGCATTGTGGGAGTTGTAGTCCAACGTGGTTCCGCGCCGCCCATCCACTTCCGGTCATCTTGGTAAACCCCAGGACGATCGACTGAGGCTAAGTCTAAAATGAAAGCACAACGCACAGGGTCACTTGAAAATGCCTCAAGCATGTGAGCGGGGGAGCGAGCACTTTTGTAGAGTGGCGTAAAGAGAGTGGAAGAACTAAGTGAGCGTGTGTCCTACTGGGCGGGCTGTGGCATGTGCGCATGCGCCCGCGCATGCTCCTGCGTCAGGCGGAAGTCCGGTAGGCACCTTCTCCTTAGTTCTCTCCCGATTTCCAAAAGTCTAACCGCTGAACTGAATGTGCACCGTGCACGCCCCAGACATTGTGATAAGTTAGGGCTTTAATTAAAGCGACGAGGCGAGTTTTCCTCTCAAACTACCTGAGATCAGTGTGTACGGTATGTCGTGTCTTCTGCGCATTTCTCGAGTCTCTTGCTGTCCACCTCGGGGCTTGTCCACGGGCGTTCTCCGTCCTGCTCCAGAGTTTCAGGTGGCCTGGCGGCGGCTGGAAAAAACCACTTCTCTCCAACCAAGGCGGTTGGCCCCGAGTCCAGAATGTGTCATTCCGCGGCTCTCCCTAGACACTGCAGATTAGTGACCCGTTGTCTTGTAGAGTAAGATTTTCACCATTTGGCTCAAAAAGAGTGAACGTGGGCCCAGAGCCTTTTGTCGTCACAGAAGCGCAATCAAGAGCATGTGCAATCAAGAAGTGCCTAGCAGCCAGAGTACATTCTGAGATTCATTTACATACTCCCTCTAGCTCTCAAATTGCATGGTGCATTTTCCAGACATTTCTATTTATACCATTTCAGAATTTGTTGAAAATCTTTTTAAAGACATACGTTTAAAAATCCACTCTTCCTTTTTATGCGTTCTGAGCAGCTTTTCATTTTCTTTGGCCAATTGGGTGCACTTAGGATATTTTCATTAAATGCTTAGTGAAGTACATCATTTTGCCATCTGTTTTAATAAAGCACATACATATTTCAGAGCAGAGGAATCCATGCTTGAAAGGCACTTGATTAATGTGTAACATAATTTGCTACTTGAAAATCTAAAACAGGTATAGCAAATACCAACCTGAATTTGATAAAAGTTATTATAAAAAATGTTTTTGTAGAAAAACCTACTTTTAATATCAGTTAAGGTAATTTCCATCTAGTCAGTTGCTGACCACTAAGGAAGCTGATAGATTTCATAACACAATAAAAAGTACAGACTTTATAGATTTAGTTTAGAAAGTCACAAATGATGATAATATTATCGCAATCTGGAGAGGGAGGGGGATTAGATTCCCAGATGTTTGTATTTCCCTTGAGGGTCGGTCCAGTTTCCAGGGCAATGAGACATACATAAAATCTTGAAAATATGACCAAGCTTGAACATTGTACTACCATGCAAAGAAATGAAACCAGCTGTTTTAAAAAAATTATTTAAAAAGTTAAAGGAAACAATGCTAGAATGACGACAGGAAAGGATGGGGTAAATGACTTGCATAGAAGTGAATATCAATAGAAATTCCATTTTGAGATGAATCAAATAAAAACTCTGGAGTTAGACTAGGCATGATAAGCTCACTTTGTAATGTTTCTGAATCCCAAATGGGCATTAGGTTTGTGGCCTGGCTGCTCAACTTCCCCACCAACTACCTGCTGTGGCCTGGGAAAAGCAACAGTGGATGGCATAAAGTCTTGGGACCCTGTACCTATTTGGGAGACCTAGAAAAATTTTCTGGCTCTTGGCTTTGGATTGGCTTAGCTCTGGCCTTTGCAACTATGTAGAGAGTGAACTAGCAAATGGAAGATCTTTCTCTCTGTACCTTCTTGTCTCTGTATGTCTGCCTTTTTAGTAAAAATAAGTAAATCTGGTTTTAAAATTCTGGAGTTGATAAGTACAAATTGGTTAAAAGACCCCATATTTAAACAGTCACAAAAGATTTGAAGGATTCAGGACAGGTCAGTTGACATAATACAAAGAAACAAAAAGGAATAATGGTAGTAAAATCCCCAGATTGTATAAAAAAAAAATCTTAACACCAAGAAGCTGAAGGAGTTTCAAAAAATGGTGGACTCAAGAACATCATATACAAAGATATAATGATCAAAATCTGGTAGTATTAACATCAAACTATGACAGGATAAAAGCAGGAAAATTCATAAACACACTGAAATTAATAAAAAGTGAATCAAAGGAAAAACAGAAAAATTAGAATATACTTAGAAATGATTGAAAAAAGGCACAACTATTGGATATGGTAAAAGCCATGCTTAGAATGAAACTTGCTGCCATAACTACTTCTGTTTGGAAAGATCTAAAATGAACAATTAAGTTTTAAGCACAAGTGAGTTGAAAAAGAGTCAGCTAATCAAAAGACAAAAGGAAAGAATTCAAGTGAAAATAATTTAAAGAAAAGTATGGAAACAATCAAAATTTGATTCTGTATAAAAAAAACAAAAACACAATAGGATCAAAAAACCTATATAAGGCTGACCAGTAAAGAAGAAAGGACTTTATTAATATGATCAGAAATAAAACAAAATATCACTACCAACCTTAAAATGCAATGCTAATATGCCAATTATGGAAGAACAAGTTAGATAACATGGAAAAATGGAAGATTACCTAGAAACACAAACTATCAGAACTGAGTGAAGTAGGTATATCACATGGTGGTTATGATGCCCCCATAGAATGGGGGCATTTAACATATAAAGAGCCTGGGTTTCAGTTCCACCTCCACTTGTGATCACAGCTTACTAACAGTGTACATCCTGGGAGGTGGCAAGTGACAGCTTAGATGTTCTAGTTCTTGTCACTAATGTGGTAGACCAGGATTGAGTTTTCATCTGCCAGATCCAGCCCAGTTCAACCCTGGCTGCTGTGAGGGGTGAAACAGTGGGTAGAAAATTTCTACCAGTCTCTGTCTTTCTACATTTCAAATAAATAAAAATATAAATTTTAAAAATTATAAAAAGAATAAAAAATCTGAGTCACACAATGTCTTAAGAGTTTGACTGTTTAAAAAAAATTGAATACAATGTATATGTAACCATTCCACTCTTAAGAACCTAGCTAACATTGCTATACACTTATGTTCATACAAATACTCATATATTAAAGGTCATAACAATTTTAACAGAAGAAAACAGACAACAGTCAAAGTGTCCATCAAGTGGATGGATGAATTACATATTGCTATTTACTGTTGAGCTATAGCAATGTTAAGCTGGTACTGGTGTTGTGACACAACAGATTATATTTCTACTTACAAGCCCTCATTATATGTGCAAGTACTGGTTCACACCCAGCTGTTCTGCTTCTGGCCCAACTCCTTGTTACCAGAAGATGAGCCAAGCAGTTTGGTCCCTGCCACCCACATGGAAGACCCTGATGAAGTTTCTGGCTCCTGTGGCTTGGCAGTAAATGAACCGATGGAAGATGTCTTTCTTTCTGTCTTTATCTCTCTCTCTCTCTCTCTCTCCTTTTCCCTCCTTTGTCTCTGAGTCATATTGTCTTTCAAATACAAAAAGCTTTTTTTCAATGGTGATTCTTTGACAAATGCTACACTGTAGATGATTTTGAAGGTATCTGAATGAGAAAAGACAGATAAAAGAGTACAATATGCAGTATTCCATTTAGATACATTTCTGAGAAAGCAAACTAGTGACAGATTAGTGATTATATAGAGTGAAGGAATGGGACAGAGAAGAATAGAGGATATAAATTGGCTTCACAGATACATCAAATATACAAATATGTCAAATTATATAATATTATACAATCTGTCGTACTTCAACAAGGCTTCTTAAAGCAAATATTAATGATAATCAAATGATATTCAAGTGTAATGTATAAATATTCTGGAAAACATGAAGGGGTGTGTGTGTGTGTGAGAGAGAGTTTATGAAAAAAGGCATTTCCCTTACTAGTACAGACTTACTAACGTAAAACCATTTTATCATTATCACTTCTCATCTCCATATTGTGAATCTTGGATTTTATGGCCTATGTTAATTTAGGGACTAAACTACCTGAGCCATCACTTCCATCTTCCAGATACAAATTATCAGAAAGGCAGAGCCAGGAGTCACACCTGAGCATCATGTGTAAGGTCTTCGCTCTGGAACTCGGCATCTAAGTGAGTCTCTTAACCACTAAGCTAAATACCCACCAGCTGCTTCAATTCAGTTTAATTCTCACACTAACTGGAGTTCATGTAGATGCCATAAGGGTTCAATCTCACAAGACTCTTCTTCTAAGCTTAGATATTGATTCAAGTAGCAGGTTCTTGAACTTCCCAAAATTTATGTTTAACTTAATTACAAACCAGAAGTTTCCATGGACCATTTTTCAGGTTCATCTTGCTAAAACAACTCACAGAAGTCAGAAGAACAATTAATTTACTATTGATGGCTTGGTAAATTGAAGGACTATACTGTTGTAATAATATGGGGACAAACAATTGGGGAAGGGGGGTGAAAGGAGAAATCCCTGTGCTTGAGGAACTGTTTCATAAAAAAATTAAGCATATGTATATGTTTAAACAACAGCAAACACATGAACAGCCAGCTGCAGAGATACCAAAGGCAACCTATGGGAGACAGAACATAGGAGCTTTTGTTAGAGTAGAGCTGGGTGTGCCACACAACCCTAGAACAAGAATGTAGATATGTCTCTGGAGATATCTGAACTCCCTAATTTAGGAAGTTTTGTGGTGTTGTCATCATGTGGGAATGACAGCTTATTAACTCAAGTTCTTATCTGTTCTACAGAATATGGGGTAGAAAAAACTGAAAATTCCAAGTTTATAATCATGGTTTGGATTTTTTTGCTGACCAGTCCCCCCAAAAAAGCTCAATAAGAGTTGCCTTAAAAAAAAATTGCATTTGAGTTTGCCGAAGATGGCCAAATGTAGCTGAGTGTACAGAAAGATGGGGACAGGATTCAGTGGAGCAGAGAGCTAGGAGAACTACTGGGAAAGGTGTCTGAAACACCTTGGAGTCCGCAGGATCAAGACAGGTGCCATGCAAGAGAGGAAAAACCGAAACAAAATGTGCAAGATCGCAATGTGCAGGCTGAGTAAGTTAAAGCAGACACCGTCTAGGGCAGAGACTTTGGCAAAACCTGGTGAGTTACAAACTGACACAGGGAGAATCCCACTGGGAGTCTTTGTCTACCCATAGGAGACAGAGGGAGGCAGAAGGGCCCTTAGGGCAGGATACTGATGAAAGAAAGCCTGCCGGAGGAGAAATCTAAAGGCACAGAACAGGCAACTCCTAGTAGAGGAGGGCATGGGAAAGAAGGCAACCGGGCAGTGGAACACAAGAGACAGAGACACGTGGGGCAAGGGTTGAACTCATCCACTCCCAAAGTCTCTGAAGCCTGAGCCCCCAGAGGGACACCAGAATCACTTGAGAGGGAGATGCACAATCACTTGGCCGCTGAGGTTTCTATTGGTCACTGAGCAGTGAAAGTGAAGAGCCAAGGAGAGAAATTAGTGGCAGAAGTGCAGTCCCCAGCCCACAGCTCATTCCTTGAGGTAAAAGGATTCTGTGATGCTGAGCAGTGAGAGTACAGATCCTGGGATGGAAAAAAAGTGGCGCCTGAAACACACTCCCTTCACTGCTTACAAGTCGGGGGTAAGGAAGTGTGCAGAGCCCCTGGAGCATGGCAGTGAGTAACAGAGAGCTACTGTTCACCCACACAGCAAAAGCTGGGACACACTTGCATCGAGTAGCCACCTAACCGGTCGGCAGAGACCACAAAAACGCTGAGTGGCTCAATGAGGATCCTGGGAGTGAACAAAAGCATTGGATGAAACACACTCCCACTGCTGTTTGCCTGTTGGGGTTGAGGGAAGGTGCTAGGACCCCGGAGTCAGACAGTGAGTAGCGGGGAGTGCACCTACTGCTTGCACACAGAGTATTGGCTAGGACACACTCACACTGAGTAGCTACCTTGTGGGTCAAAGACCACTGAATTATCCCAACTGTGTATCTGCTGGCACCAGGGGAAGGCAAGGGCCCTCAGGTGCCAAGGAATGTGAACACACTGGTCACTCACAAAGTGGCAGCAGCTGGTAAACATTCTGGTTGCTTAGCTGACTGGGAAGTGAGGATTGACCCATCTGCTGCCTGAAGAAGGCAAGTCAGTAAGAAACCCTCACTTCGACTCACAAGGATGGGCACAGCATGTGTATCTCTGTCTTAGCAACCCTCAGATCATCAGACAAGCACAGATGTTCCAGACATCTCCAGCAACACATCAGAGGCTAACAAGTCAAAATAACAAGAAAGCACACAGATATGTGGAAAAGAAGCAGAAAAAGAAATAATTCAGATGAAGGAACCAGCAAATCTCCCCAAAATGATCATAATAGTCTCACAGCTGCAAAATGAAGACATTGAGGAACTGCCAGATAGGGAAAACAAAAAAAAAATCATCATGCTTCATCACAGAGATAAAACAGGTGCAAAATGAAACAGTAGGGCTAAAGAACACAATAGAAAGCCCAACCAACAGAATGCATGTTGCATAAGAAAGAATATCAGAAATAGAAGATAACCAATATGAGCACACACAATTAATTAAACATCTGGAAGAAAATCTGAACAAAGCCAACAAATCTATCCAAGAAATGAATGACACAATTAAAAGGTCAAATATCAGACTTATAGAAATTCTGGAAGGTGTGGATTGAGAGGCAGAATTGCATGAGATATTCAATGAAATCATACAGGAGGACTTTCCAAACATTGGGGTCATAAGGGCAAGCAAAATACAGGAAGGACAAAGAACTCCAAACAGATTCAACCCAAAAAGAACATCAACTAGACATGTCATTATCAAGCTCCCCTTAAACGAATATAAGGATAGAATACTGAAACAAGCACAAAGAAAAGATCAAATAACACTTAGAGGAAAATGAATCAGAATTACTGCTGACTTCTCAGAAGAGACCCTTCAAGCAAGCAGAGAATTTAATAGCATTTTTTCAGATCAAAAAAAGAACAATTGTTAGTCAAGGACAATGTGCACAACAAATTTCTCAGTTGCATTTGAAAAATAAAATAAAGTATTTACACAGTAAAGAGAAGTTAAAAGAATATGCCAACACTAAGCCAGCTTTTGAACTGCTCCTTAGAAATGCTCTGAAGCCAGAAAGAAAGGAAGTAAATCATAATCAAACAAGGCAAAGGGGAAGATCTTCTCATTAAAGCCCATAAAAAAAACAAAACTAAACAGACACCAACACACACACACACACACTGCGGGGCTAGATTAACAGAATGGGTCAAAAAGCAGGACCCAATGAATTGTTGTCTACAAGAGACACATCTAATCAACAAAGATGCAAAGGAATTGAAAGAGAAATGATGGAAAATTATATTTCATGCCAATGGAAATGAAAAAGGAGAGGGTGTAGTTGTTCTAATATCAGATGATAAAAACTTCACATTGAAAAACAGTAAAAGAGATAAAAATGAACACTATCTACTGATAAAGGGAGCCAACCACTGAGAAGAAATAACAATAATAAATATTTACATGCCAAACATAAGAGCAACTATCTATATGATACAATTATTGACAGACTTCAGGGGAAACATAGTTGACAATAACATAATAGTGGAGGACCTTAAGCCCCATTAACACCAATAGATAGACAAATAAGACAGAAATTCAGCAAAGAAACAGAACTCACACAGACAATAGAACAATAAACTTAACAGATTATATACAGAACCTTCCATTCAAACATATAAACAATCTTCCATTCCTGGTCCATCCAGAATCCAACTGCCACTAGTGAAGAGGAAACAAACAATACTAGAGTGTTACTCATGCCAAAGTTGAAGAAAACAGCTTTGTTGAATTTCAAAATGAAAATCATTTCCTCTATGCTCATCAATATGAAACTCTGAGCTTCACCATCTCTCATGGGTCAAGAACTTTCTGGGACCTAAAGGCATGCAAGTCTTCTTGCTGTGTATGAGTAGCAGAGTTTAGAGGCTGACAAAGACTTCACACCGAAGATTACTGGGGAGGTCTAAAGTAGAAAAGATGAGCAGGAACTCAGCGTAGCAGTTAAGCCGCTATTTGGAACAAACTCATCTCACAGAGCACAGCACTGCTCCACATTCCTGCTTCTGGTTAATGCACATCTTGAAAGGGAATAGGTGATTGATAAAATATTCACAAAATCTGAAAACAGTAACAGAGTTCATAGCAACTGGCTTTTGCTTTGATAGAGCCCTGCATGTTGTAGGCATTTGAAGAGTTAACCAGCAGACAGAGGGACTCGCATGCTTTGTACCTCTAGCTGTCACTCCAGCTCTCTTCACCCTTCTTGTCCCTCTGCCCTTCAAACAAGCACAATAAAATCCTTTCTAAAAATATAACAAAAAGGCATATGTAGATAACTAAATGATTGGTCCTTATAATCAAACTGCTCTGTCTCAATAATTATGTGAAAATTATTTAATCCAGAAAGCATATGAACTAGTCCGTGTTATTCTAAAGAGGATAATTCACAAAGATGAATGCAACATTTATTGCCTCTGATGTCAGTTTCTACTTGCCTTTAATCTCTGCACCCTGTTCTTGCCCGTTGTCCCCTCCAGTAGTGCCTAAACATTAGTTCGAAAACATCTGTGAGTGCTGTGAAGAATGTTTTTGGTGCTGTGTATTCTGTAATATGGACATGTGAAATATATGGGCTGGACTCTGTGGCCCCAAGTTGTGTGAAACAGAAGGCAGAATGGCCATCCGTTGTTGTTTCTTCTTCTCCACCCCTGCAGCTCATTCAGAACTAATCGCAAGGCTCTCAGGCTGCCGTGAGACTGCCTGGGCTGCTTCTAAGCTCTGCTGCGCTATTGTCTTAAGCCGGGTCCCCTCTTATCACCACATGCCTTTGGAATCTGAATGCTTAGACAAGCCTACTCTGGGGGAATCCCAAGTGGTGATCTGACAGCACCCCTGTGCCACCCTTCAGACTGCAGTATCAATAAGGACCTATGCTACCTCATACCCATGACTCTAAGGGGTTTTGTTTGTTTTTCTCCTTTGGACAATAAGAAAACTAACTAAGCCAAATTACTAGAGAACAAAGCAGTGTGTATTCTCAAACTGTGAACCAGGATAACAAATAGTTTGTTTAGCCCATTGAATAAACACTGACCAATAGCTGCAGTTCATTTACATGATATTAGAATTCATGGGGTGACATTTTAGCTTACAATAGTACAAAATATCATCACCACAAATATAGAAGATGTTAAGACATGACCATGACTGGGAGCCCTAGAGGTGAGGGTTGTAAAGCAAAAGTCATACATTTTTAGTTGCAAAGCCTTGCATAAGTTCGGAGACATTTTACTGCTGAATTTCCTGGTGTCTAAAGAGGCAGAGGATCAATTGTGGCACAGGGCTTCAAATGCCATCAGCAGGACTTAATAGTCCAAGGTGGCAATCAAATCTTAAATTCATAATTTAAAATAATCATAGGGCTACCAAAGGAACACTCCTTAACCAACACACTTATAAAAGGAACATGTTATGACAGAGAGTTCAAGTGAGTCCAACTCTGAGAGAACTGACATACAAAACACAAAACTTAGTAAGTGCATAATGGAGAAAAGCTTGCTGGGTTGGTAATAGAAAAACTCCAACATTCTCAAATGATGAGCAAGCTTTAAAAAGTTAACTAAAAAATATTGTGCATTCTAATGTCTGATCATTGGTTATCATCAATTATATGTTGTTCTTCCTATATAAAAATCATTTTTATATTTTATTTCCCAACCTTAATTACTTCAATTTCTAGGATAGTTAGCTTTTGGGTTTTTATAAATATATTATTACGTAAGATATTTAAACATTACTTTCTTCTTCTACCCACACCCACACATACACATGCACACATAACACAGGCTCCTCTGATTTTTGCCACCTGAACCCCTATCCAGTGTCCTTATTAAATCTGTGTTTCTGCTGCCTTCCATCAATAATTCTTTCTAGTTGTAGTATCTTTTATTTTATGCTTGATGTATTGCACTAGCCAGGGCTTATAATAATAAATATAAGCTTTCTTGCTTTTATGCTTACTTTTGAGGGGATGTTTTACAAGCTTTTATTCAGAAGATTATAGATTATATATGTAACTTAATAGACTTACACTAATATTTTCAAATTTCCAATCCTGTCATTTTTATTAATATATGTGTTCTCGGTAAAAACACACTACAAATAATTTTTTCAAAATTAGTAGCTCAATGTTCCTGATATACTCTCACTGTCTTTAATATCTGTTAATTAGCCACATCCTTAAAAATATTTCTAATCTGGGTTACTTGTGCCTTCTTGGTAATTAAGTATAAACTTACAGTCGATTTTCTGACTTGAACAGCTATCATAAATATGCAGACATTTTGATTTTAAGATATAAATTTAAGTTTTTAGCTACCCTCCAAGGCATTTATTCTAACAAGCAAAATTCAGTAATAAAAATGAGGATGCATTCTAAAACACAGAAAAATTTATTCTTAGAAAACCAGTAAGTCAAATATTTGAAAATCTAATGCAAATAATCATATTAAGAGAATGAAGGGGAGAGAGAATGTAACCTCTTTAAAGATGCAGAAAACTACCCAACAAAATTTAGTAGACACTCACAAATACTCTTAGCAAAATGTCAATATGAAAGCTGTTAATTCTTAGTCTAATAAAATTTTTAAAAAACTTCTCACCCACCAGAGAGTTGCAATGTAGCACTTGGGGGCAGCACGGCGGAGACTGTGCTGTGAGAGGCACGGATGCTGACACAATGCAGCATCGCTCTCGATGAAAGAGAGAGGAGGACAAAGGACCACCGAGCCTGAGCCAGGCAGTGAACACAAAGGCCGGGTCATGCAAGGGCCAGGGCTGTAGCACTGGGCGGGAGCACATAGAACCACACAAAGGACACCCTCTGCCTGTCACTGACTCAGCCCCCTGCCAGTGCCCTGTCGCAGAAAAGCCTCTTCATTCAGTGCTTCCAGAAAATAGGGAGCCATAGCAATGAGGTTTGGTGAGAGGACAAAGAGAACAAAGAGACAGCCAAGGTGGTGGTGGTGGGGGCTGTCCCCACAATAGACACACTATGGCGTGAGCAGAGATAGAATCTACAAAATGCGTGTTTGAGAGGGTTCGGAATACAGGATTCACTTTTCAGCATCTGGGATGCCGGCAAGGATGACGAGTTTGTCCGATCACACAGGTGTGAAGAAAGCATCCAACATGCATGACAGAAACATAAAGAGAATAAATTAAAACGTTGTCTTCCAGAGAAGCCTCTGTAGGGTGTGGGGGGATGCTTAGGGACAGCCAGCCTGAAGGAGCTGAGCACCCCCAGAGGCCAGGGGAGGGGGAACTCAGCACGCCTTCGTGTGTGTGTGAACAAAAGAACTGTCAGGTTAGACATCCGCCATTGAGACCTACATGGCACTACCGGTCCTCCCGCAGGAAGTGTCCGCCATGCCGCCTGCTAGTGGAAGGAAGTAGGAACACACAGTCACAGGGAATGGAGAGCCAGGGGGAAGGAAAAAAAGGGTGCACTTGCCTCCGAAAAGCAGCCTAGGTGACCATCTCGAGGTCCGGGGCTCAGACCAAAAAGGCAGAAGCACCAGGGAAGTTCCGGAATCGTTTTCTGGGGAGCAGAAGTTGCCATGGAAGAGCCTGCAGCTCCCTCTGAGGCCCCCGAGGCACTGGGGGCCCAGGCAGGTGCTGGGGCAGCACGGGAGGGTGTCCCTGGACCCAGCCTCCCGGAGGGTGAGAGCTCCGGGAGGTCAGCGGCTCTGGACTCGGCTTCTGCCCATGCGGGTTTGGGTCTCCAGCCGCTCCGCGTGGCCCCCAGCCCGGCCCACCTGCGCACGGTGGGCCTGAGGCACGTGCAGGCCGCCAGGGCAGGAGCCAGGCTTAGCCAGGTGCCCAGCCGCAGCACCGGCAGCTGGACAAAGCAAGTTGCCTGCAGGTACTATCTACATGGGCTGTGCAAAGAGGGGGAGAACTGTCGCTACTTGCATGATCTGGCTGGTCAGCAGGGTTCTGCAGACCCCCAGGCCCAGACCCAGCCAGCAGCTGATACCCCTGCTGCTGCAGCCCCCAGCTCCCCTCCTGCTGTTGGCTCTGCTGCTGCCGCTGCCGAAGGAGGGTGCCTGGGAACTGCGACAGCCAGTGCAGGCCAAGGGGCTGTCGGAGGAGCAGGGTTAGAAGGCTGGGAAGATGCTGTGGAGTTTATTCCTGGGCAGCCCTATCGGGGCCGCGGGGTGGCTTCCATTCCTGAAGCTCCTCCCCAGGGCTCAGAGGTGGCCGAGAGGGAGCAGGTGGCTGTGGGCATGGGGGTTCAACTTTGCCCTCACGCTGCCAGGGGAGAATGCTTCCGTGGGGAGAGCTGTATGTATCTGCATGGAGAGATATGCGACATGTGTGGGCTCCAGGCCTTGCACCCCATGGATGCTGCGCAGAGGGCAGATCATAGGAAGGCCTGCATGGAGGCACATGAGAAAGATATGGAGCTGTCGTTTGCGGTGCAACGCAGCATGGATAAGGTGTGCGGCATCTGCATGGAGGTGGTGTACGACAAGGCCAACCCCAGCGACCGCCGCTTTGGCATCCTGTCCAACTGTAACCACCCCTACTGTCTCAAGTGTATCCGTAGGTGGCGACGCGCCAGACACTTTGAGAATAGGATCGTCAAGTCCTGCCCGCAGTGCAGGGTCACCTCCAACTTCGTCATTCCCAGTGAGTTCTGGGTGGAGGAAGAGGAAGAGAAGGAGAAACTCATTCAGCAGTACAAGGAGGCTCTGAGCAACAAGCCCTGTCGGCATTTTGCGGAAGGCAGAGGCCACTGCCCCTTTGGAGAACACTGCTTTTATAAGCACTCGTCCCCTGAGCGCAGGGGAGAGGAGCCTCCCGGGCAGGGCGGGGGCCCATCCCTCACCTACTGGCATCAACTTTGGCAGCCCATGCGGATGCGGGAGGGCAGCGGGCTCTTGAAGAGCAGTAAGAAGGAGCTGGTCGTGCTGCGGCTGGCCAGTCTGTTGTTTAAGCAGTTTCTGTCTCTGAGAAATGAGCTCCCCTTCTCTGAGGAGCAGTGGGATCTGCTTCATTATCAGCTGGAGGAATATTTCAACCTGAATCTGTAGCGCTCCGCGGCGCACTGGGATCCAGTCAGCTGAAGCTGCCTTCCTCTCATCAACACGCCTGTCACTTTGAGGGGCTGCTGTGGCACTTGCTGTGAACTGTTCCTCAGTGTTCTTGTCTGTGTTCTGTTTCTTACCCCCTCGTGTAATGGTGTTTATGTGTTTAAAAAACAAATGGTAACGAACGCTTACAGTTGGTGCTTGGTGGAGTGTATGTGACTGCTGCTTTGTGGGGTTTTTGTCCTATTTGTTTTCCTTCAGTTTTAATCTAGTATTGAGAGAATTTCTTCGCTCACTTTGAAGTCCCTCAAAGATAAATGTGGCAGGGTAAAAGGGGAAGTCTTAAACTACAAGCTTTCTGCTCTGGTAGCCTTAAGGAACGGGCAGGCATTGGGACTTGCTTGTCTGTGTTTACATCTCTGTTCCTCCCTGTGATGTCTTCAAGTACACTTGTTAACTTGTGGTTGTTTTGTGAGTTCCTGTTTGACTTGAACAAAATCTGGTGCTTATGTTTACATGTTTTTATCCTGTTCAACTTGATGTGAGAGTATTTCGTTTATATTTGGAAGCATATATTTAAAAGTGATATATATGCATAAATGTGTATATGAGCTGTCTTTGCAAGTTCTATATGGAATATACACCCTGATATGTATGTCTGTAATAAAGTAAATGGCGATGAACACAAAGGACAAGGGCCACCAGGACTGGCCAATGAAGACTGCTTCAAGTGGTTTGGGGCAAGGATAACAGAAACAGATCTTGAAGGAGTTGGTAAACAGTGTCGCTGATTCCTGTGGCCTCACTTGTGCTCATATAAATGGAGAAATGTACTCTTCAGCTGTCATCTCACTTGTTGTAGCATCAAGTCCTGGTTTTCAGACATGCAGCTGTTTGCCTTTTTTTTTTTTTTAATATCATCTGTGTAGTTTTCCAGATGGGTCACTTGTGATAAAATTTATGAGAACATAAAACAATAACAGAAGTGTAACAGAGAATATAGAGTAAAATAAAAAATAGACAAAAGATTGGAAAGATTAAAAATCAAATCTTGTAAAAGCAAAACTAAATGCAGAAAATTTATAATACACTTTATAATTAAATTAGATGCAAGTAGTACACACAGTCCAACATTATCAGACTTGATTAAAATTGATCTCTGTTTAAAGTAAGCAGTGTAAAAATACAAAACCATTAAAAGTAATAGAATGGGGGGAATAACAGAAATGTTACAACTTTTACCTTGAGTGCCTGGAGACAGATACTATGTATGCTGGAGAGAAAGAAATTATACATATGTATTAAGTTGGACTTCATCAGGAGTAAAGGATGATTCAAATTGTTTATTCAGTGATATTGCACCAGACACATAATTGGGAAAGCTATGCAACCCAACATTTAAAGAGAATGGAGCCGACCTAAGAGGTTCTGAGGGCACTTGTACTGACCTGCTGGCTCTACCCCCACATACATGACCTGAAGCAGGTGCTGGAAATGCGCTGTGACCTCAACATGGGTGACCGAGCCAGGGCAGTCAGGGATGTACACAGGTGACATCACACCAGGAGAGCCTGGAGAGCTTATCCACTGGCCGTTACCAGATTCCGCATTTCTCAGTCCATTACTCAGAATGTACCTCAGTTGTCCATGTTTTTGAGGTCTTTCCTCTTGTGGCATGATTCTTGGCTTCCCTTCAGTAAATATTTCAGCCTGATTCACTAACCTTGACTCCTTTTATTCAAAGAATCCCCTAATGAAAACATCTTGACTGCCTGCCTGTTTCCCCATAGATGCAAGTGGACAAGATTTCAAATGACCAAAGAATGGGACCAGATGGGGGCATTTTCATATTGTTGAATTCACATTCACTCTGGGAGGGAAATGGTAATGTTTGATCAACACAGTTTGTACAAATGTGATGAAATATCACACTATATCCCATAAAATACATATAGTAAATGCATGTGAATGAAATAGTGTAAAATACTTGTAGAAGGTAAAAGACAAATTGGATTCTATCAGCTGAGTTTTAGTGTTGAGTGAGCTATCTAGGAGGTAATTTTAAAACAGCCTGGATGACTTTGGAAATTTTTCCCTAACATATACTGCCCCACACTGTAAAATGTATCTTTATACAAACAGTATCTTGTGCCAGGGAGTAGTAGTAAACTTCGGGAGATACAGTGTGGTAAGGGTTAGCAAAATAGGAAGCCTGGGAGATAAACAAGGGATAAATATGTGTCCTGGCTCTACTTGTAAACAGCAATAAGTGTGAGTGGGTTAATTGAGTGTTCTGTACCTCAGTTTTATCATATGAGAAATGGGTACAATGCCACTTTATTTTGCTGGATTTTTGTGACATCAAAAATGGTTGGATCAAAGATCTTGAAATATGGAATTGTTTTTAAAGTGGCATATATGAAAGTGACACATTTATATGTGAACCTAAGAAGTGATTAGGCCAGAACTAAGACTACCTAGCTTTTGCTTTGGAGGAATAACTGGAATGTGTGTAGAGGTATCCTTATTTTGTGATTATTTATATATGCAAGAGGAACAATAACATCACCCTCATAATATTTTTTAGAAGTGCAATTTTTTTTTCGGGAAAAATTAGTTAAAATTTAAAGTGTTCTATCAGTTAATTAATATTATAGAAAACCAAAAAAAGAAATATGTCTTATTTGTGGCAGATACCCAGATGGGGCAAATAAAAATAAGGGGGTTTCTCCTTCCGTCATTAGCTGGTTTAAAAAGAGATCAGATTTAACAACAAAAAGAATTCAGCGCAGGCAGAGAGTCTGCCTCTGCTTTCTCAGGAAGGCACCAGGCTGGAGCTGCCGTGGTCGCAAACAAAGGAGCCTCGCCATACAAAGGTTTGCTCTGAAAGTGATTCACAGTGCAAGCAGGTTCCTGCGCCAGGAGGACCCACAGCCCCAGAGGACCCACAGCCCCCGGGTCCACTCATGCTGTGTGACTTCAGCTTCCACAAATGAGGCCATGCAAATCTGATTTATTTGTACTTAATGAATGCAAATGTATTGGCTATACATACAGACTTGTGCTAAAGGAAATATATCTAGTACTCCCTTCTTCAAACAAGTGGAAATCCCTTGTCTTACAGCTTACAGGTCATTAAGTCCATTGACTGAATTTCACTGGCTTAAAGCAAAAATATCTGCAGGCCACAATCGATGTCCATATGCTCTTTGATTCTTTGCTTTTGTGACTCTTTTGAGGGTGTAGTTCCTATTTTCACAGCTGATGCTAAACTATAAGTTAGATGTGGATTTAAGCTGGGAGAGGGCTTGGCCAAAATGATATTGGGGAAGTAATCCAGCAACAGTGCATAAAGGTAAATTTAGACGTGTCAGAAACCTTGCCATGGCAATTATAAATATAACGCCATGGTTGTCAGTACTGATAGAGCTTTTACAAAAAAGTAATTGTGTAACACATTATGGTGAGATTGTCAGTTAAATTGAGAAAGCAGAAGAAGTAAAGGCATGCTGTGATGGTAATACAAGAACCTGCATTCTTTTTATAAGCCTCAATAACTAATGTGAGTTAATACTAAATAATTTAGTGAGAATATGATACTGAAAAGTTACATCCTACAAGATAGCATTTTTTTACTCATAAAAATTCTCAAGTTTCAATATTAATATACTACTACAGTGTCTAGATATGTAGATAGCATACTTAAATATCCAAATCTAAAATCTAAAAGCAATCACAACCTGAGAACACACACTCTGCTGCACTCACATATAGCTAAAATAAATGGAAGAAGTTAAAAATTAAAAGTTAATGGGTCAGAAAATAGAAATATAAAGCCTTATTCTTTTGGGAAAAATACAAATCACGAGCAGTCAAAAATAAGGGAGGCAATTCAGTTAAAACAGAAAATAATAAATAGGAAACAGTCCAATATTTTAAAACTAAAAGCCACTGGGCTGGTGTTTGGATTATTTATCAAGATGTACTTGGGACCCGCCTGTGTCCCACATTGGACTGTTGGGTTCAGGTGCCAGCTCTGATGACTGTTCTAGCTTTCTGCTAACGTGCATCGTAGGAAGTAGCGAGTGTGGCTCAAGGAGGTTTGCAGAGTGAAACAGCACATGGGCAATCTTTCTTCCCTTCCCCACTTCTGTCTCTACCAGTATCCGTCTTCTCCCTCACATATATACAGACACAAAGATGAATAAGAAAATCCTTACATTTGTTTTCTACCTGAGAAAGATAAACTTGAAAATGTGGAAGTGAATTAAATTCTTAGGAAATACAGATGGAGGCCATCCTAGCCACACAGCGTAACTCTGCACCTACAGAATTAACACAGTGTGGTCGTCTCCAAGGCACACCGCCTACATCCCCAAAAGCAGCAGCCTGACCTTCACAGGAGTGCACCTGCGCAGTTGCCACCGTGGCTAAGGACTTTGTTTCCAGGATGCCCACGAGTGGTGTTGGACACTGAATGCTGACATCCTGCTGGATGCCTGTCTCGGGAAGATCCATCTCGGGATCTGTGATTGAGTGTTTTCTAGATCTTTCCATCATCATGATGACTAGCAACTGACTACCTTGAAGCCATTATGATTTTTTTTTGCCAAGGTCATTTGTGATGTTTTCATCCTTCGCTCCTATTGAAAATAGTCTCTTTTGATTCTTCCCATGACTAGGCTGAACATTTTCAAAGTATTTGTTTCTGCTTTCTGTTTAACTTTTGTATTTAAATGATTTTCACTCATTTTATTACAAGAGCCAAAAAAGAACACATGACACCTTTAATGCAGATTTAGATCTGCAGTAATTCATAAGCATAGGCTTGGATAAAACACGCATGCACACACACACACACACACACACACACACACACACACACACACACACTATACCAGACCCAAGTTCTTTGTGAAAACATTTGCCAAACATGTAAGGAACTCAAGAAAAATACATAAAGCATAGAGAAAAATTAAAGGACTAAATATAAAGCCTGTGCCTGAGAAATATTTATAAAAGACAGCTGTGGGCTTTAGTCAACAAATGCGAGATGTGAAAACAAAAGGCACACACATATTCAATAAGGAAAATAAGCAATGATCCAGTCAAACATAAATAATTAATCAGATAAAGCCAGTTGAAATAGCAGGAAGAAATGAGTAATTTTTAATATTTGCAATAATTCAAAGTATAAGCTAAAAATATATCAAAAAATAAGCCACATGTTAACAAGAAAATCAGGAAAAGCCAATTACATAATTATTGATTGACACCTTTTAATATCACCATGTATTCTAGAATTTTCACATGTAAACACACACATGTCCACACATAATTTATTTGTGAATAATATTGCAAAAATTAAGAAAACAGAATCAAAATAAAAAACAATATTTCGGTGTTTTATTTCTTAGCAAGCCAGGGGATGTCAGATAAGCATAGGCGTATCCTTTGACTAGGCAGACAGATAACTATCCCCTCATTCCTTTCACCTCCGCTAACATTATTTTAATGTATAAATTCAACAATCGATAAGACCAAAAATGAGACAGCTCTCACAGAAAATACAAATTCATATCTCCCAGCAGATGGTATATCACAGGGCAAGAATCTAAAACTTTGTGAAAAGCTTCATAAAATAGTATTGTTCTAGAAATATTAGCATGGTAATACATTTCATCCTAGAAAGAAAAATCTGTGAAAATTTTAATGAAGTATCTACTTTTATGATGACAATAATAATTTATGATGCATAGGAATACATTTTAAAATAATGCACAAAAGTTACAAAAATAAATATTTAAATACCTCCATGAAACCTTATAGGGTTTATCATAAAATACAAAATTACACCCTGGATTTGTGGGAAAATTAAACATAAGTAGTAAATTACAAGTAGACTACTTAAAACTTGAGAGAAAATATATTGTGAATGTTCACATGTTGAATAAAAATTTAACAAAAAATAATCCCACAATTGCAGAATTAGATCCCAGCTGATCTCAAAACAGCAGTGTATTCCAAAGGCATGAAAAGCACAGTGACACATGAACTGATACAGCTCAAAAAAGATTATTAAATTAAAATTAACACATATTAGAAATGAATTCCTGATAAAATTCATCACAATAATTTTTGTAATAAAATTTGGATGAACTAAAAAAAACTGTTTAGATAATTTATACATACTGTATTTTACAACAGTATAAATGCCAATTATGTAAAAATTTCAAATGTTAATATGAAATCTAAAGTGTAGAAGAATAGCATGGAATTTTTAAAGAAAAAGTTTTTGGTAAAGAATATTTATTTTTGCACAGTTTTTATTAATATATAGAGAATAGATTTTATGCATTACATTATTACAATTCTAAGAAGAAGAAGAAAAAACACTTTGCTCATTCTCTTGCTAATTTTCCTAATCCTCCTCCTCTTTATGTTTTTCATCAGTTTTTGCTGGATGTAATTTTAATCCATTCTATATTTACAGGATTAATTGATCCAAAATGAGAGCTTTTAGAAAGTTGTAAATAGGAAGACCCCAGTTCCATAGACGTATAAACAAGGACTAAACATAACATCCATATCCCAAAGTGGCCATTTCATCCCTGTACATTTTTATATTTCATATTAACTGCCACATATCATATTTCTTATTACATATATTATTAATCAAAAAGAACAGATATTAAAGAGACACCATTAAAAACATCAGAGTTCTGTCAGTTCCTGAGGTGCAGAAAGAAAATCTGGGTTCAAAGATGTATTCAATAAAATAATAATTGAGAACTTCCCTAACTTGAGGAAAATAATTGGAAAACAAATAGAGGAGGGCCACAAAACTCTAAATAGGATCGGCCAAAAATGATCCTTGCCATGGCACATTATATAATCAAGCTCTCTTCAGTTGGACATAAAGAGAAGATACTTAAGTATAAATGTGAGAAAAGTCACTTAACTTAGAGAGGAGCCCAAATTGGATTTACAGCAAACCTCTCAGAAGAAACCCTAAAGGCCCAGAGGGAAGGGAGTGACATTTCAGATCCTAAAAGAAAAAAAAAAAATTGTCAGCCCAGAGTGAAAGAAAACAAATTCTGGCAAAAGCAGGAAACATTATTTGAAATGCAAATTCATGCAATCATTGTAGAAAACTTTATGAAGACGCCTCAAAACGTTAGAAGTAGAATTACGTATGATCTGGTAACCGCAATAAAATAGTTAGCTTTTTGTCACAGCAAGTGAGAATGGTATATGGTCGTGATAATGGCTAAGATGTCATATGGGGTATCCATACTCTGTATTGGATTCCTGGGTTTGAGTCTAGTCTGCTACTCTTCAAAGTTTGCTGTGAATCTGCAGCCTGGAAAGTGCTAGATGATGAGTGATGTGATTGGTTTCCTGCCATCCTAACGGGATGTTCAAATAAACTTCCAATATCCTGCATTTGTCCTGGTCTGACAAATTAACCAACATAGGGCTCTCTCTTGCTTACTCACTCTTTCTTTCTGTCTATCCCTTTTCAAATAAATCAATCCTTTTAAAAAGAGTAAAATGGAGACAACAAGAGGCTAGGTAGTGTGAGAAGGGCAAAATGATGAAATATGTTGAAATCTTAGTTGGAATCATTGTGTCTTTCTTCGTATTGTATTTGATATCACAGTCAATGCAGTAAGAAATAATCGATCATACATTCCAAAATCATTAAGAGCAAGTTTCAGATGTCCTCATCAGAAAACAAACACTAGTATTTCAAGGGATAAATGTGTTAATCTGCTTGATTTATTTGTCCCATATTGAAGCCCCATAAATTTATGCAATGGTAACTTGTAAGCGTAGATTAAAAATAAACCATTATATCAACAGGAAGAGAGTAAACAAAGCATTCCCATCTTCTTCTGGTTGGCGAGAACTTCCCTGAGAAAAATATCTAAGTTATGATATGAAATATAGGAAGACATTATTAAGGATAAGAGCCATATTAAGAAGTCCGAAAGAATAATGTTTTTGAGAAATTGGAGAAAGGGTGAGAACTAAGAGGCAAGATGAGACTGGAGCAGCTGGTAATGAACACGACCAGTGTCTCCTAAGAGAATATAGCCACTAGCCAGGGGCCAGAGTAAGGCTGAAATTCAAAACATTTACACAGGTACAGAGTGCCTGTCTTATGTGAACTTCCATGTTTGTGTCTCACCGAACTCATGTGCTGAAACTGATGCCCAACATGATGATATCAGGTGATGGACACACTGGGAAATGCTAAGGTTATGAGCATGGAGATCCTGTGAATGATGTCAGTGACCTTAAAAAGGGGGAGGGGGGGAGGGAGTCCAGAGCTGCAAGAAATATAAGTGCTGCTCATTAGCTAAGTGTGTTGCTACAGTTTTACAAATGGGCCAAGGCTAGAACAAAAGAGGAACTAATCTGGGGAAAGTGCACAGCCTTCAGAAACTTATGAAGATTTTGACCTACAACATCAGATGAAGGGAAGTGTTCAGTGATTTCACAGATTCCAAGGCCATTTACTGAGGCGTAATTTGTAAAAGTTCTTATGTAATGTCAATGTATCCTGGTGTCTTAGCTTCTACCCTTTGTTACATACCCAGCACTGAAGCTCAGGTTTTTCTATATTGTAAGTCTCTCGGTCAGTTGACACACCCATGAACATAGCATCATGCTGCTATTTTATAATAAACAAAGAGTATTTTGATTATACATTTATTATCATTCTTATCCTTCGCTTTGATTCACTTTGAGATAAACTTGAAAAACAAGTGTGTAAATACTGTCTCCAGTTCGGCTTTTTCTGCTTGCTCTTAAAGGTACTCCGTTTAGGATGTCGTGCCTTCTCTCCATTGTTAACTGTTCTTACCAAGTTCAGTTAATCCAGTGGTCTCAGTGGTCCTCAGGCCTCATCTGACCTTTCTGCCCACATCACGTGCTACATCTCGTCACAGCCACTCTGATGGCGTAGTTTTCATGCTGGCCTGTTAGAACCCCCCAGACCCTTAGTGCTTCTGCCTCGTTGACTGTTTCTTCCTGCTGCTCATATTTATCCCCTTTACCTTGAATTCTGTCCTTCTTCCTCTAGTTCATCAACACATTATGTGTGACATCTGTTTCTGTGGCTACAATGTCATTTATGTATCAGCGAATCAAAACCTTCTGTCGCATTGTCGTGCGGTGGATTAAGCTTCCACTTGCAACACGAGCATTGCATATCAGAGTACCCTTCCAAGTCCATCCTGCTTTGCTTTCAATCCAGCTTCCAGCTAACGTCCCTGAAAAGACAACAGAAGATGGTCCAGATACTTGGGTCCCTGTCAGCTGAGTAAGATGGAGCTTCTGGCCGCAGGCTTCAACCCCTGAGGCTTACCTGTTTCGGCCATTTGGGTCTTGAACCAGCAATTGAAATTCATTCATTTGTTCTCTCTCTCTTTCTGCTCCTTCCCACTCCCTCCTCTTCTTCCTCCTTCTCAATCACCTTTTTCTTCTCCTTCTTCTCTTTCCTTCTCCCTCCCTACAGGGAGTGTGGCAGGTAGGCTTGTTGTAGAACTTTCGTTCCTACTACTGGATTAGAGAGTTTCCTCAGATAACCTCTGTCCACATACACGCATGTACACACACACACACACACACAGTCACACACAAGGTTCTTCACAGATTTTCTGGAATGTGGAAATTGCAGGTTTTTATGTGAGTTCAAATGTTTTTTAAAGTTATTCATAGTTTTCATTTTTGCCAGTTCTTTGAAGATCCTTGGTATGCAGGGTCTTCGAGTGTTTTTTCCCCATCACAGGCTTATTTTTCAATTTTGTTTTATCCTCTGTTTTTCAAACACTCTGTGCGCACGCTCGTGTTTGGGTACCTCCTATTGATCCTGTGTCTCTGAAAAGCCCTGCTACACACATATACATTTACATAGATACACAAGCAAACATACAGTCTCACACTCACATTAATAGTTATGAGCTCTTATACCCAAACATATTCACACATATGTGCACACTTGCACAAGCAAGCAATGATGCATAAGCACTCAAGTAATATTTTCAGACACACATTCATGACCATCTACACTCAGATTTCACAGTCACATACACTCACACTGCCACACACAAATGCATGTAAACACACACTGTTTTACATAAAGCTACAGGCACTTATGCATGCAGGCACCTGAAATCACGTTCAAGTACACAAAAACACAGAGCAAAATATATATGCTTTGAAATAATATAAACATATATTCCCATGCAAACATGCACAAGCACAAGTACATTAATACACACACCAGCACAAACACAACATACAAACGCACCAGCACTTTTCACAAACATTCAAAACATGCAAGCATAACATGCATGTTGAAATATGACACACACTTTCTCTCTTCCATGCTGACATCATTTGGCCCTTCGAATGTATGCCTCTATCATTTCTTTCACATGAAAATTATTTCTGGAAACTCACTTCAATCTTTTCTCTTGTCTCTGAAGCCATTATTCTAAGAGTCCCTCTTTGTATTATCTTATTCCTGCTAAATCCAGTGGGCGATTTCTGGTCAACGTTTAAATCTCTAAGTTATTTGATTCTCGTTTCTTGGACTAGTTATCATCACTTATTTCTAGTGCCTTTTAAAAAACCTTCTGGGTATTTCTTTTTCTCTGTGGTAGATGCTCTCTCCAACGTGTGCACCTGCCATGGTTACTGACCCATGTCCTCATACTTGTCTCTTCGTTGCACAGTCTTAGTCCACTCAGCTCCACTCAGCTTTTGATCATGATCTGACAAGTGACTCCCATATGAGGATTTTTGCCTTCAATTGCATCTAAATCCTAACCGACAATCATATGAGTTGATACACTCTGTATGAAATGATAAGCAGATACTCCTCTTTGGTTAGATGCAATTTCCTGCCTACTCATCTTCATATCCACTTTCTGTGCTGTTTTCCATTAAGGACGTAGCATCTGGTGCCAGAAAACTCCATGGCACCCTCAACTCCCTTTCCCTCCCATCTCCTGGGGGGCACAGTGGGAGCATGCTGGCGGTGACTGGCAAGGAATGACTGCCCTAAATCTCCAGGTCTGTCATTTTCTCATCTCACTGCCGCTGCCTCTGTGCAGCCACCTTTAACTCTTTGCTGGCTGTAGGTGTTCCTTCTGGCTTCCCTGACTTGGTAATGAACCTTATGTGGCCCACATACAGTCCATTAGTGGCTTTTCCTAACCTCTGTTCCTTTGAGTGTGACTGTTTTAATGATGGTGAGAGTAAATCTGGGGCAGACTTAGAGGGCTTATGATGGAAAATTAACCAGTTGCTACCATCTTGCTACTCAGAAAGTCATTACAGATGCTGATGGATTTTTTTTACCTTCCTTGCCCAAATCAAGTGACAAAGAAATGTGTAAAATTTGCTTCTGCGCAGTTTTTCTTATTGCCTCTTACGACCTGGAGTTTAGAATCAGGGGCAGAGATACGGATTTTGACGGCTCCGTTTGATGTCACGAACACACCTTCCTGACCTAGAATTGAGAAAAGGTCTCAGGTGACCAGCATTGCCTCTGCTCTTCACTCCCGTTTTCTCCACGTCCCTTGGCACAGCTCTCCTCCTCGAAGCTCTGCCCTCCCCAGGGGCCTGCCAGTTCTAGAAAATTCTAGGAAAATCGTTTAGATGATATGTTTAGTGAGATGTGCAATTTGAGAATTCCCAATAGGAAAATCCAGAATTCAAAATATACCAAAACAAAAACTTTGAGTGCTGACATGACACCACAAAATGAAACCTCTCACAATAGAAAACTGCTTATTTTGAGAAAAGTTGTAAAAATTACCTTTAGACTGTGTATGAAGCGAGTGAATTTCAAGTTCAGACTTTAATCCCAAACCCAAGATGTCTTATTGTGTATCCACAACTTCCAAAGACAAAAACAAATAAAAGAACAATTCTGGTCTCATTACATTAACAAAGCCTTTGAATCATGACTTTGTTTTATGTTCAAGGAGTTTGTGGATAATCTGCAGAGTTATTAGTGTAATTTATTGATTTATGTTGAGGTTAATGTGTACTTTACAATGAGACAAACTGCAAGCAGTTATTAGTTAACAAGGCGGCCGCTAGATGGCGCAGCGCCTCAGTGGCGCTGAAGTTCTTCAAGGTAATACAAAAATGCAAGGAGCTGCAGTTTTGCTGTCTGGCCACCAGAGGGCTGAATAGTTTCTTCTAATAGATTGTAGAACTAAAGATGTTACCAAAAAAAAAAAAAAAAAAAGGTGTCATTTGTGGCTAATGACTGTTGAGTAGAAGCAGCCCGTGCTGCATATGAAACAGATTGCAGCCTCAGGAGCTGTGTATGAGAGTCTGTATGAGAGAAATTTAAAACAGGAGAGCCTGCTTTCAGAATAAAGTGTGGTAAGGTCGTGTGCATCAAATCTGTAACATTGTTCTTGAATTTCAGTTAGATAGTAACGTAGATCTTGTTGCCCTCCTTTTTGCAGAGAAAATGACGGACTCTACAGAGTGAACTAATACAAAGTTAAAAGCCAGGTTACTGCAAAGCCCCTTCAAGTATCTGGAACATATTCTACTGAGTGTTTCTTTGCTTATTTATTATCTAGAAGTTTTCACAATTAAAGGTTTTTTGTGAAAGAGATTTACTTATTTATTTTGGAAAATCAGATTTATAGAAAGAAGGAGACAGAGAGAAAGATATTCCATATACTGACTGACTCCCTAAGTGACTGAAAAGGCCAGAGCTGAGCTGATCCAAAGTTAAGAGCCAGGGGCTTCTTCTGGGTCTCACAGGTGGGTGCAGGGTCCAAGGCTTTGGGCCGTCTTCTACTGCTTTCCCAGGCCAAGTGGAAGGGCGGTGGGGCAGCTTGGATCCCAGCTCATGTAAAGCCATGACTTTAATCACTGCGCTCTGTGCCAGATCCACAATTACATTTTTGGTTTTTTTTTTAACTATAAATTTGTCATGCAAATCATTGTGTTAAGGAAGATTCCTTCTTTTGCTATTATTTTGAGAGTGGGCATACCCAATGGGAGTTAGATTTTGTGCATCTGTCGCCATGACTATGTTTTAGTTTGTTAATGTTTATACAATACTTTAAAATACTGAATTAGTGTTACATTTCTGGAATGCCATTTGGCTATTTTTGTAAACTTTCCACATTTTGCTGGAATTGATTTGCAAAACTTGTTTCAAAATCATTGAGGTATTGTACTGCAGTCTCCTTTTACTGAAATGTTTTTGTGTGTTTTCTTACTAGTGAAATGATAGCTTCATTAAATGAATTATCGTTCCCTCTTTTATGGTTTCTGTGGAAAATGGTAGAATTTTTACCATTTCTTTAAAAAAAATGTGATTTATTTGTTTGAAAGAAAGAGAGGGCTGGAGGATGGCAGAGACCAAGAGAGATTGTATGTATTGGTTCACCTGCCAAGTGCCCACTTGTACTTGACCATCTCTGGACTTTGGCCCTCATGAGGTCCTTTGAGCTGATGGCCTGCAGTTACACAAAGGAACATCATAAAGGTAAAGGGTGTTCAACACTTCTAGACATTAGGAGAATGTACAATAAGATGTCCACTTCTCAGCCAAACACTGCAAGGATTCTGATAAAATTGATTATAGCAATTGCTAGTGAGAGTGCGGGAAATTCCCCATACAGTTGTGGTGAGAATTTGAAATATTATGGCTGCTCTGTGAAATGATGTGGTGTGTTCCTTACGCAAGCGACTGTACACCTGTTTCCTGATACCACAACTACACAATTCACACATTTACCAGATATGAAAATTCATAGTATCTCAACCCCAGAAGCAACCAAACTGTTTTCCACAGGTAACAGTTGAGCAGGACATGTCTTAAAAAGGAGTGAATCATTGACACATGTCAAAATGCGAATGGAAGTCTGGGGTATTATGTTGAGTGAGAAGGCAGATGGCTCCATTTGCATACCTCAATGTGGCAAAGCTACCGACAAGGAGAAAAAAGTAGTGACTGCCAGAGTTGAGAAAAGGAAGAAGGGACTGTGAAGGGCAGAGCGGCATTAGCAGATCTCAGGCGGAGATAAGGAACCCGCACAGAGCATCCTCCGGTGAGCCTGCAGGGCCCAGGCAACACTGCTGTGCTGTTCTGTTGCTGAACTGGCTACACCATCAGTACAGGACTTCTAAACCTGAATTCACTCTGACTGAGTGACAGCACAGAAAGCCAGTCTCAGTTGGAGGTGACCTGCCTGCCTTCAGAGCCAAGTTCTCTTCAGGGCAAAGGTTATCTCACCCAACACAGCCAGATGCATCATTCATGCCAGTAAGCCAGAGAGGAAGAAACTGGCAGCACAGAGGTGCCCCAGGGCATCAACTACTAAACAGACAGGGACTGGTATAATTGCAAGAGTTTCAAAGGGTCGGAGAACTGGACGAGTGGGCTGGAAGTGTTGCGTGATCCCTTCATGGCAGTTAACACCACAGTTAAAACGATTTGACTGCCCACAAGAAAACATCGTTTGGGCCCCAACAATGAATCCACTCTAGGGTCTTTCCTAGAAGTTGTCTTCAGAGAAGTCAGGCTTTCTATACTAACAATTCACTTACTTCCAGGCAGGGGACCCAAAAACCAGAGTCCTGCCAAGGTTTTCATTTCCGAATCTGCGCGCTTCTTCCAATCGGCCAGCAGAGGGACCCCTTGCTTCACTTGTGAATGCCTACTCAGGCTCCTCTACTCCTAACCCAGGGCTCCTTCACCCTCAGCGTGAGGAGGGTGAGCTGAAGAAGGGCCCGTGTTGCTCCGGGGACCCCTGTGACACATCAGGTGCTGAACACTGGCCGAAGCATTTGAGGTCTGCACCTCTGCTGTACAAGATAGCGCAGCTGGCGTCATTTGACAGTGTGTCAGTTGGTCAAGTTTCCCAGGGTTTCAGGTTGGACAGCCCAAGGCGGGAGGGCAGGAAGGATTCACATCCATTCTGGCAATAACGCCAGAGTGTCACAGGGCCATTGGTGAGAAGACACGACGAGCCGTGCATGTGCCCATCACTCTGAGGAAAAATCGATGACGTGGGCGGCGTTTCCAGTGGAGTGTGTGTTGCTGAGGTTAGAGTCCCAGAACCCTTAGCTGGAAATCAACCTCCCTGCCAGTCACTGTCAGGATCAATCATTAACTCTTATTTACTGCCAAGTTTGCTTTTCGGTGTGGCTTTGACAAGCAAGTGGCCCTTTGCTCTGCGGGTCTCAGGAGGAATGCCTTAGGCTAAGATTATCCTAAAGTTTTTTGTTTTTTTTACCTCCTGTTCTCATATTACATGATCTTAGGATGAAAAGTATTTAGCTAATACAGTTTGTCATTAGTCATAACATATGTTTTGTTATTGTTAGCCTACATAATAGAAGCGGCACTGCTATAAAGAGGGCACGTGATACATTCCAGATATGGTAGCAGTATGATGGAGGATCGTATGTGAGAACGCAGGCTTTCCACCATGGAGCTGAGCCATCCTCACCTGAAATGCTGTGACGGTGTCCCAGGAGGCTGCTTCCCACAGTGTCCCATGGGGCTGCTTGCCACAGTGTCCCAGGAGGCTGCTTGCCACAGTGTCCCAGGAGGCTGCTTGCCACAGTGTCCCAGGAGGCTGCTTCCCACAGTGTCTCAGGAGGCTGCTTCCCACAGTGTCCCAGGAGGCTGCTTGCCACAGTGTCCCATGATGCTGCTTGCCACAGTGTCCCAGGAGGCTGCTTCCCACAGTGTCCCAGGAGGCTGTTTCCCGCAGTGTCCCATGGGGTGCTTCCCACAATGCCTTTCACAAAGAGTAGCATGGTGAATGAGCCTATGCATGAACAGTTTGGGGAGGAGAATGGAAGCAATCATAAACAAGCTAAAGACAAACAAGGTGTGCTGGACCTCGTGTTCTCTATGGAAGAAGATTCTCAGCTGGACATGGCTGTTGCTATGAATAGGCGCTTCTTATTGTCAGAATAATTGGAGTTCATCCCAGGCAGACATGCAGGATGCTCTAACCTAAGGGGTACCAAGTCACTTCCTCCAAGTTCCAGAGGGCCTGGCCACGTGGGCTTCCTGATGCTGCAGAAACAGGAGCGACGAGGACTGAGGGAGGCTCAAATAGCGCTGCAGTGGTTTCCTCGTGGCCTTAGATGTAAGAGCAGAGAAGCAACAGGTACAGGTATCGGCAAAAGTACAGCCAGAGTTTATGAAGAAAACAGCAGCCAGCACTGGGATAGTTGGAGTGTTAGTTAAGCCCTGTGGGAGGGGCACCTGCCACCTTGGCAGCACCAGGGGCCTGCCACAAGGTGGCAGGAAAATTCCACCATCACTTCCCTTGCTTGGGAAGTCAGGCTTATCTGGAGAGTGGGGCATGGAGTTGTGGTTGGGGTTCGTTTTTTCTGTGAGACAGAGGTGGCATGCCGGGCTCCCCACCAACAGGATTAGGGAGAGTGATGGCCCCAAGAAGCCCCTCTGTGTCCACTAGCCTTGTTTGTGCCTAGCTGTTCCCCCTCCCACTCTTGCGTGTATGACCATTTTTCTTACATTTTTCTTAAACACTCCGTTGTTTCTCCCCTCTTGTTCTTTTACCCAAGGCCTGAGTTGGTGTTTAGCAACTCCAGACACAGCCACTGTGCTAATCTGAGCATTGGAATGGACCCCTCTTCTCTTGTTTTTCAGAATTTAGCCCCTGATCCCATCAGAAGCTTCCCTATAGACCTCCATGACTCTGAGGAACAAGCTTCCAGTGCCCAAGCATAAGCCAGGAGGGTTCTCAGTTCACAGAAGCCTAGTTAACCCCTTCCCCTGTCATGGACGGGGGGACATTTTTCTGTGAGAATGTTTCTATCCTCGTATTAACATGTGGATGAGGCCCAAATAGGAATGACTGGACATTCCTTACCCACCATCTCCCTCTTGTCCCCGGATTTCTGGCTAGCCACCTTGGATATGTGTGGTCTCTATGGTAGAGGGTTCTCTTTTCCCCACGTACCCTTGAGGAAATATTCTTTCTCAGATCACAACTCTGCCGGTTTGGCTCAGGCCACTGTAAGTTAATGTGCTTAGACTGTATCGCCATTGCTCCAACCTACATGACGGAAATCATGGTAATGACTTCTGTAAGGCATTACTGTAAGGATGACTTCAGAGGCGCTACGCAGCCATTCTAGCGTCAGAGTCACTAACCTGTGAAGTGTTATGTAGATTTGAATGTGAACCTTGCTTCGACCACCCGTCACGGTTGCTCTGTGTTTCTAGGGATGAATGGAGCACACGCTCTGTAAACAGTGTGATCACCTCAGTGTTTTACTATCACTGAGAGTGGTCTTGGTGTTTATGTGTTTTCATATGCAAGAGTAAGCTTGGCTCCCACCCACCTGGAGTAAAAATGATAATAAAGACGAACACTCCCACATTATGCTGCAAGAATATTTATATGTATAGATATAGATATTTACTTTTCTCCAGATGATTCATTTGACAGTCAAAGAACAACCAAACGCAGTGCTACTTAGTGAGTATCAGAATGGGATGGATAACTTCTCAAAAAATTTCACAAACCCAGCACGAATCTGATACAAAAAAGAAAAAGAAAAAGAAAAACCCTAACAATTACAACACAGAAACAGAGAATCACAGATCTCACTTAAAAATACAGATGTCAAAATACCAAATAACACAGGAGTCATTTGAAATCAACACCACGTGAAAATGTACAAGGCTTTGGCAGGTTGAAAACAGAAACAAATAGGAAATTCAGACTTCACACACACAACTCGAACGTAAACACCTGAAACAGAATGTGTCCCCGCCCCCCTCAGTCAGTGGCCGCTGGCCAGGTCCCCAGAGCTACACCTATCAGCTCGGAGGGGGGTTGCTGGTGGGCTCATCGCCATTGTCGCTGCCATCGGGCTCGTCATCATCCGTATCTTCAGGATCCCACTCGGCCAGTGCTTCGAGGTAATGGAAAGGCCAGCACTGAGGCTGTTTTTTATGTAGCTTGGCCAGAAACCTCAGGATAAGCATCTTGCTGGTTTCAAGGAATGCCCGGGGGCCCCAGAGGAACTCATATTCTGCGGGCTCCGTGCAAGGGATCCGCCTGTACTCGAGGTACTTGTGCCTCACAAACACTTCAGTGATGAGCTTCCTCATGTTTCCAAAGAGACCATTGGTCTCCCGGACATCCAGCCCCAACCTGAAAAGCAGATGAAAAATGAGATCCTCCCTAACACAATTGCCTTTCATGAAAATGAGGCTCAGGACCACCATCAGCAGGCCTAACTTGGGCCTGTCTAGGTAGCACGCCACTGCTTCCCCTTGAGGGCACACCAGCTTGTTGATTATGATATAGGAGTGGGTTTTTATGTCCACTCCCTTCAAGTGGTAGCCAAAGGCACACACTAGCTTATTGTTGGCACGGTGGATGATTTCTAAGCACTCGTGTTTGTACTCTCGGATGATGACTTTCACCATCTCTGAGCGCTGGATGGGCACCTTGGCTTGGTCCTTGACCAAGAGGAACTGCACCAATGCATCTCGCTCATCTAATGGAGACAGTAGCTGAGTCTCCAACATGGGGTCCACCCGGGTAACACTGCACCCCTGAGAGAGACATGGAACCTCGGGGGCAGTGAAGGGCTGAGGGCCACCCGGACCTTCAGAGGGACCCATGGCCCAAGATGTGCTGGGCCCTTCCCAGCCACTCAGGATCTGGGAGGTATTTGGACCCTCCCAGCCATTGAGGCTACAGGGAGTGTTTGGGCACTCCCACTCCCCCAGAACCTGGATTGGGCTTTGGACATCCCAGTCACTCAGACTGAGATTCTCCCAAGGCCTGAGACCCTGCCAGTCACAAGAGGCCATCCCCTGGCCAGTGCTCTCCACCTCAGGCTCCAGGTGCTTCTTCTTCCTGGTGGCCTTGCACGGACGACGTGGTGGCTCGGCCGTCTTTGTGGCCTCTTGGACGGTCGCCGTCGTCTGGGGAGCAGCTGCTGCGGCCATCAGGAGAGTGGGCACTGCCGGGGATGCCTTGGAGGCAGTCACATGGGGCTGCGAAACCCAAGAGACTGCAGGCAGGGCTTCCACACACGCGTATGTACCCTGCAGAGCAAATGGCAGTGACTTTGGGGTCTCTGAGGCAGTAGACGGGCCCCGGAAGGCAGGCTGGAACTGGGAGGTAGATGGAAAGGCCCTTGAGGCAGCAGCAAAGGGCTCCGGTGTGGCAGGCAAGGCTTTCCAGGTGGTTGGCAGGTGTGCTCGAGTAGCCGACACCCCCCTGGGAGCACAGAAAGTGGCCGCAAAGATCATGCGGTCCTTGGAGGGGGCTCTGCGCTCTTTTGAAGAAGTCCTACGTTCTTTGGAGGAGCCCCTACGTTCTCTAGAAGAGGCCCTGCACTCTCCTGAAGGAGTCATCAGTGATTTAGTGGAGCCCCCGTGAAAATTTGACCCCGCTATTGGGGCTCCTGGCTGGGCCTGCACGGCTGTCGGTGGGGCTTGCCAGGATGGCTGCAGTTGCACTGCAGGCAGCTCTGCCTGCGGCCCCGAAGGCTGGGCCTGCTGGGGGGGTAGCTGGATTTGGAGTGCTTTCTGGGAGGCCGGGACTCCCTGAAAGGGCTGCTCCAGCTGGACGATCCTGGGGGGCTGACCCTGGACCTCCTGGGTGGGCAGGGGCTGCCAGAAATGTGTGGGAGGCTTCGGCGCCTGCCAGACCACCGCCTGTCCCGGCTGTACCTCCTGGAACTCCAACGACGATGGCAGCTCCTGTGGCACCGGAGTTTGGCCCTTGGGGGCCTGCCAGATGATGGACGGGCAGTGCACAGCCTGCTGTACCGTCGGCGGGACGGACAGCGGGCCTGTCAGCACTCCCTGGGGCACCTGCAGGCCAGCGGGTGCCACTGCGGGTACCTGTGTAGCTGGTGGGGCTGTAGGCACCTGGGGTGCTGCCTGCACCTGTGGGGTTGGCAGCCGAGCCTGCGGGGCCTGCCTCAGCGGAGGTGGGGGTGGCAGGGCTTGCCAGAGCTGTGGCTGGGTGGCCAGGATCTGGGGGGCAGGTCGGATGGGCGGTGGCCCCTGACGGATCAAAGGTGGTGCCTGACGAATCACAGGCGGGGCTGGACGGACCATGGGCAGGCCTTGGCGCACAGGTGGGGGGCCCGGGCGGATGGGTGGGGGCCCCGGGCGGATGGGTGGGGGCCCCTGGCGAACAGGTGGTGCCTGCCAGGCAATTGCTGGAGCCTGCCAGGTGACCTGTGTGGCCTGCCAGGTCAAAGGTGTGGCCTGCCAGCCCTGCGGAGGTGCCTGCCATCCCGCGGAGGTGGCTTGCCAGCCTGGGGGTGTGGCCAGCTGCGCTGGGGGAGCCTGTGGGCCCTGAGAAACCTGTGGAGGGGCTCTGATAACCTGAGATTGGATTTGCAGGATCAAAGGCTGAGCCTGTGGAGCCCAGGTAGCCACAGGTTGTGCAGGGGGGGGCACTGGCTGCACCATGGGAGCTCCTGAGGCTGCAGGCTGGGCGATTGGAGCTCTCGCACCTGGAGGATGTAGCATCAGGACGCCAGGACCTGGAGGCTTGGTCATCGGAGCTCCTGCAGGTGGTGGCTGGGTCATCAAGGCCGCTGGAGGTGGTGGCTGGACCATCGGGGCCGGCGCAGGAGGCTGGACCATCAGGACTCCTGGAGTCAGAGGCTGGGCCATCAGGACGCCTGGAGCTGGAGGCTGGGCCATCGGTGTTCCGGGAAGTGGAGGATGAGCCATCGGCGTCCCCGGAGGCGGAGGATGGGCCATCGGTGTCCCCGGAGGAGGAGGAGGAGGTGGTGGAGGAGGAGGGTGTGCCATCGGGGTCCCCGGTGGGGGAGGATGCACCATCGGAGTCACCGGAGGAGGAGGAGGGTGGGCCATCGGGGTGCCCGGAGGGGGAGGGTGGGACATTGGGGTACCAGGAGGAGGAGGAGGTGGAGGAGGAGGCGGGTGGGACATAGGGGCTCCGGGAGCAGGATGCACCATCAGGACTCCAGGAGTTGGAGGCTGGGGCATCGGAGCTCCTGGAGGGGGCGGATGCACCATCAGCACTCCGGGAGTCGGAGGCTTGCCCATCGGGGCCCCCAGCGGAGGAGCCTGGACCAGCGGGCCCCCCAGGGTCGGAGGTTGAGCCATCGGAGCCACCGGAGGAGGCACCGCAGGCGGCAGCTGGCCCTGCGGGGCTTCCCAGGCAGGTTGAGGTGCCTGCCAAGCGGCCAGGGAAGCCTGCAAGTCAATTGGAGGTGGATCCCAAGGGACTGGAGGAGCCCGGGAGGAAGCAGGTGGGGCCCGCATGAGAACCGTGGGGCGGCTATAGACAGGCGGCTTCGGGGCCTCCGCTGGAGGACTCGAATCACCCAGATTCTTACTTAGCTGCGACATGTCCCTGTGCTGATAGCTGGTGCGTCTTCTTCTCCGACAGCTGCTGGGCCTTTTCCTCCTGAGAGACGAGAATGCCTACGTGGCTGTTCTGAGGCTCCCTCCCTGCTGAATGCTGAATAGGAAGTGAGTGCTGCTCGCTCTGCAGCTTTCCGCAGTAAGGAGGAGGGGGGAAGGGGGGCTCAATCCCGCCCCTTCCCCGCCCCCGACCACCACAAGTGGATAGTGCAGAGGGGCGTCTACCAAAGCCCTGGCGGACACAAGATCCCTTCTGGCTCTGTCCAGTCCCCGAATGCAGCCCGGTCAGGCTCCACAGGCATAAGTTTTCACAGGGGAGGGACAGGGGTAGACCTGTGTTTTAGAAAAAATCCCAGGACTGCAATGTGAGGTGGGAGCAGACCACTGGCGACATGGAAGATGTCCAAAAAGGGGGGAGATGGTGTGGTCTGAGCTCAGAGGCGAAGCCCATTTACGTAAGAGAGATTGCGGGGCTGTAGCAGAGGGCTTCAAAAAGTTCGCGGAAGATTCTTTCGTTGCTTTTTGTCCACGAACTTCTTGCCGCCCCTTCCCGCTAGTCTAAGGCTTCACTTGCAGGTGGAGGTAGATAGAGGAAAAGCAAGGGAAAAGGCACGCAGGTTTCTCTGACTTGGAAAAGTGGGGAGTTGCTGAGATGGCTTTCTTGACTAAGAATGCTAAGCGGGAAGAGTGATTGATGAGTAATGACTGGGACTCAGGGCACTTGCAGCCATGTGGGGACAGCCCACGACAGACCCCCGCCCCAGAACACAATCCTATGTTCCAGGTTGGGGTTCAGAAGACAGCAGTTGTGTGTGGGGTTTGCCTGTTCCTTCTGAGAACAGAGCCGCGGGAGTTCATGTGCTTGCAGAAGAGTATTCAGAGTGGAACTCCCGGCCACACGACTTCAAGAAAATCCAGGTAGTTGAGGGGCAAACGGAGAACAGGGATGGCAGAGCAGTAAGAGAAGGAAAGAAACCCCAGGAAGTAGGCTGTGCCAGAAATGTCTGAAAGAGGGCATTTTTTTGCCAGAGGGGGAAACTGCCTGTGGAATGTCTTAGGTGAGGGAATGGGGTGGAGCCACTTGGTGGTTGATGTTTGTCAGTTGCAGGGCAAGAAAGAAGGTTTAAAAACCAAAACCAAAGAAAAAAACAAAATGCTATAAACAGCAATCGAATATGTGAACAATCAGCTCCAAAGTCGTTTTGTAGGAAAAGCAAATAAAGAATAAAATAGAAGACGTCGGGGGAAATCTGCACTCTGACAAAATCAGTCTAAAAATGAGATCATTGATGTATTAGCAGATAAGGCAGACAAGATTAAAAACCAACATTGACCTACGTGTGGCAAAGTGGAGTGATAGTTGGGCAGTTTTCTGGAAATGTATAGAGAAGTAAATAGTTGTATCAAGAACCATTTGCAGCCTAGGGCAGAAGTACGGAGTGAGGGAAGAGGTGCCACAAGGGGGCAGAAGAGGATGAAAAAGGTGATGCCCCATTGCTTTTAAGTGCCCTGTGCACATGTTCTCAAAATTTGGTGTCTTGGGCACTCAAGTGAAGGCTCACACACGTACTTTCCAGTGAGGGTGTGTCATGGGAGCAGAAGTTCAGGGTGAGGTTTTTTTTTTTTTTTTTTTCCTGATTTCTACCCTTCAAAAATTAAAGGTAGGTTTTTTTTTTTTTTCCCCAGGGTGCCTGATGTCATGTCCCTCCTGTGTTTCTTTAGGGAAGGTGTAAAATTTGGGGTGAAGAAAAGCTACTTTTATAGGATAGAAACCACCACGATCAGACAGTTGAGTATAGGATTTTCCTCATTCATAGGGGTTTAAAAACACTTCAGAGGTCCAAATTCTATAATATCTATCCCTCTTGCTCTCCTAATATGCACTCTACTAGATAATAATTATTGCCAGACGATAGTTTTCAAAGAGTTGTTTCAACTTGGAGCTTACTACTTCTGCTCAAGCATGTTTCTTACTATAATTCAAACTTGGACAAACATGAGAGATTTAAGTTGTCCCACCAACCATCCACTTAATTCTTTCAAAATTACGACTGGAGGAACATTTAGTCAGCTGTGCTGTGAGACATCTCACCCAGTAAGTGGCTTCTGATAGGAACTGGTGATTCTCCCCGGTGTCGGAGCCACGTGAATAGTGGTGTAACATCAAGTCCATTCTGTGCAAAGAGCCCCGTTTTACGTTAATAGGTGTTACTGAAGGAAGCCCAAAGGAAAGAAGTAGGAATTACACACCAGGGAGAATACATGTAAGTGTAATTAAAATGGATAGCAAATGTATGAACAACCTTCATTTGTTACCCTTTTGGTAACATTCTGTAATTAGTAGAAGAAAAATTGAGGATTCAGCATCCAGGGGAATATCCATATCTGGACACATCACTTTGAAAATACATCTGCCTATTTTAAATAGTCAGTTTCTTCATTTGGGGATTCAAATGAGATCTTAACAAAATATTTACTCCAACACCTGCGGAATCCAAGAGTGTACAGCCCTTTTGTGTAAACGGATCATTCTGAAAAGAAGAAAATGCACTATTTTCCTGAGGATGAGTAAAATATTTAGACCACACAGCTAAACGAACTCTCTTTCAATCCTTTTTCTCAGGAGATTCCCATTTTCCTTCTGGCATGTTCTTTCTCTTAACACCACTGAACCAACAGTGCGTCCAGGTTTTCTTCTCTTATTTCCCTAATGAAACAGCTTGAAAATTTGAAGTGGAAAACAAAGAGAAACAAATATGAAACAGCTGTGAATGTTGGCATATGTCTGTCTAATTAGAATGGACTTTTGGTGACTTATGTAAATATATAACAGAAATGTAAAAAAAAAAAAAAATGTGGGAAGCTGAGCTACAGTCGGTGTAGGAAACCCATTGAATAAGGAGCATTGCTTATTCCTGAGTCCCTGGCTCATATAGAGTGCTCAGTAAGGGGCTGGTGAGTGAACCTGTGGGATTAGCATCAGAGCAGCCTGTGTTTCACTGCTCTGTAGATGCTAGAGTTGGTGTAAATGTTCATAAATTATTAAAATGATCAGTAACAATTTTCACAAGTTCTATAATATTTTTAAAGTGAAATGCTTTCATTAAGCACTTATTAATTTTCCAGTCCTGTGTTGTATATGAAGGCCCAAAGAAAAATTTGATGATTTGATGTAAATTCTCATTATTAATCGCTAAGGGACACTAATATGGTATTGTTAGTGCAATATGGCGTTATTGCTGTATTATTTAAAACTCGTATTGTTGCAAATTGCTGAGTACCTGTTCCTGCTTGAGACAAGGGCCTGGAGGGCTGTGCTGCAAACAGAGGAATTGAAAACAAAATGTGAAGCTGTGGAGGACTCATGAGTCTTCAAATGGATTGAACAGGAAAAAAAAAAGTAGAAGGTATATCTGAAGTAAAAGATATTTGAAAAAATTACAAGGTTATTAAAGCCAGTAGTAATTATTAAAAATGCTTAATCCAATAAAATTCTTCCCCAAGAACTTTATGTACACAACTTGTTAATTCCTAACGAAACCCGCAAGTGTTTGTTCTCAATGTATACATAAGAGGCTGAAGCTCAGGAGGTTAATTAACTTATCTTTTCCTGGAAGTGCATATTAGAATCCAGATCTAAAGCTCAATCTAGCTGTTGACAGAGCCAACATTCTTAACCGGTACAGAGGTGCTGCAGAAGCCTTTTAAAATGTTAGATATGACTCATTTACCATTAAATGCACGTATTTGAAGTGCTGTGCTTAATGAGTTTTGTCACCAAGTATCCAACACTTGAACAAGACAAACATCATTTTCTTTATTGAAAACAGCCCCCATGTACCTCTTTCTAGTAGATTTTTCTGCCTTCAAAAGCAAACGTGTTCTTTCTCTCAACGTAGATTTATTTTTTCTTCTTCTTGAACTTTACAAAATAAAATCTGTTTGCTATATGGTGCTTTTCTGGATTTCTTTGTTCAATGTGATTATTTTTTTGAGATATAAACATGTTATTTTTTAATGATGGGAGATATTTTGCAATCTTTATTACTTCAATTTTTTTTTATTACTCCATGACATTTGTGTTATTTAGAAAATGGTGCTATTATGAAAAACAACTATGTTAAAATTCTTTTACAAGTCTTTTTTTTTCAACATATGCTTTCATTTATCTTAGATAAATGCCTAAGCGTTGAACGGCTGGGTCACAGGTTAGATAGGTGTCTCAGAAACTCCAACTCTTTGCCATGGCTATGTCAGACTAGGTTGCACTCTGTCGGGAAGTATAGAATTCCAGACACTCAGCCACCTTCAAAAATCATGTAGAATCAATCTTGTTGGTTTTGTCCATTCTAGTAGATATAAAATTATCATTGTACAAGTTACTAGCAATCCAGGTTTTCCATGTTCTAGCGAATAATGATACAATTGATCATGTATAATTTTGGCATTTTAACAGTGATAAATGGTGTATCATTATAGAGTTTTTACATTTTGTATTTCTATTTATTTACTTTTTACTAGCAGTCTGTTTTTAAAGTTGTGTAGGTTAAGAGAAAAAATTGAGGGGAAAGTACAGAAACTTCCTATCCAAGCATTCTCTCACCTTACCCACCTCCCTTATAGCTTCCCCAATGATCAACATCTTGCTTTTGTGCAATCCGTGTGTCAATACTAACGAACCTGCATTGACAAACTGTTGTTCAAAGTCATGGCTTTCACTTGAGCTTCCGTTTGATCTTATGTATCCTATGGGTTCAGTGTATTTGCACTGTGCAAAGCAGTTCTCCACGCTCTGCTTGGTCACTCTCCTGCACCCTCTGCTTGAAACAGCAGGACTGTTTGCTGTCCCTATGGATTTGTCTTTTCCTGAATGTCACATACAGTAGTGCCTGTTATTTGAAGTTTCACTTTCCATGATTTCGGTTACACGTGCTGAAATATTAAATGGTGAATTATAGAAATAAATGGTTCACAAGCTTAAAATTGTGTATCATTCTGAGTCATAATGAAATTTCTTGCCAATCCGATCCCTGTGCCTGGGATATGAATCATCACTTTAAACTGCATATTCCTGTTGTGTGTGCTGTTAGCAGCCATCTTGGTTATCAGATAAATTGTCTTGGAATTGCTGTGCTATTCCAAGTAATCCACATTTTTCTTAGTAATGACCCCAAACAGAAAATTCGATGGTGTTGGACATTTTGCCACAATACATGTTATAATTTTTCTATTGATTTTTATTGTAAATTTCTTCCTGTGCCTAATTTATAAATTACACATTGTCATATTCACGCACATAGAGGAGATGGCATACTGAAAATAGGATATGATGCTGACTGTGGATTCAGGCTTCCACTGGACATGTTAGAATTACTTAACATGAACAAAGGATACTAAGCTGGTTTGAATCATAAAGTACGTATCCTTTTAGAGTGGCTAATAATGCACTTCATCCTTCATTTCATTTCATGGCTTGATGGCTCATCTTTTTTTTGTGATGAATGATATTCTATTGTCTGGATGAACCACATTTTAGTTTTCTATTCATGGGCTAGGATAGCTTTGCTGCTTTCAAGTGTTGAAAACTAAGGGTAAGTTTGCATTGCACATTTACATAAAGACTTGCATGGAGAAACATCTCTGTTCATTTGCTTAAATCAGAAGGAGGGCAATTACAGTAGGAATATATTCCGTTTTGTAAGAAACTAATGAAATTGCCTTCCAAAAGGTTTTGTATATTTTGCATTATCATTAACAATGAATGGGGAATTCTTTTGCATTCTTGTCAGAATTTGGCTTACTTTTGAATTGATTTTAACATAGGATAAATTATTCAGACTCTGTTTCCTTATTTGCTGGCTAAGTTTACTTTTACTTTTTAAGTGTTTTTTTCCCCCACTGCAACTAAGTTGTCAATGTTATAAAATAGAAGTTGTCAATCTCTCTTTATTAACAGTTCACAATTTAGTTGTTAAATAACTTAAACCTAACTTTATTAATGAGGGGATATAGAAATCTCCCTTCAATACTTCAATAGCCTTAAGTGTCTGCATAGCATGTAGCATTGCTCTTCTTTCAATTCTGGTATGAATGAGTTTTTGTTTTCTTTTTAAAGTAGTATTTTTATAGGGAATGCTTTTTTTTCTTTTTAAACTCCGAAGAATCAAATATTGACCTGGATAATTTTCACATATTTATTGGATTTTATGGTAATTATTTCCCTACATTTTTAAACTTTGAATTCAATTTTGTATTCTTAATGTGCATCTGTTTTAACTATCTCTGCATTTTATATCATATAAAATTATTTTTCTTTAAGTCCTATTACAACATTCTTTGGTAAATTTTAGTATGTTAATTTATTACTATTTATTATTGAATATTACGGAAATTTCTTCATGTTTTCTCATTTGGCTTGTGAACTGTTTCTAATTTTGTTTTTAAACTAATAAACATTTGGGTATATTATACAAATTTTAATAATGATAATCACTACTCTAATTTCATTATGATCAAATGTTATTCTCTATTAGATTCAAATTATTTAAAATATTACATTTTAATTTAATGCCAGCACTGTGTTAGTTTCGAAAATGATTACACACAAGCTTGAAAAGATAATGCTTTCCGTTTTTTTACATAGTTTTACAATTGCGACTTGTACCTGGTTGAACATATTTTTCATATCTTAAATATTCTTTAATAGTTTTAATGTGGTGATTCTATCAGTGATTCAATAAAATGTGTTAAAATAAATAAATATGGTTGTGGACTTGTTTGTTACTTTTCTAAACTTTGAGTATTTAACTTAATATATTTTTGGCTCTCATATTGTAACTGTGATTATGTCTTTTTAATGACCTAAACATAATTTTCACCAAATGTCTTTGTTAGATTTTTCAATACTCCTTGTTTTGAAGTCTATTCAATACTAATAGAACCACCCTGGCTTCCTTAAGCTTGGCAATTATCTACTGAACTTATTTGCATTCTTTTAATGTTCACACTACACAAGTCATTTACACATACATGTGGTGTTTATGATACTGATTGCATCTTTCTGGCTTAATCATGTTATAATGGTGATGCACATTCCATGTAAACGGTCATTGAAGTGCAATCATTTTCCGGTGTCTAACACGCTGTACGATCCTCTCTTGTCAGGCTGCTCAGGAGCAGCAGCCTGAGCTTTCTGTCAGCCCCACAGTCACAGGGAGACAAGTGACATCTTACAGTTTATTTTCTTGGCAGCATCCTTGAGTATTGCTCTACAGTGTAAAAAAAGGCATTCAGGTACCATGTTTTTGTGTCTTTGCATATCATGTCTATAAAATACCAACCTCTGTGTGTGTGTGTGTGTGTGCTATATTCAATATTTTATTTAAAGCAGGCTTACTTTCAGATGATTTTGCCTAACTCTAGCTAATAATAAGTGTTCCAGGAACATTTAAAGTAGACTAGACTAAGAAATAATTTTCAGTAAATATCAAATGCATTTTCAATGTCACCTTTCGATGTGTTTATTGGGTTGTAACATAATCATAAGCTAATGTACATTTATACACAAATAGGTACAATATCTTCACCCTTGAGGGAGAGAGGAGAGAAGTGGTGTCCTTAGATTTACAAAAGGGATTATTTTATGTGGTTACAGAGACTGCAACGTGAGTGTTAGAAAGTAGAGATGCAGGGTAGCCACGAGTTTGGCTTTACTATGAATAAAATGATCTAAAACTCCTGAAGCTCTGATGGCAGATTTCCAAACAAAAGGGCGGGAAGACCAAGCAAGAGCTGTTTGTTCAATGCAATCCCAGAGTGAAGGAAACAGCTGTTGTCCCATGGAGAGGTCAGTAGGCAGGACGAATGATGGTTACCCTTTGTATCCTAAACAGGATACGTCTGCTTTGTACTTTCTGCTTGAAATCTACCCATTTTGTTGAAGGAAATCTGATTATTCTGTTTATTGATTTAAATGTTAGTTTCATCAACCAAAAAATCCTCAATGATCAGTTAGAATTACATCTGACCAAATATCTAGGCATTTATTGTCTCATCATATTCACTCATAAAGTTAATTATGATTTTTTAAAATCTATTCTGGTAATTGTGATGTTTTTCATATGTAGTTGATTAATAGTTAATGTAATTATTGATAGTGTGGGAATATAGATGGACTGTATTATGTTGTTTTTATTTTATCATCATTTTCACTTGCCATTTAGGATCAATCAATTTCTACATTATAATTGGTCTATATTGGCTTTGACATATAACTTCCTTGTTTTTAGTAGTTGTTCTGCATGCATCTTTAGCATGCATCTTAATTTGGTAGTAACTACTTTGTGCATAAGCGTTTTACAACTGTAACGATTCTATTTAAATGCCTTACACATTTTCTGATTTATCATAATTTTATGTATGGTAAAAGTCTCACAAAACAATGCTGTCTTTTCTCTAACTAGTCAATTATCTGTTTTAAAAAATCACACTGGACATCTATACAAAGGAAACTGTGCTTATTTTTCACAATTCTGGTGCAAATAGGATCCTGTTAGAAAAAAACAAAATATTTTTTAAAATGCACAGATTCAGGAAGGATGGTACTGTGTAAAGTGAGGACTACCTACACTACATGTATATGTATATGCATAAATATGCATGTATGATTTTAAGAATGTAAATATTTGCAAGCAATACATTAATATATGAATATATTTTTTAAAAGTATTGTAATGAAAAGGTATGTTTAGTCTGTGGCAAGAAGTATTGAAAACCATACAAGGTTTTTCATATTATTTATTTTTCATGAAGTTGTAGAAGCACTGTCATGTAGCAAATGATGTATACAATAAACTATTATTAAACATATGTGCATTAATGTTTTATTTTTTTTGTTAATGCATTTTGAATAAGTATGAAGTACGCAAACATGCATTTCTTAATAATGGAGATATATTCTGAAAAAGAATGCCTTTTTAGGTGATTTCTTTACTGTACTGGCATTATGGTGTAAATATGCACAAATCCAGATGGTATAGGTCAAACACGTACCATGATTTCTTATTATAATCAAGATATATGTTAGATACAAGATATACAAGGCTGCTATTGGCATAATCTGGTAAATTGTTTTATGGTACACTTTTAAATTAAGTAGAGGTGTACACTTGAAAGCAGTGATATGAACACATAAGCCAGTAACAGTCATTTATTAGCATTATCATTCTTACAGAATTATTTGCCATCTGCTTATACAACTGACAGGACAGTTTGTACTAACAGCATCACCAACATGTGTGAAGCCTTGTGCTATGATTTACCATATCTTCTGCATTATTAGACAATAAGAATTCTAGCAGCTCCACTGCTGACCTAAATGTCATTACAGGGAACCTAATGGTATGCTCTCTGGTCTTCTGGGAATACATCCATGAAAAAGTAAAAATTTCCGAAATTCTGGAGATCATAGTCTACTGTGTAGAAAAACAATAACTATGGTAAGTACAGCACAACGTATGCTCACAGTTGATGTAGCTATGGAAAAAATGTACACTCATTTGAGGGGAAAATTAAATTTTATGAAAGTTATGAAGGGAAAGTGAACTAGATGTAATTGAGGCTTTCTGGCAATTGCAGATAACAGCATATGTTGAATACTAGGTTGCAATACAAAGGGGTTTGGATAAAATATGGGAACCTATTTCAACTAATTCCAAGAGAACTCTAATAAACTTGGTGTTCACTGACAATGAATAGCTCCTTGTCATTTGACCAACGTGAAAACCGGTTGTTAGCCCCAGAAAGCAGAAGTAAGCGATGCTTTGTAACTATCTTCATTATGGTGACAGATAGCAGCTGTGGCACTCTGCTTCCTCTCACCCATCCAAACAGAGAGTGTTCAGAGCAGTGGAGGACAACTTCTCCAATCTACTATCTAGGTTGGAGGAAACATATTAATACTTCATTGGGTTGCACAAATAATAGCAAGTGAGCTTTCTGTACTTAGACTCCGGGTATGTAGAGTTCTTTTAAGCAGTTTCTTGCTCCTTCAGATGTGTATATGTGAATCATACATGTCTATAACGCATAGTAAATAATTTAAAGGCCTTCTTATTTCAGTTGTGTGTGTAAAAAGACACTTCCATCAACCACAGACTATATATGGTAGGATGGGCCTTTTGAGTTATGTTGTCTGGTGACATACCAGCCAACCCCATTTATGTAAGCCCATTCTATAACACCCACAGAGCAAAACTGTCTCACAACGTGCATTCCAGAAAATAAATTTTCTTACAATTCCTAATTCACTTTCTACTTTTAGTGACTTATGAATAGTTGCAATTCCATGCAGCCTGACATTCTTTCCTCAGGATTAATCATCATGTAGATCTGCAAAAAACAGAGCCCCTCAACTTTGATATGTCTGAGCATGACTTAATTTCACCTTCATTTTTGAAACATAGTTTGCTATAAACCAAACAGGGAACAATTTATTTTTTTTCAGCCCTTGAAGGATATTCTTCTCTCTTCTGGCAGTAAGAATTCTGTTTACTGTTTTCCTATATTTCTTACTCTGCTACTTTAAGACTTTTTCCATTATCTCTGTTTTCTATCCATTTTCTGATAAAATGCATTGTGTGGGTTTCTTCGTTTTGATCCTGATTGTGACTCACCAAGCTTATTACATATGGAGGTTAATACATTTCACCACCTTTACAAAATTTTGGCCATTATCTCTTCAAATAATTCTCCTGCCTTATTCTGTTTCCTATTATCCGTGTCTGCAGTTGCACACAATCGGATGTCATGCATACATTTTTTCATGGATTTTGAATGTTCATTCACCCTGCCCCCGTTTTCCTCTTGTTGTGTTTCAGTTTAGATAATTTTCGTTGGTTACCTCATGTTCACTGACCCTTTGTTCCTCTGCTGTCTCTAGCCTACCGTTACACTCACTGAATGAATTATTCATTTTCATATTGCATTTTTTTCATTATTGCATTTCCCTGTCTCCATTTTTTTGCTGAAAATCTCATTTTAATGTATCTTATTCATCCTTTTCACCATATACATACACATGTCGATTATACTGTTATGAAGTCATTCTTTTGCTATTCAGACATCTGCATTACATTTACGTCTCCTTATGTGGTTGTTTCCTTGCTTGTCCATGGTTAACATTTTTTCTGCTTCTTCCTATGTTTAGTATTTTTTAAAATAAATGTAGAAATATAGAGTCCAAAGTAACAAAATTACTCCCTTTAAACAGGTATACTACTTCTGCTACTTCTGTCACGTTACAAATATGAGGTTTAACCTTCATGAATTAGTTAGATTTAGAATTTTTTTTTTTACAGTGGTAGTGATACAAAGTTTGACGGTGATGCCTCCATATCACTCCCTAAAATAACAGGATGCTAAGATAACAAGCATTTTATCACTCTGTGCTTCAAACCCCCGGTTTGTTTGACTACCAGGAAAAGTCTCCCTGTCTCCTTCTCTGTTTTCTCTTCTTTCCCTTGACTTACTTATCTCTTTTAAACCTTTGTGCCAGGTTTCTGTTCAATGGTGAGTGTGCTTTACTCTCCTTCTTTGGTCCTGGATCTTGGAGCCTCAGGGGAAGTCTCGTCTTTCTAATTCCCTGTCTCTAGTCTTTATCAGACAACTGCCGCAGCATGCTCACTGAAGCTTTGGTGAACCTGGGAGGGGGTTATTGCTGTCAAAATTTTTTCCCTTACAGTCACTGCAGGCTGTTGTTTTGCACTCATGAAGGATCTATGCAATATTGGGGGATCTTTCTCAGCTCTCCTGTCCTATACCAGCTTTACCTGACCTCTACCTGACTCAAGGCAAAGTCCGCAAGTATTCATCTTTCTTGTTCTGCTGTTTTGTCCTTGGAGTGCTGTCCCCATGCAGTTAGTTAAGGTACCAAAGAAGAGACTTGACAGGTGGATTTAAATTTGTTGAAACTTCTCAGAATTCTAATCTGACCCACAAGACACTATATAATAAATAAATGTTCATAATTTGCCCAGTTTCTCACTGAGGCTAACTATAAAGTGCTTGTTTGTTCTTTTGCATTACTGCTAGAAATAAAAGTAGGGGCATTTAATTAATGAAATTTAATTCATTTACGTTTCTCTGTGGTTTTAGTTCTCTGATTTGCTTTATAGTTTAACAATATTGTTCTCACGATCAAGATGATCAGTTTTACTTCCAACACAGATGAGGAAGTCATTTCCAAAGCTTTTAGCCAAAACATCCCCCTAAGGATAACAGATCCACCGTGGTCTAACAGACCTAGAGATATCACTTTAATGGACATAATTGACTCTGTTGCTTTTGAAATTTCATGATTTATAAGAAACGATAGACACAACGTGTACCTTTCACTTGAAAATATGACAGAGCCAAAGATAACACTATCAGTGCCCTGATCATGAGGACTCCATGTCTGTGTTTAATTTAAATGACATTTTGAATAATTTTACTGTGTTCTACCATAAACTGCGGAACTGTGTATCTATGTTGTGAAACGCCCCTGACAGCACAGAAGGGGGGAAATGTGACAAAGAGCACTGTTGTTACTGGCAATATGAAGGGGCACTGACCACATTCAGGGTATGAGTCTATAAAGCAGAGAGGGAGAGATTAAAAATATACCAGGGTAAGCTGAAGGGAAACTGCTACCAGCTTGCAGCTGCAATTTTATAGTTAGGTCAGGGCAACAATGCAGAATGGATAGACCTGGGTGTCCAACTTGAACAAATCAAGCACCACGTCTTGAGGGAGCTTCTGAATTTGTCTCTAATTCTTCATGAGATAGTTCAGGGTGCATTTGAGCACACTGAGGATAGACTATGATTTGTTATTGTTGGGAAAAAGAGAGGGAGTTGACTATGGACAGGTAGACAAAATCCCTCCATGTTGGAAAACCATGAATGTGCAGAAATTTTTATCTCCGTGGGTGCAGGCAGAGAAAAAAACATATTGATATCTTTGGAGTTGGAGAATCTGTCATGCAGAGCTCCAACCAGACAGAGATAATGAGAGAGATGGTGCATAGGGGGTAGTGCCACTTCATTTCTTCATTATTCCTTCCCCTGCTTAATCTCACTAGTTCCTTGCGAACAAGGTCACTGTGTTCACTGAACTTACTGCTTCTCAGGCATCCATGAAATAGATGAGATCTTCAAAGATGTTTCTCATTTCTCACCATCCATTGCATTGCCAAGTAAATCCTTGGGCTTTCCTATGTGTTGAAAAGTTCTCTGTAGCTTTCTGTCCTCATATAAGACACTGAGATGATCTTTTCCTAGTAGTCCAATTTCTATGCTCGTAGTTCTTATAGAAGTTTGTATTTGATGGGAAGGGAGAAATGGAATCAGTCACAAGGTGGCAGAAGAGTCCAGCCACACCCCACAAGAACAATCTTGGGAGGCCTCGATATCTTCTTGATGCGGTGGGGAGGGTTCTGAGGCTGAGGCTCCACTTATTCTGTTGTGGTGTTGAAATAGGGATATTGGGATTGACATCAGGTCACCTGAGCATCTCTAAGGTCAATATGGAATGGATCCTCAGTAAGGATGCCTGTAGGAATATATCTTGAAAATACATTCAAGGTCATTTTCTTGTTGAAAAGTGCATTGGACAGAATATACCAAGTAGGCATTAGGTTCTACCATGGCGAAAGAATACTACATTCCTTAAAACCAACCAACCAACTAACCAACAATAATGGTAGTATGGAGGCAAGTTTGTAAAGAGACTTTTCAAATGAGAGGTGTAAGCTGGGCAGTAGGGCACATCCCTGCCCAGTTCACCAGCATAATTGGTTTTCTTCACTCAGTTTCTCATTGACCTTGGACCTAGTTCCAGCACTGGACAATTGCAGGAGCAATGCACTCTGACCTGGATGCTTTCCTCCTTCATTAAGACATTCCCAAGCTTGCTTCCTCATTAATCTTTCAGGCCTCTGACCAAGGTTTATCTCCTCAAAGAGCCCTAATCTGACAATCATTTGCTTATCTTAGTCCTTACTTCTAACTTAAGGGTTGTTATTTAGAATTTTCTTATACTTTCTATTGTTATTATTTGTCTTTCAACATTACAACGTCCTTTACCATGTCCCCCAGACAGGGCATTTGCATCCTTCATTCAGTGTTGTGATCCTCCTTTCTAGAACAAGCACTGGTATGTCATGTGTACTCAGTCAATATTTTACAATGAGTGAATGAATGAATGAAGACAAACATCAAAAATATAATGGTAAATTGCTGGGCATGTCTGTTTCTATTTCTGCCATATTCTTTCTAGCTTTCAGAATTTTATTTTATTTTTATGCACCTTTTAAAAAATTCTAAACAGATTCTAAGAATAGACCACCTATCTTGAAAATCCCAGCGAAATCATTAACAACGTCAAGGGTGTTTGAGTTAATATTCAGTTTCCCCATCTGTAAAGTGTTGTTAAGAACAAAAATAATATCACATGCCTTTGACTTACAAAAGTGACTGCATAAATGCCTTGTGTTATCATTATTGCTAACGTTATAATTGCTATCACAATTCTATCATATCATATGTGGATTTATGCAATTTTGCAGATTCGTAGAAGTATCATCTTTGACACCTATGAAATATTGGATTTTAGTTTTTCCCATATCATTGGCACATTATATATACTGAAAATCATTGTTATACATTTCTTTAAAAATAATTCTTTAAAATGTTTTTCTAATTATGGCGGTTCTGTTATCATACACTTACTGTAAATTTTTATTTTAGATTCTTTTAACCTCACATAAAAGTCACTACAAAAGTATTGAAAATTACAGTGTTTTTTTCACTCAGCTTTCTCTAATGATACACACTTATGACAACATAACAAACAGAACTCAAACCAGCACCCATATGAGATTCTAGTACTGACGGCAGTGCATTAGTCTGCCAAACCACCGTGCTAGCCCCGTTGATTCATTTTGATTTCATTTTTATTTAAGCGTACTCTGGTTTTAGTGATTGATTGGCTTCTCTTTTGCGTGAACATGACTGATTGTCACAATATCATTTGTGAAAAGACGATCCTTTCGATGAATTTCTTTATCAACTTTGTCACAAACAAGTTGGATGTACTTGTGCATGCTGCTTTGATTGCTGAGTTCTCTGTCTTAAACTTATATAATTTCCCAAAACTTCGTCACCTTTTACAAATTATCATGTTGTTCTAGTTCCCTATATTTTTAATACAAATTTTAGTAGCAGCTTGTCTGTATTTAAAGTGGTGAGCTTTCCAAGTAGTCAAGTCAGGAATCAGTCATATCAGATAAAATGTTTCTTGATAATGTACTAAATATACATATATAGTTACTTTGATATTAAATGGAAAATAATTTACTTTAAATTATATTTTATTTTGCATTATTTACTTTTAAGATATATATATTTTATTTAAATGAAAGGCAGGGGTCATGAGAATAAGTGGGAGAGTTTCATATCTTTTATTCAGTGGCCAGTTCACAAATGGCCACAACGGTCGGGGTGTGCCAGGCCGAGGGCAGGATCCAGGGGTTTTCTGCCAGTTTCCCAGGTGAGTGCAGAGGCCCACACACTCTGTAGCATCTCTTCACCCTCCTAGGCTCAGAAGCAGGAAACCAGATTGGAATGAAGTGGCCATGGCTTGTCATCACCACCGGTGGCCTCCCTTCCTATACCACAATGCTGGCTCCACTATATACTTTAATGTTATCTAAATTATATAATTTAAACAAAGCAAAAATAGAGCTAGTTAACACTCTTACTTAGTAATAACTTATGCTAGGACTAATAGATGAGTAACTCTTATGAGAAAATATAATAATATTTTAACAATATTGCATCATAATGCAACTTATTTTAAATCTTGTTGCACATTTTTGCTTTTACTGTATTTTGTCTCCTGTACTTTGTAAAAACATGACTTAAGAAGAATATAGATTTCAAAAAGGAATATAGGATATTCTAATATTTAATTTAAATAAAACACTGCTCTGATTATTTCTTTTCCTTGATACTGAAGAATATTTTTTCTGCTTCCTTTTTCCCCCAGTGATTTTTCTCCTTATTGCACATAACTCTAATGCAGTACTAATTTTAAGAGACACAAATTTGATAGAAATACGTAATTCAATTTGACTTGCAGCTTGCTCTTAGTCGTGCTCACATCACACTGGTTTTGAGAGGAAATCAAATGTACCTATGGGAAGCTAAATTCTAAGGCCTTGCAACCTGGTATACTCAGGATTCTAATTACCAGCAAAAACAGAGTTTTGATGTTGTAAAAATTAGTGCCTAGCTTTTCCAAATTACCGGGGTGCTTAGTATCTACAGGCTTGTTTCAACACCCTGTATGTCGGTTATGCCTTTGAGCCATACATTCACATTGTAGACTATGGACATCTAAAACTTTCGTGACTACAAAGTATCCTTCGTCATTCTTATGGAAAAGAATTTCCAGGGATGGGGTAATTTCACCTGTGAAACTGAATTTGAGTGCCAAGTAAGCTGCACTGTTAGAAGAAATTGAGAAATTTCAGTGTACTTTGATTTAATTTCTGGCGACTTTTTTTTTTTTTTAAAGTTCTAAAGCTGTCTAGCTTTCCTGAAAATATGAGGTTTTAAAATTTATTTATTCTGTTTTTATGATAATCATTTTTTGGTTGCCAAAATGAAATATTAAGTGATTCAAATACATTCTGTCAATTCTTTTTTCTGGGTTTTTTGTTGCTCTTTCAAAGACCAGAGCATTTAGGCAAAACCTAGAAACATGGGTTTTATAATTCATCTTTTTGCATTCTCACTCTTGATATATGTCTAAATTCAATAAAGTCATTCTTCTTTCATAACTTTGAAATTGAGATTTTTATGGCAAACCAAGATTTTATTATCTTTTGCATGCCTGGCAATAATTACAGTCGGCTTGAAGGTGCATGTCTAACATACAATCTTCTTCCATTTCTCGAAATCAAAGTATATCACTTGTGTTTATGCATGTTTTCAGAAAATTTAAAACTGATTAAAACTTTAATTATTAAAGTCTCAAAATCCCAGGCACACAATTATCCCGTTTCACCGAGAGGTATAAAATGTGTGCAAGACATCTAGCAGGTAATATCTTTTCATTTTCTTTGATAAGAAGTTCATAGACTGAATGGAATCTGCCAAATTTATGTTTGTACTGTCTGCCAAATATGCATATGGACGAGCAAAGTCTAGTTAGGGCTTGATTGAGACATAAATAATGTTTTGTTTCACATTTTCTGTGATTTAATTATGATTTTCATAAAAGCCAAGATGACAATTTGAAGCTGAATTTCCAAGTAAAAATGCCTGAGAGGGGTATATCTTTTGTTGTTGTTGCCATGGTTCTACACATCATTTGATAGACTACGGAAAACTTAAATGATGTTAGTGACCACACACATTCAGTTCCACACTGAAGAGAACCAATGCACCTGCCATCAGCATTTCCTATTTTGTTTGGTTATAAGGTATTTTGTTGCAACTTACAAGTCATGGAACTCAACTCTACTCAGGTTTAGAGAATACTCAAGAACATGATGAGCTGTGATTGCTTTTATATATAGTGATTGCTATATCTAATGACTACTGATTTCTAATTGAGCGTTAGTGTAATTTAAGAAACAAAAGAGAAATTTCAATTCATTGAGAAGTACAATTATCTGTATCTATATGTTCAACAAACTCTGGACCCAAGAGATTTAAGAAAATTATTGCACCTGTAAGGAGACTTTATTTTTAAAATCCTTACACAATGCAGTGGCATACTAATATACTTGACACTTTTATTAGATGTTGTAAGTAATCTAGAGATGATTAAAATTACCAGAATATATTTGATAGAAGGAGAGAGAGAGAGAGAGATAGCTTTCCCATATGCCAGTTTATTTCCATAAGCAAATTCACTCCCCAAGTGCCCAAAATGGCCTAGCTGAGCAAGGTCTGAAGACGGAACACAGAAGTAAAACCCAGGTTTCCTACAAGAATGAGAGGAATCTAACTGCTTATGCTATCCGAACTGTTTCCCAGAATGTGTTAGGCAGAAAACTGTCAGGAGCCAGATAAATGAATGGAACCAGGTACTTTGATACAGGGACACAAGTGTCTCAGGTCTTAGGCTAAATATTCACTCTCTATTATCTATTTTATATTAAGAATCGAATATCTAAAGACCTTGGCATCTGTGTGGGGTCTTAAACCAATTGCTATGGGAATAGGGATACGTACTTCATTGCCTTATCTGCACACTGTGAGCTTTACTGTTTATTCGAAGAGAAGACAATGTGAAGACAAAGGGAGAAATTTGCCAATCAGGGGCATAGTCCCGAGGAGATCCCATTTCGCTGGATTCCAAAAAGAAACTCACTCTGTGGACAGTTTGACCTTTGGCTTCTATTGTGCAGAATTATGAAGAAATAGGGTTTTAAGCTACCCACTCTGGTAGAGTGCTAGAGAAGTTACAGTGAAGAAACACAGACTGTATTTTATTTTCCATCATGCTTAATCCAAAATTATTTATGTATTTGGTCCAACATGTTCCATCTTGTGTGTTTAGCCTCCTAATAAACTTGCATGTGACCTCACATTCTATTAAAACTATGCAATTATTTCACTTTCATGTCATGTTTCTACTGGTATGGTATCTTTCCTAGTTTTCATCACGTGAATTTTTTAAACACATGGTCACAATATTCATAATGTTATAAACTGATCAAGCACTAAGTTAATATCAAGAAGAACAGAAAAGCCACAGGCAAGATCAAATGCACACACACACACACACTCATGATTTCAATTGAATATCTAATAACATAAATGGAAATGGTGCAATAATAATAATAACAATAATAATAATAATAATAAAAGATGCTTCACTGTTATGTACTGCAAATTATGTAGGCCAATAGCAGCAGTGATCCTTCAGAAAATAGATAAGATTTATCTTCATCGAACACTAAGATGCAGACACAGTTACAGCAAGCAATCAGGCAGATGATGCAATAGGCTTGCTTATGGTGCTTACTAATGCTGCCTTGTTTGGGGGTATTCAGTTTTCATAGATACTCAGTTTTCTTCAGTATACTTCAATCAGAGCTAAACTTATGAATTTTTCACATGTCACAGAGGATCCTTCCAGGGCTACAATCTAGATCTGTTCTAGAAAACTGGCACAATTTTGATTGAAATTTCATCAGCACTGCTTATTAATTTGATCTATTTACTATGTTGATTGCTTTGATGTACAAACATGATATTCATCTCCATTTTGTCTTTTTATCAATGCTTTGTGTACTTTTCAACACAGAGATAATTTACACATTTTGATCATTCTACAGGATTTTGAACTTTTATAAATTATACTGGTTTTCATATTTCAGCTCCCAATTGTTATATGAAAACATGAGGCGATTTCATGTTTAGATCGTGTGTCCTGTAACCTTGCTGAACTAGCTTAATATTTCTAGGAGGTTTGTCATTAGTTTTGTTCTATGTAGATAATCATACCCTTGCATATAGGGGCATATTTATTTCTTCATTTTAAGCTCTTATCAAATTTGTTAAGATGGCTTGGATTGCAAAGATAGACACTGCTCTTTCATGCAGGCTTAATGGGTGGTATGCTCTCATTTTCTATGAAACCATATCTAATGTGAACTGTGGTTGGTTGTGCTTTTGTTTTTAGAGTGCGCTTTTCCACTTTGGAGATGTTGCTTTACCTGCTTCATTTGCTGAGAGATTTTATCCTCATTGGGACCATCATCCGAATGGGAGCTTCATTTTTTTTTTTTGTATAGGCTGATTTAATCATATGGATATTCTTTTATAAGTTTGCCAATAAAGTGAAATATCATGGTTGGTTTTGATTACCGAAACAGCTTTTACCACTGGAATAAAATGCATACATAAAAATGAAATGCATTGATGGCACATTATCCCTTTATGTACTAATCAGCTAACTGTTCTATTATCTGCCATAATCTTTCATGAGAGACTTTCTTAAGATATCTACATAATTTTCACCATTCTTTTGGTCCCTTTTGGGGTTGTCTTATCTCAGATGATTTCCTTTCTTTGTCTTAAATTTTGATTTCCCTTGCTGCTCTGAGAAAATAGATCAATATCAAAGTCCTGTCATAGATACAAGCAGCACACATGGAAAAGTCGTGTTCCTTGTCAACCCTATTGCACAAGCATTTTTAACTTTAAATTCCATGCCATAGATTTTTACCACCATCTTAATGCTGATTGAGAAACTGACTCATTTAAACTCATCCTACTGAGTTATTAACTCACTGATTCTGTCTTCTATTGATATCTACAATACTGAAGTTGCTGTTCATAAAAGGAAGATTAGTAATTTCAGTGGCACTACTGAGTTTTTTCATTACTTCAGACTGAAATTACATTTAATCCTACTGATAATTCTTTACTTCACTTAGAATCTACAAGCAAAAATGATTGATTTCTGTCTTCTTGATATTGAAAGTTCTCTTTCTCAGTTTGTTCATTTAATAACTGTTATATTCAATGTCTCATCTGACAAATTTTTTTCATCCTCCAAGGTTCCCCAACTCATGACTTCATGAACACAAAGTTAATATTAGTATTTGAGGACAGCTGGTATTGATGTCTGAAAGAGAGCTGAAGAATTCAGGTCCTTGCCAAATTGCTCAGGCAAAGCCGTCTCCTCAAGTAACATAATACGCTCAATATTCATGGGTTCAAGAATTATAATCCACATCTTCATTTATTATCTTATGAATTTCTTCCAAACCAAATTGACATCTTTGTTCAGGTGCTTCACATTCACATCCAGCTCAACATGCCTGAAAAGGGACTCATCATCCTCACAACAATTGTACTCTTTTACTCAATTATCATCTACAAATAATTGTACTCAATTATTAACACAGCTCAGGAAGCTGTGCCTGCCAGAAATCTCTCCGTAAGCATTTTGCTAAAAAAAAAAAAAAAAGCACATTGATTTAAAGGGGTAAAAGGCAGAGGTATCTATATCTATGTATCTATGTGTATATATCTATATCATCTATATCATGTATATATCTATCTCTATATCCATCTCTATTTCTATATTGGTAGATATATCCATTTCTCTATATCTATCTATCTATCTATCTATCTATCTATCTATCTATCTATCTATCTATCTATCTATCCATCCATCTATCTATCTACATCTTAGGCCATCTAAGATATATAGGCCATCTTCCACTTTTTTTCCTAGGCTTTAAGCAAGGAGCTAGGTCTGAAGTGGAACAGCCAAGACTCAAACCAGCACCCATGTGGATGCTGGTGTCTTCAACGACAGCTTTGTCAGTTAGGCTACAGTGCTTGCCACTGGCCACAATTCTTGACTCACCGTTACTCAATTCTAACATTTAATAATTTATCAACATTTCTGAATTTTAATTTTCATTTTCCTCATTAAGATTACCATTACCTCTCACTTGAGTTAATGCTAAAATTTAGCACAGTATGTCTCTACAATTTAGCACAGTATGTCTCTACCCTTAATCTCCTTTAATTTTTCTCTAATCAGCAATGATTCAGCTGAATGGAAATGAAACCTTCCTCTATAAATGTGTACTACCTGAACTGTGTTTGACACTGCTGGGTACTTCCTTTGAATGAGAATGCTGCTATTTTGATTTCTATGACTCAATGATCTCCTAGCTTACTTTCTTCTCTCTTAGCCAGCTACTCGGTTGAGTCACTTGGCCAACTATTGCTTCACTACTAGACACACAAACATTTTCAAATTCCTGGAATACAATTATGCATGTACTTTATTTTACTTTTCATATTCCTCTTTCAGGAGCCGTATATGAGGGCACATCAAAAATTGTGCAAATTGGATTGAAATTATGAATTCATTTTAATGCAAAACAGAAGTGCCTACACAAGGTTTTTTTTTTTTCATTATGAACTTTTCGCAGACTTTTTATCTAATGAGATTTTGAAAATTTTTGTATTCTAAAAATGTTTACACCAAAATAAATGTTTTAATTCCAGTTCCCATGACTTTTTGAAGTATTCTTTTGCTCCACTGCATGGCTGTGACTTTCTTTCACATTCGGTGTGGGCATTAATTGTCTACCTTGCATCACTGTTAGAGCAACTCTTAGAGACTCATATATAAATATTTCAATTTCTTTCATTCAAAATCCCATTCTTTTCCTTCTGTCCTCTAAATTGTTGAATCATACTTATGATTCACTCTGCCTGAAACCTGACTGTGGATGTGTTCCTGTATGTCCCTTATCTAGTCATCCTCCTTGTTTCAACCATGCTCAAAATAGTGAAATACAACAATTAAAACTAACAAATTAACGAAAAGACTGGACTGCAACATAACTGTCCATATCACTGTTCTTGTGGGGAAATTATTAAATAAAATACAGGATTGCTTTAATATAATATGCACTGTGATCTATGAAAGTTGTAACTAAGGGGCAGGTGGCAAATAAAGGAGATGGTTAGAAAATCATTTTGGCAAAGGGTTGTTGTTTAATTCCCTGATATGTGCCAGTCCTTGGCATAACGTAGCTCCATAGTTATAAAGTTCAATAAATCTCTGGTAAATACATGCATAAATAGGTTGTAAGATCTTTTCCTTTTAAATAGCTGAACTGTAAGAGGATACAATAAGCTTCTTGGGTCCAGGAAATACACAAAAAAAGTTAAGAGCTCCAAAACCTTAGATAAAATAAAGAATAATGGGGCCAGTTAAGAAATATGAAATTTTGCTTAGGATCCTTGATTAGAAATGATAATTTTTTTAAAAAAGTACTCACCCAGAGGTGATCATCCTTCAGCACAGCTCTCTTTGTCTATTGCTCCATCTGGTTCAAATAGCCCTCTTAGTCACGTGTAGGGAAATTGACTGTATCTTCATCTTGGTTTTGTTTTTCTTTCTTCCCATTATCTGACATTCTAGATTCAATATAATTTTGGGCTTTTAAAAAACGTTTGTCTTCTTTTTTACTGTATTTCTAGAAAAAATAATAATAAACTGTTCACTTTATAAACGCAAATGCTTCTGCATATGTTCACACAGATTTCGGTGCACAAAGAAGCACTCTCCCCCAGTCTATCCGTCCCCACTCCACTTGTACATTGTTAATTTCTCTTCATCCTATAGCTGCCAATTGAGACATCATTTCTTTAGGGAAGTCTGAGTTGTGTGCACCTGTTTGTCTCTTTAGCCACCTGCTTCTCCTGGGGTGGCACTCTGTGAACTGAATGTAATTCTTTTTATTCACCTGCTTCTTTCAATTCAATGAATGGTCTTTGGGCATAGGACAATGTCTATTCTGTTCACTCCTACTTTCCTAACTCCCAGCACTGCATCTGCAATTTATTAGGCACTCACTATACATTCCAAATGAATACATAGGACTGCATGGAGTCATTTATTCAACCATAGAAAGGTACAAAAAAAATGTCAGTTTCAATTCATTATTTCTTTTTTAGGATATTCACTTTTATTATACCTTTAAGAAATTGGCATTGAAAAATATATCTTGATTTTGTAAAGCTGACTCTTATCCTTTTTTCTACAAGACATTTATGTTTACCTTTAGAGCTCTGATTTCTTAGTGTTTTTGGCCCATTTACCCAGGAGAAATTGATTCATACTATTTTTATTTTTTAAATGCTGGTATGTTTTTATCATGCAATTCAATGAATAGATTCAAAACTGTTTTGAGGCCACATTTTTCTATATTCTTGTTCTTTCACCAATTTTAACTTACCAAATATTCCATCTACTTATGTTGATGGATTGTTTGATTTTATTCTCCTGTGTGAAGGAGTAACTGTGTCTTTTGTAATACTCTTTCTTAACTGACATAACGAATGCTCAGCGAACAGCACAGATGCAGTCCTTAACCAAGAATTTACAATTCTAGGGAGACAAAATAAATTTAAAAGCAGCCTGTATGCTTTGTTTAAGATGTTTAAAACTTGGCTGCTATGAGCGACAAGCAGGTTTTCCTGAGGTAATATTGTTTATGTGTTGCTCAGGTTAGACTTATGGTACAGGGAGGCATAAATAGCTGTTTCGGTGAAGAAAAGTTACTAACCATGTACGATACTCACATCATCTTCCCATTTAATATTGATGCTGCTTAAAGACATTTATTCTCATGACATTTCAACTAGGTACAATTTAATATTAAAAGACCTTTCCATGATTTTAATAAAATGAAGCTTATGAAAGTGAAATGTAAGTCAACATTTATAAAGGAGGAGATTCTGATTGGCCAGTAAAATGTCACATGTGACAGGATATCAGGAAATGTGGTTCTGTCTTCTCCACCCTGCCATTAGGATTAGACCCAGGGTTTACTCTCCACCTCTGACATGCTCTAACTTTGCACCTTGTTGGTGGAGCTTTTGGAAAATATTTCCAACTCTCCAATGTTTAAATACAGACCCAGGTGTCAAAGTCTTAAGAGAATTGTTGAATTTTCTCTCCTTGCTCTCCAAATTACAGTGTCAATAGGGCCAAGTCGAGTGAAGTGAACTTACTGCAAACCCAGGAACCTTGTCTCCCTGAGTCTGGCTGCCTATGATAAAGCAATGGAACTGAGTGGCTTTAATATGTTGTTTCTCATAATTCTCTTTCTGCAGAAGTTCTGACCTGTATGCATAGCTGGGGTTCTCGTGAACGTAAACTTGCCTTTGGAGAAATGGTTTTCCCTGGTCCTTAGAGCCAAGAAAATGTTTACATACCCAGGAAATTAAGCAGGGAAATGATGAGGGAACTGCATGATTAACCATTTCTGGGTTTGTTTGTGAGAATTAGACAATGGTCACAGTTGCTGCAGTGAGAGAAATAGTAGGACATCCTGAACATCACCAGTCCCCTTGGTAGCAGGATTAACAGCAATGACCTACCTTCAGAAAGAAATCATCCTGAATAGCCCTGTAATTTGTGTTGGAATGGTAGTATTTGTTTTGAGTGGATTGGTGCAGTGTGAGGTGTCTAAACAAACAGGTGTCACACATTGGCTGTGGACAACACGTGCTATCAAAGCCAGATCACTCTTGCCTGGACTTTTGCAGAAATATCACCATCCCCCACTCCAAAACCATAAAAGATTTCACAGGAAGTATACTAAACAGTAGATTCTATCACAAGAAGTCAGAAGTACAGGAGAGAGTCCCTTCCCAGGCAGGTGGGGCTTCCTGCAGTGGCAGCAACTGATATGTAGTGACAAGTGTTGGAAATTCTACATCCAACAGAGCATTGTAATTCCTTCACCTGACTATGATTGCTTGCTTGCTTCTTCTGGATGAATTGTGACACCTGCTCCTCTTATCAACCATTTTCCCAAGAAACCATTCTGGCTTAAGTTAAATGGTCTGTTCCATTCTCCTGGAGTTTAATGACTCTCTGATCCTACCCAAACCCCCTTTCTCTGCCTCCACCTTACAGGACTGAAAGCTTCATTGATTATTTTTCCATATTTCCCTTCATTGCCACCCAAACCCTTTCCACCTTCTGAGTGGTTGTCCAGTGTCCCATTAGTGACGTAATGACTTCTAGGTTATAAATGTCCTTGGGGGCAACCTTCCAACCTCAACCCCACCTCTGTCTCCCGTGTCAAGTGTGTTTGTCTGACACTGCTTGATAGACCAAGCTCTTTCATCTCCAGTCCTCAGGAAAGCTCATGCTTTGAGTCTTGGCTTCAGTGCTGGTTAGCTTCTGTGAAGCTAAGAACCTCATTTTTTTTAATAATGGCAATTATACTGCTTTCTCTAAGAGATGAGAAATTGGAAAACAAAAGCAAACTAGCAAAAATAATAAAACTATTCTAACTAGCCTGTGAGAGTGGGGCTCAGCACTTGAGCCCCTAGTTTTGGCCCTGAGGAGCTAAAAGTGAAGGCTAATGACTTTTTTTAAAAAGAATGAACTATAAAAGCCAGGAGTAAGGGGGGACCTGTAGGTTGATAAGACATATGTGGGTTCTGGAATCGTAGTCTGGGTTCAACTCCTGGATCCCTCTTTCTCACAGCTGTGATTTATAGAGAATGCATGGCCTGATTAATTCCTGATTTCCTCCACTCTTTGCATTAGTATGTGATTGCCTTACAGGGCTCTTGGGAGCACTTCATAAAAGGAAAAAATAAGCATTACACAATCTCTCCCTCTTTGTGTGCTAAAGGCAGCTATTAATTTTGATAAAATGTAGAAAATGAATGCAAGGAAACTATCCTAAATATCACCATTTGTTATTTCCAGGTGTTATGATTACAATTTTACTTTTTTTCTTTTTCAGCCGGGTGGGGAACCACACATTTGTATATTTGTCAGTTGTTTTGCTTTTTTTTTTTTTTAAGAAAAATGAGTTGCACTAGAAAAGTACAAATGTCACAGATTTTTGATTAATCATGAAGTATTTGCATATTTCATACAATGAAGTATTCCCTTATTCCCAACCATACCACCTGTTACAATGATAAACTACACATCTCCAAAAATGATTGTATCACAAGGATCTTTAATGTTTAGAGTTTAATCGTGGGTTGTATATATGTTTAGTAAAGTGTGCCAAGTGCCCACACTGGGACCCTCTCAGTTCTAAGCAGTTCATTCCAGATGTTGCCTGTGCCCAGCGAGGTCATACACAGGGGCTGTTCTCTTGGTTAGGCCAGCTTTGCTGGTGAGATCTTCCACACTCGCCAGGTGCAGTCTACCCCAGTACAAAGCATCCGTCCCATAGAAAAGAATAAGATGGAAAATTTCTCAATGTATTTTCAAAGTTTAGCACGTCTCTGGTACAAAAATTCAAGAAAGGTAGCACAGAAGCGAAGCACCAACAGAGCTTACGTATAAACACACATGCATAAATGCTAGACACTACTCGATAGTACCCAAGTGAATACAACATGGCATTAAAAGGTATAAAAGCACTGTACTGAAAATGGAAAGGTTACACGTGAAATACTGCACTGTAAATCCTGAATACTCTAACGAGCCGCCCCCACCCTTCCACAGCCCTGGTGGGGGTTGGAAACTTCCATCAGCCTCAATAGCTCGCTAGTCCTCGGACACACTGCTGCGGGGGCAGTGGGCATTGGGATGTGCCTCCCGCAGGGCTCTGGCCTCCTCCAGAGCCTCCCTGTATCGGGAAGGCCACGCCTGGGGATCTTTCTTAAAGACCCTGGCCAGGAACTCCATGATTTGCATCTTGGTGATTTCTCTGCAGGCTCGGGAGCCCCAGAAGAACTCATACTCGGGGGGCTCCACATGAGGCACACGCTGGTACTTGAGGTAATTCTGCTGGACGAACTCCTCAGTGATGACCTTCCTCACGTCGCCGAAGGTGGAATGCTTCTTCCAGGGCCTCAGCCCCAGGATGCGCAGCACATTCCAGACTGCGCTCTCCCGGGCTCCTCGGCCCTTCACGTAGATGAGGCTAAGGATCATGAGCAGGAGGCCCATCATGGGCATGTGGCTGTTCAGTGCCACTCTTTCCAGCTCCTCCGGCTCAAGCGCCTTGACCAGCGCAAACTCCATGGTTTGCAGGCTGGTTAGCTTCAGGTGCAGCCCAAAGACTCGGGCAAGGATGAGGCTAGTGCGCCGGAGGATGCTTCGGCACCACTTCTTGTAGCTGCCGATGACATCCTGCACTATGTCTGGAAACCAGATGGCCATCTTCCTCTGGTCCTTCACCAACACGTACCACATGAGCTCATGTGCCTTCTGCACCAGCTGGGCCGGGTCAGGCGGGGATGGGCTCAGTTGGGCCTCGCTCTGGGCCTGGTGGGCGCAGCCCTCCTCTGCAGCCTGCAGCAGGGCCTTTGGGTCGCTCTCATCGCTCGGGTCTTGGGACATCAGTGCCTCTGGCGAGGCGGCCATCGGGCCTGGAGGAGGACTCTGTGGCCCGGCGAGGGTGGCGGCGGCCGAGGGGTCTGCAGGAGGGACCCCCACCGAAACCCCGGGGCTGCTATGCACTTCGGGGTGGGCGGCCTCGACTGCAAAGCCGGGCTCGCTCAGGTCCTTACTTTGTTCCGACATGTCTGCGCCGTCTGACAGCAGCACGGCCTCTGCGTCCCGGAGCTCCTGGAGCCTGCCTTCCCTCCGCGGACTCCTGGAGAGGAAGTGCGCGATGCTGCGCGCGCGTTGCCTTCCGCAGCGGCGGGCAGGGCGGGGCGGCGGCGGGACGGCACTGTGCGCCTGCGCGCCTGCGGGCTGGGTCCTGGTTGCAGGGCGGCAGAGCTGTCTGGCTGGAGGCGCGAGGTTGTGCCTAAGGGTGGTGAAGCTGCCCTGGGGACCAGAATCAAGGCCCTGGGTTGCCTGCTTGTGCTGCGGAGATCTTGGGGCTGGGTGGCCACTGAGAAGGAGCAGGTTTAAATTTCCCACATGGGCAGGTCATTTCTTACAGGTGTTCTTCTGGCTTTGTCCAGAACCCAATGTGATAGGATAGTCTGGTATGTCACCTTGGGTTTCCTGCAAGTGAGTGAGAGGCTCCGTTGGGATTGCTCAAGAAAATGTGTGAACAGTTGGGATTCTCCAAGAAAAGTGTGAACTTTGAAGAGGAGCTGAGATAGGAATCTTGGGAAGCATCTGTAAAAATTGATGAAGTTCCACCCTACAGCATCAAGGGTGTTTCAAAGCCAGGAGGAATACAGATGGTATTGAATCTGCTATCCGTGCAAATGTCAGTGTTTCTGGAGACAGTGGGTTTAAACCATTATTAGGTTGGTGCTTTAACACTTTTAGCTGACAGATAATTGCACATACTTGGAGTGAATCATGGCAATATTTTTGTAGACATAGATGATGTGTAAGGATCAAAGCAAGGTCACTATCCACCGCCTCACACACTTATCATTTCTTTGTGTTAGGGACAATCGGAAGTCTTCCATACAGCTATTTAGGAATATGCAATCAAGTGTTGTTGCATGTAACACTTAACTTGATAGAGAACACCAGCATTTTTCCTCCTATATAATTCTAGTTTTGTACTACCTAACTGACTTTTTGGTCTGCTCTTCATCTCTTCCTAGCTTCTGATGACCACTGTTACACTTAAATGAGGTCATTCATGTAGATTCCTCATGTGAATAAGTACAAATGCAATATTTGTCTCTCTACCTGGTGTGAATTGCTTAACATCCGTCCTCCAGGTTCATTGTCTTGTCTCAACTGTCAGCTTCATTCTTTTTTCTGGCTGACTATTATACAACACATTTCTTTCCCTCATTCATCCATTAGTGTCTATTTGTATTAATTCATGAGTGTTTTGACTACAAATTTTGACTTTCCCTTTCTTTGAAGATTGTCAAAATTATTAGCACACTTTGCTGGTAATGTTCTCCCTCTTTGCCCATGTGGGATCTTCAGTGTCTCGCAGGAACATTTGTGGTAGATTATCTATCATCTATCTATCTATCTATCTATCTATCTATCTATCTATCTATCTCCCACAGAGAATATTTGCGTGTTTCCAAAGTATGAGATGCAGCATATGTGTGGCCCTGTTTCCCAGGTACGGACAACAGATCCACAGGGGCCGGCATTATGAAGCAGCAAGTCATACTTCCACCGGTGGTGTCAGCATCCCACATAGGAGAGCTAGGTTTGAGTCATGGCTGCACTGCTTCCAGTCTAGACTCCTGGTAATGCTCCTGAGAAGGCTCCTCCCCTCCCCTTCCCTCCCCTCCCCTCTCCTCTCCTCTCCTCTCCTCTCCTCACCTCTCCTCTCCTCTCCTCTCCTCTCCTCTCCTCTCCTCTCCTCTCCTCTCCTCTCCTCTCCTCTCCTCTCCTCTCCTCTCTTCCCCTCCCCTCCCCTCCCCTCCTCTCCCTTCCCCTCCCCTCCCCTCTCCTCTCCTCCCCTCCCCTCCTCTATCCTCCTCTCTCCTCTCCTCTCCTCCCCTCTCCTCTCCTCTCCTCTCCTCTCCTCTCCTCTCCTCTCCTCTCCTCTCCTCCCCTCCCCAATCTCCTCTCCTCTCCTCTCCTCTCCTCTCCTCTCCTTTCCTCTCCTCTCCTCTCCTTTCCTCTCCTCTCCTCTCCTCTCCTCTCCTCTCCTCCCCTCTCCTCTCCTCTCCTCCCCAATCTCCTCTCCTCTCCTCTCCTCTCCAACCCTCTCCTCCCCTCCCCTCCCCTCCTCTCCCTTCCCCTCCCCTCCCCTCCCGTCCTCTATCCTCCCTCCCCTCCCCTCCCCTCCCTTCCCCTTCCCTCCCTTCCCCTTCCCTCCCCTCTCCTCTCCTCTCCTCTCCTCTCCTCTCCTCTCCTCTCCTCTCCTCCCCTCCCCAGTCTCCTCTCCTCTCCTCTCCAACCCTCCCCTCCCCTCCCCTCCTCTCCCTTCCCCTCCCCTCCCCTCCTGTCCTCTATCCTACCTCCCCTCCCCTCCTCTCCCTTCCCCTCCCCTCCCCTCCCCTCACCTCTCCTCCCCTCCCCTCCTCTATCCTCCTCTCTCCTCTCCTCTCCTCTCCTCTCCTCTCCTCTCCTCTCCTCTCCTCTCCTCTCCTCTCTTCCCCTCCCCTCCCCTCTCTATCATCCCTCCCCTCCCCTCCCCTCCCCTCCCCTTCCCTCCCCTCCCCTCCCCTCCTCTATCCTCCTCTCTCCTCTCCTCTCCTCTCTTCTCCTCTCCTCTCCTCTCCTCACCTCTCCTCTCCTCTCCCCTCCTCTCCTCTCCTCTCTTCCCCTCCCCTCCCCTCCTCTATCTCCCCTCCCCTCCCCTCCCTCTCCTCTCCTCTCCTCTCCTCTCCTCTCCTCTCCTCTCCTCTCCTCTCCTCTCCTCTCTTCCCCTCTCCTCCCCTCCTCTACATCCCTCCCCTCCCCTCCCCTCCCCTCCTCTATCATCCCTCCCCTCCCCTCCGCTCCCCTCCCCTCCTCTATCCTCCTCTCTCCTCTCCTCTCCTCTCTTCTCCTCTCCTCTCCTCTCCTCTCCTCTCCTCTCCTCTCCTCTCCTCTCTTCTCCTCTCCTCTCCTCTCCTCTCCTCACCTCTCCTCTCCTCTCCCCTCCTCTCCTCTCTTCCCCTCCCCTCCCCTCCTCTATCTCCCCTCCCCTCCCCTCCCCTCTCCTCTCCTCTCCTCTCCTCTCCTCTCCTCTCCTCTCCTCTCCTCTCCTCTCCTCCCCTCCCCTCCCCTCCCCTCCTCTACATCCTTCCCTCCCCTCCCCTCCCCTCCTCTATCCTCCTCTCTCCTCTCCTCTCCTCTCCTCTCCTCTCCAATCCTGCCCTCCCCTCCCCTCCTCTATCCTCCCCTCCCCTCCCCTCTCCTCCCCTCTATTCTTCTCCTCTCTCATCCCTTTTCCTCCCCCTTCTCCTCCCCAGTCTCCTCTCCTCCCCAGTCTCCTCTCTCCCGCCCCTTCTCTTCTCTCCCCTCCTCCCTATTTCTCTCCCCTGATGCTCCTCTCCTCTCCCCCATCCCTACCCTCCTTTCCTTTCCTCTCTTGCCTTCTCCCTCTCCTTCCCTCCCCTCTTCTCCCCTTTCCTTTCTCCTTCCTGCTCTCCCACTCTGCTCCCCTCTTCTCCCTCATGCTCTGCCTTTTAAGTAAAAACACACTTAAAAATTGGAACTAGTGGATGGGATTTTATAATATTTACATGTAAGACATCTTTGGGATTGAACCGAAGTTTAAACCAAAAATTCATTTATATGTCATAGACATGTATTACACATAGCGCAGAGGTCATTTTGTATGTTACTTTTAATGTGCCTGCATTTTCACTGTGGCCCATCACATAGGGTCAAGTTTGGAATGTTATACTTGTGGCTTCATATCAATGATCAATAGCATTTGGATTGCAAACTTTTCTGTTAAACCCATTTAATCTATATCCCTTCTCACCTTTCATTTGTTTTTTCTCATGTAGGTAGATTTTGAGGATTTTTCCTGTATGGTTTTACTGTTTGGGATTGCAGTCACATGCCTTCTTTAGTACAACCATCTCCACAACAGCGCCTCTTGCAGGTTTGTCAATAGGGGTTTGTTTGACCCCTTCCTTCTGTTCCTTTTTTACTTTCTAATTTCCACAGTGACATCATTTCAATTGACTGTATAGTCACAAGCTTAACCTTTGACTAGATAAGGAATTCAGTAACTAGTAAATAGAAAGGACATGGGTTATAAACAGTTATCAAGTATCAAAATGCCAATTTCTCTCAAATGTATTAGTTTTTTTTGTACTCTGTACATTAGTTACCATAATAAGGTACAACACACAATATTTTGGGATGAGCCGGGACTGCGTTATTTCACTAAGCATAATGGTCTTCAGTTGCAACCTTTTTGCTGTGAAAGACAGATTTTTCTCTTTAGATGAGTAGTATCCACCGTAAGTGGTATTCCATCATATATACCAGTTTCTTTCTCCACTCGTTTGTTGATGGGCGTCTCTCTCCCTTTCCTTCTCCTTTCGTTTGCTTTGTGTATATCTTTAGTTTTCTTTGAGTTCATCTCACAAGTGTGTCTGGTGTAGTCACCATTTCAGGAATGTCTCTTGAGCAGACTGATTATCCTCATAGTTCTGAAATACAGTAATCACTTCTTGTGCTTTGTTAACTTCCATCTTTCTTCCGTGTAAATATTCTTTTGCAACATTTTGAATGAACTCTTCCATTCATTTATCTTTTCTTACTACTGAATGAGGGGCAGGTATCTGATGCAAATATTAGGTGTAATGGATAAGACACTGCCTAGGGCACCTGTATTCCATATTGGAGTGTCTGGGTTTGCCATTTAAGTTTCTGATGCACCATATTGATAATTCACACCCTGAGATGCAGGTGACTGGGTTTCTGCTACTTAGAGGGGAGACTCAGATGGAGTTCCAGGATCTTGGCTTTACCTAGCCCAGACCCAGCTGTTGTGGGCATTTGGAGAGTGAACCAGGAGTAAAATCGATGTGTTTATGTGTGCCTTCCAAACAAAAGAAAATAAATAAATGTAAATAAAATAATAAAGATGCTCAAATGGACTAACTCTTGGCTTTATCTGTGAAGTTCATTTTCTGACAATAATAACATTGTATAATTACATCTGTACACTAAGTGTTAGCTGAATTTGATGGATTCATGGAATTGTGGCACACATCTGGGGCACAATGATTGTAAGAGCTGGCTTTCCTTGAAGCAGTGGTTTCATATCTTTACCTGGGAAGGCTTGTTACACTTCACTTACTCCTGGCTGGACTGTGTGATCGGCTTCCTGTCTGTGTTTCATTTAGTGAAGTTGCCAGGATCTTGGTAGGCAGGACCCACCATGTGCACTGCTGCATCTGACGTCACACCTCCCTTCTAACAGGAGTGAGGTTTAATATTTACAAGTGCCTGAGGGATGGAACAATACTAAAGGATTATGCTTCATGGGCTCCAATATGTTAAAACTGATACTTAATTTTGAGCCCACACACAGGGTTTAACCTCACTGTGCAACTGTCAAAGTGATATCTCCTAAAGAGAGCTTAAAGGGCTGGATTTTCTATCAGTGAATATTGATGGAAGAAGTGCTCAGGGAAATGAGGTCTTGAAACAAAATAAAGTTGGGACTGTATTGAAGTGGTTTCTCCACTTAGTACTTTCTGAGTGAGTTTCTGTCTGAGCATTTCTTAGTGCTAACTTTATGAACATTTACATGTGTGATTTGGAAGTTTCATGAGCTTGAGAGCTGCTGAATAAAGTGTGAATCCACAAACCAAATTGTGAAACTTCAGAACAATATGGAAAAGGACTGATGGTACACTTTGGGAAGGAAGAGGAAGCCAGTATTTTATGAAAATTAACAACTTTATTATGACAATTGATGGGACTTCTGGGAATAAATGAGGCTGAGGAGTCCCAGGGTGGGCCCTATTTGATATGGACTCAACCCTGGGAGCTAAAAAGTGAAATACTTCCCAAACTAAATTCAGGAAAACCTACTCATTAAATCAAGAGTCTGTAAATAGAATTTCTGTGGAGGCAGAGAACATACAGCAAAGATAAAACTCAAACTGTTCTGAAGCAGGGTTTTTTTTTTTTTTTCCTGGCGAGTTTCTTCAAACTGTAATGTAGAACAGATTTACACAGCTGTGGAATAGGCTGTTCTTGGCTGGCTCAGGGATGGAAGAGAGGTCTCGCCTGGCCTTGGTTTCCATAGTGAACAGAGAAGGGGGGCCACCCCACAGCCTTCTGTGCACACTGCGCATGTTCCTAGGTCAGGGGCCCAGAGGCCCTGGATGAAATGTGAGTACTTCTGGCTCCTTCCTGTCCACATAAGCAGCAACCCCCACCCTGAATCCCCCAAACGGGCCCCAAATGCTGTTTCAGGCCAAGGAACTGAAACAGAGAACTCGCTTTAACATGTTCAGCAAATATTATTGAGTAATGTCTGTCATGTGCCTGAAAGATTTGCATTTTAGAAGAGTAGCTCCTTGTGAGAGAGAGTGAGACTGGTGATATTGGGGTTGTGCAGCTGCCAAGCCCTTTTCTGTTAGGAAAAGTTAAAAAGTGAGGACAAGCAGTGCTCCTTCTCACTCCTGGGATGTGTGGAGGAAGGGCTCCATCCATCATCCTCCCCAGCCTCCCGCTGGAAACAACCCAAGCATCTGCAGTCACAGAAGTGAGAGACTTTCAAGCTCTTCCCACAACCACAACAGTGTGCCCACTCTTGAAGTGAGAGGGTCTGAGAAGGCATTCAAAGGGACATGTGCACAGAGTGAAGTCTGCAGCTGGGAGCAGGTGAACTAGTGAAAGAGACCAGCTGGGAATCCTGTCACACAACTCCACATGAGCAGGAGTCATGGCTGCATGTTATCTTTGTGCCTGGGTATATAAATGGTTCATATATCATGGTTCTTGTAATCAATTTTGAGGAGGGGTGGTGTGGAAATAGTGCCATAAGTGAGAAATAATGTGATGTATGCTATGAAAGAATGATAATATTGATATATTGATGCAGACACTGGGAAAACAATAAATAGGAATACTACGGAAATTATAAATAATAAATACAAAGAGAGATTGTGGATATCTGTCTCAGGCATGGATGTGACCGAGGAGAGCCGTGTAGCCACAATTCCAGCTCTGTCACGATGTGGAGAGAACTGCTGAACCATTTGGGAAGACAAAATAGATATATCCGAAAGACCATTGAATAGATTGACCTTGGAAGAGATGCCTGGCCTGAAAAGAAATGTCCAGGAAGTGAAGGAGACAACCAGAATCACTATAGCCGAGAACCCACAACAGGGTGCTTCAAAGGGTTTTCTTGATTGGAGGCTAGGGATATTTTTATTATGAAGCTGTAATGCACGTAATAGAGACTGGTTCCCCCAACCAACCCCCACACACACATATAAATACACCCCAGGCATGAGGAAATGAGAAAAAATTGTAAAAAAAAAAAAAAAAAAAAACAAAAAACAAAAAAAAGCACACCCTCCCCTACATATTGCCAAAGGACTTATTTTATTTTAAGATATGTTTTTTTTTTTTTTCTTGAAAAGGCCTGTTTACGGAGAGAAGGAGAGACAGAAAGATCTTCCATAAGCTGGTTCACTCCTTAATTGGCCACTATGGCTGGAGCTAAGGTAATCCAGAGCCAGGAGCCTCTTCTGGGTTACTCAGGTGAGTGCTGGGTCCCAAGGCTTTGGGCCGATCTTGGCTGCTTTCCCAGGCCCCAAGCAGGGAATGTGATGGGAATGCAGCCACTGGGAATTGCACCAGTACCTATGTGGGATGCCAGTGCTAGCAGGTAGAAGATCATTCAATTGGGCTATTTTGCTAACCCCAACAAAAGTTATTTTATGGGTGTCATAGTCCTTAGTTGGGACACTTGAATATAGCTAGCTGGAGGAGAGGGAGGAAGGATGGGCATGCCAGCAGGGACAGGTAATTTGAGTCTTTTAAAGTCTACCAGTTGACTTTCCTGATTGGATTTATTTCTGGAATTTATACATATAAAAGTCAATTTCTTGATCCTAACACGTCACATTCCATACATTTTTCAAGTTGAACTTGGGTACAAGTTGATGGTGTGTTTTATGTTTACTTAGTGCTGAATTTAATTTGCAAATAAATTGATAAGTTTTCATGTCTCATGGATGTTGAGTTATAGCTTCCATCTGATACAAGTTTTTTTTTTAATTAATGCTCTTACCTTCAGTTTTAACAAAGAAAATGTATAGAATTAATTTTGTTTCTTTTTTAAGTATTTTGTATAACTGCTCGGATAAATCATTAGCTCCGGACATTCCTTTTTCAGGTGGTTGGTAATGAAGAATTGAATTTTGTAAAGTTTGTTGTCATTCTTTTTGGGTTACATTTTGCATGGTGTATAGATTTGAGTACTTTGAATTTTTTTGTAGGATTAACTCATTTCAACTATCTTCTTTTAATTGTTAATACCATCGTATTATGTGATACAGTTTTATAGGTGCTTGGATCTTGTCAAATTTATGTATGCAGTAGTGATTATGACATTTTTGGTTGTTCCATTAATGAAGAATTTATGTGTTATGCATGATTTCTAAGTTTCTTCTATTGCCAATGCCTACATTTATTCCATCATGGTAAACAGCAAAAGGTTTTATTTTAAGAAATACCCCAGTATGTGATCCTAGAAAATGCTCCATGGAGTAGTGCAAAGAATGTATATCCTGGAGCTGCTAGATGGCATATTTGGTATAGATTGTTGGTTCCATTTGCTCTACAGTGTAATTCTACCCAAATGTTTCCTTTTTGGCATTTTTTGTTTTTTGGTCTAAACCATTTGATCTTTGAAACTAAGGTGCTATTTCTCATTCCATCTCACTTAAACCCTCCAATCTATTTTGTATCTTAAAAAGAGTTTAATCCAGTTCTACTCAAGGTTACTTTAGACAACCAATGCATGAATTCCATAGTTTAAAAAATCCCATTTTTTCTGTTTTTCAAATGACCTGTATTCTGTTTTTAATAGGTACATATTGTCACATGTTTTTATGATGACTGCTACTGTTGTTTTCCCTAAAAATTTCCTCAAACATATTTAGGAGACTGATGTGCTGCTGATGAATTTGCTCAGATACCTTGTTTTATTTTTTAAGTTTTCAAAAATTATAATACAATCTGCTCTTTGAAGTTTATCCTGACATTGCAGGTATGAACAATGGCGGAGAGTCTCACATCCTATTGTCAAGATCAGTTTCATTTGAGGGTCCATTTTTATTTGGAAATAGAGATGCATACTGCATTTAATCTTCACATCTGGATATTATAGTTCCTGTTACATAGTTACTTTACATCCCCTTAAATGAAAAGTCATAAATAAAAATAAGCCATAGGAATAAAAATAGGAAATTAACAACCACATGTAATTAAATAACATGCTACTGAATGACCAATGTGTCACTGAAGAAATGAAAAAGAAAATAAAAACCTTCTTGAAGCAAATGATGTTACTGTATGATTTATGAGTCAGTGAAATAATTAAAAAGAAAAACATTTTGAAGAAATGAAAATAAAAACAAAATATCAAACCCCATGAGACATAGCAAAAACAGTATTAAAAGGGCTATTGATCTCATATTTTGCAAGAAGGTTGCCTTATGTCAGAGAAAACACATTATATTAATCGTTTTGGGATTGACAGATCCCATTCTCAGGTGCAGATTTCATCTCCTTTGGATATACCTCCAGATGTGGGATAGTTGGGTTATTTAGCGGATCGCTAGTTGGGTTATTTGGCAGATCGAGTTTCGGTTCTCTTGTTTTCCATACAGAATTTCCATAGTGGTTGTACTAGCCTTCCAGCAGTGAAGTAGGGTACCTTTGCCCACATCCACACAAGCAGGTATTGTTAGTGGTGTTCTGAATGTAAGCCAGTGTCACTGGAGTTAAATGGAACCACAATGTGGTTTTCATTTGTATTTTCCTGATAGCCAGGGAGCCTGACCATTTTTCACATGTCTATTATCCATTTGAATTTGTTCTTTTGAAAAATGTCTGCTCATTTCCCTTGTCCATTTCTTGAACAGGGTTTGTTTTTGTTTTTTTGTGTTTTTTTTTTTTTTTTTTTTTTTTTTTTTTTTTTTTTGCTGTCACTGAGTTTCTGAAGCTCTTTGTAAATACTGGATGTTAGTCCACCGTGTTGATCATCTCCTTGGCTGTATGTAATCTTTTTAATTTCATGTAGTCCCATTTGATTATTTTGGCTTTGACTATCTGTATTTTTGGTGACTTTTCTAAGAAGTCTTTCCAAATTCTTACCTCTTGGAGAGTGCTTGCTGTATTTTCCTCTAATGGTTAAATGGTTTCTGAGTGCAAATTTAGGTCATTAATCCATTTAGAGCTGAGTTTAGTATAAGGTGATGGGTGGGAGGTCTTGCTTCTTACCTCTGCAAGCTGCTAATCAATTTTCCTACCCACATTTGTTGAAGAGACCAGGCCTCATCCCTGGGTTATTTTCAGTTCTTTAGTCAAAGATTAGTTGGATGTACATGTGTGGGCTCGGGGTTTCTATTCTGTTCTGTGCATCGTCTTCTCGGTTTCTGAATTAGTACCAGACTGTTCTGATGATCACTGCCCTGTAGTATGTCTTGAGATTTGGAATTCTAATTCCTCCATGATTTTTATTTTTCATGATAACTTAGCTATTTGTAGTCTGTTGAGTTTCCAGATGAACTTTTGTATCATCTTTTCTATTTCTGAGAAGAATGTTGTTGGGATTTTGATTGGGATCACATACATTACTTTGGGCATTATAGACATTTTGATGATCATTCGGCTGATCCAGGAACATGGTAAGTTTCACCATCTTTTAACTTTTTCATGTATCTATTTTTTAAAAAATAATTTTATTTTTTCATTATAGTGGTCTTTCACATCTTTGGTTAGGCTAATTCCAAGGTATTTAAGATTACTCTCTGCTATTAAAAAGGGACTACACTTAAAATTCCTTTCTCAATCATGGTTTCATTTGTGTACACTAGTGCCATCAATTTATTTTCATTAGTTTCGTGTTTTGCTACACTACTAAATTTTCTTGTGAGTTCTAAGAATCTCATGACTGAATTCTTTGGTTCTCCTAAGCAGAAAATCGTATCATCTGCAAATAAGCATCATTTCAATTCTTGATTTCCGATTTAAATTCTTTTAATTTGATTTTTTCTTATAGCTCTGACAAGGACTTCCAATACTATATTGACTAGCAGTGGTGAAAGAGGAAATTTTTGTCTAGTTACAGATCTTATTGGAAAAGCTTCCAGTTTTCCCCATTTAGTATGATACTGGCATTGTGTGCGTGTTTTCTTTTTAGTATATTGCTTTGAATATGTTATAGAATGTTCCTTCTATGTCTATCTTGCTTATGATTTTTAGCATGAAGTGGTGTTGTATTTTGTCAAATGCCTTCTCTGCATCTTTTGAGATGATCATGTGGGTTTTTAAATGTTAAATAACTTCATGAGTAAAATAGTATTGGTTGGCACTTGTTTTCTTTCACAACTTGTAGTGTATAATTTGATGCTCTCTTTGTCTAAAGGTTTCTGTTGAAAAATAACTGTTAGTTTAATGGGAGTTATCCTAATAATGACTGGGTGCCTTTATCTCGAGAATATTATAATTCTCACTTTGTAGTGTGCACTTAAAATTCTTTATTTATACAATGTGAGTGAATACCACATATTTCAAAATATAATCATACTTCTTACATTACCATTTCTCCTCCCTCTTTACTCCAACCTACCTTTCTTATTTTTCTGTTAGTTTTACAATGGCACCTTTTCCATTTTCTTTTATAATCACAACCTTAACTCTGAATTAACTAAATAATTTAACATATAGTAACCAGAAAAACCACTGTTCCTTGACACTATAGACAAGGTAAATTAATAATAATTAGATATTGGACCAATGTAATGAATCAATGGCTAAATTCTCATCTTGCAAGTGCCAGGATCCTATATAGACACTGGTTTTTGTCTTAGCTGCCCCACTTCCCATCCAGCTCCCTTCGTATGTCCTGCAAAAGCAATAAAGGATGGCCCAAAGCCTTGGGGACCTGTATCTACATGGGACACCTGGAAGAGACTCCTGATTCTTGGTTTTAGATTGGCACATCTTGGCTATTCTGGCCATTTGGGAAGTGATCCAGCAGACAGAAAATCTTTTCCTCTGTCTAAATTTCTCTCCATACATCTGATCTGCATCCCATTAAGAAAGAAGTAAAATCCATAATTAATATTATTAATAATGAAACGTCAAAATGTGAATTTCATTTGTGCTCATTATGTTTTTATTTTTACTATTCACATTTGTCAACTACAAATCATGGAAAATACATGATGTGTTTCTTTTTAGGACTAGCTTATTTCACTATGTGTAATGACCTCCCTTTAGTTGTATTCATTTTGTTGCAAAACACAGAATTTCTCTCTGTCTCTCAATATCTCTCACTTCTATCTCATTTTTTAACAGCCAAGAGTTATTCTGTAATCTACATATAAAACAATTTTTTCAATCCAGTCATCAGTTGATCACACTGACATTATTTCCATACATTAGCTACTGTGACTTGAACTGCTTTTAAAATGTTGATTTCATTTTCTTTGAACAAATTACCAGAAGTGGAAAGGTTGGTTTTTATGGCAGGTTAATTTTAAGATTTCTGAGGAATCTTCATATGGTCTTTCAAAATGGTTGTGCTAGTTTACATTCTCACAACAGTTTACTAGCACACGCTTCCCCCTGTATCCTCACCTGGGTTTGCTATTGTCTGATAGCCATTTTCACTGTGGGGGAAGAGGAACCCCATTTTTTCCCCCACAATGACTAGTGATCTAAGGATGTTTTCATGTGTCTGATGGCCATTTATATTTCATCATTTACAAGATGCTGGCTCATATCCTTAACCATTACCTGCTGGATTGTCTACTTTTGTTACTGAGTTTCTTGAGCTCACCATATATTTTGGATATAAATCATAGAAATAGCTTGAAAATAATTTCCCATTCTATTGATAGCCTTTTGGCTTTGTTGAATGTTCCCCTTTTCTTTAGAAACGTCTTAGCTTGCTGTAATCCCATTTGATTATTTTTTGCCTTTATCAGGTGTATTTTTGGGATCTTTTCAATGAAGTCTTTGCTCAAGCTAGTGTCTGTCAGTTTTTCTATATTTCCTCTAATAGGTTGATGGATTCAAATCTTCTATTCAGGTCACTAATCCATTGTGAATTGATTTTTCTGTAGCATATAAGGTAGGGGTCGTATTTCATACCATCACATGCGGAGATCCAATTTTCTCAACCCCAATATTTGAAAAGGTTGTTCTTTCTCTATGTAGTGACATTGGCACACTAGCCAAATATTACTTGGTTCTATATGTGTGGATTAATTTCTGAGATCTCCAATGTGTTACATGCACTAATTTGTATATTCCTGCACCAGTACAAGAGTATTTTTGCTTATAACTTCCCTGCAAATGCCTTGAAAACTTGTATGGTGATATCTTCAAATTTATCTTTATTGTTTAAGATTGTTTAATATATTCAGGATTTTTATGAGATTCCATATGCGTTTAACAATTACTTTTCCAGATCTGAGAAGAATTTCTCCAGTATTTTGATTGGTATTACATTGAATCTGTAAAGTGCATTAGGTAGTATGGTCATTTTAACGATTTTTTCCAATGCAAGCTCATGAAAGATTTTCCAATGTTAGTGTCTTCTTTTACTTCTTTCCTTAATGATTGGTGATTTTTGTTGTGAAGGTCTTTTACATCCTTGGTTATATTTATTCCAATATATTTACATTTTTTAGCTATTGTCATTGATACTGAATTTACAATTTATTTCTTAGCTGCGATATTTATTCTAATGCGTTGATCCTCTTATGTGCTCCAGTAATCTCCTAGTGGTATTTTCCAGTTCCCTTATCTCTTAGATCATATCATCTGCAATTAGGGATAATTTACTTCCTCTTTTCTTATTTGTATATTTTTTTCTTGTCTCATGACTCGGGTTAAAGCTTTCAGAGTTATATTGAATAGTAATGGTGAGAGTGGACATTCTTGTCTCCTTCTGACCGTAATGAAAATGTGTCGAGCTTTCCTCCCACTTCATATGATGCTGCCTATGGGTTTGTCATGTATTTCCTTGACTGAGTTGAGGTATGTTCCTTCTATATTCAAAATGCTTAAGGTTTTTACCATGAAAGCATATTGCATTTTATCAAACAGTTTCTCTGAATCTGTTGAGATTTTCAGACAGTTTTAATACTTAAATTTGTCAGTGTGATATATCACAATTATTGGTTTGTATATGTTGAAATAACCCATTTTTCACAGGAGAATGATCTTTCTAATTTTTAATCTGTGTTCACCATGGATATTGATCTATAATTCTTCTATGTTGTATATTATTCAAGTTTTGGCATTAAGATGTCACTACAGTGGAGTTTGGGAGAATTACTTTTCTTTCAATTGTTTTGAGTAGTTTATGGATAACTAATTTGTTCTGCTTTAAAACTTTGGGAGAATTCAGCAGTGAAGCCATCTGGCCTGGGGATTTTCTTTGCTGAGTGGGTCTTGATTATTGATTAAATCTGCAATTTCTTTATTGGCTATTTAGATTTTCTGTTCTTTTATGACTCCATTTTGGTAATGTGTGTATTTCTAGAAATATATCCATTCTTGCTAGATTTTCTAATTTTCTTGGCCTATTATGCTGTTTGTAGTAATTCCTGATTTTTTTTTCTGTTTTATTCACTGAAATATCTACTTTTTGTATCCCTGATTTTATGAACTTGATCCAATTCTCCTTTTCTGGTGAGTTAAATCAATGATTTTTCAATTTTGTTGAGTTTGTCCAAAAAAGTAGCTCTTCATTTATTTTCTATTCATTTTGTTTCAATTTTGTTTACTTTTTCCTCTGTTTCATTATTTTTATTTATTTCCTCCTTTAAATTTGTGTTTTTTTTTTATTCTTGTTTTCCTAGGTTCTTTAGATGCGTTGATAGATAAGTTATTTGATGCCTTTCCAAAATCTTATTGTAGATACCAATTGCTTCAAATTTTTCTCTTAATACTACTTTTGCTTTGTCTCGTAAGTTTTGATATTTTGCATTGCAATCTTTATTTCTTTATTTCTCTATGGTTCCTTATATGACCCAGTGTTCATTAAGGAGCATATTTTTCAGTTTCCCTATATTCCCTTACTGTCTTGATCTTCTTAAGTTGTTAAATTCCAGCCTTATTCCACTGTGATCAGAAAAGATACATAATATGTTTCCAACCAAATTTTGTGAGTTTAGGATTTGCTATATCGTGCAGTATACAGTCAATCCTAAAAAAAAATGCCCATTTGCTGATGAAAAGAATATGTTTTTTAGCCGTCTGTAGATATACATAAGATCTTTTTGGTCCATAGTTTAGAATAGCTCAGTCATTTCTTTGTTGAATTTTTGTCTTATGGATCTGTCCATTCATAAAAATAGAGTGTCGGGTCCGGCGTGGTGGCGCAAGTGGTTAAAGGTCCTCGCCTTGCACGCCCGGGATCCCATATGGGCGCCGGTTCTAATCCCGGCAGCCCCGCTTCCCTTCCAGCTCCCTGCCTGTGGCCTGGGAAAGCAGTCGAGGATGGCCCAAAGCTTTGGGAACCTGCACCCGCGTGGGAGACCCGGAAGAGGCTCCTGGCTTCGGATCGGCATAGTATCGGCCGTTGCGCTCACTTGGGGAGTGAATCATTGGATGGAAGATCTTCCTCTCTGTCTCTCCTCTCTGTATATCTGCCTTTCCAATAAAAAAAAATAACAAAAATAAAAATCTTTAAAAATAGAGTGTCAAACTTCCCATGACTAGTGTATTGGACAATACATCTCACTTTGGTTCAATAGCACTTGTTTTAAATAAGCCTGGTTTAGGGCACATATACATTTATTTTAGTCACATCTTTCTGTTGAATTTTTCTCTTAATCATTACACAATGTCCTTTTGAACATCTTCATGTTTTACTCTTAACATGTTTTCATGAATTTCTTTTCTGATCATTTCCATCAGTGATTGTTCGTGAATCATCTATTTGGCTGCCGAGTTCTTAAAACTAGGGAAGCTTTATGCTTTAATTTCACTGAATAGGATTATTTCATTCTATCTTTCCACACCTGAAGGACCAAAGAAGCATGTTTGGCCTATTGATAGTATCCTTTAAATCTTAGGCAATATTTTCAGTTTCTCCAGGCTTATTTTTTCTTGTCTCAAGTATTTTTAAAGATTTGTGTTCTAGCTTTTATAGTCTTTCTTTGGCCTCTGAAACTGCTATTAAAGGCTCCCCTCCATATATTTATTTGACATACTGAATTCTTCTTTTAAAAAACTATTTTCTAGTATGTTTGATTTCTCTTCAATGTTTGTATGTCCTAGCAGAATTTCTCAACTGTGTCTTGTGTTTCTACATTCATTTTTAATCATCTGTGTGTGGAAATACTTGATGGTTTTATCCTCTTAGTTTGTTTTTTGCTTCTGTTTTTGTTTTTTACTATTGAAATATGCCTCTACAGCTTAGTTCATTTTATGCTCCTTCAGTGGATATCAAAATACCAGGTACTGTCTAGTCCCATGGAAATCTAGCTGTTCCTCAATGACTGGGCAATTGTCCAAAGTAATACTCAAGTTGGGCATGGTGGATCTCCTCTGTCATCTGCTGGGGGAAGGGATTGATTGCATTGGCTTACAGGATCAGTCTCAAATGCTCTCTGCTAAGGTTAACAAGTTTCCTAGGGTGAGCCAGCAATACCTATGTATCCCACCTAGTCAGCTGCATGAAATGCATGGAGGACCTGTGCACTCCTCATTGTGAGTGCAGAGCTCTCTGTGATGATCCACTCCAGCTCTCAGCTAACTTGGAGGCCGTGATGCCATTTCCAGTGATCACCTTAAGACCCATCCACACCACAGACAGTATTGCACATAAATTCCATAGTCACAGGATCACAGGGTTCCCACAGTCATAGAAGATCTTCTCTTAGCCCTGTGATCCTTGCAATCTATGCAGAGAACTATAGCACTGCCAGAGTCTGCTGCCTGTCCGACAAATGATATGGTGCTCCACCCAGGCAAGTTAGAGCGAGAAGAAGAGAGTGTTTCAAAGGATTAAGTAGGCATAACACTTTAAACAAACCCTCTTGCTCCGACTCAGAATCAGTGTGGACCATGGGTTTGTCCCTCTAATAAAATTCTCCAGTCAAACATTGACTGCAGCCTCCTCTACTCATATGAAGCTGATGTTTCCTCCCTGCTGATCACTAGGCACCTTGGTGAGGAGATGGAAGAAAAGCAATGTATTTTCTGTTGTGGCATTTGGTGGGCACACTGCAACTTGATAGTGCTTCATGTTGTAGTCAAAGTCCATGGAAGCCATAATGTTCTCCCTCAGGCAATGTCAGTGATACTATGGCCACCATGGATTCCCTATATTTGAGATGTTGATCATATGTGTTTCCATCAAAATATTTTCTGCTTGTGTCTATTTGAATTTTAATGGACCATTGGAAATCCCACATCCAGATTTTCCTGAATATTAGGGAAATTTACAGCTATTAAATCTTTTAACTGGTTTTCAAGTCTCTACTAGTCTCTGCTTACAGAGATCCCCACGATTCAAGTATTTGTTCACTTAATGGTGTCTGGAAGGTGTCAGAGACCGTCTCTCTTTCTTTTTTCCTTTTGTCCATTTTAAAATTCTGCCTCAGAAAATTCAAAAGGTTTGATGCAAGTTTCAGATATTCCTTCTTATGCTTGATTTAGCCTTTTGTTGAACCTTGCAACTACACTTTCGTTTGATTAATGGTTATTGTTTTTCGGGATTTATGTTTGATTCTTTTTAAAGAATTCCATCTGTTTGCTGAATTTCTTCCTCACACAGCATTCTTCCCCTGATTTTATCCAGTGATCTGAGTCTATCCTTTTTTCTCTTATTATCCTTCTCCTGATGTATTTATGATGGATTTCATGTCCTCATCTTTGGAATCTGTAGCTAAAACATTATAGTGTTATTTTAAGCATAATATTGCTTGACTTTTTCATATTTCCTGTGTCCCTATACTGATATTTGAACATCTAGAAGAATAGCTATTCCTATCATATTTACCTTCACATGGTACAAAATTTTCCCCCCAGAGGATGCGTACTGACGCATCAGTTAGGAAAGCTACATTGCCCTTATTTCCAGTTAGATGCTGTAATGTAGTCTGCTTTTTTTCTTCCACAGAAATTGATGGTAGAGACAATAGAGACAAGAAGCACTGCTTTCTCTAAGTCTTTGAATGGCATGTGTATCTCAGTAGTAACCAGCAGGGCATGATATAGAGAGAGTTTGGTGGCATCTGCTCTTCATCTACTTTAGTGAAATCACAGAAATTTGAATACTTTAATACCTGAATACAGCTATTGGTAGGGGTGTGGTTATGGTCACAATACATGTATCCCTGAAGTGCCAGTATTTGCACTTCACACTATCTTCCTTTCATTTCTTGTGTGGACAAGTTATTATCTCTACATTGTGTTGGCTGTGTTGAGTGGAAGTAACCTACCTACACCCTACTGATCAAATTCAGAGTCCAGAGCGTGAAAATACCATCAAAATATAGCTTACAGCCAATATGTTACTGCTGATGAGTTTGCAAATCATGGCACTGCAACCAACAATAGTTGATGCCAGTTGGAATATAATCCCCATTTTTGGAGTCACACATATATACTTCAAATATGGGCAACTTCTCAGAGCCTCATCTGCAAGTGCTAGTCTAATAATAGGTGCCATTACCATCTGCACAGTAGATGTTAAAAGACATGTGCCTGTGCTCATTCTGATGCCTTAATCTCCAGTCTCTAGTGTCTTGCTCTTTGCTATTTGTCTGTGATTGAGGGGGAGGTGATGAAAACATCCTCTTGGCTCCCCAAGCTCTGGTACTAAGCTGGTTTTCACCTGAATTTCACACCTAGAGGACTCCATCTTGTATTGTAGGTACATGCTAAGCCTATAATAGGACAAGGCTAGTGTGTTTGTGTATCCTATATGGTGCAAGTCTGTGCTTTTTGTCAAGATACATTAGTAGGCTCTTTATGTGAGTTTTGTTGTTAGGTGCTTATGTTACATATTTGATTTTGAGACTCACCATTGTGGTACAAACATTGAGCTGGAAGCTGAAATATCTAGCTTACTTTCCTGCCATCTCTACTATGGTTTCTGCCATACACCTTAATATTTGGCTGGAATAAGGAAATAGATGATGGAGTCATCCCAATGAGAGCTCAAACTTACACTAAGCTGGATTGCAACAGAGTTCTCACAGGCCTTGGGCTCTCTGTAGCTTTGTTATGCATGTTAGGCTGAGATGATTCCATCCCACAATGTGTAAGTTCTGTCCTAAGTGGGAAAGATGGAGTAAATCTGGGAACATTGACTTGTGGCTAGAGATTTGTATCTTGGTTTATGTCTGGTACTGGTTGTCTCCACAGAAGATCTGCCACTGAGCTTCAAAGCAAAATCTAAATGTAACTATTTAAAACATACTTTGAAGCAACCACACTCATGCTTTGTGACTGCCAGATGTTCTTGGAGGGATTATGATTAGAGTCGCTCAGCTACCTGTCTAAGACAGGCACAAGCATCACGTCTCCTGGAACTGATCTGGGGGCAAAGATCACAGGCCCCTGTCTGACTGTAGGCTTCACTGAGTAGGCCTGGTCTGGGTTTCACATCTAACATTTGGAGTTTATTGCTTTTCCCTTTCACAGTTGGGAAGTAGTTCTCTCCATTGTACACTATTTGCAATGAGGAGTTAGATGGCATGGGTGTCTTTCCCTATTCCCTTCTTCCATTCATCTTTTCCAGTTATCATAATAAAACTGTATGTATGGTCTCTTCACTCTTAGGAAGGTCACTTAAATGCATGGTTAGCTGTTCAATTATATTCCCCTTTATACCTGTATACCACTATCCTTTCATTGTTTCTTGACATCAACATTGTCCCCCATGCAACTATAATTATGAAAAGCATTTGTGTACAAGATTTTGGAAATTTTGTTTTCACATCTGACATATGGAGAAAAGAGGCTGAAATATGTAGCATCATTGCATGAAACCTTTTAAGAAATGATAAACCCTTTTCCAAGTGTGTGCACAATTTTATAGTTCTACTAAAAGTGTATAAGTTTTCGAAACTTTCACATCTTCAGAAGATTTTGGACTATTTGCTCCCAAGTGGGTGTGGAGTGCTTTCTTTTGTAATCTGGATTGTTATTTATAAAAAGTATTCAAATTCTTTAATCTTGTTAACGCTCTATAATCTATATATATCATTATTTTTTACATTTTATTATTATTACTATTATCATTTTATGATACGGTTCCGTGGGCTCCTGGAATTTTCCTTATCCCTGCCCCAATTCCACTCCCCCCCCCCGCCTAGTTCCTCTATAACATTACTAAAGTATAGTTCCTCATACACCGTCATATGTCCATCATTGCAGGCATGGACAATGGCAGAGAGTCCAGCATCCTATTGTCAAGATATAGTAAACAGGTTCATTGTAAGTCCATCTTTGTCTGGAAGTAGAAATGCATACAACATTGTATCCTCACGTCTGGGTATGTTAGTCTCCATTACACAGTTACTGTATATCCCCTCAAATGAAAAGTCATATTGCAAAATCAACAATAGAAAGAAAAATAGAAATTTACAATGCCATGAAGTTAAATGACATGTTACTAGATATGACAGTCTCCATTACACAGCCACTACACATCCCCTTAAATGAAGAGCCACAAAACAAAATCAACATCAGGAAGCAAAAAGAGATTAACAACACCAAAAAGTTAAAAAAAACATGCTACTAAATGACTAGTGTGTAGCTGAAGAAATGAAAATCAAGAACCTTCTTGAAGAAAATGGTGCTGCTGTATGATCCATGAGTCAATGAATGACTTAGTCAGAAGAAAATGTTTTGAAGAGATGAAACTAACCAAAACATCAAAACCCATGTGATACAGTTTCCGCTGATTCTTGTTGGTGAAATGTGTCTCTTCTAGACAATAAAGAGATGGGTTTTGTTTTTTATTCCAGTCTACTAATCTATGATGTTTGATTGAGCTTAAGCCGTTTACATTCAGAATGAATATGTATGGGTGGTACTTTGGTCCTGTCATTTCAGGAATGGGTTGTTTATTGGTTTAGTCTTCTGTTGTCATTTTACTAGGATGTTCTTCCCATTTGCCTTTGGTTTTGTTGAGTGCTATTCCTCTTCTCTGTCAAGAGAACATCTTGAAGTATCATTTGTAGGGCAGGTTTGGAAGAGGCAAATTCTTTTAACTTTTCTTTACTCTGGAAGAATTTTATTTCATTTTCAAAGACAAAAGAAAGCTTTGCTGGATATGTTATCCTAGGCCGACACTTTTTTTTTTCTTTTAGAATCTGGAATATGTCACTGCATTCTCTTCTGGCCTGTAAGAGATCTCTTGTGAGTTTAATTGGCATTCTTCTACATGTCAATTGATGTTTTTCACGTGCACATTTAAGGATCTTTTCCTTATGTTCAATTGAAGAGAGCTTGATGATCATGTGTTGTGGTGAAGATCACTTTGATCAGGCCTGTTGGGAGTTCTGTGCCCCTCCTGGATCTTGTTTCCCAATTCTTTCTCTAGATTAGGGAAATTTTCCTTTATTATTTCATTAAATATATTTGTAAAAACCAGTTTCTCTTTCTGCACCTTCTGGGACTCCCATAACTCTTATATTAGGCCTCTTAATAGTGTCTTAATGCTTGAATACTTTTTTTGGTTTGATCCAGCTCTGCTTCCAGCTTTTAGTTTGCTTCCACCTGATGACAGGAAATATCCTCCATTGCTGATTCTTTCTTCTGTTTGCTTCATTCTACTTTGGAGACTCTCCACTGTACTTTTAATTTGCTCTATTGTATTCTTAATTTCTGATGTATCAGCCTTGATTTGCTTCATTGATTCCTTAAATTCTTTGAACTCTTGTATGTGCTTCTCATTGTTGATCAAAAACTTTAAAATGAGTTTTCTGAATTCTGTGTCCCCCATTTTCTTGATGTCTTACTTAACTCTGAGGTTGGCATAGGGTTTTGCTCATTTGCAGGGGAGTTCTCAGTAATATTCATTGTGCCTTTGTCTCTTCCTTTGCTCTTGATCATTGTACTTCTAGTTAGCAGAGTCTTCTCCTTGGGGCAGGTTTCTAAGCTCTGTCACCCACTGGTCTACAATGCGATTTTACTTATTGCAGTTGGTACACAACTCTTTGCTTGCAGTCTTTTGTGCCACTCTCTCCAGCAAGTTGCAGGTCTGGGTTCTTATTTTAGATTTCCACCAAGAATTCCATAGCCCCAGCTCCTGGCTCCCCACTCTCCACCTCCTGTGATACAGTGCTGAGGCTGCACTATTGTCTCTGCAACCTTTCTCCCACTTCCAGTTGGAGCAGGTCCCAGGATTAGGGAGACACCAGATGTATAAAACCATAAGTATAATTTCAAATATCAAGTAAGTTTACTAAGCATTGAAATAATTAATCAGTTAATTAATGTTCTCGTTCATCAGGAAAATGTGAGCTCATATGATTAGCAAACACTTTATTACTATTTTAAAGAAATAGTGGTATTTTAGGTCAATTATGAATTTATTACTTTCATGTATTAATAAATTTAGTACCTTCACATATTAATTAAATTTTCATAATTTTTCTTATCTCTTAATAAATCTTTAATTTTTTACAGGATTAATTTTCTGGTGATTTTTTTGTTGTTTTTGTCGTGTAAGAATGATATTCATTATAGAAAATTACTTACTTAATTTTTGAAACAGAGAGACCCACAAAGATAAAGAGAGTGAGAAGAGAGACAAAAAGGTAAAGGTAGAGCTAGATGTACATATAGGGACCTACTGGCTTCTGATTAGCTCCGCAAATGCCTGACACAGCAATGATTGGGCCACATATCAGGAGTAAGAATCTGGGTGTTTCACACTAATGTCAGGAAGCTATCCTCTGGAGCCATTTGATTCCACTTCTCAGGGTGTTCCTTACCAGAAAGCTGAAGTTGGGGGTTGAATTGGCCTTCCATCATAGGCACTCTACTATAAATTGTGGGCAACACAATAGTATTATATCCTATATGATGAATGACTTCCTCAGTTTTTGAAAGGTAATTATTTTTCATATAGAAATTAAAAGTTCCCATTCAAGTGGAGAGTACCTGTTTTCAATTTAGGGGATTAACTAGGAGAGGAATTTCTGTAGCATATCCCTTGAGTCAGTCAAATTTAACTTTGTGGAACAAAAGAAATGCTTTGTTACATTCCCAGCATCAATTTGTAAGGGTTATAGTTTTCCAAATCCCTATGTCCTCCTTTGAAAACTATAATTATAAGCTGGGTCTGGGAGTAAGCCAACCGAGGCTGCAGCACTAGCCAGTACAAGCTAGTACTGGATTGGGATGTGAATTTGGTCAGACTTACATTGCTTCATCCATCAGTACACATGAGAGCTGGCGCTGGCTGGTATTCCAGGGTGGCTCCCACACTAGGCTGATGCACTCACTAATACAGAAGAGACAATGGAGTTGGGTGCTGTCTGGAGCAGTGCACTGCACCCTTTGGGGCATGAGAGTACCTGGACTGGGAATGGCCAAATGTGGGCCACCCTTGAATCTTGCGACTGTCTTAGATGTACAGGATTCCTGATGTTGGATTACATTCCATAGACATGTGGTCTGGGCTAGAAACACATGTTGTAGGACTAGGCCAATCCATTGCTAACTTCTATGCAAGCATGAGCAACATACACAAACACACAACAAAGACAAGATAGACAGCTCCTCTAACTCAACAAAAAAGTCAAGTACTTCTGCAAAGAATGAAAAGAAAAGAAAGTGGAAAAGCACTTGAGGCCAAGTTATGGTGCAGGCACCTAAGTCAGTGGACATTCTGAGGTGGATATGGAGAGCTGACAATCCTAGAATTTATGCAAAGAGGACAATGAAGAGCTTATGTGAATATGACTATGATACAACTACCCAGCACGCTTAGGGATACAGCCTGGAAGTCAGTCCCCTTTGGTCCTGTATCAATCTCACCTGCTTACTATTCAAATAACACCCCCAGGACATTTCCCCCCTGCTCAGGTCCCTAATACAGCATCACAGGATCACCCTGTCTCCTTTCACTGATGTAGCTAGCTACAAGGAGAGGCTCACCCTCTTCACACATGTTTACACTACCCACCAACACAGGAGGGAAGGTGGACACCATTCTCTCACCAGCCACCAAACTTGATCCCCCTCAAACCCAATCAGTGGTCAACAATAGTCACCTTTCGAATAAACATTAAGAAATTAAATTTTAAAAGATTTAATCAGTTGAGTTTTGTTCCATGCACTTATTTGCCATTTGCACGGGTTATTTAGAAAACGATCTGATCAAATTGTTGACCTGTTGTTGACATTAGGTTGTCTTTCATGATTAAATTATAGGGATTCCTTTTCATTACTTTAAGGTTTGTGACTACCCTAAATTTTTATTTTAAAGTTTTAAACTCCAAGGAGATGAATGACATTAACAGGTGAAGCATTTGGAAAATGATTAAATCACAAAGTCTTTCCTCATGCTTTTGATGAGGGCACTTGTAAAAGAGATTGCAGAAAGTGATCTCATTCATTTCACCATTTTTGATACAGTAAAATGCACCCTTTAACAGTAAGAAGTAGGGTCTTCACCACTCATCAACTATGGTCTCAGAAGTCCCAACTTTTGGAACAATAAATTGCTATTACAAGCCTTCTAGCTTATAGTGTTTTGCTATGGCAATTGAAAGATATTAAGATATTCATTATATATTCTGAATACTTCCTATCATATAAATAGCTTGCAAATATGGCTTCTTCCATTTTAGTAAGTTATGGGCTTTTTTGAGATGTATGTGCGGGAACTGGCTAAGTGGTGGTTCATGGTAATTCTCCACGTGCAATGCCAACAAACAACTCATATTGATACTGAATCATGCCCTGGTTGTTCCATTTCCCACCCAGCTCCCTGTTTTTGGCCTGGGAAAGCAGTGGAGGATGACCCAAAGTCTTGGGAACCTGCACCCACATGTGAGTCTTAGAAGAAGCTCCTGGCTTCAGATGGGCTCAGCTCTGCATGTTGTGCTTCTTTGGAGAATGAACCGTAGAATGCCAGAGGATGGAAGATCTTTATCTTTCTTCTCTCTGTAAATATACCTTTTAGATAAATATGTGTGCAAATCTGTATTCGGTGGTTCATTATTTGAAAGGGAGAGAGAGAGAGAATGAGAAAGAGACCTGGTTCAATCCTCAAAGGGCTCCAACAGCCAGGGCTTAGCCAGGTCAATGGCAGGAATTAGAAACTCCATCCAGGTCTCCGTTACAGGTATAAGGAATCCAAGTACTTGGATCATCTTCCCCTGCCTTATTAGGTGCATTTGCTGGGAACTGCTCAGGAAATAGAGCAGCCAGGACTGGGACTGGAACTGATATGGGATACCAATGCTTTGGGTAGATGTGACTTAACTCATTGCATCACCAACCTCTTACTTGCTAAAGTGCAAGGTGAGGAAATGAAATGTTAGCTCCTGCACTGTTTTACTGAGGACCTTCATGACAGGTCAAATATATGCAAATGCACACACTCACACAGTTATTTCAAAATGGCTTTGGAGAAATATTTATCATCATGGTTCCTTCTTAGCTGGGAAATGGGGATTTATAAGTGGGTAAGCAGAGTGTTCTGATGATTTATGAACAGTATTTATCTGCTTTCTTCCATGCCCCCTAATTTCTGTATTCCAAAACTCTAAAGAATTTGATCCTGTCAGCTTTCTCCAGGTAAATAGTTACTTTGCTGGAAGTAACAATGTTCTCCTCTCTCTGCAATTCCCAACAAGTTTTATATCTATATCATATATATCATATTTATCTCCTTATATGATAAAATACACCTGGTGTAAATATGATACAGATTCCCCTATATATCATATATAAATATAAATAAATAAATATATATATATATATATATATATATAGAGAGAGAGAGAGAGAGAGAGAGAGAGAGAGAGACCGAGAGAGCAGTAAATATATACAAGACTTTCATCTCACTATCTCTTTTGGGAAGGTGCTTTCATTATGGATGCAACTCTTGGCTTTCAGGATTTTTTTTCCACTGCATATTTTATTGCTGTCTCTCCCCTGTTTCACAGCTTGCACTTTTCCCTGTGTGTTGACATGTCCTTCATTCCCTATGGTAGCCCTTAGCCTCTCATTTTCTTTGAGTTTGTGTAATTTTATTATGAGGTGCACGGATACAGTTTTATTAAGTTTTCTTTTTCTTGGGTTCAATAAATTATTCTATAGATCTTTTCCAAAAACACTTGAAAAAAATGATTGCCATTACATCAAATGCAGACCCTCTGAATGCTGTTTTCTCACAACTTGTATATTTTTAACTCTGTATTTTGCTTGATTTTTTTTTTTTGTTGCTATTGAAACAATTAGCCTGGAATGAATCAATTGCTAGGGCTAATATTCTTCATTATTAAGGAAAGCACATTTATTTATTATATCCCATGAGTCATGAGGTTTTCTAATAAATCTAATGGACACATTATTCCCAATCTATAATAGGTTCAAATTCTGTACATATAGAATGCTTTCAGAGCATGTTCCTTGGTCTTGTTTATTTTCCAGATAATGGGTGCACTATGTGAGCCACCAGGAAACGTAGATGTTTTGCTTCTCAATTAATTTACTATCAACTCATTGACAACTTGAAACTCTAAGAGTCTATTCTTTGAGTCTGTACTTCGATATGCTTATTTAAATGAGCAAACACCAGTAATTAAGCTAAATTTTTTTATTATAAAATTCTTAAGAACCTTTGAGGACTTTTGCTAATGCCTATTGTCTGACCATGATTAAATTTGATTTTTTTAAATTTCTTATAAAGTTTGGCTTTGAAAATATGGGTGCTTTAGATCTCACAGTGCATTTTGGAATTTTCCAAATTACCCAAATAGTAATGTCATTCACCATTCTGTGACAGTTTTCCTTTACCATATGTTATTAAGTGAAATTGGCTTTATCACCTATTCTACTTATTATCATTGTGTACGGTTTTGCTAAGTGAAGTCATTATGTGGACAATAAGTCAAAATTAACTAAACTCTGGAAATTCCATTTACCATCTATCTTGCCACCAGCCACATACAGGTTAATATCACCTTGAAGTCAAACAGTGAACAATGAATAGCAACTACACTTTGAGAATAGTAGGCTTGTTTTATTTGTTTTTTGTTTTGTTTTTTTATCATTTTCCAGTGAATGCTATATTGTTATGAATAAAACATTGCTATATATCATTTTACATTATCATATTGGGTTCTGACATAGTTTTTATCAGAGGAAATGGTGGGGAAAGGGGAAGTTTTATTTGATTTTGGGTTTCCAGATACCTTTAAATTTACTTCTCACTTCTCTGAAATTTCTGCTTTTTCCTTTGAGGATTAAAAACCAGGATAGTAGTTAGGTGGATTGAAAGTCTACAGGTCAATTTAACTCTGTGAGTCACAGAGGAAAGCCAGGCTTAAGTAATTTGTTTGTATTTCCAAAGAATCTGTTCGCTGCCCACCATCAGTAACCATTAACTCTGAAGTGACACAAACCGAGTTACTTCTTATGCACAAGCCATCTGAAAACCCTGCTGTTATTTCTCCCAGTTAATACTGAAGACTAATTCAATATCTAGATCACTAGATATCTAGATCACTAAATTTTGGTGACTTAAAAATTCTTATGACTAACTTTTAAAGTAATGACAGAGCACATTCCATGTATTGCTCATTTCATTATTATTATTATTATCACCACCATTATTATTGTTGTTGTTGTTTTAATGTTAAATGCACCTCCAGCAGCACAGTGAGACATATCATTGCAATTAAATTACTGTCCTAATTGTGATTACTTTCTTCATACTGACTTCTGAATGTGAAGCAAAACAAACAGAAAAAAAAAAAAAAAACCCTGCCATCAGTAAACTTCCTAGGGCTTACCCAACTGACTCCTAACAGTAAAAAATAAAAAGAAAAGGTTATCTCACCAGCTTTGAAGTGCATACAAAGGAAAAAAAAAACAAATAAAGCAAAAACTTTGACAAGTTAATGTGTGGCAATGCTATAGTACTCTGTAATTTTAAGTTTGTTTAGTAGAGTCTCTACTCTTGATTAGAAAGAGAACTCCCAATGAGACTTTTAAGTGTAAATTGACAATATAATGTTAGGTTTTCTACCATTGTCTATACCTACAATGCCATTTGGTAGTTAAATAGCAGAATGTTGGACCTGTAACAGTTGCTGAAGGACAACAGTATTGCAATAATGTGGGGGAAAATAGTGGTGGGAGAAATGGGGTGGGATGAAGGGTAATTGAAGGAGAATTCCTAGACCTACAAAACCATTTTATAGAAAATAATAAAAACAAAAAATTATATGTATCATTTATATTTCTGCTATGAATTATTTCTGTCTTTATTTATAAGAGTGCTTCTTTGGAAGCATGGCTTGTACATATAAATTTAAAACACAGCTACTTGATATAAAAATTAAAACTCCTCAGAAGCATGGAAAGATAAATTATATTTTCCTTTTTTTAACCGTATGCTAGTTTAAATATTTCCTAACTGCGTTGTACACATATGTTCAAGTTGAGATGACATATATAATATTTTATGCAACCTTTTGTTTTGAGAGCAATTTTCAAGTTAATATTTTTTAGAGTTTTAGAGTTATTCAATATTTTAACTACACATATAATTTAATATTTCTTATGAATAGAAATTTAAGATTTTGCCTAGGTTTTTCTAATATTAACTGCTACAGTACACATTTTCAGTTTCAAATTTTTACATTATACATTATTAAAAAAACAACAGCTGTTAAATAACATCATCATATTTTTATCACACTTTACAAAACTAACTTTAGATAACATTTCCTCCAGACTGGGACAGCCCTTTGGCATCTATTTCTCAACACTAACTCACATTTTATAATGACAATTCATATTTTATATTTCCAAGAATTTAATGGTGAATGAAGTCAATTGTCTCACGAGCTATAATACCTTAATAAATTATTTTGTCTATGTTAATTTTAAAGGTTTTTTTGTTTTTTATTTATTAATAGAATTAAGATAGTAGCTCTTTTTCTGATTACATATGGGAAAATTTTTAATTTTTTCCTGTCAATCTTATCCCTAATTATTATGTAGAATGGTATCTGTAAATTGAGTCAGATAGATTGTATTGTTTTGTACAATACTGCATCCTGTAAGGTTCTTTGTCTAACAAGAAGCCACATACATATATTTGGTCTTCAAAAACTTGATGGAAATTTTGCATTACCTCTTAATTCCATTTTTCCTGTGAAATTTTTGAAGTCCCTTCATATCAGCACAGTTGCAGCTTTCTGTTTTTTTTTTTTTTTTACTATATATGTATGCATAACCATGCATGTTTCTGTGTGAAAAAAAAGTTTTTTGTTTTGTTTTCTTATGTGGTTTATTTCATCTATCATAATAATCACAAATGTTCAGGATTTTATTCCTTTGCATGAAGGTTTATAGCATATTTCTAGACCAATTTTGTATCTTTATGTTATGCTAGTGCTGCAGCAAGCACATGAGTGCAGGTATTGCTTTAACATACTGGCCTCATTGGATTGGGATTATAGGTCAAGATGTGGAACAGGGGAAACTTAGATTTTTACTCTTGTTTAGTATTTCAGGAAACCTAAATGTTATTTTTCATAAGGACTATATTAATTTGCATTCACACCAACATTTATTTGTCTTTCATTTTCTCCACAACCTCAATAAAATTTGCTCTGCTTATTTCTTGTCTTTTTGTTAATACCTATCACAACTGAGTGAGATAATATCTCATTGTGATTTTTGTTCTGGTTTGGTTTTCTTGATGGTTAGCAATACTCAGCACTGATCATTTGTATTCAACTTTTTGTGGCCACTTCTATTTTTCTTATTTCCCTCTCTCTCTCTTTGGAAAATGTCTCTTCAAAATATTTATTCATTTTTAGGTGTATTGTTGTGCTTTTTTGTTCTTAACCCTGCTGTATGATTTCAGATATTTGTCCTTTGTAAGATCTATGATTTAGAGGCCAGCAAAGTGGCATATCGGATTATTTCTGCCGTCAGTAGTACCCCATCTCTTGTGGGCATTGGTTTGAGTCTGGCTGTTCTACTCCTGATGCAGCTCCCTGCTTGTGGCTGGGGAGTGCAACAAAGAATAACTCAAGTGCTTGGGTCTTGAATACACAAGAAAGACTCAGAAGAAGTTCCTGGCTCCTAGCTTTGCACCAATCTCGCTCTGGCCACTGTAGCCATTTGTGGAGTGAATCAGTGGATGGAAGACTTTTTTTTCTTCTCTCTCTCTCTCCCCCTCTCTGTAACACTGCCTTTGAAATAAAGATTTTTTTTTAAAAGATGCCTAATTTACAAATGTTTTTTCTGTTTTATTGATTGTATTACTCTCCTGATAGCTTTCTCTGCTTTACAGAAATCTCTAAGTTTGATAAACACTATCTGGCATGTTTTCTTTTATGGTTTTATTCATAAAAAGTGTCACCTGTTGCCATGTTTTGACGTTTTCTCTATGTTGTCTTCTAATAGGTTCATTTTTTGGTTCTTATATCTTTGATCTCTTTTGAGTTGATTTTTATATAGTGAAAGGAAGATGTTTCAAATTTCTGCATATAGAACCCAGGTTTTCTCAGCACCATCTAATTACAAGCTTTTATTATCAGCTTGCAAAGGAGAAATTGGATCTAGGTGTACAAGTTTGTTTCTGAAGTTTGCATTCTGTTCCTATGTGTCTACTCATGCACATACTGTATATTGTTCACATAATGATGCAGTTTTAGCAATGCATTTTTTCAGAATGCATCGCTGTCAAAAAGTCACACATGAGTTGACTTTAAAAGTGGAAAAGTGGAATTAAACATCTACTATGGTGTCAAAATTTCTGAAATCAATATTTAGTGTTTCATAACACATTTTAAACACTTCTCTCATATAGTTAGTTTTTTCTAGGTTACCCAAAAATGTGTTGAAACTCAATGACTAGAATTGTTCCATTTAGAAGATTCCAACTGGGACCACTTCACTAACATTACCTTGAGTCCTCCGTGCTCTTGCTGCCTCATGAGGAACTAAGACATATGCTTTCCCAGGACAGTGACGTTTGGCAAGAATGTCACCCTTGGTGGGAATTAATGGCTTAACTCTATACCTAAACTAAAAAGGATGTTTAGAAAAAAAAATAAACAGCTATACACTCAAACATTACTTAATGATTTTATATGTCTGGTAGATGGGTTGTTAAGTAATTCTATCATTGTATAGATACCACAAAGTATATTTATAAAAACTAGAATAATGATAATATCACAAGTAATTTTACTGACCACCTGTGTTGTGTATTGTACATGACTGTGTAAAACCATTAAGTAATCAGAGCAGGAAGGTAACTCAATGTTTAAATATTATTCTACACAAGAAATAGCAATATGGGCCAGAATGATAGTCTAGCAGCTAAATCCTTGCCTTGCATGCACCAGGATACTATATAGGCACCAGTTCATGTCCTGGCTGCTGCACTTCTCATCCGGCTCCCTTTTTGAGTCCTGGGAGAGCAGTCAAGCAAGGTCCAAAGCCTTAACACCCTGAACCCGCATGGGAGACCCACAAGAAAATCCTGGCTCCTGACTTTGGATTGTCACAGCTGCAGCCATTGTGGCCCCTTAGGAAGAGAGGCAGCAGAGGAAAGATCTTGTTTTCTGTGTCTCCTTCTCTCTGTAGACCTGCCTTTCCAATAAAATAAATAAATCTTAAAAAAAAAAAAAGAGTAAAGAAATAGCAACAAAGGACAAGCATTGGCAGGTAAGTCACCATTTCTGCTGCCCACATCCTATATGGCAGGTCCTGGTTGGTGTCCCAGGCTCTCTGCTTCTGACAATCTTGCCATTCGGCACTCTAGCAGGAAGCAAATGGTGACATCCATGTTTGGGTTTCTGCCACACACCTGTGGTGTGGATTGAGTTGTAGATTTTTTGACTCTGATCTGGCTCAACCCTGCCTGAAGTGACTATTACGGGGGAAAAACCATGGGATAGAAAGAAGATATCTTCTCTCTTTGACTCTGTTTCAATCTCTATTTCTTTTTCTCTGTATCTTTTAAATAAAAATGAAAATATACTAAAGGTTGAAGTGGGAATAAAGTAGCAATATTTACCCTACATGTGGCCAACAATATTTATTTTCTTAACTCTAACATAAGTTAAAGACAAACAAAAGATGGAAATATTCATTCAGAGGACTTTAAAAATATAGAAAAACAACAGTAAAGAAATCTCCCATCACCCTAGAATGTGTAAGGAAGACATGTAATATAACCTACCAGGATCATAACTGGTGACTCATAGACAACAGACTCGAATCAGCACTAGACAATAGTAAAACTATAAAGACATATAAGGGGAATTAAGAGTGGTCCTGACAATCGCTTAATAGTAGGTCATATGCACAGAGCGGGGGGGTGGGGACCCCAGAACAGAGCTGGGGGACAGGAGGAGGCTTGCATCCCAACCCTGAAGACTCACGGATTCTCACCAAGGACCATCAGTATGAGCATCAAGGACTACATCCCAACTGCCAAGGAGACCATGGGGAATTGGAGTGCCTTCGGAGGCCAAGAAGTCTAAGGTCACCCACCCCCATTTGGATTTACCACTTGGGATGAAAGAAATCCTAATCCTTCCTCGCAGGATCTAACGGCATCAGAACAACGGCCAGGAGCCCTGAGTGGTCCGCAGAAACAGAAGAACAGTAAACTTCCTCGGGGACTAGGGAGGGGAGCTTTCTCTGGTCCTCCCTTGGTTCCAACTTTGGATCCCCACCCTCTCATCAGGATCGCTCCAGAAACCCCTCAAAACAAACAAACAAACAAACAAACAAACAAAACTCTAGAATAGATAGAGAATAACAAGGAAAGCTTGGAATCAGACAGGAAATGGTCAGCATGGATACACTTATACCTTACTAGGTGGGACACAAAGATTGGTTACTTCTCACTAGGGTATTGAGGATTTCTCTGCACACCCCTCCTAAAAACTGTTCTGCACCTCAATTGTTGACATATGTCTTGTTAGAGTTATAAACCAGTCTAGGCTACCCAGAAACAAAAACAAAAACAAAAACAAAAAAAAAAAAAGAGGGAAAGAGAAAAAAAAAAGCCAAATTCAACAAAATTATGGTTTAACACTATATAATGCTAAATACTGCAATGAAAATAGACACAACACAGCAGAATGGTAATCTAGAGCCATTTTAAGGTGTATAGAATCTGGTCGTGTATAAACTAAAATTGAGATGTCAACGAAGGAGTCACAGGATGTGGTAAAGGACTTGCATTTTTTTTTCTCTTAGCATGTTGGTTACTCAATACTATGTCAATTAATTCCATAACATTATAAATTGTTGCTGATGTTATGTCAGGGCTTTTAATTGATAGGGATGATACTCTGCTGACTCTACTTTCAGACCAGAGATGGTCTCCCCAAGAAGCCATTGAATTTGGACAATGAGATGCTAGACTCTATGCTTGGTATATGCTTGCAATGAAAGAATCTCAACTGATTTTGAACTGTGGTGATGCAGCAACGTGGAGGAATCCACCATGGGGGAGGGTTTGGGGGAGTCCCAGTGCCTATAAAACTGTGTAAAACTGTGTCACATAATGCAATGTAATGAATAAAAAAATATAGAAAACAAATCATTTTTGCAACATCATGGCTGCAATCTAAACTGTGGATTTAAGAGAATGCTTGCTTAGACATCTATGTAATGCCTTTTGTGTAAGAAAATGTTTTTTCTTTTTTTTCAGTGAAATCTTATCACATCCTGTGTGTAATGTAGCCTCTGCTTTCTGTACCTTGGAGTTATAATGCCACATATTCTCCTATTTCTCTTTCTATGTTACTGGTCCCTATTCCATGGGTGGAACACAGAAAGATCACAAGCAGAATCTGTGTTTCTTCTACATGATAATAGGCTGGGTCATCCTTTGTGTGTACTATGGTATAGTTCACCACTGTCCTTCCTTCTCTGTTCACCCTTTGTGACTAATACACGCTCATAACCCATCATCTCTGCATGCCTTTTAACCATTCACCATACATTAATAAACAAATGTTGCAAACTTCTGTGTTTAGAATAGCAAAATAACAAAAATGGAGCATTTCAGAATTAGGATCAAGAAATTGGTATGGTCGTTAAAACAATGTTTGGAAAACCTTGATCCAGTATCAGAGTTCCTGGTGTTAGTCCCGCTCCTGTTTTCTATGTAGCAGCCTGTTGATGCACACGATGGGACATAACAGGTGATAATCCAAATGTGTGTCCCTGCCACTCATGTGAGAAAACAGGACTTACGTTCAGGTTCCTGACATTGGCTTGATCCCGATTTGATGTTACATGTATCTGGGGAGTGAAACACTAGCCAGAAGATTCATTTCCTTTCAACACCCCCCTCCCACCACCTCTCGCTCAGTCATTTAGGTAAAGTGAAAATAAGTAGGTAGTTAAAAAAATAGAAAGAGAATCCAAATGCGTTCACACAGAAACAAAATGAAGAGAAATCTTCAGGGTTTGTTCACATCTATATGTCATGCCACACTTTTCCCGGCACCAGGCATATGATTCAGGGTTTAAGGTAGAATGCTTACTATTATGGGGACTCTTGGTTTCCTACTTTGTACTTCTGTACTCACTTGTTTACTCTTTAAGTTGAAGATACGGGTGGAAACAACCTGGTAGGCTACATGAAGACAACATGAGATAACTTTCTAACACTGATTAAGTAATGAACAAAGAGAACCTAATATTATCTTCTCAAATAATCCTAGTAGTCACAAGGCCCAAGACATCTACTTTCTGTAATTTGTTGCTGATTTCCTGAAGAACACGAATCTCTTTCATATTTTTTCTGAAATAACATCTCTTTATATTTTTATATATAATAACCTCAATTTTCCCTTCCCCTTTATCCCCAAAGCCTCTGCCTTGGTTTAGAATTTCATCATCTCTCATTTATGCAATTTCAGAAGCCTAGTAACCTGTCTCCCTGGCAACAGTTTCCACTCTACTCACTGCCTAAGGACTGATTTTCTTGCCTTCCTCTCTATTGCCTCCCATTTTCTATCTCCCTGATCAAATGAATGTCAATGCCACACACACAATGCAAGTTATCATATTGTTTGTGTGCCTGACCAGACCTTTTTTGCATATGAATTATGTTTTTTGAGTAGTTGAAGTGATAGCTGTATATAATTTATGTTCTGATTTTCACCTAACAGTTATTTCACAAGCACTTTCCAGACTGCTAGAAAGCTCTAATAATTATTTTTTCTAGGCAGCATGAGGCTGTTTGAAGAAAAAGACCATTATTCAAGTAATTATTATACACTGTTATTACAAATTCAGGTCACTTTCAATTTTTCAGGGTTGTTTTAAATGATGTTATTTTGAAGACGTGAGTGTATATTTCCTAGTTGATCATTTTTTCACCAATTTCATCATAAAACCAATTTTATGGGGTAGTATCAATGGGGCAAAGGGCAAAAATACTTTTTACAACATTTTAATATAATGCCATCTGATTTCCAAATATAATGGCTCATTCCCCATTGACCCTTGTATATCATTGCATCATTTTGCAATAGACATAAAATTGCATGCTATCATTTAACCTAATGCTCCATTTAAGGAATGAAGAATTTCCCAATTGTATGATCATAAATTTGAACCTTTGCTTTAATTTAATGATTAACAAAATTCAAATTAGTCCCATTTTCCATTATGTGCACAATTGTGTGTCTATCACTTGATTATTATTTACTGTGATGGTACAAACACATTAGAATGCGCAGAGTAGTACATCTCTGTCATATTTCTTGCAAATTGTCTATTTTTTATTTCTTTCCTTACAAATGAGGTAGTCCTCACTGCCATTGCTAATATCAGATGTCTATGTTCTTTTCCTTGTCATATCTTCCTTAAAATTTAAATTTAATATTTACGTATATCTAGATAGGTATACCTATAGACATGGGTATAGATATATGGAAAAAGGAGAACAGAGGCAGGCTCATGAGTTCTGGGTTGAATATTCTTTTATTTTGAAGCTTATATGCGTTCTCTAGTGAATGTCCTAAGACAGACCTGATGCCTGCAAATGGTTGCTGTAAAAATCCATGAGGAAATGGCTTGCCTTCCGGGGTGCAATAAATGTAATGTCTAGATTTTATTTTCTCTTTAGTGTACTTTCTTTTTTTCTCTAATTACGTGTGTGTAACACTGAAATTCATTTGATCAAGAAGATGAAAGAATGGGAGGGAATAAGAGGAGGGAGAAGGAAATCAGTCCGTAGGCAATGAGGAGAACAGAAACGGTTGGCAGGGTATGAGCTACGAGTTCCACCTAAGTGTGCTGAGATGGATCTTGTAATGTGATATCTTCTTAAATGAATTAGTATGTCCTTAACAGTGTGAATGCCTAGAGGACAGACAGGGTGTTTTATTTATATTTATTTCCCAATCGTTTATGGCTCAAAGAACGACACTTAAAATTTATATTGAATGAAGGGACAGAATTCACGCTGTGGGGTAAGGTGATTTCAGACAGTAAATGACCATGGTGGTGGCATTTCTAAATAAGGACAGAAAATTGTGCCTTCAAATGTGCTCTTACGTCCTTAGGGTGGGATGTTAAGCAGAGAAATGCAGTTTTGATTAAAAAAAAGAAAAGGTGCCTAGGGACTTCTGAGTTATAAGACAATCAGTTGGAGGAAATAAGCTATAGGAAACAAAATCCTATTGAAGCAGCCCTGCTGATTTTAGAAATATTAACTCTGCTCACCTCTCCTTGTATCTGGAAGAAAGAAGTCATCTGGGTCCTGGACAGGCTTCCACAGAGGATCTGTGTGTTAAGCCAGAAAGAACTGGAGCATTTTGTCTTTGTCAGTATGACAATCTTATGCATGACTTATTCAATTTATTTCAAAATGTTTCACATTTGAGGGATGCCATTATAAACTGTGTTTTAATCTTTTTATTTCTATTAATAATATGTAGAAATGTAAGTGACCTTAGGTTCCCAATTTTGAGGTAGTGGTATGTTTACTGACAGTTCCATGACTTAAGACAGAGGGGACTTTACTATACTTGATTCAGTTTCTCCGTAACATCGTTCAGTACTGTCTTGCAGCATTACAGACAGGATATTGACATTGATGCAATCATGATGAATAGCCTTTCCAATAATATAGCTGTTTGTACTATTTTCATTTTATAACCATGCTTACTTCCCTACTTGTCCAATCTAATCCTTAATCGTTAGCCACCACAAATCTGTTCTTCGTTTCTCTCTGTCTCCCTCTCTCTCTATATATCTATATATAGATATAGACATAGAGATAGAGATATAATATATAATTTCAGGACTTTTATCAAGAGAATAATATAAGATTATGGAGTTGACTATTTTATTCAAAAATAAACCTCTAGAGCTCCATGCAGATTATTATAGCAATAGTTGATTTCTTTTCTTTCCCAGGTAATAATCAATGGAAGAATACAATTTGTTCAATCAGGAAGCAGTTGCGAATTATCTGGGTTGTTTCTAGCTATTAATTTGTTATGCATGAAAAATGCTATAAATATTTATTGATATATTTTGTGTGTATACTCAAATTTTCATTTCTTAATGATTTATGCCCAAGTGTGCAATTCCTGGGTAATGTAAAAATTATACATTTAGAGTCTCAGCAAACTGCCTGTTGTTCATATTGCCTATACATAATGTTTTGAATTTCTATCAACATGTGTAAATAATCTTGTTTTCTCTATGCACTATCAAGCATTCTGAGTTGCCATTATTATATTTCTCTGTGTGGTTATTACATGTGTGTCATGATTTGTATTTTTAACTTACATTTTCCCATGAAGAATGATGGTGATTACCTTTTTCATATTTATTTGCCCTTGATACTCATAGATCTTTGAGAAGAAAATCTTAAGTTTCTTGTCTAAGAACACACGGCATTGGAAACACAAAAGCAAAGATTTGAATGGTAAGCAGAAAAGAGTATGTTTGGGATTGCCAATTCATTAGTGAGAGAATCTCCTTATCAGGCTCCAGAACGACAAGGGAACATAGATTTATATGGCTTGCTTCTAAGGAATTGAGCCATATTCAGCAAATTTGGGAAAATTCCCAGAAAACATTATGCATATTAAAAAAAGCAGGAGTGCATGTTTGCTAAGTTATCATATTCATTGCATGCATCCAGAGTAGAAATATTCAACATTATAACGAAGGGTTTGGGGGCTGTTTTGTCCAAAAAGTGAAGGTGAGGGTACAGCTGTTGCAGCAAACTGTTCTGATCCGCCACAGCTGGATTGGGACTTGCAAGCTTTGTAATGAAAAGTGTTAACTGTTAAGCCTTTCCCTGATTCAGTCAGATGCCTCCAATTTATGCAAGAACATCTGGTTATTTTCAATGTAGCTTCAGTCAAGGCTAGGTTATATTTCCCCAAGAGAGGGACTGTGTCAAAATCACTTCCAGGGATTTTGTCCATTTTTCTTAGCTTTTTGTTTTTGTTAATCAGATATGTGGACTAAAATCCTTTTCTTCACTATAATGTTTGTCCGTATTTCCAAACATGGTCCTTTACAGAATCAATACTAATAATGTTACCAATAATAATTTGAATAGGTACAATTCACTAACTTTAATTTTTTTTTCTTTTGGACTAGGAACGTTCTTCTTTTCAATTGTAGATCATGAAAATATTGTTATGTTTCCTGAAATTTTACATTGATATTTCACCAGAAACTGCATGAAATATTTTGAGATGATTTACATGTAATCTCAGAGCGTAACATAAAAGTTCATTTTTTCGGGCCCGGCGCGGTGGTGCAAGTGGTTAAGTCCTCGCCTTGCACACGCCCAGGATCCCATATGGGCGTCGGTTCTAATCCCGGCAGCCCCGCTTCCCTTCCAGCTCCCTGCCTGTGGCCCGGGAAAGCAGTTGAGGACCGCCCAAAGCTTTGGGACCCTGCACCCGCGTGGGAGACCCGGAAGAGGCTCCCGGCTTCAGATCGGCATAGCATCGGCCCGTTGCGCTCACTTGGGGAGTGAATCATTGGATGGAAGATCTTCCTCTCTGTCTCTCCTCCTCTCTGTATATCCGCCTTTCCAATAAAATATAATAAAAATAAATCTTTAAAAAAAAAGTTCATTTTTTCATTGCAACATGTTAGATTACTTTCATAATACTCATTGAAAAGACTTTCATTTCCTCTATTTGATTGTTTCCGATTCTATTTTTAAATTGAGCAAAGAAGGGCAGACATTCATGTTAATGGCATAAAAAAGGGAAAACATGTTTATAATTCAGCATTAAATAATAGGACATCTACACAAATTTTATATTATCTTCCACATTAAAGACAAAATATCAATGTTTGTCTGCGTCTGGCTTATTTCACTTTGTATATGATGGAATTGGAGGTCCAAATTTTCTGTTCCAAATGTTAGGATTTTATTCTTTTTCTGGCTGAGTAATATTCCATCATACATATTATATTTTTCTTAAAACTTCATCGGTTGATAGGCACATTAATTGATTCCTTATTTTTACTATTGTGAATTGAGCTGCTATTTTTTTCTCTTGTACTCTTTTTTTATTGCATTTCATTTTATAACATCGTTTCATAGGCTCTGATGTTCTCCCATCCTTTCCTCTGGTCCTTCCCCCATGGTGAATTGCACCACCTTATTGCAGTATTACAGTTCAAATCCAGTCTTGTTTCTTTCATTGCAAGCATGTGCCATGCATAGAGTCCAGCATCTTATTGTCCAGCTGAATTCAACAGTTTCTTGGGGAGACCAACTCTGGTCTGAAGGCATAGCTGGCAGAATATCGTTCTGACCAATTAAAAGCCATAACATAACATCAACAACAGTTTCCAACATTACGGGGTTAATTGACATTGTATTGAGTGACTGACATGTTAGAAAATGCAGGATCTTAACCACATCCTGTGACTGCTTCATTAACATTTCAGTTTTAGTTTGTATACTACTGGCTTCTATCTACCTTAAACTGGCTATAGGATACTATTCAGCTGTCTCGTGTCTATTTTCATTTTAGTAGTTAGCAGTTTATTGTGTTGAAGCATAATTTTTACTGAACTTGGCAGATTTTAGGATAGTCTAAACTGGCTTATAGCTTTAACAAGGCATATCTTACCAGCTGAGGCACAGAACACTGTTCGGAAGGGTGTGCAGAGAAATCCTCCATGCCCTATTTAGGAGTAATTAAAAATTAGGGTGCTGTTATCTCTTTTGTACACTTATTTCACTACTTCTTGATACATTATGAGAAGCAGGACAGTTGGAGCAACAGTGATCAATGATGTCTCTACTCGTTTGACAGTCTCATATACTATTTTTTTGAGCTATAACTTGCATTGTATAAAATGAGGAAAATGTAGAATGTGCTAAGATGTATGAAGTTACGAAACTTCCTTTCTAGAACCACAGCATTTTCATTACTTCCCAACTGATCCATGCATCCACTAATAGTCTACTAAATTCACTTTTGCACCAACAACCCTAAAGTTTGCCTTTTACAGATATTCTGCATGAATAACATCATACAACATGAATTTGTTGGCCTTGTGTGTTCAGTTAGCATAATGTTTTAAAGATTTATTCACATTACTGCCTGAATTCTTGGCAGAAATGATTTGTGAAATTATATCATACAACATTTTTTAGGCTTTAGTCACTTGGAAAGCACTTAGCTTGTTTATATCTTTTGGCGACTGCTACCATGAGCATTTGTATACTTTTGCTTCAGTGCATGTTTCAAATTTTTTGCATGTAAACCAGATTATATTTAAGGTCATTTTCCTGTTAAATCATAATGATCTTGAAATTTACTCCCCTGATTTCTAATGATATTGATCAGTTTTTGAGTATTAACCATTTTTATATTTTTGAAATATCTTTATTAAAAGCCTTTGTTTTACAAAGTTATTTTCCTTTTTAATTTTGAGGATTTAAATTCTTTATATGGTTCTATTGGGTTCTTACATAACATATCAATTAGCAATAATGTGCAGTTCTTATTATTGTCTTTTGCTTTTGAAAAGTGTACCTTAAATCATAGCTTTTGGTTTTAACAAAATGAAATTTTTCCTTTTTTTTTTTTTTGGTCCCTTGTACATTTGGAATTGTGTATGTAACCTGTTACTACACGTGATTACACACAAGAAAAGAACAGAAAAATTAATTTTTTTTCTTCTAAGGGATTGCTTGTATGTGTATTTATGTGAATGTGTGTTCTGTTTATTCTTTGTTTTATTTTAGAGTGTTACACTTGATTTCTTATTTGAAAGACAGAGGTAATGACAAAAGAGCCATTATTAGAGGTATCTTCTATGTGCTAGCTCACTTCTGAAGTGTTTGCAATAGTCAGTACTGGACCATGGGCAAGCCAGTGGGGAGCAAAAGACAGATGGGCAATGTGCTATCATTCACTGTTAAATTTGCAAATGGCCACAGTGGCCCTTGCTGAGCCAGACTGAAGCCAGCAACTATAAATTCAACTGGGTGAAAGTCAAAACCAGGAACACACAACCCCATTTGATTCTTCATTGGGAGTGACGGGAACCAAACCACTTGAACCATTGAATGCTGTTTCCCAGTGTCCATATAAGCAAGAAGTTGAGATTCTGATTGGAGCTGGGGTTCAAATCGAGGGCACTGCACAAGAGATATGGACATCTTATTAAACAGTTAACCACCAGGCCAAATAACAGCCCCATAACTCTTAATGGCTTTATGAAATATTTTATTTGAAAAACAAAGTTACACAGAGACACACAGAAAGAGATTTTCCAGTCACTGGTTTACTTCCCAAATAGCTGCAATAGTTTGGGTTAGGCCAGCCGATGCCAGGGTCCAAGGAGCTTCTTTCAGATCTCCCACATGGCTCGGGGGCCCAAGGAAGGAGTTCATTTGCAAGTGGAGTAGTGGGAAACAAAACTGGCCCTTATATGGGAAACGGCTTTCATGGACATGCTACAGAACGAGCATTATAGTTCTATTTTTTTTATCTTAATTTATTTTATTGATATAAGGTGGGCAAATTTCATGTATTTCATAATAAAGATTTAGGAACTCAATATCCTTCCCACCCTGCCCACTGTCCAGATCTCATTCTGCACCCATCCCTTTTCCTTCCTTCTTTGTTCCTTCCTGCCTTTTTGCCTCTCTCTCTCTCTCTTTCTCTCTCTCTCTCTGTGTCTCTTTCCCTCTCTTTTCAATTTTTATACTGAAATACTTTCATTTCACTTTGCAATCACTGGCTTAACACTCCATTAAGTCAAGATTTCAACACATAGAAAATAGGAAAAAAGATTAAGAAAAAAATCCCCTACCATTACTCACGAGTATTAACATTGATTATAAACAATAATAAAATCTCAAAATGGTAATCTTATTCTTATAGATTGGATTTTTTTGTATTTTATATATTAGTTATGACAGAACAGGGAAAACACATGATTTTTTTCTTTTGGGAACTGGCCTATTTCTCTAACAGTAATGACCCAGCCATCCCATTCCTGGAAATGAAACAAAATGAAATTAGCATAAAAGAGTTATTTTGTACATCCATGACTATTGAAGTGCAACTCAAAATAACTAAGATATAGAATCAACTCATATGCCCATCAATAGATGACTGGAGAAATAAAATGTGTATATATACACACACAGTATAGATATGTAAGTGCACACTGTGGAATACTACTCAGCCACAAAAAATGAAATCAAATCTTTTGCCTCAAAATAGGTGTAACTAGACACGATTGTTTTTAATCCTCATAATATTCTTGTGTATATGAAAAGTTGCTAGATTTGTGTTGCCTTCAATATTTTTTCCTTTGGTATTTCAGAATATCTATCTATCATGTATTTTTTGAGGGAGAGGGAGAAAATTCTTACATCCATTGTCTCACTCATCAAATGACTGCAACATCCAGAACTGAGTGAAGACAAGCCAAGAACACATATGTGGCAGCAACCCAGGTGCTTGTGTCGTCATCACTGACTCCGAGAGCGTGCATCAGATTTAAACTGGACTCAGAAGCAAGACAGGAATTAAATTCGGCACAGTGATTTCGGATACAGGCATCCCACGTGGAGTCTTAAAAATTGTGCTTAATGCCTGCTGCTTGTTATTGGCTTTGACAATGCAATGGTAACACATCTGGATATAACTGAGTTCACCCTATCAGGAATTCACTGCATTTGACATCCTGATATTTTTCATCAAATTGGGACTATTACTACTCTAAGTATATATATTTCTACTTTGTGCTCTGGTCACCCATTTAAAATATGTTGATGAACTTGGTGAGAATCTACTGATATGCAAATACCTTATCTGCATGGTTTTTTTTCTTTTCAATTTTTAAGACTGGATATTTTTATCTTTTGAGTATTTTAAAAGCTTAAATCTGTTTTTGAACAACTAGCATATTTTTTCTGCAAAATAGGCCCTACTATTTCCTGCATTTTGTGCCACTTTGCTGATATTATTTACTTTATTAGACATTGCTCTCGTATTTTATTTTCCAAACGTGATTTTCTTCATTTCTTTGAATAAGTCCACATATAAACAGTTGACATAAAGTCTTTGCTTACTAAGCTCATCTTATTGGAAACTTCTCAGATTTGCTTTGTATGGCCTTTTTATAAATAATCAATGTCATTGTGTATATTTGGATGTCTCTGAATTATTAAAACTGGTTTTATAAAAACATACATGGGTCAAATTAATTCTCTGTCTTGCAAAGAGTCTGGTGTTACTAATTTTTGTTGACCTTTAGTGATTTTTTTTAACTGATTTGGCAAGTCTTGCTTGTTGGGCACTGAAGTGCCTACATGATTTTATTAACAAGTATTCAAATTAACCAATATCCTCCAATGATTTTATGCTCGTGTGATATTTTTTCTGTCCAAACTACCTAATATAGTGAATTCACACTTGCTTTTCAAGTATTGAACTATGCTTCTAGACCTGTCATAAAGTTCTCTTAATGATGATGTATAATTTTTGTATTGTTTGTTGAATTATATTGTATAATATTTTTGAGTATTCACATCATGTTATAATGATTTGAAATGTCCTTTTGCTTCTTGCTGCTATTTTTAACTAGCAATGCCTAAGTCTGGTTTTGATATCACTGCAATGCCAACTAGAGCATGTCTAATCTTGGAAATATTGTAAAGTTGTTGCTACATCGAATGTATATGTTTGGCAGAATTATCCAATTCTAGCAATTAGAAATAACTATTGGATCCTGGGAAATTTCTTTGGAGGGAGTTTTATACTATCATATTTTAGATGCCTTTATTTATTTGAAAGGCAGAGAGAGAGAGCAAAGGTGTGAGCATTTTTGAAAGTGAGTATGTCTCTCCAGTGGTTATACATGCTGCATATACATGCTGCATATACCTGCAACACCTGGGAGCACCAGTCCAAACATGGGAGTCACACCCTGATTCTGGATCTCCTACATGAGTTTCAGAGAATTAACCACTTGAACTGTGACCTGCCATTTCACAGGATGTGCATTAGCTGGCAATGGGAATCAGGAACAGGTCCAGGATTCAAACCCAGGTATTCTGTAGAACATGAAGGAGTCACACGCAGGATCCTAATCTCTATGCCATACACCTGCTCCAAGAGTTTGTGGTTTTTGATATAGCCTCTGTTAGTAGTTCAATGGCTATTAAAGTTATTATATATTATATTATTATATAAACATATATAATATTATATATATATATTTGATGAGTGGTTTGTGTTTTCTGTCTATGGGATTATTGTGTTTCACATAAGTTGACAAACTTACGTAGACTTTTTTGGTGGTATTAACTTATTTTGTCTGCAGGCTCTATCATAATTCTATCAGTCTCTTATTTATGTGTGCCCCAACATTGTTAGTACAATGTCAGACAGTCCAGCATCCCATTGTCTACACATGTCCAACAGTTTAATTGGAAATCCATCTTTCTTTTGGAAGCAGGATGCATGTTCCATTATTCCCCCACATCTGTATATAATAGACCCCAGTACTCCATCACTATACATTTCCACAATTGAGAAGCCACGAAACAAGTTCAACAGTAGAATTTTGTTGGTTGCTATAATTATTTACCAAATATAGTGAGATTTTCTTCTTACTAGTTAAATAAAGTTATGAATTTCCTTTACTGACACTCATTTAAAACATAATGTTATTAATTCCCTCTGTATAGTTGCTGACACTGTGGCTCAACAGACTAATCTTCAGCCTGCACTGCTGGCATCTCATGAGATTGCCAGTTCATATTTGGGCTACTCCATTTCCTGTTCAGCTCCGTGTTTATGGATTGAGAAAGCAGCAGAGGATAACTTAAGTTCTTGCATCCCTGAAACCATGTGAGAAACCTGGAAGAACCTGCTAGTTCCTGGCTTGGACTGGCTTCACTTTAGCCATAGCACCATTTGGGGATTGAATCAGTTTGATGAAAGATCTCTCTGTCTGTGTCTCTCATTCTCTCTTTAAATTTGAATTTCAAATAAAAATAACTAAATCTTTAAATAACTAAATCTTTAACGTAATTAATTAATTGAAGCCCTACTATCTACATTAGTAACTCAACAGCCAAGATTCAAGAGATTAAATGGGAAAATGAACACCCATTATATTTACTGATATTTTGTAGTGATATTTCTTTCTTCCTGATGTCCCAAAATTATTTCATGATTCCTTCCCTTCCTGTAGAGAACTTTCTTTAGTCACACTTTGATTATACATCTGTTGGTAACAAATTATCTTGGCTTTTCTTCATCTGAAATTGTCTTTCTACTTTCATTCCTAAAATATGTTGTCACCCTATGTAAGATTCTAGAGTGTCACTGTGTTCTCTTCAGAACATGAAAATTGCTGTGCCACTTCCCTCTGGCCCCCACGGCTTCTGATGAGAATTCCACTGTTTTTGAAATTGCTTTTCCCCTGCAGGTAAGGTGTTGTTTCTTCCCAACTGTTTTCAATAGTTTTTCTTTTTGATTTGCTGTTCTGAAGTTTGGCTCTGCTGTGTATTACAGCCTAATTTGTTAGATTTATTCTGTTTTGGATTCTCTAGGATTCCTGAATAATTATTTGTATGACTTCTGACAAATTGGGGAAATATTTAGTCCTCATTTATTTATTAATAAACTATTTTAACAAAATAAAAGTGAATTTTTATCAATTATTTTTAAAGTAAAATTTCTCTAACTCCTAACATCAGCATTTAATAATGCAACCTAACCAAGACACAGAGACTAGAGATAATACTATGTCTTGCACAGAATATAGTATGTTCAATGTCTACATTTATTTTAATTCTGAATACTCATAATGTTCTCAAGATATACTTAAATATCACTCAGAGTTAAATTTTCACAATTAACAAAAATAATGGCATGTGTGCTAAAACTGACTTTCTACAACATGTATATTATATATACAACTAGTAAATCAAGTACTTTTGTCAAAATATACACCTCTTCTGAAAAGAAAAATAATCATTATTTTAACTCGAAAGTACAGACTGTATTTGCAAAAAATATATATCATAAATAAGTAGCCTGCCATGTTTGCTTTTGTTTAGAATGATCACTGTATAGGTCCACTTCAAAAAATATCCATATGTAAAGGCTGAGAAACATAACTGCAAAGAATGATTTCATATGCAGAGTCAAATCAAAATTACTAGCATGCACTATACTTGCCTTTTACAAAGTTGTTCCGAACAGCTATCTTTCTTCTGTCCTCCCAGAACTCGGGGGTTTTACATTTAGATCTCTCATTATAGTCTCATAGGTCCCTGAGCTCTGTTCATGTATTTCAGTCTTCTTGCTCTCTGTTGTTAACACTGAGTAATTTCTATTGTTTTGTCATCAAGGTCATGGATGATTTACTCTATCCCCTCAATTTTTCTGTTGAACCCATCTTATGAATCTTATGTTTTACATCTTTGTTAAATTCACATATGAATTACCAACACTTTCTGAATATCCCTGCAACATTCATTAGGATGAATGTTGGATCATGAAGCAGGATCATGTCAGTGCTTAAGAAACTGTTTCTGCTCTCCTAATATGTATTGGTTTTATCTTCTAATCTAGATGTAGCAGCTAGAAATTCCAAAGTAATATTGCAAAGAAATTGTAGAAGTGGAACCTATGTCTTACTCCTGAAATTGATATAGTTATAAAATATAAGTGAACGTTTGATTTCACTAGAAGTCTTTGTCAGAAAGAAAACTGAAATGGCTATACATCAACAGGTCATTTTGCACCATCACCTTTCTTTTTTTATTTTTTTCTTCGAACATACATTTTTTTTTTATGTGAAAGGCAAAGTTACAGAGAAAAGGAGAGACATAGAGAGATCTTTTATCCATTGGTTCACTCCCCAAAGGGTCTCAAAATCTGGAGCTGGGCCATTCTGAAGCCAAGAGTCAGTAGCTTCTTCCAGGTCTTCCATGCGTAGTTGAGCCAAACTTTGCTGCTTTTTTGGGCACACCAAAAGGGAGCTTCAGAAGTGGAGCAACCTGGACTCATGGGATTCTGGCACCACACGCAGAGGCTTAGTACCCCATGGCACTGGCCCCACGTCATTACCTTCCCACAGGAAAAAAAAAGAACATTGACTCCTGAAGGAAGGGTTTAGTAAGATGGCTAAGTTCCACAATGCCTTCTCAAAAACGACTTTTTACATTATCTCTTAGCTAGCTGAGATGTCACCAGCAAAACTGCCTCGCTGTTGTTAACTGAAGAATCTGTTCATTCCATCTAAATTTTTAAATTTACTAACATAAATTTTCCAATATTCTTTTATTATCATTATGGTGTTTCAGAATATTTGTTGAATTGCAGTGGTTTCAAGTATGAAATTGGCAATCTGTGTATCTTTTTATTGATGCCTAGCTATATATTTATAAATTTTATTGATTTCTTCTAAAGGATTAATTATTAAAAACCTTGAGAAAAAATCCTACATCACAATCATTGATGAATTTTATAAAATGTAAGGGTGTTATATTTATCTTACACTCTAAAGGGAAGAAAGGAAATTTCTCAAACACTTTGCTTTTAATATCATGGTCATCCTGCAAACAAAACTAAGTGAAGTTCATGCTGGGACTCTAAGACTAGTTTCCTTATGATCACAGATACAAAATATCTCAATAAAAGTTTGATTCTTAAATCCATCAATATGTAAATCATACAGTAAACTATTTCTGAGTGATCATTTTAAAAAATTCAATATTTATGCCTGATAAAAAATGATCAAACCTAGGATAGAAAAGAACTTCTTCAATGTTAAAAAAATCCAGTGGAAACTACAGTGAAAATCATACTTCCTGATCACTGGCTCCTATAGTTTAGTCTTAATTACAGAAAAATTCATATTCTACATTCATCATTTATTTGTGGTATCAAACAGGAATTTTTGGCTGGTATAATTAGGATAGAAGAGGGAAAAGTCTACACAGATTTAAAAGACAGAAATCAAATTATTTAGCATGTTTAATTTGTTCAAGTATAGCTGAATTTAACAGTTATAAAGCACATGGTTTATGGGATTAGTTCAACAGAAAAATTGGGAAGACTAACAATAAAGGATTGGGACCCTGAAGACAAAACAGTAAAAATTACCTATTTTTAACGACATAGAGCCAGTTGACTGGAAAAATAAATAAATTAATAGAGTTTAGGACAGTATAATAAAAATTCTAAATTTTACATTATAGAAGTTCTAGAAAGAGAAAGATAGCAGGGTTTAAAAAAAAAACATCCAATAAATAGGGGAAGAAAACTTCCCCAATTTGTCAAAAGTCATAAAAATTACTAAAGAACTCAAGAGAATCAAAAAACAGGATAAAACTAAGAAAATGGAACACAAGAAATATCGTAGTCAAACTTTAGAAAATGAAATCCCCAAGAAAAATTATTTGAAAGCAGTTGGGGAGAAACAACACCTTACCTGTAGGGGAAAAAAATAATTTTCAAAGCAGTGGAATTCTCATCAGAAGTCGTGGGGGCCAGAGGGAAGTGGCACAGCAATTTTCAGGTTCTGAGGGGAACACAATGACACTCTAGAATCTTACATTGTGTAGCAACACAATCAGGAATGAGAAGGGAATGAACGCAGTTTCAGATGAGGGAAACCCAGGATCATTTGTGGTCATCAGAGCCATCAGAGTGCCTGAAGAAATTTCCAGAAAATAATGAAATCTTGAAAAAAGATTGTCTTTAGTTTGATAAAATCAATTTTTGCTTTTATTCTTTTGTGAGTTGCATTTTCTGCTGCCTTTCTATGAAAATTTTGTTCTTCTGAAATTATAAAATTTTTCTTCTTTTTTACTCTAATCAGAATTTACAGCTTTATTTTTTGTTAGGTATTTTTAATTTCTATGTATCTTTAAATATAGCAAATATGTAAACATATGTCTGTAAAGAAGACTACTATATAGAGTATATTGATACAATTAATAGCTATATATTTATTTAAATAGATGTATGAATGCATGTTGTAATGTTTGTGATAAAAGTATCTGTTTCTTCATTTGGTACTTCTTCATGGTTAAAGTATTCAAAATCTTCTACTTTTTTTCTTTAAATATTCATAACATATTATGATTATCTGCAATCACGCTATTGTGCACTGAAATGTGAGAAATTCTTAACCTGCAGAGCTATAACTTAGTGTCACCTGAGTTCCTTTTCTAATTCCTCTCTCCTCTTCCCCTATCTAATGTCTTGTGAAACACCATTACCCTCTTCACTTGTATGGGGGTCACATTTTAAAGGTTCTACATTTCTCCTGATATAGAATCACACCTCACTTCTTAACTGTGATGGAGTGAGGTGATACCTCCTGTTGTTTTGATTATCATTTGCCTGATCATATGCAAATAAAAGCACCTGTTTGACATTTGCATGTCATCCTTTGAGAAATGCCTTTTTGCATCTTCTGTCATAAAAAATATATTTATTTTATTTAGAGATTTAGAGATTTAGAGAGGGGGAGACAGAAAGTGAATGATTTTCCCTCTGCCGGTTCACTCCTCAAATAGTTGCAATGGCTACAGGTGAGTCAATCTGAAGCCAGGAGCCAGCAACATTTCTGGGTCTCCCAAGTGGGTGCAAGGGCCCAAGTCTTTGGGCCATCTTTGCTGCTATACCAGACCATAAGCAGGGAGCTGTTTGGAAATGGAGCAACCAAGACTTGAACTGGCACTCATTTGGATTTATGGTGCTTGCAGGCAAAGGATTAACCAGTTGAGCTACTGTATTGGGTGCCATCTACTGCCATTTTAAAAATTGAATTGTGTCTGGGATTTTCCCTATTTAATATTTTAGATCCTTATATGTTGTAGTCACCAGGTCCATGCCACTTGTATAATTTGCAAAGATTTCTACATTCTATATGCTGTCTCTTTTCATAATTTCTTTGATATGCAGAAATTCTGTAGCTTGATGAAGTTTGATTTTGCTTCCTGTGGTTTGGAGTGTTTTGAAAATATTTCTAGGGGCTGGTATTGTGGCACAACAAATTAAATTTCCATCTGTGACTAGCTTCACAAATCTGTTTTGGGTCTCCTCTCTCCAGATCCAGTTCCCTGTTAATGCTTTTCGAAAATGGACCAAGTATTTTGACCCTATCATGTGGAAACATGATTGGAGCTAAAGGTTCCTTGCTTCACAGTGTCCCATTCCCCACTATTGTCACCAATGGGAAATGGATTAGTGTATAATTTTTTTCTTTTTTGTTTGCAAAAAAGAGAAGCTAGGTTTCCCTTACATCTTGCAGTGGTACACAGTCCAAACAGAAGATAGTTGATAAATCCACTGAAGACATAGCAGCCTTCTTGAGTTGCAAAATTATTTTTGAATAACCTGAACAGGAAACATCTGTCATTCCACAGGCAACAAAAAAGAAATTTTTGATGTTTTCTCTCCCCCACAGCAAAACAAGAAGACACTTGGTTGGGCTGTCTGAGTTTCATATGACCCCTATTTCAACACTAAAATATTTTTGCTTTCTGATTTTGAAACTACCCAAAAGGAAGGGGATATCAAATGGGCATACAAAGGGTACAGGCAATGTATACTCTGCAAAAATTATAGCTTAACTTAGAACTTTAGGCTCTGTGTTAAAGCAGAGACAGCAGAGTGGTCAGCTTTGTTCCTTTTATAACAATCCACGCTCAAAACCTACCAAGTGGCAGTTACATTTCATACCCTAAAGGCCCTATAAACTAATGTTTTTATTTTAGAGACCAAACTCCCAATCAGATGAACCTGTAGACAGATAATCAAATCATAGCAGGGTTTATGATCCATATTCAGATATTACTTATGAAGTATTTTCAATTTACATTTATGGCAACTAGATTCATGGCTAGAGCCTACATGTGTCATCCAGAAATGCTTATTGGGATTTGGGAGCCAGTGAATGATCAAATACAGTGATACATCAGTATCATTTAAGAAATAATTATCAGCTTATTGTTGGGCATTTAGTGTAACTACCCCATTCTTTAATAATGTTAGATACATATTCTAACAAGAGTAGCAACTCCCAAAAGAAGTTCACAATAAAGCAGAAATGATTTGCCCAGGGGAAATGCCACCAGAAGGACTGCAAGGAGATTGAAGGGCAGGTAAGTATCCTCTTTTCCTCCAGGATCAATTTTGGAACCATTTGAGGAGCTGCCATAATTTTTAGGAAATGTGTCATTTCATTAATTTATTTGAAAGGCAGAGCGTCACACACACACACACACACACACACACAAACAGAGAGAGAGAGAGAGGGAGAGAGAGAGAGAGAGAGAGATTTCATCTATGAGTTTCTCTTCTAATGCCAAGAAAAACTGAGGCTGTCAGAATGAAACAAAGGGCCTGGCCTGGGTCTCCCACATGGATGGCAGGAATGCAAGTGTTTGAGTCACCCTCAGATCGATCCTGCTGAAATGGGTTAACAGGAATCTGGATAATAAGGAAATTGGTTGGAACTTGAACAAGCACTCCATGATGAGAAAAAGGTTTCCCAATTGACTGCTGTGCCACAATACCTACCCTGTGGGGCAAATATTATTACTTAGGGATACTATCCTGCAAGAGCTAATTGACCCACACAAAACTGGCTTCCAGATAGCATTTGCAAGATGAACAGATAATTAAGTCCTGTTTGGAAGGCTGCTGTGCCTTGATCAACTAATGAAAAAACACCTGATTGGAAACAATCACAATAAATCAATTCAATAATCAGAACTGGTACTGTAGCAGAGGAAGGAGGACAGAACAAATCTTTCAACTACCCAAGCTAAGCGAAGACAGCAAATATCTGGTTGAATAGAGACTCTAAGGTGGACTATTTCAGCCAATGGACGTTGGAAGGATTTTTCTCAGCCTTAGATAGGTAAGATTGATAGTATTTCAGAACTATCAAAACACTGGGGACACTGACTGACATTGGGTGGCTGTTCCCCATCCCCAAGTACTGAGGAAGTTGCGAGGCTGAATGCAGTCTCTCCCCTTATCTCCTGCCTTCCCCCAGACACAGGAAGCTGAAAAAGCTTGGAAACATTGGCCTCACCTACTTTCCCCTTAGTTTTGGCCCTTCCTACCCTAATCAACTCTGTAAACACCATCAAAAAATTTTTTTTAAAATTTACTGATGAATCCATCCATTACCCCCTGAGCATTACTGCATTCTTCCTCCTCACTAACCTTCCTAAAAGTAACTGTAGTTCCGTAGTTTTAAGAATAGGCAACTAAGTCCTTCATGTAGCTGTGGATGGCAAGATTGAGCCTTTATTCTATTTTATTTTACATACAATAAAAAGGTTGTAGGGCTGTGCAAAGGAGTAGTTTGGAGCTTGACAGAGCATTAGTCAGAAAGACTGGCAGAAATAAACAGACACTATTGCCTTAGCCTCATAAATTTGTGATTTATTATCCTGATCACATTTATTTATAAGATGATTGGAAGTGACACAAAATGAATGCTAAATTATGGCCAGGGGCAGGGAATATTTGAAGTCACGGAAATCTAAGGGAAACCCAGCATAATGGCATCATTGCCTGCTTGCTTGCTTGCTTTGTTTATTTTTAAAATTCATTCATTCATTCATTCATTTACTCATTTATTTACTCATTCATTCATTCATTGTAAGATACAGCCAGCTAGCATCGGAGAATTAAGATGGAGACTCCAGGAGAGCTGGGCCTTGCTTCAGCAAAGTCCTTTAGGAGCAGTGGTGAGTCTCTTGCTTCTTAGCTCCCTGTCAAGAGTGGATTGGAACACAGAGATGGAGAAATGTTGATTTTGTTATTTTTCACCTTGCCTGATCTACTTCCTTCCCCCTCTTTCTGAGTTTGAAAGTAGCGATTGCGAGCTGTGTATCTTGTTCCCCCATAACAGTGTAATTTACATAGTTGATCTGCTAGGTTTTTTTTTTTTCCCGGCTGCTATATGCGGATATTTTTTGTGCTGACTTCCAGGGTGGGTTTTGGGGCTCCATAAAGGAGACATATTTAAGGTAATATTGTAAGACTTGACTGTTTGAAATTAGGATTGTTGAGTAAAAGCTCATGTCAGACCCTCAGTAGAAGGCTGTGTTTCTGAGAATAGTCACTTAGGAAACCCAGAGACCTATTTCTTTGGGTGTTTGAAGGGGTCTGCTGGGAACCTGTGCATACCTCTTGCTGCATTGCAGGGTCTTTTGTGCTGCAGCAACAGAGGGCACTTGCTGGGAGGGGCTTGTTCTGAAGAGGGGAGAAAGCTGTGTTTATCCCTATGTCCCCGCTTCTTCCTACCTCTCAGTGATGTGATTATTAATAAACTCTTTCTCACTTATTGCCACAGATGAAAACACTTCATTTGATTTACAGAGTTCTTGCGTACATGTTCTACTGACGTAAATGCTGGGCTATAGGCTATGAGTATTCCAAATTTAGATGTGAAACAAATTAAAACACCATGTTCACGCAGGGATTATGATGTGGGATCAAAAGAACAAGTAATGCATCACAAGCTGTAATTAAAGGCTTGGTTGTGGGAGATAAACCTGTGTGCTGCTCCCCATGACCTGCCTCCTTAGTTAACCCTTTGGTCCTCAGTTTCCCTCTCAACCTGGGAATAGGACAAGGCTCTGTGCACTGACAGGAATAGGAATGTTTGTGTGAATCTCCATAACGAGATACATGCAAGTTTCCATTTTGGAAATAAAAGCAGATGCAGATGAATTGATGGTGGTGGGGGGTTCAGATGGACTGTGTGAGCACATGGGGATGAATCCCCATTTCTGCTTTGGGAATCTCTGTTCAGTCACAAACGATCACAGGGTAGGGCAGTGTCTTCTCTAGACTTACTGCCTTTGGCTGTGAATGTGGGATGAGCTGGTAGGTGGCACAACTCTATGGGTTTGTGAATTTCAAAAAAATTCTCCTATGTTTACTACCCTAAATAAAAACAAACGGAACAAAAACTCTACTTCACCCAATCAGTATTCTATGTTCCCATTTCCCCTGACACCATTTAACTGTTCAGACTCTATCATTTTGCCTTCTCCAGAATGCTAGATAAATCAAGTTACATATTTAGATTTTTCAGAGTGGTTTCTTTCATTTAGTACTACGAATTTAAGCTTAACCCATATTTTTTCTGCCATTGGCTAGCTCATTTCTTTTCTGTTGTTGAATGGTATTCTACTCTATGGGTGTACCAAAGCTTTCTCTCTCCTGATTGAAGGACCTCTTGGCTACTAAAAGATCCTATTAAATCTGAATAGAATTTTTTAACCATTCATGTGCAGAATTTGTGGCCAACATGGATTTTCACATCGGTTGGTTAAATACACGGGAGTATGACCACATGGTAACAGCATGCTTGACAGTGAGACACAGCTAAATCATCTTCCAAATGGCTGAGCTTTTTTGCTTCCTTCCCATTGGTGAACTAGCACTGCTCTTGCTCTGAACAATGCTGTAAATGGTATTCTCAGCAAAGTAGAATTTAGTCATAGTTTTGAATGTAGTGGCGTCTTGTTTTGGTTGAATTTGCCCAGTAATAAATGAGGTGGCACATGCTTATACGAGTACTAATTTTCTATCTGCATTTATTGTCTGATGAGGCGTCAGCTCAATTTGTTCATTTTTAATTGCTTGATTTATTTTTATTGAATTTTAAGAGATGTCCATGAATATAGGGCACAAGTACTGTATCTGATACATGTTTTGTAAATATTTTCAAATGGATGATAACCTGATTTTTCATTTTCTTAACTGTATCTTTCATGAAATAAATTTTGATTTTAATAAGGTACAAGTTATCATCTTTTCTTCCATAGAGTTTGTTGTTCTGCTTGTCTTTGTGTCCATTAAAACTTGATTGCATCAACTATATAAGTCTCTTTCTGAATTGTTTATCATGTTTTATGGATCCATATCCATTTTTTATCACCAGTTCCACCAACATCTTTAATATGGTGATATTACATGGACTTTGTAAGCTGGTAGTGTAAGCCCTCTTAATTTGTTCTTCAGTATTTAAATTCTTTCTATATTTGGTTTCCTGAAGTTTAAGTAGGTGTCATTTTTTTAATGTCTGTACCTTTTAAAGCATTTTTGATTTGTTTTCTGTAAGTTTCTTTAATCTGTGCTTTAGGGGAATCTGTCACTAATTTCAGACATTCTTGTTGTGTTATATCAAAATTGTTTTTGTTCTCCATTCTCTTATATTCCTCATATTTTAGTCACAAAAAAGTTATGTCTTTTTATATTGTTATACAGTTATTGGGATTTCTAGTTTGCTTTCTGAAATTGCTTCCATCGTTCCTTCTGCATTTCAATTGGAATGTTTCAATTAATTTACCTTCTAGTTCACTGATTCTTCCTGAGCTCAGTCCAAATCCTTTCCTGGGGATTTATTTCATTTCTGTGACCATGTTTGCAATTTCTGCCATCCTATTTTGGTTCCTTACCTAGGATTGCTTATACTACTAGTATTACTTGCATAGAATCACTTCTACTCATATTACTCACTTGTTCTTGCATGTTCTCTACTTTACTCCAAGAGGCCCTTAGCATATTAATTATAGTATCTTAACATTTCTGAACTTGATCCTAGCCAAGACTCAGAAGCGATAACATTTCTAATAATAATATCTATGTCATAACTATGACAGATTCTGATCATTGCAATGTCTCTGCAATCTATTTTTAGCTCTTTTTGGACTTTTCTTTTGAAAAAACACTCAGAAATTATCAGGTAATAAATGTGGTAGAATCAGGCATTTGGGGCAGCTATTATAACACTGTTAGGGACACCTGCACTTCACACTGGAGTCCATGGGCCAGAGAGTCTAATCTTTTCCTCGGGCTCCAGCTTTTTGCTTATGCACACTCTGGCAGACACCAGTCTAATGGAGGAAGATCTCTTTTTCTCGTTCTGGCTTCCATTCTCCTATTTTTACTCTACAATGCTGCCTTTTAAATAAGTGAAACTTTTAAAAAGATTTATGTTTATATGAAAGGCAGATTTACAGATAGAAGGAGAGATAGAGGTTTTCTGGTTTTTTTTTTTTTTTTGTGGTGTTTGTTTCTTTGTTTGTTTTGATTCACTCCACCAAATGGCTACATGGGCCAGAGCTGAGCTGAGCTGAAGTAAGGAGCCAGGAGCTTCTTCTGTGTCTCCTACTTGGGTATTGGTACAAAGGCTTTCCCAGGGATCAGGGTCTCCACCGCTTTCCCATGCCATAAGCAAGAAACTGATTGGGAAGCAGAGCAACAGGGACAGGAACCAGCACCCAGTTGGGGTGCCGGTATTTGCAGGCAGAGTTGAGCCATCACACTGGTTATTTGATAAGTTTAAAAAATTAAAACAGAAAAATACAGTAAGCAGGGCTTCCAGTGTGGATTTTTAAAATATTGCCATAAATTCTGTTTTGTTAGTATGTGCTGGCTGTACTTACAGACGTCTTTAAATTTCCTTAGTAACATTACTTTCATTTTACCTCCCAGCTGGGTTAGATTCCTATGCCTACCATTTAGAATTGGTTTTATCTTGCAGCTGTTTCATACTTGAGTTTTGTTGACATGATCATACTATGTGAAAAATGGGGCTGTATGGTATACTATTCCAAGTAAATCTCAGGAATTTTAGCTTTTTTTTTATTCCAAGTGTGGGTTGTCATCTATTTCATTTTTCTTTTGGGTCAAACGTAGAGGCTCATGAGAGTTTTCATGGATAATAGGTTCCTTTCCCAAACTGGAGTAAAGTTTCAGAATTGTGGTCTGGCAATGTTCTCACCCTTTGTGGTAGGTCATCCTGCACAGAAGGCTTTGCGTATGTCCCATCCTGGCAGCATTTCTCTTCCCACAGAGCCAAGCATGGATGTTTCTGATATCCACTGAAATTTTGAGAATGCAACAGAGGTTCTGGAGGGAATGATTTAGGCTTAATACAAAATTTGTTTCTAATTACAAGAAACATTGCCCTGCAAGTAAACATATGTGGTACACTAAAATCTTTCAATGAAGGAATATTTCAGAGTTTTTAAGAATGGATTTTAAATGTTTTGCTGCAAAACTTCTGACACTCACCCATTGTGTTTTCATAATGCATAGTTTCATGAAATCTTTTAAGACCGCTTATATTTGTGGGTTTCAGATTTTTTGTACCAAAATACACTTAGCTTTTTAGAAACTATTCATGTGCTTGTTTAAGAGAAAGAGGGCTTAGGAAATCTTATGTTTTCCTCAATTCTACAGTACTGTAATGGCCGTGCCTGGACCAAGACAATGTGACAACTGTAGGACTTAAGATAGACCTCACACATGGTGGCAAAAAAACCATTTACTTGTGCCATCACAACTACCTCTTGGCATCTGCATTACCAGCAGACTGAAGCTTTGTACCAGATTCAGGTCTAGAATCCAGGTACCCCAATATGAGTTGCAGATATCTTTAACAACATTTTAACTACTGGAGTAAATGCCCATCCTTAACCTCTTTTTGTTTGTTTGTTTTTGCTTATATTTTCCATAAATGTTTGAAGAACCATTAGATGTGACAAGTCATAAGAATCAATTCAAATGATCTGTTCATTTTGGGTAATATCATGTACAGAGGCTAATTTGAAATGGTTTAGGATCCTAAATGTGAAAGGAGAAACAATTAATCATTCTTTAAGGAAATGGGAACACTAGAACTTATCTATATTGTAATGTACAAAGCATTTATTAGAAATTATTTTAAGGGGGTACTTATTTTTAAATGACTGATATTTTTGACCTTAAAAAATTAAGAATTGTCTAATCCACTAAACGCTTTCAGGCAGAATTTATCAAGAAGTTCAAATCAATAAGAAAATATCAAACAACCAAGAATGGGTAAAGATTTATTAAACACTTCAAAACAATCCTATTGAACAGAACAGTAACACATGAGCATGTTCTCAATGTTATTAGTCATCAGAGAAATGTAAAATTAGACAAGATATTGATATATACTTCTCTAGGGAATGAAATTAAATGGATCCACTGTGCCAATTAAAAAATAAATCAAACTCTAATGTACTGCTTGTTGGACTGAAAAGTATTATAACCACTTTGAGAAAATGTTTTATAATAACTGTTAAAGCCAAATAGACATATGTTCTATGACCCAACCAATTCCATCATGGATATATATGCATGAGACATAATTGCCTATGTTAATCAAAATAAACTTGCAACAATGTGGTAATTTCATCCATGATGTCAAAAATTGAAAATGATCACTCTCTATACTAGCAATACAATAGAGCAATAGTCACACAATGAAATTGCACACAGCAATTAAAAAGAAAAATCAAACTATGGATCCGTGTAACAGCAGGGATCAAACCCATCAAGATGATATTGAGTGAAAAAAACCTCATATCGTGCTATTCTATTGACAGGAAGTTCAAAAACACCCAAAGCTAATCTATGATAACAGAAGTCAGAAAAAACTATTGTTATCACTGTAAGTGCAAAACAGAGGAACCTTCTGGAGGAAGCACTCTCCAAATCATTGGAGTGATAGTCACAGAATGGGCATATTTATGGGTAAAACTTCATCAAGCTGTATCTTTAAAACCTATCAATTTATTAGATATAATCTGTCTTTTTGTTGAAAAGAAAAATAAAAATTAAGCTTTCAACTCAGGACTTTTGTATTGTGAAACCTGTCTCCATTTGTAAAATCAAAACTCATGGAGAATTTCCTGGGTGTTTCACTGCAGAGGAAGTAGACAGCAGTTTTCTGTGTCCAAGAGTTCGTGGAAAATTTTCTTCAATTATTTCAACATTGAAGCTCTTCTTCTCCACTTTCTGAAGACTGACTGTGGCAATACTGATTTGCTGACCAATTCTTGCCTGCCTTCCCTCTTTCTGGGCTTTCATTTGAAGGGTCAACAAAGAAATATCCATTAACTTCAATCTCTCGCTCCTGCCAGGAAAAAAAAAAAAAAAGGTAACTATGAAATAGCAGAGTGTGGTAAGGGCTGTGAGAGCTCAACCTTCGAGATAGAATACATCCTTTGTATTTTGTGAACTATAGTGCAGAATGGTGCAGATTGAATTGGTTGTTATTATAATTTAATAAATAGTACATTAAATAAGATTCTATGAGGAAAGAAACTTGTCTGAAAACAAGAAAAATGGAGAGGTAGGTAAGCCAGAGTCAGGAATCTAAGTTATTTCTCACTGCCGGCCCCATTCATCCTTTGAATTCTCTGTTGTATCTCTGTGAATGTGGCATTCAGGGACGTTTGTACAAAGCTGAATCTGAAGCAGAACACCGAAGACCCCAATCAAATGTCAATTATGGGATTCTAGTGTCCCAAGCAGCAATTTAACGTGCTGCACACAATGCCTCACAACAAACCCTAATATTTGCACTGAAATTGTCTTAGAGTCTATGCTATGAGGGCTGTGGCAGCGTTATTTCAGGAGATAACCTTTTAGAGAGTGAATATTCTTTTTGTGCTGGAAGACTTTCTTGACACCGTATCCTCTTCTTAGCTGAATAGTGTGTGTGAGGACAGGATTGAAAGAGAAGCAAGAAAAGAAGTGGTTCTTGGTACAGAGCAGAGGAATTGTGTCTGTGCTTGCAACAATAACTCCTGTTCAGCTTTCATTGTAACTGTAAATCAAGCAATTTGGGGAGTGAATCAGTTGAATCAGTGGATGTCAGTCCTGTGCGTGTGTATGTTTCTCTATCTGTTTTGTGTCTCTCTCGCTCTCTTCTGCTCTTCCATCTGAATTTCTTTTTATGCCTTTTAATAAAAATAAATAATAGGTGTTTGAAAACAGTATTGAATCAGAAGCATTCATTTAAAAAGATATGGAATGTGAGACCATTGCTATTTTATAAAGGTTGTTTTAAAGCCTCTGTAGATGGAATTCCAGGAGGAATTCATGGAAAAAGTCTGGGGAACAGAAATCCACCTATAAAATTTTTGCTCTGCTTCCCTGTGACCCCATTCCACACTCCAGCCTCCTGCAGCCCACATATTTTTACTGAAGCAGGAGCAAAGATTAGGAGCTTAGGGCATGGAGTGTGTGACTCATTCTGATCTAAGGCAGGATATCTGAAATTGGAACCATGACGTTCTAAATTGTTACTCTTGAAGAGCGACGGTCTCTATGGCTGCCTCTGAATATGCAATGCACATTATTTATAGGATCAGGAAACTCCTTTGCAGCTTGGACACCTGTTTGCTGGCCTGCAAATTTTGCAGGCCAGCCAGGGTTAAAACAGTCCAGCTATCATGCCTTGGGTCAGGATTTTGCTTCAGTCACTGTTTCTCCACATATTTGAAGAACACGGTGCAAATTGCTTGCTATGATAGCCCAGCAGAGAGATACTTGTAAACTGGTGAATTAATGCTTTAGGTATAAAAATTCTTTTTCAGGAAAATCATAGAGTCATGATACTGCAAACATTTACTGGACAATTCAATTTGTATGTATGTGATGCAGAAAGGCAAGTAGATTTTGTCCCAGAAGGGCAGAGCTTCTCTGATGTCTACCCATTCTTTTTACTGTACTGTACTGTACTCCTGTGCTTGTCTCTTCGAAGGGGTGGAGGTGCTTAATAAAGCATGCTTCTCTGTGCTGGAGGCTTTTCCAGGGGCCCTGAGCCCTGTTAGACTAAGCCTGTCTGGACTTTTTGAAGGGGAGAAGAATTATTTGTTTACTTCAGGTTTAAAGAAAACTTGAAATGACAGTATATAGAATTCTTCTTTACTTTGCAGCTGGTATTCTCTGTTACTAACTCCTTTTTTTTTTTTTTTCATTTGTAGCATACAGTTATCACAACTAATGGAAAAACACCAATATGTGGTTCTTAACTAAAATCCATTCTTTATTCGCATCCCCATAGTTTTTACTTAATGTCTTCTTGCCATTCCAGGATGCTCTCCAGGGTCCCTCTTTTGTTTTTGTTTTGTTACCTTAGACTCCTCTTGTTTATGATTGAACCCCAATTTTTGATGATCTTGATTGCTTTGAGAATTCCTGCTCAGGTATTTTTTGGAATGCTCCCCTTGTCAGAGTACCCTGCTTTTTTCTTGATTAGATTGGAGTGATGCAGTTTGGGCAGGGGGAAGATAAGAGGCAAAGTGTCTTTTCTGTCACAGGGTGTCTAGATTACATGGCAGCATTATGCCTTAAAACTGTTGATCTGCACCTTGAACAAACTGGTGAAATACTGTTTTTAAAGCTTCTCTATTGTAAAACTCTCTTCTCAGTGAGGTGTGCAGACAACAGTTAAGGAAGGGTGAATCTGTTCCCTTTTCTTTAGCGTAGAGTATTACATAAACATTTGAAAATGTTTAGCAAACAGCCTTCCTATTTAACCTGGTATTCCACAAATATACGAGAGGGATGTGTTGTCAATTATAAGGTAGGAAAAATTAAGATGCATAATTGGAAGTCCATTGTATAACTTGGTTGGCCAGACTTACATTTAATTAAATTGCTATTTATTTATTTATTATTTTTATTTTTTTGTATCTCCTTGAAGAAAGAAGACCAGACAGCAAGTCTCTGAGTAGGGGATTGGAGAGCAGAGGGAAGTGGAATCAGGATTCTTTCCAGAGCTGCTGCTTCAAATTATAAACATGTGTGGACTCTCTCAAGGTTCAGCATCTTGTGTTGAAGTATGGAAGGAGACAAACAAGGCTACAAACGGGGAAGACAGGTAACTGATTAGCAGAGGTAGATGAGGTGACTCCCCTTCATGCTGCTGGAGCCCTCACAGAGCGAGGAATATATACAGAGATAGCGTCACACACTGATGGAGGAAGACTGTTAGAGTCCTTTCTCAAGCAGCCAAATCCTAGTTACCATTACCTTTAAAATAAGTTTTGACAACGTGTCTCTAATAGTTAACTAGTGGTGATGGCTGTCCTATTCTTGTACTCGTAGGCCTCACTCATATCCCACGCTCTACCAGGCACCCCACACTCATATCCCACACTCTACCAAGCAGCCCAAACTCATATCCCACACTCTACCAAGCACCCAGTGCATGTATTTCTTCCTCATGTGTCTGTTGCACTGCTGTACCTGTGGAACTACCCCTCTTACAGAGAATCATACAGAATTTCTCACGAATCAATTTTTATTCCTTGTGTGATACAGACAAATCCAAGGATGCTCAAAACGTGGATTGTATGACAAAATGAACTGGCAATTTTTAAAAAATCTGATAAAACAATTTTCCTAGATCTTTGATTTAAAAAAAGATGGCAAACTCATAAACAAATGAGATATATAGCAGACATGGTGATTAGCTATTAATAAAGTATAATACAGTATCAAGGATTCCCAGATTCATCAACTTGTCATCATGATCACTTCTTTATGGTACATATATATCATAATTGTGATTAATTAAAGCTTCACCTTTTTATGTACCTTCTGAGTCTAGGCAGAAAACAGTTATGTTGTAACTGAAGGAAACAGCAGTCATACATTCTGTAAGTATCTACTTGGGTGCAGCATTCACCATTTCAATTCACATTCCAAAGGCTATTCATCTGGCAAAACACAGTGTCTAAGTTACAGCTCTTATGCTTCTAGAAGATATTCTTTTAAAAAGGAAGAGTAAGGAACCATGGAAAACAATGAAAAACAATAAAGACTTTGTTATATACATATTTATGGCTGGCATACCATTAAATGTGTGCATTGATTGCATCCTAAAAGTAAAGTCCAAAAGGTATCCTCTGATAAACATCATCAGATTCAAAGTCCTTGATCTCATGATAAAATGATCATTAAACTCTGTTGATTCCTCATAATCCAGATATTGGGGGGAAATGATGAATGTACCAAACAAAATAAAACTACAATAGTGGAACAGGTACCTTCAATACATTTTTCACTCACAAGAACTATGTGACTACCTGGCTTTCAGTATTTACAAAAAGTTCTGAAAGCCTTGTTGACAGACCTTGTGAAGCTCTTTGCAGATAGTTGGTCAACAATGTTCTTTCATCAGTTCCAGGGTCTGCTTCCTTAGGTAGTATCTTCCACCAATTGTTTTGTTTTTGACTACAATTTGAGGTAGTTCTATTATCCTTTATCACCTTCCTTGGCCATATTGAAGCAGAGTGTTAAAGAATATTCTCTCTGTGGGAAAGTGAGCTAAATATTATTGGCCAAAGGTCAAGTTAGCTTTTTCCATTAAAAATTATTAATTGAGTTGAAAGACAAAGTAGCAGAAAACAATGGACAGATGGAAGGAGAGAAGCTGAGAAAGATATTTTACATGACTGCTTCGTTCCCAAATAGTGTGGGTGGGAGAGACCAAAGTACTACCTTGCCAGGCACATTAGCAGGAAGCTGGATCAAAAGTAGAGTAGCCAAGACTCAGGCACTCAAATAAGAGAAAAGGATGCCAGGATCCTAACTATTGGCTTAAGCCACTGTGTTACATGCCAGCCTCTCTAAATAGCTTTCGTAACATTCCATCAAGCCAGCAGTTACACCTCACATTATTTTCCAAGATATTCTCCACTTGTAACTTGAAGTAGTCTGAGGTAAACTGAGAAAACTTGAGGTTTCCATGAAGGAGTCAACCTATAGGCTTTGATGTTTCCTGAGTCATGTGGTACACTGAAATGTTAACTGGTGATTTCTATTAGTACACATAATATAGCAAATGCTATGAGACCAAGCTCTTGATTTAATCTTGGCTATCACACAGGGTTTTAATCCTGTTTAATTACTTTCAAATTATATTATTTAGAAGGGATAAATAATTCTAAATTTCAACCTTATTGTGAAATCCACTAATCATTTTTTCTGAAATTTTCTCTTTATTGTAGTATTTCCTAGAAAAACCACTAGCAGCCAAATCCTCTTAACTCTAATTCATTTTGAATTAGCACAATGTATTTAGCAAACATATTATTATCAACTAAAATACTGATCACTCTATTTTTCCAAAATCATTAAAATGTAATTTTTGATGGGTAGAAGTGCAGTACACAGACTTATGAGCATCCTATTGGACCACAGTTTGAGTACCAGCTATTCCGCTTCTGACTCAGCTGTCTGCTAGTGTGCTTAGGAAAAAAGAAGATGGCCCAATCCCTTGGACCCTTGCCACCAATGTTAGAGATACAGAAGAAATTCCAGGCTCCTGGCTTCAGCCTGCCACAACCTCAGTGGTTACAGCCATTTGGGGAGTGCTATAGCAGATAGAAGAGCTTGAGCTTCTGTCTCTCTCTCTCTCTCTCTCTCTCTGTCTCTCTCCTTCTCTTTCTCTCTCTCTGTAATCCCATATGTCAAATAAATTCTTTTCTTAAGAGCATTGCAACCTCAAATTGTCTGTAACTTAGATTAGTATTTCATGTTTTCATTCTGTTATCACCTCACAGCAGGTACTGATTTCTTTCTTCATTTTTAGTAGGTTTTTTTTTTTTTTGTAGCAGAATCCGATCCCTACATCCAGGTGCTCTTAAGGACAAAGAGTATGCTTCTTCTCTACACACATGTTGACTGCATCTGGTGGAGGTCAATCATAGCCATCTGCGTGTTTTTCATTCCATGATCCAGGGTGAAGGACATGCCATTCCTGTGACAGCATGAACAAAAGCATTCAGCAAAGCACGTGATGGCTCTTAAGCTTATGCTCACACATGCCATCCATCACTTACGCTCACATTTCTTTTGTAAATGCATATCACTTGTCTACGTATTGGAACGGGTGATAAATGTTTTAATGAAAATTAGTAATGAGCACCAATAGTATAATCTACAGTTGTATAAGAAGTAGAAGGGAAGTGAGTATCCTAATAGTGCATACACTATTAAGAAAACTTTATAGTGTATGTGTGATAAAATTTGGGTGATAGTTTTTTTATTATTTCTCTGTGTTCTATGCACAGTGGGAAAATGATACTGGGGTACATGGAAAGAAGCAGAGAGCATCTTGTTGCTTTTATTTTTTCCTTGCTGGAACTGAAGTATCCTAATAGGTCTTCTTTTATCCTGTTGCCATGGAGACAGAGCAAAACAGGGCTCAACATTTACTCACTGTTACCACCTGTTTCCCTGTCGACATGCACTGTAGTCACTGAGCTTTGAAATGGATTAAGGAGATCTGATGAAGGTGCTCTAGTGTGTATAAAAATACTCTGATAACCAGGGACTTTAAATAATTCATGAACTATGGGAAGGCATAGGTTGCAAGGCAATGATGGAGGAACAAGGGAATACAGGCACATTCTCATGAACAAAAGTCTGTGCCTCATGAAATATGTTTCTAACCTTGTGATATAAACTGTGTCCTGCTAGCTTCTTGTTCACTGTGCTCATTCCTAGAAGCAGTTTTTTGGCTTCAGGATGGGCACAGCTGCTGAGGACCTGCAATGTGATTCATATTATTACAAAGCAGAACATGTAAAATTGAGGTCAGGGCTTTTTAGAAGCATTTGGTGCAAGGCAGAATTCAGGTCTTGCTGGCCTTATTAGGTGACCTCTGCCATATTTGGTGACTACTTAGGAAGTAGGCAGAAGAGGAACAGGTATGAGAAATGGGAGAGGAGAGCTTGTGTTTCTGACTAAAGCATCCAAGGCTTTTTTTGTTTGCAATTGGAAGCTTCTTTCTTCCCATAGCCAGTATTACTTCTTTCCATAAACACTGCTGGTATTATCTGTGGCCCGGGAAAGCAGTCGAGGACGGCCCAAAGCTTTGGGACCCTACACCTGTGTGGGAGACCCAGAAGAGTCTCCTGGCTTCGGATCGGCATAGCATCGGCCGTTGTGCTCACTTGGGGAGTGAATCATTGGACGGAAGATGTTCTACTCTGTGTCTCTTCTCTGTATATCTGCCTTTCCAATAAAAAAATAATAAAAATAAATCTTTAAAAAATAAAGATATAGGAAGACATTTGCTGATTATTTTCTCTCAGGTTGAGATCATTGTATTAGAAAGTTATATTAACAAGTAAATTTAGAGAAATAGTGAGATTCTTGAATTAAGACATTTGATTGAGCTTTTTAAAGGTTTATTTATTTATTTATTTATTTTGGTAAAGCAGATTTACAGAGAGAAGAGACAGAGAAAGATCTTCTATCTGCTGGTTCACTCCCCCAATACTGTAACAGACAAAGCGGAACTGATCTGAAGCCAAGAGCCAGGAACTTCTCCTGGGTCTTCCAGGTAGGGGCAGAGTCGCAAGGCTTTGTGTCAACTTCCATTTTTTCTCAGGTCATAGCATGGGAAATGAGCTAGATCAGAAGTGAAGTACGTGGTACTCAAACAGGTGCCCAAATAGGATGCCAGCCTTTGAAGGTGGATGATTAACATGTTGAGCCATGATGGTGGCCTCTGGTAGTTTTACAATAATTTTTTTTTCTAGACATGCAAAATTACATGGGTGTATTATTGTTGATCTTAATTCATATTCTATGATGCATTTTTTATTTAAACTTTAATCTTTTAAAAAATGTAGTTAAACAAATTTTTAAATGATACAGTCCTTTAAACTCAGGGATTTTCCCTCCTAGTCTTTCACCCCCTTTTCCCCTGCTGTTTTCCCCTATATTGTAACAATAGTTCTGTCCTTCACAAACAGTCACAAGTTCATTATTCTGCTATTAAAGTGTATCCTGACATTGTAGCTATATAGGATGATATAAAGTCCAGCATCTTAATGTTAAGATATGTTTAACAGTTTCATTGGGAGTCCATCTTCTATTAAGTAGAGCATATACTGTAATGTATCCCCATTCATGGTGTAATTGCCCCCATTATACAGATACTCTAGACAAATACATGTATATATCTGCTTAACTATATATCTATTGATCTTGTATTTTGTGCGAAGGATGCCTTATATCAGAGATTGCTGATATTCACCACTAACAACATGTGCTGCAGTGGATATGGATAGAAATGTATCCTACTTCGCAGTTGGTGGCAATGTAGGCTAGTACCTATATAAATTAGTATAGGAAGTGCTAAGACAGCTGAAAATTGATCTGTCATATAGACCAACTATCCCACTTCTGGGAATATATCCAAAGGAAATGAAATCTGTATATAAGAAAGCATTCTGTAATCCTTTATTTACAGCAGCACAAAGTATAATAGCGATGACATGGAATCAACCCAGATGCCCATCAAAAGAGGAGTGGATAAAGAAACTGTGGTATATCTACTCAGTGGAATACTACTCATCCATAAAAAGAATGAAATGCTACCATTTGTAACCAAATAGTCCCAACCGGAGACCATTATGCTCAGTGAAATAAGCCAATCCCAAGAGGACAAATGATCATATGCTCTCTCTGATATAAGGCAACCTGCACTGTAGCATTTAAAATAAGCTATCTTGAATATTTTTATGCTTTGTGGTTAATTTTTAAGTTATTTACATTTGAAATTGACATTTCTCTGTATAATAAGTAACTGATGGAAAACATAAAAGTCAAAGACAAGCAATTGGATAACCTATATTTTGGGAAAAACAGGACACATTGAACATAATTAATGTACTTAGAAATTATATCTACAAAGTAGAATAAATGGAAAAAAAATGAGACCAAAGAAACACTTGATGAAATAATGCCTAAACTTTTTCCAAATTTGACAAATATCTCAATTAATAAATTGAAGAAGCTTATTGAATGGCAAGCATAATAAACTCAAAACTATTCCATATATACACACCATTAGGAAAAATACCAAAAATCAAAATCAATGAGAACAACAATGAGAAAAGTCAACAAAAAAGCATTATATATTAAACAATTCTGCTACTATCATATTTATAAACAAATAAATGGAAACAGAAAATAATGCAATGTTTTTACAAATTAACAAAAAAAACTGTTGAAAGATTTTTCTGTTTAGTGGAATTGTCTTTTAAAATCAGGGTAAGAGTAACATACTTTAAGGGAAATATTAACAATATGTTCTAATTTGTATTTTTTAATAAGAATAATATATTATTAAGAAATCAGAGCATTGTCTGTTATGAATTAACTTGGAAAAGCATGAAAATAAAAAGCATGAAGATTAAACAATTGCAATTTTCTACATTTCAAAAGTTTAAGTTCCAACTTTATTTCCCCATTTCTAAATATTACCTTAAATACTAGAAAATATTGTAATTTTATTAATGTTATATGTCAGGATGATATGTACTCACATCTAAAATTTGCTTGAAAATTGACTTTAAAATAAGACTGAGTGATGGGTATATGAAAAGATATTTGCCAATGAAAATGTAATAAGATAATTATACAATATAGGTGATGAATTAGCAATTATTTAACCTTTATGTTTGAACTTTGCATATTTAAACCCTCTCTTAGGAATCAGTCCCTATAAAGTCATAAAACGACATACAAATGTAAAAATTCATTTCAGATATTTTCTCTTTGGACTATCACATGAAAAGTTTTTAAAAATCCTACTTTGGTTAAACTTACATATATTCTTCATTATCATGGAATACAACTGAGAAACATTATGGCTTTGCTATGTATTAATTCGATAAGATAGTCCAAAGCATACATAATGACAACAATTTTTTTATGGTTTTCCTTAAAATATTTTTTCTTTAAAGATATTTTCAGGTAAACAATACAGTACCTATAAAAATCTTGATGACAAAGTATCTGACATTTTAACACAGGAAGATAAATGTAAACTCCGCCTATAGTTTTAAGACTTCCATTTAGCCGATTGTTTGCTTAGCTGGTTGGTGTGTTGGGGACAGAGATGAGAGTCAGACAACTGCAGGCAATAGAGGAGGGGGTTGAGTTGGAGAGGAAGCCATTAGGCAGTGTTCAGACTGGAAACAGATTAATGCCCTCGCTTCGCCACAGCATTCTTTACTGCACCTGCGATCTCAGCTGTGCTCTCTGTCACATGAAAGTTGTGGAAGTGAAGACATTGTGGATCCATCAAGGGGAGGCTGATTGTACACCAGGTCACTGTAGTTCTCAGATATCTGCATCTTTACCACTTCTTTCCCACTGCTCTTTCTGAACATGCTGTTTGCATTATATATATATATATAATTATCCATGATACCCAAGTAATTAATGATTTAAGGCACTAGATAAAAACTGCTTGTAATATTATTTGTTTACTTACAATTTTGACAGGAATCCCTTGGTTTTAAAAAAATACGCACTTTATCTCATATTGGAAAATTCTAGAGAAACGAGTTCCTTTTCAAAAACATCTTCTGGTCCTTAGCATTTTTGTGTTTGAAACACATTCACCTTTAGTACGGTTCTGAACATTCATCTTTAGTATCAGACCTCATGTCTGTTTTGCATCTTGGTAGCAGTAAGATTTGGGGGAGAGCTGAATGTATGTTTCTGAGGTAACAAGTATGGTTCCAAGGACTTTGCACAATGAACTAATTTACAATCACTGGAAATGTCTTTACCAATACTATGATTATTTTCCCACTTTGGAAATGAGCTAACAGTGCAGAGATGCTAAATTTGCATGAAGTCACACAGCTGATGAGAGGCAGAATGTGGATTTGATTCAGAATGGTTTCAGGGATAGACTCTATTCCTATCTGTCACACTCTGTAATTGCTCCTAATGTCTGCAGTAACGTGAACGAGGCTTGGCACAGGGTTCAGCAACATGTAGAACAAATGACAAGAACAGCTGCCCATGATATATTTAAGACAAGGAATGGAAAATCCTGTGAAAATTGACCAGGGCTGAGGTAAGAGCTCAGCGAGCCAGCAGGACCTCTGTTAGCCAAGTGGCCAGAGTGGCAGCACCAAAGTAATGGCCTTCCTGTTCTCAGAAACCTGAGCTGCACCTTGGCCAGCTGCCCTCCTCATCTGAGGCCCAGTTCTCTCGAGGTACTTTGGACTAAGCAAGGACTGTGAGGGAAACTAATCTCACTGGGGTAGAGCTGCAGTTAGGAGCTAGATATCTGGAAGGATCTGGTATCCATTAAAAATCAAAGCATGTTTGACTCTCCTGAGACAAAGATGGTGAAGCCAGGTCAGGTGTGGGCATTTACTGGGGGATAATGAGTAGCATTCTTCCAGGTGCTCTCATCATCAATCATTAGATTCTACTTGATTCCTATCTTTTCCTTGTTACATCACACCTTTCTCACAGAACAGGGCATAGGGGAGGGAGAGTAAAATTGGTTTTAGTTTTTTTTTTTTTTTTTTTTGCCACCGAAATAGTTCCTAATATAGATGCACACCCAAAGATCATAATTTCTGGAGGCCTTTTCTATTATGCCTATAATCATTTAGCTCATGCATCCATTTGTAACTGTTTTGTGCTAGCCATCTGCTCTTCTATAGACAGACAGCACCTCAGGCTAACACTTTGGGTGACGATATGTAAACATTGTTATACATTTTTACAGATTTCTCATTATTCCATGATATGAGCATGGGAGTGTACAAGAAACTTCAGCTACAACAGTTCAGGTTAAAAGGAACATATTTGTACATCAGGACAACCAAGTGAAGAAAATAGAATTGTCTAATGAATCCCAGAGCATTACCTGTCTTCCCTGTTAACAGCATTTTTTATTTCCTTTGGGCCTTCTAGTCTTACAAACTGTGGGAAGTACAAAACATGAATGCAATGGTAGGGTCACCTCTGTATCAGGTATGTTGGAAGTTCTGACCAGTTCTTGTGTGTAGAGATTACAGAGCCACCTTGTAATTTGCACATTTTGTTCATGAAGAACAGTAGGGGATAATTGTCAATTTAACAAGAGGTTGGCATTAGGGAAAGAATAGAGATAGTTATGTGAGAACCCTCCATACTAACTTCAGCTTTTTGTAAATTTAATGTTATTTCAAATGAAATTATATCAGACAAAGCAACAGAGGTACCCTGCAAAGCCTCATGCATTCTTTAGAAATATTAGCCCTCAGGAACAGATTGAGTGGGCAGTCCCTCTAAAGTTCTCTACCTCGTCTTGGACAGAAGGAGGCCATTTGTGAGATTTAATCAACTGACCACAGCCAGAGATAATGCCTGTTTCCTCTTTTCTGACACATATATAATGACATATATATCAATATATATATGTGTACACACAAGCAGAGAGAGACAGAGAGAGAGAGAAGTTGAGGCTCATTGAGAAGGTCAACTTTATTACTAAAGTTGAGAAATGTTCCTATTGCCTGAACTGAATGTAGAATATGTGAATCCTTTGTAGCTTTCCCTATACTGGCATAAAATTCTCCTAGCATAACTTGCATATTTTTGGAAAGAAAGACAAGAAAATAGTACTCAGTGATAGAAAAAGAAAGCACTATGGACATTTATAATATTATAGATAATTCTTAAAATCATAATGGTGAGTTACATACATTTATCTATGTATATTAACTTCCAGAAAATAAAGCTTATCTACAATGAAACTGTTTATCATTGGTGACCTGTTGAGAGGGTGGGATGGCCAAAGGGCACAAAACCTGGAGCTATAGTATTCTATTTTATCCCCTAAAAAATGTTTATTTAATTTAATAGGAGAGAGAGAAATTCCATTCACTGTTTCACTCTCCAAATGACCACAACAGCTTGAGCCAGGAGCTAGGAACTCCATCCAGTTATCCAACCTAAACAAGAGCTCAGGTACTTAGGGCCTCTTTTGCTGCTTCTCAGGCACATTAACACGAAGCTGCATTGGAACAGGGCAGCCAGTCTGCAAACAAGTACTCTGACATAAGATTAAGTCATCATGTGTAGACGGTGGCTGAACCAGCTGCATCACAACTCCTGCTGCTAAAACCAAACACACACACACACACACAAACAAAAGAAACCACTTTATCTTGAACAGTGAGAATTTTGTGGGTGTATCCACATGTGAACACTTAAATTGGAATAATTTAATTGCATTAAATTTGTTCACTAATCTTTCTTTAGTGAAATACCAACCTATGGAGAGATGAGTGAATGGATCGATGGATAGACAAATAGATACCTATCTACCTAAAACTAAAGATGAGAGGTCTTCTTTCTATTACTAGATAAGAACTATAAAAGGAACTATTGAAATAGAAAATTGCCATTTTGCAACTCTCAATGTAATAGCTCATTTAGGTCAGTTCATCTGTTGGGATTGCAATCATTTGGTGAAAGATCCTTTGGTATCAAATAGACTCAATGCATGACTCTCTGAATATCGTAACTGTCCTGCAATGAAAAAACATGCCTGTATTGTGACCAAAACCTCACTGATTGAGTCATTGCATGCCTCCTGATGTGATAGAGAAAAGAAAACATCATCATGTAATATTTAAATTGAATCTAATCCCAAGGAAACAATCATACGAATCCAGACTGAAGCACATTCTACAAGAAAGTTGTTATGGATGATTGAGATACAAATAGTGTCATTTTATTTCAAAAAAGGCATCTATGTATGGATGTACATTGGGGAGTGATCATCAGAGATCAGAAGGGGATAAAGAGCATTTGGCTTAATGATTAAGTTGCAGCGTTGTATGCCTGCATTCTTTAGACAAGTGCCTCGGTTCAAGAACTAGCTGTTTTGTAACTTGGCTTTATAAGCTGATTCAGAGTCTGGGAAGCAGCAGATGATGGCTCAAGTGGTTAGGTCTCTGCAGTCACCACCTCCAGCCCAGGAGACCTGAACGGTTCCGGGTTTTGACTTTGTCTCTTACAGACATTTAGAGAGTGATGCAGCAAGTTGAAGATCATTCTTTGTGTGTGCGTGTCTCTTTTTCTGTTTTTCTGTAAATGTGTCCCTGGACCTTCCTAACTACCTGAAAACAAATAAACACAAAATGCTTTCAAAATGTGGAACATTGGATACATATGAATCTTACTGAATTGATTTTAATGTTCACAAAAGTGACTGTATCCTAGTTGTTTAGTCAGTAAGCAAATATATGGAGACTACAGATAGATATGGTTACGGATGGATAAATAAAAAGATACATGGTCTTGATTTTAATGCATCAAATTGTCTACTGGTGAATTTAGATGAGGATATTATAGAAATCCATTATCCTTTCAACTTTTCTGGGAATTTGAAATTTTTCAAAATAAATACTTGGAAGGCCAGAGAAAATGCACTATAAAAACACAATGTTCTGCGCTGGGCTATGTAGCCCCTGCTCCATCTTGGCTCAATGTCTCTGCGGCCAGGTCACTCGCCCCCAGAAGCCTCTTCAGGCCAGCCTCAGGGATTGGTTGCTGTGAAGTGGCCATATTGTCACCAGATTGTTTGAAATGGAGGCTTTTTGCAGAAAAGTGGTGTACCCAGACTAATGGGGAAGGCAGGATGGAGGGAGGAAAGAGACCAAGGCTGTTGCCATGGAACCGAGTCGTGAAGGGCCCCTTTTGCTCAGGCTTGACGGTTGTTTATAATCCCGAGAGGTGATGGGGGTGGGGAAGAGAGATGGGGGTTTAATTTGCTCTCACAGATTCCGGCTGCCCACGGGGCTTATTATCCTTGATTGCCTGTTTTCTGCTTTTTGTCACCATGGAGACGAGCGAAAACGTGACTCTGCTCAGATTTACTCACTTTGCTCCCTGAATGCCTTGTTCCCGTGTACCTGCTGGGCTTCTGCAGTGGGATGGGTTCCCTGCGGGATCTGTCCATGCAAAGGCAGATGATTAACTAGGTGGCTGCAGTGAGGAGTGTAGTGAACCTGTGGCGGGGGTGGTAAGATGTCCTTGGGGAGTTTGTGAAAACAGAGTTGCAGTCAGCCTCCCTCCTCAGGCCAGGCAGCTAAAGCATGAGAAAGTATTCAAGGCAGGAGTTTAAGAGCCACAGCTGTGTTGCTGAGGACACACTGTGTGTTGATGCAGTGTCCTTCCATCAGCATTTGTACACAAGTCTTACTGTGGCCACTTGGGGGAAACATTGTGAGGTTCACAAACAAAAGGTTGGTCCCTGAGGACAGATCAGTATGATAGCTACCTGAGTAGATGGCAGGAGAGTATGGTATGCAATTTGGTGTGAGCACAGCCTTTGCCAAGAGCACCATGGTTTTCTCAACACGAAAAAGTCCTACGAAAACAGGAAGGCACTTTTTAAAATGCTGAGGATGAAGCTGATGTCAAGCTTCCTGTAGGAGTCTGAGCCAGATCATGGAAGAAAGTAGATGGGGGATCTTGGAAGGAAATTTCAGGGAGCCTAAGGCAGGAGAAGAGTTGTGTCACCTGTTAATCCAAGACACATGTTGAGATAGAGGTGAAATGGAACAGATTGATGCTTCCTTGGTATTCTTTTGCTTGCCCGGTTTTAAGTAAGTTAGTAAATACATCTTTTTAGAAAGAACTAGTTAATCTGTAAAATCATCAGAGAAAAATTAAAGGGAAATTGCTGTGTCATAGACTGACTTTTTAAAAATTTGATCCGGGGCCCGGAGCGGTGGCGCAAGTGGTTAAAGGTCCTCGCCTTGCACGCCCGGGATCCCATATGGGCGCCGGTTCTAATCCCGGCAGCCCCACTTCCCTTCCAGCTCCCTGCCTGTGGCCTGGGAAAGCAGTTGAGGACGGCCCAAAGCTTTGGGAACCTGCACCCATGTGGGAGACCCGGAAGAGGCTCCTGGCTTCGGATCGGCATAGTATCGGCCCGTTGTGCTCACTTGGGGAGTGAATCATCGGACGGAAGATCTTCCTCTCTGTCTCTCCTCTCTGTATATCCGCCTTTCCAATGAAAAAATAATAAAAATAAATCTTTAAAAAAAATAAAAATTTGATCCTAAAGATTGACAGCAAAAGCAAAAATAAATAAATGAGGTTGTCTCAAACCAACAAGCTTCTTTCTGTTCAAGGAACTGTATAATTAAAAGAGGGAAGAAATTGCCCATGAGTTGACAGAAAATATTTGCAGTGTATAAATTTGATAAGAGGTTACTATCTACAGTATATGAAGCACTCAACAAAGAAATGACTTGATTATAAAATGTACAAATAACTTAGGCATTTCCAAATGAAAGACATAGAAATGACCAACAATTATGTGAAAAATGCTGAATATCACTGATCATCAGGGAAATGCAAATTAAATCCACAATGATATTTCATACTAGCAGAATTGGTATTATCACAAAGAGAAAAAGGTGGTAGGTGAATTCATGGTGGTAATGTATATTAGTGGAGCTACTATGTTCAATAGTGTGAAATTTCCTCAGAAAGTTAAAAACAGACTTACTATATAATCTGGTGATCTCATTAAGGTTATACATTCAAAAGAATTAAAATCAACATGCCAAATAGATGTCTTCCACATTATGGAAGTGACTGAATAATTGATTAAGGGGTGAATTAATTTAAAAAAATGTAGTAAGCAATATATTCATTAAGGTTTATTATGTAGCTTATAAAAAGAAATAAATTCTGCCAATTATAGCAACATATATATATGTGAATATATATATGATATTCTGCTAAGACAGGCATGGAAAGGTAAATATGCCATGACCGTGATAATGTGTAATCTTTAAATAAACTGATCTTGCAGGTGCAGAGAGCAGAACAATGGTTATCAGATTCTGAGGTGCAGAGATGGGGAGGTGTTGGTTAAAGAGCACAAAGTCCCATGGAAACAGAAGGAAAGATGTTTTTGAAATCTATTGTACATCATGATAACAATAGTCATAAGGTACTTTACATCTCAAAATGTTAGGGTGATAAATTTCAACTATTGTGTGAGGTGAAGGGGATTGTTGGTTAGCTTGACTTAATCATTGTCCAATATAAATATATGAGTATATCAAGAGACTGCATTTTAGCCCATTAAATCTGTGATTATAATTTTCCAATTCTCAAAATATCAAAAGACCTGCTGTGGGAAGCTAGAAGAGGTGTGCAATGAGCTTTGATATGGGTGCTGATTGCTAGGTGTTTCAGTAGAAGAAGCCGAGTAGTCATAAGCTCTGCTAGAACAGAAATCATGACTGATGCCCTCTCTGAGCTACAGTATGGAGTCACTGATTGGTGCTCACAGAAATATTTGGTCTTCATATCCCCGTGGCATTGCCTTCTGTGTCCCTGCACTGGGAGCAGCCATTGCATGATCTGTCCCTTAATGGCTAATTCTTTGGCAATAAATGTGCTGTTGTTCTGCGCACAGCACTGCTGGCGACATGTAACACTGAGGTGTCACAGTTTGGAATTAAACTACGATGAAAATGTTTAGTAAAGAAGAAACCTGAATATTTTGGCTGGTTTGCACTTATTTATTTATGTATTTATTAGTGAATCTGTGCCAGGAATTTCATGTTGCTGTGCAAAGGAGATTTTATGAGGTCTAAGGAATGAGGAGTAACAATCCAAGGTGGAGAAATACAAGCCATCTGCCTGGTCAGCTACATTCCAACTTTTAGTCTTTAATCCCCAGAATCCCTTTCCTGCCACAGGGTAGAAACATAACCTTAATATCTGACTTCAAACGTCAGTCTAATGGATGTGTGCATACTTGAAATGGCTGTTTTCTGATAACTGTTACTAGTAAGGCCAACAGTACTATCAGCTGGCAGCATGCTGATCAGGGACATATGGTGTAATCTAGTGCTCCTCCTCCCTCTAGAAGCCTCATGGCGCCTGTTCAGACCGTGCGGTGCTTGGTGTGCACAGTGGTATCCTAATGGACTGCAGCTCAGAGAAACCTCTCCTAAAGCAGCCCCTGGTTCCACTTGGTTTGCTTTCCCACTCTCTGTAGTCTTTCTTTTGCCCCATGGCTCCCGAAAGTGCCACCGTTCCTCTAATTTTCTTTTCTCACCTGGTGACCATGCATCAGGGTGGCTCTGGGGGAAGCCATAATGGAATTCATTCTATCCTGATATAGTACTCAGAGAGTTAGTTAGAAACTTAATGGAAAGGGAGACTGAGATTTGGTGTGTAGTTTAGCCTTGGATTAAAACTAATGATTACTGGACACTTAAGAAAGAAAGAAAGAAAGAAAGAAAGAAAGAAAGAAAGAAAGAGAGAAAGAAAGAAAGAAAGAAAGAAAGAAAGAAAGAAAGAAAGAAAGAAAGAAAGAAAGAAAGAGAGAAAGAGAGAGAGAGAGAGAGAGAGAGAGAGAGAAAGAAAGAAAGAGAGAGAGAAAGAAAGAGAGAAAGAAAGAGAGAGAGAAAGAGAGAGAGAAAGAAAGAGAGAAAGAAAGAAAGAAAGAAAGAGAGAAAGAAAGAAAGAAAAAGAAAGAAAGAAAGAAAGAAAGAAAGAAAGAAAGAAAGAAAGAAAGAAAGAAAGAAAGAAAGAGAGAAACTGGAATTGTGCCCAGCAATCTATATTTTCCAGAGCTCAGCTGGTGATTCTTATACATTCTCTAGCACTGACTTATGCATTGAGGTGTAGCAGCTCTGCGAAGGAAAAGCTGGGTCAGAATTTAAGAAAAAAGCAAATTAAGGAATAGCTTTCTAATGTCTATTTTAAACTCATTTTAGTTTAAGAAAGGAAGAAAGTGTCCTCTGCTTTGGAGAAAAGGTAAGTCTTATTGCCAGCTAGTTCCACAGCTTCCTGAGGTTAATTCCAGATACACTGGTGCTGAGCATGGGGAGGAAAGCGTCCTCTACATTGAGTGCAAATATGAACCTTACTCCCAACCCCCTTGGTGTCTGTGCATGTGCTCACAGCAGATTTGGGGAAGTTGGGAACCTGGAGAGTTTCCTCTTTCCTAAGATCTGAGTGAGAAAGACCAGAACAGCAAAAGGATGCCACTTCCTTCTTGACTCACTCATGATAACAAGGCAGTATGTGTTTTCTATTCTGAGTCTCTGCAGCCCCCAAAGCTTCATCTGTGAAGGAAGCTTCCTCTGGGAGATTGAGGCACATTATGATCTGACACTAGAGTACATGAGCCTTTGAAATTGAGCTTTCCTAAGAAATAACACAAGTCTGTGGACACGCATCTGTGAGAACAGAGCCAGATGCAGGCAATTGAGAGGTGAGGGGGGAAAACTGTTAAGTCTTTTATACTGGCCCAGGTTTTATTTGCTTCGGTGTTGCCTATTGTTTGCTTTTCTCAGGAGCTTACTCGAGAACATAAAAGTGGAGAGATGCTGCCTTGCCTTCCTCTCTTACCTGAACATGTCCCTCCAGTTCCCTTCCCATCACCATGGCAACAAAACAAGTAGGGTTGGCCACTGCTGCTTCTGCATGCACACATCAAGTGTTGTTTTGAATAGGACTGTCAGAATTCATATTGAATGTGCATACAGAGGAAAAACCTAAAATGTAATGAGTGTGTATTGAACACCTTTTAAGGAGTCAATGTCTGTGTGCGATGGGGAAGCTTCCTGGGAGGTTTTCTGAACAGAACATCTGTTTCCTATGGGGAGTGCATGTGACCCCTCAGTTATGAGCCTAATCTCCCATCCAGCCCTGGATTTCGTAATGCAGGCTGTTTTTTTCGTGAAGAATGTTTTTTTCCTATAGGCTATAGACAAGATGTGGTGGATGTTGAAATAGTACAGAGAATAATGTTCCTAAGCGGATTGCCAGTGTTATTTTTTAAATGTTGTTAATGTGTTGTTGTTATTTATATATAAATTGAGCCAATTTCACAATGCAGGTTAGGTGCATGGTGATCCTTCCTACTCTACCCGCCCTCCCGTCCATGTTCCCCACACACCCATTCTCCTTTTTCCTTCATTCTCGTTTTTTGTTTGTTTGTTTTGTTTTAACTTTTGCAATGGCATATTTTCAATTCACTTTGCAAACACAGGCTCAACACTGTTTTAGGTAAAGAATTCAACAAATATCAAGCAGAAGAGGAAAAAAAGACCCTACTGGTTCTTGAGAGAGTAGACAAAGATGGTAAATAATAATTAAATCTCCAAATGTCAGTCTCATATAAATTACATTTTTTTGGTACTCTGTGTATTAGTTATCACAAATCATGGAAAATATTTATCTGTCTTTTTGAGACTGTCACCAAGCATAATGATTTCCAGTTGCATTCATTTTGTTGCAAAACACAGTACTGCATTCTTTTCATGACTAAATAATATTCTACACTGAACATATGCTGCATTGTCTTTATTTACTTGTCCGTTAATGCACACATGGATTGGTTTCTTAGTTATTGGAGATTGAGCAACAATAAGCATGGGTATGCAAATAACTCTCATATGTTGATTTAGTTTTGTTTGGTTTAAGAGGCTGAGATACAGAGGAACATACTCAGAGTGAAAAAGAAAGGAAGAGATAGGAATAATCACACCCCAAAATTCCCAGAATAGCCAAAGCTGAGAGCAGGGAATTCGATCCACATACAGGTGGCAGGAATCAAATTAATTGAACCATCACTGCTATCCCTTAGGGTTGCCATTAGCAAGGTGTTAGAATTATGAGCCATTGCTCAGAGTTGATCCCAGGGACTCTGATCTAAGTTGCAGACATCCTAAGCATGCTCTTGATGACCAAGCTGAATGCTTACCCTGCACAAATGTTTAGATAAAACTGGTATTCATGAATCTGTGTAATGTGTTATTCTGCCTTGAATTGATGGCATCCAATTTGAGGCATGTACATATTGGTTCAGAAACAGTTTTGTAGTTTTCTGGGCTCAACTAGACCACGTAGACATATTTTTCTTGGTTCTCTATGGCATCTTCCCTGTTGATTAGTATTTATTTGGATCCAATGTTCAGGGCTGAGTCGGGCTGAAGGAGGAGTCTTGAACCCTATCTGGTTCTCTCTCATTATTGCCACCTTCTTGTTGCTTTCCCAGTTGGATCATCATAATCTGCATGGGAAGTGGAGCTCAACTCAGACGGCCAGGGACCAGGAGCTTCTTTCATGTACACTTCTTCCAAGTGTTTGGATGACTGGGGCCCAAACACTTGAACCATCTCCTACTACTTTTCCCAAATCCTTAACAGGGAACTGTGTCAAAAGTGGAGCAACTTGGACTTGATGTCTGCATTACAGGCTGTGTTTTTATGAAGTAGGTTATTTTTCAAAGGGTGTGGTTTCACACTCTCCTCTCTTGTGGGGAGCCACCGACCCCATGTGTATGTTAGGCGGTCACAAGATGGCAGCGAGGGCCAGGAGGCGGGACTTGTCCCTCCAGTAGGCAAACAGGAAGTCACAGGGATAGGCTAATGTCCCCCCACTGCAATTGCTGGCCTACCAGATAGCGCCTCGGGGAGAAGTGATTGGTGGAGAACTGTATGTAAGCAGCCCGCTTTCGGCAATAAACCCCTTTTGGTTTGCCTTCCCCTTTTCGTTTATTTGCCCTTCTTTTCATTCAGTTTTTCATTTGCTGGTTTGTGCGTTTGTTCGTGTATTCATCTGTTGTGTGTGCTGGTTGCAGTGGCGGTTCCCATTTTTCCAGGCCCTTGAGATTCCTCCTCATTTTGGTGTCGCTGCAGGGTGGCAACACTCTCTCATGCTTGTATGCAAGCACCTAAATACATTATCATCATGTAATGCCCTCTTTCATAGAAGGCTGTCACCAGATGCAGGGCTCTCAATATTGCATTTTGCAGTCTCCATATCTGTGATCCAAATAAATTTCTATTGTTTATAACTTAACCAGTCTATGGTGGTTATAAAGCAGCAGAAAATGGGCTAAGGCCAGGCCAGTAAATAGGTCTGTAGTCTTCTGCCTCACAGACCTGATAAGTAGCGCCAAAGAGGCAGTGGAGAAACAAAAGCTCAGTCTTCTGGGTTGTTAAAAATCTTTGCTCTTGTTGACACCCACTGCAGATCACAACAGAGACAGAGAAGAGATGGAAAAGAGGCCAAGGAAGAGCTATGTTCACCTGCTTCTGGTTCCCTACTTAGCCTTTGCTTGCAAATGAGCCAAGTAAGCTTTATGGCTCAACACTCTAGAAACATAATTCACAGGGATTGCTGTGCTACATATACTCAGGAGCCATATTTTCCTCTGTATGTGTAGCACTTGGACACAGGTTGCCACATATACCCAAGGATGTTCCAACGTGTGGATACACATAGTCCATTACATTCAGTAACCGTTATTTTCCATGTTGTGTCTCATGGTTCTTATTTCAGAATTTTAAAAAGCAATCTATAGCTCATTCCTGACCTTGATTCTTTCTTGGCTTGGAGAAGTGTTCCTGGAACCTATACATACATCTTTTGTGAAATAAGGGATCTCTAGGGGCTAGGGAAGCCTGGCTGGATCTCAAAAAAGGGTTTTGCCATCGTAACCTCACATATTAATCCATCCCATATGGTTTCTGATCAGCAATTTTAACTCCCTTATCAGCATAGCTCACATATACACATTCGTAATTTCTATCTTGCCAAGTCCCAGTCCTGCTCAAAATTGCTTATCTTTCATATGCACATTTTTCTAAATTTTAACATCTTAAAACCAATGACATCTTTGAATTGTACCATTATTTCATTAATAGTGATTTTTCCCCCTAGTGATAGAAAGAATGATAAAACATTTGAGGTCAGTGCATTATTTTGCTTAATGAAATTTATATTTGTGACAGAATATAAATATAAAAAGTAATTACATGAATGTTCATGATTCTCATATGGAATAGCAAAAGAATTTAAGAAATCTGTGTAAGAGCTGGGTGGTGCTGAACATTGATTTCACCTCTGGCAGCCCTCCCTGATTATAAACAGGACTGGGTTTGAGGGTCTCTCTGTGAACTCCCACCCTTCTAACTTCTGGCTTTAGTGCTAGGATTGAGTTTTGTGGTTTTCAAATCCATTTCTGTACAAGTACTGTTGGCTCAGGATAGACTTCAGTTATAAGTGGTAGATGAATGTGGAACATTTCTCGTATCCTAGGAGGACTTCTTGGTACCATGTCCCAGCCAAGCTCTTTCCACAGGCAGAGAGAATAAGAGGAATGTGCTTGGCCCTCTTATTCTTTTCATTTTCATTTACTCTGCCCAGTGCAGTAGCCTAATGGCTAAAGTCCTCTCCTTTCATGTGCCAGGATCCCATATGGCCACTGGTTCATACCCTGGCTGCTCCATTTCCTTTCCAGTTCCCTGCTTGTGTTCTGAGAAAGCAGTAGAGGATATCCCAAGCATTGAACCCATGTGGAGACTTGGAAGAAGCTCCTGGCTTCTGGTTTCAGATTTTCTCAGCTCCCTCCCTTGCAGCCATTTGGGGACTGAACCAATGAATGGAAGATCTTTCTGTCTCTCCTTCTCTCTGTAAATCTGACTTTCCAATTAAAATTTTGGATTTTTTTCATTTGCTAATTTGAAAGGCGAAATGAAAAAGAGGTGATCAGAGGACAAGAGAAAGAGATCTTTCACCCATTAATTCTTTACCCAAATGTTTACAACAGACAAAGATAGGCTCCCAGAACTTTGTTCAGGTCTCCCACATGGGTAACAGGGTCCCAAGCACTATAGCTATCATCTGCTGTTTTCTTGAATGAGTTAGTAGGGAGCTGAGTTTTAAGCAAGGCAGCTGGATCATTTTGCGTGGTGCTGTGGTATGGGTTGCTTGTGTTACACAGGGGAGATTAACCTACTGCACTGCAATGATTGCCATGTGACCTGGCTTTCTTGTTCCACCTGCCCCCTCTAGTTTAGTTTAGGATTTCCTATATGATTATGTCAAGTAAATACTTCAGAATGTTATAATAACATGGCCCTAAATATCTTTCCGTTCTCCATAAATCTCTTGCTTATCTACAAAAACCACAGAAGTTAGAATAACTTCACATTGTATAAGTAGGGGAAAAGAATGCACCAGGATATTCCTACATTTCAGATGTGCAGTCCCTAAAGATTAGGAGATAAGAAAAACTAAATGAGGATGAAAATCAGTATTTCATGCTACCGAGAAAAAGGAATCTCTTTAGATTTTACCTATTAGGAAATGATTTGTTAGAAAGTTGCATTCATTTTTATTTGAAAGGTAGATTTTATGAAGAAAGGAGAGAATTTTCCATCCACTGATTAACTCCCCAAATGGTGTCAACAGCCAGAGCTAAGCTGATCCAAAGCTGGAAGCCAGAGTCCCTAGGACTTGGCCCATCCCCTGTTGCCTTTCCAGTCTATAAACTGAAAGATGGATAAAAAATGGAGCAACCAGGATATGAACTAGTGCCCATTTAGGATGAAAGTGCCACAGAGTGAAGGATTAGTATGCTGAGTGCCTGAACTGGCCCTGAAAGGATTGTTTTATTGCGACATTTCTAAAGATAAGTTATAGATGGACTCTCAATGAAAATGTTAAATATATCTTAACGATAGGATGCTGGGTTCTCTGCCATTGTCCATACCTACAATGTCAGGATACACATAAAAAACAGAATGATGGTCTTACCACTATTTTTGAAGGACTATACCATTGTAATAATATAGCGGCAATCCGTGTGGGGAGAGGCTTTCATAGTATATGTCAATGTATGTGTTTGTCTTCATATCAATATTTGTTAGTGTTGCTAACTGTATATGCATATCAATTTATGTATATTCATTTTACTGAGAATGCTGATGGTAAAAATGCCTTTATAAGTATTTGTAGGAAAAGTGCACAATTGTAAAAGAGTTTAAGACACTTTTTCTTCTGTTCAGAAAGGGATCTTCTCTGAGCTTAGTGCGTATGGAAGAGTCAATGAAGAGAACTTCACTGATTCTAAATCCTCCTCTTATTTAAAGTACAACTGGGAAATCTCATTTGAGTATATGAGACAGAGGCTTTTATTTATATATATTCAGTACAGGATAGCACAGTTGTTAACAGCGTAAGTAGCAAGTGGAACGGATTATGTTAAATGTATCTCCTAGAGAAAGAGACAGTGTGCTATTTTCACAAAGACAGAAACATACCAATGGGGGGAAATGCGTATCTCAAAAACTTATACATACATGTGCAAGAAATGTAAAATAAATAACAGTAGATGAAGCAAAGCTGTTCCAATAATCATCTTAGCAAATCCAGTGCCCAATGGGAGTAAACAAAATCTAAACATTGTTCCCATAAGACACACAAGATCAGTGCTATGTGGCTCATTGATCTAGCTATATAAGCAATTTAATACAGTATTTACATTGTAATTTGGGAAAATAATTTCAGAGACCTGCAATAAGGTGAGATTTTTTTAAACTAAACCTTGGGAATATTTACTACATAAGAGAAAATATATTCTAAGAAGCATAAGTGTGCCAAGATTTAACTGAATCAAGATGAAACTTATTTCATTCTATCAGGCTTTCATTTATATTCAGAACTAGGCCATCAGAGTGGTCATAAAGCCATTTATGAGATATTTTTGAAAATTGGATGAGCTAAAATATGCAAAGACTATCACATGAAAGCAGGTCTATCTTATCACTAAGTTAGTATTTGATGATCCTGATGGGTTTGTCTAAATAATTGAAAGATGCATTGTTTAAGCAGTTATGTGGTACAATATTATTTTCTATAACAATGGGCAAAAATCACTGACATTATCACAAGTATTTCTCTTCATTTAGAATTTCAATCTTACGATGATTATAATCATTTTTAAATTATTTTCAACAGATATATGTATGTACATGTGCATATGTCCCATTTAAGTCAAAAATCCCTGAAAAAAATATTTTTGTTTGAAAGTCAGAGTAACACAGAGTGAATATGAGATATTCTATATGCTTATTCACTCCCCAAGTGGCTGCAACAGCTAGATCTTGGCCGGATGGAAGAGAGGATCCAGGAATATAATCTGGGTCTTTCACTTTGAGTGGAAAGAGCCCAGCTTCTTGGACTACCAAGCAATGCCTTTTCAGGGGTATTCATGGAGCTGGATCAAAAGTGCAGCAACTGGATCTCAAATCACACTTCTTTATGGGATGCCCATATCGCAGTAGCATCTTACCCTGGTGTATCATGATGCTCCCCCCCCCCCTTAGTTAGGTTTCAATTCATTTTATCTATGATTTTATTCACATTATAATTTCTACTTAATTCAGACTTTATTGATGACACACTTACTGTAAAAGTCATAAACAACTCTGATATTAGCTTTCCAAATTGAAAAAAAAAAAAGGTTTAAGTTAGTATTCATGGACCAAATTCATATGCATGCACATGAAAACCATCTTGTAAAAATCTCCTAGGTGTCAACCAAATTTAAAATTGATGCATCAACTTTAGGGTGCTTCTCTACTGGAGATGTGAATGATGCATTCTACCATTAATTGCTTAAACAATTCTTTTCTACAACTGCCCATTTTTCTCTGTACAACCATGATGGATCATTTGATGTATTCTGCTCAATTGTTAGCAATATATTCCCAAGCAGGTTTCGTTTAAGTTCACCAGCTCTGTTTAGTTTACAACATTTAAGAAATGACTGAATTACTAGCATACTACTGGTGAGATCCCAGTTCATGAGGAGGAGAAAAAGAAACGGCAGAATTTAAGATGTGCATAGGAGTGGTACTTTTCTAAACAGAAAAACAAAGTCTATGGAGAATTTCTGTCCTAATCTTAGAAATATGTGCATTTATTGCTGTGAGCTGTATCCCAAATAATTTTGCAATCCTGAGTGAGGTATATGGTATCTATCATTACCATTTATCACAATTGTTTTCTGGTTACATAGTCAGTGATGATACTTTAAAACTATTCACTGCAGGAAGAAATGAATTACGATTTCACAAAAATCTTTTACTATGACCAGCTATTTCTTTGTTTCTGTAAAATACAATGAACTCTGATGACTTTATGACATGAATACTTTTATATTTAGAGAAATTCACATAATTTATACTTAGGGTGCTGACTACAATTTCATCTAATGTTTCAGATCCTAACAGGACAGAAGTGAATACAGTCCTAATCTCCAGTAAACAAACTACATTGGGGATTTGGGTTCTTGACTCCTTAGATTCTAAGAAACCTGCAGTGGCATCTTTCTGAGAATTCTAGTTGATAGGCCAGAATTTTTTTTAAGTATTTATTTATTTTGTGTAGAAAGTCATAGTTATAGAGAGAAAGATCTTCCCTCCCCAAGAGGCCACAATGACCAGAGTTGAGCTGATCCGCAGCCAGGAGCCAGGAGCTTCCTCCAGGTCTCCCACATGGGTGCAGAGTCCCAAGGCTTTGGGCCACCCTTGACTTCTTTCCCAGGCTGCAAGCAGGGAGCTGGATGGGAAGTGGGCTGCTAGGATACAAACCAGCACCCATATGGGATCCCAGCACGTTCAAGGTGAGGACTTTAGCCGCTAGGCTACTGTGATGGGTCCTAAGCCACAATCTTTGACATCTAGTAATAAGTGAGTTAGAAAACTGGGAAATCATGTCTTCTATACTCTTGAGAAAAACTGGGGGCCTAAATGCTCAGCACCATGTACTCTCTGCTGGTGACATCATGTTGCTGTTACTATGCAATGTTTAGTGTCTGCCTTCTCTTAACCATTAACACTGACAAGGAGCACATCAATCATTCTGTTTTTAGATAAGTCACTCAATGTTCACATTTACTTGTAGCCTCTTTATGAACTGCAGCTTGTTAATGAACTTTATGAATTCTAACTTGTTTTCTGTTTCATTTTTGTTTAATTTTGCTGTTGTACATTCAAAGTATAAATGATCTTGTCAGATATGCTTTGAAATTAATGGAGACTGGTAGATCACTTAGGTGCTAGAGGATCTCCAATAAAATAAATAAGCGCACAAAATAACTCAGTATGTTAACATAAGTAAATGTGTCCTCTCTACGGGAGTGAAGTAAGAGCTTGGAAGACTGAAACTTTTCTTGAATTACTAATGTCTGGAATAACAGCATGATATGCATCCTTTCCTGATCTCAGAAATGAGGATTGTAGTTCAGGTCAGCTGTGCCTTTCACTGCAAGACTACAGGCTACGGAAGCTCTTTTTCTCACTGTAACTATGAGCACGAGATTGAAAATGTGCTTGATGAATACAAACCGTAAAAACAAGGATCCTGACTTTGGGGTATCCATGGGAATATAGTGTGAAGTCTTAAGGCTTTGGAGGCATGGTGCCTGAAAACAATCCTGACACTACCCAAGATGAATGCTATGCATTATGAAGAGGACACTGTGTGCAGAAGGAACGAGAGTTATTTTGGAAAGCCCTGGTATACAAGAACCTTCAGAAGTGGTTACAAGACTAAAGAAAGGGAAAAAATTCCAAGATACACAATGTGAATGTTGTGGAAAAGAGCTTAGAGGCAGAAGTATGATCTCATGCCATTGTACCACAATGGATATCTGCGACTCCACTGGCAGGAAGGAGTTTATATGTTAAGCTAAACAATGCTGTCCTGCTGCTAATTTATGTGCAGCTGGACTTTTTCTTGAGGAATGATAACATTCCAGGGCTGAGATAAGGATGTGATAGGATCTGGTCCAAAAAGACAAGCCTGGAAGTTTATGTTAAACTTGGTATGACCATCAGGGTTACCCAAAGTGCAAACTGGTGGCCACATCCTGAGTTGCTCAAGTCACATTAAGTCGAATCCTTAAGAGAGCCCTCCTAGCAATGATATTACTTGCTCATTTAATACACTTACGGAGTCATTAATTAATCTTTGTCCATCTGTTAAGTCGTTGAATAGAAGGTTGGGGATATGATGTGCTGTGGTTGTTTTATTTTTCATTTTCATTAGAATGTTTCTGTCAGCACTATAATTCTGAATTATTAACCTGCATTCATCTGCTAAAGCAGTCAGAATTTTATCAGTTTAACCAAATACTGAGACAATTAAGAAAAAAAATAAGTTTATTTGGCTAATAGTGTTGGAGATTTAAGTTGAAGATTGGCAGTCTTATTGGTTCAGATATCTGTGGAAGCCAGAGGGTGATAATGGTAGGTTGTGTTTGAAGATGGACTCAGGCTGATGTACGAAACAGAAAGGCGCTGGCCCCAGCTCAGGCTTTTGTAACCAGTTCTCACTGCAGCTACCCTCGCTATCCCTCCCACCAGGCCCGCTTCCTAAACACTATCAATGCATTAAAGTCTCACTGCCTGTTAACTTACCACTTTGACATTTAATGTTTTGCATGGATTCAGGAGCCAAATCATGTTCAAAATAAAGCGCCAACTGAACGCTTATAATCATTATCACATCCAGATATTGAAAGAATGACCAAGCTACCATTTTCACAAACTTGTCTTTCACACTTAGCTCACGCTGGGTATTGATTTATGTAATTCTATGATGTGAATGTCAACAGAGTATTTAGAACAATTAAACTGATGATGGGTTTTAAAGCATATTTTATTATTACAAGATTTTCTCAATACATGGAGATTAAGTTATCTTTTCAAAACTTGAGGCTAGAAATGCTATGCAAAAAAAAAAAAAGTCTTCTTAATGTCAGAATGTGATGTATGCACCCTTCTACTGCCATTTTTCTTGGTCTTTAACTTCCCAAATCATGTCTTTCAAAAAGGTTCAGTGAAATCCTGAGGATACACTGAGAGATAATGTTTAGAAATAGGAACCTACTCAGATATGTGAGGTACAGCCTCTTCTCCTTGAAAATGTGACTACTTGACAAATAAAACTCTGATAAACTGTAGCCAGTACTGTTGCTTAGACAGAGAGCTGTCATCTGTCATGCTGGCATCTCACATGGGGTGCTGGTTTTTGTCTTGGCTGTTAAACTTCACATAGAGTTCTCTGTTAAATCCTGAGAAAAACAGTGGCAGTCTGGTCAAAGTGTTTGGATCTCTGCCACTTGTGTTGGAGACCCAGATGAAGTTCCTGACTCCTGGTTTCTGGCTGGCCCAGTGCTGACCATTGCAACCTTCTGAGTAGTAAACCACTGGACGGGAGATATTCTCTCTATCTGTCTTTCTCTCTCTGTCTCTCTTTCTCTCTCTCCCAATCATTCTTTCTCACTTTATAAACTGACTTTCAAATGAACAAACAAACAAGTAAACATTTCAAAAGTACTGGTTGAAATAGATTTGGGGAATAAAGAAAAGGAAAAATTCCTGGGTCATGAGAATGTCTTGCTGAAGCTGATGTTCCTATGTTGAGAATGTTGAGTGATAAGGAAAGCAATTCCTCTGGGTTCTCTTTATGTTCCAAGTCCATTTTTTTTGGTCTTTGAAGATTTTTTTCAAGCCAAAATAATGTTTTTTAAAGCTTATTTTGAAATAAATTTATATTTCCAGAGACATACACAAATGTGAGGGTGTTTCAAAGGATCCATGGAAATGAAATTAAAAGGTAAGTTTAATTTGATGCAAATATTTGAAATCCACATATATTTTTTCATAATATGATTTTGCTTGAATTTTCATCAGATTTATTTCTATTTATTTGAAAGATAGATTATCAAATATATAGACTTTCCCTCCATAAGTTGAACACCCATTTGACTGCAACAACCAGAATTTGGCCACCCCAAAGGCAACAACCCAGAACTCCATCCAGATCTCTAACATGGCTCAAAAGTTTTACATACTCTAAAGTTTCCTATCATGTTGACCTCTTAAAAAGCTCTATAATGTATTGGTACAAACTGAGAAGCTGGAAAAGATTAAAAAGTGCTAAATTTCTTGGAATTTTACCACATTTTTGCCAATGTCATTTTTCTGTTCCAGAATTGAATATCGACTGTGTTGTTACATTGAGTTGTCAGGTGAATTACTTATTTCTGCTTAACAAATTGCTTCATAATTCACTAACTTTTTGATATATTCATACACACTATATGCACTGTTGTCTGGGACAAGAATCAAGGGAGAGAAAATGCCCAAGGTTGAAGTCTCAACTGATGTCTCACTAGGTAAGCATTCCCTTCAAAGCTAACTTGGTCCCTACCATGCATTACATGCCACTGGCCAGGGGCTTCATGTGTTCCTTGCCATGTCATGTCTAATATGACAAAAATATTCCACAAAAACCTGTGGAGGGAAAGAGTCTAATAGCAAGGTAGGAACAACAGTCTCGTGTAACATAAGCACCTGTGACATATCATCACCTTAGTAGCATCCCATTATTGATTAAGTACACATGGTTTTGCTGCACACTCATGGGGAAGAGATCAGCTTGCAATACTTTGTATGCTAAGAGGAGGCAATCAGCAGAGAGCATTTCTCATCTGCCCACTCCTCTAGGACTTTTAAATCTGAATTCATTTCTCTGTCTTCACTGAGTTTTCTTATCTTTGACCCTTTGGGAAGCCTAGGTCAATGCATTGGAATGTCTCACAATATAGATTTTTATAATGACTTTTTATTAGATTAGGGTCATGGATTAGATTAAGCAACCTTTCTTCTACTTAGAGAGGAAGAAAACTGAATAACTCATACAGTAACGAAAATAATGAAAAATAGGGGAGGGTCTATCACTGAAGCCTAGTGACTAAACTCCTCTCCTTGCATGTGCTAGGATCTCGTATGGGTGCCGGTTCATATCCTGGGTGCTCCTCTTTCCTTTTGGTTCCCTGTTTGTGGCTTGGGAAAACAGTAGAAGATGGCCCAAAGCTTGGGATCCTGCACCACCTGCGGGTCCTGAAAGAAAGTTCTGGTTTCAATTACCATTGTGGTCACTTGGGGAATGAGACAACAGATGGAAAATCTTTCTCTGTCTCTCCTTCTCTCTGTAAATCTGACTTTCCAATAAAAATAAATAAATTTTGAAAAGAAAAATAGAGGAAAGGGGAAGAGATAATCCAAAATAACATGAAGAAGATGAAATTGGGAAGTACACTAAGAATACGTCAGCAATATTTTTAATGATCACTTACTAAGCTTTGCAGTAACATAAAATGTTTTTAAATTGGTCAGTTGGTTTTTCATTTATAGGACAAATACCAAGTTACCATAAGATAGTTATCTGTAATCTGGAAATCTGAAACCTAAATGCACTCAATGAAAAAGCTAATATTATGCCATAAGTGAAAAATCCTGTACTTGTCTTCATTTGACGGATCTCTGTCAAAATGATGGCATGCTGAAAATTCCATGGAAAATTACCTACTTTAAAGTGCTTGTTTGACATGAATAAATGTAGCATTCAGACTTGGGTCCTATCCCCAAGTATATTTATGTAAATAATCAAGAATTTGAAGAAATATAAATTTTGAAGCACTCATAGTCTCTTAAACACCTCACTGAACTGCATATCCTGACTCTCCTTATAGTTCAGTCTCTGTGATTAATCTCTTATGCTTAATGTGACACATTAGTCCCACTTATCCAATCAGTATTATATATTATCTAATATTCACAATTCACACATACTTCCTTCATTTTCTGTGATGGCATTCCATGCAGGATAGTTTTCACATTAAGATATATTATCTTAGGCTCCTTTTGGAAATTATTTTCAACATTTTTATGATATAGGCATCATTCAACCAGGAATTTTTTCAATGATCTTTCAGTGGTTAGGTAGATGTCATAGATTCAGTGGAGAATAAAACATAAGAAAATTACATTTTTATTACATCAAATCATAGGTGCATAAGATATGACTTACATGTCAATTATAATTTTATTATGTATATTAATTAATTTTTATTAGATCTCTGCATTGCAAAATTACTCCTTTTGCCCCCTTTCTATGTTATATTTTTTAAATACAATTCAGTGTGCACAGCATACTTAAGAAATAGGGAGTTATGTTCTACCTCCTCTTTGGTAGAGTCATTTATAAAATTGGTTTCAAATCTTTAGCATAGGTAATTTGTTATTTTATCTATCTATCCATCTATCTACACTCATACAGAATTCAGAATGCTATATAACATTGTTTTATACATACACAAGGATTTTTTGCATTGCACAGATTATTCAAGTGTTGGTTTTTGAAAGGTCTTTCAGTTGACTGCTATATTGTCCTGAAATATCCATATCATTTAGGCGTAATTTGGCTTGTTCACTTGGTTTACTGGTTGTGTTGTCTTTAGCATTTTATTACTCTCTGGAAGTACAAGGTGGACCAGAATAGCATATTTATGTCATGTCCAAGCACATGCAACATTCTTCTGAGTAGCCTCAGTTCCTTATATTTGATAATGCTATTTTTCAATGGAATTCAAGGCCGAGTATATTCATTGACACTGGACTTCTACCAGTTATAAACCTTGTTATTTGGTGTAGAACTTCTGATTATAAACCTTGTTTATATATATATAACTATACAAATAACACATATATTTTTATAATGTATATAAAATATTTTACACATGCTTTTGAATTTGTAAGTTATATAAATTCTTACTAATGTCTCCAGCATCACATAATTGAATCCAGCACCACCTGAATCAACCTATGCATTCCCATTAACTTGCAGTTAGCCTTCCACCCTGACAGTAAGTTGGCTTCATTTTATTTCAGCATTCACTCCAGAAATGCATGCATGTGTAGTAATTTCTAAGTTGTTAACCCATAGTCCTAAAGAAAAAAACTCATCAGTGTACAATGCATATGTGTGACTCTCTTGGACTTTAAAATTAAAATCTTCACTAATTTCCAAAATAGAGGTTAACTTTATTCCTTATTTGTTTCTTTCAGGGAGGTTCTTTTTATCTTTCTAATAAAATTGTACTATTTTGTCTGCCTTTCTTCCTGAGATCCTAAAACATATTAAATAATGTTTTAAATTTGCATTCACTCAGGCTGACTATATTATTTTTAAAAATAGTACTATGTGTTCATGACTGCATTATAATTCAGGTTATTTTCCCTTCCCTACAAGAAATCCCAAATATATCATATACCAAAAGATCCTGTCTCCCAAATTCCTGGAAATCACATATTTTCTTGCTATTGCCATCATTTTCCCTTTCATAGAGTGTCACAGAAATAGAATTATGCAATATATGGTTTTGTCCGACTTGCTCCTTGCACTTAGCAACAGATTTTTCAGGTTTGTGAGGTATTTCCCATTTTGCTATAAATTTTTATTTCTTTGGTGTCTAAAGGTATGACTTCAACAAAATGGATAGAAATATACACCATCGCACTAAGAGAATAAGCCAGATAAGACATAGAAAGACTAGTACCACAGGTTTTCTCCCATATGTGGAAGTTACTATATAAGTAAAGAAATGTATGAATGTCACATTACATAGTGTATAGATTTTTATAAATCAATTTTTCATCTGAATTATATCCCCTTACACAGCATTATACCAACCTTTCCTCAATTATATTCCTTGTCAGAAGTTCTAAATTATGCGATATTATATATGAAATTCATCCCTGCTTTCCCAAAATAGTATGTGTATACATGAATAATATTTATGTATGAAGCAAATGCAGCAAAATGTTTAAATTATTAAATTTATGAGTGCTCCTCAAATGCTTTTGTGTACCTCTCTATAGAATTCAGATTTTTTAAAAAAAACTCAAAATAGTGAATGAAAAAACTAAAAATGAAATACATAGTTTGTGTGTTTATTAAGTGTCCAAATAGCTTGTTTAGAAATGTACTGCATTTAAATAATTCATCCATTTTTTCCCCCTGCAAATTGTCTCAGTGTAATTGGCTTTTTAAATTTTTTTCAAAATGACAGATAATTGAATGTGTTAACCTTGTCAGTCATGATAGTTTCAAGTATATGCACTCCATAATATGGTTCAATTTAGCTAATTAGCATATATATTACCTTAAATTGTTGCCATTTTGTAGCAAGGACACTTAGCATCAATGTTTTTAGCATTATTCTGGACACAAAAGTAGGATCACATGCTCAGATGGGGGAGTGCAGTCCAGCTCTTAAAGGCTCCCAGTGCATTTTCAACTCCATGAGTTACCCAGTTTGTCCACTGTCCTTCCTGAGTTTAGCTGTCCTCCTGCTCACTGGAGACAAAATATGCTTGGCTCTCAGCCTTTCTTTAATAGTACATTATAACGTCTTTACCTATAGTTTCCATGTTGGATGGTAGAGCTCCTCAACTGACTTGGTATTGTTTAACCATCCACTGCCTGACCTGTACATCTGCCCACAAAATATTTGCAACCACAAATAAGCATCATTCTATACCTATTTTCAATAACATCAACTGTTGTGTGTTATCCTTGTGTAGCAGCCATGCTAATCTCCTCTGAATAATTCTCACCAAGATCTCCTCTCTCACCAAGATCTCTCTCTATGATTTGATAATGATATTTGAATCACTGTAGTATTAAGGTATATATAGTATAGAGTTATGAATAAATTCATTCACATTTTCCTTGTTTCATCTGTATTTCTGGTATCATATAATCAAAATCACTATTTAACCTCAGACCCCAAAGATTTACTTCAGTAGAAGAACTTCAAAAATTTTTAACAAAAATGCAGATTATGAAAAAAGCATGAGTTTCAAAGTGTCTTTACAAAAATAATGAACTCTTAATGTTCACAAAACTTACTTATGGAACATTTGTATGTTTTGCATGAGTTTCATATTTTTGTTCTTATATATAGTCTTTATTCCATTCATCATGTATTTAGAATAAGTTCATTTTAAAAAGCATTTTCACAATAAATTGAGCTTATCTTTTAATGTCCACAAACTTACCTCAGCACATTTGTATGTAGATATCTACATGTCCCAGGAAATTTTTGAAAATATTTTTCCACTTTTACTTATCTTAAAAACTATGTAACATAAACTAGCCATACATGTAAGGATTGATTGTTGGATATATTATTTTGTTCTTTGATCTATGTGTCTATACTAATATTAAAAGAGGTATCTTCATTCTTGTGACTTTTTGATATTTTTTGAAAAGAAGAAAGTGCTAGCTAAGTGCTTCAAGTTTGTTCTACTTTTTCTTTAATATTTCATTTTTATTTGAAAAGCAGAGTTACAGAAAAGAGAAGAGACAGAGAGAAAGATCTGCAATTGGCTGATTCATTCTCTGGATGGTGGCAATTGCTAGAGTTGTGCAGAACTGTAGCCAGTACCCAGGATCTTCTGGGTGTCCCATGTGGATGCTGGAGCCCAAGGATTTGAGCCATCCTTTGCTACTTTTCCAAGCCATAGGCAGGGAGCTGGATCAAATGTGAAGCTACCTGGACACAAACCGGTGCCCATACTGGATGCTCATGCGTCGAGCAAAGGCTTAGTCTGATATGCTATGGGACCAGCCCTATTCGCTTTTTCAAACTTGTTTTGGCTGTTATAGATCCATTGTACCTGCAGGTGACTTTTAGAATTAGTTGATCACTAGGAAGAAATGGCAGATGAAACTTGCCCCTAAATGATAAAATAATTTAATGAACTTATGTTAAAATCATCATAATGATGAACATTTAGAATGAGTTACTTTTAGTCTCACAGATATTCTTAATGCTTATCCTTACTATTGCATCAACAAATTTCAGCCTTTGCCAGTATATTTGACTACAGTAATTATTTTGTGTTGTCATGATGACTTTTCATTTCCTTTATTTTTTTTTCTTTTCTTTTTTTTTTTTATTGTTGCTTACATTGTATTATGTAGTACAGTTTTATAGGCGCTGGGGATTCCCCCCACCCCTCCCATACCCCTCCCCCCATGGTGCATTTCCTTTATTTTTATATTACTTATTGAAATTCTTCTGTAAAAAAAAAAGGTATGTGTGAAAATGCGTATTTATTTTGTGGCTAGAATATTTAACATTAGATCTCTTTTTCAATGCTGCTTATGTGTATAATGCAGTAATCCTATCGACTGGAATGATGTCATACAACAGATGTCTAGAACTTACACATACTGTGTAACTAAAACCTTATACTCTTAAATGACAGTTCAACTTGCTAGTTCTATCCCTTTCTCCTGGCAAACATCATTCTAATACCCAATTCTATGAATTTGTCAATTTCAGACACTTAGAAATGTGATCAGGCAGTATTCGGTCCTCTATGAATTACTGTTTAGTTACAGCATGTCCTCATTGTTTATCCATATTGTTTATCACGTACAGTTTTAAATGTCTGGCAGTATTAAACTAAATGCTATCCCATTGTGCAGCTGTGCACTGTAGAAGATGATTGTTCAACAATATGACACTTATACTTTAAATATTTTGAAGAACCTTTATATTATTTTGCACAAGTTTTGTTTCTATTTACATCCCTGCTACTGACGAATAAGAGTTCCAGTTTTTCCACATCTTACATACTAGCACATTTTTTTTATTTCTTTGTTTACATTTTTGATAAAGGGCATTCTAACAGTTTTTTTGTAGAAAGTGATCTTCATTGAGATGTGCTGTTACATTTCCCCTTTAATCCACAATATTGAGCCTCTGTTGCTATATCAGGTGGTCATTTAAAGTGAAGGCTACTAACAACCTTTACTTTTTTTCTTAAATAAAGAAACTTGCTTGAGTTTTTTAGCTTTTATGCCTCTGAGTTGCGGGAGTCTTTACACATTTTGAAAAATAACCCATTATCAGATACAGGTTTGCCAATCGTTTTTCCCTTTTAAAAGATTGTCTATTCATTGTTTTATTAAAGCCTTTGCTAGGTATTTGTTTAGTATGACATAGTCCCTCTTGTATATCTTCGCTTTATCTTTTCTTTTGTTGCCTATAATATTACTGTTACATCAAAAAAATCTTTACCAATGCTGTCTTTCAGGATTTTATAGTTTCAGCTCTTGTATTTTAGGTTTAATTCATTTTTATTTGATTTTTGTGTAAGATACGTGTCCAGTTGCACTTTTTTGCTTGAGGCTATCCAATTTTCTCAGTATCATTTATAGCAGAGACTATCTCTTCCCCATTATGTGTTCTGGGAACACTTGTTAAAGATAAGTTGACTGTTCAGTGTGTGCAATTTTTCGTCTGGCTTATCTATTATGTATTTCCTTTTTAATAATTTTATTCAATTATTTACTTATATGAGTATGGGCATATCTATATGGAATTTGTATTACTTCCTTACCTGCTGATAATGTAAGTTACTTCAGATTTATCTTGCTCTTTTTCTGTCGTAGCCCTGGAAGAAAACATATCTCTAAGGAGCTCTATCATTTTAAATTAAAAATGGTAGTTTGAAACCAGATGTACTTGTTGATACTGTAGTGTCACTTTTTCTTTGTCCTTTCAGCAAACAAAACTAGAGGAAATATATTTGAACTTATGTATATCTACATTTTTCTTTCTACTGATAAATAGTTTGTTTATTTGAAATGCAAAATGACGGAAGGAGGCAGAGACAGACATCTTCCATAAGCTGGTTCACTCCCCAAATGGTTGCAGGAAGCAGGGACTCCATTCAGGTCTCGCATATGAGTAGTAGGGTCCCAAACAATTGGACCAGTGTTCACCACATTCCAGAATTAGTAGAGCTGCATCAAAAGTAGAAAAGCTTGGGCTTGCCTTGGCACTTCAATTTGAGATGTCAGACTAGCAAGTCACAGTTTAACACAATATGAACAACATCAGTCCTGTAGAGCCAAATTTCAGTATTTCTTTCCCTGTTTTTCCACAAGGCTTCTTCCAAAAGATCATGTTAAATTAATTACCATATGCTCTGATTTTTTGTGAGGTTTTCAAATTATACCCAAAAATCTAAATCTATATATATGGAGATACATTAAAGTAAACATGAGATTATGTTAATATCTACCATTCTGGTCATAACTATGATACTCATTCTAGCCTTTAACTTAGTTTATTAGAAAATTCTTTGGAAAAACAAAACTGTTCAGCAGTCTAATATTATTTTTACATATGTACAGATTTATATGTAAGATACAACTTCATGGGGTAGGTGCCATGATGTAGTACGTTAACCTGCCACCTACAGCAATGACCTCCAAAATATGGACACCTGTTCGAGTCCTGACTATTCCAGTTCTGATCCAGCTCCCTCCTAATGCACCTGAAAAAGCAATGGAGGATGATTCAAGGCCGTGGGCACTATACCTACATGGGAGAAAATGAAGAAGGTCCTGGCTCCTGGCTTTTGGTTAGCCCAGCTCCAGCAATTGCATCTATGAACCAAAAGATAGAAAATCTCTGTTTCTCTATCTCTTTCTGGCTCTGCCTTTCAAGTAAATAATTTTTATAAAAATCCACCTTGTTTACACTGTGCTGTCTGGGGTTTAGTCACTGTGCTTTGGGTTAAGATATAGATTTCTATATAAGATGCCTAAAAGAAGCATTCATTGTGATCATCTGTTTATAGATGTGAAATTAATAGCAGACTGGAATTTGGCAAAGGGTGAAATTTAGAAGAATGAATACAATCCGTGAAAACTCAAAAAGCAGCAGCACATTGCAGCTTGCTCTGGCATTGAGTAGGCTTGTGGAGACATCATTGTGCTCAGTGTGGTTCCTCCAGGCACACAACAGCGGGAGAACTCAGTGGCCAGTGTGAAAGCAAAAATATGATTGATAAGTATATTTTTTAAATGTTGAAAACTGCACTTTCTAAGGAGATATGGTATCCAATTCACTAATTATGTAGATTACCTTTACGGGAGAAAAAACTTCAAATGGTTATCTGGTGGAAAGGTTACATGGACCTTAGAGATACAATGGCATGCATACTCTTGATTCACAGCATAAATTTTATGCTGTGGATTTCAATTGTCCCTCCCACAAAATTCATGCATTCTCCTAGAATGTTTTCTTGTTTCTTTGAGTATAAACAGTGTATAGACAGATATCAGACCATCTTCTCCACACTCTTCTTTCTTTCCTATTTTTCTTTTGGTTGGGGGCCTCTGGGTCATTCTGTAGATGTGAAAGTGGTATGCGTAAACACATTTTGATGATAAATGATTTCATGTGTTCCCTGAAACAGAGGTGGTCATTGGAAAACAATTAGACCTGAAGGCAGTAACATGGAGAGACAGCTGCAACACATGAAGAGTTATTCTGAGCCTCAAGATCTCAGCTGTACCCTGACAGCCTCATTCTCAAGAATAGGTTGTTACTTGCTAAAAAGTCTGTTCATTATAATCCTGAGGAAGAGTACAAGAGCTGTGGAAAAGTTTTTTCTCATACCATTTAGTGGAATTTTCAACATGTAGGTAATAGTCAAAGAAATTGTTTCCCCGAATTTAAAACAAAAACTTTTTCAGTTTTCTTTCTTTCTTTCTTTCTTTCTTTCTTTCTTTCTTTCTTTCTTTCTTTCTTTCTTTCTTTCTTTCTTTCTTTCTTTCTTTTCTTTTTTCCTTTCTTTCTTCCTTCCTTCCTTTCTTTTTCTCTTTCTTTCTTTCTTTCCTTCCTTCCTTCTTTCTTTCTTTCTTTCTTTCTTTCTTTCTTTCTTTCTTTCTTTCTTTCTTTCTTTCTTTCTTTCTTTCTTTCTTTTTAAAATACGTGCAGTAACAGGCAGTGTTAGTAAAGACGGAAGTGGGGAGAGACAGGCATTTAAGCTGCATGGATTGGGAAAAACTGTAGTCCTCGTAACTGACAAGAAGGAAGGCTGTGTTGTTGCTTTTCTGCTTGCCTCTACATGTTTTATAATCCAATCTCTGTCTTTAAGTTAAACAGTGGCTTAATCTGATTCACCACAACGCTGGCCCCAAGACACTTCATCCTTGGCTGAAATGTTATATGATGCCTGATTGTATATGTTAAGTGTGGACTTAAAATTAGTAATGTTCATTCAATATATACCACCATAGCAAATTTTCAGATTGCTTTCCAATGTATGGGGATTTTAATTTCCTTACAATCTCACTAACTTTAGCTATCCTTTAATATCTTTTTTATGGGAATGCCAATCACTCTTCCCATACTATTTTTTTAACCTGTCTACTCTGCTTACTCCATATTCATTAGCCCATCGATAAGCTATCTTTTTAAAGGGTTTATATGAAATACCAAAATATAGAGACAGAGATCTTACATCTACTGATTCACTTCCCCAATGATCACAACAACTAGAACTGGGCCAGTTCAAAACCAAGAGCCAGGGTTTCATTCAGGTCTCCCATTTGGGTGCAAAAACACTTATGTCATCTTCTGCTGCTTTCCAAGCACTCTCTCAGGGAGCTGGGATGGAACTAGAGTGGCTGGATCTCAAACCAGTATACCAATGGGAGGCAGACACTGCAAGCGGTTGCTTTACCACTATGCCTCAGCAATTGCCTTCACCTAATTTTTTTTTAATGATCTCTTTACAGTCCATGTGAATGCCACGTTTATTCCTAAGTTGGCACTTTTATCTATGCTGTTTCCACTGGGTTGTTATGCACATTTAACATTGTGACAGGACACACCTAAAATAAAATGAACAATTTCATCCAGTTTTATGAGTATAGTTCATCAGTGATAAGTAAATTGGTTTAGTTGCTCAACTATCATCAGCATCCATCTCCAGAACTCTTTCTAGAGTTGCCAAACTGGATTCTCTATTCAGTAAATCATAACTCTCAATCCTCCCTCTACAGCTTCCATTAAAACTACTAATTAACTTGAATTTTTGATTTTGACTACTTTGCAAATGCTTTGTAAATGAAATATGACAGCAACTGTTTTGTTTTGAGTAGATTATTTAAGATCGCATTACATCCCCAAAGTTCATGTATATTCTGGTATCTGTCAGAATTTTCATCTGCATTAAAGCTGCATTATATTGTGCACATAAACCTATTTGTTTTAGACATCCAGCCATTAATGCAGACTTAACTTGCTTCTACATTTTGTCTGTTGTGAAACAAAACACTGTGGATATAGGCAATGGGTGTACAAATTTTCAACTTGGTGGATTTTGCTTTTATTTGGGATAATTTAACTTAAGCGAGGAAAGATAGATATTATATTCTGTTATTTAAGGAACAGAGTCAATAAAAAGTCTGAATTAGAACTTTTAAATGAGCCTGCCGCACACAGCATCCTGTAAACCACAATGAGGACATGTTTGATCTCAGGAAGACCTCTGATCTGAAGAAAACAGGCATTGTTTTTGTACATTGTTTCCCAGTAAAATATTGTCTCTTCCTAGAGCATTTACAGAGAGATGTCTTGCTCATTAAATAGCTTGCTCATCTCCATGACATTTGACCACATGTGATGCAAAAGCAAGAGCTCCTGTTTCAGTTCTTAGTCGCAGTGTAACAAATCATGGCAGTGGAACAACTGTTTGGCTGTGTGCACTGGGCAAAAACCCATGTAGGGAAGTGCTTTCTCTGCTTTTTAATCACTGTGGCTTCGACCAGGAAGACACAAATGCCGGGGTGGTGATTCAAATAGTTAAGAGCTAGCATCATTAGAGGCTCCACTTCTCATACCTATATGTGGATGTTTCAAAGGTTAGAACTGTCAGCAACAGTTTTCCATGTGGCTTGGAGTCATTTGGAGCATGGACTCCTGGCTGGATGCTGTACATAGTGGCTTAGACTTAAATAGTAAGTGTTCTAGTGATCAAAGCACAGCAGCATACTTTCTATGACCTTCACTCAGATGCCACATAGCACCCCAGCCTTCATCTGTTGCTCTAAGTAGTCACAAGTTCACCAACTTTAAAGGGAGGGTCATTGACTCTTTCTGGGAATAATGCCAAAGCCTATGTGGCCAATGTTTAAATCTAACACAAATTGTAAAGGAGCAGCCTGTTTTTCTAGAGGAAATGTTAGATGGAATGACAACAATGACATTCCATCATTTAAAATGTTATCTCTGAACGTGCAGGCTTTTTTCAGACATTATTGAAACCGGAATTTGAAAGTAATATTAGGGATAATTGCTGTATATGTTTAGGTAGTCAGCAAATCCGCCTGAACCTTTCCTGTTGTAGAAAGCAGCACAACTTCTAAGTTTTTAGAATCTGAAAATTCGATATTTGTTTCATTAGGAATTGTAGTTCAAGTCATTGTCTTTGTAAGCAGATCAAAACTGGTAATTTTGACCCAACAGAATCTCTCTGAAACCTATATTTTGTACATGGAACAGTGTGACTTTTGTGATTGTCACATTTTATCATTACTTTGCAGGGACAACTTCCTTTCTCTTAACATGAAGCCTTCAGGGCCCCATACAATAGCCTAGTGGCTAAAGTCCTTGCCCTACATGCACTGGGATCCCATACGGGCACTGGTTCATGTCCTAGTTGCTCCACTTCACTTCCAGGTCCCTAATTGTACCTTGGGAAAGCAGTAGAGAATGGACTAACCCTTGGGACATGCACCCATGTGGGAGACCCAAAAGAAACTCCTGGCTTCAAATCAGCCCAACTTTGGCTGTTGTGGCCACTTGGGGAGTCAACCAGCAAATGGAAGATCTTTCTCTTTTTCCTTTTCTTTGTTAACTCTGACTTCACAATAAAAACAAATAAATCTTTATAAAAAATAAGCTTATCAACCTCATCTTCCAATTATTTTTTTTAATGAATACCCATGATGGCTCTAAAAAATTTGCCTCGCTGTTTTTACTGCAAAATTATCCCCATGGTTTGTCATGAATGTTGGACTGATTTGATCAAACTGTGGCCTATTTGTTGACCAGAGCATTGAGCAAAGCAGCGTTGGAGAGCAGTGTGTAACTTTCAAATTAAGATACAGACTTCTTTCTTTTTAAAGATTTATTGTTATTGTAAAGTCAGATATATACGGAGAGGAGAAGAGACAGAGAGAAATATCTTCTGTCCAATGATTCACTCCCCAAGTGACCAAAACAGCCAGTGCTGCACTGATCAGCTCCTGGCTCCTGGCTTCCAAGTCTCCCACATGGGTACAGGGTCCCATGACGTTGAGATGTCCTTGACTGCTGCCTCAGGCCACAAGCAAAAAGCAGAAAGGAAACGGAGCTTGCCAGGATTAGAACCAGTGTCCATATGTGATCCCTGGGGCACGTTCAAGGTGAGAACTTTAGCCACTAGGCCACAGCGCCAGGCCCAAGCTACAGATTTCTAATGTGTAAGGGAAGAACTTCAAGGAGAAAGCACAAAAAAGTGTACACAAATGTTGTATTTCCATCAGTCTGGATGCTTGAGAAACTGTGGATGAGAGGCCTATGTCAGAAGTGCAGTGTGGGTAAAAAGTAACTAGGAAAGCAGCAGACCAGAGTTCACACACAGGGAAATGAAGTGGTGACAAAAACATCTGTCTTCAAGATAAGAAAGCAAATGCATAGGAAAAACATTTAGATGGAAAAACATGATTTACCTCTGGGAAATATCCTTGGATATTATGTAAGGGCGTGTTGAGAATGTGGGTCAAATGGTGTTTGCTTATCTACAAAATCCTTCACTGTGTGGAGAATGTATGCATGAGTCAATGTGATATTTTTTTTCTGTTTAACTGCAAGCAAATGCAAAAGTTGAAGTCAATAATTTTTGCGAAATAACTATCTATTCTTCTGTACAAGAAAATGACAGAAGATTCTGTATGATTTTCAAAATGAAATGCATTGTAACCTTTATTAATTTTTACATTCTTCATTAAAAATACAAATGAAATTCTGTATTTTGATTTTTCTCATTTCCCATATAGATAAAAGGACTTTTTCCACGTTTAAATTGCAATGTGAAGTCGGGGAAATGATTAGGCAAAGACACGGATAACTGGAAAATTCTCCAATGCTATTGTGAATGTAGTTACTGGTAAAAATCCAGATTATAGACACATATATTTTAAGCTTACTGAGTGTTTAACAGAGTTAAAAGCTATGCATTTTCAATAATTAAAACTATGTGAAATAAGCCTGTCTCAAAAAGACAAAGCTCATATAGTTTCCTCTGATATGTCCAGTTACTATAGAATATAAAAAAGTAGAGTCATGAAATATATATACACATAGCTTCCTCTGAGCATTCCAACTGTGTTCAGTGGCCCAAGAACATGGGACATCCTCCGCTGCATTTTCAGGCCACTAACAGGAAGTTGAATCAGATGCAGTGCAGACAGGATTTAAACAAATACCCATGTTGGATGCCAGTACCACAGACAGAGGCTTAGCTAGCTATGCAATGGCATGGGATCTTAATGACAATTATTGTAGATAATATTGTTCTATGTTGTTACTAATATTCCCAAATCAGATATCCAAATGGCTTCCAATCAAAACATGCCTAAAACATGTTGTGGAGCACATTGCAACCAAAAGGAAATACTACTGATTAGGGCCAAACATAGATGACTATTAAATTGAACTCAGAAGCTAGCACACACGATTCATATGGTGTGACCCTACTTTAGTTGAGACTGTAAGAAAGATGAACTCCATCTAGTGATAGAAAGTTAGTCCAGATAGCCAAAAAATTCAGAGAAGTTTCTGGAAATTCCATGCTTATTTAAGGTTTCAGGGTTCATGCCCTCTCAGATGATCTTCCACTCCCATTTCCAAATACGGCCCATGCTCATGCTTGGTCCCTCTCTGAGGTCACTGCATGGGAAAGGTTTGATGACTTCTTCTCTTCTAAGTTTCTCTACACTTTTACCTTCCAAATCTGCTCCTTGTGCTTTTTATCTGTATTAACCTGTTTAGTTACCATCTACAGATGCCATGGACACTGTGCATAACCTTTTCTTTTAAAGAACTAGTTTTATTTTATGGAATATTCATATAGAATGAAGAAGAATTCTGTAAATTTTCTTTATACATTACCCATAGGTATTTGTCCGATTTGGAAGCTGTGTTATGATGAATAAAGATTATCTATTCTACTTAAAATAAGTGTTGTGGTACAGCTAACATGAAGTATAGTTGGATAATTCCCTAAGATATACAATTTTATGGTTTTTAGAAAGGTCACAGATGTCTTCAAATATCATTCTAGTCCATTTTAGAACATTTTCATGACTTCAAACTGAAACAATTCATGACATGGATGAAAGTTGAAGACATCGCACTATCTTAGGATGCAACTTTCATCCGTGTCATAGATTATTGCAGTCCCCACGCTTTACTAAGTAGTGTTTCATACTATAAGTATGCAACTTTTGTCAGTCTTGTTATTTAACCTCTGGATTTCAAAGGAGGTTGCAGTTCCGAGCGAATTTCTAGAGTATTTTGAAGAGTAAGAAAGCTTTGGAAAAACTGAGGTGAACAACTGTCTAAAATACCATTGTCTGAACCACAATGTACAAAATTCTGCTCTCTATTGCCTATATTTTCCATTATAGGACTTTTAAGAGCCCACAAAAAAAAAATAAAACAGTTTGCTTGTACAATGCAATTTAGTCCAGCAAGCAGAGGAAGACAGACCACATTGAAAATCACATTTCTTTAGTTGGTAAGATGTTGTAAGATCATGTGTACAGCAGAATAACAAGAAATATCGGTTCCCTGAGAGCCTTCAGGGGTGTTTCCAGAGGTCTATGATGTCATTGTGACCATCAAGTGTCACATCTTAAAGATGTGATTTGGAGAGGCAACAGGATTTCTATGTCTTACCATGAAGTAAAATATTATTCTGCCATCAAAAACTGTAGAGTTGGGCCCAGCACAATAGCATAGCAGTTAAAGTCTTCGCCTTGCACATGCCCTAGAATCGTATATGGTCGCTGGTTCTAATCCCCGGTGGCCCTGCTTCTCATCCAGCTCCCTGCTTGTGGCCTGGGAAAGCATTCGAGGATGGCCCAAAGACTTGGGACCCTGCACCCATGTGGGAGACCTGGAAGAGCTCCTGGCTCCTGGCTCCTGGCTTTGGATCGGCGCAGCACCGGCTGTTGAGCCACTTGGGGAGTGACCTGTCAGACGGAAGATCTTCCTGTCTCTCCTCCTCTCTGTATATCTGCCTTTCCAATAAAAATAAATAAATCTTTAAAAAAAAAGAACTGTAGAGTTGGTGGATGTGTATACAAAATAATCATTTCAAAACATTTGAAACAGACACTACAGAATCTAAACTGTGAGAGGAAATAAATAAGCATCTTCCCTACTTTTCGTTGACACATTCCAATTTTAGTGGAATTCCAAGAAACAGTGGCATCTCTTTAATGTGTGATCAAAATCAGTGCTGCAGGAGGATGACACAGACAAGATTTATGAAAGACGTCAGCCAACGACAGGCAAATTATGCATTAGAAACCTCCGGAATTCTAGTCCCATTGAATCTGTTATTAAGCTACACATTTGTGGGAGAATCTCCAAGTGGCTGGGCAAGAAATAACCACAGAGCTTAAGCTGAATAACCCTGAGATATCATAAATTGCTGGAGGAAGCTCCAGATAAACCAGAAAAAAATGATGACCCTCCTTTAAAAAACAAGACAGAAAGGGAGCCTCATTAGTAACATGCCGAACTATCCCTGGAGTAAAAGAAATTGTACAGCTTCTCGAACAATGCCTTGAACAACCCTCAACAACATGGCCCTCAGTGCAGGTTACTTAAATATCTGTCAGAATCCAGATAATCAGTACTGAAACACAGTATTCAGAATTTACTCAAAAATTACTATATATGCAAAGAAGCAGGAAAATGTGACCTATAAACAGAAGAAAATTTACAAGTAAAAAGAGACTCAGACATGAAGGGATGTGCAGACTAGAATTTAAAAGTGGGTTTAATAAATACTGAAAATAACTCTTCAGTGACACATTCTATGTGAGTGTATATATAAAATTCTAAGAAATGTATGAAATATCTAGTAGAACTGAGTATTGAAATTAGCAAGTTTCCACGGAACAAGATCAAAATACAAACTTTTACTACATCTCTCTATAATGCCAGCAAGCAGTTTTGAAAATAATTTTTAAATTCTACTGCTTATAACAGTAAAAACAAACCTGAAGTTGGGGTGTATCTAAAATGAATATGCAAGGCCTCTATACAAAACACTCAAATATCATATGAGAGTGTAAAGAAGACCCAAATAAATGAAAAATGTATGGCAGACCAGAAAAAAAAAATTCTCATCATGAAGATATCAAGTTCTCCTTGAGTGGATATGCAGGAAAGAAAAAAATCCAACTAAAATAACAAGATGTTTTTTGCAGAGTATTACACACTATTCTAAAGTTAATGTAGAGATTCAAAGGAAGCAAAATTTCCCCAAAATGGGAAAATCACTCACCAAATTTGAGGGATTTAAATTATCTGATTTCAAGTTATTATAGAGCTACACTGATCAAGAAGATGTGTTACTAGTTTTGGGATTAAAATATAACTCAATGTAACAGTATAGTTAATTCATAAATATATATACCATTGTGTTTACGACAAAGCTACCAATGTGATTCAATTAGGAATGATTAGTTTTCCTAAGAAGTACTGGAATAAATGACTCTCCAGACGGAGGAATAAGAATTTCACCTTTATCTCACAAAGTTAGTTTGACGTGAGGCTTCAAGATATGTAAAAGCTATTTAGAATGCATTTTGCATAATTTTAAGAATTCATTATCTGAACTTCAGGTAAATGTGTGGTCTTAAAACAGATAACACAGAAGGCCCAGCATGGTAGCCTAGCAGCTAAAATCCTCGCCTTGCACGCACCAGGAACCCACATGGGCGCTGGTTTGTATCCTGACGGCCCCACTTGTCATCTGACTCCCTGCTTGTGGCCTGGAAGGAAGTTGAAGACAGCCCAAAGGCTTGGAACCCTGCACCTATGTGGGGGACCCAGAAGAGGCTCCTGCCTCCTGGCCTTGGATTGGTGTAGCTCTGGCCATTGAAGCCACTTGGGGAATGAATCAAAGGACAGAAGATCTCTCTGTTTCTCCTTTTATCTGTATATCTGATTTTTCAATTAAAAAGAAAGATAACATGAAGGAAATGAAAAGTTTGGTAAAATATTGTGAGCGAGTACTTACAGTACATATGCTAAACGAACATTTTTTGTAAGAGCAAATGGTGTGGTACAGCTGTTTCAACTGATGCATGTGATGCCCTCATCTCTTGTCAGAATGCTAGCTAAAGACACAACTTCCTCAAATTTGGTTCCAGTTTTTAGCTAACGCACCAGGAAATCGCATGTTATGGCCCAAGTACTTGTGTTCTTGCCACCGATGTGGCAAGGAGTTCCTCCTCCTGGCTTAGCCTGGTCCTGCCCTGGCTACTGCAGGCAACTGGAGAGTGTTTCAACAGCCACAGAATTCCTCTCTCCATCATCCATCTTCTGGTTAATTTTCCAAGAAGCTGAAACACTTTGCCTGGAGCCAAGAACTCTGGTTGGATTTCTCACATTTGTAGAAGGCACACAAGCTCTTGAACCATCTTCTACCTTCTCTCGGACATTTTAGCAAGAAGCTGAATTGGAAGCAGAGTAGCCAGGATTTGAACTGGCACTGCAGTGTAGGTTACTTATGCTACAAGTGATGATTTAACACACTGCATTATCATGCTGACCCCACAAATCATTTTCCAAAGATCTATTTATTTATTTGGAAGGAATGCTAGGTAGCAAAGGAAAGAAGGAGAAGTGGAGAGAGAAATATTGAGAATCTTCCATCTGTTGGTTCACTCTCCAAATGATCACAATGAACAGAGCTGGGCCAGTCCAAAGCTGGTATCCAGAAACTTTCGGTATCCAATGTGGATGCAGGGACCAAAACCTTGACCCATCCTCAACCGCTTTCTTAGGCTGTCAGCAGGGACCTGAATCAGAAGTAGAAAAGCCAGGCTTCAAACTGGCATTCATATGAAATGCTTCATATCATTATAGCAGTCCCTATGAAATAAAGTTTGCAGAATTATACTGGGACTGGCACAATGGGTCAGTAGCTAAATTCTCTCCTCGCAGGTACTGGGATTTCTTATGGGCACCGGACCATGTCCCAGCTGTTCCACTTCCGTTCCAGCTTCCTATTTGTGGCCAGGGAAAATAGGAGAGGATGGCCCAAAGCCTTGGGGCTCTGCACTGCCATAGCTTCAAATCAAGAAGCTCTTGGCTCCTGACTCCTGGCTTTGGGTTGGATCAGATCTAGCTTTTGTGGCCTCTTGGGTAGTGAACCAGCAGATGGAAGATCTTTTTGTCTCCTCTCTGTGTAAATCTGATCTGCCTTTCCAATAAAAATAATCTTCATAAAAGAGAAATATACATAACGACTTTATTGATAACAGTGAAATAAGAAACAATCTGAATTTCCATCAACAATTCTGTGAGAAAAATGAAGCATATTGTATCCATTAAATGGAGTACTTGTCATCCAACAAAAAAGAAAACCCTAACTGACTCACAACAATATGAACCATCCTTCAGAATATTATGCAAAGTCAGAGTTAGACACAAGATTATATGCTGTATAGTTGATGTATATGAAGTTCTGTAACTCAGTTTATTAATCTTATAGGTGTGTGCCTGGAGCTGTCGTTTGGATTGTAATGAATGTAAAATAAAAGGGGGAATTTGGTTATGAAGATCAATTATATATTGTAACTATGATTTTTATACTGGCATAATTATAATAATTCATTAAACTTTATACTCCAAATGAGTAAATTTCATGTAAAGTTTGACAGTAATGATGGTTTTAAGCAGAAAGAATGTAATTGATATGTTTTCTCTATGTTCCCACAGTTCATTATTATTTTTTCTCACTGCCTTAAAAATATTTCTGCAAAAAAAAACACAAACAAACAAAAAAAAAAACAAAACCAAACAAACAAGCAAAAATCACTCCTCTTTTCTACCTACCTTCTACCATGTCTATGCAAACATATTATGTGCTATATTTGGAAATAGTAATACAAGATTTTGAAATGTAAAAAGAAAGATAAAAATGAAACTAGACTGAATTTGAGTTACAATTGTAGAGTGGAATAGACAGGCATGAATAAAACAGCAGTGCTCAGCTTGGAGGTATGTGCTGTGTGTCCTTTTAATTGCCTTTTTGGATATAGAAGTCTCTGGTCCCCAAAAGCCTTGGTATTCCAGGATCTCAGATGGAGTACTGAATGTAAGTGATCAGTCATAATCTCTATCTATAATAAGATGGATGGAATTTGGGGGTGAGGGGTCAAAGCTTCCAGCAGAAATGAGTTTTATACAGAATGTCTATCAGCTTTGCTTCAAATACAGTTGGTTTTTTTTGTCAGCCTTTTCTTTAAATCTTTGTCAGAGAAATTTGGAGGAATATACACTACTTAGGTTTAAATCATTTTGTGATTATTTAAAAATGTGTATGATGCAGTTGAGCATATTTTCGGTAGGCTACTGTTTAAAGCCCTGGCTTGCGATATTGCAGGTTTTGCAGTTTTGATTTATTGTACTCTGTTTGGTGGAACATTAAGTCTTCAACTACAATGCATATTGAAAATATTAATACAAATAAAATGGTAAAAAAAAAAACAGTGTCTTACCCTGGACTGAAGTTGCACACTCCATTTCTGTGAACAAAGCAATCATCTATTTTGGAAGGAGAGGAAGAGAATGAAGAAAAGCAGCAGCACAGTCACATTGGAAAGGATCTTCCCGGACAAGTGCAGTTTTTGCAGAATGGAGGCCTTCACATCTCTAACTCTGTTGAAGAGGTTATCGTGGGCAGTTAGAAAGGGTTGAATTCACAGGTGTGGAGGGGTTCCACTATTCAATCACTCAAAGGAATCATGCCCAATGTACCATGTTTTTATATAAAAATACTAGATCTGATTTAGCATTATTCCATTTACTTGACCCTATTGTCCCATCTCTTACAGCCTTAAGTTTGTATGCAATACTCTTATGTTACTGGTGTGCAGATTTCCTTGGCTTAGGTTTGGATTTAACCTCAGTATTTTTATGACTTAAGAAGTGATGGGGAAAGAGCCTGGAATTTGGCAAAGATTGAAGACCTTGGAGGTGAGTAATGGCTTCATAAAGATTGAATTAAGAAAACAGATGTATCTTAGGAAGCTTTGCCCAGATCTAAGAAATATGAGCAGTGCTCCGTCCCAGCTGCATCTCTCTGGGCTTGTGGTCTGTTACTGTAGGGATTAAGTCGACAAGACTGCAGAAACTGTTCTTCCTGTTTCCAGTACCTTTGACTTGAGCAATTGTGTGGGTGATAATGGTGATCAACAACTCATTCCATAAGGTACTGAAGGAGATGGGGATGGCCTTGGAGTGAAGCATGGGTAGAATCCATGTTACTATGAGCTATGCCCTTTGCCTACATTTCTCTCTTCACGTTTCTAAACCTGGACACTACTGCTTTCTATAGAGTGCCCAGAATCTCCTATTTTAGTTCAAGATGAGAAGATATTAGAGTATATTTGAAATTATCATTGGGGGAAAATTGTTGTAATATGGCTTTAAGGTGTGTAGGGCACAACTCCTTTGTGGAACTATGGTGCCTCTATAGTCTGCAAATAAAATAGTGCACTAAGGAACCTGTGTGGCATTCTACTATTTTCATAATGATCACTAAAGGGCCATCTCCCATGCCTTCATGACATGTGAGCCCTCTCCCCATCAGCTTACTGAAATATAATTTCCAGTGTCTAATCACTCCATGACCAAAACTGAGCACAGATTCTACCAAGAAATTACATTCTTCACACATATTCCATGCCCCTTTGTTCTTGTCAACCACTGATAGCATGCAGTGGTGGATGGCATGCACAGGACAGGTGGTGGTTTGGTGGAAAATTCGTAATGCATCATAATAACAGATATTCAATATAACATGGAATGAGGCAGTACAGGAGCATCAGATACTATGGAAAGAAAATTTATTCTAAATGAAATGAAAAAAGTAGAGTTTTCCACAATTTAATTCTTGACTAGAATCAAAGCTGTATTTTTCTGAGGGATGAGGTCAGCACTTAGAGAATCCAGATGCTTTATGATGGCTAAATGGAAAGAACAGCAATCTCTAAGGGGAGCAAAAAAGAAAAAGCAGAGCTGTGTTTCCTGTCTGTTGCTCTCCTCAATCCAGGTCCCCAACTCCCCAAAGAGGGGTTATGCCTAAAGCTTGGAACACAGTCTGGAAGATGAGCTGTTTGATTTTGTTTATTAAAACAAAGAACAATATTCGTGTTCTTGACCAAGGCAGAAAGTCAGATGAACTTGAGGCTTAACTTCTCAGCATACATCAATGACAGAGCAAGGATGGTGGTGATGCTGACAACTTTGTCGATCCATTTCTGGGGTTCATTTCTCCTACATCTTTCTTTTAGTTAGCTGCATGGAAAATCACTATCCTGCTGTAATTAGCCTTTATCCTCCCAACAATTCTTATTGTTCCCACATTCAACTTTGTAGTTTCTGGAAATGCAACGTTCTGCATGTATATGAAGACAGAGCTCCCACCATGCATTCATAGCAATTTCCCTCCCTGTATCCTGAACATACTTATTTCTCTTTGAAGCTTTAGAGCAGTCAACTAAACTAACTCAATTCTTATTAGAGAAAGCTTTTGCAGATAATACGCACTAAATACACAGATGAATTTTGGCTTTTTACATATTTAAATATAAATATTATGTAGTAGGCTAACAGAGCAGTAATGAACACTGTAAATATAAAATGCCTAAAATACATATTGTTTAAGTTTCATTAATTAAATATATATATATATATTTATTTATACTTACATGGTATAATAAAAAACCCTAGCTGCTGAAATTAATAGAGAGCAGGAAAAGCAAATAGGTACTTGAGGAAATGCAGGCAGTTGATTTCTGCTTATGAGCTGAAGATGTGGCTGTAGATGAGCTTTCCATTATTTTATTGCTTTTAGTCCAAGGGCAATTCAATGTTCCTACCATGAAAAGATGCTTCAAACCCATTTGAAAAACCTGACCTTTTATTGGCATGAAAAAAACAAAACCAACACAGAGGACAGCATTTGCTGTGCTCACATGAGTGGAGATGGAGAGAGGTTGTGCTGTCTGAAACAGCAGAGTCCTAGGAGTTCTGTATGTTGTTGATGTACTCTGTCGATCTGTCTGACTGCTCCCAAAATCCACACCTGTGGCCAAGCCCGTGTACTGCAGACCTGTTCAGAGATCTGTTTCAGCTGTAGAAGAGACTGGTTTTACTTATACACTTAACTACCTGTTTATGTATATATGTAGAATAAATATATTCACAAAGCCCCTAGTTACATTTTGGCCCATATGCTGCATATACAATAATATTCTCCTAAGAGCATATCACATGGTGACATTGAAGTTATCTAAATGTGATTATGTACACTATATATATATATGACACTTCACAACCAAGATTGTGTATAATACATTAGTCACAAAGTCTAGGACACCATCCAAAATTATTCAACATCTGAAAAATTAGAAAATGTGATACATGCTCAGGAGAATAGACAATGAACAGAAACACAAAAATCTCTGATTGAGTATCCAATCTTTGAAGGAATATGAGGCTGATTTTCAACTGCCATAGCTCAAAGGCTTACAGATTGGCTTCAGTTAGCTTAAAAGGCAAAGCATGACCAGAGGTTTGAGGAATGAAGTCACACACAGGAGTGTGAGTTTTGTTGATGTCAGTTACAATCCTCACTCAGGGTTTTGTACTCTGAGGTGTTGCCCAGACAAAATCTCTGATGAGATGCCTAACACCTAGCACTGCAGTAACTGCATAGGTGCCAGATTTTAGGTTCAGCCTGTCTGAAAAGAAGCAGGGTTGAGACCTGTATCTGGTGATAAACAGAAGAGGGGCTTTCAGGTCTGTGGTGGGTTGTTGGGGGAAGGGATAAATGGAGCACTGTGGGCGGGGAAGGGTGTGGTGTCATGTATGACTCTCTTGATGTGGCAGTAAGGCTCTTACCTGCACAGTTTCCTGGAATTTGCTCCTGATAATTGGACCTGAAGCAGCACAGGGTAGAGTAGTGCATTGCGTGTGAATACTTCTGTGTCTTTGCTTGCACATCTTTAACCTTAAACTAAGGCTCCTAAATGATGTTTTGTTTGTCCTAAATGATGTTTTGTTTGTCTGTTTTGGACTTTTTCTTCCTTTATTTCTTTGGTTTGTTTGTTTGTTTTACTTGCAGAAATCTACAGATAATAAGCCATCTAGAGATAAATTCTGTCTGCTTTTTACAAGGTGAACATCTTTGAAACCTAGATACTCTAATAATAAGAACAAAGGGAAAGCCACACCTAGCTGGTTTGTGTTTTATGTCCCCCGTGCTCCACTTCTGATTCTGATCTCTGCTAATGCCCTGAGAAAGCAGTAGAAGATGACCCAAGGCTTGTGAACTCTGCACCCAGGTGGGAGACCAAGAAAAAGCTCCTGGTTTCAAATCAACTCTGCTCTGGCCATTGTGGCCATTAGAGGGAGTGAACCAGTGAATGGAAGACCTCTGTCTCTCCTTCTCTTTGTAAAAGCTGCCTTTCAGATAATAATAATAAAAGGTGGAAAGGAAAGGAAAGGAAAGGAAAGGAAAGGAAAGGAAAGGAAAGGAAAGGAAAGGAAAGGAAAGGAAAGGAAAGGAAAGGAAAGGAAAGGAAAGGAAAGGAAAAGAGAAGAGAAGAGAAGAGAAGAGAAGAGAAGACGAGAGAAGAGAAGAGAAGAGAAGAGAAGAGAAGAGAAGAGAAGAGAAGAGAAGAGAAGAGAAGAGAAGAGAAGAGGTTATAAGCCTCTTTGAAGCCCTCTGTTTGCCTCCTCAGACAGTATCACTATCCTGCCTCAGAGAGTTCTTAAAGTGCCACCAGCACAGGCAGACATTATTATAACCAAGGAATAATTACCATCTAGTGTCCTATTGTGGAAGGCATACCGGAGTCACAGAGGGTGGAAGATGGTCTTTTTCCTCTGGCACTGTGGCTCAATGGTTTAAGCTGTAGTCACAGAGGCATTCTCCAGCACAGGTTTGAGTTCTGCCTACTCTTGTTTTGATGCACCTTGGTGCTAATCTGCCTGAAGCCACAAAAAAATGGCTCTAGTACTTGGCCTCTTGCCATCCACATGGCATGGAGTTCCTATCTCCTGATGTCAGCTTAGCTCTACACTGACCATTAGGATCATTTGGAGAGTGAATCAGCAAGGAGAGATATCTCTCTGACTCTCCATTTCTCTGTCACTCTGCCTTTCAAATAAATCTTTTAAAAAAATAATGAACTCCAATGGTCACGAAAAGTTAGGGAAGTTGATTCTTTCACATGGAGGTATTTAAAAGTGATGACAAGAAAATTCTGGAAGACTAAAAGAACTAGACAAGTACTACAAATGAATTCCACAGTTGTATAAGGTTATATGTGCATTCCTCTGTGACCACTACTGGACTCAACTGACTGGGACTTGGACTTGGTTAAGGGGTGGAGGAATCTTGGACTGGTGTCAAACTCTGTCTAGCATCATTCGGGATACAAATTGCTTCTGAGAAAATCTGGCATTCACAACCATTTTCCCTGAAGGCACTCCACCCCTTCAGCAAACTCACATCAGGCCTCCAGAAAAAAAGAAAAAAAGAAAAGAAAAGAAAAGAGCCTTCCAAAAAGAGCTGAGTTGAGGCCTCTTTCCCCTTGCTCTCTTCTTGCCCCATAAACTCTTCCTGGCCACCGCCCCTGGTGCAGGAAGCCTTTCTGTAGAGCTTACCCAGTAGTCCTGGTGCAATACAGGGCTATCCTCTGTGTCTGTGCTCAGACATAGCAGGGTGGGCTCAGGGGGTACTCCAGAGTCAGAGGAGTCCCTGTGCTGTTTCAAACCCTGCAGAGGCATGTTGGGGGGGTGTGCTGGATTCAGGGTTGGTAACTCAGAACAGGGTAGGGGTGTGGAAGGGGAAAGGCTTGCAGCCCTGCACCTGCATGGAAGACCCAGAAGAAGCTCCTGGTTCCTGGCTTCAGATCAGCTCAGCACTGGCCGTTGCTGCCGGTTGGGGAATGAACCAACAGACAGAAGATCTTTCTTCTCTCCTTTTCTCTGTAAATCTGACTTTCCAATGAAAATAAACAAATCTTTAAAAATATAGATTTAACACAATGAAGACCATCAGAGACCTAGGTGAAAGAGACAGAGACAGTCCTCAGAACCGCCTTTGGTGGGAGGGTGCAGAGGAATGGGGATTGGAGAGCACGTGCTCTGGGACCTCAGGAAGAAACCTTTTATCTACCCTTATCTCACATTCTCCTCTGAAGTGGAGAATTCTAGTTCAAATTCCCTTTGAAAAACAGCCTACAGACCCAAGGAAATGCTCTGGGGCTCTACTCTTAACCACCAGAAATCCCGAGGGAGTGGTGGAAGTCTCTAACATATACTCCAGTGACTTTGAGAGATAAAGTGTCCTCTGCTCTATTTTTTGACCTGGACAGGAGCCCAGAGTGGGCTTGATGGACGGTTAGGCTCCCCTCTGGAAATCTAAAACTTTCCGTTTGTAGGGGACCAGGCATGAGGGACCCATGTGCAGCTGTTGATCCCAATGACCCTCAGATTCAAGCTTATTTACACTCTGGTCAAGGGTTAGTTGTTAAAGGTGGTCATATTTTCTTTTTCCTTAGAGAAAAAAAAAATGCATCACCATCTTAACTGAAGAGTATGAGGAATGTGCTCTATGTACTAGAAATCCTGCAGTCTTCTCACTTTTTCAGAATATTGGTTTCACAAACATTCCAAAATGTATCCCTTCTTAGTGACTCCAACTCATTACAAAGTTAACAAAGGGTTTTTCATTTATCTCTGGTGCTTAGCTCCTTCACTTATATTTTACCTCCTCACAGTGTTTTTTTTAAGGAAATTTAAAATCCTATAGGAGATGTAAAAATGTACAAAATAATTAAACACTCAAAAACAAAATGCTTTGATCACTCCCCGTTAAATCATTAAATCGGCTTCCGGGATTTCAGCTACTTTGTAACCCTTATCTCTGGTGAGTTTCCAGTCACAGCAACAGGGCAGGGATGTGTGTTTGGTTACATTGTAAAAGAAGAGTGACACGAAAATGTAAATTGTCTATTAAACTTATGCCCTGTTACCGTGATAATGGTTTCTCATGTAATTCGGTCACTTTCCATTCTCTTATTAGTCTTTCTTTCTTTCTTTTCTTTCTGTTTTTTTAACTGAGCTTGCAGAGATACCCAATATTTAGAAAAGTTGCAAAAATCTCCACAAGGCTGGAGCTTTCTTGCACTACTTTTTTTTTTTTTTTTTTACATACTACTTTTTGCTGATCTTGGAGCACTGGGATCTATTTTTGTAAATGATTTAAGATAGGAACTTAGCTGCATTTTTTTCCAAATGTATGTGAGCCAAACATTACAACACAATATTTTTTTAATATTCCAACTTTATCTTATTTGGTATGTTCCAAATAATTTAAATAAGTTTCAATGTACATTTGAACGCAAAAACTAAATTGTTGTCATCTTAACTCTTCATTCATATTGATAGTTTCTCCAGAAATAATCAACTGGAAAAAAGAAAACCTCTAAATCAGGGATTTTGCAAGTACTATAAGTCAAAACGTTTTCCCTAAAGGCAAAAAACAAACGAATAAAACACTTCTGTCAGATTTTTTTTTTCCCAAAGTGTAAATCAGTTAAATTCAGGATAATTAAAAATGGAGAGAATATTTTCCACTGATAATTCTTGTCATTTAAGATTGAGTGTTTCAAGTGTACTTTTTCTTTTTCTGCTGCAAAATTGCTGCCATTGTCTGTTTTTCATTTCAGCAAATATTTGCAAGGCTAACCCTTGGGCTTATTTCTGTACATTCCCACTTGGCAGCTCACCAATATATTTTTTTGTTTCAGATCTACCGTACATTGAGATCATTTCCCCTATGTATTTGATTGCTGGCTAGAGTCATGAGATCAGACAAATGGAGAGTTGAGGGGTTCTTGCCCTGGTTGGGCAGCGTTTTCAGCCTCAGGAGGGTGCTCTGCTTTCCCGATCAACCAAATTCTTTCATCTCTGCTTGTGAACAATGACACCAACATTCCCCTAAAAAATAGGGGTGAACCCATGCAAACTGGCAGTTTTAAATGACTGGATTCCCATTTGAGGTATCTGCCAGGATAGTATTCACTAATCAGGTCATAGTGCCATCTAGCATTCAGAATCGGGAGCGGCAAGCAAGGAGCAAGCTCCAAAGCTCTCAAAGCTGCTGAGGAGGACAGGGTGCAAGCAGACTCCCAAGAGATGATTAGGGGCTGTGTTCAGGGTGGGGAGTGGGGTTAGTACATCAGGATATTTTTCAAGTGATGGAAAATTCAAAGTTTTTACAGTCTAGCGTATATGAAATCACTAATAAATGTCCCTCCCTCGTTTTCCAAAATGAATGTAATCTTTGTTAGAAATTTGCAAGCGTCTACAAAGGGTGGTATTATCACAAAGTTAACCAAAAGTGCCTACAGAATCGCACAAACTGCATTCCAACTACTTTTGTAATGTGAAACTGTTTTCATTTAGTAAAACATCAGATAATTGTTCCATTTCATCATATTTGGATTTTCCCTTATTTTTATCAGCTCCATGATGCTAGTGTTGTAGACAATGAATTTTGTTGTCAACTCTTTATAGATAATTAGACTATTTCTGTTGTATCTACAATCACAGACAATGCTGCATTTTGACCTGTCTTTTTAAAATTTATTTATGGAAAAAAAAAGTGGTCAGGTCTAAGTGAAGGTATATTTTACATTTTGCAAGTTATTAAAAGCATGTCTCCCAGAAGAGTCTTCTCTGAAATCACTTGAGGCTCCCTAGGATCCCTCCTTTGATCTCAAAAAAGGAACTATGACTCCTGACAGTCTTGTCACTCATTTCAAGCAGCTAATTCCTTGAAGCTCCTCTGGCTGTGGGACAAGGGTGGACTCCTGAGGACAGGCTATGTGATGCAGATATGGAGCAATCAAAATATCCAAACTTGGGCCACCAGTCATGAAGTTGAGGCCTTCCAGGGAAAAGGAGTTTCATGCCCAAATGTGTGCACATCCTGTCCCAGGAACCTGAGCATGGTGAATATCCTGTGGATGGTATTGAGGAAGGAAGCAGAAAGGGGCAAAAGGACTGCATCTGTCTTCACTTGAGCTATGTTCCTGGTGCCCAGACAATCTTTGCTTCCTTACAACATCTTCCCTGAGTGAACTTTATGCTCTTGCTTCAAAAGAAGTTTGACAAAACATTTTTTTCCTGCACACTTGAGAAGAATGAATCTAAGAATTTCCCTGTGCTAATTTGCCCTCCCATTGTCCATTTCTCCCACTAAATTCCCAGTTGCTAAACTCTGCTTCTCAGGTCTCAGCCCCTGAGACTGAACCATTTACTTACTTAACATATATTTCTTGAGACCCGACTATCTATGGAATACTGTTCTGGGAGTTTGGGTTGCCTTAATGTGTGAATTAAATTACCTGCTTCCATTCAATTTGTGATTAGAACTTATAACAATGGATAGAGTGTATTAAGCTACAATGTAAATCAGGAGATGAGTAAATAAAAATAGAAAAAATGCGGAGATGAAATAGTTTGGAATCTCAGGTTTCCGATCCAGAATAGTGAGCACTGGGCTCAGTTGAAGCAAATTTTAAGCTAAAGCTTTAAGGAGGTGAAAGGGTTAATAAGAGCTGCTGTGGGAGTTTTCCTATGCGGATGGTAAAAGCCCTAAATGACTAGCCCTCTACCCTGCAGCTGAGGAGCCTCTGAAGTTGGGGACTCACTCAGAGCAGCTGGGGCATCTTGAGGCATCTGGTTTCCACCAGGAGTGCAGTAAGCAACCTTGATTAAGGTACAAAGAGGAGATGTGTGCGTGTGATTCATTCTGCAGAATGAAGCCGTGAGCTGGCGGGGAGGAACAAGGAAAAGGGCAGGACAACGTGTTCCCCACTAGCACCTGTCGCCCCAGGCACAGATGATCAGGCTGGACTAGGTTTCACCTTCCTGTCAAAATCTGCCCACCTGCCTTTAAGTCTGATGCAATGATGGGATATGTGAATCCCTGACAGAGGTGTTAACTGGTAGTTTAGAGAGCTTTTCTATAATGAAGTGTTGAAGCAGTGTGAGAAATCACCAGTTTTGATATGTTATCACAGTGTTGTACAGAGAAGTCTTGTGTAGCTGGAGCTCTTTAGGATACTGAAGGTGTCGTTTTTAACATCCAGTCCGAAAACCCAAGTCCGGGAAATGTGGCTAGTAAATCTCGTAAGGAGCCGCAGGTGGGGATGTGAGAGCAGACATGCAGGGGGCAGGGAGCAACAGGGGAACAGGCACTGTTGGCCTTTACCAGCGCCATGGCCCCTTGTCAGGTTTCTCCCTCCACAGGACCCCAGATGTGTGAGGACCTCGGCTTCACTCCTTCCTGGTTTGTTGTACCAGGGAGATATCAAGATATTGAAGTAGCTCAGCACCCAACTGGTTTTGCTATGTAAAGTTTAAGAATTGTCAACACCGACAACCCACGTATTAGGATCAGAAAAGGCCAAGAGGTTCATTGTCAGCTCCTAAAATGCTGAGAGCTCCAGGCCTGGAGAGCTTTGAAGAAAACAGAGTTTCATATAAGAAAACTTTCATTTCCAAATCTGAAAAATTCTGTCCTGGGTTCACATTCCTGTTGCAGGCTCCTTCTTGGGGACAGGGACAGGCGCCTAGGTAGTGCTCCAACAATACAGAACTGTAAGCTGCATTTGTGTGTGAAAAACGGTTTTTCAGAGGCACTATTTTGCAGGCCTGCAAGCCCAGACCACAGCTTGTGTCAATCACCTGGAATGAGAGGTGGGGGAAGATGGGTGGAGACCTAGCTCTCACTGCCCAGCAAGGGATGGGGGCCCCTGACGCATGCGCACTCTTCCCACTGCAGTGCAGGGGTCTGCTTTCACCAGGGAGGGGGTTTCATGGCACATGCGCAATCCAGACACACTGCAGGGGCCCTCTTCTCCAGGGAGGGGGCTTTCTGGCGCCTGCGCACACTTCTATCAGCATTGCAGAACCTGCTTTACGCCTGCGCTGGTTTGGCACCTTCCAGAAAGCTCGAGGGCTGTGTTAGGAGGGGGGATTCCAGGGGCTGTGGGCTTGCCAGTCTCTCCCAGAGCTCCTCCCCTGACTGAGGGCTCAATCCACAAGTGTTCCTTTTCTGAGGAGGTAGTGCGCCGACAGGCGGCGGCCAAGCTACACAGTGCCCCTTTCTGTTCTCTGACAACATCCAACTGGGATGTTAGCTGGAGCTTAGGACTCTGCTGTGCGGGTCACCGAAGTAGAATTAGAGTCAAATAACAGACCCTAATTTTGGAAAGAGCAGCTGTGTGGAGGCCCTTTGGGCAAATAGACAAGCTGGAAGAGAGCCATCCTAAAGAAGGCTCACCTCAGCATCTGTGCCATGTGCCCTATGTGCATACCGAGGGGAGCGCCTGTCCCCTGGATCACTGTCCACATCAGGGGGAACTCATGGGAAACCCAGATTCTTAACCTACACCATCCCTGCCACTGAGAAATGCTGGAGTGGCCTGCTAAGGCTCAACAAGCCTTTGGTGAAATTTGTGCATTTCCTGAGCTTGACACTGGGTGCAGAGAGCTTGCAGTGGAAATAGCCCAAGGCAATCAACATGATTTCCCCTCAGGAAAACTGGTTTCCAAGATTTCATTCTGCTGACTCTCCGCTTGCTGTCAGAGTGTGAACAAAGCGGGTGCCAGCCATTCTGAGAAGGGCTAGTGGCTGGAACTAGACATGCTGCCAATCTCCATATTGTCATGAATTTTCCTGATTTTCCTGTGTGTCATTGGGTAAGGTAGCACCCTCTCTGTGCCCCATGGCCCTTAAGATTGTGCTGTGGATGAGGGTCGTGAGGGGATTTTAAGGAGGGATGGTGATTTTAGAAGGTCCTTTCTTGACTCCTCATTCTTCCCTGTGAGCTGCTGAAGGCAAAACTCATGTTTTCTGATTATTTAACGGAGAGACAAGCTTGGCACTGCATTCCTCTTCTCCACTTGCTCACTCTGTACTCAGAGAAGCTGGTAGTCACATTAAAAAAAGAACTAAGCAACAGTGTCACAAGTGATGATTTAGGTGTTTGGAGGAGTGGGAGTTTTGGGGAAAGCAGTGATATAAAGGGCAAAAACACTTTTATAGTTGGACCTCAATTTTTGTGCTCCCTTTTTGCAAGTAGGAAGAATGACAGCTCAAAAGATGTTTCTTTCCCCATTAATGTAGTAGAAGATTGCCTTTTCCTGTGTTTGACAAAGAAAGTTGACACTAACCTATATATGTGGTGAGAGGAGCATCAAAGGCCTGTGCTAGGACCAACACAGTAGCCTAGCGGCTAAAGTCCTTGCCTTAATGCACCAGTATCCCATATGGGTGCCAGTTCTAGTCCTGGCAGCTCCACTTCCCATCTGGCCCCTGCCTGTGGCCTGGGAAAGCAAGCGAGGATGGCCCAAAGCCTTGGGACCCTGTACCCATGTGGGAAACCTGGAGGAAGTTCCTGGCTCCTGGCTTCAGATCAGCACAGCACCAGCTGTTGCAGTCACTTGGGGAGTGAATTAGACGGAAGAGCTTTCTGTCTCTCCTCTTCTTCGTATATCTGACTTTGTAATAATAATTTTTTTAAAAAGGCCTGTTCTAGCCAAACAAACGGACTAGTTTTTCATTTGTCTCATTTGGATCTGTACCTTCATGTTTCCATGATTTTGGAGCAGCCTTTTCTGGGTCTTTCGGATACATGTCAGTAGAAGTCATCACGGTGACGGTGAAGACCTCTCCCTGGGACTGGGCCTGGAGGTCTCACCTCTACTCACGCTGAGTCTCTCCATATGAAACACACATGCAGCTCTGGGAGCAGGTGGGGCAAGCCCAGTGCTCTTTGCTTCAGGAGCAAATGAAATGTTTCTTGTCTGTGTATTGGTATTTCTTCTGTGTGGTCTGGTGAATAAATTTGATTAACATTACTTTCTTTTACTAACTAGGATTTTTTTTAAACCTTGCGGTCATATTTTCTCTGTTAAACAGAGTGTAGGTTTTTGGGAAAAGAGTCTGGGAATGCTCAAAGGTGTTAACCTTTAAGCCCTTCTGTAACCTCCAATCATTTCATGAGAAAAGATTTGACTATCTCCTTGACTGGAGTAAATGAGACCAAAACACAAGAACAGAATAGATTATAATCCCCAAATATTATCCTGTTACTTCAATTGACAGATTTTTTAATACAAAAGATAATTTACATTAGAGATTAAAATCACATAAGTTTGTGCTATTAACATTTCTTTGAGAGACAGCAAAGATGGGGACTTGAGAGAGAGAGAGAGAGAGAGAGAGAGAAGAAGAAGAAGAGGAAAACAGAGCTCCTACCACTAGTTAACTGCTTCTCCAAAGGGCTGCACACACTAGGTTTGGGAGCTGAACCTGGGAGCTTGGACTACAATCCAGGGCTCCCATGTGGGTGGAAGGAATGAAGTAAGTCCAGCCTTTACTGCTTCCTTTGAAGACTTGCAATAGCAACAATTTGGAGATAGGGGCAAAGAGCAAAGCATAAGTCCTCCGTGATGGGATGCAAGCCATAATACCTGCTAAATAAGCAACTGCTCCCAACTTTGAGTTTGTACATGTATAGTTAGAATTTTGGAATGTTATTTACCAAGAAATATGAACTATAAAGCTTACTGTAAGGATTCTTTTACTGAAATGAATAATAGTGGAATAGAGTTAAACTTCAAAAACGGAAATTTGAAGTTTGACTTCTGATTTTTATGTGCAGGAAATCTGAAAATTAAAGTAAATTGTATGTTAGCTGTAGCACATGTAGAACTCATAAGTCTGGGTTGAAGATTTTTGAACATGGAAATATAATACATTTCTGTGACAGATAAAGCCCTGATCTGTGAAAGAGCTTTCCCTATGCAAAAATTTAATTGGACTAATTTTATTATTTTAACATTTTATTCTTCAGATTTTTTTTTTTGGAGAAATGATTTTCCACGTTACAACTTTTTGGCCCCTCTAGGTTTCCTCTAAATTTTAATGTGGTCTGAAAATTTAATTATCTTATTCATCCCTTTTGCTCGAAGTTGTCACATTTCATTAAAAGAAGCCAAATGGCATGTTAAACATTTGACTAGATGCCAATGTCCACAAATCACATGTAGGTCCTTCAATTTTACTATAAGCAATTGCTTTATCCATTTTACATTTCCCAGTGCTCACTTGAAGAAGATTCACTCTTGGCCCAGTTTTTCCTGACAAGTTCCTCCCTGTGCTTTCAGTTGTACCAGCTGTTCCATTCCACAGCCAATACCACAAGCTCAATGCCTCTCTTCTAGGTACTGAATTACCTATCGGATGGCTTCGATGCATATCAAATTACTCTCTGCCAAATGACTTAAAACAACAGCATTTATTATCTAATGGTTCTGTGGGTCAATTTGGCAGCTATGTCATTGGTCAGTCATCTGTAAGTTTGAGAGTGACCTTGCTGATGTGTTTGATGGTTAACTTGGTGGTGGGTCAGGGGACAAAGGTGACTTAGTAGTGTTTTGTTTATCATTGAAAAGACTCAGTGCCTTTCACATAATCACAGAATCACAAAGCAGCAAGATAAGATATGGCTCACTGTAAAGTAGTTGTCTTACTTTTTTTTTTTTTAAACTGCCATGTTTGCAGTTGTCCCTTTGGTCAAAGCAGTGATTCAGCAGTAAGTATAGGAAGTGACTACTCAGCAAACTGCATGTAATGGAAATTGGTATAGTGATTTTACAGACACAGACATGAACTTATGTGTAAGATATTGCCAGCACTGGGATCACCTCAGACAAAGTTTCTTTGGAGATCCCTCCAACTGAACTGCTAATCTCAGAACCCTAACCATGAAGAGACTATAGTCAGCCAGTGGATTCTGAAGAGATTCCATCGTGTGTGGAATGATGAGATTGGCAGCAATTCAGAGCTGTTAGACTATCAAAACTGCTTGAGCAGGACCCTCAGAGCATGCCCCACACTGGGGAGCAGGGATGGGTGGGAGGCTGAGTGGGGCTTCTTCCTTTGTTTCTCCCCTGACCCCAGATACAGGGAATAAAAATGATGATATTAGTGTGGAAACAATGGTCTTACCCACTTTCCTATAGCCTTTGACCCTTTGTACCCTCATCAATTATGTAAGATTATATAAAAAAATATATTGCCAGCACTAAGGATTCCAACATTTTAGAGTTGTGAACACAGAAGAGGAAACCAAGAAACCAGATTAGGTAGACTAGTCAGAGATTTCAGTGAACTTCAAGGAGAATGGAGGTTCAGAGAAAGAGCAGAGGATATTAGAAGGAGTCGTCTCAAAAACAACTTAATAAGCATCACGAAGTGTGCACTGGATTTAACAGTGCAACGGTTTGCAATCAGGGTGGAAAAGTCGTTTTTTTTTCAGGTAAGAAGCCAACCAAATGCAGGACTCACACTCAGTCAATGATCATTCTTGTGTAGGGCAGGGATTTTTAAACTGCAACTCAAAATCGCTCAAATATTTTTGAAGAATAATCACAGTATCTATTCCTGATTCATGGCAGTCAGAAGGCACATGATAATCTCCAATATATCTGTATGGCCTTACAGGACATGCTGGGCTCTATTCCTGTCCTGGCCAGAATCCTAGTGATGCAGTTGGTAGATGGATGGGTACAGCTGAGAACTCCACCATCAAGTACCTGAGGTAGATATCTATGTTTAGAGTGGGGAACCATGAATAATATGATGACCCTTCAAAGCCTATGCTTTAAATTCTGCCAATGATTGTGGTATGGAAGGCTGAGGGAAAATTATAAATAACAAGGAAGCTTGTTCATTTCATTTTGGTTTAAACTAAGTAGAAGCATTTTATGTTCTGAAAACACTCCAAAGCATTCTAAGTATTTGGTGTAGCTTTTCAGGTCAAAAATGTTTCATTGGACATAACTGTAGTTAGTCATATTAGCTAATGACAGTGCTAATTTGTTTTGTATTTCATGCTGGCATTTCTAAGCTTCCCAGAGAACTCTATTTCAATGCTTGCTATTCACAAAGAAGAAACGGTGTTTAAACATGTATAATATATACATAAATAAACAAACATATTTATACATATTTATAACATACTGTATTTATATATAATATACTGTATAATATAATATAATACATATAAATATATATAATTCTATATTTTTAATAAATATTAGATTTCTATCACTTGGTTCCAGAATATCACAGATATTATTTATAACATCAAATTTAATACATTTGCTCTCTCAACAGCTTTATATAAAGTCCATATACTTTTCCCACCCATTTGTCCACATAACATAAATTTACTTTCTTGAAATCAGCGTTTTGATTGGTGAAAATTTCGAGTTTCTTGATCCCTGAACAAGCATGTTTTCTAATAGTACCTAAAAATTTCTGTCTGCTATAAATTGCTAATTGGACATAAAGCGGTAAATTCTCTCAACCTGGGTGGATGATTTAGCATCCTTAGGAATTTATATAAGCTCTTCATGTATTCTAGCAACCATCTCTGTTTTAGTTCCATATGTCACAAATATTTCTTCCTGGTAGCAGAATTTCCTATTTTAGACAACTTTACATTATATAAAGTATACTCACTTTCATTATCCCTGTGATAGACTTTGTTATGTTCTAGAATGATGAAAGGCACGGGGCTGATAAAATCTCATGAGATAAAACAGATCATTTGTGTTTTGTCTCATTTATCATTTTTATCCTGTCTCTGTAGGCATGGGGCATCCAGACATGCACACGTGCAGCCAAACACATACACATGCTTTTTCTAAAACAATTTGAAAGTAAGTTGAACAACACATACATGTTCTTTTAGAGTCAAAAATTTTATCATGCATTTCCAGCCACACTGACATGCTCTTATACAATCACAGTTCTAGAAAGTTTGGAATTATCCAGTACTATCATCCAGTTTGCACGCTGTGTTCAAATTTTGCCCATATTTTATTTCAGTTAATTGGGGGTCCAGAATCACATGTTGCATTTAATACCATACCTCTTTAATCCATCTTTCATCTGGAAAAATTCCTCTGCATTCCTTTGTGAGTCTGGATGTTCATGCTTTTGAGATGTACAAGTCAATTAATTTGTAGAATCTCTCATTTTTTATCTAATGTTGTCCAGTGACTAAATTTCTGTCATACATTTTTTTTTTTTAGCAAACAGAGGCATGTTTTCAAGAGGCACATAACTGTTGTCAAGGTTTCTTTTGATCAAAATCTTAAATTCCGCCATGCTTTACAATAATCTGAGGGAAATATTTGTACTTTACTCATTGTTTTAGCACAAATTGATGCGTTTTAACTTCTTTGTCATTCACTCTTCAGTTTCATTTTTTCTACTGTCTGGAAGTTCTTCCCTAACCCTCATTCACTCATTCATACAAATATAGACTCATAATTCCCAATTTATATCAGGTTAAAAACATTATTATCATCATGTTTCTGTTAAATTTACAGACAGATCATGAAGATGGTACAAGGAGTTCCTGTATTCCTTCAAAGGAAGTACAGGCTGGGTCCCCTACTTGTCCCCTTTTTGATAACATTTGGATTAGGTAACACCCATTTAAAATAGCCATCCAACCAACACTGATGCATTATTTAACCAGAACCCTGTTTCCCTATTGTTTACTGACTGTGTTTTATCTGTTGCAGGATCCCACTTAAAATACCACATCATGTGTACTTGCCATATCTCTTTGGGTTCTTCAGACTGTGACAATGTTTCCTTATTTTGGATCAAGTTAACCAAGTCATCCCTTGTTTTTTACAGGGGAACTTTGAGATCTACAGGTCAAATGTTTTATAGAACATCTCTCAGTTGGAATTTTATGCTTTTGTTTGGGGAGACTGCCTACTCCACCTGCTAAAGCTCTGAAAGCTTAACTGAGAAAATTCGTAACATCCTTTCCTCAAAGGAAATGTATGAACATTGAAAGCAAGTCCCTTTGCTTAGTTACACCTGATTCATATGTGGGCTGTATTAGAAATGCATGCAATGGTCAGAAGCCCATGCTGCAGCACCATCTATCATCCAGAAATGGAAATACAGAAACCATCCAAAATTAAATTGCAGAGAATCCAGGAGCTGCTGAAGATAGTAATGGTAATTGAGAAGACAACGGTAATAATCCTATAAAGTACAGAAATATTTGGACAACTACTGGACTTCAAAAAGGAGTAAATTACAATACCTTCTAAGTTACAGAATGCATAGATTGCTGCCAGGAGCAATATATATATATACACATATATATATAAACTTGCAGAATTGAATATTATATCAATATATCTTTATCTAATCACATGCTACCATTTAAACATGTATATACACTCATAGTTTATAGATTTAGAAATGTATTCAATTGAATCTATATATGAAGATTTAGCTATAGCTAAAATACAAAAATAGATGTCAGGTTTTCCATATTTTAATTGTATTCATTCGAATATTTGCATCTATTTATCTGCATTAAATATGAATAAACATATATTTAGTAAGTAGAACTATTTAGGCATTTGTAATTCTGAATCTATTTTCCAAATGGATTTTAACTGCAGTATTCGATAGTTTTATTTCATTATCACTGGCTATACAGATGTATCATTTCTCTTCACACTTTGCATCCCAGTATATGCTTGACTATTTCCTTATAAACATTGAAAAGTGTTTATTTCAATACTACAGGAAATACTCTCGCCAAGTATTACAAAGTAATAAGATTGGTAAGTCACAAAAGGGCTGTGCCAATTTATTTCCCAACTTAAGTGTGTTATTCAAGCTTGACTATCAGGACTTCGTCATTCAGGACAAACTCGATTTATTCTTCATTTTAGTTTTAGGGGGATATATAACGTTTATTTGCATTTCTATTCTCTTTGGAAAACCGCCTATTCATAACACATAATGTATTTTAATAATTCGCGTTTTTACTAAGTCATGTATATTCTTAGTACCACAGTCTTACACAATAGACATATCAAGCATGTCCCCGATACTTGCTTATTTTAGTCTTCCTCCGTTGATTAACCATTTAATCAAATGTTTCTATATGTGTGAGTGTGAGTGTGAGTGTGTGTGTGTGTGTGTGTGTGTGTAACGAAAAGAATTTGGGGGCTTTTTATTTGTTGTAAAAAATGGAAATTCAAATGTGATTTTACGCATGAATGTCTACAAACCTTAGGTCTTCGCATTATCCACCCATTCAGGCCTATGCATTTTTACAAAAAAAAAAAATCTGTTCAGTGGACGCCTGGAAGGGAGTCGCTGGGAAGGGAGGCGCGACGCCTCAGAGCATTCCCTTGGAACTTGGATTCGCGATCGCGGCACTTCTGGGCTGCCCTGTCCAAGCGCGGCCACGCCATCGACTTTCCTGACCAGACGACGTGTAACGCTTAGAACGCTTTACTTAGGCTACGGGCAACAGTAGGGAGACAGCGCCTTTTGCAAACTTTTGTTCTTATTTACGACCCAGAGAGGCAGGCAGGCAGGCGAGGGACGGGTGCCCGGCCGGGCGCGGAGGGCGGGGGTCGCTGGCCGCTCGCTAGGCACGGGAAGGGGTCACGTGGGCGGCGCGGCGGACGGCGGCCCTCAAGGGCCGATCCTGGCGGAGTCCGCAGGGCGTGGACCAGGCGGGTTGGCGGAGCGCCTTTGTGCCTCCGGGCCGCCGTCTCCGCAGCCTCCGTAGGGTCCCTGGTCGCTTGAGGCGTGCACTTGGCGACTTCGGATGGCTTGCTCGCGCTGCGAAGACTTGAGGGTTGGCGATTGTGCCCAGGCGCGCTTCGACTTCTATATTCAGCCTCGAGAAGGATTTGGCTTTTTTTGTGAAAAAACTAAATGCGTTGATAACAAACGTCACTGCCTGAATTTACGTGTTTTTTCGTTTGTTTCTGTTCAGTGGAAAATTTATATGATTTCACGTTTGGGTATTTTAGGTTTTGTGGTATCGAGACTTTCATTTATCTTTCCAATAAGAATAACACCATAATGCTGCGCATTATCCTGAAAATCCCGTGGCTGTTGCCAATAAAGATAAAACAAAAACACCTACGACACAAAACGCTGCTTTCAGTTGCCACGTTGTGATTTTTTTCCTAAACGTTAAAATTACATTTTAAAAACGCATGTTACTTGACGAATTTAATACTGAAACAAAAACTGCAGTTTATAGTTCACCCCGTTCCATATACTGGTCTTTTAACTTTTCTTTATTCGTTTTGTTTTTCTGATTTACATTACATTTGTTCCTCTCATGCTATGCCTTAACACAGCCTTGTATGTCTCAGGAAATTCCTCACCGGCACATTGCAAAAATTCTTCCCCTTGTGTTGTATTTTACTGACTTTACCTCTTTGCTCTTGCATATGTTAAAATTATTACATAAAGCTATTAACAAAATGAAAGACAAAATTCCTATTTTGACGTTTAGACATGATGTTGAGCTCGATTTTCGTACCTCTAGATTTTTTTAATAGACAATTTGTAACTGTATGCCAGTCATTGTTTTGCTGTTTACTTTTCTAACTTCTGAAGAGAGAAATTTTATTGATAACACTTCAAATTGCACCTAGAGGTAAAAACAACTGCATATTGAAAAGCCAGAATTCATAACCTGAATTCTGATAATTTAAACACTCCTAATGTTGATGCTTTGCTTGCAGTTTGCCTTTTCAGATCTGTGCTTTTCAAATACATACACATATATATTTGTGTAATACATGCATCATGGAGCAAGTTGATTTTTGGTTAGAAATACCATGGCATCATGGTACTCTTTTTTGGTTAAAATATTATTATCCAATTATTGTTCAGAAACAAGGCATAGTATAACACAATTGTTATATGCACTGCATAGGTGAAGAAATGAAAGATAAATTTAACCATCAGGTTACACAGGCATTAAATGATATGAGACAATTTTGCCTTTATTCACTCTAAAACAATATCCTCCTCACTCACGTTTACTTAGACATAAGCAATGTTTCACTGTTCTGTTGTCCATTTCTCTTGTGTGTGTTTAAATATTTAGAAATTACTGATTTATCACTAACGTTAGGTTAATGTGTCATGTGTGTATATATATAATATAGATACATGCATACATATATTGTGTGTGTGTCACCATTTCTTGATGAGTGCAGTATTCCTCATTTTTGCTTGATTTTGCTTTTTTGATTTTTTTTTGCAGAAACAATCAGCACACTTATCTATACAATTATCTACACTAGACATGTATTTTATTGTTGAATATAACTGTAGAATTTTAACTTGTGTTTGAACTCATATATGGACATCTTGCTAATCAAGTTGTACAGCTCTCTAATATCATATGCACCATCTTTTTAAATGGTATAGGACATATTATGAAAGCAAGTTTCAAAAAGGAAAAAAAAATCTGCTTTATACATTAGAGTGCAGAGTTGAGTCATTTTACTCCGGCAGCTGTGTAAATACTGTCTTTTGCATTTAGCACAACCTTTCACATTCCTTTCATGAAGGTGGCTTGGGGTGGTCTGATTGGCAGACTCATCACAAAGGGACAATAAATCAAAAGAACACAGTGGAGGTAAAGCACAAAAGATATTCTTTAGGGAGACTCACTGATTGAGACACTTGGGTCTGGGGGCAGGGCAAACTTTGGTGTGAAGTTTTTGTTTAACTTGTACCTAAATACATACAAGGTATCTGACCACGTTTGAATAATCCTGATACTGAAGGAATATTTTCATTTCTGTAAGATGCAATGAAGGTTCATTTTATTTATTTTATTGTAATTGTGTCAAACATTTAAAACTTTGACTTCAGTGGTCACTCGGGAATATCCTCAGAATCTGCACTTCCTGCAGGCTTTCTTTTCACATTGCCCTGCTTCAAAAGAATGAGATAAGGGGGGAGATAGGGATTGTCATTACATCTCTCAGCAGACAGCACTTACATGGATCCGTTGTGTCACTGAAGTGTGTCCTCCTTGACTTACATTCCAGTTGAGGTGTGGGTTTTACATACAGGTTAGTGTTTTCATGTGGAAACAATGACTTCACATTGAATCAAGGTTGAAACAGTTACTAACTGTGGCATGACATGATTCTTAAAAAATGCCGTGAGCAGTTTTTGATGGGTAGAGTAAATTGAATGTCAGCTCTTATTTTAATTGTCACATGAATTTTCCCTCTTAAAAGCAAAAGATCTATGAGTTCTTAAAAATTTAGAGATTTTAATACTGGGACTGAGAGTGTGCTACTTATTTATTAAGGTAAAGAGAACAGATTCTAAATAGCTCATAGATAGAATTCTAAGAATATTCTATGCTTTTCCTCCATCCTCCTTCTTTAAAATATTATTTTCCAATAACATTTCTAATTTACATAATGATACACTAAGCAATTCAATAAGCAATTTCTCAAGGTCACATTCTTTGTGATAGTTATATTAATCCAAGTAATCTCATATATCCAAATTTAATTTAAGTTTTAAAAAGCAGTGAAGTAAAGATGCATCTAGAATCCACTGCTTCTGTACGTTACTCTGCTTGCTATCATGACCCCAGCTTTCAGGAAACAGTTCAAAACTGTGTTCCTGAATGGAGAGTAGCACTCTACAAAGTTTGTAGATTTGGATCTGATGTTCACAAGGATGAAAAGATCTCTAGAGTGAAATAGGAAGCCACTGCATTTCCAAACCAGTTACACAAAATGTATTATCAAAGACTCTGTTACCAATTAGTAACTTCAAATGAGAAAAAGATCATGCTCAAATATATGTTCAATGTATTTGACAGAATGAAGTATCAGAGGCTTGAGTACAAAAAGACTTAGCTTTTCTTTTTTTCTTTTCTTTTTTTTGGGGGGCGGGGGAGGGGAGGGGGAACCTGCCTAACACAACAGAACTGTAACTATTTGAACAACTGAGAGATCATGAAAAATGAATTCTCATGTATGTTTAACTAGACTTCCAATTATAATGTTATAGAACTGTAGTACAGTTATCAAAATCAGGAAATTCACATTAGAAAGAAAAAAAAAAACCTATGAACAGCAAAGCTTCTGTGTTTTTCCTAAGTTTCTATATAGATTCGGAAGTGTAAAGAAATTTATCACTTCTATTCAATACATCTTTGCATAATATTCAAGATGAAGAGTTGTTTTCATGACCAACACCAGAAAAGTTTTCATGAGTTAACGCTAACTGCTAGATAGAGTTTTCATGTCACATAGAAATTGTATTCCCAATATCTCTTGATGTTGCCATTTTTTAAAATGGTGATTTCAATAGGTATAGTGAACAATGGTGTAACATCCATGTTTTCCTTTTGCTGAAATATGTAGTCAAAATCACCCTGTTTTAAAGAAGTTATTTCTTTTTATTTGGTTTAAAGAATTCTTTATGCTTTCTGGATCTAACTTCTTTGGTACATACAGTTTGTAAATAATCAAATCAATTTTGTGCCTTCATATTTTATTCATTAGAATCATCTTTCATCTAAAAGATTTGTTTTATTTTAAAGAGCAATTTATTTATTTTTTTTCTTTCATGGATTGTTCCCTTCACGCTCTCTCTTGCTCTTTGCTCCTTCCCTTCCTGCTTCCTCCCCTTTTCTCTGCTTGCCTTCCATCCATCTTCCCTTCCCTCCCTCCCTTTCCTTCCATCTTCAGAGACTCTACCTTTTTCTTTCATCCTTTTATAGTAACAAGAAGGGATATCTTTTGTGCCCAGTGCAATGTTCTAGTGGCTAAAGCCATCGCCTTGAACTTACCGGGATCCCATATGGGTGCCAGTTCTAATCCCGGAAGCCCTGCTTGTGGCCTGGCAAAGCAGTTGAGAACGGTCCAAAGTTTTGGGACCCTACACCCACGTGGGAGACCCAGAAGAGGCTCCAGGCTCCTGGCTTTGAACCAAGTCAGTTCCAGCAGATTTAGTCACTTGGGGAATGAATCATTGGATGGAAGATCTTCCTCTCTGTCTTTCCTCCTCTCTGTATATCTGACTTTGCAATAACAATAAGTAGATGTTTAAAAAAACAATATATTTGCCTTGTTCAAACCTGAAGAAAAAGCACTAATCTTTTATCTGCAAATATGATGTTAGGTACAAGTATTTGCTACATAGTCTATTTCAGATACTCCCCCCCCCCCTCCATTGGACTCCAGTTCTATGTGTTGCAAAATTTGATTTAGAATGGATATTAGTGCTTGTACTTGAAAGTTTCAAGCCTAATATATGGGCTTTTGTCATATTTCTAAATATGCTTCACTTCTGTTCTGTATTGTGAACGTTCTATATACAGTTGAAAAGAGCATATTCTGCTGCCATTGGTTAGAGAGTACGTAAGTCTATAAGAAACAATTCAACCAAATTAATGTATTGTCTCATTCAAATATGCTATCATTACTCATTTTTTTCTTTATTCTTCTAAACAATGTAAACAGGACATGGGCATTTTTGAATTTGTCTATTTCTCAAGTTTTTAATCAGCTTTTACTATTACATACATTTAAAGATCTGTCACTTGGTCCTAAGCAAATGATTGTCCTAAAAAAAAAAAAAGCAAAGAAAAAAACAAAACAAAACAAACAAAAAAAGAATTGATTGTCCTCTTGAAAACTGCTATCACGAAAAATGTATCTTTATCCTTAGAACGGTTTTAATGTAAGTTTATTTGACTATTAATATCATTAGTAACACTTTATATTTGTTGTGATGACATACATTTGTTTATATTTTTTCTTTTCATTTATATATGTGTGTGTGTGCATATATATGTATTACATTAATTTTTATTTTAAAAAAAAGACTGAAACAAAAGTAATTTCATTTTAGTGGTTCTTTATGGCTGCAACATGCAGGACTGGGCTAAGAAGTTGCACGAATGGCAAAATCTGAAATACTTGGACCATTATTTCATCCCTGTCAGGTACAGTAGAAGGCATTTTGACGGAAAGCAAGGAACAGCTAAGATTCCACCCAAACCCTGAATATATAATGTAGGTGTCCCAAGTGATAGCAATTATAAAACTCTGTATTCATTAAGTTTCAAGGTTCCAAATTTGCAGTAGGTGTTGTACTCCTTTGAGTAAAATTTCACATTTCTTATAATGAAGTTGTAGTAACAATGAGTTAGTTCCATTTATGTAGACGTAAAACAGACTATACATTTTATTTATTTTTGAAAGGGGATTTGACTCTGTAAAGAATTTTGGATCGACTTTTTCATGAGTTTAATACACTACTACACTATTAAGCAGTGAGATATCTGCTGTCATGATTCTATCTATTCTCCTGTACCAATATGTTTTCCTTTTCTCTTGCTGTGTTTTTTATCATTACATTGAAAAAACTTGAAAATGATATGCTTTTATATAAATACCCTTCTATTTCTTGTGATTAGAATTAACTGAGCTTTTGAGTGTAGGGGTTTGTATATGTTACTCAATTTAGATTCCAGTTACATATGTATTAGGTTTCATGAATCTGTCCACAGCCAAATTGTTTTCCTCATTGTTGGTTATTTTTCTATTTTATAATAAAATGTACCTATCTTTTTTTTAGACAGTTCATACAATCTAACATGATATGGTTTAATCTACAGTTAATCTAATCCAGCAAACATAAAATGTCATTTGCTACAGGGCTTTACTCTTTGGAAGATATATATCTGGCATAGCTGTATTCGGTTTTTCACTGTAGGAATAAAAATTGTTCCAATGTGTGGAAAAGTCGTAAGAACTGCTTTAAAAGTAGGTCTAATATCTGTGTCACTTCTTGGTTAGTTTTAAGTAATAACGCGATGTCTTCAGTTAGATCACATTTGTTATATTTCTTTGTATACCTCATAACTCTTAGTTGAATGCCAGACATTTGCATTTGACTTTAATGGATGTTACGCTTTATTTATTTACTTATTTTGCATTTTAGGAGCTGGAAATATGGGAAAAAGCATTATTCTCAACCATATGAAGTATCTCTAGTTTTTTGGGGTGGTTAGTTTTTCATCTCCAGCCAGACTCCTGACTCAAACAATGGCAATATCCCTTGCAAATTCAAGTGTTCTCTTCTGAAGAACACTGGTGTAGGAAATTGTATCACCCATTTCTTAAAAAAAAAAAAATGTTCATCTCAAATCAGAAAATCTATCAAAATCCCTGATCTGTTGCAGCCTAGAAGCTCTTAAAGGGATATTCTGGCTAAAATAGTTTTCATATCTTTCTGATATCACTGTCCTTTATTGTTTTATATAGTTTTCCAAGTCATTGATCCATGTGTTTTATTCACTTTTAAGTTTTAACAAGTGGTAAGAAATATTTTCATTATTTTATTTACTTTTTTTTTGGAAGAAGAAATCTTAAAATAATTCCTCCTACAATTTCTCAATCATCACTGTACTCCTGGTTGTATGCTTTCAGTTAGAAATGTTAAAGGGGATAAAGAGGGACCAGTGGAGTGGCACAACAAGGTAAACCTCCACCTGTAGTGCAGGCATGCTATGTGGATGTCAGTTTGAGTTTTGGCTGCTCCAGTTCTGACCTATCTCCCTGAGTTTGGCCTGGGAAGGCAGTTGAGGATGGCTGCAGTCCTAGGAACCTTATACTCATAGAGCAGACCTGGAAGAAAGTACTGGCTCCTGGCTCTGGGGCAACTTTGGCTGTTATAGTCATCTGGAAAGTGAACCAGTGAATGGAAGATCTCTGTGTCGCCTCTCTCTGTACCTGTGCCTTTCAACTAAAAATAGATATATCTTCAAAAAATGTAAGTGAATAAGGAACAATGGAAGTGGCAGAGAAACAAAGAAAATTGCACTGATTTTGAGGGAAAGTCTACAGGAATCCAGGAACACTTGTAGGAGTCTTAATGGGGGTTCACCAGTGCCTGAAAGTGAATCAGCATTTAAGATGACTATCAAAGAAAGAATCATATCACTGTTAGCGTATTATGCATATAAAATCTTCATTGTCAACTTATTTGTAAAACACTTATAGAAATACGATGGCGTGTTTTATTCAAATGAAAGTGAAATTGGTGTTGAAATCAGTTATCTTGACATTCTGGTTGTGATTATGATGAATCATTTTGAGACAGAGTCCTGGATGTATTTACATCATCTCTGAAATAAAGACTAATGACAGGGCATCATGTCTTAAATAAAGAAACTGTACTACTCTCTGTTTTCCAACTTCCCTGTTAGCACTCCTTCTACATGTGCTCTTACTAAAAGGTGACAACAAAAGGTTCCAGAATAAGTTCATCCATGTGCAGACGATGAAAGCCAGGCCATGGCTGTCACCAAGCTAATAGTGATTATAATAATGTCTTGAGGGAAAAACATGCCAAAAAATGAGATGCAGATGTTTGGTGTAGTGAATAAGTTTCTGCTTGGGATGCCCACATCCCATATCCAAGGTCCTGGATTTGAGTCACAGCTGTGCTTCTCTTCCAGCTCTGTGATGAGTTGCACTTTGGAAAGCATAAGCAGATGGCTCAGGTATTTGCTTTCTTGAAGACCCACTTTAGACACTCAGAATTCTGGCCTCTTGGCTTCAGCCTGCAGAGTTCCACTATTGCTCAACTTTGCCATTGGCATCTGGGGAGTGAAACAGCAGATGAAAGATTCTCTCCACCTCCTTCTGCCTTTCAATAGATTTTTAAAAAGTAAAATTGGTGAGTTTTGATAGCTAGTAAGCCCTTGAAAATAATTATCAAGGGCAATAGATTACAAGAGTTGAATCTTGGAGATTATGACAGTTTCCTTTAGTCAAGAGGGCAAATCTGTCTGAAAGAGAGGGAGGAGATAGGAACACGATGAACATGTTGGTTTGGCAAACTCAGCTGCATATTCAGAAATACACAAAAATAAAGAGAGATTGATTTATTCATATGAGAACTTCAGCAAAAGGAGACTAACTTCTATTTCGCAGTGTCTGTTACTCATCAGATGGAATAACATATTTTCTATATTTGCTAAGATTTCACTCCAGTGGGAATCCAGTGGGAATCCAGCGGGAATCCAGGAACGAACTGAAGTAGGAAGCGCTGCACTCAGAAGACAGTAGACCTGAGACAGGACACACTAGTAAGGCCAGCTGAAAGAGAGTTCAAGGCTACTTGGAGAGCGTTCTAGACATCTAGGCGAAAGTGAGAGTGGCCTCTTCTCACAGGGGAGGACCCTGGATATTACCAAAAATAGGATTGGGATTGGAGCTGAGGGAGAGGGGAGGCGAAAGATGGAAGGATGGGGTGACCAAGAGGCGCCCAGCCTTGTAGACCAGCAGCCTCGTGCACTGTCGCTTCAATTTGTCTCTCATTCTTCATTGCAGTGACTGGCCTCTTTCTGATCTGAGTACACGTTCTGGCCGCTAACGTGGTGCAGGTACTAGTGGGTGAACTGCGCGAGGATTCATAGTGACCATCTCACTACGCCACCTGCTGTCCATGCTTCGGACGCCTTCAGCAGCCTGTTGCGAAGCTTCCGATAATGGGGGTCTGCAGCTGTGCAGGAAACAGACCCCAAGAGTAATACACAGACAGCAGGCTTCTGAGAAGAGGACCTGAGCAGTGGGCTGCGGTGGGAGTTGAAACTGGCGACAGTGAGTGGTGGTCGGTGGGCAGGAGCGTTGAGGGATGGCCACCTGTGGCCTGGGGTCCGCGAAGGACTTCGGTGGGCTAGGGTCCTCAGCAGTCTGAAATCTGAAGGCCCAGGGCAGCGGACAACGGGTGTTGACTGGCGGTGTCGGATTCGAAGCCCCGCAGGCTCGTGCTCACACTGAGCCGAGGACAGAGTCCTGAGGTGGGCAGCAACCTGAGGGTTCAGGGTCGCGCAGGACTAGAGTACACAGCTGGCTGAGGGCCGAGGGGGCGCCGAAGGTGAGCGGCCGGAGGTGGGCCGCGGCGAGCTCAGGGACCGGGACGAGGCCGGCGGCGAGCTGAGGGACCGGGACGAGGCCGGCGGCGAGCTCAGGGACCGGGACGAGGCCGGCGGCGAGCTGAGGGCCCGGGACGGAGCGGCCGGCGGCGAGCTGAGGGCCCGGGGCGGAGCGGCCGGCGGCGAGCTCAGGGCCCGGGGCGGAGCGGCCGGCGGCGAGCTCAGGGACCGGGACGAGGCCGGCGGCGAGCTCAGGGCCCGGGACGAGGCCGGCGGCGAGCTGAGGGACCCGGACGAGGCCGGCGGCAAGCTGAGGGGCCGGGGCGGAGCGGCCGGCGGCGAGCTCAGGGACCAGGACGAGGCCGGCGGCGAGCTCAGGGCCCGGGGCGGAGCGGCCGCCGGCGAGCTGAGGGACCCGGGCGGAGGCGGGCCAGGGCGAGCTGAGAAACCCGGACAGAGGCGGGCCGCGGCGAGCTGAGGGCCCGGGGCGGAGCGGCCGGCGGCGAGCCCGAGGGGCCGGGGCGGAGGCGGGCTGCCAACTGCTGAGGGACGGGGCGGAGCGGCGGGCGGCTGGCTGAGGGCGGTGAGGCAGCCTCACCGGGAGTTTCCTAGCATCCTCCCACTTGTGCGTGCGTCTGTACCCGCACGGTTTCTTACACATTCCGAGATAATCTGTTACAAACTTTACGCTTTTTCCCCCCTCACATACCGCCGTTCACGACTTACATTTGACGTATTTTATCACAAATTCCCTGCCACGTGGTATTTGAGACTACCTAATTTCTTGCCGATGGATTTTCATGTTTGAGATTATTTGCCATCTCAATGAACAAAGCAAATTGCCAGATGTGAGTGGACCTTTATTCTAGAGAATAGTGTCTCCTCCTCTTTTGGGGAAAGTTGCATCTGGGTGTCCTGAAGCGAGGCTGCTGCTTGGGGGTGCTCTGTGCTCTTAGTTACCTTCATGTGCCTTTTTGTTAGGAAACTGAGGAGCTAGCATTTTTTATTTGAAATATCCAATGGTTATATCTTTTACTTTATTTTTACTCTTATATGCAATATTGTATATATTCTGCTTACCCCGGATTTGTTTTGTTTTTTTCCTCTCAAGATTCCTATGGTGGAAAAAAAAAAAGATTTCTATGGTGGAACATTAGGGGATTGGTTTCAGGTTTGACTTCTAAGATATGCATTAAGGAATACCCTGTGCTTTTGTTTGTTTGTTTTGTTTTGTTTTCTGTCGTCTCTTGACACGGCAAGATATTTTAGGCTAAATTGTATTCTTTCCCTGCAAGAGCTAGTGTCATGGAGTCCTACTTGGTTTTGCTGAGGGATCTGTGAGAAAGTTCTGGACAACAGATGCAGGCTGAGATGCTGGAACTTCTCTGGATTGCAAATCCTGTTAGCTGACAGATTAAGAAAATATGTGTGCACCCTAACTAACGTTGTATCTGTGTTCCATGTATGTATTTGGCAGATACATAGTTTGTAGATGTTTTCTCACTTTATATAGGTTGCTTTTTCATTCTTGCTTTTGTTTCCTTTTTGTACAAAATCTTTTAAGTTTCATGCAATCCCATCCATTTTTTCCATTTCTTTTGGGTTTTAATACCTATGCTTATCTGTTTCAGAATACATATCTTACATAATATTTTGTCATTCATTCCTAAATCTATTTTTTATTTTAGATGTTACTTTTAAAGAGTTTTTGAGTTTCATTTTCAGATTATTGATCAATCCTATATCAAAATAAAAATAGATCTTTTTAACATTGACAATAGTACTGCCACCTTGTGGAAATTTTGTTCTAATATTTCAGTTATTCCATAAAAAATTCTAAACACAAATTCCTGTGTTTCACAACTAGAAGTATTTGAATTCCTTTTCCAGGAAGATACTGTACATTTATATTTCTGATCTAGTTGTCCTGATTACAACTCTCAAAACAATGTTGAGCAGAATTGGCAAGAAGGGACATGCTAGACTTCCTATTTAGGCAATCATCTACTAACTTGTAGGTGCATGAACAGGTACAATCTAGGTATATTGATTTAAGATATGTGAAGATCAAGCAATGCATAATTCCCTATGTCTTAATACCCTATGAGGTTAAACATATTCTCTTCTGTCCATAATCCATTAATAGTTTAAGATCATGAATAAGTTACAGATTTTTTTTTCAGACTTTTTTCCACCTTTTGATATGATCTTTGTTTCTGTTAATGTGATAATGATTTATCATTTGTTTTATATATCAAATCAAATTTATCTTCCTAGAATAAATTCTCTTAATCATAATACATAATCATAGTTATGTATCTCTTGGTTTATTTTCCTAGTATTACCATGGAGATGATTGTCTCTCTATTTATATGATGGTACCTTACAAGTCTGTAGTATCTCTTTTTTCACAATGTCATGATATAGCTTTATTTCTTACTGTGGTTTCCTCTACTATTTCTCCTTCTCCTTTCCCCCCTAGGTCTCCTTCGCATCTTCCTTCTATCTTTTAGACATTTGTGAGGTGGTAGTATAGGTCTTGAAACATTTGGAATCATTCACCAGTTCACTTATCTCCACTTAAACAGGAAATTGATTTGTAACAACAACTAACTGAGCCCGAAAGGAAATTCTTCCCCATCTGGAGCCTCAGTGCAATTCTGCCTTGACCATCACCTGCACATGGATTCACAGCTAAGAGAAACTGTGAGTAATTTGCATGTGGATTACAGGCTCTAATCTTTGTGGTAGATTTTTATTCAGCAATAAATGATATATCTAATATTACAATGATATTGTATCCTGGAGTAGATTCTGGAAAGTCAACCAGCTGTACCTGCTTCAAGAAGATATTATCAGTTTATTCTACCCCTCTTCTTCTTCTTTACAACATCTCCACCTTGAGATCATTCACCACTTGTTACATGTTGATTCTTGTGCTTCACATTTCACAAGATACTGTTTTCTGACATTGCCTGACAATATATTTGCAGCTATCAATATGGATTTTCTGGATGAAACCAATTCTGGAGTTGAGAAACCAAGATTATGTCAATGGCATAACATAATTCATGTTTCCAATTCAGAATAGTGATAAAAGAATTTCCCCGATTTCTCAAAAGACTGTGTGTGTAGGCTTTTGAGAAAATCCTGTGATACTTCACTTTTTTTTTTTCATTTTGCAGATTTCATAATGAATTTGTTGGGACCCTGTATTCTATTGAGACTCACATTAGTGAATTTTATTACCCTTTTCAAAGATTTAACAGCAGTTTCATGGCAGGTACTCTGTATTTTTCCATTGTCTCTTCCTGCCACAAAATATTTCAGGCTCAGTGTTAGATGTAGAACGCAGGTTTATTTAGCTCATGGTTCTGGGGGCCGGAAGTCTAAAGAGTGTGGTTTCTGCTCTTGGGAGAGGTCCTTAGGCTATGATTCCTCAGGCTATGGCTGTGGCTCCTCATGCCATGGTGGGTGTCATTACAGCAAGGGCATATGCTAAAAACATAGAATTGACTTTAAAATTGGATAAGGAATAGAGACTGGGAGAGGAAAAATCTATAATTTTGTGAGGGGAGCATTATTAAGATTTTGGTGAGGAATCAGAAAATGAGTAAATTAGTAAATTATTCTAAAACATAAGCAAATATCCTTGTGCAAATTTTTAAAATAGCTATCCCTGTTAACTATTGCAAAAAGCTTTGCTGCATGGGGTCTATTCCCAGAATTATTTTAGAAAGCAGAATTTAAGCATGATGTACTAGTTTTGGAGGAAATTCCTCCATTTACTCAATATGATTTTTAACAAAAATAGAACAAGAAAATTGCCATCATATATTTTTGACAATCTTTGCATAATTAATTAGGGTAAAAAGGTTCAAGGGCTATAGGAAAGTGGGTAAGACTATTATTTCCACATTGTTTTCTTCATGTTTAAATGGGGGGGGGGGTATTAAGGGAGAAGACCCACCTAATTTCCCACCCTCCCCAGGTCCCAAATGTAGGGCATGCTCTGAGGGTCTTGCTGAAGTAGTTTTGATAGTTCACCAGTTATAAAATACTGCCAGTCTTGCCACTCCAAGCACTATGAGGTCTTTGAAGAATCCACTGACTGACATAGTCCATCTTAGAGTCTCTGTTTGCCCCATATTTCGCTGTCAACTTATAGCTGAAATGGTTGATAGACCTGTTCTGTCTTCTGTCTTTTCATAGTTAGAGTTCTGAGTCCAGCATCTTGATTGGGGAGATCTCCAAAGAAACTTTGTCTGAGGTGTTCTCAGACCAGATTCTTGTATGTACTAGCAAGTACAGGGCCCGGCTCAGTCCATCGCCCTGATCAGCTGGTGGTTGTGATTGCTGGGTTGGTTCTGTTTCAGCCCCGACTTCCACTGGAACCAATGGGTGTTGCAGTCCAGCCTGGTTCTGCCCAGCACATACTCGGCCTTCACACAAACCAGTGGGAGCTGCAGGCTAGTCAGAGCGACCCACAATAACCCCCACCAGTCCTGCCCCCTACCCTGGTTTGCCAGTATATATAGCAGTAGTCCAGTCTGTCCCACACCCCATTTGGCTCTCATACATGTCAATGGGTATTAAACCTTTGTTCCATCTAACCAGCTCCACTATGCAGCCCACACAGATGCTGTTGGGTGTTTGTCTGGCCACCCCAGCCCCTGTCCTGGTTTTCGTGCCCTCCGGTAGAAGTGGTAACCCAAGAGGGAGGAGCCCACTATTTCCCTCCCAGGACTCTGACATTCCCAGATTATGTACTCTCCAGGTAGTTCTGTGGTTTGACTTGACAGAATTAGACCCCAGTGCCAGCTTCTGCCAACTGATGCTGTGGCTAAGCCCAAACAACCCTCACCAACTCTAATTTTGTTTGCACCAGTAGGAATAATCAGCTCAGCCTGGCTTTTCCCTGATCTAGTCCACATGAGGTGCACAGGTGTTGTAACCCTGCCTAGTCTGGTCTGCCGCCATCCCAGCTCATGCTCTCCAGTGGGAGTAGCTTTCCAGAAAGGGAAATCCCCCATATTCCCCCAGCTGGCTCACCCCCTTCCTTCCTGGTTCTCATGAGTGCTGGTTGGGCGTTGCGGTCACATCCAGTACAGGCAACCTCACCTTGGCATTCTGTATTGTGCACTGGGTTTTGTTGCGACCGGACCCGGCTTGACCCATGCTCTGTTCTGGTGCCTGGATTTGCCAGTGGATGATGTGAACTGATTCAGCCTGGTCTGCCCCTGACCCATGCCAAATGTATGCCAGTGGGTAACTTTCCATGGCCTGTTCTGGGCTGTTTCCTATCATGTTTCTTGCGCTTACCTTAGGGTCTGTGTCTTGCCAGAGGAGTTGCCCAGGCTCCTCCATCAGAACTTCTCCCAATGCCAGATTTTGTGCAAACCAGTGGGTCCATGAGCCAGCCCTACTAGGTTCACCTCTTATCCAAGCAGAAACAGTGCTTTTCCTGACTGGCCTTCAACCCAAACTGCTCCTTGCTGCTGGATGTTTCAGCCCAGCCTTGGCTCATCTATACCCACATATGGCATGGCTCAGTAGGGGTTAGACACCTTGCCTACCCATCCTATATCTACCCTGGTCCTACAGGACACCAGTTGATGTTGGAGTCTGGCCTGGCTCAATGCATCCAATCCTAGTCCATACTTGTGCCAAGGGAGACTACAACCGTTTCCTGATCAGAATGCAGCCCCCATTCCAGACCACACGCCCCTTGGTGAGAACCTCAATCCAGCTGGCGTTGTCCCCTTAGCTCCCCATCCGGGCCTGTTCCCTGCCATAGGTCACGTGCATGCCAGTGGTTGCTCTGTCTCAGCTTGGCTCAGCTCCTCACCTGTCCTGACTTCTGCATTAGACACTGTGGCTTAGCATTCCTGGCTCGCGCAGACCAGTAGGTGCAAGAGCCTAGCTTGGCATGACCTGTGCTCCCTCCTGGTCTCTAGTTTCACTTGTCAGCTAAGGTTTGCTCAGTTCTGCCCGGTTCACCCTGTTCCACTACCAATTGACACATTAGCTAGCTGTTAGAGCTACTTTGCCCAGCTTGTACAACCCCCTGGTTTTGACCACAAGTTCACCAGTGGAAGCTATGCCTTGCCAAGGGAGTTTCCCAAGTTTCTCCACTTAATCCACCCCAGACCCAGTTCTTATACATGCCATTGGGTTTAGGCCAGGTTCTGGCGACGTCTGGCCTTCCATTTGGCCTTGTGTGAGCTGGTAAGCATTGCAGCCCTTCTCACCCCACACCCTCTTCAGGATGCATATTTGGGTGCTGCTTCCTTGAGCAGTCTAGACTGTTGTGGGTTCCTTTACCTGTGATTGATGGCAGACTCCTTGGTCACACCTAGCTTAGTCTATCATCACCTCCACTCCTAAGCCATCCAAGTGGAACTAGAATTTCCGCAGGGTTTGGCTCACACATCCCCCACAGAATCTACCCCAGATATGGTTCTTAAGTGCTAGTTAATGTAATGGCCCTGCTTAATGTGACCCTTTTCCTGATCCATCATCATGTCAGATAACAGGATATGATTCTGCTGGACAAGCCCCGAGCCATAGCTTTTGCACAGACTGGTATTTGGTGGTCAGCATTGTTCAGTGTTTACAAGTTCTTCAAATGAAGAATTACTATCATTGGGGATCTTTAAGATTGATTCACATCCTAGAAGCACAGTGGGTTCAACCTGGAGCTACCTAAATGGCGATTTAAAGAACCAAAACCCCAGAGGTCCAGGCCAGGCGACCAGCAGGCGGACCTGGCACCAAATGGCACACTGGCCACCTGGGGACAGCTCACCATGTGCACATGATGGCTGGTATCTGGGATCCAGGCATGAGACACCCCGTCCTAAGACCCACCAACAGCTGGGAGGCTGCTGGAAGTTTAAACTCCCAGGCCCCCATATAAATCTTTTCACACCAAATTAAAGATGGGAATTTTATGTCTTAGTTGATGGTATAATCCAGGAACCTGGGCTTCAATACTGTATTCAAAGAATGCTGAGGCCATATTTATGGTAGTGTGTTATATTATATTATATTATATTATATTTATTTTGAAGCTTTTCATAATTAATCATTATTCTATGCATACAAAAAAGTGATATTCCACATAAACTATATACTTCATGGCATTTGTGTACTGAAGGACAAACACAAGATAATTCCAAAATTTGAAGCAGGTGATTTTGTTTTGACAAAAATTTGTATTTTTAAAAGTAGGAATAGGAAGTTTTATTTGAATTAGTCCACAATATCACAATTTCATCAAATGCAAACAACAACAAGAAAAAATCATTGGAAATGCCAGTTAAGTCCACAGAGAATAAGTTAACTTATTTATGTCTATCATATCCTGTATCTCTATTGGATAACTATTTGTCTTTTGATCTTTTTCAATATTACTCTATTGTATAAGACCTTTGTATTTCTTCTTTAGTAAGAGATGAGAGGGATCAAAATCAAGTTGGCCGAAATGGCTTCCCTTGTGTCTTTTTCTTTTTCTTATGGGTTGCACTTGTAGATATTTGAACCACGACTTTGTGAAATAGTGAGGTTCTAGGGCAGCTCAACTTTTCTGGGAGCTTATAGGGTTTCTCTGTCTTGTTCCTATGCTGTGCATGAAGAATGGCTTGATAACGTTGGGCCACTTTATTCTATTCTTCCATATTCTCAGTTCTGTCTCCCCTATTCAAAACATTCAGAAATTCTCTTAGAAATTCTGTGGAAAAAGATGAATGAGTCAGTAGTGAAGTTCATATTGTTGCTTCATATCCCTCACATGTTAACCTTCACTTATTAAAGTACAGTGTCTCCCTGTACTTTTCAGTTGGAAATGTTTTATTTTTGCATATTGTAAAAAATATCCAGTCCATATTAATTATCCTACAGTATCTTCATTCCTCATAATTACTTAGTAATAACTGTAATCCTGGCATTAAGATTTAAGATGAAAATAGCAGGGTGGGTTAGAAAGAACAAAGTGGAACTTCCAGTAAAAGGAATTTAAGTGGATTGGCCTTTATGTAACATTAAAGGAAAGACAGACTGTGTGTATTCTCAGGATCTCTAGTCTTTTACAGGTCACCTACAAGTATGTCAGTGAGTGAAGGGTTTAAGATGAATGTCAAATAAAACTTCTCTGCCAGTTACACTATTATGTATGTGTGTGTATATGTGTATATGTATATCTATCTATCTATCTATCTATCTATCTATCTATCTATCTATCTATCTATCTAATTGACTCATTTTAAGGAAAAATTTTCCATGCTTTTAGTTTTTATGTTTTAGTTACATAAAAATAAAATATTGCCATCAATTAATAGATGGATTCATACTATTTTGCCATTCTGAGACTGATCGTTCTTGGTAATACCTTGATCCAGAGTCAAGGAAATCTTCACATCACCATCTGTGGCAGAAGAGTGAGGTCGGTGAAACACTTTTCAGATCAAGGGACTGCACCACTGTCTTGCAAGCTCCACCTTTTCTATTGACGCACATCTGACATAGATGACCTTACTTCAACCTGGTAATAGAGGATTCTAGAATAACTTTATCAACTTGCAGACTGAAAAACAGACTGCCACCAGGCTGTCAGAAGTTACTATAGAATTTGGAGGGAAATGCATTTAGTACAAATGGTAAAATAGTATAAACAATGGACATTTGGAAATATCTATCTGTAGAAATACATTAATAATGCTGAACTTTGAAAATAGGAAATATCTTCTTGGTGTAAAACAGAAAAGTGATAGAGAATGAAGAAAGAGGTTCACAGGAGAGGGAACATGGTTCATTAGAGGTTCTGCAAAGCGAGTTGAGAAATGGGAGGTCAGAGAATCAGCTGAGGTGGATGTCAGAATTCTGTCCTGAGAAGAGAAGGGAGCCAAAGAATTATGTCAGTCTTCAAGTTCACGTCTTCAGATTGAAAGGTAGTTGGGATCTGTGGGGAAGCTGACAAAAATATAGGTTAGGCATTTGAGAGACTTATTAATTCATGAGTGAAATTCAACGCAGAGAAGAATCTTCTGTATTACCTGTCATTCATCCCTTCCCTATGGGGTCCACAAAACAATATGAACCAAGTTTCTGAATTCTCAGATGTTTTAGCTTGATAGAAATTCAGAAACCTTAACTAAATATTAGTTGGTGGGGGGAATGCATTTGAAGACATAGGAGACCCAAGACCTGGGAGAGAATGAATAAAGAGGACCACCAGAAAGAGAAACACTAAGGATATCTTCAGTGAGCAACGTTGGACCCAGTAGAAAAGAGAGGGAATGAAAAGGAAACCATGCCATAAAACAGGCCAGATCCTGGAACAAGGCTGGCATATTGGAAGAAAGTGAGAATAGCAGGAGCAGGAAGACAAGTGAGCAGACAGTTAATGTGGTAATGCAGAGGAAAATCTTTAATTATCTGGGTCTTCTTTCTTCTTTGCCCTCCTGGTTAGGACCTGGGACATTCCCAGAATGCTGAAATACAGTGGGCTTCAAGACCTCAAATGTTCCTCCTCACCTTCCTTCACTACTATTTACCAAAGCCATTAGCATAGGGTTTTACTGAAAGTGGAGCAGTTGGTTTATGAACCAATGTCCATATGGTATGCTAGTGCCTAGCCTATTATGCCAAGGCACTAGCTTCAAGGAGAATCTTTAAAAGGGGGGAAAAAAACCACTTAAGTTCTGGTGAGTTGTTCAAATGACAGTTGAGGCAGCAACTTAAAACAGATGAAATAACAGAAGCAATGTCTGATTACAGGTCTCAGGTTGGAGGCATAATTCTCTCAGACAAATGGTAAGTGGTTAGAGGATGCCTGGAAACATTCTCAACCAGCTGAGAACAAAGAAAAACAAAGAAGAATGCGAGGAACCTGTGGGTGGGAGGCTTTACCTGTGTTGTGCGTTACTCAAGCAAGTTTCCCATGGAGAGTTGTATTGTATTTATACGAAGAGAGCAAAAGTTCCAACCAGTCACAGTGTGAATGGAGAATGGCCAAATGTGGCTTAATTTATTGTTTAGAGTGTGGTGGTCCATGGGTTCAGTCAAGAAGATTATCTCCAGTTGTCCCATATAAAGGTAGTACCCAGAAAATATCTAATCCAACATATTTAGGAACTGAGATGAGGTAAAGAGCAGGATACTGTGTTAAAGATGACTGAGTCCTGCTTATTAAATGGACATTTTACATATACACCGCAATTCAAATCTACAACATGGTAGTATAGGATTCTAAGAGTTTTACTAATAATTCTACTAATAATTCACCATTTCTAATAGCTAAATTATAATCAAATGGTGTTGGTAAATGTATATAAAATTGAATATAAGTATGCAACCTCAATAATAGACCAAGATTCACTGGATGAGCCACCATGATTTTACACTATGAATCAAATAAAAATGCCACATTACACTATCCAACACAAAAGGAGTGTAAAGTATGTTTACCTGTGCTTTTATGCCATGATGCTATATGCTAATTGTTAGACAGCAATGAACACTCATAATAAATACACCTGAAAATAAATCTTGGACAGGATCTTGGGAGGGAAAATAGCATTAATAGGAAATTTGATAAAACAGTAAGAAGGACTGTAAAAAGGCTGTACTTTAGGTAATAGTTTTGTGTCACTTTCACTTCCTCTTGCTTCATAAATGCAGTATGGCTAGATAAGAAATTAACATTATAAGAAACTGAAATTTTATAACAATATCTGGACTATCTTTGTTACTATTTGCAAATCTAAAATAATTTTGTAAAAACAAGTTGTGAAAAGGAATATTCTACCAACAAGAACAAATGAAAAATACAGTTATAAAGAAAACGTTGGAGGCAGCAGAAGAAATTTTAGAGAACATACAGAAGAACAATTTCACTTAACTAGGTTACATTCCAGCTCAGCTGCATCTGCTGCAGAAAAACACCACCAGTCCTCTGTTTGATCATCCCCTCTTCACACTACCATTGCTTTGCATCCTGTTTGAAGGTTTTCATTTCTGCTTCTGTCAAGATAAGTGCCTGCAGGTCACATATTCCACCATGTGCATATTGGATTACAGAATCTTACTGAAGACCTTTTAGAAGATAATACTTCTGAAAATTACAAAGCAAGAATGGGAAATATCAATGAGAGAGAACATTAATCATATTTCTGTATCTGGGAGATTATTTGGAACAGGTTCCTCTTTTAAAAACAAATTTGAAAACAACTGTGGTCATAAAATTTTCAGAGTCATGTAAATGTTAAGTAATTTTAATTCCATAGCTTATCATGAAATTTTTTTGCTCGCTATTCCATTGACATATAAATTGTACGGTTGTTATCAGAGAAATCTTCATCTGTTGGATCACTCCCTAAATGTCTGCAGTGGCCAGGCAGGAACCAGAGTCTTCATTATAGTCTTCCATGTGGCTTAAGGACCCAGGTGCTTGGGTTTTCTTTGTTTCCTATGTTTACCAGTATGGAGCTCTATTGAAAGAGGAGCAACTAAAACTCGAACCAGCAACCATATGGGATAACAGCTGTTACAGACAGCCGCTTAGTCCACTATTCCACAGTGCTGACCTCAAGACCCTCATTTTTATGGCCGGTGCCCATAAAATACATTCTCTACATCACCTTCATTTTTTTAAGTGAGAAAATGAATTAGTTTAGCCTTGAGACCTAAAGTAAAAAAGGGAAATGACATGGTAATGCTTCTAAATTTTGAAATCTATTGAGCAGATAGTAGATTTCAGAAAGTAGAGGTGATTTTCGTTTTAAGAAACCTCAAGTCTCAGAATCCAAAAGTCTCTGTGAAGTAGCAAAACCTCATGTAAATTGCTCATCTTAATGCAATGAGCAATCTTAGTCACTTTATGTTGCCTTAACTAAATACTAGGCAGTGGGGAGTATACACAAAAAGATGTTACTAGGCTCATGATTTTGGTGGTTGACATCTCCATAGTGCCTGGCATCCTTGGGAGAGCCCTCTGACTATATCATAATACACTGATGAAGTGGAAAGTGGGCTGGGGTGAGGAAAGACAGTGGAGAGTGAACTACTTCCATCTTTTACTTGGGTTTATGTCCTGCTGTCAGTGACAATTTTGGGGAACTTAAAATTACGGTAGGAGTAGGAAAAAAAATAAAGTTTTTTTTTTAAAAAGATTTATTTTTATTATGTTTTTATTGGAAAGGCGGATATACAGAGAGGAGAGACAGAGAGGAAGATCTTCCATCCGATGATTCACTCCCCAAGTGAGTGCAATGGCCAATGCCATGCCAATCCGAAGCCAGGAGCCTCTTCCAGGTCTCCCACGCGGGTACTGGGTCCCAAAGCCTTGGGCTGTCCTCGACTGCTTTCCCGGGCCACAGGCAGGGAGCTGGAAGGGAAGCGGGGCTGCCAGGATTAGAACCGGCGCCCATATGGGATCCTGGGTGTGCAATGCGAGGACCTTAACCACTGCGCCACCATGCCGGGCCCAAAAAATAAAGTTTTACTGAAGTAAGAAGATGAAAAGCTCCAAAGGGTGCTGGAGAGTGGGAAGGGTGCCTTGGGTATATCACAACATGGCAGAAAAATGAAAAGGTTCAGGATGGACAAAGCAGTAGTAGTGACTGTATATGTTCACTCTATATCAATTACCTCTCATGAGACCTAAAGTAGCCCTGTGAGAGCTCCATTAATTATTTATTGTCTTTTAAAGACTTATTTATCTCTATTTGAAAAACATATTTATAGAGAGAAGGAGATACAGAGAAAAAGATCTTTTATTTGCTGGTTCATTCCTCAAGTGGCCACAATGACAAACACTAAGCCAATCTGAAGCCAGGAGCCAGGAGGTTATTCTGGGTCTCCCACATGAATATGGTGTCCCAACGCTTTGGTCCATCCTCAATTGCTTTCCCAGGCAAAAAGCAGAGAGCTGGATGGGAAGTGGAGTAGCTGGGATATGAACCGGAGCCCATTTAGGATCCCAGTGGTTGCAAGGCAAGGATTTAGACACTGATCCATTGCATTGGGCCTGTTAATTCTTTCTTATAGTGGTCTCATTATGATTTGAGCATCCCACAATAGGCCCTACGCCCACATGATCCATTAGATTCAGCCTCAAGATTTACCTGGTGGTGACAGACTGCATTTAACCTTTATTATATGGATGACCTGTTCATTTTGTTATTACTGGAGTTATAAGAATGATAGTTTTTCAGATGCACTTTTCTTGTTCATATCAATGCATACATTGCAATTTGTAATGACGTACAGTATGAAAACAGTTGTCACACAGTCAGTTATAAATAAAGGGTAAAATACTTCGAATAGTTTGAATAAGTAGTAGTCACAATAAAAACCCTAAAAAGGTCAATCAAAAATAAATGCTCACATTATAGTGACAACAGGGATGAAACATTCCGCTGCCTGCAAATGTTCTGGTGATTTACTTCATTAAAATACATTATCCATTTCTAAGCCATAAGTCACATCATACAACCCATAAGGAAGAATGTGTGCTAAGCATACTTTTTTTTCTGTAAAAATAGTAATTTAGACTACACCTAGAGATTTACATTAGATACAATGTTTGTAACAGTTCTGTGCAAGTGACTGTTTATGTATACATTGAGTAAACTTGGAATATTCATGATTTTTTAAAGAAACCACAATGTAGTTTAATACTAATACATTTCAAAGACTAGAAAGAAAGGTTGCAGATGTATCTGAGCCTCTAGGGATCTGCAATTCTACTCCAAACTTTCACGGAACTCTTTTAAATTTCTATTTTTATTTAATGTACTTACTAAACCTTAGCTTATAAAAGTACTGTACACTATTATGTTTTCAACTTTGATTTGCTCCTTGAAATATTTTTGGGTTAGTAGCTGCAAGCTCTACTATTTCCCTGAGAACCCTCCAGAGGAGCTGATTGTGGATGTGAGTTTTGGAATTTTCATGGAGCATCATTTGATCCTTTTGGGGATCACCTTACAGTGATCAGCTTATCGGAAATTGCCTTTTGTTATTTTTTTTAAGATAGCTTTGTTACTACATTTTTTAACCCACATTCATTTTTTCATATCAAGATATTTTCTACTATGAGATCCCTGAATTAGGTAGAAGTTGCATACAGTTATTTTCTCTAGGTGAGATACAAGGAGGTTATTTAACAAAGAGCTCCAGCAGGAAGGGAAGAGCTATTTAGGGCTCTGATTTTTTAATCAGTTTGTAATTGTAAAAAAGAGATCAAGTGATCTATGGACTGAAGCTTTTCTACACTGCCATCCATTTACCAAGTAATTTTTTTTTTTCCCTCACAGGGATTTTATTGCATTGCGTTTAATCAGTAAAACATGAGTTCCATAGTGTCACACTATGTTCAACAAGAGGTCCTTGTAGCGTATTTGCTTTGCCCATAGTACGTTGGGGTCAGTGGATTGAGTCAAGTGAGGAATCTAGCTCCCTAGGAGGATAGTCATCAAGAAATACATACGAGGATGAAATGCTTTGAGAAACTGGGAAAGGATAGAGAACTGGAATTTATGTTAAGGAACAGAATGATTCTGGTTAAACTTGGCTTTCAATAGATACTGGGACAACACAAAAATAAAAGAACTTATAACAATATACATAATAAAAACCCTAGCAGTCCATGAATAATTGTTGAATGCATATGGCACATTGTTTTGGCACCAACTTTTATAGGGATTTATAAAACAGTCTTTATATAAAATTGTCTGTCCAATAGGCTGTATTTTTGGTCTACTTTTATCCCTCATTTTTTTTAAGCTGGAACCTTGTGAAATTTCTATAACAAAGGAAGCTGTTAGCACGGCAGAAGCTTTATTGGCTTTGGAATATTTTACACCTTCCTACAAAAACATTAAATTCCTATCACCGTAGTGTGATGCAGCCAGGGAAAGATCTGGCAAAATAGCATGTCATACAGTGTGGACAGTAAGCCTCCAGAATGATTAGCCAAACTAAATCTCTTTTTTTTTTTTTGAAGAAATAACATATTTAATTCTCAGTCATGAATAGACATATATATATACACTGATGAATTTCTATAAAAAAACTCATTATATATACATGCAATATGTAAGAACCTAAAAGAACAAAATATTTTAAGCAATGGAAAATAAGTAATGATGTATGTGAAGTGTACTTTTTCAAGTACTTGTTTTAGCTGCAAACCATAGAGAACATGACTGTCATTGTGCAAAAGTTTTTGTTTTTTGTGTTTTTTTTGTAAGCTGAAAAAGCTGAAATTACTTTGTTCTATTCCTAGTGTTTCATGGAAACAAAGTCAAAAAGTCTACTAAAGTTAACAACAGAAGTGAAGACCAATGTAACTGGCAGGGCTATAATACGGATATATAAATATACTGACATTTTTCTCCATAAGTACGAGAGAGAGAGAGAAACAATCTCTTGGTTAGCTCCCAGAATTTTCACTGGCCAGGTTGAAGCCAGGAGCTGGGGCCTTGGCTCCCATGTGGAGGGCAGGAGCCCAACTACTTGAATTACTAACTCAGATTTCTTAGGGAAAACCCAGACAAACTCCAATGTGAGAAGCAGGCCTCACACTTGATGGCAGCTTTTTAACTCCTAATTTCCAAATATATATTTTTTAATGAAAGAAATGTTTTAAAAGACCGAACAACCTAAGGGCTAAGAATTAGTATAAGATCTGGGATTAAAGTTTTACACTCCTTTCTCCAATCTGCTTTGAGTTGGAGTACAAGGGCATATAATATTCCCAAAGAGAAAATTATGGAAGGAATATTTAATTATGGTCTTCTTTTGCTCCCTATTGAGAACTCAAAACATCATAGTGAGAAATGCAATATTAATGATCAGGAGAGAGAAATAAGAAATGACTCAGTTTCCAGAGGGTTTTGCTAAATCTCTTCTTTATCAATGTAACTGGCTGCCTACATTTCATTATAGCTAGTAAGCACTGATTTAAGCCTGTAAATGCATACTTGGGTACCTTCTAAGCAGGCCCAGAGAAAGCAGTGTGTCCCTCTGCCTTCAGACCTATGAACAGTTAATTCTGAAACTTCTCAATGAAATCTGCAAAGGGAAAGATTAGCTCTTCGCTGCCTGCCTCATTTCATTTTGGTATCAATGGTTGATATAAGCATTAAGTTTGTTGAATCATCATTTGGCTTCCTTATTCATGATATATTATTATTTTAGGTCCTGCTTTGTAGTACTCTCCATTGTACTTTTGTATTACTGGTAAAAACTTACCAAATTCTGGTAATGTAAATATCTATAACCCAATGCATCTCTACTATATATAGTAAGTAGTTTCTCCCTGAGGCTTCATATGTTCATATTTGCTTTGAAACACACTTTTGACTGTTTAATAATTTCAAGCACTGCTTGTTACTAAGATGATTTTAACCTAACTTTTGATTTAATAATGTGATACATTTTATGTTTTAGTGTTTTCCAAAATTATCTGAAATACGTCTAGTTGGCGACGATGGGGATGGAGATTTTTCTTGGAAACAACAGTGTTACTGTGATTTGGCTCAGTTTGTGTTATTGCAATATTTCAAAGAGCTCTGATTTACATGGACAGAACACTGAGGCTCCTGTTCTGTACACAGAGACCAGCCACTCTCCAGTCTGGTATACAAGAGTGCATTTTAAAATACTGTTTGGATTGCTCCAACTTAAAGACTATGCACATTGGGTCAAGTCCAAGCTTCCCTTCACCTTGTTTTCCTAAATGTCTATATGACATTGCCTAACTCATATGACTTATAATACAAATACGTAGTTTGTGTTAATCTTTGTGAAGCAATGTTCTTTCTTTTCTGTTTTCCCTGAAAACAAATTGATTCAAAAATGTGCACATAAATCTTCAGGTAGCACATTTTGACAATATGAACTTTCAGGCAAGAGAGATGCAAACAGATTCTTCTGTCAACTAGCAAACATTTTTATAAGGTTTTTATGCTTGTAGTACTTTAGCCTATCAAAGAACACTCTGTGTTACTCCTGGTCCACTGAATGTGTAGAACAATATATAACAGTTTCTATATTTCTTGTTTCAGTTCTGTTGGGACTCAGAAAACTGAGCACATCTTCAACTGTAAGAGGAAGAGCAGCACATAGAAATCAGGGGACAGTTTCAATTCTGGGATGATGATAGGCAGGACATTTTGTTGGATGAGAAATATTGAGGAACTTGTAAAATTTGATCATCAGTGAGGTAAGCACACATGGGAAAGAAGACAGGAAACTAGACTTCTGTGACACAGGCCAGGATATGGGTACAGTCATTGGGTTTGATTGGTATTGTGGAAGATTACCTGTGAGGATGCAGGGAGAAAATAGGACTGACCATGGAGAGACCAGTCAGGTGAGAGAGGCCAGATCAGATGGTCATCCATGTGAAGCTCACAGTAAAATGCATTTTATATGGAATGATTTTGAATATCTGTGCATTGTTCCTTTAAAAATTGTGGCAGCTCATGCATTTTTCTTATAAGAAGATAGAAAGCCTGAGGCATTCTCTTCTGAAAAGAACAAAGGTGGTAAGGAACAGAGAGTACCACAGTGGCTGTGGGACCATAAGTATTAGATAATGGACATTCGATTTAGCCTTTTATCTCATCACCCCAGTTGTAGTGCCCTCAACTCTCAGTTGTTCTGCAGGTATTTGTGCAGTTCATGGATTAGAATATCTGGAGTTGGACACTAATCACCTCATATCCATTTACTTTTAAGTCATATTGTCCACCAAAAAAACTTTTAAAAAACTGTGATATTACAAATATTTTTCTGATATTTGTGTTTTCCCGCTTTGTATGTTTCTAATTTAATTCTGTGATGGCTGGATATCACAGTAGACATTTTAGGTTAATACATTCTAAATTTGGGTAGGTGTAGTTTATGGCCAACAATGTACTCTAATTGAATTGCCTACGCATACTTATGAAGAATTTATATTCTTCTGTTGTTAGATTAAAGGAGGAATAGGCATCAATTACAAAGCCATTGATTGATAATGATATTTATTTCAAGTTTTTCATTACTGATTTTCTGCTTCCTGGATCTCATTTGTAATATCCAAGTGTTTAAGTCTTGGGCTATAATAATACTTTGATTCATTTCTTCTTGCAATGTCATCAGTTCCTACTTCAAATAACTAAGACACCATTATAAGGTGGACACAAGAGGGATTACAAGAGGGTTATTATATCATCTTGAGTAACTGATCCCTTTAAAGTAATATAGTACCATTCCTTCTATTAAAACATACACATGTAAAAGCACATGTGCCTATATATGAGAGCTATAGTGAAAATTCTTGGAATTGTGTATGATGAAAAAATTGAACCAAAATAAGCCTCTTTTAATGCCATTCTCAACATGAACTTTTTCAGGGAGTGTTGTGTTAAGTGAAAGGAAAGACAGTAGTAACGTATTTTGTAAATGTTTTCTCCCATTCTTTTGGTTTCCTCTTTACTTTCTTGAGTATTTCCTTCGCAGTTCAGGAGTTCTTTTACTTCTTGTGATTATATTTTCTTCTTCTTCTGTTTTTTTTTTTTTCCCATTGCCTATAGTTCTGTCCTTTAGCTACGCAATATCTTGAGGAATTTTATTGATGAATGTCTTCAGTTATTTGATTGTATCAATGATTTAGAGTTATACCATTGATCTATTTAGAGTTGAATATTTTTGGGAGAGTTGTTTTCCACCCATTAGTTCATCTGCCCAATGGCCAGAGCTAAGCCAGTTCAAAGCCAGGAGCCAGAATCTTCTGTGTCTCCAATGCGGGTAGCAAGGTCCAAGCATCCAAGCCATCCGCCATGTATTTTCAGGCTATAAACAGCTGGATTGGAAATAAAACAAGAACCCAAGCCAGCACCTATTTAGGATGCTGGCATCACAGTCAGACCTTTGTTAAAGCCTCCAAGGGAAAATGTGGAGTGCTAATACCCTTGTGATTGCACTTTGTCTGGAAGATTTGTTTTGTATGTGATCAACATTTTCTCACTATGCCACTAGAAGGTACCCCCAATTAACTCTTTATTCTCTACCTTTGCCTAGTATTCATATTTTTTAAAAGTGTAATTTGCTCAGAAGTTTTTAAAATCAAAGTGCTGGGTAGTGTGTAAAATAATTTTTGCTAGGAGGAGGACCTGTTAATTCATCTCATCTAACAAAACAGAGACATATATGCAAGTGTTACTATCCACATATGTTCATATGTATAAAGACTTACATTCATATTTTTATATTTTGTTAATTTGACACCCATGTCTGTATTTAGTCAAGTATGAAATCCAGTATATTTATCCAGTGATGCCTAAGTCCAATTCAGTAAAACATAAATTAAACCACTCATAAGCACTACTTGTATTTAACCTTCCACTCTAGCAATGAAAAAACTGACTTCTTTCACTTAATCTTGGCAGCTTATAATATATTCATTGTGATTTCTGAATCTGCTCCACCCAAACACAGGTGTTAATTTTACCTAGTAAGTATAGTGCTTAATATAAAAACATTGGTCTTTAGGATATACTCAATGTATAAATGTTTAGTTTTTAAATGTTTTTATATTTCTTGATACAGCTCCATAGGCTCCAGGATCCTCTCCACCATTTCCCCCACCGAATAATTTACCTTATATTGTAACAATAGTTTTGTCCCTCAACAGCAGTCACAAGTCCATCATTCTGCTATTTAAATGCATCGTTACATTGTAGGTGTGGAGAATGGTATAAAACCCAGCATTCTATTGTCAAGATACACTTAACAACTTAATTGGGAGTCCATCTTATATTCAGAAGTATAGATACAAATTTCCATCTATCTGCAGTTTGTGGTATATATTCCTCCATTATACAGATCCTCTAGAGAAACCTGCTTACTTATATATCTGTTAATCTTGTATTTTGCATGAAAGCATATGATAATTGCTTAGTTTCTTATGTGTGTTCCTCTTTTCCTCATTCCTTTCAGACCCAGGCCCAAATATTTTGGTCATTTGAGGAATGAATCAAGAGATGAAAGACCTCCTATTTTTTCCCCTCTATAGAATTCAGTTTAGTAAGTAAGTAAATCTTTTTTTCTTTCAATTTGAAATGAACTGTGACAGACATTAAAATAGGAATGACAGAGGTTGATGAAAAGATCTATCTCTGGTTGACTATAAAAATGTACTTAATGGTCAGATCTAAATTAGACTGGACAAGGTCCGGACCAAGTGAATGCGTGGATTTCTGATGGGGATTCCCAAAAGAGGGATGGGAATGCAGGATTTGGGTCATTTTGTGCTGCAATGCCAGAAAAAAATTGGAAAGCATTGCAAAAATATTGCCAGAAAAATTAGCAGCTGGACCCAAAGCAGCCCTCTAATATGAAATGCCAGCAACAAATATGGCATCCTACAGAGCTGTGCCACAAGGCTGTTCAATGGAGTTCTTGAAATACACTTTATAAAATTACATATTCAGGCTCATTTTCTTAGTGATAGATCTGAATTCAGCAGAAGAGCTTTCATGATTTTACCCTAAAGAAATGTATCACTACAGAAGAAAGTAGTATGTCTCGCTAATGATAGCATGCCTATATTTACATTTTTGAAATAGAGTTGGAGTGAATAAAAAATATTAACAGAAGACAGTCAAAAAATAAGTGTCTGTAAGTGAAAAAGCATAAACTTTGTAAAAGGAATAATAATTTAAAAAACTTATGCTTGCTAGGTCTCATAGTACCATCAACACCATGAATTCTGGAGACACTGTTAGTAATTTGATAAAGCAATTTCGCAGAAGGTTCACGGGACACTGTCAAGAAATCTGGCACAGCCAAGCTTATGATAAACACAGATGATGGTAATGTGAGGTCTGGAGAGGCTCTAATGAGATTAAAAGTGACTCAATCACATTGTAGTTTCATGATGTAAGGAAATGCTAAATAATGGAAAAACAACCACCCAAACAACGGCACGAAGTAAATCAAATTGCAATGATGTGGGTATCTCAAAGAGATAGATGAACCTACCAAAAGATCATATAGAAGCTCTACTTGGAGAATTTAAGCAACAACAACTCAATGTAGCACAATTGAACTGTAAAAATGAATTTCCTGATTTCGTATAATAATACATTTGGCATACATCAAGTGGATGAGAATAAACTGCCCCATTGGGTTTAAGATGTTTAGCCTTTGGATTAGTTGTTGTGTCACTAATGGGACTACCAATGTTTTATATACATTTAAGAGGGCCCCGCGCGGTGGCCTAGTGGCTACGGTCCTCGCCTCACATGTGCTGGGATACCATATGCATGCCAGTTCTAACCCTGGCAACCCTGCTACCCATCCAGTTCCCTGCTTGTGACCTGGGAAAGCAAGTAAGGATGGTCCAAATCCTTGGGACCCTGCATCCACATGGGAGACCAGGAAGAAGCTCTGGGCTCCTGGCTTCAGATCGTCTCAGCTCTGGTCATTGCAGCTGCTTTGGGAGTGAATCAAGAGATGGAAGATCTTTCTGTCTCTCCTCCTCTCTGTATATATGACTTTCCAATAAAAAAAAATGAAAAATGAATCTTAAAAAAACTCCATTAGGTAAAGATCTCAATGTATAACAAGTAGAGAAAGAAAAACAGACCAGAAAAACAGCCTACTGTTCCTCAAGTCTAGACAAAGCTGTAAAGAGTAATTAAATTCTGGATGTCCATCCAAATATAGATTACATTTTTGTTTTCTGTGAACTAGCTATCATGCGTCAGGGAAAACAAGTGAGATTTGTCTTAATATTATTTGTTTTGAACTGGCTTATTTCACTAAACATAGTGATTTCCAGTTTCACCCACTTAGTTACAAAAGACAAAATTTAATTACTTTATGACTGAGTAGTATTTCAGAGGATCTATTTCCTATGTCATCTTTAACCAATCATTAGTTGATGCAAATCTGGGTTAATTCCATTTCTTGGCAATTGTGAATTGAGCTGACAAAAGGTATTACAATCAAAGATTTAGACAGTGGATATATTCATTAGTCTTAGGAAAGTTTCACTGAACTGTTGGTCATGTGACTAAGTACAGGAATATGTCAGTGTGTATGCTAACCAAGCATATATACTCATAGTTTTAAAAAGTCTGCTTTTTCCATTTATGCTTATATTAAATTAAATCTAAATGCCAGTTGATGTCTCTAACCCTTAATTTAGTAAAAAAAAAAAAAAAAGAATCAATATACCCACCACAACTTCTGGTATTCAAACTTTTACTGAGAAATCTGACCTGTTAATTCAATCACTGAAATCCAAACGCATAAATAGTGCTTTCAGAACTGGCAATCCATGGCCCTGGCAAAAAACCCTGACTGAAGGGCAATGCTTATGCACAATCATTTTTCACATTCTCATATTTTGTAAAAGCAGTATTTATGAGTTATTGAGTTCATATTAATTAATATTTATGAATCTACTAAGAAACAAACATTAGATGAATGTGAACTACATATGAATCTCCTTGTATTACTTTGCAACAGCACGTGTATTGAGATTGCTTCAAAAATAAGATGTGTAGATTTCTTTTTCTAATATTAAAAATTATGCACATAAACAGAAAACATTGGATTGGATTTTGAGAGGACATGTTTAAGAGAAAATGGTAAGACAACTTTCTTTAGATACGCTCATTGCAAACCCAAATGACCTGTGTCAAGGAGATACCATAAAATTTCTAGAACGTTTGTCCTCTTTATTTTTCCCAATTATAATCCACATTACAGTCTAATGAAGTTTCAGAAACCACGTACTACAGAATAGTTCCCACCTATCTGACATCCAGAACACCAATTTTCACAGTCCTATTGCAGTGTTACCTGCCAAATTCCGTTAAGACATGAGAGGACCTGGGATCTGGACATTAGAAATCCATACTGAGAAGTGTCAATGACAGGGAACATAGACAATGATCCTTTTGTCAGGAGACTGTGTGCTTGGGTCATAGTGTCCTTTCTCAAATTTTTAGAAGTGACCACTAGGCCTCCACACCTTTGAGACCACCCTGTATAAATTAAATTGCCACATTTGGCAAACCTCATCATGAGTTCTCTGGCCATCTGTTCTATTTGCATTTACATCATGGAATTATACTATGAATCACAAGGGCACAGAGAGTCCATGAACAGGTGTCATCAGCTCACCTGTGTTCTAAAACGGAATGTTTATAAACATCAGTTTAGGTCACAGACCAGATAATGAACCCATAACACCATATTTTTCTGCAGAGGAAATGAGTTATTCAGGACATGTAATGCACAGTTAGAAAAATCCTGGCATAAAAACTAGCAAGCACTATAAACCATATCCCAAGCCTCACATAGAGAGTGCTACAAGAGAAGGACACAAGCTGAATGATGGCTGTGTGTGCTGGGCTTTAAAGGAACCCCTTGTCAGGAGAACTGCACACTCTTTCCCAACATAAGATGATTTTCTATTGACTTTTGAAATAAGGTTTATAAAATTACCTCTCCAGATGTGCAGTATATTCATCATTTCTAGTTTACCCCAACATCTCATTTGCTTTTCCTGGAAGCTTGTAAGCATTCTACTCTAAAGGAAGCAGTTAGCAGAACAAAATACTTATTATGCTAGAATATTTTATCCCCCAGGAAAAAACGTCAAAGCCCACAACCACAGTGTGATTCAGCCAAAGAGACTACTGTCAAAAGTCCATGCCATGATGTATGGACAGTAAACCTCGAGAACCAAGAAATAAAATAAACCTTATTTCCTTATATAGGTAAACTTGTACACCATGCCAAAAGAAACCAATGGGTGTGTTCCTTACTCTCTGGATCTTTCATAAATATTTGGGATCATAAAACCGACACAGTTCAGTACAGAGCTTCTCTTTAAGAAAGCCTGGATAAGGGCAAACAGAATCACCTGAGAATTTCAGTAATTGATATAGTTGTCAAGTTCACATCATTGTGTTTCTAACCCACAGTTTATTATATTCTTCTGAATCAGATGTTTCTTTGTCATTTTATATTGTTAAAAATGTTCTATATTTTGATCGCAACAATATTTGCAACCTAGTGTATATTTTCATTAGGTGTACTAGTGTTATTTCTACATATTCATTTCCATGAATTCATAATTGCTTTTAAATATTCTTTTGACTATTTTAATAATTCCAAGTATTACTCTTCACTAAATTGATAGTCATAATTGTTGAGTAACATTTGGCATATGCATTGTTTTAAGTTTTCCAGAAATTTGTTTGACATATCTCTGCGGTGATTAGGAACAGATGAGTCTGGGAAACACAACAGTGTTACTGTGATTTGGCTCAGTTTGTGTTATTGCAATATTTCAAAGAGCTCTGATTTACATGGACAGAACACTGAAGCTCCTGTTCTGTACACAGAGACCAGCCACTCTCCAGTCTGGTATACAAGAGTGCATTTTAAAATACTGTTTGGATTGCTCCAACTTAAAGACTATGCACATTGGGTCAAGTCCAAGCTTCCCTTCACCTTGTTTTCCTAAATGTCTATATGACATTGCCTAACTCATATGACTTAATCTTTGTGAAGCAATGTTCTTTCTTTTCTGTTTTCCCTGAAAACAAATTGATTCAAAAATGTGCACATAAATCTTCAGGTAGCAAATATTTGACAATATGAACTTTCAGGTAAGAGAGATGCAAACAGATTCTTCTGTCAACTAGCAAACATTTTTATAAGGTTTTTATGCTTGTAGCTTGTAGTACTTTAGCCTATCAAAGAACACTCTGTGTTACTCCTGGTCCACTGAATGTGTAGAACAATATATAACAGTTTCTATATTTCTTGTTTCAGTTCTGTTGGGACTCAGAAAACTGAGCAGCATCTTCAACTGTAAGAGGAAGAGCAGCAGGACAGTTTCAATTCTGGGATGATGATAGGCAGGACATTTTGTTGGATGAGGAACACTGAGGGACTTGTGAAGCTTGAGCAGCAGAGCTGATCGACTATTGATCTGTGTTCTATCTGTTGAATTGTCTAGGCATACTTAGGAAACATTTGTAGTCTTCCATTGTTAGACGAAGGAAGGAATAGATTTCAATCACAAATCACCCTTCAATTTAAAAAAAAAAATTGTGCAATTCATAAATCAAGAACTCCCCTTGAGTTTTCCATTTGGGCAAGGTATCATTAGTGAGCATCTAGATTGGAAGCAAAGAAACCAGGACTTTACTTCATACTTTGGTGTTCAATGCAGGTGTTTGACAAGGCATCTTAAGCACCACATACAGTGGTCGCCAGGGATTACCTCATCCTCCTTTGGACATTTCTGTTCACTCTTGTTTATAAGTGCATTTTATGCTTGTATTTTGAATTGTATAGTGCAACACTTCACAATTTTAAATTCAGTCCCATTTATTTGCTATTCTCTGTTGGTTTGTTTTTATTTATTTTGAAAAGAGCATGAGAGGAACAAAAGAAGAGAGAGAGAGGAAAAGAGAGAGAGAGAGAATCTCTCATCCCATTTCACTCCTCAAATACCCACAAAAGATGCTAGGCCAACTAAGACTAAGAAGCAAGAACAAAATCCAGATACCTGCATGACAATCAGGGACTCAAATACTCACATAGACACTGCCACTTCTGAGTGTGCACATTAGCATGATCTGGGACTGGGAGCAGAGTAGGAAACCAAATGCAGGTTCTTCAATTTGGGATGTGGGATTTTTCTCACTTTGTTGGGTAACGCTAAATTGGGAAGAAGTCTTATTCTGATGAGTTGGTCTAGCACACCACAAATGGGAAATATAACAAGATAGATGATGGATCAGAAACAGTTTCTTGTCACTGATCCCAGAGTCACGAGACAGAATTCCTCTCAGGCAAGCCTTAAGGTGCAGGAGTGTTTAGGAAGCACTTTCAGTAAGTAATTGAGAGTGGTGATATATAGTGTGAAGGAACTGTGTTTGCAGACTTTATAGTCCAGTCCGTTATTCAAGCAAGTTTCTAATGGGGCATTTTATTGGTGGGTTCTCACGAAACAAGGAAAATTCCATCAAGTTAATTTTTGACTGCTGGACAGTCATTGTGATTTATCTTCTCATTTGAATGTGGTGGTCAAGTAGATTGTATCCAGGGTCTAATATGATGGCACTACACCGCAGATAAGTGACCCAGCATATTTAAGAACTTGGATAAGGTGGAGAAGTGGATAATGTGGCAAGAATGACTAAGTCCTTTTTCTAGAATGAACACATTGTGTCAAGATTAAAATACACACCAAGCAACATACATTTGTCATTATTCACTACAGATAAAGCAGGAATTTCTCTAATAATTTTAAGCAAAGTTACATGATATTGGTCAACCAATATGAAATTAAATATCAGCATTCATCCTTAGTAGTAGTTGATGATAGATCACATGAATCACAGTGGTTTTACACTGCAAAATGGTGAAGTATAATCAGAAACAGTAAATTATTGTCTTCCGAGAGTACATTTTCACAACATTCGAATGGAGATATATGTTTATCCGTGTTCTATTGTATAGTTAAATAATGAAATTAGATCATTTTCTGAAGGAAAAAAGACTCATCTGAATTACTTTTGCAGGTTAGACATCTTAGATAGGTTAAGCCATTTGTGGGTCTTTCAGTAAGGACCTAGATGGCACAGGCATGTGAGTTTTAGCAGTAAGAAGGCATGACAAGATAGGCATCCAAAGAGCAGGGAGTGGCCAGTAGCAACCTCTCACTTGTACCCAGTCATTGAGAGTCCTGCCATCTCTCTCATCACCACACTAAAGATCAATCTCACAACACATACACCTTTTGGACACAGAATATATCCAGAACATAACAAAATATATCTTTATATTGATAAGTATCACAGCATTACTTTCCATGAGTCAGTTCAGGTGAACTTATTTCCTATGGGTATGTAGGAACGTGGTGTACTTCATGCTTTTGACAGTTGCTGGTAAAATAATCAACATCAAACTACACATGGAGGGCCAGTGGGTTGAAAAGAACATCTCAGAAATTAAAGAGAGCTTTGTAAAGACATGTGGCATCCCAAGGTTTTTGATGAGAAAAGATAAATGGTAATATGGAAAAAGCATAACAAAAATAAGTTCCAAGTAATCTGGATCAATTGATTCTGAATGGGAAAATTTAGAGTTTTATTTGTTGATGCATTTTGCTCATTTTTCAGCCTCATATAACCATTCAACTTGTGATATAAATATGAAACAATTATCTTGATTATTACAGGTAAAAAGAGCTTTTCAGACATTTTAAGGCACAAATTCTTTGTAATAAAATAGCTTGCATGCATTTGTCAATGGTATATACTTTTAGTCTTTTGTGTTTGTCATAGATCTACACATACTCTACATGTGTTATTTTGTTGCTTTAGTTCTTGCAGTCCTTACAGCAAGACCAGTGACAGGGAATTGGATTCAGACTTCCTTCTGACCCTTTGGTCAAAAACGTTGTTATATCTTTTATGTGGAAATAATTAATAATCTTGTGATATTGAAATCTTGTCTTTCACTATAACCATAAAAGAATTTTCCTAAATTACATTCTAAATATTGTATGCTTTATATTTAGCATGTAATATACATAGAATGTAACATGTGTGATGTAAAGGTGATGTTAGCTAATAATTCCAATGATACTTGTACAAATTATCAGTACATTTATTGCTTAGTTATTCCCCAATTTATCTCTTGTGTATGATTTAATTATGCATGGAGCTATTTATGAATTCTCATTTGTTTATTTTTTTTTTACCTTTCTGTGCAAATGATACAGTGTCATAATTATCAGGGGACCCTGGAGTCCTTTCTCCTCACCACTTATGAAGGTTTATTTCAGTGTATTATTCATGAGCTTTACTCACTTTCATATTCCTATGTTGCTTTACTGTTTTCTGCAGCTTATGGATTTGTATTCTATAATCAACAGTTAGAGGCAGCAAGAAACTGTGAACACCCATGGTGGCTCTTACACAAAGGCAGAAGATGTCGGATGGAGGTCTCTCTTCTTTAGGCCGAAATCTTGCACTTGACACATCACTCGCTTTGATTTTTTTCTGAGTGAAATGAGTAAGCTTCTCCCACTTTTTATAATTATAATTGGAATGATGTATTTTATGGTGATTATTTACTTTTAATTTAGATGTTTCAACTGGGTTTATTTTTATTAAATATGTATGTATTTGCTTGCCTGTGTATTTATTTGAAAGAGAGACAGGGAGAAATCTATCTGCTGCTTTGTTTCCCAAATATCTATAACAACCATGGTTGCACCAGACAGATTAGAGAGCAGGAATTCTGGCTGGGACCACCACACAGGTGGTGGGAACATTAAGTTCTTGTAATATCATTCAGTGCCTTCCCAGATATATCAGCAGGAATTTGGGTAGTGGAGTACCAGCAGCACAAACCAGCATCTGACAAGGCATCCCAAGCCACAGCTTAATCCATTCTCCCACTCTCCTGTCCTGTAGGCTCTCTTACTGGCCATCAATGGTATGATGGGAATCTTTCGGTGATTCTGACAACTATGTCTTAATTAGTGTGTTATATCACTGACACTTAAAGTGATTATTGATACATCTGGGTTAATATGCATAACGTTTCTCATGTTTTCTTCTGTTGCAATTTCCAATTTTGTTGTTTGTTCATTTACTGCATTCCATAGTGTTAATTGAAATTTTTTGATCATGTTATATGAGTTCCTTCCTTTCCTTAGCCTACCAGTCATATTCTGTTTTTTTTTTTACCTTTATGGTTATTACTCTTACAGTTACAGTTATCACTTTTTTATATTATTAATCAAACACATAGCAAAGTATAATGTGTTAATTTTATTTTTCTTTTAAAGTAATGTATCAATACAAAATATTCTCAGGGTCACAGCAAATGTTTGGGAATGACCACAGCCCAAATCTCATAAATCCTCACCTTTATGTGCAAAAACTAAAAAGTGTAAAAAAAACACTATAGTTCTTAGATACAATTATATGAATATAATGATGTTTCCCATCTTCCTGCTTTCCCCTTTGCCTCCTCCCCCCATTCCTTCCTTATTAAACTTTCTGACACAAGACATTTCAAAAGAGCTTTACATTTATTTGCAAGTCAGAATTATAGTGAGAGAGAGAGAGAGAGAGGCAGAGATCTTCTAGCCACTGATTTACTCATCAATTGGGTGTATTAGTGGGGGCTGACTCAGGAAGCATTAAATCAGGAACAAGGAGATTCTAAGTTACACACAGGGTGTAGAGGCCCAGATAGGCCATGTGCTGCCACTTTTTCCAGGTCATTAACACGGAACTGAATTGAAAGTGGAGCAGCTGGAATATGAACCTGTGCCTGAATGCAATGCTGATGTTGCAGGCAGCAGATTTACTTGCTATACTAAACACAAGCTCTGATGTAGCATATTTTTAATTTACATTATAGTTCATGACATAATAATCCACTCACACAGAGTGAAGACAAACAACAAAAGGTTTTTCGTTAAATGGAAGCAAAGGCAACGGCTATATAAACAATAATCTAGTGAAAAGATGCCAATTTCATTCGTATACAGTTAAATTTTAAAATAATCACAGACCATTGAAACTATAGTAGTATTATAATAACACAAATGTATATGCAAGTATACTTATTACTTATATTATAAAAATTGGAAACCACACACCAAGGTATTGTATGTACCAAGACATTCATTTCCTCCTCAATGCTGGGCAGAGAAAGCATCCAGTTTCTGTGTGGGCTTGTATCCCATGGCATACTTTTTCATGAAACATATGAAAGGAAAAAGTTGTCTAGCTCATCCTAACTCACAGGGCAAGCAATATGCTTGATTAATGTTACTGTTTGTTTATGCACATGCTCACCTGGGTTACTTTGGTTTTGCCTACTTGAGATGTTATTTTTTATAAAATTAACAGATTGTTGCCAGTGATCATTCTGTTGTTCTGAATGTATTCTGGCTTTTTGTGTATTCATTTTTAACTATGAAAATCCTTTTTGCCTTCCCTTTGGTATGTCCTGTGAGAGAGTTGCTGCTCTGCTCCATAATAAACTTATTTTCCTTGAAAGATCTTAGACGGTCTGCATTCCAATTTACAACAAATATTCTGTGATTTTCATTATAGAGTTCTTCCATATCTTTGGTTAGGTTAATTCCAAATTATTTAAAATTCTTCTCCACTATTTTAAAGGGAACTATACTTTCAATTTCTTTTTCAGACATTGAGTTATTTGTGTATAGTCGTGTCATTGATTTATCTTCATTAATTTTGTATCCTGCAACCTTGCCCAATTTTCTTATGAGTTCCAATAGTCTCTTGAATACAGCTTTATTCTTTCTGTGCCTTCAAGAACTCCCATCACTCTTATATTTGGCCTTTTAATGGTATCCCTTGATTCCTGAATACTTTTCTTAGATTGATTAGTTCCTCTTCCAGATTTTTATTGTTTCATAATTATTGTAGTATATGTCTTCATTCATTCTCCAACTCTTGAGATTTTTTTCCTTCTGCCTCAATCACTCTGTTATTGAGTCAACTGACTTTATTTGTTCCATTGTGTCCTTAATTTCTAATAATTCACCTTGATTTTGTTTCCATGTTGCTACTTACTATGTGACATAATTCCTTAAATCCCTTGAACTCCTGTATTTGCTTCTAATTGTTAAGAAGCTTATAACGGGCACAGCGTGATTTTGTAGCATCTAAAGTCCTCACCTCGAACGCACCAGGATCCCATATGAGTGTCGGTTATAACCCCATCCCACTCTCTGCCTGTGGCCTGGGAAACAGTAGAGGACTGCCCAAAGCTTTGGGACCCTGCACCCACATGGGAGACCTGGAAGAAGCTCCTGACTCCTGGCTTCAGATTGGCTCAGTTCCAACCGTTGCAGCTGCTTGTGGAATGAACCATCAGATGGAAGATTGTCCTCTCTGTCTCTCCTCTCTATATATCTGACTTTCCAATAAAAATAAATAATTTTTTAAAAAAAAGAACCTTATAGCAAGTTTTTAAAATTATTATCCCCCATTTCTTTGATGTTTTCCTCAGTTAACTGAGGTTGACAAGGCTTTTACTCCTTTGTGGTGTAGGCATTCGTAGTATTCATTGTGCCTCTGTCTCCCCTTTTGCTCTTGGTCATTGCACTTCTGGTTAGCAGTTTCCTCTGCTTAAGCCAGTTTCTAAGCTGTATTATCCACTGGTCTACAACTTGATTTTACTGATTGAATTTGGTACCTGTTTCTTTCTTGGCAGTCACTTGTAGCACCCCTTCTAGTGAGTTTCAGTCCTTGGCTCTTGTGCTTGGCTTCCACCATGTTCTCCATGGTCCTAGTTCCTGGTTTACCACTCTCAAGCCCCTGTGATCCTGTGCTGTGGTTGCACCATTGCCAATACAGCCTTTCTCTCAATCCTGGTTCAAGTAGTGCCAGGAGTTAAGAAGATTCAACCTGTCCTAAATCAATGGGTCTGATCTTACTGGAACTTGCAGGCCTTTAAGCCTAAGGGCCACCTGGACCTATTTTGCTTGGTTCAGTAGGGTGTCAAGTCAATGCTTGTTTCCCTGTAGGATCAGTGCCATGTACTGAGCCAGAATTGAGTTCACTCATGACTTAGCACATGTGGAGCCTATGGTCCCTCGGGTCCCATTGTCTTTTCCTCATGTGATACTGGTAGGGGTCTGGGCTGTGAAATTCACCTTGTTTCTGCACTGCCACTTGAAGGCTGCTGCTTTGTCTCTGTACATGGACAGATCAAACAAATCAGCATGACAGGCATTTCTTTGCCTGGGTTTACCACCTGATCTGGTGGGCTCCCTTTCCCACCTGGCTGGCATTAGAGCTCTGATTATTGATCGCCAACAGCTGACCACCTCTGGTGTTTCTGGTCACTGCAACACCTCTCCGTTATCTCTGCTGCCTCCCCATGTCCACGGGTCTCCAGGTGACACTCCACTGTTAGCCTGTCCTCTCCTGTTCCCTGGAATCTGTCCTCTCCGCTTCACCCTGGCTAATTAATCTGTCAGGTTAAACCTAGCCTCACCTTATATTGCTATCTTGCTCTTCCCCCCAAGAATTCCTAATTGTTTTTAAATATCTTTTCCACTATTTCAATAATTTCTAGCGTCATTTTTACTTAGTTGATTTTAAGATATTTTTTGAGAAAAATAGGACACATTCTGAGTTTTAAAGATTCCCAGAAATTCATCTTAAATTGCTCTATTTGGACTGGTTAACAATAGGGGCCTTTCTGGGCAACACAGCAGTATTTATGTTATTTGATGTTTGCTCTAGTTGCAAATGTTTCATAGAGAACTGACTTTTCTGGACAGGACACTGAGTCTGCTTTTCTGGTCACAGAGACCAGTCACTCTGCTGTCTGGCATACAAGAGTGCATTTCAGAATACTGTTTGATTTTCTACTACTAAAAGCTATAGACATTGGGTAGTGCCCAAATTTCCTTTCACCTTGTTTTCATAAATGTCTGTGTAACATTTCTCTAACATACATGGCTCATAAATCAAATATGTAGCTTTATTATTCTTTGTAAAGTGAATGTTAGGGTTCTTTGACTCATGTTTAAAAAAAAAAATCAAACCAAAATAGAAGCACAGAAATTCTCAAGCAAAAAAAAAAAAAAAGATGATAATAAGGTCTTTCAGGTAATACAGTGGCAAAAATAACTTCATTCATTAGCTGGTAAACATTTTAACAAGATTTTTATACTTGTGGCGTTTTTAGTTTATCAGAGAATGTTCAGTATTGCTCCTGGTCCAGTGAATGTGTGGAGCTCACTGGAGAACAGCATACATAGAAGAGTCTCTGTAATGTCTGATATTTTTGTCCAGTGGGAATTCAGACAATTTAGTAGCATCTGAACTCTAGGGTAAGGACAGTACTTAGAACTCAAGACAGATGTCAGATCTGGGATGATATTTCATAGCAAATCCTGTCGGGCAGAAACACTGAGAACATTGTGGAGATTGAGCGGTAGTTAGGCAAAGATTATGAAGGAAACAGAAGACGAAATCATTTGATTTTGTCCTTCAAAGAGTCCACTAGATTTGAAGGGCATCTGAGAAGGTTACATGTGAGAATGGGGGAAACAGGAAGGGCCAGTCCCACTGGTGGGGCTGAGCAGCTGAGAAAAGGCATGTCAAGAGATAGTGCAGGTGCATACTGGCAAAACCAGGGTAGGGGGCAGGACTGGTGGGGGTTATTGTGGGTCACTCTGACTAGCCTGCAGCTCCCACTGGTTTGTGTGAGGGCCGAGTGTGTGCTGGGAAAAACCAGGCTGGACTGCAACACTCATTGGCTCCAGTAAAGACAGCACTGGAAACAGAACCTACCCAGCGACTGCAACCACCAGCTGATTGGGCCGACTGTGCCGGGCTCTGTACTTGCTAGTACACACAGTAATCTGGTCTGGGAACACCTCAGACAAAGTTTCTTTTGGGATATCCCCAATCAAAATGCTGGACTTGGAACCCTAACCATGAAAAGACAGAGGACAGAACAAGTCAATCAACCACCTCAGCCATTTGTTGCCCATGAAAAACTGGGCAAACGGAGACTCTGAGGTGGACTATGTCAATCAGTGGATTCTTCAACGACCTCATAGTGCTTGGAGTGGCAAGATTGGCAGCAATTCAGAACTGTTGAACTATCAAAACCACTTGAGCAAGACCCTCGGAGCATGCACCACATCAGGGACCTGGGTTGGGTGGGAAATTGGGTTGGACTTCTCCCTTAAAACCTCCCTTAGCTCAGATACATGAAGGAAACAATGTGGAAATAATTGTCTTAACCACCTTCCTGTAACCCTTGAACCTTTTTACCCTAATTAACTATGCAAAGATTGTCAAAAATATAATTTAAAAAATGAAAAAAAGAAAAAAAGTACAGCTCAGAGTAAGAAAAAAAAAAGAGATAGTGCAGGTGAAATTCTCAAAAGAACGCATTCCATGTGGAGAAATGTTTTATATCTTGATCATGTTCGTTGAAATGCTACTCTACAGCCCATAGAATTTGTCAGGGAAACATCATAAGTGAGTGTGATTCAGGTGTGGAACCGTGCATTGCTAGTTTGAGTTGGGTATTGGGAAGAGGTGGTGTGGAGGTGACAAGGGTATCTCCAGGCTGATGCACCAGAGACCATGGATGGCCCTGTTCACCTTTGCTGCTCCATTGTTCTCATATCATCACCTACTTTTAGGCCAGGTTCTGGACCGATTATATGTTTGTAACTTAAAGTGGGATCCGGGAATCTGAACTTTCAGAGCATCCTGTCCACCACTACTACATGGCTCCCTTACGTGGAACACAGTGACAGGGTGCTGTGGGAGAGGGTTTCTGCATCTGTGCAGAGGAGGAATCTAAGGCCCAGGACACAGAAGAAACAGTCCAGATGGGGCACTAGCTACCAGAACAGGGCAGGGAACATTGGGTCACGGGTTGACCCAACAGTATGTTTCCTTGCAGGCACATTTTTACTGATCAGTGGTTACCGGCCATTTTCAAAGTTATGTGCTGTTCTGAAGCCACAGGATGATCTCACATATCTTAAATTCTTAGCATGTATTTCAATACCATTCTTTTTTTACATGCATACTTTTATATTATGTATTCATTATTATCAAAAATTATATTTAATATGATTTCATTTTTAAATTTAGGAATTTGAGTTTCTTTAGGATATTATGATTTCTCTTGCAGAAAGTTACCTGCTAATAAGTACATCCTGCTATTGTTGAGTGGAAAGGTTTGTAACATCAAAAATGTTCACTTGAAAGCTGAGTGTTAAAGGACCTTACCATTGCTGCAGTTCTTAACGCAGTAAATCTAATGAAACTTGTTTTATACATTTGCATAATATTAATTATCCTACACTCTCTTTCCTAAGTGTGCACACACTAAAGAATAGTTTAATAATCCTCTTTGTCCCTTTTTTTAATAATTTGTGACTATTTTATATTAGTATAAATTAATATATTAGTATAAATATGTGATTCTCTTTTTTGAATCTCTTATATTTTCATTGAAACATTTTTAGTTTCAATCTACACATGAGTTTCAAGCAGTATATCTTGAGGTTTCATTTTTAATCCATTAAAAAGGTTGTATCTAAATTAATTCTGGTGGGTTTTCATTAAGAATTTGCCAACTTAGCAAGCAGTTCAAATTACTCTAAAAATTGATCGTTTGTCAAGACTGATATTGCTTCTTGGTGGAAAAGCACCTCTAAATGCCTTGGGGCAGAAATATTTTTTTGTGTGTTTTACCTGTTAATTTTAGATAGTTTTATTTTCTTAGAAATTTTATAATAGCAGCATCCATTTGAAAAAAAAATCTAATTGTTTTAATTTTTATTTTGATTTTTGACCTCTATAATGTTATATTTTTCTTATTTTAGTCATAATTTTTCTCTTTTTCTTTAATTCAAGATGAAAACCTATCACTTCTCAGTCTTTTAGCTAAGGTCAAGTGAAGATGAAAACCTACATTATTGTCTTTAGCGATTTCCTTATTTTCTATTAGCAGTAATCGCGCCTCAGATAAACCGCATTGGCTACAATACTGCCATTGTGCAAAGCTCATTTTCTGATTTTCTAAAATATACATTTACCTCTGTGCGTTTTATTAAGAGATTTCCTCTTCTTTCTTCACACCATTTTTTGTAAGTTGTATTTTAATTAGGCTTTAGTTCAAGATATTTTAAACATCTCTTCAGACTTTTTTCATGTCCCTTTTAGTATTGAAAAGTGTAATCACTACATATTTTTGGATTTTTAAATTGTCTTTCAGTTCTTTGTTTCTGTTACAACACAGTATATTCTGAGGGCATATGCTGTATGACTTCTACGTTTATGAATTTGCTAAGATGTACATGCTGCATGCTCTTAATAAAATCTGCCTGGTGAAAAGCCCAATTATACTTGTCTAAAATGCGTAATCTGCACATTATTAGATAAACTATTCTGTAGATGTTAATTAAATCTATTTAATTGCTGATACTGTTCCATTAAATTATGTCCTAAATGGTATTTTGAATAATGGGTCTGTCCATTTCTCTTAGGGGTTATTAATATCTTCATGGATAATAGCGGACACATCTGTTTTTCATTGCTGTTCTGACACTGCCTTCCTCACATGGCTTGATGCTCTCTTGTTAGATAAATACCATATAATTATATTTTCTTGAGAATGAGTCTCTTTGTTTTTTATGAAATGTCCTTAATGCCTCATAAATTTCGTTTCTTGGAGATGAGCTCTGCTTGAAGTTAATGTGGCTACACTTGGTTTCTTTGATTTGTGTTATTATGGTTTATCTCATCAGCCCACTTAATTTTAATTTGCATGCATTTTTATAATTAAAATCTTCTAATAGGCAATACATTTATGTATTTTAAAACACTCAAAAGATTTTTAATTGTTGCATTTTAGTTGGAGTCTGTAACATTGTCCCTATCTACGATGTCAGGATACGCTGAAATAGTAGAATAATGGGCTTTTTGACTCTTTATGAAGGACTACATTATAGTAATAATACAGGTGAAATCAGTGGGAGGAAGGGGCCTTGGAGAGGGTAGAAGGAAAATCCCAGAGACTATAGAACCTTATCATAAAATGAATAGATAAATAAATAAAGTGAATATAAATACAGTTGGATTAATATTTTTCATATTTTCCTTTTCTCTGTTTTATGTTCCTGTTATTTTTTCCATTATCACCATCACTTCATTTTCTACTCTTTTTTTTTCTTTTAAATACATTTTCCACATATGTAACAGGTGATAGTTGATGTCAATGAGCATGCATTCACTATTTATTTGAGAGGCAGAGACACACAATGTAAAATAAAATCCTCCCATCTGGTGCTTAGCACCTCAGATTCTTACAAAATCTATGACTTGGGCCCAGCGGCATGGCCTAGTGGCTAAAGTCCTTGCCTTGAACATGTCCGGGATCCCATGTGGGCGCTGGTTCTAATCCTGGCGGCTCTACTTCCCATTCAGCTCCCTGCTTGTGGCCTGGGAAAGCAGTTGAGGACAGCCCAGGGATTTGGGACCCTGCACCCGTGTGGGAGACCTGGAAGAAGTTCCTGGGTCCTGGCTTCGGATTGGCATAGCATTGGCTGTTGCGTTCACTTGGGGAGTGAATCATCTGATGGAAGATCTTCCTCTCTGTCTCTCCTCCTCTCTGTATATCTGACTTTCCAATAAATAAATAAATATTAAAAAAAAAAAGTGAATCAGCTGACTGAATATCTTCCTATCTGTCTCTCCTTTCAAAAAAAAAAAAAAATCTATAACTTGGCTGAGTCAATGCCGTGGGGTAGGAATTCAATCCAGATCTCCTGTTTGGGTGATGGCAATTCAGTAACTTGGGCCAGCACAACTACCTACCACCAGCTGCATAAATAGGGACTTGGAGCCTGATGCTGAGCACAGATATAATGTGGTATCTATGCTACACATTTTTGTTAGGCTAAATGTCTGCCCCTATGGTTGTTTACTTTTAAAAAGATGTATTTTATCTTTATTTGAAAGGCAGAGTTACAGAGAGAAGGAGAGGCAGAAAGAGTTCTCCCATCCATTGGTTTATTCCCCAGATGTCCACAGTGGTCAGTGCTGGGCTGATGTGAACCCAGGAGCCAGGAGATAGGAGCTTCTTTCTGGCCTCCCACATGGAAGCAGGGGCCAAGGGTTTTGGTCATGCTCCATTCCGTTCTTTTAAGGCATTAGCACGGAGCTGGATCAGAAGTTTTTACCCAAGACTAGCTACCTGCAAAGTAAAGGGTTTTTATCTTATTTTCTGTTCATGGTTTTAGACATGTACAGTGCAAGTCAGACAACCTCATTGGCTCAGCATCCGATGGTAATGATATTACTGTCTAGTCCTAAGCAAGCACAGAATGTTTGGTGCTAGGGGGGATTTATTTGTGTCTCCATCCCACCACAACTTGATCATAGAACTATGCTTGCCAATCTAATCCAATTTGTTCACACTCTAAAAGCCTCACACAAAAACGTCCAATTGGGTTAAATTCCTACTCTGTTAGTAATATCGCCATACGAAAGGTTTATCACATGACCCAATCATCCTACTTGAGAGAGTTTACCCAAATGAAATGAAATCAGCCAATGAGAGTTATTTGCATCCCCGTGTTATTGCAGCTCAATTCATAATAGCTAAGATGAAATCAATCAGATGTTCATTAAATGATGAATTAATAAAGAAAATGCAGTACACATTTACCATAAAATAATACTTAGCCACAAAAAGCATGAAATCCTGTTTTTTTCAACAAAATGGATACAAGTGGAAACCATCATGCTTAGTCAAACAAGGCCATCCCCAAAAGAAAAGTAACATTTCCCACTGATATGCGGCATGCAACATAACACACCATTAAAAATTATAGGAATGAAATTACTTTTAAACATGATTATCATATTTATGCTCCAGTGTAAATGCGGTCCTCCTACTATTTACTTGTTCTCAACGAGTATAATCAGTGGTGAATTAAGACTGTGGCTATAACAGATTAGAATTAAGTATTTGCAAAAATTAAATAATATATGTCATTTGGAAATATAAACTGAAAGAAAATTTAATTTTAAAAAATATGGAATAGCAAATAAAAATACAAAGTAACGGTTACCTTTAGAAGGTGAGAAAAATCGGGCCTGGCATCGTAGTCTAGCAGCTAAGGTCCTCACCTTGCATGTGCCAGGATCCCTAATGGGCACCAGTTCTAATCCCAGTGGCCCCACCTCCCATCCTGCTCCCTGCCTGTGCTCTAGGAAAGCAGTCGAGGACTGCCCAAAGCTTTGGGACCCTGCACCCTGGGAAATCTCTGGGAATCTCCTGGCTTCTGACTTTGGATCAGCTCAGCTCCAGCTACTGCAGCCACTTGGGAAGTGAATCAGAAGACAGATCTTCCTCTCTTTCTCTCTTCTTCTCTATACTTCTGCCTTTCCAATAAAAATAAATTTTAAAATAAAAGGTGAGAAAAATAAAATTTGGGAAACTAAATCAGGGAACATAAATAATGCATAATGTCCTATTTATTAAAATTAGCATTTCATTTAATTTTTAATTTTAGTAGATTAATAATTTAGAAATCAGTTTCTTTTTTTCACATTCACAATAATATAATTGATTTTTGTTTTGATTTGTAATATAAGTCATAGATCTGTGCTTAGGTTTAAGCCTACAGTTGCTTCTTTTTTTAAATTTCATTTTATGACACAGTTTCATTGGCTCCGGGATTCCCTTAACCCCTCCAAAAAGCTCTCTCCCATATTGAATTCCCTCATATTGTTACGGTAGTACAATTCATATCCAGTCATGATTCCTTCATTGCAAGCATGGACCATGCAGCGAGTCCAGCATCTTATTGTTCAGATAAATTCAACAGTTTCATTGGGAGACCATCCCTGGTCTGAGAAATCAGTTTCAATGACAATACAAATATGTAAAGCAATTTCTCGTATTATTTTCTCCTGATTTAGTGTAGTATACACATCAATTAAATAACCAATTGTGTGCATTATCATTCACTCATTGCTTCACTTAAAATTGTCTGTTCATACTTATTTATTTGTATAAGATGAACAAATTTCATGTATTTCACAATACAGATTTAGAAGACTGGTGATTCTTCCCACCATACCCTCCCTTTTGCCTGCATTCCCCACCCACCCTCATACTTCCATATTAAAAAAAAATTACACTGTATTTTCATTGCACTTCAAAATCACAGACTTACCACTCTACTAGCAAGTAGAAAATAATCCACTATTCTTTGAGAGTATAGACAAAGGCTGTGACAAATCATCAGATCTCAAAACGTCAATCTGATACAGACCATAGTCTTTGTTCTTTGTATTAATTACCACAGATCAGAAAAAAACAACATATGATATTTATCTTTTGCGGACTGGCTTACTTCATGAAGCCATTTACATCCATTTTATGGTTTCCATTTACATCCATTTTATTGCGAAAGAAAGGATCTTGTTCTTTGCTATGCCTGAACTTTTTATTTCACGGTAATTCACATTTTTAATCCGTTTATTGTTGGACATCTGGATTGATCCTGTATCTTGCCTATTGTGAATTGAGCTGTGTAAACATGGGTATATAAGCAACTGTTGACTTCATTTCATTCTGGTCTTCATCTAATGTCCATTTGCTTTTCTAGGATCTCATATCACATTTGGAAATCATGTCTCCTTAGATACCTTAGCCTGAGGAAATTTCTGACATGCCTTTTTAAGAAATTAATGTCCCTCCTTTGTGATTTCACTGATGTCCATCTGTTGATTAAACCTAATTATCCCTGGGGGGAGGAACCAGCAGAGGGAAAGTGCAGTTCTTATCAGCCATCTCAAGAAGAGTGCATGCTGTCCTAAACAGTCTTCACTGTTGATGCCAATTAGATCATGCAGGAGATGCTGTTTTGTCATATCTCTGTCAGAAAGGTTTTCCAGTTTCCATGTTGTGCTTTATAAAAAGAAGTCACAGCACAATTCATACAATACTTTCCCCTTGCACTTGGGTGCTACAGGCAATCCATACAGATTCTTAACTGGGTAATTTGTAGAGGAGTATTCATTTGATTACTCATCTCTGAATTCTAGCTCCATGATATGGGATGAATTGTGCTAAAAATTCAGAAATCATGCTTCCAAATAAAACTGCCCCTCAAAACTCTTTTGCAACTAGTTTTTATTCAATATACGAAATTTCTCCTCAATTTATTGTGTACTTATCTTCTTTTGTATCAGTATTGCAAGCAGGATATTTGTTTTAAACTCACTCTGGCTTATTTATTTTATTTCTCGATTTGCTTCAAAACAAGCCTTAAAAATACTTCATATATATATATACTTTATATAAATACAGTTTATATATATACAGTTTAATATTGATTTGGTTGCCTAAGTTTGTTGGTTGCATCCTTGCCTATAATTTTCTTACTTTCTGGCACTACAAGCTGCAGAAGTTTAATTTCCTGTTCAAGTCTCATATCCACTGTACAGTCTTAATTCCATTCACGGGAAATTGTATTTGAAATATAGATAAGGACCCTTGGACTAGTCATTGCTACTGGACTGTCTATTGATTCTAATCCTTATCAGCTGATAGAACAGATATCCAAATAGAAATAGATAAATCTTTTCAAAAATTAAACTTACAGACTCTATTCAATAGAGTAGATATTTACTGAAGTTTGATGTCCCATTCGGGATGCTCACATCCTATAACAGTGTGGGTTTGAGTCCTGGACCTGCTTTAGTTTTCAACTTACTACTAATGTGCAGCCCTGGAGGGAGCAGTGTAACCCTTATGGCTCAAGTGGCTGGTTCTCTGCCAGGAAACTTGGATTGAGTTACTTCTGCCTAGGAATTAGATGGGAACATTCCTACATTCTCCCTCCATCCCTCTAAAATAAAATTATTATTTTGCAAATAAAAATCTTGATGCAAATATTTGGGTATAGCTGCTCTTGGAATGTTTTTCATCCCATTTCAGGGTGCTTGAGATCCACGTTTTCTATTAATGTACACTTTGGGAGGCAGCAGATGGCTTAACTACTTGGATTTCTACTGTCATGTGTGGCACCAAGATTGGTTTCCATGTTTCTTGATTCACCCTGGCCTAAGCCACTGTTGAGGGAAATTAGAGTGAGCCAGAGACATCTCTTTCACCCCTTGCCCTCATTATTTCTCTCTTCATGTATATCGCACTACGTGCAGAGGCTTAGCCTACTATGGCACTGCATAAATGGATCTCGTTCTCAGTTTCAGAGTAGTAAAGTTACATACATACTTACATGTACATACATACATAAGATATGTATTTAAAATCTTCATACATACAGATATGCCATTTTAAATAAAGATTTAAAATAAATGGACTTTACAAGAAAGATTTTCACTTAATGCCTAAGCTACTTAGGTTAACATCCTTTATTTGAAAATTCATTCAATTGAAGTCAATTCTTATAAATTTTTATAAAGTTAAATAATTTTTACTGCTCTTTTTTTTTCTGATATTTCCCCAACCTGCCAAATTAAGTTAATAATTTCCATGAATTAGTTTCATTCTTAATGTTCAGCATCATTCCCCATCTTTCATGACATTATCATAGAGAAATTCACTGTTCTCAAGACAGTGAATATTACTAGCCTTAACATCAGATTTGAGGGACTACATTTTTAACACATAAGACTTTTGGAGTCATTTAATACCCTAAACCATTACAGACCCTTATCACTTATATGGTTTCCAAAGGTTTTTCTCTGATTCTCTACATAATTTTTTATGAAGGAATCACAAATTATTTTCACACTTCCAAAATCCAATGTGGATACTTTTAAGATTTTGGTTTTACGTTTTTTGAACTTATTTTTAACCAAAGCCTTTGAGAAATATTTCTAAGTTCTCTTGTGAATTAGAATATTAAGCATTTACATTTAGGTATATAATAAATTTGGGATGAATTATTTATATGGCATCCATGTTAATTTGATACCAAAACACACACGTTAAAAACCATACAAAAACCCTCTCTTGCACTCTAGGGATGGGTAGACACATAGAGTAAGAATTAAAAAAAAATCTTTCTCTGTTATCCACCAGTCCAACCACAGGTACAGCTGCTTCAGGAACACATCATTAAGTTCTAAGATCTCTTACCCTGTCTTTCTTCCTTTTCCTACTTCTTGTTATGCCATTGGAATGTCTATAACCACTTCTTCAAACATAGGTGTCTAAGCCTCACATTCCTGTGAAACTTCAATTTCCAAACATAACAGCTAGGATCCCACTCATCCAAATTGAAAGATATGATGTCCAGACAATACAAGCCAAGACTGTGAAATGTCATTATGTGGAATAATAAAATATATCCCTGTGTTCCAAGCATTGTCCTGACATACAGTTTTGATTTTTATCTCACTATACTTACTTCCTAGACATTTAGGGAAAAAACGTACTAAATTTACATATATTTTTTCAATCCATATACTCAATTTTGAATGCTTTGGGACCATTCATTCTGTTGAACTCATATCATGGAACTGCAGTTCCCGTGGTATGAGAAAAACCTTGGAGTAAGAATTGTCATCTTGTAGAACAGGGAAAAAACTGTAAAAATATGGTATTTTTGAGCAGACCCTAACTGAATCAAAAACAAGTATTTAGATTCAAAATTTTGAGTAGATGAAGGGTTGCAGCAGCTACTGTCCCTTAGAACAGAATCTACTCAAGCAGTGACTGCTGTGTCAGTTAAGTTGGTTCCAATACACAGCAACTTGTATTAGGGAAATTGGAGATGGAGGATCAAATGTTGAATTCCCTTTGTGGAGCAGTAATGCCACAGAGATTACAAGAAGCTCAACCGGATTCATGTCCTATGGAGACTGCAAGATTCTGTGGTAGTAAGGGCTCATTTTTCCCACTAAAATGGAGAGTCCATCTTTGATCCAAACTCACTGTGTCTAGGAGCTCATGTGGCAGAGAGAGATACATTCCTCTTGAAGGATGGGTTAGCTTAAGTGACCCCTCACATGTACTCTATGCATGCCATCTGATGCCTCTTGTGTGGCCTTCCCCTAACCCTGTGAGAGTAGCCTGGAGACCTTCATTCTTTACCCAAGCCTTGGCGCCAGGAGGGTAATTTACCACATCCTGTTTGATAAATCTGCCTACAGAGATAACAGCTGTGCAACCCCAGAGCACCATGGGCCAGCTACTATCAGCCAGTAATTCAGCAACAGTGACCATGTTATTCCCCTGCTTTTTGTTCCTGTCTGTTCCTCTCCATGTAAAATTAAATTTTTCAGCTCTAAAAGCCCTTCCCTTTCCTCTGTTCAGTGTCAAGAGAAGATCTTGGCCACCAGCAATAAAAATTCTGTAAACTGCTCTGTATACAACAGTCTCTGCAGCCGTCTTAAGATTCTCTGCTTCAAGGACTCCATTCTCTCTCTTCTTGAAATTCACTCTTATCCCTTTGACACTCTCCTCAAAGGGTTGTTACTTATATGCTGCTTTGGCCCTTTTTGCTAGAGGAGATACTGCTACTAACTTTCTTTAAGCATATCAGTTTTTCAAACCATTTCTGGCAGATTCTGGTTTCTATACTATAAATAAATAAAAAATTAAAGAAGACACAAATAATAAACTGGCTTGCCAGTACAAACAAGTCACACCGAGAAGACGGAAGGAGGTACCAGACTACCGAAATATCAACCAAGGACACTAGAGCACATTATTCCACGTGTTTACAAATCTTGAAAATGCAGGAAAGTTACATAAAGCTTGGGAAAATGGATTTAAAATATAAGTATATTTTGGTACAAAAATTGTGGAGGTCAATAGGTAGGTGTTCACTCATAATGTACATTTTCCATCAATGCTTAAAGACCCTGCATATATTAGTTGCCTAGTTATCCACCATTTAAAAATGTAGATGTAACATCTGATACATACAATAATCTACAAGGTGCATGTGCTAGAAAGTATAAAGTGAAAATTCATGTTTTGTTCTGAATCATGCTCAAATTCTAATAGTAGGAGACACTATGAAAGCATGTGTCGGTTCCTGCAGGCATGGACTAGTGAGCATGTTGGAATCAAATATCTGAGATAAATGTCCCTACTCAAAGCATGGAATTCTTTTTATATTCATAACATTTCCTTGAAAGCCTATGTCTATGATTTTCCTTTTCCCTCAAGCCTTTGTCTCTGGAATTTCAGGGTAACCTGGAATCTTCTGATGTGTTAAAAAACATTCTCTCATGTTTTCTGATTTGTCTTTTTAAAAAATATGTATTGTTTTGTTCAATCTAAAAGACGCATTAGTGAATTATTATTAATTTATTAAAGAGTTATAATAATTTTTGCAAAAAAAGAAATAAGACATACCTCTATCTGGGCAGAGGATTTTCCCTCAGCTTCTATGGAATGCTTGACTTTGGCCTTCATCTGCACTCTCTTCTTGATCTAGAGAAAGTGAGTGACTCTGTGTGTGTGTATGTCTTTGATATTTGAGCTAAGCCATCCATCTCTTTGTTGTGCAACAACAAATACATTGTGAATTTCTAGACTGGATCTTGGAATGGCAAACTTACAGGAAAATATAGTAAAATGTGAAGAAAATTTGAACAAACAGCTCTGCACCATTATCAAAGTTCTCAAAATATGTAAGTGTTCAATATTTTGAACGACATTGATGCTTTTTGAAGCCAAATTCTCCATACATTTTTATGTTCCATATATATATGAAATTATTTAAAATTAAAATATCATTGAAAATTATTATTTTTTTCATACAGAAAACTACAAAACGGGATGTATTCAAGAAACCTTAGACTTTGGTGATAGATGGACCAATAGAGAGAGAGCAGCAAAGTACCTTCCTTCCTTTATGCATTACTCCAAACACAGGTATACCTGATTGAAGAAGATTCCATTAAGTTCTTAGACTGTCCTCGATATTCTATTTCCCTAGAAAACCACCCAATCACCAATCTCCAATTTGAGTATCAGTTACTATTTCTTCAGCATATGTGTTTGCTGTGCTTTGTTTGTATCCCCTAAGGGTTTATTCATGCCCCGGAATGTGTCCTCACTGTGATCATATTAAGAGGTGTTGGAGCCTTAAAGAGATCAGAGAGAGAAGAAAGTAATTAGGTCATTGGGCTATCACCATATGAAGAAATTCATGTGTTTTTCCAGAAACCAAAGGAAATTCCATTGAGTGGAGTTCCTATGAAAAGCAAAAGCTTACACTCTGAGCTTCTCTGCTTTCCTATCTTACAAATTGATCTTGTTCTCAAAGAACCCCTAATCACCCACATTTCAGACATAGCTCAATAGTGCATCTGTAGGATCCCACCAAAGTATTTCTTGAACAGCATGAACTTCTGGATGTAAGAAAACATCACTGGTAAATTTCAATGACAGTGAACATAAATCATATTTCTGCATTCAGAATCATATTTTCTTAATATATTCCAGGTTTACATTGACAATCATATTTTTAAGACTTTGGAGAGAATTCTGTGGTAATTTAATTACTTTTATTCCATAGACTCTGTCATGAATATTTCATGTTCTTGTGTTCTGGTAAAACTCACATGGTAGAATTCAATTGCCCATTGCCAAGTTCAGAAGCCCAAAAATGGTACTGTCGTGTTACAAAGTAAGCTGAGTACAGAAACAAAACAGTTTGTAGACATGAAATTTTAACACCAATCCCAACTGACCCTAATTTCAAAATTAATTCTTAGATACCAGGTATTTCAAAATGTAAAATTCAATAAGTAATTCAGAATGAATTGTGCATAAACAAAGAATTATAGTGAATCAAACAAAAGCTCCAGAAAGGTTAAAACATACATATAGTTCCATGCACTGATTCAAGTAATAGACATATGCTCCGTAAGGACTCTGTACATGTTTAAGATAAACAATCCCTCAGCAAGAAGATCTGTCCACTTACCTTCCAGAGCTCCCTGTTCAAGAACCACCACCCTCTACCAGACAGCACCACGATCGTGTCCAGAAGTCATGACTGCGATGCTTAAACCTCATGGAACTGCGCATTGCACTTTCCTGGATAACCCAAAGACTGATTTTATAAACTGCAATATCATGAGATGCGTTCTCCACACATCAAGCATAGTTTCAGTGAGAAGAGTGACTCGATACTTTGGACTGCTTTCCCAGGCCAAAAGCATGGAGCTGGATGGGGCCGCCGTGATAGGAACCATTGCCCATATGGGATCCTGTAGCACAAACGACGAATATGTTCAGCTGCTAAGCTATCGCACCGGGCCCTATATTTGAAAATTTTTATACCAAAATAAAAATATTCATGTTTTAATTTTTTTAATTCTTAAAGGTTTATTTATCTACCTGGCACAATGGCTCAGTTAGTTAATTCCCCCACCCCGTAAGAACCAGGGCCTGGGCCCGACGTGATAGCATAGTGGTTTGTATTTTCAATGGAAGCTGTCTTATACTAGAGCGACCATATGACATCTGTCTTTTAGGGATTGTCTCATTTCATGTAGGATAGTGTTCTCCAGTTGGACCCACTTGGATGCAAGTGATAGAATTTCATTCTTTTTAACAGCTGAGTAGTAAATTTTTAACTTGTGACTTGATTGCTTCCAGGGTATGCATAGGATATTAATTCTTATATTAGTGCCTAAAAAAAGAGATGACACCGCCTTTTCCAAAACGCCAGAGCCAAATCATGGAAAAAGAAATCTCAGTAGTGAAATGCAATGAGAATTATGATATCCAATTGAATATTCCCTAAAGGTAAATCCAATATATGTGTGTAAAACTGACTTTCGAGCAAAGGATCACAACTTACCTATTTGGCAGGCATTAACGGTGTCAGTAGTCTGAGCCCAACCTCTTTTGACAATTTAATTAGGAAACCTTTGAGTATTTTTTGTTTGCTTGTTTTTAATTTTATTATTATTATTATTTTAAAGACACACCATCAGAAATCTTTCTCTGGTTCACTCCTCAGATACTTGCAGCAGCTGTCAATACAATCCAGCTTTCCCGTATGGTTGACAGAGACTCATGTACTTAAAGCTACTAACTGCCGACTCCTAGGGTGTTTGTTACTAGGAAAACAATTGCAGGCATTCTGATAGGGGATGTGTACATCCCATTTGCTGGCTAAACCACTGTGCAAATGGCCACCCCAAGGTTGAAGTTTGCTGTGTGCTGTCACCTGTTCCGTTGACATCTGGAGACCTGAGTTTTCCACATAGCCTCGTCAGTCTGCAGGAGTGAGACAGATTGTGAGATATCTAATGTAAGAAGCCTGAAGTTTGACTTGGAATATAGAGAGTTTATTTTACCCCATTACCCTATTAGTCCAGATTTCTAATCTACCTATACATAATTGTTGGTATTTGGTAGTTCAATGGAGAAGCAGATAAGTTATCATAGATTGCCAAAGTCTGGACTGTTAGGCAACTATTACATATGATTATGTGCCAAGTATTTACATCATTAGGATGTCAAAATGTATACAACCTTCATGAGAGATTTCAGGAATCCTCATATGAGATCAAACCATGGCATTTGATGCAGTATTATATGCAATGCCTAATGTTTCACTGGGAGCAACTTAGAATAGAAGTCACCCCAAAAGTGATAGTATGATAATTCCTACATAGAAACCTCAAATCTCCCAAACTACAATAATTGAATTACAAAAGAGAAGAACCAAATACCAAGATGTTTGTTTCAAAGTGTTGATTAAAACAACTCATTTCTGTGAAGCCAGCATTGTGCCACACCAGATTGAGCTGCCATCTGTGATGCTGGCATCCCATATGAGTGCTAGTTCAAGTCCTAGCTGCTTATCTTCCAATATAGCTCCCTACTAAAGTGCATGGGAAAGTTGTAGAAGATGGCCTTAGTATGTGGACCACTGCCACCCATGTGGGAGACTCAGAAAAATGCCAGGGTCCTGGTTTGAGTCTGTCTCAGTTCCAGTCATGGTGGTTGAAAGATTCTCACTCTCTCTCCTCTCTCTCTCTCTCTCTCTCTCTCTCTCATCTCTCCTTCCACTAAATAGCTCTTCTGTTTTTTGTTTGTTTGTTTTACAAAAAAAGGATGTCTTATTTGCCTATGGTTTCAGATTGTCTTCATAGTAGACAGTGAAAGAAGACAAATCGTCTCCCTAAGTATGGCCACCTCAAGGACATTAGAAGTTGAGCTTCTCTGAAATCTGAGGCTTTTTCACATTATGCCCAGGGCCGGTCTTCTACAGTATGTCAAGCAACACCCAAAATGAAAATATCATTGCCTAGGAACATTCAAGGCCTCGGTTTAGGCTTAGGCTTCAGCAGGCAGGTGAAAATACAATACTAGTGTATTACAGATTGGTCAGACCACCTTGTCGTTCAATCAGGACACACGAAGAAGCAGTAACAGGGGAACTCTACAGAGGAATTATGAAGCCAGAGGAGTCTGAGAGAGGATTTTACCTACTATGATTTAGAGTATGCTTCTTTTATCCTTTTTTTTAAAAGGTTTATTTATTTTTATTGCAAAGTCAGATATATACAGAGAAGAGGAGAGACAGAGAGAAATATCTTCCATCCAATGATTCACTGCCCAAGTGACCACAATGGCCAGCACTGCACTGATCTGAAGCCAGGAGCCAGGAGCTCTTCCACGTCTCCCACTTGGGAACAGGGACCCAAGGCCTTGGACCATCCGCGACTGCTTTCCCAGGCCACAGGCATGGAGCTGGATGGGACGTGGGGCTGCTAGGACACAAACCAGCGCCCATATGGGATCCCTGGTGTGAGTTCAAGATGAGGATTTTAGCTGCCCGGCCACAGCGCTAGGCCCTCTTTTTTCCTTCCTGTTTTTAACTGGATGTTAGTAGTAAATTGATATGTGACAGTTCCACATGAGAAAAGCACATCTGTTGATTTAATATAAGAGCAATTTGGCATTGGAGCATCCAATAAGCAAACTGGAAACAAACAAGCAGTACCAATTACTTATTTAGTGAATTTGATAGTGAATAGTGGTATGAAAAAATGAAACTGAAATTTGGAGTAAGACTTTAAGGATAAGAATTATCCCAGGACCCAGCGCGGTGGCGCAATTGGTTAAGTCCTCGCCTTGCATGCCCGGGATCCCATATGGGCGCTGGTTCTATCCTGGCAGCCCCGCTTCTCATCCAGCTCCCTGCCTGTGGCCCAGGAAAGCAGTGGAGGACAGCCCAAAGCTTTGGGACCCTGCACCCACGTGGGAGACCCAGAAGAGGCTCCTGGCTTCGGATGAGCATAGCATCAGCCGTTGCGCTCACTTGGGGAGTGAATCATTGGGCGGAAGATCTTCCTCTCTGTCTCTCCTCTCTGTATGTCCGCCTTTCCAATAAAAACATAATAAAAATAAATCTTAAAAAAAAAAGAATTATTAAACAAAGTATTCACAGTCATCTCTGTCTTGGCTTCCCATCCTCGGCGACATCCTGTTTGCCTTTACATATAGAAGTTGCTTTTCTTATCCTCTATTGTTAAAGAACAGATGAGAAGTGAAAATGATCCTCTTACGTCTGGTGGTTTTCAAATTCAAGTAATCAGCATGCCAGAGAAATATATTTTCAAATAATTCAGTAGCTTCAACTGGAACATCTCTGCAAGATATGCATTATTAAAGATGATGTGATAGCTGTGTAGAGAACAATTAAGCCAGCAGCTGAGACACAACACGTGTGCATGGAAAAGGCTACCATAGATGGGAATCAGAATAAATCATAACATATCTAAGCATATCTGCCCACATCTGATTTTGCCAGTCTTCTGTCCTTGGCAATAGATCAAGTCTATTTAATGACTGAGCAGCACTTAGGTAGGAAAGTATCTCGTGTATTTCAAGAGGTACAGCTCTTAAAGAGGTACATCACATATCATGAATGATTTCTATAAAAGCAGTGTTCTTAACCAGTGGCTACTAAAATCCTTCCCTATCCATTCATTAGTGTCCAGGGCATGACAATTTGGAGTATGAAAGATTCTACCTCTTTAACTTCTAGCATTATGAAAAGATACAGAACTGGTTTTTCCAGTGCATTGGTAAAATTAGATTGTGATATTCAGTTGGGTCATCTGTAATGCTGCCTTTAAAATGTTTGTATACTCACTTATGAACAGAAGATCACAGGTTTGTTATTTGGCAGGTGTTGAAGGTAAAGTCTGCTGACATTGGGTATCAACAGTCTGAGTCTCACACTGCTGTGAACATTTAGACTGGAGGTCTTTGTTTCCTTGTTCATATGCAGGAAAAAAGATCAGTGGAACTTGTACTTTACAAATGTGGATATTTCACTCTTTTTCTTCTACTTTATTGAAAGAAAGACAAAAAGACAGAGACAGACACACAACAGACAGAAAAAAATCCATGGGTTCATTCCTCAAATACACTCAGGAGCTGAGGTTGTGGATAAGCCTTAAGCCACAAGCTCAGAATCTGGCAGGAGTTTTCCATGTGAATGACAAGGACCCAAGTACTTGGGCCATCAACTGCCACATCCAAACCTGAGCTAGGACTCATCTCAAACACTCTAATATGAGTTGTGGGCATCCCTCTTGATGACTAAACTTGTGTGCCAAACAATTGGCCCCGGGCTGATGGCTCCTGTGTCTCTCCATCTGTCATGTTGTCATTTGAACCCCTTTATTTTCCATATATGCTTGTGAATCTGTAAGTGTTATAGACATTATGAAGTGTGTGGTTTAGCAGTTAAACAATTTAAAGCTTATCCTTGTCCAATCATTCAACTAGCCCAAATTTCTGGTCTACCTGTACATAATTATTTGTTATCTGGCAACTGAGCAAGAAAGCAATTGAACAAACCACAGTTCAATATGCATGATTTGTGAAAAAGTGTTATATATGTGGGATAAGGATTTCCTCCATTAGAATCAGTTCAAGAACAATCTTCATGAGAAACTTGGGGAATTGTCCTGAGGGATCAAACGATAGTGCTTGATGCAATAGTGCCAGGTATACCAGGTCTTCAACTGGGATGAGCTCAGGGCTAAAATATCCCTGAAAGTACCCCTGAAAGTGGTGATATTGTAAATGCTACAGTGAGACCTCAAACGACCTCAGATACAGTAGTTGGATGGCAGTTCCAAAGCACTTATCAGGAGAACTCATTTATAGACGGTAGAAAATTGTCCTTATGATGGATGTGGAGAGAAACGAGATGCTGTCCCTGTGTTTATATGTAAAGAGAGCAGTAAAGCAGGGCAATTTCAATGGAGTCTAAGGAATATGGACTCAGAGCTGGAGTCAGTTTTACTCAAAAGTTTGAGCAACAGCTGGAATGACCTGAACAGTGTCTGGGGACATACGATGACATTTGCCTTTCTGGGACTAGCTGATTTCACTAATGGTTTCCAGTTGCATCCATTTTGCTGAAAAAGACTTTTAATATCCTTTGTTTAGTTATAATAATACTTTGTATATTATGTATAATAAAAATATATAATTTAAAATATTCTACTCATTGGCTTTTCCTAATGTTGCTTTTTGAACCACTAAAGTATCTTCTGTCATTTTTACTTAATATTACATATTAGAAACCATTTTTCTCACATAAGATAAGCAAGATAGGTTGCTACATTTTATGCATGTGACTTGCATGCATACCTGCTAGGCAAGTTTAAAATAGTCTTATAATCTATTCTGTAGGAATTGGGTATAAATCATGAAGGAAAAGTGTAATTTAACACTGGTTGTCTACAACATTTGTTGGATCAGCTGTTTTTCTGCATAAAATTTTCTTGAAAATAATTTTAAGTCAGTTTAAAAAGAATATATGTATTAATTTTGAACTTCCTACTCTATACCTTTTTCCTTTACCTGTCATTGTAGCATTTCCCTAAAATCTTTCTTAAGATATTTTTTAATTTGTTTATTTTTATTGGAATGTCAGGTTTAAAGAGAGAAGAAGAGACGAAGATTTTATTTAGTGGGCACAATGGCTAGAGCTGAGCCAATCCAAAGCCAGGAGCCAGGACATGGTTCCAAGACTTTGGGCCATCTTCCACTACTTTTTCAGGCCACACGCAGGGAACTGGATGGGGAGTGAAGTAGCTGGGACATGAACTGGCAGACATATGTGATCCCAGTGCATACAGGGCAAGAATTTCACCAGTAGGCTATTGTGCCAGGACCAGTCCTATAAAGTCTTTCAACATCATGTGTTATGAATGTAACACTTAAATGTTTTAAATTATATTTAATAATATTTTGAAATTTCTTTGTACAAACTAAAAGAATTTCATATAATTTTAAAGATTAATTTATGTTTACTTGAATGGTAGATTCATGCAAAGAAAGATCTTCCATTTGCTGGTTTACTCCCCTCATGGTTCCAACAACTGGAGCTGAGCCAGTCTGAGGTAGTTGCTAGGATTTCAGTTCTCCCTGTTGGATGCAGGGCCCAAGGACTTGTACCATCCTCCTCTGCTTCCCCAAGCCATAGACAGGGAGCTGGATGTAGAGTGGCACAGCTGGGACATGAACTGGTATCCTCTTGGAATGCTGTCACTTGCATGTGGAGGATTAATTTGCTGCACCACTACACTGGTCCCGATATAAGGTTTGAATTAATTTCACCCTGTTTCATGGTTCTGGTGGCATTTTAAACTGTTTTTGATTTAGGTGACTAATCCACCTGCTGTTGGTTTGATATGTAATTTTATTTCAAAAGTCATATTCAGATTTCTTCCCTCAAATGGATATTCAGTTTCCCGCATTAAAAACATTTACCAATTGGTCTTTCTTAGAAATGATTTGCTAATGTAGCATGTTCCTATTTTTGAAAAGTCTACTCTGTTTTCATTGGTTTATTTCTTGTTCATTGTTACTATCAAGAAGAAATAGTAAAAACCTGCATGTTTTGCATCTTCCTGAGTATTGCCACAGGCAGCTTGAATAAAGGAGGTTATTTAGAACTTTGGAGCTTTGCTGTTGACACTCCTGTCTCCATAGTCCTTGTGAATCTCAAGCTGTCGCCCACAAGAAGCAATGGTTTTAGTATAACTCCAGAATTTTTTTCGTCATTATGTTTCCTATTTTTCTGCCCTGTTCTGGGAGTTTGGGACATTCTCTTTTACAGCAGCAAGCAGCTAGCAGAGGAAGAATACCTGCAGGACACCTGTGGAAGCGTGACGAGCCAGTGGGCGTGGTTCTTTGCCTTCTGTCCCCACCCACCACGGACAGAGCCCTGTGTTTGAGCTGAGCTGATGCCTTTCTGTGGAGTTCGCTGAAGTTGCTCTGCCCTTTACTTCTCAGGGTTGGTTCTGAAAGCCTGCTCTTGACTTTGAGAAGCTGTTATTCAAGCATCGTTCTCATTGCTGTCCGACGCCGTTACTCCTTTGAACTTGCCTGGTAATATACACTCTTGTGTTTATTGTTGGTCTTTGAAAGTCTTTGACTTTGGCATGTGATTTTTACTTTTCATTTTTGTGTCATTAACTATCCTCTACAACCAAATTTTCATATCTATATTTTGAACTCATGCTTCTCCTGATGTGTTTAACAATGCATTTATAATTATCAGGGTGAAATTATCTGGAGAAATAATCAGAGTAGATGAGTAGAGAGGATCCCTGGATTTCTGAGTGGGAGAAGGCACATGTAACACAGTTCCTTTTTCACCTTCCTTTCTGTGTCGGTCGGAACTGCCATGCCATCCTGAGTGTGGGATACTCTATGTTCATTTTTCAGGTTGTAGGAGGACTCATGGAACAGAAAAAAATATATATATATTGGATTGCTCACACCTGCCTGTGTCCTCACATGGGCTGAGAGCAGACTAATAGGCAGTTAGATGAGGAAAACCAGCGTCAGGTGAAGCTGTCAATGCAGGCTCACCGTGCTGGTGGAAGAGGGTAAGTAGAAGGCAGCGGGCAGCGGGCATTGGGCTGCGGTTACATGATGCTTGTCTCCAGCGTTCTCATACAACATGCACAATGATTTTCTCCTCGTTTCCGTGTAATGTGAGTGATATGCATTTCTTCTCTCACTCCAGTTTAAATATTTCTGTTCATGTGGTAAAGCTGTCTTATGTTCATTTGTTATTAATGGGTTATTTATTAGACAATTTCCAACTTAGTAAACAATGGGGATTTGCCCGTTGTAATATCCTTTTATTTGGTAATGTCTGAAAATTGGTGTTATCTCAGCGAGAAATCACATCCCCATGCACTGACTCGAGATTCATGCTTAGGATTTGTGTTTTCCTTGTTAATGTTGGATGTTTCTGTGTCCTAGGATCTTTAAATATCCTTATTTATTTGAAAAATCAATTGTTATAATGTTATTTTGTCTTTGCCCTCCTTATTGCATTACATCTGTTTTTATGATGAGTTGATATATTCTTATGTTTTTAGGTTCCAAAAGTGAAAACTTAAATGATTGATTTTAAATATTTCATTTTTGTCTGCTTTCTGTTCAGGTTCCTTTCATTTTTGCTTTTTTTTGCATCACATAGATTTCGGTGGCTTTTTATTTTCGTTTAGATAAAAAAAAAAAACAACACTTTTTTTCTGGAGATCTCCAGTTCACTTTACTTGCTGTCTCAAAATGTATTGCTTAATCTTCATGCATTTATGAGACTTTCTATTATTCAACCAGCTATTCTTTGAGTTCTAGTTTATTTCCATGGTGTGCCGATGTCCATTCATTGAAATTTGTAGTATATTCTGTGGTCCAGAATGTGAACTATCTCAGTGAATCTTTCATATAAGCTTAAAATAATGTGTCCATAGTTGTTGGATGAAATAATCCTTAGCTGTCAGTTATGGTTGGTTAGATGATGGCGTTGTTGACTTCCACTAATTATTACTGAAAACCTACCATCTGGTTTGTCACATATCTGACACAGGCTTTAGAAGATTCAGACCATGATAATAAACTCAATTCTTTTTTAGTCCAATTCATTTATGCCTCAGATTGTTTGAGTCTTTTTAAATACATATCTGTAAAGAATTATTCTATGTTATTGGAGAACTGCCTTTATGTAATGCCTATATTTTGTTCTGGTAACTTGCTTTTCCTTACAGTTTGTTGTATCTGAAATTAATACAGCTATTCTTCATTTCTTTAATGTTATCCTGCAGATATTCTTCCATTTATTTATACACATGCACACACAAATATATACATACATATATGTATATTTAACTTGGAATTTTTATAGATAATGCTGTTGGGTGTTTTTTTCAAGCCAGCCTGTCCATATGTACTTTTAATTTTCTTTTACTTTTTGTTTGTTTATTGTGAAGACAGAGAAAACATTCTAACATGTTGATTCCTTCCATAAAAGACTGCAACTTTCCAAGGCTGGGAATTGAACCCAAGATCCAGTAACTAAAACCTAAGGTCATCCCTGTAAGTGAAAAGGGACGAATCATTGGATCAATTACCACTCACATCCCAAGGTTTGTGTTAATAGAAAATTGTTTTCAGAATTTGCAGACAGGTGTTAAACCAAGGGACTCTGATACAGTGCATGCAGAATTCAACTAATTCCTTGACCCTAGACCAAATACTCACCATGTTATTTATAGTTTCAATTTAACAATTTTATTTATTTATTTATTTATTTATTTTTTATTTACACCAGAAATACACGAAGCTTCCATCCGCTGATTTACTGCCCACATCCCACTGTGGCTGTGGCTAGTCTATCCTAAAATGATGAGTTGAGAACTCAAGTGCAGTTCGTTGACATCAGTGGTAGGGGCCAACTCCAGGAGCTTTCTAGCAGGATTCTTGAATCAGTGTATGGAGTCAGAACTTGAACACAAGACCTCTGAAATGGTTTGTGGGTGTTCTAACCACCAGGCCCAACAACTACTCTTACTTAGTAACTTTCAATTGTATTTAGATAACTTTGACTGGCAAAGTTATTATTGATATAGTTTGATATATCTACCATATTTGTTAGTGTTTTCTATTTGTCCATTGCTTACACTTCCTGTTTTTTCATCTAATTTCTTTCTTTCTAATTTTAGTAGAACATTTTATATGAATGCATTTTCTGTATTGGCATATCACATCTATCTAATTTTAACAATGTGATTTTTCATTTTCATTTTTATTTGAAAAACATAGAAAATAAGGGAGAGAGGGAGGTAGGCATGAAATTAGAAAGAAAAAAAGAAGGAACAAATTAGAGAGGGATGGGGTGGTCAGGAGAAGTAGTCAGGCAGAAGTCTTCACATGGTCACTCTAACTTCCTGCAACAGCCAGGGCTGGGTAGGTCAAAAATGGAAAACCTGAAATTCTGTCTGAATCTCCCACATGGATGGAAGGGATTCAGGCTTTTGACTCATCACCTGTTGTATCCTAGACTGTATATGTATTACTAAGAAGCTGAGCCTGAAACAGAGTTCATGAGATTCAAGACACTCCAACATGAGATGTGAGAGTCCCAGGTGATAATTTAGAGCCACTGCGCCAAACACCCACTCCTGTATATTTGATTATATTGTTTTATATGTATATTATCTATACATATATATATATTCATTTACAGAGGCATTATTGACTAAGTGAAATGAATAATAGCAATCATATGGAGAACAGGAAAATATTAAAATTATTTTGTTATACAGTAACCATACAACCTTTGAAGTGATTCTTTTTTTTTTTTTTTTTTTTTTGGCAAAGGGGCTTAGGTTAGTGTGAAATAGAGTTTTGTAAACTGTGACAGACTGTTCAATAAATATCTCAGATCCTTACTTGCTGTTGGCCAGAAACTGAATTAAGTTCTTTGCCAAATGAGATTCTCACAGATGGCAAATGCCTCATGAATTCCATCAAGAGAGAGACTTTACTATCAAGATAGCAGAAAAATTACAAAAGTAGCTTAGAGTCTTATACCAGGTTCATATGTATTATCTTCTAGTTATTTATTTATTCAATCATTTATTACTATTAAGATACTAATTGGATATGTTTTTTCACATTGTATGCTTGGTTTATTGTTCATCTTGTTCTAATATGGACCATTGCAAGATCTTAGAGTTGGCTCCTTTATCAGTTGCAAATAACCCCATAATTCTACTTTGGTGGAATTCATGTTAATAATGAATTTTCAGACAGAGTGAATGAACTTTCAGATGGTATAGTCAGAAAAATGGAGTGAATTTACTTACTGTTAGGACATAGGACACAAATAAGTGGGAATAGATACATTAGTTTATATGTTAGTTAAAAAAAAAAACCATATGGTACTTCAGACCATATTAATTAATGTGCTACTGGAACAGAACATTAAACATTTTATAAGTTAATTTTACTGGTAAATGCAATTTTAAAAGATTAGTGTATTTGTTGTATTCATTGCTGCTGGGACATCTGTTGCTTCAAAGCCTTGTCAACCAACAGAGAAGATAAATATTTATCTGTGTCTGCTACTCAAATATGCATATGCCTGTAAATATGTTGACATTCATCCATGTGTATCCATATCAAATGCCACATGAATTTCTACTGTGTCTGGGGGATTATGTGATCTCTTCCCGCAGCACCTAAGTTAATAACTGTCTGTACTACCACATGTTGTTTTCCAGTAGCCCATGAATTAATGTACCTGTTTCCACTCTGTACCCTATATCCTACCCTATCAGTAAGAAAATTTCCTCTATTTTAGATATGAAAATATATGTCAATAGTTTTAGAGTAGAGGCTATCTAAACTGCTATGGAAAGCAACTTTATCAACTGGGATAATTTTGTGATATGAAGTTTTATAGCCCTTGAACATTTTGTAGCATTATGTATCTATAAGTACAGTGTCATGGAGAATAAGATTATGCCCCTAAAACTCTCCTGTATTCATTTATTTTGTCTACCAAGTACCTGGTAACCAGTAATCACTGTGCTACCTCTATATCAAGCCTTTCTTGCCACAGCCTCATGTAAGATCCAAAAAATCAGTTGTAATAAATTTTTAGTGATGATAATTTTTCTCAGCTCTAAAAAATAGAAAATATTTTCTCATATGATTTTTGTAAATACTTTCAAGGTTTGTTTAATAAATCTTACCTAGGCCATGACCATGAGCTCAGTATTCTACATTATATTCCAAATACTATTTTAAGAAGATTTTGTATTTATGCTGTGTGATCCATGTGGAATTAATTTTGTATGTGAGATAGGAGGTTAGTATAATTGCTTTTTGGGCCCAGCAGCATGGCCTAGCGGCTAAAGTCCTCGCCTTAAACATGCCTGGGATCCCATATGGGCGCCAGTTCTAGTCCCAGCAGCTCCACTTCCCATCCAGCTCCCTGCTTGTGGCCTGGGAGGACAGTCGAGGACGGCCCAAGGCTTTGGGACCCTGCACCCGTGTGAGATACACGGAGGAAATTCCTGGATCCTGGCTTCGGATTGGCATAGCACCAACTGTTCTGGTTACTTGGGGAGTGAATCATCGGATGGAGTATCTTCCTCTCTGTCTCTCCTCCTCTCTGTATATCTGACTTTCCAATAAATAAATAAATCTTTAAAAAAATTGCTTTTCTAGAACATATAAAGCAATATATCTTCTGCCCTAAAAATAATTTTCTAAATATGTACGTACATCTTTTTTAGGTCATTTTTCTGTTTCTCTTGATTTCATTTTTTAAATAAATTCTACACTTTCTTAGTTAATAAGACTTCATTTGACACAAGAATTTTTCCTCTATATCCAGTTCTATAATTTGCTGTGACAGTCTATGGGAATAATGAAGGATTAGTGAAATCTTTCTGCCTTGCACAGTGATTTGGAAGAAGGAGGAGGGGGTGGCACTACAGAACCTTGTTGTTGATGCTTATGCCTTAACATGTGATAGTCTTTTGTAATGCTCTCACCCCACTACTCCCTGCTTAATTTTGTCGGTGCTTTGTCACTGAGTTTTATTTAGCGTCATCCATCCCGGCTCTTTTTTATTGATGGTTTCTGAGAAGTAGAAACTTCTGCTCCAACACAAATGAGAGGTGCAAGTTTCTCTCCAAGCATCCTGTCATGTCTCTACTGTAAGTCCAGAGAATCTGTGAGCTGGATCTTGCTCTCTGGACCATAACCATCAAAGACAGGGCCCTTCCCTGTGCCTCTGAGTTCAGAGACTTGGTGGGGTTGTGTAGGCAGAGGCAGGGCTCACGGTCTTCCCTCTGATTTGGGTTGAGGAAGACAGTTCTTTTTCCATGAGAGAGTTCTTTTAGCAATCCTATTACTTGCTGCCCAAGGTTGTATTACTGCTCTGGGACTTGTATTGTGTTATGTATCCTTTTATTTATTTAATTATTGGTACCAAAATGATTTTACCTTCCTAATTTTTTTCTTTCGTCCCATAAACATCATCCATAGGAAAATTTGTATTCTGCATTGTACATAAATGCTTTCATCTTCTGATACTGCATCCATAATCATTTCCAATGCCTCTTAAATTATCTTTTTTTCTAGCCTGAGTCTTAATTAAATTGAATGAGCACATGATTTATTAGGAAAAATAAATGTTAAATGTATGTCCTTTCAGAGTTTGCTCAAAACTTACTGGGAAATTTCATGTCTGCACTTGGTCTTTACACAAACACGCACACACACACACACAAACACACACTCTAATTGCGTCTTTTATTTGATGCATGTAGCTCAAGAGCATTGAAAATTATCATTGGGGCTGATGTGGTGTAGTGGGAAAGCTGCTGTCTACAATGCCAGTACCCTGTATGGGCTCCAGTCTAGATACTCTCTGCTCTACTTCTGATCCTGCTCTCAGTTACTGGACCCGGAAAAGGATTAGATGATGGCCTAAGTGCCTGGGTCCCTGTTCCCACATAAGGGACCCATATCAAGCTTCTGAATTTGGCATGGCCTGACCTAGTCATAGCTGTTACATTCATTTTGGGCTTGTTAGTAATATATATATTTCTTTATGCCTCTTGCTTTCTGCCTGTCAAATAAATAAATCTTTAAAACGAGAAAATTATTATTAATGCAGTTGTATTAGTATCTACTATATTTATTATTATCTTCTAATTGTTACTCCTGCCTTTGTTCTAATTTTATCTTCCACTTGCTTAATAGCTTTCATGTTTTTAATTGGGCACTTCATATATATATATATATATATATACACATATATATGTATGTGTATATTCACATATATGTAAAATTGGACACTTTATTATATATGTTAGTGTTTAAGTTATATCTATTCTACCTTTTTAGTAGATTTTATAAAGGAAAAACATTTTTCATGTTTTAACATATTTTAACACATAGAAATTCACTGAAAATAGAAGCCACAACATAAGTATGTGTGATTATATACACCTCATGAATGTGTATGTATATATATAGACACATGCATGTTTTTAGACATGTACACATTCATATATGCTTAAATCTAAATGAAATGAATAACAATAATAATATAAAAGAAAAAGATTTAGGATTATTCTAGTTTCCTTCTCTCAACATCTGTGAAGTAATACAGTGATTTCTAAAGGGCTTCAGTTAGTTTTTTTTTTAAAGATTTATTTTTATTATTATTTTTTTTTATTGGAAAGGCGGATATACAGAGAGGAGAGACAGAGAGGAAGATCTTCCGTCCGATGATTCACTCCCCAAGTGAGCCCAACGGTCGATACTATGCTGATCTGAAGCCAGGAGCCTCTTCCAGGTCTCCCACGCGGGTGCAGGGTCCCAAAGCTTTGGGCCGTCCTCGACTGCCTTCCCAGGCCACAGGCAGGGAGCTGGAAGGGAAGCGGGGCTGCCAGGATAGATATGGCGCCCATATGGGATCCCAGGGCATGCAAGGCGAGGACCTTAACCACTGCGCCACTGCGCCAGGCCCTTCAGTTAGTTTTAAATGGAGTTTAGGAGACTGTAGGACTGGACCAAAAAAAAAAAAAAATCTCATACTGTCTGTTGTCAGAGGTTAAATTAAGCTCCTGGTCATGTTGGCCTCTCCCACATAGCAAATTATTTCATGAAATTCATAAAGGAAAAAAGTTTTGTTGCCAGACAGAAATCATGGTCATCTGTAACATAACCAGCTACCTGTAATCCCAGCACCTTTGCAAGGAGATGTCTTATTTTAAAGCAAACTACAGTCTGTCAACCATTATGGAAAGAAGAGTGTGATTCCAAGAGGTTTAGGGCCATTGGGATCCCTCTGACGGTGTGCCTGCCACTTCAAGGTCTTCTCAACCTGAAACAGTGTCTTTTTTTCACCTTAGATAAACTTGATCTCTTTGAAAATCATGTCTTAAAATGAATCTGCCTGGTGGTTTCTAATGATCAAGAGAATGGATTAGAATAACCGTTAGAATCATCAGGTTTGAAAGTACCTCAGTGATACCATATTTAGACATAAATATATAAAGAGAAATAATAAATAAATATTGAGGAGTTACATTTGGATGATTGAAAATAATAGTTACCTCCATGGAAGATGATGACAGGTGGAGACATCCTTAGCAAGCATCAGTAATTATGCCTATGTTCTATTTTTAGGTTCAGCAATGACTTTCTTTATATATATATATATTTTTTTTAAAGATTCATTTATTTTATTACAAAGTCAGATATACAGAGAGGAGGAGAGACAGAGAGGAAGATCTTCCGTCCGATGATTCACTCCCCAAGTAACCAGAACAGTTGGTGCTATGCCAATCCGAAGCCAGGATCCAGGAACTTCTTCCGGGCATCCCACACATGGGTGCAGGGTCCCAAAGCTTTGGGCCGTCCTTGACTGCTTTCCCAGGCTACAAGCAGGGAGCTGGATGGGAAATGGAGCTGCTGGGATTAGAACCGGCGCCCATATGGGATCCCAGGCATGTTCAAGGCGAGAACTTTGGCCGCTGGGTCCAGCAAGGACTTTCAAAGGGGACTTTAAAACTTTTAGAATTATTTCTTATTTAAAAAAACAGTTGAAAATGTGAGATGCTTCAAAAAGCTTATGGAAAATGGAATTAAGACATGTTTATTTAGATGTAAAAATTCTTAAATGCATATTTCTCTTCAGAATAAATGTGCTTCATTAACTTCCTGAAGATTTAATTTTGATAATTTGCAATGCAGAGCTCTAGAAAGAGGAAGGAATAAAGGGAAGGAGGAAGGAAGGGACTGGGGGTGGGAGAAAGAGAGTGAGACGTATTGCAAGTTCACGCATCAAATGGCCACAATAGTTGGAAACGTCTTGGCTCCTGCCTTCATCCTGGTCTATCCCCAAACCTTTCAGCCATTTGGGAAGTGAATTAGGAGATGTATTTCCCTCTTTAAATTATCACTCCGGCTGTCAAGTAAATAAATCATACAAAACCCCAAAATTGGCATTATGGGAAAGCCTAGCTACAGCCATAGGTCCATTAATGGTTTTGTACAGCAGTACAACAGTCAATTTCTCAAATAGCATTCATATACTGTGGTTATGTAAGCTGTTAATATTATAGGAATATGATATAATATGTGTATATATATGTACATATTTATATAATTCTCTGTGCTTTCTTTTCAACTATTCTCAAGTATACATTTTCAAAATAATACTTCTATAAGCAAAAACTATTATCTAAAACAAAATAGTAGTTAAAATCTTGGGCTCTGAGTATGAATGAACAAACAGGGAAAACTAGGAAAGCAGATTTGTTTACCTGTTCCCATTTCAGGACATGAGTGTGCTCACTCCACAAAGATACCGTCACTATTCAGATCTCCACCTGGGTGTCTCCATTCTTGCTGTCAGATTATATCACAGCACCCCAGGATGAAGGAAGTCATTTGATGACACCTTAGACAAACCAATGTGGTATAATTTTATTTTTATAAGGTGAATGAATTTTCCGTATTTCACAATTCATATTTAGAGACAAAGTAATGCTTGCCACCCTCCTGCCTCCTTGCTTGTTTAAGAAATAAATTCAAATTCATACAGTTTCATTTTCCTTAATAATCTCAGGCTTAACCCTCAATTACATAAAAAAATTGAACAAATAACATGTAGAACATTAACAACAACAACAAAAACAAGCTAAAAATGTTAACAATGAAATCTCAAAATGTCAATTTTGTTCAACTATAATATTTTATAATCTGTGTTTTCACCTATTTTTATGACCTGTAGTTCTTAAATGATACATTTGTATGATTGGATATACAACACTGTCAGTATTACCAAATACCGACATTGCAAGTTTCATGGACTTGACATAATCTACACACTTTTTGTATTGCAAATTCGTTCATGTCACATATAACCTCACTAAAGTACTGTTACATTCCCACATTTCAGTGTTGAATCCATGAAAGTCATACTAGAAAGGATTACAAGAATTTTAAGTGTGACTCTGTTTGTCCCTAGTCTTTGCTCACTTCAATTATGTTAGAATTTCTTTCTGCTTAATCATAAATGTAGAATAGAATTAGTCCTGTATTATTTAACTTATCTTAATCCTGTCAAAATGTTTTGGGGCAAAAGCCTACAGCACCCGGTATTCCCAGGCGGTCTCCCATCCAAGTACCAACCAGGCCCGACCCTGCTTAGCTTCCCAGATCAGACGAGATCAGGCGCATTCAGGGTGGTACACCGCCTCCAAAATGTTTTGGAAAATAGGATTATAAACACAATATCAAATTGTGTTTACACTTACATCTGTTATGTATCTGGGGATTGACTTGGTATATAAAATCTGTTCTTACAGCTGTTTAGATTTTATTTGTTCTGATGGATATCAGTTATTCTTTATAATTCATTCTTAATCATTCTTATAATCTGGTAATATATATGTATATATACCTGTTTTTCAGGTGTTTTTATTTTTTTTTTCTGGTTGTGTAATTCTGCTACTCGATTGTAAATATTATGCTAGCATGTCATCAAGACAATTCATGTATCATCAGATTTTTTCCCTAAATTACATTCTCCTAACCAATATGATTTATTTTTTAAGGTTTTTTATAAGAAAGTCAGATTTACAGAGAGAAGGAGAGCCAGAGAGGAAGATCTTCTGTCTGTTGGTTCACTCCCCAGGCGACCACAACAGTTGGAGCTGTGCCAATCCGAAGCCAGGAACCAAGATCTGCCTCTCGGTGTCCCATGCAGGGGCAGGGTCCCAAGGCTTTGGGCTATTCTGCTTTCTCAGGCCACAAGCAGGGAGCTAGATGGAAAACGTGGCTGCTGGAACACAAACCAGTGCCCATATGGCACTATCCTGGCATGTGCTAGGTGAAGACTTTTAGCCATTAGGCTATTGCATCAGGCCTACCAATTTGACATTTTGCAATGAAATGATAACCGGAGCTAGTCTGATGATGTAATGTGTTAAGGCGCTGCCTACAATTACAGCATCCATATGGGAACTGATCTATGCTATGGGTGTACCGCTTCTGATCTAGAATGGGGTTGGGAAAGCAGTGAAGGAGGGCTCAAGGTCTTGGGGCCCCTGAATCCATGTGGGAATCCCAGTAGAAGCTCCTGGTTCCTAGGTTCAATGCTTCCTGGCCGTGGGCATTGTGTCATTTGGAGAGTGAACCAGTAGATGAAAGATCAATCTCTCATTTCTCTCTTTATCTCTCTCTCTGCCCCTCTCTCCCTCCCTCCCTCCCTTTTTAACTCCTTGAAACAATTTTTGAAGAAGCAAGAAATCTTTTGCCTACACAATATATCCATATATATTGAATAAGTAGTGTATAAATTCAAGTCTTGCGGGTCATTTCTACAACATGAAGAGCTGTAGCTCTGAATATTTTCTGTACAGTCTGCATGAACAAGGCCAACTGCACCCAGATCTCCCCACTCTCCCCGTCCCTCTCCTCTCCTCTCCCCTTGTCCCACTCCTCTCCTGCCTTTCTACTTCTTTTCTCCTTCACACTCTCCTCACTCTCTCAAAGAAATAAATTAAAAGAAATAGAAACTGTAAAATCAAATGTCTCCGACACTATTAAATGTTAAATATCTGAAGAGAGATATTTACCCTGATTGGACTTTACATAATGTACATTTAAACAAAATAGCACACTGTGCTCTATAAAATATAATTTTCATGTCAAATTGTATTAGTTATTTAAAGATTTATTTTTCTTTTATCTGAGAGGCAAAGCTACAGAGAGAGGAGAAGAGAACTTCCAGTAGTTCACACCCCAGATGGCCACAATTCCAGAGTTGAGCCAATCCAAAGCCAGGAGTCAGAAGCTTCTTCCGAGTCTCCCATGTGGGTGTAGGGCAGCAAGTCCTTGAGTCATCATCCATTGCTTTCCCCGGCCTTAGGCAGGGAGCTGGATCGTAAATAAAGCACCCAGGATTTGAACCAGCACTCATGTGGTATGCTGGTGTCACTGGTGAAGGATGTACCTGCTAGCCACCATGCTTACCCCAATTTTTAGTCAATTTTTAAAAATAAGACATAAATCTGGATAAGAGTAACTGGTCTAAACTGAAAAATGGGAGTCTGAATTCTGAATACTCAGGCTTTAAAAAGTTGATTGATATTGAACTGTCTCTGTGCCATGTTTTAAAACAATAAGAAATGGGCGATAAGAGAAAATCATGTATTCCACTGAATCTAGAATGCATATTAGCATGTCTTTTAAAGATTTTTGTTTTTATTTAAAAGGTAGATTTTAAACAGAGAGAAGGGAAGACAGAGAGCTTTTCCATCCACAGGTTCACTCTCCAAATGACTGCAACAGCTGGAGCTGAGCCAGTCTGAAGCCAGGAGTAAGGAACTTCATCTGGGTCTCCCGCATGGTTGCAGGGAACCAAAAACTTAAGCCAATCACTTCTGCTTTCCCAGGTCATAAGTAGAAAGTTGAATCAAAAGTGAAGCAGCTGGGGCACTAACCAGCACCAATATAGGATCCTGGCATGTCAGCTGGAAGATTAGCCTGATGTGCCTGGTGTGCCTGTCCTGCACATCTTTCAAATAGTGATACATTTAAAATTGACATTATAAAACAATTAGCTGGCTAGCACTCATAGTGTGTTCACACATGTATATTGGTGAACTTAGTCAAAACCTTCCATTGACATCTGTGGTTATATCACCAAAATATAAACTTGCTGAGAGAATGGTCAACAAGTTGAAAAGAGTCTCACAGAGAATCTTGTAGAAATCTTGACAAAGTGCTGCATCACTAGCGCTTCTAATCAACACAGATGATAATATAAGAAAAACCACCGGGCCCGGCGCAGTGGCACAGTGGTTAAGGTCCTCGCCTTGCACGCCCTGGGATCCCATATGGGCGCTGGTTCTATCCCGGCAGCCCTGCTTCCCTTCCAGCTCCCTGCCTGTGGCCTGGGAAAGCAGTAGAGGACGGCCCAAAGCTTTGGGACCCTGCACCCTTGTGGGAGACCCAGAAGAGGCTCCTGGCTTCGGATCAGCATAGCATCAGCCGTTGCGCTCACTTGGGGAGTGAATCATCAGACGGAAGATGGAAGATCTTCCTCTCTGTCTCTCCTCTCTGTATATCCGCCTTTCCAATAAAAATAAATAAAAATAAATCTTTAAAAGAAAAACCACCAGTGCAATGAATGGAAAAGCCAGACAAGTTCTGAACAGAAGTGATTTTATGAAAGTCTTTGTTAACACATCTTCCATTTTACACTTCTATTTGATACATAGCTTTCCACAATTGCCAATGATTTTATTGTTTTCTTATGTAAAAAACGTATGGCAGTTTCTATTACTGGGAGAAGATGATCAATATTAGTAAATACTGTCATAGTTACTATGGACCACGTATTCTCTACACCCTTTGTTTATTGTCACATCAAGAGGCAGGCACTGTTTCCCCTCTGTGCTGTAGTTCTAAGTTAACAGTCTTCAAGTAAGGAGTACAAGGATTGACTGTCCATCTCAGGTGCTTTTATTCACATTTGTATTGTTATAAAATGTTTTCAGTTATAGTAGAAATACTTCGTTAATCTGATCTCAAAAATTGTACTCTCCTCCATGGTCACAAAGCCTTTTCCTAAGTTACGTTATAAATGCTGTATTGAAATATTTCTGTATTCAGGTGGATGATTCCACTGGAATTTATTTCATGTGTAATGTATGATCCAAGTCTTCTTGTCATGTCTTCCATTCACATTCAATTTCCTAGAATATATACAGAAAAATACGTCTTTCTCTCATTGTTCTTTTATGAATTATGTACTTCTATATGTATGTGGGTAGGGTTTTTTTTTTAATGATACTTAGAAGTTCTATGGACTTGTGTGGTACAATATGATGAATCAATACACATATGAGATATCTAATTATCAAGCCATGACAATTAGCGTATTCATCACCATAAGCACTTGTAATTTGTTATCAGAACATTCAAATCCTCTCTTTTAGCATCTGTCTGCTTTTGAGGCCTTTTCCTTTTGTCTTAATTTCTCTAGTTCTGTAAAGACGTTCGGTCTTACTAAAGATTTCATTTAACACAGGAGTTTTGCCCCTAGAGTCCCTCCTCTGTGCTGCTACATTCTTCTGCAATGAAGAAGCGTGAAAATCCTTGTCCCTACAACTGCTGTTCTCAGATGCTCAGATGCGCTTTGAATGAAAACAAGGGGGTGGAAGTTTGCAGCATTGCGTTTGAAGCCCACACCTCGAACATGTCTGTTAATGCTGGGCAATCCACCCAACACTGTCTCTCTCCATGCGGCCTCACGTGTTTGCCGCATCCACCGTGAATTTAGTTAGTTGTCGAGACTCCTTTTGTGCCTCTGCTTGCTGGAGCCTGTCGGATCTCCTGCTCCCCAAGAACAGGCAAAAGAGCCAGGGGAGACAGGAATCTACAAAGACAGCCTCAGCACCTTTTGCACAGGCGCAGATGCCCGGGTGAAGGAGGTCCCCCGCCCCCCACTCCTTCAGACCCCGCCCACTTGGGGCGGTGCAGCCACCACTGCAGCAGGGCTCAGAGCCTCTCTGGGTCTGCAGAGGCGAAGACTGCTGCTGCCTGCCCGGCCTCTGGGCTTGTTGGGGAGCACAGTTCTTTGGCATAAGAACGAGTGTTGCCCCACTGTGGTTCTGCTCGCTGACCAAGGACATGTTACTGCTTCAGGCGTATCTGGTAATATTTGTTCTTCATTTTTTTGTAGTGATCACATGTCATCAACAACCAGGTTTTTGTTTTTTGTGGTTTTTTTTTTTTTTTTGGTATTGTGTATTAACACCTTTTGTTGCTCATTGAAAAATTCACTCATGGTCATTTCTCAAGAACCATTTCAATTTCTTTCAACCTTCACCATTTATTAATGGAATGAAGACATCATTTATGTTAAATACAGACGTTACACATTGTCCATTTTATTATTTTCTAGAAATTTCCCCTGAAATATTCTTGGTGGACAAAGAGAGGAGAAAAGATAAAAGGCGCACTTTTCTGAGATTCCTGTGCCTCAAAGCCATGACTCTTTCCATGACGTGGCTTAGTTGTTCTCATTGTGAGGGCTCACAGGAGCATGTAGTAGAGGCCAGCCATTTTGCTACATCACATTGCTTGGTTTCCACCTGACTCCAAAGCTGTAACACTGGCTGGAGCCTGTGACTCCATCCATTTGCTTCTGTAGTTCCCGGCATGGCATTTCCTGGGGCAAATGGGTCAGAATGCACATAGATATTATTTTCTTGTTCTTTATTATTTTCATGTTTCAGTGAATTAATAAGTAGCTACCAGAGAATGTATGCATGTTCAAGGCAGCATAGTTTTTACCTGCTTGTAAATAAAATGGAATTGCAGTATTTTTGTAACAATCTGGAATAATATTTTTATGAAATGTTTAGGCTCAATTTGCCAGATTTTCTTTGTCATTGGTTCAGTCAATAATTTGTCCATGTGTCTGATTAGTAGACATGATTGTAGACTAGAGCTTTGATGATTCTCTGTTGTAGCTTGTGGATAGATACTTGAGTATCCTGGTTAGTGAAGAGAAGATCTTCAACCTGAGTTTGACAAGAATTCGCATATCTGAAAATGAGTGACATGAATGTTAAAAGAGATTACAAGAAATATCACACTTAAGCAAGAAAATAGGCAAGACTTAGGGACCGCAATGCAGATGTGCTAATGCCTGCATTCCTGTTGGGAAGCCCATGATCCCCTGCAGAGCAAGCATGCCCACAGGGTGTGTCCCTCAGGTGCAGTAGCACGCATCTGCTGTGCAAAATGTGGGATCCTCAGTGCATGACGTAGAAACTCTTTCTGTGGGAAGAATATTTATAATTACTGTTCAAGAATTATTAGTTGCCAGCAATGAACAGATTGAGACAATTGACATTGGATGGCTAATTTCTAATAAACGGGCAGATTTTTGTCAGAAAATGTTGTAGCCAGCAGCTGTGAACATCAACATTACACATAAAAAAATTTAAGGTCAAATCTTAAAAACAAAACATTCCATATTAGCATATGTCACAATTAATGAACCACACCCAGGTCCATTTTTTTTTAAGATCTAAAAAGTACCTGGGTGTCTTTCATTAATTGTGACATGTATTAATATGGAATGGTATTGGGAAGATAACTGGGAACTCTCCTCACAATTTTTGCTTTACAAATCTAAATTAGAATAATAAAGGAAAAATGCACTGTCATCTTCACTGTATAGTGTATCAGAATCTGATAGCATTAATTTTAATTTATCCATGTACAAACAGCAATGCAATAATCTGTGAAAGCTACAGACCGCCACATTTATGATACTGCAGATCGAAGGCCAATGACTCTCAAATTTAGAGGAAGATGGGCCTCCTCTCGAGAAATTTTTTGAGGGCCTCCCTTTCACTGTCTTCTCTGGCTGGCATCTGCAATCTGTTCTTGCCAACAGAACGCTGTTCTTGAATTATCTCCTCATGGAGTTTATTGTTAGTTACACTTAACAAGATGTAATGGTAAAGTCCAAGTCTTCATGGAGCAGCTCAACCTGCTTACACTTGTTATTTACAACACCCCTAATGGGTGTTCTTGCATCTTCGCACTTCTGGGAAGATAACTATGTCATGGAAAGGCCTCTGCATCACTCTACCAGTAAGGAGATGAAAGGGTTGCAGTGCACATATGTTTAAATGGTATCTGCTTTTGTTTTCTCTTCTGGATTGCTGATGGCACACAGCATCCCCTCTGTGAGAGGTGGCACTATTTCTCTGGCCCATTTTTGATATTGTTGTGGAGAATGGTGTGAGGAAGTGAACAAATGTGCATGCAGTAGCTATAACATTTTCCTGTGGGGTCTCCGGGGCCACTAGGTAGAGGGTAATGTCTCATCCCAAGTGTTTTTATCTGGCTTTCCTAATCTTAGTGGGTTGCTCCCTTTCACTTCTATGACCGGTGGTGGGCACCGAGCAGCAGTGTTTTTTCTACTCATTAGATCAAAGTCTACCAGCCAGTTATTCAGTACCTGACTTCATCATATGTTCTATGGCAAAACCAGAGATTCTAAATGAAACACATAGAGGTTTAAAATTCATTCATAACAGTAGCTCGTATCTATGCATGCTCAATATGTGATTGATGTTGTTATTTTCTGAGAGGAGAAATTTTCTTGTTGTTTGTTGTTGAGATTTATCTGTTTATTTTAAAGGGGCTCCAGAGAGGCAGGGACAGGGAGGAAGAGTCTTCCACCACCATTTCACTCCCCAGTTGTCTGTAATGGCTGGGGTTGTGCCAAGATGATGCCAGGCGCAAGGAGCTTCTTCCAAGTTTTCTATGTCAATGACAGGGGTCCTTTTTACAGGTCATTGGTAGGGAACTGGACAATCTACCCAACTGCCTGTTCCCACCACACATAATTTTTTTTTCCCACATCCTCCGTGAATTTTATTAATTGTCAATACACCTGTTTTAACTCTCCTTCCTTCCACCGGGAAGATTTCCTAACCAGCAATGGCGGGAATCTAGGATGTCAGGCTCAGTGCCTTTTGCCTAAGAGCAGATGCAGGGAGAAAGCAGTCCCCCACCCGCTGCTCCCTCAGACCACGCCCACTCTGCCGCAACTGCTGCAGCAACTGCTGCCGCAGTGCTCAGAGCCTCTCTCGGGGTCTGCACACACCACAACACTGGCTCTGGGGGTGGTTTTAATTTGATGAGTAGCAGGCAGGGAAAAAAGCCATTAACCTTTTGTCTGTGGCATCTATTAAAAATCTGTTATCTCGAAGGAAAAAAAAGAGAGAGAGAGCCACTGAGAGTAAATGTTGAGATTTTTTTTCCATTGCTAACCGCAGCCAGACACCGTTTGTTTCTGGATGGTGGAATCAGAAAGAAAATTTTAATGATCTCCTGGGCAAATAATTCCAGGGAATTTGGTTTGTGACTGGCTGTGTAGAAAAACCGCTGCCGTGGAGTGGTTCAAGCAGCCATAACCTGTGCAATGAGACGGTTCTGAGAGCTCACGACTTGAAGCAAAGTGTGTTAATGTCCATGTGGACCACCACCTTTGGACTGCAGAAAATGACATCAGGAATCTCATGACTACATTACACATCAAAAATCTGAAACAAAGCAAGGTTTAAAAATCACTTTTATTTTGAACCCTGCATTAGTTACCACAAATCAGGGAAATTATGATATTTGTCTGTTTGATGCTGGTTTATCTCACTAAGCATAACAGTTTCCAATTACCTTGATTGTATTGCAAAAGGCAGGATTACTTTCTTTTGCTATGAAGGAATAGTATACCATACCGGGTATACACCACACTTCCTTTTTCTAGTTATCTGTTGAGGGGCATTTAGGTTGATTCCGCATCTTAACTGTTGTGAATTCAGCTGCTATAAACATGGGTGTAAAAATGTCTGATTTTTTATGTAAATTCCTGGGTCTGGGATAGATAGGTCACAAATTAGATCAAGTCTCAGATCTTGTATTTATTTATTTTTTCTAACTGGGATGAAATGAAACATCATTGTGTTTTTTACTTGCATTTCCTGATGACCAGTGAATTTGAGTATACACACAAGTGTCTGGGGACATTTATATGTTATCCTTTGAGAAATGTCTGTTTACATCCTCTGAGTATTTCTTAACTGGGTTGTTTATTGTTTTTGAGTTTCTTGAGCTCCTTATGTATGTTAGTTATCAACCCTTCATGTGATGCATAGTGTGCAAGGATTAAATGGCTTTATTTCTGTAGGAAGAAATAGCGCTGCACTTCCTGTAAACAACATTAAAATGCTTCAGATTTGTCCAAATGTTAAAATGCTATGCTTCTAAGTGTATTAGATTAAATGCAGGATATCAGTTAAATTCAGATGGGTAATTCTTTTTGGTCAAAAATGTGTTATTGACAGTAATTATGTATATTTGCTTATGCACCTTCTCTTAAGAAATGTGTTTTCACATTATACATGCCCAAATTAATTTTTTTTAAGAATTCAAAGACTATTATTGTGCAAACTGCACATCTAAGTGAAAAAGTATGGAATTGAATTCTTCTACCATTTCTTAAGAATACAAAATTGATCAACACCCAGCTATAACAGCTAAAACTATAGAAATCCTTAAAATGAACATAGGAGGAAAACGTAATAATATTGGATATGACAGTGATTTCTTGGATATGACGCCCAAGCCATTGGAAGCAAAGATTAGACTAGATACAATGAGTACATCAAGATTAAAACATCTGTTCATTAGAAGGCATGATCAGTAGACTGAAAAAAGCAATCTCTGAAATTAGAGGAAATATTTGGGAATCACAAACCTAGTGAGTCATTAATTGGCAGAATGTATAAAGATTCCTGTAACTCAATAATAAGAGTGGGAAAAAAGTGGGAAAAAACCTTGAATAGACATTTTCCAAAGGAGATAAAAAATTACCAGCATGCACGTGTAAATATACACAGTATCACTAATTGTCAAGAAAATAAAGAGCAAAATCCAAGGAGATACCATTTAAATTCGTGTACAAATATCTCTTCAAGATTCTGCCTTCAACATTTTGGGATTATATGCTTATTAAATTTTTCTAAGTTTTTTTTTTAGAATCACCAAACTGTGACTGCACCATTTTCAGACTTAAAAAAATATATTCATATGGATTTTTAAAAATATATTATTATAAGGACAACAGATTTTATGTGTTCTATAGGTATGGATCCAAGAATGCTTTTTTCGCTCCCTACCCCCTTACCTACTTCTCTCCCTATCCTGTCTACATCAGGTTTTGAAAAATACATAATTTTAACTAACTTTATACTCACAGGCTTAATTACTAGTCCATAAAGTTTCCTCTTATAAAAATAAAGAAAATATGTTTTAAGAAGATGTATAAATTGACATCTTTAAACACTGTGGTAAGGGAGTTGTAAAATGACGTATCCACAGTTTGGTGATTCCATAAAAACTGAAAAATTACCAGATAACACACAAATGGTGAAAGCAGAATTTTGAGAGATATTTGTGCACTCAGATTCAATATTTCTGATACTCTTCACAATAGTCCATAAGCAGAAGCATCCCATTTGCAAATGGATTGATACAGAGGAAAATGCAGGGGTGAATATTTGGTGCAAGGGTTAATGCACCACTTGGCATTCCTGCTTGGCATATCAGAGCTTCAGGGTTGAAGGACCTGTTCTGCTCCTGGTTCTATCTTCTCTTTAGTGTGTACACTGGAATGCAGCAGATAACAGCTGAAGAAATTGAGTCTCTGCTGTCTGTGCAGAGGACCTGGCCTTTGGGGAGTGAATCAGTGAGTGGGAACTCTCCCTTTTTCTTTCCTCTTCATCTTCTGCTCCAGCTCCCTCCCTACTTCCCTTTCTTTGTTTCTCTCTCAATTCCTGCTCTCTTTCTCTCTCTAAAATAAAGAAGAATTGCAAAAATAAAGAATGTATGGTATACAAGTATAGAGAAAAAAAAGGATGATAAATGCTGTGTAACATTTAATATGTCATTACTAAGAAATGAAATATGTTAAATGTTAAAATATTACTGAAAACATTTATGAGTTTACATGTATAGATATCAAAATATACTCTTTTTCCATGGTATGATCCTTATTAGAATTCCTCACTTTTTTATATTACTATCAATGTTCAAGAAAAATAGTACATATATGTGCATGAACGTCTGCATATGAAGTGAATGTAGCAAAGTTTTAAACATTTTAAACTAAAAATCATGTAATTTAAAAATATATAAATATGGATATATGCATATGTGTACATAAATTTAAAAACTAGGTCCCATTCTATTCAAACTGGTAAAAACAAGCTGGCAATTAGTCAATAAATGGAGCATTCATACTCTTGCTCTATAAGATGAGGAAGGTAATTAAAATAGTGGTGGAAATAGGACAAAAATGATTGTATATGGTACCTGAAGTTTGCTTCTTGCTTTTATGTTATGTAAGTTAGTCATAGAATGATTTCTTAAAAGCCAATGTCCATATTATCTATAACAGTCAATCAAGGCTCAATCAAAATGTGAATATTGTATTAGAACTATTATGTAATTCCTTTGCAGAGAAAAAATTTTATTTGACTTTGTATGTCGATACTTCTGCAGCTTGGAATATTAACTCTGACATCATTGGTGAAAATATGACAATATTCAATTTATATGTAGGTGAATTAGTTGAATAATTTGCATCTCAGAAAACCCATCCTTAGGAATTCAGTTTTTTATTCAATTTGGATAACCACATACATGATATAAAACAGATTGCTTGTATTGAAAAACATCAAATAAATTTTGACTTAATTTTCTATAGCATTTATAAGTGACATATATTGATATCACATTTTCCTTGAGTAAATATATTGACTTCAAAATGGCCTTACTAGCTCTAATAACATGGCATTGTCATATTTTGTCCAAACTTTTCAAAATTTTACTTTATTTTTGACATTGTTCACATAGTTGCAAAGAATATGATCCCACGAGGACCACTGAATATGGTGGGGAGAGTCGAGGTTTGGGTGAATGTGGGTGGGACAAATGCTTCCGATTTTCCCTTTCTGCTCTTTGCTCCTGTATGGGGAGGAATGGAAGAGGGCTGCTTCCAGCTGCCAAGCTCCATCAGTACCTGGGGATGGAGATGTCCAATTGATATCATCTTAGAAGCCCCAATGTGGAAAAGAATAGTGCTTGAGTAGTTTTGATAGTTCAGAGATACTGTTGGTTTTGTTGCTCCAATGTTGAGAAAATCCTTCCAAGGTGCATTGGCTGACAGAGCCCACCCAAGTGAATCTACTCACCAAAATACACTCTGCCAAAGCTTAGCCAGGAAAGTTGTCCAACCTGTTGCTATGCTCTCCGTCTTTTTGCATAGCACTCAACATCCTTTGCAGGCCCAAATGAGCTGGCCATCATGTTCCCCTTATGCAACCACTACACAGGCATTGGCAATTGAGAAGGCCTAGTACAGATACATGAATTCCAACATGTATTCCAAGACCGGACCATAAATCCTGTGATTCTTCCTGTAGCAGGAGTTTTGAGTTCAGTGGTCCAGTTGTTGCTCAAACTTTTAATCAAATAGGTAGCAAGAACTTAATATTCTCTCATTTTGATAGAAATGAAATTAATTTGTTTTTGATTTTTGCGTATGTATTAGTTTTCTCTCCGTCCTTGTTAACTGCTTGCCCTGGGCTTTTTCAGTCCATATGAAGATTCAAGCTATTCTCCATCAGAATAGCTATTCTCAACCTATTCCTATATTTTTTTCTTCCTCACAAATTTCTGTCATCCCTTGTTTGAAGTATGCTTCCAGTGTTTCAGCCCTTGTGTGCTTGGGAACCTGCATGATAACATGGAGAGGTAGTAGGGACCTTAGTGAGGTGAAGTCTAGCAGGAGGAATTTAGGTCACTGGTGTCGTCATCCTCAGAATGTTATTAATGTAGTTCTGGTAAATCCCCAGCGTGTTCTCATGAGGAATGTTTTAAAAGAACAGTCCTTATGGCTTCCTGGCTCACCAAAAAATCTTTTCTTCCCATGCTCTCACCATTGAGATGCTGTTAGCCTTAAGCCTCCAGCAAAGGCCAAAGAGAGGCACCCAGCCATGGACTTACAGCTTCCAGAGTTATTAGATAAACAAGTTTCTTTTCTTTATAAACTACTCAACCCCAGGTCATTTGTTATCTCAGCATAACATGGGCTAAGATATCACTATAATGAATGCTTACATTCTTCTACTTCAGTTATTAAACATTGACTCTTTGAAGATGAAGACTATTAAATGGACCAGGATTAGCAATTTAAAAATATAATGTGGAAGAGAGAAACAAACTCTAAACTCAGCAGATTTTATTAATCCAGAAGAGATTATATAAGGAAAGCCTGAGTGGTCAGAGACCGGTTCTAAAATAAGCTGATTGAATTAATTCTTGGAAAACTGTATTTTCTAGTTCTACCATGACACAGTCCTGAAAACTGGGCAAACAGTAACGAGGACAATAGAAATTTACCTTCTCATAGTTCTGCAGGTTGCAAGTCTAAAATGAAAGCAACATAGATTTGGTTTCTACTGAGAACTCTCTTTACCTTGAAAGTAACCACCTTCCTACTCTGTCTTCCCAAGGTTTTTGCCTTTCTGCACATTCCTGTTATCTCTGTCCAAATTCTCTGTATTTACACAGACATCAGCCAGATTTTATTTGGTATACACTAACAACCTTATTTTAATTGGGTTTTTAAAGACTCTCTCTCCAAATACATATTCTGAAACACTTGGTGTTAGGGTTTTGAAGATAAGAACAAGTAACAGGGCCCAATGCTGTAGCCTAGTGACTAAAGTCCTTGCCTTGTATGAGCCAGGATCCCATTTGGGTGCTGTTTTTCATCCTGGCGGCCCCACTTCCCATGCAGCTCCCTGTTTGTGGCCTGGGAAAGTGGTCAAGAATGACCCAAAGCCTTGGGACCCTGCACCTCTGTGGGAAGAGGCTCTGGGCTCCTGGCGAAGGATGGCTCAACTCTAGCCATTGTGCCCGCTTGGGGAGTGAATCAACAGAGGGAAGATCATCCTCTCTGTTTTTCCTCCTTTCTGTATATCTGACTTTCCAATGAAAATAAAATCAATCTTTAAAAACAAGAACAAGTATTACTTATTTCATGGATGAGTGATTTCTCCATAACAAGCCTATATAAATAAAAAGAAAAAGCATATATATTCATTTAATGTAAGTTCTATGTGATCTGGGAACAATTAGAAGTGAGGAACCTAAGACTCAAAAGAACATGCGTATTATTATGGATAGTTATGCGTGAGCATGAAAGCCAAAGGTTGTGATTTAATGATAATAAACTCAGTGTCTGGGAATGTTAGCTAGTCCTCTTTAATTCTTCTTGGACTATTTGTTGATATTCTTCCTTGGTGGACAGCACTTGTCCCATGAATATCATCAGGAAGGAGGTAGAAGAAGGTTGCTTCTCTCGGCAGTTCTCTCAATTTCCTTTAAAACACTGAGTAAGTCAAGGTGCCATATTTTGGGTATTGTTTCCTATACCCCATTAGCTTCAACATTTTTTCCCATTATAAGTATGGATATACTTTTTGAACATGACAAATGAAAGAATCCCTGGAGGTAAAGCTATTCAGGACAATAATATAGTAGAATGATCTGTTCATGAAATCAGGAGTAGGAATTGGAGACAAGACACATTTCTTAAATTGAAAGTAGAACTCTTTCATTCTGATGCAGTCAGAGTAAAAGTTTATGGGAATGGGCTCCATATATATAATATAAGGAATATATGTATATATATTTACATTTGAAAGGATGCTAATTTGAAGAAGGAAAAAGCAAAATAAGGAGACTTATGCAACAATGTAATTTTAAAAATTGGATTTACTAGTTTCAACAACCATACGCTGTCATACAGCCACCTACTTATAATCAGAATTCTCAACAGTGGTTACAATATGGGAAATCCTAGCAATGGCAAAATCTTTCCAGAATTCTGATGCTACTGCTCTGTAAGAGAAGAGATTGTAGGTTAACACACACCCCACACCTCCACCAACTAATGTCACAGATGATCCCAATTACAGATAGGGCTCAGCCTGAGTTGTATCTGTCCCAGTCCTGACTGTTTGATATGACACTTCTATTGTCTGATCTAGGCATTTTTGCCTGGTCTTGCCATTTAATTGAAGTAATACCCCATGTAGCGAAATATTAATAACATCATGCAGTTGATGGAAAAAATCAGATACACCCTCAGTAGAGGGCTCTTGTACTAATTGGTCCTGTTGCTCAGCATTGTGGGATCCCATTGAGGAAGAAGCATACTCTGGGAAGTTGTTCCTTCATTATAGCAGTGGGGTCTTGCCTATTGATCTCTGGCAACCTGAACCAAAAACTATCCCCAGCATGTTAACACTAAAGGGAAAGGAATGGTTGGAAGCTCTGAGACAGACTTTACAGGCACGTCCTAATCTTGATGTTGCCTGGTCCACCAAGCTCAATGTTTTCCTACCTCTACCACAACTCTGTTTCCCTTTTGTGGAGTTTGATGTTTAGCATACACAGTGCTTGATATAGGTCCAAACCAACAGCCAGCGATCTTGCTGGCCCATCTTCATTGGTTTTATCATTCATTTACTCCATAATTCAATGACCCCACTGCCCTAAAGATATGTGGGAGGTCCACTGAATGCCATGAGAGCATACCTTCATGTTGTCTGGTGTGTGAAGGGCGCATCTTTGTCAGAATGAAGTCTCATATGTTATTCAAATTTCAGACAGAAGTTCCTTTCAAGTATCTGTGGTAGTCTCAACATTCATATAGATGAAAATAGCATTTGCCCTTTCCAGGCAGCAAACTGTCATTGTATGGCCATGTCCTAATAGGGAACCTTTAATAACGTTGTCACTTAGTTGACATACTCCTGACCAGATGGCTGGGCTCTTTTAGTAAACGAGACAGTGAAAATGTGGAAAGACAGTAGGCGCACCGTCTGTATACATCACTACTAAATTCAGTTTGACCCAGTGGCCAGGATATTGGTTTAATTTCAATGAAAAGATTTCCATCTACTGGCCATATAGCAGCCACACCTAGTAGACCCTGTCTTTTTTACAGAGCCATAAATAAAGCATGCCTTGTCATCAACAGGCATATACTTGAGTCTTAGGATACAGGTAAACACAGGAGAGGTACAGCATCTTATGGGTCTCATGGTCACTTCTGGTGAGCTAGCCTTATGTTCATGGAGCTTCCTGGTCACACAACATTCTGGCCTGGTGTGATGTAAAATATGACTTTCCATGTGGTAACTGAGCCTTGGTCAGCCTGCCCAATGTTGTTAGTGAGATTTAAGAACACGTATCATGTGCATTTCAGGTTGCACAGTCACGTAATGCACTCTGCCCGTAAAACACAGTTCCCACCAGTGCCCAATAGCAAGCAAAAGTTTATCACTGAAAAGATGCAACGAGGCTTGCAAGCTCAGGAAATTTATTTGTCCTTGAACTGAGAGGCTGGCATATCACAGTAGTACTTTTCTATTGCCACAAACTCCAATTAGCATGCATGGAAATTGCAGACAAATATAATTTCACTAAGCTAGCAGGCTGTAATGCTTTTAAAAGCAGTGCCTAAGCAATAGCTCATTAAACAGCTTCCAAAGCCTGCTGCTGCAAAGAATTAGACTGAATGATGATGACTTCATTAGTAACCTTGACTATAAGAGAACAAGAAGAAGAAAACACCAAGTAGAGCACATATTGCTTCCAAGACCCAAAGAAAGCTATCAGCTGTCAGATCTATTTTTTAATAGTGAATACTATCAGAGTTATATTTAAATTTTATCTCAGATACCATTATGACTTTTTGTCCAGGTGGTTTTGACAATCATAATCTGCTTTCCCTAGAGGCCTTTCAGATCAGCTAAATTTGGCTGTTATACTGTGACAGAATGAGTTGTAACATTTTTTTATTGTAACAGGTAAATCTTGAATTTAAAAGACAAGCAAACTAACTCATTTTCCTTTTTTTTTTTTCATTTGGTATGCAGAACTATCTAGAGTAACCTAGAGATGCTTGAGGCGTATATGTGTCAAGCTTCAATGGGAATGTTCCCTCCCCTGTTATAGCTGGGTGATGGGACATTTATCTTCCACCCAGAAACAGGCAATATGCTGTGCCACAAGTAGCTGGACTATCAGTGCCTACAAGGTGTAGGCCCCAGTCTCCCAAGGGTTAACACCACAGCTTAACTTCTTTCTCAAGGTGTAACAGAATGGGCAATCTTGGACTGATCCACTCAACCCCCAGCTTGTCTGGCAAGTTCCCTCCTCCCTGCTTCCCCCTTTTTTACATACCCTCAGGGGAGCTTAGGTGTTGCTTAAGTTTTGGGAAATGCCGGGAGGGGCCAAGCAGACTATAAAAGATGCAGCTTGACTTCAAATAAATCGGCATTCTCCTCACAAGAATGATCCACTGTGTGTTGTTTGTCTTGTCTGTCTCATAACCCTAGTCCCTCCGCTCGGCTCGGGGTACGCAGTGACGCTGGCGTTGCCAACAACAAGGCACTCAGGAATGATTACCATGTAAAGTTTCCCCAAAGGGTCCTACCTGCAAGCAAATGAGCATCAAAGGCAAATCAGTACCATGATTTATTTAGTGCATTTATCCCTAGAATTTTACAATATGATTGTGTCATCCAGTGTGATATCCTTCCTACGGGAATCCAGAATCATCCTCATCTGGGCTTCCAAGACCAAATTCCTCTTTCATCACCTCTTATCTTGACAGGTAGATATGGCCCTCAGCCTCCACAGGATAGTGCAAGACCTTGACCCTGTATCTAATGGCTCCATTCAGCCTGAGGCATGCAATGTTGCAATGTTTCTTTGTTAAACAAACACACTAGCCAGGCTTTCAGACTTTCTTGCCATTACTCAATATTTGTCCTTTAACTAATGTGAGTCAACTATGAATGTTGACATTATTCATGTCAATTCCCTCTCATGGTCCTCAGGAAACACCTGAGACCCTCACAACTGTCCATTCATCGATTGCTGGAGATCCATCTAAGTGCCATTCCCCAAGCCAGCAGGAGGCCAAACTCACTGACACAAAATTTCTAATGAAATAACATACTATATAGAATGAAGCCAGAAGAGATAAAAGAAATCATGGCTTCCTGGTGAGTATATTCCAGGAGGCTCAAAAACTTACCTGGGAGAATGTAGTCTAGTCTGTGCATACCCTACTTTCACCAAAAGACAGTCTTCAGGTTGTGAACATCAGAGCTGAAATAACTCCCTATGAAAAGTTTTAAAAGTCATCCTGCTTCCAGGGGAGAGAGAAACAAAGTCTAGGTTATCCTGGGCTGTTAGTCTCCAACCCAGTGTCTTAAATTCCCTTGGTGTGACAGGAACAAGTCCCACATTGTTCTAGAAATTCCTTTAGGTTACTGCATTCTTCAGTATTTCCCAAGGTATTCGATTCTCAGCACCTTCTATATTCTTGAGATCCACAGTAAGGAAATGTGGTGGCCTTGATCCATCCAAGACCTTTCAGACAAGTGTCTTAATGTCTTCACTCCCCCAAATTTTATTGCATTCCACACTCAGTCTTTTCAAGTGTTAATCATATCTGTCTTAATCACTGGATAATTATTAATCACATGCACCTCAAAAGCTTTGTCTTCCATATTGTGTTATAAATGTATAGAGACGTTTCTCTATACAGTCTTTAGCATTTGTCTTTTTCTTAGAGTCAGCCTTTTGAGATTCGGTCATGTTTTATGTATCAGCAATTGGTTCTTTTCAGTACTGAGTAATACACTGCAAAATGTACCACAATTTGTTCTTTTTTAACCTTTTTAGGATATCTATAAATATAGTACTATAAGTATATGGTTTCATTCATCTTGAGAAAGGACTTAAGAACAGTGTTGCTCCGATATTTGCAAAAAGACTAAAATGTTCTGCAATGCGATAGCAAAGTATGAGAATGCAAGTTGCCACATTCACACCAATATTTGTTATTGGTGATGAACATGCACACATGGTGTGTATACACAGACACACACAAACATTATATAAAACATGAAATGAATTTAAAATTTTGGTTATTCTACTGATTATATAGAGGTTTATTGCAGACTCTGATTCATTTTGCCATCAGATCTTTCTTGATTGTCTTTTTTTAAGCTTTTTTTTTTTTATTGGAAAGGCGGATATACAGAAAGGAGGAGAGACAGAAGATCTTCCATCCAATGGTTCACTCCCCAAGTGACTGCAACAGTTGGAGCTGAGCCAGTCTGAAGCCAGGAGCTCTTTTGGGTTTCCCACACGGGTGCAGTGTCCTAAGGCTTTGGGTCATCCTTGACTGCCTTTCCAGGACACAAGCAGGGAGCTGGATAGGAAGTAAGGCTGCCAGGATTAGAACTGGTGACCATATGGGATCCTGGCACGTTCAAGGCGAGGACTTTAAACACTGCACTATCACACCGGGCCCTTGATTCTTTTAATTGACATCCATTCATGTCTGTCTCATAATAACAATATCAAGCACATTTACATGTCCTTACTGTATGTCTTTGGCTAATGTTCACTCCACTTCAAAAGTTGCAAATATTGATTTAAAATATTAATCATATATTTATGTATACAACACCTATATCAGTTATGTATTGCAAATATTTTCTGTGTCTCTTCATGATCTGTTGTCACGCTCTTAAGTGTTTATTTTGACTAAGTACAGTTACCCATTTTAAATTATGTGGTTTATATTTATTTTCTATCAAAGAAATCTTTACACAAGGTTGCAAAGTTTAGCACCTGTTTTCTTTAGACATTTTTATAGATCAGGATTTTACATTCATTTTTGTGATAAATTTTGAATTCCTGTATGGTGCAAAACAAGGAGTGGACAGGTTTTTGGTTGGTTGGTTTTGTTTTTGTTTGTTTGTTTGTTTTTGTTTTGTTTTGTTTTGTTTGGAATATATGGTGTTCGTTGTCTAGCAGTGAAGAACTTAGTGCACGGAGCCAATAATGGTACATATGGACTAGTGACTGGTCTCAATAGCTAAAGATTATTGACAACAAAAGATGTTAAATACTGAAGGTCACGTAGGTGTAAGGTAGGAAGGTCTGAGATGGGATGTGGTTTATGTACTAGAATGCAAGGGGATCAATTGGCTAGGGAATTCCAGCACCCATGCTTTTCGGTTCCAACTAATTCAGAACCTTTGCTCTGAGTTCCCGAAGCTTTCTCAGAAAATCAGAACTTGTTACAGTTTCACACCAGTGAGGTTCCCCATTGTCTTCCTAATCAATTGTCTTCCTACAATAAGGATGCTCAATTGTTCCAGTACTGGTTAATGTAAATACTATTCTTTTTCCATAATAAAAATTTTATTGACCAAGTCTCTCTGGATGGTATTTGTTTAATTATTTAAATATTTACCCCTGTATCAGTATAATTCAGGGTTAAAACTGTTTGTTTTAAAATAAGTCTGGAAAATAATGAGTCCTCCAACATTGCTCCTCTTTTTTTTTTTTAATAAATTGGTGTTAGTATTCCAAATCCTTTGTATTTTAATATAGCCTTTAGAATACAATTGTTAGTTTCTATGTAAGTTCATAAAGGTATATTGGTTACATATTACAATAAAATAGACATAAATCTATAAGAATCGGGTGTCATAGATGAATTCATGGAGAACATGAGAGGTTATGTGGAACTGAATTTTTATTACTGTAGCCAGTCAGCCACCATCTAACAGGATGACATGCCAAAACAAGAAAAGTGAAAATTGTTATAATTTTACACAAACTTAGTGCAAGTGGTGGAAAGACAGATATGCAGAGAGAAGGAGATGCAGTCAGAAAGATCTTCTACCCTCTGCCTCCCACCCCAAGTTGCTGTATCAGCTAGATCTGAGCTGATCTGAAGCCAGGAGCCCTGGAGCTTCTTCTGGATTTCCCACACTGGTGCACGGTCCCAAACCTTGGACAATCCTCCCACTGCTTTCTCAGGCCACAAAAAGGGCACTGGAAAGGAAGTGGAGCAGCTGGGACAGGAATTAACGTTCATATGGGACCCAGATGCAAGGGGAGGATTTAGTCACTAGGCTATCATGCCAGTCCCACAATCCCCCCTTACAAGTTAGATGTTATGAGTTGACCAAATCTATCCCAGAAGTCAGAAGTAGAATCTTGGAAGCTCAAGAATTCATTTATCATCTAGGACTGCTGGGACGGCAGCCAAACAGCAAGATGCTAATAGACTACCACCCTGAGCCTCCAACATAAAGGGTTCTTAAACATTCAAAGCACATTCTGGGTATTAAGATAAGCAGATGGAGTAAAAATTAAACACTGTTACTCAGATAAAGAGCACATATGGTGCGGATGGGAGGCATAAGCAGTGCTATCAGGATCAAGGTGACAGCCAGAAACAATCTTTTACCAAGAGTAAACATACGTCATGGGCCTTATATCTGGGATTTGTCCTTCTCCAAGCTCTTGCTCAAGGGCATAGGAGCTTTGGTTGCCAGGAGATGAAGGTGCAGTCACAGTTCTTCATAGTCCAGTAATGCCCTGTAATGAGACAGGGGTCCAGAGAGGCGGTCCATTACATGCACATTGCTTTAGTGTATTTCCTGCCTTCCTCTCTCCAGGATCCTAGTCTACACCTTAGAAATGACTGGCTATTGAATCTCAGGTGGTTTTCAAGTTAATTATCCTTTTCACCTATAATGCTAGAATTGAGTTTTTTTTCTCTTAGATATTTCTGGGAGCAGGTTTCATCTGTAGTTGCCAGTATCCCATGTGGCAGTGGGACTGCCCCCATTTCTTGGCAAAGCTGCAGAAGAGGATGCAAAAGATTGGGCCCTTGCTACTCATGTCAGAGATGAAGCTTTTGGCTCCTGGCTTCTGCCTGGCCCAGCTGCTCTGGCCATTTGAGGAATGACCCAGAACATAGAAGATCTTTCCCTGTTCCTGTCTTTCTGTAGCTTTGCCTTTCAAATAAGTACATACATCTTTAAAAAGAAAAATATTCTCCAAACCCCAAAATTAAGGGTTCAGCATTTTTTAATTAAAGATTTAATTTGGTGTATCATTTGGTCTTTCTGTCATTGTTACATGAAAGCAGTGTAGACCATATGCAAATGAATAATAGCTTCAGTTAAGGTTTACTTATAAATTCAAGACTTGACCCTACAGCTAAACTCCTTGTTCACGATAAGCCTCCCTGAAGTTTATGCTAACCCAAAGATCATGTAAATATTTTATCTTGCTATATATTTTTTTATTTTTATCTCCATTTCATGCACTATAACAAAAATTTTAAAGTTGTATTAGAGAATATAAGGAAAGAAATGTTTTATACATTATATATAAAGTTAAATTCAGGTAGTAGCTATTTAGGGGTTGTTTTTCATTGGTATTTTTCTGAAATAGAAAGAATGCACATGTGCAATATGTTATGCAGGTTTGATTTTTGCTCAGGTGAGGAAATAGACGCATTTCCTATTTGCAAGCACCAGTTAGTGTAGGAGAACAATATCCTTCTCTGCAGAGAACCTGGTTTGCAGAGCCCCGATCCCTGCTTGCCGTGGATGGACACTGGCAGGTGCTTCTCTGTGTATGGCCTGAGTTCCAAAGCCTGCCAAACACATGGTATTTTTAAGCTAAACTGTGTTGGGACACAGCAATAATCATTCATCCGTGCTTTCTCTGCCGCTCCCTTCATGTCATAAAGGCAAAGCTCGGTGGTTCTAAGAGACAATATGGCCCAGAATGCCCAAAGTACAGGCATCCTGGCTTCACACCCTACCCCCTGGTGATTCAATCTTTGGTGTGTTGATTAAGAGGAGATCCTCTCCTGGCAGTGTGAAAAGGGGGTGAGCTTGTCACTCAGTAGACAATTCCAGGGAGCCCCTTTCCTAGTTTTCTGACTTTCTCTAACTTCACAGTGTTTTCACTTTTAATTAAACTCCTCTTTCCAACTCCTTTGATCATAATTGGACTTCTCTCTGGAGTGCTCAGAGGAGAGAAGGAGAGAAGAGGAAAAAAGAGGAAAAAAGTGAAAAAAAAAAAGAAAAAAAAAACAGCAATGAGATTGGCCTACCTCTCTTGAACCTGCAACTCCTCCCAGCGGTGAAAAAACTTTCTTACCATAAATTTTGCTAGGTGAGCTCTGGTAGCTGCCACTGTCACCATGACAACAGGATAGTCTGATATGAGAATAGGAAGGTTCGAAGAAAACCTAGTTGGATGTGAAGGAAGAAAATTCTGTACTGAGTTTCATTTTTAATCATCCAACTAAACTTTGAAGACTTCTCATGGAGCCTTCTTCTAAGTTAAGGCCAAGATATACATGACAGGTGAAAAAGGGATAAGTAGGGAACAGGTGATAAATAGGGCACTTTGCTATGGGTCTCAGGTTACATTTTAAAATTTTATTTGGAACATGAGTCCCAAGTATAGTAGTGAAATAGCACTCAGACACATGAAGGCAATTTCCATTTGCATAAAGAACTAATAGTTCAAAAACTAACAGTGGGCCCGGCGCAGTAGCCTAACAGCTAAAATCCTCTTCTTGCATGTGCCAGGATCCCATATGCATGCCAGTTCTAATCCTGGCAGCCCCACTTCTCATCCAGCTCCCTACTTGTGGCCTGGGGAAGCAGTCGAGGACAACCCAAAGCTTTGGGACCATGCACCCATGTGAGAGACATGGAAGACACTTCTGGCTCCTGGCTTCAGATTGACTCAGCCCCAGCCATTGGAGCTGCTTGGGGAGTGAACCATTGGGTGAAAGATCTTTGGTTGTCTTCTTCCTCCTCTCTCTCTGGCTCTCTTCCTCTTTATATATCTGCCTTTCCAACAAAAATATATAAATCTTAATAACAGTAAGGTGTATCTAGTAGGATGAAACAAAAGGTTAAAAATAAGTTAAATTGGAAAAAAATGTTCCAGTGTAAACCTGAGCATTAAATACTCGAGGTACTATTTGCACAATTAACAATGACATCGAGCACATCGACGTTTTGAAATCTTTTGGTATAGCCATGAAGTTTATAATCACCAGCTTTATTTGCAGCGTCAGCCTTAGGAATGTTTTATATGCAGTGCTCAAGCTTCTGGCTGCGAATGTGCAGACACACAGCCAGCCTTCAGGGAACAGATGCTCTGCAAGCAAATGAGGACTAATGTCACAACTTAGACAGCCTTCCCCTGTGATGTGGCCCTGCGTTTGCTGTTTAAAACCTTCTCTTTATCCTCCCGGGGATTCTCTGAGTTAGACCAAAGAGGCCCTTCCACACTCAAGCTCTCTTCATAAGCTTTCATATTGTCTCCAGTATTTGACTTCTCTTCATAGACTTCTATATTGTCTTGAAATATTCTTATTTTTTAAAAATGTAAAAGGGGTTAGGGAGTCAGGGCAGTGGCATAACACATTAAAACTCGACTGGCATAGCTGGCATCCCTCTAGGGTACTGGCTACTCTACTTCCCATCCAGTTCCCTGCCAGTGTCCTGGGGACAGCACAGGATTGCTTGGGCCCCTATACCTATTTGGGAGACTTGGAGGGAGCTGCTGGGTCCTGACTTTAGAATAGCCCAGTTCTATCCATTGTTGCCATTTGCTGGGTGTGAAACTGAGGATGGAAGAAATTCTCTTGCTCTTTTTCTCTTTGTAACTTTGCCTTTCAAATAAAAATACATATTTTTAAAGAAAGGGTATTCTTATCATTGATTTCAAACTTTTGATTTTCCGTTCTGCTAAAATCAGATGTTTATTTGCTTTTCCCAATCTCATGCTCACTTTTGTTTTTGCCATAAACTCTAAAAAAAATTTAATCCACTAAATTCAGATTCTTAGCTTAAATTTTTTTCTCAGGTGTATAACATAATTTCAGTAAAGGATAAGAAAAAATATTGTCTTAATTATGTTGTTGTCTTATAATATTTTACCAAATATGTATGTTGCATGGGTTTAATGCTTTTCAAAATTTTTACAAATGAATACTGCTACAACAGCATTAAATGTGTAATCCCTTTGATTTTCATAGTTGTTTGAAATTCCAGTTTCTGGACTGTCCAAAGGCAATGAGAGAAATTGGAATCCAAAGGCTTTGTGGTCTCCTGCGTGAAGAGGTGAAGAACATTCCTGAAATGAACAGCAGCCAGCTGGCCTCTGCCCAGCTGTCAGTTTGCATTACCATACATCTCAGTGAGTGGGCAGGAAAGTACCTTGTTCACCAGGAAAGTTCCTAGGCCTAAAAGTTGCCATGCAGCTGACAAGGAGAACAAGGCCCCAGGTTTCAATTCTGGATGCACCTGCCTAGTATGCTAAAGACAAGGGAAGGGAATGTGTCCTCTCTCTGCCCCAGTAAACTCACTTTAACTTCCATATCATGCTTTGGTTACTACGATGCCAACTGCACTTTGTATGGTAGCAGCCATCGTTTGTATCAGGTTATGGTTTATCATCTTAGATGAGTGTATGTGTAAACTATATTCATTTTTATAAATATTGATTGTACTATACAGTTATAGGGATATTAGTTAAGATTTAAATTAATAAAGAATATAACATAAGCCCATTATTCATTATGTGCATTTTGAAGTTTAGCACTCATAGTAACAAGATGCATTATCTTGTAAGTGCACCATAAGGAATTGGGGGCGGGGGTGGATGCCTAACCAGGAAGGGGTATAGGCAAAGGAAATTTCCCTTTATATCTCAGAACATGTGTAAAAAAAAAAAACAAATAAACAAAAAGGGAAAAGTTAACGAGAAAATATATGCAGTTTAACCCACAAATTGAGAAAAATCACAAGGCTGTGATTACCCACAAGCATAAAATTATGAAACAGTTATGTGTCTCTGTGTGTGTGTGTGTGTTTTCCTATGGAGAGGGGAAGACTAGAGAACATAAGGGGATCAATAAATGATTTTAAGAAAAACTCAGTGGAGTTCAAGGATATCTAATGGCCTGGCACAACATCTTTTATGCTAGCAGAACACACAATGATTTGCTCTGGGACTTAAACGGAGGACAAATGTTTGTGAGAAAAATCCATCCAGACATTTTGACAGACTACAGTCTCTTCAGGAGATGTGAATTCTGTTAATAGACATTTGAAGAAGAGAACAAAGTTGCTGTTTTCTTCCTTGGGGTTCCAGACTTTGAGCTGATGAAAAGATAAAAGAGGAAAGTGTCTTTCAGTATTTACGATTTCCTGTGTCCCTTTAATGAAAATAATCAGCTACCAAAGTGTTAATTTGGGCGTGACAGTTCCTGGGCTACTTCCACGGATGTGATGCTGAGGTCTAACAGCAAGCCTGTTCTTTCTCCATACTGATGATATTTCTTCCTACTTTGCTAGAGTATGCACTCACATGATATTCTGAAGGCCTGCTCATTTGTTGTAGGATGGTTTTTAGATTTGTTTACATTTTATTCTCTTAAAAGTATCCTTAGTATTTTGTATATGTTGGCCATTGCTCCTTTCCATTTAATCATATTATCTGGTATTTTAATCTGTTTTCTTATTTTGGCACAGAGATTTGTTGGAATGTCCATGTCTAGACATAACTAAACAATAATGCCCTGTGGGTGAAGGAGATTGATAAGATCAAAAGCTGTTCCTTTAAAATCTTGCTAGGCACCTCCACATTGCTTTTGAAATATTCTTACTCCACAAGATGGCATGATTATCTCTGAATTACTTTTCTAGGTAGACCTGGAAAAAATTTTAAGCATGTATTTATTTTTACCTACATGAAAGGCAGAGAGAGAGAGAGGGAGAGTGCGGGACAAAGAGGGAGAGCAAAAGAGAGAGCTTCCATCTACTGGTTTATTTCCTAAATGCCTCCAACATCCTAGGCTAGGTCAGGCTAAAGCTGTAGACTGGGAGCCCCAGCTGGGTCTCTCATGTGATTCCTGGAAACCAGGAGTCCCATCCAGATCTCAGGGCCCAGACTGGAACCAGCCTCCAGCAGCCCAGAAGCTGGATCAGAAGCAGGGAAGCTGTCACTCAAACTAGCACTCCAATGTGATCCAGGTGTCCTGACTGAGAGGTTAACCTGCTGTGCAACAGCATCTGCTCCAGAAACACTTCCATATTTGCATAAATGACTAATTTCACTTATTAATGTTTGAATGATTTAATTGTTTTTTTTCTTTTACTACTTATGTTACTACTTTCTTCTTTCCATACCTGAGCTTTCTCACATAGCAGCAACATCTAAAACAAAAGAGGGACAGAGATGGCATTGTAGCACAGCAGGTTAAATCCTAACACTCATGAGGAAGACCATGATGGAATTCCAGACTCCTGTCTGTCCTTTCCTGACCATTGAAGTCATTTGAAGAGTTGAAAAGTGAACTAATGGATGGATGATTCTCTCTCTCTCTCTATCTCTCTTCAAATAAGTAAACCCAGAAAAATGAAATCAACACACGTTCATGCATAAATAAGACTAAAGTAGTATAAGCAATTCAAAAGACTGCTGATGATAGGAAGTACTGTGGAAGAAGAGATTTGAGGATTTTCATTGTGTGAGTATATTGCTATAGTGTTAATGTGAGATATGACCATGTTTCAAGTATAAGCAGATGTATGGTAAGTTCTACTTTGAGCAGACTGAGACTCTTCTTCAAAGATCAAGAATATTTGCACCAGGTAAGTGTCTGGCTTAGACACCTGCATCCTGTATTGAAGTACCAGGGTTTAGCATCTGGCTCCAAGTCCTGATTTCAGCTTCCTGCTGATGTGAATCTGGAGAAGCAGTGTTGATGATGCAAGTATTCTGGTTCCTACATTCACCCTGGAGACCTGAACTGACTTCCTGGTTTTGACCTTGAGGAGGGAATCAAGGGATATTGTGTCTCTCTTTCTCTCGCTCTCTAAATATATTGAATCAAAAGCTTTCTCTTACTGAATCTTCAGCATCTAAGCTTTCTTCTTGTTCTGTAACTCTAGAATATGAGATAAAGATTCTCTGCTAGTCAAATTTAGTGAGGTTATCCAACCTTCTCTAAGACACATCTGTATACTACCTCAAAGATGTGGTATTAAAAATAATCCTACAAAAATCAATTTAGCAATACTTTCCTCCATCCTTGATGGATGGTTAACTCATTCAGCTACCTTAAGTGGTATCTGATCACTCTGGGCTGTCTTCAGCAATAATCCCATGAGGATATTTAGCCTGAATCCTCTTTCTTCCTGATGTCACCTCTTACCATTTTTCCATCCACTAACCCTTACCTGTTACTGGGTTATAATTTCACATTTGTGTCACACTGCATTCCTAACTGAACCCAGTCTCTCTGCTCCACTATAAAACCCCATTGCAATGATCCCTATACTGATCACAAATAAAGTTTTCCTTACTATTCTTAAACAAGTATCATTGAGTATTCATTTTCCCTTAACAGATGATTTGAAGAAGGAACTTGAGAGTTCCAAAAATCTGCACATGGTTGTCAGTCTTGTATGGCACATTTTCAGGTAAGGACTATTCAAATTTCCTTTTCCTTCCTGAAGACAGAGTTGTGCATTCAGTGCAGGGCTTCGTCATTGTCTTCAGGAGAGAACCTACTAAGGTCCACTCAAAGCCATGACATGCTTTGTGAGAACGAGTATCAAAGGGATTGGACATCTAAAGTGACCTAGGATGTCAACAATCATTGAAGGTCATTGATGTTTGTGTGTTTCAAAAATTTAAATTGTACAGTTATGTTTCAAATGGTAAGTATTCACAAACCAAAGTTAGGTGTGGTACATTACTTAGCACTCTACCCCCAAACTGCAGGAGAATTAAAAAGTGACACAGAGACTATGAGCAATTAGGGAGCATTTGTTTACAGCATGAAGCCAGATCTCACTGTGATATTAGAAGCCACAAGAGCTTCTTTTCCAAGCTTATGTTGAAATGGTCTTTGATAGACTACTTCATCCACTTCATTTAGGTCTGTTTTCTGTTTCTGTCACAATAATCCTCTATCTGGGTAAAAATTGTAGAGGTTTATTCCAATCACAGTTTGGAGAATTGAACAGCATGTTGTCAGCATGCACTAAACTTTGTTCAGAGCACTATTTGTTGCAGGTGGCATGGCAACAAGAGTGCATATAAGACGGAGGCAGCAACCATAGGCAATACAGGAATTCATAGACATGGGAGGGGCCAGGAACCAATCTTTTTATTTGATTGGTTGGTTGGTTGGTTTGTAATTTAGTAACAGCTCAATCATGTGAGAATCAATTCACAGCAAGAGACCATCATTATTATTTTGAGAGGATAATGCTCCCCAAAACCTGATTCCCTCCCACTAGGAACACCTCTTAAAGACTCTGCTACTTCTTAAAATCATAACATTGAGTACCACATCTTGGGGAACAAGCTGCAACAAAATCATAACCCTAAACATCAGAAAGATATTCATAGCTATATACAGGCAGTTTGGGAAACAATATAACTAGTTTTAATAGGCAATTCTCTTAAGAAAAAAAAGGAAAAAAAAAGACTTACTTATTTAAAAGATGAAGTTAGAGAGAGAAAAAAAAATATCTTGTACCTACTGGTTCAATCCCAATTGGCCAGAGTATCCAGGGCTGTGCCAGACTTAAGTCAGGAGCTAGAAGATTCTTTCAAGTTTCCCACATGGGTGTAGGTGTCTACAAAGTTTGGCCATGTTGCACTCCTTTTTCTAGGTCATTATCAAAGAGCTTGATCAGAAGTGGAGAAGCCTGGACTTTATCACCCATGTGAGATGTTTCCATTGAAGACTGCAGCCTTATCTGCTATACAACACTGCTGCCCCAGTCAATCCTGTTTTGATCACAATTTATCATAATTTCTTGCAACAGTTAGGAACAGACATGAAATCAAATGAATATGTCGTAGAATCATTTTAATGCAGATGGAATTGAGTACATCACCCAAAAATTGTCTATACAATTTTTATGCTTTAACATAGGCTACTGCTATTTAAAGTGTTACTATAATCATTAGAATTTCTCTCCTCTGATAGGCTGAAAAAACAATTGCAGGATTGTAACATCTCCTACTGCACATAGTTTAATGACATTATGAAAAGTAGTATTATTATCGGAACTGAAAATGTATTTCCACTTTATCTGAATCTAATCAATTTGTTCATTTAAACTCTTTCCAGGAGATTAAAACTGTTTTCCACCACAGAAGACTTTTAGGAACCATCATTCAGTTTACCTGTTCTTTCATTTGCTAAAGCTCTTCAGTGAGTGTTCTTTCCATTGTGTTGTGTAGCTATGCAAAGGCACAGTCACTAAAATAATATCAAGTGTCTAAAATTTTAGGCTGGAGCTCCTCTGATTTTCCAACTTTTAGTTTTCCTCATAACAATTTTATGGCTCATCTATTTTCTATCAAAATTTGTTTTTTTTAAGATTTATTTTATTTTTATTGGAAAGGTGGATATACAGAGAGGAGAGACAGAGAGGAAGATCTTCCGCCCGATGATTCACTCCCCAAGTGAGTGCAACGGCCGAGGCTATACCGATCCGAAGCCAGGAGCCTCTTCTTATGCTAGGCCGATCTGAAGGGTCCCAAAGCTTTGGGCCGTCCTCGACTGCCTTCCCGGGCCACAGGCAGGGAGTTGGATGGGTAGCGGGGCTGCCAGGATTAGAACCGGCACCCATATGGGATCCCAGGCATGCAAGGTGAGGACCTTAACCACTGTGCCATTGCGCCGGGCTCAAAATTTGTTTAATACTAGAAAACCAGAAGCACAACCTACACACTAACAATAAACTATCTGAAACAAGAAATTAAGGGAACAGTCCCATTTACAGAGCATAAAAAAGCAGTTAGCTGATATCTGCCAATTTTGTTAGGGATTTACATTTTTTTCCTTTGAAAATGTCCATTTTATTTTTAATATTGCTTACAAAGCTGAGCAGTATACCCACGTGGGCCACTGATTAATGTTAAGAGGGTTGAGGTATGGAGGAAAGAAGATGGGACAAATGTTTCAATTTTTTTTTCTTTCTTCCTGCATCTGGGGAAGCAGGGTGATTCCCTATTGCCTAACCACAGAAACACCCATGGATGGGGGATGATCAGTTAATGTCATCATAGAAACAGTGATGTGGGGAAGAATGTTCTGAGGGTGTCAATTGAGTGGTTTTGATAGTTCTAAGATGTTGGGTTCTTTGCTCCAGGATTGAGAAAATTTTTGTTTGACGAAGTCCATCTTAGTGTAGCCACAGACCTATACGCTTGTTGCAAAGCTTGGCCAGGAGAGATGTCCAACATGTTCCACCCTGTCCTCTGATTTGGTACTCAAGGGTGCATTTGGATATGCTGTCCACTGAATGGGTATCAGCAACTGAGGAAGCCCAGTCCTGACACATGCACTCCAAAGTCAGACCACGTATCCTGTGATTTTCCCTGTAGCCAGAGTTTGAGTCCAGCAGTCCAATCCCCCAAAAATCCTCTCCTGGAGTGACTGCAGACCTCACTCACGTGTGCCAGCTAGTGCAGTGTTTGGATCAGTCTGTCATCTGCATCAGCCTACATGCATTCCAGTAGGTGCAGCTGTCTGTTCACCTTCTGCTGTATTTCTTATGTAAACTAAACCAGTGGGTGCTACAGCTTAGTCCAACATATCCCAACAGAAACCAAGTTCTGCACACCAGCATGAACTGCAGCCTAGGGGAGGAGATGACTCCCAATAACCCCAATATTCTGCCCTCAATCCTGGTTCCTATACCTGCTGGTGTATGCTGCAGTCTAGTCCAGCCTATCCTGTGTCCCAACCATCTCTCAAACAAACCTATGGGTGCTGTGGCTTAGCTCAGTTTGATCCACGCCCAAACTCAGCACACATGTATGCCAGTGAATGCTGTAACCTTGTCTAGTCTGGACTGCCTCCAGCCCTGGCTCTTATTTTCACAGGCAAAAGCTGCACTGCAGCAGAGAAGTTCCCACAGTTACCCTACTAGGTCCATTATCAGACCTGAATCGTGTGCTTGCCAGGGATACTGCAGTTTATCCTGACATGACTTGCACACAGTCCTGGCACTTGCCAGAAGATAATGTGGCAAATTCTGGCTTGCACACATTTATTCTGGTACTTGCATATACCAGCAGATATGGTAGGCTAGCCTAACCTAGCTCACCATCACACCCATTTCTTGGGTGCACCTGCAGTTGCTATAACCTCGGCCAGCTCAGCTTTTTCCCAATCTCAGTTCCTGTGGGTGTTGGTGAATGTTGTGATCATGTCCAGCTGGGTCCTTCACCACCCACAGATCTCATGCAAATGAGTGAGTACTGAAAACCTGCAGGGTTAAGCCCACATATTCCCTACAAAATCTGCTCCCAACCTGGTTCTCTCATTTGCTGGTTAGTGTCACAGACCGACCTTGGGTGACTCATCCCTTGCCCCGATAAACATTGCTGGGTACTGTGGCCTAATGCTGCCATTTGGCTCCCAGCCCTGGCTGTTGGGTGTGACATTGGGCAATGGCACCAAGCCAAGTCCAGCACTCCCATATTGGTGAGTACACTGGTCTGATCCAGATGGCCTCTGGTTTCCCTTCTCTAAACCACCCTGACTCAGATCACTTGTTTACATGAGTGCAGTGATCTGGCTTGTGGATGCCACCCAGAAGTCATTCCACACTTACAAAGTATTCCCTTGGTGGTCCCCACTCCCACACATCCCTAAATCCCCTTCCTCGCAGCAGTGCAGCAGCACAGCATGTGTAGGGGCTCAGGTGGTATGTCCTGACCCAGCATCCCCTAACTTCTCCACATATCTTTTAAAAGATAGAATAAGCAGCTATGCTTGCAAATTGATAAAGTTAACCCTGATTTGGCATTAACCAGGCCCAGAATGCCTGCCAACTATTGGCTGTTGTTCGTCCTAGCAGTGCAACATTTATCTACATACATGGCAACCTAGGCAATTGCCTACTTCTGGGATTGCTCACTTCTTCTTATAAACCCTTACTCAGAGATCTCAGACTTCTGATTGGTAGTATTTAAAATATATATATGGACACACTGAAGCCATAATCATTGGGTCACAAGGATGAAAGCAATCTTGCTTTCTGCTAATGGGCACCCTGCTAGGCCTCAGTGCTGGATCAAGTACTTGGGTCTCTGCCACCCACACAGAAATCTCCGATGGAATCCTGGCTGCTGGCTTTTGTCAGGCTCCCCTTGGGGTATTATGGGCATTTGGGAAATTATCTAGTGGACAGAAGATGTTTTCCTCTATGATCAAAAATGTCAATCTCTTCAAACTTTAAAAATATTAAAGAAAATATTAGTGGAAAAATCTTCATTCTATTAATTATTTGTAATTTATATTTTTAAAAATACAATAAGGATACTGGATTTAAAACCTTTTAGGTGAAGGCAAGGCACAATTTCAAAACCATGAAACTCCTTCCACTCACCTAGTTCTAACACATACATACACAAACAAAAAGTCACAGTTGGGCAAAGGGCACCGCTGACTTTCTTTTTCAGGAGACATGTGTGCTAGTATCACAGACTGAAATAATTTAATGAACTAGGAAACTTCATCTCAGGTTTTTCATTTGTGCATACCTTGCAACATCTGGATTTTGATTTCTTTCAATGCAATTCTATACTTTAAAATCCCTCGTCACTTCATTTTAGGATATTCTCTGCTTGCTTGATGAAGACTGTTACCCATTCAAGATCATGTGTCAATAATAACTTTAGTGGGCCAAATCTACTTTATTACCATGAGGGAACTAGTATCAAAAAATACATAGGGCCCGGCGCAGTGGCGCAAGTGGTTAAGGTCCTCGCCTTGCATGCCCGGGATCCCATATGGGCACTGGTTCTATCCCAGCAGTCCCGCTTCCCAAGGACAGCCCAAAGCTTTGGGACCCTGCACCAGTGGGGGAGACCCAGAAGAGGCTCCTGGCTTCGGATCAGCATAGCATCGGTCGTTGCGCTCACTTGGGGAGTGAATCATCGGACGGAAGATCTTCCTCTCTGTATATCCGCCTTTCCAATAAAAAAAAAATAATAATAATAAAAATAAATCTTTTTAAAAAATACAATCTTTTAAAAATCTTTTAAAAAACTTACAATGCCTAATTAAAAATAATACAAACAACATGAAGATCTGCTCCAATGATCTTAAAAATAAGGCTTATTAACAGGTTTTGGTCACTAACCATCTAGCTTCTCTACCCTGTGGGCTGTCTTGCCAAAGTATCCTCCTATCTAATTTGCTCTGTGTACACTGAAATATTTCATTCAGTTATATACTGTCATCTACTGCCTGCTTGTATTTATATTAATTTCTCTAATAGTCAAAGCAGTGAACACTCACAAATCATTTAGAAAACATTGAAGAAATTCTATCCCCTGAAGAGAAATACCTTGGCGGTGGCTTCTATATGTGCTTGATCGCACAGCTGTATAATGTAAATCATACCATTTTAATGGTATGAAATCACGCAGCAGCAACCAGTTATTTGTTAAGGCTGTAGTGCGTGTCAAGTTTAAAAATTTTAATTAAGAATCCGTTTTTTTAAAGTAAGTTTTCAGTGTGATAACTTTCTAGAAAAGTAGAAATGAAATTAAGAAAAGAAAATGAAAATTCCGTTGAAAATCGATGTTGTTACATACTGTTTTTTCTCCCTTCAAAGACTGACTCCTTTCCGGCTCAACCACGTTTGAAAGAGTTTTATGCTTTGTGGTAGCGGTAGCCTATACTGTGTTGGCTAAAATCTTTGTGTCTGGATCGTCACGAGAATTTAAGTCGCTCGTACTTAGCCAGTAATTCCTGTCCTGTCAGAACAGCGCATTCGCGGAGCTCCGCGGCGCATTCTAAGCTTTCCGTCGCAGCAGAGCCGCGCACAGGAATTACGTCAGCACCCGGCGCCGACGACTTTCCGCTAAACGCTCCGGGCGGACCTGGGGCGCTGGCAGCTTAAAACCTTCTGGTTTTCGCCGTGCGCGGTGTCGTTTTCCTCATGCTGGGTTCCGTGTACTGGCCAACGCATATCTATATGGCTTGTATTTGCGTGGTTTTTTTTTTTTTTTTTACTTTATTAAAACGTAATTTAACATCCACTTTTAACAATGAGCTGTAGATCATATACATTTTAATAGATTTGACTTTCCAAAAATATTTTTCGTTTGGATTTAGCGTTACGAATGTGACCCAAAGAGAGCTTCTGATACTATATTAAGTTGTGAATATAGTTTTTCCTTAATTTTATGGTTACAGAAATAATTGTAGGGGAATTTGTATACCCACCTTATTTTTTACAATATACATTTAGGGTTTCCAGTGCAACTATCATTTAAAAATTTTTGAAATATTTTTCATTGATTTTGAGGATAGAGTTATTTTTTTTCTTAATGAGACTACTCAATATTTACATAATATACACATTTATTCATGTATATACATAAACAAGCTTCCCTTTTGATTCTATCACATTTCTACTGAAGTTTCTAATGACAGTCTGAAGAAAGGCTTCTTAGAGCCTAATTGCATAGTGTCATTCATTATGTCTTCAAAGCATATCAAGTTTGCAGAATAAATCAATATAGACCTTTCTGTTTCTTGTGTACCTGTTTTTATTCCTTTTTTAAAAGCAGAAAATACTGGATATTTATTAAGAGCAGTAAGATTGGCCAAAGATGCATAGATTAAAAAAAAAAAAAAACCAATCCAACATTGTCTTCTGGAGGAGAAAATGGGGCTCAAATACCCATACAGTGTGGACAAGTGAGAATATACAAACAAGGAACAGAATGAGGATAAGTGGATGGAAAATTAAAAGGTAATATCAGGAGTAAGGTGGAGGGGAGATTATTGGACCAGTCTAGTAGAGCTCTTGCAGAAGAAGTTTGGGGGAATCACTTATCGCCTAGAGAATGGCAAGAAGTCATGGAAGGTGATCTGATATCTAGGGTAGAGAATTTTTACTAAGCAGACTGCTTTGTTAAAACTTGTTTTTTTTTTTTAAACTATACAAATAAGCATAGGAGAAGGGACACTAGCTTAACCAAAGTTTGATGAAGAAAGGATCTTTGTCAGTACGCAGGAAATCATGTTTTTATAAGATGTTCCCTTTTCCCTGCCACATCTCCCCACATTAAGCATGTCTGGAAAGAACACAAAACACACATGTATTTTGAACAACTTTGTTTTCTCTTTCTAATTCTTACCTTCAGCCTATAGAAGTCAAAACATCCTGAACATTCTGCTCCACCAGAATTTCCTGCATAGGTTTTGCTGCTACATTCACCAGTCACTGAAGGCACTTTCTCTTATGTAAGTAGAAATTTTACATTACAAAGCCTCTCTCTTTCTACCATAGATTGGCATGTTTGTTCTAATTAGTTTGTCATCACCTCTATCTGTTATACATGATTATAAACTTTTTATTTAGAAACATTTTTTTTTTGTATTGCACAAAAAGTTATTCCAACTAAAATTTAATTCTATAATTTCAGCTTTTCCCCAGGTTTGTACATTTGCTTTTCTCCCGTGACTCTGCTTCAGGTTATGTATCCCTCTGGTAAAGGCAGTGTTTCTCTTGCTTGAGTACATCAGCATCGCCTGGGTCTGGTTAACATGTTGAGTGCCAGCTTCAACCATGGCCTCTAATTCATGAGTCTAAGGTGAGGCCTGAATGCTTGCATTTCTAACAAGTATCAGAGTTGCAGTAAGGATCACACCCAGAAGAAGAAATAGGCAGTCAGTGGAATTGGTATTCACTGTTCTAAAGATATCAGTGGAGTGTACCAAAGCTGAGCACAGAGCAGGGCTGAAACTGCATTTTAACATGTTATTGGTGCTTGACATATGCCAGCGTCCTCATGACCTGGACCTTGGGGGTGAGGCACTGAACTGAACTGCAGACATACTGAATCCAAACCCCATTACCTCAGAAAGATCCTCAATGTTTTGCATTTCATTTTAGTTTCAGAATTTTCGATTAAGACCTCCTCCCATTCTCAGGTTTCAGATCCAGAACATTTGGCTGGCTAAGCTTTGCGGCTGCGTTGTGTACCAGCTGATGTTAAAGTTTTGTTTTTAGAGACTTAGCAGGTGTGGTGCTCTTTCGCTTAGTCAGGAGTTTAAAGAATGTGCCCTGGAGGAACGTTATCCCAGATGAAGGACATTCAGTGATTGGCCTGGAAGGGATACTTACAAGTTCAGAAAGAAACATAAATCCAAAACCAACAACAATATTTTAGTTTCTTAGGCTTATCTGACAGGCTCATTGTAATTCAGAACTATATCTGACCCACAGCCAGTGGAACCGACATTGCAGTTCAGTGAAGGCTTGGACATAACCATGTTTATTAAGAAGATCAACATTAAGCAGGTGTGCAGAGTTGCCCCAGCTCTCAGAACATTTGTGAGGAAGCAGGTGTGTGCTATTATTAAAGGAAAACAAGAGCTCTTTAAGTAATTCCTTCCAGAAAATGTTCCGTCACCCTGAAAGATGTATGTAATTTTTTTTAAAGATTTATTTTATTTTTATTGGAAAGTCAGATACAGAAAGGAGGAGAGATAGAAAGGAAGATCTTTCTTCTTCTGATTCACTCCCCAAGTGACCGCAACAGCCACTGCTGGCCCAAACTGAAGCCAGGATTCCTCCAGGTCTCCCACACGGATGCAGGGTTCCAAAGCTTTGGGCCATCCTCGACTGCTTTCCCAGGCACAAGCAGTGGGCTGATGGAAAGTGGAGCCAATCTGAAGCCAGGAAATTCCTCCAGGTCTCCCACGGGGACGCAGGGTCCCAAGGCTTTGGGCCAACCTCGACTGCTTTCCCAGACCACAAGCGGTGAGCTGAATGAGAAGTGGAGCTACTGCAATTAGAACCAGTGCCATATGGAATGCTGGCACATTCAAGGTGAGGACTTTAGCTGCTAGGCCACTGTACCATTCCTGGAAAGATGTATGTATTTCAGCAATTTTCCTTACAGTAATTTTTAAAGAGAGCCCAACTTGTTTTCCAGGAAAGGAATTGGGAGCCAATCATACCACAGAATCCCGAGGTATGAGGGTTGGTAGTCATACAGGCAACAGAATTAGTTTTTCTAAGTCATTTTATGATTAAAGGGCTCTGGCCTGTGAGACAAGTAGAACACTGGGGAAGCTAGCAGCCTAGGGCTTGGTAAATGAGGCTGTGTTTGGCCCAGGGACTGTTTTCATGACACAATTGAGGCACAAGACTTGATTCATGCTTTCTGCTTACATTCAAGTGACCATTCCTAAAGTGTGAGACAGTTATCTGCACTAATGCACTTGGATACTTCTTGGGCTACTAAAAGAGATTCTTTTATGAGTAGAGGCTTGGAATTTTGGAGATTAAATGTACCTGTGTAAATGTTACCAGTCTCAGCCTCTATCAAGTACTTATAACACAACAGCAGCTGTTCTGGATTTCCATGGAATGTTCAGTGTTACAGTTGATAAAATGTTATAGATGTAGGTCAGAATTGATACATAGTGAGTTAAGCTACCACTGGCAATGCTTGCCTCCCTTAGCAGCAGGAACTGCTCTGCTTCAAAACAGGCTTCCTGCTAGTAATGCACCTGAGAATAAAGCCTGTTAACGGTACTTTTGCTCCTGCCACGCACGTAACGGGCCTGGCTGAGGATTCTGGTTCCTTTCTTAGGCCTGGCCTGGTCCTGGCTTCATGGGACTGGACACAACTGGTGGAACCTAAGTATCTGCCCCTCTGGTACTCTGAGTTTCATATAAGTAAGTGTTTAAAAATGTCACACAGGCTAAATTCTTTTTTTTTTTTTTTGACTTACATAGAAGTGACAGAAGCAGAAAGTTAAATCGTTCAAAGTCCTCTTTAAATATTTTGATTTGAAACCCCTAAGTTTCAGGTGTACTACCTAAGATAAAACCTTTTTTTAAGGTTAATATTAAGTTTATTCTGAGCTCCATTTAAGCAAAATTTCAGGAAAAATATATTTACAAATATATAAAAGTAATGCTCAAGTCATCAAATGTGTAGAGGATCTCTGGTTTTCCTAAAAATTCTGGGTATTTCTTTTTTATATTGAGTTCCTCTATTATGGGCAGCAAGAGAGATCATTCCAGACATGAGTGTAGGGTGACAAAGAAGAGTCTTTATTGGCCAAGCTTGGCAACAGCAGCTTCCACTGTACTTCAGGAGCTACCACACTACATGGCTGATGTTGGATTTTAAGCTCTCATGCTTCAGTCGGCTTGAGAGATACACAGTACAAAGTTTTTACATGCAGTACAAATTAGCTTACGTGATAGGAGACAAGGAGGATGTGGCATACAGGTCCTGGGGTGGAGGGGAGGAAGGGGCTCATCTCTGAATACTCAGTTAACCTTCCATTTACTCCTAAAGCAGCCCATTTTTTGGCGGCACTCCATCACGGTTCCTACTGTTGTTCTAACACCTGAGTTAAATGATTGACTCAATCTCATATCCAGGAGGAGCATATCTGATGGAATTTAAGTGAATTTAACATTTACCTCAGTTTTTACACAGTATGGGGGGTTAGGACTGACGCACAACCAGTAACATTCCACAAGGGATTTGGAACTTTTACCCCAGGCCCGGTGGGGCATGGGACTAGGGAGGACTTTATTGGTTTCATTGAGTCATCAACTTTGCCCTACATTCTCTCCCAAGTATACATGATTAGATTCCTCATGTTTTCCCAAATCCCACATTGACCTCAACCAGTAAGTATGTGTCTTTAGTACTGACTGGGTCCTGGCAGTTAAATTGACAATGTCTGTGTTTCAGAACTACTACTCATAAATGAGTATTAACTACTAGTCAGAACTCCTCCTCATAAATGAGTCTTCCAGGAGTCTTGTCTTTAAGAGTCCACTGGTGTGTTGAACAGTCATTTTATCTTCTGGTTCAGATGTGGCCTTCTTTAGCTGAGAATGGTGAATCTGGAGGTTGATTCCTGCCACCTTTGTGGCTGTGGGGTGGGGGTGCACAGGATCACTGATAAGGTCATTTTCAGTGAGGTTCTAGAGTGTGTGGGTAATACTTCTTAACTCACATGATGTCTCCAGGCTGGTACACAGGGGTTGGGTTTCCTTCAGTACCCGCTGCAGGCTGGGATAGTCAAAACTTGGGACAAGTTTTCTGATAGATTTGTTGCACTGCCTGGAGAGACCTGAGGAAGGACTGGTTGGAAATTTCATTTACTAGGATGTCCCATATTTTAGGCAGGCTGGGAAAGGGGGAAAGGCCTACCATACATTATATGATAGGGAGTTAGCTGGTAGGGGGTGAATTACATGTGTGATAGGGTGAAGGGAAGGAATGCCCAACCCCCTGCATGTTTCAAGTATTAATTTTACCAGAGATTCCTTTAAGATTATGTTCATCTTTTCTGCATGGCCAGAGCTCTGCAGCCTGTAGATACAGTAAAGCTTACAGGTGATTCCCAGTGTCTTTGATATTGGCTGGGTGATTTTAACGACAAAAGGCAGATGATCCATGATCAGATCCCATGGCCAGTGGGAGACCAAATTGGGAAACAGTAATTTGAGCAGTCTTAGCTTGGATAGGAAATGCCTAGACCTAAACAGAGAAAGTATCCATTAATACCAACAAATACCTAAAACCTTCCTGTCCAGGCTGGACTTCAGTAAAGTCCACCTCCCAGTATACCCTAAGAGCATGACCCCAGTACCTGGTTCCAGGTGTCAAGCTGGTGGGTTATGTCATTTTTACCTGGGCCCATGTGTGACAGTGACCTATAACACTTTCAAGTCTGGTCCAGATTAGGCATGAGGAAATGTGGCCTTAGGAGTTCTGCCAGCTTTGTTGTGCCCAGGTGAGTGCTCTGATGTAATTGTAGCACCACGTGTCTCCTAGGTTAGCTCTAGGTAGCAGTTTTCTTCCACCAGGAATGGTCCACCAATCTGTCTGCTCCTGAGTAGCCTGTTTTAGTTTTATTCACTTTTGGTCCTTTTTGCTATAATCTGGTCAGTCAGGCATGACTGGGTTGTGGAAGGCTGCAACCAGTACTTTGGGAGGCCCCATTAGTATTAGGGCTACCTGCTTGGCTGCTTTGTCAGCATGCTGATTGCCTTTAGTCTGCACTGATTTATCCCTCTGATGTCCTCTGCAGTGAATAATGGCCACCTTTACAGGGAGCCAGATAGCCTTTAAGTTTTAAGATTTCTAACACATTCTTGATGCTTTTACTTCCAGAAGTTAAAAGTTTTTTTTCTCTTTGTATACAGCCCTATGTACTTGAGTGGTGGCATAGTGGCTGCCTGTGTATATATTTGCATTTTGCCCTTGGATAGTCTCAGAGCCTGTGTAAGGGTCACAATTTCAGCACTTTGAGTTGATGTTCCCTGATGGAGAGTCTAAGCCTAGACCACATCCTTGTTATTCCCCATAGCTACCCCTGAATATCTCTCACCATTCCCTTACAAAGTTGTTTCCATGGTATAGAACACCATGTCTGGATCTTGTAATGGGATGTCAGTTATATATAGTTATGACCTGGAGGAAAGTTGTTATTTCCAAGTAATTGTGGATTGACTAATCAGGATCACCATTTTCACAGGGTTGAGGTAGCTGGCTTTGGAGAAATAGTTGCATAGTTGATCTATCAAGAGTACTTGATATTGAGTTACCTGGGCATTGGACATCCATCAGTCTAGGGTGCTCCACAGGAGGATCTCTACTGAGTGTGGGGCCGTGAGGATTAAGTCCTGCCCCTCGGTCAGTTTATCTGCTTCTTTTACCATGATAGTGGTTACCGCCTCTCCCCTAAGCAAGCTGACCAGCCTGTGGCCACCAGCTTGAAACACTTTGATAGATAGGCCAATGGGCTCTTCCATGGCTCTGCAGTCTAAATGAGCACTCCCTTTGAAATGCCTTTGGCCTCATGCATAAATAGCTGAAAAGGTTTGGTGATATCTGGAAAAGCCAAGACTGGCACTGAGGCTAGAGCGACTTTAGCGAGCAAAAAGCTTCCTGCTCTGGCAATCCAATCCAATTGCAGATGGGGCCCAAATGTACTCTCATATAAAGGTTTTGCTAACTCAGCAAATGTAGGTATCCACAGTCTGCAGTATCCAATCACCACCATGAACTCTTGCACCTGTTTTTTAGTCTCAGGCGATATCTAGTAAGATGACTCTGATGTTTGCTGGGGATAAATGTTTGCGTTCTTTTTAAGATATATTTTTTTATTAGAAAGATATATTTTTTATTATATCTTTTTAAGATATATTTTTTATATTTTTTATTTAAGATATATTTTTTATTTTTTATTTTTATTATTATTTATTATACAGAGAGGAGGAGAGAGAGAGAGGAAGATCTTCCATCCATCGGTTCACTCCCCAAGTGGCTGCAATGGAGGAGCTGTGCCAATCTTAAGCCAAGAGCCTGCAGCCTCTTCCAGGTCTCCCACATGAGTGTAGGGTCCCAAAGCTTTGGGCCGTCCTTGACTGCCTTCCCAGGCCACAAGCAGGGAACTGGACAGGAAGAAGGGCCACCAGGATTAGAACCAGTGTCCATATGGGATCCTGGCACATGCAAGGTGAGGACCTTAACTGCTAGGCCAATGCATCGGGCCCTGTGTTCTTTCTTTTAAGGAACAGCTGAGGTAGGTGACACCTGGGCCTTCTTAGCACAGATCTGATATTCTGGGTCCTGGAGTTGTCCCAGAAGCTCCTCAGTGGCCTCCCAGCATCTTTTATCTTCATCACGTGCAGCCAATATGAGTTCATCTACATACTGCGGAAGGGTTACATGTGGTTATTTTTGTCTGAATGTCAGCAGGCCTGCACTTAAGGCCTCATCAAGAGGGTGGGGGAATTCTTGAATGTGTATGGCAGCGAAACACAAGTTAGCTGTCTTGTGAACACACCCTCTGGATCCATCCATTCAAAGGCAAAATGGGTTGACTCATGTTAGCTAGGGGCAGGCTGAAAAAGAGTCCTCCGAATCTATGATAGTGTATACAATCCAATCAGTTGGCAGAAGGCTCAACGAGGTGTAGGGAATAGGTACCACAAGGTGAATAATTTCCATCATTTTGCTGACCTCTTGCAAGTCTTGTACTGGCCAGTAGTCCTTAGTGGGGGCTTCTGGACAGGTAGCAGAGAAGCATTTCACCTCCTTGGTAATGAAGATAGTTTCTCTAAGTTTTATGAGTATATCTCAATCCATCAAAAGATTAGGCCAGTCTGCCATCACTCTTGTGATCACAGTCTGACACAAGGAATGAAGAGGTGTGTGGAGGGCCTAGTGCTTCTTATGAATCCCGCTGAGTATTCTATAGTAGGGGCACGTTGCAGGTATTTTATTCCAGTTGTGAATCTATGAGGATATCATGAGTGCTCTGTTGAATAGGGTGGGACACAAGGACTCAGGTGTCACAATGGATGCAAAAATGTTGATCTAAGGTGGTTGGGTGTCCCATAATTGAACCCTGATTATCAATGTAAGGAAACTGTTGAGGGTATCGGGAAACACCAATCACCATTGACCAGGCATGCTGAGCAGTTTCAGGTAAATGTGGCCAGCTAGCATTAAATTTAGGCCAGTCCAATTCATATAGGATACAGAGAATGTTCTCATGATAACTACTCCATAATCACCCTCATTAGACTCAAAAGCTTCCTCAAAATGCTATAATATACAATTTACAAGAGTTTCTTTTTGTTTTGATTCTGTCCCATATTTGGACAAAATAAAACTCAGCAAGACATAGCAAACCTGGAACAAAACACATTAAGACAGCAAATCACAGACACCAGCAGCTGCCATACTTATGCAATAAAGAAGCTTGATGAGAATATTAAACTAATGGGAATTCAAACCTGATGGAAACCCAAACCTGATGGGCCGTAATAATGTCTCATTTGGATCCTGACTCAAGATGGTGTGCCTTAGAGTCCCAGATGGGTACACAACACTGAAATAAATGGTGAGATAACTTCTTAAATCAGAGCTGCTAACAGTTAAACTCACCTATGACCTGTCTTCCAGACTAGTCTTCCTCTTAAAGGTTAATGCAAATCCCGTGAGCCCTGAAGTCTGATCAGTTGTTGGGGCCATGAAGTCTCTTCATGGTGGTTTTCCCAGGCTACTGAACCAGGTTGTGGAGCACAGAATGTCCACTGCCCTCTGACCAAATACTTCAATCTCCAAAATGTTGTGGAGAGTGAGAGAGATCTTGCTGGACCTGAGTGTAGGGTGATAAAGAAGAGTCTTTATTGGCCAAGCTTGGCAACAGCAGCTTCCACTACGCTTCAGGAGCCTATTGCATTACATGGTTGAGGTCTGGGGCTTTCAAGCTGTCGAAGTCAGGGAGTATGGAGCATATAGAACCTGGGGTGGAGGGGAGGAAGGGGCCCATTTCTAAATACTCAGTTAACCTTCAATTTACTTTTCAAGCCTGCTAATTGTTTGGCAACACCCCGTTATACTTCATGCTATTTATTATCAAGGATTTTTTGTATAATTATATATTTAAGCTACAGGAATACAGCTTATAAGGTTTATTGTTTCATTTTCTGTTTTCCACTTAATGTATTTTTAGTATTAATCCTTTATTTTTGAAAATTTGATTTGTTCATTTTTATTGTCACATAATATATCATTAATATACATGGATGCCATTTTTATATGACTATGTCATATTTTCATCACTGTGTATGAAGGGTCTTTAAAAGTTTATAGAAATGTGTTATGAATAATCTGTACATAAATTTTGAGATTTCTTTTTCACCAGAAAAAGAAATATATAAACCTGTGTATATATATATATATATAACATATATATATTACAAACCTATATCTATATCTCTGTATCTATGTACCTGTAGAATGCATATAAGCATTGCGAGTTAAACTGTATTTTGGTATGTGTAGTTATATAAATATCAATGCCAGAAGTAGGCAATGTGAAACATTAGTAGTGGCTAACTGTGAAGAAGAAACAGATTATTCTGTCTAACTCATTTGCTGAGGTCTTCTCAGATGGTAGAGCTCACTGTTAAACTTACAGTTGTTTGTTTACTTGTCTGCTTTAACGCTCTATTCAAGTCATTTTCTGTTGTCTTAAAATTAGATTTTTTTTTTATTTAAAGTTTTGGAGATGGGCAAAAGGAGAGAGTGTGTGTGTGCGCGCACACACACACACACACATGGAGGGAAGGAAGGAGAAAGAGAGTAAGAGCAAACAATCCTGAACAAGAGCACTCCCACCTGCTGATTTACTCCCTAAATATTTTCTATGATCAGAGCCAAAGCCAGGAACCAGAAACTCAATTTAGATCGCCCACATTCTTGACAGGGATCCAGTTACTTAAGCCATCACTATCGCCTCTCAGAATCTACTTTAGTTGGAAGCTAAATCAGGAGCTACACCCAGATATTCAGTCTGGATATGCTGAGATGGATTTTGAGTAACTCAGTCACTATGCTTAAGGCATACCCTCAGAATAGGTTGGCATGTTTTTATTTTGTTGTACGATTTCTGTATGTATTTTGTATACATGATTTTAAGGTATATTTTAGATACATAATTTGTACATGTTTTCTAATGTTTTGTACATTTTCCATTATTGATTGAATTCTTAGATGCACAGGAACATCACGGGGGCAGCTGCTGTTTGACCAGTTAAACCACCCCTTGGGATGCCACATTTCATATTAACGTACCAATTTGAGTCCCAGCTACCCTGCCTATAATCTAGCTTCCTGCTCATGCATTCTGAAAGACAGCAGAAGGAAACTAAAATGATGGGAATTCTGTCACTCACATTGAGGCTGGGATTGAATTCTGGATTCCTGGCCTCAGCCAGACCCATCTGTGGCTGTTGTTGGCATTGGGAATGAAACAGCAGACGGAAGAATTATCTTAACTGCTTTTCTGTATTTGGGCTAAGATACAATGTGAAGATCTATTTCTTTGCATGTTTGTGTGTCTTATTCTGCTGTTCAGGTAGTTTTTTTTTTAATTCATGGAAATGTAGTATAGAAATGAAATTTGGGTGCAGAAAATTGGAAATCCATGATAGTTTTTTTTTTTTTATAATAACCATTTCCATGGAGCTTTTTATTGGGAAGTCAGATATACTGAGAGGAGGAGAGACAGAGATCTTCCATGTGCTGATTCTCTCCCCAGGTGGCCACAACAGCCAGAGCTGAGCGCCTATATGGGATCCAAGCATGTGCAAGGCAAGGACTTTAGCCAGCAGGCAAGGCCTTCAATGAAGGTTTTGAAGTGCTTTAGTGTTTTTTCTGTTTGCTTAACCTTTGATGTGATATCAAAGAAATCACTACCCAATTCAATATTAGCAGGATTTTTTTCCCTGAAAATTGTAAAAATCTTTCATGTTTAGATATTTGATGTATTATGGGTTCATTCATATACATAACTTTAATAAAGATTTATTTTTGACACACAGAATTGCAGAGAGAAGGAAGAGAGAGATCTTCCATCTACTGGTTCACTCCCTAAATGGTTGCAACAACTGGAGCTGTGCCAGATGAATGCCAAGATCTGGACTGGCTTATTTCATTAAACCTAAAGGTTTTTAATTATGTACATTTTGTTGTGAATGACAGGATTTAGTTCTTTTTCATGGCTGAGAGGTGTTCCATTGTGAGTGTAGGTGCTACAATTTGTAACATTCCTACCGAGACTTGTAGGAATACATGCAATGAGAAAAACTGTCCATCTTTTTTTTTTCCCTTCAAGTTGTATTCTCTAGGGCAGTGTCAGAAAATCTTTTCTCTGAAAATTTTCTATATGAATGTGTGTGTGTAAATGCTCTACAGTGTCCTAGGTACCTTGTCCAATCCTGAAAGATGTTACTGCTTAGCTAGTGCTGTTGCTGCATCTTCAAAGGGTCATCTTACCTGCTCATGGATACTTGGTAGCAAGATAAAACCAGTGAACTATATGGAGTATGAATCTTTTTCTGTTCAAAGTAGTTATTTGATCAGAAGAAATACTGTTGGGACTACCATGAACGTTAATAAAGCATTCTGGAAGTTGAAACACAGGAAAGTTTTGGTAGAGAATTACTTTATAAGAAGGAAAATCTGTAACGAAAACTAAGTGATGGGTGTGATCCATTGGCATGCTCACTGAACTAGTCCAGGGAATGGTGCTATACATTACTTACAACATTAGTTCCTTTTGTTGATGGTTGAACACTCAGGGGCTGTAGTCCAATAGGTCTTGGGAAATAGAAGCCCAAATTGATGATTCATCTGTGACACCATAACCACTTCCTCATGAGTTTATTGAGCGGCCTCAGGGGCTACTGTGGGAAAAGGCTATTTACTATTCACACAATGGCTCATCCTATTAATTGAATCTTGAAATCCTCCTCCTATTTGGATAACCCTTCAGATATTCACCTGGCACAAAATAGCATCATTTCTTTTTGACAAGTTTAGAGAGGTGAAACCATGTATCTATTCCTCAGACTCCCTTATTGTCATTTTTCTATGAGTTCAAGTGTTTTCCTGTTCAGCCAAACTATTGGCCAAAACTTGTTAGTTGATATATAACTGCGTGTTTGAATGTTTCTCCTCAGCGAAACAGCCAGGTATAGTGATACACTCACTGGATTTCTCTTCAGTGTTTTCCAGGCATGTCCCAGAGTGGGACTAAGGTGTTAGGTCTGCTCACTTGCAGGTGCTTCCTGAAAATCAAGTATAGCCATGAATTAACCAGATCACTTTTTTATTTTTGTTGTTCATTTGAAGGAATTTCTCATGAGGCCAGAGGTATAATAGGGATATAAAAGACAATGTAATAGGAATGGGAACAGTGGGCATTTGGGACACATTTTTATGCAGCTTAGTTGTTTTTAGAGTCCTGTTTTTGGTCCTCTTTCACTTTCATCTGACAGTGGAATGTATTGTACATACCTAGCTTTATGACTTGGTGGATCATATATCACCCAGTTGACAGTGGATGGATCTGTTGGCATAATAGCTTGGTGTACCGTGTTGAGGCTTTTGGACTCTACTAACTGTTAATAGTAAACCAAATGCTGTTTTTTGAAGATGCTCCAATACCCTAAGTGTCTGAGCTATGATTCAACTGGATGGGCCTGAAAACGCTCCAAACAACATTGCTGTTTGACACTGTAGACATAAAATCTGCTGGATCACATGGCCCATAAGCCATAAATTTAGACAGTAGTCTGGATCTCTTGCAGAACCTTGTCATGTTCTTGAACCATCCCCAGAAAATTCTCATATGTAGCAATGGTCTGGGAGCTTTCATTCTTGAGCTTATCATTTTAATTCTCTGCTTATCCACTGAAATTAGGGGCCATCAGCATATCTCAGTATACTTGCTAGGTACCATAAGTATTTTGAGAGTAACATACATAAGGATACTTTAAAAATTTCATGGAAAATTGAATTAACAAACAAGTTTGTTTTAAACAAAATATTTCAAAATAATGTGGTTTTTAATAATATACTTTTTCCATGAGCATTTTGAAGACCCTTTATTTGAATGAATTTCAAAAATCTTTGCTCCAGAATAAACTTAAGTTTGTGTTGCATGAATTTTTGAGATACCCCTATACATGTTTACCTAGAACTTTTTGACATGTAAGGATCAAATTTGGAGTAACCAGTGGTGATATTTACATATATTTCTTTCACATACCACCACCATGGACTCTGTTTTTCTACTGGAAATAAGACATTAGTGCCTTTAGTCATATTAAAGAAATGATTTCAGAAACCCCAGAACCATTTCAGGATATTAATCCATTGATTCCTCTAGTGCTACTTGTGTTACCAAAAATGTGTGTCAATCTGGAAACAGAATGAATAGAATGTTTATGCAGCCCCATTTTCTCTCTTCATTTGTTTTAAGGAATTGATTCATTATGAAGACTGGCAGATCTAAAGCCTACAGAGCTGGCTAGAATCCCAGAGAAGAAAAAAATGTGCAATTTGATCAAAATCAGAATTCTAATTTTCGTGGGGATCTTTGTTCTGTTTTCTCAAAAGATTTTCTGTTGACTTGATGAGACCTGAGGCCCACTGCTGATATATACAGGGTGAACTGATTTAATAAGCTTATTTAAATATTATCCTAAGATCATTATAGTGATATCCAGATTGATCTTTGAGCAAATATCTGGGGATTATGCTTTAGCCAAATTAACACACAAAAATTATCATCACACCCGAATAACAGATGTTTTTAGTTTTGTGGACCATATGGATTCTGTTGCAAATATTCAATACTGCAGTTGTATCAATAGACATGTAGATAGACATCCAAGGCTATGTTCCACACCATTTCATTCACAGATACTCAAATTTGAACTTCATGTAATTTTTACTGGTTTTGATTCTTCTTTTGATTACTGGCCATAATGTAAAAAATGTATAGGTAGCAGGTAGGGTTTTAGCATATTTTAGTGATGCTATAGGATTTCCTAGACCAAAACGCAGGCATGAAAATTGAGAACTTTTATCTTGCAAATGTTGTGGGTGTGCATTCTCAAGAAGAGGTCTTTTCTTCTACCATTCTCTTCCCAAGCATTCCCTGGTATCTTTCCAAGAAGGCTGCTATTAAAAACCCTTCCAGCTGCTGCACACATTGAGGGAGGAGCTGACAGCAAAGACAGATTGTGCATGTAAGGAGAAGGCTGGAGCCTGTCCTCTGTCCTTTTGACCTCTGTAAGAGGCCGGCTGGTAATTTCTAGGTTGCTGTGCTCAGTGAGTGATTGTGTCCTAACTTGTGTCTTCACCCACATTTTTGCTTGGGCTTTAGATTCATATGCTTGAATTTATAAAAAAATATTTTGGGAATAAAAATTATAGTAGAGAAAGGCAACAATGTGTAGGGGGAAAATGAAAGACTTACTTTCTGCCCCTGAAGTCTGAATGGAGTGAATTGACAAAGATTAAATAGGAAAAATGATATACATTTTTATTGCATGCATCAAGGCAGACTTGGTTATTTGTCTACAAGGACAAGATGGTTTAGGAACTTATGTGTTGAAGAGTCAAAATGGGAAACTAAGATGATTTTAGTGAGATAGATTTGGAGAAACATGAACTAGGATGAAGTCCACTGGGCAAACGGAATAGAAAAATTGTAAATTATTATTTCTAGAATATCGATGAACCAAAATAGCAGTCAATAGTGTACAACAAAAATCTGTTCTGGTCTATTGACATTCTTTCATCCTGCAAGAATATCATAAGTTCATGAAAATTCAGGGAAGGTACCAGAGATAGTGAATGTTTTGTTCCTCTCACTATGTCCAGACTATAAGCAGAAAAATGAATATTGAAGAGGAGACTCTTTCCATAACTGTTGATTTCAAAAATTTTAAATTTTAAAAGGTTAGCATCTGACAGTGCTGTATTTGGAAATAATAGATTCCAGACTCCTTCAATAGGGTAATGGTAAAAGCTGGTACTTTGTAACCAGTGTATGAACTTGAATCTCAATTACTTGAGGTTGTGTGACTTTAAAGGCAATTCTTTTACTGCCACTTTCCTAATTTGAAAGGAATGGAGATGGAAGCTAGCTCACATAGCTTTTCTCTGCACCACTATTTTTAATTCATTTAAACATTTATTTCATTGTTTGAAAGGCATTTTACACAAAGAAGAAAAAAAGAAAGGATGGATAGATGGACCCATCCGCTGGTTCACCCTCCAAATGGCTGTATTCATAGATGAGTTAATCTGAATCTGTGAACCAGGAGCTTTTTCCGGGTTTCCCTCATGGGTACAGAGTCCCTAAGCTTTGGGGGCACACTCCATGGCTTTCCCAGAACATAAGCAGAGAGTTGCATCAGAAGTGGTGTAGATGTGACATGAACTGCCACCCAGATGAGATGTTGGCATAACAGGTCGGAGGATTAGTTTGCTGTGTCACTGTGCCAACCTGTCATTGTTTTTTTTTTTAGGCTACCACACCCTGTAAGTTTATTCTTAGTGACAACTCTCCAATGTACGTGGGCAGGGATGTTCACTGAAACATGACTGTGACAACAGGAACAGGAGACCACTGCAACGTCCATCAATAAGAAAACTGTCAGGTTTTCTGTCATTGTTTCTTTAAAGAGTAGTTATTTTTACTGGAAAGTCAGTTTTGCAGAGAGAAGGAGAGATAGAGAGAATGGTCTTCCTTCTACTGATTCACAATCCTAATGGCCACCATGCCCAGAGTTGAGCCAATCTGAATCCAGCAACAAGGAAATTTTTCAGGGTATCATATCTGGGTGCAGGGTCCCAAGGCTTTGGGCCATCCTCAGCTGCTTTCCCAGGCCACAAGCAGGGAGCTAGATGAGAAGTGGATCTTCCGGAACATGAATTGGTATGCATATGGGATCCCAGTGCAAGCAAGGTTAAGATTTTAGCAACTAGGTACTGTGCCGAGTCTGCCACTATTTTTTTTTTTTAAGGTTCATTTACTTGAGAGACATATTTAGGGAGAAGGAGACATGGAAAGAAAGATCTTCCATGAGCTGGTTCATATTCAAATGGCCATGGTGGTCATTCTGGGCTTGGCTGAGCTGGTGGCAGAGCTTCATCTGGTTCTGCCATGTGGTGTTAGAGTTCCAAGTATTTAGGTCATCCTCCATTACTTTCCTACAGACATTAGCAGGTATCTAGATCACAAGTGGAGCATCTGGAGTTCAAATTAGCACTATATGGGATGTTGGCATTTCCAGGAGTGGTTTAATCTGTGCTACTGTGCTGGTCACCATGTGGGCAACTATTAAAGTACACATAAAAATATGTGGTTGAGAAGAGTAAGCAGGATATGTACTTGTATAAAAAGAAAAAATACAGTTGTTTACATATAATACAATTGTAAAAGTCTCTATTTCAGAGAGAAAAGAAAGAAAGAGGGGGGAAGAGAGAGAGATAAAGAAAGAGACAGACAAACGTGCCCACAATATTGCTGGGCCAGCCCATGGTGAAGCCAGCATCTTGGAAATCAATTTCAGTGCCAGCTACATGACACAGACCTAAGTATTTGAGCAGCCTTCAAGGCTGTGCATTGGAGTAGTCATTTCAATATTTGTGTCATTTCACATTTCACATGACAGTCGTAGTGTCATTTCAACTATTATCCACATCAGACATATTTTTAAGGTCTTAAATCATTTTACAAGAGCTTTAAATTATTTGCATGTTGTAATTGTATATCTTATGTTTGTGTTGGTTCTTATACATTGGAATATACCTTTTATAAGTATTATTGGTGAGTAGAACCAATGCTTCATTTTAATGTTAGTAGAAGTGATTTGTTATTTAAGGTAAATACTCTTTTTTAAAGACTTGCTTGAAAAGTACTACCAGAGGAGAAAAAGATGAAGAATCAGGGATTATTTTGTGATCACAAACAAATGTTTATAATCATCTACATTTAAAACAAACTGAATGTATATTTTGTTTACTTATGTTTGTACTTGTTTTCTAGTATAGTTTTGCTCTTTATGAAAGGTTATTGTCTGAGTAGTAATACATCTTATTTTCATCTCTTGGTTGGATTTTGTATACTTGCCATAAACCAAAAATTAAAAAAAAAAAATTGGGCAAGGTTGTGGCTTAAAGGCTTTAGCCACTGCTTGCCACTGCCTGAATTGGCCTGATATCCCATATGGGCATAGGCTCAAGTCCTGTTCCACTTCCCATTCAGTGTCCTGCTAAAACACCTGAGAAAGCAGTGACAAACGGCCTAGGATGTGGGCTCCTAAACCTACCTGGGAGACCCAGAGGAAGCTCCTGGCTCCAGGCATTGTTCTGGCCTGGCTCTGGCTCTAATGGCTATTTGGCAACTGAAACAGCAGATGGAACATTTCTGTTTCTCCCTTCTCTCTGTAGCTTGCCTTTCCAATAAATTTAAAAGAAGAAAAAGTCTGAAAAAGGAAATATAGGACAATTTATATGATTCAAAAGCTGTCAATCCACCATTACATTTTATAGTAAAATTTTTTTTTTTACTATTTATTTATTGGAAAGTCAGATATACAGAGAGGAGGAGAGACAGAGAGGAAGATCTTCCGTCCAATGATTCACTCCCCAAGTGAGTACAATGGCTGATGTTATGCCGATCCAAAGCCAGGATCCAGGAACTTCTTCCGGGTCTCCCACATGGGTGCAGGATCCCAAAGCTTTGCTCCATCCTCGGGTGCTTTCCCAGGCCACAAGCAGGGAGCTGGATGGTAAGTGGAGCTGCCGGGATTAGAACCGGCACCCTTATGGGATCCTGGCATGTTCAAGGCAAGGACTTTAGCTGCTAGGCCACGCCGCCGGGCCTTTATAGTAAAATTTTTATATGTTGCTTGTTGCATCTGTGTTTAAAAATACAAAAAAAAAAACCCTTTGGAAATGGAACACTTTTTTCTTTGCTCCCTGCACCCCTAAATCATCTCCTCTAGGATATTTAGCTAGGAAATCTTCAAGGCTTTGTATGTGAAATTAACGTTGTACTCAGATTTTGAGATCCGCAGAAATCACAGGAGTCCGAAGTCAATGTAAGTGCACAAGTACGGTTTATTCAAGCTCGGCATATCTGGCCAGCCAGCTGGGACCAACACCCCTTACTGGAGTATAGCCAGCAACAGCACATTCACAGGGTTTTTATAAGGGCAGTCCACTACAGCTGGAAAAGGGGCAATTCACAATAGCCTGCAGGTGAGGGGAAATACCACACATTCCCTGCCTATCTCAGCTAGACAGCCCATGCCTGGCTCTTCTTTGGTCCGGCAATTAAGGTAAACAGTTAATTACCTGGAGCCACATGTCAGATAGCTAGATGTGGGCCTTGATTTGTGAGAATTGGAGCCCATTGGTGCTAAAGGTCACATAGGTTGTTTGGTCTGCAAGTTCACACAGTTTTTTAGTATCTATGAGCCACTGACAAATGGTTGGGATTTTGATACTGTTGTGCCGGTTTTTGAAACCCCCAGATAATCACCAAGTCTGAAGTCGGTGCTGAGGCAAAAAGGTGGTTTATTCAGGTTAGTCTAGGTCTCCCAGCCACCTCCCCCAGCCCAGCATGGCTGGGCGGGGGAGGGGCAGCTGCAGCAGAGGCTGCAAGGATCCACAAGGAGGACAAAAGAGCCAGAAGAGCCAAGGGAAGGGCCCCGAGCCCAAGCCCCCCAGTTCTTATACATTTCAGGCTATTAATTATACAGTCATGACTTAGCAGGCTTCTATTGGTGGGTTTGAAACAAGCAATTTTCAAAAAGTACAAATCGATGAGCTATTGGGCTGTGAATCTTATCAAATACCGGGTACCTCCTTCCTGAGAAGTGGTCTGCCTACGTGACCTGCCAGGTGTCCTGCCGGGTGTCACGTAGACTATCAGGCCTGAGGTTCACACAGCCCCCAGCCAAGCCATTAAGGCAGAATCACAAAAGGCAGAAAACGCCTAGGTTCTTCAATACTTAGGTTCCTCATTATCATTGTTGCAAGCAGCAATCAAATAGTGAAAACAATGCAGTAGAAATTATGTAAATAGAGTCCAGGTAGCAGAATTTCTCAGGGCATAATATCTACTTAAAGCCTAAAGACTTTTTTTGAGGTTGGACTCCAGCCGTTGTCTTCTGGTTGTTTTTCAGTGTTTACTGTCTGCCTGCCTGCCTGCCTTGTACTTTCCTGGTTGCATGCTGGAATTTCCAGTGTTGGTGAACTCAGTCCTTTAGCCAGAGCACCTGAAGGTTCGTACAGGCTGTAAAGACTGAGTGAAGCAATTCCCCAAAGTAGGAAGGATTACTTTGATGTTACTTTTGACATTAGAGAACTACAGTAAATTCAAGGTAGGAAGATCAAGAAGAGCACATATTTCATATTCCCTGCTCATGCTTGTACTTAAAAAAAAAAGTTTGGTACCTGATTATAGACACAATTTTATTTTTAATTTATTGTTTGATTTTTTTTTTCTTTTAAGAGGGATTGTGGAGAGTCAGTGAGCATGAGAGAGAACAATAACAAGAGAAAGAGAAAAAGGAGGAGAAAGAAAGAGAACAAAAAGAGAGAGAGAGAGATGTATTATCCACTGATCCCTCCTCAAATGTCAGCAAGAGCCAGGTGGGACCAGGGAGAGGACAGGAGACTGAGATTTGGTCTAATTCTTCAACCTGGGTAGTAAGGATCCAAGCCATCAGTGTTGCCTCCCAAGCTCTACATGAGCAGGAAGCTAGATTCAGCCACTAGTAGAGCAGCATTCAATCTCAGGGATTCCAATATGGGATATAGTCATCCCAAGCAATGTTGTTTTAAAAGATTTATTTATATGAAAGACCGAGTTACAGAGGGAGAGACGGAGAGTTCTTACAGTTCTTGGAATGGAATGGCATGGCCAGGACTGTCCTGAACCCAGGAACCAGGATCTTCATCCAGGTCCCCCATATGGGTAGTGGGGCCCAAGCACTTGGGCCATCTTCTGTTTTTTTCAGGTCACTGTCAAAGATCTGGATAAGAAAGAAAGCAGCATGGACTTAAACTGGTGGCATCATAGTTGATAGCTTAACTCTCTGCTCCATGTTAGCCCTCCATCTGCTGCGAGATCTTCCTTGTGCCAAAGGTAGCCCCTTGGTATTTTTGTAGTTCTGTTTCAGCTGATTTCTGTGATGCTTTGATGCAGTATTTTGTGGTTCAAACATGTAGCACCATAAATTGAGATCACATCTTTATGGATGAATAATTCATTGCATGGCTATTCCATGCAATACTATATTTTGCTATCTATCAGTTGACAGACATTTGAATCTTTTAAATATCTTGACCATTGTGAATATGGTCTCTGCAAAAACTCACATATTTCTGAACAGATATATTTTCATTTCTTTTCGTTATATACTTAGGAATAGAATCACAGGTCGTACTCATTTGGCAACTTTAGAGTTAACATTTTTAGGTATTGCCAAACTCTTTCCTGAGTGAGTTCACACCTTTCCCTTCCCAACAGCAAAATGTGAGAGTGCCACTTGCTCTACCTCCTCTTGCTTTTGTCTTTCTAATTACAGCCCTAAGTGGCTTTTCAAGATGCTTTTCATTTGTATTTTCCTAATGACTCATGGGAAGATCTGTTCATATGTTGATTTCCACCTGCATGACTTTTTTTTCTTGAGAACTCTGTCTTTAAATTCTTTGCCCATTTCAATTTTATTTTTTTTTAGTTGTTTAGTTCAAAAGTTTATCTACATATTCTGGATGCTACAAACTTAATAGCTCTATCAAGTGCAGACATGGCCATTTCTTCCCTTGACATTTCACTGTTAATAATGTGATTGAAGCTAAAATTTGCCTGTGATTGTGAAGTCCATTTTATTTTGGTCATTTATGATGTCATCTATTTGAATTAGCCAACAGATAAAGAAATTGTTGGGTTCATCCTTTCTTCCCCCAAATTTGCAATAGCACGTACTGGATCAGGCCAAAACCAGTAGCCCACAGCTCCATCCAGTCTCCTGTGTGTGTCAGGGACGCATGTGGGGCTATTATCAGCAGAACAAAAACCAGCACTCAAATATAGGAAGCGGGTGTCCCAAGTGGCTGCTTAAGTCATTGCACCACATAGGCCCACTCCCCAGTCTACTTTCTCATTCAGTTGAATTAACAGACATTATGAGAAGGTCATTCAGAGTTTTAAAAGAGAATAGACAAGAACCTGTAGAAGATTCATCTCAGGAAAGAGATAATTAAGTATTCTGATTTTTAATTTAATATTTGTTGCACAAAGTAATTCATGATCATTTCAAAAAGATGAAAAATACCATAAAAGAACTAAAAAGGTGAAAAAGATAATTGTTACATTCAAGAGAGAGGACTGTAATGTGTGCCATGTCCTGTGTAGAATACTGCAATGGCAAAAGGGCATAAGAGGAGAAAATGAAATATGAAGACAACATAGATTTTAATAACAATGGGAAAACTGTAAGTCTATATTGCATAGTTCTTAATATGTATTTTAATTGTCAAATCATTTTTTAAAATACATATCCCCAATTTTATAGATTGGGAAGAAAGTACAGAATGTTAAGTACCTTGGTTGAGGTAACATTTCTGTCAAGCACAAAAGCTAGAATTTAAATTCACAGAGTCTGGGTCCAAGCCTATGCCTTTAATCACTAAGCTGTGATAATATTCTTTACTTTTCACTATGAAAATATGTTTACACATTTTATAGTTAGTTTCACATTATTTTTATTTTATGATACTGTTATTACTATTACTCAATTAAATGTCCCATGTGCCTTTAAACTGAAAATCTGAAAATGAACGGTTAGAAATTAAATTTTGTAGATAAATCATTGGATATTGATAACTATATAATTCATTCTAATGTTGCTTGTATCAGGGATATTTTATTGTTTAAAATTATCGTAAAGTGAGACATATTACACAGTTTCTAAGATTTCATTGTGAAGAAAAGGCATGGGTAGCTCTCTGCCTGGTTGTTTTAATACAGAGTCATTGGTAAGTGAATAGCAGCTTAGGGAATTTCGGGGAGAATTTTTCCTGTTTGTTCCTGGTTAAAGCATGACCTTCCCTGGTTCTTTGATATGGGCAGTTGATAAAGGGCAAAGATATGCAAAATACGATGCAAATAGAGCTTTAGAATGATTTCCGTGGCATTAACTTCTCACAAGCTGTGTAGAATGTCAGGATTTGGGGGTTTTCAAACTGTTTGTTTCATCTGTAGACGGGATATTGCTTAGTCAAATGCATATTTTCATGTTAATTAAAACTGTAGGAATGTGTTCTAGCACTCTGAATTACACTGATTATTTTTTTAAAATACTCCAAATACAATAGGTAAAGAAAGGTTTTCTTCCCCTCTTTCAAGATTGTAGGCAGAAACCTAAGTAATTTTGTGTTTAACAGAACAATATTTGCTTTTCCCAATTGGATAATCAATTTAACCATACTGGAGAGTTTCACTACAGTATGATTAGAGAAAATAATTTTCATGATTTTAAAAATGTTGAAATTTTAAAAAGGGAAAACAAATTACACTGAATTTGAGCAATGTAGCATCTATTTTACAGTTAGATATAATCTTGACGAGATTTTTGCAGAGTACCTGGCGTTTTTGCAAAGACTATAGTTCTCACCCATTTAACCTCTCAAACCAGTTTTCTTCTACTGCCTATAAGAAAACCTTAGGGTGCTTTTAAACATGACCGGGAATTTTTCTTGGTTGACTAGAAAATATTTCCTGAACATCTGGTATATATTTCAAAAATACGTGGGTATGTCCATTGGTTCCACTTTGCCGAGTGTCCAGTGATCCCCTTCTTGAGGGTGCTGGGCGCGCAAGCCCTCTGCCCAGGGCTCAGGGGACAGGCCGGGCGCAGGGACCCCCGCACTGCGGCAGGCGGGCTGGCATGCGCGGCCGCCAGGGCTGTGCTGCGCAGGCGCGGGCGGGGCGGGCCAGAGTTCTGCGTTGCGGCAGCGATTGCTGTGCAGAGCTCCTCGGCTGCCGGAGATGCCTGACACCTCGGCCTGAGGAGCTGTCAGCGACGCGATGGAGCGAGCAAGGTCAGCGGGAATGTCCGTGTTTCCTCATCAAAGACTCCAAGTGGCCAGCACTTGGAATACCCTATGCCTTGGAAACAGGGGTGCTACAATGCCTTTGTTCTGGAGAGCTAGATCGGACACCTTTGGAGGCTGGGGCTCTGCCCGGTGCGCTGCCATGCCCTCCTGTCTGTTCTAACACCCTGCATCGCCGTAGGCTTGTTTGCGGCTGCATTTCTTTCCTTCCATTCTCAGGCAGTTCCTGGTGCGGATTGTGGATTTGTGGATGGTCGGTGGGAATGGGGCACACCCAGGGAATGGTTTGCCGAGGGTCCGTTAGGGAGAGGACATTGTGGCTTCGGTCAGGATATGCTGAGGTGACCGTGGCCAGGGACTGTGGTAGTGGGAGGGAGCGGCCAGGATCACCTCAGGGAAAGTGCTTGGGGGTCGGGAGTGGACTGCTGAAGCGGTGTGCGCCGGGGTGCGGGGTGCGGCCATTCCGGGGTGCGGGGTGCGGCCGCGCTTGAGTGCTGGGTGAGGTCACGCTGGGGCGCTGGGTGCCGCCACTCTGGGGTGCTTATTGCGGCCGCGCCGGATGCTGGTTGCGGCCACGCAGGGATGCTTGGTGCGGCCGTGCCGGGGTGCTTTTTGCTGCCGCGCCGGGGTGCTTGGTGCGGCCGCGGAGGGGTGCTTTTTGCGGCCGCGCAGGGGTACTTGGTGCGGCCGCGCAGGGGTACTTGGTGCGGCCGCGCAGGGGTGCTTTTTGCGGCCTCGCGGGAGTGCTTGGTGCGGCCACGTTGGGGTGCTTTTTGCAGCCGCGCGGGAGTGCTTGGTGCATCCGCACCTGGGTGCTTTGTGCGGCCGTGCTGGCGTGCTTTTTGATGCCACACAAGTGTGCTTGGTGTGGTCGTGCTGGGGTTCGGGTGCGGCCGCTGCCTGGTGGTAGCTGCATCTTAGGGATAATTGACCGGTCGGAGGGAGTGGTGGGGAGGACAGGGAGCGGGGTGGGGGGACTGAGGCTGTTAGTGGGCCGCGAGGGGCCATGTAGTGGTGAGCATAGCTCTGGTCTTGGGATGATTCTTGCGTTCCAAATGGGAACCAAGGGTGGGAGCCACAGGTGGATTGCTGACATGCCGCAGAGCTATACGTGAGAGGAAACTGGCGGCGAGGGAACCTTTAGTTAGAACAACATGGAACGTAAGGTTTTCTGTGGCTTCTTTCTGTAGTCCAGTTTGTATACTGTGGTTTTCATGTTGCTTTTTACAATTGGTCCACGCCTACTATGAACCACAACATTTGGTCCTTGTATTTTACTGCCTTATGATCTGTCACACTTGTGGCCAAATGGTGTGAGATAGGTAAAGGACAGACACAGCTTGCTTTTATATGTCTGATATGTGCAAAATGGCATCTCAGGGGCTTCCTTTCTGTTCCCTGTTTATGCTTGAATGCGGGGGTCGCAAGGTGGTCCTGCGCTTATCAACGCCATTGTGCAGTTCTGCAAAGATGGCGGCTGCTGCAGAGGTGCGGGTCTGCGCAGGCGCGGCAGGGTGGGGGGCTGTCAGGTGAGGGGTGGATGCCCCCTCCCCACATTGCGGCAGGCAAGGGAGGGGGTTAGCGAACGTCAGCTCAGCTTTGGTTGTTTTAGAATTACATCCAGAAAACCTGCAATGTGCAATGGGGAGAAATCAAGGCGGATTTGGGTGACGTGCTGCCCACTCCCCAAAGTACTGCAGTGGGGAGAGTGGCGCAGGCGCCATGGGCGTGGCAGCTGCTTCTGCTAAATTGGGGCGGGCTGTGGGGAGGGGGTGGTGCAGTCTGCTTGAGTAGGATGGCAACCATATCCACCATTTGTTTGTTCCAGCACTGTCCCTTTTCCTGTCCCTTCCCCCTGCCTGATGCATTACAGTGTAGGAGCCACAATGGGCAGTGCTGGTTCCAGCCGGCAAGCATTATGGTACCCCTCCCCATAGTGTGGAGAACCGGAAGAATAAAAAAGTGGTCTTTGCCTGTGTGGGATGGTAGCTGCAGTATACAGCTGCAATTCTGTTTTGGACTAGGCTGGACTGCGACGGGTCTGCAGCACCCCAGTGACACACCCATTTCAGGACCTGTTGTGCTGTAGGCTGCCACCATCATTTCTAGATTTTATTTTGACTTGCTGGGAAAACTTAATTTTTCAATTTTGTCAATTTCCTTTGATTATGTCGTACATAATTTTCCTTTAACAAAATAGACACAGTAAACTTTTCCAGATCGTATCCCTGTCCTTTGATTTTTACTTTGCAGATTGATAATTTAACGGTTACGTCACCATCACCATTGCTATCAGTGATTTATTCTTCTCTGGGTGTTCCTTAAATGGAAAAATGAGGGGTTGGAGTGTGGTCCCAATCAAGGTGAGGGCTTGTTAAATCTGTAAATTTTGTTGCTCAGAGAAAAAATCAGAAAAATGGTACAAATCCTATTGGGCTAGCAAAATGTGGGGTCATTTACTTGTCTGCAGACATTTTAATAAATGATTTTGATCCATTTTGAAGTTGTAGCTACTATGAAGGTTTGAGAAAGAACCCTGAACCAAGATTAACAGCTTTTCCACTTTGTTTTAAAAATGTGTTTCTGAATTTTGTTTTCCATTTCAGTATTTTCATGCTGTTTTTATATCTCATCAACAAAAGTGTGTCTGAGTTGTAATTAATAAAAAGTAAATCAGGGAGGCTTAGGAAACCTCATTTTATAGTTGTTTCTTTTTGGGTAGTTTGAAAATAACATAGGTTTGGGATTTTGAGTGTGTTAACCATTTGCCAGGTTTTTTCCTGCTTGTGTAAAATACAAATACAGTTTGGTTTAAACAGTTACTTATTTGACCTGTTCAAGTGTTCTTCTGGCCTGCCATTTTATAGTTGTCAGCCCCAGGGTCACAATATGGCAGGCCTCCTTCGAAGGGCTCAGAAATTGAGTCTCTTAACTAGTGTAATAAGGTTTTTTTTAGGAAAATGAGCGAGTGTGAGCTCATCTTGTAATTTGGAATAAAGTAGCTTGTACAAGGAGTTTCATGGCATCATTTTTAAAGAATGGCATGATTTGGATTTATTCATGGAGTTTTAAATATGAGTTTCATAAGCATTGTTCCCATTTGATTAATTTGTATTGTCATTTCTCCCTTTGTATTTTAAAATAATTTCTAATTGATTTCACTCCCATTTTAGATGGATCGATTGCCAAGTCATCTCACTGTTTCTTAGGTATTTTAGGAAGGAGATCTCCAAGTAAGCAAGTTATGACATGTCTTTTAACGTATCAAAGAAGAGTTGATTTAAAAATCTAATTTCTTTGATGTGGATTAAGACTGGTTTCAAAGGACCATGTCTCTCATGTGTGACTCAGAGTTAAGCCTGAGTGACAGTTACTCCTGGCTAAGATTGCCTCTTTTACTTAAAAAGGTAGAGAATGGATGTTAATTTCTTTCTTTCCAGCTGTTGAATGCCAGCTGACTCAGAATTTTTTTTTGGCAACTTGGGCTTTTTTATTGGAGGTATTGATATTTATTCTGTTTGTGAAATGAAGATTTCAGTTGAATATTTATTCATTTTCATGTTAAGCACATTAAAAATTCTGTAGAAAATTGGAAAGTTTAGGAAGGATATCAGAGGATGTCATTGTTCTTTGACTTTACAGTTTATTTCTAGAGGAATGCCTTTTAGTGAAAATGCTTTGGGAGCAAAAATTAATATTAACCACACATACACTCCCCCATTATAATTATTTAACTGCTTACTTAAATTTTTTTTGGTGTTTTTCAAACCCTAACAAAGCAGTATTTTCTTAGAGGTTTTTCTTTACACATGTAGTGATTTAAGCTTTGTGTTCACCATTCAAGTCCAGCAAAGAATATATTTTTAACTAGTTTTAGCATCATTGTTTTATATTAGTAAAGTTAATGAAGCATGCATATTATGAAAAACTGCATAAATCTATTTTTGTGCACTACAATAATATAGCTTCCATTTTCCACAAATTTTTTAAAGTATTTTATAAATGTGTAAGTTTTTATGAACAGATGGATAGAATATTTATTTTGCTTGTTTCCTGATTTTTTTTTTCTTCAACCTAGTTTTCTGACATAATGGGTTGGTACAAGGCAAAGGTAGTTAACAGTATTGATTCTGGCTGCCTGAAGGGGAAAGATCTGATACTTAATGTCTTGTGATTATTAGTATTGGGGTACATTTTCCTTAAAATTTCATCGTATTTACTATATGGCTGTAAATCTATATGACTGTAAATTTGTCTTTACATAAATAGGTATTCTAGGACTTTGTGAAGTTGATGATATAAATTCTCCTGTTTCAGGGATCGCTTGCACCTGAGACGGACTACCGAACAGCACGTGCCTGAAGTGGAAGTTCAAGTCAAACGTAGGAGGACAGCTTCACTGAGCAATCAGGAGTAAGTACTATTGGGGTGAGAAGCAGGTTTTTCTTATGGATTTGTCTTTCATCAGGATACATCTTTAAATTTTAGAACCCTTTTGGTATGCTTGTAAGATGTTTACAAGCAGGCCTGGAACATTGGTCTAACAGCTAAAATCCTCACCTTGAATGCCTTTCCTCTCTGTCTATCTGACTTTACAATAAAAATAAGATAAATCTTTTAAAAAAAGATGTTTACAAGCATACAAATGTTTATGTGTTGCACATTTACTTTCAATTAGAAATCATACTTTTGTGTTAATGTGTACATATTTTTCTCAGAACATATATATATTTATTTATACATATTTAAAGCTTAACACACAGTTTCTGAAAGATAGGTTTAATTAAAATGATGTAAGCATTTCAATGACATGAGACATGCTGAGTTTACATTGAATTTTTAGCATTTGTCATTGCCCCTAAGTTTTGACATTTTTACGTAAAACATGAGTAAAGTCTTAAAGCCACCATGAATTTGTCTCCCTTCCCACTGCAGAGATAACTTGTAAGTATTTTATTCTCTGTATCTTAGATCTGTGCATTATTGCTCTTGTGTGGTTGTTCGTAGGGAAAAGGTAGATTGAAGAGTAGAAAGAAATAGGCGAGCAATGTGTATATTCAATGTGTTGCATTGAAATATGGCTTAGGAGTCTTCCATGTTAATACGTGTACCTATTGTATTATTTAAATCATCAACCTACCAATGCATTATTTAGTTTTAATTTTTTGACTATTAGCAATGAAAGCGATAGCTCAGAAAATCAGTGTATTATGAATAATTTTTATTTATATTATGTAACTTTAATTACAAAATGTAGGTAATATTTTGTGTGACTTATTTTTATCTGCTCATTTTGTATATGGCAGTTGTAAAATATTTGCATATTTTAAATTCCTAGAGAGAATGAACACTTCATTTCTCACTTTAGTTTAAATAATACCCAGAACCAAGATAGAAATTACATTTTAGGAAAATTAATCTGAAGGGAGTATGTTTTAATATTTACATTGTACTTGTGTGTTTTAAAAAGCTTGTTTGTGTCTTCTGTAATAGTTTGTCATTTAAAATAGATGATGTGATTTTACATTATACTATGTAACATCCTTATTCACTGTTCAGAAAATCATTGCAGCTTGAGATCACTAACAGTTTACAGTGGTAATTTAGAGAATGCAATAGGAAGCAGAGATGGTGGTTAGAGTGTCTTTGGAGGCCATTATTAGTGTTTTATTAGATACTGCATTCATTATGGCTTCACTGCTGTTCAGCAAAACATCATTTTATCTTTTGGGATGAGGACATTTGGTATTTTATTTGTACAGGAAACCTTTTGGTGTTTTTAATTTAAAGCAGAAATAATTTTAATTTTTGCTGACTCTTTTTTTTTTTTTTTCCTTTTTTCTCACTTAGGGAATTACCGTTATTCTGCCCTCACTAATTTTACCACCAAATTGTTCTTGTTCTTTGGGATTGGATAATGCCTTATTTTCTCAATCATATCCTTGTTGGGAATTTCTTTTAAATGTTTAAGAAGCTAAGTTTTTTGTTTGTTTTATTTGTTTGTTTTTATTTGTTTTATTTATTTTTTTGATAAGACACAATTTAGGATTTGGTTAGGTGAGAGACTTAATTGCCATTTGGTGGCAGAAATCAGAATGGAGAATGCCAAAGTTAAGATTTCATTTTCTAGTGATTAGAGTAAGAATATACAAAACAATATGCAATTAACAAGATACTAGCTTACTTAGTTACTAACCCAAATTTAATGCAGACTTTGTAGATAAAGTATATGTTTTAAGATTTCTTTGAATTCACACCAGTTGCAAGCTCTACAATTCTCAGAATACACACATTTCTGACCATTTGGCAATAATTTTGCTGCCTTTATAGGCATTTGTAGTTGTAAAAATGACTCAAAGAACTAAAGATTTTTATCATAAAGGATTCAAATAAGCATGCTAATGCGGCAAGGCCAAGGAGGGTCCCAGATAAAGCATCGCTGTTGGCAATTTGTACCAACTAGGAAGCTCAGGAAAACTTTAGTTATTAATAACTTCATTGTACTTTTCATTTTATAGACAGCCTTGATCATATCCTTGATTTACCTTGTGATTGACTTCAGTCTTTATTTCCAGTCTCTTTCCTAAGAAATCGTAGTCAAAACCTCTTACCTCCCATCGTGTTTAGTGTCTGGTATGGCTGACCACAATCTTTTTTTTTTTTTTTAATAACCTTACTTAGTTGATTAGGATACAAAGGGCCAAGGGCTACAGGAAAGTGGGTAATACCATCGTGTCTACACTAATATCATCATTTTCTTGAAGACATCTCAGTAACATCAATTCAGGTGTGATCTGAGGAACCCAAAATAAACAATAGCAACAAAAAACCCTTATACCTTTTTGGGTAAATTACAAAGATTTAGATGATCTTAACTGTTCATCTAACACATGATTCAAATGTTCAAAATCTGAAGCAGAAAATCTTATTACCACTGCCCCATTTTGTAATTCCAGTGCTATCAGATATTTTTATTTACTCATGAAGCTTCAGAAAGTTTGTTGGGAAATGAGTTGAAAAGATTTTTATGGTGAGTTTGCTTTGTGGCAGCACATTAAACATCTGCTTGAACATAGTGGGCATCCTGAGTCAGAGTCTTGCTTTCTCTGTTTCCTACCTAACTTCATTATTACATCTGCCTGGGAAGGCAGCAAACTCAACTGTTTGCTGCCCTGCAACTCCTGTGGGTACCAGGATAGAGTGTCTAGCTTCTGTTTTCAGCCAGCCCAGATGTGGCTGTTGTCGCCATTTGGGAAGCAAGCTAGTGGATCGAAAGTCAAGTAATCAATCTCAAGTCTTTCTCCTCGCTCTAAGCCCTTCTTTCTCCCTTCCTCCCCCTTATCTTTTTTTTTTTTTTTCTTTTACAAACAAGGCGAAGTTGTTAGTGATTTCTTGTTCTGTGCTCTAGGCATATTTTATTGCATAACAAAATAATTATCTACATCTCTCTTTTTTTCATGATCAGATTTACATCCAGGTTACTGGTAAATAGGGATATGTTGAGATCTTTTCTGCAGAATGTTATGCTTATTCATAGATGATTTACACTTTCAGATCCCGTCAACAGGCTGGTTCTTGGAGATGACATCTTGGAGGATCTGTAATGGTGATTGTCTTAAGGCCTTGCCTTAGCAAATTCTTCATGCAACCTAGTGCAGAAAAGAATGTTTCCATCTAGCATGATAGTAATGTGAAGTCAGTGGTCATGTTTCTGACAATCTTGCAACTATTTTTTTAAGTTTTTGGAAATAACCCTAGACTGGCTAAGTATCCACCATTTCCTGGGTTCAGAGACTTCTGTTTAATTTTGTTGTTTCCTCATAAATGTGCATACTCTGAGCATAAAAGATCACCGTAAATGCAAGAATATGTGTTTTCTATGGTGTCAACTGAATCTGCAAGCATTTTTCTCATTCATGCATACTGTGTTCTTATCATAGGTGTCAGTTGTACCCGAGACGTTCTCAGCAGCAGCAAGTGCCTGTGCTGGATTTCCAGGCGGAGCTGAGACAGGCTTTCTTAGCCGAGACACCAAGAGGTGGTTAAAGCAGGATTGGATTTTCAAGGTAGCCGATTCCCAAGCAAAAACCAGGTTAGAGCTGATAAAGTAATGATGAGAAAATGAATTATTGAAACAGGGATTGGGATTTGTGTAATCTAGGGCATTTGAAAAAAGCTTTTTAAAATGAATATATTTATTTTACTTAATTTATCTAAATTATTTATCTAAATAAAAATATTCATACAAAAAACACATAGCACAAAGCTTGTTTATTTTTTAAAAGTGAAAATCTCCCTGTCCCTGACAGGATGATTAGTGATGTATTGCTTCCTGTCTTTGTGGTGTGTGCTTTTTGGAGTCTTCTACAATTTTGTATGTTCTGCTTTCCCTTACAGAAAAAAAAAATGTTAATGGCTGCTTGTGGATGATTCCATTTTATTTTTTGCAAGCATTTGTATTGTGTTGAATTAGTTTTCATTTCCATAAGACAGTAGTGTGATATTTAAAGTAATTATCAGTCTTAATTCTAATTGTAGTATAATTTATACATACTAAATTGTAAATATTCACCATAATCATTAATAAGATTGTTAGAGTATCTGCTCAGTTCCTTGTTTTTATTTGACTAATTATTTCTCTCATTGTTTTGTCTTTTTCTCACTTTTCTGTTTTCATCAATGTGTATTTCCCGTTGGAATTGACAGACAATGCAATAAAGATTGTCCATAAATTATGAATGTGATGTAGATTTATTTTGTCTGTTTATGTTGATTCTTTACATTTTCCACATCAATACCTTGGTTTTCATTCATATTTTTTCTATTTTTAATTAGAATACCATTATTTCTGAATACTAAATACATGTTAGAAAATGGAATTAGGTGCTTGAGTGACTTAGCAGGGCTTTCATTAATATTTTTGTAATATTATTCCTCAACATGAATTAATAGGCCTGTTTATATCTAGTATTTTGAGTTTAAATCTAACAAGACAAGACTTTTCTGGGAACTATTCCATTATTGAAACCTTTACATTAAACATGCCCGATTAATTAAATGACCCTGGTTACAAATCAAGTGTGGAATCTGAAAATTTTCAATCAGGGCATTTCTCAGTGAATTAGTGTTCTAACTCATAAAGCCAATAAATTTTTTGGCATCTCAGTTGAAAACATCTAGATATGGTATTTAAATAATGTCAGTATCTGAAAGTAGTACCATTTCATTTTCTCTTACTTAATTGTATCTTGTTTTATTCTGTGTCCATGTGGTTGTTCTACATAAATACTACTATCTATTAGGATTTCACTAGACCAAGGTTTAATATCTGGCCCATTATATATACATGTATATTTTATTGGAACATGGACATGTCTGAGTATAGCTCATGGCTATTTTGGATATAGAGCAGCTGTTACAGATCAGATGATAATCATATCCTAAAATATTTAATATCTTTGTCCCTTTAGGCCAAAAATATTGACTGATCATTGTTTTAAAGACATACATTGGATGAAAATAGCAAGGGGGCACCAGTGGAAATAACAAAATGCTAAAGAAAAAGGGGTTATTGGAAGATTGTAAATGAAGTATAAATGATAATTAGAGTACTGTGTGAATTTCTTTATTAAAGGAATGGTCTAAGAATCCTACTTTTATACAAATGGGTAGGTAGTTTTGAAGGCTACTTTTAAAATTTCCATTTTAATTATAAGCATGTGAATTATGATAGCCAGGAAATTTTAGAAAGTAATTTTATCAATGTTATAGACAGACTGTCCTTATTCCTCAGCCCTGAAATTGAAGATGCTTCAATTTGAGCACTGACATGACACCTTAGGTGCAAAATTCAATATGCTGTCTTTTTTCTTGCACGAGATTACTAAATCTCTCACATAAAATTACTGTGTACAATGTGTATATGTTGTATATGAAACACATATGCAAAAATAATGATGTGTATGAAAATACTCAAAAATAAAATAATTTGAAATGCAAGTTACTTGTCCCAAGCATTTTATAAAAGATACTGAACCTCTAGTTCTGTTTTTTAGCACAAAAAGTTTAAGGATAAATTTCCCAAATGTGGACATAATATCTAAAAATATTTATGTGTTTTAAATATAAAATTTCTGATCTACTGAATTAATTCCTAAATAGTTGAAGGCAGCAAGGCTGTGTCAGGCAAAAATCACCAGTCAAGAGTTCAAACTATGTCTATGGCTTGCAGGGATACCACTGGCTGCCAGACTACAAGGTTGGAAAATGCTGGAATCTGGAGTGGAGCCGAGATGCCATCATAGATTGCAGTTATCCCAATGAGTATGAACTACTATGCCAGAGTCCTTCTATGGAATGAGTTTTAAATGTGCAATGGGAAGTTTTTTCCTCCACAGGAAATTTTGATTGCCATAAAGCCTTACCAGATTTGAGGTGGGCGTGTGGACATTGATGTCCTGCATTGGAGTGCCCGAGTTGGATTGTCAGCTCTGACTCCCGACGCCAGCTTATTACCAATGCATACCCAGGTGACAGCCTTGATGAAATGGATAACCAGATTGCTGCCACCCACATAGGAGACATGGTTTCTAATTCTTGGGAGCCCTCTGCCTGTCTAAATAATCAATAAAAACTTACAAATGATGTGTTTCTCATTACAACTGTCGGTTTTTGAATAAGCAATCCAATGATGAAGGTATTTTTTGATAATAAATTGGTAGAGCTGTGTCAAGTAGTATCTTCAGTTTAGTTATATACTCCTGTTTCTTTACTGTTAAACTTTTTTTTTGCATTCTTCGTGTAAGGAGTAATTATGGAGAACCCACATGGTTCTAAATTAAGGAAAATTTTGTTTATATCCCGCATTAAAAATGTATTAATCAGAAGTAATGCATATCTTCCCCTGAATGCTTAATTGGATAGAAGATTTAAGACAGACTGGATAAGAAATCTGCAGAAATCTGTTATCACTTGAACACAAACACTGATCTCTTTTAGTTGTTTAAACTTACAAGCCAAAAACTTTAGATACATTTAGATGATATCTGTAGCATTTATTCTTACATAAGAAATAATAGCTTAGTTATTTTCTGTTGAAATTAAAATACTACATATAGTTTCATTTGCTGTAATCACTCTTATGTGGTCCATTGTCTGTTATTTTGTTTTGGTCATTTATTGAGGGATCAACAATATCTTAATGGGTTAGGATTTCCTTTTATTATGTGTGCCAATTGCAATACAAAATCATTCTTAAGATTTTATATATCTAAGCCCCAAATGTAGTTTTTACACATAATTTCATTGTGATGTTATTTACATTTACATCAGTTTTAAATGTTTAATTCCAAGTTTTCATGAAAAATGTGTCTCACTTTGTAAGATCAGCAGTGTGAGACACTAAGAGCGTTCCTTAGATTCCATTGTCATATTAATATCACATTTTTGAGAAGTAATGGTAAAGGTAACTTGTTGCTTTTATTATGAAGAAAGCCATCAGTGTGTGTCTATTTCTGTTATGTATTATGACGTAAGAAGCCTTAAGTTTGCAATTCATTCAGTTCTTTAAGAAAGAGAATACTACAGTTGAAGGAGTAAAAGAAGCAGCTTGAAATAACCCGGGAGTAATTGGTATTATACATGTCTTGGAGATGAAAGGTGGAAAGGAAGAATAGTAAGTTTTGAGCCAGGTAAATGGAAAGATATTCTTGGTAAAATGAAATTATAACAGCTTCATCAGTCACAGGTACATCAAATGTGAATTTTAAATAAATATGAAAAGATAGTGGATAGAAACATGAGATAGTTTTTTTAATGTATTTTTTGTGCAAAATTTTCTGCCTACTTGATTGTAGTGCAGCTATAACATGCTTTCCTCTGCAGGCTCCATCTACTGTTAGCGAAGCTTCTGCACAGCTTGCATTGTTTCTAGGAGAACCTTCCATCATACCTTTATCTGTAGCCTTCCCTTAGGTCTAAGGGTCCTGAAATTCTACTTTGGACATTGGATTGGTGGAACCGCAAACATGGTAAGATGTATGGATGTTAAGGTGGATGGTGGTAAGCTGAAATAAGGACATTGAGTAGTAACAGTTTGCAGTTACATGTGGGTGCCTTTGGGTTCTGAATGTTATAACAGGATAAATGTTTAGACATGCACTCTAATTGCATTGAGAAACAAATATGGATTAGAAATGTTTGTTTTCCTGTTAATGATCTCAAAGTGGGTTGGAAATCATCTTGAAAGATACATAAGATGTGAGAGAATATGGGTGAAATTCTAGTCATATTTTGAGATCTTGGGAGACTTTTTCATAGTCTTAGATTATAGTAAATGTAAAGACTACTTCGACAATTGAGCTTCCAAAAGGTTATATGGATCTCACAGTCTAGAGCACGTGTTATCAAAGGGAATGGTACCATTCACAAAGGGGTGAAAATTGTTGAGACATCAGAGTTACAAAATGTTTTGGTACCTTGTAGGAGTTGCAATGTTTAATTGAAGCAGGAATTTGTCCAGGATAAAGGGAATTATCAACAGTGTCACATACTATGATAGCAGCATGCTTTAGCGGTGGCGCAGAGAATAAGATCAACATTTCAGATGTACAAGGGTGGTTGTCTCATGGATCTCTGGGAGCAGTTTTAGTTATGATGATGGCAGTGCTCTCTAGGCCTTTAAGGGTTAGTGGAGTTATTGTAGAAATGTTTAGTTGTTCCAAACTCAAGTTTAGTCCCATAAATTAAATGTTGAAGAAAACAAAGTTAGGGAGATATGTTATGGGGAACAAATTTAATATGATTAGTCATGATGGCAGAAAGGTTAGATGCAGTTGGTCATTGACTCCTCATTTTCCTGTTTCTAGACTGTGGGCAAGAGCAGCAAGATGCTTCAACACATTGACTATAGAATGAGATGTATCCTGCAAGATGGCCGAATCTTCATTGGCACCTTTAAGGCTTTTGACAAGCATATGAATTTGATCCTCTGTGATTGTGATGAGTTCAGGAAGATAAAGTACGGGTGGTTTGGGTTTGGGTAAAGGAAGTTGGAGTCAGAGGCCAGGAGAAACCAGGACAAGCTGAAGTAGGGTTTACAAAGGCTGGCGAAAGAAAAACCATGACAGTGCAGTGCCTATCTATATAAGCTATTGACCTTGTCTCAAAACCACAGCATTGCACCCAAGTAACAACTGGTTTGATTTTGTAAAAGCAGTTTTTGATTTATCACTAATAAATTAAAATTTTTCAGTATTGCCAGAAGATCTAGTTCCATTTATTTTAAAAAATTAATTGATCTGTAATACTGCAATAAGGTGGAGCAATCCATCATGGGGGGAGGGCAAGAGGAGGGGAAGAGGGAACATCAGAGCCTATGAAATGTTGTAAAATTAAATGCAATAAAAAAATTTTTTTTAAAAGCTAGTGTAAAAAAGAAGAAAAAAAATCTTATTCAGAGTCTGCTGCACGCTTTTTTTCTTTCCAAATTGAAGAACTCTTGATTGAAATAAAAGATATTATGTATAAGAGTTCATATTAGAGGTTAAGATGAGTGCCCTGCCCTGGATTAATACCCTGTTCCAATTCCTGACTCCAGCTTCCTCCTAATGCATTTGGATTTCCCAGTGTTTTGGCCCCTCCCACCCATGTGGAAGGTATGGATTAATTTCTCAGGTGGCAACTTTGCCCCATTTGGGTCTTTGATGACCATTGATGACATTGGAGGACTTAACCAAGAGGTTGTAGCTATTTGTTTATCTCCCTCTTAGGTCAATAAAATAAAGGCATTTATTTCTCCTCTTAAATTGGTAACTGGGATTTTAATTTTTCCTGTCTTACTTTGTTATGTCATTTGTATCTGTAGAGAAGTGATTTGTTTACTATAGTGTAACATTAAGTGAAATAGTCTGAAAAGCTAAAATTGTATTTGTTATTTATTAACTGAGTTTAGGTTTTTTTTTGTTGTTGCGTGTAAACAATTGAGTAGCTATTTATGAGTATCTTGTCATTAATTATTAATTGATTCATAATATTTTGCAAATTTTTGAGTGATCTACAAATCACTACATTTTATCTTAAAACTAAAATTTCATTGTAATTTACAGGCCAAAGAATGCAAAGCAACCAGAACGGGAAGAAAAGCGGGTTTTGGGTCTGGTCTTGCTGCGTGGGGAAAACTTGGTATCGATGACTGTTGAGGGACCACCTCCCAAAGATGTAAGGAAGATGTGGGACAGGACAGACTTTTTTCAATAAATAAAAAAACAATGTTTTTTTTTTTTTTAACCTGATTCACAAAGAATTTTGATGTGAAAGGACATTAGATTATTTCTGCCATGTGAAGTCATGGTACAGTGAGTTTGGTAGAATATATCTACCAAAAGAGCCATCATATACTGACATTCCTGGTCGCCATTTATTTAGGAATGTAGGGATTTTTGACATGTTGTTCTACATGCTGGGTACTACCTAGATAGGGATAGGAGTGAGCTGATTTACTTGGTGGGTTATACCAGGGTACCTTACTGATTTATTCTTTTGGAATCAGAACTAATAATGAGATAGCATGGGAAAATAATAAGGAGTGACCTGTGAATAAGACTACTAAAACTTGAGAAATTATTATCCTTTTAAGCTAACAATTTTCTTGTTTTAGACTGGCATTGCTCGGGTACCACTTGCTGGAGCTGCAGGAGGCCCTGGAGTTGGTAGGGCTGCTGGCAGAGGCGTACCAGCTGGGGTCCCAATTCCCCAGGCCCCTGCTGGATTAGCAGGCCCTGTCCGAGGAGTTGGGGGGCCATCACAGCAGGTGGGACACTAGGAGAGAGTTTTAGGTTATGGAAAGAGTGTGACTAGAGCATGATGCAGTTGGGATTTAAAAATTTGATGTACATCTTATGGTGTGAAAAGCAGATGCTATAGAATGAATTAATGGATAATTACTTCAGGAATGTTGATAAAGCTAACTACATTAACATAGTAATTCACCACTATTAGTGAATAAGGAAAAATATAGATGATAAATTGCATTTGGGAAAACAAAGCTTATTAGATATTGATATGTCATGATTTAAAAAATGGGACTAATGATAGGAGTGGAATTATTGTGCGTAGTGTTCTGTAAATTATAACCACCTTTTATTTTTTTTTTTGGATGGAAAATTGAGGGGTATGTCATCTTTACTTTCTTTTCATGTTTTCACAGGTAATGACTCCGCAGGGAAGAGGCACTGTAGCAGCTGCTGCTGTTGCTGCTACTGCCAGCATTGCTGGAGCCCCAACACAGTATCCGCCAGGACGAGGGACTCCACCCCCACCTGTGGGTAGAGCAACCCCACCTCCAGGTAAGAGTTGGTGAAGAAGAAGAATTTGAATTTTTGATGAGAATATGTGGGATCTCTGTATTGCCTGCATTCCCAGGATAATTGCGAAAAAGGTGATGGGATTTTGAAGTTGGGAATGACATACAGGAATAATTGTCAATAAGTTAAGACTTAAAATTGCTTGTGTTAGGGACCATTTATTCACCATTACCTTCCAATTACTTACCTTAGCCATCTTAGGAAGCCTTAATTACTATTTTTTTTTCAAATGTATTTATTTGAAATGCAGAATTACATTGAGAGGTGAGAGACAAAAGGAGAGGTCCTTCATCCTCTGGTTTACTCTGCAGATGGTTGCAATAGCTGAGGCTTGACCAAACTAAAGCCAGGAGCTTTTGTTGAAGTTCCCACGTGGTTGCAGACACCTAGGCACTAGAGTTGTACTCTGCTACTTTCCCAGGCACATTAGCAAGGAGCTGGATTTTGGTGGAACAAATGGGACACAGCAGGCAGTGATTATGGGATGCTGACACTGTGGGGCTGCTTAATTCACTATGCCACAGCACCAAATAACACATTCATATTTTTCTTTGTAGGAATTATGGCACCTCCGCCTGGTATGAGGCCACCAATGGGCCCACCAATTGGGCTTCCTCCTGCTCGAGGGACACCGATAGGTATGCCTCCTCCAGGAATGAGACCACCTCCACCAGGAATTAGAGGTAAAGGGAAGCACACAGCTTATGGATGACAGCCAGGCCTTTGGAGAATTCTATGACATTTATCTGTCCTATCTTATTCATTCATTTATTTATTTATTTTTACTTTCCAGGCCCACCTCCCCCAGGAATGCGTCCACCAAGACCCTAGAATATGTTGCTCTGTCACTGTCACTTTTTCCCCTGCAATGCATCTCGTGAAATTGTGCACAATGTTTGTGAGCTTTTTGTCCCCACTTTCTGCGTTAATAATAACTAATAATAAATGCACATATCAATTAAACTGTGAGGAAGTGTTGTACATTTTTTGTTGTCTACTGTTTTTTTTTTTTTCAGGGTAAAACAGATTTTTCCAATTTTGAAATTGTGAATGAAATGAATTATATTAAGCAATTTATTCAGATCACTTATTTAATTCTTGGAGCAAATGTTTATGATGCTTGTTTCTGTTTTTAAGCTTTGATGTTAGTGTGTTGGTTGGTGTTGGTAAATATTTCATAATAAGGATATATGCAAATTGTGCCATTGTCCACGGCAGGCCAACTGCTCATTATTTTAGTATGCCACATATGTGAAAGGAAATGCAGATGGGAGCAAAGGCATAAAAGACCACCTGTGAATTGAAGGAATAATGATACTAACTATGGCATGATGTAATTTAAGAAAAAAGTGTACTAGATGTCAGTCTTATTCCTGGGAAAACTGCCTAGTTGATCCGCTTTTCTACAGTGATGAGAACAGAAGACTGACTTCTGAAATAACCATTCCCTATCAGTAAGTATTCATTTACACTTTACTCAAAGCATTTCAGATCCTGGCTCATGGGAGCCAGAGGACTGTGTATTTGAGATAACTGAGATAAATTCCATAGGATAAGAAAGCTGTGTGGCTTACAATAAAATTAATTTATAATTAAAATAATTTGTACCAAAATAACTTTAGACATTATATTTTTAATTGCACCACTTTGATGTAATAGAAATTTTGGAGTAGAGTATTTTTGGAGTTAGAGCTAAAGGAATTTCCTATTATATAGATACACTTTGAATTGGTCATGGAAAGGAATATTTGTTATGATTTATTTTATTTGGAAGGTAGAGTATGGTAAGAAACAGACAGACACACACACACACGCATGCACACACACACACACATACATACATACATACATCCTCAGGCTGCCATTCAGTCCTTAAATGGCTTCAGCAAAGCCAGGACCCTAAATTCTAGATGAATACAGGGGCCCAAGAAATTTTGTCATCTTCTATCCCCCCCTCAAGTCCATTAACAGAGTGGTGGATCACAGAGCAGGGAGCCAGCAATTGAACGGCTATATGTATGGGATGTCAGCATTGCTAGTGGTCTCTATATCTGCTTGGTTACATTCCAGCACTGGTAATTCATTTTTTTAAAATACTTATTTATTATTATTATTATTTTCATTGGAAAAGTGGATATACAGAGAGGAGAGAGAGAGAGGAAGATCTTCCGTCCGATGATTCACTCCCCAAGTGAGCGCAATGGCCAATGCTATGCCGATCTGAAGCCAGGAGCCTCTTCCGGGTCTCCCACGTGGGTGCAGGGTCCCAAAGCTTTGGGCTGTCCTCCACTGCTCTCCCGGGCCACAGGCAGGTAGCTGGAAGGGAAGCTGGGCTGCCAATAGAACCAGCGCCCATATGGGATCCCGGGCGTACAAGGCGAGGACCTTAACCACTTGTGCCACTGAGCTGGGCCCCAGTAATTCATTTTTAAAAGTGGGAATATTTTTACGTTTTGCCTCTGATGTTTATGAATTATTGATTGACATGAGTTAGCTTGTCAAGAACTACGGTTGTAGAGTATCAGTTATGTAATACATTTAAGCTTTTAAGGGTCATTGGAGTTACATATTTTATTCAGAATGAATTTACATTTTCAGAACAAATTATGAAGTTTGATAAAGAATGCCCACAAATACCCATGCCCATCTTTGCTTATTAAAATTTTATTGATGTGTCACAATAATAAACTAGACCCGACTTTGCCTAACTTTTTATTAAAATTCCCCCTTTCCCTGCTAGACTTCCAGAATTTAGTTACTGCATTTTAAGCTCCCAACCTGTGAAGGATAGCATGCAGTATTTGAATGTGACTGGCTTATTTCACTAACTAGTACATTCTTGAGTTCCATATAGTTTACTAAAAAAGACAGGATTTTATTTTTTATGGCTGAATCATATTCCATCAGGCATATACACCTTTATTTTATCCATTAATATGATGATACATACCTTGCTTGATGTCACATTTTGACTATTATGAGCTGTGCAAGCTGTCCATGATTGAGAAAGTGCTTCTTTTATTTTTTTTCTTTTACTTTATTAGCAATGCTTGTATATTTTTTCCCATCTTTAAGTCATCCTTGTAAGACATTTAAAGAAGTAACCATTGAAGTGACAATACTCAAGAGCATTATTTATATTCTATGCTAGAGTATTTTCTAAAAATGATGGCCAGTATGAGGTATGGAACACAAAGGTAGCCCATGCTTTGTTTTGTTTCAGAGATATTATAGATAGGATTATAGTTTTTAAAGTTTGTGATGTTAAAATATACTGCTTGATGATGTGTCAAAGAAAGCACTTTCTCTGAATTTGGGAACTAAGGCCAATCAGTTAGCATAAATTAATCCATTAGTTTTTCTTTAGAAGCAATATGTGCGTAGTATTTAAAACTATTAATCTGGAATTTGTATTTGGAAGGAAAATAATTCCTTATTGAAATATGCTCACATGGATGACTCTTAAATTCTGGCATGAGTGATAATGCAGCATACTTATTTTATTGATCAACTATGTTGTATTTTTGCAACATTAAAGTGAATTAGAAGAATTGTAGATTCTGCAAGATAGTTTGTCTTACTACATTGCTTGCATACAATATAATTGTATCTTTCATCTCAGAATCCTGGGCATTTTCAGAATCATGCAGGTTACTGACTAGAAGTCAAGCCAGCACACATTTTCAAGTGTGACAAAATATGGAGTCAGATAGATATATGACATGAATTTTTGTTGTGACTTGGCTGATCTAAGCTTCTGCTGGGTTCTATTGGGGATATAGATTAACCTGCCAGCCTTGTAGAATTCATGGCTTAATGTGTTTGATATACATGGCTTAATTTTGATATACATGGCTTAATTTAATTTCTCTTGTTTTATTTATTTATTTTTAATTAATTAATTCATTCATTCATTTGTAAAGATTTCTTTTATTTTCATTGGAAAGGCGGATATACAGAGAGGAGAGACAGAGAGGAAGATCTTCCACCCCATGATTCACTCCCCAAGTGAGCGCAACGACCGATGCTATGCCAATCCGAAGCCAGGAGTCTCTTCAGGTCTCCCACGTGGGTGCAGGGTCCCAAAGCTTTGGGCTGTCCTCAACTGCTTTCCCGGGCCACAGGCAGGGATCTGGATGGGAAGCGGGACTGCTGGGATTAGAACTGGCGCCCATATGGGATCCTGGGCGTGCAAGGCGAGGATCTTAACCACTTGCGCCACTGAGCTGGGCCCGAAATTATTTATTTTTAATTTTGAATTTTATGGAACATTTCTGTAGAGTCTGGCATACCTCACCTTACCCCACCCACAATTTCCAACCCCTGACTGGCTTTCCCCATATTGTTACAGTGGTATAGTCTTTCATAAGCGGTTATAATTGCCTAAGTCTCTTAAGTGTGCCCCAACATTGCTGGTACAGACAATGTCACACATTCCAGCATCCCATTGTTTAGACACGTCCAACTGTTTCATTGGAAGTAGGGAAGGATGCATGATGCATTGCATCCGCATGTCTGGACATGGTAGTCTCTGTTACTCCATCAGTATATATTCCCTTAATTGTTTTATATATCTACAACATAAAGTCAAAGAGATAGAGAGAGAGAGAGACAGACAGACAGTCAGACCGACTGAGACAGCAAGCTTTGCAATTTCACTTTGCAAATGGTCACAACTGGTTCTACTTGAAGTCGGGCACCAGAAATTGTATCTTTTTCTCCTACAGGGATCATACAGGACATCTTCTACTGCCTTTCAACGTACATGGGCAGTCAGTTGCAATCTGAAGCAGAGCAGTAGAGATTAGAAACGGCAATCTCTGTGTTGCAAGTAGTAGGTAGATTACTCACTCTTCCACAATCTGAGGGACTCATTTTCTGGTTTCTAATACACATTTTATTGTGTATCATTTAACTGCACAATTACATTGATGCTGTGTATCGTATTTAATACTTATCTTCACTATGGTTTAGAGAATGTTTCAGATAGAATTTATGGATTTCATATTTAAACTAAAAGTAAGTTGCAATATATTTGGTGCATTACTATGAACTGCACTAGGTACTAAAATTTATTGTAAAAGGAGAGTTTTATGCATTCATTTGCTCTTTATTAGGCTATCATGCCAAATATTAGAATTTGTACAGTAGTGTTTTGTTTCTTGAAATAAAGAAGCTAAATTTTAGCTGGTGGTCATAACACCGTGAAATAGTATTGCTTTCATATTATTTTCGTACTTTGGTTGAAAAGATTAGAAAAGAACATGGTATGTTCACTCAATATTACCTTTGTTAACTTCACAAATAGTTATGACCTATCTTATATGGTGTGGAATTTCCAAATGAATGATATTTATGCTAAGACTCTTTGTTCCTTATCATTGCATTTCTCTTCTTTAGTCCTGTTCAGAAATCTAATTCTCAGTATATGAATTTTATGAAATAAAGCAAAGCACACATACTGCTAGTTTTTTTTCTTTTCCTTTTTTTGAATAGTGAAGTAAAATGTGCCTAAAATGGATGTTTGTGTTGCAACATTTTCACCTGAGTTGTTGAATCTGAAGGAAAGAGAATCTGCTGAAATTAATGATGTGGCATCACATGGAACCTAGCCAGTAGTATTTCAACAAGGCTGCAAATCATACTAGCTGCATTTAGGACTGAAACATACAATGTTCCAGGTAAAGTGACCTTATAAGAAAAAACCATTTCTATTGCAGAGGCTTTGACTAGGTTCATGATGACACAGGACCTTGTCTGAAAATTAATGATTTCAAAATTTGAGCTTAAAATGACATTCTGAAATCTGGTCAATGTGCCTCATCTCAAACTTTAGGAAAATTTTACCTAACATGAATAAACATTGAATATACGAGCATGACAGGTGTAATGCTACCCTTTGCCAGCACCCCCATATTTGTACATGGATTTTTCTGAGCATTTTTTTTTCTTTTTTCTACACTCTGTATATTGAAAGTGAATAGGAACTTCGCCTTTGATCAGAGAACACAGTTATCTGCTGAGACAGAAACATGGACATGTCTCTTCCACAAAACGCGAGCTCACAAGGGTTCCTGTTTATGTCCAGGAAGGAGGGAGAGTAATATTTTTGAAGCATATATTTTGAAGCACAGTGAGTATGATTCCTTTATGTGAACATTTGGTCTTCTATGACAATTAATTTTTTTAGTTTTCTGTAGTTAAATTTAAATGCAGCATTTAATAAATGCAAAGTAAGTGAAAGCAAAAATACTAATTTTTAAAGAATGATTTTGAATACATTACTTATGTGTTCTGTAATATCTGATTAACAGCTGGTCTAAATTTCTGTTATTTATATGATGGTGATTACAGGGTTGACCAGGGTGGAAAGGATCAATGATGAGGGAAAAGTGGGTGAAATCATTGTTTCCTAATTCTCCATTTCTTGTCTCTGGGAAGAGGGGAGAGACAAAGGGGGAAGCCACACCCCCTCTAATTCTCCAACGCTTGTCTCTGGGGAAAGGGAGAGAAAAAGGGGAAGCTACAAGCACTGAAGTTGGTTAGCCATACCTGAGAGGATGGTTGAATCATTTCTATTTACCAGAGTTAGTACCCAGCAATTTGCAATATATTTTGGCAGGTAGTTGACTCGATTTTAATTTAAAAAGGTGTAAAGAAGCTAAACAGAAATGAAAAGTCATTATTGGCATGCAAGCTACATCATTTAAGAGCAATATTAAGATTAATCACAAAGATGTTCACAAAGCAGGAAATAATGTGGGATCATGTTCTAGATATTTCTCTGCATATCTTTTTTTTAAGATTTTATTTTTATTATTATTTTATTTATTTTTTATTGGAAAGGCGAATAAACAGAGAGGAGAGACAGAGAGGAAGATCTTCCGTCCAATGATTCACTCCCCAAGTGAGCGCAACGGGTCCATACTATGCCGATCCAAAGCCAGGAGTCTCTTCAGGTCTCCCACGTGGGTGCAGGGTCCCAAAGCTTTGGGCCCTCCTCCACTGCTTTCACGGGCCACAGGCAGGGATCTGGAAGGGAAGCGGGGCTGCCGGGATAGAACCGGCGCCCATATGGGATCCCGGGCATGCAATGCGAGGATCTTAACCACTATGCCACCGCGCCGGGCCCGTAAACCTTTTTTAAATTTTATTTATTTATTTATTTATTTATTTATTTATTTATTTATTTATTGGAAAGTCGGGTACACAGAGAGGAGGAGAGACAGAGAAAGATTTTCTGTCTTATGATCCACTCCCCAAGTGGCTGCATGGCCAGAGCTGAACCGAACCAAAGCCAGGTGGCTAGAGACACCTCCGGGTTTCCCACACGGGTGCAGGTTCCGAAGGCTTTGGACCATCCTTGACTGCTTCCCCAGCCCACAATCAGGAAGCAGGATGGGAAGTGGGGCTCTCAGGATTAGAATCGGTGTCCATATGAGATTCTGGTGAGTGCAATGTGAAGACGTTACTGCCAGGCCCTCCATATCTTAAGCAAATGAATCTCCAGTTTTTCACTGACAGACACTATTCCAGATAAAAACATTCATGAAATGATGACTAACTGCTGGCATGTACAGGCAGTGAGCAAGACTTTGTTGGGCGTGGCGGTGCTGCGGAGTTTGCATAGCATACCCTAGTAAAGGTCTTGAGGTCGGGTGGAGCTGAGATAGGTTTTCTGGGCTTTCCAACCTTGGTGATTCTGCCTCTGGGTAGTTAAAACTGGAAGGGTAGATAAATCAAGTGTCATAACTGTTGGAAGGATTTGTTATCCTGAGTTATAGTTGTTTATTTGTGGGAATTTGTTACAGGGTGTTCATTTAATTTTAGGATATTAATATGATTTTGACAAATTGCCAAGTTGTGAATATGTACATGGTTTTATGTCTCCCTATTTTCGCCATATTTCTGTCACATGGGCAGATGAATATGGGACAGAATACACTGTCTGATACCTATTCATGTTTTTACAAACTTTACACATTAGATTTATAAGATCTTGGAGTAGAAGTAGGCTGGATCTAACGATGTGCTCATTTACTGAGCATATTGAAGGGAGGCTCCCTGTATATGATTATTCTGAAAGCCGCACTCGGCATAGAAGCTTTCTGAATATTTTCCATCAATATTGTATTAATAGAAAGAAATTGGTCCATATCTACTGATAAATTTTTTGTTGAGAATCTAATATGCTCAGGGCATTAATATAGCCTAATTCTGTTTTCTACATTTCACATTTGAATGACAAATTTAAGAGTAACAGCGTGGAAATTGTGCTTTTCTCCATGTTATTTATAACACCCACTTATATGGACAAATGAGACCTAGAGTTGTTTTTTTTTTTTTGTTTGTTTGTTTTTTTTTTTAATTTGCTGATTCACTTCCCAGTTGTCCATATTGGCTGGAGACAGAGCCAACCTAAAGCTAAGTGCTAGGAACTTCTGGGCCTCCCACATCGGTTCTGGGGACCAAACACTTGTTCCATGATTTGCTGCTTTCCTGAACCATAATCGAGGATCAGAATCAGAAGTGGAGCACCTAGGACGTGCCCTGGCACCCAAAAGGATGCCATGTGGAGGATTAGCTAGTATGCCGCTTTGAAGGCCCCACAGCACCCAACTCTAACCTGTGTGAGCAAATTCATGAATTTGTCATCATTTACCTGGAAGTCATTTGTTCTTTTTTCCAGATATGGGAATCTTCAGATTTGTTACTGAGACATTATTTTGCTCTTAAGGTACAGCCTTTAAAAAATAATTTTAGCAGAATAGTAAATGTACATTCAGAGCGATTAGTAAAATTATTTTAAAATTTTTTATTGTTTTATGCCACCATTTAATAGGCACTGGGATCTGCCACTTTTCCTCCCCACCCCACTGTTCTCCCCTCTAGTCTGAAAATTAACCTCTGTTTAATAAACAATCACTTTATCTGTCTTGGCAATATATCGATGAGTTTTGACCTTTTGTGATTCATTTGGAGACTTGTAATTAGCATTCTGAAGTATTTGATTCTGAAAACTTGCATCCCTTTATTCAATATTTATTTTTGTTATTATGAGTGTTAAAGTCTGAGTTCAAGAGAGAGACAGAGACAGAGACAGAGAGACAGAGAGAGAGAGAGAGAGAGAGAGAGAGAGAGAGAGAGAGAGAGTGAGATTCTTTCATTCTTCAAATGGCGACAATGCCCAGTTCAAGGCCAGGAGACATCCAGGAGCTTCCTCAGGTGTACCATGTGGGGATCAGGGACTCAAATACTTGGGCCACCTGCTGGTGCTTTTCCTTGGCCACTAACAGGAAGATGTATGGAAATTGGTTCAACCTAGACATGAATCTTTCTTTTTAAAAATCTGCGATTGACAGTCTATATTTAGTGTGATTGACAGCATTCTTTGGCTATGGTACTTTTTGTGTAGGTTGAGTTGTGATTTAAGTTCATGTTAGAATCTTTATATAATACATATCATGCACAATTGAGTACATTTTAACTTTATGTAAGTAAAATATGTGGAAGTGAATAGAATTCATTTTTGTGGGCAAGTATGTGGAAGTTTGGCTTTATGATGAGACTTTCTTCAAGCTGATGATAATTCCCTTTTAAAGGGAATCTTTTCCTAGCTAACCTGAGCGTGTGTGATTGAAGTAACTTGAGGAGAAATTAATGGAAGCAGTGAGTGGAAAGAGTAAAGAAGTAAATTTTAATGTTTTTAGAGCTTCAGTTTTAGGAAGCAAAGTAGAGGATTTGTGAACAGTGTTTGTATTTTACTTTTTTGGCAAGACACTTGAATTTCAGAAAAAGGTAGAGATAGGTTGAAGTAAGAATTATCAGTAATAGGTTTATAGTCTCAGCTTTGTATTTTTTAATCACTTCCAAGGCCTTTAGCTGATTTTATAGTTAGGATAATTTCTTACATTGAGATTATTGTGATTAGTAAGAAATATTTATCAAATGTGTAAAGTTATTAGAATAAAGGATCATGTATTTCTAAGAAGCTTTGGTTAAATCAGTCATTCTCAAACCTCTCCTGGAGTTATATTAAGGCACATATCATAAGTCTAACATTAAGAATTTTTGGCTCAGTTACATTTAAAATGTGCATTATTATATATATATATATAATATAAAAATATATATGTGAAATGCTATTTTGTGTATATATTTTATATATATATATATATTTTTTTTTACAAGTTCCCAAGTGCTACTCAGCAGTACAACATACAGTGGATAATGGTATATTCAGGATGCAACTTTCAATTTCTTAAAATGCTAGTGTATGAAGAACATACTTACATGTCAAGTTATAATAGAATATTCTGCTCAGATCTGACACTCGGTCCTAACTCATGACAGTTTGCAACAATGTTTGTCATTTTAAGCAAAGTATAACGTAGTTTAATCCTAAAAACTGAACAAGTAGTAACATTTATACAAGGAAGCATAGAATTTTTGTTTGGTTTCTTTCTTTTTTTTTTTTTTTTTTTTTTTTTAAGCTCTATTTCTATTAGAAAGTCAAATTACAGAGAGAAGGAAAGACACAAAGATCTTCCATTGCTGGTTTATTCCCCAAATGGATGCAAAGGCCTGAGTGGGGCCAGGCTGAAGCCAGGAGCTTCTTGTGGGTCTCCCACTGGGCTGCAGAGTCCCAAGGCCTTGGGTTGTTCTGTGCTTCTTTCCCATGCCAGATGCAGAGAGCTGGATGGGAATTGGAGCAGCTGGGAATCAATCCAGCACTCATAAGGGATCCTGGCGCTTTTGAGCTGAGGATTTTGACCACTAGCTACTGTGCTGGACACTAACTGATTTTTAAGTTTTTAGTTCTAGATTATTTTCTGTGACCCAAGATCTGCCAATTTCCCTGTATTGCTTCCATGTCCTATAGAAACTTTTCAGTAGCGTAATATGGCTAAAAATGGTCATTTGTTTTGTGAAGTACTGTTTTCTTATAGCAGTAATCTATGGGAATACTGTTACTATAGACTTTTTATATAGTAATTTTCTAAAGGTAGGCGATTTGTTTGTAGCTGGAAATGCTGAAGAATCTGGAATCTTGAGTGAAGCTAAGGCTTCAGATTTTACATCGCTTAGTTTTAACTCCTGGGTATATTATAGTCATAAGTCAGGTTAAGGCAACAATACTAGCAACCAAATATGGCCTTGAGAAACTACTGAAATCATGGTAGTATTTTCCCAAAAGTCTTGACCGAAAAAACACATTTCATTTATTTATGATAAATGACAGATTGAGAACGTGGCCCCAAGATGCTATCAAGTGGCTTTCTGAGACCTAATGGTCGCTTAATGTCGTTGCCATTTTGTTGTCTTGTTTTCCAAGACTTCACAAAGAAATTGGCATTTAGTGTATTTGATGAATACTCAACTTTTGTTCTTTTTATAGTATCAAACTAATTGTTAAAGTAAATACATGACTGAACAATATTATAAGAAATTTACCCACAAGAAGAAAGGAAGTAAAGTTTGGTTTTCATTTTTTCTCTGAAACTTTCCTATCCTTTGTTAGGGTTTATAGGTAAATAAGAATTGCAAATTTGGATAATTTTCTTTTGCTAACTATAGTTCATTTTTTCATCAGTATGTGAGACATTTGCATGATGCCTGTGGATCTCTTGAGTTTGTGGAAATGGAAGGGGAAATTTGAAATTGTCTTTTTTTTTTTTTTTAAAGATTTATTTTTATTAATTTTTTATTGGAAAGGCGGATATACAGAGAGGAGAGACAGAGAGGAAGATCTTCCGTCCGATGATTCACTCCCCAAGTGAGCGCAACGGGTCCATACTATGCCGATCCAAAGCCAGGAGCCTCTTCCGGGTCTCCCACATGGGTGCAGGGTCCCAAAGCTTTGGGCCGTCCTCTGCTGCTTTCCCAGGCCACAGGCAGGGAGCTGGAAGGGAAGCGGGGCTGCAGGGATTAGAACCGGCGCCCATATGGGTTCCTGGGCGTGCAAGGTGAGGACCTTTAACCACTTGCGCCACCGCGCCGGGCCCGAAATTGTCTTTTTTTTTTAAAAAAAAGATTTATTTTATTTTTATTGGAAAGGCGGATATATAGAGAGGAGAGACAGAGAGGAAGATCTTCCGCCCGATGATTCACTCCCCAGGTGAGCGCAACGGCTGATGTTATGCTGATCCAAAGCCAGGAGCCTCTTCCAGGTCTCCCACGCGGGTGCAGGGTCCCAAAGCTTTGGGCTGTCCTTGACTGCTTTCCTGGGCCACAGGCAGGGATCTGGATGGGAAGCGGGGCTGCTGAGATTAGAACTGGCGCCCATATGGGATCCCAGGCGTGCAAGGCGAGGACCTTAACCACTGCGTTATCGCGCAGGGCCCGAAATTGTCTTTTTATTGAAGGTCTCTGGCTGCCTCAAGCTACCTCACTGGAGAATAAGTACTAGGCTTTTTTGGTTGGTTTTTTGAAGGCATCTGTTCAGTTGATTTTGCTCTTTGTGTAAATTTTAGATATCGAGAGAACACTGCTGTTGCAGAATTTACTTGTTAGTGTTAGTGTAGTAAATGACTTTATAAAAATAATTCAAAGCAAAAACCAAAATCTACAGGAGTACATGGATAGAAAGGGAAATATATTACTTTTGATTTTGGCTGGAATCTTCACAAGCTACAAAACCTATTACAGCATTTGTTACTATACTGTGTTTAATCTTGACATTCAGATACTTTTATTGTAAATTCTTTGGTCTTAAAGATAATAAGGCTGTTTTTGTTGTAAAGGGATATTCACTGTTTTCAAATGTTGCCAGAAAAATCCTGCATGTGCCACATTTGTTAAGACTGGTCCTGAAGCAAACATGGCTTCTTGTTCATAAAATTATGAAATACTTGCCACTCTTCAAATTATACTAATAGTTAATTCTGGACATATTTAGCTCATGCATGTTGCTCAAATTCTTGGGAAAACTGGATAGGGGTCTGGAAATAAATATGGCAATCATGTGATGATGGATATGTACAAAGTAAATTATACAAGAGGCAGAGAATTCAACTTTTACCGATTAATGTATTACTTATTGGCTTTTTCTTTCGAAATCGACTTAAGGTAGCAGAATTAATTGGATTTTTCAAAAGGATACTTTTACATTATTTATTGAACATTCATTGGTAATTTTTGTTTTTGGCTTTTAAAGATTTATTTTTATTTGAAAGGCAGATTTAAATAGGAGAGGCAGAAAGATCTCTCATCTACTGGTTTACTCCTGAAATGGCTGTAGTGGGTAGAGCTCAGTCTCTTCCAGTCTCCCACCCAAGTGCAGGTTTCCAAGCCTTAGGGCCATGTTTTGCTGCTTTCCCAGGCCGTAAGAACACAGATAAATGGGATGTGGAGCAGCTGGTACATGAACCAGTGCCCATATGGCATCTCAGCACTTACATGGTGAAGGGTTAGTCAATTGAACCTTCATGCTGGTCCCTAAACTTTTCTTTTCAAATAAAATTTAGCAAGACATTTTCAGTCAAATGTTTATACAGTTATGCTTTGCTTTTTGTTTTTTTTGTTTTTTTTTTTTTGCTGAAGGATGAAGGAAAACAGAAAGATAAGGCGTTGTTTATGGCATTTGACTATTACATGAAGCACAATAGTAAAATTTGGTGATTAGATTTATACTCAAGTTTTCTGAAAGCTGTAAATAATATAGGGTTATGGAAAAGTAATCTTAGAATATCTTTTTATGGTATGTAAAATTCTTTTATGGGATTATGGCCATAAATTTTCCCCCAGGAGACATTTAAGTGTAAAACTTTTTTTTTTTTTGTAAGGAATTTTGTAAGGATGGAATTTGGCATGTAGATGTTGGTCTTCTTTATTTTAACATTAATACATTGTAAATGCTTTTTGGTGATGGAATTTTAATACACAATCTTTTATCTAGATATTTATATTTAGATTGAGGAATAGTTTTCATTACCCCATATATAACAGGAAGATTTTGTTCCTAAGCTTGCAATTTGATGTTTGGAAATAGAGTCAAATAGTTGGACTGAGATATTCTTGGTCACTCAGTGGAATTCCTGGGTTGTTCGATTTTCTGAATGAAAGTTTAGGAACACCATTATGAATTTCTACGAAATCTGTATATGTTAAAGTGGTTTTTGTTTGCAAGAATTTGTGTTGCATCTACGTACTTGCGTTCATTGCATCATTGAACTCAAAATTGTGGTTGTGGTAAATACAGTAAATATACTTGTGATATCTCATACTATAGGACATACATATCTTTCCATAATGTAATTCGGTGTGTTTTTTAACAGACCTTGTGAAAATGACATTGTAAATTTTGGTCTGATTTTCTTTATGGGTTCAGATGTGATTCTATTAAAATACACAGAGTTCTTTAGTCTCAAAAAAATCCACCACAGTTGTGAAAAGTCTGCATTTGCTAATGGAATTTGACTTTATTTAACAATACTAAATTACATTTTACTTAAGATTAAAATGCTTGTAATAAGAACCATTTATGTGGGTTTTTTTTTGGAGAGGTAAGATAGTAGTATTACAGTATATCCAATATTTATAGGCTATGGGCTGTTTCCTGGAATGGTATTGTATAAATAATAGGCAGCAATTATATTATGAAACTACTTATTTAGTGATTTTCCCCCAATACTTCTCTGAACATGTATGTAATCAGTTGAGCATCTTTGTCAGAAATAGACAAAATATGCATAGCCTACAATTATTTTTCTTGAACTTTCTATTATTCATTGGAATTGCTCATGTGTGTGTTTGTACAGAGTGTTATATCTACAGGCACTTCTGCATATGAAATTTAATAAAATAGAAAGTCTATTCATTCGCTACAGGATTATGTAGAAACATGCAGGCTGCTAGATACATGGTCAGTAGGTCAGTCTTCAGTTGCTGATCTCCAGATACTATAATTGAATTGCTAGACTGTGTTTAGATTTTATTTGGTTTGGTAGGGACAGTGTAATGACATGGTATTATATAAATGTCAGGATACATAGTGTCAGATGTATGGATAAATATCCCTGGTGATGTAGATAGTAGAATCAAGGGGTATCTTTATTAATTAAATTTTGGTATTTTTCATTTTGAATTTTTAAATTTGTAAATATTTTTCTTATTCTGTTTCACTTTTAGCTTGCCTCTGCTTGTGTGTTTCAATAATGGGTGGTAGATAAGACAGAAAGATGATGGGGAGAAGATCTTGTATTTACAGAAATGTTAACCATTACATATTTACATTGAGAGTGGAAGGTTTATTGTGCTGCTAACTGTATGTGTGTGCATGGGTCCTACTTTATAGAAGCAAAGAAAATTCTGTGACTGCATTTTTTGTTTTTTTTATAGGGTGTTTGGCTTGTTAAAATAATAGTGTAGATCAAACCCTGTGCCTCTGAATTAATTGGCAGTTTTTGAGTGTTATGAACATAGTTTAGCTGTTGAAAACTTATGTCTATAAACGTACAAATATGAGTATACACACTTCATACACATTTTGAAAAAACAACATTTTAATATGACATAAATTCTGCATATTTTAGAAATGTTGGAAAGGCTGTTAAACATTTTGTGTTCTCATGTAAATGTACAATTAGCTAATTTTTTTATTGTATTATGCTGCTAAATTACCTCAGCAAGTTGAAATGTTTAGATTTATAAAATGATTTTTTTAAGATTTATTTATTTTAATTGTAAAGTGAGATATATATAGAGAGGAGGAGAGACAGAGAAAAAGATCTTCCATCCAGTGATTCACTCCCAAAGTGACCACAATGGCCGATGCTACTCCAATCCAAAGCCAGGAGCCAGGATCTCTTTTGGATCTCCCATGTGGGTGCAGGTCCCAACACCTTGGGCTGTCCTTGACTGCTTTCCTAGGTCACAGGCAGTGAGCTGGATGGGAAGTGGGGTTGCTGGGATTAGAACTGGCGTTTATATGGGTCCCGGCTGTGCAGGGCAGGGACTTTAGTCACTAGGCCACTGCACCAGGCCCTATAAAATTCTTTTTTTAAGAGCTGGATTTGGGATCCCATATGGGTGCCGGTTCTAATCCCGTCGGCCCCTCTTCCCATCCAGCTCCCTGCTTGTGACCTGGGAAAGCAGTCGAGGATGGCCCAAAGCTTTGGGACCCTGCACCCATGTGGGAGACCCAGAAGAGGCTCCTGGCTTCGGATCGGCATAGCATCGACCATTGCACTCACTTGGGGAGTGAATCATCGGACGGAAGATCTTCCTCTCTGTCTCTCCTCTCTGAATATCCGCCTTTCCAATAAAAAAAAAAAAAAAGAGCTGGATTTGGGTGACTCTCTTTTAAAATATTTTTTGTATTTAAATATTAAAATTATAAAGTCGCAATAACAATGCATATAGTAACTGCACATAGTATCTTATATCAGTGTACCTATATGCAATGTGTACTTTTCAGATCAGATTAACATTGCCATTTTGTTACTCTGGTTAGTAGCATAAATCTCTTGTAATCTTGTTAGTCTTATAAAATATATAAGTAATGGAGGGTAGAGGAAGGCTGGTTAATGCATAGAAAATTCCTTAAGGAATAAAATTAGTATAAGAAAATGAGAATTACCTTTAAACAGATATCATTTTAAAGATCTATTTGTTTTTTTATTTGAAAGGCAGAGCCACAGAGAAGGAGGGATTGAGAGAAAGATCCCAAATCTGCTGGTGGTTCACTCCTCAAATGGCCGCAGTGGCTGCATCTGGGCAGTTCTGAAGCCAGGAGCTTCCTCATTTGTCCCCACGTGGGTGCAGGAGCGCAAGCACTTGGGCTGTCCTCCACTGCCCTCAGGTTATCAGGGAGCAGGATTGGAATGAACTGGCACCCGCAGAGGATGACTTCAAGGCAGAAGATTAACTTGCCACACACCACAATGTCAACCCCAAAACAGATATATAATATTTATTTATAAACTATTAAGTTTTTAAATGGAAGCAATGGAAGCATAAACAATGAATATATTTTGTTAAGTACATTTTTACATCTTTGTGAAAGTTTTATTGTAGTAATTGGGGTTGTTAAAAGATATTCCTGGCATATAGTCATTAACATGAGCATACATCCTATTTACGTATATGATATTAAGTATAGCACAAAAGTGTTTATGCATTTTTGCCTGGAAGCAAACTTAGATTGTAATAACTGTATCATATGCATTATGCTTAAAATTTGAATCTGTTAATGTATTTTTGGATATATTTTGTTTTCCTATCTATGCTGAGGTTCGTGACAGTAGTTCATTTATCCCAATATGTTTTAGAACGTGTATTATGGTTCTGTGTTTTGTTATTGCATCACAATAACCAATACAATCTTGTGGATATTTAATATTAAGCATCTGGTGTTCCTAGATGCATTCAGAGTCTCACAAGGTATAATTTTATGATATTCTAAATTTATTAGCACTATCATCTCTCACAATTAACATTGTGATGAAATAGATCATTGGTAATCAAAATCATGGAGCTATACAAAATGTCTCTTTTTGTTTTAAAGAAAAAAAATGACAATGCACTTTGTTTCCTCCATACTTGTGGAAGAATAGTTTGCTATTGAATCAAGTATTAATTACAATTCAAAGTTATTTATAAATCCATTTTGTAAATTCTAAGGGCAACAATATCCTAATTTTTGCTGCCAATATCCAAATTTTAAATTACTTCATAAAAAAACATCATATGCTACCTCTGAGAACTGTACAAAATCCTGTATGTGTTCTGGTGATTGCATAACAGTATTTAAGACAATTTTATAAAGAATGCACCTCTGCACAATTTGTAATATTAACATCTAGTCTTTCTAGATGTATAGAGTCTCACAAGGCATACGTTGTATATAAGTGATTAACAAATTTCACGGTGTTATTGTATTTTGAAAATGATTTTTAATGAAATTGGCGGAATTGGTAGATTGATTGCATATTTTGGTACATATTTATATAATTAGATGAAGGAAAAAGTTAGAGGGATGTAGGTTTTAGATTCTCCTCAAAAACAGCATATTCTAACCATGGATTATGGTGTGTTTTATATTTTAATATGCAAATAATAAATTTATAACTATTTGTCTTAGGGCATTATATAAATACCTTTTTATAACCATGGATTGGAAAGAGTACATAGAAAATTTTACTCTACCTCTTTACCAGAATTTTGTGTTTACTTGGACTAAATGACATAGTTTAAGAATTTGGGGTATAGCATATATAATGTATAGTGTTTAAAAATATATTTTTTAAAAGCATGGAATATCATCAAAGTATAAGTTTACAATTACATCATTGAAGATGTTTTGTCACTGTGACTGATAATTAATAATGAGCTCTAAAACTTCGTAATGTTTGGTGTATTTGGAGAAAGCATTCAACCACTTTGTAGTTCTTTGGAGTGTTAGGGTTTCTTTCACAAGAAAAGAACTCTTGATCTTAGAATGTATAATATTATTCCATATACATTTTTTGGAAGAAAAGATATCGATTGTCCTTTAAAATTTGATAGCGTGAATATTACTATTGTCTAGACCACATCTGCATTTACTGCATAAAACTTTTAATCATGTAAATATTTATTTGTAAATGAATACCACTTGAGATATTCTTTCAAGGATCCAAGTTCTCAGTATTTAGTTTATTGATTTGTGTTTTAGCATTTTTAAGTTAGGAACAAATATTTTGTTGTAAGAACACACATGTTTGAGGTCTCATTGCTAGGATAACAGATTAAATAAGGCCCATAACCATTTTGTTTCTAATCTGTTTCCATTTTTATTCATTTATGTAAGAACAAAACAGCTGATGATTATTTTTGCATTTATAAAATGATCTTGTATATTTCTGTTGCTTGTATGTTGTTGGATAATGAAAAATGTCAAATATTATTTCCAATACACAATAGCAATAGTTCTGATAAGCATAACTTGTTTTGATTAAAGTATACATCAGTATTTTATGAATGGCTCTTTGAAAGTGAGAATCAAATTGTTATAATTTACAACTAACATTTCATTCTGTCTCAGACATATCCCTTGAAGAAAAATTTCCCTTGAAATTTTCACTTGAAAAATTATGCTAATTTTATGATTATAGCTTATTCTACTTGAATGTAAATCAAACACCCCAAATATAAATATGAAAGCATTTCATTGCTTTTCATACTGATAATTAGCATGAGATTATTTTTCCAGTAATTGTGTATTTACAAAGAATACATCTAAGCTTCTATTTTTTTCTAAGTAAAAATGTTAATGACTATTTACAAAAATCTATGTTGTTTTTCAGGGAAATAATATTTTGACATTTTTGATATATCTAATAGTATATTAGAGCTCTGTGTAAAAATAACAAGTAAATAGGCATGTCTACAAATTGTGTCTTGATTGTGAATAAATATAGAGTGAATGTTATTTGTATGAATATTAATTTGTTAAGCAGTTCATGGAAAAATTTTAATACCTGTATTGAAATAACAATGAGTAGATACTTTTCAATGAGCAACAAAGGACATTTTAGAGGACTGTTTATGCCTGCATTTGTAAATGTCATGTGAATGTTGTGCTATTGTATTCAACACTTTAATTGCTATTATGTGTCATTATGGATGACTTTTTAATGATTCCAAGAAGAGCCTGATATTTAGACAGTAGTGAAGCAAATAATTAAAATTGAAACAGTTGGAATGCCCATGAAGGGAGAAGACCAAAATTGAGGTAGGTGTCAAGCACATGGTAACTATATAAAAATGATAACATTTTAATATTCACCATCCAAAATTTAGTGTTCTGACAACATCAACATGCTGCAGAAGTCATCACAGTTTGGATTCATTACAAATTAGTCTGAGGGCACAGAGAGAATGGAGTTTTGCCCTTTTTGTTGTTGTTTTATTAGGTCAGAATGATTTCAATGGGTTGCAAGAGTTTTGGTTTTTTTTTAAAGATTTATTTATTTTTATTACAAAATGAGATATACAGAGAGGAGCTTCAGTTGGTTGATTCACCCCCTAAGCGAATGCAATTTGTGTTGCCCCGGCCCAAAGCCAGGAGCCAGGAACTTCCTCTAGGTCTCCCACGCAAGTGCAGAGTCCCAAGGTTTTGGGCCATCCTGGACTGCTTTCCCAGGCAACAAGCAGGGAGCTGGATGGAAAGTAGAGCTGCCAGGGTTAGAACCAGCACCCATCTGGGATCCCAGTGTGTTAAAGGTGAGGATTTTGCTACTACACCACCACCGCAGGCCTAAGACTTTGTTTTTAACTTCACTAAATTTTAGCAAGGTGCAATTTCTGAATCTGTAGTATTTGTACTCTAGGAGTGATTTAGATTATCCTAGTGGGTAATAGTGTTTTTTGTTTTTCAACTTAGCTGATGTATCACCAGCCTGATAATTCTAATTTATATAGTGTGGAGTTTCATTTGAATGTCATTGGCCATATTAAACCTTGATATTTGTATGAGAAATGTTTACAGAAAGACATATTTGCAGATTTTCTGACAACATCCGAAATAATCAGAAACAACAGTTTTGTGATGAGTACCTTTAATTTGTGGTTCTTCTTTGATAATGAGAGGGTTCTGGTGCATTTCTATGTGATTTTGTCTAGTATCAAAAATTTTTGGAATTTTGGAATTTTCATGCATATTGAGTAATATGGGAATCAATCATATTTTTCAAGATAATAGAGTACAAATTGATATTGTTGTGGGATGCATGATCCTGCGCATCACTTGAGTTATTACCATACATAAAACATTTATTAATGCAAGAAAATAAATTATTAAATCCTTAATGATTAGAAATGATACAATCCACAGTATCAAATAATTTGGGGATGTGTTAAACTTAATGAAAACTTATGCAATGGTATAAAGATACAAGCTAGATGCTGAATTGACTCAGCTCTAGGTTCGCTTATGGAGAAATTGTTTTTGCTAGTAATGACTAGAAATGTTCCAGATGAACATCTGCTCATTGCTGCCAGAACAGTGCAGAGGAACTAGGAGAGTAGTATGTCCTTTTCTTAGAAGATTTTCTTCTTTTTCTGTGCCATGGATTATATTTTTAAGCTGAGGAATACATCTGATTTTTTTGCATATCTTTTGGATATTCTCTTCCAACTGTTCTTTCCCATTTTTTTCGGGAATACCATCTGGCAGTATGATTGTAAACGAAGTAAGTAATAGAATTGGCTGGGAGTTCAGCTATACTACTTTTCTAAGCTTGATGCCTTTTTGGTAATGAAGCTAGTTGGTGTTGGTGTGTTGTTACGAAATTGTCCTGCAATAGTGGCATAAATAACAACAATTATGTCTGGATTTCTCACTCTTAGGATGCATAGGAATTTTCTGTTTTATCTATGAATTTTTTTTTCATGAAGACGATTGAATGTTCATAGGAAGACTTCATTTGATTGTTTAGGCATCATTTTCTTTTTTTTTTATTGCATGTAATCATTCACTATTAATTCTGACCTAGATGGGCAAGCAACCAGACCCATGGACAAAATGAGTAAAATGTTTTAGAAATGTTTTAATAGTAAAAAGATCAATGATGGGGGGCTCATATCTAATGGTATCTGCTATTAGATATTAGCTGTTTTGCTATTAATGTCGTTTTTTGCAAGTTATTTTTGCTAACCTCTTGCTGATGAACAAGTTTGCTTCTAAGTTTTTTTCCAATTTCGTCTGACTTATTAGGTGAAGACAGCAAAGGAAGTTCTGTCTTTGTTTCATCAGCTTCAGCAGAAACATGATGATCTTCATGCTGCAAAGTGGGAATCCTTCCTTAATAGTATAAAGAGGAAAATCCCCGCAGATCAGAAACTGGATTTATGTCATTTTGAAAAGTAACGTAATAGCTGTCATTGGAGAGAATATTCGCTAGACATGTTGATTGCTTTCATTGTTCTTATTGGACTAAATCAAAGGATCTGGAATATCTGGACTTCATTCCACAAAGAATCTCTGTGCGGTGGAATTACCAGGGTTTCATCTCAGTGCTTCCTTAAGTATGAAGTATATGTATTTATAATTATCAGTTACTCCCCAGTGATATCTACTTTTGAAGTAGTTTTGTGAGTATCCTACTAATGATAGTAATTTGTTTATCATATAATTATATGTTAATTACAGGGTTACTGTGTAGTAGGCATCCTTAATTTCTATCTGCTTGAATTACCATTGTTAAATATATGTAATGGTTATTTTTAAGTGCATGTTCTACTGATTGGAGAAAGTACTTGTAGAATTTGAATTGTAGTTCCTCATTTCCTAAAATTGTGTGTGTACATATATATCAATATTTTGATAATGATAATGCATTGTAATATTGTTTTCTGATTATATATAAATGTTACATGATATTGCCTTTATTTAGCTGTAGTCTCTTGGTTGTATTTGTGAGAATGCATTTTTTTGTAGTCTTTCATTGCAAATGAAGTACCATCTTTTCCTTTTTTATTGTGAAGTGGTGTTTTATTTTTTTCGTTTATACAGCATTTAAGTGTTGAAAATACAAGCATTTTCCTCTAGTCGTCTTGAATTAATTTCTTTGACAGCATATTACTGTACCAGTATGGAATTAAATATTCATTTTTATTTTTATTCACATTAACCTTCATAGTTAGTATCTGTACATGTATGTGATTGAATTTCTTGTATTTGCTTTTCATTCTGTTGATACTTGAATAATTGATGATTTACACTGTGATAACTAGTCTGCTGACTGCTATTTCATTTCTCTTCTTTTGCAGAATATTCTCTGTATATGCTTGTGTTGACTACAGTTATACTGAAAGTTGGAAAAATGAAGTTTCAATTTCATTTGCACCAAATATAATAGATTAATTAGGAGAGAATAGATGTCTTTAAAATTAAACCTTCCTGTACAACTGCAAGGTATGTGTATTCTTAATTAAAATATGATTTTGCATTATTGTATAGTGTTTTGATTCCAAAGTACTTAATAGATGTGTTAATTTAGAAATTGATACCAGTAAGTGCATTAAATTATTGTTATTGATGTTTTATTTCATAATTATCTGATTTATTATCTAGATGAAATACACTGGTTAAGTACTCAGAATATACCATAACATGGTGCCCTTTATCCTTTAAATCTTAACAATAAATTAATTTGAGGTAGTATTTTAGGAAGCTTTTTGAATGTTCACTAAATTTAATGGTAGATTTAGATTTATTTAGCATTTTTAATTCAAGCTGAATTATTCTTTTTCTAAAATAGAATGTGTATTTCATGATAAAACAGTGCAAATGTTAGTATATTCTGTAATTTTTTAGAATTATTTATTTTGATCATTTTTACGTAGTTAATACATAGTTAATTAGGGTAATAAGGGTCAAGGGATAAAGCAAGGTGGGTGAAATTGCCATTTCCACATTATCTTTTTTTTTCCTTTCCTGTATCTGGGAGAAGGGAGGAGCTGAGGGGAAGCCACACCTAGCATCCCAAAGGCCTCTGTCGTTTTTGTGATGTGATACTCCTTAGTTAAATAACTGATACTTATTTATGATACAGTTTTAAGTGGTTTTACTTGTTGGTAAATCATTGCAATCTCAGCACTGTCTGAAATACTAGAATAACAGAAAATTTTGTGTTTTGGAATGTTCAAAGTTGCTTTAGTTTTTATTTTTAAGTGTCTTATTAGCAAAATGATAATGTATTTGAAAGCTGCAAGTTTATGAAAAACCAAACATTCTTCCCTGACTGGTTTCCTTATCCAAGCCAATTTCCTTCCATTCATTTCTTCCTTAAATTTTTATAGTAATAGTTCAATTTACTTTATAATCACAGGCTAATATATCACTAAGTAATAAGCAAGTAGTTTAAAAAGTTGACAGAAAAAGTAAAAACTGCAGGAGGTGTAAAGTCTTTGTACCTCACAGGGGGAAAGCCTCCAAATGCTGCAAATCGGAAGGGAATATCTTTCATATACTTCAAGGCAGTTTAGGTCACTTTTGCATTAGTCCCCAGCTTTACTTAATATTCACATTTATTTAATTACCTAAATAAGGAAATAATGCTGAAATGCTAGTGTTTGCAAATCCACACACTATGTTCATATATACAGTTTTAATGTAATTTTTCATTGGTCAAAGATTTGATATTGTATCAAAGTTTGGATGCAATTGTCATGGGTCTCCTATTGGACATTCCCATAGGTCCCATAGCTTAATAATTCTTACACTTTCATAGTTTCTATAACATACCTGAATGTTAGTCTTTAGTTAATGAAATTGAGTTTACCAGTTTTTATGGAAAAGATATATTAGAAATTATTTTGTGTTTTTTTTAATTTTGATTTTTATGTGTAATAATTGGTACTGCAAATGTTTGTCATATTCATTTTATTTTAGCATACATGAAGTCTGTAATTATTCTGTGGTGTTAGATTGTCATTTTAAATATTTTAATTGTATATTTTGGAATTAGGTAGCATAAGGGAAACATGTAATTTTTCTTGCCAAGTATTTATATTTTAACTAATGTATATTTTTCCCCATGGATTAAGGTCCTCAGTATCATTTTGCATTTTGGTTTTCTTTCTAAAACAAATTTATTTGAAATGGAGAGATCCCATACACTATTTCACTTCTCAAAAAACTAAAAGTGTTTGAAGCTAAGTTGGGCAATCAATATGTATTTTTCATGTAAGTTATAGGAACTTACCTGAACCATCACCAGTTTCCTCCAGGGTTCAAATTACTAAGAAGCTAGAATAAGGTACAGAGTCAATGTTCAACCTTGGCAATTCCCACTGAGGATGTAGATATCCAAAAGCTGACTTCAGTGTTGTCTGTGCCAAAATATTTCTACCTTTTATTATTTTAAGATTTTTATTTGAGGCTTATTTTTTCTGGTTCACTCCCCCAACATCTTTCTGATACGAGCAAAATGAGGTATCCAGAAACAGGTTTTGCATTAGGAGGAAGCTGGAGCTAGAAACCAATAATCTAGCCCAGGTACTCTGATGTGCAGTATGTAGATTCTAGCTGTCAAATTCAATGCTTCATTCTCATCGTTTTTGCTAACTGTAACGGTTGCGGCTATTCAGCCTTTCAGAAAAAAATGACCTCTGTGTCCTTTTAATCTTACTAAATCTTTCTTATTAAAACTTTGTTATAATCTTATGTTTTTTGAACATTGAGCAGCACTTAAGTTCCTTTTTTTTTCTCATACTGCAATTATGGAACCATTTATTTGTCCTGGATTGTGGCATTTAGAAAGCAAGGTCAGGTGCTAGACGCTTGTAAACCCCCCACTGATAACTGGCTGAACATGTGTGAATGTGATTTATCCATCCCCCAAAACATTGTGAAAAAGCACATATAATCTTAAATTTATTTATCTAGCATTTGCGGGTATACAGGACTGGAAAGTGTGCTCATGGGATGATATATAACCCAGAAGAGTGCTGTGGAACACCAGTTATTAGCTTCTCACATGAGTTGATTAAATTAATAACAAGAAAGAAAATAACTGTGGATAAATGAATTAAAATACATTTGTGGGAGAAGGTGTGATAGCTGACATAGCAGTTTGGCTCCCAGCATGCCAGAATTTCACAGCAGAGTGCCACATTAGATAGCTGACTCTGGCTCCCGATTCTAACTCCCTACCAAGGAGGAACTTGGTTGACATTTTACATCGAGTTTTACTGAAAAAAGAAAAAAAAAAAAAGAAAAGAAAAGTCTCAGCTTTTAAGTGCACAAACTCATTAATCTATAGTCACCCTCCTGTTCAATAGAAAACAACTTTTTATTACAATTGTAAGTGGTGCTAATTATTTGACTTTCTCTCCTCTAGCTTCTGCAGTCTTCAGTAGCTGCCATTCCTCCTTGAAATTTTATAAGGTCAGTTAATTTTAAATTCCACAGATGAGTCATAGCATGCTTGGCTTTTGTTATTTTGTTTAACGTTATGACTTCTATGTGTTAGAAATGATAGATTTTACCTCCTGTATGTATGTGATTTTTTACATTTTTATCAGCTGAACAGCATTTAGGTTCTTTACATTTCCCTTCTCATGTATAAAGTTGTATAAACATGGGAGTGAAGATGCCTCTTTGGCAGACTAGTTAATGTTTCTTCAGTACATACTGAATACTTACATTGATTTTTTATACAGCAGCTGTAGATGTGCCTTTGAGTATCCATATTATTTTGCACAATGGCTGTGGTAATGTACTTTCCAACCTAATGGGTCTAACTTGTGTTCCTTAAGTTCTCACTAGCACTTACCTTTTTTCTTCCATATAATATCCATTTTTACTGGATATCATGGCTTTCTCACACTTTTAATGTGCATCTCTCTGATGATCACTTTGTTTTTTTCCGAGGCTTCCTGAGCTCTTGTGAGGGTGTTCAAATTGTTATTTGTGTGTGGAAATAATTGCTGAAGCATCTTTTTAACCACTGCTTCACTCCACCTCCTTTAAAAGTATTTTGGAATGCTCTGGGAGAACAATCTTTGTATGATTTAGTCAGTGCTAGAATGATTGGCCAAATAAAATAGAATGTTAAATTTACAGGTGAGAGTAAATTGAGGAAGACTGATAGAATGAGAACAGGTGATGCACAAGTTGATTGCTTCTTGGGTGGGGCTAAGAAACATCATTGAACTGTAAATGCAAAACAGCTTGGAGAAAAGCATTTCCTTGGATAGGGAGCATTGAGAATGACAAATGAATGCAGGAGGATTGATTTTATATGTATGTTAGTTAAAGAAATTGGCATAGCTGGAAAATTTCAGATATTTAAAATCACAAGTATTTCTCACGTAGCAGTTTTCCATCAGCAGTTATTAGGGAGCCTGTGTTCATGAGAGGCTGGAAGACAAGGACAGTGATAATTCATTATGAGAATGGGAGAGATAATATAAAATTATCCTATGCATGATAGAACACTGATAAAATAGATTACATGGATATCTGCAATAGGTATTTCGCAAATGTATTTATCCTGTGCTTATGAACATAAATGATAAAAAAAACTTGTAAAATATTTTTGTAACTGATTTAAAATACATCACCATAAAATCAAATGAATCTTAACTTGAATTATGCCACATTATATAACTTGTCATAATTCCTTATAGCCCAAATATGCAATAGCATAAAGTAAGGAAGCAAGTCAAATTTAAAGAATATACTGGACATTACTGATGTGTACTGTAGGACACCTCTATGGACACAAATTCTGTATTTCTTTTTTTCTTATCTAGTGCATTTTAAACCTTTCCCATTTGGAACAATTAAAATAATTATTCAACTCCTAATTTCTCCAAGTTATACATTTTTATGCAGTTGTATAGAACTTTGATTGATATTAAAATATACAGGTAGAATAAGTTGTACATATAATTGAAGCAAGTGTGGAATGCTATAGATGAAGTGAATTCTTATTTTTTTTAGAATGAAATTTTTTTGTTCATGTTTGTAAAATGTTGTGACTATCAGTTAAGCAAAAGCAAAAGCCATTCATAGTGATTACAGTATAAAAGGTAGTTTTATTTTAATGATTGGAGACTTATTAGAAGTTGGTAAGTGAACCAACCACACCTGTGGATAAGCTGTTTATAATATGTCATGATTTCCCAAAATTTTCCACAATTTTAGCTGAGGTGGTTCGAATTTGAAAAATGAGAATATTAGATACTTTAAACTGCACTTGGGTATCAATTCGAATCACTGTTTTATTATTTTTGGGACTTCATTCTTCAAAGGTGCTGGTAAGCAGCAGTCACTCTGGAGTAGTAGTTGTTTAAATTTTTGCCAGTTTGAGGTGGATTCAACTTGTGTTAAATTCCTATATATAAAAATTTCAGAAAATTTAAATGTAGAATAGATAAAGAAAATCCTAGAATTTGATACATTGTTGATACTGTGAGTTATAGACTTTGATATTCTACTTCATCAAATAGTGTTTGTTTCTTTTTTTAATTGGTGTAAAGATTGTAAAACAAATGCATTAGAAAGAATTAGAAAGAACGCAGAAGTCAGGAAAATGTGATATGACAATTCAAACTCTAGAGGAATGAATTTTCTGCATTTAATATACTTGGCAGTGACAGCATACGGCTTATCTAAGATCTAGGTGCGTGATTTAGGAAATTAACAAGAAGAGCAGTGACTTTTGCACGAGCACACAGGAGCTAAAGGATATTCCATTCCCGGAGTGATAAACATATTTCCTTAAAGACCTTTAATTTGATGACTGAAAATTCTTCAAATATTTTCAGGCATTCCATTTTGTCTTTCACAGTGAGGAACAAAAAAATCTTTCCTACGGGTAATAGGATTAGGTTGTACTGTTTTGGCGATGCTAACGATTAGTTTGTTTTAATTGTCTTAAATTTTTTCTCATAAAACCTGTATGACCTGTTCAGGTTATTCTGAAGCTATTGACAGTTTTGTGGTTCTTGTCAGACAACGCTTAAGTCATGAGTTAAAAATGCAAAATATTTTGTTATCTTTGAAAACACAAGAAGCATCCATGAAACTATGGATAAAAAATGTATGAATTTTTGTGAATATGGGTTGTGTTTCTAGAAACACAGGATTCCCATGAATGTTATGGAATAGAGTGTGCCTCAGTGCTTGTTTGTAACCTAATCATTTTTATCTGCTGAAGTGGTTTATGAATTGACAATTAGAAATTGCACTAGAAATAGTTTTATAAATTTTATAGGTAGTTGAATGTTGCAACAATAGAGACGAGGAGGTAAGTACTGAATGCACAATGTAGCTTAATTGTTTTTGCAAGTTGATGATGTTTACGATTGAGGTAGTTCTGCATTGAGTATCAGAAAGGACCTAATTTGCTATTGACTTTATTGAAGGATAACTGCTATCTATTTCCATTTGCAGCTCTGTACTCTCCCAGGTGATGATTCTGTGGACAAGAGGAAAATGTACATCTTCAGTGATTTCATGCATAGGATCACCTGCATGCTAACATTATTTCTCATATTTGGAATTTTACTCTGTTTCTGTATCTGTACTTTTATAGAAATATGCGTACAAATTAAAGTGAACTGCTCTTTGGCAAGTAATTACCTAAAGGGGTACTACTTTCCTTTGCTCAGTTGTCCTGTGCTTGTTCATACTGTTGTGTTTTAGCACAATGCGTTTCTTAATGCATATTTTATCTTGCCAGTTAAAGTGAGCTGTGAACGCAGTGAATGTAAATAATGAATTCTGTAGAAAACTTACTTATGTCCCAGATAGTAGCCAGGATTTGTAACAAGCTGAGTGCTTGCCATGCAGAATTTTTGTTTTTGAACTATTTTTTCCTCACTTGGATAAGAAATCTGTAATTTTTAGGGTGGATACCAATTGAAACTTCTGTAGTTAATCCTCTTTTTTTGCATTTTTATTATTATTAATTACATTGTATTATGTGACACAGTTTTATAGGTACTGGGATTCCCCTCACCCCTCCCTAACCCTTCCCCCATGGTGGATTCCTCCACCTTGTTGCATAGCCACAGTTCAAGTTCAGTTGAGATTCCTTCATTGTAAGCATATACCAAGCATAGAGTCCAGCATTTTATTGTCCAGATAAGTTCAATGGCTTCTTGGCGAGACCTTCTCTGGTCCTCATTCAGCTGGTGGTTGCAGTTGCTGGGTTGGTTCCGTCTTGAGTCTCAACTTCTACTGGATTCAATGGGTGTTGTAGTCTGTCCTGGTTCTGCTCGTCACGTGCTTGGCCATCACACCAACCACTGGGAGCTGCAGCCTAGTGGGAGCCATCCCCAATAACCCCCATGTGGCCCGCCCCTGCCCTGATTTGCCACCATGTGTAGCAGCGTAGTTCAGTCTGCCCCATATCCCATTGGGCTCTCGTAGATGCCAAAGGGTATTGGAGCCTAGTTCCATCCAACTAGCTCAATTGTCCAGCCCTCAAGGATATTGTTGAGTGCCTCTCTGTCTAGCCAACCCAGCCCCTGTCCTAGTTGATATTGTGCCCTCTCATGAGAGTGTTGACCCAAGAGGGGGAAGCCCACTATTTACCTCCCAGGTCACTCTCACTCTTGATTGTTCTCTCTCCAGGTGGCCCTGTGGTTGGACTTGACAGTAATGGCCCCTAGTGCCAGCTTCTGCTATGGCTAAGCCCCAACAGCTCTCACCGCCTCCCTTTTTGTTAACACTAGTAGCAATAGTCCGCCCGTACTGGCTCTTCCCTGATCTGGTCCATATGAGGCTCACAGATTCTGCAGCCCTACCTAGTCTGGTCCCAGCTCATGCTCTCCAGTGGTAATAGCTATCCAGCACGAGAACCACGCCTTATTCCCCTGCTGGCTCTGCTCCCCCTTCCTGATTCTCACGTGTGTTGCTTAGGTGCTGCGGTCTCATCTGGCACAGGTAGCCTCACCTCGGTATTTTGTGTTGTATCCTGCTTTTGTTGTGACTGAACCTGGCTCCACCCACACTCTTCTCTGGCGTTTGGATTTGCCAGTGGGCGACGCAAACTGACTCAGCCTGGTCTGCCCCAACCCATGCCAAATGTATGCCAGTGGTGCACTTTTTCCGGGCTGTTTCCTTCGTGCTTCTTGCCAGAACCATATCTGGGGGTGGAGTATATGGGGGGTGTGGGCCACACACCCCTTTTTCTTTTTAACTCAGTGGTTCTCCTCTTTAGCTCACCTATGCCAGTTTTGAAACCTAAGACTTGGAGCCAGACAATAAATATAGATATTTGCTTACCGTGATGATGCTATCTTGTAGAACAGGATCTTGTTCTTGGTTTCAGTTGTATTCATGCCTTTTTAAGGTTGAAGTGAAGAAATCAATGACAAAAACGTTTTTTCTTTATTAGCATTACTTTGATTTTTTTTGTTGTTTACTGCTTAACCTAAGTGTGTTTATTTTTAAATACTGTTTAATTGAAGTTTTAATTTTCTACTTATGGAATAACAAATTTGTGCATCAATCCTATATTTTAACTTCCTTGCTAAACTCTAGATAGGTTTATACAAGGTAGCATCAGATAATGATACCTCTCTAGAAAAGTTTTAGCAGTAAAGATAATTCTAATAACTTTAGAAGTTTATGGTAATTTCTTATTTGGAAGAAAAGTTTATTGAGGTGTCATTTTTTATTTATTTGAAATGTAAATTTAAGAATAAAAAGAGGGTGAGGCAGAGAGGAAAAAAAAAGTGTTTTTCATTTGCTTGTTGGTTCATTCCCCATATATCTGCAGCGATTGGAATTGGTCTAGAACAAAGCCTGGCAACTCCATTTGTGTTTACTGCCTCCGTGGGAGTATCCCAAGCACCTTACCTGCCCAGTGCACTGGCAGGAAGCTGTTTTGAAGTGGAGCAACTAGAAATTAAACTGGTAATTATATGGGATTTCTGTGTTACAGACCATAATGCTGGCCCTAGCAATTACTTTTAACAACAACTTTAAAGTAATCGACATTTCATAAATATTTGTAGCCTCCATGTCTCCTTGCTCAGTATATTGTTAAATTTCTGAAGTACAATTTGTACATGTGTGATGCCCATTTATTTGTTCAAACTGTTCCCAGTATTAAAATTTGACAGTTGTTCTTGACCATCATGAGGAATTTATGTATCCATGCTTGTCAAACAATTCAACCAAGCTTTGAAGTGAAAGTATTGAATGAAAAATAATAATTTGTAGTAGAAAGCAGGCACAGGTGCCTGAATAGGACAGTGATTTGGGGTCTTAAGAATTGAGTAGAATATGAACATATCTAAGGGGAGAGAGAGAGGAGAGAGAGGTTTCCCATATAACAGTTCACTCTCCAGATGGTTTCAATGACTCTGATCCTATTGATCTGTATTTTCTCCATATATATATATGTGTGTGTGTGTTATGTGTGTATGTATAATTTTTTTATTATTATCTGGGCTAGTGGAGAATCTATTTTGTTGCTTTTCTCATAGACCCAGCTCTTTGGTTCATTGATCCTATGAATTGTTCTTTTGGTCTCTAGTTTATAACCTTCCTTTGATTTCTTTTGTCCTGCTAATCTTGGGATTGTTTTCCTGTTGTATTTCTAGCTCCTTCAAATGTATGGTTAGCTCATTTACTTGGTTATTTTCTGATTTTTTATCATAAACATTGATTGAGATGAACTTTCTTAACACTGCCTTGATCAAACCTCTTAAGCTTTAATACGTTGTGTTGATGGCTTCATTTGTTCCAAGCAGTATGTTTTATTTCCTTTTAGATTTCCTCTCTAACCCATTGCTCATTTAGTAGCATATTATTCAGTCTCCTGGTATTTGCATATCTTCTGGGGTATTTTGACTTATTGGTCTGCAGTCTCACTGAACCTTTCATTTTACAGAGAATACACTTTTATTTTCATCAGTAATGGGACCTTCTCCAGGATTGACCATGTTATAGGCCACAAAACAATCCTCAGCAAATTGTAAAATATCATAATTATTTCACACATTTTCTCAGACCATCATGGAGTGAAACTGGAGACAAATATGTCAAAATTGCTTTATAATTATTTACCCCATTCTAATTCCCAGAATGTTTTGTGAAGTTATGTTTGTGTGTTAGCAGATGCTAACTGTTCAGTTCTGTGAGCATTGTTTCGTGTGTTGGCGTTATACTCTCCTTCTCACTCCCCATAGTGACACATGTATAGATACCATAGACTGTTGCTACATTAGTTAAAAATCTCTGTATCCCCAAAACAGTCCTTTATTTTCTATAATTAGGATATCGTTAAGTTTTTAAGAATAGACATTTTACATTGAAATTAGGGAAATACTTAATCGTATAAATATAAATATTAAGCCCCAAATATTGGTTCTGCGGGATAGGGACACTTGATACTAATAGAAGTGTCCTATTAGTTTAGAAACTAAACTGACACAGTAAATTTACAGAGGCATGAATGTACCCTACAGCTTTTTCTGGAAAAAGTGGGAAAGGAAAGCTTCAAGGGAATATTGCAATGGAATTTCTAATATCCTTTGAACTTCACTGTTGTATGATAAATTCTTTGCAAAGCTACCAGGCTTGTGGCTCTTAAGCCAGTTTATCTGAGGAGGATGAAAAAATAAGATAATTTCAAGCCCAAAGTATACATTTGGTTAAAATATGACTGTATTTATTCAATGGTGTGAAATATTCTCTCCTATTTTATTCTACTTAGCCTATCAAATGGTTATATAAGAATGATGTTGTTTTTATTTTATTTCCATAATATAAGCTCTCAATCTTTATTTTATTTACCTTAAAATTATATATTCTTTTAAAAATATATATTTACCGATTTACTTGAAAGTGATTGTGAGAGTTTTCATCCCATTTCAGTCCTCCAAATCTTTTTTTTTTAGTTTATTTATTTTTATTGCAAAATCAGATATGCAGAGAAGAGGAGAGACAGAGAGAAAGATCTTTCCTCTGATGATTCATTCCCCAAGAAACTGCAATGGCCAGTGCTGCACCAATCTGAAGCCAGGATCCAGGAACTTCCTCCAGGTCTCCCACATGGGTGCAGGGTCCCAAGGCTTTGGGCTGTCCTTGATTGCCGGGATTAGAACCAGCACCCATATGAGATCCTGGTGCATTTAAAGCAAGGACTTTAGCTGCTAGACCACCATGCTGGGTCCTAGTCCTTTAAACCTTTAGAAAAGACAGTGCTGGAATAATGCATACTTAGGAACTAGGAAAAGCATGCTTATCTGCATGGTCGGCAGAAGCCCATGTATATGGGACTCCTGCTATTTTCTGTGGTGCATTAATGGGAACCCAGATCAGAAGTGGCATTCTGGTATGGGATGCCACTGTTACAATAATTCAATGCCAGCCACAGCAATGATAGATCCTAAAATTATTTTTTCCATAATTTCTGATTTATTTTTCCTACAAATTGTCTCTCTTAAATGACTTTAAATGCCTGAATAAATAACTGTAGCTAATTTATTAGCATATGAATGGCTTTGGATTTGGAAAATTTCTAACTTTTGAGAGGTGGGAAAAATATCTTTCATCCTTTGGTTTGCTACCCAAAAGGCTTCAATGGTTAGACCCAGGCAAGGCCAAAATCTGTAGCCTATCTTGGTTTCCTACATGGGTGGCAGGAACCCATGTATTCAGATCATATGCTGCCATTTTGTCAGGATGGATTGAAAGTGTAGCAGCAGGGCCTTTTTTAAGAGGATGCTGATGTCACAAGCTGTGGTTCAAACCTCTGTGACACAAGACCCCCCCATTTCTCAATATTTATACAGATTTTCCTTTAGAGGAAAGCTGTGCTTACTGCATTTCAACAATTAATGGAGATATAATGTGTAGTTTTCTTAAAGAAACCACCTCCTCTATAGTTTTCTATATTTTTATATATTCAACAAGTTAGGTATCATCCAATAATGTCTAGCTATAAATACTTGTTTAAAAGTGGGAGAGAGAAAGGCAAGCTTGTAGTTAGCACAAACTTGGCTATGTGAAAGTCTTGGGAAATATTAGGATTTGGGGTATATATTAAAGTATTACCAGTCTTATATGAGATAGTGTTGAGAGACATCAAAAATGATCATTGTAAGATCTCCATAGCTGAGTAGATGGAGACTACAATTCACAAGCAGTGTTCCTCAGAGAGTCTTCCTGAAATGAGATTCATTTTGCCAGTTTGATTATAAGGCAGAAATAGGATCCTAGAAGTTGTAAGAGCACAGAGCTAGAGATGAATCTATGTAGGACTAATAATGCATGACTTCTTATGGCCATGGGGAAAGATGAGCTCTACAGACAAAGTGCATGAAGACTAGAAAGGCATTTCTCTGATTGTCCCTGAATTCACTTCCACTTAGATATTAATAAGTAAGACCCATTATTGGAGATTATGAGATGTGACTGGAGTTACTATGTGAAAACCTAGTAATCTTGGTGTACCTAAGGAAAAGTGAATAATCAGGTTAAAATTGAATGCAATAGAACAGTTTTGCATAGACTGTAAAATACTCAGTTGACTTTGGAAATGAATGATTTTTAGAGAGTAAACACTGTGACAGGTATTTAAGGTAATTTTAATATTGGGAGGGCTAAATCAAGGACACCACTAGTTATCCATTGGTCCTGTGACATGACTAACATTAACCAGAAAGAATGTTGTTGAAAATCTAGTTAACATGAAGTAGTTTGTGAACATAATAAGGTGAGGTATCCGACTTGGTTGGTTTCATATCTTCTTCAGTGTTCCACATTAATGTATGCCTTCATTACTTAACACTCTTAAGTTCTCTTAGAGCAAATTTATCATAATTCATTAGGACATGCTTGCTGAAGTATACAGAGATCTGACTTTTGTGAGTTTCTATTTATTTATTTATGAATTAATTTATTTTTAGCAAGTATTGTTGAGAAAGAGTAAGGGACAAAATGCTTGAAAATGTAATAACCTAACAGTGAGAGAGTGAAAGTGTTGAACATACCTCCAATAATGTATTGCAACTTTTCATTTGCTATTTGATGTCTTAGAGTTGGTAGAGATTGTTTTCCCAAACTGTTTCAGCTGTCATCGTTTAATTAATCTGTAATGCACTTTACTGCCTCTAACATTTCAGCTACCAAGTTCGTTCTTCCTTTCATATCTGTTTAACAGACTAGAAATAATGAGCTCAATTGACAGGGATATTTTCATATTTAACTTTTTATTACTGTACAGAGCCTAGCATGTAACACATTTTTTGAGAACTATGTTGGTGAAACAACCTGTATAGACTATGAATGAGTGAGATTCTGCTGAATGAGTCCTAATCACATAAAGGATATGGAAAATAAGAATTTATGATGAACCATTATGTGGTAGGTGTTTGAAAATGCTTCTGGAGAGTATTATGGCAATAGATCCTGTGGACTGTTCAGTTAGATTTTCCAAATGTAGATGGTAGTATAGAGGTTCTTAAATAAGATGTTATAATGTAAATTAGGGAGTGGATTAAATCATCATTCATAATTGTGAAATAATATAATTCAACCTTTTAAAATAATTATTTAATTATCTGAAAGATTTATAACTGGGGATAGACATGTCTTCTGTATCCTGGATCAATCCCCAAGTAGCCACAGGGTAAGGTTGGTCTGAAGAGCTAGCAGCTTCTTCGTGGTCTCTTGGGTAGGTACAGGGGCCCCTATACTTGATCCATTGTTGCTTTCACAGGAGTGGATCAGGAGTGAAGCAACAGGCACCCTTAAGAGATGCTGATGGTGGCTTTACTTGCTAGGCCACAGCACTGGCCTCAAGCTGTTTTCTTTGATCTCTTATGGCATGTGAGATTGATATCCTCCTTTTCAACCTTCTATGTTTTTAAGAAAAAAAAAAAAAAGATGAAGCTGTTTCACAGTAGAACTTTAATCTGAAAAAAACAGCCCCGAGAAAAGTTACATATTTTTTTCTTATTTTATAGTCCTCACTTTATATTTTAGTCTTTTAACTCAAAGATTATTTTTGGAGAGAGACTATGTTTCAGTGAAATTGCATTGTGGCATGTCGTAACTGACTAATGCCACTCTATCATGAGAGCAAGTGATATGATGTAGTCTAAATTCAGTGAAACTCAATATTTTTTTTAAGGATTTATTTATTTTTATTGGAAAATCAGATTTGCAGAGAAGGAGAGACGGACAGATCTTTGGTCTGCTGGTTCACTCCTCACGTGGCCACAATGGCCAGAGCTGACCTGATCCAAAGCCAGGAGCCAGGAGCTTCTTTCAGGTCTCCCACATGGGTGCAGGGAACCAAGGCATTGGGCCATCCTCGACTGCTTTCCAAGGCCACAAGCAGGAGATGAAAGGGAAGTGTAGTAACTGGGATATAAACTGGCGCTCACATGAGATCCTAGTGTATACATTCAAGGTGAGGACTTTAGTATTGCATTGAATTACTGCTTTTAAAGGTAATAACTGTTCAAGTTAATTCCTTTTTTATATATCATAGTATGCTAAGGAAAATGTGTATCTTCGCTGATATTTGATAGCCCAGTTAGCTTTTTAGCTCAGGAAATAAAGGTGTGCTAAAGACAAAGGAAGTATACGTGTGTTTCAAAACAGATTCCCCTAGAGACAACAGCAAAGTAAGAAGAAATTTCCTGTGAGTTTTCCAGTTACTCTTGTATTTGTAGATCCAGAAGAGGGAATATTCAGCCTTGCAGAGATTAAGATGAGTTTAGCTTGTTTCGAAAAGTGCCCTGTTGACAGAGACCTAAGCAACTTGTCCGTGTTGATTGCTACAAAAAAGATGGTGTCTTATTTCTGATATCTGTTACTCTGAGTAAGTTTAAGCTTTCATCTTACTTTATTACCTTTGGAAAAAGTTACAATGGTATCCTATTCACTAAAGTCTGTTGAATTTTGCTACTGACTGAAGATTTTCTTAATTGAAAATAATATATGGGATTTCCACTTTAGCTCCCTTGAATCTTGTTGAAGTGATGATTGCAAGAGACATTGGAAATACATTTGAGCTAACATGGTAAATTTGCATGCAATCATTGTTGAACTGCAGTTAGACATGACGTGTCATAAGATTGATCAATATGCCTTAATGTAAATATATGCACGCAAGTTTGATTGCTTTATTTTTCCCACTTCAAAATCTTACAGATTCTTGTTATATAACTCTAAGGTTATAATTTACTTACTGACTAGTCTTTTCTTTCCATATATATATATATATATATATATATAATGAGCTCCTATTTGACAGGGACATTTTTTTCTTTCTATTGTCTTATGCTGCAATGTCAAAAGTGTGAATTGCATTAAAATTTGTTGAAAACACAACTTTTTCACTGAAAGCATGAGAAAAAAATAAAGAGAAGTTAGCAATATGAGAGAGAATGCTATTCTGATAGATATACACTGAATAATTTGAGAATTGTGTTTGACAATGTTGAAAAAACAAAGTTTACTAATATTTTTGTTTCTGAGAGACATTAACTCTGTGAATAAAGTCGTTTGTTTAAACTTTAGTAAAAAGTAGCTTACGAGTATTTGAATTGGGCAGTTAGAATATATCTTGTTCTTAGAGATAGGTTTTCTCCTGTGTCTCGTCCTGGTGATTCTGTGGGTTGGCTAATCCTTGTAAACCAGTACAGGAAGGGAATGAAGAATGCTACCTCACAACACTTAGGATCTTTCTGTGTTTTTTTGGAGGGGTGGGGTGGGGCGGTGGGGTAGCAATGAAAGGTAAATAAGGTCCAGTGCACTAGGAAATATTTTGCAACTTATGGAAATAAAAAACCTTAATTGATGCATTGGCTGGCACTCTTTTTCTTGAATAACTCCTTAAAAAATTTGGAGACTGACATTTTAGTCTTGGCTTCTTGATTAAACTTTTACTTTAATTCATAACATTGTATTTACAAATTACTCATCCAAATATTAAGCATTCCCCAAATCCTTCATTCTTGCCTTAAGATTCATGTTTTATACCAGTAGCACTATCCATCTAACTGAAGGACATGTTTATAGTTTCTGTATTAATATATTTGCTTCAGTATGATAGTGATCTATGTCATCTATTTAAAGAAATTGCTACTGAATCCTAGAAATATTGTTTGCCTTTTTTTCTAACACTCTAAAGTGATTATTTGGCTTCAAGTGATTTCTATGAGATGTCAGTAAATACTTGAATTGCTGTTCTAAGTAAGTATGTCATTTTTCTCAGATTTGGAATTGCATCATCTTTTTGTTTAATCATATTTGACTTAGTGTGGATTCTTCTTGTCATATGGCATGTTTTATATGTCTCTTGAAGCTTTAGTTGTATGTCTGACCAAATCTCATGTTTGAAAATGACTTGCATAATTTTTGTTTTTCTTTCTCTAGGTATCTAGTTCCCTGCTCCTTTCTCTGCTTGCAGTATGCCGTGAATTTTTAGTTCTGTCATTTTCTTGGATCTTTTCTAGATATTCCTTATCTGATGATATTTTCTATTTTTTAAAGGTTTATTTTTATTTATTGGAAAGTCAGATATACAGAGAGGAGAGACAGAGAGGAAGATCTTCCGTCTGATGAGTCACTCCCCAAGTGAGCGCAATGGCCGATGCTATACCGATCTGAAGCCAGGATCCAGGAACTTCTTCCAGGTATCCCACACGCGGGTGCAGGGTCCCAAGGATTTGGGCTGTCCTTGACTGCTTTCCCAGGCCACAAGCAAGGAGCTGGATGGGAAGTGGAGCTGCTGAGATTAGAACTGGTGGACATATGGGATCCCAGCACGTTCAAGGCAAGGACTTTTAGCCACTAGGCCACGCCACCAGGCCCAGATATTTTCTGTTTAATTACTATAATCATTTGTTCTTCATAATTAGGATAAATTTTTAAATTTGTAACATCTCTGCTGTTAATGTTTGTATTGCTATTTTGCTTTTCTCTAAAGTGTGGATTTTACAGCTATGTCAACATTTTTAATACCTTTTGGCAAATTTACATAATGCTTTTTCAAGTAGTTTGGACTGTTGCTGTGTGTGTGTGTGTGTGTGTGTTTGTGTGTGTGTGTGTGTGAAGTATGTCTGACGATTAGTCAGACAGTCAGTAGACTCGGCAGTATTCAGTAGAGTACTGCCTATCACTCCGTGCCTATTGGCGTTGAATGCCAGCATTGTAACTGTGTTGGAATTTGTGCTACATACTACTAGCCAAAAAAAGAAAAAAAAAATCAAGTCATTCCAAATGTCTCTTTCTCATCTAGGGTGTTGTTTTGTTGAAAGTCAGATATACAGAGAGGAGGAGAGACAGAAATATCTCCCTTCTGCTGACTCACTCCCCAGGTTGCCCCAACAGCCAGAGCTGAGCTGATCTGAAGTCAGGAACCTGGAGCTTCTTCTGGGTCTCTCAGATGGGTGCAGGGTCCCAAGACTTTGAGGCATTCTCAACTGCTTTCCCAGGGAACAAGCAGGGAACTGGATGAGAAGTGGAGCTGCTGGGATTCGAACCAGCGCCCATATGGGATCCCAGCATGTTCAAGATGAGGACTTTATATCCGCTAGTGTATGGTGTGCATTCATACATCTACAATATATTTTTCTTGTTGTGAACTATTTTTAAGTTAAAAACAGTAGCTGGTTTTAAGCTTTTGTATCATGTCCTTTTTTGGCAGGATGCAACAGAATCCTCTGTCCAGATCTTCTTGCTTTAGTTGTGTAATTTGTAACCTGTGTTATTGGGCCACTAAGAGGTCAAAGATTTAGCCAGAATCTCAGATCCCCCTTTTCTGGCATTGTACTTAGTGAGATTTGCTATTCTTGAGCTTTGAGGCTGTTCAGCAAATTCCATGAAAATGGAAACTTCATCAGGGGAAGTTCCTTTCTGCCTAGTATACATGGAGTCGCCTCCAGTAATTGCTTTTGGGTATTTTCTAATGTTTTTAAGTAGCTATTTTGGTATTACATCCATAGATTGTGCTTGATATTTGCTTGAGGACTTCAGTAGGTAGTAGGTACTTCTCCATTGTTACTAAGCAGTCTCAAATTAACTGGGAAAATAACTGTTTTTAAAACAATGATTCGCCAGCTGGTTTCACTGATTTTATACAATCTAAAATACTCACATATTCCAAAATTGAATTGTGTATCTAATTGAAACTTTTTCCCACAAAATTTTTGCTTTCAGATAAATTTATGCATAAAGAGATGTGAAATGTCATTTTTAAGGAAATTATGTTTCTGCAAGCTTTGCCTGCTTTTGTTTTCCCTACTAAGAATTTTGTATTTATCTAAGAATAGCCTTGATATAAATTTGTATGATTTTTCTCAAATAGGTGTAGAATTCACTCTATAGTATGTTCAAATTTGTCTTCGCAATATTGTTAGAAACATTAGAAAGTTAATTTATGAAAACTGTTATTCCCATGCTCATTATCTCTTTGTCTAATTTTAGTATTTATACTGATGGGATGTTTTTTTTCTAGTATACTCGAATTCCTTAGTAGAGAATGTTCAGTTATGATAGGGAAATACTTTCACTTCAATAATTGGAGTTGTTTCCTTGCAGTCCAGAAATTGTAGGAAGGTGATTTTTCACCTTGTACCCAGTGTGTTATGATTTTTTTAAATATTTGTTTTTATTGAAAGCTCAGATACACTGAGAGGAAGAGAGAAAGAGAGGAAGATCTTCTGTCTGTTAATTCCCTTGCCAAGCACCCCAGTTGCCGGAGATGCACACATGCGAATCAGGAATCAGGCCCTTCCTTCAGGGTCCCAAGGCTTTGTGCCATGCACAACTGCCCTCCCAGTCCACAAGTAGGGAGCTGGTAGGGAGGTGGGCCTCAAAGATTAGAACAGGTGCCCATATGGGATTCTAGGCACTAGGCTACTACGCCAGTCCCACGATGGTGATTTAAACTCTGCTCTGCTTTGATCTTTCCCGAAGACGAATAATGTCCTGAATATTTGAAGTGAAGCTATGTCTATGTGACTTACAAAGGGTAATGATAGAATGTAGTCATTTACCTCTTTGAGTAATTAGTGTAGTTAGTAATTTTAGCATATATTTTGGCTGACACGCAGGATTGAATAGATTAAACAAAGAATAACTGTGAAGAACTATTAACTAGAGAATTTTATGTTATGCTGTTTAATTGTCATCTATTCTTCCAAACACACAGATACACACACGCACATACCCACACACAGACTAACACAGATACAGCAAGGTCTGGTCCATGACGAAGCAAGACAAAGACTACGATGTCTCACACTGGCAGCAGGGACTCAGGCATTCAGGCCATTGTTCTCTGCCTTCCCGGATGCATTAGCAGAAAGTTGGATTGGAAGAAGAGTAGCCAAGACTTAAACTGTTGAAATTCTGAAATAAGTTGCATCTTACGTTATTCATACATTATAATTTGGGGAAATTGAAATCAATCTTGCAATTATGTCTGCTTGGGTTGAATAGTGTTTGTTGTTTTTTTCCAGTCTCGTCATAGCTGACAGGTACCAACTTCTTCTGACAGTTAAGTAGAAAAGTTCTCTTTTATGCTTCACTAAGGAAGAGTTTGTACCTTTCTGTAGTTTAAGAAGAAAATTAGAAATAACATATAAGATAAATCAACTTCTGTAGTAATAATTACAGAATTTTGAGAAATGTTTTTCACAGTTCTATCATATGTTAATGGTTACCCTCAATTCTACACCAGTTCTGTTTTTTTCTATTCATATCTATGATATATATATGTATGTATTTTGCATATCCATTTCCTATCATCTGTCATCAGCAGCAGCATCACTAATGTACAGCTGAAGAGTGTATAGCAATGCAAGACCAACAGATTTTACCTCACTTTGGAATGGCCAAATTTGACAATGGTCTGTAAAATAAAGATATACATAAAGATAAGGAGAGCCTGATACTAGTCATTCACTAACTCAGGGATATATTCCAGCAAGAACTCTGATCTTGTTGCTATGTGTCAATCTAAGATCAAAGCAGCTATTATCTTTTGTCATTTTGACATGCAAATATTTACAGTAATTTTTATAGCTTTCTTCACTCCTATGCACACATGTATGTAGCCATTTCAATTATATGGAATATATATTTTTTCAGTTAAAAGGATATTTTCAGTTATAAGAATTTTTTAAAGATTTATTTTTATTATTATTATTTTTTTTTACTGGAAAGACGGATGTACAGAGAGGAGAGACAGAGAGGAAGATCTTCCATCCGATGATTCACTCCCCAAGTGAGCGCAACGGCTGATACTATGCTGATCTGAAGTACTGTGTAAGGATTCGTGATATGAACCTTTTTCCATTTCTAGGAAGAGAGTTAGAAATAAGTTTTAAATGACAATGTTCATATTTTGGTCAAGTATTGTTTCTAAATATGTTTTTAAATTAATGCAAATCTCATTTCCACAATTCCATTGATAAATTTTCCAAGTAATGTATGTTTCTGAAGTCTGCCTGTAAGTTTTTAACATTCAGCACAGTTAATAATCAAAATGGTGGCATAAATCCTCCATGATAAATGAAGTCTTTGCATAGTTAAATTTGCCTGAGCAGTTTTAATTGTGTCAATTCATCAAAGAATTAGTATATATCAAAGCTTTATTCTACGTAGCTTGCAGAAGCTTGACAATTTTATTTAATTAAACTGTGGTTTCCAAATTTGCTTGTTTGTCCTTGTTATCTGTATTGGAAGACTCAAAGGAGTGATACACAAAATCAGCCATCTGCCGAAAAATTAAACTGGCTTACCTCATATGTATGTACATATGAATATACATGTATATGCTTCTTGTGTATGCATGTATGTATATAGACATGCATATGTGTAAATATTTATACACAGTTCATTTACCATGGTATAGTCTGCATGTTTTATGACAGGTCTATTAACATCATGCCAAAATGTGCACATCCCTGTTGAAAATTAGAAAACACAAATAATAGTTCATAAAAGAAAAACACTGGATATGGCCCAGTGGATATAACAATATACTGAGACTTATGTCTTCATAATGATGTTATAAATGTGTGCAAACATTAATTTGCTTACATTTTCACCTTTCTGAATAATAGGTACATGTAGTAACAAAATGTAGATATTTGAAAATTCCTCTATGTTAATACTCTTAGGAAGATGTGAAAAGTATTTTTTGAATGAACGTTCACATTTTGATCAGAAATTTTATTTTCCAAAATTTGCCTACAGGACGTTACTGAAAGTGCTCAGTGATGCATATGAAACCAAGGATACCTACTGCAACATTAATCATATTTGTAAAAAAAAAAAAAGAAAGAAAAGTATTTGTTTATCAAATCATGCTTGGAAAATCAATAAAATTATATCTAATTTGAAATTTAGTTTTGATAATGTATGTTAAAATTAATTGATATAAAATATAGCTTTCAGTTGCTATTTATTAACCAGTTATTACATCTGAACCATGTTTGAGACAATGCTACTGTATTTCATTCATGTAAAATGATGTCTGTGTGATATAATAAAACCAATAAACAGATTTTATAGGAAGACTACCCATAAAAATGTAGTGAATGGTTGTCATTATTTTACATATGCCTTTGTGTATGTTTAATTATACGTATTTCAGGTATAGTTTGTATTGATTGTTTTCTAGGAAAAGTTTTCAAAAACTTCATAGAAAATGTGTTTAGTATTTTAGAAGCATAAATTGTGCCAAAATAAATTCATATTAACTATTCTTAGTGCTGTTTAATTTGAGGCACTAAGAGTGATATTGTATGTCCTTGAAAAGAGCTTATATCACAGTAACAGAAATCCTGATAAAAAATGAAGAAAATGTAACTGATACATGGCAAATAGTGGAAAAGAGTGGGACTTCATAAAAAGGTTATGAGCACAATGTCCTTTCCCAAACAGTAGTTTATAATGGACAGTTTAAAAGAAAGTATGAAAATGATGTACTGTACAGATGAAAGCCTCAATGGCTAATCACATCAATTTACAATGAAAACAAAAATGGTCTTGGGTATTTTCTTTGGAAACATAAACCAATTTATATCTGCAATTGAGACAGTTTTACCAGTATGATATTTTAATTTGTAAAGTTATTTATATGTGTGTGTGTATATATATATTGATTTATATTTATATGCTTACTGCGATGTAGTTTTCCCCACTATTCCCCAGATTATCACAGTAATATATTCCCTTTGTAGCAGTTATAAGATTAATTTACCATGATTTAAATATATCATATTTGCTAGGTATAGGACAACAAAGCTCAAAGGAATGGATGCTAAGGAGATGAAGTGTTTCAATCAAAGCAGAAGTGAAGCAATCAAGAGCAAAGCATGGCAACAGATTTGTTTATTTTGGGGGAAATGGGAATGACGTTGACTATTAAAAGCATTTTTCTTGTTGACTTTCTCCAGCTCCATGTTTCATAAAACAACATCCTAAAAAGCTTGCTTTGAAAGTCGTTCTCATTCATCAATCTCATACCTAAGAAAACAGGGGCAATTTTGCCAGAGTTTTAATGGATAAGTTTTAACATATACATTACATTTCTGATTTGGTTCCTAATGATTTTTTCTTATTTCTTAATTTTAAAAAATCCGGGAAGGTCATTCAATGTTTTACTTAGTAGGAAAAGAAATGAAATGGTATTTCTAATGCCCTAGGACCCTGAAAGTTTGTTTTAATTGCCTCTACGATACCATGAACTTGATGGAGATTATTTTGAGAAATAAATTACTTATTCTGTGTTTCCAAGAATTTCTTTAGGTCCTCTTGTATGTATTATATACAGAGATAATCATGAAATAACCTTTTATCAGGCCCATACATATTTGGACTGCTTGTGAATTGGTAGTTTTGTCGTAATTAATACTATTACAGTATAAGAAAGCTATCCTATAATGTTGGTCTTTGAATTATAATCAAGAAAATTTTAAAAAATTTAAATCTGTTGAATGAAGCTGTTTTGTGGATGAAAGGAACATTTCTGAGTTCATTTTTATTCTCAGCCTTTGGAACTCCGTTGCTTGAGAAAAAATGAGATGTAGCACTTTGTAATAGAAATTTAGCATCTGAGTAAAAGACGAATTTGTGTGAAACTATAGTGTGGAACTGGAGATGCCACTTCTAGAAAGATTGGATATAATTGCTTACAGATGAAGCATTGTGTTAGTTCCAAAACAGATTGTCAGGGTTTCATGCATCAAAGTATATCATGAAATGCATGGTGAAATGTCACTAAATATAACAATCTGGCTCTGGAAAAACCCTGTTGACAATATTAAAAACAACTGTAAATTCTGGTGACAAATTCAATTGCAATCTGAGGAAATAAGTGTCAATTGTAACTTATGCTCATAGGTTATGAATTCTAAATAATCTATCCTGGATGAATGTATTTTCTATGAGCAACTTACTTTGCTATTTCTTAGAGACATTTTCTTAAGACAACACTTTGTGAATTCCAGGTACAAACATTTAGCTAGTAATACAGCAGTTAATATGATTATCCTAGAGAATTATAACATTTTCCTTCACTATTATGCAACCGTAATTGAAGTGCATAGAAATGACTGTGATAATGAAGAAAGAACTATGTTATCTAACTGTTTTTGCTTTCTAGCATTTTTGGGGAAGGAAAATTGTTCAGTATTCTTTCAGATGGGCCTATGGAATCCTCAGAATACTGAAGGAGGAAGACGAGTACAGGATGAGAAAGCAGAGATAGGTGAATCCGAGATATTGAAAGATGATGACTGGACTCCAAACAACAGTGAGCCATGTCTTGTATTGATTGACGTTGTGTATATTCCCACAGAGTAGTTCACTTGACTGTTTAGAAAGTTGATAAATAGTGGTAAGACTGCTTATAATATTACTTAGCACATATTTGAATATGTGGAATAGAGGGTGAAGTTTTTTTTAATAGAAAACCTTATTAAATGGAAGGTAGACAGCATGTGATAAGTCAATTTTTGGCAAATAATAATTATTTTATCCAGTAACTAGCAAATGATTAAATGTACCAAAGAAAGCATTACGGAAGTACAGGAAACTTTAGTTTACATTTATACTTTATTAGATATTTATCATTATAAAGACAATATAATAATCTTGTGAATATTATGATTGACACCAACTGAGTAAACAGGTGAAAGTACTACCAATAACATTAACTGGCAGTACTGATTGCACTGAGAAGAACCCAATCTAATTGCTGTAGTTACTACAAAGAAAAGTGTGTGAACCTGAAGCTGCTTGTGTGAAAACATGATCTCCAGGTTAAATTATATTCTCCTTTCAGTCTGCAAATATAATATTAACACTCAGGACACATCATGCATTATATTAAACTAAATAGATGTGGAATATGAATACAATGTTAATTCAGAAGACCAAGAATATTTGAAGAAATTCAACTATAGTATAGCTTAAGTATTAATTGGCTAATTTTGATACCTATACTGAGGCTTTCACATTTTAAACACTGGCTAACCCAATTAATTTGTCATTGTTAACTATTATTTTTAAATATTTTCAAAGAGCATGGAAGGGACAGATCTTCCATTTTCAGGTTCATTCCACAAATGACTGCAGCCTTTGAGTCTGGGCCAGCCTGTAGCTTTATTCAGGTGTCCCACATGAATGTCAGATCTCCTATGGGAGAAATCATCTATCTACTGGTTTTACTCCTCTAATGGACACACACATGCATACACACACAACCTGGAACTTTTAGCTTCCCACAAAGGTGGCAGTGACCAACTTGTCTTCTGCATTTCCAGGCACATTAGCAGAGAGATGAATGAGAAGTGGAACAGCCAGGATGCGAACTGGTGCTCATATAGAATATGAGCCACACATGAGGCAGCTTTACTTGCTGTGCCACAACATTTATTCCAATTTGTTTTGTTTTTATAGTTTTTATTTAGCTTATACAAATTTTCATCTCTTTGGATATTCTGGTCATTTTCTTATTCAATACATACATTTTGAAATGTATTTTTGTGTAATGTTCAAATGGATGTCATGTATGCATATTTGTGTAATTTTCAAATAGATTTCGGAGTTCTTATCTCTTCCAGAATATGATTCTCATAACAACCCTACTATTTGCCAATCACTTTAGGTGCTCTAGAGTATTTTTATAACATCTTTATTTGATAGGATAAAACTGTACAATATCTCATTTTAGGAGGAAATTGCTGTGTCATTTTGCATAGCATGTTGGAGGTCCTTTTTGAGTAAACAAAGGAATAAATAAATGAAATGACAACATTGCTTTGGGAAGAAATGATTTGTGTGGGGAAGACTGCATGCTGAATTATCACAGAAGCAATTATTTATTTTCAATATCACTTATTTTTATATAACCTTTTCTTTGTGATATTTTACTGCAGGTCAAAGTTTAGAACAAGTTACATTACTTCAGGGAAGAGAGGTGAGCGATGACTAAGATGTTTTTGAAATGGTTTTGTTTAGTGTGCCTAGTAACATCACAGTCTCACTGTCTTGGAGATTGTGATTTTGGAGGCACAAAAGTGAATAGTTTTATGATAAATTTTTTCCCCTGTGACTGTTCATACCTTGTTAATAGACTTCATTTTTGCTTTGTCCCTTTAAACATTTTTTGTTTGTTTGTTTCTGAAGTAACGTGAGTGATTTGGTAAATCATTGACATATTTCGCTTTCACCATTTTGTTTGCAGCAAAATTATTCTTTTAAAATTCAAGTGTGTTAAATATTAATTCAATTATTTTAGCCGGTCTATTCAGAACAGATGTTTCTACTTGTATTTACCCATAATTATGCCATTTATTATTTTTGCTCATGTTTTTAAAATTTGGGGTGATGAGAAAGATTTTCATTTTAATTTCCAATATATTTCTGGAATTTTATTAAAACAATGCCTGATATTTATACTGTTTTGATAATATGTAGAAGTTCTACTGTATGATTACTGTTCTTCCTTCATATGTATTTGACAAGATTATGCAAAATAAACCTGGGCATGGAAATGCTTATTTGTTGGGAAACTGCTTGTCTGGATCGATGATGAGAAAAAATGTCTGAGGATGCTGAGGGACTCATTCCAGATGTCAATCTGAGGTCCAGACCCGTGGTTCTCTAATGGGACAAATCAGACTTCAGCACCTGACTATATTTGCTGACACGCTGAATGTCAGTACCAATGCAAACTTGTTTTCTTTTTCTCAGGAAATAACATAGGTATCCTATCTTTGATATTCTCAGTGACTTATTGCAATTTGTTCACTCTGAATGGAAAGTATGTAGATATTTGTAAATAGGAAATATTAACAAGTGATAATACAATTTCTTTTGAAAAGTGATTGAGAAAATATGAGTTCTACAAGTATTACTAAAGTTGGAATAGAGAAAGTGACAGTAAACTAAACATCACCTAAACTAAATATCGACAATGGAAGCAATGTTAGCGCTTTGCTATTTTGTTTTTTGAGACATTCTTTCTGTTTTGGTTTGCTGAGGTAGAGAAGAACTTGAGTCAGTTCCTCCCTCCAAACTTCAGAAAAGTAAAGGTAAGTACCTGAACCAGCATTCACCGGTGTTCATACCGCCTGTGTTCTGTGCCACATCCTCAGCTTTTTGAAACTGTTAGATAATATTTTCTTGGTGTCTCTTTTTTACGGTAAGCATCTTTACATTTGTTTCTGAATTTTTAAAAGTAATTTTATATAATCTGACTTTTAAGCTGAATTGGAGTGAATAATTTGGTTCTTTGGTTGGTTTTTTTATAGTTTCATGTTGCGATTAAACACTCTCGTAAAGTTCAGCTGAGAATTTCACAAAAACACTTGTTGAGCATGTTGATTAATGGCGAAAATTATTGTCCTCAGATTACTTTGATTATAACACTCATTATGCATGCTTTTTACTTTTCTCATCACTATTGATTTGCAGTTGTCCTTTATACTTTCTCTTGATGCAGATAATTGCATGTTTAATTAAAGAGATTTTTTAAGGTTATGATGATTTTCAATAAAAAAGAATTATAATTCATATCATTATTCTGAAACAGATATATATTTTATTTTTAATACTGTTTTGGATTCACAAAAGAAATAAAATTCAGTAAGTAGAGTGATAAAAGAATTTTACATATGGAATCTTTATTGTCGATAAAATTGCACATGAACAGAAAAGATATGTTCTTTATTACTTTGTCTACCATGTAGAATATGTGTTATATGGGAGTAAGAGTATTTCTTTCTTTTGGACAATTTATTTTCATAAATTCTAAAAATATTAACTCTTGATGTTAATTTATGCATGGATGTATGGCAAATTTGTTTAAATAAGTTCAGGAACAATGAACAAAATGGCCATTAACAGGAAGGAGTTGTAGAAACTAGGGAGTAAGAAAAGAATGTGAAACACTAGAAGCCCAATTAGAATCTCCATTATTAAAAGCTTGGAGGGTGAAAATGAATGGGAAAAGCATGGAGACTATATTTTATCAGTACATATAGTATTAAAGATCTCTGCCTTGTATATATGTCTATATTAGCATACATATAGATTTGTGGCTTCATGATTGCCATCTCACTCCAAAGGGTATAAAAGTACTGGTGTGTGATATTTTGGTATAAATTACACACATTAAAATATTCAATCCAGTGTATTTTCTTTTTTGTGTGATTTTCATTTTCACTTATATTTCATTTTCCATGATACAATGTTGTAGGTTTCACCCCATCCCTTCTTCTCTCTTTCTCCCCATTTTCTCCTCCTGCCATCCCCCTTCTTTTTTTATCAAAATAGAATATAATCCCTTAATACAAATTACAATTTTAACTTTCTGATATTTAAATGTTTTGTGACATGATTAGTATAGGCAAAGGTACAAACCCTATTATCATAATGTAGAATTGTATTTCTAAGTTTCATTGGGAGCACTACGTTTTTGGGAAAGTAGTGGCTCATATTGTATATTTACACATACATATCATATATACATACATATATACAAAACACATGTATAAAACAAAATAGTTGTTTATATGTGTATATATATATGTTTGTGATTAACTGTTGTATCAGAGAGAACATGATATTCTTTTGTAACTGGCTTAATTCACTAGGCATAATGTTTTCTAGCTAGGACAACTTTGTTACAACAATAAGCTTTCATCTCCTTTATGGCTAAGTAGTATTCCATTGAGAGATATACAAACAGTATCTTTATTCATTCCTCTGTTGACGGCATATGATTTGGTGCCATGTCTTTGCTCTTGTGATTTGTGAAGCTATAAATATGGAATTACAGATCACTCTCTTAAATGCAGATTTCATTTCCTTTGTAATTTTTCCTAGATGTGGAAATTTTTCCTAGACTGGGTCATTTGGTTGATCAGTTCTCAGCACTATCTTCTTCCATCCTTTCACTTTCAGTTTCTGTGTATCTGTGTTGGTGAGTTTTTTTGTAGGCAAAAGATAGATGGGTCTTTTTTGTCAATCCAATATGATAATGTATGCTTTTCATTCATGAGTTTAATTCATTTGTGTTCAGGTTTAATATCAACAGGTAGTGATTTAGTTCTGTCATTTTATGATTTATTTTTATTTGAAAAGTCGATTAACAAAGAGATAATGAGAGATAGAGGAGGTCTTCCAAATGATCACAGTGTCCAGATTGAGCTGATCTGAAGCTGGAAGACAGAAACTTCTTGCAGGACACACACCTGGCTGAGGGTACCATGGATTTGGGTACCATTCTACTTCTTTTCCAGGCCATAGTAGGAAGCTAGATCAGAAGTGGAGCAGCTGGGACATGAACCAGAACCCATACAGAATACCAATATCACAGGACAGAGGATTCACTTGCTGCAAAACCTTGCCATCCCCTTGTCCTGTCATTTTAGCATATGTTTTCTAGATGTTTAATTTAGGTTTGTTTAGTGGTTTTACTGAAATGTTATCCACCTTTTCTCATTCTCCTTTTTTGTCTCTAGCAAATCTTTAATCAACATTTATAGGACCGGTTAGATAGAGCTGAGTTCCTTCAGTTTTGGTTTGCTTTGGAAGATTTTATTTTCACTTTCATATGCAAATTAAAGCTTTTTGTGTATATGAACCTGAGTTGATAGTTTTTTTTTTTTTTTCGTTTAAGAATCTGGATTATGTCTTTTCATTCTCTTCTGGCTGATAGGGCTTCTAGTGCAATGTCAGCTGTTAGTGTCATTGTCGTTCTTATAGTTTATCTACTATTTTTCATGTTTATATTTAATTATTGTTTCCTTTTTGCTAGTAAATTCATTTTATTTTTTATTATGTTTACATAGTTGAGAAGGATGCATGCCCATGTGGACCACTAATTAGGGTGGGGAGGGTTAAAGAATGGGGAAAAGTGGGTGAGGTCACTGGCTCCAATCTCCTTTATCTTCCTGTATCTGAGGGAAGTGGAGAGAGAAGGGGAGAATGTTGTTCCCAGCAGCCCAACTGCAGCAGCACCTGCAAATAGGGGCAGCCATCCAATGCTTTCCAGGGTTCCTGATGCAGAGGATACTGCTTCCATGTTTCTAATCATTCTCAGATGATCTTAATTTTATTGCTCCAAGGCTGAGTACATCCTTACAAGGTCCATTGGCTGACATAGTCCACCTTAAGAGACTCAATTCATCCAGATAGTTAATATCAAAGCTTGGCTGTGAGAGCTGTCCAATTTATTCTGATCTTCATGATACTAGAGGCCCTCTACAGGCCTCAATGAACTGGTTCCCCATAAGCATCTGTCCACTGCACAGGTCTCAGCAACAGAGGAGGACCATGCTGACACATGTAATCCACAATCAGACCACAGATCCTATGAGTTTTACCATCATTAGAGTTCTGAATCCAGTGGTGCAGATGGGGATGTACCCAAGAGAAATTCACCAGAGATGATCCCAGACCTGACTGATATGTGCCAGGCAGTAGATTTAGCTCAGTCCATCACCCATGTAGGCCTTCAAGACTGATGATTGTAGTCATCAGTTTTGTCCCCAGCCCCATCTCATAGATGAATCAATGGATAGTGTGGCCCAGCCTAAACCCTGCGCAGGACACACTCGGCTCTCATGCACACCAGTGAAAACTGCAGCCTAGTCAGAATGGTCCTGAATAAACCCCACCAGGACCACTCCCAGCTCCTTTCTCAGTAAATGCTGATATATGCAGCAAACTGGTTCAGTCCATCCACATCCCATTTGGTTCTTATACATATCAATGGGTGTTAGAGCCTAGCTCAGCCCAACCAACCCTACTGTCTATTCCACATCCATGCCAGCAGGTCCATTTCAGCCTTGGTTCTCATGCTCATTGGTATTAACTGCAGCATATCAGAAGGGTGTCCATAGTTCTTACTAGATCCACTCTAATGCCTGGATATTGCACTTCCTAAATGGTTCTGTAGTCTAGCCAGACAAGAAATGTCCCCAGTCTCAGCACCTGTTAGCTAATGCTGCAGAAAAACCCACCCACCCTGCACTTACTCTAGCTCATACATGCAACAATGGATATGATCATTTAGCTTAGCCTGATTCTTTCCCAACCCAGCTTACATGCATGCCAATGGACTTTGTAGCCCTGCTCAGTCAGGCTGGCCCAAGTTCCAACTCTCTTGCTCATCACTGTGGGAGCAGTGGCCTAGCATGGGAACCCTCACAATCTTACTGTGGACTGACTTACTTACAGTCTTACTTAAAGGATTAACCCTCTTTCTCCCCACTTGTTCCAGCCTTAATATGCAGTAGTATATGTGGTTGTACTGTTTGGCATGGTCCATCTCATTTCAACATTCTCAAGCAGGTGCTGTAGCCTGCCTTATTGTGACTACTCCAATTCCGGCTTATACTGGCAGCTGCTGTAACCTTGTCCACCCTAGACAGCCCCCAGTCCTGACCCTATTGTGAATACGCTGGTGTTGTAACCTAACTCACCCAATCCTGCCTCTACTGGGAATTACAAACTGATCCAGCCTGACTCACCCCCCAGACCAGAGTCACACATGTGCTGGTGGGTACTGTAACCTAGCCTGGTCTGAGCGTTTCTCAGCCTCAGCTCGTGCATTCATCTGCATGAACTGTATCCTGACAGAGGATATCCCTAATCTCCTCTATCAGATCATCACCCAGTCTCAGATCTTAAGCTAAGCGGTGGTTTCATGGCCCAGCTTGACTTAGTCAGCTCCCTGTCCTGGCAGGTACAACAGCCTTGGCCGACCGGCCCACACCCATTTCATATCTTACTGCTGTGTGCTATAGCCCAGCCACGCTTGCTGCACACCCATATGCAGCTCTTGCATGGTTCAGCCGATGCCTAGATCTAGCCCAACCTTCCAGTTCCCACTCTGGCTCTTGTGAGCACCAGTGGGTTTTGGAGCATAAACCAGTCTGGCAAATGCCAGACTCAATCCACACCTATGCCAAGGGATACTGCAGCCATGTTCAGCCCAGTTTTCCACCCTCATTCCAGCTTGTATACTCACTAGTAGGAACTGCAGCCCAGCCAGTTCATTCCCCAGCTCCCTGACCCAGGCTCACTCCCGGCTACAGATTCTGCAATCATTGGTGGTTGATCCGACCTATCCTGGCTTAACTCATTGCCCAGCTTGGACTATGCCATCAAAAGCCACAGCCTGGCCTGAACCATCCTCAGTGCTACTCTGGATGGTGGGCTTGGATCAACTCCGAAAAAGTTTTTGAGAGATATTTTCTGCCTGTTATTGGGGAAAAAATAAAGATGTCCTTTCTCACAATTTATATAACATTCTTTCCCATTCTCCAGTACAGTAAGAAATATGATCCATAAAAATCAGAGGAAAGGAATATCAACCACTCTATAGATGATGATTCTCTGCATTAGGAAATCTCAGGTAACTGATAAAAATCTTAGAACAAGAAATAGAGGTTGGGAAATCGAACGGATTAAGACTCAAGATACAAAAGTAAATTATTTTACTACATTATTCATGAAAGAAATAAATATAATAATAAAATGTATGTTTAAGTATAAATCTAGTAAGATACATATAATCTCCATTATGAAAACTAAAATAGTGATGAAAGTCATTAAGAAAGACCTAAAATATAGTATGCTATGTGCATGAGAATACTAAGTATACTAGACTAAATATTACATAATATTGCATTAATTGAATATTAGATTAAAATACTGTTGAAAAATCATCCAAAAAGACCTAAGGTAATGTAAATTTAAAATGCGTACTATGTTCATGGATTAGAAATTCCAATCTGTCAGTGCTGTCCAGTTTTTTTAGGAGATCCAGTGTAAGGAAAAATCATCTAAAGCTTCTTTGTAGATGGTGACAACATGATTTTGAAATCGATATAGACTGGACTAAGAACTAGAATGATAATAAAAATAATAAAATCAAAGTAGCAACAGTATCTTTACAAACTACAAAGCCACCATAAACAAGATTTCATTTTGTGAAAAATATATAGGTCAAGGAAGGTAATGATATATATGGGCTGAAGTGCAATTAAGTCACCTGAATGATTTGTGGAAAGTTTACAATGTCTGTTTCTTGTGCTGTATCTTGATCACTCATTGCTTTCTTGTGGTACAAGTTTTCATACTGTGCTGTTTCATAGAATTTGTCATTTCAATTTTCCTATATTCAGATTGCTTTTTTTCTCTTACCAATCAGGCCGACTGTGTTGATTTTTTTCCTATTGATTTTTAATTTCATCTTTCTGTTTTGGGATTTCTACTTATGTGCTAATCCATATTGTTTATCTGCCCCAACCTCAGATATTTAAATTTTAATAAAATGTTTTAAAAAGTACTCAAATAATATAATCATCTAAGTAACCATCAGAATTTCTTTGTATTTACTGACATTGCTTTATTGATAATTGTCTTCATTTGAGTGCATTTAATACTTTGAAATATGCATTGTAGCCATTGTGTGTGTGTGTGAAAAGCAAAATTTACTTAAGTTAGAAGCCTCCTACAGAGTGTTAGGAATATGAATCTACCAGAGGAAGACCAGAGAAAGTTATTAAAGTGAGTCTTTTCAGCACATTTCAGGGACAGAACAAGATAAAACTAATAAACAGAGGGCAGGAACAAAACCTATCAGAAAGCTGGAATTGTTATACCATCTAGCGTGCACATGATGAAGCAAAAAATAAGATGAAAAAAAAAATCAGAGATAATGATCACTTAGTCTTTCTATTCTAATGATGAAACTGGAAAATTAGAGGAGTGGAATCTGTAGTTTTGTCTTGCTATGAGATACCTTCTGGATAGCTACAAGCATCTTGTCTACTCTTAAAAAGGACTTATCTCATTACAAACGTGTCTTCTAAGTCTAGTAACCTGTACTCTTCCTCAGTGACAGTTTTCTTTGGCTGTTTTATTTCAAGCCCATTTGCCATATTTTCCACTTTTTATATACATGTCATCTTTTCTGGAAAATAAGGTATTTTCAATAACATAAACACTCTGGAAATGTTATATTTTGCTCTTTGTTTCATGGTTTTGTGATATATTTGCAGAGATTTTATTTCATTGTCATCTGCAGTCCCTGTATTTTCTGTCAGTTAAGTAATGATTCACATAATGCTAGACAGAGATATCCTTTCATATCCTTTTAGAAACATGAAGTCATCTGCAGTTCCTTGGGGGACTTGGAGCATCAAAGAATGTTAGTTGATTATTTGATCAGGCTAATTGCACTTCTCTCAAGGTCTTTATTTTATTCTTTTTCAGAGCCTTCAGATTAATCAGAGAGAAGAAACAAGCATTTGTAATTCTTTTTTTTTTCTTTGAGCATATATGCCATGAATTAAGCTTTCTAGATTCCCAAGAATATGTGAACAGAAATCAAAGCCATTCCTCTGATTATTTTTTTTTAGCTTAATAAATTCTCCAAAAAGGCTTTTTCTTGAATAGTCAGCGAGTAACATGAAATAATAGTATCCTGTTCATTTCTTTTCCTGAGAGGTGTCCTGCCCTAACCCTGGCTTGCTTATGTTTTTTGTAGGATATATGTGTTCAGTTTATCAAATATAACAATAATTCTGAAAAGCAACACCAGAAGAAATTGCGTATGTGTAGATTTATAATTTCCCTTTCAACATCAAGCATTTTGCTTTCCTCACCATCCCCTATTTACTTAACATCTATATCACATCGCCTTTTTAAAAAAGATGTATTTATTTTTATTGCAAAGTCAGATATACAGAGAGGAAGAGGCAGAAAGATCTCCCATCCACTGATTTACTCCCCAAGTGACTGCAATGGCCGGAGTTGAGCTGATCTGAAACTGGGAGCCAGGAGCTTCTTCTGGATCCCATACATGGGTGCAGGGTCCCAAAGTTTTGGGCAATCCTTGACTGCATTCCCTGGCCACAAGCAGGGAACTGGATGGGAAGCAGGGCTGCCAAGTATAAAACCAGCACCCATATAGGATCCCGATACGTGCCAGGCGAGAACTTTAGCTAGGAGGCCACTGTGCCAGGCCACATGACCTTTTTTCAATCGCATTTTCGAGCTTCTGATTTCTTTGTAGTTTTACGTTATTGTACAAATAAAAACACACAAAATTGAAGCAAGAAATGAAACAAAAACAAAACGAGGAAGAAATGTGAGTTAATATTAAAATTATTTAAACTTAATGGATATAATTCAAATATAACAAGCAGAAGATAGAAAGATCTGAGTGTAAATGTCATTCAGTGTTATAATATCCAACGAGATTCCAAAGTAAAGGTAGGTATTGAACCCCACAGCATTATCGGTCAGTGAACATGGGATAGATTAATAAGAAAGCATGAGTAATTTGGGCTTACTCAATTTATTTGAAATGTAGAGTGACTAACAAAGGCATCAAGTAGATTTTATGAGTGACAGAACCTGAGCAATGGAGCACTTGTGGCCAGGGTGATGATGGTGGATATAGGGTACTTATTTGTTGGATGTCAGGGTAAACTGACTTGAAGGTCTGCTCTAAGCAAAGGATTTCAAAGGATGAGGCTTCCAAACACTCCAGGCACAGATTCTTAGTGGAGATAATTAGAAGAGCTAGCAGGTTGACTTTAAGCAAATGGTATAAATGGGGGCAATCAAAATATAGGATTGAAAATACTATGTGTTAGTAGTATATTTTAGGAACCTTGAAGATTCTAAAAGACTTAGGGTCAACCACCAACAAAATGCTCAAACTTCTATGTTGTGCTCAGTGCCGGGTGGGATGAACTATTATCAATGACAACACATGCAAATATATTACTTCGGAGACAAACACAACGAGAAAAAAAAACCAAAATAATTATGTCTTATTAGGACTGAGGAGCATCATGTTTTCTGTCAAATCCGAGAAAGGAACAAAGCTCTTGTCATGAGTAACAATTTAACCTAAAAGTACATATATTTAGCTATGCTGTATTCTACCATCTGCTTATGTACTATTGGCATCTATGTCTCATGTGGCTATACAACTGTGGTGAAACTGGAGAAGAAATTGTTTGGAATATTGCGGAGGAGACTTTGTATAGTTCAAACAAGGTTTAAAATAGGTCTAAAAAAATTTTACTTTCTGAAAGCTGCTTCACAGATCTCCAGAGAGACATAGACAGGTGTAGCAGAACATTTGTGACAACGGTGATGAATGATAAGGAAGACCAGGTGAGGACAGACAAAAAGAACTTTGCTGCACAGTGTCTGAGTATGTGTTTGTTTTGTGCATAGATGTCAAAAATTGAGCAAAGCTGAGTGAGTGGGTGTGCAAAAGTCTGGTGAGTGTAGCCAAAACCACCACCAACAACAAAGTAAAAGTAAGAATTCAAACAGCATGATCATTTATGCACTCAAGAATGGATCAGGTAAAATAGCACATGCAATAGAAGTAGTAAGAGTCTATCTCAAGAAAACTGAAGGATGAGAATGGAAAATAATTCAAAATATACGAGGACTAAAGTTGAGAGTTCTAAAGAGTGTTAAGGTAATGTAGGTTACAGAACCAAGGAGGATGGGACTGAGACCATAGTGGAACTGAGCACAAGGAAAAATGTATACAGTTTGGGGAGGAGAAATTACCATGCAATGCAAAATGAAGTAGTAAAACCCTAAAGGGCTAGACCAGAAATAAAAA